>NC_089490.1:197537287-200037287 GCF_036850765.1 Saccopteryx bilineata | reverse complement strand
ATAACCAAAACCCTCACTGTCAAATTAACTGCTCCCATCTGAGGTGATAAATGCAGAGTTCATAACTGTAAACCATGGCATATAAAAAATACCTCATTGACATCTGCTCTTAACATCTGGCTTTTTACTCGATGCGCCAGAGCAAATGGGATATGCAATTCTATTTGGCCCCTCCAAAATTAGCCTTTGTGATCACCCATGTCCGAATCATATGTCCACATACCCGTACAGAATGAAAGGGCTTAGTGTGGTGTTTTATTAATAAAGGCCAGCACTCAGTGCCGGGCACACTTTACACCCATCCTTTACTTGGCAACATCCTGAGACAGTATTCATACCAGCCCTTTGCCCCAGGAAACACAAAACAAAGGCCTCACTCTTTCTCTTCCCTGTCCCCAAATCTCCAGGAGAAACATTGCCTCACTAAAGAAAAATTATACAGATCTATACACATATATAGGTCCTCAAAGAGTTATTTATTGAAAACATCTTTAAGCAGGTTATATATATAATATATATACATACATATATATACATATATATACATATATATGTATGTATATACACTCTTTATTTGAAAGTAATATAACCATTAAAAATTATATTATTTTATCTTATATATATTTATTATTTTTCAAAGAGAAAATAAAAAGAAAGAAAACTGAAAACTACAAGAAGGAATAACTATAAACAATAGAGTAAGTGTGAAATAACTATTTTATATTTATGCTAGCATTCAACTGAGTATGCAATGTTACATATTTTATATTCATTTCTTTTGTAATATCTGTTCAGAGGTGGCAATGATAGAAAATCAGATAGCTTCGAAAGAATTGCTTTTGAAGTTAAAAGTCTTTAACATTACTAACTGATCTCCAAACTATAAATGGAATTTAATAGGCATCTTCCCCAAACTGAACTTCTGCCAGGAATTTTTTGCCCTCAAATATTTATAGAGGCTTAGTCTGGAATAAAGACCAAGCAGTGAGAAGTCCCTTCACTGTGCACGTTTTCGGTGCAGATTAGCACCCAATGCAAAGCTTAAGTTGTATATTAATTCTTTATTAAAATATGATAGCCCAAATAATTTATAGTCTACAAGAGATGAAACACCACACACACACACATGAGGATATACGAAGGAGGAATTTCCAAGAAAACAAATGCTAAGCACAGTGCTTCCCCAACCACTTTCTCGTGCGCCAGGCATGGTGCACATCTGTGTGTGATGTGTTGTTGAGACACAGTATGGTGAGGGAGAGGAGAAACGCCAACCAATGCACTATAGGAAATTAGTTGGTTTTGTTACCAGAATAAAAAAAAATGTTATATGCTATTTTAATAATACATTTATACTACTTCGTCTGTGTCCTTAATTTTGTTATTTTCCTTCACGTTCTTTTAGCTCAATGTTCATCTCAACAAGGCTAAGTGTTGAGCAGATAGTTATGCTAAACCCGGAACTTGCTTGTTTCTGAAACGCAAACCTAACCATTCCACAAGGTTCAGCCTAATTTATGTCCATTTGATCTTTATTCTTTACTCAATATTTTATTCTTCTTAATACTTAACACCAAATCTCCTACAATGTAGCACTAATAGTTATCAGAACTTTTATCTCTATTTTTTACTCATGTTTATGTGAATGAATTCCATACTCTGATACATAAATAAGTAGGCTGTCTAGGCAAAAGTAATGAAGCCAGTACAGTTAATGACTGGCTGGAATGAATCACATGGCAATATTTCAAAATACTCCTTCCTTAGCAGATGTACAACAGTGTGAGCTTGGTAGAGAAAAAGCCACTGAGGTGCGGCACTCAGTACTGCATAGGTATTGATACAATGGAAACGGACCCATCTACAACTGGATTATTTTAACCTTCTTTTACATTCAGTGTTCCCAGACTGTGTGATCCAGTCTCTGGTTTGAACCATGTACAGCCAGTCATGTGAGTAGCAAGGAATGCTGGGCATAGAAGGCCTCAGGCTACGGTGGTGTCAGGTATCTGGAGGTGGCCCAGATGTCTCAGCTTTTCATCTGTTTTGAGCAGAATGTGTTGACGTTAGCACCTCAGCCTGGTCTCTTCGGCTTCCGGTATGATACTTTGAACAAGGTACTTTCTTGGTGTCATCCCGTGGGGACTTTCATACACTTCTTGGGAGAATGGGAATCAAATCAACATTTGGAAAGCACCTTGGCAATTGTTACTGACATCTTTCAGCACTGCCTTGCAGTCTGACCCAAGTAGACCCACTCTGAGGAATCTAGCTATCAGAAGGTATCAATCAATACATAAATATATCTAAAGCTCTCCTCATGACACTGCTTGTCAAAACCAAATGCACACTAAAAAAAAGTGAAAAGTTCATCTAACTCTCTAAAAACTAAAAAGGCTAAAATTGATCAAGAACATTCATGCAGCCTATCATGCAGCTTCTGAAAACAAAGAGGTATGTATAAAACTCAGAAAGAAAGTACGTATTATAAAGATAAAATAAAGCATAGTCTCAACCTGACTACATATACAGGGAAACATTCTGGACAAGAAGTACTTCAAAATATCATAGAGATTCGCCTCGTTCACGGCAGCCTGTTCGATGTTTTATGTATTTCTCTGAGATCACCTGTGTTTGCAAAGGGACATACACCGTGAGTGCCAAAGGTGACCAGAGACTAGTCAGGCTTGCATAGTGTTTTTCTCCCAATGCCTGTCATCAAAAGTAGGGGGATGGGAGGGGTGCCTTGCTGTGCCCTGGTCTGTGTCGCCCACAGAGTGTCCTTCTGAAGGCAGATCCCTGAGTTCTCCTGGATTACCGGCCACCAAGGCTCACCAACGAGGTGGCATGGGGAAGCGAGTTAGAATTAGCACATCTGCTGGGTCTTGCCCAGTCGGGGCAATTACAGTGACGCTGGACCCGAACTCATCCTTGGAGTCAGTGCTGACAGACCAGAGCAAAGTCGCTAGTTGTCCTCTAGCACCTCGACCCGTGCAGAAACCATTGTGATTTCTGCTCTTTTCATAGTTCCGAGGAGCTACAGTTTCAGAAGTTACTTCCCTCGGGTAATCATGTGTCAACATTATAAAAAGGTAGAAAATGAACACTAAAAATGAAGTAAAATCCTACTCAGCCAGATGTTAGATTTCCTCAGATGTTAGATTTCCAGGAAGTTTCAATAACAGTTCTGAAATATTAAATATATATATATATATATTTGTTTTTCAAGATGCTGAGTGCTTCTTTTAATGAGCATTTAAAACTTTACTATACAAGCTAACAAGCTGATTGATTTTCCTCCATGCAGAATTTCATTAGTACAATCAATGAAAAATGCACTTAAAACATATTAATAAAGATATAAGCAGCCCAGCCAGACAGTGGTTGGACCTGAGCCTCTTTGATCCGGTGCTGTCGCGTGGACTCGGCTTTCCTGCCATCTTGCACATGTATACTTGCCTTCAACATGAGAATTGGATAAAAGGGTGTGGATGAGTCAGTGTAAATCCATCACAATTACTGAAAAAACAATCAAAGACACATGGCCCGCTGATGCTTGGTCAATAAGATCTTCTCCATATGTGCAGGGCATCCCACTTTGAAACTGATATTTTTTCTTTAGTAAAAAAAAAACAAACAAAAAACAGTCATTTATTTGGGGGTTCACAATTGTTATGTTACTTAGGGAAATTTTGGTGTAATACATTTAAACATCAATATCCAATGGTTGTAGATTGCAAAGTCCAAGTTGCATAATTACACTCACGGTGTCTAAAGGCAATATTACTACTCAGAAAGTTATGTGAGTGCCCTTTTACTTGTAAAATAAATTTAAAATAACATCTTTGACTTTAGCAGTTAGAGGTGCTTTTATTCCATATGAAAATACATTAAAAATGGTCATTGTAAACTTCAAGTTCTGGTAAATCCATGTAACTGAGCACACTATGAAAGAGCTATGAAAGAGCATCGTAATAGAAACGAATGACTGATAGCCTTCTTTGTATCACAGAAAACTTTAGAAGTTTGAAGCATGTTTGATCTCAGAAACCAGTAAACTTAACAAGACCTTGAAGTTTCAAAGATTATACGGCAAAAAAAAGTAAAAGAAAAGAAAAAAATTAAATATATAAGATATTTCAAGGTTGCTTAACAGTCATGGATTTTTGTTCTTGAGAAGAAAAACTACATAATATAACAGATGTTCTGTTGCAAAATAAGATAATATTGATTCTGCTTGAGCATATATCTAATATCACAAGTACCAATGAATATCCAGAATGCCCTAACTACCAAAAATATAAATAAAAGGAGCCTAGAGTAATTAAGACTCTGCCTAATTTTCTTCCAAATCTTATAATTGTGGCTATGTGCTTATTTGCATATTTATAATCAAGTTGAGGGCTAAAAATGCCTGAGACCAATTTCTGTATTTAAAAAACCAACTTCAAACATCCAAGCTCTTAGATATAATATGTGATGTACTCTTTATTAGTCAATGGTTTATTCCATTATACAGTATTGCATAGAACACTTTCTTTCAGTGGTCTACAACAGTGACTTCTAGAATTGACACAGTAATAATGCTGTTTTATGATGAATGCATTGAAAAAAAATAAAAAGCAGTGGCAATTTTTATGACATCAATGAGGGAATTACTTAAAAAAAACAAACTAAATAAAAAAGTAAACAACTATAGTAAAATAGATTTTTATTTTACCTAGTCAATAAGATGCCATCAAAAAATATTTCTATATAGTATTTATAACTGCTAAGACATATCTGATTTATGTTATCTGTTTATTGGTTGTTTCTTCCTTCCTCCTTTACTCGTTCACACAAACATATGTCCAGTGCAAGCTCCATGAAAGCATGTTAATGTTTCGCTTTCCACTGTGTTTGTTAGTTTTAAACTATATCCTGAGAACCTAACAATGGAGCCAGGAATGTAATAGATATCAGTGGTTACAAACACAGTCAATATTTTTTTTTCAACATACTTATAAACCATGTGTAAATTTTGACATAAGAAATATTTTTAATCTTCATTTTCTCAGTAGTAGGTATACTTTATAGGCTTAGTTTTGTAGTTAAAACACTTTTCTATAAAGACATAATGTGGCATCATTGCAATGAGGAATGTTGTAGTTGAATAATATCATTCATTCAATAAATAAATATTTATGAATGCTGGCTTCTTCCAAGGCACTGCAACATTAAAAGTAGCCTCTTGAAACACAAAATTGATTTTGAAATTCAGAATAAACAACACTGTTAGTTTGGTGTTACCTATAAAATGAATTTGCAATTCCTTTTTTTTTATTTTATTTTTTTTTAATGGAGTGACATCAGTAAATCAGGATACATATATTCAAAGATAACATGTCCAGGTTATCTTGTTGTTCAATTATGTTGCATACCCATCACCTAAAGTCAGATTGTCTTCCATCACCTTCTATCTCGTTTACTTTGTGCCCCTCCCCCTCCCCCTTTCCCTCTCCCTCCCCCCTCCCCCCGTAACCACCACACTCTTATCAATGTCTCTTAGTCTCACTTTTATGTCCCACCTACATATGGAATAATGCAGTTCCTGTTTTTTCTGATTTACTTATTTCACTCCATATAATGTTATCAAGATCCCACCATTCTGCTAAACATAAGACCTGAAGCAATTCCCTTGCCCTCGAGCTCCTTTGTAATCTGGACTCTGATAATGTCTCCTGTTTCAGCTTCCCTGTGGTCTCGTTGCCCTTCTCCATCAGTTAGTGAGTCAAATCACCCATGATTCTCCCCACTGCGCTGTCCCCGCCTCTTCACTGTTCAACATATGCTTGGGATTCCCTCTTTCTCTTTTGCCTGGTGAAATTTCATTCATCTTATCACCCCCGGTTCCAATATCTTTCTGTGATGACTTCACCTAATTACTCAATCACTCATGCTCTGTATTCCCACACCCCTTATTGATTTTTTACATCTCTGCATTGAGATTTTCACAGAAGAATTGCCTCGAAGTCACCCCTCACCACAGGTATAATTCCACGAAGCACTCACAGGAGGCCAGGAGAATGCACTGACTTGCTGCAAGGCATCATGGAGATGCCAAGCTCCACAGGCTCTGTCTCCAGCTCGGGTTCGCTCTGGCCACCATCCAGGCGACACTTCCTTTCTCACAAGGCTTGTGGACTGGGATGGATGCTCCTGGAGCCA
Organism: Saccopteryx bilineata; assembly: GCF_036850765.1. Taxonomy (NCBI): domain Eukaryota; kingdom Metazoa; phylum Chordata; class Mammalia; order Chiroptera; family Emballonuridae; genus Saccopteryx; species Saccopteryx bilineata. The sequence continues at coordinate 200,031,080 of NC_089490.1, read as the reverse complement.
AGTGGGCATAAGGGGAGTGGATGGCCTGATAAACAGCTGCATGAGGACTGGAACATCAGAAATCATTTCCAGTCCAGGGAGCCCCAGTTGCTCAGGCTGTGAACACGTTATCAGAGGTCCACTGGGAGATGAGTTCAGGTGGTTGTTTCTATGTCACCCAGTTCCCGGCTCCAACTATAGTTTGGTCTCACATGGTAGTAAATCCACAACCCCATCAACAGCTAGATCATGATTCACCCATCTTCACCTCCACCTTCTACAATACATGCCGTACTCATTCATCTAATGACCCGAACTAGACACAGTTCTACAGGCAGAGGACGTCCCAGTGAAGGAGATACATGGGTTTCCCGGTCAATAGCTTTAATATCAATGGGATAGATTTTTTTTAAAAATTAAGTGAACAACAACAAAGTCTTAAAATTGTAAGCCAAGCAAAACATAGGAAGTGAAGGGGCAGGAAATGTTTATAGGGGGGGACATTTGAAGTGTAACATGGCCCAGGAAAGCCCTACCTGAGACAGCAGTGTCTCGGCAGAGGTCAGCAGTGAGTGACAAAGGACCAGAGATAGGAATATTTCGATATGTTTTATGACACCAATGTGACCTGCACGAGAACGTAAAATTTACGAGAGTAGACTGTCAATTATTTCAGGGCATGGTAAGGGCGCTGATTTTAGAAAGTGAAATGGGAACCACTTTGGCATTAAGCAAGGCAATGGCATGATCTAATTTATATTTTAAAATATGTCTTTGTAAGGATAGAAACAGACTCACAGACACAGCAGACTGAGAGCTGTTAGACCGATGGTGTTGGGGGCTAGTGAAAAATGTGAAGGGACTAAGCAAAGAAAAAAACCTTATAGATGCAGACAACAGTGTGGAGATGGCAGGAGGGAAAGAGGATGGTGATGAAGGAAACTAGAAGGGGGGTAGATGGTGTTGGAGAGAAATTTGAACTGGGGCGGTGATCACACAAAGCAATAGACAGATGCTATATGGTAGAACAGGGAACCTGAAACCTGTGTAATTTTAGGAACCAATGTTACCCCAATGCATTCAATTTAAAAAGTTTTAAAAAATAAAGGTCAAAGAAAAATTATCCTCTGAAAACCAGATTTCTTATAATGAGTAGATAAATAAGCCATAGAGGTCTAATATACAGTACAATGACTAGACAGTAATAGTGTGTGATAATTATGTAATGTGATAAATATCACTCTGTCAGAAATCATAATTATAAATGTATGAAAGCAACATGCTGTATATCTTAAGCTTCCACAATGTCACAGGTCACATTTATTTGATTAGGAAAATAAAAGACCTCTCCGCCAACCGTGTGGGGAACGGATCCCAGAAGAAGGAAGAGGATAAATGTGGTAGGTAAAGTCATGAATAGAATAGAAAATCCCCTAGCAGCAGACCCTCCAGCCCACTTCTAATAAATATAACAGAATTTTTGAAAAAATAGGTTTTTCTTAAGGCTGAACAAAGAACCTCTTCAATTTTGAGTTGTCCAAGTTGAGTGACAGCTGCCCAGTGTCATCAGGATTCCCTGTCACAGTGAACTCCAGGGAAGGGACCATGTTAAGGGGCTGTATTTATAGAGAAAGGCAACTATGGATAGCCCATTGCAGAACTACAGGGAAGTAGACACTCCCAGGATCTTAATTTTCAGCAGAATGAGTCACTTTGGCAGTGCTTTATGGCACAGAATTCTAGGGCCTCACCTGTTTTAGTCTCTCGTTTTAGTAAACACAGACTCTACTTATTTTTATTTTTGAGAAGAACCTCTGCTTTTTCCATAAACATAGTACTACCTTAGGAAGCGCTAGACCAGATCTCCTTCAAAAAAATCATAAAGTGACAATCTAGGCACATTTCCCTAATTAATGAACAAAGCTTTCTGAACCGATTGCATTTCGTTTCCCTGTATCCTCAACCATAAATGCAACAACTACCCTGTGGTTATACATTGGTCTTTTTTTTTCTGAAGTGAGAAATGGGTAGGCAGAGAGATAGACTCCTGCATGCACCAAACTGGGATTCACCCAGCATGTCCACCAGGGAGTGATGCTTTGTCCATCTGAGGTGTTGCTTCACTGCAACCAGAGCCATTCTAGCACCTGAGGCAGAGGCCATGGAGCTGTCCTCAGCGCCCAGGCCAACTTTGCTCCAATGGAGCCTTGGCAGCAGGAGGGGAAGAGAGAGACAGAGAGAAAGGAGATGGGGAGGAGTAGAGAAGCAGATGGAACTTCTCCTGTGTGCCCTGGTCAGGAATCAAACCTGGGACTTCAACATGCTGGGCTGACACTCAACTGCTGAGCCAACTGGCCAGGGCCCCTTGGTCTTATCTTTTGGCAGAGTTTCCTTTAGCTGTCCACTGAGATCTACATTTTGTTCTACTTATCACCAGTGAGAGCTCTTGTAAATTATGAACAGAAATTAACTGTATTCATTTGAAAGCCAAAAAAATTGAACTTATTGAAAAATGATTACAGTTTCACAGAAATAATAAGAACCAGAAATATTAGTTTTGAAAAACTAATAGGCATTAAAGATTTTTGAGAATATGATGCATTAAAAAAATGTATCAAAGTTCACACAGATGGAAGAAGTTGGTCCAATTCTTTTGATGCCACTGGGTAAAGTATGGCCTCCATTGTTATCCATGCCTGGGCTAGAGGTCAGAGGCCTGAGCCTACGCTACCTGCTCAGCTTGGATTTCTGGAAGTGAGGAGAGAATGTGACCCTTCTGTTTCCATGGGGGAAGTATGCATGACCTCTCACCAAGGTCATTTCTAATCCCCTTTTCCCAAAGGGAGGACAATTAAAGAAAAATAGAAGTGGAATGATTTAATGTCAAACCAGAACAAATTCAGTGATATTTTATATTTTAGTTTAGCCAACAGATACTTATTGAACCATGAGTTGGACACATTCTAATTGCAAGGAACAGCTCTGAGCACTGAGTGAGACTGGAACAAGAGTAGGTAAGCAGATAGGAGAAAAATGATGAATATTGCTGTAACTCGTAACCCTGTAGGCCCCGAGAAGGAGTTTGCATTTTATGCTCAGTGCAATTTTGAGTTTCTAATGAGAGAAACAACATTAATTAACCATATGAAAAGATCACTCTGGCTGCCAAAGAGAATAGAAGGCAAATGGATCAGGAGTGGAAGCGGAAAGACCATGAGTGTTCTTGGCTGCCAGGATCAGAAACACACTTTGACCAACTTTTACAGAAAGGGAATTATTTGGAAGAATATCAGGTAACCCACAGAGACATCTAGAAGGCTGGAGGATCAGATACAGAAGCCAAACAGAAGTCAAGAAATGGTGGACAACAGCAAACACAGCCAAAGGGAGAAACAGACATGATCTGGTGGGCTTCCCTCCCAAATGCCACTAATGCTTGTTACATCATGGGCTAAACTCTCAGAATCTCTGCTGGGTTCTAGATGCCTCCAGGTTGTTATAAACATTTCCCCAATTCTTCCTACCCCTTTGCCTCAATCCTTCTTCTGAGTGGTATCAACCAAAGGTCTGAACTTTGCCATATGCCCATACTTGAACTTCCAAAGGATGGAACAGAAAGAACCTGACCCCTTCACTTTCTATGGTGTAAAGCAGGGGAGTGCCTCCAATCAATTTTCCTATAGTAGAACTCTCTAAAACTAACCAGGGATGTTAAGAGGTTGCATTTCCCTAGGACCACAGACTTAAGCTAGTCCTGGTGTGTCAGTGAGACATGGTGGGGCCATGGACCTCGATTTGGAAGAGAATGGGATGAAATGGTTGAGTGCAGGCCATGGAAGAAGACTGTTTCATCCTTCCCTGCCCCCTACAACCTGTGTGATATCAAGCCAGTTACATGATCCTTCACTTCTCTAGATTCTTTCTCATTTTCAAAGAAATAATCACAGTGGCTGTTCAGATTGTGAGATTTAATCCATGAATGTGCTCAGAACTGGGGTAGGCATGAGTGAAAAGTACATCATGAATCCCAGCGATCACTGTTTAGAGTGGTAAGGAGAGAGGACAGGAGACATAGTGGATGACATGACAAATCCTGGGAAGAGTTGATAGGAATTGCTCATTGGCTGATAAGAAAGAAGGAAGGGGATCATGAATAAACTCTAAATTGTGGTTAAAGCAAGTAGATGGATTGTAGGACCATTTACTGAGGTGAAACTGGTCTCCATTCCATCCATTTCCTGAGCTGACCCACCCACCCCCAGTACGCCCATGAATTATTTTGTATAAAAAGCCTCTTGGTTCTACCCAGCTTTAGGGATATTCTAACACTTTACCGCAACCTTAAAAAAAGTTTTACACTTTCCCCAATACACAGAATGCAAAATTACTGATTTTATATCTGTTCATTCAGTATCAATATCCATTCCACTACCAGTATCCACAGCAATGATGCAAAAAATATTGGCATTTCAGAAACTTTTCAGGAAGTTCTATATTTAAATAACTACCATCCAGCTAGCTTTTTCCAAAATATAAGAAGGTTAGCTGATATTTTATATATATAAACTATTAGAGTTTATCTCAAGCTCTATTTCTGACTCTTCCATATATTGTCACATGTTCATAGGTCTCTGCCTATGAAAGACCGTTCTACTTACTATGCTTCTAAAGAGCAAGGTAGTAAAACATAACCAGACAAACCAAAATTTACCCTAAAAAGATTTAAGAATGTTCTTTTAGTCTTGTACTAATACCACAGTTCCATGTGCTAGGTAATATACTTCTCTCTAGTTATCAAATTCCACCTTTAATATCACATCTCTTCTTTATTATTCAAATGTTTAATTAGGGAGGGATAAAAATCAAAACGCAAAAGAAACTTTAAAAGTCTACTTAAGACATATTTGTAATGTGAGAGAAACAAGAATCAAAATTTACCCAAAAAACAAACAAACAAAAAAGCTTTCTTAGGTTGTATCCTGGACGAATGTTATAAATACAGAATAAAGAAAGAACACCTTTCTTAAAAGCTTTGCACCAAGGGAAAAATTTTTTTAAGTAGTAAACAAAAAAACTTGAGTTACAGAGAATTATTTTTCTAAATCAGATGTGTAGTCTAAATAAAGATGAAATATTATAAAGTCTTTAAAATTCAGACTAGAGAAAACATTATTAAAATTTCAAGAAAGCTTCTCTTTCTCTTTCCTTTTGCTTTTAAAAGACAACACCCCCACACAAACATACACACAATGTGTATTAGCCAAACGAAAACAGGAGAAGCAAGGAAAATACACTTTCCTTGCGAAAGTGTAAACTTTCGCAGCCTTCATGATAGGGCAGAGGGCAGACAAAGGTTCCTGTAAAAACAAGGCCAACTCAGAAACCAAAATCTAAACAGGACTCCTTATTTCCCCAAATTACTTTTTCTTTTGTGATTTAATATCTACTGAAAACTTACATGGAGCAAAAATTTGGCATCTATTTGTCACATGAGGATATTTGGTGAAAAACCATATATTAAACACTTAATTCTTTCACTGAAATTTCTGAAGGAAATATTGAACCTTCATTAATCATATGAAAACAGTATATTACTCCAAAAGAGAGAATAATGTTCTTATAAAGGCAATAGTACAGTGGAAGCCAAAATAAGTACAATATGCTTTTAAGTACGAAACCTGAAGCAAAGGACTTAGATGACCTTGTTGGAGACAAAGTCAAGTTCTAAGCTGCAATTTGAATAAATTAAAACTTTTCTTTGTGGATATGTGTGAATATGTGTATGTATATTTTTATGTGTGGAAGGGTATGAAGGAACAGAAAGTTCTAAACATAGTCTTCCCAATTCACGATTGATCACTAAGGAAGGAATTCTTGAAATAACCTCACTCTAAAAAACTTCACCACTCCTTTTGCTCCTAATTAAGTGAACACCAAAAGTTTAATATCTGCTCACAAACAGATTCAAGATGAATACAGCAACATTTGAGTAGGAGCCTAGCTCATTGCCTTGCTTAACTCCAAAGTGATTCCCATTTCATTTTTTAAAATCAGTGCCCTTATCATGCCCTGAAAAGATTGACAGTCTGCTACTGTAAATTTCATGTTCCGGTGCTGGTCACACTGGTGTCGTGAAACATATCAAGGTATTCCTATCTCTGGTCCTTGGTTACTCACTGTTGACCTCTGCCAAGACACTGCTGTCTCAGGTAGGGCTTTTCTGGGCCGTGTTACACTTCAAATGTCTCCCCCATGAACATTTCTGGCCCCATCACTTCTTGTTTAGCTTGGCTTACAGCATTAAGACTGTGTGTAGAGTGGGCACTACCAAAACCCAAACAAAACTGGAGTGAGCAAAATGAAGTCAATTTGCCCAAAGTCAATGAATTTGCTTCAATGTGGAGTGCAGCAATAATCAGACATGACATTTTAGCAAGTGAATTTGCACCAACCAGTGTCTCTCCAGAACTCCCTGTTCCATTTCCACCCATCCTAGTTTCTCACCTCTTTTAAGACACTTGCTATTCATTTAACAGGCACTTCCTCAAAACTGGATTCTATGTGGTCAATGATCTTACGTACCTATCTGCTATTACCAGTTTGGATTTGTTAAATTTGATGCTGGATTAAAGATTAGGAGTTACATTCTCTCAAATAATGGGATAATCTATTATGGTAATTTATGCAAGATAATTCTATTAACTGAAAAGCTTTTCAGTGTAATGATAATTTATTTTCAAAGCCACTTGAAGGATGCATCCACCTTTAAAGAAAATGGTAATTCAAAGAAATAATGGCTCTCACAGCAACAAACTCTGCTCTCTTTCATTTTCTTTCAGGGCTTTGCAAAATATGGAGTGAAACCCCACAATATTGGATAAAGAATGTGAATGCCTTTGGGCCAGCAGATGTTTTGGGACAACCATGTAAAACGGGGCGGAGGGTGAAGGGAAGAGGAAGAATGGTCGCTTGGGACAATTTATTCCTGATACTTGGAAGGTGGGGTTTTATTCATAAAGGATGCGCCTGTCACAGGGCAGGGACAGTGAGTGAGCCACACACAACCCCTATCTCCGGGTCTCACCTCATCTCTCTCTCCATAAAGAGTCTTCATTTCAGATTTCCTTTAGGTACCCCATTTCCAGTTAGTTTGGATCCAGCCCATGGCCCTTATCTGACCCCCAGAAAGCCCTTAAGCACTTAGGACTCAAAGACAGCATGTATTTCTGAGAGAGCCAGACCAGCCTACAGCTAGTAATAGGTTGTTAATATTTAACAAGGCAAAGTAAGGGACCATTAGGAGGTTAACATGGCTTGGCTGGGAAGGGAGAGGGAGGAGATGGGATCCAAAGTTTAACTAGATTGGAAATAACCATGTTTAAACTCGCTTTAACAATCAGGTTTAAAAATAAACTTTATTAAACTGCTTAATAAAGCATGCTGCAGAGGCAAAATTAAAAAATCTGAAATCATTAATGGCATATTGTAAATGTGAAACTGAGATGATTTCACACCACCTGAATTTAGGCATCTGTGTGAAAGTTTGGGTTAATAGTTACAGGAAATAATTGGTTGTTCGTGTCACAGGAATAGAACACTTAAAGGTGTAAAAATGTTCATGACGAAGAGTACTGCTGTCACCTCCACTGCCTCCTAAATACGGAGGTGAATCTAACTTTTCGAAGGAACGTGAAGATTCAAGATCAAGGAAGTTAAATGAAAACGTTCTATTTTTTTTTTAATAAATTTTTATTAATGGTAATGGGATGACATTAATAAATCAGGGTACATATATTCGAAGAAAACATGTCTAGGTTATTTTGTCATCAAATTATGTTGCACACCCCTCGCCCAAAGTCAGATTGTCCTCCGTCACCCTCTATCTAGTTCTCTGTGCCCCTCCCCCTCCCCCTAACTCTCTCCCTCCCTCCCTCCCATGTCCTCCCTCCCCCCCCACCCTTGGTAACCACCACACTCTTGTCCATGTCTCTTAGTCTCATTTTTATGTTCCACCAATGTATGGAATCATGTAGTTCTTGTTTTTTTCTGATTTGCTTATTTCACTCCTTATAATGTTATCAAGATCCCACCATTTTGCTGTAAATGATCTGATGTCATCATTTCTTATGGCTGAGTAGTATTCCATAGTGTATATGTGCCACATCTTCTTTATCCAGTCTTCTATTGAAGGGCTTTTTGGTTGTTTCCATGTCTTGGCCACTGTGAACAGTGCTGCAATGAACATGGGGCTACATGTGTCTTCACGTATCAATGTTTCTGAGGTTTTGGGGTATATACCCAGTAGAGGGATTGCTGGGTCATAAGGTAGTTCTATTTGCAGTTTTTTGAGGAACCACCATACTTTTCTCCATAATGGTTGTACTACTTTACATTCCCACCAACAGTGAATGAGGGTTCCTTTTTCTCCACAGCCTCTCCAACATTTGCTATTACCCGTCTTGTTGATAATAGCTAATCTAACAGGAGTGAAGTGGTATCTCATTGTAGTTTTGATTTGCATTTCTCTAATAACTAATGAAGCTGAGCATCTTTTCATATATCTGTTGGCCATTTGTATCTCTTCCTGGGAGAAGTGTCTGTTCATGTCCTCTTCCCATTTTTTTATTGGATTGTTTGTTTGTTTGTTGTTGAGTTTTATGAGTTCTTTGTAAATTTTGGATATTAGGCCCTTATCTGAGCTGTCGTTTGAAAATATCAGTTCCCATATAGTTGGCTGTCTGTTTATTTTGATATCAGTTTCTCTTGCTGAGCAAAAACTTTTAATTCTGATGTAGTCCCATTCATTTATCTTTGCCTTCACTTCTCTTGCCATTGGAGTCAAGTTCATAAAATGTTCTTTAAAACCCAGGTCCATGATTTTAGTACCTATGTCTTCTTCTATGTACTTTATTGTTTCAGGTCTTATATTTAGGTCTTTGATCCATTTTGAATTAATTTTAGTACACGGGGACAGGCTGTAGTCGAGTTTCATTCTTTTGCATGTGGCTTTCCAGTTTTCCCAACACCATTTGTTGAAGAGGCTTTCTTTTCTCCATTCTGTGTTGTTGGCCCCTTTATCAAAGATTATTTGACCATATATATGTGGTTTTATTTCTGGGCTTTCTATTCTGTTCCATTGGTCTGAGTGTCTATTTTTTTGCCAATACCATGCTGTTTTGATTATCGTGGCCCTATAATATAGTTTAAAGTCAGGTATTGTAATGCCCCCAGCTTCATTCTTTTTCCTTAGGATTGTTTTGGCTATTCGGGGTTTTTTATAGTTCCATATAAATCTGATGATTTTTTGTTCCATTTCTTTAAAAAATCTCATAGCAATTTTGATGGGAATTGCATTAAATTTGTATATTGCTTTGGGTAATATGGCCATTTTGATTATATTTATTCTTCCTATCCAAGAACAAGGAATATTTTTCCATCTCATTGTGTCTTTTTCGATTTCCCTTAACAATGCTTTGTAATTTTCATTATATAGGTCCTTTACGTTCTTTGTTATGTTTATTCCTAGGTATTTTATTTTTTTTGTTGCAATCGTGAAGGGGATTATTTTTTTGAGTTCGTTTTCTAATATTTCATTGTTGGCATATAGAAAGGCTATGGACTTTTGTATGTTAATTTTGTATCCTGCGACCTTACTGTATTGGTTTATTGTTTCTAATAATCTTTTTGTGGAGTCCTTCGGGTTTTCGATGTATAGGATCATATCATCAGCAAAAAGTGATAGCTTTACTTCTTCTTTTCCGATATGGATGCCTTTTATTTCTTTGTCTTGTCTGATTGCTCTGACGAGAACTTCTAGCACCACGTTGAATAAGAGTGGAGAGAATGGACAACCCTGTCTTGTTCCTGATTTAAGGTAGAAAGTCCTCAGTTTTATGCCGTTTAATAGGATGTTGGCTGATGGTTTATCATATATGGCCTTTATCATGTTGAGATATTTTCCTTCTATACCCATTTTGTTGAGAGTCTTAAACATAAAATTGTGTTGTATTTTATCAAAAGCCTTTTCTGCATCTATTGATAAGATCATGTGGTTTTTGTTCTTTGTTTTGTTGATATGGTGTATTACGTTAACCGTTTTGCGTATGTTGAACCATCCTTGAGATTCTGGGATGAATCCCACTTGATCATGATGTATTATTTTTTTAATATGTTGTTGTATTCGGTTTGCCAGTATTTTGTTTAGTATTTTAGCATCTGTATTCGTTAGAGATATTGGTCTGTAGTTTTCTTTCTTTGTGCCTTCCTTGCCAGGTTTTGGTATGAGGGTTATGTTGGCCTCATAAAATGTGTTTGGAAGTATTGCTTCTTCTTCAATTTTTTGGAAGGCTTTGAGTAGAATAGGAACCAAGTCTTCTTTGAATGTTTGATAGAATTCACTAGTATAACCGTCTGGGCCTGGACTTTTATTTTTGGGGAGATTTTTAATGGTTTTTTCTATTTCCTCCCTGCTGATTGGTCTGTTTAGGCTTTCTGCTTCTTCATGACTCAGTCTAGGAAGGTTGTATTGTTCTAGGAATTTATCCATTTCTTCTAGATTGTTGTATTTGGTGGCATATAATTTTTCATAGTATTCTACAGTAATTCTTTGTATTTCTATGATGTCTGTGGTGATCTCTCCTCTTTCATTTTGGATTTTATTTATTTGAGTCCTGTGTCTTTTTTCCTTGGTGAGTCTTGCCAAGGGTTTGTCAATTTTGTTGATCTTTTCAAAGAACCAGCTCCTTGTTTTATTGATTTTTTCTATAGTTTTTCTGTTCTCTATTTCATTTATTTCTGCTCTGATTTTTATTATCTCCTTTCTTCGGCTGGTTTTGGGTTGTCTTTGTTCTTCTTTTTCTAGTTCCTTAAGGTGTGAAGTTAAGTGGTTTACTTCGGCTCTCTCTTGTTTGTTCATATAGGCCTGAAGTGATATGAACTTTCCTCTTATTACTGCTTTTGCTGCATCCCAGAGATTCTGATATGTCGTATTTTCATTTTCATTTGTCTGTATATATCTTTTGATTTCTGCGCTTATTTCTTCTTTGACCCATTCATTTTTTAGAAGTATGTTGTTTAGTTTCCACATTTTTGTGGGTTTTTCCCCCTCTTTTTTGTAGTTGAATTCTAGTTTCAAGGCTTTATGATCAGAAAATATGCTTGGTACAATTTCAATTTTTCTAAATTTGCTGATATTGTCTTTGTGGCCCAACATATGGTCAATTCTTGAGAATGTTCCATGTACACTAGAGAAAAATGTATACTCTGTCGCTTTGGGATGAAGTGTCCTGTAGATGTCTATCATATCCAGGTGTTCTAGTATTTCGTTTAAGGCCACTATATCTTTATTGATTCTCTGTTTGGATGACCGATCTAGAGCCGTCAGCGGTGTATTGAGGTCTCCAAGTATGATTGTATTTTTGTTAGTTTTTGTTTTATGGTCAATAAGTAGCTGTCTTATATATTTTGGTGCTCCTTGGTTTGGTGCATATATATTAGGAATTGTTATGTCTTCTTGATTTAGTGTCCCCTTAATCATTATGAAATGACCATTTTTGTCTCTGAGTCCTTTTTTTGTCTTGTAGTCAGCATTATTAGATATGAGTATTGCTACACCTGCTTTTTTGGGGGTGTTGTTTGCTTGGAGTATTGTTTTCCAGCCTTTCACTTTGAATTTGTTTTTATCCTTGTTGCTTAGATGTGTTTCTTGTAGGCAGCATATAGTTGGATTTTCTTTTTTAATCCATTCTGCTACTCTGTGTCTTTTTATTGGTAAGTTTAATCCATTTACATTTAGTGTAATTATTGACACTTGTGGGTTCCCTACTGCCATTTTATAAATTGCTTTCTGTTAGTTTTGTATCTAGTTTGATTCTTCTCTTTTGTTTTTCTATCATTTGTTTTTGTTTGTGTTCCATACTTCTTTCCTCTGTTGCTACCTTTTTTAAGTCAAGTGTTTTTGTGGTGGTTTTTTTAAGGGTGGTTACCATTAAGTAATGAAAAGGGTACCTACCATATTCATTGTAGTACCCTATCTTATAAGTATTTCTGCACTTCATCATCCTTTGCTACTCTTAATCTCCATCCTCTCCCCCCTTTTTTTCCTTTGTTGTCACAGTTTAAGTTTGGTTTTATTGTGTTCTTGGTGGAGCTGTTACTTGTGGTGTTGTTTTCTTTTGTTCTTTGAATCTGGTTGGAAAACCCCCCTTAGTATTTCCTGGAGTGGGGGCTTTCTGCTGATAAATTCTCTCATCTTTTTTGTATTTGTGAATGTTTTTATATCTCCTTCATACTTGAAGGATAGCTTTGATGGGTATAGTATTCTTGGCTGAAAGTTCCTCTCTTTCAGGGCTTTAAATATTGGGGTCCACTCTATTCTAGCTTGTAGAGTTTCTGCTGAGAAATCTGATGATAATCTAATAGGCCTTCCTTTATATGTTGTACTCTTCTTTTCCCTGGCTGCCTTGAGAATTTTTTCTTTGTCATTGGTTTGTGTCATCTTTATTATGATGTGCCTTGGAGTGGGTTTGTTGGGGTTAAGAAAACTTGGTGTTCTGTTTGCTTCTTGAATTTGAGGCTTTAGTTCCTTCCACAGGCTTGGGAAGTTCTCGTCTATTATTTGTTTGAGTATATTCTCCATTCCATTTTCTTTCTCTTCTCCCTCTGATATACCTATTATTCTTATGTTATTCTTTCTGATGGAGTCAGACAATTCCTGTAGGGCTTTCTCATTTTTTATTATTTTTGAGTCTCTTTCTTCTTCTCTCTGTTGTGCCTCAAGTTGTTTGTCTTCTATTTCACTAATCCTATCTTCAATCTGGGCTGTTCTGTTAGCTAAGCTTGTTACCTCGTTTTTCAGCTCGTGAATTGAGTTTTTCATTTCTGTTTGATTTGTTTTTATAGTTTCAATTTCCTTGGTAATATATTCTTTGTGTTCATTGAGTTGTTTTCTGATCTCCCTATATTGCCTTTCTGTGTTTTCTTGTATATCTCTGAGTATTTTTAAGATTTCTATTTTAAATTCTCTGTCATTTAGCTCCAAGGCTTCCAATATGTTCAGTCTTTTCTCCATAGATTTTTCCACATCTATTTGTGTTACCTCTCTTTCTTTTGTATCCATAATATTCGATTTCCTCTTTATCGGCATCTGAGGGTGGTCTTATTGATAGCACTAATTAGAATTAATAAAGAGTAAAAAGAAAAAAAAAAAGGGTAAAACACCCCACAAAAAAAAAAGTAATAATTTATTATTTCCCCCTTTTTTTTCTCTCTTCTCTTTCCCTCCTCTCCCCTCCTCAGGGAAATATCGTGCCTATAATGGAGGGCCTGATTTGGGGTGAAGAGTTCAAGGGGCAAAAAAAAAGGGAGTAGGGACCTACTAAATGCAAAAAAAAAAAAAAAAAAAAGGAAGAAAATCTTAGACAAGAATAAGATGATTTGCTTGTAAGTGATGGTCAACTAAGAGATATAATGAGAGGGATAAGAGGGAATCAGAAAAAAGGACCAAAAAAGAATAATAAAGAAGAAAAAATAAAAATAATAAGTAAAAATCTGTTGTATTAAGTGGAGCGAAGACTAAATACAATGGAGACCTTTGGTTGGGAGGACCCAAAATGCCACAAAAATAAACAAACAAGAATAAAAAAAATAAAAGCAAAAGCAAAAAACAGAAATAAAGCCAAAAAAAAGCCTTGAGTCCCAAATTAACTAATTTGTTCGTGATTGAGGATTATATGGGAGGAAAGTAAAATGAGAAAAGAAAAAACGAATAGAAAGGAAAAAATAAGAAAAAGAGAAAAACGAAGGAAGAAATAAAATAGGAGGAGAAAAAAATAAAATAAAGCAAGACAAAAAAAAAAACAAAAGAGGAGAGAGTGAGAGTTAAGTGTTTTGGAGTATAACCTTAAAGGAGGGTGAGGATGAAGAAGAAAAATAAAATGCAACACTCATGGGTAGTGTAGTTCAAGAAAGGGGAAGCATAAGATGGGCAGAGAATAGAAGGACCGAGGTGGAGGAAATAAAGGCAAAAAGATAGAAGAAACAAACAACAACAACAACAACAAAAAAATTAGTGGATCAAGTTGTAAAGTCTGTGGGTTTTTCTTGATTTTGAGAGGTTAACTTCTTCCTTTTTCTTTTCTCTCCCTCTTCCTAGTCGGTGACTCTGTACCCCAGGCTCTGCGCCTGTGTCACTCTTAGGTAGGGATTTGCAGTTGATGGGATTCTATGGCAATGTCATATAATTAGCTTTAGTCTTGCTGGAAGTAAAGGCTTGTTGGCGTTTGCAGGGTCCAACGATGAGAGAGTTTGCTTTCCTGGATTCTCTCTCCTAGTCCCCCCTTTCTGAATTAGCAGCCTGGTGATCCAGCTATAAGGCTGCAACTGCTTCTGCCTGGGGAGTAAGAGGCTCAAAGAGCTGGGAAATCCCCACTCTATCCCCACTCAGTGCAAGGCTTTGGGAAAGGCTCTGAGAGTCAGGGCCTCCAGTGTAATCAGGCGGGGGTGGGAGTCAATTGTTGTCAAGGTGACTGTTCAGCGCCTATCATTTAGTTGGACCTCTTCAACCCAGGCTTTCCACACTTTGTAGCCTGTTTTTGCAGGGAAGAAGAGGCACTAGTCTCTGCTTACAACTAGTGTAGTATAGACCTTATTATCTGCCAAGTCCTTCTTGTTAGCATTTATCCCTGAATATGGAGGCTCTATCAATCAGAAGTTGCCCCCGCCTCTTTAGCGAGAGGCACTAAAAAATATCATGCCTCTTGTCTTGGATCGCTGAACTGAGAGAGATCTTATCAATTAGAACTGAGGGTGCGCAGATTTTATGGGTTAAGCTAATTTCAGTGATTGGGTCGCAGCTGTGCTTCCGAAGGTATTTTAGGCTGCCTGCGCGCGCCCCTCCCCCAACGCTTGATTGTTAGCTTGAATGGCTGGGTGAGGTGCCCCGTCCACGGAGAGAATCTCCCAAGCCTCTCCCGCTCGCCCCGCCGCTGGTGGCTGGACCGCACCAGGCGCAGGATAATGAAGCCCCCTGGGTGTGCGGGCCAGCAGGGCGCCCTGGGCACGTGGAATGCCCAAGGCACGCGCGCGTGTGGGGCGCTCCAGGCACCGGTGGCCGGCGACCCCCACTCGCAGTGTGCGGGCCGCTGGGAACGTCAGCGGTGCTCAACCGGACCGGGCGCGCACGCGGCGGCTCGTGGCGGCCGCTCGTGGTGGCGGTTCGCAGCGGCCGCTCGCGGCGGCTCGCGGTTCCCAAGTATATGGGCTAACTCACCGCAGGCGCACTCCCTCGCGGCTTGAATGAGCGTCACTGCTGCGGTAGCTTCCTCCACACCCTCGTCTCTCAGATTCAAGTGATAACAGTCCTTTTGCTTTCAGTTTGTGTGGAACTCCGGAATGCTCCGAGGATAAATTTTTCTGTTTCTAGTTGATAAATTTGTTGTGATTTAGGGGAGAGCTGTCGGACGCGCTTCTCACGGCGCCATTTCCGAGACATCACTCCAAACGTTCTATTTATAGTCCATGGTGAGTTAAACTACTTATACTATTTATTTTAATATAACTTTCTCTTATAGATGTTATCAATCTTAAGTTTTCAACATCTCTCTTGCACTGTGTAATTCAATCAATTATAAAATGGATAGCGTTAGTGGCAATTCAAACTGAGATGTTCAGAATAGTGATGCAGCCCTCAGCAGTTTAAAATATATGGAAAAATTTCCTGACTAACATTTCATTTCCTAGGGTAAAATCCACCCATATTTTAGTACAGTTCTGCAAGTTTTGACAAATGCATATAGTCGTGTAACTGGTACCACAGTTGACATGCAGAACAGACTTCCCTAACTGAATAGCAGTTTAATGACAGCTACTTTTGAAAAGCCTGACCCATGACAAAAATTCAATATCTTGTTTTGTTTACTTTGGCTCTGATTACTAGAGGGCATTCAATTACAGGATTATTAGACATAAAGTCAAATACACTTATTGGACAATCACACCCTCTTGTCCTATGGAATAGGGGGCATAGATAATGAAGCTCTCTCCCTCCCTCCCTTTCTTCCCCTCTCATTCTTTTCAATCAACTCCCCCAAAACACATATACCCTTCCCCACTTCTTCCCAATATACATCAGGGCATTCTATTTCTATTTGTATTTATTTTCCTTTGCTTTATATAGGCAGCCACCTTCCTAATTTATATTAGCAGGAAAGAAAATCTCTCCAATACGGCATTACCTCACAAGCAAGAATGTAGAGCCACATTAGCTTTTTAATATTGGCTAGCGCACATTCGGGCTAAATGTGGACATCAGCAGTTTTCAACCCCAAAGCTGATGCATCTGGCACTCTTTATTGTCTTAGAGGTTTCATCACTGGATGCTTCAAATCCTTCTCCTGGCAGCAAACGCCTCCAGAGAGGCTTTTATATGATTTGCTAAGAAATGCCTGGTTTCCAAAGTCCTCCCTTGCACTCCCCGGGGAGGCGTGGCTGCTAGAGCAACTGCCCTTGAGCTACCTGCTGCACCACTTTGGAAAAATCTCCTACACAGGAGCAGTTCTTAAATTGAAAAAGACAGTTTTGAAAACCTGTTTTTACTTTGTGAGAGGTACGAGCTCAAACGCCCTAGGTTTTGTTAGCAGATAACTGTTTCTGGTTTTCGTTTTAACTATTTTTTCAAATTAAGGACGGTGAAGGAAAGTTGGGAGGACCAACTTTCCATACGTTTTGAAAGTAATAAACCGTGCCCTTTCCCATAATTAGTCTTGGGGGGGGGTGCTGCAAAGCCTGTCTTCATATCCCCCGGGGCCCCTCAGTGTGAAGTGCTACCCTGAGTCGATGCTGGATCAATGCAGGAGAGCTTACCACGGATCCAGCACAGGGCAGAAGTCACCTGTAGTGGCTCGGGACACAGGAATGTTGCAGAGTATCATGGAACTGGACCAGCCATATATGCGGATTAATTGGCACCCATGTCCTACCCTCCATTTTTACACACACACACACACACACACACACACACACAGTGTGTGTGTGTGTGTGTGTGTGTGTAAGCTGGGATCATTTGCTCAGATTTCTCTTAGAGCCACTGAGGTGCCAGCACCGGCGAGTTTTGCAGGAACTCAGGGACCCATCCACCCACACTAATAATGTGCAAAATGCAAAGCTCAGCTGGCTGTTTCCTTTCAATTTCTCAGCCCAACCCACAGAGTCTTGGACAGAATCTCGGTCATTTCAGCCTCTAGTAAGATTTTACGATGCTGCAAGCATTCTTTACCCTTCCTAGAATTGATGTAATACTCACAGAATACGTCCTCTGTCACCTTCTATCTAATTTTCTTTGTGCCCCTCCCCCTTCCCCTTTCCCTCTCCCGTTCCCCGCTCCCCCCCGTAATCACCACACTCTTATCAATGTCTCTTAGTTTCACTTTTATGTCCCACCTACGTATGGAATAATGCAGTTCCTGGTTTTTTCTGATTTACTTATTTCGCTTCATATCATGTTATCAAGATCCCACCATTTTGCTGTAAATGATCTGATGTCATCATTTCTTATGGCTGAGTAGTATTCCATAGTGTATATGTGCCACATCTTCTTTATCCAGTCATCTATTGACGGGGTTTTGGTTGTTCCATGTCCTGGCCACTGTGAACAATGCTGCAATAAACATGGGGCTGCATGTGTCTTTACGTATCAATGTTTCTGAGTTTTTGGGGTATATACCCAGTAGAGGGATTGCTGGGTCATAAGGTAGTTCTATTTTCAGTTTTTTGAGGAACCACCATACTTTCTTCCATAATGGTTGTACTACTTTACATTCCCACCAACAGTGGATGAAGGTTCCTTTTTCTCCACAGCCTCTCCAACATTTGCTATTACCTGTCTTGCTAATAATAGCTAATCTAACAGGGGTGAGGTGGTATCTCATTGCAGTTTTGATTTGCATTTCTCTTATAACTAAAGAAGATGAGCATCTTTTCATATATCTGTTGGCCATTTGTATTTCTTCCTGAGAGAAGTGTCTGTTCATATCCTCTTCCCATTTTTTTATTGGATTGTTTGTTTGTTTCTTGTTGAGTTTTATGAGTTCTTTGTATATTTTGGATATTAGGCCCTTATCTGAGCTGTTGTTTGAAAATATCATTTCCCATTTAGTTGGCTTTCTGTTTATTTTGTTATCAGTTTCTCTTGCTGAGCAAAAACTTCTTAGTCTGATGTAGTCCCATTCATTAATTTTTGCCTTCACTTCTCTTGCCATTGGAGTCAAATTCATAAAATGCTCTTTAAAACCCAGGTCCATGAGTTTAGTACCTATGTCTTCTTCTATGTACTTAATTGTTTCAGGTCTTATGTTTAGATCTTTGATCCATTTTGAGTTAATTTTAGTACAGGGGGACAAACTGTAGTCCAGTTTCATTCATTTGCATGTGGCTTTCCAGTTTTCCCAGCACCATTTATTGAAGAGGCTTTCTTTTCTCCATTCTGTGTTGTTGGCCCCTTTATCAAAGATTATTTGACCATATATATGTGGTTTTATTTCTGGGTTTTCTATTCTGTTCCAATGTTCTGAGTGTCTATTTTTCTGCCAATACCATGCTGTTTTGATTGTCGTGGCCCTATAATATAGTTTGAAGTCAGGTATTGTAATGCCCCCAGCTTCATTCTTTTTCTTTAAGATTGCTTTGGCTATTTAGGGTTTTTAATACTTCCATATGAATCTCATGATTTTTTGCTCTATTTCTTTAAAAAATGTCATTGGAATTTTGATGGGAATTGCATTAAATTTGTATATTGCTTTGGGTAATATAGCCATCTTGATTATATTTATTCTTCCTAACCAAGAACAAGGAATATTCTTCCATCTCATTATATCTTTTTTGATTTCCCTTAACAATGGTTTATAGTTTTTATTATATAAGTCCTTACATTCTTTGTTATGTTTATTCCTAAGTATTTTATTTTTTTGTTGTTGCAATCGTGAAGGGGATTATTCTTTTGAGTTCCTTCTCAATTGTTTCATTGTTGGCATATAGAAAGGCTATTGACTTCTGTATGTTAATTTTGTATCCTGCAGCCTTACTGTATTGGCTTATTGTTTCTAGTAGTCTTTTTGTGGATTCTTTGGGGTTTTCGATGTATAGGATCATATCATCAGCAAAAAGTGATACCTTTACTTCTTCTTTTCTGATATGGATGCCTTTTATTTCTTTGTCTTGTCTGATTGCTCTGGCTAGAACCTCTAGTACCACATTAAATAAGAGTGGAGAGAGTGGACAACCCTGTCTTGTTCCTGATTAAGGGGGAAAGCCTTCAATTTTGTGCCATTTAATATGATGTTAGCTGATGGTTTATCATATATGGCCTTTATCATGTTGAGATATTTTCCTTCTATACCCATTTTGTTGAGAGTCTTAAACATAAAATTGTGCTGTATTTTATCAAAAGCCTTTTCTGTGTCTATTGATAAGATCATGTGGTTTTTGTTCTTTGGTTTGTTGATATGGTGTATTGCGTTAACCATTTTACGTATGTTGAACCATCCTTGAGATTCTGGGATGAATCCCACTTTATCATGATGTATTATTTTTTTAATATGTTGTTGTATTCGATTTGCTAGTATTTTAGCATCTGTATTCATTAGAGATATTGGTCTGTAGTTTTCTTTTTTTTGTGCCATCCTTGCCTGGTTTTGGTATGAGGGTTATGTTGGCCTCATAAAATGTGTTTGGAAGTATTGCTTCTTCTTCAATTTTTTGGAAGACTTTGAGTAGAATAGGAACCAAGTCTTCTTTGAATGTTTGATAAAATTTGCTGGTATAGACGTCAGGACCTGGACTTTTATTTTTGGTGAGGTTTTTAATGGTTTTTTCTATTTCTTATCTACTAATAGGTCTGTTTAGGCTTTCTGCTTCTTCTTGACTCAGTCTAGGAAGGTTGTATTGTTCTAGGAATTTATCCATTTCTTCTAGGTTGTTGAATTTAGTGGCATAAAGTGTTTCATAGTATTCTACAATAATTCTTTGTATATCTACGGTGTCCGTGGTGATTTCTCCTCTTTCATTTTGGATTTTGTTTATATGAGTTCTTTCTCTTTTTTCCTTGGTAAGTCTTGCCAAGGGTTTGTCAATTTTATTGATCTTTTCAAAGAACCAGCTCCTTGTTCTATTAATTTTTTCTATAGTTTTTCTGTTCTCTATTTCATTTATTTCTGCTCTGATTTTTATTATCTCCTTTCTTCGGCTGGTTTTGGGTTGTCTTTGTTCTTCTTTTTCTAGTTCCTTAAGGTGTGAAGTTAAGTGGTTCACTTGGGCTCTCTCTTGTTTGTTCATATAGGCCTGAAGTGATATGAACTTCCCTCTTATCACTGCTTTTGCTGCATCCCATAGATTCTGATATGTCGTATTTTCATTTTCATTAGTCTGTATATATCTTTTGATCTCTGCACTTATTTCTTCTTTGACTCATTCATTTTTTAAAAGTTTGTTGTTTAGTTTTCACATTTTTGTGGGATTTTTTTTCCTCTTTTTTGCAGTTGAATTCTAGTTTCAAGGCTTTATGATCAGAAAATATGCTTGGTACAGCTTTGATTTTTCTGAATTTGCTGTTGTTTTTTTTGTGGCCCAACATATGGACAATTCTTGAGAATGATCCATGTACACAGGAGAAAAATGTATACTAAGTCACTTTGGGATGAAATGTCCTGTAGATATGTATCATATCCAGGTGCTCTAGTGTTTTGTTTAATGCCACTATGTCTTTGTTGATTCTCTGTTTGGATGACCGATCTAGAGCCGTCAGCGGTGTATTGAGGTCTCCAAGTATGATTGTATTTTTGTCAGTTTTTGTTTTAAGGTCAATAAGTAGGTGTCTTATATATTTTGGTGCTCCTTAGTTTGGTGCATATATATTAAGAATTGTTATATCTTCTTGATTCAGTGTCCCCTTAGCCATTATGAAATGGCCATTTTTGTCTCTGAGTACTTTTGCTGTCTTGTAGTCAGCATTATCAGATATGAGTATTGCTACGCCTGCTTTTTTTTGGATGTTATTTGCTTGGAGTATTGTTTTCCAGCCTTTTACTTTGAATTTGTTTTTATCCTTGTTACTTAGATGAGTTTCCTGTAGGGAGCATACAGTTGGATTTTCTTTTTTAATCCATTCTGCTACTCTGTGCCTTTTTATTGGTGAGTTTAATCCATTTACATTTAGTGTAAGTATTGACACTTGTGAGTTCCCTATTGCTATTTTTTATCTTGCTTTCTGTTAGTTTTGTGTCTTGTTTGATCCTTCTCTTTCATTTTTCTATCTTTTGTTTTTATTTGGTTGTATTCCATACATCATTTCTCTGTTGCTATCTTTTTTAATTCATGTGCTTCTGTGGTTGTTTTTTCAATAGTGGTTACCTTTAAGTAATGAAAAGGGTTCCTACCCTGTTCCTTGTAGCGAACTATTTTGTGAGTACTTTTGCACTCTATCTTCCTTTGCTACTGTTAATCTCCATCTTCTCCCCCCCTTTCTTTTTGTTGTTGTCACAGTTTAAATTTGGTTTTATTGTGTTCTTCTTGGAGCTTTTACTTGTGGCTTTGTTTTTTTTTTGTTGTTGTTGTTCTTTATATCTGACTGGAGAACCCTCTATAGTAATTCCTGGAGTGGGGGTTTTCTGATGATATATTTCCTTATCTTTTCTGTATCTGTGAATGTTTTTATTTCTCCTTCATATTTGAAGGATAGCTTTGATGGGTATAGTATTTGTGGCTGAAAGTTCCTCTCTTTCAGGACTTTAAATATTGGGGTCTACTTTCTTCTAGCTTGTAGAGTTTCTGCTGAGAAATCTGATGATAATCTAATGGGCCTTCCTTTATATGTTGTATTTTTCTTTTCCCTGGCTGCCTTGAGAATTTTTTCTTTGCTGTTGGTTTGTGCCAATTTCATTATGATATGCCTTGGAGTAGGTTTGTTGGGGTTAAGAAAACTTGGAGTTCTGTTTGCTTCTTGAACTTGAGGCTTTAGTTCTTTCCACAGGCTTGGGAAGTTCTCATCTATTATTTGTTTGAGTATGTTCTAAATTCCATTTTCTCTCTCTTCTCCCTCTGATATACCTATTATTCTTATGTTATTCTTTTTGATGGAGTCAGATAATTCTTGTAGGGCTATCTCATTTTTTTTAATTTTTGAGTCTCTTTCTTCTTCTCTCTGTTGTGCCTCAAGTTGCTTGTCTTCTATTTCACTAATCCTCTCTTCTATCTGACCTGTTCTATTAACTAAGCTTGTTACTTCGTTTTTCAGCTTGTGAATTGAGTTTTTCATCTCTGTTTGATTTGTTTTTATAGTTTCAATTTCCTTGGACATATATTCTTTGTGTTCATTGAGTTGTTTTCTGAGCTCCTTAAATTGCCTTTCTGTGTTTTCTTGTATATCTCGGAGGATTTTTAGTATTTCTATCTTGAATTCTCTGTCATTTTGCTCCAAGGTTTCCAATATATTAAATTTTTTCTCCATAGATTTTTCCTCATCTAGCTGTGTTACCTCTCTGTCTTTTGTATCCATGATATTCAATTTTCTCTTCCTTAATGGCATCTGAGGATGGTTTTGTTGATAGTATTAATGAGATTTAATAAAGAATAAAAAGTTAAAAAAATAAAAATCGAAAATAGTTGTTTATTTTTAAAAAAATTAATAATGAAATAAATAAAAATAAAATAAAATTAAAATTAAAAAAAAGATATTATTCCCCCCTCCTTTTTTCCTCTCCTCTCCTCTCCCCTCTTTCTTGAGAAAATCTTGTGGTGAACTGTGAATTATAACAAACAATGTCTGTAATGGGGGGCCTGAATTGGGGAAAAGTAATAAAGGGGCAAAAAAAAAAAAGAAAGAAAGGAAGAAAAAAGAAGGGGTATGGACCTACAAAAAGAAAATAAGAAAAAATTTTGGGTCAAGAATAAAATGATTTGCTTTTAGGTGTTGGTTGACTAAGAGTTATGATGAGAGGAATAAGAGGGAAACAGAAAAATGGGGGGAAAAATTAAAAAATTACTATTGTATTTAGTGGAACAAGAACTAGATTAAATGGAGAGCCAGGGATGGGAGCACTGCTAGTGAGTTAAAAAGGTGAAGTAAAAACCCCCCAAAATGCTACAAACATAAGTTTGAGTCCCAGATAAGATAATTTGTTTGTTATTGAGGTTTGAATGAGAGGAGATGTAAAGGAGAAAGGAAGAAACTAATATAGAGGGAGAAAAAAAAGAGAGAGAGAAAAAAAATAGGTAACCACTAAAAGAAGAAAAAAGTAAAAAGAGGAGAGAGAGAGAGAGTTAAGGGTTTTGGAGTGCAACCTTCATAGAGAGAAAGGAAGAGGAAAGAAAAGATAATGGGAGATGTAACACCTATGGGTAGTGTAGTTCAAGGAGAGGAGAGAGTAAGACCGGCAGAGAGTTATTCGGCCAAATTGGAGGAGGAAAAAAAATATCAAGAATGAAGATAAGAGAAACAAAGGAACAAATATAATAAAATGGGATAGGTTATAAAGTCTGCGGATTATTCTTGATTTTGAGAGGTTTTCTTCTTGCTTTTTCTTTTCTCTCCCTCTTCCTGGTCGGTGACTCTGTACCCCGGGTTCTGCCCCTTTGGCACGCTCAGGTAGAGGTTTGCAGTTGATAAGTCTCTATGGCGATGTCATGTATTGTGCTTTAGTCTCATTGGCAATCGAGGCTCATTAGCATTTATAGGCTCCGACAGTGAGAGAGTCCGTGTTCCTGGAGCCTTTCTCCTAGTCTTTCCTTCCTCAATTAGTAGCCTGATAATCCAGCTATGGGGTTGCTGCTGCCTCTGCCTGGATAGTAAGAGGCTCAAAGAGCTGGCAACTCCCCACTCTATTTCCACTCAGCACAGGGCTCTGGGTAAGCCTCAGTCAGTCAGAGCTGCTAGTATAATCAGGCGGGCTTTCCGCCCACTCAAAACCTCTGGCTCTGCCACTCTGTCTGGTAACACAGGCAGGCGCCCACTCCCGGGGCGCTTGGAGGAAACTCTCCCTCACTATCTGTGCGTGCAGACCAGGATATCTGGCCGGCAGTCTCAAGCTCTGAGTGAAACCCCCAACCGCATGGAAAAGTTCCAGCATTGGAATTGGCTCTCGCTCCGTCCCCATGCGCGACTTTTGCAAGGCGCTGGGGTGGCCCGAGATTCCGCTTTGGCCCACCCAAAGGCCCCTGACTCTGCTCCTCTGTGCGATAACACGGGCGCGCACTGCCAAGGCACTCGGAGGAATCTCTCGCTATCTGCGCGCACAGACCATTATATCAGACTGGCCGCGTTTCCCTCTGAGTGAAACCCCCACCAACACGGAAAAGTTCCAGCGTTGGAATTAGTTCTCGCTCCCTCCAGTGCGTGGCTTTCCCAAGGCGCTGGGGCTGCCCAGAGATTCCGCTTTCGGCCCACACAAAGGCCTCTGACTCTGCTTCTCTGTGGGGTAACACAGGCACCCACTCCCGGGGCTTTGGAAGAAATCTCTCTCCCACTATCTGCGCACGCCGACCAGGAGATGGGGTAAAATGGCTGCCCCCCTTGTCTTTCTTTGTCTGGGTTTGGCACGAGTGTTAGCATGTATTGCCCGGGTTGCCACAGGAACAGTTTTTCTTCGGCTTGGATCTCCGTGCCACAGCCTGGTTCGGCCGTTTGTGCCACAGCCTGGATCTATTCACCCCCTTTGCCCGCCTCAGTTTCTATATTCACAGATCCCAGAGAAAGCCACCCTGTTTAGGTTAGTGAGGAAGGCGGAGCATTTCTTACTCCCTAATTCCTTCGGGGTTTGGCTATATACTTAGCCAATTTTTTGCTCGACCATACCTTCGGGTGTATTGCGAAACATCTGGAGGCTCCAAGGATAGGTTTTTCTGTTTCTGGTTGAAGATCTTGTTGAGGTTTGGGGGAGATTTATCGGTATCGCTTCCTACCCCGCCATTACTCTGACATCATCTCCCTCATTTCTTATTGTTTCTTTCTTTGTCTAGATTCTAGAAATTGTAAATAAATTTTCAAATCAATCTGCAGACACATTGCCAAAAGTTCCAAAGAGAGCAAAAACACAATAACACAAAGACATTCAAGAAAGACTGGTTGACTTTCCATAATGAAATCTATATTAAAAGAGAGCCTCCCTTTGCAGAAAATTAAAGGGACAAAAACTGAGTGGTCCACTGGCGGTTGGTTCTGGGAAGCACTAGTTATAGTACCATTCCTTAAAATTAAGACTCTTCCTTTTGAGTTCTGTGCTTCTTTGAGGATACTTAAATTTGGAGACTATAACCAAAAGGCTGGAAAGCATGTTTCTTAAAAAAAAATAAAAAAGCCTGACCTGTGGTGGCACAGTGGATAAAACGTTGACCTGGAAATGCTGAGGTCACGGGTTTGAAACCCTGGGCTTGCCTGGTCAAGGCACATATGGGATTTGATGCTTCCTGTTCCTCCCCCCCCCTTCTGTCTCTCCTCTGTCTCTCCCTCTCCTCTTTAAAATGAATTAAAAAAAAATTTAAAAAAAAAGGTTGGCCGGTTCATCTCTTTTGAGACACATCTAAGTACAAAAACAATGTCATAAGTTGGAAAAGACAAATTATGTAATGAAAGGTTTATGGTTGAAATGTCAAGATCACATGCACGTTTGTTCATCTACTTAATCAATTAATTTGGCAATGAAAACTCATTAGACATCTACTGTGAATCCCAGACTAGGAGCAGCCTTGCACGCTACTTAAGTCATAAATGTTGAGGACCACTCAATGCTCCAGTGCCTAATCTCTTGCCTATTTTCCCCCAACGCAGACAGACAGGTGAACTAAAAGCTCCCACAATGATGTCACATGTCCAGACCTGTCTTATCCATCCTGCCAAATACTCTGCCCACTGTTATTCTCTCCATCCTTCAGCCATTAATTTAATAAACACTTACTATAATGAGAACCTACATGGTGCGATGCTAATTAAATAATTAGTCATAATAAAATAATTTGCCTTTAATAAGACAGAGAAGTTTCAAAAGTCACCTACCTACAAAATAATATGATGAGTACTTAAGAAGGAAGTCATCGTAGGTTGGTAGAAGGTGAGTGAGGTCAGGAGGTATGAGATGTTTCCTGGGCTAGCTCCTGAAC
Organism: Saccopteryx bilineata; assembly: GCF_036850765.1. Lineage (NCBI taxonomy): Eukaryota > Metazoa > Chordata > Mammalia > Chiroptera > Emballonuridae > Saccopteryx > Saccopteryx bilineata. The sequence continues at coordinate 200,004,962 of NC_089490.1, read as the reverse complement.
TCAGTATTATTCAAAGGAAGAAAGAATGAGGGGAAAAACAATCAGGATTGGAAGAATATGGCAGGAGTCCAAGGCATCAGGAAGTAGAGATCGTTTGGCTTCTTTTACTGCTCCCCCCAATCCACTGCCACCTCTGCACCACACCTATAGGGGAGGTGACCAGACAGGAAATGTGGGTTCCAGCGGCCACAATCACCATGGGCAACCTTGCTTGCAAATGACCACCACAGAGGGAAGATAGCTTCAGACTCACTCCCATGGTCAAAGTCTCATGCTAGGACATCTCTGGGTAATGTAAGTCAGTTTCTTCAACAGGACCCAGTAAACAGACAAAGAAAAAATTGGGAACAGATGCCATGTTTCCAATAGGCTGCATTATCCAATGAGGTATCCATTGGCCACATGTGGCTACTAAACATAGAAATATGGCTACTCTGAATTAAGACATGTTATAATTGTAACATACATACCAGATTTCAAAGACCTATAAAAATATATACAATATTATGTCATTATATAATAATCAGTCAATACATATCATATTATTAAATAGTAATATTTGAATGCACTGGGCTAAATGAAAATATTATTAACATTAATTTTACTTGTTTCTTTTTACTTCTTTAATGCAGCTACTAGAAAATTTTAAATTATCTATGTGGCTTACATTATATTTCTATTGGACAGCACAGTCATAACATAACATTTCTTAATTAAAACACAGGGTTTTAATCAGATACATAAGTTGCTTTTCCATAGCAAATAATAAAAGTGTTCACCAACTACTTTGGGGATCCAAATTATAAAAATGCCATAAAAATAGAAAAATTTTAACAACCAATTAATTAATAAATTATGTAACATATACTATTTAATATTTTCTTAAATGTGTATTTAATAATTTAATATAGGCAATAAGTGTTTCATTTTTTCAGCAAGTGAGGAGAGAGAGTAAAAAAAAAAGGAAAACTAGAATTTTATATTATAAAACACCTGTATTTAAAAATGCAATGTCTCTTAAATTTCTATTATGTCATTCTTCCAAAATTGAGCTTAAGTGTAATTTGAAATAAGTTACATTTTACTTAAAACAAAATTTATTTATTACTTTTCATATAAATAGGCTATAAAATTTTCTCATTTAATCCTACCTTTCTACATTAGCATGTTTGTTCATTTTTGAATAGTTTTCACTGGTATTCAAAGAAAAATCTTTCTGTACTAATTTTTTTTATTTCTTTCATATTTTTGAGAGATTCAGCAGCTCATCTTTTCCAAGAACAATATTTCACTTGCCATCCATCACATTTCATTATGACTCAGATATTGTGTTACAGATGTCAATTTGCTGGCCTCCTCAGAACGATTTTGTGTAACAAGACTTCTCGGTGGGGGGCGGGGCAGGGGTGGAAGCGACCCTACTGTGGACACTCTGCACATCCTCTCCCAGCTCTAGGGTCTCTACTGCCCCTGTGACTTTTCATCCAAGGCTTGTTCTCAGCGATAGGCTGCACAGTCATGCTGGGGAGTTAACTCCCGCACCACCTACGCTGAGAAAGAGACAAACACACTCTACCTACTATCATGCCTTTTGTCCACCAACCTCTACCTACTATCACGCCCTTTGCCCACCAACCGTATATAATCTTCTCCTTTCTCCCCCTCCACCAGTTCTGACGGGTGCACTACTGAGATCCACAGTGAATCACTGCTGCTGCAAACGCTTACCCAGTTCTTCGGTCGACCACACAGATTCAAGATGACAAGCATAAAAATCATAAACCTATGACTCTTCAAAGTACCTCTTAGCTTAAAAATGAAAAAGAACAGAGTTTTTTTTAATTAGAGTAAGAAATCATTCCCTTACTCACCTATCTAAAAATAAATACATAAAATTAATGTATTTTATGAGATAATTGATGAATTAGTATTTTGGAGATAAGAGAATGGTGGGAACCGAAATTAAGATATCTATTCTGACTCACCAGCACAGCTCCAAACTGTATGCTTCCAACATATAAGTCTATATTATCTGCCTTCCTTGGTGAGATCATGGTGGACTGTCTCAAGTCTGTAACCCATCAGGATAATTCATATGGACATTATAACACTGGGCTGTCATCTGACATCATCTCCTGTGTGGCTGAAGGGTACAAATAATACATCCCAGCTCAAAAACAAATAAGGGATTGAAAGAGAAAGAGAGAAAATGTTGTAAGAAGTTTTAGTGCATAGTTCATGTAAAATCTATTTTTAAGCACTCTGCACCTCTTAATCTATAACGAGCCCTTTCATTTGACTTTCCTGTGGCACGTTCTAAATTCAGAGTAAACAGTTATTGAAAAAAAAATAATGAGGTTCAGATTAAGAGTCCATACAGAACAGCGCAATTACCTATCTTAATAAAATTTTGGAACTAAACAGCAGCCCAGATGCCAAGGAGCATAAGGTAAACTAATGAAAAATGAGGAGGTCAGGTACCAGCTCATGGGAAAAGCAAACCTGCCCAGTGCCTCTTCCATTTTCCTTGTTTAATCTTCACAATTAGGTCCATGGGGTAATTTCATTATGTGTTCTAAATTTAATAGCTCTCTTTTTTAGGCCTAATGATTGGAGGTTAGTGGGAAAAATAGAACCAATGTTGAAAAAATGTGGAGAAATTATTCAAATTACCCACATGCAAATGTTGCTTTCATGCACATTAATGGTTTTACTAAAACCACATTTGAAGGAGTCATGTATCTAACTCAATTTTACTTCTAAAGCCATTATCCACTACAGTGATAACGTTCGAGTCATAGTGTTCGCTTCACTTTATAAAATATCTAAATTAATAGTTAATTTTATCCATGTTGATGATGCAAAAAGCTAGAGAAACACTTGGTAAGTATAAATGCACAAGTTTTAATTCAAAGATTAATTTAATTGCACAGACAATTTTACAGAACAAGTTCAATAGCTTGAAAGAATTCACTAATCTAAAATCATGAACACCAGATTCTTTTTCTCTGAATATTTTTCCATATAAGTAGATCAAATTAAAATTAGCATGGAACTATTTGAAAAAAAAAGTTTAATTTAGAAACAGCACATGAGGCAATTTAGACAGGTAAGATGACTTACTGTAACACCTCAGAATGAAAGCAAGACTAGATGGCAGTGAGCATCAGGTTCCGATGCTTCGGCTAATGATGCAAGTGTAGAAGACTCATTTTCCTCTTGAAAATAAAGATCTGCAGTCGGTGATTATTAAGGAACTTTCCACCATTAAAAATGTTTAGTCATAAAAACATTCCCACGCCACACCTATCAGACTGCAGATGACAAAAAGTCCTGCCAAGTGTATGCATGAGAACATTCCAGCAAATAGCTCTCACATACTGCTTATGAAAATGCAAACTTCTAGAATCATGTTGGAAAGGAAATTCTTAATATCTAATATATATCTATGATTTGCATCATTCATATACATATTATGTATATATAGTTATTTTATATTGGCATAAATGTGTTGTGTAAGTAAGGCAGTGTTAGACCAAATAGATCCAATTATTTATTATAACTTGATCCTCTGGTATAATAGAATTTACTGTATTAACAATGAGGGGAAAAATCTCTAAATTTAAAAGAAGTTTTATTATTAACTACTGCTCTGTGACTCAACTTCCTCTGCTGTGAAACATAGATCATTATGCTTGATATAAAAAATAAAATACCTGAAGTGCCTAGCAAACATGGTTCTTTGTAAAGCAAGGCATTAATTGTGGGAGAAATAAAAAAGTAGCTTCATGGGAAGAATTTAGGATTAGTACCACATAAACTAAGCAATCAAGACCTTAAGGGTATCTAATCAGCTAATTCTCATCCATTCTTCTCTTTATCTTTATTCTTATTTTACCTTTAGCTTTAAAGATAAGATGCTTCTCCTTCTTTTCTTCAGAGTAGGAATCTTCCAGTAGTAAATAGTATGTCCGTGTGACCTGGTTCCTGTGGGCACGAGACAGCCACATGAATACAAACCAGTACCTGAGTTAAGTATTGAGATATTTTGAATATGATCCATTCTTAATCGATATTGGTATAGTCAACTCTTTATTATCTTGGGGTACACTGGTTTATGGATAAGTCAGGCTAAAATGAAAAAAATAATAAATTATGCAGGTTAAACCAAATTCTGTAGGTCTGTGAAAACATCCACACGTTCAAAGGCCTTCGCTGGGGTGGGGCAGGCCAGCTAGGAAATGGCACACATCTCGGCGGGGGAACGGCTCTGACATGGCACCCGCCTCACCCCTTGCCAACCACTGTTTCTGAGGAACAAAGGGGCCACCTGCTCCCTAGGGATGGAGGGGAGGAGCCCGAGACAGGAGCCCCTTTATAGAGGGAAGAGGGGAAGAAATTCACATTATACAAATAACTAGGTTTATGATTTTGTTAACTTTTTTTCTCAGAAATATAGGTGTTTTACTCCAAAATTCAAAACTTACACACAAATAGCAAAAAAATAAATAAAATAAATAAATCAATGAAATAAACACTCACATACAGCTACCTAGAATCCACCCATGGTTAGTATTTTACTCCATTTCTCTTTTTATTCTCTACTGATCTCATTTATACAAATATACATATAGATAAACTACATGTGTGTGTGCCCGTATATGCATACAGAAACATGATTCTGCCAAGCCATGGAAGAGCAATTTCCTTCTGCCACTGTCCTTTACTTTTGAATATTTCAGTGTACATTTCCAAAAATAACAATATACTCTTACAAAACCACAGCACCAAACTGTATTTCTTTTCACAATTTCAGTTTTCTTTAACAACACATAGTCTGCAGGAGGTAGCACTGGAAGCCTGGTTGCGCCAATGATTGTGTGACCCTGTATGAATGATTTAGTCAGTCCTCTGTGCCTCTATTTGCAAAGATATAAAATCAAGATGATCATAATACCTACTTCAAATAGTGCCTACAGCTCAGTAAGTATTACCTGTGTTGCTAAATCCAATGTAAATAAGAATAAGTGCAGTTTTTACTGTGCATGCCATTAACAGTCATTGGGGTTGTCTGTGACCTGCTTCACCCGATGACCAGACCCGGGGGCCCGTCTCCGCCCTGCGTCCCTCAGCATCACTGCAGAAAACACCCAAAATCCAGGATTCCATGGTTCATTCCACTGACCGTGCTTCTGCGACTAGCTGCTGATAGCTTATGTGTACTCTCTTCTGGCGTGCATCCGCGTGTTTTTGTAATGGTATGCAACGAATCACAGGCCCCTTCTGAAGTAATGTTGGCACCCAACCATATATCTTGGTTAAATATGTACGTCGTTATAAATAGTGAAGGAAACGAGGAGGGCAGCAAAGCGTGAGGACTGAGGAAGGCATCCCACTACTTTGTTGTCAAAATATCATTTCTATCAATCAATATTTGAAACATGATTATTGCTGTTACTCTCGGCGTGTAGCATCTGCAGACCCTGCTAGCGAGCAAGCGCTCTGAGAGAAAGAGGCTTCCTTATTTACTGTTAAATCCCGCTGGCTTACATTTGAACAATGCTCTGTCAAACAAAGATGGGAAGGAGACAGCCCGAGGAAGGAACACAGGCAGAGCGTGACCTTCCAACAAACAGGTTGGAAGTTTCGAAACTGTGGTCATGCATTGGGTCAGCTGGGAAGTAGGAGACAGAATGAAAGAGGTTTACATGATCGGGAGAGGGGTCCTGAAGATGCCCTGAGGTCAGGAACGCAAGGCAGATGTGACATTGCTGGAATGCGGGTGGCCCTTCCAAGGAGGCAAGTCCAACAGGGAGTTAGATGGAGATGGAGAAACCACTGACCGGTACAGAGACTTGGGATCCTCAGCGTCCAAGACAAACCCGGATTCGGAAAGAAGAGAAACTTACCGAAGCGAGTTTAAAGAGAAAACGTCAGTCAGATATACATGAAGACAAAGCTGCCTTTAAAGACGTGAATGAGTGAGAAAGGAAACGGAAGAGGCAGACTGCAGAGGAACAACGGTGGGTGAGATAACCATGTAGGAGAGGGTGAGCCGAGCTGGAGAGCCGGATGGCAGAGGCCACCGTGTCGGGGCTGCTGGGGAACGGATCTGCCAGAGACTAACGCTCCACAGAGAGGCGAAAACCACACACGAGTTGTGTTTGTGTTTCTATGGTTTAACACGTCTGTAAAACATTTCTCATTACATTAATTTCCAGTGGAAAAAGTCATCTACCTTTCAAAACACTAGATTTGTAAATGCCCTCGAAAGTCTAATTTCTGCCATCCTTGTAATGTAGTGTAATAAAAGATGAAAAAGAGGCCTTTTCAAGATGTTTAGAAATAGAATAAGCAGTGAGGAGAAAATTTCCTTTTCCTTTTAAACAAATTTGAAAGTGGGCATGCTTCCAGCTAATAAAAGAAGGTTTTCTTGCGCGAGGCGTGTCCAGAAGACCGTGATACAGCCCTTGGCAAGCTCACCAAGCAACCCCGTGTCCAAAAGTTATGCCATGTCAATCAGTGCTACTGATAATACACACAGGAAAACACGCAGCGGATAAGCACAGGGCACACAAAGATAAGGCCAAGCATGGCGAGGTGTCCTGTATCCGGTATGATCCCCCAGAAGAGCCACTTCTACTTATGAGCAGCACATTTACCAAAAGTAGCACAGGGCACACAAAGATATGGCTAAGCATGGCGAGGTGTCCTGTATCCGGTATGATCCCCCAGAAGAGCCACTTCTACTTATGAGCAGCACATTTACCAAAAGTAGCCTGATGACAGTCAGGGGATCTATCCACAAACAAGAATTAGAGGCGCTACGAAAGAGAGGGGCCAGGACTTCCTTTTAATTCACCACCAAATGTGTAGTGTTTGTCAGGTAATTAAAAGCAAGACGATTGAGAAAACATAAAGGGTGGAGAAAGTATGGCTCCCGTCTAACACGTCACATTTTAACACATTTTGCTCATTTAAACTCTGACATCCGTGTTCACCAGCTGGGTTGTTGGAGTGCAGGGTGGTGTTTAAAGGGCACAGGGCTGGAACACAAGCCGTCTGGAATGTTCGCCTGATGTTGTTCTGATCCGTGTGTGACCCTGAGCTAAGCCCTCTGTGTCCACAGTGTTCATAATGATAGAATGAGAAGAATGGACTCAGTCACTTTTATTATTTTTTTAAATAGTATTTTTTTTTCAAGAAAACCTTGTGTAGAGCCCTAATTACAGACACAGTGCCTTTTTCTCTTTCAAGTTGAGAGGATGAGACCCAACTTGTAGCTGGCTGGCCTGTCTTCCTCTCCACCAGCCCACAGATAGCAAAGATTTCACAAAAAGAAATTCTTTTCATTTGCCCATTTATTAAAAAAAAAAAATTCTAACATGCAAACCATTTGTTAATCACAAGGAACAGGAACACAATGATAATGTTCCACCTTGACCTTAGACATGACTGGTTTATGTGATCTCTAGATTGTAAGTGGCTGCCAGCCTGTCGATGTTACTCAGGGTCCTAACGGTCAGAGGCTGTGTGTAAGTGTGTGCTAGGTTCTGAGCCTCGGTGCTTTCTTCTCAATGAGATCAAGTTGTTTCTCAGACAAGGAAGTGTTGCATCTGTAAATTTTCTCATTACAGCTAATTCTAAGGTATTGCCCAGATGGTTGTCATGATGCTAAATTGTCTGTTGAATAAATTTACACTTAGAACCAGTGGGCAACTAACATTTTCAAGCATTTCTTCAATTCCTTTTGAATATCCTTCCAGATGTTTTGAACTCAGTCCCCTTCTCCTGTGCATAGTGACACTGCCATTCTGTTTCCCACTGGAGTCTGCCTTCTAAAACCTCTAAGTTCCCTAAACTTACATCTGTCACATAGAATGAATGTGTTCTGAGTCGTTCTTCCTCTCAACCCTGTTACTTTTTGGGACATCAGTCAACCAGGCTGACAGAATAATCTGGGCTAATGAATTCATATATAATTCTTTGGGGGAAACATGGGAACATTTTAAAATGAGCTTCAAAAGTCAGATCCAACTCAGAGAGGTGACTAAAAAAGTGAAAATTCAAAGCATCTTGGAAATCAATTTGAGACCTCCCTCAAATTTTATCACATCTTCAATCATGGCTACTCCTTAAGACATTTTATTCCTTGGTGCTTGGTGATGTTTATAATATGGAGATCCTTTCCCTGGCATTTTTTCCCCTGGTATTTCTTTTTTTATTATTTATTTATTTATTGGTAAGGGATTTGGCCAGTCCCACAGGAGGCTTTTCTATTTTCCTAATACTCCAAATACATAGAATCTGAATTTTTATCCTTAAGTGGACTTTTATTTGTCTGTAATTCTCTCTTATCTTCTTTATGACAGCTTATTAGTTACTAGGTTTCCTAATTGCTATTCATATTAAACTGAGAGAGGAACCAATTATGAAAAGAATGAGATATTAATACTAATATTGTCTCTAACCAGTGATAAATCACCTATAACAAAATGAACCAGGAATTTTAAGTGATCTTCACAATCACACAATGTATAAACTTACAGGATAAAACAAGACCAGCCATAATGATGTCTAATTATTGCAAATCTGTAGACTTGACTAAAAAAGACTCAAGGCTATGAAATATGTATTACATGTCTTTTAGTTCCTTGAGGCAGTGGTGAGATTAAGCTGGTTCGGCAGAATTGACACAATATTTTGTTGAGTTTGGTGAACCAGTTGTTAAAATGGCACTTGTAATCAGGGTTCTCTTTAAGGTGGGTGCCTGGTCAGCTGCCAATGTGGAAATCACAAATTTACATTCCTTACTCTTTTTTAACATTCATCTGCACAACAGCATATTCTAAGCACCCACAGTCATGTTTATTCCATCCATAGGTGAAAATATTTGATGGAATTATGCTTATAATATTTATTTTTTCATTTCATAAAACTCATTATACCTTTGATGAAATACTACACTTTAATTTTCTTGCATTTGTTACATCAGTAAACAAACATATAATGTGAAAAGAAAAAGTGCCAAACAACCAGGGAGTGACAAGCTGCAATTGAATATATCTTAAATAACAGTCTTATTGTTTTTTGTCAGGTATTATTTAATATTTTTCATTAATATTTTAGTACTCTTTCTTATAACATAATCTAGTGTTGTACACCTATTTTCTTGTTATTATTTAAGTATTAAATGCATGAAATAATAAACTACCTTTTGGTATAGTTTTTTTAATACTTAAAACAAGGCCCTGGCCGGTTGGCTCAGTGGTAGAGCGTCGGCCTGGCGTGCGGGGGACCCGGGTTCGATTCCCGGCCAGGGCACATAGGAGAAGCGCCCATCTGCTTCTCCCCCCCCCCCCGCCCTCCTTCCTCTCTGTCTCTCTCTTCCCCTCCGGCAGCCAAGGCTCCATTGGAGCAAAGATGGCCCAGGCTCTGGGGATGGCTCCTTGGCCTCTGCCCCAGGCGCTACAGTGGCTCTGGTCGCGGCAGAGCAACGCCCCGGAGGTGCAGAGCATCCACCCTGGTGGGCAGAGCATCGCCCCTGGTGGGCATGCTGGGTGGATCCCGGTCGGGCGCATGCGGGAGTCTGTCTGACTGTCTCTCCCCGTTTCCAGCTTCAGAAAAATACAAACAAAAAATACTTAAAACAATCATTAGGGGCAGAGAACCAGTTGTTAAATTATTTGAATCCCACCACTGCCTTGCTGGCTACAGAATACTTGGATTGCCAGTGTCACTGTTGCACTGCTCTTTGCCATATGCTCGGATATAACCATCTAACTCCTGTACTTAAAACTCATAACCATGAGCCCTGGCTGGTTGGCTCAGCGGTAAAGCATCGGCCCAGCCTGTGGATGTCCCGGGTTCAAATCCCAGCCAGGGCACACAAAAGAAGCACCCATCTGCTTCTCCATCCTTCACCTTCTCCTTTCTCTCTATCTCTCTCTTCCCCTGCTGCAGCCAAGGCTCTATTGGAGCAAAGTTACCCAGGCGCTGAGGATGGCTCCATGGCCTCCGCCTCAGGCACTAGAATGGCTCCGGTTGCAATGGAGCAATGCCCCAGATGGGTCAAGCATCATCCCCTGGTGGGCATGCCGGATGAATCCCTGTTGGGCACATACGGGAATCTGTCTGTCTGCCTCCCTGCTTCTCACTTCAGAAAAAATAAATTAAAAAAAAAAAGAAAAAAAATTCATAACCATGTAGCATGAAAATCTTAGTAACTAACCTAGACCCTATTTATTTCTCCAGCTACAATGTTTTCTAAGCCCTCCATCTGCTTCTGCTAGCTTTTGGCTCTTCTGTCGCTTGGCCCCAGCCATACTGCCCTGTCTGCTTTGTTCTGCCTCCTGAGCTTCTCCTCATCAACTACTTCCTCGGTCTACGTAAGGAGGGTGCCACCTTGCAGGGCTCAGTGGACCTCACTTCTCCAAGGACGTCTTCAGTGCCTCCCCAAAGGGGGTTCCAAGTCCTCTTCCATCCCTGCTGCTAGCTACCACCAGTTTTCACTGTTTGTTGTGACTGCCTATTGACCATCTATAACCCCCTCAAGGTGAACGTCACTGAGAGAAAGTCCCTGTGCAATGGGCCACCTGGGATAGCAGTACTGAGTGTCATGACCAGCATGTGTTAGGGGATCAAAACCAAATGTTGACTGAATGAATGAATGAGGCAAAGTATATTCTATTTATCTTTTCCTAAATTTTAGCCATTTTCATATAAGTATATGTATATATATATAGGCATATATATGGCTGTTATGCACATATATGTACACACATATATCCATAGTGATATACAACATACATCCATACATGCATGTATACATATATACATACACATGCATATTCAAACACTGCACACACCCAGGCACTGATGAGTCACTTGTACTTGCACTTATGTTTCTATGCGTACTCACAGAACACACACATCTGAGAACTGTCACCTTCTTAACCTACGTTCTACACCAGCTTCAGTTTATTTTGCAAATGGCTCTAACCATTTTGTTTTATAGCTTATATTATAACCAACACAAAATAAAACTACACAACCATCCTGGATATGCTTTTTACAGGGGAAACATTTTAATTAAAAAACACAACTTGCCTCACAGAATGGAAACACAATTTTGTCCAAGTTTGTCCCCTGTGATGTGTTTTCAATTAACAATTAGTGTATGTGCATACATTTGGAAATGGTTAGATCCTCCTTAGGAAGAAAACGACCACTTCTGAAGGGCCGAAAGGAGAGCGATGGTGGCTGCTCAGCGAGCTATTGCCGGGCGCCCCTCGGGAAGAAGTTTAGGGAACGTCCGCATTGCAGACAGAGTTGACAGTTCCACCGCGCTGCCTTGCTTCTGCGTGGAGACCGTCAGCACACCAGAGAGCCCGCTCTGGAATTTGCTCAATCAGCGCCAAAAGAGCACTGTTCCACGATTAATAAAAAATAGCTTTCATATTTCTCTCTTCTATAAATTTACATTTATACTGTAGGCTCGGATCTATTTTTGCAATCCTCCAGCAAAGGAAAGTCACCAGCCCACAAACTGCGATCGTCTTAGAAGTGCCAATTGCAACAGGAATGCAATAACGCTGTGAAGACGCATTATCTGTCAGGTTGTAAAGCTTATTCAGGTGCTGATTTAATCCCTGGGAGCCCACCGGGAAATGAACACGGGATGACTTTTCATTCAGGTTGCCATAACATCTCAGTAGTGAAACCCCACTGTGGTCTCCCAGACACCAAAAATAAAGTTTCAGCAGTAAAACAAGTGTCAACACACCTCTTGCTTCTGTGTAGAAATCGCAGCTACTAATAGGGTAACATCAGTACATTATAAATAATCCCTGGGACAGTCTCCAAAGGGGTCTACGGTATCAAACCCATGGAGCAGAGATCGAGTCAAGGCACCTTTGAGGCTATCCGGAACGGCAAAACGGAGTTTATAGCACAGGTTGTCTGAAATACGCCTGGCAGCTCTGGGTGCCAACATCCACACTTGGGAGGAAATCACCAGGCCCTTTCATTATTTGATGGAACAAGCAGACAACAGGAATGTCTCAGTGTCAGAGCTTTTCATAAAAGAAATTAATATTCATCAACACATCTTAACTCAGTCGACAGTTTAAAAGTTGGAATGAAGCATGTCATTCAGGCGAGAAGGTCCTTGGTCCAAGTTAAACAAACTCAAGGAGAATGTCTGGTTACAAGTATGCTTGCTCTGTACCCTAATGGGACTAAGCTTTAAACATTAGAAATATTCAGGTGCTAAATTAACCTTGTTATTTTACTTTTAATGACTTACTGAATGGGTAAATTTATTCAGATTAGAAAAACGTGACGTCAATATTTAATGGCAAAAATGTATAAGTGATCTTGGTATTTAGATTCTCATTTGCGCCCCAACCCCTATACTTTGAGTTACTTAATTGCATAGCCTGTGTCTGGTAAGATTCGTGCCTCGCATATAGTATGTGTTCAATTAATGGTTGGTGAATAGATAGAGGTTGAACAAGCACATTCATAAATCTTATCAGAATAGCTAATAATACAACAAACTGTCAAAAACAAAGTTTCTATCCATTAACAACAACTTGGAAAATAAGACTATGAACTTTTTGATAGATAAAACGGGTAAAGATTTTCTTTAGTAAAAATTTGCATACATAATAAGAAATTGAAAATTCTGTCCTTCCATAAAACAACTTTTTAAAATAGGTAAAAGTTGTCAGAATCAAGTTTTTTTCAGAACTCAAAATGAACCACAGGCTTGGAGCAACCCAGAGAATGAACATAAATGAAAAGAAGAAAGAAAGAAAGAAAGAAAGAAAGAAAGAAAGAAAGAAAGAAAGAAAGAAAGAAAGAAAGAAAGAAAGAAAGAAGAAAAGAACAAAAAATAAAAGAAAGCAAGAAGAAGAAAAATCATGTCCAGTTGATTCTAGGCTAGAATAGTAAACTTTGGGGCTTCGTAGCTGCCCCTGGTCCTGCCCTCACTGCCCAGTGCAGTGGCATCAGTAAACGTCACTGTTTGCATTCCCAGTATCAGAGGAAACAGGATGGACCTCACTCACAAAGAAGTAGAATTTTGTGTTCTGACCTGTCTGATGACTCCTTAGAAGAGCAGTCCCACACTTTTCTTTAACCTATTGAAACTGACTAGCTTATTTCTAAAGTCCATTGCTACTTTTAACAGAATTTGTCAAAAACATGCACAGTGTGTGGCTGTCTGATTTGTTAGATGACAGTCAGGCAAACAGCCTGAATAAGAAGCTTTCTGGAGAAAAGGCTGAGGAATGAGATGTTCATAAGGGCTTTGCCAAGCTTCCACATTTGCCTGGAGTCTAGAAGTTCCCGTGTATGCTCATGGCTGTGCATGTGCTCAGGAAAAACCTGAAGAAGCTCTGAGTTGTCATCTCCTGATGACCTTGTGGCTCTAAAGTAACAGGGAGTGACAGTACAATTTTAAACCACCTGGATGAGTGTTTATGGCGTGCCTACTTAGAGCTCCTCGGGAACTAATGGAAGAATTCTGTTGGTTCCAGATGTACACAGAAGTCTCAAAATAATAAAATAAACTTAAACCCAAGCAGTGCAAGACTTGTTTACTAAACCTACAAAACATTGCTGGAAGAAATTAAAGACTATCTAAATAAGTAGAAAGACCTTCCATAGTCATGGGTTGGAAGACTCAACATTGTTAAGGTAACAATATTCCCCAAATTGCAGGTATGGCAGATTCCAAGAAATTCATGTCAAGATTCCAACTGGTTTTTATGCATAAATGAACAGCAGGATTCTAAAATTCATATGGAAAAAATACACAGAATAGCCAAAACAATTTTTTAAAGAAAGCACTGTAAATGACAGCCTTATACTGACTGTTTAAAATGTTTTACCCAAGTCAGCTGGAAATAAGAGTAACATGCAATGGCTAAAAAGATTACATTATTGTCTCCTGCCTACAGATTCTGCCTTCCCTTTCCAATGAAAATGTGCCATGAAATTACAAACTTCAGTCCCATTGTGTAAAGTTAATCCATTCAGAAACCTCATTTATTCCCGTATTCTTTGTGAGAATATTGCAGATGTTATTGCATCTGGTATCTATTCCTCCCCTGCACTGTGCTTATTGGGGCTGATGTTTTCTTAATATTTCCTCATAAAAATACAAATACTCATAGATTCTCAAGATGAAAGGGGAGGGAACAGCTAATTCCATTCATTAGATCGGCCAAAATTTGAAGTGAAAACTTCATATATCTCTGTTTTCAAAACACAATTAAATGGTTTTCTGTCTTCTTTTTTCCCTGTGGGAAAAAAAGCAAAATGAAAATAGGGATGTTTACTGTGGCAGTAGAAAAAGCAGCTATGCCTATAAAACTACTTCAATATTTAAGTTTTGTGATCCTACAAGCAAATTAAAATTGCAGTTATTGTGAAGTTAATATCTATTTGTTAGAAAAGTTAGGGCACGTGAGTAATACATTCTTATACTCCAAAGATAATGCCATATCATTTTTTAAAGTGCAAAGACATGTATACATGGAACACTTAAAGAATGAAAACCTCTATCATTGGGTTGATGTGCCTGTCTCTCTTTCTTTTCCTCCCTCGGCTGGGTTCTGATACGTCAATTGTAAATGAGCCTCAGGTCTCTGTGTCCCAACCGATCCTGGTTGTTTTAATACAACTGAGGTGGCATCCTCTGTGGATCTTCCCTGTGCTCATTTTCCAAGAGTACAGTTAGCCACACCTTGTGTATATTAAAGGCACCTATATTGGAGCAACACACACTCTGTCCAGTAGTCTCTCCAGGCATAGATGCCATGGTCCATGCCTACCAAGCTCAACTAACACGAATTAGGCAAAGGTTTAGGTTGGCAGGAATTTCCCCTTTTTAATCACATCATCTAAACCTTTGTGAATGATCAACTTTTATGCCTCTGCCTGGGTTGCTTCCATACTCCAGTCAGCAACATCCTGGGAGGTAAGAGGAATCAAGTATGAAACAGTGGGCAGTCAGAGTCGGAAACATCTTAAGAGAAATAAGGTTTTCTTTCCTGCTCAAATCTCTTTTTCTGTTCTCCCCAAAACCTTCCTTGACCACCCTCCAGGCCCACAGGGCTTTAACTTTAATAGGCAGAAGCTTCTACTGAAAGAGAAGTCTGCCTTTTGTTTTGCTTTGTCTTGGGATTAAATGAAGATTTTGTTGAAACTATGAAAATAAAGGAAAGGATGGCTACTCTAATAAAAATATCCAGAATTACTTTCAATGGTAGATTAAGAGAACAGAGGAAGTAAACCGGTGTCATAACTTAAGAGAAAGCAGGATGAAGAACATACCGTACTTGGAACATTCAGAAATTACTCTAATTTCTAGTAAACACACCACCCGTTAAAAGAGAGAATATTTTCTAGTGAGTTCCTAGTGTCTGGTTAGAAACTCTGACAAGAGCAGAATTCTTTTCTTAAAGTTTTTGATAATAGCTATAATAATTGAGGAAAATTCACATACACATTGCATTCATTTTTAAAATAAATCTTTCAGTCTTCACTGAATGGTTTTAAAACATCTTTTGTCTTATAACATCTGGTGAATACAGTCGAGTATCCTGTAAAAGTCAAAAGGATTTACACATATTGGATAAATTTAAACGGCACAGTGTTCAGTGTGCTGTTTTTCCTCTCGACATATGACTATCAGTATGGTTGTAGTGCAATGATTAATTTTTTTTTTTTAAGAATTTACTGGCTTTGCAGGAAGAAAGTTAGAGAAAAGGGGACCTTGGAGACAGGTTCAGGGGGTTAGGCCAGGACGAGCTGCCGCTGCCCACTGCTCCCCTGGTTGCAAGTCTTCTGGGGTCCCTTAGAGCTTAAGAGAAAGAGAGGGGTAAGGAAAACACACCAAGGACGAAGAAGATGGGGGGCAGGGAGGTGTAAGCAGAAAGGAGAGCCGTAATGCTTGAATTCTTAATGAAACACTGAAGCTTGCCAGCTGGTCTGCTGTTCAGAATTGTTCACTGCCTGCCTCATTGTCCCCTACACAACAAATCCACTCACTTAGAATATACGTTCCCCAGGCAGCACTTGCTGGTAAAGCACTGATGTAGATTCTCCAGTGAGAAGAATGGAAATAAGAGTTTGAAAGTATAATGGAATCCAAAGTGATTCTGCCTACAACATAGCCAGCATGCCCATGCCTTTGACATACCTGGGATGGGAGAGTGGCCTCTGTGTGCTACCCTAAAAATCACCCACCCAGCCACAGATTTGCTTCAGCTGGCTGTGGGTAACACAGCCATATCACCTTCCTGAGCAGCAGAAAGCTGACCAGCCCCAAGAACTACTGTTGTCATTCTTTATATTTTATTCCCTAGCACCACCCCTGCCCCAACTTTTGGAGCACCTAACTGCCTGGATTAAACCTCTTCCCTCTTGAAATACAACAGTGGTTTCGGTTATTATGATTGAACCATGAAAAATAATAGTTTCCCATCAAATGGATGCCCATCTTGAGAGATTTTGCCCTTCATTCTAATAAGATGGCACTGCTCAAAGTAATTTTGAGAATGACAGCCTAAATAAGTATCTCAATATTAGAATAGCCTTGATTGGAGTTTCAAAATTCTATCATTTGAGGGTGCACCTGGCTTTTGAAAACAGCTGAAAGCTACTTGAATTTAAAAGTATTAAGGTAAGTCATTGTCATGAATTGAATCGTGCATCCCCAAAATTCATGTTAAAGTCCTAACCCCCAGTATCTCAAAAGGTAACTGAATTTGGAGACAACATCTTTATTAAAGAGGTAATTAAGTTAAAATAAGTTCATTTGGATGGACTCAAATTCAATATGACTTGTGCCCCTATAAGAAGAGGAGATTTGAACACACACAGAAGGAAGACCAAGAGAGAAGGAGACGGCCGTCTACACTCCAAGGACAGAGGCCTCAGAAGAAACCTACCTTGCAAACCCCTTGATCTTGGGCTTCTAGCTTCCAGAACTATTAGAAAATAAATTTCTGTTCCTTAAGCCATGTAGTGTTTGCTATGGCAGTTCTAGCAAAGGAATTCATATTCATCAGTTGAATAAACTATTTTGGATATGAAAATATATGTAACTATAAGATGTTAAACTTCATTTTTAGAAGGTTAACAGAGGTTAGATACTCATAAAATGTCTTTTAAGATAATTGTCAAAGAAGGTTACAGCTATGTTGTAGGGAAAGACTGTAATGTATATGTAAACCTCTCAAGATGAACTGTTATGGCAGAAACAATGTCCATTTAAATGCCGCTATACAGTTTATTTTTAAAATCTTACATCATTGTAGCCAGAATGAAAAATACAATTACATAAACAAAATTTACATTCATATCTATATACATATAATATAAATGACCATATCACTATTCATGGGATACAAGCACAAAAAACAATTCCAACATTTTTAGATTAGCTAATCATCTGTCAAAATACAAAGTTATTACTATGTTATTGACTATATTCCTAATGCTTTACACTTCACGGCATGCGGTAACTAGACTTGTGATGAGGATTACCTTCCCAATGTGTGTAAACACCAAATCATGATGACATGCACCTGCAACGAATAGAACATTGATTACCAACTACACATCAAGTTTTAAAAGTTTGAAACAAACAAATAAATATATATAAGCTAATCACATTAGGGACTTGATAAAATAATGGACAGAACCTAACTGAGAACTACTCCATGATTATAGAAATATAATGTGAAGGGTCAAAGCTGTCTTTGTTTTTTATTACATGATACATAATACATGATACATGTGACCTGCTGTCCTCCAATATATCATCTGCTACTCCATTAAGAACATACTAGTGAAAAATACAGCACTCTAACCATGTATGTTCTTGTAAAGAAAAAGCAGAGAACTTTATCTTCATAAGGTTTGAGATTCTGTCAGCAATGTGATTTGTGAGATGTAAATATATCTTTAAGACAAGATAGATACTACATCAAATTTATCAAATAAGAAAGAGTAAAATATAACTGTAATACTTTGGTGCAACTCAAAATGAATCAAAGTATTGCTCCTATATTTATCATTTGCAAATTAAATTTGGTCTCACTTGTGTGACTGCAATTTAAGTATCATTTTTGGAACAAGTGTTAGATTTGCATAAATCAAAAAGAAATTGTAAAAACTATGCACAACCTCCATCCCATCCCTGATTCTTGCCCCCATCTCTCTGGGAAATCACTTTTCTGAGTTTTGAAATCTTCTTCCATAGTTTCTCTATACACATATGAAGAGATACCCATACAGAATGTTTACTATACATAAGAAAGTATGTTATAAACATTTTAAGATAGTTTCCTATACATAAAAATCTCTCTTTTTATAGCTATATCTTATGTATACCATAACATTTAATCAATGAACTATTGTGGGACATTTGCATTTCTCCTAATATTTTTCTATTATTAATAAAGTTTTATATAATAGCTTTTTATGATTGTCATTTTTAGAATGATAAGAATATATATACATTAAATTCCAAGATGAAATTGTTGAAAATATAGATGTGTATATACATATATATGTAAACCCTTTTGTTTTTAAAGACAGTAAATTCTATAACACCATAACTAAGGTCTAACAATTCAAGTGTATAAAATATAGTGTTGTGTTCTTGCATGTTAATAAACCAATTTTTTTCATTGTCTTTCAGTTAGCATATATAAACAAAAGCCAAACAAAAGGGTTGCCATATAACTATTTTGTACATGTGTGAAATAGAACAACCACTACAAAGCATGCACTATACTGCACTGTGAGAGTCCCAGGTGACCATCAGATGTACAATTCCTAACCTTACCCTACTTTCACACAGAAGATGAAATTATTTAATCCACTCCAACTTGAAACCAGAGCCAATGGTCAATCGTATTGTTTCATTTCACATAATGTCCCAGATGCTATCGGGGTAGTTGACTTCATTGTCAGATTTCATTTGTTGGGTTGTACAACTTTACTCTTCAACTAGACTTCTATGAGAGTTCATATCTCCCTACTTTTCCCAACTGAGTTAACAACTGCATTTTAATATACTCAGTATTATACTGAGAACAGAGAATTAGGTGAATTTATTTCTACCTAAGTTTTTTTGTTTTTTTGTTTGTTTGTTTTGTATTTTTCTGAAGCTGGAAACGGGGAGAGACAGTCAGACAGACTCCCATATGTGCCGGACCGGGATCCACCTGGCACACTCACCAGGGGTGACGCTGTGCCCACCAGGGGGCGATGCTTTGCCCCTCCGGGGCGTCACTCTATTGTGACCAGAGCCACTCTAGCACCTGGGGCAGAGGCCAAGGAGCCATCCCCAGCGCCCAAACCATCTTTGTTCCAATGGAGCCTCGGCTGCGGGAGGGGAAGAGAGAGACAGAGAGGAAGGAGAGGGGGAGGGGTGGAGAAGCAGATGGGTGCTTCTCCTGTGTGCCCTGGCCAGGAATCGAACTCGGGACTTCTGCACGCCAGGCCGACGACGCTCTACCATATTTCTACCTAAGTTTTAACGTGATAGGTCGTGCTAGAGGTACACCATGATCAGCCTTTACTTTAGATCACTGTCAGCCTACACCAGGGGTCCCCAAACTTTTTACACAGGGGCCAGTTCACTGTCTCTCAGACCATTGGAGGGCCAGACTATAAAAAAAACTATAAACAAACCCCTATGCACACTGCACATATCTTATTTTAAAGTAAAAAAAACAAAATGGGAACAAATATAACATTTAAAATAAAGAACAAGTAAACTTAAATCAACAAACTGACCAGTATTTCAATGGGAACTATGCTCCTCTCACTGACCACCAATGAAAGAGGTGCCCCTTCTGGAAGTGCGGTGGGGGCCAGATAAATGGCCTCAGGGGTCCGCATATGGCCCGCGGGCCGTAGTTTGGGGACCCCTGGCCTACACTGTGGTTCCCCCCTTTGTGAAGCACTGCTTGGGGAAGTAACTGTGTGACCCTATCGCTCACCAGATCCAGACATGTCCACTGAGGACAGCTCATGTCTGCTCCAATGCACTTCATCTAAAAGTCCCTCAAGTCCTACGTGTCAGTGATGGCACAGCCCCACATTAGGTCATCCAGATCACCTCCTGGCCGAGCTCACTTCTGCATATTTGATGTTTGCTTTTCTCTACTCGGTCCAGTCCTCCTCATTGATTTCAATATTTTAAAATTTAAAAAGTACACTGGGAATCCCAAAATTTCTCTCAGAGTAGATCAGAAGATTGTAAAACCTCAGAAAAATCTAAGAACTTTATTTTTCTATATCTCAAAAGAAAAAAGGTTCTATTTTTCTTTTTTTAAAAAAGGCTTATGTAGCCTGACCTGTGGTGGCGCAGTGGATAAAGCGTCGACCTGGAATGCTGAGGTCGCTGGTTCAAAACCCTGGGCTTGCCTGGTCAAGGCACATGTGGGAGTTGATGCTTCCTGCTCCTCCCCCTGTTCTTTCTCTATCTATCCCCCTCTCTCTCTCTCTCCCCTCTCTCTCTCTAATAAAAATGAATAAATAAAATCTAAAAAAAAAAGTATATTAAAAAAAAAGGCTTATGTATGTTTCTCCTAAAGACTTCAAACTAATATGTTGAATTGCTGAATATTTTTGGTTCCAACTGTGACATTTGTTACTTCTTATATGTATGAATTGACATCAGTATTCTGAGAGTTATGCTGAACACCCTATTTCAAATGGCCCTTCGGATATCATGTAAGAAAATGGGCATCAGCATAGCTGGTCACAGAACCATGGGACCACAGCTACTGCATTCGGGGCAGAGCACAGCGCTGCTAGATCGGCAGGCACCGGACGGTGGTTCCGCTCTCAAGGACCTCGAACCCGCCGTCAAGCGGGCACTGGAAAAGCAGCAGACTGGAGGAAGTTGATTTGGAATCCCCGCGTCCGCTGAAAATCCCGACCACCCAGTTTTTATTAGTGAGGATGGTATACAATAGCACGTGCTCTGGCTGGTTCGAGCTTTGTCCTGACACATCAAGGATCCCGGGGCAGGGCACATCCGCGAATCCACCAACAAATGTAGCAAGATATGGGACAACAGACCCATGTTTCTCTCTTTCCTTCCCTTCCTCATCCTCTTAGAAAAAATAATCAATAAAATTTGTTTTAAAAAAGGCACGTATGATTAAGTCGAAATTCAGAGATTCTGCATTCATTCGTGAAGACTTCCAACAATGCAAGCTGCTTTATTTCTGACTCTAAGTTAATGATTCCATTTAAAACTAGGTATGTGGAATGACATAGTGACATCACTGTAAGATTCCTCCTTCCAAGAATGGCCGAGTGCTATGTTGCAGACCAACCCTTTACCAAGAGTAAGGAGAAAGGCTGGAAAATACTTGAAATCATTTTGGAAGTGTTGGACCACTATTGAGGCAATTTGAGAGGACATGATTTGGGGGGGGGAGGGAGGAAATCTCAGACAAGTGAGGATTCTATTTTAGGACATTTAAAACAGTTTTCATATGATGTTTAGTAAATATATGTCTTCATTTCTCTTGAGTTTATTCCTAGGATTAGAATGATGTGTTACAGAATATTTGTATCTTTACTTTGGTAAACAGTACCAAAGTTTGAAAAAATAGCTGTATAAATTTTCACTCTCCTCAGAAATGTAAAAGAGTGTTGTTTGCTCTATGTTCACCTAACACATGGCATTTAGAAAATTTTATTTATCAAAAGACACCGTCAAGAGAAATTTTAAAAAACCAAACTAAAGAATGAAAGAAGATACAGTTGCACCAATATATATATAAGGAATCAATGAGAAAACAATAGAAAAATTTAGAGGACCGAATAGGCACTTTACAAAAGAGACTATCGAATTTATATTTTATATATTAAAATGTGATCGATTTCACTACCTATCACAGAGTACAAATTAAATCCATAGTAAGATGTTCTTATTATGAAAGTAGAATCCGAATTATAAAACAAAATCAAGAAGAAACATGTTTTTTTATTAAAATAGCAAGTATATCTTCAAAATGGGGAGATAATGTGTACTCCTTTATTTCATTGGCAAAATACAGACCATTTTGAGCATTAGAAATGAATATTGACAAAATACATCATAACATATTTTTTAAGCCCCTGAATCCATTAAATGGCAGAGAAATGGTAAGAATGAATTTAATCAAGAATCATCAAAGTATGTTAATGCCATGATGAAAGTATGTTAGAGAAAAAAATACTTTTTTAATGTATCATCTTATGGATGACCTAATGGGCTACTTTTACAATTAAAAGGGCTGGAAAGCATATCTTGAACCAAATAATGAAACAGAATCACCAAAAAATAGAATAATCCAACGCTGAGGTGCTGGAATAGGAAGTACACATAATCATCACATTTGCAAATTTCTTGACCAAACTCTTTCATCTGAATCTAATCATTAGCATACAATTCATCAAGTCAAAAATGTAAGACTTTTTATAAGACATCTAATTCTTTTTAAATGACAAGTTCACAAAAGTAATAAAAAGATAGATCACTGTTCCAAACTAGAGGAAACTAGTGACGTGAAAATCTAAGGCAATGTATCAACCTGATTACATTCCAGAATGATTTTTTGAGAAAAAAAAAAAAACTGTAGAAACTACAGTATGAACTATGGTATATTTTAAACATTACTGAATCAATGTTAAACATTGAATTAATTTTTATAGTTAAATCAATGCTATAATTATGCAGAAAATGTCCTAGTTCTTAGGATATGCAGGCTGAAATATTTGTAGTGAAATATTATAATATCTGAAAATTACTTTCAAATGGTTCAGGAAGAGAAACAAAATCAAGTTTTATAAAGACTATTCATCTAGAAAATTGCCCTTAAAATAGAATAGAAAATAATACTAGCTGGAATGAAATTGTTATTGCCCACAACTGCACACTTCTATAATAGTCATATGTAAAATAAAAATTTTAAGCTGTGACCATTAGCTAATAACAAAGTATTATTTGTTTATCTCAAAGCTTCTAAAATTCATATTATAAAGCACATCTTTTATTTCAAACCATTTTTTTATAAATTTTAAAACTTTACATTTAAATGAGTTTAATGTAGGAGGCATCAGGAATTAAAATATAATTTTTTTGGTCTTGTTTTCAAATTAGTCAAACTAGTAACCATTCATTCAATCACATAGTTGCCTTCAATGAGTAGACAAACATATTTCTTATAATAATGACAATGATAATAATTAGTTTTCTGTAACACTGGATAAGTATCAATATGTTTCTTGTTATTTTATTTGGTCCTCACAATAACCTTGTGATTAAGAAGAAAACAAAGGACAATTCTCACCATTTTATAGATAAGAAAATGAAGATCTAAGAAGTTTAATAAACCTAAGTTGGATGGTTATTCATGAATTAAATAGGAGTATGACAAATTGCTTAATTATTATTCAATGTATCCCCCTATACATTGTTTGAAAATACTTCTTTTTTTTTTTTTTGTATTTTTCTGAAGTGAGAAGCGGGGGGTATCAGACAGACAGATTCCTGCATAGGACAGACCAGGATACACTCGACATGCCCACCAGGGGGTGATGCTCTGCCCACCTGGGGCATTGTTCCGCTACAACCAGAGCAATTCTAGCACCTGAGGAGGCCATGGAGCCATCCTCAGCATCCAGGCCAACTTTGCTCCAATGGAGCCTTGGCTGTGGGAGGAGAAGAGAGAGATAGAGAGAGAGGAGGGGGGAATGGTGGAGAAGCAGATGGGCGCTTCTCCTATGTGCCCTGGCTAGGAACTGAACCTGGGACTTCCACACGCCGGGCTGACACTCCACCACTGAGCCAACTGTCCAGGGCCTGGAAATACTTCATAAAACCTCTGTTTTGTTGTTGCTAGTGTTGACAGCAGTGGTGATGGTGAAGGTGGATTGTGTTATGTGTGTGCACACCTGCCCATGTAAGAAGTGAAAGAAGAAAAGTAGAAAGTAGACAAGGATGATAAAACTAAAGACAGAATTTCACAAGAGAAAAAATTCAAAATGCTAGCCAAGAATAGCTAGGTCTTCTTAAAGAAATAAAAGGAGCAAGTGGAAACAATAAAATTAGAAGGAAGCCCATTATGTTTTTGTTAACAGAGTCCACATTATTAAATTATGAAAAAAAACAGTAATTAAACAGAATTTTACTACCACTAAAAATATTTTAGTAGATAATCAATTACTATTAAAAAATGATAGTCAAGGGATTTTAATATTTTAAGTAAAAATATGAGCTTGGTTTTTTGAGGTAGATGTGATCATATGAAAAACAGTTATAAAACTTTTATATCAAATAAAAGGCAGAGTTAAATAGCATTCTACACAATGTAAAAAGATCAACAACTTACAGGAGATATTAGATTCTTAGTTTCATTTTACCTTCCATTGTTCCTGCAAAGTTTTCTAGATCTTCCATTAGAAGTTTCAAAGTAATGCTTAGAAATTCATTTGCTCTGTTGCAGATAATAATTACATTAGGAGTTTTGTTTTGTTTTGCATGTATATGGGCTTGTATTTAAATCTTCAGTACCTTGCTACTTCTGGACTCAAGAGTAGCTGATTCCATCCTCCTACAGCTCACTTGATTAATTCCTATCATTCTTCTTTCAATTCCTTAGTCTTTGCCGTTATTGATCCCATTTAGAAATGTCTCAGTTTTTTTATTTACACAAAGCAGAAGTTATGTTCCCTTATTTTTCACGAATTACCCAGGTAAAATAAAAAGTAAAAAATAATGGGAACTTCATCTATTAGAGTGCCAGGTCCAGGATTTTACCTTTTATCATCTTGAGTACCTGTTCCTTGTGCATAAATACACATTATATAAATATTAAATAGTGTGACATATCAAGAAATAACATTTTTATTGAGAGATCTATGAAAAAGAAAACAATTATATAGATTTTATTTTATTGTAATGTCAATTTTTATGTCAATGATAAACACCTAATTTCCAAAATATAAGTATGTATGTTATTGCATATGTGATGTTAAAATGCATATATTTCCTTTAATTTGCCACAAAAATGTGTCCTATGTTGATACAGTAAGTATGATCTTTAGCTCATAAATTTTTGTTTAGTAGGAACATTACCAATGTCCATAATTCATTTATATATATTTTTAATTTATTGATATTTTTGTAGAGAGAATGAGGAAGGGAAAGAGAGAAACAATGATTTTTGTTGCACTTTTGCATGCATTCACTGGTTGATTCTTGTATGTGTCCTGACCAGGGGTCTAATCCACAACCCTGGCATAGTGAAGTGATGCTCTAACCAAGTGAGCTACCTGGCCATGGCTGTCATAATTCATTTGTTGAACACACGTGAGTTTTGTTTTCTTTTCTTTTTGTTTTGAGAATTATTTTTTCATGCAGAAATTTTAATCCATGTAAATTAAAATAAGTAAATGTTGTTTTGTTTGGTTTCCTTCTCAATGATCTTCTATAGAATATGAAATAAATATACTGATTAAAGTTTAAAACATAACTGTTCCTTTTCATCATTGATTTTAAAGAATTTAAAATCATATTATTAAGCCCTACTTTACAAGGGAGAAGCATATCAACCCCAGAATATAAGAAACAGTAGAATGCTAATCAATGTACAAAGAATGAACAAAACAGATAGTCAACATTTATCATTTAGTAAACATCATAGTAGTAGTTGATATAAAAAAAAGACTGTCAACGAATACTAAAGCCAGGGGGTGAGAATCTGATGAGGTATAAAATATTAGAAAATATTGGAATATCACCTTCTAAAATATTAGCTACAACAGAGGCAATGGTGACTTCATACTGGAGAAAAGAGAAAGACAGTAACTAGATTAGGTAATAAAAGTTTGCATCACAAGTAGTGGGACAAGCTAACATCATGTGCCACCAGATGGGAAGGGCGGCACTGAGAAGGGCTCATTTGTAGAATATTCATACAAAAAGTACAGCCTAATCTTCAAGACTGTCAAGGAAGTAAGAGACAAGAGAAGACTGAGGAACAATTCGAAGCATCTTGATGAGACCTGACGAGCAAGTGAAGCGTGTATTTCTGATTAGGATCAAGGACAAAAATGGAAAAAGAGGCATCGATGGAGCAGTTGGTGACAGTTGAAAGATATATTATCTCAATGTTTATTTCTTGATTGGGAAAGGTAGGAGAACTTTGTTTTAGGGGAAGAAAGAGAGCAGGAGACACAGAGAGAGAGCAAATGCAGCATTGTGTTAGTAAGAGACTCCAGAATAAGAGATTACTTTGAGAGAGCCATCTAGGAGTTTGTTGTACTGCTGGCAAATTGAAGGCAAATTTTAAACTACTTCAAAATATAAATAAAAATAAGCAAATTAAAAACAATAAATAAAAACAGTGAAGAATTCAGCCATATATTTTGTCCACTAGACTTAGATTACGATCACACCATTATTGACCTGGATGTTTGGCAAATAAGATAATGTCTTTAAATTTTGTTTCATGTTTTTATCTTCCCCATAAAGATGAGAACAACATAATTTTTTTGCCACAGGTAATTCTCTTCAGAGTCTGGCTGCAGAACAGAGTGGTTATAGTTGGAAGGCCCCGTGGAATTTAAGGAAGAGGCAGGTCATCTCTCTCCCAAGATAGAACTCAGTGGAATGAGGCGGACTGAGGCTCAGTAGCTGAGTTCAATTGTTTATCAAATATTGGCTGACTGATGTCTGACCTCCTGGAACTGGCTGAGTCCCCCTGGCTGGCCGGTTGGCTGAACTCCTGGTCTCTCTTCCTCCAATCTCCCCACCAACTTCTGTTTCTGCTTTTCTTCTTTTCTCTGTTGGCTGCCCTCGCAGAGGTCACCAAGACAATGCCAAAAGATTGAGAGCACCGGTATTGATAATAAAATGGACTCAGTACAAACAGAGAACTCAGATAAAAACAAGAAAAACTCAGAGTTTAGAAATACAACTGCATGCTGAGATGTGCAGCAGGGAACCTTTTTTGATTATTTGAACTAGTTGATCATGTCCCACTTACTGTGAAGTAGGATTGCAATGGAATGATTTCATGTATACATATTTTTGGTCAATGATATTATTACTTTCAATCTCATAGTAGATTAACAAAATGTAGTAAGAGTAGCACAGAAGGGTGAGAAAGGATTGAAGTAGTTTCCAGGTCGAGACTCTATGCTAGGCTTTTGGAATAGTCTTTGCCTTCACTCCTTCATAGACTGAGGACCTTGGGACCCAAGTAGAAGAGTCCGAATTGTGGTTCAGGTGTGTCAGACTACAAAGGCCTGTGCCCAGTTACACAACTCGACAAACTGAACAGTCCAGAACAAATCTACTCGTGATGCATTTCATATTGGAGCAAAAGGTTGCTACCAAGTGGTCAATCACCTTCTAAGCTAAACCAACAATTAGTTATACTTTCTACTTCACCCATTCCATGAGATTATTAATATTTTTTATACAACATGCTTGTGATTCAGTGTCATATGATTACCTGCAATAGCAGTATATATGCATGTGTGCTTATGAAGGGGAGATTCACCTGTTCCATATAATCACTGCTTGGTTACCTTGCCTGAACAGACATTTCATATTTCATTTCCTTAAAAAATCGCATGGTTTTTTATCTACTGAAAATATAAGTTATTGTGATGATAAACAGAAGTGTACTTGATCATCCTTTCTTAATTGCATATTTACATTTTTAATAAATTTATTGGAAAACTCAATTTTTAATTAGATTATAATCATTCTAAGCTTTTGGGTTAAAATGAAAGGTAAAAGAAGATCTTTTGGATAGGGGGCCTCTTTAAATCAAAATATGGCAGCCATGCCAGCTATTGTGAGTAGAGAAGAACTCAGATACTTGCTAGAAAAACTGGTCACTGATGTGCTCAAATGATAAGAGAGAGGTCTTCAGAAGGACTGACAAAGTCAGGAAACTTCTTTCAGTCACAAATTTGCAAGTTAAGATTGTAATAAATTCTGTATTATATCTATAACACTTCGGTGGTTAAAACTAAAACCATTGACTCTTTTATAAAAATAACACTCTAGGAGATGAGCTTCTCTAGGTCCTGGTGCTTCTTCTTAACTCCACCACACCCTGTGCCACCAGCAGAGTTTATGCAACTTTGAGAAGAGTAGCATTATAGGAGAGTTAAAAATCATTAGGAAATATTTGAAGAGCTAATGTGATTTAGACCTATCCAATTACATTACCTCAGTGATTACCTTTTTTGCTTCTGCATAAGATTTTCCCTTTTGCTAAGTGATGCTCAGAAGGTCATAAAATTTGAGTGTATGTATGTGTTCATATGCATATGTATGACTCTCAGGAATGGATTTGAACTGATCCACTTAATTTCCCCATACGATGCCATTTTGCACCAAAGACTTGATTTAAATCTAGAGAAACGTAAATAATTCAGTTTAGGCAGTGAAACAGAAATAATCTGCATGCATCAGTATTGTGGATATCCTAAATACAAACTAACTACCCGTTTATCCCTAAGGTTGCAAGGCTGCCAATTATAGCCATGTGACCCATAATGGCATTTCTGTCAACAACTGACCACATAGAAGAAGGTGATGCCATAAGGTTATAATGGAGTAAAAAAACTCCTACAGTCTAGTGACCATAGCTGCCATAATGCCGTAGCACAACACATTACTCACATGTGCATGGTGATGCTGGTGTAGACACAGCTACTGCACTGCCAGTCCTATTAAAGTATAGCACATACAATTACGTATGTGCAGCACATAATGCTTGGCAATGAGAATAAATGACTATCTATTTACTGTACTCTACTACTTATTATTATTTTAAAGTATATTCTTTCCACTTACATAAGAAAATGTCTACTTCAGGAGACTTGAAAGCTAGCAGCACAGTAGAGATAAAAGTTGGTTTTATAAGTAAGACTTCCTCAATGGCTTAAAAAGAAAAAGCCTTTCTGGACTCCAGCCGTGAGGCCATACACGAAGCCCACTATAAAATGTGTGCACCTTACAAGAATAAGGGGTTTGTTACCAGAAGAAAAATAAAAGAACAAAATACATTCCCTCTGGCAGTCTAGAGTTCAGTATAAACTGAGACCCTGAGAGTATTACCTTGGCCCACAAAAGGGAATTTTTTGAACCTCCTAAAGAGGGGTCAGGTGCGACGGAGTGTGCCTGAATGGGAAAGGGTTACAAGTGCTGTGGGATAGTAGGTGGTATTCCAAAAATGTCGTACAAGTGGCCAAGAATGCGTTTTCATATTTTTAATAGCTTTAGGCTCTATAATAAAGTTTTGTTGGATGAGAGGGTTTTTTTAAAAATATATATATATATATATGAGGCTGTTCTCTTTAAAACCAAAGTCAGTCATTGTAATTTATTATTTAATGGCTGTGGACTATAAGTGGTAGCTTTTAAAAATTAATTGATTATTTTTCATGTCCTTTAGGGAATATATCTTCAATTATTAGCAGTGTACAATATTGCCTACTCTTTCTCTCATTAACACATTCCATCAAAAATACCAAAAGGAGACTCCTATTAAAGTCTAATGTGATAAACTGTTATTTTTCTTGCCAATTCTTTCCACAATTGTTCAGAACATCAGGATTGTTTGAACCTTTTTTTAAATGTAAATACCAAAATTAAACATACTAAAGTACAAAGAGTTAACATTTCTATCTTCTTTAAAACTAAAATTATCCCAACACTCTAAAAGAAATCTTCTGAAAAACTTTATAATATTACCCATAGTAGAGATATGCAACCTTTGGTGGTCCACTGAGATTTCTACTCCTTATTATTCATATGTGAAATAAGAATTAAAAGAGCATTACATAGACATAAAAGTGTTTTGCAAATACAAACTAATGTGAAAATGAAGTGCTACTATTAAAAATTATATTTTCAAGTCATTTTCAGTTTTAAAAATGTTTGTTCAATCCATCTAAGTTCAAAACATATAATATTTGTTTTAAGTTTTGTAAAATCTTCACATTCTAACACATAAATTAATTCAAAATTGGACCATGTTTATTTAACGTTGATTTGTAAGTGAAGGGTCTATCTACAACTGCTTGATTTCAAACACCTATGAGGAAACGAAAAAAATGCCAAGACTAAAACCACCCCAATATGAATGAAGTTGATGAAAAGAACAGGACACATCGCAGGAAAAGTGTATCTGAGGTAGAAAATCAATATTGAATTTCAGACACAGTTTGGTTGAAATTGCCTGGGATTGCATGTGTGTGTCTGCCTGAAATTCCTATGTTAAAACCTTCACCCACAGTATGATGGCATTGGGAAGTTGGGCCTTTGGGAGATATTAGCCCATGCAGTCAGAGCCCTCTTGAATGAGATTAGTGACCCTAACAAAGGGACCCCAAGGAGCTCTCTCAACCCTCCCACCTCACCTAAGAATGTTAGATGACAGCAGTTAGCACCATGGAAAAGGCCATCACCAGAACCAGACCAAGTTGACCCCCTGAGCTCAGACTTCAGCCTTCAGATCTGTGAGAAATGAAATGTTGTGCATGAACTGCACAGTCTTCGGTAGTTTCTTAGGGCAGCCGGCACTGACTGAGACAGAGGTACTTGTGAGACAGCCAATCAGAGAATTTGGGAGGGGACAGAGGGTAAGAGATCTGGAAATCGAAGAAAAAGTTTATGTGGTTGTTGCAAATGTGGACATTGTGAAAGCTGTGATCCACTGTGGAATCAACTAGAAAGAGTCCCAGCTAGACTCAACAGAGGGACAAACCTGCTGTCCCCTTGATTTTAGCCCAGCAGAACCCATTGGGAACTTCCGACCTCCAGATCTGTAAAAATAAATTTGTGTTGTTTTAAGCCGCTGAATTCATAGTAATCTAGCTCAACAGCAATGGGACATGAATACAATCCCCACGCACCAGAAACACAACATGTCCCTCCTCCTCTTTATAACGTTAAATAAGCATGGTCCAATTTTGAATTCATTCATGTCCTCTTCATGTCCTATAAAGAGGAGGAGGGAAGAAATGGCTGTGTGGAGGACAGATGGGGCGGTGAGTAAAATAAACCCTAGACATGAAGATATGGCTTATTTCCTATAAAAAATATGCACCAGTTCTGTGTCTAACCATCTAACCCAGCAACTTCATCATAACATTTATTAAATTATCTATACACACACACACAGGCACCTGTCTACCTTTCTAGAAAGCATTTTGTTTGTTTCCTCATGAATTCATGAATTGATGAATATATCTGATGTGTTCATTTCTATTTGTAACAGTTATGATTCTACCTTTTGAAAGTATACTATTTAAGGAAGCAAACTTGTAAAACTTGTAAATAACTCCTATAAGATCTAGTACACAGTAAATGTAGACAACAGTATTATATTATAATCATCAAACTTACTAAGAATAGAACTCTAGCATTTCAACCACGAAAAAGAAATGATAATTGTGTGATATGATAGAGGTGCCAATTACCGCTACAATGGCAATCACATTACAATATGAGATCAACATGTTGTACACCTTGAATTTACCCAATGTTCTATGTCAAATGTTTTTTAATAGAAACTTTTAAAAATAAAAATGGGAAACACATTTATAATTATAAACATAGTGTATAAATATTTAAGTATACAAAAGAATTTAAATATTTTCATTATGCCATTTTTTTGTTCTTTTAATTTTTGAAAAAGTACCCCTTTTTATATATTTGGATTTTGAAAAGTCTACAATATGGACCAATATAAAAAACTTTCTTATATAGTTATGCGGTACTCACACCCATATTTCTATGATGTTTTTACAGTATTTTTTTCAGCTACCATGTGATTCATCATAAAAACCATTAGTATCTGAAACCACTTACTATTTACAGTATTTTTAGTATGATTTCAGGATATTGAGTTACTTTTTAAGATAAATAAACCTATCTGCGGAACACATCTATACAAAACTATCATATCACCATATTTCAGAATTTTAAAAGATTCCATTTTACCATGAACAATACAAAATGGGGAGAAAACTTTCTAGAAAACACAAATGTGAAAAGTAAACATGACGGCTTTGAAGATTATGTTTCATTTAATTGTTTCAAAGTCTGAATTCTTATAAAAATGGCTATAGGTTTAAATATTAAGTTAATTTTTAAATGCAAATGAAACTCTTGTTTAAAATCTTGATTGCATTATTTGAAATTATATTGATTCATTAAATTACAACTACAGAAAATTTAATATGTTCCACATGTTTAGATAATTATCAGTCATAAGCACCATGGCTTCAAGGATAAGGCTTCAGTAGTCTGAATGCTCCACGCATTTCTCTACCTATACTCCCCTAAACGATAAAGGACACATATATACATTGCAGAGCATACACTGATCAAACTCACAAAAGTAGTCACCCAGGTCTTTGGTCCCAAACTTCTTTGCTCTCTTCTTCGCTGCTGACCTAAGGCTAACACAGGGTCTTGGAGAGAAGTCTTCGCCTTCTTCACACATAATAATAAGATAGTAATAGCAAAGTGTTATATATTACCTGTGGGTCAGACGCTGTTTTCTTTAAGCACTGTTCATGTATTCATTAATTTTCACAACTTTGAAGATGCCAATTTTGCAGATAAAACTAAGGCTCAGAGGAGGATAGTAACTTGCCTTGGATCACCTCGCTGGTGTGACAGAGCTACGATTTGGATACAGGCAGTTTAATTTTCAGAGAGTTCATTCCTAACCATTATAACTCAGTGTTACTCGCGCGGAGATAGGGAAGCCTATGAGTGGTGGACGAGGGGAACAAATCAACTCAAAGGAACGAAGATCCAGGACGCAGTCCAAAGCAAAATGGGCACTTGGATCTTGCAGCTCCTTTCTCGGAGAGCCTGGTTCCTCAGCACCAGGGCCCAGCCTTCCCCTCTGGGACTAGCGTAGACCGGAGTGAGAGGGGATGGTCTACTACTCCATCTGCTAGGCATAACTTAAATCCAACGCGTCCTCACATTTTCTCTAATTATCCAAAATGGGTGTAATCGACTAGATCTTGGCCACCTAGAATCATCTACCTCAAGGGAGAAAATGAGCAGAGGTTCAGAAAAGTTTTCCTTTCTAATATTAACCATTGTTTCTGTGAACCCACAGTTCAAATTCGCCAGGATATTTGTCGATGTTCTGTTGAGTTTGTTCTGAGAGGTCTCCAAAAGCAGAGTCATATTGAAGTAGGTGGCAATAGAAAAAAAATCAGAAATATTGATCTCATCTTTCTTTAAAATTTTTATATATTACTCAGGGATTTTCCTTTGTATAATATTTTTAAAGATATTTCAATAAAATATGGTTTATCTCAGTTACTCAGAGTTCCTTATTTGTTTGCTTGCCCTCCCCACCTTAAATTCTGTGCACTAAGCTAGTTCCTCACTTGCTTGAACTACTCCCGGCCTTCTCTCCACTTCAAAGCGAGGTATCCCATGAGGCTCTGCGAGATCACTAACGGCCTCAGAAAAAATAACATGGAGCTAATAACACAGTGTCTCCTCCTCGCGCCCGTGGCTCCTATATAATTTGGCACTTGTCAAAGTCAATACTGGAGTGCAGTGATGGAAACCAAAGTCCCCATATTCACTGCCCTATCACATAGGCTATCAAACAATAATGCAGCTTTTTATAGAAAAATGTTCACAAGACTCTGAGTCACAACCAAAGTGTAAGGGATACTTGTAAAGCTGGCTATGGGAAAAAATTTAAAAACCTACTATCTTCTTCTTGGTATTTGATAAAAGTGACTTTTTCCTAGACAGGAAAATCACTACCTTGACTTCATTTGCAGATTTTGGTAAACTAGAAAAAAAATTTTTGAGTTTTCTCCATCTGTCATTCTCTTTTAGTCAATTATCTATACTTGCTTTTGTTCATTTTTATGTAACTATGTTTATATACTTATATACTTATTCATTGATCGGATTCCTAATGATCAGTGCTATTAGCCTTATATTTATCAATCACATTGTAAATCTGATTTGTAGTAATTTAGCCATACTAAGTTTTCAAATTTTTATGTAATCAAATTTATGAATCTCTCTTCTTTAAGTATTAGGTCTTAGAAAGATCCTTTCTCCATCTGAGTATATAAATATTCACTATATTTTGTGCCAGTGGATATAGAAGTTCAGTTTTTCTATATAAATATTTAACTTATGTGGAACTCGGTTTGGTATAAGGTGTGAGATTGTGTCCAATTGGCAGCACCCCTGCTCATTCATTATCCATTCTTTCCTCACTAGTGTGAAATGTCATCTCTCTCATAGGCTAAAATTTCATATATAGTTTTTTTTCCTTATTTTCTGCATTTCTCTTCTGTCTCTCAGATATTCCTGTCTAGCCTGGCAGGACACTACTGTATATTATTTTGATGGTTTCATAGTATATTTTAAAATCTGGAGGGGCATTGCTCTTCTTTAAAAATAAAGATCTAACTATTCATTAGATTTTTTTTACTGATAGACTTCAGAATCATTTGACAAGTTTTTTAAAAGTTCCATTGGGAATTTTATTAGAACTGTGTTAAGTTTATAGGTTAACTTGGAGAGAGCTAACTTGTTCCTCTCCTGAGATCACTACTTAGTATATTTTCTATGTCGTTCAGTAAAATCTATTTTCTTCAAGTAGGCAAGCACATTTCTTGTTAAATTTATCCTAAATATCATCTATGCTGTTACTCCTGTTAAGGAACTATTTACCTAATATAAATAATTGGTTAACGGACTATGCTGTCTGTTTGGCAACAGACATGTGAAAATGGAAAACATACAGTCTCTCAGTGCTCATTTCTATTCTTGGCTCTGCTCTTTCATGGCCCCGTGAACTTGGGCCAATGGCTAAATACTTCTGGCCTTTTACTCACTAACGGGAAGAACGTCCATTGCCTATGTTTCAAGTTTATTGTGAGGTTCAAGGAAGATAATGTGCTTCATAGCGTGCCATTATACAATACAATACTAAGCTAGTAGAGGCTACTGTGTATTAAGAAATACTAACTAAATCTTCAAAATTTAAAATAAAAACTCAAGGTTTAAAAAAGCTTCTAAATAACTGAAGCTCACTATTTTTATTTGGATTACCCAAATGAATGTTTCAGCACGCCACTTTTTTTTATATACAGTGTGTCTGTAAAGTCATGGTGCACTTTTGACCGGTCACAGGAAAGCAACAAAAGATGACAGAAATGTGAAATCTGCACCAACTGAAAGGAAAACCCTACCAGTTTCTGTAGGAGGATGTGGCAGCATGTGCACATGCACAGATGATGACATAACACTGTGTATACAGCGGAGCAGCCCACGGCCATGCCAGTCGAGATGTGGACGGTACAGAGGAAAGTTCAGTGTGTTCTGTGGCTCACTAAATTCGAATCCATGACCAAAGTGCAACGTGAATATCAGCGCGTTTATAACGAAGCGCCACTGCATAGGAATAACATTACTCGGTGGGATAAGCAGTTGAAGGAAACCGGCAGTTTGGTGGAGAAACCCCGTTCTGGTAGGCCATCAGTCAGTGACAAGTCTGTAGAGGCTATACGGGATAGCTACCTAAGGAGCCCTAAAAAATCTGTGCATGAGCCTACATTGAACTGCACTGAATAGGTATAAAACTGGGAGAATTTTCCTTTTATTTGGTGCAGATTTCACATTTCTATCGTCTTTTGTTGCTTCCCTGTGACCGGTCAAAAGCGCACCATGACTTTACGGACACACTGTACAGGGTATATAGTCAATATTTTTAAAACGAGCAATTAAGAACTATGAAACAATGGAAATAATTAGACTTATGTTCTACTATAACATATTATCATATTTTATATCCATATTATGCTAAAAATCCATCATGAGAACAACAACAAAAAGCCTTGAATTCTTCAAGTCTTTCTAAAATGGAACCAAAAACACTGGTATCAAGGATATTGATTTGTTTTTGTTTAATTTGAAAACTCATAAATTAGCTTAAGTTTTCTTAATTTATGTGTCTCATTGTAAAAAATGGCATTTGTCACATGCACAGTGCAATAAAGGTTTAATGCATAATGATTTTAAATAGATATACTGAATCACATTTTGATATTCCTGTGATAGTTCCTGTGATCACATAGTGGGGTAAGCGTATACAGCAACTACACCATTATATATGCAAATATACAGATATCTTAAAAAACTTCAAACAACCATATGGTGAATCTGGTTAGCAAACTGAGTACTGACGTCTTTTTAGACACATCTCCATGGTGCAAAATATGCAGAAGCTCTGGGTTAAAACTAGTTAAAAACTGGCACAGTTAATTAGAAAGACTAAATGCCAATCTACATAGAAGAGAATTGGCTCAATAATCTTGAAAAAAGGAAAAAAAAAAGTCCTGCATTTTATTCTTGTAAACTTCAGCAATTTGTAAAAATGTAATATTTTATCACTTTCAAAATGAAAATACCTGTTACTTTCTCTAGTAACAAGGGGGAAAAAAAAAGGAATCTATGTCGGCATAATAAACTTCTACTCTAGTTTCAGTTAATTAAAGAACATTAAATTCCATCTCCTTGTTATTTGTGCTTCTTCAGAAACAAGAAAGCCACCAAATATATAACAAAGTCACAAAACTAGTTTATATTTTAATTGGCAACTTCACCTTGCCTATATAATAAATATGTTCTTGCCATACATTTCAAATAGTCATCAGACTTTTTTAATGGCTATCACCATTAATTTTTCTAGGACAGAATGATAAGAAGTTCCTTCCTCTTTGCTGGACAGCACAAAGACAAGCAAGATAAGGTTGATTTGTGGAACTTTAACGATGCACCATAAAAATGAACTAAGAGAGGGAAAAGTGGGCTTGCAAAGCACAGGCTTCTACAAAACAATCTCCTACACAGTGACCTTGACTCCAACACACGTATGTCCAACCATGTTGGGGCTTGGAAGATCTTTCCATCTAAAACTTCCAACCTGCCAAATTAGCTTAAAAGGGAGATTTCCCCATTTTTTTAGTAAATTGAATCCATGGGGAACATTAGTCCATAATAGGGAGGAAGTTATTTTATTTAAATACCTAATGCATATCTTTTGATTTAGATATTTGGAGTGATCACTTATAATTGATTGACATTAATAGGAACATTTAAATATCCATAGCCTTTGCTCTTTCACCTGGATATGGAAAACACTACTTATTAGTCAGCAATATTCAGTACTCCCTGAAGGTATAAAAATTATAACACTGAGTCAACAACCTTACATAATTCCATCAATCCTACATTTCATTTTTCAAATAAAGATGAATTGTCCTTGTGTCTGACCACATAACTCAATATGTTTCTGCACTGTGTTAAATTTTACTATGACATCTTTAAAGGAGTCACCAAATTTGGTTGATAATCAAAATATATATTACATTCATTTTGGACATTTTGATTTAATTTTCTCTGGTCTCAGCAGGACTGAAGGAATGGTTTTACTAATTGAGTTTTCCCTCTAAAAATAGTTGTCAAGATTTCGGTGTCT
The DNA here is from genome assembly GCF_036850765.1 of Saccopteryx bilineata. Taxonomy (NCBI): domain Eukaryota; kingdom Metazoa; phylum Chordata; class Mammalia; order Chiroptera; family Emballonuridae; genus Saccopteryx; species Saccopteryx bilineata. The sequence continues at coordinate 199,967,358 of NC_089490.1, read as the reverse complement.
CAAATCTTTTCTCGTACATTTTAAGCTGCTGAGAATTTTTCAGAGAAAAAAAAGTAAGAAAAAATTAAAATAAAAGTCTTCTAAGTAAGATGCAGTAATACATCTAATTTTAAAGGGATTAATCATTACTAAGTTAGCATCAAAAGAATCTTGTCAAAGAAAAGGAGTTCCATATGGACCAGGTAATGGAAGGTTAAAAAAAGGATGTACCCCTCCCCTCGCCCTCTACCCAACTACAGAGGAAGAGAATAAGTAAATAAACTGGAGTCTCAAAAGAACATGTGGGTCCTTTTAGAATCATGCCTCTTCAAGTAGGATCTACATTATCAGGTTCCCTAAGAAGCACGAGGGCTCATCTAGAATCCATGTCTGCACCACGGAACATTGGGAAAGCCACTTTAGCATGCCTATTCTGCCATCCACATGTGCGAGCTCTGCAGAAGTCACCAGCCTGATCTGAGCTACTCCAGCAGGCACTGGTCGGGGCAAAGGGCTGTTCCTCGTTCCTACTGTCCCCCTTCCCTCCCTCCTTCCTTCACAAAGAGTGTTCTGGGACAGATGAAAATACCAGCCTTTCTCCACACAAGTGGGCAAGCCCTGAGAGGAAAAGACAGAATAGGAGAACTATAAAACCTGAAAATTCAGGAAGTAAATTCGGTGACTCCAGAGTCAGATAGGCCTAGGTTTCAAGTACCTCTGCGGCTACTTAGTCACTGTGTCATACTGGGTAGGAGATCACATCTGTATGAATCTCACGTGTTTAATCTATACAATGTATTGGTATGCCTGCCTATTATGGTAGTTAGAGGGGTTTAAACTATAATTAAATACCTGAAACACATAAATTTTCAATTCAGATTAGTCTACTAAGAAGCATTTTGGGGAAGGAGTGTAAGAACAGAATAAAGATTTATCTAGTTTGTATTGTGACGATCACACTTTCATTTATGTAAATATAAAATCCCTGTTGCACACCCAAAATTACTGTAATATTTTAAGTCTATTATACATTAATAAAAAAGATTTATCTGATTATAAAACATGCTAAAACAAAATATTCAAGAACAACTTAATTGCAGTCTTAAGAGATAAGAGCATACAATGAAAATGCAGACACCTGCATTATTTGCTTCAAAGCGCATATGAAATATTTTAAATTCTTAGTTGTTGTATTAGGTATAGGGTAGGAAATAGTCTTGTTTTTGTAAAATATTTTCATGTCCAAGAGATACACAATAATTATTATAAAGATAAGTCTGAAAAATCATAGAAAAATATTATTTTTAATCTGTCTTTATTGTACTGATATTGATTTTACATTATGCCTGAGATCTATGCTGGTGAGTCCTTGGACATTTTTTTTTTTAGTATTTTTCTGAAGTTAGAAGCGGTGAGGCAGTCAGACAGACTCACACATGCGCCCAACTGGGATCCAACCAGCATGCCCACAAAAGGTTGGTGCTCTGCCCATCTGAGCGTTGCTCCATTGTAGCAAGAGCCATTCTAGTGCCTGAAGCAGAGGCCGTGGAGCCGTCCTCAGTGCCCAGGCCAACTTTGCTCCAATGGAGCCTTGGCTGTGGGAGGGGAAGAAAGAGAGAAAAACAAAGAAGGGGAAGGGTAGAGAAGCAGATGGGCACTTCTCCTGTGTGCCCTGACTGGGAATCGAACCCAGAACTTCCATATGCCAGGCTGACGCTCTGGTCAGGGCCGTCTTGGACATTTTTAGTTCATAAAAATAATTTCATATATTAAGCATATTCTCTAGATGTGATTGATAAAAGTAACGTACAAAAATATGTGATCAGAGAAAGTTAAGAGGGAAGAACTAACACAGCATGGTCAAGGTAGACATGCTAGAATGTTAATTTACTGAATGTTAAGCAGCCTAAAGCTTCATTATTCCCAATTATACTTACCTGTTTGAGTACTTTGATTCATTGATAAGAGAAAACTCAACTCAAAACTACTTTATAAAATAAGGGGATTTACAGTCAATATCACTGAAATGTCCTGAGGTGGGTTTCAGGTAGTATGAAATGAAGGTTCTATCTAGGTCCACACCTCTGACATTTGTCACCTCTGCCTTTATATATCAGTTGTGTTTTCAGGTTGGCTTCTCTCAAGGTTACAATATGAAAGTCACCAACAACTGTGGTCTTAGGTCTTCAATTACATCAAGAAAAAAGAGCTAGGGGATAGCATCTCGTAACAACCCAAAAATGTCCTGAGTTCTGCACTGGTCAGTATATCACTGCACTAATTCCTGTGGTCAAGGGAACACCACATGCTGGTTGGTTGAAGTCTATGCTATGCTGCTTGAAATAACCCCTTAGGGTCAGACAAGTCAAGATTCACCAGCAGAGTTTGGGATGGATTGCTAACAAGTGACATGGCTGCTTCACATAAGAGGAGTGGCAAAAAGGATGTTGGAGAAAGAACAAGAGAACCATTCTGTGCATATGCCACAGCTGATATTCCTTTTATGAAAACCAAACTTTCATGACATGATGAAAAGATCATTTGCCACATGGTATAGCTTAAGTATTATTGAGTGAACCAGATCCATGGCAGCCGATTATAATTAAAATTAGGTATACACAAGGGCAGACTCTTTCATTGCGATGGCACAGCTGATTTGATATTGACAGGTAATATGAAAAGCATTACCTGCATCATCAGAGAGCAAAGTTCCAGATGTTACTGTCCCAACATGCTTCTGGACAGAGCTTACACCATAGTAAACAGGATCTGGCCAAGGATTCAAATTATGAGGTTACTGACTCATCCCAGGAAAATTAGAACTAATTTTATAGACACAGAAATGTCAGATTTCAAAATTATATATGTTAAAAAAATTATAGGAGTGACATCTGAGAAATGGCGCCATGAGGAGCGTTCCTGATACGTCTCCCCAAAATTTCAACAAGTTCTATAGAAAAGTCTATCCCTGGAGTGTCTGGAAGCCCCATACACTGAACAAAAAGGTATGATTGGGCAAAAAGTTGGCTAAATATATAATCAACCCTGAAGGAAATAAGATGGAGAAAGGAACACTCTGCCTTCCTCACTAACCTGAGCAAGGGTTGCTTTCACTTGGAACTGAGAGAGAGTGGGAGGTGGGGGTGCAGAGGGAACCGGGCTGGGGCACAGATGTTCAAGCCGAGGAAAGAGTGTGCCTGCCGCGACTCAGCCCACGTGAGCTAATGCCTGCGCCAGACCCTGGCAAAGGCAGGCGAGCAGCAGCTGCCATTACCCCCGATATCCTGGTTGGCGATCATGGATAGTGTGCGAGAGGTTCCTCCTAGCACCCCGGGCATGGGCATGGGTGCCTCTGTTCCTGGACAAAGGGGTAGGGTCAGAGGCTCTGCATGGGCTGTGACCAGAGTCTCAGAGTGATCCCTGCACCCTGAACAGTGGCAGGTGGGGAGTGCATGAAAACAAACTTCCCTACCCCTCAACCTCTCCAGGCGGGCAGGGCAGCTCAGCCAGCCATTCAGGCTAACATTCCAGGGAAGAAAAAATACAAAAGCGCTAGGGGGAGAGGTGCACAGACAGCTTGCAGTCTGTCTCTGGAGCAGACCTGCAGATCCAATCGCTGAAATTAGCTTAACCCACAGTATGCTCACTGCCCAACTGGCTTACGTGGCTCTAGTTGACAAGGTCTCTCTCAGATCAGCGATCTAAGACAAAAGACATGATATTTTCTAGTGCCTCTTGCTCTGCACGAAGGGGCAAGGGCAACTTCCTATCACCCGATACAGGGTGAAAAACACATTCCTATGGAACAAACCTCAGAGAACACTGCAGAAGATAGATAGGCTAGGCTGTAGGCTTTTTAACAAGGAAGAAACCTGCAGGAAACAATCCCAGGGAACGCTAAAACAAATTTAACTAGATATACCTGGGGAACTGAACAGAAGTCTACATGTCCCCTACCTGCTTAAGCTGGTGGCTCTGATTGGCAGAGCTTTCAGACTTAGGGCTATGCACTAAAAAGAGGACTTGGCAGCTTTTAAGACCTCCTGTTCTGCATGCAGTGACTAAGGCATCTTCTTCCCAGCCAATACAGGTTACAAAGTGCAAAAAGCCTGGGGAGAGTGGTCCCACAGAGTGTTGAGGCATACTGGACATGCCTGGAGGCTCATAGAAAGACACCTTGAGAGCAATTGGCTCCCAGCCCTGCTTGATTACGATAGTGGCTCTAACTGACAGAGCCTTATCCAGAGCCCTGTGCTGAGTGGGGATAGAGTGGGGATCTTCCAGCAATTTTAGCTTCTTAATCTACAGGCAGTGGCAGCGAAAACCTCATAGCTGGATCATCAGGCTACTAATTCAGGAAGGAGAGACTAGGAGAGAGGCTCCAGGAAAACAGACTCTCCCATTGTTGGAGCCTCCAAATGCTAACAAGCCCCAACTACCAACGAGACTGAGGCCTAGTATATGACATCGCCATAGAGACACATCAACTGCAAATCTCTACCTAAGCGTACCACTGGGGCAGAGCCTGGGGTACAGAGCCACCAACCAGGAAGAGGGAGAGGAAAGAAAAAGGAAGAAGAGAACCTCACAAATCAAGAAAAATCCACAGTCTTTAACAGTCTTTATAACTTTTTCCACTTATTTTGTTTCTTTCATTTTCTTATCTTTATTTTTTTTCTTCTTCTTCCACCTTGGTCCTTTTATTCTCTGCTCATCTTATTCTTTTCTCTTCATCTTGAACTACATTACCCACAAGTGTTATATTTCTCATTTTTTTCTTTTCTTTTTTCTTTCTCTCTATGAGGGTTACACTCCAAAACCCTTAACTCTGTCCTTTTTTTCTTTTTTGCCTTCCCCCCCCCTCTCTTAGTTTCTTCTTTTCTCCTTTACTTTTCCTCTCATTCGATCCTCACTCACAAATAAATTATTTTCTTTTAGATTCAATTTTTTTGTGGCATTTTGTGTGCTTTTTACTTTGCTTTTTAACTCATTAGCATTCCCCCCAACCGCAGCTCTCCATTCTATGTAGTTTTTGTACCACTTAATACAATAGTATTTTTTTCTTTTTATTGTTTTCCTCTTATCTCTTTCAATATATCTCTCAGTCAACCATCATTTATAAGCAAATTATTTTATTCTTGATCCAAATTTTTTCCTTTTTTGCATTTTGTGGGTCCCTACCTCCTTTTTGCCCCTTTATCACTTCTCCCCAACTCAGGCCCTCCGTTATAGTTAGTTTTTGTTCTGTATAGCACAATATATTTCTCAGTTTTTCATGGTATTTTCTCAAAAAAGGAAAGAAAAAAGAATAAAAAAGAAATAATAATAATAATTTTTAAATTATTTTAATTGTCTATTTTTTACTTTTTATTTTTTATTAATTCTCATTAGTTGTATTAACAAAACCAAAGTCAGATGCCATTAAGGAAAAGGAAATCAAATATCATGGATACAAAAGACAGAGATGTAGCACAGATAGATGAGAAAAAATCAATAGAAAAAAAATTTAATAGATTGGAAACCTTAGAGCTAAATGACAGAGAATTTGAATAGAAATCCTAAAAATACTCAGTGATATACAAGAAAACACAGAAAGGCAATTTAGAGAGCTCAAAAAACAACTCAACGAACACAAAGAATATATTATCAAGGAAATTGAAACTACGAAAACAAATCAAACAGAGATGAAAAACTCAATTCATGAACTGAAAAATGAGGTAACAAGCTTAGCTAATAGAATAGGCCAGATAGAAGAGAAGATTAGTGACATAGAAGACAGGCAACTTGAGGCACAAGAGAGAGAAGAAGAGAGAGACTCAAGAATTTAAAAAAATGAGAAAGCTCTACAGGAATTATCTGACTCCATCAAAAGGAGTAACATAACCATAATAGGTATATCAGAAGGAGAAGAGAGAGAAAATGGAATGTAGAATATATTCAAACATAAATAGACAAGAACTTCCCAAGCCTGTGGAAAGAACTAAAGCCTCGAATTCTAGAAGCAAACAATACCAAGTTATCTTAACTCCAACAAACCTACTCCAAGGCACATCATAATGAAATTGGCACAAACCAATGACAAAGAAAAAATTCTCAAGGCAGCCAGAAAAAAGAAGAATACAACATATAAAAGAAGACCTATTAGATTATCGTCAGATTTCTCAGCAGAAACTCTACAAGAAGAGACTGGACCCAAAAATTTAAAGTTCTGAAACAGGAACTTCCAGCTAAGAATACTATACCCATCAAAGCTATCCTTCAAATATGTAGGAGAAATAAAAACATTCACAGATACAGAAAAGATGAGGGAATTTATCTTTAAAAACCTCCACTTCAGGAAATACTAAAGGAGGTTTTCCAACCAAATACAAAGAACAAAACAAAACAAAACCACAGGTAAAAGCTCCACCAAGAACTCAATAAAACCAAATTGAAAGTGTGACAACAACAAAAAAAAGGGGAGAGGACGAAGATTAACAGTAGCAAAGGATGATGGAGTGCAGAAGCACTCATAAGATAGTGTATTACAATGAACATGGTAGGTACCCTTTTCATTACTTAATGGTAATCACCCCTGAAAAAACCACCACAGAAGCACATGACTTAAAAAAGGTAGTTACAGAGGAAAGAAGTATGGATAACAACCAAACAAAAAAAAATGATAGAAAAACAAGAGAAGAATTCAACAAGATACAAAACTAACAGAAAGCAATATATAAAATGGCAGTAGGGAACCCTCAAGTGTCAATAATTACACTAAATGTAAACGGATTAAACTCACCACTAAAAAGACACAGAATGCATTAAAAAAGAAAATCCAACTGTATTCTGCCTACTAGAAACACATCTAAGCAACAAGGATAAAAATAAATTCAAAGTGAAAGGCTGGAAAACAATACTTCACGCAAATAACATCCAAAAAAAGCAGGTGTAGCAATACTCATATCTAACAATGCTGGCTATAAGACAGCAAAAGTAATCAGAGACAAAAATGGTCATTTCATAATGATTAAGGGGACACTGAATCAAGAAGACATAACAATTCTTAATATATATGCACCAAACCAAGGAGCACCAAAATATATAAGACAGCTACCGACTGACCTAAAAACAAAAACTGACAAAAATACAGTCATACTTGGAGACTTCAATAGGCCGCTGATGACTTCAGATCGTTCATCCAAAGAGAAAATCAATAAAGAAGTATTGTCCTTAAACGAAACACTAGCGCAATTGGATATGATAGACATCTACAGGACATTTGATCCCAAAGTGACAGAGTACACATTTTTCTCTAGTGTACATGGAAAATTCTCAAGAATTGACCATATGTTGGGCCACAAAAATAACATCAGCAAATTCAGAAAAATTGAAATTGTTCCAAGCATATTTTCTGATCATAAATCCTTGAAACTAGAATTCAACTGCAAAAAAGTGGTAAAAAAAAAACCCACAAAAATGTGGAAACTAAACAACGTACTTTTAAAAAATGAGTGAGTCACAGAAGAAATAAGCCCAGAGATTAAAAGATATATACAGACAAATGAAAATGACAATACAACATATCAGAATCTTGGGATGCAGCAAAAGCAGTAATAAGAGGAAAGTTCCTATCACTTTAGGCCTATATGAGAAAACAAGAGAGAACCCAAGTAAACCACTCAACTTCACACCTTAAGGAACTAGAAAAAGAAGAACAAAGACAACACAAAACCAGTCAAAGAAAGAAAATAATAAAAATCAGAGCAGATATAAATGAAATAGAGAACAGAAAAACTATAGAAAAAATTAATAAACTAAAGAGCTGGTTCTTTGAAAAGATCAACAAAATTGACAAACCCTTGGCAAGACTCACCAAGGAAAAAAGAGAAAGGACTTATATAAACAAAATCTAAAACGAAAGAGGAGAAATCACCACAGATATCAAAAATATACAAAGAATTATTGTAGAATACTATGAAAAACTATTTTCCACCAAATTCAACAATCTAGAAGAAATGGATAAATTCCTAGAACTATACATGAAATACTCAGTCTACTTCCTAGACTGAGTCATGAAAAAGCAGAAAGCCTCAACAGAGCAATAAGCAGGGATAAAATAGAAAAAACTATTAAAAACCTCCCCAAAAATAAAAGTCCAGGCCCAGATGGCTATACTAGTGAATTCTATCAAACATTCAAAGAAGATTTTGTTCCTATTCTACTCAAAGTCTTCCAAAAAATTGAAGAAGAAGCAATACTACCAAACACATTTTATGAGGCCAACATAACCCCCATACCAAAACCTGGCAAGGATGGCACAAAAAAAGAAAACTACAGACTAATATCTCTAGTGAATACAGATGCTAAAATACTAAACAAAAAACTAGCAAATCTAATACAACATATTAAAAAGCAATACATCATGATCAAGTGGGATTCATCCCAGAATCTCAAGGATGGTTCAACATACTTAAAACGGTTAGCATAATACACCATATCAACAAAACAAAGAACGAACACTACATGATCCTATCAATAGATGCAGAAAAGGCATTTGATAAAATACAACACAATTTTATGTTTAAAACACTCAACAAAATGGGTATAGAAGGAAAATATCTCAACATGATTAAGGCCATTTATGATAAACCATCAGTTAACATCATATTAAATGGCATAAAACTGAGGACTTTCCCCCTTAAATCAGGAACAAGACAGGGTTGTCCACTCTCTCCACTCTTATTTAACATGATGCTAGAAGTTCTAGCCCGAGCAATCAGACAAAATAAAGAAATAAAAGGCATCCATATCAGAAAAGAAGAAGTAAAGATTTCACTTTTTGCAGATGATATGATCCTATACATCGAAAACCCCAAAGACTCCACAAAAAGATTACTAGAAACAATAAACCAATTCAGTAAGGTTGCAGGATACAAAATTAATATACAAAAATCCATAGCCTTTCTATATGCCAACAATAAAATATTAGAAAATGAATTAAAAAAAATAATCCCCTTCACGGTGGCGACAACAAAAAAATAAAATACCTAGGAATAAACATAACAAAGAATGTAAAGGAACCTATATAACAAAAAACTACAAAACATTGTTAAGGGAAATCGAAAAAGATACAATGAAATGGAAAAATATTCCCTGTTCTTGGATAGGAAGAATAAATATAATCAAAACGACCATATTACCCAAAGCAATATACAAATTTAATGCAATTCCCATTAAAATTCCAATGATTTTTTTAAAGAAATGGAACAAAAAGTCATCAGATTTATATGGAACTATAAAAAACCCCAAATAGCCAAAGCAATACTAAGGAAAAAGAACGAAGCTGGGGGCATTACAATACCTGACTTCAAACTCTATGATAGAGCCACGATAATCAAAACAGCATGATATTGGGAGAAAAATAGACACTGGGACCAATGGAACAGAATAGAAAGTCCAGAAATAAAACCTCATTTATATGGTCAAATAATTTTTGATAAAGGGGCCAACAACACACAATGGAGAAAAGAAAGCCTCTTCAACAAATGGTGTTGGGAAAACTGGAAAGCCACATGCAAAAGAATGAAACTCAACTACAGTTTGTCCCCTTATACTAAAATTAATTCAAAATGGATCAGAGACCTAAATATAAGACCTGAAACAATAAAGTACATAGAAGAAAACATAGGTACTAAACTCATGGACCTGGGTTTTAAAGAGCATTTTATGAATTTGACTCCAAAGGCAAGGGAAGTGAAGGCAAAAATAAATGAATGGTACTAGAGACATGGACAAGAGTGTGGTGGAAGAGGGGGGAAGGGAGGAGAAGAAGAAAGAGGGGGAAGGGAAGGGGCACAAAATAAACTAGATAGAAGGTGACAGAGGACAATTTGACTTTGGTGACGGGTATACAACATAATTGAATGACAAGATAACCTGGAGATGTTTTCTTTGAACGTATGTACCCTGATTTATTAATGTCACCCCATTAAAATTAATAAAAATTTATTTTAAAAAACCACCACTCTGGACTGAAAGACTTGCCATTGATCTAGAGTTAAGTCAATCCTTGAACTGTCAACCATCTGTAGACAGAAAGTGGACCTAGGAAACTTCTCAGGCCAGAAAGACAGTATAATACTCTTATACCAAGTTTTCAGAGGTACTCACAGATAATAACATAAAATGAAGAATGTCCCAGAGGGCCACAGAGAACTGTGGGCATGGGTGCTAAAGTCAGATCGTGGAACCAGGCTTATGCAAGGAGTGTTCCCCAGACCCAAGGGAAACAGGCTTCACAAGTTTGATTCTACAAGATAACAGAAGTGCTCTGAACCAGAAAGACAAGCATCTGCTGACTGTCTTTCATTATTCCCTTTCCAAATCAGAATGTTTGATGACATTATCTTATTCTCCTTCAACAACTGCACAATGGACTATGAGGGGAAATTATTAGTGTATGCTCAACACAGATATTACTTCCTCTGGGCAGCTGTGCTCTTCCTTCTGGTCTCAGACGGACACTAACATGCACATTGATTATAAAGCATACCGCAATATTGTTTACTTGCATATTTGGTTATACCTGTGTATTATACCACTGTGGTGTGACATCCTTGCTTTTATTCTCTGGGCATTTAAAAGCCAAGGTGTAAAATGGGTTTCCCAAATCTCTGGTAGAGCAGTGTAGTCTAGCTCTTAGGACCAGTTTTTTGTCCCGGCTCCTCCATTCTTCAGGGGAGCTGTGTGGCCTGAGTAAGGCATTAACACTCCCCTACCTCAGTATTGGGGTGCATAAAACTTAGTTTAATAGTTCCTGCCTCATAGAGAGGTAGTGTATAAAAATAAGTGATTGTAAGCTACCTAACAGAGTTCTTTTGAGAGCTTTACTCTACAAATATAAGCTCAGTATTATTCTTAAATTAATTTTAACTAAACTTACCTTATTTGCTATATAGTTAGTAAGACAACGATATTTATTGAACTACCATTGTAAACTGAGAAGTAAATTCTACTGGGAAAAAATTAAAAGACCCAATTCCTATCTGAAATAAATCCATAGACCTATATAGTTAACTACACGCAATTGTTGTAAATGCTTTGTACAGCTCTCCTGGGAGTTATGCAGACATATTAATTTATGAACAACATATATAAACTACGCAATCTTACAATAGCTTATAAACAAATGCCCTAGCTAAATTACGTGCAAATATTTTGCGGGATGTGTTTAAGCAGAGAGGTATGTGTTTTGACAGGGAGAACTGGGAAGAGGCATTTTCTGTCTTCCAAATTTTTCCACCTTACGTTTAACTCTGTGGTGATGAAATTAAAGTAAATAGAAAAATTCCTTGAAACCAGATAATATATATGTTTGCCAGAGTGAAAAGAACAGGTGAGAAAAAGCCCCTACATGAAACAAAAGCACCGTGGCTCCATGGAAACCCGTTTTCCACGAATGATTAGAAAAATAGACGCATTTGTAGACCTCATTTTGTTCCTAAAGGATCTAATGAAGAGACAAACCCTTTAGTGTTAGGCCAAATTAAAAATAAAAATAAGAAAAGAACTTTGGTTATAAAGTGAAAGCTTACGTATTTGGTACTGAAACTCTAATATTCTTGTGCCAAACCTTTCTTACAAATCCTGAGAAGCTGCCCCGTGGTGCTGAGAGCTCTTCCTTTTAAAGTAATAAAATACGAAAGCTTTTAATTTATTGTTGTATTCAGCATGCCAGCTGAATTTATCATAAACTCCTGAAAATATGAAATAATGGCTTGCAGTTGAGTTTCCCCCGTACGATGAAGCAGGTTTATGGTGAGAACCAGGAGTTGGTCTCCCATCGGTCCTGACCGGGCTGAAGTGCCAGAGATGAGCTAGCCCTGCCTGGCTCGGCTTCTGAAACAATGTGACAATGTAATAATTCCTTCCATCACAACGTTTTCTATCAGGGGGGGAAAAAAGAAAAAAGGTGACTCCCAAAGAATAATTGATCCCAGCATTCTGCGGCCCGAGCCAGCCAAAACTTGTCTGATCTTTTTTAATACAAAATCACTACATATCAAGAATTCATGTCCAGTTGTCTAGGGCTTTAAATTAATGTGCAGAATACACTGGAGCCATTGTTTTATGGCCTTGTCCTCAGATTGGCTGAGGATTTGGAAATCCCTGGTCAGATTTCTCTGTTTTGAGTTTCCCGGTAGGAGTTCAAGTGATCTGGAGTCCTCCACACCCTGCCAGCCAGTCAGTGCTTAGGGAGCATCATGCAGCTGATGAATTTGTGTGTGTGTGTGGGGGGGTGAAATCCCAGCCCCACATCTTCCTCCCTGAAAAGGTGGGGCGGGTACATACTTTTCAACACTTTTCCTCTTTTCCCCTCACCAGAGTTTGGGCAAGAACAACACTGATGAGGAATAAGACAAGCATTGTCCTCGTGGGGCCGATACAAACAGAGACAGTAAGGGATTCCCAGAGGCAGCCAACCATGGCAATGTCACACTACTCAGTGACAGGAAGGCTTGAAGGATGATGAAAAGATCATTAATGTGAGAAGCAAAGGAAGCATGAAAGAGCAACAATGTTACTTTTTCCAGATTAAAAAAAAGTCTGCCATTTATTTTTAAAACTTTGGGTGTTATTCAACTGCACTGAAATAGATTTTAAAGGTTAAATACAGTTAAAAATGCAGACTGTACGGTGGTCCAGGAGAAAGTATTCGAGTGTCTCGCTGACCTTATAGCTTGTCTTCCCCCCTTGCACACTAGAATGATTACAGCATGCAGAATTTACATGAATCTACACTTTCCTCTGTTCATTAATTCAGCAATAGTTGAAAAACCATCTTCACTTTTGGTGCTCTACCAGAGTGCATTCACTATGGACACATTAACCATCTCAAATTGTTTGAAACTCAGAATAAATTCTGAATATAGGATAACAGCTGGTTTTATTTCATTCAAAATATACATCACATGCTTTTTACAAGTCAAAAATATGTTTTTCTATGTTGCAATCTATATTTTAAATAGAACTTTTTTTTCAAGTTTTGCCTATTGCTACAATATTCTTAATACAAGAGACGGGGGGGTTATTCATAGGGCTTAGCATATTATAGTAAATGCATCAAGACAAACACTCATTATGAAATATAGGATGCACATCTAAAGTAGGGCATTTGAATCACATTAAAAGACAAAGATGGAAATGCACTAGGCTAAAAACTATATTTTAAGGGAATACATAGAATGTCTTGAAAAACTCAAGAAGGTGCAGACAGGAGCTTTGATTGTCTGGACATTTGCTGTACACCTTCCAATGTGCTCTCAGATAGCATAGTACCAGTTCACATCATTGTAAATCTTATCTTTTACCATTACTCAGAAAAATTTTGAAATCTCTAAACACAAAGCATAGAATTTAAATAATACATTTTAACATAACACAATATGGATGCATTCACACTTACCTATCTACTAAGTAAATTAATTTAAATTGACAACTATTAATGGAATTTATTCCCCATATGAACAAAGCCAAGTGCAGGTCCTCAGCTTCTGTGGGACCTGTCTGGCACCAGCCAAAGACTCATGATCCAATAGAATCGTCACAGGTATTCGGCCCTTGTTCTATTGTCAAATACTTGTATCAAGGTTTATCAGTGAAACAATGACATCACAGGGAGAGAATTTTAAAACTATATGCTGAATATAGCCCATTATGCTTTTCTTAAGTAGCAGTGGAGATATAGTATTAGCTCACCACATATAATTAAGTCAACAAGTGTTGGACATAAATACTTACTGAATAGGTGCATATGTTATACCATTTCAATTTGGGTTCACACTACAGTACTTGTCCCAAATTTATTTCCTTCGAGGACTGTGAAAACGTCCAACTGAACCAATAAAGTGAACACATTCACTTTGCATTTGGAGGCTAGAAAGCATGCGCCTCCATTGTGCTGAGACGAGACAATGGAAAGGAAATGTGGGTAATTTATCCAAATATCAGGGTCAGGGTACTATGATTTCAGATAAAAATTGTCAATTCTGAGACTCATTTCTACAGGACAGTCGACAGCCATTTCAAATTCTGCCTTTCTAAAGAGATCTCATCTATTGTCCATAGAGTGTTTTTGTCTATAAAGCCATCCTCAAACATTCACAGCTTTCAGTAGTAACTTAAAATAATTCTGCAGGTAAGAAACTGTATAAACAGAACAGATGAGGCCAACGGAATCTTTCAAGCTAAGGGATCCGGTTTTGCTGCTTAACGCTTCACTTTGCCTCCCTGATTTTGCTCTGACTTTAATTTTGAAATACCATTGTTAGTAATAACGATGCCTAACTAGTCAATGATTATAAAAGCGTTTGGGAATTTGTGTCAATGTAGTTTATGTACCATATCCAGAGCTCACTTTCTAAGAGCAAACCCTGAAATAAAACATATCCGCCCTGGCCAGTTGGCTCAGTGGTAGAGCGTCAGCCTGGTGTGTGGAAGTCCTGGGTTTGATTCCCGGCCAGGGCACACAGAAGAGGAGCCCATCTGCTTCTCCACCCCTCCCCCTCTCTTTCCTCTCTGTTTCTCCCTTCCCCTCCTGCAGCCGAGGCTCCATTGGAGCAAAAAGATGGCCCGGGGACTGGGGATGGCTCCTTGGCCTCTACCCCAGGTGCTAGAGTGGCTCTGGTAGTGACAGGGTGACGCACCGGATGGGCAGAGCATCGCCCCCTGGTGGGCATGCCAGGTGGATCCCGGTTGGGCGCATGCGGGAGTCTGTCTGACTGCCTCCCCGTTTCCAGCTTCAGAAAAATACAAAAACAAAAAACAAACAAACAAAAAAACATATCCATACTGTGCCCTTTCTGCACATTTCCTCATTTTATCTCATAACAGCACTTTGGCATATATATCAACTATTACTAGTATCCCATTTCTGCAAGAGAAGAGTAAAGATTTGAAAGTTTGACTCTTTCCCAAGACCAGAGAGTGTGTAATTTACCTGTCACCAACCCTCTCTTCTTCACCACTATGCCATATAGAGGAAAAAGGAAGTTTCTCAGAAAACTAGAGTCCAAGGCCAAATCCAGTCAATCACTTATCTTTGTAAATAAAAGGATTTTTGGAATACAGCTGTAAGTCTCTCACATGACTTCTAAGACTGCCTTCATGCTACAAGAGTTGAGTTCAGTGGTTGTAACAGATACCCTCTAGCTCACAAAGCCTAAAAATAAAGTGCTAGCTAGTTCTTTATGGAAGATATTTGCCAACCCCCACATTACAAAACTGACAAATCAAGGAAAGTGGTAACATTCAAGTGTTTTGATGGGTGGAGGGTCTTCTGTCATCTTTCAGCTTCTTGATAGGAAGCATGTCAAGAAGAATGAGATGTAGGAACAGGTATGCACGAAGCAAGGGAACTATGAAGGATGGGAGTCAGGGCTACAGTCAGCAATTCATCAGAGCACTCAAAGGAGCCCATAAACAAACCATACTGCCTATCGGCCTTCAATCAACTGAAGTAAATAGTGACTCTACTGTGATTTTTGCTGACAAGTTCTGTGTATGCAGACCTATGACGGAGACCCTACAGCTGTTACCCACACTTTCCATGTAAACTTGAATCCTATAAGTTATCAGAAAGAAGAGCCCCCCTTCCACTACAGAGAATATTGTTTTCCAATTATATAGAATAAAGTTGTCTTATCTGAAAAAATTTTAGGTAGATTTAGAATGATGTCACTTTTCATTGTCAATGCAATCATCCAATGATTTTGATCCTTCATGCAAGTCACTAATTTGCACAGGAGTTAGCCCCTGGAAAGTATCCGAAAAGTGAAAACCAATAGAACATGGATTTGCCCTAACAGGTGTATGCATCCAATGGAATGTAAGCATGTCCATGTCAGAGATGGCTTAAACCTACATAATTAGTGTACATGTGTGCGTGCACACACACACACACACACAGCCTCCCCACACACATACATACCATCCCTCGTTCCAAGAAGCTCCCGTGAAATGTTTAGTATCCTACATTATTGGCATATTTCCAGTGATTTGAAAAAGCAGCAAAAAATTCTTAGTATGTGATACAGATCCCCAAATCAATAGCCAGCCTTTCCCTGGGCCACTAGTTATTAAAACATGAAAGAGAAGAGGGCAGTTTTCATTTGATAAGTGATCTATCAAGTTCATATGGGAGGGAGAGGGAATTTGCCAAAGTGATTAAGTCCATGTGTGAAGGACTCAGAGAAACCTTCAGGCATTCTGTCCTATGTTATTTTCACTTAAAAAAAATTTACACAGCTATGTGGGTGGCCATGTGTCTATTTGTTTTCCTTGTTTTTCAACAAGTGAAACTTGAAGTTGAAAGGGGGAGGTTAGAGGGGCATGTTTTTTAACTCATAGAAGTCATGGTTTTATTATTTTCAGATTGAGCTGATGTGCAATGGAACAACTTCTCTCATTAGCTGAACCCAGAAACAGATGGTCACTGTGGCGATGAGGTTACTTTTGTGCTGCTTCTATGTTTGAGGAAAACTGTACCTTTCATGTTGCTTACACAGTATTACATCCCCCACTGACACATTCAGCATCCTAAGACAGAGTTAGATTACCAGTCTTTATATAAGAACTTCATAGAGAGAAAACATAACAGAATCCTTATCTTGCTGATGCTAAAGCCTTTGCTTCTAAAAAAGCATTAGCAGAACTTTCTTGATTTACATTACTCAAGACAAAGTAAGTACTGAATTGGATATTATGAATGGCATTAGATTTTAAGTGTAGTTAGCAATCAACAATTTGCAACAACAAAAAATGAGAAGTTAATCTCTATCTAATATTCTCTGTTATGTTCCTATCACATACTGGGTAAAAAACAAACAAACAAGAAAAACAACTTGATATAGAAACTCTGCAATTGGAACAAAATTTAAGTTATTAATGAACTAGTATTCAGTGTCAGTATATTTCTCATTTTAGAGATCATGTTTCAATAGAATTTTTACATGACTTTAATAATTCATTCTGGCAAGAAATTCCAACCAAAAATTTCCACTATTTCACTCAGATCAATTTCACTTTTACATCTGTTAAAAAAAAAAAAGTTAAGTAGGGAAATCATCCAAAAATATGAGCCTGACATTCCATAATACAGAAGTGGTGGCATATGATTTATCTCAATGCACTTTTTCCTTTGTAGGTAGATACATGATTTTTTTTTTTCACTTTAAGAGGTAATCTTAACTTCTGTGTCCATGGACAGTATCACGATCAGTACTGCCAACAACCCTTTATTGTTTTTTATTTTTCTCCTTCATTCCTCATCACAGTTCTCATTCCCCCCATCTAATGTGCTTTGTCTGTTTAATGTGCTTTATCTGATTTTTTGCATATTCATCTAGCCTTGCAAAAATACGTTTCTTGTATTGTGTGTGTCCTATGTGTATTTTAATGTATACAAATGGTTCTTTGATATAATTATACTGGCTTTAAATTTTTCACTCAAAAAACAACTTTGAACATGACCCAAGTTTCTGTATATATTTATATTTCAACTGTTTATAATGGCTCACACATTGCGTCCATGCGTCCATCATATTTAACCTGTATGTTCCCCTAGTGATAAGTGCCTGGGTTATCATAACTTCTTCCCACCACAGAACTGCTGTGTTGACATCCTTCATGCTTTGTTCCCTCATATTTTCTCGTAACACTCAGATATCAGGCCTTCTGTTTCCTTTCTGACCTCGTTTTCTGTTACTCTGGCCTTAGTTCACTCTGAGCTCCAGCTGTTCTGATGACCCCTTTATCGTTCCTCAATGCACCAGCCCTCGGGCCTCCGCGTCTGCCATTTTCTGTGTGAGGCGTGTTCCTCTCCACTTGTCTACAGGACTCACTTTCTAATGCCCTCCCATATTCGTCACCATTATAGTCATTTACATGGTGACATTCATCACCATTTATAGTAAGGCCTTTCCTGGTGGTTCTATTTAAAGTTGCATCTTATTGAAACACCTCACTTCCTTTTTACTTCCCATCTCCCCTTCCTCATCATGATTTTTTTGTACAGTACTTAGCCACATTCTAATATACTATATACTTTACTTCCTAATTTTGTCTGTTTTCTGTTGGTAGAATGTAAGCCTTCTGAACACCACAGCTTTTTTAAACATTTCATCCACTGTAAGATCCCAGACCCTACAATAACACCTAGAACGCAGTAGGTGCTCAATAAATATTTCTTGAACAATGGAATGAATGAACTACTGTAACGTGAAACTCCAGTATTATTTTTAAACAACAGTCAGGTTGGGTGTCTGCATACTATTTCAGCATGTTCCATGGAATGCATCTCAAGTGTCTTGGGCCACTCTGAGGTGGCGATGGTTTTGCAGTAGGGTGAGTGAATCAAGTTCAAAGGCTTCTCTTCTATTTCAAGTAGTTCTTGTTTTCTATTGGTCATCAATAGGCTGCTTTGTACGAATGAGTTTTATAATGTTAAACTATCTTTGCATTCCTAAAATAAACCATTCAATGACACATCTTTTGTCATAAGGTTAGATGTATCTGGGTTATAATTATTTTAAAATTTTTAGAAATTTTCATTCAATTATATTGCTTCTAATTGTTTGATACTGTCTTTATATGACCTTAGAATCGAGGTTCTACTAGTCCTCTTGACACAATCTGCAGCTTTCCCTGATACTCCTAAACATCTTAAAGGAAATGAAGATTACCCTTTGAAAGGTTATTGCAACTCACTTCATAAACCATTTATTTCAATGGATTTGTATGTATATTTCTGATTGTATTTTAACTTATGAAAGGTTACTGACCCATTCAATTTTTAAATATTTTATGTTTATTTTTTAAATCTATCTATTTAATCTAGGTTTCAAATTTAGAGATGTAAATTTGTAACAGTCTTCATATATTTGAAAACACATGTACTTGGTTTTTGTATTATTTGAATTTTCACTTTGTTTCTGCTCTCTCCTGGTTTCAATTGATGGGCCTTGCCAGAGATCTCTCGATTCCAATGATTTTTTCCAAGGACCAATTTTGTTCATGTTAAATTGTTTTAACTTTTAAAAAATTGAATACTTTTATTTTTCTTATATCTTTCTATATACTCTGCTTCTGTGGTTCCAACTTTTTTAACAAAATGTTTTGCTTGCTTTTTGAACCCTTCTTATTTTCTCCTATCTCAAACCAAAGGATAAAGCTAAGTTTTCCTTTAGGAACTGCTTTAAGTGTAGTTCATAAATTTTTATATGTAGTATTTTTACTGACACTCAATGCAAAGTATATCATATTTTGTAATATATATTGCCCATTTATTTTTGTTTCCTGATCTGAGGAATTACTTTATCTATTCTTTAGTAAGTGCTACATTATTATTGTGCTATTATCAGACTGCATAATGCAAACAAAAATATCAACTCATCATAATGTAAATGTCAACACATCGTAAGTAAAGAAAAAAAGATTTTTCGCATACATATACTTCTTAATTTGTAGAAAATACATATATAGGAACAAAGAGTTGATCTAGTTATTTATTCTTTTAGTTGTATTCATCACCACTGATTCATTAACAGAAATATTCTCTCAAAGACTGCTACAAATGAATAACTCGATTGATCTTGGCTGGTTTTGTTTTACTGTTTTAAGTATAAAGAGTCCCAGTGAAGGATGAAGTTTTGCTACTGGACTCCCAGATTCCTCACTCATTCAGTTCTTCTCACAATCAGTTTTCTCTACCACAGCCAGTGTTGTCATTGTAAAATATGATCAGTTCAAGTGACTCACGTGCTCAAGACCCTCCAATGTCATCCTGTCGTGCACTAAGAAAACCCAGGGGACCTCCAGTGTCTTTCATCTTGTCCTGCTTCTCTCCCTCACCTATCACATGTCCCCACTGGACAAGGCAAGATCATTTCTGCCTGAGTGGTCTTCTAGTTGCCATTCTCTCTGGGTCAGTCCCTAAGGCTTGCCTTGGGAAGCTCTTTAGATCCTTAGGGCTAGTCTCTTCTTACTACCCAGGTCTCAGCTCAGAAGTTCCCATCTCAGAGTGTTCTATAATTATCACTCATTCTAAAACAGCTATCTGCTCTTCCCACTAGTCACTTTTCATAATTCACTTGTACTTAATATTATTTGCACCACATTTTACTATTTCAAATAGGATGATCTTTTATTTGATCAGTTGGGTGTTATGTCCTCCAACTCAAAAATGTAAGATATAAAAGAACGAGTGTCATTTCTGTTTCGGTCCATGAAATATCCTTTTTCCATCATAGAAAACAGTGCTTGACAGATAGCAGATGTTTGGCTAATTTTTTACATTTGATAATATCCACAATTACACTTTCTGTTCTGTATTCAGAATATTCTATCTTAGATAGAACCTTACTCAAGTATTATTGCAATCATTTCTTCAGAAGAAGAAATGTCTTCAACTATTCATTTCCCCATGTTCACTTTTCCTGATTAACCACTTGGAAATATTCTCACATAGTATTTATCCCGTACATTACAAAAATGTCTATAATTCTTCAAAGCCTACGTGGTAAACTCTGAATATCATTTCTACATTAATGTTCTTCACAGCACTGAGTGGCTACTTAAAATGATTTAAAAATTATGTTTATTTTTAGGTGTGCTAATAGTATTATTGCAAGGTGGGTTTTTTTTTAAAAAAAAAAGTGATGGAGAATAGTTATCTCTTAGAGACTCATACTAAATTATTTATATATGAAATTATAAGATGGCTCAGATTTGCATTAAAATATTCCAGGGGTTGTCGGTGTGGGAACACAATGGGCTCTATGCTATTAATCTCTTCTCCCTATTCTTCTGGAGGTCTTTAGTTTTCAATAATGAAAAAGGAAAAGTATCCACAACCTAACTCCACTGAATGTAACCAACCTGATTTCTGAATACTAACTGATTCTTTACTACATTCAGTTGGCCCCTCTCTCTGTTCTCCAAAAATACACACTCATTTCCTTTTCAATTGCAACATGTTAACTCAGGACCTACAAGCACCATGAATCCTGCCCTGATTACTTCAGCCCTTCTATGTGTGTCTCAGACTCCTATAAGATGCACTTGCATTTTGACAGTAACTTGGCTAATGATTTAAACAGTTATGTAACTCTCTTCTTGAACTGGACTTTTTTACCATTCTTACATGCTTTCATGCAATTCAATATATCAGGACTTGAATTTCAAAACGATATCCCTAGTGACGTCACGGAAATGGCGCCGTGAGAAGCGCGTCCGACAGCTCTCCCCTAAATCACAACAAATTTATCAACTAGAAACAGAAAAATTTGTCCTCGGAGCATTCCGGAGTTCCACACAAACTGATAGCGAAAGGACTGTTATCACTTGAATCTGAGAGACGAGGGTGTGGAGGAAGCTACCGCAGGGGCATTCATTCAAGACACGAGGTTGTGCGCCTGTGGTGAGTCAGCCCATACTAGGGAGCCGCGAGCCGCCGCCGCGAGCCGCAGCGAGCCGTCGCGAGCGGCCACGGGCGCGCCCGGTCCGGTTGCAGAGCGAGCACCGCTAACGTTCCCAGTGGCCCGCGCACTGCGAGTGAGAGTCGCCAGCCACCGGTGCCCGGAGCACCCCATTCGCGCGCCCAGAGCGCCCTACTGGCCCGCACACCCAGGGTGCCCCATTATCCTGCACCTGGTGCAATCCAGCTGCCAGGGGCAGGGCGAGCGGGAGAGGCACCAGGGTGGTCTTCCCTACTTGGGAGATTCTCTCCATGGGCAGGGCATCTCACCCAGCCATTCAAGCTAACAATCAAGCGTTGGGGGAGGGGCGCGCGCAGGCAGCCTAAAATACCTTCGGGAGCACAGCTGCGACCCAATCACTGAAATTAGCTTAACCCATGAAATCTGTGCACCCTCGGTTCTAATTGATAGGATCTCTCTCAGTTCAGCGACCCAAGACAAGAGGCGTGATATTTTTTAGTGCCTCTCGCTAAAGGGGCGGGGGCAACTTCTGATTGATAGAGCCTCCATATTCAGGGATAAACGCTAACAAGAAGGACTTGGCAGATAATAAGATCTATACTACACTAGTCGCAAGCAGAGACTAGTGCCTCTTCTTCCCAGCAAAAACAGGCTACAAAGTGTGGAAAGCCTGGGTTGAGAGGTCCAACTGAATGATAGGCGCTGAACAGTCACCTTGACAACAATTGACTCCCACCCCCACCTGATTACACTGGAGGCCCTGACTACCAGAGCCTTTCCCAAAGCCTTGCACTGAGTGGGAATAGAGTGGGGATTTCCCAGCTCTTTGAGCCTCTTACTCCCCAGGCAGAAGCAGTTGCAGCCTTATAGCTGGATCACCAGGCTGCTAATTCAGAAAGGGGGGACTAGGAGAGAGAATCCAGGAAAGCAAACTCTCTCATCGTTGGACCCTGCAAATGCCAACAAGCCTTTACTTCCAGCAAGACTAAAGCCAATTCTATGACATTGCCATAGAATCCCATCAACTGCAAATCCCTACCTAAGTGTGACACAGGGGCAGAGCCTGGGGTACAGAGTCACCTACCAGGAAGAGGGAGAGAAAAGAAAAAGGAAGAAGTTAACCTCTCAAAATCAAGAAAAATCCACAGACTTTACAACTTGTTCCACTAATTTTTTTTTGTTGTTGTTGTTGTTTGTTTCTTCTATCTTATTGCCTTTATTTCCTCCACCTCGGTCCTTCTATTCTCTGCCCATCTTATGCTTCCCTTTTCTTGAACTACACTACCCATGAGTGTTACATTTTATTTCTCTTCTTCATCCTCACCCTCCTTTAAGGTTATACTCCAAAACACTTAACTCTCACTCTCTCCTCTTTTGTTTTTTTTGTTTGTTTGTTTGTTTTGCTTTATTTTGTTTTTTTTCTTTTCCTTTTTATTCCTTCCTTCGTTTTTCTCTTTTTTTTATTTTTTCCTTTCTATTCATTTTTTCTTCTCTCATTGTACTTTCCTCCCATTTAATCCTCAATCACGAACAAATTAGTTAATTTGGGACTCAAGGCTTTTTTTGGCTTTATTTTTCTTATTTGCTTTTGTTTTTATTTTTTTCTTGTTTGTTTATTTTTGTGGCATTTTGGGTCCTCCCAACCCAAGGTATCCATTGTATTTAGTCTTCGCTCCACTTAATAAAACAGATTTTTACTTATTATTTTTATTTTTCTCTTCTTTATTATTCTTTTTTGGTCCTTTTTTCTGGTTCCCTCTTATCCCTCTCATTATATCTCTTAGTTGACCATCACTTACAAGCAAATCATCTTATGCTTGTCTAAGATTTTCTTCCTTTTTTTTTTTTCTTTTGCATTTAATAGGTCCCTACTCCCTTTTTTTTTGCCCCTTGAACTCTTCACCCCAAATCAGGCCCTCCATTATAGGCATGATATTTCCCTGAGGAGGGGAGAGGAGGGAAAGAGAAGAAAGAAAAAAGGGGGAAATAATAAATTATTACTGTTTTTTTTTGTGGGGTGTTTTACCTTTTTTTTTTTTTACTTTTTACTCTTTATTAATTCTAATTAGTGCTATCAACAAGACCACCCTCAGATGCCGATAAGAAAGAGGAAATCAAATATTATGGATACAAAAGAAAGAGAGGTAACACAAATAGATGTGGAAAAATCTATGGAGAAAAGACTTAACATATTGGAAGCCTTGGAGCTAAATGACAGAGAATTTAAAATAGAAATCTTAAAAATACTCAGAGAGATACAAGAAAACACAGAAAGGCAATATAGGGATATCAGAAAACAACTCAATGAACACAAAGAATATATTACCAAGGAAATTGAAACTATAAAAACAAATCAAACAGAAATGAAAAACTCAATTCACGAGCTGAAAAACGAGGTAACAAGCTTAGCTAACAGAACAGCCCAGATTGAAGATAGGATTAGTGAAATAGAAGACAAACAACTTGAGGCACAACAGAGAGAAGAAGAAAGAGACTCAAAAATAATAAAAAACGAGAAAGCCCTACAGGAATTGTCTGACTCCATCAGAAAGAATAACATAAGAATAATAGGTATATCAGAGGGAGAAGAGAAAGAAAATGGAATGGAGAATATACTCAAACAAATAATAGACGAGAACTTCCCAAGCCTGTGGAAGGAACTAAAGCCTCAAATTCAAGAAGCAAACAGAACACCGAGTTTTCTTAACCCCAACAAACCCACTCCAAGGCACATCATAATAAAGATGACACAAAACAATGACAAAGAAAAAATTCTCAAGGCAGCCAGGGAAAAGAAGAGTACAACATATAAAGGAAGGCCTATTAGATTATCATCAGATTTCTCAGCAGAAACTCTACAAGCTAGAAGAGAGTGGACCCCAATATTTAAAGCCCTGAAAGAGAGGAACTTTCAGCCAAGAATACTATACCCATCAAAGCTATCTTTCAAGTATGAAGGAGATATAAAAACATTCACAAATACAGAAAAGATGAGAGAATTTATCAGCAGAAAGCCCCCACTCCAGGAAATACTAATGGGGTTTTCCAACCAGATTCAAAGAACAAAAGAAAACAACACCACAAGTAACAGCTCCACCAAGAACACAATAAAACCAAACTTAAACTGTGACAACAAAGGAAAAAAAGGGGGGAGAGGTTGGAGATCAACAGTAGCAAAGGACGATGAAGTGCAGAAATACTTATAAGATAGGGTACTACAATGAATATGGTAGGTACCCTTTTCATTACTTAATGGTAACCACCCTTAAAAAAACCACCACAAAAACACTTGACTTAAAAAAGGTAGCAACAGAGGAAAGAAGTATGGAACACAAACAAACAAAAACAAATGATAGAAAAACAAAAGAGAAGAATCAAACTAGATACAAAACTAACAGAAAGCAATTTATAAAATGGCAGTAGGGAACCCACAAGTGTCAATAATTACACTAAATGTAAATGGATTAAATTTACCAATAAAAAGACACAGAGTAGCAGAATGGATTAAAAAAGAAAATCCAGGCCCTGGCCGGTTGGCTCAGCGGTAGAGCGTCGGCCTAGCATGCGGAGGACCCGGGTTCGATTCCCGGCCAGGGCACATAGGAGAAGCGCCCATTTGCTTCTCCACCCCTCCGCCGCGCCTTCCTCTCTGTCTCTCTCTTCCCCTCCCGCAGCCAAGGCTCCATTGGAGCAAAAGATGGCCCGGGCGCTGGGGATGGCTCTGAGGCCTCTGCCCCAGGCGCTAGAGTGGCTCTGGTCGCAACATGGCAACACCCAGGAGGGTCGCAACATGGCGACGCCCAGGATGGGCAGAGCATCGCCCCCTGGTGGGCAGAGCGTCGCCCCCTGGTGGGTGTGCCAGGTGGATCCCGGTCGGGCGCATGCCGGAGTCTGTCTGACTGTCTCTCCCTGTTTCCAGCTTCAGAAAAATGAAAAAAAAAAAAAAAAAAAAGAAAATCCAACTATATGCTGCCTACAAGAAACACATCTAAGCAACAAGGATAAAAACAAATTCAAAGTGAAAGGCTGGAAAACAATACTCCAAGCAAACAACACCCAAAAAAAAGCAGGTGTAGCAATACTCATATCTAATAATGCTGACTACAAGACAGAAAAAGTACTCAGAGACAAAAATGGTCATTTCATAATGATTAAGGGGAAGTTGAATCAAGAAGACATAACAATCCTTAATATATATGCACCAAACCAAGGAGCACCAAAATATATAAGACAGCTACTTATTGACCTTAAAACAAAAACTAACAAAAATACAATCATACTTGGTGACCTCAATACACCGCTGATGGCTCTAGATTGGTCATCCAAACAGAGAATCAATAAAGATATAGTGGCCTTAAACGAAATACTAGAACACCTGGATATGATAGACATCTACAGGACACTTCATCCCAAAGCGACAGAGTATACATTTTTCTCTAGTGTACATGGAACATTCTCAAGAATTGACCATATGTTGGGCCACAAAGACAATATCAGCAAATTTAGAAAAATTGAAATTGTACCAAGCATATTTTCTGATCATAAAGCCTTGAAACTAGAATTCAACTGCAAAAAAGAGGGGGGAAAACCCACAAAAATGTGGAAACTAAACAACATACTTCTAAAAAATGAATGGGTCAAAGAAGAAATAAGCGCAGAGATCAAAAGATATATACAGACAAATGAAAATGAAAATACGACATATCAGAATCTCTGGGATGCAGCAAAAGCAGTAATAAGAGGAAAGTTCATATCACTTCAGGCCTATATGAACAAACAAGAGAGAGCCGAAGTAAACCACTTAACTTCACACCTTAAGGAACTAGAAAAAGAAGAACAAAGACAACCCAAAACCAGCCGAAGAAAGGAGATAATAAAAATCAGAGCAGAAATAAATGAAATAGAGAACAGAAAAACTATAGAAAAAATCAATAAAACAAGGAGCTGGTTCTTTGAAAAGATCAACAAAATTGACAAACCCTTGGCAAGACTCACCAAGGAAAAAAGACACAGGACTCAAATAAATAAAATCCAAAATCAAAACGATATCCCATCAATTATCATCTACTTATTAATTGACCCAAATAGCCTTTGATAGTCACAAATAAAGAAATTATATGAGAATAAAATGTCTCTTACATAAAAATTTAAATTATATATTAATCATGAAATATTTTATACACAAAGGGTACATTTCTATGGCATATGGGTTTCTTAACAGCTTTACTGATGTCATTGATAAGTAAAAATGTTATATATTTAAAGAATACAACTTGGTGTTTTGATATCTGTATACATTATGAAACAATCAGCCTAACTTAAATAATTAACATATCTACCATTTCTGCATAGTAACTATTTGAGTGTGTGAGGCTGTGAGTTGTGTGTATATATATGTGTAAGATTTAAGATCTATCCTTTTAGCAAATGTCAAGTATGTATACAGTACAGTATAGTAAACTATTGTTGCCATTTGATTGCCAGAATTTACTCATCTCAGTTAACTGAACTTTTGTCCTTTTGACCAACATCTCCTCTTTTGTCCCACCCTGCAGCCCTTGTCAATCATCATTTTATTCTCCAGTTCTATGAGCTCAAATTTTTAGATTCCATACAAAAGTGAGATCATGCCATAGACATCTTTCTGTGTCTGGCTTATTCCACATAGCTTAATGTCCTCCAGGTTGACCCATGTTGTCACAAATGGCAAGGTTGTTTCTTTTATAACAGTGAATGGCATTCAATTGTGTGTGTGTATGTGTATATCTATCTATCTATCTATCTATCTATCTATCTATACATAGATAGATAATGTAGATATATATTATATTATATATCTACATATATATATATATCTCACATTTTCTTTATCCCTTCCTCCATCAAAGGACATTAGATTGTTTCCATATCTTGGATATTATGAATAACACTGCAGTTAACATACAAGTACAGATATCTCTTCAGAGTCTAATGGTGACAAACTCCTTCAGTTTTTGTCTGGGAAGGACCTTAACTCTCTTCATTTTTAAAGGATAGCTTTACAGAGTATAGTGGGTTTTTTTGTCAACAATTGTTTTCTTTCAGTACTTTGAATATATCATCCCACTCTCGACTGACCTGCGAAGCTTCTGTTGAGAAATCTGTGGACAGTCTTGTGGAAATGGTTCCTTTGTATGTAATAAGTTGCTTTTCTCTTGCCGCTTTCAAAATTCTCTACCTTGACTTTTAACAGTTTACTTACAGTGTGTCTTAACATCAACCACTTTATATACAATCTTTTTGGGTCTTATGGACTCCTGGAGTATGGGTAGCTTCACATATTTGGGAAGTTTTAGGTTTTGCACTTTTATTTTATTTTATTTTATTTTTTTGCATTAGAATAACTGAAATTTTATTTGAAGTGAGTCACTTTTACAGTATATCACTTCAGTCTTTTTTTATAAATAAATTTTTATTTTAATGGGGTGACATCAATATATCAGGGTACATATATTCAAAGAAAACATGTCCAGGTTATCCTGTCATTCAACTCTGTTGCAAAGAGAGATTGTCCTCCGTCACCTTCTATCTAGTTTTCTTTGTACCCCTCCCCCTCCCCCCTCCCTCCCTCCCCCCCTCCCCCCGTAACCACCACATTCTTGTCCATGTCTCTTAGTCTTGTTTTTATGTCCCACCAATGTATGGAATCCTGCATATCTCAGTTTTTTCTGATTTACTTATTTCACTCCGTATAATGTTATCAAGATCCCACCATTTACCCGTAAGTTATCCGATGTCATCATCTCTTATGGCTGAACAGCATACCATGGTGTATATGCACCACATCTTCTTTATCCAGTCCTCTATTTTTTTTCTACAGTGATTAAAGCCTTAAAGCAAACTCTTGGCCAATACAGCAAGAATCCATAAAAGAATAGTGTCTTTAACATGTTCACCAAGTCCAAGTTGGCCCCAACACCATGCCAAATCCCTGACAAAAGCAACCCAACCCCAGTTCAGTCTGTTAGGAGCTGTCACGAGGAGCAGGAGTCCAGGAAAAGTCCACATCCAGGAAAAGTCCGCATGGCACTGGAATTGCTGTCACAATTCTATACTTTGTAGCTCACTTCCATGTCCCAATGACTGCTGCTTCTAGCTGTTAATGATTAAGGTAGACTGGAAAAGCCATCTGCAGCATGTGTGGATGTGGAGTTTCTGTTCTCCTCTACCTGGAGAGATGAGACCAGGTTGCTTTTCCCTGGAGCTCTGTGACTGTGGATTGGTAAAGAGAACATTGGGATACACTAAGCTGGGTGGCAAAGATAGATTCATAATAGAAGTTGGCAAAAGGGGGAGAGATAGCTCTACATTAGGAGTAGGTCCCAGCCTGAAATATAAGTAGGGCATTGAGGTAGGAGGAATAAAAGAAACACTATATATTAAACAAAGCAGCAGAAAATAGGACTGTCAACACCCACAACAGAGATCTTCGAGGGAAGAATAAAAAACCTGACTATTCAGGCAAGACATAGTTAAGTGGCCCTTGTGCAAATAAGATCAGTTTACCTGCTTCTTGGAAGAAATACCCTAGGCTCATCCACAGTGTCGTAGATGGGGCCGACGGCCCTGGGCACCTTCAGCCTTCAGTGGCAAACCCCAGCTTTCTGGGCAAGGTTAGGTCATAGGTGGCTGGAGCAGGGCTGGAAGAGACTGAACCCTCCCTTAGAGGAGTGAGGGGGAAGCCTACCTTCCAGTGTCCCTGTTTCCTCACAGCAGAGGCATGTATGCCTGGCAGGCTTTAGCTCAATGACCTTCCTTTCCACTATTGAAGCAGGACCCAGATGGCATCCTATGAGACCCCTTTGGGGTGTTGGAGCCTTTAAGGGTGTATCCTAAAAGCTGGTAGTTCCCCTGATCTCTATTGGGCTTTTTCTGCCTCTAGGTATCTTAAAAGCCATGCTCAGAAGATCTCGCTGAGGGGTTTGAGGATCCCCTTCTACCTATATAAATCCTTTCCATATATCTGGAACTATTTGGAAAAAGACAAAACAGTGTTATTAGCTGGATCAAATAAAGCAGGTTGTAGTTTGCAGGCAAAAAAGATTTGACATCTCCTGTTCATCAACATTCAAAAGAAATTTAATTTTTTTTTTAAGTAAAAAGCATGATATGGTAGACCCATAGGAGTTCCAGGATATGACTTCCCCCTTTTAAAATTTTTTTAAGTTGACCTTAAAATACTTGCTGGGTACACTTTAATAATACCTTAACTTTAAAGATTGTAATAATGACAAAATACAGTAAATGCTTTTGCTCCATATGCAGGAGCATTTTCGCATTTTCAGTTTAACCAGTTTAGGAAATCCAATAATAGAACAGTGCATACAGACAATGAGCTATAACATGCTTAACAGCCTCTCCTGTTCTGACAGAGGTTATTGTAAATCCAGAATATGTATCCACTGTAACGTGGACATAGGACTGTTTGCCAAATGAAGGTATATGAGTAACATCCATTTGCCAAAATTGTCCTGGTAGGGGTCCTTGAAGGTTAACTCCAAATGAAGGGGCAGATTGTAGTATAGGACCCCTTGGACAGGATTTCCCAATCTGCCGTGCTGCTTCCCGAGAAAGTTGAAACTGTTTATATAGGGCTGCAGCATTCTGGTGATGAATAGTATGAGACTGAATTGCTCAAACTGTCATGGTTGCTCCAAATACTTTTCTTTTGGGTAGCTTGATCAACAAGGGCATTCCTAGGCCCTGGCCGGTTGGCTCAGTGGTAGAGCATCGGCCTGGTGTGCAGTATTCCCGGGTTCGATTCCCGGCCAGAGCACACAGAAGAAGTGCCCATCTGCCTCTCCACCCCTCCCCCTCTCCTTCCTCTCTGTCTCTCTCTTCCCCTCCTGCAGCCAAGGCTCCATTGGAGCAAAGCCACCCTGGGCCCTAAGGATGGCCCCGTGGCCTCTGCCCCATGCGCTAGAATGGCTCTGGTTGCAACAGAGCCACACCCCAGATGGGCAAAGCACTCCCCCCTGGTAGGCGTGCCGGTGAATCCCAGTCAGGCCCATGTGAGAGTCTGTCTGACTGCCTCCCCATTTCCAACTTCAGAAAAATACAAAAAAAAAAGGGCATTCCCTTGTGCTAAAGCTCCAGGGAGCATGGAGTGAGCTCGAGTATGTCCTATGAAACATGGAGCTCTATGTTGACATACAAGTCTTTGAAGAAGGAGGAACTGCTGAAATAGTTCATCAGCATTTGTCCCTAAGACAGCAGTCTTTATAGTGGAAACACCATAAGTAAATATTTGCTGTCTGTATATAGATTAAAGGGGGAATATGGCAAATGCTGAAAAGTCATGATCATGGCATATAATTCTAGACTTTGAGCTGATTTTAAGTTGAGAGTTTCAGTATAAAGTTGTCCATGGATTTGCAAGAGCAATTTGCCATTTAGTGGAAGTTTCCCAGAGCCATTGTTGTTGATCCTTTGAAAAAAGGAACAACAATAATTTTGAGCCTCAAAACCTATAAGCTATAAGGGTCATCTATGTCCCTTGGTAATCCAGGAGGCCACAAAATCAAAATATGGAAGTGTATTCCATGGGCTATTAGATGGTTCAATGTGCCCAAGCTGTAGCTGCTCTTGTACCAATTGAGTAGCTTCCCTAAGTTTCTCCTGAGAAAGAGGCCATTGGTTTACCCATACAGGATTATCTGATTTCCAAGTAATTGGGTCTGCACAATGCATTATTGAGGTAGCAGGAGCTACCAAGGCCCCTATGCTAAATTTTGATATCCTAATCCACACCTTCTGGTATTGGGTGCCACTTCCATGGGGGTAAGAATTCCTCACTGTTCTTTCTCTAGATCCTTGGTGGGCAAAAATACCGGATCCAACATCTGAGTACTGATTAAACCATTAGGACTGACGAGCAACACTCCCATATTTTTCAAAACATCTCTACCTCACAAATTAATTGGCCATCCATGGAGCACATAAGGCTTAAAAAATCCAGAATGACTTCTTAATCTTCCCAATGTAGAAAACTAGAACTTTGTTGAGGGGTTTTACCCTGCCCTATACCTTGTAATTCTGTGACTGCTGCATGAGTGGGTCAGGAAGGAGGCCAATGTAGTTTAGCAATAACAGATACATCAGCTCCAGTATCTAAAAGTCCTTTAAATTTATGCTCATGTATTGTTAGTTCCATCTCAGGGCGTTCCTGACCTATTTTTTTTTAATCCAATTGGCAAAATCAGAGGAGCCAAATCACCAATTTGCTTGCAAGATGTGGCCTGAGAAGCAAAATTAGCAACCTTATACTATTCTTCTAACTGTCTGAATTAGCCGTGAGACACATTCTTTTTTTTTTTTTTTTGATTAATTTTGATGGGGTGACCTTGATTAAATTGTCTTCTGTCACCTTCTAACTTTTTTTTTGTGTGCCTCTCCCCTCCCCTAACCCATTCTCTCTCCTCCCCCCCACCTTGTAACCCCAACACTGTTGTCCATGTCTCTGAATCTCATTTTTATGTCCCACCTATGTATGGAATCATATAGTTCTTAGTTTTTTCTGATTTACTTATTTTGCTCAGTATAATGTTATCAAGGCCCATCCATGTTGTTGTAAAAGATCCTATGTCATCATTTCTTATGTCTGAGTAGTATTCCATAGTATATATATACCAAAGCTTTTTAATCCACTCGTCCTCTGATGGACACTTGGGCTGTTTCCAGATCTTTGCTATTGTGAACAATGCTGCCATAAACATGGGGGTGCATTTCTTCTTTTCAAACAGTGCTATGGTGTTCTTGGGGTATATTCCTAACAGTGCTATAGCTGGGTCAAAAGGCAGTTCGATTTTTAATTTCTTGAGGAATTTCCATACTGTTTTCCACAGTGGCTGCACCAGCCTGCATTCCCACCAGCAGTGCAGGAGGGTTCCCTTTTCTCCACATCCTCGCCAGCACTTATTCTGTGTTGTTTTATTGATGAGCGCCATTCTGACTGGTGTGAGGTGATATCTCATTGTGGTTTTAATTTGCATTTCTCTAATCATTAGTGATGTTGAGCATTTTTTCATATGCCTATTGGCCATCTGTGTGTCCTCTTTGGAGAAGTGTCTATTTGTTTCTTTTGCCCATTTTTGGATTGGATTGTTTGTCTTCCTGGTATTAAGTTTTACAAGTTCTTTATAAATTTTGGTTATTATTATAGGTTTGGCATTTTTAAATGAAGCCTTCTGGCCTTTTTCTCACTCTTTCTTTCTAGGACTCCCGTAATGTTTATATCAGTTCACTTGATTGTGTCCCATAAATCCTGTAGTCTTCTTTCACTATTTTTCATTCTTTTGTTCTTTTTCTCCTTCAATAGGATAATTTAAAATAACCTATATTTGCATTTACAAATTCTTTTATTTGATCAAGTCTGGTGTTGAAGCCCCTATTATATCAGTTAGTTCAGGAATTGTTCATCAGCACCAGAATTTCAAAATTTTTTTTTCTTTCTCTTTGTTGAACTTTTCATTTTCTTGTTGTACTGTTTTCTTGATTTCATCAAACTGTTTATCTGTGTTGTCTCTCGTACAGTACTAGCTTTCCAAGCCTCTTTTGAACAATTACTTTGAATGCTTTGTCTGGCAACTTGTGGAACTTCATTTCTTTGGCATTGATCCCTGGAAGTTGTGTTCTTTTGGTGCTGAATGTCTCCCTGACTTACTGTGTTCCTTGTATTTTCACGCTGGTGTGTGCACACTAGAAGAAGCAATCACCTCTCAGGTTAATGGACTAAAATCCATTCTTTATTGTTTCAGGAAGGAAAGGCTCTCCCCTGCACGGACGGGGCAGTGGAGGCACCGACTAGGGGAGCACACACAAGCACACTGTCATCCAGTGCCAAACGGCATGCAGTTTCTGAGCGTGGGGCATGTGGTGGCTTCAAGTCTTGGAGCTGCAGTGACATGGTGACTGCTAAGACTATGTTCTGTTATGTCACCTGCTACCATCTGTGTGGTCCTTGGAAGTTAAAGCAATGGGTGAGGGGACCCATCTTGACTGTGAAGACTGTTAAGACCCAGTGGTATGACCCTCCATCTGGGTCCAGTGGTCTAGTGGTGAGCACGCCTGACACCATGGTCCAGTGGCGAGCATGCCTGGGTAAGGGTCAGTGGCGTGCACATGTGTCTCTGCTCCTACCAGCTGTGGGGGTCAGCTGGTAGGAGCTAGCCCCTCAAGCTAGCAGAGTGTGCACTCCTGCTACAGTAGTGGCCTGTGCACACACACCGCAATGGCAGCCAGAACTTAGGCAGGGCCTGAGGCAGTGGGGAGTGCACACATCACTGCCACACTGTTTCCCTGGGGCAGGGCACCCACAGTGGGACTAGCTGACCCGGCTCCAGGGGTGGCAGCTCAGGCAGCTATAATGTGTAAAGGCCCAGACAATGAGACTCTCAGAGGTGACTGTGAAGGGGGTCGATGGCAGCTGCCGTGGCTGGTGGCTTGCGCACTGGCCAAAGTTCCTGAGATGCTCCGCAGAGCAGGCTGGCGAGATACGCAACAGTGAACCCTGCGGTGTCCTTGGGGGGAGAAACTCTGGGTGACCACGGCAGTCACGGGGGCTGTTGTCCTCAATGGCCAAGGCTGCTAGTGTCCTCTGCACAGCAGGCCACTGGAGACCTCACTGCACCTTGCGTGTGGTTAGTGCTGACGGCCTCCACCTGCCACCTTGTTCCTAGCCGTCTCCAGACATTGCAGCTGGGCCCCTCCCATCCCGAAGGAGATCCTTCTGGTGTTCCGGCTGCGTGCCAGAGCAGAACCCAGGCAGCTGGCCCACGGCTGGGGAGGCCGGGCTTTGGTTCTGCTCCCCTTTGCCCTGTGAGGGGAACTTGCGCTGAGCAGTGTCAGTCTGGGCAATGGGGTGATGCAGGCGGACACGGAGCCATTCTGCCTGTGCTTCGTGAGCAGCTATCCTCAGGGTGGTCTGCCCCACGGTGCTGCTGTAGCCCCGCCCCTGAGCGTCCCTAGGGGTCCTTCACTTCGGACCAGCCGTCTGGTTGCGGGGTGTGCGGAGAGGAGGGCTGGGGTCTCTTCTCCGCCATCTTGCCACTGCCACCCACTTCCCTCCAGGGTGTGGATAAAAAAAAAAAAAGTGACGCAATGAAACTTGGCAGAGTTTAATGGCTACTCCCCATTCTCCTGCTAGTGCCCTGCTAACAAGAAATTATCCTCGCCAACGGCAAGTCACTGAAGTCTGTTTTGTTTGACAAAAAAAAAAAAAAAAAAAAAAAAAAAAAAAAAAAAAAAAAAAAAAAAAAAAAAAAAAATCACATATGGCATTTCTAGTGGATTTATATTAAAAGAACACACCAAAAAAAATCTATATTAAAAGGTGATGGCATTGGATTCTGTGTTCTTCAGAAAAAGAGCCACATTTTCTACCAAATTCTCATGATGTAAACACAAACAAAACTTAATAACTACTTGAATGAAGAGAGCAAATTTTTGCATTTTGCGTCTTTGGCAACCTGAAGCAAATCCGATTTGAAAAAATAAACTAAAAAAGCAGTTCATCTTCCCAGTACTTCCAAATATCTGGATGCACTGTGTTCTTTAGATGTCAGAGGTTTTTTTCACCATGTGTTTTGAATCATGTAACATAACGACTAGGTATTACCCGCTTGGATTACTTTAGACCAAAAGACCATTTGTGCTAATTCTATTTGTATTGTTTATTTCCACAATAAGGGCTGCTATTGCTTAATGGGAGGCCTTGACATTTGCAAAAACAATTTAAAAACATACAAGAAAATTCTTCAGCAGAGAGGAATTATTAACTGTAAAATCTAGAAAAGAGATAGGAAAATTGAACTATTAAAGGTAAAATAATAGGTCCCTCTCTCAATACTTGCTATTGATACTCCACTTCTCACGCAAATGTATCGCTCAGGACATCCTCTCCACTTCAAGGAGTTCAAGTGAGTTAGGAATCACTTCCTACACCCCTTCCGTGCTTTTGACCTCTTGAATGAAAACGCTCTGAATTGAGTGTCCCTCAAACCGACAAGAAGGAAGCAGAGAAAATAGAGAAACAGAACCATCATGACAGGAACTGGATTGAGACAGAAATGGACAGGATGAGGAACAGCTGTATATACATACGTGTAGGATCTTAATGTGTTTTTTTTTTAAGTACCCTTTGAATTTCTTGATGATCATTTTGATTTTTTCCTCTTTAGTTTTGTTTATAATAAGATCGTGTGTTGCTCTGTCATAAGTCCCTTTTCTTGGAAACTTTCTGTTTGTATTTCTTTTGAAACTTTTAGCTCCTCTGCTTTGCATGTGCTCCATAGGGTAGCTGGAGACAAACTCACAAAATCAGAGCAAGTGACTGACTCGGATTCGGGGCTCCACGCCTCTGCGTGCCTACAGATACGCTCCGGAACAAAGTCAGTAACGCGTGCATGACAGTTTCAAGAACAAATACACAGTGGGAAAAACTGTTCAACATACAAACCCTTCTCCGGGTCCTGCGGCGCTGCTATATAAAACAGTGTTAGGCGATTGATGAGAGAAACGGATCAGCAGGACCCCATCAGCTGTGACATGTGGCATCAGGAGATGCCTGTTTATCACTGTTGTCTGAGCTCCTGACACTGTTTTCTGTTTTGGCCTGATAAATTCGATCTCTATAAATCCCAGATTTTTCCAACAAGAAAGAGGTTTAAGAAAAAAATAAAAATAGACACTGCCAGATAGTTTTTGTTGTGAGAAAAGGCTGAGCATTTTCAAATGAAGTTGTCCTTAAGGAAAAACTGACCTGAGGAAACCTTTGGTAAATTATGTCACAGAAAAAAAAAAGCAAAAAAGAAATGAACTGTCAGAGAAAGATGTTTTCCTTAGCTATCCCTTGCTCTACTGTGATCATGACAGGCTTTCTGTTGTGCATTACCTCCAGCATAGGTTAGTGTCCCAGTTATCTTTGGGAAAAAACTTGAATTATTACATTATTTGACTGGTAAGAGGCAGTACCTTGTTTGACTTATATTTTACTGAGGCTTATAATGATTTATCACTCTATAGTATAAATATGAGTGATTCTTTAATAAGTGCATATTTGTATCAATAAGTGGTATCTCTTGAAGTTGCTCTAGATTTAACACACGATGTGCTTCTTACTGTAATGTCTTATGGCATTAAGTACAAGATTCATATGAATATCAAATTCAATTTTTATGTATAACCATTTCTACTAATAAAAGGTTGTGCTTACTCTGGTTTTTAAAGACAATAAGTGAATGATACTGAATCAGATTAAAATTCAACATTCTTCTACATTAGCTAGGATATTTTATATGTTTTCTAGTCATTATTTTCCCATACATCTTACATAGCTGAATAAATTCTTTGAAATCAAAATGGTTTGACACCAAATAAATAACTTTGCTGAACAAAAATGGAATCTCATAAAGTAAGAAAGCACAAATTAGAACACCAAAATTTAGGAGTCCAAAACACACAAAAATAAACAAGCAAACAAACAAGTCTAGGTCTAAGATGGGGCATAGCTCCATGTAGCCTGTAGATATCTCATAAAAGTTATTGTTGAGAAGGTAAATATGGATCCTTAAAGCATTACATTGAAAAGCTTTGAAATTTCCTCTGTTTCTAATTAAGTTTTTATCTCAACCATTATACAAGGTGATACTGGGCCCATGAAAATAACTGAATATTTTTAGTATTTATCACATAATAAGAATATAAATGCTAGAATTCATGGAACTCAATAACTTTTAATGAACAATTTTATATAAATGAGTAGGCAAGCACATAGTTTTAGCCTGATGCAACCATAGTTTTTTCAAATATAATAGCAGCTAGAAACATGGGTATCATTAAGGAAAATATGTACATTTAAACAATATGCTAAATAAATATTATACAATAATTTACACTTACTGATAAACATCTATACTTCAACTACAATTTATAAATTATAACCAAAGTACAATAATGTGAGTTCAGGGCCCAAAGGTGACAAGAACTCATAGACCAACAGCAAAATACACAAAATCAAAGTTCAAATCAAAACAGTTTTTGACAGAAAATTATACCATCATCTATAATCTTTTCCTTAGACCTTATTGTTATTTTGCAAGTTAGGCAATAAAGCAAAAGATATATGTTTTATATCTTTTTTATACAACTGTACAAAATGTATATATATGTTTGCAAGAGACAAAGAACCATTAGTTATAGCACTTAACCAAGGTTTAACTCACACATGTTTTCTTAATAAAATCTCAGGTGCTAAAATTGTGCTATATTCAACTAGATAGAATTAGTCCAAAAACAGACACCCTCTAGCTCTGCCCAATAGTTGGTTGTTATTAGATTTCACAAGGAAAATCTGCATTGTGACAATGATTACTTGAGATCTTTTTACATAATTCGTCTTTGTTGAAGTAAGTAATTAAAGGCACATATCTATTATTTATTACATGATAGATTTGGTGCCCAGAGACTCAAAATTTAGTAAACTAGAATTCTTCAACAGCTTCATTTATAGTTGTGTAACTCCCATAGAGAAGAAAAAAATTCAATGAATATCAGGATTACATGTTTGTTCCTTAAGATTTTTTTTTGATTCTACAAAATTAAATTTAACCAAAAGAGTAACACTCATAAAAAAACAACAAGAAAAAAAAAACAAACAAACAAAACAGAGTAACACTCATAGTATGAAAAACCTTTCAGGGTTTGTGTTTTCTTTTTTCTTTTAATAATTATTCCTGGTATCATTAGCACAATGGTGTAATTATAAGAGTAATGAATTATGACTAGGAAATCTAGGATCAAATTCTACCTCCAAGCATTAGAAGGAGCCTGCTTACTTAGACAGAGACTCAGTTTACCTATATGTGAAATGAGTTCAACCACATCTGCCATATGTCCTTTTGGACTAGTTTAACAATGTAATGAATGTCTTCTATGGGAGCACAATGTGAAGTGCCAGGTAATCAGTGCCAATTTTTAATTTATCATCATAGTTGTTAGTAATATACTAAAAGGTTAATGTTAATATAAACTCTGGAACACTCACACATTTGAAATGCTAATCTATTTCTATAACATTTTAGTGCCTGGGAGCCCATATCATTGAAGTTGTTTTCTTAGAATAGTAATTATATTAGCAAAATCCCCCCCCCAGTATTATACAGTGTACCACTTCAAAGAAAATATTTTAATTCAGCATGGTAGATGAGTATTTATTGTAATATAATCATTTATAGATCTACCTTTTCTATATTATCACTCAAAATTTTCAAATAACCAATACAACATTTATAAAAAAGGAAGTAACATATAATTTTTACTGTTTATCAGTGTACTGCTCCCCTAGGCTGACCCACTATAGACCACACAGTGTGAGGAGAAGAAATGTTTAGTAATGAATTTACCATAACTTATGATCAATCTTAAATTTTACATTTTTTGTTTGACTGGAGACAACTAGAAGTTAAAAATGCATAGTAAAATGTGTATCTGGTAGAAATAAATTGAATCCTCCCTCAGGCCCATCAAGTTATCCAACTCTCTAAGCAAAAGTCATCAGGCTTGGAACTATTACCCACGGAGTCAGACCAACAAGATCTTCAACTATTAACCCTATCAGGTGAAACTATATAATAGGTATATTTAAAATAATTAATAAAATATAATAATCAGTTCAAAACCTTAGAAAGGAAATACCTCATGGAAACTACTGGAGAGATCCAAGGGGAAAACAGAAGCACAGATTATGACACAGGAGACAAATAAATAGAAAATAAGGAAGAGGGTTAAATAGCATCAAGGAGGGAATAAGAAAATACAACTTTTGAATAAATGAAAAAAATAGAATGCAGAGAGTCAAATTTTGAAAAGATAATGGTTGCGACATTAACGCATTTAAGGGATGGCTTAGATGTCTACTACATTATGCAACAAGAACTGAATGACATAAATTAAAATTAATTCAAACTGAAATTTATATTAGTAAAAATGACAGAACTGGAGATGACGTCAGAGTAATGGCGGAGTAGGAAGCGATACCGATAAATCTCCCCCAAAACTCAACAAGATCTTCAACCAGAAACAGAAAAACCTATACTTGGAGCCTCCAGATGCTTCACAATACACCCGAAGGTATGGTCGAGTGAAAAATTGGCTAAATATATAACCAAATCCTGAAGGAAATAGGGAGTAAGAAATGCTCCGCCTTCCTCACTAACCTAAACAGGGCGGCTTTCTCTGGTAACTGTGAATATAGAAACTGAGACGGGCAAAGGGGGTGAATACATCCAGGCCGCGCACAAAAGGCCGAACCAGGCTGTGGCACGGGGATCCTAGCGGAGGAAAAACTGTTCCTGTGGCAAGCCGGGCAATACAAGCTAACACTCGCGCCAAACCCAAACAAAGAAAGTCAAGCGGGGCAGCCATTTTACCCGTTCTCCTGGTTGGTGCGCAGTTAGTGGGCGAGAGATCTCTTCCTAAGCCCCAGAAGTGGGTGTCCGTGTTGCCCCACAGAGAGGCAGGGTCAGAGGCCTTTCTGTGGGCCGAAAGCAGAATCTCTGGGCAGCCCCAGCGCCCTGGGAAAGCCGCGCACGGGAGGGAGCGAGAACTAATTCCAACGGTGGAAATTTTCCGTGCTGGTGAGGGTTTCACTCAGGGAAACGCGGCCAGCCTCATATCCTGGTGTGCGCGCGCAGATAGGTAGTGAGCGATTCCTCCGAGTGCCTCGGCAGGGCGCGCCCGTGTTATCGCACAGAGGGGCAGAGTCAGGGGCCTTTGTGTGGGCAAAAGCAGAATCTCGGGCCGCCCCAGCGCCTTGCAAAAGCCGCGAACGGGGACGGAGCGAGAGCGAATTCCAACGCTGCAACTTTTCCATGCGGTTGGGGGTTTCACTCAGAGCGTGAGACTACTGGCCGGATATCCTGGTCTGCGTGTGCAGATAGTGAATGAGAGTTTCCTCCAAGCGCCCCGGAAGTGGGTGCCCGCCTGTGTTACCGGACAGAGTGGCAGAGCCAGAGGTCTTTGAGTGGGCGGAAAGCCCGCCTGATTATGCTAGCAGCTCTGACTGACTGAGCCTTACCTAGAGCCCTGTGCTGAGTGGAAATAGAGTGGGGAGTTGCCAGCTCTTTGAACCTCTTACTATCCAGGCAGAGGCAGCAACAACCCCATAGCTGGATTATCAGGCTACTAATTGAGGAAGGAAAGACTAGGAGAAAGGCTCCAGGAACACGAACTCTCTCACTGTCGGAGCCTATGAAAGCTAATGAGCCTTGACTCCCAACGAGACTAAAGCACAATACATGACATTGCCATAGAGACTTATCAACTGCAAACCTCTACCTGAGCGTGCCAAAGGGGCAGAACCTGGGGTACAGAGTCACCGACCAGGAAGAGGGAGAGAAAAGAAAAAACAAGAAGATAACCTCTCAAAATCAAGAATAATCTGCAGACTTTATAACCTATCCCATTTTATTATATTTGTTTGTTTGTTTCTCTTATCTTCATTCTTGATACTTTTTTTCCTCCTCCAATTTGGCCGATTAACTCTCTGCCGGTCTTACTCTCTCCTCTCCTTGAACTACACTACCCATAAGTGTTACATCTCCCATTATCTTTTTTCTCCTCTTCCTTTCTCTCTATGAGGGTTGCACTCCAAAACCCTTAACTCTCTCTCTCTCCTTTCTTTTTTCTTCTTTTACTGGTTCCCTCTTTTTTTCTCTCTCTCTCTTTCTTTTCTCCCTCTATATTAGTTTCTTCCTTTCTCCTTTACATCTCCTCTCATTCAAACCTCAATAACAAACAAATTATCTTATTTGGGACTCAAACTTATGTTTGTGGCATTTTGGGGGTTTTTTACTTCACCTTTTTAACTCACTAGCAGTGCTCCCATCCCTGGCTCTCCATTTTATCTAATTCTTGTTCCACTAAATACAATACTATTTTTTTTAATTTGTCCCCCCATTTTTCTGTTCTCTTATTCCTCTCATCATAACTCTTAGACAACACCAACACCTAAAAGCAAATCATTTTATTCTTGACCCAAATTTTTTCCTTATTTGCTTTTTGTGAGTCCATACCGCCCCCGCCTTTTTTTTTTTCCTTTTTTTTTTTGCCCCTTTATTACTTTTCCCCAATTCAGGACCTCCATCACAGGCATTGTTTGTTATAATTCACAGTTCACCACAAGATTTTCTCAAGAAAGAGGGGAGAGGAGAGGAAAAAAGGAGGGGTGGAATAATTTCCTTTTTTTAAAAATTATTATTTTATTTTTCTTTATTTCATTATTAATTTTTTTTAAAAAAAACAACTCTTTTTGATTTTTTATTTTTTTTAACTTTTTATTCTTTATTAAATCTCATTAATACTATCAACAAAACCACCCTCAGATGCCATTAAGGAAGAGAAAATCGAATATCATGGATACAAAAGAAAGAGAGGTAACACAGCTAGATGAGGAAAAATCTATGGAGAAAAAATTTAATATATTGGAAACCTTGGAGCTAAATGACAGAGAATTCAAGATAGAAATCCTAAAAATCCTCCGAGATATACAAGAAAACACAGAAAGGCAATTTAGGGAGCTCAGAAAACAACTCAATGAACACAAAGAATATATGTCCAAAGAAATTGAAACTATAAAAACAAATCAAACAGAGATGAAAAACTCAATTCACAAGCTGAAAAATAAAGTAACAAGCTTAGCTAATAGAACAGGTCAGATAGAAGAGAGGATTAGTGAAATAGAAGACAAGCAACTTGAGGCACAACAGAGAAAAGAAGAAAGAGACTCAAAAATTAAAAAAAATGAGATAGCCCTACAAGAATTATCTGACTCCATCAAAAAGAATAACATAAGAATAATAGGTATATCAGAGGGAGAAGAGAGAGAAAATGGAATGGAGAACATACTCAAACAAATAATAGATGAGAACTTCCCAAGCCTGTGGAAAGAACTAAAGCCTCAAATTCAAGAAGCAAACAGAACACCGAGTTTTCTTAACTCCAACAAACCTACTCCAAGGCATATCATAATGAAATTGACACAAACCAACAGCAAAGAAAAAATTCTCAAGGCAGCCAGGGAAAAGAAGAATACAACATATAAAGGAAGGCCCATTAGATTATCATCAGATTTCTCAGCAGAAACTCTACAAGCTAGAAGAGAGTGGACCCCAATATTTAAAGTCCTGAAAGAGAGAAACTTTCAGCCACGAATACTATACCCATCAAAGCTATCCTTCAAATATGAAGGAGAAATAAAAACATTCACAGATACAGAAAAGATGAGGGAATTTATCATCAGAAAACCCCCACTCCAGGAATTACTAAAGGGGGTTCTCCAATCAGATACAAAGAACAAAAAAAAAAACAGAGCCACAAGTAAAAGCTCCAAGAAGAACACAATAAAATCAAATTTAAACTGTGACAACAACAAAAAGAAAGAGGGGGAGAAGATGGAGATTAACAGTAGCAAAGGACGATGGAGTACAAAAGTACTCACAAAATAGTTTGCTACAATGAACAGGGTAGGGACCCTTTTCATTACTCAAAGGTAACCACCATTGAAAAAACCACCACAGAAGCACATGAGATAAAAAAGATAGCAACAGAGGAAAGATGTATGGAATACAACCAAATAAAAACAAAAGATAGAAAAACAAAAGAGAAGGATCAAACAAGACACAAAACTAACAGAAAGCAAGATATAAAATGGCAATAGGGAACTCACAAGTATCAATAATTACACTAAATGTAAATGGATTAAACTCACCAATAAAAAGGCACAGAGTAGCAGAATGGATTAAAAAAGAAAATCCAACTATATGCTGCCTACAGGAAACTCATCTAAGTAACAAGGATAAAAACAAATTCAAAGTGAAAGGCTGGAAAACAATACTCCAAGCAAATAACATCCAAAAAAAAGCAGGTGTAGCAATACTCATATCGGATAATGTTGACTACAAGACAGGAAAAGTACTCAGAGATAAAAATGGCCATTTCATAATGGCTAAGGGGACACTGAATCAAGAAGACATAACAATTCTTAATATATATGCACCAAACCAAGGAGCACCAAAATATATAAGACAGCTACTTATTGACCTTAAAACAAAAACTGACAAAAATACAATCATACTTGGAGACCTCAATACACCGCTGACGGCTCTAGATCGGTCATCCAAACAGAGAATCAACAAAGACAT
Source organism: Saccopteryx bilineata (assembly GCF_036850765.1). NCBI lineage: Eukaryota > Metazoa > Chordata > Mammalia > Chiroptera > Emballonuridae > Saccopteryx > Saccopteryx bilineata. The sequence goes on along the minus strand of NC_089490.1, from coordinate 199,923,668 downwards.
AGTGGCCTTAAACAAAACACTAGAGCACCTGGATATGATAGACATCTACAGGACATTTCATCCCAAAGTGACTGAGTATACATTTTTCTCCAGTGTACATGGATCATTCTCAAGAATTGACCATATGTTGGGCCACAAAAACAACATCAGCAAATTCAGAAAAATTGAAGTTGTACCAAGCATATTTTCTGATCATAAAGCCTTGAAACTAGAATTCAACTTCAAAAAAGAGAAAAAAAATCCCACAAAAATGTGGAAACTAAACAACATACTTTTAAAGAATGAATGGGTCAAGAAGAAATAAGTGCAGAGATCAAAAGATTTATACAGACTACTGAAAATGACAATACGACATATCAGAATCTATGGGATGCAGCAAAAGCAGTGATAAGAGGAAAGTTCATATCACTTCAGGCATATATGAACAAACAAGAGAGAGCCCAAGTGAACCACTTAACTTCCCACCTTAAGGAACTAGAAAAAGAAGAACAAAGACAACCCAAAAGCAGCCGAAGAAAGGAGATAATAAAAATCAGAGCAGAAATAAATGAATTAGAGAACAGAAAAACTATAGAAAAAATTAATAGAACAAGGAGCTGGTTCTTTGAAAAGATCAACAAAATTGACAAACCCTTGGCAAGACTTACCAAGGAAAAAAGAGAAAGAACTCATATAAACAAAATCCAAAATGAAAGAGCAGAAATCACCACGGACACCGTAGATATACAAAGAATTATTGTAGAATACTATGAAAAACTTTATGCCACTAAATTCAACAACCTAGAAGAAATGGATAAATTCCTAGAACAATACAACCTTCCTAGACTGAGTCAAGAAGAAGCAGAAAGCCTAAACAGACCTATCAGTAGAGAAGAAATAGAAAAAACCATTAAAAACCTCCCCAAAAATAAAAGTCCAGGCCCTGACGGCTATACCAGCGAATTTTATCAAACATTCAAAGAAGACTTGGTTCCTATTCTACTCAAAGTCTTCAAAAAAATTGAAGAAGAATTTTTGCAATACTTCCAAACACATTTTATGAGGCCAACATAACCCTCATACCAAAACCAGGCAAGGATGGCACAGAAAAAGAAAACTACAGACCAATATCTCTAATGAATACAGATGCTAAAATACTAAACAAAATACTAGCAAATCGAATACAACAACATATTAAAAAAATAATACATCATGATCAAGTGGGATTCATCCCAGAATCTCAAGGATGGTTCAACATACGTAAAACGGTTAACGTAATACACCATATCAACAAAACAAAGAACAAGAACCACATGATCTTATCAATAGATGCAGAAAAGGCTTTCGATAAAATACAACACAATTTTATGTTTAAGACTCTCAACAAAATGGGTATAGAAGGAAAATATCTCAACATGATAAAGGCCATATATGATAAACCATCAGCTAACATCATATTAAATGGCACTAAACTGAAGGCTTTCCCCCTTAAATCAGGAACAAGACAGGGTTGTCCACTCTCTCCACTCTTATTTAATGTGGTACTAGAGGTTCTCGCCACAGCAATCAGACAAGACAAAGAAATAAAAGGCATCCATATCGGAAAAGAAGAAGTAAAGGTATCACTTTTTGCAGATGATATGATCCTATACATCGAAAACCCCAAAGAATCCACAAAAAGACTACTAGAAACAATAAGCCAATACAGTAAGGTCGCAGGATACAAAATTAACATTCAGAAGTCAATAGCCTTTCTATATGCCAACAATGAAACAACTGAGAAGGAACTCAAAAGAATAATCCCCTTCACGATTGCAACAAAAAAAATAAAATACTTAGGAATAAACATAACAAAGAATGTAAAGGACTTATATAATGAAAACTATAAACCATTGTTAAGGGAAATTGAAAAAGATATAATGAGATGGAAGAATATACCTTGTTCTTGGCTAGGAAGAATAAATATAATCAAGATGGCTATATTCCCTAAAGCAATATACAAATTCAATGCAATTCCCATCAAACTTCCAATGATGTTTTTTAAAGAAATAGAGCAAAAAATCATCAGATTTATATGGAACTATAAAAAACCCCGAATAGCCAAAGCAATCCTAAAGAAAAAGAATGAAGCTGGGGGCATTACAATACCTGACTTCAAACTCTATTATAGGGCCACGACAATCAAAACAGCATGGTATTGGCAGAAAAATAGACACTCAGACCAATGGAACAGAATAGAAAGTCCAGAAATAAAACCACATATATATAGTCAAATAATTTTTGATAAAGGGGCCAACAACACACAATGGAGAAAAGAAAGCCTCTTCAATAAATGGTGCTGGGAAAACTGGAAAGCCACATGCAAAAGAATGAAACTGGACTACAGTCTCTCCCCCTGTACTAAAATTAACTCAAAATGGATCAAAGATCTAAACATAAGACCTGAAACAATTAAGTACATAGAAGAAGACATAGGTACTAAACTCATGGACCTGGGTTTTAAAGAGCATTTTATGAATTTGACTCCAATGGCAAGAGAAGTGAAGGCAAAAATTAATGAATGGGACTACATCAGACTAAGAAGTTTTTGCTCAGCAAGAGAAACTGATAACAAAATAAACAGAAAGCCAACTAAATGGGAAATGATATTTTCAAACAACAGCTCAGATAAGGGCCTAATATCCAAAATATACAAAGAACTCATAAAACTCAACAACAAACAAACAAACAATCCCATAAAAAAATGGGAAGAGGATATGAACAGACACTTCTCCCAGGAAGAAATACAAATGGCCAACAGATATATGAAAAGATGCTCATCTTCTTTAGCTATTAGAGAAATGCAAATCAAAACAGCAATGAGATACCACCTCACACCTGTTCAATTAGCTATTATTAGCAAGACAGGTAATAGCAAATGTTGGAGAGGCTGTGGAGAAAAAGGAACCCTCATACACTGTTGGTGGGAATGTAAAGTAGTACAACCATTATGGAAGAAAGTATGGTGGTTCCTCAAAAAACTGCAAATAGAACTACCTTATGACCCAGCAATCCCTCTACTGGGTATATACCCCAAAAACTCAGAAACATTGATACGTAAAGACACATGCAGCCCCATGTTTATTGCAGCATTGTTCACAGTGGCCAGGACATGGAAACAACCAAAAAGCCCGTCAATAGATGACTGGATAAAGAAGATGTGGCACATATACACTATGGAATACTACTCAGCCATAAGAAATGATGACATCGGAACATTTACAGCAAAATGGTGGGATCTAGATAACATGATACGAAGCGAAATAAGTAAATCAGAAAAAAACCAGGAACTGCAATATTCCATACGTAGGTGGGACATAAAAGTGAAACTAAGAGACATTGATAAGAGTGTGGTGGTTACGGGGGGGGAGGGAGGAATGGGAGAGGGAAAGGGGGAGGGGCAGGAACACAAAGAAAACAAGATAGAAGGTGACAGAGGACAATCTGACTTTGGGTGACGGGTATGCATCATAATTGAACGACCAGATACCCTGGTCTTGTTATCTTTGAATATATGTATCCTGATTTATTGATGTCACCCCATTAAAAAAATAAAATTATTTAAAAAAAAAAAATGACAGAACTCCAAGAGAAAGGAGACTCAAAGGCAATTACAGAGAAAAGACAAATTACTAGGAAATAATTATAAAACATAAAGTGGCTCTGATAGCAAGTTTCTGAAAAGAATAGAAGCCAGAAAAAAATGGAATGACCTATTATAATTAGTATAAAAATAATTCTCAACAATTAATATATGCTCAGAAAAATAATCAACCAAGATGATATTGAAATAAGGTAATTTCAGGCTAACAAAAATTAAGACAATTTGCTATTAACGCAGCTACTCAAAGATCTACTAAAGAATGTATTTAGAAATACAGAACCAGAAAAAGAACAATATTAAAATGGAAAATTAAAAATCAAATTCATTTATTACTATACATGCAAATAGCTAAAACAGCAATTCAAATTCCACACTATACAAAAACTATGACTATTAAAAAATTAATAGCCCTGGCCGGTTGGCTCAGTGGTAGAGCGTCGGCCTGGCGTGCAGAAGTCCCGGGTTCGTTCCGGCCAGGGCACTCAGGAGAAGCGCCCATCTGCTTCTCCACCCCTCCCCCTCTCCTTCCTCTCTGTCTCTTTCTTCCCCTCCCACAGCGAGGCTCCATTGGAGCAGGGATGGCCCGGGCGCTGGGGATGGCTCCTTGGCCTCTGCCCCAGGTGCTAGAGTGGCTCTGGTTGCGACAGAGAGACACCCGGGAGGGGCAGAGCATCGCCCCCTGGTGGGCAGAGCGTCGCCCCCTGGTGGGCATGCCGGGTGGATCCCGGTTGGGCACATGCGGGAGTCTGTCTGACTATCTCTCCCCATTTCCAGCTTCAGAAAAATACAAAAATAATAATAATAATAATAAATCGGCTTTATCCTAGGAATACAAAAATTGGTTTCAGTTAGCAGCTTGAGATACAACCTTCACTGCATTGTCAGATTAAAGAAGGAAAACATGATTATAGCATTAACTACAATTAAGATTTTGATAAAATCAAACATATATGCATGATAATAACTCTTAGTACTATAAACTAATATAATATTGAAAAATACTTTAATAAATTGATTAGTCTATAATAATCATATTCAAAGAAAGGAACATTAGAAGCTACCTGTTTAAATTAGATGAGGAATAGGTACCCACACTCACCATTTTTATTCAACATTGTTATTTGCTGCAGGGATGAAATGATGAAGAGATGAAACTCTTTTCCCAATAGAAATTTAAATCTATAAAAAAGAATAAAGCAATAAGAAATGACAATTAGGTGGAGAAATATGAAATATATATATTTTTCTTCTTTTCATTTTTAAAAATTTCAAATGACTGAAGCAATATTATAATGCTTTACTCTTCAATTTTAACACAGATATACCTAACATACATGACAACACATCATAAAGGATGAAAGTATTATTAGATTAAATCAAACTATTACAAGCTTCTCAACTTAGTCCTTTATAAACACAAATTAGACTGGAATAGATGCATTGTATAATATCTAGAGAAAATATTCTAAAATAATGCAGAGAATAGCTAAAATAAAGTGTAAAATTAAAATACTAATTAATATAATTGAAGATAGGAAAGGATAAAAAAACTAAAATTTGTAACATATAGAGAACAAATTAAAAATGGTAGACCTATACTGAATCATATCAGTCAATTACATTAAATATAAATGGACTAAGTTCTCCAAAATAAAAAACAGATTATTAAACTAAATTTTTTTTTTTAAATAAATTTTTATTAATGGTAATGGGATGACATTAATAAATCAGGGTACATATATTCAAAGAAAACATGTCTAGGTTATTTTGTCATCAAATTATGTTGCACACCCCTCGCCCAAAGTCAGATTGTCCTCCGTCACCCTCTATCTAGTTCTCTGTGCCCCTCCCCCTCCCCCTAACTCTCTCCCTCCCTCCCTCCCATGTCCTCCCTCCCCCCCACCCTTGGTAACCACCACACTCTTGTCCATGTCTCTTAGTCTCATTTTTATGTTCCACCAATGTATGGAATCATGTAGTTCTTGTTTTTTTCTGATTTGCTTATTTCACTCCTTATAATGTTATCAAGATCCCACCATTTTGCTGTAAATGATCTGATGTCATCATTTCTTATGGCTGAGTAGTATTCCATAGTGTATATGTGCCACATCTTCTTTATCCAGTCTTCTATTGAAGGGCTTTTTGGTTGTTTCCATGTCTTGGCCACTGTGAACAGTGCTGCAATGAACATGGGGCTACATGTGTCTTCACGTATCAATGTTTCTGAGGTTTTGGGGTATATACCCAGTAGAGGGATTGCTGGGTCATAAGGTAGTTCTATTTGCAGTTTTTTGAGGAACCACCATACTTTCCTCCATAATGGTTGTACTACTTTACAGTCCCACCAACAGTGAATGAGGGTTCCTTTTTCTCCACAGCCTCTCCAACATTTGCTATTACCCGTCTTGTTGATAATAGCTAATCTAACAGGAGTGAGGTGGTATCTCATTGTAGTTTTGATTTGCATTTCTCTAATAACTAATGAAGCTGAGCATCTTTTCATATATCTGTTGGCCATTTGTATCTCTTCCTGGGAGAAGTGTCTGTTCATGTCCTCTTCCCATTTTTTTATTGGATTGTTTGTTTGTTTGTTGTTGAGTTTTATGAGTTCTTTGTAAATTTTGGATATTAGGCCCTTATCTGAGCTGTCGTTTGAAAATATCAGTTCCCATATAGTTGGCTGTCTGTTTATTTTGATATCAGTTTCTCTTGCTGAGCAAAAACTTTTAATTCTGATGTAGTCCCATTCATTTATCTTTGCCTTCACTTCTCTTGCCATTGGAGTCAAGTTCATAAAATGTTCTTTAAAACCCAGGTCCATGATTTTAGTACCTATGTCTTCTTCTATGTACTTTATTGTTTCAGGTCTTATATTTAGGTCTTTGATCCATTTTGAATTAATTTTAGTACACGGGGACAGGCTGTAGTCGAGTTTCATTCTTTTGCATGTGGCTTTCCAGTTTTCCCAACACCATTTGTTGAAGAGGCTTTCTTTTCTCCATTCTGTGTTGTTGGCCCCTTTATCAAAGATTATTTGACCATATATATGTGGTTTTATTTCTGGGCTTTCTATTCTGTTCCATTGGTCTGAGTGTCTATTTTTTTGCCAATACCATGCTGTTTTGATTATCGTGGCCCTATAATATAGTTTAAAGTCAGGTATTGTAATGCCCCCAGCTTCATTCTTTTTCCTTAGGATTGTTTTGGCTATTCGGGGTTTTTTATAGTTCCATATAAATCTGATGATTTTTTGTTCCATTTCTTTAAAAAATCTCATAGGGATTTTGATGGGAATTGCATTAAATTTGTATATTGCTTTGGGTAATATGGCCATTTTGATTATATTTATTCTTCCTATCCAGGAACAAGGAATATTTTTCCATCTCATTGTATCTTTTTCGATTTCCCTTAACAATGCTTTGTAATTTTCATTATATAGGTCCTTTACGTTCTTTGTTATGTTTATTCCTAGGTATTTTATTTTTTTTGTTGCAATCGTGAAGGGGATTATTTTTTTGAGTTCGTTTTCTAATATTTCATTGTTGGCATATAGAAAGGCTATGGACTTTTGTATGTTAATTTTGTATCCTGCGACCTTACTGTATTGGTTTATTGTTTCTAATAATCTTTTTGTGGAGTCCTTCGGGTTTTCGATGTATAGGATCATATCATCAGCAAAAAGTGATAGCTTTACTTCTTCTTTTCCGATATGGATGCCTTTTATTTCTTTGTCTTGTCTGATTGCTCTGGCCAGAACTTCTAGCACCACGTTGAATAAGAGTGGAGAGAGTGGACAATCCTGTCTTGTTCCTGATTTAAGATAGAAAGTCCTCAGTTTTATGCCGTTTAATAGGATGTTGGCTGATGGTTTATCATATATGGCCTTTATCATGTTGAGATATTTTCCTTCTATACCCATTTTGTTGAGAGTCTTAAACATAAAATTGTGTTGTATTTTATCAAAAGCCTTTTCTGCATCTATTGATAAGATCATGTGGTTTTTGTTCTTTGTTTTGTTGATATGGTGTATTACATTAACCGTTTTGCGTATGTTGAACCATCCTTGAGATTCTGGGATGAATCCCACTTGATCATGATGTATTATTTTTTTAATATGTTGTTGTATTCGGTTTGCCAGTATTTTGTTTAGTATTTTAGCATCTGTATTCATTAGAGATATTGGTCTGTAGTTTTCTTTCTTTGTGCCATCCTTGCCATATTAAACTAAATTTTAAAAGCAAGGCTCAACTATACACTATGTGTCTTTCAAGATAAAGGTGCAAATGAGTTGAAAATAAAAGAATAGAATTAATTGTGCTAACAGTAAAGCTAAGAAGTCTGAAATTATTATATAAACTCAGATAAAAGCAGACTTTATTACAAAAAATACTGCCAGAATTATAAAAAATTATCATCATGACAAAAAGGCAAAATGAACTTACTTACAATGTTTCAACACAAAACAATATAGCATATTATTTCCACATACATATATGTGTAGTAAAAGTGAAAATAGTTTGATCATAACAACATTTATAATAGTGTTCATGTCCATGAGGAAGAGAAAGGATGGCACTTGAAGGATGAAAATATAAAAGACTTACACTTCATTTGTAATGGTAATTTACTGACCAAAGAAGAGCTAAGGCTAACAGAACTCCTTTTTTCATTTTGGCTAAATCTCAAAAGCAATGTTGGGTTAAAAGAAATAAGCAAGTTATAAAAGAATACATGAATAATAATATAATTTATATTTAGTTATATAACTTGCAAAATAATATACATGTATTCTTTAAAATATATACATATGTACAAAAAGTATAAAACTTATGTGGGAAGAGAAAAAACCAAATCCAAAAGATTTTCCTCTAGAATTGATAAATTATATAATGAGGAAAGTCACAAAGGTAGTTTCACCATAAAACAATTGTTTATTTTTTACAATGTACACTACTCAGTTGTCACCAATCTAGATAACGATGCCTGGATACTCATTATATTATTCTCTATACTTTTCCATTTGCTTTGTGTGTGCATGTGTGTTTATGCTAGAAAGAAGAGTAAGAACTAAGTTTCACATTTAGCTCTGTTGGGTCATAGGAACAGTGTAAAATAAACGAGCTGTGATTTTATAGCTTTTGGGAGACTTCGCATTTCAGTTTTACCAGCCTCATAACCAAACAAAGCATCAACAAGATGGAGAATAAAACATAAAAACTACTCTCTTATGGTCCATCATTGTTCCAGATAAAGGTTTTGATCATCTAATAATATAAGACATCTGTTTGTGATTCTACTTTCTCTAAACATCAAAGCATTACTATATCTGATGCAGTTACTAACTTTAAAGTAATTATCACCTGCAGAAAAGTACAAACGTGACTTATCTAGGAACAGAATCACATATGCTGGTATTATAAATTAGCTATTTCATATTCTGTATCTTGAAGTAAGTGGTGGGCTCTATAGGTAAATGCATAGCTAAAAAATCACCAGGGTGGATAACTGGAATTCATAAAACAAAATATGTGAAAATATGTTTATTTTATCTCTTTATATGATACAAATATTTCCAGAAAATATTTTTTGCTTCACTATTGTATTAATAGTCATTACTCTTCAGATAACACTGGGGAAAAATTTTTTTTTTCATTTTCTGTTGCATGAAGTTTTAGAACTTTTTCTATATATTTCTGCATCACTGATTCCAAATAGAAAATTTGTTTTTTGTTGCATGCTCTAGTTTTTATACAATTTTAATTCTTTCTGTTACAGTTAATGGCATGCATTGGTTTTTAAATTAGAGTTAAAGGGCAACGACTCTTGGATTGAACATAACCACAAGGCAATTAATGTTTTACAAACATCACTCTTACATAATTATAGTTGTTTTTAAATGTAAAAACATATTATCTGATAAAAACACACTCTTATTTTGTTTTAAGATTGAATCATGGCTTCTTCAAGTAGACATAAATGTAAGAATAATCCTGACACCTTCTATTATATATGTGGCTGTTACACACTTCAATGTCAAAGGTACAATATTTCCTCATTTGTGACACGTGCATATATTGCCTATTTTCAAGTTCCCCTTGGCGATCAAGAAAAGAACTGAGCTCCTCATATTGTGTGTCATACTTGTGAGGAAATGCTTTCTGACTGGACAAAAGGAAAAGGCAAAGGAATGCTTTTTGGTATTCCCATGGTTTGGCATTAACCTAAGAACCACAGCAGTGACTGTTATTTCTGTCTGATCCATACAAAGGGCATCGGCTAGAAAAGAACAGCATACGATCACATATCCTAATATCCCTTCAGCAATACCACCTATTCCCACTCTGAGACACTCCTGGTTCCAGTTTTCAATGGTTTTATTTCTTCTAAGGACAAAGAAAGTGAACATGGTGATCAAGTGTATTTTGATAAGATGCATGAGGATATGGTTATAGAATCTGAAGGGTCTTCTTCTGATGCACAGCAGTCATTAACCCCTCAGCAGTTTAGCCAACCCGAATTGAATGACTTAGTAAAAGATTTGGGCCTATCAAAGAAAGCAGCTGAGTTATTAGCCTCCAGGCTTCAAGAAAAGAATGTACTTCACCAGTCAGCTAAATATATCCCATTTCAGGAAGCGTGAACAAATTTTTGTGAACTTTTTTTCCAAAGACAAACCCTTTGTTTACTGTCATGATATCAGTAGTCTTCTCAGTCAGCTAGGTGTTACCCTTTCAGTCCAACAGAATGGCGGCTATTTCTTGACAGCTCTAAACGGACTCTGAGATGTATTCTCCTACACAATGGTAATGTTTATGCAGTGGTTCTAATTGGGTTATTCAACTCATCTACGAGAAGGTGAAAATGACATAAAAATTGTCCTCAACTTTCTGAAGTATGAGGAGCATAACTAGATCATTTGTGTGGATCTTAAAATGGTAAATTTCCTGCTAGGACAACAGAGAGGTTTCACAAAGTATTCTTGCTTAGTGTGTTTGTGGGACAGCCAAGCTCGGAAGAAACACTGGACACAGAAGGAGTGGCTGAAACATGGTGCTATGGATGTAGGGATGCAAAGTATTGCGAATGAAGCTGAGGTTAATCGAGACAGAATCATTTTTCCCCCATTTAACTTCAAACTTGGCTTAATGAAGCAGTTTGTTCAGGCTTTGAATAGAGAAAGTGAATGCTTTCAGCATATTATTTCTGCTTTTCCTGCCTTGTCTTTCGAGAAGATAAAAGCAGGTGTATTCGATGGACCTCAAATTCAAATCCTCATACATGATGAAGAATTTGCCAGGAAGATGAATAAGGAGGAGAAAGCAGCATGGCAGTCTTTTGTGTCAATTACAAAGAACTTCCTTGGAAACAAAAAAGCAGAAAACTATGAACTTCTGGTTCAAAGGATGCTGTTGCCTTTCTGTGACATTGGATGTAACATGAGCATTAAGATTCACTTCCTGAACAGTCACCTTGATAAGTTTCCCAAAAATCTTGGAGCTGTTAGTGATGAGCAGACTAATGCTGGAGCATCAAACAAGATTGTCCTCAACAAGTACACAAACGCAAGAGCTACAAATGCAAATTTTTGCCTGAATAGAATTTAAATAAGTTTTGCGCAAATTTTATGATTAAAATAAGTGTTTTAATATATTCTATTTCAAATTGTAGACAAATTCTGATGCAATCATATCTTTTAGTGGATTAGTGTATTTACTGCATTATCTAAATTATATTTTCACAAAGATGATGCCAAAGAAGACATTCTGCTTCATTATGTTAAACTAAATGTTGAAAATTTTACAATAAGATGAAAACCAAAAATCTTGAATTGCAAAAAAACCTGTAGCTTACAGAGAAAAACTAATGTCAGATTTGAGATCAGCACACTTGAATTAAGTAAGAACAACTGTTTTTGTGGGTGCAACAAAAATTTTGTTCCCCAGTGTAATTCATAAAAATACAAAATAAATAAATAAATGAAAACTAACAACATGGGGAAGTAAAATGTCCTTCTTGACTATCAAACAGCCAACATAAATTTCTCTCAGAAGAAACTATGACAATCAATTGACTATGAATGCTGCTAGATCTTTTGTTTTATACAAATATGTGTGCTGTTCACTTTTTACATGTTGTACGTGGATGTTCTCCCCCCATCATTCTTTCTTTCTTTCTCTCCCATATAAGTGGTATCATGTGGTTATCAGCCTGCATTTCACAATTTCCAGCACATACTATATCTTGCAGATATTTAACTGAAAATAGTAGTCCATGTTATAGTCTATCCTTTATCGACTATGTTGGTTATTCTAAAGATACACTGTAATGAATAATATTTCAGTAGTTTCGGTGGACAGGATTCCTTGGGATATAAAAACTGATTCTTTAAAGTAAACATGAATAACATTACTGGGTCTTGATGTATGTGAATGTTAAATTTTAACTGATGCTGCCAAATCAATAATCCTATATTAAAATAAAGGGCATACTTAAATAATATAATTTAGACTGACTTTGAATTTATTTTCAGAACAAGAAAAATGAAAAACAGAGTAGATAAACTTTATTCTCAAAATACGATTTGCTGCTCTGATCATATCTCTTCCCTAATGTCTGATTCAAATAGGACTGTGGTAGAAAGATTTAGGTAACTGGAAAAACCATATCTTTCTGTTACATCCTAGTCTGCCTTGATTATACAAATGTCGCCTAGTTTACTTTTATTCAACTAGGATTAACATCCTTGTCTCTACCATCCTTTGAGTCTATCCTTTTCTGTTTAATGTGCTGATAATTTGACAAAGTCTGAGACCATTCAAACATCCAATCCAAGGAGGAATATTCTTGAGAAAGTTCTGAGTCAAGACAGCATACAGTAATGGAAAAAAGAGTAATAACCTTAATTCTAGAGTGTGCTACCACAAATGCAGAAGTTTGTATGGCATACGTAACTAATCCGGCTTTTAAACAAAGAGCCAAAGCCATTTCACATTATCAAATATTGATGGTCAGCCATGAATTGTGAAGCCAAGCAGAAAACATGGCAAAAACTGACCTAATTTTCTTCAAAGAAGAAATAGGATTTCTAGAGGTTGTTTTTAATCCTTTAATCACTGTCTTCCTGCACATCCCACTTCTTGGGAGCTGAGGAAGTTGAAACTTATTTTAACTGGGCAATGGAGTCAGGAGGAAGTTAATTAAAATTATAAACTTACAGGAGAGAGCTGGGTATGAATGATTCTACACAGCATAGCCAAACACAACAAGGAAAGAGCAAGAATTTTTTTTCTTTAGTTTAAGAGTAGGGAGTAAAGAAAGTTGAGACAAAGAGACCTCATGGAGGCAAAAACAAGCATATGGAAAAAGTTACTTAAAACATAAATGCTAAACTGTATCAGAATGTTCAACAAGCAACTTATTTTTGCAGTCAAAGGCATGAGGAAGGAGAATATAAATGATGCACAGAAATGAAGATAGGAAAAACAAAATCATGTCAAATGGGTTTTTGGATGCTTAGCTAACTCCTACATTTATGTAAAATAAGAATTTCTTTGATTAAATGAAAAGAAATCATATTGTCAATGATTTTAAAGCATCCCAGCCACCCCAAAATCCAGCACACTGACTGACAGCATTTGGAGTATGATTGCAAATACAGTGCTTTCAAGATTTGCATGGCTTACTAGATGAACTAAAAATAAGTATAGCTTTGATTCCCTAATCTTATTAAGAGTTGGTGAGTATTTCAGCTAGCAAATGCTGAGATTTTTAAATACTCTAAGTATGTAAGTGAGCTGTGCTTTTGATGACAGAATTGTGCTGCAAATACCTAGATATAAAGTGACTTTATAAAAAAAAAGAGTCAATACAATGCACACTAAAAGCTCTCAGTTTGACCTCTGTGGCATTTTTCACACAGAATGATTCTGTCCCCTTCTGGCTGACAAATAATACTGTGCCTGACACTTTATTTTCCTTGATGAAAAGAGATGCAAATATAAATATTGAGGGCAATTGAATAAAGTGAGTCGATGAGCATAATCAAATAATCAAGATGTAAAAACCTAGTGAAGTCTAAATTTAAAACAAACAAACAAAAAGGTTGACTTAGTTACTAACAGTGACTACTTTCCAGTTGATATCAAACATTATAGCAGAATTTATAGGACTTGAGGTATGGACACAAGTAATTGAGTCTACATCAGGAATAGCAGTAAGTTACTTAGATAACAGTGATTTATTTCTAAATGTCATTGCCATATCCCATACATTAAAAGTAAATCCAAAGCAAGAAACTTCTATTATTTTTTTCTCCATTGAATATCTTATGCTTTGACTATTAAATGCTATACTAATATTAAAAGAGGGCATTTCTCTATTTCTCTTTGCTTCCTTCATACCCAACAAAATAAAATTCATCTGCTACAGCTGGAAAAAAAATAAAATCTGTTTCTTAATCTGTGTCATGTCATCCCAATGTGAGAATAATATGGAGGTACTTGGTTTTCCCTCCATGGTACAGTAGGCATAAACAGTTCATTCCAATTTAGGTTATGCCCATATCCTAACTGATTTTCTTTTAATTTACATCAATAAGATGCTCTCTTTATGGTGCATTTTATATATTGCTATGACTTTGATAAATGTATAGAGTTGAGTATCCACCATCATAGTCCATAGTCATGATACAGAACATTTCCTTTGCTTCAAAATTCCTTTATGCCGTCCTTTTAGAATCAAGCTGAGAGTGTTTCTGAATCTCTACATCAACCCAATCCTGCTGCTGGCTCTGTATCTACATATTTCAGTTGTATAAGAAAATAAATTTCTTTGTAAAGTTTAAGTTTAAGTCATGTTTTCATCATTTGTATCTAAAAGATCCCTAACTGATTTGAAACCCTAGAAAGAATAATTAATAAAATTAAGATTATGTAACCTACAAAAGAGAGGTTTTGCAAAATGAAATCTGTCTTTGAGTACTAAAAGAACAAACATTTGAGAGTTCCAGATAGCAGAACTAGGATCCAAATTTGAATGGGGTATTCAAGAAAAAGTAGAACATATGTCTAGTATTTTGCGAGAAAAAAGTAAAACTTTCTTTGGGATTTGGACTAAAGTTTGTGCTTTCTAAGATTAATGACCTGTACTTTTTTATTTGTATAAAAAGATGGTAAAAAAGTTATAAATGAAATTAAAGACTCAGTGATTAAGAAATGATCATAAAATTAGAAAATATCAAATTGACTGAGTACTATGGAAAGATATCGACAACATCAGACAAAGAAGTTAAGAGAAAGGAACAGGAAGGGAGGAGTATAAGTACAGCATGGTTGAAACTGATCTGTTTTCATAGTTTTAAGATCTGGATGTCAATTTTATTTTTCCTACAACCTGTTAATACATGTTTGTATGACCATGGCCAAATCATTTAAATCCTCTGGTATATTAAACCTGAAAATGAATAATAAAAATGAAACTCCTAATTACTTCATATATCTGCTTCCAAGACCAAAATGATCATACCTTTGAAAGAATATTTTTGAATTATGAAGCTTTTTATGAACATGTCATTATTTTTTCTTTTTGCCATTATTGTTATATGTGGAATTGAAAGAATGGCTAAGTATAGATATACAATGTGGAAGAAGAAATCTGCACCAAGAGGTTAGAATAACTGTCAAGATAGAAGATGAAGTTTTGGGGGTTGCGAAAAGGGAGAAGACAAAAGCACTTCTTTCTTTTTAATGTAGGCTGACCTTATGCCTACTTGTCTTTTCCTGCAACCAGGTTTGAGTGACATTGTATTATGGCATTTAATTCCTCCTTCTGCTATTCTTTCCAAATCCCAGTTAGTCCCAGAAGTAATAGATAGTATCAACCATCTCAGGAGTCCGACTCACATCAATCTTCCCCAGGACCCTGGGTAGATTTTTGTGCAACAGCTGTGAAATCTCGAGGTGCATGGGAACATCCCGCATGGTGAGAAGACTGTCCATGGGCTACTAGTAACACGGCCCAGCACTGTGCTCCGACAGCAGCTCTCAGTCTCTTCTTGAAGGCAAATACAATTTAACACATTTGGAAGGAGAATTCCCAGCTAGAGAATTTTAATTGTCGAAAAAGATGTTAATAAAAGCCTATTAGCAAACCAGAAAGGAGACTGAGTGGTCTTTAGCTGGGCCATTTCCTATTCAGTGGCAATAATAATAATAATAATAATAATGATGAATAGGGTGTTTTGTTTGGAGTAGAGATACATGAATCATGAATATCAGGAAATTTCATTAAAATTCTAGGTCTGAGAGTATATATAGTTCTGTAGCTGAGCAACCAAAAAAGAGTTCTTTATCCAGGAGAAGGCAGATTGAGACAGGACATGTGATTGAAAATATATGTGTGTCCTAAATAGCTGCACACACAACCATCAGCAAAAACATAAGAAAACCCAGGCTAGCCTAGAATACATTTAGAAGAATGAGTGTGTCATAAAAGCCAACTCTCCCAACAGCCCAGAAAAGGACTTCTATGACTCTTGCATTTTTCTAATAGTGACATTGGAGTAACAGGCACACAGTTTTTGATGAAAATTTAAACGATATCTGTTACTGAGTGGCATACAGAGGTCTAATGATGGGACACTAACATGGTATAAGTGAACAAATTAAAAAGTGAAGCCAAACACTGAACTACAGTCACCTCGCACTTCCCTCCTCTGCCCCCCCCCCACCCGCAACCTTCCCACGCACTGCGCATGCGCCCTCAAGTGAAGCCAGAGGCCCAGGGTTCATGAACACCACTTGGAGGGAGCAAAAACGCCATGTGGACATGACATAACGCAGAGCACATTCAAAAACAGGCTTTGTTTTGTTTTGTTTAGCCCTAGCAGTCGTGCTCTGTGCGCATTTGCAATCCCAGTGCACTCGGGTGCCCCTCCTGATTTGCCCAGGCTTTACTTACAAGTGTGCTATCAGCTGCTGTTTCTTCTATGGAGAAGGCCGCTGTCAGCCTTGTGACGACAGAACAACAGCCATGCCGGGTCCACATGGAGCTATGGAAGGAAAAGGAAGAAGGGGCCCTTGTTTTCTGGTCTCCCCAGCAGCCAAGGACAGTTGTCAAAGCTGTTTCATAAAATGGCTAGAGCTCCGATTGTCTCCATGCCACCAGCTGGCGTGTGCTTCGGGGTCACTGTAGGATACATGACAAACGTGCTCAGGCTCGGGTTCTTTCCAGCTGGTAGCATGTTGCTCTGCCCGCTGCCTCTGCCAGAGATGCCCACCAGGAAGAGCGAGGGAAGCGCTCTGGCCGTGCGGGCGCCATCAGTCTGGGCTGGAGGGCTCAGTCCACAGCTGCAGGTTCCTGTGGAGAGGCTGCTGAGAAGTCGGGGTTCGTGTCCCCGTGTTGTCCTCAGCAAAGGAGGTTTCACATGACCCTCTCTCTTCCCAGGGATCTAAGCATAGACCACGGCCAAGGACAAGTCTATGCGTTGCCAATCTGTGCACTCAGCGCCCAATCCAGCTCAAGCCCATTGTGGTTGGCAAAACTTTCTGGTACAGTTAAGTTTGTCATCTGCTGTCACAACATTGTTGTTTCTCTGAGAAATTCTCCCTACCTTCCCGCTCCTTTATCAGCTTGCTTGTCTTTTCCAAAAGGCTCCTCAATCCGGTGTACATAACCTTGTGGGGCCTGTCCCACCAGTTCACCAAAAATGCCCAGATGGGCCTGAGCCCCAGCAATGGGGTGAAGGCTTGAGGGGCACAAGCTAAGGTCTCTATTATGCATATCCATATTTTGGAGCAGGTGCTTGGACTCACCGTCCAGGAGGGTTTCTTTTCACATCCGTTGCATACTAAAAACACCCTCCTGACTGCCTGGCGCTTGCAATACTGGTTACTAAAGGGCATTTCTCAGAAATCATGTCAACAAGGGGTTCCAAGAGAAAAGTCAGAGAAGGCTGAGAAGGGCTAGGTTTTATATTTTCCTATTGGAATGTTGCAATCAGCGTATTTAAACCTTGGCTCATCTAGAGAATTAAAAAAAAAAATTTCCAAACCAGTTAAATTTTACTTAATGAATCTTTCTCTGACAACCTCTTCACTGAATTATTCTTACATGCCTTTGTGCTAATTTTGAACATATACATTTTGCTGTCGTTACATATACTGCAATGCATGCTTTTGTCCTCTTCATATTTTCATTTTTAAATAATTGCAGACTTACAAAAGGTTGCAAAGATAGTACAAAGAAATCCCATTTACCCTTTACTCAGCTTTTCTGAAAGGTAACATGTTACACAACCATACCAGAATCAGAAAAATAGCAGTGTAACTATATTACTTTTTTGTTTAGGTGAGAGGATAGAAGATAGTGAGGTAGATTTCCACATGTGCCCTAACTGGAATTCACCCAGCAACCCTGTCTAGGGCCAATGCTCAAATATGGAGCTATTTTTAGCACCTGGGGCTGATGCACTCCAGTGGCGCTATCTTCAGTGCCCAAGGCCAAACTCAAAGCAATTGAGCCACTGCCTGCAGGAAGTAGAAGAGGAAGAAATGGGAGGGGGGAGAAGATGGTCACTTCTTTTCCATGCCCTGATCAGGAATTGAACCTGGGACATACACATGCCAGGTTAATGGTCTATCCACTGAGACACTGGCCAGGGTCTACACTACTTTTAAAAATCTAGGGAAACTGTGTATCCCTAATGTCCTTTTATGATGCAGGATCCAACTGAGGATATCACATGGCATTCAGATGTCAGGTCTACTTAGTTTTCTATAATCTGTTACAACGTTTCTTTCTTTGTTTAGGTTTCAAAAGGATGATTTTTGGAGAGTCAGTTATTTATAGAAGATACTTTACTATAGGTTTGACTGTTTCCCCATCATTAAAATCAGGTTTTGTATTTTTGCTAAGAATCTATTGTTGCTTTTATCATTAGTTTTATTACTACAGAGGCTAATTTATCTGGCACATAGGTTGATTCTTATCAGTAGCATACATGGTGGACTGCCTATTCAATAGTTTCCTTTATTTTCTTCTGTTTCTCTTGAGTCCTAATTTTTGTCCTGATGTTCACCTTTCCCCCATTTGAAATATGAAAATAATAACTGACTTTGGCTGAACAGGAATGTTTCACTCCCTTTAACTACCTACTAAGACTTGAAAATAATCCTGCCAGAGCAATCCTGTGAGAGATTATTTTTAAATCACAAATGTTAATCAAGGCAGAACAATCCTTTTTCTGCCTCTGTTTGTTAGAAAGTGAAAATGAGATGTTTAGACCTGCTGTGATTGTGTTACAACCATAAAAGCAACGAACAGTCTTAGTATTTAGAGAAAAGAATCTGAGTTAATGAGATCAAGGATATATTACCTTGGAGTTTTAATCCACCTTGAGTCTGCCTTAACCCCACACTTTTTATTATATCAAGTAATAAATTCCCCACTATTTAGAATAAGTTGAGCTAGTCATTAGTATTGTTGGAAGCTGACATTGCTTATAAATTCAATTCACATTATAATTCTGTCTACTCCTTTTAACAACATAACCACAGAAGGGAGGACGAGCTCATCTATTGGAGCTTCCCTGGGTAGAAGTTACAAAATATAACACAAACTGAGGCCTACAAATTTGCTAATCTTAAAAAAGAATATCAAACATACAGAAGTCTTTTTAAAATGTGGGAATTTTCCAACAAACCAATAAGTATTGCAAGCATTATTTTGTTTTATTCCAAAAAAAATTTAAAAAAAAAAAAACTTCCCCTCAAAGTTTGACTATATTCTTATTATTTTGGCAAATTTTTCTTTCCTATAAGTGATTAAAATTTCAGTTCCATAGTGTGTTAATCAGTGGCTTTTCTCTGCATGCTAAATTGTTAGTTACATAACCGGGGTGTCCCTGCCATGTCTTTAGTATTCACCCCACTTCACGCTTCACTTAAAATACCTGAGTTCACAACTCTCTATCAAAAAAGAGTATTCTACAAACTTTTAACACCCAATATGTTCAAAAAATCATCAGAAAATAAACAAAATGTAAAATGATAGCACTCTTTTAAAGTTCATCAAATAGGAACAAAACGTAATATCTGAATTTTCCATTTAACTTGCACTTTATTGCAAATGCTTGCAATGAAGGTTCACTAACAATGACATTCCTTCATTTATTCAAAAGATGAAAGTTGTATCATATGGAAAACTCAGACACTCTTTTGTTTTTCTATATGTCTGACTGAGAAGGGGTAATCCGTGTGGTGGGAGGAAAAGTAGCAGGACATGAACATAGCCCTTCAAGAGGGAAGAGCTCACTCAGACCCAATGCTGCAGACAAGTCACAGGGAAGAGGATACAGGACTGGCCGTGGGGTCCAGCAAAGGACAGGCATTGGTGATTTTTTTTTTGATAAATTTTTATTAATGGTAATGGGATGACATTAATAAATCAGGGTACATATATTCAAAGAAAACATGTCTAGGTTATTTTGTCATTAAATTATGTTGCATACCCCTCGCCCAAAGTCAGATTGTCCTCCGCCACCCTCTATCTAGTTCTCTGTGCCCCTCCCCCTCCCCCTAACTCTCTCCCTCCCTCCCTCCCTCCCATGTCCTCCCTCCCCCCACCCCTGGTAACCACCACACTCTTGTCCATGTCTCTTAGTCTCGTTTTTATGTTCCACCAATGTATGGAATCATGTAGTTCTTGTTTTTTTCTGATTTACTTATTTCACTCCTTATAATGTTATCAAGATCCCACCATTTTGCTGTAAATGATCTGATGTCATCATTTCTTATGGCTGAGTAGTATTCCATAGTGTATATGTGCCACATCTTCTTTATCCAGTCTTCTATTGAAGGGCTTTTTGGTTGTTTCCATGTATTGGCCACTGTGAACAGTGCTGCAATGAACATGGGGCTACATGTGTCTTCACGTATCAATGTTTCTGAGGTTTTGGGGTATATGCCCAGTAGAGGGATTGCTGGGTCATAAGGTAGTTCTATTAGGCATTGGTGATTTTTGATAAGAGCAATTTTAGTGGAGTGGGGGGTAAGCAGAAACCCCATACACTCCATAGAGAATGAGAGTAACTGCTAAGTGTGACTGCAGACTGCCACTATTGTCCAATGTGCCTTAAAGGGCAATGGGACAATAACCAGAGGAAATGGGGGACAGGAAGTTTGAATTGTGTTTAGATTTTTTGTTTGTTTTCTTTTGTTTCTGAGGCCAGTGGCAATAAACTAATAATAAAAGGGAAATGATGACACAGGCAGAGAGGGTGGAATTGCTGAAATGTGGTTCCTGGTTAAACAACAGAGCCAGTGCCCAGGACACAGGTATAGGTCTGGCTTGGACATGTTGGGTAAGGACCATATGTCCATAGTAACAGCAAAGGGACAGACTACATGGTCACCGAGGATGGGACACAAAATGTGGTAGGAAATTATAAGAGTTCACCTTCATTTCCTCTTTGATCACTGTGGAACTGACGGAAATCAGAAGGTACCACAAGTTTGGTCAAAGAGGAAGTGTTATGAAAAAGGCAGCAGGGGCCCTAGCTGGTTGGCTCAGTGGTAGAGTGCCAGCCCAGCATGTGGAAATCTTGGGTTCAATTTCTGGTCAGGGAACACAAGAGAAGTGACCATCTACTTCTCCATCCCTCCTCCTCCCCTTCTCTCTCGATCTCTCTCTCTCTCTTCCTCTCCTGCAGCCATGGCTTCACTGGTTTGAGCCTGGGTGCTGAGGATGGTTCTGTGGAGCCTTTGCCTCAGGTGCTAAAAATAGCTTGGCTATGAGCACAGCCCCAGTTGGGCAGAGCATCACCCAAGATGGGGGTTGCCGGGTGGATTCCCGTTGGAGTGCATGCAGGAGTCTATCTCCCTCTTACTTAGAAAAGAAGGGGGGGGAAAGGCAGCAGGAAAGAAAAGTTCTAGGGAAATATAGAATGATTTCTGGGATCCCTAAGAACACATTTGACTTCAGCATTCATGATGACTGAATACA
Source organism: Saccopteryx bilineata (assembly GCF_036850765.1). Taxonomy (NCBI): domain Eukaryota; kingdom Metazoa; phylum Chordata; class Mammalia; order Chiroptera; family Emballonuridae; genus Saccopteryx; species Saccopteryx bilineata. The sequence goes on along the minus strand of NC_089490.1, from coordinate 199,902,046 downwards.
TGATACTTAAAATAGAAATGTATGAAAAGATACAGGTGCAGCAAATGAAGCTAGTGATATTTCTGTTCTGCCTGGTGGTAGGCATATGAGTATTAATGTCTTTTCTTGTCCTGAACGCATGAAAATACCATTTAAAAAAAATAATGCATATTCTTAAACTTCCTACATTAAGCAATGATTCACAGAAGAATAGATGGATTCTCTGATGTGGACATGTCATTCCGCATACAGGCTCCTGTTAGTGATTTACCTACAATTATACCAGTCTCTTCTCCTTTCCCTTGGCCATCTCATCTCCATAGTATATTAGATTTTGCATATTAATGTCTTGCCTAGATCTTCTGTTCTAATCCCATAATTATTCAATTGTGACCACATTTTCAGACCACAGAGTTGTGTATAAAAATTAAAAAAAAAAAAAAACTTATTTGAAAACATTTTCATGCCCTGGCTGGATGACTTGGTTGCTTATAGCATGACCTGGATACACAAAGGTTGTAGGTTTGATCACTGGTCTGGGTACATACAAGAACAAATCAGTGTTTCTGTCTGTCTGTCTGTCCCTCTCCCTTCCTCTCTCTCTAAAATCAATAAATACTTCTTCTTTTACCATTTTAGTGAGGACAGACAGAGAAAAAGGGAGAAAGAGAGAAAGGGGGGGAGCAGAAAGCATCAACTCCCACATGTGCCTTGACCAGGCAAGCCCAGGGTTTCGAACTAGTGACCTCAGCATTCCAGGTCGATGCTTTATCCACTGTGCTACCACAAGTCAGGCTGATAAATACATTTTTAATAAATAGTAAAGAAATAAAAACATTTTTATAATTTACCACAATTTCTTGAGCTCCCATTCTACCAGACAGAGGGTCAGAAATGAACAGCACTTGGTTAGAAAACACTCTCCCAATTCTCTATGTTTGCATCTAAGGTGTGGAGAGATGACTTAGCGTCAAGATGTCATTTATCACGTAAGCACACTGGCCTGTCATGGACTAGCACGGCCTCCGTTTCTTGGTCTTCAGTCCTTGTGGTGAAGGTATAGTCGCCTTTCCCTTCTACCCACAGAAGCCTTTGGGACTAGAACCCTAACTTAACTCTTATCCTATTAGATGGAGACGACAAAGGCCTGGTGGGGGTGGGGGGAGGAGAGGGAAGGGGCCAGGCCAGGCCAATGTAAATGCTCTGCAGCTCATTTCCCGTTTTCTTCTCCAATCCTGGGGAACCTATCTAACTTAATGATGGAAAGAATGCCTTTGCCTTAACATGTCTTGCTCTTTGTTTTGCCTGAATCCATTCTGTTCTCCTGTTTCCCTTAGGGGCTAAAATGTTGATACTCCAGAAGCTAGAAGAGATTCTCTTTCTCCCTCTGTTTTCTCTGTGACTGATTCCAGCAGATCCCATCTCTGGAGCACATGCCCAGGACTGCCAGGCTGCCCCCCCATGCCCTCTCAGCTGCTGTCAGCCCGTCAGGAAGAGCCAGCCCAGTGCACAGGTGGTGCAGAGTGGAGTGGGGCATGTGGTGCGGCCAACGCTCCCTCCCATCTCCCAGCCTGATGCCTGCGATAATGATAGCTCCGGGCTTGCTGAGCCAGGAGGGCAGAGTCAGAATGTGACAGTACGAAAAGGAAACACTGACAATGGGGATGACTTTTCTGCGAAAACCTTAGGCCAGGAACCAGCACCAGTGCCAGCATATTGACATTTTCAGCACTTTCCACTTTGAAATTGTACCAGTCAGTTGTATTGGGGAACAGCAAAAAGAAGAAGTGTTCTCTCAAAAGAGCAGGGACACATGCGTGCGCGCGCGCACACACACACACACATTTTACAAATCCAGCCATTCTTCAAATCAAATCAAGTCAGAAGAAACGACAAAGAAAGGCTTTAAGAATTCCGGTCCCTGCCTCTCCTTCCAGCACATCTGCAGGAGCAGCGTCGTGTGATTTCTTGGAGGCATGTGGTTAACCTCACAGCATGGAGTGAATTATCTCCGATTCCATTCTTTGTTAGAACGCCCTCTCTGTGAAACTTGTCAGTGAAGTTGGAACCTGGCTGGCCACATGTCACCACCCAGAGTGCTGACCACCCGCTTGAATTTTCCCCTCATGGTCCTTAATAATAGCAAAAGACAGTCATTCATCCCCGAGTGTTACAAACTGACTCACTTCAGAACACTTATGTTTTAATGTTTTACTGGGTGCGTATAGGCATGTGTCAAGTGTGAAAGACCATATGACATGCATGTACACAAATATATTTGACCTCCAATGAGAGAGAATGATTAAATGGAATCACCCTGCACTTATACTACACAAATACATTCCTTTGAAGCATAGTTAATAATATTTTTAAAAGTCTTTAACTCCTCACCCTACCCATAAAACCTATAATCCCCCAAAGAGTGTGCTTAAATTGAAGAGAAAACAAAGGAGAACATCACTGCAGAAGTTGTTTGGTAACACTGATTCCACAGTGTCACTTCTGAGCATGTGCGAATTACTTCTCCACCATTCACAGTTCCTTCCTGTTCTTCATGAGTTTGGTAAAAAGAAAGGAGCTTAGGTAAAGTGCACTCTTTCATATGTTTTAATAAATCCATATGTTTATTACTATGACATAATCAACCATAAAAATCCCAAAATTAAAATCCTAATTTCCCCCCGAATGAATACTTGGAGAAATTTGTCCAAGGCCATTGGTTAGACTCCAGCCGAAAACTGTAATTAGGAGTCAGCACCTTCCAACAGCTGTCTGAGATAAACAGATATATATGCAGTAGGAAATAAAAAAACAACCACAGTATTTGCTCATGTATTGAAATAGAAATCCAAAATTGAACGGAATTCTCTTGTAAAAATTCTGTGAGGGGTCAATGGGATCAATGACTATATTACCCTCCAAATCCTTTACAAGGGTTCATAAACCAATCTAAGGACAAAGTAAAAATTGTTACAAAAAGGTTTACACAGGCCTTGAATATTTTAAATATTCAAACCTTGCTCCAAAAAAGAGATTATATAGTCTACTTACCCTTTGTTCAAAAAATGACACATTTTTTCAGGTACTTGAAAGGCTAATAATAAACAGTCCTATTCAATTTATATAAAGGATATTTAAAAGAAACATATTTTCTGAGCTTGAATGATTCATTACTTTAAATAATTGTGTTGATTAGGGTTCCAAACCATGTATCAAAATCAGGTGTTTTATTTTTAACTTCATATATATCAATACTACCCATCCTTTTTACTCCCTATGTTATTCTGGAATGTATTAATATGCAGTTTCATAATATTTATGATAAAATTTCTAGTCATTAAATGCAACTTTTTCTTAACTTGTTATGGTTTCTACAGCTGTCTGTGGAGGTGTAGCTTGGTGAAGAAAAATATTGGCTTTGTTGTAATGAGAAATAAGAACACTACTTAATAAGATTTACTACTGCACTATAGGAAGGACTTCTAACACAATCAAGCAAAATAAAATTGTGTCAGAAACTATTTTTATACAGATTTTAAAATTTTCTGGAATTAATTGTAATCACAGAGTCCTGGGGATTTTTTTTTTTTTTTTTTTGACAGCAAGATGAGTCCTTGCTAAAGAGTCTCTTAATCTCACTCCCTTCTCCTGTCCAGGAATTCTGTCACTGATGTATGCAAGAATCTTTGGATCCATTCCTGTCATTCATATTCTCTTCAGAGTAAGGGTTAGGAGGCATCTGCACTGATAACAGACTTACGCATTATATACAACTTCTCTACTAAGCTTTCTTTTCAGATAATGAAAAAATTACAACAGTATTTTTGTTCAGTGTCCCTCTGTTCAAGTAAAACATTTGTCATAACTGCAGTTTTTGTTCAAGTGCTGCCTCCATTGTGCTTTTGTAACTGAAATAGACACGTATCTTACCTTTACTGCAGAGGAAGCACAACTAGGTTCAGGGAGAAGAAAATGATACATTTGATGCCTGGTGGTTCAAACACTCGGGATTCTTTAACATGTTAGGGATTCTTTAATTCCCTGGTTTTGCCAAGGATTTAGTCCAAAAGCAATGGAAAGATGCAGATTCAGGAAGTTCTGGATTAAAAACTTGAAGTCAAGACTGATTTACTGCTTACGCCAAGTAAATTCTAAGTTCCATTTCTCAAAGATTACTTAGAGGCTTAATCCCCTCTGAACTTGGTAAGGGGAGCAGGATCTTTGGAATCAAATCATTTCTACCAGTTGTGTGCATAGCACTTACATGGGACGCTACATGCAGTTCTTTCCTTGGGTGTTTTCACCCAAGCATTTGCTTCAACTGGAAAATCAAGAAGAAAAGACTTCCGAGAGTGTTTATGCCACTGAGATGTAATCAAAGAAAGTGGTATCACCACTAGCTTCATAGTCATCACTGCCTGTCCTCTTTGGAACAAACACAACATCCCTTTTTTTCTATTTGAGATACTTATTCACAGATCTAACTGTCTTGCATTTATTCCAGCATAGGCATTATCCAGCCAGTGGGACCTCAGCTCCTTGAGTTAAGGACATTTCTCTTATTCAACTTTCTAACTTACATGTCATTTTATGTGTACACATATTACACAATGTGGTGCATTGTAGGTGCTCAATATAGGTTGAAAATTATTTAAAAGTCAAGTAAATTTTATTCCTTTTTCTAAGCAAATATGTCTGATGCCCTCTGGTAATCAAAGAATCTAATGAAGAAAACAAGGCCCTGGCCAGTTGGCTCAGTGTTAGAGTGTCGGTCCGGCATGTGGAAGTCCTAGGTTCAATTCCCAGTCAGGGCACACAGGAGAAGTGCCCATCTCCTTCTTCTCCACTCTTTCCCCTCTCCTTTCTCTCTGTCTCTCTTTTCTCCTCCTGCAACCAAGGCTCCGTTGGAGCAAAGTTGGCCCGGGCACTGAGGATGGCTCCATGGCCTCCACCTCCGGTGCTAGAATAGCTTCTGTTACAGCAGGGCAATGCCCCAGATGGGCAGAGTATCGCCCACTGGTGGGCATGCCAGGTGGATCCCAGTTGGGCCCATGAAGGAGTCTGTCTGCCTCCCTCCCCTCTTCTCACTTCAGAAAAAAGAAAAAGAAAAAAGAAAAAATATTCATCACCACCTAGTGGAAATGCAACTGATAATCCTATACCATTTAAAAAGGAACTTTAATAAAAAGTCATGTCTAGAGACACTTCAAACTTCCATCAGAAACCAAAACAGGAGAAATTATTTCAAAAGTATAAGCTTTTTCTGTTACCCATAAATAAAGAAAAACACCGTTGCCATTTTTACCTTGTCCGTTTGTAAGGTTGGTCTCAAAATCGTTATCTTCATGCAAATAGCTTAAACACAATTCCCTCTAAACACACCGCTACAATTTAGTTCAGCTCTCCCAGGAAGAACACACAGGACTGTACTCACTGAGTGCAGTGCAAATTAAATGCAGAAGAGAGAAACTACAAAGGGTATTTCCACACATGCCCCCCCCATCCCGGGTTCTTAGAAGATACATTAGGGCACTGGGCTCCAAAAAAGAGAGGCGCATTAACAATTTAATTTAAAATCCTTTGGTAATTTGGAATGGAAACCCTGTAAGGTCTGGATTCAATCTAGACTGTATTTGGGCACCATAATGTTTAAATGCAGTTTTCTGTTATAGTTCAGGCAAGAAGACTGAGCATCAGTGATTTTGGAGCTCGAGGCTGAACAATAGTAGAAAATACCTTTTAAGCAACCATTCTGAAATTCCTCAGTATATTACTCAACTCGTTCTCCTTAGCTTTCCTCAAATTCTTTCAAACATATGCCTCAGATTCAACAAGGACTTTTTTTCCTCTATCATAATGGAGTTGCCCATCAGATAACAGCTTTAGAGGGCTGCGTATTTAAGATGAACGGAAGAATACTGATGGGACCCGGGCTCCAGGCCTTCAAGAGTACAGCTGTGCTCAGTAGGTCTGAATCACAGATGAGCCTACCTTTGCTCAGGTGTCTTAGCTGAGTCTTCTTCATTCCTGGTAGCCTTCAAGGACTTGCACTTTCAAAAAGGCACCCTGATCCACTAATACACCCTGCATTCAATGCTAGACAGGTCTTACTGTCTTACCTGGGCTCTACTAGCAACAGGACCTTAACATACTCTTGGTTTGAGCATATAATGAGTGAGCCCTTTTACAAAATCAAAATAACTTTTTGGATCAAAAGATTATCTAGTGCTTTCTTCTATTTTGGTGACTACGTTGAAAGATGAACAAAAATAATCCATAGTTCATACTGAATATCCAGGTAGTGGAGTCACTCCCAAGAAGATTCCGATGCTATATAGGTTATAGATGAAGCCCATGAGTTCATTATTTTAAGAAGCCCTCTAGATGATTCCAACTAATATAACATATGGATTCATCAACACTTGGAACCATGTATGGCAAGTGTGGTATCTGTTCAGATGACGAGAGTTCGTGCCTCCATCATCCTACTATTGAAAGAAATATTGGTGTTAATGTTTCTAACAGGGCATTTCTGTTCTAGTTCATTCAGTTCCATAAAAATGTACTATTTGGGCTTAGAAACTTATGAAGGAATTCAAGTGTATCTGAAAAGAAATTGTCGTTTTTTTCCCCAAATGTTTCTTAGTCTAAAATATCTCTAATTCAAGATATTATAATGGGATCTCTAAAACTCAACTGCTGGACAAGAGCAAAATGACTCCAATTATTATAACCATTAGCACAGTAAATTGATTGTAAGGTCGTTTTAATTTCTATCAGGAAATAATTCCTCTTTCCTAAACCATAGAGTTCCTGTAGCTGTAATGATGTGTAAATGGTTACCATGATTGATCATTTTTGTGTGGCTTGAACATGATCACTCTTCTTAAAACCATACTTTTTTTTAAATTAAAAGTCTTTAAATGGAGCCTGACAGGGCGGTGGTGCAGTGGATAGAACATTGGACTGGAACGCGGAGGAGCCACGTTCGAAACCCTGGGGTCAACAGCTTGAGCACAGGCTCATCTGGTTTGAGCAGAGCTCACCAGCTTGAGTCCAAGGTCGCTGGCTTGAACAAGGCATCACTCAGTCTGCTGTCAAGGCGCATATGAGAAAGCATTCAATGAACAACTAAGGTGCCTCAACAAAGAATCAAGGCTTCTCATCTCTCTCCCTTCCTGTCTGTCTGTCCCTCTCTCTCTGTCTCTTTGTCTCTCTGTCTCTGTCACACACACACACAAAAAGTCTTTAAATGGATTTAACATTAGATTTTATCTTTTAGTATGTTTTTCACAAAAACTTTACAACATGCATCTTCAGCCTCGTGAAGTGAGTACAATGGTAAGAATAATGCACACAGTATCATTAAGAGCCCTGGCAAAGCAGAAAGACCAAGGCTTCAGGTAAAACTAGATGGCTCAGGGACAGTTCTGACACTGCCTCTCCATCTGTACATGGGAGAGGAAGGAACGCAGTAACTGAGCCACAGAACAGGGATATGAGGTCTAGATATGGAGATGCACTTAAAGGAAGGAACTACGCCCCAGTGACATAGCATATCACCAAATCTGTAAGTACAGAGCACTGTGAATAACAGGACATAGTAGGCACTCAGCCAACAGTTGGACCAGTGGCTCTCAAACCTGTTGCTTTTAGGATTCCATTACTATCTTAAAAAAATGATTGAGGCACTCGAGTTTTATTTATGTAGAAATATACAACATCAGGAATTAAAACTGATAAATTAAAAGGTTTTTTTATTTATTAATTCATTTAAAATGCTACTCCCAGGAAGTAGAGTTTAAATAAACCCTTCCTTCTCCCACAGTTCTGAGCTGGACTCCCTTAAACAAGTTATCAAGGTTTACAAAACAAGTGATAAGCTACAATTCTTCTCAAGTCCTACCTTAAGTCTTACTATACCCTATGCAAACTAAAGTTTAACCTTGCCTGTTTAAAATATCCCAATGAGCAAACCTACCCTGCCCTAGGCTTTAGAATGTAGTCTTCTTTAACCAGGGAAATACACATTATTTCTAGTTCTGGATAAAAAATAAAAAAAAAATCTCAGTAGAAGATAAAGAACAGGATATTTTTGTTTGCCCCAACTTTTGTTCTTTGAATGAATGATGCATGCACTCTCTTCGATGCTACTGTCTTCCTAAATCCTAATCCATTTGTGATATCAGCCCAAGCTGGGAGAATGACAGGCCATCCCAGACTTTCACAGATGTCTTGATCACAACCAATTGCTGGCTACACCAGTCTTTCTTCCCTCAAGAGCAAACTGGTGGGGTAAACTGTATAACATGCTCAAACTAAACAACATTTGTTATGAGTGGCAGCCAACAATTCTGGGGAGCAGGGCTGGCACAGAACGCAGCTCTAAAAGCACTGAGATTGCGAACCCAGTCTATCTGCTTACTTACCAGTGGAATGGATTTCCTGTCTTGACACTATTCTAGCAGCTGATGCCTAACTCAGCATCACTGGGCAAAATCACAGACCAAGCCTACATTAGACACTCAGAATGTTTCCATTGTAAAAGTTCTCATTTTCATAAAAATAATAATCTGCTTTCACTTAAGAGAATGAGATGAGTGCTTTTGTTTTATTAAAAAATTTAAGAGGAAAAGTCAATGAGACTTGGACTAGAGATAAGAAAAATAAAACTATAAGGTTTAGAAACTGTGCTATTATTCCCATAATAAGAATTACGACAAAAATGGTATGATTTGAATAATGACAAGTATGGATCTCCAAATAAATATAACATTAAGGAAAGAACAGGAAATCACCGAAAAAATAAGTGGATAAAATATCATTCCATGTATAGAAAACAATATATAATGAGACCATGGCGGCAGGAAAACAATGGCTTTTGAGGGAATTTGTGTATTTTGTTGTGAGTAAAGGCTAGGGACTGTGTGGTGTCAGATGAGGTTACAACAGAATAAGAAATAATATATTGTATTGTAAAGCATTTCCTTCAAAAAGATCTGCACTGTATTTTCTAGAATTTTAATTTCCAAGCACTATTCTGTAGATAAAACTTTTAATCTACAAATGCCCAATGTGAATATCCAAGATGCAAATATATAACAAAGAATTTCCTAAACTCTCTATATTTAACCCATCTGAATTGGGGAACATTTTTTTTTTGTATTTTTCTGAAGTGATAAACAGGAGACAGAGAGACAGACTCCTACATGCGCCCAACAGGGATCCACCCAGCATGCCTACTTGGGGGCAATGCTCTGCCCATCTAGGGCATTGCTCCATTGTAACTGGAGCTATTCTAGCACCTGAGGTGGAGGCCATGGAGCCATCCTCAGCGTCCAGGCCAACTTTGCTCCAATGGAGTCTTGGCTGCAGGAGGGGAAGAGAGAGGTTGAGAGAAAGAAGAGGGGGAAGGGTGGAGAAGCAGATGGGCATTTCCCCTGTGTGCCCTGGCCAGGAATTGAACCTGGGACTTCCACATGCCGGGCTGATACTGAGCCAACTCACAAGGGCCTGAATTGGGCAACATCTTAACACATTAATGGTACATTTTCTGTGGAAGTGTTGCTTTTCAAGCTTCTCCCCCCTACACACACACATGGTCTTTTTTTTTTAATAGATTATCTGTTATAAAGTCTTTGGAGTTCTATAAAATAGAAAGTATACATTTTTCAGCAATGTAGTTTTCACCATTTAACACATATTAATAACTTCCTGAATCGTGTCTCAAGTTTAGAGAAAGTACATAGTATACGCGTTCATAAGTTTTATGCTTTGTTTACAAAGCTTTGCAACTTTTACCTCTTAAGGCTAACTTTAATATTGATATACAGAAAAAACAACAACAACAAAAAAGAAGAGGTTGGGCAATAGGACCCATAATAATTCTTCCAGAATCCAATGCTCTCTTTGGGATGACTCAGTCAAATCATCACTTAATGAAATATGATCTCAAAAGTGCTATCAAAGTCTAGAAATAGTACAAGTAGAAAACAAAATTCCTGTTTTTTTTTATGTGCCTCATATTACTGGAGGGAAGTAATTTCTCCCAGATCTAGTTTTCCTACCTTACAGGGATTTTGAAAAGTAATATATGTATATATGTTGGGGGGATTAAGAAAGAAAATAAAAATTGAGCTGTTATTTGAATGATACTACTTTTGAGTTGAAATCAGTTATACTAAAAACAACATTTATTGTAGAATTTATCAATCAATTAAATAAATTATACCCCAGGTTATACAGGAAGACCATGACTCTCAAGCTAGGAAGACTGGAAATTTTTACATCATGGAATCTAAATAAATCTATAACTGTTCCTGCACTGACATTAGTCATTTCAAACCAGGGCAAGGTGAAGAAGGCACTGTGAAAAGGTGGCATTCTTAGAAAATTTGCTGGGATAGATTTTGGATGGTACAAAAGGCATTCATCATGGGAAATGAGAGTCATTGTGTATAAAATTAGGGTTGTTGGCCCAAGGAATTAAGTGCAGTTCATTATAGTGTTTGTCATTAAGATAGCAAAAGTGTTATTTTTCTTATAACAAAACTTTCAGCTGGAAATGAACCTTTTCTCTGTGTTCATCTATATTTTACTGAATCAGAAAGTCACACTGTCCCCCACAATTTAAACATTTCGAAGTGAGTACGCGTGGAGAAACCATAAGGATGTATACTTATGAAGCCAGTGGAATGACATTTTGTTCCCAATCATCTTAAAGTCACATCTGACTCTCTACAACCCACTTCAAATCATCTGTGAGGATACCCTTAATAAGTTCACCATGTATTTTATGAAGGAATATTGAAATATACAGCGATACATATCTGAAAGACTCTGGAATCAGGTTAGGACTGACTCCTCCTAGCATCTTCTGCCTTTGTCTTCAGAGCACAGATGTGGGTGAGTGTGGCAGACTGCTCGTGGACAGAGTCAAACCGGGCATCGCAAGGATGGGTTGCATCTAGGCTGTTTGTCAGATTGCACACTGATATGTCTAGTTCCCTGGTTGGCAAACTGCGGCTCACGAACTACATGCAGCTCTTTGACCCCTTGAATGTGGCTCTTCCACAAAATACCGCGTGTGGGCGCACAGGTACGCACGGGTGTCAGTCGGTGGAGAGACCAGAGACGCGGCACAGGCAGCCGGGGGATACAGAGCACTGGGGAAGCGCGCGATTCATGCACGAGTTGAGTGAGCTGGTCAGTCAGCGGTCTCATTGTGCAGTGGTTACTGCTAGTCGCATCCACAAATCGTGAGCAGGTGACAAAAGTACCTACTTGAAGCATAACATTACCTCTATTTTTCCCACCAGCTGCAAATCCTACAGGTATTTTTGTCATCAATTTAAGAATTATAATTATTTTGAGTTGGTGACTTTATTATTATAAAATGAAACATTTTTTTTAGGTGCCCTGTCTGACATGGTTACAAAGAAGAAACAAAGAAAAACGGAAGATGAAAACCGTGAATTTAAAGTTGAATGGACCAAGACTTGTGCATGGATTCAAAACTTAAATGGCCTTCAGACCTGTCTTATCTGTCAGGAAAAATTGGCGCCTGACAAGAAATCAAATGTGGAGAGACACTTTATAACTAAACACGTGTCATTTGATACTAAATATCCTGTTGGCGATGCAAGGAAGAAAGTAGTTGAGGAACTTCAAAAGAGTCAAGAATAATCAAGTCCTGTGTTTAATTACTGGAAGCAATCCTCCAACAATGTTAACATCGCAAGTTTTGTGGTTAGTCAAGAGATTGCTAAGAGAGGAAAACCATATACAGACGGCAAATTCATAAAAAGTTGTTTTATAAGTGCATCCAAAAAGCTATTTTGGGATTTTAAGAACAAAGCAGATAGTCTAAAAAAAATGAAAGAGTTACCATTGTCTGCTAAACCAGTGAAAGATGGAACAGTCAAAATGTCTTCGAATATAACCAACCAGCAAGTCGAAGATCTTAAATTGGTTTCAGCTTTATCAATAGCAGTTGACGAGTCTTGTGACATAAATGATACAGCGCAAGTTTCACTTTTTGTACGATTTATTTCATCTACAGGTCCTAAAGAAGAACTTTTAGAATCATTGCCACTCAAAGGTCAAATACGTGGAGAGGATATAGCAAATGTTGTAATTGAGTGCATGGAAAAACATCATATTCCACTGGATAAAATAGTCTCAATTGCAACAGACAGAGCCAAAAGTGTGACTGGCGTAAGAAACCAGTTTGTTGCTATTTTGAAAGAAAAAATTAATCACGAGATACTTACCATTGCATCATTCATCAAGAAGCACTTTGTACACAGACATTTCCAGAAGAAATTTGCAAAGTTATGGAATTGGTGTTTAAGATTTTCAACTCCATTATAACTAAAGCTCTTTATCATCGCCAATTTAAAGAATTTTTAGTTGAAATGGTGAGTACACAGATCTTCTGCTACATAACAAGGTACGTTGGTTATAAAGAGGAAACGTTTTGAAACATTTTGCTTCCTTACTAGCAGAAATTAAAGTATTTCTCCTTGAGAAGGGTGTTCACTATCCAGAACTAATTAACAATCAGTGGATCCAAAAATTTTATTTCATGGTAGACATTACATCTCATCTAAATCAGCTTAATCGTTAACTCCAGAGGGAAGGAAACACAATATTTTTGATGTTAGAAGTTATTTCATTCAAAAACAAATTATCTCTTTTTGCTCAAGATTTTGAAAGAGACACTTTGATTCACTTTCCAAGCCTGTTGAAACATCACCAAGAAAATAATTCTGATATTGACATTTGCTATTTTAAAACAACACTTGTAAATATGAAGGAAGCTTTTCTCAACAGGTTTCAGGAATCAGAAACAGCAAAGCGACCTTAGCCTTTATTTAAAAACCTCTTAATGCTACTTATAACAATTAAATTTTCTCCCTTTTTTTACATTGGCAACTTTGAAATGCAATTGCTGGATTTAAAAAACAAAGAATCGTGGAGCTCGGAATTTGAACGTCTTTTTGCTGATATAGAAATATTGGAGAAAAACAAGTGTGAACTTAGTTCACAGCACAAGTGGTCTGTTTTGAAAGACCTGGAGAAGGAAGACATGTTGATTTTTAACACCTGAAATAGTATTCCTGACTCATAATCAGTTGAAAAAACTAGTGTTTGCTGTTCTTTTCTTATTCGGGTCTACATATTCATGCGAACAATCATTTTCAAGCATGAACCTTTTCAAGAGTAAATTGAGAAGTTGTCTTATTGATGAGAACCTGGAATCATGCCTAAAATTAAAAACAACAACATACAAACCTGACTAACTCAAACTTTCCAGGGAGTTGTAAGGCCATTGTTCACATTAGTGTTTGTCAGTCGTCATGATTTAATTTTATGGATACCTTACAATTTAAGTTTAACAATAAATAATATAAATATTATTCTTAAGTATGATATCAAGTTTTGTTCAACATACCTATAGTTCAACTAAGACTTAAAACTTTAAGTTTATTAAGTTAATTTTAGGGAGCGTTGTGTAGTGAAAGAAGATGTAGTGTTGAGGATTGAGAAAGGCATGTTGAGATGGTTTGGACACACAGAGAGGATGAACAAAAGGAGATAGATGAAACAAGCATACAAGACGAGTGTGGATGGGAGAGTTGGGAGGGGTCGACCTCAGTGAACATACCTCAATCAAATTGAAGACGTTTTTAGCAAAGGCTAGTTTAGGAGTATCCTAATTAAGTTAATAACAATGTACTTAGCTATATATAAAAATGTATAGTTTAAGTTTTAAAAATTGGGCTCTCAAAGGAAATTTCAATCGGTGTACTGTTGATATTTGGCTCTGTTGACTAATGAATTTGTCATCCACTGGTCTAGAAGAACATCATTTGGGCTAGCATGTGTGCTGTTGTGACTGCCCTTCTTTACACATACAGCCATGTCATGGTGCTTAAGAACTCTTTTATATATTGAGCCATATTTGTTCCCATAGTGCCACTGTGCTTCTACTTTATTAGTCGTTGAAGAAAGTTACATAAAAGTAGTTGAGATCAGAAGTTCATGAGCACAACCAACATAAAATCTAGCTAAACACATACCTGCTAGATGATTGGAGTCAAGTAGTATATGAACTCAGGTAAATTAGCAGAATGAGTTACAGAGCAAGATGATGACCTAGCCATGTGGGCAGAATTTAATCATGAGAACAGCAAAGAGAAAATATGAGGATTGCCACTTGCAATTGCTAAGAAGAAAAATGCAAGGTTGAGAAGTGGAAAATGATCTTATATACAGATAAATATACAGATGATATACCATAGGTATAGGTATAGACACAGACATAGATGTAGATGTAGTTATAGACATAAAATAAGGGAATTGAAACAATATGATAGTTTGAAAGTTATAATCAATGAAAGTGAAGATGATTAATTCCTTTTTGAATATGACAAATTTAAGATTAAGGTTGTTTTTCTACTCTGACAAGGGTGGTATTGTGTCCTATACAAACAGTTATAAATTTAGAGAAAATCTAAAAATTTTCCTCATATTCATGTGCTAGGAATATCCTACAATGGCCATGGGATGGTTAGCAGGCTATCTTTCAATAGATTGAAAGATATGGTATGGGCCTTTAAACTAGTTTTTGAAAGTGAAATATAAAACCCAGGAAAAGTATATATCCAAGTTAATTATTAAAACCATTTTTTTCCAGCATTATCTTCTAGCCCAATTTTTATTAGCAACAGACACAGGAAAATCACTTGCTTTAATTCTATGTGACATTCTGAAATAAAAATGTACATTATCCAGCTAATATAGGGTCCCTGTTGATGAAAGATGTATCCAAAGGACTTTAAGACATTTCAAAAATAAAAATAAGAAAAGATTAATAATTTCCATCACTGGAGTAACCATGGAATATGTGCCGTCAAGTTTGATAAACAACGTGAAGCACAGGCTATATGATTAAGCCGATGGCATCCTAAAGCATCTACTTCAAAGGTGAAAACATGCTTCAAAAAAATATATTTCAGGCCCTGGCTGGTTGGCTTAGCAGTAGAGTGTCAGCCGGCATGTGAAGTCCTGAGTTCACACAGGAGAAGCGCCCATCTGATTCTCTACCCCTCCCCCTCTCCTTCCTCTCTGTCTTCCCTTCCCGCAGCCAAGGCTCCATTGGAGCAAAGTTGGCCCGGGCACTGAGGATGGCTCCATGGCCTCCACCTCAGGTGCTAGAATGGCTCTGGCCACAACGGAGCAACGGCCCAGATGGGCAGCGCATCACCCCCCAGTGGGCATGCTGGGTGGATCTTGGTCAGGTGCATGTGGGAGTCCACCTTCCTGCCTCGCCGCTTCTCACTTCAGAAAAATACAAAAAAAAATTAAAAATTAAAAAATAAATTTCAGGATGACAACTTTTTAAAAATATGTATTTTACTTCTTATTTCTACCTTTTATTTTTAAAGCAGAAAAAAAGATAACTTTTGTTCTCGGACTCAAAACCTTTTTCAAATGAGACAAGCTAATAGCTAAATTTAATTTAAAAGTTGTATCCTTTCTGGCAATTCTGTGAGTTAATCCCTAGAATAGAGGGTGTGCCTTCAATCCTCTTATTTCATATTTGTTTTCTCTTGCTGTTCCTTAGATTCATGTGGTCATGATCTGGTTCTCCTCGCAAGTAGCCTGAGAGAATTAAGTTTTGTCATGGTTCACGAAGCCAAAAAGCTAACATCAAAATCTTCTTGCCCTAAACAGATTACGTACAGGTTAGGGACTTTAAACATAATAATCAGCAGTATGTTTTCAATTCTGCAGGGGCAGCAGTGAAGTCTGCACTTAATGACACAGTCTTGTCTAGTCTGTTGCTGTGGGTAATGGTGCAGAAAAAACAACAACAACAACAAAAAAACAACAATGTATGATGCATGACAGATGAAGAGTGAAGACCAAGAATCAAAACAGATGAAACACTTTGTTCACAGAGCAAGTAAGCCACAGCAATCAATTTACCTATGACCAAGTGAGTGTTAGGATGGTGGCAATGCCTGGAGATCCCAGGGTCCTGCTCACAAATGCTGCACTGACATGGGAAAACACCTGTCACTCACAGCCCAGCCAGAGGACCCAGACTTCTCCATCAGCAGGCGCCTGGTCCCCCTAAATAAGAGAAGCTTTCTTAGGCATTAGAGAGAACATTTACGTCATCCAGTGTCACATTGCCATAATGCTCAACATTTCCAGACAGCGCAGGGCCTCAGTTGGCACCCGCTGCTACCAGAGGGCCTGTTTGGTACACCCGCCCCCGCCAGTAAGGCCCAATGTGCCATCCTCCATGTGCAGCTCCCAGGGTGTGGGGAAGGGGAAGATTTAAAAAAAAATTTTTTAAATGGTTCTCAATTTTCTCATCCTTATCAACCTTTCCAAACCATTTTTTATAATCTTACTAGGCGGTACGGTGTAAAAAATGTATGCAACTATTGTTCCAGTTTAAGAACTTACACTCTAAGTTGGTGAAAAGGTTATCAGAGACCTTACAGCAAATATATCCTTACGTGAAGGTCATGTACATTTCAAAATAACTATGAAAAAATACTGATTTTTTTTAAGGGGGATGAAGAGTAATTATAAGGTTGTGAAAAAATCCATATTCTTTTAGCCAATCTCCTCAGTCTTCGAAGTTCCCATTTGTTAAATAGTTTGACAATATTAGAAAAGATATTTGAACTATGAGAATGATTTAGAAACTCAAGTGTCTTTGAATTTTAAATTCAAAGGTCTATAAATAACATATGAAGATTACCATGATAATCTTACCCAAAAATTAGAAAAAAATTTGACAAAAAAACCAAAAGTCAAAATATTTCTGCGTTAGATAAAATACTAGTTGTCACTATTAAAAGATATAGTATAAGATGGAGAAAGACTAGTTGAAGATCATGGAGTATCTCCATACCTACTTGTTTAAAATATATTTATAAAACACCTACTTTCTCTTAGGTCCTAGAGAAAATGAGTTGAGTAAGATATTAATTACATGGTCCCTGCCTTGAGGTGGTGATCCACTTCAAGAATTTATAATTCAATGTGGGAGAGACTTAGATACATAAGCAAACACGTAGAGTAAAATGTGGTAAATTGTATAATAAAGAGATGCACAGTATTCTTAAGTCTTCAGAATTAAGAAAGACTTCCAGATGTCATTTGACCCAAATCAGAAAGCTTAAAAGAAAATCAAGGGATGAAAGACCGGTTGGAGTACTTGGGCTAGCAGGGAAAGTAATTCACAAAATTAATGTCCATGAGGTTCAATGTGATCTCATGCCAAGTAATCTTTTAAAACTTTGGTATAACATTAAGACAGCCTCCTGAACATTCATGACACAAGAAACTTAGAAGCAATGTTCCCTTCCCCACAGCAAGCAGTGAGTGCAAGAGAGAGGGAGGAGGTGCTTGACTTATCTTTCTCTCCTTTATCATTATTTCATTCAAAATATACTGTATTAACAAAAGTAAATATCAAGTTGAAGACTCCGCTTCCAACTGGCAAACAATGCTTTTATGTCATTCCTTAGTGAGCGCTTTAATCTCAAATATCTGAAGTTTCAACTTTCAAACTCACATAGCTTATAAATATTTCCATCATCTTGGTTCGACTGGTTAATAGTTCATGGTAGACTAATGGCATAAAACTGTTGTGTTGTCAGTTTTTAATAGGGGACAAGATGTCACAAATGGCAAGTGAAATCAGGAAGCTTGAAAAGTGCAAAATACAACTGATATTACATTGTAAAAATCTTTTCCAGCCAAAATATCACATCAACCTACGTTCATAAAATGAAGGGCTAATTGCTACATTTATTATCATTATTTTAGAAGTAGAGCTCATAAAAAAATATAACCATTTTAACTGGGTATGATGACAGTAAAATGATCTTAAACTGGAATTGCAGGAGCAGTAAGAGAAAGACGTCTTAACAGAAAGTTCACTCTCTTGATTCTGAAAAATACAGACACCAAACAGCGCACCATCCACGGGGCCTGTCCCTCCTTCTACCCCGAATTCTCCTCTTTAGCATCTCTCTCTCTCTTATTCTTTTCTCCTCACAGCTTAGCAATTTATCCTATAGGTGTGCCTGTTTATTGTAGAGGCAATGAAATTATAGGATACATTTCTCAGTGATCTTTGTAAATTAGCAGAAAGCTAGATGACTTCTGGGGTAAATACAGCTTCACACTAGGACGTGTGAATCTTTGTGAGAAACTGTGGAGAAAATGTTTTTTACACTAAAAGAATCCACAGAATCTCTCACATGAAAATAGATTAAGGAAAAAGAAAAAAAAAGAAAAAAACAAACAGGAGTATTCACAACTGTAAAAATACATACTCAGCTGAAGAACTCCACCCTGAGGGATTTGTACTTTCGGTAAAGAAAACATAACATATTTTGCAGTTTTAAGAAGAAAATTTTACATTATAAATTCATTAAAAATGTCATAGAACTCACTCATTCCAGTGAAGTCACTCTTTGAAGACTCATCAATCTTTCCAGTCACATGGGTCCATTTTGTAAGGCTGCTCTAAATTCCAATACCATTTCTCAGTTACTAAATAGAACTTCATTGAAAGAGTCGAGCTCTTCTAAAAGGTGAGAAATGTGTCCTTTTATAAAACAAGTGAAACATTTACAAATAATATATAACTCTATGAGAGTCATAAATGTGTCATTATATGAACATATTAATTTTAAAAATCTTAAAATCACATAAAGGACATTTTAAGATATTGTAAGAAGTGGAATTAAAGGAGTAATATTTTATATTTATACCTCCTTTT
This sequence comes from Saccopteryx bilineata, assembly GCF_036850765.1. Taxonomy (NCBI): domain Eukaryota; kingdom Metazoa; phylum Chordata; class Mammalia; order Chiroptera; family Emballonuridae; genus Saccopteryx; species Saccopteryx bilineata. The sequence continues at coordinate 199,883,247 of NC_089490.1, read as the reverse complement.
TCTATTATTTTCAACTTATTTCCCAAACTAAGCTTTAAATGCTTCATGGGTTAGAGCCATGGTCCTCAGGGACCACCATGAACTCCACTGTACACAGCACTAGGAAAGTACCAGGAGCACGTAAGGTTGTTGAGTTGGACAGTAGCTCATATGTCACTGTTAGTTGCCTTACACAGAATATTGTATAAAGCATTTCAAATAAATATACCTTCATTTAAGACTTATTTTGCAAGTATTTTGGCATAATATGAATCATAACATTCAGAAACTGCTTAACGAAATAGATCGAATTTAAGTTGTTTAGTTGTTTGGGGACCATACCACCTATTTTTGGTTTAACTCCACCTTTAGTTATTCAGACTATTGTTTTGGCTTTGAGTAGTGACAGTCTAAAAGGCTCATTCTGAATAAAGACTATTCCTGGACATTGAGATCTTTACCCTCAAACTAGCAGGGACATTTCCTGACACCTTATATTTTAGAGTTGCACACCTATATTTGTACTAGAATTAAAATTTCCAAGTCAACCTAGAGACATGCATGCAGACAGTAATTTATTTCATAATGACTGAAGTGGTATTTGCCGTTGATGGTAGAGACTCACTTTTCTTAAGTGAAAAGAAACCATGAAGAAGGAATAGATCCCACCTTTTTTTTTAAGCAATGTATCCTTATAAAATTAAAAACTTCAAGTTCCCTCAAAGTCCACTTCCAAGCTGGATAATGTGCAAAGACAAATCCCGTTCCATTTGAACTTTTGTGTCTGGTCCACAAAGCAACTGGAATCTTTCCGTCTAAAACTGCAGTGACCTTCCTGAAGAAGACTTTAAACCCAGTTGGTAATAGCAGATTAGCGTGTTTACAAATCAGCGTTTTTGGCTGAGGTTACAGAACATATGGATGGAGCAGACTTCCCTCAGTCCCCAATTTGTTCCACATATTTTCAGCTTAGAAGTCAAGGAACCTAGTTCTTACAAGTTCAACTGCTAACAGTTAACTGCCTTGTGACTGGGTCAAAGTCTCTTAAACTAGCGACGCCCCAATTTCTTCATCTGTGTAAACAGAGGGTTTAGAAGAGTGTCTATCTGTGCATCAAATGACAGCATACACCAATGGTGTGACGGCTGAGAGGGAGGGGATGGCTTTCCCATCGGAGAAGGACACAAGGGCAGGTGACAGTGCCTGCCGCAGGAAGGGGTGCAGCCCAGAAGCTGGGGGTTGGGGGGCAGAGTGTGTGAAATGTGTCCTGGAGCCACGAGGCAGTCTGAAGCTCGGGGACAGGGAGAGCAGAGGGAACTGACAGTGGGAGTCAGGAGTGACGCAGCATGAACTGTGCTCCCCGCACTCCCGCCAAGGGTCTGGGAGGGGGGGTCTCACCATCATCTCTAATCAGGACCACGAGCGGAGCGGGAGGAAGTGCAGAAGGAAGACACAGACATGCCCCTGGGGACAGAAGGGAGGCCGGAGGCAGGGAGCTCGGTGCGGTGATTAGGGAAAGGGAGCCCATCTGCCCATCCGGCTCCTCAGTCTATTGCATGGCCGCAGGGCAGAACAAGGGAAGAGTGAAAGTGGGAAAGGCAAGTCGGGGGTTGCGGGGAAGGGAGGGCCATGCAGAGCCTTTTGGGGAAGCCGCACTTCAAAGGGAAGGACAGCAGCTGGTTCGCAAGGGCTCCGTGATGGAAGCCATTACTAGCATGTGCATTCAAAGGCAATGCAGATTCAGAGCAGATGAGATGCACACCAGCTCTTACCATGTTGCCAAGAACTGATAATTTGCTATAATTCAACTAGCAGAAGGAGAGATGTTACAGGAGAGCTTCAAACTGAGAAAGAAGGTAGCTTAATTATGAACTTGGGATCAAGTGTCCCCGTCCTACTGTGAACATTCTGATGAGTTTATTAATCAAATCTTAGAGGCAGAGTTTATTGTCTTGAGGAACAGGCAGGGAAGTTAGAGAAATTGCAACTTGATTAAAGAGACGGTATTCTGAACACTGAACGGAAATGTGGGTGAGATGGAGATTTGTATTAGATGGGAGGCAGAGAAAACAGGGGCTGATGGGTGATTCCAGGGGCACATCCTGTCTAGCACAGTGCCAGCCGCACAGTGGAAGCATAATAAAAGTTTGCTGACTCACCTTATCGGTATAGAAAATGTATGTCACTTGATATGGCTCCCAGTCTGTCTCATCTCCGGAGTCACAAGCAGACATTGTCCTGTTCCCTGCAGAAGGCCAGAGATCTCAAGTAGATGTGCAGGAGCACTGGGCAGTCCCCAGAGGAGGGAGGGTAAGCTGCACATCCTGAAAAGTGGAGAAGAAATCCAGACTCACAGGACAGCTGTCACGCGGAGGCCAGGATCAAAGGGCGCCCCGAATGCCAGACGGTGGGGACCAGCCTCTGGGTAGCATACCCGTAAGTAATACACGCCCTAGCTAGGCGGTTAAGAACAAGAAGAGGGTACAATATGGGTGAGGCTAGGCCCCAGCCTGAAGAGACACATGTTCAGACAGAGATTTGAGTATTAGAGACTGGTCGGCCAGCCAGGACCAGGCAGAGTGGCAATAATGAGAACTGTGCAAATGTCAGAGGTAGCCAGGCAAGGACAGCTTCATGCTCAGTCTAAGAGGGCTGAGCTAAACTATCTCAGCCCCTCCGTCTCAGAACAGAACAGTCCTGGATGGCACAAGGGGAACTGAGCTTACAGGTTCCAACCAACTGGGCACAAGCTGTGCCAAGATCCGTCTAACATTCTAGGACCTAGACAGGTCCTGACACCCTGGATTTTCAGGCTTTTGATAGGATCTTCATAAATGATTCCTTGGAAGGCCAGGCATTTATAGCTCATCTCTGACAATGGAAAAGTACAGTATTATCAATGCAAAGTATATACTTTCTGATTTTTTTTTTTATTTTCGAGATCAGAGGGCAATGGCAGATGGCCAGCAAAAGTCAGGCTTAACCTTGACGTGCTAACATGGTGAGAGTACAAACCAAAGAAATATAGGATTTTTTTTTTACAGTTTATTACTAGTATTACTAAGATAGAAACTGAAGTGATTCTGTATACAATATGGCATAAATAACTCTGTACTTTGGGAAGTATCCATGAGCTTATAACTCAAAATACACAAAGACTCTCCTAGGAATCTAGTCGACATCATTTCTCAGCAACAGGAGCGATGAGGGATGGCTGGCTGTGGAGAGAGCAGATGGGGAAAAGACTCGGAGGGCAGGGGATGGGGTGGAGGGATTGGAGAGCCCTGAGCAGAGGCAGCAGAACCCTGAGAGGGAAGCAGCTGGTCAGTGGGGTTCACTCCAGGGGGCAAATGGCCAGGAACAGTACACTACATTCACTTCAGTGACAGAGGAGCACTTAGTTGATTCCAGATGATGGCGACTTTTCAATTCGGAAAGATTTAGGGGTCAGCACCACCTTAAATTGAAGCAACTACAGTCAGCGTGGGGAAACACGGTTCTGTACTTGGTGGCTGTCCCATCTGGTGACTCCACCCACACACAGTGGCCTCTTCTCCTAGACGATGGAGGTTTGAATCTAGTCTCATAACCACTAAGCTGCAGCAGCAGCTGGAGGTATGGTGGAACACGGGGATAAGGCAGGACAGGAAACAGGACAGGGAAAGAGCCTGGGAGCAGATGCGATGGTGTTGCATGTTCAAAATCTTAAGCTGAATATTGGATTCATGTTTTTAAAGTGTTCATGCTTTATATTACATGTTATGTTCACAGTTTTGCATGTTTCAGATAGAAAATAGTCAACAAATTTGAAAGTAAAATGGAATAAAAAGGAATTGAGGAGGGCAGGGGTAGACCTAAGAGATAATGAAATGCAGAAGCAAAGCAAATAATTAAGTGGAAACAGAAACCATTTTTTCCCAAGATAGCCCATTTCCACCTTTTGTCTCAGTGTAATTACTAATAAATAGTGCCCATTTTACTCTCAAAAGTGTCACATTTTGAGCACTTCTCCCCCAAGTCCCCTGAACACTGCAACCATGATCTATTTCAGTCACAAAATGAAGATGTGTTATACGGCATAGTTGCCATTATGAAAGACAGACTATCTGGGGTGGACTCCTACTTAATCAAGGGAACCCTTCACATAAACAGCGCTCTGCACGAAGAAAGACATTGCAAAGACAGGGCAATGATGCAAGGGAGATTTTCCCTCCCTCATAAGGCAGAGGGAGCCATGGGACAGAGAATGCCATCAGTATCTAATTGGGAGCAGCCCCTTGCTGACAGCCAACAAGGAAAATGGAACCTCAGTCCTATAACCGCAAGGAACTGAATTCTGCCACCACCACATCCTTGGAAAAGAACTCTGAGTCCCAGATGAGATTACAGCATCGACCAACACCCTGATCTCCCCTTTGTAAAACCTGAAGTACACTAAACTCAGCTTTCTAACCTGCAAAACGGTAATCTCCTAATGCAGCTGGGTTTCTGATAATCTGTTACACAGCAACTGAACACAAATGCAGTCATCTAGAAATACCTGGAGATTCAGATTTTAGTTCCAAGCCATATGTTAAAAAATAAGAGTAATAAAAAAGAAATTTTAATTTAAAAAAGCACAGATTTCAAAAATTACAATCAAATTGCTAAGGTTATCATATCATTTCTGGCAAAACAGAAGGCTATACAAAGAGCAAGGGTCCTTCCTGAGAACTGCCAGCTCTCAGACCAGAACTGGCGAGAGACAGCAAAAGTGCTTTCCTTGCAGAGTTTGATGCTTCACGTTTGTGATTTTTGTGTTTAGCAAGAAATATTTCGACTTGATCAAATGAAAATTCCAGGTTGCCATGCATTCAACTTGTGATAACTTGAAAGAATATAATAAAATGAAGTTACAGTTTAGTGGCATAAGTACAGTGTATAAGTAAGTATGTGTTAACAAAATATGGTTATATTCATATGCGTGTTTATATTTCTAACTACAAGGATATAACTAAGACATAAAAGGGGGTCTTTAAAACAAACCTGATGACATAGTCTTTCCATTTAAATACTTCCACAGGTTGGCTCTGTGGTAGCATGAGGAAGGCAGTCATTCAAAAGGAGAAATAAAATGCTATGGGATAAGTTCTGCAAGAGCGAAAGAAACCAAGTATTAGAGGAACAAAGGAGAAAGATGGATCTGAATTTATCTTTAGAACTCCAGAAATGTGTTAACAACAGGAGCATCTGACTGCCTCTCTCAGGGTGATGTTCCCATTATTAAGTGCTACAGAATAAACACACAAGATAAAGTAATTGTTGTTTTAAGTTTTGGGTGATTGTTTTATAGTTATAAATAACTGGAACATGTTTTATAGTTATAAATAACTGGAACATCCCCTTTAGGGTCCAGCTCAAACCCACCTGTTCTTCATACAAGTTCTCGAGGAATTTCAGGAATCTCGAGGTGTTTTTCCTTCTCCTTTGCTCCCTTCCCACCTGGTATGTATCACTTCTGTAGTATTGATCACGTAATATTTTTTTTTTGTATTTTTCTGAAGCTGGAAACAGAGAGAGACAGTCAGACAGACTCCCGCATGCGCCCTACCGGGATCCACCCGGCACGCCCACCAGGGGCGACGCTCTGCCCACCAGGGGGCGATGCTCTGCCCCTCCGGGGCATCTCTCTGCCGCGACCAGAGCCACTCTAGCGCCTGGGGCAGAGGCCAAGGAGCCATCCCCAGCGCCCGGGCCATGTTTGCTCCAATGGAGCCTTGGCTGCGGGAGGGGAAGAGAGAGACAGAGAGGAAGGAGGGGGTGGGGGTGGAGAAGCAAATGGGCACTTCTCCTATGTGCCCTGGCCGGGAATCGAACCAGGGTCCCCCGCACGCCAGGCCATTGCTCTACTGCTGAGCCAACGGGCCAGGGCCTGATCACGTAATATTTTGTTTCTCCTTTGAGTTCCCGTTGAACCAATAGGACTACGAGACCCTCAAAGGTAAGAACTGTTTCAAACATCGTATTGTGTGCCTAAGATGGTGAAAAGAACATGTAAAAAAAAAAAAAAAATCCTTGGTAAGCATTTGTTGATTGATTGAAATATAAGCTACATTAATGAAGACATGAGAGAAAAGACAGCAATGATAAGTTGATTGTGGTGTTGAAAGGGTCATTGCTTCTGTTTGCCTGGAAGCTTCCTTGCAAGTCCTCCCTTCTGTTTGTGACAGTGTCCATTGCTTTAGACAACACAATGCAAGGCCAGGCTGTGTATGAGCCATCTGTGCTCACAGGTCAGGGGATGGAAATTTGACCCAAGCTGAGCGGACTCTTCCGGACCCTTCTTCCTGGTTACATCAGTTCGAGTGGAGATAGTGCCATCAAGGGGTTACTGCAGACTAGTTAGCTTAGGTCAGCTCTCCAGTTTACAGGTTGGTAACACTGTCCGATAGAGGCCCCAGATAGTCACCATTTTTCGTGTTGCACTCAACAGTCTTTGTCCTTACCACGCTGTCATGGAGGCAGGAAAGCAGTCACAGATGATATGCAAATAAATGGGTGGGACTTGTTTCAATAAAAGACTTACATGTCAATGCCATGTTTTCGTGTGCCACAAAATAGCATTCTTTTGATTTTTTTTCAACCATTCAAAAATTAAATAAACATAACGAAATCTTCTCAGCTTGCAGGCTGCAGTGGTGTTTGGTGGGTGTCTGGCATGAAGACTGACATTTTCAGACCACAAATCCAGAGAGGAGCCCCACTAGGTCCTATGGCTGAGTCTGCCAAACTGCCTGACCTTGATCCAGGAGCTGCACTTTCCAGCGGCCCTTGGATTACTTACTTGCCCATTCGGGTCACCTTTCGATGAATTATTTCATTTGCTTATTTGTTTGATTATTGATTATTTGAGTTGACTAGGCTATTCTGTACATAAGTTTACCCAAAAGACATCAACGCACACTTAAATTAACAAGTGCAAGATTTTATGACTAATTTCAAGACTTAATAGCAGAAAAAGAACTATAAACATGCAGGAAGAAAATAGCTTTCCTGGTTTCAAAGACAACCACGTTTTAAGATGCCGTGAGAGAAAACAGCCCAAAAAACACAATTTGCTATTTGTTTTGCTGTACTGCTTAACCATAAGAATAATTCAAGGAGGAACTGTGTCTGATAACTTTTACCCCTAAGGTCTCAAAATACGTTTAATGGGTATATTTTGGAAGTAGGTTTAAGATGAAACAGATATCTCCCAAGTGAGGCTTTTAAGTCAGATTGTCAGAACAAGCCTTTGGGTATAAATGCACGGAATAGGTTCCTAGGCTGCTCCGCGCAACTCTAAGTTGAAAAGTAATTCTAACCAAGAAACATAATACTGCCTTTATTACCACACTAAGTAACTACATAAAATGTATTGAGTCTGTTTGGTTTTGTGCTGCATTAATAAAAACAACTGCACAATCCAAGCACTAGTCCATCTCGTGCTTCCACTATCTAGATACGGAGCAGCAATGAAGCACCCAGTTTCAAATAAACACCAGCCAAAGGGCACGAGAATCCACTCTGTTAATATAGTGTTTCCCAAGACAAATGTGCATGTCCATCACTCATACATTATGTTCTGGGGAGGACAGTGTTTCTAACAGTGCCACCCAAAATAATAATATAAATGCTTCTGCATATCTGTAGTCACCACACACTGGTTATGATTATTAAAATTACTTTGAGTATTTTAATTTTGTGACACCCCTCAACTGGTAACTGCACACTACCTAGATGACAAGTATCAGGGCCGTTCAGCACTGACACATGCCTGTCCTATGTGTTATTTGCTGTGAGTCACGTACAGGAGATTTGGTGTTTAAATCTTTTATTTTCCCTGTCACTGATTTTAAGTCAAACCAAACAATTAAAGACTTTCAGACACATGAGGGAGACTTAAGGATAACCAATTATTTTAAGTCAATCCTCTGCCCCTACTAGATTTTAGGATTATTTTTTTACATTTGTGACATATGTCTCATCTATTCTTATATTTTTACACAAACAGATCTTGTCACTTAGAGGCTATGAATATAATCCCCACTTCAATTTTCCCCAAGGGCCCCTGAATTGGTCCTTCATTATCTTCACAGCTCTGAAACGGCTAAAACTAAGGCAACATGCTAATGCTTTAACTTGAATTACAAAATGGATGTGTGCCTGGGTACACACACACACATACACACACACACACACACATGCCTTTAAGAAAAAAAATAAGGCCCTGGCTGGTTGGCTTAGACGTAGAATGTCAGCCTGGCGTGTGGAAGTCTCAGGTTCAATTCCCTGTCAGGGCACACAGGAGAAGCACCCATCTGCTTCTCCACCCCTCCCCCTCTCACTTCTCTCTCTCTCCCTTCTCCTCCTGCAGTCATGGCTCAAATGGCTTCAACAAGTTGGCCCTGGATGCTGAGGATACCACCATGGCCACCTCAGGCATTGAAATCACTCAGTTGCCGAGCAACAGAGCAGTGACCCCAGATGGGGAGAGCATTGACCTGTAGACTAGATGGATCCTGATCAGCACATGCAGGAGCCTGTCTCTCTGTCTCCCTCCCTCCCTGACTCTCAATAAAGGAAAAAAACAATGACAAGGCCCACTTTAAGCTCCTTTGAAATATCATTTAAATCTAGTACGTCTTTTTTTATAATTCTGCCCTACTACCCATCTACCCCCTTTCTCTAACTAATCTCTTGAATTCAAAAATAACATTTATTTAACTCAATTATTTTTGTTTATTTGTATTAAAACAGCATGATTGCCTACATTTTAGAAAACATTTTATTCATATGATGGGTTCAGTTAGAATTACCCAGATAGCTTTGGCTCTTAGACAGGAGAAGAAAAATGTGTCAGCTTTCCACAGGAAGGGGCCCCGAGCTAAGAGTTTTAGCACTAGTGGAACTGGATCAGAGCCCCACCCACGTGCATTTTTTACCAGCTTTTCTCTCTCTCTCTCTCTCTCTCTCTCTCTCTCTCTCTCTCTCTCGCGCGCGCGCGCGCAGTGGGCTCACCCACATTCAACATGACCCACACTGAACAGATCATCAGTGATGTCATTTTCCCTGCACACCTGCTCCTTCTCCAGGTTTCCCTCTAGACTCTGAGAGGGCACAGCCTGAAAGCGGGTCACCTCTGAGTCCTTCCTGCTCCTCATGTGTCATATCCACACTCATTGAGCTCTTTTGGCTTGGCCCCCAGATCTCTATTGACTCCTCCCACCTCTTTGTCACCACTGCCGATCCCCAGACCTGAGCTGGAACATGACCCTCCCAGAGTTCCTCGCACAACCTCCGTAGACCCCGGCTCTACTGCCCACAGCTCATTCTTCATAATGTCGGCAGAGTGAGCTTCCTGAGGGGCTTCTTGTTTCTCCACAGGTGGGAAGCTATTTTGTATTGCTCTTGGAATAACAGTCAAAACCGTCCAAAGAGCTGACTGCATCCGTGGCGCCCTTTGCATTTCTAGTCCCACGATGCACTCGCACTCATGGTTCCACCAATGAAGTTTTTTCCCCCTTCTCTCAGGATACAGTGACCTCGCTATCTTCCACCTCTGCTGGCTCCACTGTGGTCCACTCTCTTTGTCAGTGAATCCTGCTTTAGCCTTTCTCTTCCTCCCCTTTCCTTTCTTAACTTAAATCGCTTGTGCTCTAAGCAGACTCCCAGTTCCATGCTGGGTCATTTGTAGGCACCGTGTATTGCCAATTTTGGATCATTTCTTAACCTTTCCAGTAATTTTTTGTTAAAATAAAACAAACAAAACACCTGCTCCCTGGTGTCCTCCACCACTCCTACCCATGGTAAGCTTTGTGAGGCTAAGACATAGCTTGGAAGTCAACACATGGTTTACCTAGTTCCTTGTGCATGGACTCGTGTGTGGACCCACACATCCCTGCACACTGAGCGTACCGGTCAGCCACTCAAGGCTCTACAGAATGACAATACTCAACCGCAAAAGTTCAGCCAGGGAAACAGGGGTATGGGTGGGGGGTTATCAGCAAATATGAAATCTCAATATATTTCTGGAAGAAAGCAAGGAAATAAAAGTGTGTCCTCTAACGAAATAGGGAAAGGTCATTGCATCCTGGAATATGCTGTGAGGTCCTGCCTCTGAGGGGAGAGTATGTGTCCACTAGAACCTAGAAGAAAGTCCCACCTCGCAATGGGCTTAGATGACACAGGGACACAGAGGCTAGCTGGCTGAACATACTACAAGAAAATGTTGATTCAGTTCCATTTCATTCTCAGAGCAGCAAGCAGAGCACTGTTTATCCCCAGACAGAAGAGCAAATGTCTTTTCTATCACTTAGTTTTTTAAACATGAGGGAAGCTCTGACTTTTAGAATTGGCGTTGTGACCCCAGATTTATACGTGAGGCTCCCAACCTGAGAGCTGCCCTCCCTTCTTCACACCCAAAATGGAACCAGGAACATGTGATTCTTCATCAGTCATTCCTCCTACTCAGCTGTCCTATAAGGAAACAGGGAGCAGAGGAACTCCAGAATCACCTAGAAAAAACAATCTGGTTCTTCAACATTCCATATAAATGGACAACCAAGATCTCCAAACATGGCAGCAGTCTGATAGATGAAGTGGGGGGAAAAAGGGGGTAACTGGTCTCAAGAGAATCAGAATAATGGAGAGAATAAAAGAAAATATTGTAAAAAAAAAAAAGAACCAAAATAAAACAAGAAAAGTCTCTTAGAAATTAAAATATATAATTGTTAAATAATTAAATAAAAAGTCTTTGGTAAAATATATCCTGATATACATTGCAAACATCTAAATCAGGGGTAGTCAACCTTTTTATATCTACCACCCACTTTTCTATCTCTGATAGTAGTAAAATTTTCTAACCGCCCACCAGTTCCACAGTAATGGTGACTTATAAAGTAAGGAAGTAACTTTTCTTTATAAAATTTATAAAGCAGTTACAGCAAGTTAAAGCATAAAATAATAATTACTTACCAAGTAGTTTATGTCAAATTTTCACTAAGTTTGGCAGAATAAATCTTTATAAAACAACTTACTATAGTTAAATCTATCTTTTTATTTATACTTTGGTTGCTCCGCTACCGCCCACCATGAAAGCTGAAATGCCCACTAGTGGGCGATAGGGACCAGGTTGGCTACCACTGGTCTAAAGGATGAGAATATGAGAAATATATATCATGTAGAACATCTTTCTAAAAGGTTCAGTAACTAACAATAAATTCATAAAAAAAGGATTTAAGAGAAATTATAAAAATTCATATAAAAACATGAAATGTACTATTTAAAGGGCAGCTCAGTGAATACCATGTGCGCTAAATGAATAAAATATCTTTAGACAAATATCTGTACAATATTGTAAAATTTTAGAATAAGTAAAAAGAAAAGATCCTAAAAGTTTTCAAAGAAAGAAAAGATATCACCTGCAAAGGAACAAATACAAAACTAGAGTGAATGGTCACATTTTGCCTGAACGACTCAAGGGTAAGGGAAAATAAGAGCTTTGGATTCCCAGTGATTTGACTGGACAGAGGGCTGGGAAATATGAAGATGAATGCATGCCTGCAAAGGTAAGTCAAGGCTTGTAGGCCAGAAGCCAGGAGCTTTCTTCTCTTTCCCATCCTGCAAGATAACAGGTGAGGAAGCCGAGAAGCTGGATACTAAGGAGAAGAAACCCAAAGCCAAGAAGGTGGGTGCCAGAGGCAAGGCTAAGAAGGATGACCTCAAGGTCAAGCTGCCTAAGAAGGGGAGGCCCCACTGCAACCGGAACCCATCCTAGTCAGAGGAATTGGCAGATGTTCCCAGTGGGCTGTGTGTTCCCAAAAGGCCATATTCAAGAGGAAGTATTCAGCAACTAAATCCAGGATGGCATAGAAAGGAGAAAGTTCCTGCTGCTGTCACAGAACCATTGGTGGTGACAACAATGATGGTACCTGAGTGGTCTTCCTCGCAAAATGCCTACATTCCCCAACTGAAGATGTGCTTTGGATGCTACTGAGCTATGGCAAGAAACCCTCAGTCAGCATGTGAGAAAACTGCAGCCAGCGTCCCCCTGGGGTCACTCTAATCGTCCTCACTGGCGCCATAGAGGCAAGAGGGTGGCTTCCCTGGAGCGCCAGCAGTGGCTTTGCTACTTGAGACTGGACCTCTTTCCTTCTGGGGAGTTCCTCTGCATAGAACACAGCAAAGATCTGCCATGGCCACCTCCACAAAAATTGATATCAGTGGTTTGCAAGTCCCCAGACATCTTCCTGACACTAGTTTCTATCCAGCAGGAGCTGCGCGAACCCAGGCACCCGCAGGAGGACAGAATCCACACAGAACAAAAGAAACACGAGACCACATAGCAGCGCGAGGTTGACCAGAAAACCGTGGACTCGCAAATTCTCCCCTGGAATCCAAACTGGTCCTCAGCCCCAGGGTTGATCCTGCTCTGCACTTGCTCACAAACCAGTAGTCTAAATTTCTTACAAAGACAACTCACTAATCTGTTAAAAAAAAATAATAAAAGATGAAGACAAATGAAGTTTTCTGCTTTAAGGGGATCACTTTGTGGAAAAATATGCAGTAGTTTCAGTTACAAATTAATCTTGCTAGGGTCTTGCTCTGCCCCTACGGGTTCCTTCCACGCACCTGTCTTCTTCCTAACAAGTTACTGGAGACTGGAGTCCCTGTGGGTTTCACATCAATAACCCTCTCCCAGTGCGGATCAGCCCTGGGTGGACTAGTGCAAAACAACATGAGAAACTCTAGAACAGTGGTCCCCAACCCCCGGGCCGCAGACTGGTACCAGTCCGTGGGCCATTTGGTACCGGTACGCAGAGAAAGAATAAATAACTTACATTATTTTCATTTTATTTATATTTAAGTCTGAACAATGTTTTATTTTTTTAAATTCTTTCTAAGACTCACTCTTGATGCTTGTCTAGTAAGTTTGACAATTATATTTAAAAATACCACAGTTTTTATACCAGTTGCATAATTTTATTTTGTGCATTTATCCATCCCACTCTAAAGACCGGTCTGTGAAAATATTTTCTGACATTAAACCAGTCCGTGGCCCAAAAAAGGTTGGGGACCACTGCTCTAGACCATTGGTCATCAACTTAAACAAACCACTGGTTCTAGGATACATTCCGAGATGAGGATGCAAAAACTTAGACACACAAAATTTAGGGTGAACTCTCCAGGGTTTCCTTGTGGAAATTAGCCTTGCTCTTCAGAGAGAGATAGGGGAAAATTGGACGCTCTTCCTCTGTTCAGTAGCTGACATGGATAGGAGGCCCAGTGTCCACAGACAACCCACTACTAGCCTGGGGAGGAAGTCAATGTACAGAGAACAGAACCAAGAGCGTCACGGTGAGAGAGACCAGAAACCACCCTGCAGCTCACCCTCCGTGTGGACATGACATTTTATAAGAAGGTTTCAACTTTCATATAAGTTTAATGTTTGAAGCCAAGTTGAGTTTTGTGCTCTCCCATCAGCAGCTGAGCTTCTGCGGGGTTTTCATGGGGGAGGGGCCCTGTTCTCTGGATCGTCTGCTGTTCTCTGGATCCCCTGCTGGACACTGGATCCTCTGCTGGACACTGGATCCTCTGCTGGACTCTGAGTCCTCTGCATCTGCTCTTTGGATCCTCTGCTGGACACTGGATCCTCTGCTGGACTCTGGGTTCTCTGCATCTGCTCTTTGGATCCTCTTCTGGACACTGGATTCTCTGCTGGACTCTGGGTCCTCTGCATCTGCTCTCTGGATCCCCTGCTGGACTCTGGATCCTCTGCTGGACTCTGGGTTCTCTGCATCTGCTCTTTGGATCCTCTTCTGGACACTGGATTCTCTGCTGGACTCTGGGTCCTCTGCATCTGCTCTCTGGATCCCCTGCTGGACTCTGGATCCTCTGCTGGACTCTGGATCCTCTGCTGGACTCCGGATTTTCTGCTGGACTCTGGATCCTCTGCATCTGGACTCTGGATTTTCTGCTGGACTCTGGGTCCTCTGCATCTGTTGTCTGGATCCCCTGCTGGACACTGGATCCTCTGCTGGACTCTGGATCCTCTGCTGAACTCTGGATTCTCTCACCACAACAGAGATGTTTCTTCCCCCAGAGACCATGAGCCTTCTTGTGTTGGTGTCTGCTGAGCTGGAGCCTGACTGATGGGCGGTCACTGGGGGTCCCACACTGGTGCTCCTATTCAAATCCTTGGTCTCTGTGGTACTCTCCTTCTCGCCAGCTCCCTTGTTATGACTCCAGGCTTCTTCAAAACAAGTGGATTTACTCAACACTTCTCTCCTGAAGAGCTTTCTTACCTCCTCTCCCCTTCTCTCCCTTCTCTCTTTTATTTGTTTTCCTCTTTGATCTGGCTACTATAACTCAAAGGGACATACACTTCCAATTAATGAAGACATTACCCTAAGGAAACATTATTTTTCACTACAGTTTATCCTTACACTCTAAGCTCTAAAATATCCAAACTCTGTTCTGGTGGTATAAATGGAAACTTTTGGAATTATAGAAAGCTCTTTTTTTTCTTTTTCTTTTTCTTTTTCAGTAAGCTCAGGCTGTCAGAATAATTTTCTTATCATAGATTTTAAATGTATAATTTGAGTCAAAATTGAGCAAAGATTATGATTTTATAAACTGAATTTCCCTCCCTCCCACTGAATCTACCACCACTGAGTCATGGACAAGAAGGAACATGGATTAGCCAAAGAAATATATTATTTTAGTAACGCAAAAATATTATTCTGTTGCATTATAACCAGTTTTCTTATTAGCAACACTGAATGTTAAAAGATAAGCAAGTAACAATGTCATTTTTTTAAAGAAAAGTGATTTAAACCTAGAAATCTATGCCCAACAACCTGACCATTCAAGTGGAAGACACAATTTAAAAATGTTTATACATTAAGACTTAAAAATTTATCTTCCTTCCACCACTTTTTTAATATTATAAAGACCCTGATAGACCATTAAGTATGAATTATTATAACAAATAGGCTTAATAAAGAACATGGAATAATCTCTATAATGGTAAATGATTATTATGTGAATAATGTGTATGTTTAGAGCCAATGTATTCTGTCTCTAAACATCTTTTTTTCCAGACCACCTTCAATAGTGATTTTCCTTAAAATATACCAAAAATATACACTGCTCACAAAAATTAGGGGATCAGGGAATGTGCAGATATTCCAGTACTTTCAGCCTTTATATAATGCATTTTCACCAATGAAATATAAGTTGGTTTTGCATCTCATTTGCATAATTGAAAAACTTTCTTTGACTTGTTTCCTTTTCTGATGTTGTTGTTTAATAAAAAAGGCCATGGCCGGTTGGCTCAGTGGTAGAGCATCGGCCTGGCATGCAGGAGTCCCGGGTTTGATTCCCGGCCAGGGCACACAGGAGAAGCACCCATCTGTCTCTCCACCCCTCCCCCTCTCCTTCCTCTCTGTCTCTCTCTTCCCCTCCCACAGCCAAGGCTTCATTGGAGCAAAGTTGGCCGGGTGCTGAGGATGGCTCCATGGCCTCTGCCTCAGGTACTAGAATGGCCCTGGTTGCAACAGAGCAATGCCCCAGATGGCAGAGTATCGCCCCCTGGTGGGCATGCCGGGTGGAGCCTTGTTGGGCGCATGCAGGAGTCTGACTGCCTCCCCGTTTCCAACTTCAGAAAAATACTAAATAAATAAATAAATAAATAAATAAATAAAAATAAAAAAAATAATAAAATGCTTCTTTGTTTTTATCACTTCATATTCATTTTGAAACATTCCTTAACTTTTGTGAGCACTGTATTAAGACAGTGTCTGTGGAGCAAAGATGACAATTTTCAGAGTATGGGCTGTAGGGTGAAGGTGGAAGGTGTTAATGGGACTCAGTGGCAGTGGGAGCAAACGGTTTTATTTCAGAGGGAATTCAAGAGGAGATGCCTATCTGTTGTGGACCGTAAATGGCAAAAAGCCATTGTAGATTTCAAGGCTTAGCAAAAGGCTAAGTTCTCCCCCCTCCATCTCCATATTTGACTTTGATGTTGAGTATTTGCACCCACTCCACTTGCTTTCTTGGGTTGCTGGAAGCAATATACATGCCCTTCCTCTGACTCTTTGTTTCAGATGTTTGTAAATTTCACTAATGTATCCTATTTTTGCCTTGGGAGAGTTCCTGTCTTAGCCTTTGATGTGCAACTTTGTATCAGGGTCTTTGATTTGCATATGTCTATATAATAAAGAGAACTGGGGCTATGAGGCACTTAGATACTGCCAAGCAGTTTGAGGAGTCCTCCCGGCCCCATCGGTTTTGTTTTGACAAAGTGTGTTTCCTTAATTCCGCACCGTTATTTGGAGCCGCGCTGGTCTACGGCAAGTGGCGCCCGAACAGATGACTTGAGTATGAGTACGAGGAAACTAAAACTGAAGGAAGGTGATGGAACTACCCAAAGTGAAGTGCACACAGTGAGTAAAGAAAGTTTTGGGGGAAAGTGTAGTTGGGAGTAAAAGAATATGGGACAGATAGGGTCAAAAGTAAGGGACCTTTATGTAGAAATGTTTCCATATGGAGACAAATTATTGTCTGAAGAGTATCAGGGTGAGCTGGAAACAGAGGGATGTGAATATGAGGATAACTTGGAGTCTGAGGATGAAAGAGGGGATGAAAAATTTGTGGCTATGGCCACCTTAGTCGTGGGGCCTCCACTGCCCTCAGCCCCTTCCTACATTCAACCCTCTGCTCCTCCGTTCCCTTATCAGGCTGATTGCAGAGTCTATAGCTCAAAATCTGGGAAATCCCCTCTCCAACAATTTATAGACCAGGCTTGAAATGTAGGGGAAACAATAAATGATGGCTTTACCCGTTTTCCTGTTGTAGAAAGACAGGATGATACAGGGAGACTAGTGCAAGAACATGAACCTGTACCTTTTAGAACTCTGAAAGAGCTTACACTTGCTTTATTAGATACTATTAAGGCAAAGACTCTTCCCCCAAATGGCTGGAAGGCGATTGCTTGTGCTTGTCTCTCCGGGGAGTGATTATTTGTTGTGGAAGTCAGACTTTCATGAAGGGGCTGTTGAGGTAGGAGAAAAATCTCAGCATAGTCAACCTGAGCTGCTGGTTACAGCAACTATAGAATTTGAGAATGGATAGGAGATTCAGGTATTAGGAAAGTTACAGCTTTTCCTGTTCTAATCTGATTTTCTTTAATGTTTTGGCTACAATCTTCTGAGCTATCATTTTGTTTCTTTCTTATTCTTTGCCTGGAAATTGAGGCAGGGAACCTGTGTTGGATCTGACTATAGGAAATATCCCAGCAGCTGCCAAGAGCAAATTTTCTGGGGGAGGTTAGTTTAGTCACATGCTTCAGTCTCTCTGTCAGAAAATGCCCTGACTAATATCAGGCAGGCATCTTTCTAATCTGGATGTGCTCTGAAATCCCGGGTTTCTCTCTGGTTTGTCTGGTTCATCTAATTCTTGTCTCTGTTTAGTCTTTGTTTAATGTTGTCTAAAATGTGTCTGTTTTTAAGGCCTGAATTAAGGTGTTTTTTTTTTGCATGCAAAAATTGGAAATGCTGGCTCTAATATTTAGAAAAAATAAAATGTTTTTTAGAACTTGTAAGGAGCACTCATTTAAATTTAAATAGAATAGAATGTAGATCCTTAAGACTTACTGATTTGGTTAGTGCATTGTGAGGTGTGTTCAGAGTTAGGAGCCAAATAGCAACTTAAATATTAGGAAACTCCTGCAAATTTTCTTTGTTATGCTCTTTTTACTTTAAATTTTTTGAATACTGATGTACAGGGTCATTCAGCAGCAGAGAGACTCTGGAACCCTGCAAGGAAAGCCTTCCCTGAAGTGCAATTAAGGGACCCACTCACAGGAATCTGGCAAGGGCCAGACCCTGTTCTCTTATGGGGCCGAAGATATGTGTGTGTTTTTCCTAGGTCTGCTGAAGCTCCTCGGTGGATCCCTGAATGACTGGTGAGACACCATGATTCCAGATGAGAGACTCACTTCACAAAAGCAATTGCATAAGACTTATTTTACTATGCTCTCTTCCCTTTCTCAATTATTATTACCTAATTTTTTAATGTTTTATTTCTTTTCTGCTCCATTGCTTGAAAAGAGGGTGAAAGGGGGGCCTGATTTGGGTGTTGCTGAACAGAAATCTCATATGGCCATCTTGAGATTTTTTGAGAGAGATCTCTGTTTAGTATATATCCTTATTACGTTCCTATTAAGGTAGCCCTACTTAAGATCAAGCAGGCCATAGTTTAATCTCTAAAACTCTGGGTTTCACTCTTGATTTGTGTGATTGTATGTGAAGTCTTTGTTTAATGTCTAAGTGTCTTTGTTTTTTAAGGCCTGAATTAAGCCCTTACATGAAAAGTAATAATAATAATAATTTTGGAAATGCCGGCTCTAGTATTGAAAACAAAATAAAAATAATTTTATTTCCCTACATAAATATAATTTTCTTTGGAATAAGTAAAGCATGCTCATTTTAGATCCAAAAGACTTGCTAATTTAGCCAGGCTGCTCTAGGCCGCAAGTGGAAGGCTTGAAGCAGCATAGATTTACATAATAAAAGTGTAAAGATTTTTTTTACTATAGGAGAATAATGAAGATCACACTGGGATTTTTCAGTTTTGATATGTACTCTTTAAGGTGCCTGTTAATTAATATTAAGGGGGTGTTTTGATAAGTGTGGGAATGTTGCTTGAAGGTGCATTTACTCTATTTTTGTTAAAAGTTAGCAAAGTCAAGAATTTCTTGCAATCTTTGAAGTCAAAATATTGTAAAGTATGCTTAACATTTGCTTGAAGATTCAATTGTAAATAATATAAAAAGAAAGGGGGAGGGTCATGTCCTGGAGCTCCTGCAGGTCTACCCTATCATGCTTTTTACTTTAAACAATTTCTTTTGAATACTGATGTACAAGAGATGC
The DNA here is from genome assembly GCF_036850765.1 of Saccopteryx bilineata. Taxonomy (NCBI): domain Eukaryota; kingdom Metazoa; phylum Chordata; class Mammalia; order Chiroptera; family Emballonuridae; genus Saccopteryx; species Saccopteryx bilineata. Next base: position 199,864,315 of record NC_089490.1, on the reverse strand, counting down.
CAAATTTTTTGGTCCTGCAAACTTCTACTCTCTTTTATTTGATTCAGCTAATAACACTGTTTTGTCTTTTTCTGAATAGCTCCAGATATATAGGTAGATAGAGACTCTCAAGCCCCTCACAGCGAGATCTTCTGAGCATGGCCTTTAAGGTACCAAGAGGCAGAAAAAGCCCAAAGGAAAGCAGGTAAAATACTAGCTCTTGGCATACGCCCTCGAAGGCTCCAACACTCCAACTGGAACTTCATTGGGGCCTGCTTCAATAGTGGAAAGGATGGTCATTTAAGCCAAAGCCTGCCAGGCTTATATGCTTTTGCTGTGAGGAAGAAGGGACACACTGGAAGGTAGGCTTCCCCTTCACTCCTCTAAGGGAGGGTTCAGTCTCTTCCAGCCCTGCTCCAGCCACCTGTGACCTAACCTTGCCCAGAATACTGGGATTTGCCACTGAAGGCAAAAAGGTAACCAGGGCCGTCAGCCTCATCTACGACACTGTAGATGAGCCTGGGTTATTTCTTCCAAGTAGCCGGTAGACTGGTCTCATTTACACAAGTGCCACTTAACTATGTCTTGCCTGAATACTCAGGTTTTTTATTCTTCCCTCGAAGATCTCTGTTGTGGGTATTGATAGTCCTGTTTTCTGCTGCTTTGTTTAATATATAGTCTTTCCTTTATTCCTCCTGCCTCAATGCCCCACTCATATTTTAGGCTAGGATCTACTCCTAATTTAGAGCTCCTTTACAAATTTACCTCTGCCACCCAGCTTAGTGTATCCCAAGGCTCTCCTCACCACCCCATGGCTGTAAAGCTCCAGTATAGGACCCCTGGGTTCATCTTTCCAGTTTAAAGAAAACGGAAGCTCTGTCTTCATGCATGCTGCGGATGGCTTTTCCAGTCTACATGGGTAATCACCAGCTAGAAGCAGCGGTCATTGGGACTTGAATGCTAACTGCAGAGTGTGGAAGTATGACAGCAATTCCAATGCCATGTGGACTTTTCCTGAATGTGGACTTTTCCTGGACTCCTGCTCCTGTGACAGTTTTTGATGGACTGAACTGGGGTTGGGTTGCATTTGCAGAGATTTGTAATGGTGTTGGTGCCAACTTGGACTTGGTGAACATGTTAAGGACATTACTCTTTTATAGATTCTTGTTATATTAGCTTAAAGAGTTTGCTTAAAGGCTTTAATCACTGTGATGTATTAGTATACTTGTTTTTGGCTATCTGTTAGCATTGGCTATACTAATTTTGTGTTTGTTCTGTATTTTTTCCATCTGCCTCCAAATTAGAATCTGGGAAACTAGGAAATCAGTTAAGTGCAAATCTCAGCACACAAATTAAAAATAAAAAAGAAAAGGGGGATATGTTGTGGACCGTAAATGGCAAAAAGCCATTGTAGATTTCAAGGCTTAGCAAAAGGCTAAGTTCTCCCCCCTCCATCTCCATATTTGACTTTGATGTTGAGTATTTGCACCCACTCCACTTGCTTTCTTGGGTTGCTGGAAGCAATATACATGCCCTTCCTCTGACTCTTTGTTTCAGATGTTTGTAAATTTCACTAATGTATCCTGTTTTTGCCTTGGGAGAGTTCCTGTCTTAGCCTTTGATGTGCAACTTTTTATCAGGGTCTTTGATTTGCATATGTCTATATAATAAAGAGAACTGGGGCTATGAGGCACTCAGATACTGCCAGGCAGTTTGAGGAGTCCTCCCGGTCCCATCGGTTTTGTTTTGACAAAGTGTGTTTCCTTAATTCCGCACCGTTATTTGGAGCCGTGCTAGTCCACGGCACCTATTCCTGGCGTGTTTAAGGGTTCAGTCTACGCATGCCATCCAGGATGAGTCAGAGAATATGCCTTGAACTTGAACTAAGCTAATAAATGTCCATCTAATTTTTGTGAATTAAATTAAATTATAACTACGCTAGGAAGGTAGACTATTGAAATTAATCATATTATGAAATTAGAGGTGACTGTAATGATGCCATTGACCTGGGAAGTGCTGTCCCACCCACTTCCACGCTTCACATAGTTCTCTTCCATTATCCCGCCTCCCACAATCTGCAGCATCATTTACTCAGCGTCTTTCTCTTTCATTGTTCACTCTTCTTACAATAACCTTCTATCTCTCATAAAAATTAAGGTTTAGGTGTACATCTGTTTTTCTCATGCTAATAAAAAATAAGTAGAAATTTAAAAGGAAATTGCTCATGGGCCTGCTCCTAATGTTATTTTCACATGCTTCCAGTGGAATGGTTACCTCACTGTGGGATGTGTTACTTCACTACGTGTTTTTGTATGCTGTAGACTTTTGAATGTTACATTTTCTCTTAAACAATTATGTGTCTAGTTATCCATAGTTATCAAAAGAATTCATGAATGAATGCAAAAATGCAGTTAAAAGGCACCCGTTCACACATGTTTTGTCTTTAGGTATAATTACATAGAAATATCTGTCAATGATTTATGAGATATCCAAGGAAAAAAGAAAAATGAAGTAACAATACTATTTTTTTAAGTCAGGGTTATGCTGAATATTTGATTCTGCACGACTTTCAGACTGATGAAGCATGTGTCTTTTCCTGGTCCAACTTAGAGTGGGTCTATCCACATTTTTTTAATGGAGATTCAATTTCAAAGCTCAGCTTTATTCTTGAAGAAAAGCAAGATAATTCTTTTAAGCTCCATTATGTTATTAGACTGATACCTCCTAGTGTGATAAATCAAATGATAAAAAATACCACAATAAAAACATATATGACATAGGGATTTTTCAGACTGTATTTATTGGATAAAATATTTTGCTAACAAAATTGAGTAAATTGCATAAGTTCATTGTGTTTCAAAGACCCATAAAGACACCATCAAGGAAAACTATGTGTACAGATTACAGATGGACCTAATATTTATAGTAGCCAGATTATTTAATTGCTTAAATGAAAGGTATTTATAAATGTTTCAAAAGATAACCAAAAAGAAGTACTGAAATCATACAATGTATTAAAGGATTTTTTTTCCTCTAGGGTAATAGCTGTTAGAAAATGTACTTTTAAAAGTAATAGGAATTATAATTAAAGTATCAAGCATAGAGCAATGAAGTTAAAGTAGTAAATGTAATAAAATATGTCATATTATTTCACAATTGGTTGAACATTCTCTCAATGAAATCTTTCAATGAAGGTTTCAAAAACAAAAAAAGTGATTATTTAATCTAATTTTAAGATTTAACCAAAATATATGATTAATCTCATTATGCCAAAATTATGAGATGAAGAATATTCTTACCATCTTTCAAGAATAAACTGTAATAAAGAGAGATAGTTAATATAAAACACCTGAAACAAAAAAGGAGAATGAAAAATATTTTTAAATGCCAAAATATAATTTAATAAATTATAAAATATTATATTGAAAATTTAGCCCAAATGTTACATACTATCTAAAGAGATAAAACCCTGTTATCTAGAACTATGACAGATAGTGTTAAATATCATTCCTGACTCTTTTAATATATTTATTGAGTTTAGGGAGAGAGAAACGTGAGAGACACAGTGACAGAGACAGAAACATACATCTGTTCCTGTATATACAATGACCGGGGATTGAACCAGCAACCCCAGCATATTGAGATGATGCTCTAACAAACTGAGCTTTCTGTCCAGGCCAGTATTCCTCCTGTCTTCATCAGCAATACATTGTTAATTTTTGTAAGCCATTGGATCTTACATAGTTTAAAATCAGAAGAGGATATTGGTACTTCAGATTCCTAGTCTGGGATGTAAGGTGCGTAGAGGTCACCACTCCATATTACCAACTAGTAAAAAGTTGAGAAATACAATATTATTGAATCCATCAGAAAAGTGAATTCACAAGGAAAAAGGCTGCCCCCAAAACTGAAGAGAAAGACAGAGAATCAGAACTTAACCAAAGCAAACACTTACTGGCAGAAACCACCATGGGAACCAGTCCAGGGTAGAAAAAGCTAAACTGAAACTGACAAATTTCTGGAGGCTCAGTCTGGACAAGTCTTCCAGTTAAAACCTGCAGGGAGACCCAGTCATATGGGAACTTTTATACTTCTGTGAGTTTTACCTCCAGGAGTGTTACCAGGTCCTTATGGTGAATTTCTACTGTGCAAATGAGGATGGGGTAGGGATGAGGAAAGGGATTCCAAAGGCAGTTGTCAATTGCCAGGAAGCCTACTTCCTGGCTGAGGCATTTAAACATGATTGAATGGAAGAAAGGGGTTGGTCCAGTGAGGGGATAATCAAAGCAGTTCTCAGTAAAGGTGAATCTACACAATAAGAACAGTGTGTGGGGCAAAGGAAGCCTGAAGGCTGGGAAATGACTGTTCGCAGTGTGGTCTAAAATAAAAACTTATCTATCTAAAATAACCAATATTTTATGCCCCTTCATTATACAAAAGAAGGTTTACATATGTAACAGGGTTAAAAATATATTTACAAAAAAATTGAGTCACTTTCTATTTACTGTATTTACTGTATTTATATATTTCTTTTTCCCATGTCATCTATGGGCAGAGCTAAGGGCCTTGTTGGCATCTCTTCTGGAAGAGATAATTAATTACTCTTAGGGACTAGAGAGCAAATCTACAAGGAATCCTTTGCTATCTGCTATCTGTCCTTTATCAGCCTTTTACAAGGAGGGCTCCTTGTTCTTTAAGGTGACTGGGCTCTTTTCACCTTCTTTCAAAGCCAACCAATGCAACGGCACAATCTTCCGGAATTTGTACAGAGCTGTGTTCACACGATGAGGTCAACCTGACCAGGACTCCCACCTGAAACACAACTCTATACCACTCTTCTCACAAGGATGAGAGCAGTCTCTCTGGACCAGGGGTCTCAAACTCAACTCAGCATGTGGGCCGCAGAGCAAGATCACAGCCGTTGGCGCACAGCTGTTGCGTAAAGGCAACTGTTAGGCAACACTTTTCTCACTGCAGTTGAAAACAAAAAAAAAAAATCAGTACAACAAACACAATCGTACATGTAGTTTACTCAGTGTCACAAAATGACCAGAAACTGTAGTTCGCATCACAACTGCTGTTAACTAAGCTAATATCTAGCTAGGATGCTAGAGAAATGAAAAGTACAAGTAGGCCCCTAGGCTTACTTAATTTTATCCAAAATATTTTGAACTTCGTGGATTAGTCTGCAGGCCGCACAAAATTGTTCGGTGGGCCGCATGCGGCCCGCGGGCAGCGAGTTTGAGACCCCTGCTCTAGACTATTCAAGATTGTGACAAAAACACAATTCAATAACCCCTCTCCCAACCCACCTCCAGCACCAAAAAAAAAAGAGGCAAATACAAAGAATGGAAAATCAATTGTGACCATAAAATACATATGCATATAGTTTTTAATGTGATTTTTTAATATTGGCCAACTGACCCAAAACAGCTACATGTTCCCATCTTTGGGTATGAGTTCGGACTTAGAAAAAATGACCTCACGGGCTGACAACCTCGTGGACAGTCGTGCAGGACCCCAGGCCCATTGTCAGGAAGGTTGCCTTGCAAACAGGTTCAAGGCCCACCAGGACACCGTCCTGGTCGGGGGCGGGTTGCTCATTGCCCGCTGCCAGTCTGGTTCTGCGGGCTCTGTCAGATCAGGGCGCTGCAGGCTGCAGGCGATTCTATTCTCCTTTCCATTCTGTTCCTTTCCATGTTTTTGGAATCAGTTGAAGTTGAAACATCTTGGAAGAGAAGTAGGGTTTTTTTTCCCCTTTTTTTTATTTTGAAACCCCTGGTTTCAATTATTTTGAAATCTGACGCACAAACACTGCTTTTAGAGATATGTGACTAAAGTCCAAATAAGGATCTTCTGATTTTCTGAAATACATGTGGTTGAAATTTGAGAAGAGATGGCTGCCAAGCTGCAGTTCAGGGAACAGAGTGCTGGCCCGGTAGTGCGGGCTGTTGTTCCGAGGAGAGTGCTAGGAGGAACCGTGCTGCAGGAGGGAAATGGACATTTTCATGATTCCGTGTCTGTTTGTGGGACGGTTCCACGATCCTCTGTGCAACATGGACATGTGGAAACGCCACGCCGACTCTCCTGTTGTTTACTCAGGTTTGCAGCTGTTGGTTTCTCACAGGCAGAAGCGGGTCTTAGACTGAATCCTTATAATCATAATTTTTAGCAATGTGCTCACAAGATAGCATGCCATGCTCCTACTCCTTCAAACCATTCCATATTTTTTAGTTGACCCTTTAAGGTAGTAAGTACTGATTTCTCTAAGAAAAAAACGTGGTGTTTGGTAGACTGTTCTAGTGTCACTGCAATTGTGAGAAGATCAGTTAGACTATAATGTTATTCAGGGGGAAAAGAAAACTTACCTGTTTGTGGCAGGAAGTACGAGTGCCTCAAATAAATTACACTGCAGCACCCATGGGCAAGTCACAATAATTCATCATCTAGTGTGTTAACGATAAATGTGTGTGTGTATGCATGTGTGTACAGAGTATGACCACTTTTGACTAGCTAATGACAGATGTCACATCTGACAAAATATCCTGGGAAGTCTTGGATTGTTGGAAAGGACCAAAAATTTGAAACTAGATTGTGCTGCCAAAGAGTTCCACGAAGAAATAGCAAAATCATACAGGAAAACTAACATACAATCAAATCAAGCAGGGGAAATTTTTAAGAATAGTGAACAGGAATAGGAAAAGCAGTATTTAAATATTTCCAGAATCTATTACCAAATCCTTTGAATTGGTTACCTCAGACAAGTAGGACCAAAGGAGGAAGGCAATGCTATTATTTTCTGCACAAATCTGTCCTGTTTGAATTATTTGTATAACAAGTAAACATAATTACTTTTTAAAATAAACGGTTATGAAAGTTGGCTTTTTAAATTCCAACCTAGATCTCTAGAATCACTATACTCTTCTAAAAGTATTTCCTGGGCACCCTCTGCTTTACAGTAACAAAAACTATGTAAAGAAAGATAATAGGTCTCTTTGGTGACTTCTGTTAAAGCTGCAGTTGTATGTCATAGTCAATGCAAAAATAGTAGTTGGCTAAGCATATGCTTGGCATTATAGAGCTGACTGTCCAGGTAAATTAATGCAATTTTTACTATCTCCAGATGCTTTAATAGTGCTAGACACAGCCACAAAGATATTATCTACAGGTATGAAAAAAAGGACAAAAATCTATACATGTAACCTGACTTATATTTATAATAATTATATAGGAAGTAATTTGAGAAAATAGTTGAGGCTGATAAAAGCATTTTAGAGTACTACATGCTTAAAGAGAGTTTAGAAAGTTATTTGTTTTCTAATCCATCTAAAAAAAAAGTCTTTCAGAAGAAAAGAATTACCCATATTTCCCCGTGTATAAGACTATACCCTTTTTTGAAAAATTTGGGGTCTAAAACTGGGTGTGTCTTATACAGGGGTTGTGGCATTTCAAATACCACTGATGGAACTGAGGACGAGGCAATCTATGAAGACAGTGATTTGTCATCAGACACAGATGAGGACAAGCTCGTGGATGGGAGTTTTGACAGTGATGAGAAGTTGTATGAATTTTATGATGAATAAAACTCGAGTTCAATAACTTTATGTAATACATTTTTAAAAAATTTTGGGCCCCAAAATTAGGGTGTGTCTTATACAGGTGAGCATCTCATACATGGGGAAATATGGTAATATTTCAGTAATGTTTGTTTGGAAACTAGCTAAAGTTTGGTAAGTTTACTCTTAAGTAGATTCTTATTAGAGGCTTGAAAAGAGATATGGAAGCAGAAACTAATTAATGGAAAAATGAAATTATGGTATAAGAACTAAAAAGTAACACTATGGTTATAGTCTAGGACAGTGGTCCCCAACCCCCAGGCCGTGGACCAGTACCAGTCCGTGGACCATTTGGTACCGGTCCACAGAGAAAGAATTAATAACTTACATGATTTCCATTTTATTTATATTTAAGTCTGAACGATGTTTTATTTTTTAAAAATTACCAGATTCTCTCTGTTACATCTAAGACTCACTCTTGACGCTTGTCTCAGTCACGTGATACATTTATCCGTCCCATGCTAAAGGCCGGTCCGTGAAAATATTTTTCTGACATTAAACCGGTCTGTGGCCCAAAAAAGGTTGGGGACCACTGGTCTAGGATATTCCTCCTGCAAATAAGCCCTCTCACCTCCAGATGCCTTCCTTGGCATTCTCATGAATACCTGTAGTTGTGTGACCCATACTGAAAGTGACCATGTAATATACTCCTTCTTTTCACCTAGTTCTACTCTCTCCATAAACAGACAACTGGGTCTGAAAGAATATGCACTTAAGAAGGTTCAGATTCATCATAAATGCCTTATTTTCCTTCTAAAGTTTAAGGATTTGGTGCCATCGTATAATTTGTGACATTCATCTTGTTACATCACCATCTATAAGAGGAGCTACTATTATTCCACTTGGAGGAACAGAATGTCTTTGTTTATTTCAGTTGAATGAACTGCATTAAAGGTGATAGTTGTTCCTATTTACCACAGAGACGCAGATCCGGGAGGCTAAGCGGGCTGGCTGTCCTTCATGCAGAGCGCACAAATTTATGGTACCAGCTAGAAAAAGATTTATTCCCCTTTGGGGCTGAAATAATGGGATTTACAAATAATTCTGGAGTTTTGGGGTAAAAACTTACATAAAGATGTTTTCTAGTTGAAGATAGAGGGTAAAGTATGTAAAATTACCTCTTCTATTCCCAAAGTATAAAAATGATAGATAATGGCTTCCTTTTTTGTTTAAAATAGGGAGACAACCCCATAAACTAAAGAGGTATATATCCATGAAGCAGAAAAAGGTAACTCAGAAGAAGGAAAAGAAAAATAAAGCAATTGAAAATCCATTTATGTAGACCTTGAATACGGAGCCAACTCCAGGGATGAGGTCATGGGCTAGACCTGCATAAACCTAGAAGAAGTCAGATCTGTGCCTTCTTCTCAGGAAAAGGGGCAGAAATAAACCACCAGACTGTAACCCAGCACAGGAGCCAAGTTAGTGGTACGTGGCACGGAAATGCAATTATATAATTTTATGGTATAAAACTGACCTTTCCTATTTGTGTTTCATTTCTCATGATACACACACACACACAAAAAGGACAAAAATCACTATACCAAAGAACCAGCATAATTGCAATATTATAGTCAAATGTACTACAGCACAAAATGTACAGTCACTGCAGGATAAATTCAGGAACATCTACGAATAATTCTACAGAAGGAAGCCATGATCATTCTGTTTGGGTGCAGATCCTTAGAGAGACTGACCACATGATGATCTTTCCTTACAAGTTACATTTCTGGTCTGCTAAAATAGGATGGGGGTAATGTGTTGAATGCACAGAAAGCTTTTATGAGACCCTATAAATAAAGGAATGTACTTTAAAGAAAACGTCAGGGAAGTTTAATTACATAAATAACAGGTGTTTATTTGAATAAGGTTAGATCAAAAGAGGAGGAATTATTCTAAAGACATAGCTAACAGGTATTTATGTAAAAACAGTTTCCCGGTCATTAAACCATTTTTAATGAAAATGTAAAAGATAACAAAAACTATACTAAGGTCAAGCTGCTTGAAGAAATATAATTCCTCAAAGGTTTTGATTTAAATCTGTAGCTTGAACTCCCTCCCAAAAGAAGTTGCAAAGATTCAGACACTTGAGAGCTATTTTCTCAACCACACTCAAGTGAACCATATTTACCACTGAGAAAGTCGACACCTAAGACTCACAGCAACCAGGAAATGAAATGACATGGTCGGTGTTTGCTTTTCATATAGCCTGTTAAGAGCAACACACGCACACACACAAGAGAATTCAGTCCCATTGTGAATATGGACAGGTTGAAAGGACATCTGAGCCTTTTCCTCCTCTCCCTGTTTTCCCCCAAACTGGTTTAGCTGGGATCATGTGGGATCTGGCTCACAGGCTGTAGTTTGAAAATCTCTGCTCTGTGTTCTATACGTTGATGCTATTACTGGTGAGTTTTAATAAAATACATGTCTGCTCCAACTCAGTGTGTGTTTATTATTTACCTTTAATAAAAAAATAGCGTTCTGAAGGTGAGTTAATTTGTAAAACTCGAGCTCCCCAGTCAGCCCTGATACATGTGAACCCAGCGACCCTTAGCTGCACTCATTCATTTGCAGAGTAAATACAAATAATTTTTCTGGTTTGAAATAACTAGAACTGAGTGAGGGCAAAGTTCACAACTCCAACCCCTATGGCTGAATTTAGTACTGCATCTGCAAATTCGAAATCAACAGTGCTAGGAACAGTGCTGGTAAAGAGGAAGAAACAGTCTTTGAGTGTCTTTGATATTGTCACTCCATGCACAGATCATTCCCTGAATAGGGTGGAATGTATTCTCTTCAAGGCATTCTTCATGTGTTTCTTTCCTATTTTTCACACAAAAAAAGTACTTTAATGAAAATTTTAAAATGTTAATCCATTACTTTTTTGTTTTTAAAATTTTTAACCAGCATGATTATAAGTACAAACTTCAATGCAAGAAATTTTTTGTCTGAATTTTTTTCCTGTAATTATCACTGTTAGTGCCTGTTTCATTTCATGATTATTACTAAAATTTTTGTTATCTAAGGAGGGTTATCAAATGATCATTTACATATATAACTGTTCTATGATTTTATGGAGAAAGTATAAAAAATTTAAATTTACTTGGGGAAAGGTTTAAATTTTTTAATTGATTTTATTGGTGTAAAAGGTTTAGATATTTTAGCATACACAAAGATAATTTATTTAAAGGTAAATTAATTTGAGTTGCTAACAAAGAATTAATAATATATTAGAGGCAGTTCAGAGAACACAAAGACTGAAATTCCACAGAACAATTCAGATAAAATAACAGATGTAAAGAACAAGCAAGCTGCAGTCCCGGTAGAAGGCAGACATGAGGGAACGTGTTTTATGATTGTGAGGACACAAGGACCTTGAAGTCCAGCCTCATCACCAATAAAAGTGCCTTTCCTCAAAAGAATCTGGCTTTTAAATAAACCTAGCCTTCTTCAAACATCACTAGAAAGTCAAAGGGAGACTTGTGTCAAAGTCTTACACCCTTTTTTTATTTTTTTACCCAATCATCTACCCCATACTCTTTCCTTTTTAACTTTGATGATTAGTGATGGTGAACATCATTTCATATGTCTATTAGCCATTGGGATGCGCTTTTTGGATATGATAGTCTCTCCAAAACCGAATCACTGGATTCATCAAGTATTATTATATCAAAGAAGTTTACTAGTTTCTTAAAAATTAAGCATAATAAAAAATAATTTAAATGCCTTCAATATCACATTCTTTAGCATTTAAATCTATTACATGGTTTTAGAGATGTTAAGAATATACAGTTTTATCAAGTCAACAAACCTTTACTAATAATTTACTAGTTGTGGGCAAGAAATATCAACTCAAACTACTGCCAGTCGATTTTTTCCATCAAAATAAGAGTGGGGATGAAATGATAGAGTGAGAAGAAAGAGAAGACAGTATAGATTACCTTACTAGATCTCAGGTTCAAAGTACTAGATGTTATGCAGACCTTATTAAATTCCATTGTTTGGTGTCAGAGAAAAAAATACTTTTTTCTTTAGAAAAACTTGGCTCTTCAAGTGTGGTGCTCGTAATAATAAATACCGAGTCTCCTACTTGTTTGCTCTTTCACAAGGTTTATGAGCCCCTTCCACCATTACAAAATAGCTCTCCGAAGCCAGTCCCTGCCTAAACACAAATCCAAACAATATCATATAGCCCGATGCGTGGCTGTCCGTAGGACTGGGTCAAAATGTTAGGCTAATTCCAGAGTTCTCTCAGCGTTGAGAAAAGAATAAATGCACAACTTATATATATATTTCTCCAACATTGTTCACAGTGATGTTTTGAATGATTTTGAAAAACCTCTACTGTCATGAATTCCCAGGGCTCAGGAACCAGGCTGAAATTCCAGGACGTCATCTGAACACATTACACTGGTTTCCGAAAATAAGCAAATCATACCTGCCTTTCTAGATTGTTAGGAGCAAATAAATCTGAATGCAAGGGTGAGCAAGAAGACATTGTTTCTTAAAGACAAAAATCTCAATATAAATAGATTCATTAGGTTAATGTCTCTCTAAAGGTAATTTAATAAAATGAAAGAATCTTCTAAAAGATTCTAAAAGATCTTCTAATCTTGCTAAAAATAGTGCTCACATCTTCATTAGAATGGCCAAACCTCCTACCCCAAATCATAACAAATGAAATAAAAAGATCTCTAATGACTTTGATGAGTCTCTTTAGAAACAAATTCCCTTTTATAAAAGCATATTCTAAATTCAGTGATTGTAATCTGAAATATCAGAATGTAATCTGATTTAAGAAGCAGGGGTTTTATTTGTTTGCTTTTTATTTTAGTGAGAGAAGTGGAGGCAGAGAGACAGACTCCTGCATGTGCCCCAACAAGGATCCACCTGGTAAGCCCACTAGGCAGAAGCCACAGAGCCATCCTCAGCACCCATGGCCAACTTGCTTGAACCAATCCAGCCATGGCTGCAGGAGGAGTAGGGGGGAGGGGGAGTCGCTTCTCCTGTGTACCCGGACCAGGGATTGAACCCAGGACATCCACACACCGAGCTGATGCTCTACCACTGAGCCAACCAGCTAGGGCTAAGAAGCAGGGTTTTTAGAAAAACTTTTTGGAAGAGTTTTTAAGTCAAAGACAAAAAAGCCTCAAAATTCTACAACTAAGATTAAAACTGTTGCAAAAAGGAAACATGCAATCAGTGTAGAATTCAGGAGGATATAGTAATTCTATCTTTGGGTTGTTTTTTAATGTTAAACAGAAAGATAAAGTGCAGAAAATATTAAATAATACTTTTATATTTAGCATATAAAATTTGTAATGAAAAGCAATAGCTTTCTCCCCCAACTCCTACCTCAATACAGGGTACAGTCCCACTCGCCAGAGAAATTAATTTTCAAGTATTTTCTGCTTAACTGCTTTTGCTGGTGACTTCCACAACTATAGGGAGTATGTGCTTTCCTAACTCCGGACATGGGCAATACATACCACTTCCCTGCTAGTCTGTAACTTGTTGCTCCCTATGTAAATGTTTCCTGTCTTCTTTTTCCTCTTTAACTCTGTGTTCGAGAAGTTATTCTTCAATTTTATACTCCAGATTTTCTAAATCAAAGAGCTTTGTTTTGCCCTTTCATTGTCCCTTTTCCCCTCATTGACTTCCTTTCTTTATGGAGACAATTCTTCTTATCCTGTTGATGTTCTAAACAACATCATGTTCTACTCATTTTGAAGTTCTCTTTCATTCCTGAATCACCTGTTGCCTACAGTTACTTTTGTGTGACTTCCTCTTTCTCATTGAACTTCCACTCCTCAGTTCCCTTTAGAGCAGCGGTTCTCAACCTGTGGGGTGCGACCCCGGTGGGGTCGAACGACCAAAACACAGGGGTCGCCTAAAGCCATCGGAAATACATATTTTATTTAAAAATGTATTGTATAATAAATATGTATTTGAGAACCGCTGCTTTAGAGGGTGAGCCAGGGATGGGGTCCCTTTTCCATGTTTGAGGATAAGGTTGTGTTGACTCCGAGGAGCCTGGCCTGTTTCCACTGGGGCAGGCTTCCATCTCCACCAGACCTCCCTATCAGCGGGGAGGTGGACAGGGAGCTCTGTGTGCATGCCTTTCAGGTACTGATGGCCATTTTGGGGGTACATATATTGTGGAGGATCCACCATCATCAGGATGCAGAGGGTTATTTTGGAGTGCCAATACCCAGTTTAGTAACCTTAGCTCTCCTCGGAATGTTACTCATTTTCTTCATAGAGAGCACTCTGATTTTCTTGCCTGGGTGTAAACACAAAGGAACTGTTCAGTGCTGGAGGTGAAAGGACGGGGGTGTCAGGGTGTTGTCTGGTACAGGACTCAATGGCACCCCTCAATCAGCTCCCTGCTCCTGCTCTTCCCACATCGCTCCTGGCACCTGCGTCTCTGGAGTTCCACCTGAGAGGCACTGGCTGGCACCCCTGTGAGTTGAGTTTCGAAGGGCGGGGACTCCTGCTCTTCCACAGCTTCCGTGCTGCGCTGTATCCACGTCCCATCCCACACTCTCTTCCCGCCCTCAAAGGGCTTGTTGACAGCCCTCCCTTTCCCTGACCTAGAGTGTACTGCCATGGGCAGATCAATCCTGTCTTCTCCGCGCCACCCCCTCGAGCGCCCCTTTGAATTAGTTCCATGGCACAGTACATTAACAACCATCATCATCTTCCTGTGACGGCTCAAGCTCTGCCTTCCTGGATCAACAGGCTTTTTCTTTTAACCTCTATTTGTCGCTCAAGTCTCAGCTCAACACTGCGGCTCTGGGGGACCTTCTGTGACCTCCGTGTCAGGTGTCCCTTCCATGTGCTCCCACAGCACCGCCTGGCACCTCCGCATGGTGCCCAACTAGTCTCCCCGCCATGAGGCCAGGACGGCCTTGGTAACAGAGACTGAGATATTTCCAAATCACATAAAATCGAGCATAATTCCTTATCTGAAATGTTTTTTGAATTAATGTAAAAAAAATTACCCAGGGAAAATTTTCTAAGCATATGTAGTATTTTTTTTCCCAGAAAAAAATGTTCTCTAGGGTGAATTCTAGTCTCAAAATGATTAATATGGAGATCATTGGTAAAAAAAAAAAAAAAAAAAAAAAAAGAAAAGAAGAAGAAGAAAGAAAGAAAGAAAGAAAGAAAGAAAGAAAGAAAGAAAGAAAGAAAGAAAGAAAGAGAAAAGAAAAAAAAATGTGGGAAGTAGTGCCATACATCCTTTTTGTAAATATACAACTCACATCTTAGCATATTAAAAATCCTGAAATGAACAAAAGTCATTAAATTTTATTAACTTGGTTTTTCCAAAAGTTACTTAACTACATAACAATTTTTTTTTTATGAAATGACAAGTAAGGTCCCACAGTTCTAGTGCTTCAGGGAACAGATATTGGGAAATTATGACAGTAAAAACAATATATATTGAGTGAGATGGCAAAAAAATATAAATATATTGAACTGAAACCTGTAATCAGATTAGGGCAGAAGCCAGGAAAAGAACACACACACAAAAATAAAACAAAAACTTAGGAAGAGTGGAGAATGCTGAAATCTGTAATAAAGTGTGTGATTCTGGAATGGCGGGCCACCTGTGATCACGGAGGATGTGAGGATGAGAGCTGACCTTGCATTCTTGAGCTAGAGCTAAAATAAGGAAAATAACTGGGTCTCAGAGAAGCTCTGTGTTTCTTTATCTCCTTGGGAGAGAAGCTTAGGTCTTGCCCAGGAGTCAAACGTGTGCTTGGTCCACCATAGTGCCCTGCAAGACTTTATCTTTCGTGGGCCAAGGCCAAACTGAAGTTTGTTAGGCAGATCTTCAGTATCAAGTAAAGAAAAAGGATTCAGTCAAACACAGTTTAAATTAATTCAAACCAACCTGAAGTAATTTTTTAAATCACTTTTAATGCTCCTTAGAGTAAATGCATAAATAAGTTATATCAAATCAGCCCTTGGAATGGTGTACTTCACCGACTCCAATCAGTTGAGGCTGGTGGATGGATATAAAGCATGCATTTGAAACACTTTAGGGCATTTGTCTATATACTTATACCACTATACATTGTTTTCATTGGGTAGCTCAGAACAGAGCCATATGCAATCAGATAAGTCAGTGGAGAATATAGACAAAAGGGAGTTTTAATGATTACTCTTCATTAATAATTTGGTATGTGTGGGTTTTGAAACACTATCTTTGAATGTTGTCCAATGACCTCAGTATTGACTGAACTTAGCTTGAATGTGATATTTTGACTCTCCTTCTTGGCTCAGAAATCTAGAACACCGCTTTCTGTGAATGGGTAAAATAAATAATTCAATATGTTGTAATACAAAGACTACACGTCAAGGAGAGAGAGAAAAAAAATTAGTTCCAGATAGGTGTACCATAAATGAGTCGCAGGATTGCATGCACACTCTCTTTGATCTCTTTGAGACTTATTTCCATCCAACGGCCATGTTTGGTGGAGAGAGGGAGAATCAACTAAACAGGAGTAATACATTAAATTAAATGCTTAGTAGGGGCACAAACTGACAAATATTATATCAATATTATTCTCCTTACATAAAGAACGGAGAGTGGTTAAAACCACAGAGACAGATGGCAGAGGGTGATTTTCAGGGGATGGGGGGATGGGGCACAGAAAGTGATTGCTGATTTTCAGTTGGAGAAGATGAAAGCATTCTAAAGATGGATGGTAGTGATGGTTGCACATAATGTGAATACACTTGATGACACTAAACTATAGACTTAAATTCTTAAAATGGTAAATCTTATGTTTTATATATACATATATATATGTTATATATACACACACACACACACACACACACACACTCTCACACATACACACCCCAATTTTTAAAAAGTAGTAAATTTTAAATGCCTAGAGGGCTAAGGAGATGACACAAATAGAAATGCAGTTTGAGTATAATACAGTCAAGTTTGGAAGGTGTCACACTGGAGGACCTAAACCCTGTTGACCCAAGACTACAGGCTGATGTGTGTGACAAGTATTTACTAAGCATGTAGAGCCAGACACTCTTCCAGGTGTTCAACTTGGATCAACCCCCAAACCGGTTCCTCTGGAGCCTTGACTTCTTCATGAGTCTTTACGGAATGCATATCCTGGCCAGTGTGCATGCTGGGCCAGCTCTGAGCTCCCCTCAACTGTGGCCAGATGGGAAGGGCTGCTCAGGATTGCCAGATCTTCTGGGTTTTTTCAAGAGAAGCCAAGCAGCTGGTATTTTAGGTGAAGTCTTCAAATGTTTGAATGTTGGAATGTAATTCAATTGTTAAAAAAACACTGTGCAGGCCAAACATCTACAGGCCCAAACCAGCCACTGGGCCCTCGTTTGCAACTTCGAAAGGGAATGCCACCTAATGTTCAGTAATTTCACTTAAAACAGACAAGAGATGATTAGCTCAGAGTGTTTGTAAAATCCTTTAAGATCATTTTTTTCAAGTCAGCTTTCTCATTATTTAATTCATGAACAGTATTTTGCTTATTATATATTAAGTGAAATTATATACAAAGGCAGAGAGGAAAAGGCTGGATTGTGAAACACACACACACACACACACACACACACACACACACACTCTTCCCAGCATGGAATGTAGCACATCTATACTATATTTCTGAAACAACGTAGCAAGCTGCTTCCCGATGGAGCAATGATGAAGACCCCCCAGACATTCACTCCACAGACCTAAAGCTGCCTTTGTTCAGACAAAAAACAGGAGAAAATTTATGAGCGTCTCTTTAACTCTTATCAATATGTTTCGAGCCCCAGAGCACTTTCATTTTGCAGGTGGTACTTAAACACTTGTGTCACAGAGTTTAAAATATCATTCATAAGAATCCTAAGCCCCTAAGACCCATTAATTAACCCCGTATTATTAAACACTTGAAAACCCAATCATTTACCGCTCCCATGCCTGCCAGAGGAGCAAATGTTAACAAGCACTTTCACCTCAATAAATAAAGAATTGTTTCCAAAGTTGAGATAGATGTATGTTCAAATTGTGTTATGTATGTTGTTGGGGCGGTTTGGGTTATAAGAAAATTTTTATTGTGTCTTTTAAAGAATTACCTTTCTGCGAAGACTCCATTCGTTTCTTTCTGTCACCCTCCTCCCCGGCCCTCCCAACAAGCCACCCACTAATCTAAGCACTCTCAAACACGAACCTTGTAAGAAGTGCTTCTTTACACATGTGTAGTATATCAGGTAACTAAATGAAATGCTGCTTGGGGCTACGAAGTGGACATGGAAATGACTCCCTAGGCAGCTACATATCCAAAGTGGCAGGAAAATCCACTGTGAAGATGCCGGGGTCAGATGTCCATTTCCAGTGGATGACGAGAGGCAACATCAAACAAAGCTCTAGGGAAGAACAAGAAGCCTTGAGGCCCCAGGGCCAGATAATGATAGAAATAAAACTTACTAAAAGCATCAATTTGCAGTTAAAAATTGATATAAAAATGATCATGTCTAAAACTGTCATGAATAGAAACAAAACTAAAAGAGCCAGTAATATTTAGAGAAGTCGCTGATTAGCAGGGAGATCGGGGCTCCATGGTCTTTGTCTTTTACTTCGTATCTTAGTCCTGAATTCAATAAGGAATTTAACACAGGTCATGAAATTGGGAGCCAGAAACTCTGTGTTTAAACCTTGCCTTGGCCATTTTCTATGCGGATAAGTCTGCTCCTTAATCTCAAAATAAATGGGAATAATATAGACTGCATAAAGCTATTTTTGCAAGGATTCAATTACATTAAAATATGAAGAAGTAGCATTATTTGAAACCAGACCAGTTTAGGTACTTGCTCTATTATTTATTAGTTGCCTGACATATAGAAAATACTTAATGTCTCTAAACCTCAATTTATTATTCTCAGAAATGAATAAGATAACATATAAATCACAGGACTGCAATTATTAAGTAGGGTAATGTACGAAATATGTTAGCACAATGACTGCTTATGATACACTAAAAAAGTTAATTATCACCAGTAAATTAAAGTACCCGGAGAACATTTCAAGTTTCAAAAGTCTTTTTTTTTGTTTGTTTGTTTGTTTGTTTTTTTCCTTTTTTTTGTACTTTTCTGAAGCTGGAAACGGGGAGAGACAGTCAGACAGACTCCCGCATGTGCCCGACCGGGATCCACCCGGCACGCCCACCAGGGGCGAGGCTCTGCCCACCAGTGGGGCGATGCTCTGCCCCTCCGGGGCGTCGCTCTGCCGCGACCAGAGCCACTCTAGCGCCTGGGGCAGAGGCCAAGGAGCCATCCCCAGCGCCCGGGCCATTTTTGCTCCAATGGAGCCTTGGCTGCAGGAGGGGAAGAGAGAGACAGAGAGGAAGGAGGGGGTGGGGGTGGAGAAGCAAATGGGCGCTTCTCCTATGTGCCCTGGCCGGGAATCGAACCCGGGTCCCCCGCACGCCAGGTCGACGCTCTACCGCTGAGCCAACCGGCCAGGGCCACAAGTTTCAAAAGTCTTAATCAAGTCTGAATATAATAAATAGAAAGATAATTTATCTGAAGGGCAGCCATACTACTTGTATCTTTTCCAATTATGGCCGACATGTACCTGCAGTTTTCAACAATAACCAGTATGAACAGCAATAGCAGCCAATGCTTCTCACTCTCTCTCTCTCTCCCTCACACACACACACATACACATATACCCACACATGTCTTAACTAAGGTGGTATTTTAAGAAGCTCCTTATAGCTAAATATCCTTCCTAAGAAAGATAGAAAAGGAATTTTGATATGGAATTAAGAGAGCATTAGCTAAAATAAGCTAAAAAGTGTTCTAGAATTCCCAATAAACATTGGAAAGCTAGCCAATGAGAATTCAGAAAATAACAATACTGCTACTTTGATAAATGCCATACAGATTGTAGCCAATGGCCTGGTATGCCTCCTGGCTCTATCTCTTCTGTCAACATCCCTTTGAAAGGCCCCCCGGTCACTTGGTATGCATTGCCATCCATTTGGCTTCCTAATGTCATGTCAGTTCTCCAATCAAAACGTTTCCAAGATGTGTCCATTTCTTAACCAGGTAGGTACAAACGTAGCCTGGATTTCAAAGCTGTCCAAGTGTCCACCAGTAGAGAAGTGGATAAACAAGCCGTGGTATATTTACAGGATAGAATACTACTCAGCCATAAGAAAAAAAAAGCGGGGGGGGGGGGGGAGGGTCTTACCTTTCATGACAGCATCGATGGACCTGGAGAGCAAGCATTATTTTTTTTAAATTTAATTTCTTGTGTTTACACAGATTCTAGTGTGGCTCCAAATGCATACCCCTCCCTCCCTGGTATTCCCCTCAATATCTCAAGCATTATGTTAAGTGAAATAAGCCAGTCAGAGAAAGAAAGACAAGTACCATATGATTTCACTCATGTGTGGAAAGATTCTAATGAACAAAATGAGTACACAGAGACAGACTCATAGAGAGTAGGCTAACAGCTGGAGGGAGGATGGGGGGGTGGATTGAGCAATAAAGAACAAAAAGAGAAAAGAGTCAGGAATACAGACAACAGCCTGGTGACTGCAGGGGGCAAGGGCTGTGGGAGGTGGGGGTGTGTATAGGGAAGTAAATGGTGATGGAGGGAGACTTGACTTGGGGTGCTGAACACACAACACAGTGTGCAGAAGACATGCTGTATAATTGTGCATCTGACATCTGTATAATTGTGTGAACTACTGTCACCTTGATAAATTCAATTAAAAAGGAATCTCTCTAAAATGAGGGTCAGCTCATTCCTCCAGGTTAGCTTGCATTCTGCCCTGCAGGAGAACCATGCTCCAGGTTTTTTTGTTTTTGTTTTTGTTTTTTGTTGTTGTTGTTAATTTTTTTTAATATTTCATTTATTCATTTTAGAGAGGAGAGGGAGAGACAGAGAGAGAGAGAGGAGAGACAGAGAGAGATGAGGGGAGGAGCTGGAAGCATCAACTCCCATATGTGCCTTGACCAGGCAAGCCCAGGGTTTCGAACCGGCAACCTCAGCATTTCCAAGTGGGCGCTTTATCCACTGCACCACCACAGGTCAGGCCCATGCTCCAAGTTTGTGGGGCCATGCATTCCCGAACTTTCTGTTTCTTCCTCTGCCTCATTCAGTTCTTTCCCCTGAAATGCCTCTTTTCTGTCTTTATTCATTTGAATCCCTAGCTAATTGAAAGATCCTTGAGAACAAGTAATCTTTACATACATTTATACATTACTTGTTTCAGATAACAAAAGGCTTCCCTGTGTTTTCTCATCCTCCAATAACAAGCGTCAATTCAATCAGGTGTCAATTATGCAGTCAATATTGTAAGAGACACTGTAACTGAAGTGCTAAAAGTTACTTGCTGAACTTAATTCTCAGCTCTAAAAATAATATGCTTTACCTAGTTTGCATTTAAAACAGCAATATTAGGCATTTGGTTTTATTTGGGCATATACACTTGTTTTAAGTGTACGGATGCATTATATTTAGAACTCTCTAAAGGATCTATGATGTAACTTTTCTCTAGAAACAATTGCTGTCTACTTTGAAGAAAAAAAAATTTTTAATTAAACTATAAGGTGAAAATACAATGTCCACCTTATTATTACATTGGCCTTCATTTTACAAATAAGCTAAAATTATTCATTATTCAAAACACATCAGACAAGAATATAAAACCAAACTAGCATAAACAGTTCTGTGTACAGAAAATGGAGTCAGGATAAATTCAGTAAAACTTTGCTTTGCAATGGGTAAAACAATCTTTCTGACTTCATGTAATTTTTCCATATATTTCATAATAAATCAAGTATATGAAATCATCTTGATTTCTGCCATCATGTTTAATCAACATTTCCTTGCAATGTAATGTTTTCCATTTCTCCATTTAAATTTTTCCAGGTCTGGCTTGGAATTTCTCCTATATTATTAATAAAACATGAAGTGACTTAATATATCTTGATTTTCCTTAACTTTGCCTCTCTGGTAGCCATTTATCATTTTCTTAATATGGGATTCATAAATTTTTATATATATAGCAAAAAAATAAGCAAGAAAATGTGTGTAAAAAGAACTATAACAACTACTGTACAGTATCAACGCATCTGGAAAAACAGGAACCTAGTATATGTCTGTACTTTTCTTAGATTAACAATCAAACCCACTGCTTTAAACTCAGAAATATTTCACATGAAAAGATGACTAGAGACTGAACAAAAATATATTATGAATGTAACAAACACACTTGAATAAGTATATCCAATATTTTCTAATCCATCGAGTAGTCTTTAAATGTAGATAAGCTTCAACTGAGGAAAAAAAACTATCGCAAATAATTGGAGATTGTTTACAAATTCTTCTTCTTTCTTAGTGAGAGAGAGGGACAGATAGGAAGGGAGAGAGATGAGAAGCTTTAGGTCTTTGTTGCATCACCTTAGTCGTTCCTGGGGAACAATTTTTTTTTCATTTTCTGTTGCGTGAGGTTTTAGAACTGTTTCTATATAATTCTGCATAGCTGATTCCAAATCTGAAATCTGTTTTTTGGTGCATGATCCAGTTTTTATGTAATTTTAATTTCTTTTTGTTACAGTTAATGGCATGCTTTGGTTTCTAAATTGGAGTTAAAGGGCAATGACTCTTGGATTGAACATAACCACAAGGCAATTAATGTTTTACAAACATCACTTTTACATAATTGTAGTTTTTAAATGTAAAAACTTATTATCTGATAAAAAACACCCTGTTATTTTGCTTTAAGATTGAACCATAGCTTCTTCAAGTAGGCGTAAATGTAAGAATAGTCCTGCCACCTTCTGTTATATATGTGGCTGTTACACACTTCAACGTCAAAGGCGCAATATTTCATCATTTGTGACACATACATATATTGCCTATTTTCAAGTTTCCCTTGGCAATCAAGACAAGAATTGGGTTTCTCATATTGTGTGTCATAATTGTGAGGAAATGCTTCATGACTGGATGAAAGGAAATTGCAAAGGAATGCCTTTTGGTATTCCCATGGTTTGGCGTGAACCTAAGGACCACAGCAGTGACTATTATTTCTTTCTGATCCATACAAAGGGCATTGGCATTAAAAAATAGCATATGATCGCATATCCTAACACAACCTATCCCACACTCTGAGAAGCTCCCGGTTCCAGTTTTCAGTGGTTTTATTTCTTCTAAGGACGAAGAAAGTGAACATGGTGATTAAGTGTATTTTGATAAGATGCATGAGGAAATGGTTGTAGAATCTGAAGGGTCTTCTTCTGATGCCAAGCAGTCATTAACTCCTCAGCAGTTTAGCCAACCCTAATTGAATGACTCAATAAGAATGACATAAAAATTGTCCTTGTCTGTCTGAAGTATGAGGAGCATAACTGGATCATTTGTGTGGATCTTAAAATGGTAAATTTTCTGCTAGGACAACAGAGAAGTTTCACGAAGTATCCTTGCTTTCTGTGTTTGTGGGACAACTGAGCTTGGGAGAAACACTGGACACAGAAGGAGTGGCCTAAACGTAAAGCTCTGAAAGTAGGGATACAAAATATTGTGAATGAACCTGTAGTTAATCAAGACAGGATCATTTTTTCCCCACTTCACTTCAAACTTGGCTTAATGAAGCAGTTTGTTCAGGCTTTGAATAGAGAAAGTGAATGTTTTTAACATATTATTTCTGCTTTTCCTGCCTTGTCTTTCGAGAAGATAAAAGCAGGTGTATTCGATGGACTTCAAATTCGCACCCTTATACATGACAAAGAATTTGCCAGGAAGATAAATAAGGAGGAGAAAGCAGCATGGCAGTCTTTTGTGGCAGGTATAAAGAACTTCCTTGGCAACAAAAAAGCAGAAAACTATGAACTTCAGGTTCAAAGGATGCTGTTGGCTTTCTGTGACATTGCATGTAACATGAGTGTTAAGATTCACTTCCTGAACAGTCACCTGGATAAGTTTCCCAAAAATCTTGGAGCTGTTAGTGATGAGCAGACTACTGCTGGAGCACCAAATGAGATTGTCCTCAACAAATACACAAATGCAAGAGCTACAAATGCAAATTTTTGCCTGAATAGAATTTAAATAAGTTTTGCGCAAATTTTATGAATAAAATAAGTATTTTAATATGTTCTATTTCAAATTGTAGACAAATTCTTATGCAATCATATCTCAGTGTATTAGTGTATTTACTGCATTATATAAATTATTATATTTTCACAAAGATGATGCCCAAGAAGACATTCTACTTCATTATGTTAAACTAAATGTTGAAAATTGTACAATAAGATGAAAACCTAAAATCTTGAATTGCAAAAAAACTGTAGCTTACAGAGAAAAACTAATGTCAGATTTGAGATCAGCATACTTGAATTAGGTAAGAACAACTGTTTTTGTGGATGCAACAAAAATTTTGTTCTCCAGTGTTATATTCTCTTGTCTGCCATGACCAAGGTCAGGGAGACTACAGCAGAGTGAGTGACCCCTTGCTCAAGCCAGCAACCTTAGGCTCAAGCCAGTCACCATGGGGTCATACCTATGATCCCATACTCAAGCTGATGAGTCTGCGCTCAAGCTGGCTACCTTGGAGTTTTGAACCTGGGTCCTCTGTGTCCCAGACCTACACTCTAGCCACTGCGCCACTACCTGGTCAGGCTGTTTTCAAATTCTTGAGTTAGATGATTGTTCTCCACATCTCATTCACCTTAGCTCCAGGGAACACAGTCATCATAAGTAACAGCAAATTAAGAGAGTGGTTAACTACTCTAGACTCTTTTGAAAGATGACCTGTTTTAACAGGACATGCAAATATCTAATATTCTGGCCTGAATCTTTTTTTCCTCCTGGCTATAAAATATACAATTCCAAAGAATATCTGGTAAAACAAAGGCCTGAAGATTTCTTAAATATTTAAATGTTTAGCACTGACAGTTTGAAAACATTATGTAGCAAATAAATGGAAAAATAGTTTTTTCCATTTTCCATTACTATTAAAATTTTTATTATTTTAAATTATTATATTTATGTTATTATTTTTAAACTTATCTTTTATTATTATGCACTAAACAAATGGAAAAAAATTCAAAACATTTTAGTTTCATTTTATGAAAAGAACATATTGAATACTATTTACCCAGGAGACAACAGTTACTAAAATGAAGTTACATGTAACTTAAAAGTTTGATGTGAACACATTTAATGAAGTCAGTGGATATTTAAATAAGATTTCATTATGTACAAATTACTGCATATCCTAGACTCATCAGTAACTAGAAACAGTACCTACATCTCATCAAATCAAAAAGCTGGTGAGAATAATCAAAGAATTGGTTTAGTTTTCTGATTCTTGTCTCCATAAAGAAGAAAATTAATTTATTACCTTTTCTTCCCCATAGACATTTTGACTCTTCTGATGAAGTTAGAACTTACTTGACTGTACAGGGTGGGGCAAAAGTCGGCTCACAGTTATTTGTATGGAAAATACAATAATAAATGCTACTACAAGAGTGAGACTCCTATTTCACATCCTTTCGACTATGAACCTACTTTTGCCTCACCCTATATTGGCTCCCTTAAGGCCCTAAAGGCCATTTACATGTAAGACATTTTTCAACATAGTTGTAACACTTATAGGTTCACCTTGTTCTAAAAATGATAGTCTCCCAAGAGCAGTAGACCAGGAAAGAGGAACACATAGAAAACATTTTTTATCTCTTAGCCCCAAGAGACACAGTGATTTATGGAACAGCCCCCTTGAGCAATGGTCCCCATTCAGAGGCCACATTAGCAATGGGCTGTAGAGAGGGGCCACTGTGGCGGTCAGGCAGACACAGACCGTGTCCTTCACACTCCCTCCTAAAGGCAATCTGCCTGCGTCTCTCCTGTGCCTCTACCTGGAAATGGGAGACTGCCTCCTCCAGGTTTTGCAGAACCATCATTGCCTGTATGGACAACTCTGCAGAAGGAGAGAGCAGAAGTTATTGTGGAGAGCTTTCCTATCCACAGTGAGTAACGGGACACGGGTTGAAAGGAGGAAACAGCAGCACTCTCACTTGGAAACAGAGAGAAGAAAAGGATTCTGAGATGGGAAGGAGCATCGAAGGAAGGGAAGGAAGGCACGGGTGGGGAGTGTGTGTGTGTGTGTGTGTGTGTGTGCGCGCGCGCACAGTCCCAAATAACAAGCCTATATTCTGTGTGTATGTATTCCTTAAGCAACAGTACCAAACCCCTCTCATCATTTTACTTAACTTGAGCTGGCTTTTTTTTTTTTTTTTTTTTTGGTATTTTTCTGAAGCTGGAAACGGGGAGAGACAGTCAGACAGACTCCTGCATGCGCCCGAAGGGGATCCACCCGGCACGCCCACCAGGGGGTGACGCTCTGCCCACCAGGGGGCGATGCTCTGCCCCTCTGGGGTGTCGCTCTGTTGCGACCAGAGCCACTCTAGTGCCTGGGGCAGAGGCCAAGGAGCCATCCCCAGCGCCCGGGCCATCTTTGCTCCAATGGAGCCTCGCTGTGGGAGGGGAAGAGAGAGACAGAGAGGAAGGAGAGGGGGAGGGGTGGAGAAGCAGATGGGTGCTTCTGTGTGCCCTGGCTGGGAATCGAACCCGGGACTTCTACATGCCAGGCCGATGCTCTACCACTGAGCCAACCGGCCAGGGCCTGGCTTTTTTTTTTTTTTTTTTTTTTTTTTTTTAATATGAAGTCCTGGGACCAACACACATAGATCGTGTTTCAGTTGGTCTGATATGAGGCCAGGGGAGCTATATGTCAACTTAATTTCTCAAGCCCTTCTGAAGATCAAACTGGCTTGAGGGTTACAGCCAACGAGATCTTGGCCTCATCAGATCGCTTGCATCTAGCCAGTGCGTTAATTAGTACTGGCTGCAAGAAGAATTTGGTAATCCCAGGGCCGAAAAGGGCTGGAATCTTCTATTTTGGGAACCGGGAAGTAGGGAACCTATACAGAGGAGAGGAAAGTGAAGAAAGGCTGTCAGGATGCCTGAGGCCTAATGTATGCTCCAACTCTATCTGGGCTTCATGTATAAAATAACCCATAATGAACTTCTGACTCCCAAATTCTATGTTTTCTAAGTGTCACACGGTGAGTGTTCGCAGTCAGTCATTAGGAGGTCAATAACTCCTTATTTTACTGATGCAGTTAGGATGTAGAGGCTAGTCTGGCTTCAGGTAAAGGGCCTAACCGTGAAGGTTCCTTCTAGAGAACATGGATGCACAGAGCTCCATAGATGGCCCGGGCAAGAATATTTCAGTTGTCCCAGCCACCATCACGTACCAAATGATCTGCCCTGGTGGCAAGAGCAGTGTGTATGATGCAAATTTGTACTTTCTATGAGAGAAGCAATTTTCTTCAAGTTGGCCGGTTCCAGACCGACAACCACTTCCACCAAGTTGAGATGTCCTGAGTAAGGGTCAGAACCCAGCTTCTTTGATTTTCATGTTTCTGTGAAGAGAAGCCGGAGGTGGATTCAAGAAGCGGAGATGATTCCAGCACAAGGAAGAACAAGAAAGCCCAGATGCAGTTGAATCAGGCCCTGGTCGGGGTGCTCACATCGTCGCCATAGCTTCAAACAGGAATTATCTTTTCGGTTTTATCCCTTCATTCAATATTTTGAAAACCTACCTACTCTATCAGCATTACTTGGTTAGATGTCTCCTACATTTTCCCTCTTTAAATATACCGACACCCTTCCCTCTAAAAATCTATAAACTTTCCAAACAGGACGACAGAACATAAGACCAAGTCAGGCAATACAAGGTATAAGCATCTGACTTGTCACTCCATATTTTAATTCCAAGTTCAAAGCACTGGTTTTGTCTTCTTCTTCTTAATTTGCTTTGCATAAGCTGCGTATAAGCTTTTTCTCCCTCCTGCAGAATGGAAATATTTACAGCTACGTACTCAGTCACTACAAAACAATTTAGTTGTCTCATGGAATCCATTAGAACAGGATTTCTACCTGCTCCTGATTACTTCATGACTTCCTCCCCCACTTTCCAGAACTTTTATTTTATTTTTTTACCAACAGTCTGATGAATCCAACATGAGGGGCCTGCTATCCAGCTGTGTATTGATTTATGCACAACTATAGAGCTCATTTGGCTCCTTCCAGGGAAATTATTTTATCTTCCTTATACTATCAGAGCAGACCCTATCTGGGAACCCCCTCAGCCTCTCCTACTCTAATCTATCCCTCATCTCCACAGAGCTAGACTCTTGTCATGCTTCCAAATTGGCTAACCCACTCCTAATTATTTAAAAAGACTCTCATACTTCGAAACATGTCATTTTACTGAATTATGAACCTTTCAAAACAGATGCTAACTAAGAAAACATTTGATATTAAAATACGTATTTTTCAATAGTGGATTATGATCTTCTGGGAAACAAATTTATAAGGATCATCTGGTTGCAAAATGTGATTTTTTAAGACTAGAACACGGAAGGCATTTAGCATATTTTTGTTTCACGCACTATAAAAATTAACAATAAGAGAGTTCTCAGAACGTCAGGGTATGCCTGAGCATCAGAAAATCGACCAGGACGGGCATCTGAAAAAGTACACTAAAAATGACCAAGTCACTCCCAATAATAAAAGTGACACTGTGGAAAAAAAATCATTTAGAAATAGCATTAGCATTCATTATTACAAACCACTGCTGACCACTGGTCCACTCACTGCAGCTCAGCTCCCAGAATCTTACAAATCCTTCAAACTACAGCAACCTTATCATTCCTGAGTTACCTCTGCAGTAAGTGTTGTAGTCCACTGATGTTCTTCCTTTTCATCCCATTATTAAATATGCCTTTCAATACAAAGCATTCTCCAATGAACTTTGATACTGCAAAGGTAACCCAACATTATTATAACTAAGAGAAACAAAATCTATTTAGGCACTTAAAAACTACAAAAAATAATTTAAAAAGTGTTTTTCAAATGCGCTGGGTGAGAATGAAGAGCTGTCTGGCCAAGAGAGGTGCAACGCAAACCAGTCAGTTAAGAGGCAGCAGCGGACGGTAGTCCTGGTAAAAGCGTGCCGGGGTCAGAGCAGCACGAGGAACTTCAAGACCAAGCCAGAAGGTCACTATTCATATGTCCTTTCTGTCCCTGCTTTCTTTCATCAAAGTCACATTGTTGCTGTCGTTCAAAAGCCAAGTTGGTGAAACACTCGCTGAAAATTTAAAATGGACACCACTTATACATCTGTGAAAGAAGGCAAGCTGATCGAAGTGCTATAAAAGTCAAAAGCATTTCCATGAGTTTTTAATTTTTTTATTTATTCATTTTAGAGAGGAGAGTGAGAGTGAGACAGAGAGTGAGAGTGAGAGAGAGAGAGAGAGAGAGAGAGAAGGGAAAGGAGCAGGAAGCATCAACTCCCATATGTGCCTTGACCAGACAAATGCAGAGTTTTGAACCAGCAACCTCAGTGTTCCAGGTCTACACTTTATCCACTGTGCCACCACAGGTCAGGCAATGAGCTTTTTAAAAAAAGAAACTAATTGTTCAAAAAAAAAAAAGGACTAAAGGAGGAAGGGGTGGGGAGGGAGGGAGGGAGGGAGGGAGGGAGGGAGGGAGGGAGGGAGGGAGGAAGGATGTAGCTATCAAATCTTTCTATAACAAATACACACACAGACACATCTGAGGTCTACCCACAAACGTTAGTTTCATACTTGACCTCTTCCAGTGGTAAACATCTATAAACCTCAGCTTCCTTTGCTATAAAATCACCAAACTGACCAAATATAATATCTCATAAATTGCATATATCTGGTCAACACTTTTATATAATGCATCAAGAAGGCTCTAGAATGTGAAAAAAATGATGAAAAGAAAATTTATTGTCTTCTTCCTCTATTGGGAAAAAAATAAAGATGGATCCACTCTTGCAGTGTATGTGTAATCTTCATTTAGAAACAAGTGACAACATTATAAAAGTAAACCAGCTGAATATAAAACTATTGCTCTTTTAGTTTATCTTTAAAACAAGAAAAATCTAGTTTCATATTCTAGTGGACATTTAATATACATTCAGTCCCTAAATCAAACATGAAATGTCATTTAAAAATTCTTTTTGCAGACAAGTTATATCTTTTTACAAATGAATTTAATTAAACAGTATGTGACAAGGAGGAGTTATCTGAGAACAATTAACATTTTAATTGCATAGCCCTAGAACTGAGGCAAGAACTCTAGGACTTCAGAAATCGGTCTCTGTGGCATCAGTACTGTTACGCCTAATCCTGAGGGATCCGAAACATTGAAGACGCGAACAAAGTCCATCAATTACACAACAAAGCTTTATTTTCTAGCTTGGCCAAGCGGCGGCAACTCCAACAGAAATCTGAGGGAGAGCGCTTCCACCCAACCTCAGCCAGTCTCCAGATGAATTTTTGTGACCATTTCCTTTATGGTCCTATTACACCTCTCTTCCTGTCCTGAACTCTGAGGCCTATATACACAGTGTAATTTCCAATCTATTCCTAACACCTTAGCAAGGACTTTTGATATTTTGGCCGTGAAGGCTGGGCCATTGTCAGACCCCAGGAGAAAAGGAAGGCCAAATCTGGGAATTATTTCCTGTAGCAGTGCCTTTGCTACTGTGGATGCAGTCTCTCTCTGAGTTGGGTAGGCTTCTGGCCATCCTGTAAAAGTGTCTATAAGCACTAGTAGGTAGTGGTACCCGTATTTGCCAGGCTTCATTTCAGTAAAGTCTACTTCCCAGAGTTCCCCTGGGGTTGTTCCCCGATACCTGATTCCAGACGTCCCAGGGTCTCTGCCAGCATTGACCTGTAGGCAGGCCTGACATCGGCGAGAAACTTGTTCCGCCAGTCTGCGTACATGTGGAATCTGGAACCGGGGTGACACCAGGGTTTGCAGCATCTTTCCACTTAGGTGCATTGCTCCGTGGATTTCCTCGAGAAGCTTTTCACCTAGGGGCTGTGGTAGGGCTACCTTACCGTGGGAGTTCTTCCAACACCCGCTTGAAAAAGTCCAACCCTCTCGTTGGTATGTCTCTTGTTCTTCTTTGGATTAAGCTGGCTTTTCCTGGATGGTGGGTTCTATGGCGAGGGGGAGAATTCAAGCGGTGACCTCCCTGGTGGCGGCGTCTGCAAGCCTGTTTCCGGGAGCTTGAGGGGAATCCCCTTTTTGATGCCTGGGGCAATAGATGATTGCCACTCACTTTGGGAACCAGAGGGCTTCTAACAGGCTGAGGATTTCCTCTTTATTCTTGATTTCTTTTCCTGCTGAGGTGAGAAGCCCTCTGTTCTGATAGATTTGTTCGTGGACGTGGGCTGTGGCGAAGGCATATCGGCTGTCCGTGTAGATGTTGGCTACCTTGCCTCGTGATAGTTCTAAGGCTTTGGTCAGGGAAATTAATTCTGCCTTCTGGGCTGAGGTACCCTGGGGTAGAGCTCCAGAGGATTGTCCCATCTCCTGAGACCACAGCCGCTCATGCCAGTCGATGGCCCTTGCGGACAAAGCTGCTGCCATCCATATAAATGTCCTTTCCCCCAGGATAGCCTCATCCTTAAGGTCCTCTCTGGTTCCCTGTGCCCCATTCAGTACCTCTATGTAGTCATGTTCTGGTCGGTTCCCTGTTCCTTCTGGCAGCAATGTAGCTGGATTCAGTCCTCCTACAGTCTCGAAGGTGATCTGGGGCATTTCTAGGAGCAAACCCTGATAATGAATGAGACGGGAATTCGAGAGCCATTTCCCTGATGCCTGGGTGAGAATTGGTGCCAGCGAATGGGAAGTGATGATTGTGAGGCTCTGCCCTAAGGTTAACTTGTCCGCCTCTCGCACCAGGGCTGCCGCCGCCGCTAGATGTCGCAAGCAGGTTGGCCACCCTCTTGCGATGGGTCGAGCATTTTTGAGAGGTAGGCTACGGGACACCTCCAGGGTCCTAGCTTTTGGGTAAGCATGCCAACAGTGGACCCTCCTTTTTCAGTCACATAGAGATCGAAAGGCTTTTCTAAATTAGGCAGCAACAAAGCGTGGGGGGGGGGGGGCTAACCAGAGCCATTTTCAGATCCTTAAAAGCCTGGGCACACTCCAGGGTCCATCGGAGAGGCCCATCTCCTTTTGTGGCTTCGTACAGAGGTTTTGCTATGTGGGCAAAACCAAGAATCCAGATTCTGCAGTACCCCACTGTGCCCAGGAATTCCTGAAGTTGTCACTTGCTTGTAGGGACCTGGAGGGTCTGGATGACTTGAGTCCTTGACTCAGCTAACGCCCACGTCCCTTGGCTGATTATGTATCCTAGATATCAGACAATTTTCTAGCAAATCTGGGCTTTTTTCCAAGAGACCCTATATCCCCGATCCTGTAGAGCCTGCAGTAGCCCCTCTGTAGCCACCGTGCATTCCTCTAGGTTTGGTGCTGCTACCAGAAGGTCATCTACATACTGGAGGACAATTGCTTTAGGATGTGCCACCGGGACTGGGACCAAGTCTCTCACCAGTGCCTCTTCAAACAAGGTCGGAGAATTCTGGAACCCTTGAGGCAATCGGGTCCATGTTAATTGACCAGAGTCACCCGTGTCAGGATATATCCACTCAAAGGTGAACAGGGCCTGGCTCTGTGGAGCCAGGGCTATGGCGAAGAAAGCATCCTTTAAATCTAGGACTGAGAACCACGCTAAATTGGGTGACAACTGTCCCAGGAGGGTGTACAGGTTTGGCACCACCGGGTGAATGGTTTTTGTCAGGGCATTTACTTCCCTAAGATCCTGGACCAGCCTGTAGTCATTTGTGTCCCCTTTACATACCGGCAGCAGCGGAGTATCCCAGGGGGATTGGCATTCAGTTAAAATCCCTGCCTCTTTTAGTCAGCGGATATGGACAGCTATCCCCTGCCTGGCCTCGGGCCTAATCGGGTATTGACATACTAGCACCAGTACCATCTGGGCTTTTAAAGCCACGATGACGGGCGGGTGGTGGCTCGCTAGCCCAGGTGGGTTATCCTCCGCCCACACTTTGGAGAATTGAGTCCTCCACTGTCCGTCCGCCTGGGGCCCCGTTACCAGTTCATTCAGGCGGTGCTCCTCCACCAGCGGCAGTGTGAATGCAATTGTCTCCGGTTTGTTGAAAGCGATGGCTCCCGTACCCCCTTGGAATGTGATGGAGGCACTCACTTTCCACAGTAGGTCTCGTCCCATCAGGGGGTAGGGGCAGTTGGGCATTACTATGAACCAATGAGTGACTAACCCTCCTTCCAGGTCCACCGTCCGGGCCGTGGTCCAGGGATATCTTTCGGCTTTCCCTGTAGCCCCTTGCACAGAGATTGTGTTCTTGGAGAGGGGCTCCAGGGGTTCTTTCAGGACCGAGTGTTTCGCCCCCGTGTCCACAAGGAAGCATACGGGTTTTCCCCCTACTTGGACTGTGACTATGGGCTCAAGGGGGTTTAGTGGAATTGAGCCCCAGCCCCGTCAATCCTCTTCCACAAACAGAAGGGCTTTGGGTTTTTGTCCCTGGCTGCCTGTTCCTTTTCCTTTCAACTTGGGGCAATCCCTCTTGAAGTGGCCGCGTTTGCGGCAGTAGGCACATTGATCCTGTCCTAGGGCCTCTCGGAGGCTATGCGGTTTTCCCACGGCTACGTTGCTTTCCGCTGCCCTGCTTTGTTACAATCCCTTGTTCTTGTAGGGCCATCACTAGGGACCGGCTTGTCTCTTTCACTGCTTTTATTGCATCAGTGTCCCTATTGTTATACACCCGAGTGGCTATGCTTACTAATTTTCCCCTAGTTTCCCCATCAAATCTTTCTAATTTCTGTAACTTTTTTCTAATGTCTGGGGCCGACTGGGTAACAAATGCTAGGTTAACCGCACGCCTATTGAGTTCCGCATGGGGATCGATGGGAGTCTAGGTGCGGTATGCCTCTAGTAGCCACTCGAAGAATGTGTCAGGGGATTCCTGCGGTCTCTGCATTACTTCACTTACTTTGGTCAAGTTTGTGGGTTTGCGAGCTGCCGCCCGCATCCCGACCAGAAGATACCGGCGGTAAGTTGTGAGCGCATCCCTACCACCTCCGTCGTTAGGGTCCCAGTTAGGTCTCTCAGTGGGGAGTGCCGCTTCTAGGGCTGCCCGCCCTGCGGGGGTGTCTGGGGCTTCCTGGCCCACCAGGAAAGCGCGTCTTGCTTCGGCACGGATACGCTCCCGCTGCTACGTTGTGAACAGGACCTGCAACAACTGCTGGCAATCGTCCCATGTTGGTCTATGTGTGTGAAAAATAGACTCAAGAAGGGCAGTTAATGCTTGGGGTTTCTCGTCAAAAGAAGGGTTTTGGTGCTTCCAGTTGTATAGGTCAGAAGTGATGAAAGGCACATACATGAAAGCACCCCCAGGGACCTCTCTGAGGGGCAGGAGGGTGGACTCCTGCCTCCCGGCAGGGCTTGCCTCACTGTCCCTGTCCTCCACTTGGTAAGGGGTGCCCTGCCTAGTGTGCATGGGGGAAAGAAGGGGCTCAGGACGAGGCCCCCTGTTCTCCTTAGCTGGAGATTCCCTCTCTGGCTCATCTGGGGGATTCGGGGTTTCTTCCTGTGGTGGAGGCTCCTGATATGGAGGGAGCTGTAAAAGGAGCTCATCCCCTGGTGCGCTCGGCAGGACTGCCGGCCTGGGTTCTTCTTGGGGCCTGGCCACTCTAGTTACTAATACCCTACTACTTCCTTTCAGGGAGCATTTCTGCATCCACGGGGGGGGGGGGGGTGTCACTCACAGAGAGTGACCCAAACGTCAATGTAGGGGAATTGGTCCAGATGCCCGGGCCTACCTGTTATTACTGACCATACCCTCCGGGCCAGGACTGAGTCGAATGACCCTTCGGTGGGCCAGCTTACCCCAAATGTGGGCCATTCATGTGTGCACAACGTGTGAAGGCGGCCCTTGGAGAATTTCTCTCTGTATACATCCTCCTGTGGAACATAAGCCAATTTAAAATGAGAAATCATACATTCAAGGGGGAACTGCTGACCTTTGCTGCTTCTGCTACCCATATCTGGCTGTGGGAAGAATAGGACCAAGATGAATGCAGTGACAAAAACAGACAGACAAACAGCAAAAACAGACAAACAGCTAACACATATAGACAAACAGGCACCACTCTTCCCTCAAGCTCGGAATATCTAAACTAAAACAGGGTTCCCTAAAAGCGGGATGCCCTCCCAAATCTCCCAACCTCACATCCAAGGGGAGACAGCCACCGGCCCCTTCCCAGCTCGTGTGGCAACCAAACGGTCGCGACCTTGTTCTACTTACCCGAGGTTGAACAAGAAAGCTCCGGTGTGCAGACCGATGGCGGTTTCTCGATCCCGGACGAGCCCCCAAATGTTACGCCTAATCCAGAGGGACCTAAAACATTGAAGACACGAAAAAATCCATTGATTACACACCAAAGCTTTATTGTCTAGCTTGGCCAAGCGGCGGCAACTCCGACAGATATCTGAGGGAGAGCACGCTGGCCCTTTGTTCTACCTAGTTTTTATAGTTTTGTAAGTGGGAAGTACAGAAGCAAAAATTGTAATGAGGAGCCCTTTACCACTATTGGTTATAGTCATATATTAACATGATAGGACCATGTTCAATTTGCAAGCCATACATCATTTTGGAGAAAACAAAATTTACAAGTCAACACTATGTTAGAAAGATGTCTCTTTACATATTAAAAGGCATTCCTATATTTTCTAGTGCTCATCCGCCATCTCTCTGTCCTGAGTCACACATGTTAACCACACACATTTACATAGGAGAGGTAGTTTCTGTGGGGAAAAATGCCCACAAATGGCTCATTGCTATAAGAAAAGGTTTATTTTGGCTTTTCTCTTTCTGCACCTGGCTAGCCATTCACCCCTTTCCCCACAGGTGTGATGGAATGTCTGGGAATCCATGTTTTCTTTCCCTTTGCATTTACAATACAATGCCAAGGGTCATCCTGGTTATGCCAATCACACAGTACAGAGACTATTCTTACAATTTTTCTGCACACCTTAACCCAAATTAATAAAATGTTCTTCAAGCCTCTTAAAATATTAATATTAATTCTGTAGTTTTTGGTACACCTGCGGGTGAAGTGGCACAATGGCTCCTCAGTACTGCCTCTGACTCCGTCCCTCCTGCTGTCACACTTCTAGTGAAAACTCACTGTATCCAGCACAGTGCATGCTGAAACTCCTCCCTGGGGTGGGGAGACTTTGTTATAGGACTTTCCCAGCTTCTGAGTTCAGCTGGCATCCAGGTGAGAGTTCACCCTTGCCTGTAGGCTAACTCCCACCTAATTTAACAACACCTATCATTTATTGAGTGGCTACCCCAAACCAAGAACTGTTACAGTATGTTACATACAGATATATTCATTATTACATTCTACAACAGAAGAAAAAAAAAGCTGTCTTCAAAATGATCAACTAACAATCAATTCTGTGTCCAAGGTCACAGGATTACAAGTAAATAGTGAACCAAGGTTTGAAACACCAGTATGCTACACTTCAAAGCAAGGGTTTATCCTATGTATGTTATGCTGAATTCTGTTTCTTTTCTAATTAAATATATAAATGCAAAGAGGAAAAAAACTTTGTCTTTCAAAATATAGCATATATGGAACTGTGCTTTTATATTCATACTGTCAAAAAACAAAAACATGAAAAATAATTTTGAGTTATATTAATAATCAAATATAACTATAAACACACATATATCAAGACTATGGTAGTCATTCATTGTGTGTCAACCTGCCTAGACAACAGTCCCCATTTATTCAATAAACACAATCTAAGCATTGTTATGAAGGTATTTGATAATGCAATTAATATCCATAATCAGTTGACTTTATATCCATAATCAGTTGATTTTAGACTTTCCTAGCCAGTCCTCATATCACATTAGCAATTCTCATAATATGTATTGTCTATTGGTTCTGCTTCTATGGTTGAACCATAACTAATAGATATAGATAGAGATAGCTGATAGATGATAGATATAAAGATAGTTATAGATATGTTTTGCAAATATCTATTTGCAGCAAGATTCTTTCTCTTATCTTTGTAGTAATTTGCTTAAAATCACCAATAGTACTATGGCAGAGACTAGCTAGCTGGTCACCAAATCCATTTCTTCTTCCTCTTGGATGCATATATAGACAATATTTCCCAGCATTCTTTGCAGTTAGATGTGGCCATGCAGCTGAGTCCTGGCCAGTGGAATATGAGTAGAAGTGACAACCAGAATTTTTAGGCTTTGCCATGTGACCTAACATGTACATCCCCCCATGTTCCTTCCCGTTCTGTGATAATTTTAGAAGTCAGGTGTTGAAGATCATCAAGCCAATAGAGCAAGGGAAACTGGGTTATTGAATTAACACTTTTACAGAAGTTGCTGCCACTCAGGAATGCCTGTCAGGGACTTTTCACTAGTAAGAATTTAATTTCCTTTGTATTAGGTTACTTTTAAATAAGTTCTGGTCCCTTAACTAGCAGAAATACTATCTATTACTTCTATAATAGTCTAGTTTATTACTAATGAAAGCTTGAAATGCTCATCATTACTGTACATTTTCCTTGGCTGAAAACATAGAGATAAATTCATTAATTTTTACCTTACCTCATTACTTACTGACAAAGCCAATAATTCCCAAAGAACCAAAACACCATAATATGTAAGAGAGACCAGGAATATCCCAATTATCTAGCATGTTGGAAATAATATTATGTTATTCTTCATAATTATTCCCAAAGCATTTTTAACTAAACTAACAAATGAAAGAAAATAATGCAGCACAGTTTGGACAAATAATTTATAATGTTAATTATGTCTGCTTTCTGTCCTTATGCATTTCCACCTAATAAACCAAGACCTATTGTGCCACAAAGGAATTAGTGATTTGCCATTGGTAAAGAAAATAATATATTACATGAAATTTGAGTTTAAGAAAATGCATTTGGCAGAGAATGTAAAGCTGGTTGCACATCTGAGCTACGCTGTGTGTGCAATCTGACAACAGCAAGACTATTTCTGCTCTGCCATCTTGTGTTCCTTTCCTATACACACAAGTAAGTTCACTTTTTTTTTTAAAGTATAGTGAGGCATGTTATAAGAGTTCCAGTGTCAAGAACTTCAGCTAGTTCACTTTAATAAAAAGAAAACTCCAAATCACCTCTTGCCTTTGGCTGCATCTCTGTGTGCCCCAAGAAGTGGAAATTTAATGCAAGTGTCAAGACCCACATAATCCTGATTGAGGGGAAAAATTAGAGATGAAATGATCCAGATTTGCTGTGCATATCAGCCACATTTTTCGGCTAATTCCTCAACTCTCTACTTTTATGGGCTCCCATTGTTTTACTGTGTAGTCTTTATAAAGTGCCTGGAAACTCAGGAGATAAGTTAACTCAGCACTCTTCAGATCTCTGACTCCAGACAATGTACTTTGGTGGAGAGCCAGGTTTTTAGTCCTTAGGGGAGGTTTTAGGAATAAAATGATAGAAGATGAGACAGAAAAAAAGAGAGGGTTATAAACATACACACACACACACACACACACACACACACACACACCAAAGAGAGAGATAAGGAGGAATACTGGCTCCAATGAAAAAAAGGTGAATTCAATCGGGAGCATTCACAACAAAGGTAATGGCAAATGAGCTCAATT
The DNA here is from genome assembly GCF_036850765.1 of Saccopteryx bilineata. Taxonomy (NCBI): domain Eukaryota; kingdom Metazoa; phylum Chordata; class Mammalia; order Chiroptera; family Emballonuridae; genus Saccopteryx; species Saccopteryx bilineata. Next base: position 199,826,044 of record NC_089490.1, on the reverse strand, counting down.
ACAGGGGAGACAATCGATCTTACGATGGCAAGTGTTGATTTGAAGAAAACATTCTTAAAATAAATCATTTATTAATAAGTCATATATTGAAACATTGATTTTAAAAAAAAAGAGCATTCCATCAGGCAGAGTTTTATAACTACCTGTTAGAGACAGTCAAATTCCAAAAATACAAATGTAGCTATAAAAGAGATCAATTGATTTTTAAATCTATAATTGATGATGGGAGATGCGGCGTTCACTGATCTAAAGCATACTCACATATGTTTCTGCAGCGCAATGATATCCCGCGGATGGCAGATACAGATACTGAACTGTCACGTACAATTTGAGCTTGGCAAAATAAATATTAACTTTGAAGAACTGTATCTCTCTACAGAGGAATCTGCAAACTAGATAAATGCCAAAGTTAGATTTAAAACATATTTTTGTACCTTGTTGGTAAACCAGGGTAAATATGTTTCTCATAATCCATCAGTATTTAATTAACGTATGATAACTGTCCTATTAAACCTAAATTGAATCCTTATTGGGAAAGAAATGGCTGAAAGTGCAACTGCAGCTTCTCTGTATGTAATTTGTAATTACTCACATCAACTCAAAGCAAACAGCAAGCACAACCTATCTGGAGCAATTATATCACTTGATTGAGAAGAATGGAAACTTGGAAACCCAAAGAAAACGAAACCTGGAGGAAGGGGGCTTGACATGCATCAGCAATTCATTTTTTCCTTTAAAAATTTTTCTTCTTTTATTTTGCTGCCCCCCCCATGAATTCAACTGGATTCATTGAGAAATCCAAACAGAATTTGGGATTTGAAATTGTTTATATGCTTTCTTCCTGCCTGGCAACCCAATTGCCTTTGACAGCCTCCCAGAAAAAGTACGATCTTCCCTTGTTTATTTCTGCATGGTATTAGTATGCACCGGCCAGAGACCTACTACACCCTGTGAGGGACAGAGGTCTCTCCCTGGGCCACACAGAGCTCCGCCAGGGATGGAAGGGTGCTGGCTGACGGTTGTGTAGTAGACCAAGGTGTGGGTGCGCAGAGAGAACCCAACAATCGGACAGTCTCTTGTCCGGGAGTTCTGAGAATGTTCACAGTACACTCTATGTTAAGAAATGTCTGCAAGAAGGAAGAATCCCCAGTAAAATTTGTTTGGAATTAGTTGTAACCTCTGTGTTTGAGGGTGCCGCACGTTTTGAAGATGACATCAGGTGGGAATAAAAGAAATTGGACCAAGACTGTGTTTTACTTTCTTTTTGAGGCAGCCAAGAATAACTTGCTTTGCGTGGTCATGGAACCACTTCAGTGAAATGTTTAAATCTCGGGATTTTACGCATAATAAACCCACAGGACCATTTAAGACCTGAACAACCTCCTTTTCCTAATGCAACCACATAAATCACTACTCTACAAAGCATAGATGGTGTGCACCCAAAAATGTGTTTAAACAAGGATCAACAGGTATGATACATTACATGCCATTTATTCTCTTGAATGGTCTTGATAAGAATAAACTGGGTACTAGAAACTCTCATGTTATATCAGAACTTGTATCGTTGACATCTGTGCCACAGACACAAACAAGAAGAAAGCCAAATGGCTTGCCTGGTACTTCTTCTTTGATGTTGTTGTCGAAAATGTCTTTAAAACAGGAAAGCAACAAAAAAGTTAATTAACTAACAAACTATTCTGAAACTAATCCATTGTTTATAAAGCCAGCAATAGTGAATGGCACCAATTATTTGACCAGTGCAATGTGACACTGATGTCTGAGATGGTCCTGCCACAATAAAATTTGTATTTCTAGGTTCTCATTACTCAAAGGATCTCAGTTCTACTGAAGAAATGTGCCAGGCCAGCATATACTACGTGAATTAGAACTCAATGAGTGCTTTAGTAAAAGCCAACTCTTCCCTTTCAAACAACTATGCCAGAGTGAGCTGAAAAACGGTTTGAGATATATCAGCAGATGTCCTTCCATAATGAAACCCAAGTCCATTGTATAATATACAGAATATGATGATATCAGAGTACATAAATTTCACAGACGTGATGTTTCCTACATAACAAGGCACTATTTGGAAGATTATACCTTTTTCATCCAAACATCCCCAGTTCCACAGAAATGGAATTAAAGAGACCAGGGACAGGAGACATCCTCAAGTTCTTAAACACAGTGAGTTAGCCATTCAGGGACCACCACACTGGAATCCCTGGCCAACTGTGATTGCCTTGAAAGAGAAACATTAGAAGCCCAGAGGAAACTATGGGAAGGATACATGTGGCCCAAAGAAAGTTTGCTCCCTTCTAATGTGGGCTAAGCCCATCTTACTCCAGACCAACCTAGTTTAGGTGATCTCCTCCCTCTTGCATAACTATGTTGTATTCAGTAATTATGACTCTACCTATGTCCACACCAAGGGAGCAATGTGCCTGCAGCAGCAGCACCTAGACATTTTGAGCCAGTCAAGGATTTACCACGCATGTTCAGAACTCCTGGTGGTTCTGCTCCGCTTTCCATTCCAGTGTGCTGTGTTAAAAACCAATCCTGGCAACGAAAATGCCGCCCTCTCCTTTTTCATCGGTGTTTAATTTTCTCACCTGAATAATGTGAATGCATGCAAGGGAACAGGTCACATGATAAAACATTACTCTCCCAACCATTAGATGCCTTCGGTTTCCCAAAGATAACGTCAGACTGTATTTTGAGGAAACCAACCCGACAGGTCTTAGATTTCCTCCCATCCTATCTGAATCCTCACAGATGCCATGAGTGCCCTTTCTCTGCTTTTTCACAATAGGCCATTCTCCTTGCTGTGCGACTGGCAAGCAACAGAAAATCACCAAGTCACTTCCCCACAGTCCGCAGTCCATGGGGCTCCCTGCGCTCTACTGACAGACTAATCAACATGAACAGGTGTGTCACGTGCACCGTCTTTAATGGTGATACTTTGGTGTACCCCCTCTGCTCTCCTGTTACTGCTGAACACTCCTCCAGAATCGCAGCCCAGCCTTTCAGAGAGAGCTCCGTGCAAAAAGAACAGTGGGAGACAGGGACAAAGGCTCAATGTCCTAATCCTCAAGGTACTCGTTAAATGTGAGTCGGGATCAATATGGCTCTCCCTCCCGTGCTTATCAGCCAATGCAGAACAGCAAACGCACTGTGACTATTTTTATCCACCTCATATACTTATCAAATGAGGTCCTTACCATCCAAATCACCAGGACCCTGAGTTTCATGGGGGGTTGGTTTGTTTGTTTGTATGTTTTGGGGTTTTGTTTTGTTTTGTTTGTTTTTTGTTTATTTGTTTTTTTGGTGCTATCAACTGCTGAACTCACGCAAAATGTCTCTCTCATTCCTCACTTCAATGCAGACTAAGCAGCAGCTACATCTGCTCTGCTGGACCGCAGCTGGTGGTGTGACCGAAGGAAGGTGGCTTCCTGTCCCGTTTCCTGCCCCCCAGGGTGGGTGGGAGCTTCCAGCACGCCTCCTGCATCAGCTCCGCGCAGCGGGCAGGAGGGGATGACGCAGGCAGGTCGAGCCCTGGCGTGCCATCAGCACCAACTGCAGCCTGTGTCAGCTCTGCGTTGTGCTTGCTGGGGTCGACCCTCCCGTGGGCTGCCCACCCTGAACCATCCATGCAGTCTGCAGATGTCTTACAGCCCACAGTCCCGCGAGGGGGAAGAGTGTGTCTACTGACCCACAAGCAAGAGCAAAGGGGAGCTGCCGCACAGCGATTTCCGTCCTTCCAAATTTTTATTTGAAATCACATAACTTATGTTCGCTTTAATTGCCAAGACATAATCATTGACAAATGTCATACACATACACTCAAAATGGCATATATACAGAAAGAGGGAAACAAGCACTAAGACGGGTCGTCTCTTAGTTCACTTAATGAAATGACTAAGCTTATCATAGAACAACAACAGGAGCAACAGATCGGCAAACACGCCCCTAGAATTTTCCACTGCATTTGAGAAATACTAGATCTTGCCTCAGCAAATGTAACTAACGCATGGAGTACAAAAAAAGGTGTCCTTTCTCTCTGTGAAATCCTTTCTCCATCACAGTATCAATGAGACTGAAGACTTGCAATAGCTGCCCTTTAATGTATCAGCTTTATGTCTACAACACTCCTCTCGGCTACAAAACTTGCAAACAAGATTGCTGGCACAATCTCACATTGAGCGCTCTGCAACCGGCCTGTCTCAGATGTGGCTCACTTCTGGCTTCTCCCCTCTGCCCCTGACAGCTGACTGATGGCTGAGCCTAAACCCACCTTTCTCCCACTTCCCATTAAAACCTTGTTCTCTTCCTTCTCACTAAAACTCCTGTTTTATGGCCAACTGTCCTCATTTTGATTTTGCTCTGCCTTCCTACTCAAAATGATAAAAAATATAATAAAAATAAAAAAAAAATACAGCACTGGCCAACTGGTTCAGTTGTAGAGCATCGGCCAGGTGTCTGAAAGTCCTGGGTTCGATTCCTGGCCAGGGAACACAGGAGAAGTGCCCATCTGCTTCTCCACCCTTTCTCCTCTCCTTTCTTTCTATCTCTCTCTCCCCCTCCCACAGTCAAGGCTCCATTGGAGCAAAGTTGGCCCTAGGCACTGAGGATGGCTCTATGGCCTCTGCCTCAGGCACTAGAATGGCTCTGGTTGCAACAGAGCAACACTCTAGATGGGCATAACATCACCCCCTGGTGGGCATGCCAGGTGGATCCTGGTTGGGCATATGTGGGAGTCTGTGTCTCTGCCTTCTGCTCCTCACTTCAGAAAAATACAAAACAAAAACAAAACAAAAAAAAAATCCAGTAGTTCCTAGCACTTTGCACTGGGAGGAAAGACTAAACACTAGCTGCTGTTGTTTTCCATTAATATATTTACTTAGGTGTTTTTTGAATTTATGTCAGAGACTTAATTTTTTACCTTTATAGCATAGGTCATTTCAAGGGGTAGATCTTCTTTTTTGTGTGTGTGACAGAGAGAGAGAGAGAGAGAGAGAGAGAGAGAGAGAAGGACAGAGAGACAGGGAGAGAGATGAGAAGCATCAATTCTTCATTGCAGCACCTTAGTTGCTCATTGATTGCTTTCACATATGTGCCTTGACCAGGGGGCTACAGCAGACTAAGTGCACCTTGCTCAAGTTAGTGACCTTGGGCTCAAGCTGGTGAGCCTTGTTCAAACAAGATGAGCCTGCACTCAAGCTGGCGACCTCGGGGTTTCGAACCTGGGTCCTCTGCGTCCCAGTCTGATGCTCTATTCACTGCACCACCACCTGGTCAGGCAAAGGGTAGATCCTTAATGAATAAACTTAAATGTAACTATTCACATCTCCTAGCCATGAGAATCCAGAATCCAATAGCAAGAAAAACTGTTCTGTATTTATAAGAAAGTATATCCTTCTGAACAATACCCACCATTCAGCACAGGAGACAATAGAAGTTGGGAGGTTTGCACATAGCAACGCCAGGTACTCCCAGGCGCCTTTGTGGAAATGAAGCACTCAGTGGATATAAAAACCAGGGATAAGACACAGTCTCAGTCACCCAGGAGCCAACAACTGAACGAAGAGATAAAATCAGTACAGACAGTAATTGGGAAAAGAGACTTAGAATGAGAGACCACAAGGTGGCAAAGGACAGAAAATGAGTCCTGCACTGTGACTGTGTATGACTGCCACCAAGAAGGTGTCAGGCTGAACTGGAGCTCTAGCAAACCAGAAAGCTGGAAACTCCACACGTCTTCCCCTGGACTGAAGTCTGGCCAAGAGCTTTGGTGGCTGTTGGCTTACCCCTTACTGCACAGATGTCTGTGCCCATCACACCCTGTCCCACTGTCCTAGGGACAGTCTGCCAGCAGTGTGCTGGGGGCGACGAATGTTCTAACAGAAACGCTCAGTTAGAGAGATGCAGAGACGGTGTGGGGGAATCTAAGACGGCCCCCCTAAACCTCCATAGAGTTTAGGGGCAGTCTCTCTAAAGAGGAGGGGAAATCATGACAAGAGACAACACAGCCAAACAAAAACCCTTCCACAATATCGGGGCATCGGAACAGTCAGTTATGAACTGACGTCAGAAATGCCATGTCTTCGGGCTGCCTTCCGCCTTCTCCCTGCTCCCTCCTGTCCCCATCCATGCCCCACCTCTCTCATCACTGTGCACGCTCTCTCTAACACAAAGCAGCAAAGGGAGTGGCCGGGAACGCCAGCCTTGGCACTGCTCTGTCCTCTGGTGGGACTCAAGCATGTCACAGCAGGTATGATGTACTAATGGAAACCCCTTCTGGGAGATCATTTATGTGATAGTTTTGGAATGAGTAGGGAGAATGGAAAAGCTTGGAAAGAGAGAATTTTTTGTGTGTTATGAATATCAGTGACCTCACCAAATCTCATGAATCCCTGTGTGAGTCCAAGGCAGGGAAAGGTTAAGCCAAAACTCAAGAAGCCTTTGCCAGAAAGCCCCTGATACCCAGAAGCACTCAAGAAGCACCACCTTGGTACCCAGCTGACAAGAAGAAAAGCACTACAGCTTTTCAAGAACAAGAATACAGGGTGGGGCAAAAGCAGGCTTACAGTTGTTCCTATGGAAAGTAATACAGTTAATAAACAGTAATTCAAGAAAAACTCTGTTTCACGTCGTCACAACTGTAAACCTACCCTTGCCCCACCCTGTATAATCAGTAGATACATTCCAACTTCTTCAAAGAAAAGACTCTTTTCTTAAAGGTTACTTATATCATCATATCCTAGCAGAATTTCGCAAAACGAAGGCCTCTTCCACCTGGTGGACTCGCTCTCCCTTGACTTTTCCATGATGGCGCGTCTCTACCTCAGCATTACTGGGCCAGATAATTCTCTGTTTTGGGAGCTATGCTGTGACTGTCGCTACTAAACAGCCCAAAGTGGCTGTCCCCACTAGATAGCAACAGCCCCCCCACACAGGGTTATGACCATCAAAACCTTCTCCAGACATTGCCAATTGCCTCTGGGAGACAAAGTCATCTTGACTGAGAGCCGTCATTCTACAGTAATGCATCACCATCTGGTACTTTGATACGCGCTGTCCTGTGTCACTGCCTAATGTTCCCATGTGCCCGTCTCCCTAAAAAGCTGCTCCCTGGTGGCAATACATAGTAAGCACTCAATAAAGACGCACTGACTAAAATGAACAAACCTTCACGGCCATGCCTGTTTTTACTTTCTCTAAATTCTTTCAAGTTGACGCAAACATACCCTTTCCCATGTGGACCTCCCTCTGTGAGCATACTGAACAGGCCAACACACCAAAGGCAGAATTTGGCTCCAGGAAAGAAAATGTGTAGAACGAAGTTATTTATTAAGAACAATCCAATCTGAGAAACATCTTTAAAGATCATTTATCTTCCCTTCAGTTGCATCCCATTTTCCTCCGGGGAAGCTTTATAACTGTGTATAAATGTTTGTAAACTCTTGCTTTCTCCATGGCTACAAAGTCTGAGATCCTTTCTTATTTATACTGAGAGGTCAAGACTGAGGCTATTACCGACCAGATATGCACTAAGATAGTGGGACTCTACTGATATTATTTTGGGGCAAATATTTGTCAAAAATATAAATTGAAGTTTCCCTAAATGAGTCGGACCTTATATTTCCTTCCCATAACTCTAAATTCTGAAAGAAAAAAAGTCTTAAAGGGCAGGGAAGCCACAGGCACAATAATGATGACGCTATAAAGTGGGGTAGAGTAAGCAGTTCAGACTCGGACAGAAAGGGACACAAGCCTCAGGGAATGAGCTAATCGGAATGGTATGCAGCGTCACAGAGGAAATGGAAAGCTTTGAAACCCTGTCCTCTACCAATCAGGGCTTGATACACAGTACCACCAGGGAGACTGGCATCATGTCCCTTGACAAAGCCTATCGCCCAAATGTTTTGCATTTGAAGGTCTGGAGGCATTTCGGAGAAGCTGAGCGGACTTTCGTGGTCAGCTCAGAAATGTCAGGAGTCTCGAGGCCAGAATGCTCTCAACCTCATCATTCCCCGACTTGAAGACAGGAAACTGGAAAAGCCTCATGAAGTGTAGGGGAGACAGACTTCATGTTTAAATGTAACAGTATGTTTCTCAAAATATTTAAACGAGCTAGAGAATAAATCTCTTAACTAGAAAGTTAATAAACCAAATGCATGTGTGTTTTCTCCATTTCAGACTCGACGGCAGTGTTTTCCTTCAATACTTTATGGCTCTAAAAGGGGAGAAAGAAAACAAAAGAAAAAGAACTTTATTTTATTTCTTCTTTCGCTCACATCTGTTAGAATTTTCCAGAGAAAGAAAGAAAAGAAAGGGGACTTCACATTTACTAAAACATGTACAATATGTCACTTACCAGATCCTTCAAAAGCAGCATTTCATCAGAATAATCCTGTGAGTTAAGTACTGATAATCACATTATCCAGATGAAAACCCTGATGACTGACCCATACATCCAGCAGATATCAGAAATGGAACCCAAAGTTCTATATTTCTCCCCTCTACCCTCTCAGGTACTGGGGAAAAAGGGTATTTTCCAGAGTTTTCCTTTTCTATGTTTTTTTCTCAGAAAAATCTAAAGTAAAACAAGAAAAAATTAACCCCCAAAAATTGTGTTAGAACTCTTCAAAAATACTAACATGTCTTTTTCCTTTTAAGTGCAGCCTAAGAAAAACAATATTTTGTCAATATATTTACAGTCCTCATATACTACTTAAATCCAGGTTAGGTAACCAAATATATAGTTTTAGATTGAAATTATCACTTAATAATGAAATAAAACATAAAACACCTAACTGATCTCAGATGTGGCTATATGTAATGACTTGTGGCAAAGTATGCACAACATTTACCACCATTTCAGAGGGTTTATTTTTAGTTAAATAAGCATAGTTTAGGAAATGTTTCTGAAGAACAAATCAAAATATATTCTCTCCCCTAATTATTTTTGACATTGAGGCTATCATGATGATACTAGACAAGGAAAATAGATTGTACAAACTCTTCTGTGTTGAAATTTAAAGTGATTGTATACAATTTTCTTATTAGATACTCCATGACTATAAATATTGATGGGTTGATAGGTTTTCTTAGCTCATATAAAGTATACCAGACATGTGGGGAGAAAATATATATGTATGTATATATGGCAAGTAGCCCTACCTAGTCCAGTAGGAAGAGGAGTCAGCCATATTGTTACTCCAAAAATGTTGGCCCATACCCACAATCTCCTTTCTTGCTACAAGGTCAAAAAGAAGTCTCCAGGGTGCTCTACCTCATTCACTGAGCGCCACTGCAGGAAAAGCACTTGGCTGGGGTGTTTATGTTTTATTTCATTATTAAGTGATAATTTCAATCTAAAACTATATATTTGGTTACCTAACCTGGATTTAAGTAGTATATGAGGACTGTAAATATATTGACAAAATATTTTTTTTCTTAGGCTGCACTTAAAAGGAAAAAGACATGTTAGTATTTTTGAAGAGTTCTAACACAATTTTTGGGGGTTAATTTTGCAGAGTTCAGCTCTGCAATGCTGAACTCTCATTCTCTCCAAAAAAAATGCAAGAAGGGTAACATTTGTTACTGAAAGATTTTACTTAGAGTAAAATCATAGCCTGACCAGGCAATGGTGCCTCAGACTGGGATGCGGAGGACCGAGGTTTAAAACCTCGAGGCCGCCGGCTTGAGCACACGCTCATCCAGCTTGAGCACAGGTTCACCAGCTTGAGTGCAGGGTTGCTGGCTTGAACGTGAGATCATGGTCGCTGGCTTGAGACCAAGAGTCACTGGCTTAAAGCACAAGATCACTGGCTCTGCTAGAGCCCCCCCCCAGTCAAGACACATATCAGAAAGCAATCAGTGAACTAAGGTGCCACAACAAAAAATTGATGCTTCTCATCTCTCTCCCTTCCTGTCTTTCTGTCCCTATCTGTCCCTCTCTCTGACTCTCTGTCAAAAAAAAAAAAAAAAAGTAAAATTATACGCGCCCCCCCCACCCATTGCTCTTATTAATGTATGCTGCATTAAAATTCAATCCCAAAAGACTTCACTATTCAGGTATTTAACCATATAGAAAAGGTGGTAATTTAATTGAAATAACCAATATAAGTTAGATATCCCTTGGGATACAAACCTAGAAATAACTGATCAAAAAGTCCACTGGGTTTCCATTGTGGAAAAATATTAACACAAGACTACAGCAGGAAAAGAGTGCCACCCTCGTGCAGTGACCTGCTGCAGAAACTAGTTGAGTTTAGGACGCTGGCTCACACACCACTTTGACTGGAATGAATGGAGGAGCTGTGAGAGACTGTGCTGTCTGTGCTGTCCAGGTGGCTGGGAAAATATAGCAGGACGTGCACCTGTAGAGGCAAGAACCCTGCCGTGTTTGGAACAGAACTGTTGATGGTTCACATTAGGACAGAGAGTCTATTGAATGAACTTCCAAGACTCGGAACCATCTATTAAAACACATTATCTTTATGAGAAATAGTCTTCACCAGTGTCATATGGAAACAAAATAAGTCTTATTTACACCTGACCATCTAACTGCCAAGACTGTTGCTGATATTATAGTAGTTCCATTTTATAATTCTAAAGTCAAGTTCAGTTCTACAGACTGACCAACTGCCATAACCCCCTTGCCTCTAGGAACCTGGAAAAAAGAAAAAAAGAAAAAAAGAAATAAAAAATATCATCCTTAGACTCACCAGGTTCTATGATAAAAACATTATTAATTACCTCCACTGTCAATCTTGACACAGTGAATGAAACCTTCTCAGCATCCACTCCTTGCTGCTAGGCTTCCCTGATGCTAAGCGCAGACAGGACAGGATACAATTTAAGACTGCTTCCTGGCTGAGCCAATGTTAATGAGCTGAACCACCATCCAGCCTGCAATGTCTTAGGTTGAGCTATCTATCTAATTGTGCAGTCCTTGAAAGCCCATCGTAGTGCTGATAACTGTTATTGAGAATAAACTAATGTCAAGATAAACTGCATCATCCTATTGATTTGTCTATGAGAAAATATACAATGAAATAACCTCAACTGAGAAGCAACATAGCAGGACAAACTAAAGAAAATAACAAATTATTACAAATAAACTTGTCCCCATGTATGTGATTATTTTTATCCAATTACTTTTTCCTATGAGGACATCTATGGTGAGTAGAATTCTAAGTTCTGCGATGACTCAGACCTTTGTACAATCTTCTCCCTTTGAGTATATGGGACCTGTAATTTACTTCTAATCAATAACAACATATAAGAAAGGAGATTGGATATCATGTATCTGTTATGCTATAAGACAGAAGAAACTTTTCAAATGTCATTGAGGTCCCTTGTCTCCTGGAATTAATAGAAAAGAGAATTCTCCTGCATGGGCCTGACCTGATCAGGTGAGACCTTCAGAACATAATTTAGAGTTCAGAGAGATTTTTTTGCCAGCCTTGAAAGAACAAATCTCTATGATTTCTATGAGCTGCAATATAATGAATTCTGCTAATAACCACATGGACTTGGTTGGGTCCCAAGTCTCAGATATAGCCATGTGCCTGGCCAACAATTCTATTGTAGTCATGTGAGATACTGAGCAGAGGACCCAGTTAAGCAGTTCCCGAACTCCTGTGTAAATTGTTTCAAGCCACAAAGATTATTATGCAGCAGTCAGAAACCAAGAGAACATGACATAGAGTATTGCAAAAGAATCACAGAAAACAGCCTTATCTTGAAAGTTAATCACAGATATTCAGTGCCTAGTACTTAAATGGACCTCAGAAGACTACGTCCTTCCATAGGTGATAAATGACCAAAGAACAGATTGAAAAAAGAACCAGTAATGAGAGAACATCTGGTAAACCTCTGAGGAGGGTATCAGAGTAAGATTCAAAACCAGCAAGTAAGCCATTCTTAAATGACCCCCACATCTAATTTTCACAACGTAAATTTCTTATTGCGTGACATAAGAAATTAAATGTTATAAGCTGAAAACACGAGATACTTTAAAAATAAGCTGTGTTAACCAAATGTCATGAGAGCTCAGTATCCCCACTTAATACTACTTTATTTGAATAGTATTTTTTTTAAAAAAAAAAAGACTCAACTATCCTTTTATCTATTTCTTGCTCGTTATTTGGCAGTGGTTGTAACAAACAGAATAAGGAGAGCTTCTTCATCTTGTGGTGCTTACACTGCAGGAAGGAGAGACAGAAAGCCAATAATAGACAGTGGATACTATACAGTGTGCTGTAGGGCAATAAATGCATTGAAAATTAACTATAAAAGGACCTGAAGGGAAGAAGAAAGCTTGCTGTACTCAGTGGTGGGATTCTGCCGGTTCGCACCAGTTCGGCAGAACCGATACCTAATTTTTTGTTGAGTTCAATGAACTGGTTGTTAAAATGACACCTGGGCCACCGCCCTATGTGGAAATCACAACTTGACATTCCTTACTTTTTTTTTAACGTTCATCTGCGCAACAGCGTATTCTAATCACCCCTAGTAATGTTCATTCCATCCATAGGTGAAAAAATTTGACGGAACTATGCTTGTAGCATTTATTTTTTCATTTTATAAAACTTATACCTTTGATGAAATAATACATTTTAATTCCCTTGCATGTTACTTCAGTAAACATATAATGTAAAGAGAGAAGTGCCAGACATCCAGAGAGTGACAAGCTGTCATTTGTTTCAGCTTTGTGTTACACTCAAAATTCTCCCAAGATATTATGAGTGTGCTGGTATTCCCTGAATGGTGAAACCAATCGGAAGCTAGGACACAATGAGCCAACAGAAATAGCCACTGCTAATAAAAATTAGATGATATTTCAAAACGAATATGAAATGATAAGAAAAAGTATTTGATATGTCACTTGTTACTCAATCATAATTGAGTTTGCCTCTCATTTGCATAACCAAACAACTTTCTTTGACTTGTTGTTTGCTTTTCTGATGTTCTTGTTTAATTAAAAAAATCAAATGCTTTTTTTAATCCTTTCATATTCAAAAGCCATGGAAGTATTAAATGCATGAAATAATAAACTGACTTTTAGTATATCATTTTTTTATACTTAAACAGTAATTTGGGCAGAGAACTAGTTGTTAAATTATCTAAATCCCACCACGGGCTGTACTAAGATAAGGCAGTCTGACTAGGCCTCATTCCTAAAGACCTAATGGAGAGGAGGAATATGTGAAGCTTTATACGGACAAAGAATTCTTCCAGGCAAAGGCAAAGGCAATGGCTAGAGCACAGAGGAGACAGGGAAGAGCTCATTAGGCCTTCTGGAGAAAGAACGAGAAGGTTGCTGTGACTGCTCTGGGGCACCAGGAAGGGAACAGAGAGAAGGGGAGGAACTAACCCAGAGGGGCAAGATGAGGAGGGGATGTCAGGACTGTGGACTGTGCCTCTGTGTGCAACTGGAGACCACCACACTGTTTGAACAGAGGAGAGATGGGATCTGATTTACATAACTTACCAGGAAATGCTGGCCCCTGTGTTGAGTCGGGCAGCAAAGGCAGATACAAGGAGACCAATTAGGAGTTGTAAACATCCCAACAGAACAGAGCACAGCAGTGGAGGTGGTGGGAAGAGGTTGGAGTCTGGATATAGAGCCAATAACATTTCCGTGTATAGATGATAGATACCAGGAATGACAGAGAGAGAGGTATCAAGAAGGTTTTCAGACCAGGCGATGGCACAGTGGAGAGAGCATTGACCTGGGAGGCTAAAGACACAGGTTCAAAACCCCGAGGTCACAAGTTTGAGCGCAGGTTCACCAGCTTGAGCTTAGGGTCACTGGCTTGAGTATGGGATCGTAGATCATAGCAATGACCCCATGATCACTGGCTTGAGCCCAAACATCACTGGCTTGAGCAAGGGGTCACTGGCTCAGCCTGAGCACCCCCCCATCAAGGCATACATAAGAAAGCAATCAATGAACAACTAAGATGCCACAACTATAAGTTGATGCTTCTGCTCTCTCTCCCTTCCTGTTTGTCTGTCTGTCTCTCTCTCTAAAAACAAAGAAAGGCTCTAAAGTTTTTGGTTTCAGCAATTAGGATGACATCATCACCAGCTGAGTTAGGAAAGGCCAAGATGAAAATTTTTAAATCCAACCCACTATACCTTTTTAAAATACATCCAAGTGGAAACAATACAAATATTGATCGACTTACAACCTATGCAACTTACGACCGTTAGACTTTATGACCACAATCGCTAGCCACGACTGCTCCGCGTCTGGCAGCGCAAGCATTGCCCAGCTGGGCGTACGACAGTGCGGACCAGCTTCCGGCAGAACTACTACCTCCACGTGCACCATTTCAACTGTTATCTCAGACTCGGTACAGCAATTTATGTTTTATGTCTTGGATATTTTTCATCAAACCCCTCCCAAGATGTCTTCCAAGAGGAAAGTGTCTTTGCAAATATTAAACCAGTTGAACTGGTAATGCTGTGTTTTACTTAAACTTGATGAACGTAAAAATAAGAAACAAAATGGTGTAGAGATGATACAAATGGCATAAAATGAACAAAGAAAATTATGATATATAACAATAATAAAAGAAAATTATGATAAAATATGACTTAAAGATTTTTATAACATCTTTTCACAGTACTGTACATATAGCCTACTCAACTTATGACCAAATCATGTTATGACCAGTCTGTCAGAACCAATTGTGGTTGTAAGTCGAGCACTACCTGTATACCATATCAAAGTCTTTAAATCTATCCTAAACAACTTAAATAAACTGTTACAGATATAGAAATGGAAAATTCTTCTTAAGCACATTTGTTTTTATGCTTAATATATTTGTTTATAAATCATAAAATTTCCTTCGTTTAATGAAATTAATCTCATTTCCTCAAAGCTTTCCAAACTCATTCAAAAGCTATCTCATTATTTTCACAATTTTACTACTAATATCAATTGTGCTTCATTATTAATTTAATAAAAATATAAAATAGTATCAAATTTTAAAATATGTAAACAATTTACTTCAGAGAGTTATATACTGTAGGCAGAACAAGACGGTTGGAGAACAGGCGAAATATTCTGTCCATGAATGGGTTAATCATGCATCTTAAATAGAATTAAAAACAACCTTAGTTTGTCGAGTCTTCTAATTGGATTCCTTAGACTGAGAGTTATCAAAGTTTAAAGCAATGAATTCCTAAAACATCTGTTGCTAGTTTTTTAATGGGTTAAAAACTTATATATGGAGCAATCATAGTTGTGCTCTGTCTCAAGTGTAAGCAATGACATTTAAAAAGAATTTTTTTTCTGTGAAATTACATTTAAATAATTTTATATATTAACAACCCTTTATAGCTACCAGCAGTAATCTTGAAAGAACATTTACTCTATGACTATTTAATTCCTTATGAACCTCGTACATACCAGTAATAAAACTTTCTTAGCAAGATAAAAAGCCACTTGACTGCAGTTCATTACATAGCTAAATTTTAACATTTTCACCAGGCTGACAATATTACTCAAACACCATTCATCAACAAAATAGACAAGATTATCTATTCAGATATCTGTAACTTTATGGAAAGTTTCTTTTCCCCTTATATTGTATCTATTATAACATTTTGCAATGCTTTGAGTTATTACATAAGAAACACAGTATTCATTCTTCTGGTTAGATTGTGAAGCATTTCGAGAACTACATTTAACACACTGATGAAAATATCTTACACCTCTTCCAGATTTATGAAACATGTTTCCTTCTAAAACTTTCATTTACTGTTGATTGGTTCACTGCTTTATTAGAAAAAAGAAATATATTGGGGAGGGTGAGCCTATGAATAACTGTTCAGTAACAGCGGAAAAGTTACAAAACCCAGTATCAATATGGAACTGAAATAGTATCCATACTTTCTCAGCGTATTTGATATTTTAAAATCATGGATAAGTGAGACTATCCACACCCCTCATCCCACAGACACACCAAATCTGCAGGTACCGATGGAACACGCCCTCTGAAACAGTTCTGAGCATGCGCTGCATGGTTCCTCTCCATCACAGGAGACAAAGAACACGTGGCAGCGGTGGAGATGCAGCCCTGACATAAACCCCACCCCCAGCGCATTGACCATATCAGGAGGAAACTCACAGACCTGACATTTCTCCCTGAGTAGCCACGGGTTCCTTCTCCACAAGAGGTTAGCCAGCTTTTAAGAGCTGCACCTGAGGGACAAGCCCCCCCAAAACATCTGGCTTTGAAAACCAAGGGGATCAGGTCCACAAGACCCAAAGGGCTCCAGCGACTAGGAAGTTCTCTGGAAGGGCTGCACAGAGCACCGCTGCTCCGGTCCCAGGGCCCGGCACTGCAGATGAACAGTATGTGGGAGAGCGTCATTTGCTAACCTTAAAGTGTCCTGCGCAATGAACAGGCCTCCCTGGTGACCCAGCTGGTGGGCGTCGCTCTCCCCCTCTCTTCTCTCTGCCTTGTTAAAACCAGTAGAAAGCGAGTTTTGTTCCCCTCCGTGCTATCTTAGCATTTTCTCTCTGGCTCACTAGCGCCAGCAGGCGCCATCTGATTTATTTGTTTTTTTTAAATACAGCACTCATACACGTCAATAGCAAAAAGAAAAATAAATCTGATAACAAATAGGCAGAGGATCTGAATAGATATTTTTTCCATAGAAGGCCATCATGAAAAGATGTTCAACATTACTAATCATCATGGAAATACAAATAAAATCACACCTATTAAGAATGGCTATTATCAAAAATAACAAGCATTGGCAAGGATTTGGAGAAAAGGAAACGCTTACACACTGTTGGTGGGAATGGAAATTGCTGCAGTCACTGTGGAAAACAGCATAGAGGTTCCTCAAAATTTTTAAAAATAAAACTGCCATATGCCCCAGCAATTCTGCTTCCAAACATTTATCCAAAGAAAAATTAGAACACTAATTCAAAACAACAGAGTACAGGGTGGAGCAAACATGGGTTAAGTTGTGAGCATGTGAAACACAGAGTTCATTATTATTATTATTATTTATTAATAACAAATGAAGAATAACTATAAGCCTACTTTTGCCCCACCTTGTATAAAAGAAATATGTATGTACATTTCATTGATACATTATTTCTTCAATTATTATATATATTTACAATAGCCAGGAACTGCCAACAAATTACGTGTCCCTCAATGGATAAACGGATAAAGAAAGGCAAAGTGAGAGCACACGATGTGATGCTGTTCAGTCTGAAACGGAAGGAAACCTTTTCATCTGGGACAACATGGATGGATGGACTCTGAAGGCATTATGCTAAGTGAACTAAGTCAGACCCAGAAAGACAAATACTGTATGATTTTACTTAAATATGGACTCTAAAAATAGACAAACACAAAGCTCATATGTACAGAGGACGAACTGGCAGTTACCAAAGGGTAGAGGGTGGAAGGTGGGCAAATGGGTGAAGGGAGTCAAAAGGTACCCACCTTCCAGCCACAAAGTAAGTAGTCACAGAATGTCATAAAGCATGGTAACTATGGTTAAAAATACTGTACTGCATATTTGAAAGTTGAAAGAGTAAATCTTAAAACTTATAAGAAAAAAATTTGTAGCTATGTTGATAGACAATAACTAGACTTATTGTGATGATCATTTAATAATGTATATAAATATTAAATCATTATGTGGTAAATCTGAAACTAATAAAATGCTGTATATCAATTATACCTCAATAATAAATGAAATGGATAAATCATTATAAACAAAGTCATACAGAGATAGCATAGTGATATGATTCACAATATAATGAATAATTTTTGGATAAATCTATACAGACAGAAATATATATATATTCTGTACCCATTTTTTCAAACAGTATTCTTATTGGTCATTTTGTGAATTCTTTGCATATTAGAAAGAGTGATCATCAGACCATCATAGATAATGTAATTTTTTCCAGATAATATTTTTCCTTTAACTTTGATTGGTCTTAACATACAAATTTTTTACTTTTCCTTCTCAAATATATTTTTCTTTTATGAGTTCCCTAACTTGCTTAGAAAAAGTTCTTTTATATTGAGCTAATAGTTATACAATTTATTGCTTTATTATTAGATTTTTACCTTTGATCCTCTGAAATCCCAGCTTTTTAAAAGTCTTCCAGATGGATAACCAATTATGTCAGCATCTTTTGTTCAATAACATTCTTTTTGTACTAAATTGTAATATAATTTTTCATTATTTTAAATCTCCTTATAGTCTTGATTTTATGTCTATAAAATCCCTCTTATATTAAACTAAATCAAGTTTGATTTTACTCCTGTGCCAATGCCCTGCTGTTTTGATTACAACAGTTTGGTAGTAGGTCTCAGTATCAAGCAAGGCTAGTCTACACTCAATATTATTCTTTCTCATCCCTTCCCTCAATATTCTAGGAGACATATTCTTTCATTTAAATTTGTAAATAATCTTTCATGTAAATTTGTAAGTAGTTTCAGCTAATTCTTGAACCATTGCTAGTCTGTCTGGAATTGCATTAAATATGTAAATTATCTACAAGAATTTTTTTTTCTTTCCTGCCTAGTGACATCAACATCTCTCAATTTATCTGGTTTTTGTTTTATATCCTTTAATAAGATCATATGTTTCACTTTCTTTTTTAAATTATGAGTAATATAAGGCATCAAGATGAAAGTAAACAACATTTGGACATATAATACAATGAATAAATAGTAAACACCTTTGTAACTACCACAAGAAATAGTACGTTATCATCACCTAAAAGTCCCCCAATCAATGCATATCTTTTCAGCTACCCTGCAGTGAGCAAGCCTTCTAAGTTCCATTGGCACGCCCTGCCCCCAAATCAGCACATACACATGGTTTCCACTGACAAGAGTGGAAGGTTGAAGAAATTAGAAACGAGATACATCTTCTTTTAATCCTCTCTTAACCTTTTAAAAATTAACATATAGAGAAAGACACTTGTGTGAAATATTGCTAAAACACTATAGTTCTATCTTTCAAGCTTTGAGATAGTAATTTTATGGAATGAAATATTATTAAAGCACTTTATAGTATCCTTTAATGTTTGATGTTAATTTTATTATTTTAGTAATACTTAAATGCTGTCTCATATAACGTAAAAAATACACGTTATGTTTATCTATATAGAAATTGATATTAAAAGCTGAAAACACTATTTCAATAATTGGGCCAAACAAGTAACTATATCAGAAAACAAATATAGACAGTTTATTAAAATACACTTTTCTGGAATAATTTAGGCAATTATCTTAATTATCCACTTCAATTAATATGTGCAGTTTCCATGTAAATCATCTCAAAATAAAGAGCTCTTAAAACAAATTACATAAAGCTTACTTTTTTGATGTGCTATATTAATGGACCAATTTCTCTATGCCAACATAAAGCAACAACAAAAAAAATTTTAAATAAATAAATGATTTTAAATACAGTGAGCCTGACCAGGCGGTGGCGCAGTGGATAGAGCATCAGACTGGGATATGAAGGACCCAGGTTTGAGACCCCAAAGTTGGCGGCTTTAGTGCGGGCTCATCTGGTTTGAGCAAAGCTCACCAGCTTGGACCCAAGGTCATTGGCTCGAGCAAGGAGTTACTCGGTCTGCTGAAGGCCCACGGTCAAGGCACATATGAGAAAGCAATCAATGAACAACTAAGGTATCACAACAAAAAATTAATGATTGATGCTTCTCATTTCTCTCTGTTCCTGTCTGTCTGTCCCTATCTATCCCTCTTTCTGACTCTCTCTGTCTCTGTAAAAAAAAAAAAAAAATACAGTGAGTCCATCATCAAATGTATATAATACTCATAAATGCATTTAAATTGAACCTGCAATCTCAAAGTCACAAATTTTAAGAATAGATATAACATGGCCCTCAAATATTTTCATACAATTTATAAGTTAGCTAAACACTGTATAGTTTTTAAAGTCTTCCTGTTACATAATTTGACAGTAAGCCCCTGCAGAAACTCAAAGGCAATTTATATTGGAGACACTGCTATCTTTTTGTCTCTAACTGAAAAATCAGCTTCTCCTCTAATGTGTGTGTGTGTGTGTGTGTGTGTGTGAGAGAGAGAGAGAGAGAGAGAGAGAGAGAGAGAGAAGTCAAAACTAATAGATTGTGGCAATTAAAAGTGAGCTTTGGAATGTGTGATAGAAAAGCCAGAATTTGAGGTCTTGATGTTTCAGACTGGCAGGTGAGGAAAAATTAAAATGAAAGAAATACAAAAGGGCAAGTAACATTTAGGATTCTTCCATGTTAGAACGCTCTGGTAACACACAATCTCAGAACCGTAAAATCCCATTAAATCTAGATAGGTAAGCAGATAGGCAGAAAGACCCGCAGATAGACAGATGATGGATGGAGTAGATCGATTTTTCTAATGTAAAGGGCTACAATAATAGGTCATAAAAATGTAAGCAAAAACGCCATCCGCTTGATATAGTTCCTTTAATGTACTTTCTGGGCTGCCCGAGTTGGGTTTGCTCCTGTCGGCTTCTCGCATTAACTCCTGGTGCCCCCATTGGCACAGTCGCCAAGGGCTTGGAAGCAGACCAGCCCAGGTGCTCTCTGAGCGGCTGGCAGAGGCTGGGCTGGTGGAGCCCAGTGCACCAGTCCCAGGTGTCCTGCCCGGAATGATGAGAAATATTTAGTTCGTGTATTGATAGTGGTAGCCCAGCCCTTCACAGGTACCCGACACATGATAGTCGCTCCATAAATATCATCAATAAATGAATCACTGACCCTGAATCCAGGGCACCCGATTCTATGTTAATTGAAACAGTGCCTGAAAGTCAGCAGCATCACTTTGCAACTGTGAAGTGTGAACAGGACCGGCCAGTGACTTGCTCAAGGATCATGAACACGGGCACAGCAGGCTGGAGTTCATAAGGGCTATGCTACCTGCAACGGGCGTGACTTTCGCAATTTAAATAAACTCCCATGCCTCCGTTCCTGCCTCAGTAGTAACAGTAATGTTAGTATTTGTATCATGACCATTTTGTTTAAATTATTTTTTAAAGTGTATCAGGCAAGTCTTTAATGCTTAATTCTAACATTATCATGAATAGTAGAAGGCATCTAGATGATACTTTAAAGGACAATTTTGTCATTCATAATAGTCCCAGAGTTCAAGAAAGAAATATGATTTAGGACATGATCGTGACTTACCTTAACCTAGCAACGCTATGCACGTCACTGTCTGCCTTATTAGGACTATCAAGCCACCATCCCGGCACTGGGTGGGGCAGAAGTGGGTGTGCAGCTGTGAGCGCCAAAGTTGCTTTATGGTCTATTAATTATTGTATTATTTTCCATATGAATAACTGTAAATCTACTTTTGCCTCAGGTTCATTTAAAAACTAGAATAATTCCTTTCCATACTCATTATCACTGAAAAACTCATATGAAAATTATTTTAAAGTATGTTAGTTCAGTTGTGGAATGCTGGAGGCGGAGGCCAGGGAGGTCCACACTGGAGTCGAGCGGACAACAGGGAAAGTATGGGGTCGGAACACGGTGGGCGGTCCTGTTTAACAGAGTCTCCTAACGCAGACGGGCACACAGGCAGGGAAACCGCCTCTCAGGCAGACAAATAGCAAAATGACCCTCACGGCGGCGGGCAGACAATCCGCCATCCACAATCTCCGAGAACAAACACCGTAGCCTTCCATGGACTATACACGTGTGGCGCTGCCACGTGCTCACACACTAATCAGGCAAAGTACCTGCAGCCCCTACACCAGCAGCAAGCCTAAAACAGCTGCCCCACAAGTGTGTTATGTAATGGTGTCAAAAACAACTATCCGTATTCGAAATGGAAACAGCAAAAGTAACTATGATGCAGATATACATAAATGTATATATTTCTAGGTTTGAAAGTTCTGTTTGGCTGTAATGCAATCATGACACTTAATTGCTCAGAGTTAAGTCTAATTTCGCAAGTTAACGGCATGGTTCTCCACAGGACTCCCCTTGCTTCAAACCCCAGCTTACAGGATTTGAGGTCCCCAGACTGCTGGTACCTTTGACCAACTGGGTATTAATTCAAGGGTTCCCACAACCTGCTAAGGTACCATTGGCAGAGATGACTCACAGAACTCAGGAAAACTCTATACCGATGATTATAGATTGATTTTACAGTATAGAAATAAGGACCAGACAAATGAAGAGACCCACGGGGGAGATCTGAGAGGGTCCCAAATGCAAAGCTTCAGTCTTCAGGACACATCCCCCTGACATATTGATGTACATCACCAACCAGGAAGCTTGTCCAAGCTTCTGATGCCCTGTGTTCTACTGGAATGCCATCACATAGGCAGAATTGATTGAAATGGCCAAACCAGTTGAACTTAATCTCCAGTTCCCCTCTGCTCCAATGCCCGAACCCTCTAATCACATTGTTTGGTCTCTCCACCAAAACCAAACTCCATTCTGAAACTATCCAGCACCTACCATGAGTCACTTTGTTAGCATAATAAATGAAGGCATGGTCCCAGGTGTCCACCATTAGTAACAAAGACACTTAGGAAATTGCTTGGGAAATTTCAGGAGCCAGAAACAAAGGTCAGCCAAATACTTTATTACACAACAATGACATTACATAAAACTGTTCAACGTATCTTTGCAAGGCATCCAAATACATTATTGGTATGTTTTATGTAGCAGAGACTCCTAGCCATTAACAAATTTACACAGCTTTTTATAAATAAAGTCATATGTCCATTCATCAAATCTTATTGGAGTTTACTATCATTTTGTAACTCGGTCTATTAACACAAGACTAATGAATCTCTATAGTTTTTAAGGTTTCTATTCCTCATGTATGTTGCCAGAAAAGAAAGGAACGTGCCTAGTTAGACTAAAATTAAGGTTCAATTGAAAAAGTTGCACACCATGTTATCTGAAGAACAAAAAGCCACAATTGCAAAGCACCACTGGGTGGTTAATCCTTAATCTGGTGACATCATGGGGTGTCACTCCTGCAAGAGGACTAATCAGCCACCATGATGAGCTCATAACCAGAGGCCATACTGCTGTGGGACCCTGCTGGCTTTCCAGTGTGCTGGCTTACTCACCCTCCTGCTTGAATCTGAATAGGATCCCTATTTATCAGACACAGACTTGTGTGAAGTTCATGTGACAGTCTTCCCAAGAATCTTTCCAAGAAATCAAATCTGCCTGGTCTTCATAAAACTGCTCTCCACATGACTGCTGGGAGGGACTCAGGAAAGAAAGGATGAAAGCCATTAGAGCCACCTTGGTCTCAGGGGTCACTCCTACAGGCCTTCAGCTGTCAGGGAAATAGCAGCGAACCCAGATAATCCCAAACAAAGCAAATTTCAGTGTGTGAACAAAAACAAAGAAGAAGAAAACAATGTCCTTCTCGAAAAGCAGTTGTCAATGAATGAAGATCAAAGCCTCAGGGCTTTCTAAGAGACAGCCCGCACTATTGTAAAACAGCAATAGGCAAACAAATTTTCCTACCACATTGAGTTTTCAAAGAGAAAAACCCCAACCTTATCTAGGCTATGGGGAGTGAGACTTCGCATTTCCCAGGTTTTTTAAAAATAAGAGATAAAGTTTGCAAGGCACATGAGGAATTGATGGAAGCAGTGGCGACTTTTCTGTTCGTTTAGCAAACTGCACAACTTCTGATAGAAACACTACGGAGGTGACAGCACTGACGTGTGGGCTGGTCTCCAGTTCAAGAGGACAGTCTTCCAGGGGGACTTTGCGCACTGACCTGTGAGCACAGGAAACACGGTGGTGACGCCGTGAATCCTAAAGGGGGAAAAGGGGCCCTGGTGTTCATTTCTAGTCACGACCTTCCTTCCACAAGCTCCTTCTGTCCTCGGGTATAGAAATCACTGCATTCCAGTCATCGTTTAAAATGGTCTGTCTGTGTCTAACTGGTATTTGTCTCTGATTGCTGCTGTAGCCAAGCAGCATATTCTGAGTAGCCTGAAACAACAGAAATTTAGGGTTTTACTCACTCTGCTGGTGGTTAGAGGTCTGAACAGGCCTCGCTGAGCAAAGCCAGGATGTGTGCAGGCGCATTCTTCCTGAGGCACTGGGGGCGAGCGTGTCTGTTTTCCGGGCTCTTCTTTCTAGGGGCTGCTTGCGCCCCTGGACCCACAGTCGCCTTGGTCCATGGTCCATGTTCACACAAGGCCAGCAATGGCCGCTTCAGTCCTTCCCACAGGGCATCAGTCTGCTCTCCCCACTTCCTCTCCCACATTTAAGGGCCTTGTAGTTACACAGGGCACACCTGCCTGACATGGGGCCCGTCTCTATTGTAAACTCATAAACAACTTTAACTCCACCTGTGACTTCAGTTCCCCTCTGCCAGGTAATCTCACATATTCAAAGGTTCCGTGGATGCAAATATAGGCATCACTGGCAGGGGAGGGGGAGACTGGAAGTGGGGGCAGAGGGGGTGAGACAGCTTTGAGGTTTATATGCATTAAAATACTAAAGGCTCACTGGTGTGAAAACACAGCAGTAAGAATACCAAAGCCTCCATTTGGTTCCAGCCCTATAGCAAATACATGTTATGATTAGGATCAAATAAATCATGCAGCTTCCCTGGGCCTCAGCTTCTTCATCTAGTTACTTTTTAAATAGTCATTATTTCTGAATAATTAATTAAATTTATTTATACTATTAAATGTAAATTAGCCCTGGCTGTGGCTCAGTGGTAGAGCATCGGCCCAGCGTGTGGATGTCCTAGGTTCAGTTCCGGGTCAGGGCACACAGAAGAAGCACTTCTCCACCTCTCCCCATCTCACTTCTCTCTCTTCCTCTCTCTTCTCCTCCCGCAGCCATGACTCATATGCTCCTAGCAAATTAGTCCTGGGGTTGAGGATGGCTTTGCCTAAGGCGCTAAAAAATGGCTTTGGTTGCAACAGAGCAAGGGCCCCAGATGGGCAAAGCATCACCCCCTAGTGGGCGTACCTGGTATATTCCTGTCAGGACACATGTGGGAGTCTGTCTCTGCCTCCCTGCCTCTGACTGAATAAAAAAAAAAGATAATGTAAATTATTGAAAATGTAACATCTTAATGAAAGAATATATTCACAGTTCTTTAAGCATGCCATCCTAAAACTTCTTACTTTCTGCCTTATTATGTTTTATTTATTTTTTTCTTTTAAGTGAGAGGAGGGGAGACAGACAGACTCTCACATGTCCCTGGACTGGGATCCACTCGGCAACCCCACCTGGGGCCAATCCTCTGCCCATCTGGGCAGAGCTATTTTAGTGTCTGAATCAGAGGGTTCATGTATATATATATCTTTTCAAACTAGCTATTAATTAAGGGTATAAAGATACAGTTTGGGTAAACAAGCCCTATGTTAAGATAATGTAAATTAGGCTACAGAGCAGAAATGTCAGCAATTTTCTAAACTTATTTTTTACTAGAATTGCTATTTACGGACTAACTCACTGACATTCACAATAGTTTATGGAGAAAGTGGGGGGGACAGATAGTGAATACTTAAGTTTGGCTGATATTCCACAGAACAGTTGTTTCACCCTGAAAGCGCAGGCAGAAATAGAAACAGGACTGATGAGTGAGTCAGGAGATTTCAGATGGAAAAGGTAAGGCAACGTCCCAGATTACAGTTCTTGATCTCATTTTTCAGGCTCCAGAGGAGACAAGATAAAAGGTGTTTTAACGGAGGTATGTTTTACTCATCAAAATGTTTCAAAGATCGGACCTTGACACATAGCAGGTATGCAAAATATTTATTGTTAATAAATATACCAAATGTTTGATAAATATGTATATAAGTTAATTAACCTAATTTTCAAATCAGCGCCCCAAATTACAATGTGTCCGTAAAGTCATGGTGCTCTTTTGACCAGTCACAGGAAAGCAACAAAAGATGATAGAAATGTGAAATCTGCACCAAATAAAAGGAAAACCCTACCAGTTTCTGTAGGATAATGTGGCAGCATGTGCACATGCACAGATGATGACGTAACACCGTGTATACAGCGGAGCAGCCCACGGCCATGCCAGTCCAGATGTGGACGATACAGAGGAAAGTTCAGTATGTTCTGTGGCTCACTAAATTCAAATCTGTGACCAAAGTGCACTGTGAATATCGGCGCATTTATAATGAAGCACCACCACATAGGAATAACATTACTCGGTGGGATAAGCAGTTGAAGGAAACCGGCAGTTTGGTGGAGAAACCCCGTTCTGGTAGGCCATCAGTCAGTGACGAGTCTGTAGAGGCTATATGGGATAGCTACCTAAGGAACCCTAAAAACTCTGTGTGTGAGCCCACATCGAACAGCACTGAATAGGCATGAAACTGGGAGAGTTTTCCTTTTATTTGGTGATTTCACATTTCTATCGTCTTTTGTTGCTTTCCTGTGACTTGTCAAAAGTGCACCATGATTTTACGGACACACTGTAAATCTCACATCAGTGCCCCAAAATATGTATATCTCTCACTCACTCCATTGATGGAATCCGAGGTTGAAAACACTCCTGCAGAATAGCGTTTTGATTTGCTGAGAAGCTGATAAGAGCTCAGGTTTGGTTTTACGAGGCCGAGTGGGGGAAACTGCCACTAGTGGTTTTGAACCAAGTGTTATCTTGTGCATCTGAATTAAATTACATTTTTCCTGGCTTCAGATGAATAAACACATTTACATAAAATCAGTGACTTTGTACCCTACATTGGGAGATTTCCATAGGTCCTAATTTGCCCAAGGCAATTAACTATTCAGGTATTGCAAGGAAAACACACTAAACTCTGCATTCACCATTACATTAGGTAATTGTATAGTAATAAATTGAGCCATTCTCAGACTAGCGATCAGCAAAACGTTTTCTGTAAAGACCAGATGTTAAATATTTTAGGCTTTGCATGCCATATGATATTTGTTGCAACTACCCTGCTTTGCCATTAGTCATAGACAATAGGTCAATAACTATGTGTGGCTACATGACAATAAAACGTTATTTACAAAATTTGGGGATGGACCAGATTTGACTCACAGGCTATTGTTTCCCCCCTCCTGTTCAATACTGATGATCTCTTAGTACTCCGCCAATTATCACGTGCATGGTTTCCTATGTTCCTGTTACTGCCTATCAGTCAGCAAGGGAACCACAACTATATGCAGGTTTACAGAACATACTCAAGGAATGATTACATATTAAAAAGTATGTATACATTATAATCATATTTTTCTTTTTTAAGTGTTTAGATAAACACAGAAGAGTAGATTAAGAAAGGAAGATAAGCCCTGGCCGGTTGGCTCAGCGGTAGAGCGTCGGCCTAGCGTGCGGAGGACCCGGGTTCGATTCCCAGCCAGGGCACACAGGAGAAGTTCCATCTGCTTCTCTACTCCTCCCCATCTCCTTTCTCTCTGTCTCTATCTTCCCCTCCCGCAGCCAAGGCTCCATTGGAGCAAAGATGGCCCGGGCGCTGGGGATGGCTCTGTGGCCTCTGCCTCAGGCACTAGAGTGGCTCTGGTCGCAACATGGCAATGCCCAGGATGGGCAGAGCATCGCCCCCTGGTGGGAAGAGCGTCGCCCCATGGTGGACGTGCCGGGTGGATCCCGGTCGGGCGCATGTGGGAGTCTGTCTGACTGTCTCTCCCCGTTTCCAGCTTCAGGAAAAAAAAAAATGCAAAAAAAAAAAAAACAGAAAGGAAGATAACTAAATTAATAACTAAATAGCATGATTCTTAACTAGCATAAAAAAAAATCTCACACCAAAGGCCACAGTTGAAATCTCTAGTCAATCCAGAGAGCATTCCAAGTAATAATTTGTCATTGACTGGTTCAGTAGTTACAAGTTATGCCAATAATCAGTCAAGAACAACAGAAAATTGTCACTAGGCAACTACAGTATCTGGAGACAGCATGAAACACCAAAACAGAATATTTTTAATTTGTCCATCCACTTGCAATAGGACTAAACCCAAGAATTATAAATCACTTTTATTACAAATGCAGAATAAATTTTATGTTTTGAACAAATGGAGAAACTAACAAAAATATTGCAAAACAGTTGGTAAGCCTCCTCCACAAAGTATGTTTCAAACCATAGAACTTGAACACAAAGTTAAAAGAAGTAAAAGATTGTTATGTGAAGATGGTTGAATAGATTCTTCCATTGCACAAAAGCTCTTCCTAAAGATCAATACTAAAACAATCAACACATTTTTTTCCCAGTTAGTCAATAAAGTCTCTTATTAGATTGTGACTTCACAGGCATGAACAATGAATTATTTCTCTTCTCTGTAAGTACAAGACATGAATAATATCAGTATACTGGCCAAAAATAGTAGATACTGAGTAAATTATTATTCAATTATATTTAACAATCTACTGTTCTTCATGAAATCTAGAAATCACAAAGGTGCTCATTCTGTTATCTCTTCTGAGTAGCAGGGCATTCCCTGAAAGTGTAAAACTCTATCCTCTATCCCTCAATAATGTGCTACAAAGACCAGAGTTCTTGTAAGACTGGAGAATTCAAAGCTGCACCACTTGGTGACTCAAAGCCAGCTCTTGTCCCTCCTAACTAAATGAATCCTTCAGCATTGCACAGGAAGGCTGTTTTCCAGGATAAGAAAGAAGTCACACAGATGTTTCCAACAAAATTTTCAAAAGGTTTACCTTGTTGTGAAAAGATGAGTCCACTCAAAGTAAGACTCTTACCGATCCTATAAGAATGAACATGAGCAGAGGGCTGGAATTTGCCTTTTTATAAAGGAAAATACATACACAACATGCAACAGACGCATCTTCTGAATGTCCAGATGTCTTCACCGTGCAAGGGAATGATTTTTAAAACTCTCCAGATATAAGGAAAGGCACTGAGACAATGATGAGAAGGTGTTGCCAATCTGAGGAGTGAGAATACACAGACCCCTCTTGGACTGCCAACTTGATTAGCACTTCTCCTTTACGGAAAGACACATTAGCCATTGACATGCCAAAAGAAAGACCCAAACTATGCCTGATTTCAGGTCAAAGGTGAGAGAAAGAAATGCCAAGAAGACAAATACTTACAGAAGAGACTTGTGAAACAAGGCAGTAAAGATGGGTTTTATAGAAGATGAAATCCGATGTGGAACAGATCATGTCTGCTTGTGAATTTTAATGCAGGTGATGGAACAAGAGGGCATACATAAAAATTAGGAAAAATCTGATTCAAAACAGATGTCAGGCAGCCCTTCATTGCAGAGTCATACATGAATGTGTAGAACATCAGGCAGAGAGTACCTGTCCAGGTGAGGGATAGTGAATCTGTTAACAGCAACAACAAAAATGGCTTATAATCCCAGGTTGAAAGAGATTATAACATGTTATGAGGTTTCTTTGGATGACCCAACCAATTTTTTCAAATTTTAATGTTAATAAATTTTTATTTTTATAGCTTCAGAACAACACAAGTGTTCATTAGGAATCAACAATGACAGTAAAACCCAGAATCAACATGGGGACAAGATTCTGTGATTCTGATGGAGATATGGCCACTCCACTGTCTACGCATCAGAACATAACATAGTAAATCTGGAGACTTCCAAGTTATAAAAAGATTGGATTATTTTGA
The DNA here is from genome assembly GCF_036850765.1 of Saccopteryx bilineata. Lineage (NCBI taxonomy): Eukaryota > Metazoa > Chordata > Mammalia > Chiroptera > Emballonuridae > Saccopteryx > Saccopteryx bilineata. Next base: position 199,796,410 of record NC_089490.1, on the reverse strand, counting down.
AGACTAGAATTCTATAACACTGTATTTTATTTTTAAACAATAAGGAAAGAAAAGACTAAGGACCTTCATTGCTTCTGTATTGTGTCTATTGTTGTGATTCTCTTGAGTAATTTTTCTGTTTTATTCAATGGACACCTGAGGAACTGAACTTTTCTTATTGGCTACTAGAAATATTAGAGTCACATTTAGCACTCGACCAAAGCAATTAAGAGACTTTTAACATAAGTATTCCTGCCCCATTCTCATTCCTTCCTCATTTTTTGTCCTTTCTCTACCATGGTTTTACTCTGTTTTGCAAATATTTTTATTATACTCTAAGTAGATCTCGTTTACACAACCTTTTAAGTCATTTTTAATGATTTGAAACAATAAGAAGTACAATGGTGGGTAATGGCTGAAAAAAAAAAGTACAGTTGGTTACTTGAACCTTCTTGTAGAACTGTACCATAAAACGTGAGCCCTTAATCTCAGTTCAGTTCAAAGAGCCTTAGACAAGACATCCAGGTGACATAATCTACAGGGTAGCTCACATTGCCTTCCTGTTTCAAATGGGACGATACAAAGAGGCTCAATAAATAGAAAACATTAAAGCAAATATCAAATCTACAGAACAAATACAGAAACAATGAACATGAACTCCCAACGGTATCCATTAAACAGAAATCTCTGAAAAATCCCATTTTATCCAATACCCATTCATACTCCCATGCTTCCTGGGGATTCAGAAAACATCCCTGCCCCTGCAGCATCCTGCACAAGATCTCAGCAATGAATCTCGCCTTCAACATCATGGCGCTGGACCCCCAGCCCCTGCCAGGAACCGCATTTTGTGACCCGCTCCTGACCACTGGCACTGGCCTAGGTACGCAATATACTAGCCATCTTAGGGTGAACAGGAAGGAGTAATCTCCACTTCCTTCCTTATTGTACTACCTTTTTGTCTCTTTCATTTTTACTCTTCAAGTTCCAGGAGTTCTTCTTTTCTAAAACTTATAATCACCAAACCCAGTCCCAGCCGGCTTGGGTGGTACCCGGTGACTTCTTTACTTATATACCACTTGCTCTTTGATTGCGAGTGTCTATGAATGGAAGGAAATAAGAAAGGCACACTGGGAGTTCAAGGCCACTGAAGTTATTACGTACATGTTCTGCCAGATTATATTTTTCTTATCTCTCTTCTTTAATAACTTTTTTTTTTCATTTTTCCGAAGTTGGAAACAGGGAGGCAGTCAGACAGACTCCCTGCATACACCCGACCGGGATCCACCCGGCATGCCTACCAGGGGGTGATGCTCTGCCCATCCGGGGCGTCACTCAGTCGCATCCAGAGCCATTCTAGCACCTGAGGCAGAGGCCACAGAGCCATCCTCAGTGCCCTGGCCATCTTTGCTCCAATGGAGCCTCGGCTGCAGGAGGGGAAGAGAGAGACAGAGAGGAAGGAGAGGGGGAGGGGTGGAGAAGCAGATGGGCGCTTCTCCTGTGTGCCCTGGCCAGGAATCAAATCTGGGACTCCTGCACGCCAGGCCGACGCTCTACCGCTGAGCCAACCAGCCAGGGCCTAATAACTTTTTTAAATAGCCCGGGCATCAGCATTTATCATCTTTGACCTCATCCCTGCAAAACAAAAACTAAAAAATAGTGTAATAGAAAGGACATCTTTGCCTGCTAAGCATCTTTGTATTAAGCCACAGTTTTAATCATTTCCATTTTCTTAAATGCTTATCATATGTCTCATTTGTTTCTCACTAGAGAGAATGTTATGCTACAAGATATGAACTTATTTTTTTATAAGTTTTTTTGAAATAGAAGCATAGCCACAGAACAGAGGAATGATAAAAAGGAGGAGGAGAGAGAAACGACTTAATAAGAGGATCACCATGACACCCAGGGAGATTTTTCAAAATACAAACACCTTTCTTCTCTCCCTTCCCTCCCACAGTCTGAATTAGATGTTTTCCATAAGGGGTGGGCCAGGAAATGGAGGGGAGCATTCATCGTTTCAGCATCTCTTCTCAAGGTTCTATGCAAGACTAATTAATGCTTTAATCACTGTTAACAAGGCCTCTGAGTGCACTTTATTCTTTATCCTTGACACTTCAGGAGTTTTCATCTGAATGCAGCTATTATTTTAGCCTATCAGGTGAGCAATCAATCATCTGTGTGAGGGACAGAGAAATAATGTCATAGGGATCAAATGAAATTGACTTTGGTTTTTCCATGGTTCCAACATGGTCCATACAGAGAGAGAGGAATATTTACCACATAACCCAGGTGATCCTAAAGTTCTTCATGTTACCAGACTGCTCAGTATTCTATGCCAGGAAAAACATTGTGCAGAAATGGTTTTCTAGAGGAAACTAGAGGGGAAAAAAGCTTTTTTCTGAAAATATACTAATTAATGATTCACTCATTGGAAACCAATGAAGTTTTAGACCAGTTTTCCCATTCATAACATTCTTAATCTAACGGACACCAACTTAACACCAAGAACAGTAACTCCAGATGTGATGTAGCACCTCACAGTTCGTGACACACTGGAAGGCAGATTAGCTCATTTGATCCTACAAAAGTCCATTTCATTATCTCAAGTGACAGAGGAAGAAATGAAGTTCAGAGAGCTTAAATGACTATCCCTACTCATTCGGTGACACCGCCAGGCCCCAGTCCTGGTCTGGTGTCCTTTGCTCAGCCTCCTACAGGTTCATGGTCATTTCGTCAAGTCAGAACCTTTTGCACAAGATGACTGACAATATTCCGTCATTTCTCTACAGGCTGGGTTTCTTCTTCTGACCATGAACTTCCTGATGATAACTCTTTGACTATAAATCTCTAGAAGAACTTCAAAGTCATAGTCAGGCTGCCCATCAAGACGACCTACAGGAGGGCGTGGGCATCTCAAAGCAGGTTTGGAGAATGGCACCTGCCGGTCCCCTGAATGCATTAGAAAGGAATGCTGGGCTCTGCTTGTCAAAGAGGGACCGACAGACATTCTTACGGCTTGCCTCAGAGTTACCACCCACAATGCCTGTGCTGCTGAAATAAACCACTGTGTCCTTTTTCACGTGGTGTACAGTTATGCATTTTCTAAATATTATTAAGGAGCTAAAAATAATAACAAGTGATCAGTATCGCTGTAGGGCAGCAGACAGGGACCCAGCTGTTTGGAAGGTCAGAGGTCAGTAGGACGATCCCTGGAACTGGAGCAGCGGGCTCTCTTCACAACCATCCACAGCTTGTTTCCATGAGCAGTAGTCACTGGAGGGTCAGGACCACTCAGGTCATGGTCAAACGCCGACAGGGGCTCCTTCTCTGCCACACATTCTGTTCCTCTCTAGCAATACAGTGGTGATTCGCACACCTGTAATACTCAATTTCAAACAAAGTCTTTTAAATTAACATAATCTCTTATATAAGATAGGAATGTTTGTACTTACCTATGATACTTTAAAACAGGCTAAGCTTTCCATTTATTTCAATTGCTTATGTTCTTTGAGCTGCATGGCCAAAATCATCTTGGTGTTGATAAAATATATATAAGTATATATATATTTTATATATATATATACTTATATACTTATATATATAAAATAAAGAAGTTACCAGTAGTCATGAAGAAATTAAACTATCTGTTCAAAATTAAGTCAATAATAGGATCAAAGTTTGAGAAAAAACTTCACTAGCACAGGCCATCACAAATTCTAACAAAGTTTTGCCTTAAGTGTGTACATTTTAAAGAAGAAAACATGAGAGGAAGAAAAGAGAGAAGAAATGAGGGGAGGGAAAGATGAAAGGAAGGAAAGAAGGAAAGAAGGGAGGGAGAGAGGGAGGGTGGGAGGGGGGAAGGGAGGGAGGGAGGGAGGAAGGAAAGGTGAATATGAAACTACAACTTGATGAATTACATATATTTCTTCTAAATATCTAGTAAACAATTATTGAAAGACTAAAAGAGGACTTTCAGGAAAAATAGGTACAACTCTAACCAGAAAACAATATCATATGTCTCCAGACTATTTGTTTATTAATAATTCAGCTTTTGTCACCAAATATGTCTAATCATTTTGAGTGTGAAACTTACGACATGCCATTTTAATTCGTTCTTAGAATGTTGTCCTAACAGCCATGAAGAAAATGATAGGATTAAGTGGTCTGGCTATATATAAAACAAGATGGAAACATAAAAATCTCTCTTTCAAATGCTACACTGATGTAATGTTTTTAATGACTTGCATACTCTTGTTCTTCATTCTGAGGAATGGATTATATTTCTGGAAACTGACTTGTCTGGTGAGGTTTCATACAGTCTCTCTGGATTTTGCTGCTGAATATGATCATTCCTATCACACGAACAGCAGGATCCACGCATCGGCCTCGTTACTGGAGCTTCCACGGTATTGTTACTGAGTGTGCAAGCCAGTAGCATCTTGCTGAAAGAAGTGCACAACTCAAAGCATAAAACTTTTCATACAGCAGAGAATACATTGTAGGCAACCCAACTGTAGGCCCATGGGTTAATATAATATATATCCATCACCCAGTTTGGTAAACAAGTTCTGATCAGAACACGGTCACACCCACTTATTTACAGAGTGTCTCCAACAAAGTCAGAATTGAATAGTTCCAAAGAAACCCCAGGGCCCACAAATCTAAAAATACTTAGCATCTGGCTCTTTACAGAGAAAGTCTGCCCCCCACTGACCTAGAGATTATTTACAGTTGCCTCAGTGGTGACGCTTATCATACAGAGGCAGGTAAAAGCAGAGCGGGCGATGCCCTCAGCCTGACACAGAGGGAAAATCGACATGAATATGGTTGTGGGAGAAATAGATGGCTCAAAAACAATATTTTCTTAACATTTTTCTTAACAAAATAACTTATTGCAAAAGTGAGAATTTCACAGAATTATAGGTTTAAAATATGAGGTCAGGAATGACCAAGATAAAATAGTTTATTTTTTATGATTGTAGAAGCACTATATCCCCAAACGTTTCTCCTCCCATGCACCTGCTCTTTTTGCTGTAGCTGACCTTCATAAATACATAGTAGCTCTCCTAATTTCCCTAGCTAAATACCAACACTTAGTTATCTCTTCTTGCTCCTTTATATTCTCTTATCCATTCACTCGCTCAGCAATTATTTATAAGTACCTATTATGTGCCAAGTCTTATGCTAGGCACCTAGTCTACAACTGTGAACAAACAGACATGGGTTGGCTTTCACAGAATGGTTGGCTAGATATAAATTGTGAACCATATGGTCTTATAATTGAGTTTATTAATAAAAACAATCTAACTCATAAATGTCTTTTTAAGTATATTATTATGTTATGATAGACAATCAGGCAATGCAAGTTAGTGTAGAATATTGGTTCATAATATAATAATATACTGTCATTAAACTTTCATATCATGGCTTTCTTTTCTTTTCTTTTCTTTTTTTTTTACAATAGCCTAAACCATACTGGTCATGTTCTTGTTTAAAACTTTGATAACCCTCACCAAAAATCTTAATGAATAGAAGACTCAGACATGTAAACCTGTAACTACAATAGAGTATAATAAGTTCTAGGGGAGGGGAAATGTGGAATGTTCAGGAAGTAACCCGGTAGGGAGATTTTAAGGGAGAGGTGTTGCCTCATAGAAGTCATAGGAAATTTTTAAAAAGAGAAAATGGATAGAGGGAAGGATACCAAATCATACATGACACTGTGGACCATTTAATGAATTTTGGTTAGTTTTTTAATTGCAATAAATTCGAAGTCTTAAGGGAGAGGTAGCATGATCCCGTTTTCCTCCATAGAGACAACTCTGGCTGCACTGAAGAATAGGATGGGACAAGAATAAAGACAAGGGCACTAAACTTACTTGGGAAGCCAGTACAGACATTCAAGGAAGAGACAATGGGGGATGAGTAACAGCGACATTAGTGGAGACTACATGAAATAGACTCAAATGGCATTGAAATCAACAGGAAGTCGTGTTTATCGCATCTGGTGTTGAAGAAAAGAAGAGAAGCAATGGAGAATGACTCGCACGGTCTTGCCTTGGGCAGTCGCCTAGGTTGCGCTGGCATTTGCTATGGCTGGGACCACAGAGGGGGCGCAGGGTGGGAGAACGGACGGTGAGCTTGGTCCGGGACACTGAGTGTCCTGCACCTGAGCGACACCCAGATGAGTGACAGAATGTGCACTGTGGGGGGCGCCCCCAAGGCTCGAGAGACTGCAGGTGCAAGTAACAACCTGCAGCAGTCTGCATGTAACTACGGAGAGAAGCGGGCAGGTGAGAGTCCCCGCATTTACAGTGACAAGGGAGCTCCCAGAACAGAGTCCACTGGGTAGAGCCCGAGAACTCCATGAGGAGGGGCTAAGAAGGTAACTGCGGCTGAGTAGGTAGGAGAGATGTTCCTTGGACTCTTAGGAGTCAAAATAGAGCATTTCATGAGGAAGAGCATGATCGATGATACCGGACATTTCTGGGGGAAATTAAGACTTAAATTACGTTCCTTAGATTTATTGTCACCGCCGATTGTGGTGACAGCAGTTGGGAAAGAGCACCAGCCACACTGCACAAGGTTGGACATCAGTGAAGACATGGGGCAGAGCAGCGGGTTCAGACCCGGCTTTCCCAGGCTCAGCTCTGCGGGAGGAGAGAGACGGGTAGAGGGGAGGAGTCCGGAGCCATGGAGGAAGGTTCCAGAGAGCTGCCCATCCTCGACATCGCAGCCTAGTGGATGGCCACAAGGTTGTCTGTGCTCCAAATAGTTAAGCCGAATGTCCTGTTTTATGCCCTTTCTGTTTATTGATAACATTTTCCAATTTAAAGTGTTAATAAGAAACATAAGAGTAAATGTTAAAAAAAAGTGCAAACTGTGTGTGAAGAAAATTATAAACCCTCACTAAAAATACATATATATTTACATATATAATATATAGATATTTTTTTAAACCCTCTCTATTTGGAAAGGCATATCACAGTTTTGGGTAGGGAGATCATGAATGGTTGATATGCAAATTCTTTCAAATTGATCTATAGATTAAATGTGATTCCTGTCAACATCTAAATAGGGTTGGGTTTTTTTAATGGATTATAACAAGCTAATCCAAAAATACACATGATATGACAAAGGCATAGAAACAACGACACATACCTGAAAAATAAATAGGTGAGATGACTTGTCAAATATCATACTTATTACAATGTGTCATAAATATGACAGGGATAAGCTATAGAGATAAAGAATGTGAGTGACTAGAGACAGGGAGAACAGATAACAAATCCGTGAGCACAGAACTGACTGCCATTACAGATTGGTGGGGGGAAATGGGCTGTTCAGTACATATGCTGGCAGACTTGTCATTCATTTGAAAAGAAAAAAAAATAAGATCCTTATCTCACATGCTTCATGAATCTTAAATCCCAAATATATAAAGTACTTTCTTTTTATAAAATACAAATCTATAAAGATGTAAGTTAACAATTAGGACAGTAGTTTAGTAAGTTTGGGGTAAGATAGTGTCTTAATAAGCAAGATACAAAAGATATGATCATAAAGAAAATGATACATGCTGCTACATTAGAGCTAACAACTTCTGCTTCTTGAAATGGGCCATGAAGAGAATAAAGAAACAACCTGTACCCTGGAGGAAACATTTGCAGCATCTGAAAATAAGGATTAGTAATCAGGATATGTAAAAGCTTGTATTAATCAACAAGAAAACACAGAAGACCCAAAGTAAAAACCACCATAGACATAAACAGGGAATTTACAAAAGAGTAAACAGATTATAAATGTGTGAAAACATGTTTATCCTCATTAGTAATCAGAAAATAAAAAGCCACAATGAGGTAGAATTTCATGTAAAAACATAAAGGGAGTCAATGTCAATTTTACCAAGAATGTGGGAAGAGGATGTCCATTGAGGCACTGCTGGTGTGTGGGGGCATTGGCATAAGCACTTTGGAAAATATTTGACGTTGAACATGTGCATTGACTGAAGCCTGTAATTCTCCTCCTTACACCTATGAGCTGGGAGACTTGTATAAGACACATAGCGGAACCACTCCCAACAACAGCAATCACAAATGCTTTACAAAGCAAATGCCCAGCCAGTCAGTACGTTACAGCTCAGTGGGATTCAGCTGGTTTTAACCAATTTGGCAGAACCGATACCTAATCTTTTATTGAGTTCAGCAAACTCGTTGTTAAAATGGCACTTGTAATCAAAGTTCTCTCTAAGGTGGGCGCCTGGGCAGCCGCTCAGTGTGGAAATCACAAATTGACATTCCTTACTCTTTGTTAACGTTCATCTGCACAACAGCATATTCTAAGTGCCTGTAGTCATGTTCATTCTGTCCATAGGTGAGAAAAATTGCAAGAGAGGACACCAGTCAAGAAGCAATAAGGAAATATCTTACATAACATCTTTTGTTTTTGGTCAGGTATTATTTCATATTTTTTCATTAATATTTTTAAATTCTTTCTTATAACATAATCTAGTTTTGTGTACCTCTTTTATTGTTCTTTTTGAAGTAGTAAATGCATGAAATAATAAACTATTTGGGGGGATATCCTCTTTTTATACTTACAACAGTCCTGAAGGCAGAGACCTGGTTGTTCAATTGTTTGAATCCCACCACTGGTGAAGCTCTTGTGGTTACATCTGCTACGTGGAGTGGAGAAATTCATACACTGAAATTCTCTGCAGCAAATCTTGAATAATACTGAGCAAAACATGAGAGTCATGGAATGCATGCACCGTCCATTGCAATCCCATTTTCATACAGTTCAAGGGCAGTGAACTGAATGAGCTGTTAGGGTACGGACATGTGGCTAGACGCAAGGCATGGAAAAGGAAAGGAATGTGACCTGTGAGAACACAGAATGGGTTGTGTCTTCACCTGAAGAACGGGCACATGGGTGTCGTTTTTATTGCTCATAATTTCACAGTATGCATGAATTTAGACACTCTTTTGCACAATATATTTTCCAAATGTTTTAAAAGTATCGTGTGTCTTAGAAGTTATAAAAATTTTAGTGAAAAGCAATCCTTTTAGCCAACGGACATTACCAGCCCCTATGAACATTTTGAAATTTCTTTTCTAATCTCTCAACATAAGATAGGGTAATAGTCCATAGTTTTGAGCTAGCAAAAAACAAACAAACAAACAAAAAAAAACACAAAAAACCAGTCTAACAAGAACAGTCATGAGAGAAAATTTTACCAAAAAAGAAAAAATAGACTCTAAATGTGTTACAGTAGAGGGAGGATAAAGGAAGATTAGAAAATATTGAACAAGGTATTAAAGAAAATTAACACATTGCTTTCTGCATTAAACTTGGTCACCTTCAAAACTGTAATGAATTAAAAAGTCACAAATAAGGATAAAATGATTATCTAGAAAAAGCAGAGGAAAATTACTAGATCCACTTTGGACATATTAACGAAAAAAAAAGTTTACCCTCTGTTTTCATAAGCCCTATATTTCATTAGTGTGAAAAATATAGGCAACAGGAAAAGAGTATTTCAACATGAATATACCTGAAAATGCAGTCATCTCTTTACTGTCACGTAACAAAACATACAAAGAGAGGTGTCCTAGTAAAAGACTGCTTGCTCACTGGTTTATGTGGCTGTATACAATAATTAAACTGCAAAAGAGCCCACACCTCAGAGGGTGTCAGCATTACATTGAGGTGGTGCTATGCATTTTATTCAGAGGAGGTAGCTACACATTTGAAGGGGCTATAAATGAGTTTCCCCACTCTGGTCCTAGTCCAACTCAAGAATGAGTCATGACCAAATATTTTCACAACCTTCTAGACATTCAGTGATCTTTGAGACACGAGCTGATGGTCTTCCATCATTCTTTGGTGGGCAGGTGTCACCACCACTAATTAAGCTTTTGCTTAAAATCTGCCCCAGGGGGGTGGGGGGGTGGGTGAGGGAACAGAGAGCAAGGAGGTCTAGGGACTGAAGAGCCCATTAATGGCCTGCAGCGGGCCTGGCTGGGTTGGCACAGGGACTCCTGGCCCAGCCTGCTGGTAAAAGCAGTGTGTCCAGTGTAATAAAGAGGGCTTTTACCTTGCAGAACTGTCTGTGTCTGGCTTCTCTACCAGAACTTGCTGGCAGTGACATATTTCAAAAATGTATGTATTTTGGTGAATACGCCTCTATCTGAATCCGCCATCTTGAACATCTCAGTCCCATGAACTTTTTAACTGACATTCCACACAATACACTGTGCTGCATTCTAGTAAAGACAGACCAGCCCCAGATGAGAAGATTCTTAGGACAGGTCGAGAGTGGGCAGATGCACTTCCTAAGTAGCTGGGTCGGACTGTAGATGTCGTCCCAGAAAGAAGGTAGAAAATAGCAGCCTCAAAATAATCATACTCTCCCATTATGTTAAATTTTACAGTTTATCGAATGATTTCATCTATCACAGGAATTGGAAAGTTTTAATTTTAGAAGTAAAAAATTTGCCTAAGCTCACACAGGTATAGGACTAAGGACGTATTTGAAGCACAAATTCAAGTCCAGGGTTAAATAATTGATACAACAGATGCTTATATATCAGAACAAGAACAGTGCTGGCACTGCCGTTTGTAGTGAGCACTTACTAAGTGTGAAGCATGGTGGATAATGCACTTTATACTTCTGTGTTTACGTTTTTTAAATTTTTATTAATAAGATTAAATGTAATGAGTGACACTGATCAATAAGAGTACATAGGTTTCAGGTGAACTTTTCTATAGCATTTGAACTGTTGATTGTGTTGTGTACCCATCACCCAAAGTCAAATCATTTTCCGTCACCTTATATTTGTCCCTCTTTCCTCCTCTCTCCCCTTCTCCCACAACCCCCTCACCCTAGTAACCACTTCATTTTTATCTATCTCCATGAGTCTCAGTTTTATATCCCACCTCTGTGTGAAATCATACAGTTCTGAGCTTTTTCTGATTTACTTATTTCACTCAGTATAATGTTCTCAAGGTCCATCCATGTTGTCATAGCCTGCAATATGTCTCATTTCTTATGGCTGAGTAGCACTCCATTGTATGTATTGTGTTTAAATTTAAAATATAAAATTACATTTAAATGCATAGCAAGCTATATGTCAGGGATTGGGAAACTTTTTGGCTGAGAGAGCCGTGAACACCACATATTTTAAAATGTAATTCCATGAGAGCCATACAATGACCCGTGTACATTACACATTATCCAATAAAAATTTGGTGTTGTCCCAGAGGACAGGTGTGATTGGCTCCAGCCACCTGCAACCATGAACGTGAGCGGTAGGAAATGAATGGATTGTAATACATGAGAATGTTTTATATTTTTAATGTTATTATTTTTTTTATTAAAGATTTGTCTGCGAGCCAGATGCAGCCATCAAAAGAGCTACATCTGGCTCGCAAGCCATAGGTTCCAAACCCCTGCTGTATGTGATCAAGATAAAGATTTACCAGTTTTGCCTGATGGGGCGGTGGCGCAGTGGATAGAGCATCAGACTGGGATGCGGAAAACCCAGGTTCGAGATCTTGAGGTCGCCAGGTTGAGCGAGGGCTCATCTGATTTGAGTAAAAAGCTTACCAGCTTGAGCCCAAGCTCACTGGTTAAAGCAAGGGGTCAGTCGGTCTGCTGAGGCCCACAGTCAAGGCACGTATGAGAAAGCAATCAATGAACAATTAAGGTGTTGCAACATGCAACAAAAAACTAATGATTGATGCTTCTCATCTCTCCGTTCCTGTCTATCTATCCCTGTCTATCCCTCTCTCTGACTCTCTCTCTATAAAAAAAAAAGATTTACCAGTTTTATAAGTTGAAATGGTCATGTTTTGCTCCTTTTAAGGGGAGCATAACAGTATTGTTGATGAATCTATATATGAACTGTTATATATTTTATTATATATTTCATATTTAATTACTGTATATATAAAATTAGCTGCAAGGATAGTGTTACAGATTAAGAATTGATCATTTTAGTAAACTTTAAAAAGAAATTTTTACAAGATCAACATTTAAAACTAAATTTTTCTTGGTCATTATTTTTATTCTTTTTAGGATAAAAAAAATGCTGGTCTAAAAGAAAAGGTAGGCAAAGTCCTCTCTATGTTAAAAGCATTATATGTCTACCTGCTGATGTCATTTTATGAAAACTATCACGATTACCATAGATCAGTGGTAGTCAATCTGGTCCTTACCACCCACTAGTGGGCATTCCAGCTTTCATGGTGGGTGGTAGTGGAGCAACCAAAATATAAATAAAAAGATAGATTTAACTATAGTAAGTTGTTTTATAAAAATTTATTCTGCCAAACTTAACGAAAATCCGACATAAAGTACTTGGTAAGTAATTATTATTATATGCTTTAACTTGCTATAACTCTGCTTTATAAATTTTATAAAGTAAAGTTACTTCCCTACTTTATAAATCACCATTTCTAACCAGCGAGTGGTTAGAAAATGTTACTACTAACAGAGATACAAAAGTGGGCGGTAGGTATAAAAAGGTTGACTACCCCTGCCATAGAGGGTTCTATTTATTGAGAATATGCTGTGTTACAAAAGCAGGAGATATATATACAAAAATGTACCATACAATATCTATCTTTAAGGACTTAAACTCTTGTAAGAAAAATAAGAAACACCAAGTAGAAGGTAATGAGAGCCTGACCTGTGGGGGGCGCAGTGGATAAAACGTTAACCTGGAACGCTGAGGTCACTGGTTTGAAACCCTGGGTTTACCCAGTCAAGACACATAGAAGAAGCAACTACTAAGAGCTGATGCTTCCTGCTCCTCCCCCTTGTTTCTCTCTTTCTCTCTCTCTCTGACCTCTCTCTAAAAATGAATTAATAAATAAAAAATCTAAAAAGAAAAAAAGAAGAAGATAATGAGAATTGGCCAGAATCAAGTATTTGATTTTGAGTTATTCTAAATTTAAAAAAGGACTTATATCTTAAGTTATCACAATGTGTATTAACATTAACATCTCAGCAACACGAATCCTCTTAATCATCTGATTGTCTTTAAAGAGTCAGCTCAGATCCATTCAGAGTGGCTTATAAGTGGCATAATTTAGTCACTAAATTGACACTAGAAATAAAGAGAGATAGGGGACAAGTGGTGTCTCTTTATTCTCACTGACTTATTTCAGCACAATTAATTATATTGGTCCTTGTCATTCACAGAAAAATTTTCAATCCAGTGTTTTTCATTTAATGCACAAGCCTTCAAATGTACACTAAAAGGCAGAGTTGATACACTAAAATCTCTAGTTTCAAGGAAAATATCTCAGGAGAATCTCAAAATTCTTATCCTACATAAATATTGCTTTCCCTCATTTTCCATCCCAACTGCCCTCCCTCCTCTAAACACACACACACACACACACACACACACACACACACACACCACCTGGATCAGTCATTTTGATATAAAATGACCTTATTCTACATTTAGTCCTTTTAAGTCCAGTTTTATTTTAACCTAAACCAGAACATTGTTACTGATAAATAGAATATAACTCATGCAATTTACTATAAATCCTTTAACATGGCACCATAGGCTGGAGAAGCAGAGAAAATACGATACAGATTCCTGTGTCTCTTTTTAGCTCAGAAATCATATCGTGTAGTAATTAGAGGCACACTGAAAATCCAAATAAAGAGACTGTTTGCTGTATAGATCTAGACACTGGATATGGATGCTACAGATGCCAAAACACAGTCAGAAAGATTAGCTCTCAGCTCCGTCCCCACTGAGGAAATTCCCTGGAGGATGAAAGGGCCCTGGAACAAAGTGAGATAGATGCTTTAGCTGATCTAGCCCTATTGGGTCACTTTCATCTTTGCGCTGCATGGAAAGGGAGCTGCTTTCCTGCCAGCTCTTGGCACGGTGGCCAGGGAGAGACATAAAGAGAGGCAAGGCGAGGCCAGCACAAACGGGGAAGTGGTTAGGGGCAGCAGCCCGTTGCAGAGACACAAAGGTGCTGGCAGGAGATGTTAACAAGAAAGATGCTTGTGCCTCCGTGGCAAGCAGAATGGCAATGGCCTAATAATGAACCTGAAAGGCCCAAGTGAGAATGGCTGCCTGCAAAGTGGGGGGAAGCCTTCCAATTACCGCGTTAGACAGCCCTATTAATCCTTCGTACCGCTCCCGACAAAAAACTCCATTCAGCATCCCCTCAATGTGCTCCGTCTAATGGGAGCAGCATTATGTCTGACATGGAGGGTAATTACATCATGAGAATTTCACATGCAGAGGAGTAAAGTCTTTAATTTTCTGCAGGTGTCTTGGACACATTCTGCATAATTCTTTTGCCCCCAAATGAGGTGCACATTCCTCTTCTGCAGAGCGTTTTCAGATCAGGATGGTTTGCATTTCAGGACTGAGGAATAGTCATTTATTTATTTATTTATTTATTTATTTATTTATTTATTTATTTATTTATCTCAGCCATTACGGAAAGTGGCATAGGGCATTCTGCGAACTTCGTCGCATCACATGTCATCAGGATCCTCAGCAAAGTTGAACCAAACAGATCTATAACTGAAAATCCAGCATGCGTGAACATATGTATTCATAAAATCTCACTCTAACATTTCTCTGGGTCACAGCCATGAGCAGCAGAGGAGTCGGTAAGACCCTATCTATACCCATTGGTTATGAGATTCCAATGAGCCCAGAACCCTGCCAGGAGGCACGTAACTGTTTACCTCTGCCCAGTCTGCGCACCGTGGACATTGTACAGGAGAGAGGATAAATGGAAAGGACAGCATTAAAGGCTGCTTTGTTTCCTGAATTAATTACACATGTAGCACATCTTATTGATTTATTCTCAAGTAGACTCTTCAGTCAAACATAAATGGATTACATTTTTTTGCTGAATTATGCAAAAACAATTTTATTATTTTAGTATCACCTGACAGCAGAGATGTGACAAAGAGAATGTTGAATATAACCGCTTAATAGAATATGCACCAGGGAGAAGGAAAAAACCCTTTAAAATTGTTTTTCAATAGTGGCAGAGTCGAGTGTATAAAAATAGGCTGTAGTGTGGCAAACTTCACTCAACTTAGTAAGAAATGATTAAATACTTCTTGGAGTTGATGACTTTACTACTGAGACATTCTTATATAATACAAGAAGAAAAGTAATTTTGTTTCTATTAGTGAGTAAGTTACATTAAAAAGACCATATCAAAAAAAAAAAAAAAAAGACCATATCATTGGGTGTGTTTTGTGATCCTGTTTTCTCAAAAATCCACATAATTAAGTAGGGGGGAATGGCACTTAGGACATCATGGTTCATGGAGCCAGTGCAGTGCTTACTTATAACCTGCTAACACCTCCAAAATGCAATGATTTTCTATTTCCGAAGCTACGCCCACACGGGATAATCAGCATGTTGCCCGGAGCAACCCGTCCACCAGCGCAATCTGCTAGTCAGGGATGCCTGAAGATCCCAGGATCACTACTCAGGTTTCTTTCTTACCTAGGCATCTGAAATATTGTGGAACGTTTTGGTTGTGCTCAGGTCCCAGAAAACCTGATCAAATCTAATAAGAACTTTCTTATTTTGGTTCAACATAGGCAAAAATTAGCAACACATAGAGAGTCAGTTATCTTTAATGACCTTTTTGGAAAAGGAAGGTAAAATTTGAATTATTCCTAGGAAAAGTAGTCTTCTCCAAAGCCTGAGGAAACTTTTCAGAGAGAGAAGACTGAGGATGTGAGCGTGTTTTCTCTTTCCTCTATGGCTCTGAAAACTCCGGGACACACAGCTACCAGCACCTCGAGTAAGAGCAAAGGACTCGCTGTCCTTAGCGTCCAGTATTTCCCAACGCTCAGGCAGACCGAGACATCCATCAAGCCTTCAGGTTGCAAGCTTTCTGCCATCTGTTAAAACTGCTCCAAAAGTCTCCTGAGGCTAAATGGACTGTCAAAGCTGACCTGGAAACTCCTATTAACTAAATTTGTACATAGTACGAACTTTAGCCAGTCCATAACTCAAAGAGAGGCACAGACTCACTGATGCCCACTTTTCCTGCATATTCAGGGGTAATCGCTTAGGTTGCTCATATTATTGGAGCAAATGTCACAGGCAAAGGTAAAGAAGCTGCCAATGGAAGACAATACCATCAGGGCACGGTGTTTCTCTTTAACAAGAAGACGGAAAGCTTGGGGAACCAGCTCATTACGTGGTTCTTTACAAAACCTCTCGTACAAGTTCCAAATTTCACTCCATGAACCAGTCAAGGTCATCAAATAATGCAATGCCATAGAATTCTTCTGTATTTTCTTAAAGAGATGTTGATTTCTAAATTAGATCAGGCTAGCCAACATTGTCTAAGATTAATTGAACCTAAATCTGAAGGATAATTGAGCATAAAATATTCAAAGCAGGGTCATTTTCACAAAAACCCATCATATTCACTGCTTTTTTGCTTAAGAGGATTTTCAAATACCCAAACCCCTGGCAATTCAGAACAGACTCAGGAAAGAACACTATTTCTTACTCAAGAATTAGTTCCAAACTAATACAGATGATGGAACAAGAAAGCATACATGGGAAATAAAATGTGAAACAGATGGCAGGAAGCCTTATGTAAGGAACTATAAAGGCATGGATGACCCAGCCAAAGAAAGTTATTCTGGTGGAAACACTGAACCCTTTCAAGAGATGGTCAAGAAGAAGGATGGAGTGAAATAGTCTGACCAAGAAGCGGTCCTCACTGGGCAAAAAATACATTTAATTTGTACTTTTTTGTGATGTCATTCATATTAAGGTATTCTGGTCCCTCACAAGAAATTAAAAAAAAAAACCCTCACATGCATTATTCATTTGCATTTGCATGCGGTAATTTCATAAAAATGAACCAAGCGGGACATGTGTTCAAAGACTCTGTGGAGCCTGACCTGTGGTGGCACAGTGGATAAAGCATCAACCTGGAAATGCTGAGGTTGCCGGTTCAAAACCCTGGGCTTGCCTGGTCAAGGCACATATGGGAGTTGATGCTTCCTGCTCCTCCCCCCTTCTCTCTCTCTCTCCCCCCTCTCTGTAATGAATAAATAAAATCTTTTTAAAAAAAGACTCTGTGGGTTCTGGTACATAAGGACAAGTTCCACGGCAGAGTACTGTTGCTCACGGGTTTACTATTACAACAGCGTGGAGGAAGGAGTGAGGGTTCAGAAGCTGTGTCCCGGGGATACAGAGAAGAACGCACGTATGAACACCCCTATTTTCCTTTATCTCTGGACCAGCTGATCTTAGCATGTCTGAGGCCTCACGCACCATGGGGATGGCAGTCAGTCACCTCTGTCCTTCCTTCTGTCCTTCCTTCTGTCCTCCTTGTGGCCACTGTGTTTGCTCTGCTTTTCGGAAGCATGTGAAAGGGTCTCAACCTCAAAATTATGAAATTTTAGTCCTTTACATAAGTCAGCATTCAGGGCTAATCGAGATAGATTTAGGAGGCGTTTCTGACACTTCCACTTCTCCTTCTTGTCAAGGGAGCCCAATCTTGACTGTCACAGAGTGCAGGGGGACTGTCAGCTTTAGCCACACATTTTAAAACTATTAAGACAAAATTATATACCACGTGAAAAGAAAAAACATCCTCATAGCAACACCTAGACTGGTGTTTGACCAAACATCTGGATGCTATCACCTAGTCAAGTGGACACATAAGCTTAACCATTACAGCTACTCACATGTGAATCTCAAATTTGGGAGCCTCTGAACATCAGAGAAGACCAATATCAGTGAAGCTGGTTTTGCTCTCCTGAGCCCAGGGATAGCATATCTTAAAGTTTTGATGGTTCCATAAATGTGAGCATATCAAGACTTGAATAATGGTACAAAGACACTTTCCACTTAGCCCAGCGCTACAGAGGAACCATGCTATGACTATAAAGAAAAGCCGCTGCAAGTTGAGTCCAACTTTGTGGACCACACGAAACCCTGCGATGACGTGCACCAAATGCCATTTCAGCAACTGGAAAGAGAGCTTTGGCCTGAACCACGGTGTTGGGATGGCTTCCTTCCAACAGACCAAGGGACAGGGATAATTGGGAAAGTCACTACTGTACCCAGAAGCAACATATTAATGTCAAATATAAATCTGATAGAATGGCATACATTACATCAGTCATCACATTCACACCTAATTTCATTACAAAATTTAAATTGGAAACTCCGAGCCAGCATTCTGGCAGGCAGTTTCAGGGCTCGGTCACAACCTCATGTTACCGAAGGCACTCCGGGCAAAATTCCAGACTGCCAACAGCACTACCTAATTTGCCTATACAGATGCGTTTGTGTTTTTGTTTTGTTTTGTTTTGTTTTTGCTGCAGAGATGAAGAGCGTAGCTGTGATATTTGCTTGCACGTGTACATTGCCAGATAAACAGCTCATTTTTCCAGTCCTCGCACAACAAAGATTCCGAGATTGGCAGTACTGTGTTTGCATCCTGCAAAAGCGAAGTTAGCTGTGGGCCACACTCAAGAGCTCTGGCCATAGCACTTAGGGCTGATTTGCAGTACACTTTTCCTACAATACTTCCTCTGGCATATTCATCCACAATGTTACCCCCCAAAATATTTTTAAATTATATTATTGACAATTTTAGGGATTGCTGTATCTCTGCTGTTTAGTGGCTTAAAGCAGCGGTTCTCAACCTGTGGGTCTCAACCTAAAGCCATCGGATTAGGCGACCCCTGTGTTTTGGTCGTTCGACCCCCGCCGGGGTCACGACCCACATGTTGAGAACCGCTGGCTTAAAGGCTAGAGATTTACAATCAACTTTTTTGAAAGTTAGAGATTAAACAACATCAGATGTAATAACTGCCTGTTAAATGTCTTATGTGGTTGGCCTTTTGTCATGGTTGCTTACCTTTAGTCAGCTACGTGGGCGTACAATGGACATTCATGAGCATTACCTTATTCTAGACGTGGGCATACAGCCCATTCGTGGAAAAAAAAATAGGACATAGCCCCTAAAAAGCATATAGTCTTCTATGGGAGAAGAAGAATGAATGAATTAAAACACAACATTGGAGGGCTGGTTTTGAGCGCCACGGAAGTTTGGGAAACTGCAGATCCTTTGGTAAGAGCAGGGCTCAGGCTCAACATGAAGTGGAATTAAGCTATCTCTGAAGGAATACAAGAATTAACAGATATTATTGAAAGCTCCATTTTATAGCATGATTTTGTAATGGTACAAATCTATGTAATAAGTATAAACTGTTTCTTTTTATTTTGTTTTGTTTTGTCATACCATATCACAGCATTCTGCTTCTAACCATTCTTATTGTAACACGTGATGTAACTGGGACTCAGAGGCATTTGTCCAGCCAATGTTGTTGAGTATGATGGTAGACAGGATAATTGCTCTCCAGAGATGTCTACCGCCTAATCCCTGGAACCTGTGACTGTGTCACCTTGCACAGCAAAAGGGAACTCACAGGTGCGGTTCAAGAGATTGAGATGGGGAGATAATCCTGGGTTATCCTGGTAAACCCAGTATGAGGGAGACAAGGGAAGTCAGATTCCAAGAAGGACATGTGGCAACAGAGAAGAGTTGGGAGGAAGGTCCCCAAGATGGGGGATGTGGGCAACCTGTAGAAACAGGAAGAGCAAAGGGATGTATTCTCCCCTAGGACCTCTAGGAGGGACACAGCCCAGTGGACACCTTGACCTCCAGACTGTAAAATAATAAATGTGCACTATTTTAAGCCACGAACATGTCTGGCATTATTGTAAGTGCTCCGCATGAATGAAATCATTTCAGCCTCACTTGCCATGAGTCAGGTACTGCTAAGGGATTTATAGTTAGTCATCACAACAATCCATAAAGTGTAGTTACGAGCTTTATCCCCATTTTACAAGTGTGGGAACTGAGGCTTGAAAAGTTGAAGTAATTTGCCTACGGTCACACAGCTAGCTGTTGACAAACCACGAGGCAGAACCGAGGCAATCCAGGCTGTCTCTTGAGTTAAAGGCAGGTTTTTTTGCCCTTTTTTTCCCCCCACGTCCACACACTTAAAAAAAAAAAATCAAAAACAGTGTTTTAATCTGTGTGTCCCCAGAAAGCAGAGCCAGATAAAAAGGTTTGGGTACAGGTAGTTTCTTTTGGATGTAGATCCTAAGGGGCAGGACGGGGGCACTTGTAAGAGAGGAGGAAGGAAGAAAAAGCCGCTGTGTGGATGCATGGGCCCATGTCCAGTGGGCCTCACTGATAACCGCCCTGGCCCGCATTGCGGGGCAGCAGCCCCAGAGGAGCAGGAGAAGGCATCTCCGAGTCCACTGCTCGGGGGACAGCAGCAGGAAATCATTATCCACCAGCTGACATTCTGCGTTGATCAAAGGTCCTCCACTTAGTCCAACATGTCTCTCTCTGAGGGCGGTGCATGTACCAGAATAGCTCAGTGGGTGTCCCACAGTCCCAGGTGGAGGCAGCTGAGAAGCAAAGCGGCATGGTGACAGATACTCAATGCAGCACGAGAAAGGTGCTGTCAGGTCGTACCTGCCCCAGCTGGTTGCTGTAGCAACTGTGGGAGTTAAAAAGGGGAGCCAGAAGGCAGATAACTTTGGGCAGAAGAAAAAGTTGATAGAGCTAGTCTTTTGATTCCAAATTCAAGATGCTTTCCAGAGCACCATCACATGTCTCCTCAAGTCATCCCTGGTTTTTATGCTGATGTGACCCGACGTTTGGAAAGATGAGGTTTCTGGGAGAAAAACTGACCAATGCAATGTATTCCTACCATATGCTGTTCTATGTGGCTAACTCGGTCTTGCTAAATGGATGTTAACTTCCGAGAAGGTGGGTGTAATGATATATACCACTCTTGCTTTTTCCACAATAAAGTTAAGCAATGGACTCTAAGAACTCAAAAACTATGTCCTAATTAATGTTCATTCCAATTTCTGCCTCTCAGACATAATTACTTCTGACAAAGTGCCAGATAGAAACACACGCAGGGGCATGCAAAGTGCAGCACAGGGAATATAGTCAGTATATACACAGCTATTATTATTACAATATTAATAACTGTGTATGGGGCCAGGTGGGCACTAGATTTACCAGGAGGATTGCTTCACAAGGTATATAAATGTCTAATTACTACACGGTTTACCTAATATTAATATAATATTGTACGTCAATGGCAATTGAAAATTTTTTAAAAAAATGATAATTTAAAGAATTACTTCTAGAATTTAAATAACTCCACTAAGAATTTTTATAAAATCTTTTCATCATGTTCTCATGAGTTTTTCAAACCTATTGCCATTCTTTCCTCTTCTAATCATAATAATTTAATGTTTTTCATCCAACTATAACACATAATTTGCTTTCTATCATTAGACAATAGAATCAGCAAACCAAGCCTAAAAATCCTGGAAAAAAAAAGTTTTTTCCAGATAGATCACAACCCAAATTGAACAAAATAAAGCTTCAAAAAATTCCCAAATATAGTTCTATTTTCAGGGATGTGTCATTTTTATAAAGAACATTTTTTTTCTCAGATGGACTGTTCAAACCATAATAGCATTAGGATGTGGGATACCATGACCATGACAATCAGCGACTAAGTTGAGTCTCATTATATAGGCACAAGAGAAAGTAATTAGTGTGATACATTGTTATTGAATTGCATGGCCAGTCTGTGAGACAGTCACGTGTTCACACCTCAGCATCACGAATTACTTCTCAGAATGCAGCTTTCTCTTCCTTTAATACCCATTTATTTCATCACATCCAAGACAAAAACATTCCCATGAAGATACATAAGAAATAGAGAAAGTAAACTTTGTTTATTAAATATTTATATCTGCTTGAAGTTTTTCAATATCTTCTTGGGTGTCACACCTATTAAAATTGTTCATTTTAGGACAAAATAAAGCAAAACAGTCCCACTGAGAATCACTGTCATTTGTAACCAAAAAATTAAAGTGAAATCATATACTAAAACCTTTAATCATTTGGAAGACACTATTCTGCATAACTGGCTAAAGTTACCTTAAAAACTTGTTCTCAAGTATAATTTAATTTAATGGGTATTGCATATAAGTAATTTCCTATAAACACCATATACAAGTTACTTCTGTATGTTCCTTATTTTAAAATCATTTAAAGTTATTGATGTAAAAGAAAATTACTATGTGTTTAAGAGAAATGTTTTTTAGTATGTAACTGCAAAAAATGTTTTTAAAAATAAGGTCCATTAAGATTTTTTAAGTAATTAACACTTGTTAAGAATAAGCCCACAGCTTGAGATAAGATGGCGCTGGAGTAGGCGGACGTACCAACATCTACCTCCCAGAACCAAAGTGGATTACAAACTAATTTTATGAACTATCATCTGGAAAAACCAACTTTGGACTAAAGTAAGAGGATGTTGGTCAAATAAGTTTGTAAATATGATATATATGTTTGCTCGCTTGTGACTTATATTGGGTGTGGGGGACAGGCTATAAGCAGGCCAGGTCGTTGTAGCCTAAGGTTTGGTTTTAGGACTAAGCTTTTCCCCACACCCTTGACTGATTGTATGATCTGGGTGGTGCACTCTCATGAGGAATCCAATTATGCCTTGGATAAGTGACTTTGTATCAGAGACTTCCTTGTTTGTATGTTGGATTAAGGGATTTTGGTTTTCCACACTATAAAGTGGGACAGACCAGGAGCTGGCTCACTCAGTTCCTGCTATCACGATTGCAGGGGCTTCCCTGATCCCTTGCCTTTCATGGGAAAAGCTGGTTTTCTGCTTTTCCCTTGTCTTCTTTTGTGGTTTGCCTGTCTTGGTGAGACACCAATAAATAGGATGGCCCCCCCATCCTCTGACTCCGCCATTTCTTTATCGTCTGCCCAAATCCAATGGGAACCTGCATGTGAATGGTCATGATGGCGGCTCCTGGCCTTACAGAGGACTCTTCAACCAAGAAACGCTGAAGAAGCCACACAGAGACTGGTAGGAAAAGCGGAAACAGGGAAACGTGGAGAGGGCTGCCCAGCTCCCCGGAGCAAATGGCAGCAGGGAGAGACTCACGTGGCGGAAAGTGAGTTTAGCAGAGGGGGAAAGGTCCTGAGCCCCAGGAACAAAGCCCCAGCCTGCAGCCCCAGAGCCCAGAAGAGGCATAAGGACAGTATTTAGCTAGAAACAAGTCAGGATACTGTTTTTGAGGAAGAGTCTGATTTCTCAGACCCAGGATCCTTCTTAAAGGGACTGCGCAGAATATCTCTCTCATAACCACCCACCCAGGGCTCCTGGGGACAGGGGGAGAGAGGAGAGGACCAGAGTAACAGGAATACAGTGTAATCTAGGAGGCAAAGGGAGAAGCATTTTGGGAGATAGCCACCCTAACCCCTGGGACGAGTCACTCCCCAAAGCTGAAGTGAATATTGCAAAACAGCAATACCAGCAAAAGGAAGAAGGAGAGCAGCCAAACAATCTCCGTCATGGCATTCAGAACAGAGTCGCATAGAAGTAGGGAGCTTTTGGGTCTACAGTAGTGAGTCTTAGGGTCTGAGCTACAGCACCCCCACCCACACGGCTGAAGGCGCACCGGAGAGCGGGCGGCAGCGGGAGACAAAAGCGCTGTTCTGCTGGTCAGGGCGGAAACCAGCTGGCCACCACTCGGCTGAAGTGTGAGCTCAATCTTGCCCGGCTTAGGAGAAGGGGGCTTGCAAAAGCGGTCAAGCTCAGCTGCCAGCAGCCTGTAATCCAGCCTGCGGGGAAAAGGGCGGGAACCCCAGAAAGGGTGGAGACCAGCCCCTGAGCAAGGGCAGAGGAGCACAGCCTTGCCCCACCCGTGCAAACCAGGCTTATAGTCTGACTTGGTAGCCAGCTCCTCCCGTGGGGGTGGAGCCAAAAGCCCAGAAGAGGAGGAGTTCTGCTACTGAGCTGAGCTTAGGAACGCAGTCCTGCCCCGCGGTAGAGCCAAGGCTAGCAGCCGTTCCTTGAGCGGGCTCCTCCTGCAAGGGCAGGGCGAAATCCCGGAAACAGGTGGAGACCCGCAGCTGAGCAAAGGTGCTCAACAATGCCCTCAGGACCGAGCATAATGTCACACACGGGGGTGGGGCAAAGGCCAAGGCCACCAACAATTGTGCATTTGAGCACGTGATCACAGCCACTCCCATGAAGAGAAAATGTGGAGGCAGAGAAATATAACACAAATAAACCAAGAGAAATCCCCAGAAAAGGACCTAAGTGAATCAGATATAACCAAATTACCAGATGCAGAGATTAAAATAACAATTGTTAGGATGCTCAAAGATATCAGAACAACCATAGATGGCCATTACAAAAACCTAAATAAAGAGATAGCAAATATAAAAAAGGACATTGAAATAATAAAAAAAATCAGTCAGAAATGACAAATACAATATATGAAATAAAGAATACAATGGAAGGAATTAAAAGCAGGATAGATGAAGCAGAGAATCGAATCAGTGAGTTAGAGGACGCAATAAATAAACGGATGGATGCAGAGCAGAAAAAAGAAAAGAGACTTAAAAAGTCTGAGGAAACTCTAAGAGAGCTCTGTGAGAACATGAAGAGAAATAACATCCGCATCATAGGGGTTCCTGAAGAAGAAGAGAAAGAACAAGGGATAGAGACTTTGTACAAATATATTATAGTGGAAAACTTCACCAAATTAAGGCAGGAAAACATTTCACATGTTCAGGAAGCACAGAGAACTCCATTAAGGAGAAACCCAAAGAAACCAACACCAAGACACATCATAATTAAAATACCAAAGCTAAATGATAAGGAGAAAATATTAAAAGCTGCTAGAGAAAAAAAGACTATCACCTACAAAGGAGCCCCCATAAGGATGACTTCTGACTTCTCAACAGAAACACTTGAGGCCAAAAGGAAATGGCAAGAAACATTCAAAGTAATGCAGAACAAGAACCTACAACTAAGACTACTTTACCCAGCAAGGCTATCATTTAAAATTGAAGGAGAAATAAAAAGCTTTACAGACAAAAAAAAAAACTCCAGGAATTCACAGCAACCAAACCAAGGCTGCAAGAAATGCTAAGGAACCTGTTGTAAACAGATCAAAGGAAAAAAAGAATATAGCAAAAGAGGAATACAGTTTCAAAGAAAAAAAATGTCAATAAAAAATTACATATCAGTAATAACCTTAAATGTAATGGATTAAATGATCCAATCAAGAGACATAGGGTAGCTACGTGGATAAGAAAACAGGACCCGAGAGTAATGGCGGGGTAGGAAGCGACACTGATAAATCTCCCCCAAAACTCAACAAGATCTTCAACCAGAAACAGAAAAACGTATACTTGGAGCCTTCAGATGCTTCGCAATACACCCAAAGGTATGGTTGAGTGAAAAATTGGCTAAATATATAACCAAACCCCGAAGGAAATAGGGAGTAAGAAATGCTCCGCCTTCCTCACTAACCTAAACAGGGCGGCCTTTTCTGGTAACTGTGAATATAGAAACGGAGGCGGACAAAGGGGGTGAATAGATCCAGGCCGCAGCACAAACAGCCGAGCCAAGCTGTGGCACGGAGATCGAAGCTGAGGAAAAACTGACCTGTGGCAACCCGGGCAATACAAGCTAACACTTGCGCCAAACCCAAACAAAGAAAGAAAAGCAGAGCGGCCATTTTACCCGGTCTCCTGGTCGGCGTGTGCGCAGTTAGTGGGCGAGAGATTTCTTCCTAGGCCCCGGGAGTGGGAGCCCGTGTTGCCCCATGGAGAGGCAGGGTTAGAGGCCTTTCTGTGGGCCGAGGGCAGAGTCTCTGGGCAGCCCCACCGCCCTGGGAAAGCCACGCAAGGGAGGGAGTGAGAACTAATTCCAACGGTGGAGATTTTCCGTGCTGGAGGGGGTTTCACTCAGAGGGAAACGCGGCCGGCCTCATATCCTGGTTTGCGCGCGCAGATAGTGAATGAGAGATTCCTCCGAGGGCCTCGGCAGTGTGCCCGTGTTATAGCACAGAGGGGAAGAGTCAGGGGCCTTTGTGTGGGCCAAAGCAGAATCTCGGGCCGCCCCAGCACCTTGCAAAAGCCACGCACGGGGACGGAGCGAGACTCAATTCCAACGCTGCAACTTTTCCCTGCAGTTGGGGGTTTCACTCAGAGCGTGAGACTGCTGGCCGGATATCCTGGTCGCAGACAGTGAGTGAGAGTTTCCTCCAAGCGCCCTGGAAGTGGGCACCCGCCTGTGTTACTGGACAGAGTGGCAGAGCCAGAGTTCTTTGAGTGGGCGGAAAGCCTGCCTGATTATGCTAGCAGCTCTGACTGACTGAGCCTTACCCAGAGCCCTGTGCTGAGTGGAAATAAGAGTGGGGAGTTGACCGCTCTTAGAGCCTCTTACTATCCAGGCAGAGGCAGCAGCAACCCCATGCCTGGATTATCAGGCTACTAATTGAGGAAGGAAAGACTAGGAGAAAGGCTCCAGGAACACGGACTCTCTCACTGTCGGAGACTATAAATGCTAATGAGCCTCAACTGGCAACGAGACTAAAGCACAATACATGACATTGCCATGGAGACTTATCAACTGCAAACCTCTACCTGAGCGTGCCAAAGGGGCAGAACCCGGGGTACAGAGTCACCGACCAGGAAGAGGGAGAGAAAAGAAAAAGCAAGAAGATAACCTCTCAAAATAAAGAATAATCTGCAGACTTTATAACCTATCCCATTTTATTATATTTGTTCGTTTGTTTCTCTTATCTTCATTCTTGATACTTTTTTTCCTCCTCCAATTTGGTAATTTAACTCTCTGCCGGTCTTACTCTCTCCTCTCCTTGAACTACACTAACCATAAGTGTTACATCTCCCATTATCTTTTCTCTTCTCTTCCTTTCTCTCTATGAGGGTTGCACTCCAAAACCCTTAACTCTCTCTCTCTCCTTTCTTTTTTCTTCTTTTAGTGGTTCCCTCTTTTTTTCTCTCTCTCTCTTTCTTTTCTCCCTCTATATTAGTTTCTTCCTTTCTCCTTTACATCTCCTCTCATTCAAACCTCAATAACAAACAAATGATCTTATCTGGGACTCAAACTTATGTTTGTGGTATTTTGGGGGGGTTTTACTTCACCTTTTTAACTCACTAGCAGTACTCCCATCCCTGGCTCTCCATATTATCTAGTTCTTGTTCCACTAAATACAATAGTAATTTTTTAATTTGTCCCCCTATTTTTCCATTTTCCTCTTATTCCTCTCATCATAACTCCTAGACAACCAACACCTAAAAGCAAATCATTTTATTCTTGACCCAAATTTTTTCCTTACTTGCTTTTTGTGGGTCCATACACTCTTTTTTTTTCTTTTTTTTTTTTTTTTTTTTTTTTTTTTGCCCCTTTATTACTTTTGCCCAATTCAGGCCCTCCATCACAGGCATTGTTTATTATAATTCACAGTTCACCACAAGATTTTCTTCAGAAAGAGGGGAGAGAAGAGGAGAGGAAAAAAGGAGGGGGGGAATAATTTCCTTTTTTTAAAATTTTTATTTTATTTTATTTTTCTTTATTTCATTATTAAATTTTTTTAAAAAAAAAAACAACTCTTTTCGATTTTTTATTTTTTTATTTTTTTATTTTTTTTAACTTTTTATTCTTTATTAAATCTCATTAATACTATCAACAAAACCACCCTCAGATGCCATTAAGGAAGAGAAAATCGAATATCATGGATACAAAAAAAAGAGAGGTAACACAGCTAGATGAGGAAAACTCTATGGAGAAAAAATTTAATATATTGGAAACCTTGGAGCTAAATGACAGAGAATTCAAGATGGAAATACTAAAAATCCTCCAAGATATACAAGAAAACACAGAAAGGCAATTTAAGGAGCTCAGAAAACAACTCAATGAACACAAAGAATATATGTCCAAGGAAATTGAAACTATAAAAACAAATCAAACAGAGATGAAAAACTCAATTCACGAGCTGAAAAACGAAGTAACAAGCTTAGCTAATAGAACAGGTCAGATAGAAGAGAGGATTAGTGAAATAGAAGACAAGAAACTTGAGGCACAACAGAGAGAAGAAAGAGACTCAAAAATTAAAAAAAATGAGATAGCCCTACAAGAATTATCTGACTCCATCAAAAAGAATAACATAAGAATAATAGGTATATCAGAGGGAGAAGAGAGAGAAAACGGAATGGAGAACATACTCAAACAAATAATAGATGAGAACTTCCCAAGCCTGTGGAAAGAACTAAAGCCTCAGATTCAAGAAGCAAACAGAATTCCGAATTTTCTTAAACCCAACAAACCTACTCCAAGGCATATCATAATGAAATTGACACAAACCAACATCAAAGAAAAAATTCTCAAGGCAGCCAGGGAAAAGAAGAATACAACATATAAAGGAAGGCCCATTAGATTATCATCAGATTTCTCAGCAGAAACTCTACAAGCTAGAGGATAGTGGACCCCAATATTTAAAGTCCTGAAAGAGAGGAACTTTCAGCCACAAATACTATACCCATCAAAGCTATCCTTCAAATATGAAGGAGAAATAAAAAACATTCAGAGATACAAAAAAGATGAGAGAATTTATCATCAGAAAACCCCCACTCCAGGAATTACTAAAGGGGGTTCTCCAATCAAATACAAAGAACAAAGAAAAAAAACAGAGCCACAAGTAAAAGCTCCAAGAAGAACACAATAAAAACAAATTTAAACTGTGACAACAAAAAGAAAGAGGGGGAGAAGATGGAGATTAACAGTAGCAAAGGACGATGGAGAGCAAAAGTACTCACAAAATAGTTCGCTACAATGAACAGGGTTGGGACCCTTTTCATTACTCAAAGGTAATCACCATTGAAAAAACCACCACAGAAGCACATGAGATAAAAAAGATAGCAACAGAGAAAAGATGTATGGAATACAACCAAATAAAAACAAAAGATAGAAAAACGAAAGAGAAGGATAAACAAGACACAGAACTAACAGAAAACAAGGTATAAAATGGCAATAGGGAACTCACAAGTATCAATAATTACACTAAATGTAAACGGATTAAACTCACCAATAAAAAGGCACAGAGTAGCAGAATGGATTAAAAAAGAAAATCCAACTGTATGCTGCCTACAAGAAACTCATCTAAGTAACAAGGATAAAAACAAATTCAAAGTGAAAGGCTGGAAAACAATACTCCAAGCAAATAACATCCAAAAAAAAGCAGGTGTAGCAATACTCATATTGGATAATGCTGACTACAAGACAGGAAAAGTACTCAGAGACAAAAATGGTCATTTCATAATGGCTAAGGGGACACTGAATCAAGAAGACATAACAATTCTTAATATATATGCACCAAACCAAGGAGCACCAAAATATATAAGACAGCTACTTATTGATCTTAAAATAAAAACTGACGAAAACACAATCATACTTGGAGACCTCAATACACCGCTGACGGCTCTAGATCGGTCATCCAAACAGAGAATCAATAAAGACATAGTGGCCTTAAACAAAATACTAGAGCACCTGGATATGATAGACATCTACAGGACATTTCATCCCAAAGTGACTGAGTATACATTTTTCTCCAGTGTACATGGATCATTCTCAAGAATTGACCATATGTAGGGCCACAAAAACAACATCAGCAAATTGAGAAAAATTGAAGTTGTACCAAGCATATTTTCTGATCATAAAGCCTTGAAACTAGAATTCAACTGCAAAAAAAAAGGAAAAAAATCCCACAAAAATGTAGAAACTAAACAACATACTTTTAAAAAATGAATGAGTCAAAGAAGAAATAAGTGCAGAGATCAAAAGATATATACAGACTAATGAAAATGACAATACGACATATCAGAATCTCTGAGATGCAGCAAAAGCAGTGATAAGAGGGAAGTTCATATCACTTCAGGCATATATGAACAAACAAGAGAGAGCCCAAGTGAACCACTTAACTTCACACCTTAAGGAACTAGAAAAAGAAGAACAAAGACAACCCAAAACCAGCCGAAGAAAGGAAATAATAAAAATCAGAGCAGAAATAAATGAATTAGAGAACAGAAAAACTATAGAAAAAATTAATAGAACAAGAAGCTGGTTCTTTGAAAAGATCAACAAAATTGACAAACCCTTGGCAAGACTTACCAAGGAAAAAAGAGAAAGAACTCATATAAACAAAATCCAAAATGAAAGAGGAGAAATCACCACGGACACCGTAGATATACAAAGAATTATTGTAGAATACTATGAAAAACTTTATGCCACTAAATTCAACAACCTAGAAGAAATGGATAAATTCCTAGAAAAATACAACCTTCCTAGACTGAGTCAAGAAGAAGCAGAAAGCCTAAACAGACCTATCAGTAGAGAAGAAATAGAAAAAACCATTAAAAACCTCCCCAAAAATAAAAGTCCAGGCCCTGAAGGGTATACCAGCGAATTTTATCAAACATTCAAAGAAGACTTGGTTCCTATTCTACTCAAAGTCTTCCAAAAAATTGAAGAAGAAGCAATACTTCCAAACACATTTTATGAGGCCAACATAACCCTCATACCAAAACCAGGCAAGGATGGCACACACAAAAAAAAAACTACAGACCAATATCTCTAATGAATACAGATGGTAAAATACTAAACAAAATACTAGCAAATCGAATACAACAATATATTAAAAAAATAATACATCATGATCAAGTGGGATTCAGCCCAGAATCTCAAGGATGGTTCAACATAAGTAAAACGGTTAACGTAATACACCATATCAACAAAACAAAGAACAAAACCACATGATCTTATCAATAGACGCAGAAAAGGCTTTTGATAAAATACAACACAATTTTATGTTTAAGACTCTCAACAAAATGGGTATAGAAGGAAAATATCTCAACATGATAAAGGCCATATATGATAAACCATCAGCCAACATCATATTAAATGGCACTAAACTGAAGGCTTTCCCCCTTAAATTGGGAACAAGACAGGGTTGTCCACTCTCTCCACTCTTATTTAATGTGTTACTAGAGGTTCTAGCCGGAGCAATCAGACAAGACAAAGAAATAAAAGGCATCCATAACGGAAAAGAAGAAGTAAAGGTAGCACTTTTTGCAGATGATATGATCCTATACATCGAAAACCCCAAAAAATCCACAAAAAAACTACTAGAAACAATAAGTCAATACAGTAAGGTCGCAGGATACAAAATTAACATACAGAAGTCAATAGCCTTTCTATATGCCAACAATGAAACAACTGAGAAGGAACTCAAAAGAATAATCCCCTTCACGATTGCAACAAAAAAAATAAAATACTTAGGAATAAACATAACAAAGAATGTAAAGGACTTATATAATGGAAACTATAAACATTGTTAAGGGAAATCAAAAAAGATATAATGAGATGGAAGAATATACCTTGTTCTTGGTTAGGAAGAATAAATATAATCAAGATGGCTATATTACCCAAAGTAATATACAAATTTAATGCAATTCCCATCAAACTTCCAATGACGTTTTTTAAAGAAATAGAGCAAAAAATCTTCAGATTTATATGGAAGTATAAAAAGCCCCGAATAGCCAAAGCAATCCTAAAGAAAAAGAATGAAGCTGGGGGCATTACAATACCTGACTTCAAACTATATTATAGGGCCACGACAATCAAAACAGCATGGTATTGGCAGAAAAGTAGACACTCAGACCAATGGAACAGAATAGAAAATCCAGAAATAAAACCACATATATATAGTCAAATAATTTTTGATAAAGGGGCCAACAACACACAATGGAGAAAAGAAAGCCTCTTCAATAAATGGTGCTGGGAAAACTGGAAAGCCACATGCAAAAGAATGAAACTGGACTACAGTCTCTCCCCCTGTACAAAAATTAACTCAAAATGGATCAAAGATCTAAATATAAGACCTGAAACAATTAAGTACATAGAAGAAGACATAGGTACTCAACTCATGGACCTGGGTTTAAAGAGCATTTTATGAATTTGACTCCAATGGCAAGAGAAGTGAAGGCAAAAATTAATGAATGGGACTACATCAGACTAAGAAGTTTTTGCTCAGCAAGAGAAACTGATAACAAAATAAACAGAAAGCCAACTAAATGGGAAATGATATTTTCAAACAACAGCACAGATAAGGGCCTAATATCCAAAATATACAAAGAACTCATAAAACTCAACAACAAACAAACAAACAATCCAATAAAAAAAATGGGAAGAGGATATGAATAGACACTACTCCCAGGAAGAAATACAAATGGCCAACAGATATATGAAAAGATGCTCATCTTTAGCTATTAGAGAAATGCAAATCAAAATGCAATGAGATACCACCTCACACCTGTTCGATTAGCTGTTATTAGCAAGACAGGTAATAGCAAATGTTGGAGAGGCTGTGGAGAAAAAGGAACCCTCATACACTCTTGGTGGGAATGTAAAGTAGTATAACCATTATGGAAGAAAGTATGGTGGTTCCTCAAAAAACTGAAAATAGAACTACCTTATGACCCAGCAATCCCTCTACTGGGTATATATCCCCAAAACTCAGAAACATTGATATGTAAAGACACATGCAGCCCCATGTTTATTGCAGCATTGTTCACAGTGGCCAGGACATGGAAACAACCAAAAAGCCCATCAATAGATGACTGGATAAAGAAGATGTGGCACATATACACTATGGAATACTACTCAGCCATAAGAAATGATGACATCGGAACATTTACAGCAAAATGATGGGATCTTGATAACATGATACGAAGCGAAATAAGTAAATCAGAAAAAAACAGGAACTGTATTATTCCATACGTATGTGGGACATAAAAGTGAAACTAAGAGACATTGATAAGAGTGTGGTGGTTACGGGGGGGCAGGGGGGAATGGGAGAGGGATAGGGGTGGGGAGGGGCACAAAGAAAACAAGATAGAAGGTGACAGAGGACATCTGACTTTGGGTGGTGGGTATGCAACATAATTGAACGACAAGATAACCTGGACGTGTTATCTTTGAAAAAAAAAAAAAAAGAAAACAGGACCCATACATATGTTGTCTACAAGAGACACACCTTAAATCAAAAGATGCACACAGACTGAAGATAAAAGGATGGAAAAAAATATTTCACGCAAATGGAAATGAAAGAAAAGCTGGGGTAGCAATACTTATATCAAACAAAATGGACTTTAAAACCAAGACCATAGTTAGAGATAAAGAAAGTCACTACATAATGATAAAGGGAACAATCCAAAAGGAAGATATAACCATTATAAATATTTACGCACCTAATATAGGAGCACCTAAATATATAAAGCAGACTTTGATGGACTTAAAGGGCGAGATCAAAAGCAATACTATAATAGTAGGGGATTTCAATACCCCATTTAACATCATTAACATCATTAGATAGATCCTCAAGAAAGAAAATCAACAAAGAAACAGCAGACTTAAAGGACATATTAGATCAACTCGATTTAATAGATATCTTCAGAACCTGTCACCCTAAAACAGCAGAATATACATTCTTTTCAAGCACTCATGGTATATTCTCTAGAATAAACCACATGTTAGGGCACAATAGCAGTCTCAACAAGTTTAAGAAGATTGAAATTATTATCAAGCACATTCTCTGATCACAATGGCATTAAACTAGAAATCAACCACAATAGAAAAATAGAAAAACATTCAAACACTTGGAAACTAAATAGCACGTTATTAAATAACGAATGGGTTAACATTGAGATCAATGAAGAAATTAAAAAATTCCTAGAAACAAACGATAATGAGCATACATCAACTCAAAATTTATGGGACACAGCAAAAGCAGTCCTGAGAGGGAAATTCATAGCATTACAGGCATACCTCAAGAAGCTAGAAAAAGCTCAAATAAACAACTTAACCCTGCATCTAAAAGAACTAGAAAAAGAACAGCAAGTAAAGCCCAGAGCTAGTAGAAGGAAAAAAATAAGAAAGATCAGAGCAGAAATAAATGACACAGAGGCTAAAGAAACAATATAGAGGATCAATGAAACCAGGAGCTGGTTTTTTGAAAAGGTAAACAAGATCAATGAACCTTTAACGAGACTCACCAAGAAAAAAAAGAGAGAGAACTCAAATAAATAAAATTAGAAATGAGAGTGAAGAAATAACAACTGACACAACAGAAATAAAAAATATTGTAAGAAAATACTATGAAGAACTGTACACCAAAAAACTAGACAACCTAGATGAAATGGACGAATTCCTTTAATCATATAATCTTCCAAAAATCAATCTGGAAGAATCAGAAAACCTAAACAGACCGATTACAACAAATGAGATTCAAACAGCTATCAAAAAACTCCCAAAAAAGAAAAGTCCTGGGCCTGATGGCTTCACAAGTGAATTCTACCAAATATTCAAAGAAGAACTAACTCCTATCCTACTCAAGCGATTTCAAAAAATTCAAGAGGAAGGAACACTTCCAAACTCCTTTTATGAGGCAAGCATAATTCTGATTCCTAAACCAGGCAAAGACAACACAAAAAAAGAAAATTATTCGCCAATATCCCTGATGAACTTAGATGCAAAAATCCTCAACAAAATATTAGCAAACCAGATCCAGCAATATATGAAAAAAATCATACACCATGGTCAAGTGGGATTTATTCTGGGGAGGCAAGGCTGGTACAATATTCGCAAATCAATCAATGTGATTCATCACATAAACAAAAGAAAGGAGAAAAACCACATGATAATTTGAATAGATGCAGAAAAAGCATTTGATAAAATCCAGCACCCATTCATGATCAAAACTCTCAGCAAAGTGGGAATACAGGGAACATACCTCAACATGATAAAGGCCATCTATGACAAACCCACAGCCAACATCATACTCAATGGGCAAACATTAAAAGCAATACCCTTAAGATCAGGAACAAGGCAGGGGTGCCCCCTTTCACCACTCTTATTCAACATAGTTCTGGAAGTCCTAGCCACAGCAATCAGACAAGAAAAAGAAATAAAAGGCATCCAAATTGGAAAAGAAGAAGTAAAACTATCATTATTTGCAGATGATATGATATTGTATATAGAAAACCCTAAAGTCTCAGTCAAAAAACTATGAGACCTGATAAAAGAATTCAGCAAGGTGGCAGGATATAAAATCAATACTCAGAAATCAGAGGCATTTTTATTCACTAATAATGAACTGTCAGAAAGAGAAATCAAGGAATCAATCCCCTTTACCATTGCAACCAAAAAAATAAAGTACCTAGGAATAAATCTACCCAAGGAGATTAAAGACTTGTACTCGGAAAATTATAAAACATTGATAACAGAAATCAGGGAAGAAACGAATAAGTGGAGGCATATACCGTGTTCATGGTTAGGAAGAATAAACATCATTAAAATGTCTATATTACCCAAAGCAATTTATAAATTCAATGCAATACCGATTAAAATACCGATGACTTACTTCAAAGATATAAAACACATATTCCAAAAATTTATATGGAACCAAAAGAGAACACGAATAGCCTCAGCAATCTTGAAAAGGAAGAATAAAGTGGGAAGTATCACACTTCTGGATATCAAGTTATATTATAAGGCCACTGTATTCAATACAGCATGGTACTGGCATAAGAACAGGCACATAGATCAATGGAACAGAACAGAGAACCCAGAAATAAACCCACAGCTCTATGGACAACTGATATTTGACAAAGGAGGTAAGGAAATACAATGGAGTAAAGACAGCCTCTTCAACAAATGGTGTTGGAAAAATTGGACAGCTACCTGCAAAAAATGAAACTAGACCACCAACTTACACCACTCACAAAAATAAACTCAAAATGGATAAAAGACTTAAATGTAAGCCATGAAACCATAAGCATCTTAGAAGAAAACATAGGCAGTAAGCTCTCTGACATCTGTCACAGCAATATATTTGCTGCTTTGTCTCCACAGGCAAGTGAAATAAAAGACAGAATAAACAAATGAGACTTTATCAAACTAAAAAGCTTCTGCACAGCTAAAGACAATAAGAATAGAATAAAAAGACAAACTACACAATGGGAGAATATATTTGACATTGCATCTGATAAGGGGTTAATAACCAAAATTTATAAAGAACTTGTAAAAATTAATACCAGGAAGACAAACAATCCAATCCAAAAATGGGCAAAAGAAATAAATAGACACTTCTTCAAAGAGGACACACAGATGGCCAATAGGCATATGAAAAAATGTTCAACATCACTAATGATTAGAGAAATGCAAATTAAAACCACAATGAGATATCACCTCACACCAGTCAGAATGGCGCTCATCAATAAAACAACACAGAATAAGTGCTGGTGAGGATGTAGAGAAAAGGGAACCCTCCTGCACTGCTGGTGGGAATGCAGACTGGTGCAACCACTGTGGAAAACAGTATGGAGATTCCTCTAGAAATTGAAAATCGAACTGCCTTTTGACCCAGCTATAGCACTGTTAGGAATATACCCCAAGAACACCATAGCACTGTTTGAAAAGAAGAAATGCACCCCCATGTTTATGGCAGCTTTGTTCACAATAGCAAAGATCTGAAAACAGCCCAAGTGTCCATCAGAGGACGAGTGGATTAAAAAGCTTTGGTATATATATACTATGAATACTACTCAGCCATAAGAAATGATGACATAGGATCTTTTACAACAACATGGATGGGCCTTGATAAAATTATACTGAGCAAAAGAAGTAAATCAGAAAAAACTAAGAACTATATGATTCCATACATAGGTGGGACATAAAAATGAGACTCAGAGACATGGACAACAGTGTTGGGGTTACAGGGTGGGGGGAGGAGAGGGAGGGGGTTGGGGGAGGGGAGGGGCACAAAGATCATGGCTTTTCAGCATTTGCCATATTCCCCCTTTAATCTATAGACAGACAGCAAATATTTACTTTTGGTGTTTCCACTATAAAGACTGCTGTTTTAGGGACAAATGCTGATGAACTATTTCAGCAGTTCCTCCTTCTTCAAAGACTTATATGTCAACATAGAGCTCCATGTTTCATAGGACATACTCAAGCTCACTCCATGTTCCCTGGAGCTTTAACACAAGGGAGTGCCTTTTTTGTTGTTGTTGTTGTATTTTTTCTTTTATTTATTTATTTTTTGTATTTTTCTGAGGATGGAAATGGGGAGGCAGTCTGACAGACTCCCGCATGCACCTGACTGGGGATCCACCTGGCATGCCTATAGGGGGGAATGCTCTGCCCATCTGGGGTGTTTCTCTGTTACAAGCACAGCCATTCTAGTGACTGGGGTGGTTGCCATGGGGCCATCCTTAGTGCCCGGGGTGGCTTTGCTCCGGTGGAGCCTTGGCTCTGGGAGCAGAAGTCAGAGACGGAGAGGAGGGAGAGGGGGAGGGGTGGAGAAGTAGATGGGCGCTTCTCCTGTGTGCTCTGGCCAGGAATAGAACCCAGAAATTCTGCACACCAGGCCAATGACTTCTACGGGTCTACCATATCATGCTTTTTACTTAAAAAAAAAATTACATTTCTTTTGAATGCTGATGAACAGGAGATACCAAATCTTTTTCTCATGCAAACTACTACCTTCTTTATTAGATCCATCTAATAACACTGTTTTGTCTTTTTCCAAATAGCTCCAGATATATGGAAAAGATTTATATAGGCGGATGGGGATCCTCAAACCCCTCAGCAAGATCTTCTGAGCATGGCTTTTAAGATACCTAGAGGCAGAAAAAGCCCAATAGAGATCAGGGGAACTACCAGCTTTTAGGATACACCCTTAAAGGCCCCAAAGGGGTCTCATAGGATGCCATATGGATCCTGCTTCAATAGTGGAAAGGAAGGTCATTGAGCTAATGCCTGCCAGGCTTACATGCTTCTGCTGTGAGGAAACAGGGACACTGGAAGGTAGGCTTCCCCCTCGCTCCTCTAAGGGAGGGTT
Organism: Saccopteryx bilineata; assembly: GCF_036850765.1. Lineage (NCBI taxonomy): Eukaryota > Metazoa > Chordata > Mammalia > Chiroptera > Emballonuridae > Saccopteryx > Saccopteryx bilineata. The sequence continues at coordinate 199,758,530 of NC_089490.1, read as the reverse complement.
CAGTCTCTTCCAGCCCTGATCCAGCCACCTATGACCTAACCTTGCCCAGAAAGCTGGGGTTTGCCACTGAAGGCTGAAGGTGCCCAGGGCCGTCGGCCCCATCTATGACACTGTGGATGAGCCTAGGTTATTTCTTCCAAGAAGCAGGTAAACTGATCTCATTTGCACAAGGGCCACTTAACTATGTTTTGCCTGAATAGTCAGGTTTTTTATTCTTCCCTCAGAGATCTCTGTTGTGGGTGTTGATAGTCCTATTTTCTGCTGCTTGGCTTAATATATAGTGTTTCCTTTATCTCTCCTACCTCAATGTCCCACTCATATTTCAGGCTGGGACCTACTCCTAATTTAGAGCTCTCCTTCCCCCTTTTGCCAACTTGTATTATGAATCTACCTTTGCCACCCAGCTTAGTCTATCCCAAGGTTTTCTTCACCATGCCACAGTCGCAGAGCTCCAGGGAAAAGCAACCCAGTCTCCACTCTCCAGGCAGAGGAGAACAGAAGCTCCATATCCACGCATGCTGCAAATGGCTTCTCCAGTCTACCTGAATCATTACCAGCTAGAAGCAGCAGTCATTGGGACTTGGACATGAGCTGCAAAGTATAGAATGGTGACAACAATTCCAGTGCCATGAGGACTTTTCCTGTGTGGACTTTTCCTGGACTCCTGCTCCCTGTGACAGCTCCTAACAGACTGAACTATGGTTGGGTTGCATTTCTCAGGAATTTGGCATGGTGATGGGGCCAATTTGTACTTGGTGAACATGTTAAGGACACTACTCTTTTATGGATTCTTGCTGTATTGGCCAGGATTTTGCTTAAGGCTTTTAATTACTGTAAAAAAAATAGAAGACTGGATAAAGAAGATGGGGCACATATACACCATGGTATACTATTCAGCTAGAAGAAACGATGACATCAGATCACTTATAGCAGAATAGTGGAACCTTGATAACATTATGCGGAGTGAAATAAGCGAATCAGAAAAAAAACAAGAACTGCAGGAGTCCATACATTGGTGGGACATAAAAGCGAGACTAAGAGACATGGACAGGAGTGTGGTGGTTACGGGAGGTGGGGGGAGGGAAGGGGAGAGAGGGGGAAGGGGCGGGGGAGGGGTACAAAGAAAACTGGATAGAGGATGACAGAGGACGATCTCTCTTTGGGTGATAGGTATGCAACAGAACTAAATGACAAGATAACCTGGAAATGTTTTCTTTGAATATATGTACCCTGATTTATTGATGTCACCCCATTAAAATTAAAATTTATTTCTATAAAAAAAAAAGAATAAGCCCATATACTTAGGATTTTGGATGCTCTAGGATTTTGTGAGGCTCATTAATCATGATCATGTACACCTTGAAAAAAACATCATATGCCAATGAAAAGAACTATTCAACAGACAGCCACTTATCCCCTACTGGCCCACCTCTGGTGGGCTGAAATTAAGTGATTTATCTTGCAGGAATATTGTTTCTACTGTCTTCATCAAATAATTCAATTGTCCTATAGCACTCAAGGAAGCAAGTAACATCAGGAATGTTATTAGACTCTGAGGATCCCGAAGTCTGCTCTATTGGTACATACGTAGACCAATAGAAAAGATCAAACCCAGAGAAATGTAAAACAGAAACCTGTACACAACATAAAGATGTGACCATCTAATATTAAATAAACAAAGTATCCATTTGCCATGTTACAGTGTCCGGAATTCTTATGGAATAGTTTCCGACAGTGTTCTGAGAGATCTCCTTCGTTCAATCACACTAAATAACCTCAAGCCGGAAGTGTCTGAGGTGGAAGGCAACTTTTGATCTCATTAACCTACTAACAGATAAGTCTGGCAGTAATGCCCCATAGTACCATGTCCGAAGCTGTAACTGAATATCGCTTCCTCTGACAATTGAATAACAACCCCAGAAACCAAATCAATATCTCAAGTGTTACATCATGTCTTTGACTTTGGTGCTGAGCACAGGCATCACCACCCTTCTCGATCACCTTAAAGCAGGAGTCCTGAAACACCAGCTAATGCCCACATATGTTTACTTAGTCAAACAGGACAGCCTACCTGAGCAAAACAATGGGATTCAAACAGGCTAGCGTGGAATTTGGAAAGATGTACCCAGAGGGTTCAGCTTGTTACTACATCAGAAAACACTGCCTATATTGAGATGCCAACTGAAGACTTACACCAGTGCATGTGGCCACTGTATTTGCCTCTTAACACCACAGACAATGTCTGCCTGCACTGTCCTGCGGGGCATTCTGTAGAGAGTACAGCCGCTTTAAGGGAGAAAACTGCAGAGAAAAATGGCAGAATGAGTTTTCTTTGGATTATTTTGTACTTGTGAACAGAAAGCCCACTCTCTTCTGCCAACCCTACACACACACATACACACACACACACACAAACACACTGATGTAATCATTACCAAACCGTGAGTGTGGTCTCTGAAAGTCAGATGTTCTCTTGACTCATGATTAATTCAGAGGACTAAAATAAATTCAAACACTTTACACACTGTAAAAGAAAAAAAAAAGCTTTTATAATATGTTTCTTCACCAGGCTCAAAACGTGTGTGTGGAATACGCCCGGGTCCAGTGAGAACCTTTTCCACATAATAGCTTTTAATTTTCACTTGATTTCAAAATAAGAGGGAGACTTTCTCAGGTCGGAGAAGGGGGGACAGGTGTCTGAAGCCCTGGGAACAGGAACTACAATGCGTAGAAATACGAAGGAGTGACGCCTTGTAGGAAGCACCACCCAGCTTCCCAGAGGCCGTAGCCCTTGTCTAGCGGTCACGTGCATCCTCCTTCAGCCTGTGTGGTCCATGACACAGACACTCCTGCACTGGACACATGTCCCCGGAAACACCCAGGCCAACCTCTCAACAGGACCAACCTACCACGCAAAGCAGTTCAAACCTGATACGGAATTCCAAATACACATTCTCGGGTGAAAGTTTTCAAGATGAATTAAGCAACAAAAGCAAGCATTCTAAGTTAATAAGAACGATAGACCCTAACAACAAGGACCAACAGTTTTATGTTCTTGACGTGTCCCAAGAAAACCCTGCACGATCACAGCCTGACGCCTCTCGGACACCCCGATCTGTGAGGGCGGAGCTGGGCAGCTGACCTGCTCTGTAAAACCTCTCTCTGCTTCTGCTGCTCAGTAACTGAGGGACCAGACATGTCACTTTTCTGTTCATGCGACTTGTCACACCAGTGTGCACACTTCCCCTCGTTTGGACCCTCCCCTCCCCCCATTATGATATCTTAAAGGGCACAGAGAGCGGCATGCATTCTTTTCCTGAGCCTAGTGCCTAGTACGGTAGCTGCAGCACAGGCCTTTCCCAGTAGACTAGGACAAGTGAATAAATACATCACTGGGGGCTTAGGCTGGTTGTTCTTAGCTTGTCTCATTTTGATTTGGAGAAGCAGGCATTTCGCTTGGTAGGGGACGGTGCCACTTGCTGGCATGCAGCAGGCGCTGATGTATGAGTGACAGGACTCACTTCCCGTGCACAGCAGGTGCAGCCTCTGAACTCACCCGCAAGGCATACCGTGGGATCACGTTTTTGCACTGTGGATGGGAGGGTCAAATTTTGCTCCCAACTCTCATTTTTACCGTCCCTCTGGATGACAGGAGGGAATTGTAGCCTTAACTTTAGCACAAACTACTTCAGAAAATACAACTCTAGTCTAAACAGTCCCTATAATTTTCTCAAAGGAACCTACACACACAATAAAAAGAAAAACCTTTTTGTCCCTCCAGTGAATGAAAGAGCAGCCTCCTTCAATAGCAATTCAGTCCCAGAACATAAGTCGGCTCCATAAATAAGTCAAAGAGCGATGAAAAGTCTGTTCCTTCCCAATTAGGAAACCGTTCTCTGTTGCAGGAAGGGAAAGAGGTTTTTTCATAGAAATGGATATATGTGATTCACATTGATTTGGGAGTAATAGAAGACACCTAGGAAGAATTGTCTAGATGTTCCCAAATTCTGGATGTTTACAGTTATGCAGACCAACTGCTTACTTTATAGTACACATTTTCCCAGCAGTTTTATAATTTTGACTATGCATCAATGCTGTAAATTAACTTTTAGAAAGAAATAATGAGTAAAAGGAATTCTCATCAAATTACCTCACCTACAGGCTTCATGTATGTTCTCATTAGCACCATATTCACAGTCACTTAAAAAAGTTTCCAGCAATCTCATATTCCAATTCTGACTACGATGTCCTGCCCAACCGCTTACAGTGACCCTTGCTAGCCAGCCCGAATCCATCTCCAAATTGCCTGTGGCAAGCAGTAGCATCTCAGAGGAAAGGCTTGTCAAAAACGTTTTCAGACACTCTGGCCCGAGGCTGAGTGGTAAGGGACAGGGTCCACCGGAAAGGGTGAGAGAGCAGGAAATCACCTGCATAGCACAGGCAGATAGAACTGTGGTCAAGGGCCTAGACTCGGTGGGCAGCCTGCAGATGTCCACCATCTGTACCTGTGGGCAAGTTACTCAACACTCAGTTTCCTTTCCAAAAAAAATTGCAATGACACTACTACTATTTTCTTCATAGCATTATTGCGAGGATTAAATAAAAGTATACATGCTTAAAATGCTTAGACTGGTACTGGACATATAAGCTCTCAGTATTTGATATAATAAATATTATTAGGAATAATATATTTTAGCAAAAAAATGTGAGTGGGTATTGAACCTCAGATTTAAAAATGACTTTAAATGAAATGCATGAACTGACATTCTGTGAATCACAGCATAACTGAACAGTCAACTAATCTATCCATGCTTTATGTTTAAGACAAGTTGCCATGAGTTTTTAAACTTAGAAGAAAAACAATCATGGGTAGATGTATGCATCAAATAAGTGTATCCTTCTTGGTTCCATGACTCTTAAACTTCAGCTACTCCATCTATTAATCACATATTATATTTCTACCATCATATCAACAGCTATGGGTAAAGAGCAAAGTCATGTAATATATGATCACTCCCTTCAAGAAATTTGGGTGAGAAAAAGCCAGCTCACAAGAAGAATCTGGTCATTGAGTGACCAACACTAACTCAATGTGTAATGGGAATTCTGAAATAAGAATGATCAATTTGGAGGCAAGGACTGCAAAGGTAATAGATCAGGTTTGAGTTAAGCTTAGAGGGGTAGAGAGAGCCTAACTAAGAAAAGAAGAGCAGGCTTCCCAGGCAGGGAGGATGGCTTGATCAACAAGCAAGCACACAAAGATATGTCTTCATTGGTTAGAAATGAGTGACAAAGTTAAAGGTGACGTTGACGGGGCGATAGTGTGAATGCACACCCAGGCCCTACAACGAAGATTGGATTTTATGTCCCTCCATGTTTCCCTTCAAAATGAAAATGTGTTTCCCTTTATAGGAAAGAGAAAGAGCTACTTTGATAGATGACACTCTTAAAGAAAGGTCAATGCTTCAGGGAACACCCTGGAATACTGTCTCATTCTCTCCATATTTTGTACCCTGATTTCTTTTCTTCCTTCCTGTCAAAGGACTGTGGGGATTTGCATGAGAAGGGGGTCTTTGTCTCACTGAGTTCATTTGCTCCAGGGGTCATTCACTCCTCACTTCATTGTCACTCATCTTCTCAGCAAAGGGAGGGTGAGGACTTAGAGCAGGGAATAGAGGCAGACACACTCCCAAGAACCAGAGACTCCCTTGTCATGTAAAGCAGTGAAGACACAAAAGGGGAGGGTGGCATAGAGAACGGATTTCAGAAGCAACTAAATAAAATGGTTTCCATGGGGGCAACAGTAGCTCTTTAATATTTATCAGTGTCACAGTGCTTTTGGAAACATGGATTCCTCACCACAGAGCCCATTTCCACGTAGCTGCTTGGGCACTACATCACAGTGAAGTTGTGTCCCTAAAGGAAGCCACTGCCGAAGGCGTTCCGGTTTCAAAGTGCTACCCTCGTGCTACTTACTGAAAAAGACAAGCAAAACCAAAGGAGTGTATGCAAACAGAAACATCACACTTCCTGCTAGCAACATAAGTGGAGCTGTGGACCATAATAAAGACCTTCAATCTTGACAATGGAAACTTCCCATCACATTAACCCTCTGTGTCAAGGATTTATGGGAAACAGTGCACACAGAAACAGAATGAGAAAGAATGAAATTTGATGTACTTTACCCAAATTCTCTTTGCAACAAGATGAATTTCATTACACCAAAGTGGGCAGCAAGGAAACGTGTATGGGAGACTGAGAAAATGTTTGCCGATCTGTTTTCAGAGTGTTTAATGTGTGATGGGCAGGAGAAAGAGTCTTAAAAAGTTGCTGTCAGCAGCTCCTTGTTTGACTGACACTCCTTAGCCAGAGCTCAGGGAGCGAGCGAGTGGCCCTGGAAGCGGCTCATGCGTGCAGCCGCTGTTCTAAGAGAGCCCCGGGTAAATTTCACTGATGAGCCCCTTCTAATGGTAAACAACTTCACCATTGTGTGGAGAAAGGAGCCACTAACTAAGGGAACCTCAAAAGACACTGAGAAGAGCAGAGGAGACGCTTGAGAGCTGTATAAGCACCCTGGTTTCAGAAGCCAGTTCAACTTCTTTCTGAGTCGGAGATTCGAGACAAGATGGAAAACAAAGGCCATTATCTTCCCTTAGAGTCAGGGCGACAGCAACAAGAGAAATGAAAAGCCAAGAGAGGTTCCTGTTTCCTGTTGGTGTCCCGCCCCCTTCTCCCAACTCCCCACGCCCACTGCAGAGCCTTGCACTCATTAAGGAGATGGAGCTTGAAAAGAATGGCCCCAACCACCTGCCTCTGGTCACCCTGAGAGCAAAGGGCTGCAAAATCAGGGGGGATTCCTTCAGGTACTCTCTGGCCTACCTTAAATTCATGCTGCAGGAGTCCCATAATGAAAGAATGATATTTAAGAAAAAGTAGAGCAATGCCAGATTCATCTGGAACATAGCATAATTTGTTTCTGTATCATATTGCTTTATTAGCATGTTCCATCATTAATTTGGACTTTATAATCAAAAGACAATCATACATATTTTGTACCTCAAACCCTTCCAAAATCTGACACTGAATTTGTTATCTTTCTCTTCATCTGCCCCGGCACCCAGACTAGACCCCTGGGAGTCAACCCTGCATGTTCCCTCCCAGCCGATCAGTCACCAACACTTAATTGTTCTTATGTTTTAGAATCTCTTTTATAATTACCCCCACTGCTTCTGCCCAGATAAGGCCCTCTTAGCTCCTCCGGACCACAGAAGTTGCCCACTAACTTATTTTTACCCTCCAGCTCTGTTCCTACCTAATAAATCCTCCATACTGCTACCAAGGTCCTCCTGTGAAAATCTATCCAGCATGCAGATATACTGTGTGAGGACAGGTTGGGTCAGCTGTGGCCAGAGTGGCAAGTCCACTGGATAGCAGCATGGGGGACCGTGGTGAAGGTATCTCATAGAGTGGCTCTAGGATGTCATCAAAATATTCATTTTATTAGTAAGATCATATTATGTGTCTGGTGTTATGTTGTATCATATTTAGCTGAAGCACATTATCCAATCCTGCACTGTGTCTCCTGGAGAACTACTGGGTAAAACTCCCTTAAATCATATACACAGCTCTGATATGCCTACAAGACCATGAAATCACAGCATGTCATGGCTGGAAGGGATCTGAGAATCATGTTCTCAACCCTCTATCTATTAGGACACACAATAGGTGCTATTTACATGAGTAACACTTTTCTCCATAGGTAATGGGAACTGTGAGCTCTGTTCAATTACAGGCGCAATGCAAGTCCACTTCTTTCTTTCCCAAGATTTGTTTCTCAGCGGAGATGCTTGATAACACGTTGAAACCAGGAACCCTAAGCCTTTAGAATATAAACTACTTGTTCAAGGGTTCACCCAGCTCCCTAATGGCGAAGCTGGATTCCAGGCCTCCTCAGCAGTGCAACATAGTTTCTGTGTAGCATTCCTTGGTCCCCAAGGCCTAAAGCAATGTTTCAACCTAACATTTTAACATAAATGTTTGCCTGAACCACTTACCACCGGAGGCAAGAATGAATGTTAAGTCCACATAAATAGGAAATTCCGCCAACGACATTTAAGGGAAACGCTGGCTGGCATATAGCAGAGACACAGAGAAACTACAACTCGAAGAAGTTTTTTGTAATTCAGTGAATTGGTCATTCAGTAAATTGACTTTTGGCAAACTGACTGTTGGCACACTGAGCTACAACCAGTGCCTAAATTCATACATAGCTATATGGCCATACTTAATTGGGAGTAACCCAGAAGTCTATGTAAGCCATTATCTGTTCATATAAAATAGCACATGATACAAAGCACAATAATTGTTCCTTTGCAATCTCGTTAATGTTCATGTGTTTTGTCATTTAAAAAATACCAGATACCCAATTAACTTAAGCCCATTGCTTTCCAGGTTTTTAAGTTACAAATTAGCAAGTTTCTGCTATACATATACTCAGCATATCCATGGTAATTGAGAACAGGACTTGGGGGGGGGCTTACTAATAGCAAACATGTGAAGGGGAATATGAAATGTTGATTACATTCATGGATTAAAACAAGGATCTGTGGTGTGTGAAGTGTTTGGTATTTAAACTAAGAACTGATGAAGATCAACATCAAAAGAAAATTTAAATTAAGTTCTCTGGATTATATGTTTGCAGAATCCAGCGTCAGAGGAACAGGAAATGCAACTGGGACATAACAATGACAAAAATATTGGCCAACACTCCATTCAAAATGTGCATGGCGTTTTTCACTCATCTTACCATTATTACTTCATTACAACTCCAACTCAAAGCCAAATACAGCCTACTTTTCACAATGTGAGTGCACAAATGCCTTCAGTGTAAATATCCATGAGTGCACAGAAAATAATTAAATCAAGAGAAAAGAAATCCCAGACCCTCCCACTCGCTCTTACAAAGTTTTGGGGAGGCCAGTCCCATCGAAACTTCCCTTGTCCTACCAGGACCATCCATGCCATCGGGAGCAGACGAGGGGATTCAGACATAATCACCCTCGGCATTTTCTCTACATCCACTTCCTGCTTTCACATCAGGTGATTGCTCTCAAAACTCCTCGTCCTTTGGTTGTTGGTACTGGCCTTTCACTTCTAGAACAGTCACATCTAAGAACCAGCTCTACCACCTGCTGACTGGCTCACCTTGCGAGAACTCAAAGGAATTCCTTCCCACCGGAAATACTAGGAGACTAAGCCTGGCCACATCCTTCCCCAGCTGAAAAGGGGCTGTTCTTGAGCTTATCCTGGGACTGTCACACTACTTATAGTCCCTGCATCCAAGTTTCCGGAAGGAGCCACTTGCCCTCTGCTCACCAAGAGGAAATGATCACATGCCTACGTGTCCTAAGGTGTCCAGATAACACACAGGTTCCCATTAAGTCCCAATTCAGATAAGCAATGAAAACATTTTTAGTATAAGTGTGTTCTATGCAGTATTTGGGATATACTTATATATTTTTGTTTTTGTTTTGTTTTGTTTTTAATCTATAATTCAAATCTAACTGGGAAACCTGCATTTTTATTTGGTAAATCTAGCCATCCTAACCCGTAGCCCAACCTCCTCTTGAAAGCGTCTACTTCAAGTCCTTCTCTGGGTTTTTCTCACTCTTGAGTAACGATTCAGCCCTACATTTCTGATGGTTTAAGATTTCTTTGGGGAGTTTCCTATGCCACATACAAATGCACATGCATGAGTACATATGAGCACATGTTTGTGGCCAGGAAAGTATGATGTCAATCACTGCAGGAACAGAAGGCTAAAGGATAAGACCACTGCCCAGGTTTTCTCAAGGATTTTCTGATCATTTTCCACGTCATCCAACAGCAATTCTCCCCAAATGGTCGTTCACTCTCTAAGTTATGCCACCATAGTCCTTGAGGAGACAGTGTTAGGGACGGGGTCTTCTTTGGTAAGCTTACTGCACAGTCTGAATTGGTAGCCGGATCCAAACATGTGATATCAACTAATAAACTGAAATTGCTTAGATTTCGACTTGGCATAAAGAAGTCCCAAACTAAACACTCTGTTTTAACATCCTTCCCTGTCCAGAAGGGTATATGTTTCATCACCACTTGACCCATGAGAAAGTAGAGAAGCCAACAGTGCCCGTCTCCCTCCATCATCGTGATGTTCCCCTTGTGCTTTCTCCATATGTGCTGCAGCTAAAAGACAGAGAACAGAAAGGAGATGCTGTGTTATACACACACAATGGATGGAGTGTATACAGTAAAATGCCAGTCCATCCAAAATAATCAGTGGGTCATGTATTCTCTTAATAAATTTACAGATGAAAATGATTTCCGAAAAAACAAATTCTATTTCTCAGTTGTCATTATGACAGTATCTTGAAAACCAGAAGATGTAATGGCCTAAAACTAATGCCTGGTCTTCTCTGTCTTGCTTTAAAGACCCAGAGATAGGAGCTGCTTCCCCTGTTGGGTTTCCCCTATGGCCATAATTGTATGGAAATTATTTAGGAAAAGGAGGAAAGATTGCTTTCTTTCCTGTTTTCTCTTCATAAAAAACTAAAATACCAAAGTGCCTAATGCGTAAGGAGAACACACTTACAAGATCTCCCAGAGAGGGATGTCCTTTAAGACTGTAGGACATACATTTGTAAGATTTTATCTAATTCTTCTAATGGGAGTAGTGACTTAAGAAACTATGTCACATATGAGGAGAATATAACTAACAGGCCACAAACTCAAGCATGTGAGAAATAATCAATACTTTTATAAAGCAATTTAATTTATATTTCAAGGTGTTATCCCCATGTGCCAATGGAAACTTGTGGTCAGGCATTAAAGGAGTTCCATGGCCCATGCTAAAGTTTATAGATGCCATCGGCAGTGCCAAGGGGTTGGAAAGCCGCAGTGAAGTATAGCATCCATTAAACAAATTAGTGGGTCTGTGTATACAGATTAGTACTGAGATGTCTAGTGATATGCAGCCTGGTGTTTCCATGTCCAGAAGACCTCTGGAGATTTTTGCCATGCTTGGAAAGTTTTTGCAAGGCTGCCTACTGTCCTGACCATCTACATGCCTCATGAAGTCTCTATTCCCTAAGATACAGCCAAAATGCTGCCAAAAATCAGGGAAGTCAGGGTGGGACCATTGTGTTCTTGGGGCCTAAATTGGGTTCATAGACCCAATTCTAGCCTGGGTGGGGTCCTTTACATCGTCATTCTCGGACATCAGCAGGTGTCCAAGAATTCAACTCAATTCTGAGAAGATTCACCTGGTAATAGCATCCGATTCACAGGTTAGGGTCCAGTCCTCCATGACCACCTCTCCACTCCACCCCCTCCCACACATGTGGATTATATATGCACAATTCAGAAGCCAGGGGCAAGCCCAGGCTCAAGTTCAACAAAGACTTTCCAGTTTCAAAAGAGAAAACAAACAAGTAGACATAAGTCTAATGTCAAGGCTTTGGTTTCTATGTTTTTTTTTAAATGTTTGACCTCGAAGACGTACGCCACAGAGAAAATTTTCAGAGTCAGTGGTTAACCAAAAGGAAAGTTTCAGGATTACACTAGAATAGGATGTCTACATTCTTTCATAAGGTGATGATTTTTATATGTAAAAAACAAACAAACAAACAAACAAAAAACCCAAATGTAACAAGAGACAGTCTTACATAACAAATCAAAATTAAACGCAGAACTGCTGTTGTGATAGGTACTGGTGAGTACAACTGGCATCTTCCTTTCCAATAAGGATGGAGATGGTGGTCAATATGAAAGCAGTATCTCATTCGTTACATTCTGGCAGATTTACAAACCAATAAAAATTGCACCAATGTTCTTTTTAAGGCACATGTGCTGGTGAGTTTTTATTCCAAGAGACATATCTCTTTTGAAACAAATATGAAAATTGCTCAAGCAAATCAAGTTGGACAGGATGAAGCTATAGATTTTTGAAGTGTGAGGTGTTTTACACTCACATAAAAATAGAGGAGGGGACCCCACTCTATAAATAGCTTTCTTGTAGTTACCTGTGATAGAACAGCTTTCAAAAAAGTAGTTCCAGGGGAATGTGACTGAGAAGTTGTGTTCTGGGAGTGCAGGTGGACAGCAGGGACACGGAGGGCTCCGGCTGGCCTTGACGGATGACCTTAGTATAACATACAACTCCCCTGGACCGGATTCTATGACCACCTAGCAAACGGGACATCTCAAAGGTGAACTCCCCTGATATGTGTGAACAAACGAGGGCCCTATAACACACCTGACAAGCTCAGGGGGTCCACATGTCAGGTCCACCTAGCTCTGCGATCCAAAGTCACCACCCCAGGATGGTCTGATCACAAATTCTGGACTGGGCAGGTCAGGGCAGGTAGTCACCACACTTAGCACAGGTCAATCTTTGTCTGTAGGGAGCCCTGTCCATTCTTCTGCCTCTAGGATCACAGGCCTTTGAAATGTCCGGGTAACCTTCATTTCCAGACCCCTTGAAAATATAACTTCTGGCACTGAGCTCGAGACCACAGAACCCCTCACTGTAATCTTGTTGCCCACTCAACTCTCCTGTACCCACAAATGTGAAAACGCAGTATGGTTTTCTCCATCGTGCTTTTTATCCAATCCTACGGATGTCCCTGCTCCCCCTAACCTCCCACCAGTGGATTGCATGTAACCTTCCTTACGTTTTCCCCTCTCCTATAAATGGATAAAAAGGAGCTACGAAGCAGCCATTCTCCAGAGCAATCGCTAAATCCATTGAGATCTTGTTTCCAGAAGTTTCTTCAAAATTGTGGCCCCGATAACTTCTTATAAATTTTTTTTCTATAAGTTTGGACAATCATATTAATACATGCCTTGCAAAAATATCAATAGCTTCTTTTTTTTTCTCCTAAACTTCAGACATGCCAACATATAAAAGGAGAAGATTAAATTCTACATAAGGAATAGGAAAAAGAAAACTGAAAAGAATGAGGGATGAAAAATACAAGATTTTACAGACCTCAGTGAAGAGCAAGCCAAGAAGAAGAGAGGAGCTGGTTGGTGTGAGCCGTTTCCATCGGAACAAGGCCGTGAGCTTGAAGCTCTTTGGAGAAGGAACAACAGTGCAGCCCTGGCAGCAGAGCACTCACCATGACCTCATGGGCCTCTCAGATTACTCCGTGATTCACAAGCCATGTGTATCTGGTGTGTGTCCACTGGGACTGGAGCACACGAGATAGGACAACCCGGCCCGCCATCGCCTCGTAACATGTGTGAGCAAGGCACAGTATGTTTGAAGATCATGCATCTCTATTTTTAAAATGTGATATTTACTATGATGCCTAATCCTACCTTGGAAGTCTATTTCTTTATTCTTACGAGCATGTTTATTTTAATTTTTGGTATATTTTAGAAACAGGACATTACTCCAAGAAAATAGAAAGAGAGCAAAAAAAGGGAAAAATTGAGGTCAGATGAGTTTCAGAATATTTACTGAAGCCCGTGGAGAGAACAGGGACACAGTGATTTGTGCAGGTATGTAATACCTGATGACAATAAAGGTGCTCTGTTTTTTCTAAAGAACACCAAGATGCCTTGTGTACTGAACTACTCCATAGGGGCATTGGACATTTACTTAATTCACATTGTCCTTGATCACAGAAATGTAGGCTCCAGTAGGGGCTATCTCAGCCTTTCTGTGTCACCCCTCTGCATACCTACAGTAGCATTTCAACAACTCTTCCTACATCAAGTTTTGTCTCCCTCCCAACCTTTCTTCATGTTGCAACCAGAGGGTTCTTTCAAAAATACAAGCCTAATAAATACCAAAGGCATGCTCATTGATAAAGACTAGCTCTAACTTTAAGCAAATGTAATCATTTGGGAAGGGTCCATAGAAAGAGCTAGAGCTTATGTAAGTTTCCGCACTCTACATGCGAGAACTCTATGAGAAGAATTCTATGTTTGTGACAAAGCTCTGTGCTTCTGACTTCCGCTTCCCATAACTTCCTGTAACAGAAAGTTCTATAAACACCCCTCCAGACTGTGCATATGGCTGCCATGTCTGCATGCACTTGGTCTCAACCCTTTCTTTTTCCTGAGTAAGTCCTTTTTGGTAATGGAACACCTATTGGTACTTTTTTTCGGTTAACATTATGAAGAAGTCATTGACAAGCTGCACTTTATTAAAATTAAAAACTTTTGCTCTGCAAAGGACACTGTCAAAAGAATGAGAAAATAAGACACAGAGTGGGAGAAAATATTTTGCAAAAGATATCTTATATAGTATTGTTATTCAAAATACACAAAGAATTTTTAAAACTCAACAACAAGAAAACAAACAACCTGATTTTATATGGGCCAAAGACCTAAGCAGACATCTCACCAAAGAAGCTTATAAAGGTGGCAAATTGGCATATGAAAAGATGTTCCACATTCCATATTACCAGGAATTACAAATTAAAACAACAATGGTGTCCCATTATGCACCGATTAGAATGGCCAAAATTCAAAATACTGACAATTCCCAATGCTGGCGCAGCAGTGGGACAACAGGAGTTCCCACTCACTGCCAGTGGGAAGGTAGAATAGTATAAACACTTTGGAAATTAGTTTGGCAAGTTTCTCACAAAATTAAACACACTCTTACCATATAATCTAGTTCCTAGGCATTTACCCATAGGACTGAAAACAGGTCCGCACAGAAACATGCACTTGAATGTTCACTGCAGCTTTACTCACAATGACCAAAACTTGAGAGTAATCAAAATGCTGTTTAGTCGGTGAACGGATAAATCAACTGTGGTATATCCGGACAATGAAATATCATTCAACACTAAAAAAGGAATGTACTATCAAGCTATGAAATGACACAAAGGAAATCTAAAAGCCTACTGCTAAGTGAAAGAAGCCAATCTGAAAGGAAAAATACGCTATGGTTCCAATTATATGACATTCTGGAAAAGGCAGAGTCATAAGACAGTAAAAATATCCGTGGTTTCTAGGGGTTGAGGATGGGATGAGGGAGAGCACAGAGCATGTGCAGGGGAGTGGAATTACTCTGTGTGATACTGTAATGATGGAGACACATTGTGCATTTTTCCAAACCTACAGAATGGACAACACTGAGACTGAATCCTAAGGTAAACGATGGACTTTGGATGGATGATGATGACATGTCAATGCAGGTCCATCCATTGTACTCACCATACCACTGTAGTGGGAAAATGGGAGGGGCCATGCATGTGTAAGGGGAGGGGGTGCATGGGAATTCTCTACCTTCCGATCCATTTTGCTGTGCACCTATACCCTCGCTAAAAATGTTAAGTTTTAACAACATCAACAACAAAATGCAAACCTAAACAGATCACCCATTGTTTGCTTAAGAATGTGCTTTTCCTGTGACTCTTTGTTATGAAATCCACTCTATGTGACATGGTTCTTCTGGCCCAAGGTCTACCTCCTCAGTCTCATGCTACCTTCCTCTGCTCCTTGTGCCTAACCTCACCTACTTTTTGTCCCTTGGCCTTCATCATAGTTTTAAATATACATTTATCAGAGAATATATTGTTTTAATATGTTTGTCATTAGTCTTGAGATCCATAAGAAGAAATAGACTATAGTCTTCTTATCCATTAAGCTACTTGGAGGAGGAATAAAAATTTGACCCTAGGTTTCCAGCTTTCAACACCATTGTACTTTCACTCCATTCTCTCTCTTCCTTAAGTTTTTCCAAATCACTGCTGACTCTCAAGACATACTATTCAGGTGGATTTCCCTAGGTTCACAGCCCTCTGTGAACCTTTCACTGACTCTCAAGACATACTATTCAGGTGGATTTCCCTAGGTTCACAGCCTTCTGTCCTGGTGACTCAGATCCGCTCACTTCTTCACAAAGCAGACTCCCCACCTCCCCATTTACTGTCCACGATCTTCCCATAAATTGGGACAGCACGGATTGTTCAACCAAACTGACACTTCACTCTCTTTCAGTCCTGCAGTGCACTCTTCTCTGAATTTTTATACCACATGTGCTTATTTTGACACAGTCTTACATCATAGTTTTGCCCAAATATTTATTATTTTCACTCATCTCTGCCGGAAGCTATTTAAAGATGGAGCTCATGACGCCTCGGGCCTCTGCATGCCCCAAGCCCCTCCCGCAGTGTTGGGGAGTCCACAGGGGACTGATCTCGGGACATGCCTTTCTACAGGGGACCCAGCCTTTACCGGGTCTCATCCCAAAGAGCAAAGCCTCAGAAATCTTGGACAAATCTGCCTTCCTGAAAAATAGAAGTTTCTTCTCACATGGCATAGTTTGTGCGCATCTCCCCCCCCCCCCCTTCCAAGTTCCAAGAAGACGGTTGTAGCATGCTGGGCTCTCCGGGATCTCTTCTGAACAAAAACATTCTGGGTTCGGAGCTCCAGAGTATATCTTGCCTAGAGCTCGATTAATTGAAAAAAAAAAAAAAAGAAAGAAAGAAAAAGAAGAAACAAAGTTGTTAAGGAATTTGACATTTTATATAAGCCAGCTGTCAAAACAGGGCACACTGCCCCCTGGGGGACACAGTCTGAGTGCATGCCCTGCAGTCATGCTGGTAAGCATGGTAACAATTTCAGGCCTGGCCCAAATGTATCCGAAGTGTATGTGCTGTAGATGAGAGGTATAAATATATAGGTTCAAATCCCTCTAGCTCTCCTCCACAATGACAGCGTAGCTCCCAAATAACCATCTTCATAAAATTATTCTTATTGGGAAGTATTTTAAATTTCATTTTTTTTCCCTAAGAATAAGTGGATTGACAATTCAAACCTGCCAGGGTCCGGCAGTCACTAC
Source organism: Saccopteryx bilineata (assembly GCF_036850765.1). Lineage (NCBI taxonomy): Eukaryota > Metazoa > Chordata > Mammalia > Chiroptera > Emballonuridae > Saccopteryx > Saccopteryx bilineata. Next base: position 199,741,687 of record NC_089490.1, on the reverse strand, counting down.
TTGGGCCTTGGGTACCACTATACTAAAGAAGACACATGTTACTACTGCCTTCCTGAACAGCATATGTAGGCGGTACATAGCAGCATATATAGAATAACCTATTGGGCAAAGGGCTGATTATCCACAGAAGCTCCTGGCCAGGAGCACCACCCCTGAGAAAAGCAACAGCAGCAGCAGTGATCGTTTACTGAGCACCCCAATACATAACCATGTTCATCAACGCCTTTTTGATGCCCGCAGATATGCACAGCAGTGTCGATATTCTTCTCCACATGTTATAGTTAAGAAAACAGATTCAAAGAGTTGAAATAACAGACCTAACCTATGGTGGCATAGTAGATAAAGCATCGACCAGAAATGCTGAATTCACCGATTCAAAACCCTGGGCTTGCCTGGTCAAGGCACCTATGGGAGTTGATACTTCCTGCTCCTCCCCCTTCTCTCTCTCTCTCTCTCTCTTTCTTACTCTTTTCTCTAAAATGAATTACAAATTTTAAAAAAAGAGTTGAAATAACATAATAGGGAGAAAGCAGTTAGAATTTGTTCAACTAAACCAGTATTCTTTTTATCATTAAAAAAACCAAAACAAAACAACAACAACAAAACAAGCAATTGCCAGACATACTGTGAATTTGCTACATTGTATGTTGCCACGATGAGAAGGACCCTGGGCATTGAAGTTGATTATCTAAGAATCTTTTTCTCATTCAATCACAATAGCTAATATAGTTTTATACCAATGGACAGAGTTTATGCAGAGGTGACAGAGAATGCATTTAGCATAGTGATTCAGTTTTATTTCTAATTTGAACTTGTTATTAACCTCTTATGGCTGATCTTCCCCGCGAGAAGAGTATACAGCCACCCTATGGACCTGAAGAGAAGCTACTGAACTTCCACGGCAATGAGCAAAATCATCGCTGGTCACTCTTGGCTGAAGCTTGGAGAATCAGCGTGCACTTAGCCGTCCTCATTTCCTCCTTAGCCACGGGACTACCGGTGCCCCAGACCGGGCAGTTCTGTCAGCCTGGGTCCTGACAGAAAGCCACGGCCAGCCCTCAGTGGGCATGCAGCATGAGGAAAACATAAACCTCTGTAGTTACACGCCACCCAGATTCTGTGACTGTCGTCATCTGCGTAGCTTAGCCCAGCTTATCAGATACATCTGCTAATTACTGTCTCTAACCAATTCCCATTGTATTTTATTACTGTTGCAATCTTGAGGCACAATGATGAATCCCCAAACTCAGTGCCTTACAACAACAAGCTGCTGCTCTCTGTTCTTGACGGAGGTGTTTTCAACTCACAAGGTTGTGTGTCGGGTTCTAAGATCATTCTACAGTTCCCATTCCGAAACCAGCACCTACCTGAGTCACTGTCTTCTCCTGGCACATGTGAGTAACACAAAAAGCCATTAAAACACTGCAGGTAAATTAAAATCCCCTCCTTGTAGCACACTGCTAGCAAAGCATGTTTTGTGACTAAGCCTCGAGTTGATGGCTTCTCCAGAGGGGGTGCTGCAAGGTAGCATGATACAGAGGAGGAGGATGAAGGCTGACAACAACTGTACAACCCACCACAGCCCACCCACCTGCTCTCAAGCATTGTTTCTCTCACACAGAAACAGGTATCCCTCTAACACATCTCAAGTAGACACGAGAACAGCATTAGGTTTAAAGTGCCAGGTCCTGTGATATACTCTTGATCTTAAAGACCTGTGAAACTATAGAAATAAGTTATCTGCTCCCCAGCCCCACACACCCAGCATAAACCATGGGCCCGGGACAGAATAACTTCAATGGGCACTACCATTTCAATGAGAGGGGAGACAGGAGAGAGCACACAGGTCTGGTCCACAGCCATTCTCAATAAATCACTCTGGATGGATCCCTCTACCCTGGGATGCCTTGGGAGAGAACATGTCTCTTGATGAGGCCCTAGTCCTACTTCATAGGAGGAACTTCCCAAGGCATAGTTGCCCTTGGCTATTGGCTGTGTTCTCTGGGATGCCCTTCCTCTTCCTTGGCCGTGTTTGAAGAGGGCATTGGGGGATACACCATCATTGGCTGGCAAGCAGCTTTCTCGGCTTGATGCCAGGCCGAAAAAAGTTGGAGGATCAAAAAGCCCTTATAAGTCTTGAACTGTCACTGTCTCTTTTCATCCATGCCGATGATACTTTGTAGCTCTCCCAAACACTGTCCTGGTCTCTCTGTGTATTTTTACACACCGGATTGCAGTCAGCTCCTTCTGGTAAAAGCCAAACTACAGTCCTTTCTAAGTCACCGCTCTTTCTAGACTCCACAGTGGGAATGTCGGTGACTTCACATAGATACTCCGAGGAAGTGACAAGGTTTGAGACAGATGTGTCAGGTAACATGATATTTCCTTATTTAACCTAACCTGAATCCTACCTACCTCAAGTGGGAGAGTTTAATCCTAATATGACATACCTTTAATATGATGATGACTATATATTTTTTCTTTTTTTTCTTTTTTTGTATTTTTCTGAAGTGAGAAGCAGAGAGGCAGAGAGACACTCCCACATGCGCCCAATTGGGATCCACCTGGCATGCCCACCAGGGGGCAATGCTCTGCCCATCTGGAGCATTGTTCCTTTGCTACCAGAGCCATTCTAGCACCTGAGGCATAGGCCATGGAGCCATCCTCAGCACCCGGGCCAATTTTGCTCCAATGGAGCCTCAGCTGTGGGAGGAGAAGGGAGAGACAGAGAGGAAGGAGAGGGGGAAGGGTGGAGAAGCAGATGGGTGCTTATCCTGTGTGCCCTGGCTTGGGATCAAACCCTGGACTTCCACACACTGGACTGATGCTCTACCACTGAGCAAACTGGCCATGGCCTATATTTTAATAGATTTGAACTTGTTTCTTCCATATTTTTTTTTCTTTAAAGCCATTGCTATAATTGCTTCTCCTTTCCCTTTCTTGCTATTGTTGGATTGATAAAATTGTCTCATTTCATTCTTCTCCCTTTGGTAATTTGGGAGGTACATATATTAAATTTAGTCTTCCAATGCTTCTCCTTACATTTGTAACATGAATTATTAACATTCTACAAATTAATAGTTCTATAAAACAGTACCTGGAAAAGAATATGTGCTATGTAAATATTTTTAAAGTAATTATGACTGCAATTTTAATATTATTTAATGAACTTTATTATCATTTTTCCTGTGCCCCACCTCATTCCCTTGTATTTGTGTTTTTCTTTCCTTTTTCTTAAACGTTTTAGTACTTCTTTTAGAATGTTTCTGCACTTAAAAATTTTAAGCCTTTGAAAATCTGAAAATAAATAAATTTCAAATTCCTATCCCCATACCTTGTAAGCTTGTTCAGGAATATATAGAATTATGATTTTAAAAATATTTCCTCTGAATGGGAAGATTGCAGCGGAGTAGGCGGATGCACAGACGCCCAGCTCTCACCACCAAACTGGAATACAAATCAATTTAGGAAAAATCAGCATGAAAAACCAACTCTGAACTGCAAGAACAGCTTTCAAAAATCAAGGAGCAAAGAAGAAGCTACAATCCTGGTAGGGAGCGCCTGAATCTCCTCTGCTTACAGGAACGGGGGGGGGGGGGTGAGGCTGAGAGCCCAGAGAGGATCTCACATAGGGAAAAGAGCAGAAACTACTGCTCACAGCCACCTACCTAGCAACCAGGGAGTGAGGTGTGTTGAAAAGACCAGCTTATCGCCCAAGTGGAAAGGACAGGGAGAGAGACAGACTGTGAGGGGCTAAGGAATGCAGGAAACGAACTAAAAAAGCTGACTCATTCATGCTGGAGGTGGCCATAGCTGGGGGAGGGACTGAACCTTCCACAAAACAGTACTGAATTGCTTCTGGATCAGAGATCTCCGGACATCTCTCCAGCTCCAATCAGCACAACAAGACATAGCTGAAAACAAGAAGTAGGGAGGCGGGGCAGTAACTCAGGTCTCCATGGAGATCTGAGATACACCTCCCCCTACTGAAGCTGAGAAAACACCCTGCCCCCAGAGAGATTAGCTGGCTAAAGAGGCCTTCAGAGTCTCAGGTTACACCCATCGCATTCCTGGATACAGTTTCAAGGAAGCCCCCTGCTGAGATCAGTAAACAAGACTATCACCTGTTAAGAAAACAAACAAATCAAGACTTCAAAGCTGCCCAAATGCAAAAGTGGATTACAGATAACAGCTGATACCAACCCAAGAAGACCTAGAAATAACACAACTGAAAACTGGAGGCAGACAACACCAAGCCTAGACTCAACCAACTCTACAAATAAAACACCCAAACACAATGAGAAGACAAAAAAGTGCAATCAAAATGAAACCACAAGTGACACGTTCAGGAGATGAACTGAGTGATATGGAAATAATCAAACTTCCAGATGCGGAGTTCAAAATAATGATTGTAAGGATGCTTAGGGATCTTAGAACAACAATGAATGGTCACTATGAACACCTAAATAAAGAAATAGCAAGTATAAAAATGAATCAGTCAGAGATGATAAATACAATATCAGAAATAAAGACCACAATGGAAGGAATTAAAAACAGGATAGATAGAGCAGAGGATCGAATCAGCAAATTAGAGGACAACTGGAATGAAGGCATGAAAACAGAGAAGAAAAGAGAAAAGAGACTCAAAAAGTCAGAGGAAACCCTTAGAGAGCTCTGTGACAACATGAAGAGAAATAACATTCGCATCATAGGGGTTCCTGAAGAAGAAGAAAAAGAACAAGGAATAGAGATGTTGTTCAATCATATCATAGCCAAAAACTTCCCTAACTTAATGCAAGAGAAACTCTCACAAGTCCAAGAAGCACAGAGGACTCAATTAAAGAGAAACCTACATCAAGACACATCATAATTAAAATACCAAAGCTAAGCGATAAAGAGAAAATATAAAAAGCTGCAAGAGAAAAAAAAGTTATCACCTACAAAGGAGCCCCCATAAGGATGACATCTGACTTCTCAACAGAAACACTTGAGGCCAGAAGGGAATGGCAAGAAATATTCAAAGTAATGCAGAACAAGAACCTACAACCAAGACTACTTTATCCAGCAAGGCTATCATTTAAAATTGAAGGAGAAATAAAAAGCTTCCCAGACAAAAAACAACTCAAGGAATTCATTACAACCAAACTAATGCTGCAGGAAATGTTAAGGGGCCTTTTGTAAACAGATCAAAGTGGGAAAAGAATATAGCAAAAAAGGAATACACCTTTAAAGAATAAAATGGCAATAAACAACTACATATCAATAATAACCTTAAATGTAAATGGATTAAATGATCCAATCAAAAGACATAGGGTAGCTGCGTGGATAAGAAAACAGGACCCAGGGCCTGACCTGTGGTGGCGCAGTGGATAAAGCGTCGACCTGGAAATGCCGAGGTCGCAGGTTCGAAACCCTGGGCTTGCCTGGTCAAGGCACATATGGGAGTTGATGCTTCCTGCTCCTCCCCCCTTCTCTCTCTGTCTCTCTCCTCTCTCTCCCTCTCCTTTCTAAAATGAATAAATAAAATTAAAAAAATAAATAAAAAAAAAAAAAAAAAGAAAACAGGACCCATACATATGTTGTCTACAAGAGACACACCTTAGAACAAAAGACACACATAGATTGAAGGTAAAAGGATGGAAAAAAATGTTTCATGCAAACAGAAATGAAAAAAAAAAGCTGGGGTAGCAATACTTATATCAGACAAATTGGACTTTAAAACAAAGGATATAGTAAGAGATAAAGAAGGCCACTACATAATGATAAAGAGAGTAATCCAATAGGAAGATATAACTATTATAAATATCTATGCACCTAATATAGGAGGACCCAAATATATAAAGCAGACTTTGATGGATTTAAAGGGCAAGAACAACAGCAATATTATAATAGTAGAGGATTTCAATACCCCAATAACATCACTAGATAGATCCTCAAGAAAGAAAATTAACAAAGAAACAGCAGACTTATTGGAAACACTAGATCAACTCGATTTAATAGATATCTTCAGAACCTTTCACCCTAAAGCAGCAGACTATACATTCTTTTCAAGTGCTCATGGTACATTCCCTAGGATAGACTACATGTTAGGGCACAAAAGTGCTCTCAACAAATTTAAGAAGACGGAAATCATATCAAGCATTTTCTCCGATCACAACGGCATGAAAATAGAAATGAATCACAACAGAAAAGCTCAAAAATTCTCAAACACATGGAAACTAAATAGCAGGGTGTTAAATAATGAATGGATTAAGAATGAGATCAAAGAAGAAATAAAAAAATTCCTAGAAATGAATGACAATGAGCATACAACAACTCAAAATTTATGGGACACAGCGAAAGCGGTGCTGAGAGGGAAGTTCATAGCACAACGGGCACACTTTCAGAAGCTAGAAAAAGCTCAAATAAACAACTTAACCCTGCATCTAAAAGAATTAGAAAAAGAACAGCAAGTAAAGCCCAAATGTAGTAGAAGGAAGGAAATAATAAAGATCAGAGCAGAAATAAATGACATAGAGGCTAAAGAAACAATACAGAGCATCAATGAAACTAGGGGCTGGTTCATTGAAAAGGTAAACAAGATTGATGAACCTTTAACTAGACTCACCAAGAAAAAGAAAGAGAGGACTCAAATAAATAAAATTAGAAATGAGAGTGAAGAAATAACAACTGACACAACAGAAATACAAAATATTGTAAGAAAATACTATGAAGAACTGTATCCCAAAAAACTAGACAACCTAGATGAAATGGACAAATTCCTTGAAGCATACAATCTTCCAAAAATCAATCTGGAAGAATCAGAAAACCTAAACAGACCGATTACAACATGAGATCGAAACAGTTATAAAAAAACTCCCAACAGAGAAAAGTCCAGGGCCCGATGGCTTCACAACGAAATTCTACCAAATATTCAAAGAAGAACTAACTCCTATCCTTCTCAAACTATTTCAAAAAATTCAAGAGGAAGGAAGACTTCCAAGCTCCTTTTATGGGACGAGCATAATTATGATTCCAAAACCAGGCAAAGACAACACAAAGAAAGAAAATTATAGGCTAATATCTCTGATGAATATAGATGCTAAAATCCTCAACAAAATATTAGCAAACTGGATCCAACAATATATGGAAAAAATCATACACCATGATCAAGTGGGATTTATTCTGGGGAGGCAAGGCTGGTACAATATTTGTAAATCAATCAATGTGATTCATCACATAAACAAAAAGAAGGAGAAAAACCCTATGATAATTTCAATAGATGCAGAAAAAGCATTTGATAAAATCCAGCACCCATTCATGATCAAAACTCTCAGCAAAGTGGGAATACAGGGAACACACCTCAACATGATAAAAGCCATCTATGAGAAACCCACAGCCAACATCATACTCAATGGGCAAAAATTAAAAACAATACCCTTAAGGTCAGGAACAAGGCAGGGGTGCCCCCTTTCACCACTCTTATTTAACATGGTCCTGGAAGTCCTAGCAACAGCAATCAGACAAGAAGAAGAAATAAAAGGCATTCAAGTTGGAAAAGAAGAAGTAAAACTATCATTATTTGAATATGATATGATATTGTATATAGAAAACCCTAAAGTCTCAGTCAAAAAGCTACTGGACCTGATAAATGAATTCAGCACAGTGGCAGGATATAAAATCAATACTCAGAAATCAGAGGCATTTTTATATGCCAACAATGAACAGTCAGAAAGAGAAATTAAGGAAACAATCCCCTTCACAATTACAACCAAAAAAATAAAATATCTAGGAATAAACTTAACCAAGGAGACTAAAGATTTGTACTCGGAAAATTACAAAGCATTGATAAAAGAAATCAAGGAAGATACAAACAAGTGGAAGCATATACCGTGCTCATGGTTAGGAAGCATAAACATCATTAAAAGGTCTATATTACCCAAAGCAATCTATAAATTCAATGCAATACCAATTAAAATACCAATGACATACTTCAAAAATATAGACCACATATTCCAAAAATTTATATGGAACCAAAAGAGAACACGAATAGCCTCAGCAATCTTAAAAAAGAAGAATAAAGTGGGAGGTATCACACTTCCTGATATCAAGTTATACTACAAGGCCGTTGTACTCAAAACAGCCTGGTACTGGCATAAGAACAGGCATATAGATCAATGGAACAGAACAGAGAACCCAGAAATAAACCCACAGTTCTATGGACAACTGATATTTGACAAAGGAGGTAAGGAAATACAATGGAGTAAAGACAGCCTCTTTAACAAATGGTGTTGGGAAAATTGGACAGCTACCTGCAAAATAATGAAACTAGATCACCAGCTTACACCACTTACAAAAGTAAACTCAAAACGGATAAAAGACTTAAATGTAGGCCGTGAAACCATAAGCATCTTAGAAGAAAACATAGGCAGTAAGCTCTCCGACATCTCTCGGAGCAATATATTTGCTGATTTATCTCCACAGGGAAGTGAAATAAAAGACAGGATAAACAAATGGGACTATATCAAACTAAAAAGCTTTTGCACAGCTAAAGACAATAAGAACAGAATAAAAAGACAAACTACACAATGGGAGAACATATTTGACATTGCATCTGATAAGGGGTTAATAACCAAAATTTATAAAGAACTTGTAAAACTCAACACCAGGAAGACTAACAACCCAATCCAAAAATGGGCAAAGAGATGAATAGACACTTCTCCAAAAAGGACATACAGATGGCCAATAGGCTTATGAAAAAATGTTCAACATCACTAATCATTAGAGAAATGCAAATTAAAACCACAATGAGATATCACTTCACACCCGTCAGAATAGCACTTATCAACAAAACAACACAGAATAAGTGCTGGCGAGGATGTGGAGAAAAGGGAACCCTCCTGCACTGCTAGTGGGAATGCAGACTGGTGCAGCCACTGTGGAAAACAGTATGGAGATTCCTCAAGAAATTAAAAATCAAACTGCCTTTTGACCCAGCTATCCCACTTTTAGGAATATACCCCAAGGACACCATAGAACGGCTCCAAAAGGAGAAATGCACCCCCATGTTTGTGGCAGCATTGTTCACAATAGCGAAGATCTGGAAACAGCCCAAGTATCCGTCAGAGGATGAGTGGATTAAAAAGCCTTGGTACATATATATTATGGAATACTACTCAGCCATAAGAAATGATGACATCGGATCATTTACAATAACATGGATGTACCTTGATAACATTATATGGAGTGAAATAAGTAAACCAGAAAAAAAACTAAGAACTATATGAATTCATACATAGAAGGGACATAAAAATGAGACTCAGAGACATGAACAAGAATGTGATGGCAACAGGGGTGGGTGGTGGGGGGAGGGGGGATGGGGTGAAGAAGGAGACAGGGGTTGGGGGAGGGGAGGGGCACAAAGAAAACGAGATAGAAGGTGACAGAAGACAATTTAACTTTGGGGGAGAGGTATACAGCACAATCAAATGTCAAAATAATCTAGAGATGTTATCTCTCAATATATGTACCCTGATTTATCAATGTCACTGCATTAAATTTAATAAATAAATAAAAAAAACTATGAACAAATCCCTATGCACACTATACATATCTTATTTTAAAGTAAAAAAACAGAATGGGAACAAATACAATATTTAAAATAAAGAACAAGTAAATTTTAATCAACAAACTGACCAGTATTTCAATGGGGACTATGTTCCTCTCACTGACCACCAATGAAAGAGATGCCCCTTCCGAAAGTGTGGTGGGGGCTGGATAAATGGCCTCAGGGGGCCGCATGCGGCCCTGGGGCCATAGTTTGGGGACACCTGGTATAAAACATACATTGACTCTCAACCTTCTTCAAGTGTCAGAAGCTCCAAAAGGAGTATTAGAGAAGTTTAGGAGGCAGTGATGAGTCATGTTGAGAACAGGTCCCCTTGATATGATGCAATGAGAAGGGCACTTTACCCCTGTGGTCTTCCTCTCCAAAATCCATTACCCCCATCACACCATAAGAAAAACATCAAACAAATCCTAATCCCAAAAGTTTACAAAATGCCTGACCACTACTTCTCCAAACTGTCAAGGTCATAAAAAAAAAAAGTAAGAAAATGTCATACTCAAGAGGAATATAGGAAAACATGACAACTAAATGTAATGTGGTGTTCTAGATAAAATTCTGGAACAGACATAACATTAGAGAAAAACTAAGAAATCTGAATAAAGTATGGACTTTGGTTAATAAAATATATATATATATATATATATATATATATATATATATATATATATATATATATATATATATTTCCTCTGTAAACCCTGAAGGTACTCCTTCATTTCCTTCTGGTTTCCAGTGCTGCCAATGAGAAGCCCAATGTTAATCTGATTTCCATTTCTGGAAGAAATATACCTTTTGCTTTCTGAATATTTAGCTTTTAAATTCCACCACAATAGTTATCTTTGCAAATGGGTCTTTTCCATTCCTTCAGCCCAATACTCATAGGCCATTTGAAGGTTCATACCTATTTATATATCTGAAAATTGTTTTCTTTGTTTTTAATTAATTCCTTATTTTCCACTCTCAGAACTTCTATGACATTTATAATTAAACTTCTACTTATCCCTTAACTTTTCTTTCATATATTTTATCTTTGTCCATTTATTCTATATTCTAGAATTAGTTTCTTTTTTTAAAAATATTTTATTTATTGATTTTTTAGAGAGAGGAGTGAGAGAGAGAGAAGGGGGAGGAGCAGGAAGCATCAACTCCCATATGTGCCTTGACCAGGCAAGCCCAAGGTTTCGAAACAGCGACCTCAGTGTTCCAGGTCGATGCTTTATCCCACTGCGCCACCACAGGTCAGGCCTAGAATTAGTTTCTTAATTGTGCAGCTCATTAATTCTCTCTGGCGTCATGTAGACATGCATTAAATCTGTCTATTCAATACTTTATCAATTATATTGTTTTTTTATCTTCAAGATTTCTTGCTTCATGAATGAGATACAATTTCCCATTCTGCTGAGAATGTCATTTATACTTATTTCAAAGCCTTTTTCTGCATGCTTCATTGGCTCTCTTTCTCAAGTGTTACCTTTATATAATTCATTGCCACAAATGCATGATGGTTCTCGGTGGTCTATGTATGACTGCTTTCCTTCTCACCTGTTTATAAATACTGTTTCTCTTTAGTGTGGTCTATATCCACCATGGGGAAGGAAAAGGACAATCCTGCCACAAGGAAGTACCAGCAAATCATCTTATGGGAATAAAGGCTTTCTGCCCTACCTGGCATCACAAGGCATCAAGAACCAGCCCTCTTCTCTGACCCAAATCCTCTCTCTCACTATACCAGGGGCAAAAAATCTCAGTGACTTAGAATTTTGGAATTGGTTGTGGAGCAATTCACCTGCTTGACCTATTGTGACATCCAACCTGACATCCAGAGCACTGACTTTGCCTCAGGCAATTCCTCTGTTCCTTGGGTCCAAAGTCCTCAAATGCAGAGGCCCCTTCGAGATCCCTCATGGTCTGCACTATTGTATTATGCACGTTGGGGCTGTCAACTCATCAGTAACTGATTTCATATATTTTATTATAGTCATTTTGTTTCATCGTGTTATTATGGGTGTCTAATTTTTAAACATCTAAATATTTTCTCTGTTTAACTTAGGGATTTGAGGATAATGTGCTCATCTCCCCATCTAGATCCAATCTCCTCTACCATCTCATGTAGTTTATACTATTGGTATACTAGTTTTATTAATTGTCTTTAACAGATTGTACTAAGATAAACTTTCGATCCACCCAAGTCAAAGGAACACAAATTATGAATCAGTAGAGTTTAAATGGGGTTTTGTTTATACAACACCCCAACAAACCTGCCAACTCAGGGAGAAAACCGAAGGCAGTTGAACTGATTTTAAGGGACTGCGCTTTGATTTTAAATAGTTGCCACAGTGCTACATAGACGCAGACTGAGCTGTACTTGACCTATGAAGTAACTGGAGCAATTAGAGAGGATGTGAGAGTTTTCAAACAACACAGCCAAGTAGCCATTTGGTCAAGGATGGCCCCCAATGAGTACTTACCCTATCAAAATTCTTCTGGATTTTTTTTTTCAGCTCATTTAATCAGTTTATGACTTTGCGGTGAGAGCCAAGAAAATGCATCACGCAGCACCCTGTGAACCAGGAGACATTGAGTTCTCATACCCTCCAGCTCTTGCACTCACAAGCCGCAGTCACACCAGAGCAGAAACCATCTCCAATCACATTAATTCTCCCTAATATATAACATGTGGCCAGGCTATGTGACCCTTCCAAAGCTGAGTGTTTCTAGAACACGGTGCTTATTAAACGCTTCTCTAAGAACATATGATGAATAATCAATGACAATCTGCTTCTCATCCCCCATAAAAATGTTCAAAATATTGAATACCATCTTAGCCAGAAATGCCTCTCCACTTTTTAAACTATTACACAAAGGAAAGGCTTTTTATCATTTGTGATTCTATCTTCAGTTGGGATGTTGGGCAGTAAGAGGCCATCTGAAAAGTGATGCTTCTGGTCTAAGGAGTGGACAGCTGTGGTTTCGGTGTGTGCTGGAGGTGGAACCCCAGCCTGGACACAATTAGATGTCCTGGGACTCAATTAGATGCATCAAGATTTCTGATGAAAAGAGGCAATTCTTTTAATAACAAAGGCTGTTATTCTTCTTTCAAACAACAGCAGGGAAGCAATTACTCTCACAGAGGATCTGGCCATCTTGCTGTCACACCCGCGCAATTTGTTACTACCCAGTATCCAAAAAAGAGAGCTCCTTTCCCACCAAACGGTAAAACAATAGATGGGTTCCACCTACAGAGGTCTGTTTCTAAATTAGAAATTATTTCTTCAGAGGAAATACAGGAAGACTCTGGAATGCAAGAGAACACATTTCAGAGAAAGGAGACAGATCTATGCCACATGGGAAGAGCCTCGTGTCACTAAGAGCATCAGGCTCATTCGCTGCAGAAGGAGCATGGAGATACCCGACAGACAGTAAAGCCGGGGGAAAATGACAGAATGTTGTTTCCTGGGCACGGTTTTTTGAAACGCTCGTATATTGAAACTTTAATCAAGTCTTATAGCCTAATTTTCTCATTTGTATCCCTGTGTGACAATAAAAAAAAAAACCATGTGTGAACTAAACCTTTGCTTTTCTATGTATGAGCACCACGAGTTTGCACAGACACATGCTGCCCCTTGAAATTCTTTGCCTTTTGTGACTGAACAACATCGCTGTGATTGGAAACCTATTTATTTGTGGTACTAGACCCACTGGGGAGAGACTGTATCTAATTGAATGGTGAACTACACCCTCTTAATTGATATGCAATACTGTACAGGAACCAGAGTAGGGAATGTGAACCAGACTCTCTCAGGACCTAAGTTACTCTTGCATGTAAATTAAGCAACCCTGCTAATTCGGTCCTACAGAGATATTTCCCATTGTCTGTCAGCTCTACTTGAAATATATCAAGTTTTAGATGTACTTATATCCTCACAGGTGTGAAGGCTACATCTACAGCTACCTAACTTACCCATTCACCAGGATAGTACCAGAAGAAACTACATATATCAGTCAATTGTATTCAACATTCAGGTATCCAGAAATTTAACTTCAAAGTTTTGATTTTCTTAACTTTATTAAAGGATAATAATCACTAATTATCCTTTAGTGATCTCTCATGAAAGACAAAACAGTGGTATATTATTGTTCCTTTTAACCTAGGTCCATCATTTATCTGTTCATGCAAATTGCTTTTTCACGTGAAAGCTTCCTTTGAAGTTCATATTTTTCCTATACATAGAACGTTAAATGCGATAGTATGCCTTCTGATTCTACAAGAGCCTACATTTGATATTATGTGTACATGACAAAGTCTGACTGTGCTCTCAGCTAAACTGGAATAATCACAAAAATCTCTAGGAAACAAACTTTTTTTTTTTCTTCAGTCTCTACTAAAACTATATATATATTATATATAATATATATATATTAGACTTATGTTTTGATACCAAGTTCATGTCAAATTCTGTTCCATTTTCCTGATTGCTTAATCTAGTAAATAGTTTATTTTTAGCATTGTTATTTATTAGTAAAGACTTTCGGTACTATCATGATCACTCCTAGACAAGAGGAAATTTTGTGCTTAGGAGTTTCAGGAAAAATACCCTAAATGCTATCCTAATGTCCTACATTCACCCAAAGCCATAACAATCCAATTGGCTTGAATACCAAAAAGAATTAGATGATAAGCATTCCAGGTGCTATAAATAGCACCTACAGTTCATTTCTCAGCAGCTTTCTATGACTAGAGGTAAAATCACTAACATCTCACCAGGAAAATAAAGTATATGTTAAGATTTAGGAATTGGTTTAAATGAACAAAATATATATAGGGGTACATGGAAAAACCAGACAGAGGTCAAGAGTAATAAGAAAAACAGGAGTTCATTAAAAAAAGAGAGAGAAGCTTGGCCTACAGGTGAGATTTTCTGCAAACTGCCCAAGTGCACAACAGTGTCAGGACAACCCTTAGCAGACCCAGCAACCAGCTACTGTCTTCCTAATTTTTATTTATTCTTATTTTTTTATTTATTCACTTTAGAGAGAAGAGAGAGTGAGAGAGAGAGAGAGAAAGGAGAAGAGAAGCAGGAAGCATCAACTCCCATATGTGCCTTGACCAGACAGTGCAGAGTTTCGAACTGGTGACCTCATTATTCCAGGTTGACACTTTACCCACTGCGCCACCACAGGTCAGGCTCTTTCCAATTTTTAAAACACACTGGAACAACCGATTTTAATGCTCCACTGAAGACAGTCTCCATTATGCTTTTTTGTTTTCATTATAATTAATATTCATTAAATTAAATGCCAGGGAGAAAGCCTCCTTCGGTTCTGATGAGAAATATTCTAGTGGTCATTGGAAATTAACTGGTTCGTAGCTGGGTGCTTCCACAGTCATCCTTTATACATTCTTCAGCAGCGAAGAGAAGCAGCTAGAGTCATCTCCATGACTGCCTTAGACTCTGGAGTCAAAGGATTCGTCTCTAACAAGTAAGTTTAAATTCTGACTAGCTACAGCTTTTACTGCCCATTACATACTACAGGATATCATTGTTAAAATGTAAAATACAGACATGGCTTCCTGGTCCAATCGAAGTGGCAGCATGCTGGCGCCGGTGAGGTCAGTGCTTAGGGCACACAGGCTAACAGGAAGGCCCTGTGGGATAGGTGGAAACCCCTTCATCACGCGCGGATGCATTGCAAAGCACGGGGACCTAAGAGGGACAATGGGCCAACTGCAGCAGGCTGTGCTCCCAGGCACCACTAGTTCTTTCATTGCAAACTCTAGGGAGGAAAGTCTATGCATCAGACAGCAAAAGCGATCAACGCTCAGAAAACCGGCCATAGTCCATCATTCTCATGGGCAGTCCAGTTTCAAGCTCTACAGAGTCCAGACAGAAGAGGAGGAATAGAAATAGGATCCGTGATCTGCTGAAGAAATGTCCGGACTCTCATCTGGGAAAGCAAGCTTGAAACACCACCTGATTTTCAGCCTCCAGCGAGAATAAGCACAGTGGTGTCCGCAATTTGTCTCGTGTGTGTGCAAGCCCAAAAAGACTTTGAAAAACATGCCCTCTCGCTCTGATTAGACAAGAAAAATAAAACTCAGTCTCATAACAGTTTCTGGGTTGAAAGTTAGACATATGCCATGGGTAGTCATCTTGTGACTGCTTCACAAAGTATATACTTCCAACCCAGGAGAGAGAGCAGACTACACGAAATAGCTCCACTCTTTTTATCAAGTAAATCAGGAAGTTATTTCTTACTGAGTTTTGGAACTTAGGAGACTATTTCTCCCTCACTCTCCCGCCTTCCCTAATACTATGCACTGGAGAAAGTTTGAAGCCTGGGTCACCTCTTAGCAAGAATGAAAATTCTGACCAGGTGACTGTCCCATGGTAGTTCTCCCTATATGTATTAGAGACATGCATCTTTTCCAAATGGCACCACAGGATAGGTGGAAAGAAAAGTCACATCCCATACTGCCACAGCAGGTGCCCCTGAAAGGGTGTTCCTCATCTCTGTTTACTACATCCAATCAGGAATCAGTGCCTGTCTCTCCTCTCTACCAGCGTCTCCTTTTCCCCCTACCCGTTTACTCTTCTGCAAACACAGCTGACCCTGCTTATCTCGGCAGACTAGTGGAATCGCTTCCTAAATTGTCTTTTCCATTGTTGGTACCTCCTTCCTTTCAATCTAATCATTCCCATCTTAGATGTGCCGTTCAGTAGCTTAGCTCCATAGTGTCCAAAATAAGCTGCAACCCTTTTTCTTGGCATGCAGGGTACCATAATGTGGGCCACAGCTTGTCCTCACGTTCCAATCATCCTAGCATGTCCATGTACCGTAAACAGGCATCCTTATTTTTTGAGTAAGGGGTAAATTGGCCACTAGCTCTGAATCCCTTCTGCTCAGAAATGTTCTGTTGGTAAAGTAAGTCATACCGCCAAAAAAAGCAGTGAAGGAAAAGCTTGACATATGCCCAATAATAGTCCTAAGTCCCCTGGGAATGGAGAGGGAGACAGAGATCTCTGAGAACGGTCACACGGGGGCGATGGGAATGGTCCACATCTTGACTGACGTGGGAAGGACATGACAGCATACATTCTTCAAAACAGGTTTTAAGTTTTTTTATTAAAATATAGTTCATCAAACTGTACACTGAAAAGAGATTAAGTTTAATGAAATTAAATGTAATTTACACCTCAATAAGCCTGACTTCAAAAGTATTTTATATATAAAGATTCCAGAAGAATACATAGGCTGTAAAATCACAGGCAATCTTTTTTCTGATATATCTCCTCAAACAAGGGAAACAAAAAATAAATAAATAAATGGGACTACGTCAAACTAAAAAGTGTTTGCACAGCAGAGAAAACCATTAACAAAATGAAAACAAACCCACTGAGTGGGGAGACATGCTTGCCAATGGTACATCAGATAAGGCATTAATATCAAAAATTTATAAAGAACTTACACAACTCAATACCAAAAAACAGCTCAAACAATCCAATTAAAAATAGACAAAGTTACTCAAGTGACATTGTGCTTTTAAAAGACTGGCAAATACAAGACATTAAAAAAGAAAAAAAAAATAGACAAAGAACCTGAAGAGATGCTTCTTCAAAAAGTACACACAGATGGCCAAGAGACATCTGAAAAGATATTCAATGTCACTAGTCATCAGAGAAATGCAAATTAAAACCACAATGAACTATATCTTAACCTCTCCCATAATAGATAAAATAATTTCACTGAAACACCAACCTTTTTCTCTGAAATTCAACAGCTTGTCTTCACAGCCTGGCAGAAGCTATTAGAGAGAAAATGATGTCTGTGCCAAACCTCTCCTCCTCCTAGTTTCTGATCTATAGGGTATATCCAATCCAAAGCTACATGAATCTATGACCATACCACCCTGAACATGCCTGATCTCGTCTGATCTCAAAGCTACAGTACATGTCTTTCAATTGTGCTTTCCTTATTTACAATTATTCTTTGATTCTGTGTTTCTTAAACTAACTTTTCTGTAGAGTAGGACATGCCTAATACTTCTGGATGGTGAAAGCAGACAATGGGAACGTTAAAGGCTCTCCTACGTGTTGGACTATGTCTCTGTCAATATAAGAAACGTACTAAAAAAGACACCAGAAATGCCCTCCAATTGAAGGCTTTTCCCATAAAGATTTATTTATAGGTCTTTATTTTTCCTATAAAGCTTTGTAATTAAGTAAGCAATCTCCCCCTGCCCCCTACTATGGCTCAGCCTCCTAATTGCCAGTGTATGCTTACACTTAGATTGATAGACAACCCATTAATTTAAGGAAAGTTACACCTCCACTCCTACAAAATGTGCTTCACTGGTCCAAAACTCAACCCAGAGTCTGAGTGTTCACTCTGTGTTAGCCCAGCACTGGCACAGGTATTTAATTTACTCTTTCTAAAACCCTCATTTCACAGAAATTTGGCAAACAGAAGCACAGAGAAGCTAGGCCATCCACCCGGGATCACATCGCTGTGGAGTCGAGGAGCCAGGACTTGAAGCCAGGCCCTTGTGTCTGAACGCTCACCAATCACTTCCACTCAACAGTTACCTTTGCATGAGGAAGCTTTCACTGAAACATGCTTATTTTTAAAATATATCATGAACATAAACCATGTGTTCAACACCTTTCTACAGATGAGGGAAATGACAATATGTTAAATGAACAATTTTCTTAATTTACCAATTTCTAGATAAAAATGATAAATAGTTGAAAAACAGAAGTGTTGCTCTCCTCCTTATAGATCTACCAACCACCAGTTTGTAGCCTTCAGTAAGTCAGTGGCTTTATCAGAACTTTAATTTTTTCTGTCCATAAATAAGGAGGTTACCTTAAATAGTGCTTTGGAGTCATATCTCTTTCATCTTTTGACCTTACAGTGTATATAGACTGCAAAATTCCAAGAATTCATTCATGGAGAATTTCTTAGTTTTCAATGCCTATTGTAAACTTCTCACACAAATTATGGAAGTGTAGAGAGAGCTATATACTCTAATTTTTTTCTTATTTTATGCTGTTATTTTATCATTGACTGTATATACTTGAAGAGAATATTTCAGTATAATCTTCAAACTTTTGCATCCTGCTTTAAATAATGGGTTGAATTTTTCTACTAGTTTAAACTATAAAAATATTTTTAAAAGAAAAGGAAGAAACAGAGGAAGGGACATGAAGAAAGAGAGAAAAAGTGAAAGGAAGAGAGTCCGGGCTGCCTCTAATTCATTAGTTTGTGCTCATTTTCACGGATGCTGAGAGAAGAGGAGGGTTTGGAAAGGAGTGATATTTCTCTCTCGGGTTTCCACATGATTAAGTAAATTACAACTTCTTCTCTTCAAACAGGGATGACTCCTTCCTAGGAAGTGCCAACACCTGCTTAGAGAGAACATCTGTCCCACAAGTGGAGGAAGAGGAATGAGCTGCTCACCCAGACAAGTAGGACATAACAAAGAAATCATCAGACACTGGAAAGTTACATCGAGGAACTGGGCATAATTAGTACTTCTTACGGTGTTTCTGAACACATAATTAAAGGGTTTGGAAGCTCCCAGTGACTGTCAGAAACCACCACTGATCGTAGCTCAACAATCTGTTCAGAAACATTTACCAGGTCATGGGGAACCACTGTCCCAAAAACTATGCATCTGTCCATCTGTTGAGCACCAGATATAAACTTTAAATCAGCTTATCCCTTAACATTGTCAGAGTATATCTGGGTTTGGAGACCAACATTTACAAGCAGAAGAAGAATCCAAGCTTAGCTACTCTTCCTTTAAGTGTATTATACTTACTGTCATCAGGAGTCTAGTTGGTTCAAAATTATATAAGAGATTTGAAAGTTTTATTGATCTCTCCTCAGCTTTGGATCATGTGTGGTATATTCGGCCTGAGATCAATAAAGAGTTTTGGTTACTGAGATTCATACGGAACCTGATATTTAACACCACGGTCAGAGTCAGAGCAGGTCACAAATCCTCCCGAGGAATCAACACAAGTTGAGTAGAAACATATTCTTAATAACTTTTGTATGATGTAGAAACTTGTACCATAGAAAATAGGATTGATATTCTCCAAGATTCTGACAACATGATGTACAATTATATACCGCATAATGACCTTTCAGTCAACAATAGACCATGTATATGATGGTGGTCCCATAAGATTATAATAGAGTTGAAAAATCCCTATGGCCTAGTGACGCTATAGCTGTCGTAATGTTGAAGCACAACACACTACTCACATGGTGGTGGTGATGCTGGTGTAGACCCATGTACTGCCATGACAGTCCTATAAGTGTACAGCACCTACAGTTATGTGCAGTACATAATACATGGTAATGATAACAAACAGTGTTAATCCTTTATGTGTTTACTATACTATACTTTTAATCATGATTTTAATCATGTATTGTTTGGTTCATCATGAGTCCTAAACATACAACATCCACTGCTAACATTGCCTGTTAGAGCCCACATCGAGTGACTGGCCTGAAAACACAATTAAAGTTGAGAACTACAAAGGTAAAACAGTGCTGTTTATTACTCACCAGGAAGGCATGTCCCATCCCACCCTGGTTATGATCTTGAAGAACAAGAAGTTACAGAAGCTGGTAGGAACTCTGATACATACGAGACTAACATAAATTCAAGAAGGGCCTACATGGGGCATAGAGAGCCTTCCAAAGACCTGGATTGAAGAGCAGACACAGAAGCACAGCTCTGTTGGCCCAGTGATGATCACGGCCAAAGCAAAAAGTCTGTCTGTAATGTTTGAAGAAAAGGCTGGGCCTGGCTATGATGTTAACTTTACTGCTAGGTCAGGGTGATTTAAACGGGGTCACAATTGTTCTCCAATACATAATAGGAAACTGAGCAGTGTGCCTGGGGGTGCTGGTGAGAAGGCAACTAAAGAATTTTTGGAAACTTGAGATTAGCTTCGAGTAGAAGAAAATTACTTGCCAGAGCAAATATTCAATGTGTTTGAAACCTCCCTTTCCTGGAAAGGGGTGTCTGAAAGTTCTTCCATCCATAAGGAGGCCAAATCAATGCCAGGTTTCAAGGCATTTAAGGACGGGAAAACAGTCCTGCTTGGGGGACAATGTCACAAGGTACACACTGAAACTCTCTGTGATCTGACCCAGTGAGAACTCCGGGGCCCCAAGACTGTCAGTGAGCACACATTGCCAGTGTCCTGCAGGAGCAATGAGAAGTCATGATGACCCAGCTCCTCTCCCAACATGCCCTCCTGAATCATGGTGGCAACAGAACAGAGAAGTACTCCTGGGAATAATATGCCTTTCAAGACCTTTGCTTATTGTTGATAACGCTCCCTGACATTCCTCTTTCCTCGGCGATCTTCATCCCAACATGAACGTGGTGTTTCTCTCTCCAGTCACCACTTCTTTGAGCCTTCCTTTTGATCAAGGAAGTATAGCAGCTTTGAAAGCCTCCTGTGGCTGCCAATGAGGAAGACACTGATGCAATTCTGGAAGAATGACCACATCTATGGCTGCATCAGGAACCTTGCTTGAGCTTGGAGTGATGTCATCAAAGAGAAGATACTCAAGAAGTCCATTCAAGACTTCTATGAATTTGCCAAGGATGAAGAAGTTGCAAAAATCAACAAGGCTCTGGTTGAGACGGCAAATGACTCTAACTTGGGGGGGTGGGGATGAGGAAGACATGGAGGAGGTCCCAGAGTTGGTCCCAAGGAACTGACTGATGAGGAGTTATCAAAACTGGGACAGGCACACATAGTTGAAAATGAGGTAAGAGAAAAGGAAACTGCAGAAGAAAAACAAGAAGAACCCCCAAGAAAATTCAGTGAAAATTTAGCACTGTGATGGCGAACCTATGACACATGTGTCAGCACTGACACACGTAGCCATTTTCGATGACACACAGCTGCATACCAGAGAAGTGTGGAGCCGCATGCCAAGAAGGATGTTTCATCCTCAGCTCCCACACAGCCAGGTGCAGTAGCTGAGGATAAAACATTTGCTGTAGTGTAAACACTCTGTGCCGGAGGTCTGTAGGCCAAAACAACAGAACTCCGGCAAAGAGCGTCTAGTTCTGGGACTTCCGGTTAGGCTGTTAGGGGATCTTTGACCTCACTTCCTGCCGGCGGAGCAGGGAGCGGCAGAATGTTGAGGGAGACGCATCTCTGGGGGCCCTGTGATTGCCATTACCAGCAACCACCTAACCACAGCAACCATCATCCAATCTACTGTTCTGGGTGTCGTGGATTTCTAATTGACCATCATTACTGAGATAAGTGAGGGAGAGGCTGGAAGAGGCGAGGGCCTGTGCTATGGGTGCTATTTCCCGCCATTAGGAATAGCGGCAGCCACCTTAATTTACAGAAGATGCAACTTGCAGAATTTCAAGACAGCATCTGGGCTCAGGTGTTTGTCAACTTGAGGTCAAAGCTTGAGAATCTAGAAAGGTGCCGCTTGGAGAATCAAGAGGAGTGCCACTACGAACAGGAAATTTGGAGTGCCTGGAACTGATTACCAGACACTTTTAGCACCCTGAAAAATATAGCAATGGCTTTACTCACAATTTTTCTCTCTAGGTACTTTTTTTTTTTTTTTGTATTTTTATGAAGCTGGAAATGGGGAGAGTCAGTCAGACAGACTCCCGCATGCGCCCGACCGGGATCCACCCAGCAAGCCCACCAGGGGCGACGCTCTGCCCCTCCAGGGCGTCGCTTTGCCGTGACTAGAGCCACTCTAGCGCCTGGGGCAGAGGCCAAGGAGCCATCCCCAGCACCCGGGCCATCTTTGCTCCATTGGAGCCTTGGCTGCGGGAGGGGAAGAGAGAGACAGAGAGGAAGGAGGGGGGATGGAGAAGCAAATGGGCGTTTCTCCTATGTGCCCTGGCCGGGAATCGAACCTGGGTCCCCCGCATGCCAGGCCGACGCTCTACTGCTGAGCCAACAGGCCAGGTCCCTCTAGGTACTTTTGTGAGACCTTATTGTCAGCGTTAAATAATATCAAAACCAACAAAAGAAAGAGATTGACAGATGAAGTTAGTAGCGCTTGCTTGGGCTTGAAGTGTACAAAATACCAACCTTCAATTGAAGATTTAGCCAATGAAATTCAGCAACAAAAAAGTCACTAATAGGCAAGTTAGTTAAAGAATTCCCCCTCCCCCCCTTATCTTAGTTCACGGCACCCCACACAAGTTAAATAATATCGAGACCAACAAAAGAAACCGACTGACAGATGAACAAAGAAGTCACTAAGCAGGTAAGTTAAATAATTAGTTTTTGGTTTATTAAATACAGTTATATATTACAATTATACATTTTTGTTATTTAAACTATAAATATCACGAAATTATGGTTTTTTTCTCGAAGTGACACACCACCTGAGCTATGCTCGGTTTTCTGGCGAATTTTGACACACCAAGCTCAAAAGATTGCCCATCACTGGTTTAGCAGAAGCTTGTGCAGACCTCAACAAGTTCCTTAAAAACTTGAAAACATGAACTCTAGCACTGAAAGGTTGTTATTAATAGACAGGGATGTTCATGGTGTATTTTATTGTCTGCTTACAAGCAAATCTACGATGAAAAACAAAAACCAGCAAATCACCATGGACACACTTCTGAAAGGAATGACACCTTCCTCAAGAACCTCAGGCAGGTCGGTCAGGAAATAACTCCAGAAGAAGGTATTGCTATCACAAGCGAGGATAGCTGCAGGGGCGTTACTAACCTTGAAACCTTTCTGTGAAACAAGATGTGGAGGTGGAAGACTGATATTGATTACCCTGACCCTGTGTAGGCCTGAGCTAAAGTGTGTGTGTGTGTGTGTGTGTGTGTGTGTGTGTGTGTGTGTGTGTGTCAGTTTTAAGAAAAAAGTTTTAAAAAATAAAAAAAAAATTTTTAAATGAAAAAAAAGTTCATAGATTAAGTATAAAAACAAAGTAAATAGTTATGTACAACTGTACAATGTGTGTCTTTTTTATGCTACAATTTATAAAAGAGATGAAAAGTTTTTGAAAATTTAAGCTTCTAAGTAAAAGCATTATAGTAAGCAAAGGTTAATCAATTATTAATGAAAGAAAAACATATTTTATAAATTTGGTGCAGCCTAAGTGTTCAGTGTTTATAAAGCCCACAGTCATGCAGGGTCATGTCCTAGGTCTTTTTATTCACTGACTCGCCCACAACAAATTTCTGTCCTGTAAGCTCCATTCATGGTAAGTACCCTACATGGGTGTGCCTTTTTATCTTCTATACTGGATTTTCACTGTACCTTTTCTGTTTAGATACACAAATACCTACCATTGTGTTATAATTGCTTATAGTATTCAGTATAGTAACATGCTGAACAGGTTTGTAGCCTAGGAGCAATAGCTTATGCCATACATCCGAGGTATGTAGTTGGCTATACCATCTACCTTTGTGTAAGTACACTCTGTGATGTTCACACAACACAATTATCTAAAGATGCATTTCTCAGAATATACCCCTGTTGTTAAGCAATGCATGACTGTAGTCATAAATTATAAATGACATCGAAAGAAAATGAATTTTATTCTAAAAATATTATCAGAAAAAATACTTATTGCCAAGCATTCTACAATTAATATTACTATTTTGGCACAAGTACCCCAGCATTAATATGTTTATATGCAATAGAGAAGTCACTATACTTAGTCCCTGAGGATGTACTTTGCATTGAATTCTTCTGAGAACTTGTACTGGGAAGGCATGTGATGCAAACAATCTTTAATAAGATCAGACAGAGATTCTTATTTTTAGTGAAGATGAGAAATTGCTTACAACTTCTTTGACAATACTTCCAGATCTCAATCATCTTAACCCTAATTTAAGGATGAAACTTTGGAGATGTAAACAAACCCTCAATAAAATTCTAAAACACACATATAAATAATTCTTGACAAAAGTCCTCACCATGCTCACAAGGGTTGATATAGTATATTTTCCCATCTCATGGACACAAATATATGCAGCATCTTGTTTTAGGACTTTAATTTTCACAAAAGAATGTCAACCTCATTGTGTATTTGTGGGATTCTAAAGTATTTGTAACCAAGCATTCATCTATCTTTGACTTTGTAAAGATAGATAGACCTGATTCCTAAAAATATAAAATCTAAAAAAATTAAAATGCAAATAAAAACTGGAAATAGGAATAATATATATATATATAACATATACGCAAAGTCTTAGCATCTTGATTGTATTACAAATTTTAAAATACCACACTAAGAATTTTTTAAATGTTCTGCAACTGAAGTGGTAAGAGTTTAAAGTGAAGGGCAATTTAGAATGATTATAATAACTACTATCCCTCATTGGATGTAACAAATAGTGCTTAGGACTCTTAATATCAAATGCAAGCGTCACAGTAAACTTATGAGGAAGGTGCTATTATAATCCCTAATTTTCAAATGAAGAAACTGAAGTATAAAATGTCTGACCCAATCAAATTTTAACCAATTCAAAATTTCTACCATCTTCTAGTAAATTGTTCCAATAAATTATTAAGGATTGACACAAAGATTTGTACACAAATGTGTTGAGGGTAACACCACTTACAATAGCAAAATCTTGGAGACAACATACACGTCTAAAAGTAGGATAGTGGTTCAGTAAACTATGGTCACCCATAAAACTGTTATGCAGCCATTTAAAATTATTTCTCAAAGACTTTGCAAAGGCATAAAAATGCTCAGATATACGGCAGTGTGAACAAAGCACTATGTATTCTATGAGCTTAACTTTATATGTAAAAATTAGGTATGCATGAGTAAAAATTAGGTATGCACCAGCAAAATGCTGGTATGATATGTATCAAATGTTAATAGTTACTTCTAGTGAGAGAAATTATTAGGGGATTTTTCACTCTTCATTTTAACCTTCCTGTATTTTAACATTTTCTATTAAAAATTGCATTAATTAGATTTACTGTGTGTGCTGAAAACAATTGCATAATGATGGTAACAGAGCCCTAACAATTCTAAGCCACAGCTATATGCATTCTATTTTTCTCCTTTGCTTTCAACTTTTTATTTCATCTTTTTCTTGAGTATAATTTTTTTCAATTTCTTACTTGTAATTTGCCATTGTGCTTTTATTGCTGAGTATCTTGAATCCTAATGAAATCCAGTATAAAAATTCAAAATGTACATAGGTTAGTAGCCTCTTCTGAAACTCCCATCACATCCATTACCAGATCTAAAACACTGGGCTAAAATAACACACAAACTTGAATAAGTGGTTCTTTTTAACCAAAAGCAAACCCTTTATACTGTCCTTTTATGTTTAAACCTCCATCAGCTGAAAATTTAAATATATTTCCACAGAAACATCATTTGATCTGAGCACATCTGCTGGAACACATTTTCCCAGTCCAGGACTTGCAGTTTAGTATAAATGTCATGTCTATGGTCTCCCAGAGACTCTGACATTTCATAATGTCCTTATATACGACTTTATGTGTGCCACTCATTTGCATAGAAATATAATCCTTCTAAAAGCACTTTAATGTGCATTACATCAATTAATCCTCACAACCAGCCCTCAAAACTGGTATCATTGGGCCAACTCAACAGATAAAAACGTCACGATCAGAACTACTATCTTATTCCCAAGGCTATTTATTCTTCTATCACAAGTGAGGATGCTCTGCTGAGCAGAGCTAGCAGATTTGGTGAGACTGACTCCACAGTAATTCATGAGTCAGTGCTGTCTGAGAAGCATTTTGCGGACTTCCAGAATTTTTACTTCAATCCAACTAAATATTGTTTATTGTACAATGAACAAAGATAAAAGATTATGGGAGCACACATATAACATCTATTCATATATACTGCTTACAAAAATTAGGGGATATTTCAAAAGGAATATGAAGCTATAAAGTGTCCCCTAATTTTTGTGAGCAGTAATGTGTTTGTCATGCCAGATAGAACTTTGCTGAAACATGTGTTTAGTGTAAATTAAACATACAAAAGACACACACAAAGAGAAGCTTTTCTTTTTTTTTTTTTTTTTTGAGAGAAGCTTTTCTTATGGAGAACAGTTAAGCTGAAGATGTGCTCTTCCCCTAAGATGAAATGCAGACTTCTCATTAAAAGTCAAATCTTTCCTTTCAAAGAATAAAATCTTCCTTTTTTTAAACCCCCAGTGGCGAAATGCATGCTTTTGAAATTTTTCTGCTTAATGATACACTTTTGCTCAACAATTCCCCTGAGACTCCTCTCCCTCCCATAGCTCTCATAATGGTCTTTTCTCAGCCCCAACACTTTGCTACCTTGACCAAGGAAAGCCATTTTCTTTTCCTTCAGAGTTCCTCTCCCATGGGTCCCTTAATGACTCTCCCTTATCTCTAATGGCTCCCGTGACAGCTGGCATTCTAGAATTCCACCTGGGGCAGCCCCGGTCTTCTCTGCGTTTGCACCATACGCACCCTTGAAGACACTAGTGATACATACGCTCATCAGCACATCTCTTGGTTGTGCTAATATTTTCTTGAGTTGGGGTTTAGCTTCTCCTTTAATTTTTAAATTTTATTTATTCATTTTTAGAGAGAGAAAAAGAAGAAGGAGAAGGAGGAGCAGAAAGCATCAACTCCCATAGGTGCCTTGACCAGGCAAACCCAGGGTTTCGAACCGGCGACCTCAGCATTCCAGGTCGATGCTTTAGCCATTGGGCCACCACATGTCAGGCCTAATTTTTCTGCTATTAGGTACAATCAGGAATTCCAAACTCAAACATGGGTCTTCTTGAACCTTAATCTTGACCTACCACAAAAATGTGGGCACCATGGCACTTGAATGGAGACAGTTCATGAATAATAACCACAGATCCAGAGCGTTACTTGAGTGGCACAATCATCAATATGATGAAAAATGAAGTGTTGTGGAAAGGGGAAGACCTAGCCCTGTGTGATAGTGACCTAGTTAAAACCCTTTCAAACCTGCATATGTTCAGCCATTTTTCTTCCCCCAAATCATTTTATTACAAGATTTCTACTTAAGACACAAAGTAAAAGATTCTTGCACAAATCTATAAGCACTCAGGTGTTGGCATTATGGATGTACTTAATGCATCAGATTTAAGCCCAGAGTTTCTGAGCCATGTAAAAATGTCTGCTTGCCTGTGTGTCTGTCTTAGAAAAGTGCTCAGAAATGTTGGGGCTCTCAAATATCACTTTGAATTTGTGCAAAGCATTAACCGTCATAGTGAAAGAGCCATAGTTTAGCCTTCTTTGCTTTCACATGTGCTTAGCTTTGACTTTGCCAGAAAAGGGGGCATTCTGCCTCCAAAAACAACAGTGGTTGTATTCTGCATATTCTCATCCTCTCTTGATGACACCCCTGATTGCACCTAACCTGCCAGCAGAACGACTGGAAAACAAGAGCTTTCATTTGGCGCAAGAACAAAGGACAATTGTTTCTGTTAAGCAGTGAAGTTTCTAATGCAGCCAGCGGTTACAGAAAAGAATCCCCATAAGGGCAGGAGAAAAAAAGTCTTCATCATGTCAGCACTGTCAGTGACCAAAGCCATACTCCAATGTATGACCTATGGCCCTCAAAGCAGAGGAATATTTCTTCCTCTATAAAGTGAGTGTTATTTGATTAGATGAATGTTTCTCTAATAAATAGCATACTAAAGGTCTTTCGAAAAGCTCTGAACAATCCTCTTATCTGGAGCCAAATAAAAGATATATTGGCAAAAACAAAACTTTCATCCAAATTAATAATGTCTTTATATATCCCTGTCCAGATCTGCATTGGCTCAACTGGGAGGCATTTCCCTCAGCAATTGTGCTCGCTCCTCTCTCCCCTGAGTTCTCCAGCAAAGCCAGCATCCTCCCTATGGGGGGAAATAGGCCCTATTTTGGAAGAGTGGCTTTGTCTTCCGGGCCATTCCCATTGTGTGATATGCATTCATCAATCACACACGCAAAAAAGCAGATCATGTCCTATAGCCAAGTGAGGTCCTATTTTATTTAGTTCTTACATTTTAATCATCCCATTTAAAATGTAAGAACTAAATAAAATAGGACCTCATTGACTACAGGATCCATGCTGCCCTGCCTGTTCTGTTTCATCTTCACCACTCTTGCCCTTTTTTGAAATGCAACTTATTGGCGAGAGATAGGGTCTCTGCATATTTTGAAAACAGCATTAAGCAAAAAGGAAACTCCCACTGGTGCTTTAGGAGCTTGAACTTGACCTTCGTGCACCGGCACCTTCTAAGCACCCTCTCAGATTTAAAATAAAATGAAACAAAACAATCAATGCTCTTCCAGGCACAACAAGGTATTCTTGGTGGTCGCTGGAGAGTCAGGCAGGTGGATCACTGGCTCACCTCCCCATCCAAGATTAACGCGCTTTCTGAGGTCTCTGGCCAGGTGGTCAATGGGAACGCATGTCTCTTACTTTAATATGTGCCGCAACAACTTGAAAGATGAACGAAAATAAGCAGCACCACCCTTGGGCCTTCAAAATGAACTACTTTCTCTCAGATCAAGAGCGAACGAAAGGTGGACTCAGCAATCACCTCTATCAATCCACAAACTGACTTCCTAGACAGTTAGGACTCTGGCTCCAGCCAGGTCCCCATGTCTAGGATGCGCTGAGAGGGGTGTGCCCCTGGTCCCCACTGAACTTACTGACATGGACCAAACGAACTATTCAGGAAAACACACAGATGAGGCTCAGGACTCAAGGGCAGTGTTTGAAGTGTCAACTACAAAGGGGGCTAGTTATTAAACCAAAATGAAAAGAATGGCTGTGTGTACTCATTGATTACTCTGCTTACCTGTTTCAAGCTGAGGACAACCTTGTGGGGGGGTTATTTTTAGAGGTACATGCGTCTTGGCGTCAGACAAGCAGCTGTAACAAAAAGAGCCAAAGCACAGTGGCACAGGGCAGAGGTCTGCTTCTCCCTCACGGAAAATGCCAGGACAGGTCACGGGCTCTGCCCACAAGCGTGTCACGGCATCCTGCTGCTGGGGAGGCTCTGTTGTCTCGGCCTGCGGTCTCCATTGTTGTGCCCACGGGGACTGTAACCGCGGGCACTGCCATCCAGCCCACTCAGAGCAGGGAAGAATGCAGGGGAAGCAGCAGCCCTTTGGGAGGGCTGGAAGCTACCCACACCGCTTCCTGTGGATGGCAGGACCCAGAAAGGTCCTTGGCAATGTCTCCGTACAGGGAGGGCACTGTGCCCTGTAAAACCTTTATTGCTGAGGGGAGCGAATGACCATCTCTGCGCCCCTAGGTTCATCCAACAATGACCTCGTTTGACCTCCATGCCTTTACGTGCATAATTTAAAAGTCAAATAACATTATTTCCAGGGACCCCTACAGCTCTGAAATTTTATGACTGTGTTTAAAAACATGTCCATGTAAATATAAAACCAAAATGTGCTACTGATTCGGAATTCAGAGAAATCAGATTTTTGTCCAGTCTGTCAGAGGCCAAGCTTTGGGTAAGCTACCCCATTTCTCCGATTTTTACCATTTGATAGCCACACGATCCAAAACGAGTTTCAGGTAACATTAATCCGATAAGATGCTCTGAGAAGAAAAGGCTATATGGCGCTTTAGTTGGAATACTTTGGGCTGTGCGTAGGGTGGGGGGTAGGGGTAGAGAAGTCGAGTGAAGAATGGGGAGAAGTTTATAAGGATACGGAATAGCACGTGGGACCTCAGGGCAGGAATGTGGCGGGACCCAGAGGCAGCGAGAACCAAGGGCGCAGATACTCTGTGAACGGGTCCTCTCTCCTCCCTGCTCCTTTCTCTTACTTCTCGGTAAAGAACAGTCTTCCTCCACTTCCACATGGTGGGAGGAAAGGCTGAGTGTGAGAGTCATTAACCCACAGTCCAGGCACCCAGGCAAGCCTGACCCAACTCTCTTTCAGTTCTAAGTTCAAATACCCGGGGACACAGACCCAGTGGCCATGCTGAGTCAAGTCCTCCCACAGGCAGGGTACATGCCAGGGTCACCCAGACTGCAGGATGGGCTAGAGATCCTTCTTAGGGAGAATGCTGGGCCCATAACCTTATAGGGGTACACCCCACAAGCCTAGAAGAGGCACCTTACTATACACCCTTCTTACATAGTTACAGAGCCTACTTAGCAGCATTAAAGCTATAAAAATCTTCAACATTGTTCACAATAGCGAAGATCTGGAAACAACCCAAGTGTCTGTCAGAGGACAAGTGGATTAAAAAGCTTTGGTACATATATACTATGGAATACTATTCAGCCATAAGAAATGATGACATACAGGCATCCCCAAACTACAGCCCGCAGGCTGCATGTGGTCCCCTGAGGCCATTTATCTGGCCCCCTGCCGCACTTCCAGAAGGGAACCTCTTTTATTGGTGGTCAGTGAGAGGAGCACTGTATGTGGCAGTCCTCCAACCGTCTGAGGGACAGTGAACTGGCCCCTTGTGTAAAAAGTTTGGGGACCCCTGAATGGACCTTGATAACATTATACTGAGCGAAATAAGTAAATCAGAAAAAACTAAGAACTATATGAATCCATACATAGATGGGACATAAAAATGAGACTCAGAGACATGAACAAGAATGTGATGGCAATGGGGGTAAGGGGTGGGGGGAGGGAGGATGGGGCAAGGAAAGAGAGAGGAGGTAAGGAGGGGAGGGGCACAAAGAAAACCAGATAGAAGGTGATAGAAGACAATTTGACTTTGGGGGAGGGGTATACAGCACAATCAAATGTCAAAATAATCTGGAGATGTTTTCTCTCAACATATATACCCTGATTTATCAATGTCACTGCATTAAATTTAATAATAATTAAAAAAATCTTCAACAGTTTATATTCATATTCTTCAACAAATTTTACAAAATTGCCAAAGAAAAACAGTGTTTATACACATACGTGCGCATAATACATTTCAATACCTAACTATACAGAATACATTTGAAAATACTTCCCTGGAAGTTCATTTCCAGCACTAATTCCAAACAACTTGACTCCAGAACAGGCACTGCATGACTTACTGGCACTATCAGGCTGCTGTGTGTCTCTGTGGTAGCACTCTGGGTGCCCTGGAAACCCAGTAAGGGATGAGTTATCCCTTTGGATATTTTGAAATCTGGAAGAAATTAAACAACACACAGTACATAGGTGCTTTTGTTTTAGAGTGAGTGAGTGATACTATGATAAATAACTAGTTCACAGAAACAATAAGGTGAGAGAAAAGTATGGCCTTCCTAAATTTCACAGAGGGGAGACACCCTCTTTGTCCAGGGAATAGCCTAAACCAGTGGTAGTCAACCTGGTCCCTACCGCCCCCCTAGTGGGCGTGCCAGCTTTCATGGTGGGCAGTAGCGGAGCAACCAAAGTATAAATAAAAAGATAGATTTAACTAGAGTAAGTTGTTTTATAAAGATTTATCTGCCAAACAGCGAAAATCCAACAGAAAGTACTTGGTAAGTAATTATTATTATATGCTTTAACTTGCTGTAACTCTGCTTTATAAATTTTATAAAGTAAAGTTACTCCCCTACTTTATAAATCACCATTACTGTGGAACCAGTGGGCGGTTAGGAAACGTTACTACTAGCAGAGATACAAAAGTGGGCGGTAGGTATAAAAAAGTTGACTGCCCCTGGCCTAAACTAACAAACCAAATCACAATATAGCACCGCCTCTTTCCAAAATAAGGTACTTTACAGTACAATATGGTTAATAACACATCACCATATTTGGTCAGGGCTGCAGTAGTAGTCTTAAAAAGAGAAAGGAGCAATAATTCTTGGTTTGGGCATGAAGAAAATAAGGGCTTTAAAAGATAAGTAGAATTTGATTAGGCAAACATCGGAAGGTATCTTTATGGTGGAATTCTGAGGTTAGGGGAACAATGTACAAAGATATAAGAGTGAAAAGCTCAGGACACATCACAGAAATGACTAATCATGCAGATTGGTCAGAAGCTCCAGTCCAGCGGTTCTCAACCTGTGGGTCGCGACCCCGGTGGGGTCATCTAAAGCCATCGGAAAATACATAATGCATATCAGGCTTTTACATTCCGAATCATAACTGTAGCAAAATTACAGTTATGAAGTAGCCAACAAAATTATTTTTTTGATTTGGGGTCACCACAACATGAGGAACTGTATTGCGGGGTCATGGCATTAGAAAGGTTGAGAACCACTGCTCCAGTCTATGTCTGAAAGTAACTGCAAGGGGTAGAGAGATTGTGTTTGAATTTCAGAGGCTCGAGAATGCTACCCTCAGGAAATCGGACTTCATTCTATTAGCAGCAAGGAAACTTTGATAGTTTTATATTCTATTATGTGTTTTTGTTGTTGTTTTGTCAAGGAACTTCTTTGTTAAATATATTGTTTTAAGAAAATTAACCCTTTGAGTAGTGAATTTTTCCATGCTCACTGACCCCTGGGAGTGAGTTTTTTTTTTTTTCAAAAAATGAAATTAGTCCTAGTTATAGTTTTATTAACTTAAAATCAGGTGTGTTTGATAACCAATTTATGGAAACAAGAAGAACATACATTTGCCTTTTTTAAACATTGCCTTATTCATTTTTAAAATAAATTGATTGTACTCTGGATGGTCAGGAGGCACGAGGATGTACATGAACATTCGTACTACTCAAAGAGTGGATGCATCACTGATAGGCTGGAGAAGGTAGAATGTACAGGCAAGAGGTGTCGGTCTCCCCTTCCTTGGTGTGACACTGTCTTTTCCAAAGATAGATACAATAGCATTTCATATCTCCCATGGTCTTACAGTGTGACAACATGGCTTGACATGTGGGGGGGGTCTAGATCCTCTCCCCCTTAAAGCAGAGTGGACTTTCTGAGTGCTGGTCACTAGAATACAGCAGCATTGATGGTATGTGATTTCTAAAACTAGACCATAAATGCCAAGCATTTCTGCCCCATTCTCTTGAGATGGTAGCTCTTGAAACTCACATACCATGCTGTAAAGTCCAGCTGAGAGGCACAGGAGAGATCATGGGAAGGGGTCACAGTGTTGGTGTTCCACTTGACAGTCCAACTAAGATCTCAGCCAACAACTAGCATTAACTTCCAGACACATGAGAATAGCTGCTTCCAGACATCCCCCAGCTGCCCCAAACCCCAGCTGTCCCCAAACCCCAGCAACAGAATTGTGCCCAATCTTCAAGTCTTCCTAGCTCAGGCCCCCAACACGGTGAAGCAGAAACAAACAGAATCTTCCATGCATCCACCTTGACTAGGCAGTCTCCCGGGGCTAAGTGAATTATCAGTGAGGGACAGAGAGGCGAACCACCCGCTGGGAAACCTGGGTCCAGAACTCCAGACCCCTCTACAGTCTACCCCTTGCACTTTTCATATTCTCTCCTCCTCACAGTAAGGTCACCTCATCTGGAAAGAGTTTCTATCATGATCTGATTGTTCCTATTTTCTGGGAAAACTCACAAAAGACGTGTTAGTGGAATGAACTACAGCCTCCACTATTGCTGCTCTTGGGGCTATAGACGTTCATCAGCATCCCCCATTCTACCGCCCTCCTGAGACTCCCTTCATCCTTGGCTAGTAGCTCTAATTCATGCTAATTCTAATGACAAACAGACAACCCTCTGCTTTCCAAAGAGTTTGCAGAGAATTCCTTTCCAAAGGAACAAACATGCTCTCCTCCAGCATCTAAAATTTAGAATGAACTGATGTTTTTCCCCTCTGCATTCCCCCGGCCATTGTCATGGAGACACTAGAAGCACAGACTAGGCAGACTGCCTGGAAGAATGGCACAGATCTTTCTCTCTGTGGGTCTGAATCCCTGTCACTGTGGTCTTCTCAGGCTTTGGCTGAAGGGCATGGCAACACCAGGAGATGTCCAAATAGATCATCTAAATAGCAACATATCACTCCTGCTCCTGTTGTCGAGTAGCAGGCCTGCCACTTCCTGATGTCTAGGGTCCTTTCCTCTGCCAGTGATGTGACTTCATTCCTGCCTACTGCCTCTGTGCCACAAGGGGCCCAAAGGGATCGAGGGGTTTGCAAGCACTTTGCTCTTCTCTTGTGGTATACAACACTCACATGATCTGTTCTTTATTTTGGAGGGGACGTCACAGCATGCCCTAGCTAGTGACATGCTGAAAAACTTTGCTAATGTTGAGGGGTACTGGACTCTTCTTTTGGCTTACCTCTTTCCTTCTGCCTACGAAGATTTCCAGGGTCCTTGCCATTTCTTGCTCATTTGGTTCGATTAGCATGCTATCATCAATGTAGCTGACCAATAAGATGTAGTGAGATGTTCTGTGAAACAGCCAGACAGCTGTTTCCTTTGGGCTATATGATGACAGAGGTCAGGAGAAGTAACACAGCCCCCTGGGGAAAGATCAGAAAGGTGTCCATGACCGCAAACTGCCTCTGATTTCCTTCTTAATAAGTTTATGACCTTGGGAATGTTTTGTGCTTTGGTTTTATCTTCTCTAAAATAAGCATTAAACATAGTACCTATATGCTAAGTTGTTAGAGGGATTTTAAAAAGTTAATATAAATGGTCTCCTAGCTTCTGATAAAGAATAAGCCCTTGCCTGACCAGGCGGTGGTGCAGTGGATAGAGCATCGGACTGGGATGCAGAGGACCCAGGTTCGAGACCCCGAGGTTGCCAGCTTGAGCGCGGGTTCATCTGGTTTGAGCAAAAAGCCCACCAGCTTGAACCCAAGGTCACTGGCTCCAGCAAGGGATTACTCGGTCTGCTGAAGGCCCGCGGTCAAGGCACATATGAGAAAGCAATCAATGAACAACTAAGGTGTTGCAACGCGCAATGAAAAACTAATGATTGATGCTTCTCATCTCTCTCCATTCCTGTCTGTCTGTCCCTGTCTATCCCTCTCTGACTCACTCTCTGTCTCTGTAAAAAATTTAAAAATATATAAATAAATAAATAATAAAAAAAGAATAAGCCCTTAATAAATGATAACATTGGAAATCAGCAAATATTAAACATTATCAACCTTCTTCTTTGTCTTCCAGTCACAAATATCTTTGCTTTTTTTTTTTTTGCAAACAAATTAAAGAAGTTGATATCTATCTGAAGAGAAATTCTCATCCTATTTGAGAAATTGAAATAAAGAGCTCTGACCAGAAGGAGCTACGCCTCTTAACTACCCAAAACCCCAAGAGCGTCTCATTTCACCTCTCATAACCATTTCCCACCCACCAGTCCACTTCCACTCTTGGATCTTTCAAAGAAACACTTTTCAAAAGCACTGATCATTGCTCACAGATTTCACATGAAGAGTCTATTGAGAGTTTCATTGTTCAATAGAGTTACACAATTTGCCTCGATTCTAAAATGACGAGGTTCAAGAATCTATATAATAGCCCTCCAACAGCATTTCTCTACTAAATACACTTGACAAGTCAAGTTTTGCCTTGATACATTGCCCAGGCCCTGAAAGAAAGCTGAAGTGGACTCATCTGATCCACAGCCTCTGGGAGGACAGAGAAAAAGTCCCCAGAAGTCTGTCCAGTTCAGAAAGAACCCTATCTGCAGGGAAAGGGTTTTCCCAATTTTGCCTGTTAGGTATGAGACCTTGGGAATATTAACCACTACTAAATTCAGTTTCCTCAAATATAGAGTGAGAACAGTCAGAAGGCTGTTCTGATTGAATGCAATAACTCCTGTAAAATTACAAACAATAGCTAACCCACAGTAACCATAATCATAAATGTAAGCTATCATCATCAGGACAGTATCTACTGCTAAAGTTACTGCTTATTTTTATGCCTCCAGTTTTAAAGTACCTGAATTTGGAGGCTTTAAATGACTGCTTTGTTGAAAAATCTATTCCCCATGTTAGTTTATAAATTTTAACATAACAAATCCCTGCATAAGACAGAAAAACTTATTTTTAAAATCCTACTTTATAAAACTGAGATAATCACAATACATTTATTTAGTGCCTTATTGAAAAATAAAAAAAACAAGATAGAAAAATAAATAAACAAGTCACTTCATTTCACACAAACAACCCATCCACTCTGCTCATCACGTTCCGCCATGGGTCTCGGCAGAGAAAGGGCCACAACAGGACTGCACGGGACAAAGGTGAAAAACGCTCCCTCATTCTTGCAGGCTTTGCTGTTTAATTCCTGTTTACATCTCGCAAATGCTAAGTCTACAGCCCCTCTGGAGTAGTTCCCCGTCTTTCTTGGGACAAAGTCTGGCCCACCCTGTCTCTCTATCATGAGGGCTCCGATGGGAAGTCAATAACACTAATTCATGTTACTATTAATGACAAACAGACCAGCCTCTGCTTTCCAGCGAGTGAACACAGGGGACAAACATTCTCTCCTCCAGCCTCTGAGACTCAGAATGAAATTTCATTTCTCCTCCATATTCCCTCTGCCAGTCTACTGAGATGACACTGGGTGAACTGAACACACTATGGGAACTCTGAACCTGAGAAGCCATGTTTTATCTTCCTTGGTAGATTTTTTTTTATCTTGGAAGGCTTACCTAAAGCTGATATACAACCAGGCAAAAAAAAAAAATAGTTGTGTTTTCTCTTCATGCAAAAATATTTTTAAAAAAGGAAAAGTAAAAAAAGGAAGTTCTTTCATCTCTTGCCTAGTTCCAATGAAACCTAGCCAAGAAAATACTTCAGTCAGTAAAAATTAGTACCTGAAGGTAGTATATAGAAAAAAAATAACCTTGTTTCCAATTATACTTTTCAAGGTCTGATCAACAATTAGTGGAAAAGTCAGGATTGCTTTATAGAAACTTTTAACTAAAAGGTAAGTTTTTTTTTCTTAATAAATCTGGAAAATTTTTTGGAATAAAATCATTGCCAAGTGAGGAAGTTTTATTTAAATACTTGAATAATTTTTCAACTGTGGAATACTGTGTTTGACAATAAAGTTTTAATAAACCTAATAAATAAAACCAAAGTGCAATGTGGAGGATGTCACACATGCATGATAAGATTGTCCAGTAAAACTTACCTAGAAAATATTCACTAGTCCATAAATATCTTCTCTCTGTTAAGTTTATCTGAGTGAGTTTCTAGTACGAGACCTACACATTGTACATAAAGGCTTGATTAATTCGTAAATGAATGTCCATTTTCACCAAACAAGTACATAAATAAATATGAAGTTTGGATCATTCTGTGACCAATTCAAATTTGACCAATATTTGTGCATCTATGTAGTGACAGTCTAATAAGTATTTCCCCATAAGTTAAACTCTCTTAACCTAAGAGTTAAAAGAGGGTTGGGTTTACGAGCATGGTTTCTAAAACTAAACTGCTTGAGTTCATAATCTCAGACCAGTTATACTACTTGTGTGAGCTTGAACACATGAGCTTCTTACTTTACATCCCTGGGTCTCAAAGCTCTCACCCAGAACATGGAGATAACGGTTTTAACAATTTCATAAGGTGATGTGGAGGTTAAACAAAAATGTACATATGTAAATTCTCAGAACAGTGTTCAGAAAATGTTAGTAGTTATTACTCACAAAGTGAATATTAATTTTGATTTATTATGTAAGGGAATTCAAGCTCAGCCACTGATTCATCAAAATTTTCTCGGGAACCTATGAAGGAAGGAATCAGCAACTTTACACTGTCCCATACAGAGGAATGGGTATCAGATGGTTGCAAACTGACCTAATTTGGTAATTCACAATTATTGGATTATTTTGGGCAGATATTGGTAGCTTTAATGGGTCTCCTTACCTGCCACTTTGATTGTGGGTATTATAATAATAATATATATCTATACTATATATAATAATAATAATGATAACTAAACAAATGTTGCAGACCTCCTGACACACATACACACATTTAACTGCAGAAAGCCACAAGAATATTAATGCAATTAGTTCTCTAAGTTCAGGGTTTATCAACATTGTACCTAAAAGGTTAATACAAGGCAGAAAAAAATAATCTGCCTAAAGGTAGGATCAGCTACCCCAGTAGTAGTCAAGCAAAAACTACCCTCACATGAGTGTGCTCACACCAGATAGGTTTGGAATCTTCAACTGAGGGGCCATTCTCAAGGGCTGGAGGCTATCGAATTCACCGTGTTCTGAAATCCTGTCCACACAGGAGCCCCAGCCTAATATACCTAACCAATCACACATACACATCTTGAACATAACTAATTTTATCAGTGAAAAAACATTTCTACATCCAATGTGCTAATTACCATGCCATCTGGTGTTGATCTGAGATGAAGAGAGTTGAAAGCTTGGATCGGACACCTCCACTGTGTGGGAATTTGATTAGAGCCTTTCAAGTACTGGCCAACCTGTCCTCCCCCACCCCAGCATGTGGGTTTCATATTGGGGTATTTTAAATGTTAACTAACTACATCCCACCCTCACTCCACAGATAAAAATTGAGCATGCACGTGCACACACACACACACACACACAAAACACTGCTTATGCTTAAGTGTTTTACATTACAAACATGGAAACGTATCATTCTTTAACTCTCTAGAAAATCTCCTCTTCCAAACTGGCATCTTGCGAGTTCAGCAGCCTATTTCAGTCGATGTGGCTGCAACTCTAGGGACTGTCACAGTCCTAACTTCTATTTAGGCAGTTCTCTGTGCCTGATACAAGTGTCAGTCAACATTCAAACAACTATGCGTAGTATTAGTATTAGTGTTAGTATTAAATATTATCAGTATGCATGGGCTGCTCTCCCTTATCTCTGTCTCCTAATGCCAGTATATTTATTATTTAATCTCACTGAGACCTAACGTCTCTGACTCCATTTTCTACTTTCTGTAAGACAGGAAGACCTGACGGAGCATGGAGATGCTAGAAAACGAATAACCACAACTCAAGGTACTCAAAATAAAAGTTATTGAAAATCTCAATCCATGTTTTGCCCACAGACATCCCACTGTACCTAAGCCTACTCTCATCTATCATTCAAACCCTCCTAACAAGTCCCTCAGTTGAGTGGGCATCCTTCCACTTATACTCCCTCGTAACTCTTTGCTTCTGTTGTATTCTCTAACTCTACTTTGTCATGGATAGCTACTGCCTCCTACCCCCATCCTTCTCAGTCTCCTTCAGAGTTTCTGCTTTTTTTTACTGATCCTAAGTAGTCATATTGCCCATGATTTTTCCTCAATCCAAATCTTGATCTGCACCCTTTGATGCACTCATCCATTACTATCTCTATTGTCAAAGTTCCTATAGTATCTCTATCTCCAAACAGACTCCCTCCCTTAGTTCTAAACCTGTGCCACCGAACTATTGATAAACTCTCCACACAGATGTCCCATTAGCAGCTCATCCTCGTGGCCAAGACTGAACCTACTATCTCTCCCTTCTCCCATATTCATTCACCTCTACAAACACAGCATCTTCCCTTCTACTTACAGGTTCTTCCATTGAAATCACCATTCTATAATACCCACATCAGAAGCAGAGTGGTCATTCCAAGTACGATATAGCCTCCTCGTTTCACCTGTGCAACTAATCAATAATTCCTCCCAA
Organism: Saccopteryx bilineata; assembly: GCF_036850765.1. Lineage (NCBI taxonomy): Eukaryota > Metazoa > Chordata > Mammalia > Chiroptera > Emballonuridae > Saccopteryx > Saccopteryx bilineata. The sequence continues at coordinate 199,701,552 of NC_089490.1, read as the reverse complement.
GTGTGCCTGCTAACTGTATTTCAAGTCTGCTTTCTTCAATTCTTATGGTCATGACCTTGGTTTTAAGTTTTCCTCATTTATCTGGGTAACTAAAATATTCTCCAAGTGGTTTCCCTGTTTCTACACTTGCTTTACCCCTCCAATCCTTCCTCCCTACAACACTAGAGTGATTGAAGTTGAAAATTAAATAAAATTAAATCATACCTCCGCTATAATGATTGAACAGATACTACAGGTTTCCTGATAAACACCAAACTTTTTAAATGTGTACGAGGTGTTTCACAAACTCACCACTGGCCCTTCTCTCACACTGTCACCTAATGCAATGATTTTCTTGAAGAAAGTAAAATGTACCAGGTTCTCTACACTCTCCCCACACGCTATTGACACATGCAGGATGTCCATTAAGTCTGTTCCACTTGCACCATTCAGCTCACCTTTTACCTTCCCTGGGAAGTTTCCCTTACTTTCCCAGTGAGTTTGGAGACCCCCTCCAAGGAATGTAGCTCGCATATTAGACCTCGCTGAATTGTTGGTTTATGTGTCTATCTCCCACGTCAGAGTCCTTAAGGAGTGGCACGATTCCCCACAGGGCTTAACATACTGAACTGAAATGAGAGTGGGATAAACAGCTGTTTAAGTGCAGAGAACCCAGGGGGTTTCTGGGTTCCTGGTGCTCAGCGTCCTGTAGATGGCCCTGTAGAGGTCTGATCAGCTTCTACATGTCATACATATTCCTCAGGGATTTGGCTCCAGAAGGATAACATTTCTTGTCATTTTGTCCACCTACATTTTGTAACTGGTTGATTTCAAGGATGATTGAATGGATTGACTTACTGAGGTAGTAACCCACCAGTATAAACCAGTCACTTTATGAAAATATTCTTATTGTATTCTTATCTCAAATAAAGGTCCCTTAATTCGATGACTTGAATAACTCTGGCAATTCCTGATGAGGTCTTTAATGCCAAAGCTTGGGAGTGATTGCTCAACTAAAATGTTATAACAGTCATCATTCTTTAAGTGTTTATTCAGTTTTACACAAATTATTACATACCTGAATCAGTAATGAATCATTACATACCTGTAGTTCTCAAACAGGGGAAAATTTTGACCTTCAGGGGACATTTAAAAATGTCTAGAAACACTTTTGGTTGTTGTAACGTGCTATAGGTATCCAGTAGGTAAAAAACAGTAATGTTGTTGACCATCCTATAACAAATACTTAGGATAGCTCCCCCCCAACAAAGAATTATTTGGCCCCAAACATCAAGTGCTGAGATGCTAAGGTGAGGTTGAGATATACTGGAACCTTGTCTGATAATAATAAACCCACATTAAAAATAAGAAACTAAGACCTGAGAATTGAGTATTCAAGACTACTTAGTTAATAAGTAAGGAAACCAGAATTTCAGCCCATGTCTCTGAAACCCTAAACTTATGCTCTCTTCAATAGGACCCCTCCAACCAAAATATTTGATAACTATTATTTTTAGATATAACAATAACTATGCTACATATAGATGTATAATGCATTTTGAAATCACATTTTCCAAAATAAATATGGAATAGTTTCAAGTAATTACAGATGAATTCTTTACAGGTGGCCATCAGAAATATGTGGACTCTCTCTACACCCTTTTTATGTTGGTATTATGGTTCAGTGCTTCTGGTCAGTTTTATTTCTTTCTTAATTACCTACCTAATTCAGCAATAAGATTGTTAATCTGTGAAGCCTGAGCTTATTTAAATGTATATACATTTATATGCATTACCTCTAATTCTCAATCCTTCAAAATAGATGTAATTTTCTGCATATCACAGATAAAAAAACAATATTTTGTTTAATGAACTGAATTAGTCTATATTAAAAAAGGCTTGGAAAACAATATGTTAAATAGCTTCTGTAAGTTTTAAGTTATCAGTAATTATCTAAAGAGCTTTCTAAAAACCTCAAATAATTCAGTTCTATTTTTTGACAGTGCAAGTCTATTCATTTTTTGATAGTCATGATATCTTTCTCTATTCAAGTATTTTTTAACATGACCAACTATAAGGCTCCTTTTTATAGTTTCCCCCCACTAAATCTGAGAAATTATTAAATAGTAAACCATTGACTAGCCCATGGTTTTGAATAATATTCCATATGAAAGAGTAGGACTTTTATCATTAAAGATAATGATACTCTTACTATAACCAGTACTAACTTAAAGTCTCAATATTCAGTATTTGATTAATATACCTTCGTGTTCATGCCTTATCATTTTTCACTAAAGGAAGTAATAACTTAAATTCATGGTTAATAAACACACTATATATGAAACATCTTGGACATATAGTCACTACAAGCTGAGAAAAAAATAGAGATTACGTAATACTAATTTCTATGTTTAGATGTTTTCTCTTAGAGAAGCATTTCTCAGAATTCAGCTCTATATAGTCACATAATTGAAACAATAAGTAGATTCACATGCTTATTTACACATCGTCTGATGTGCCTTCTGGCCAAGTGTCCTGAAATAGCACAGTTTAATGCATCAGAGATAGCACACACACATAAACAGACCAATACATACAAACATATATTCTGTGAGTGTACTGTACATACAGCAAGCGTATGTGTGACTTCTGTAAAATAAAGAAGAAAATAAAGGTACCAAGTCCACCAAGAATCTGTTAAGTGTTTGCTTTCTAGCTAGAAAGAATGTCACCTTACATCACCCAGTTCTGAACAATCCCAAAGATAGACCTCAAAACAATAGAAAAGTTAAGAAAAAAGGAGGTATAAGAATATCCTAAAATGTTGCTGTTTTTAACCCTAAGAAATACGTAAAACCACAGAGTTTGAGGGCTGGACTCTCCTCATCCATTTACACCTCTTCTGTGCCATCTAGTGTTTCCAGGCGGTCACTGTGGATTCAGAGTCTAGCACTGCCTGATATCGCTCTAGCTGACCGCTCAGCTTGTCTGCATAGTCAGCCTCGGGCAAGCAAGAAGCAACTGAAACTTGGGCTGCAAAGGGGTGGTTTTATTGGGTTAGGAGGGGAAAAAAATTGCAAATGGATAGGACTTTAATAGCAAAGGAAAAAGTTTTAAAGTTAAATTCAGGACTGTGGCTAACAGATGTTGAGAAAATAATGCATAATGGAGCTATTCAGTCTCATTAGCTTCATCTACAGTCTAACAGAAGTAGAATTTTGATCTGAGGCCGCACATCTGGATGGGAGAAAGTAATAGGAAAAGGATAGAGCGAAACAGAACTATCCTTCCTTTTTCACAGTTGAGCACTTTCGCCTCTCTTGTGGTCTGGCTACTGTGCCGGATTCCATCTTAATACCCACGATTAGAAGTGGCTGCCCTGGCTACCTCGTCCTCTGAGAGCAAAATCCTGCTTCACTGCTTTTGTTCTGATGTTCCATTAAAAGCAGAGGGAGGCCCTCTGCAAGGAGCCAGGTAGGGTCTGTTTGCTTCAAGATTTGGGGATTTGCCTGACCAGGTGGGGGCACAGTGGATAGGGCGTCAGCCTGGGATGCTGAGGACCCAGGTTCAAAATCCTGAGGTTGCAGGTTTGAGCGCAGGCTCACCAGCTTGAGTGTGGGCTTTCTGGTAGAACGTGGAATCATAGACATGACCCCATGGTCGCTGGCTTGAGCCTAGAGTCACTGGCTTGAAGTACAAGGTCACTGGCTTGAACAAGAAGTCACTGACTCAGCTGTAGCCCTCCCCATCTCGTCAAGGCACATATGAGAAAGCAATCAATGAACAACTAAGCTGCCGCAACAAAGAAGTGATGCATCTCTCTCCCTTCCTGTCTGTCTGTCCCTCTCTCTGTCTCTGTGTCTCCTACTAAATAATAATAATAATAATAACAATAATTTGGATTTTAATTCCTTCCAGCAGGGTCCTGTTCTACCAGACATAAACTGCTCGATATATCAATATGTAGAAATATTTCTCGGCCTGACCTGTGGTGGCGCAGTGGATAAAGCGTCGACCTGGAAATGCTGAGGTCGTCAGTTCAAAACCCTGGGCTTTCCTGGTCAAGGCACATATGGGAGTTGATGTTCCCAGCTCCTCCCCCCTGTCTCTCTCTCCTATCTCTCTCTGTCTCTCTCTCTCTCCTCTCTAAAATAAATAAATAAAAATTTAAAAAAAATTTTTTTTAAAAAAAGAAATATTTCTCAATTTGTGTTTGCAATCCCTGACTTGAAAAATGACTCAAATAACTCAACCTTATTTAGACAACATACACCTATTTAATTCATGAATTAAACAAGAATCTTAATGAATTGACTCCATCTTGAATGCGTTTCAGATTGTACACAAAAATAAGCCCTGGTCTGTATGTTCCGGCCAAATTAAACATACTTAACCATAATCAATTAATTGTTCCCCTAAAATGGGAACGTATGCTGCTGCTTTTTATTTGAATTCCACCTCAGGTGCTTTTGAGTCTACAGGAATCTTTCCTACAGGAAAAAGGAGGCGGGCTGTACAGGTCTGCTTTTGTTCCCTGGCTTTCGCAGAAAGGAGACTCAGGGCTCCTGGGTAACCGTTAGCAGGAGGGAAGGAAGAGCTCCCAGTGCCTCCTGTGTGATGCAGCTGGGCTTAACAGTGGTTTTTAAACTCTCCCAACATGGATCGCCTGTCGTTGCATTGATGAATCATCGACCTGATAACAGCTATACTATGTAGTGCTGTACACTGTGCCAAGTTTTACACTCAGCTCCTGCCTTGCATGGTTTAAACCAGTCCTCATGAGCACCAAGATAGGGCACTGAAGCTTAATTAGATGAGTTCATGAAACTTGCCGAAGGCCACTAAAGCTCATAAGAGGAAGAGCCAGATGGACTCCTGAATGGTCTGACGCTAAGGCTCCAGCTCTACACCACTTCCTACCCTGTGGTGGAGACTGGGAGAGTCTATCAGAGATTCAGGACCCCCCAATGTGCATATGCATAGGCCAATGCCCCCACAGTTTTACAAATATATATATCCATAAAAGAAAAATGCTAGAATTGGATCCGAATTCAAAACCATTCTTCTGAGACTAATGGAACATCTCTTTGGATCAGCTCAATGTGCTTTCTGGTTATCATTATCATCAGATCACTTTTTGTTAATACCTCACAATAATAACCAAAAAAGTTATCAAAAGGATAGTGTCCCAACTCAAACTCAGTTTTCGATGTCAGCAGCCCAGATTCTCCCGGCTATCCAGTGATGTCTCAGCCTCATACAATGGGAGTACAAGTAAACTCATTAAGGCTACCCAAGGAGGTAAATCAAAGGCTTTAAGTCTATCCTGATAGGGTAAATTACAAGACAATTGCATCTTCGGAGACTCACCCAGGTTTCAAGTAGTAAACGGAACCTTACAGGGATCGCTTGTCTTCATTATTCTGTTAGTTCAACAGCAACCCAGGCCACTGCTTGGAATCGCTCTTCTGCTTTTTACCCTAAGTCCAAAATGGAGCAATTTCCTAAAATAAAATGTACCTTTCTTCACTAGAGGAACACAGTCTTTCTCTAGTTGGGTCCCCAGTCTGTCCACCTTGGATTCTGATAAAGATTATCCTTCAGACAAACATGAGTGTCCAGTAACATTCATCCCTGAGAAATCCTGCCTGCATTTTTCCCTCCTTTTATTAACATACAAGTGTCCACTGGAGGACTGGCCTCCTTGAGGAGCTGCTCACTACCTGCCTTTACCCTCTGCCTCTCTCAGAAGTGCCATTATGGATTGAATTGTGTCCCTCTATAATTCACATGTCAAAGTCCTAACTACAATGTGAAGTTCTTTAGAGATGAGACCTTTAAGAGTTAATTCAACTTAAATGATGTCCTGAGGGTGGGGTCCTCATGACAGAATGGGACTAGCACCCTTATAAGAAGGAACACCAGCCTGACCTGTGGTGGCACCGTGCACCAAGTGTTGACCTGAAATGCTGAGGTCACCGGTTTGAAACCCTGGGCTTGCCTGATCAAGGCACATGTAAGAAGCAACTTCTATGAGTTGATGCTTCCTGCTCCTCCCCCGCATCTCTTCTGAACAAAAGGAATCTCCTAATTCCAAGGGGACTAAAGAAGAAAAACGTATCCAGCATGCAGCTTTTAAGATCAACCTCTCACAATTTTCCCCTATTAACAAGTCACTTTATAGATGATCTTCATTACCTAGAGATGAGGGTAACACGAAGCTTTATTTTGAATGTAGCCCAAAGCCCATTAGTTTGGAAGTGTCGATGTTTTATGGTTTTAAAAAAGTGTATAAATTGCACTTGTTTGTGTAAGTTTATTTTCCAAATGTGTGGACACAAATGTCTATTGTCAGGGAGGAAAGTTCATGCTGAGTTACAAGTGGATCTTACAACTGAGCTCTCAGCTGGGAGCAGCCTCTGCCAAACTAGCCATTTTGGTAAGTGGTCCTAAATTTGATACAGTGGTAAATAATTTTTTATTGTCTTCCCAGGGGGAGAAAGCTCTTTCCATGGGGCACATATCAGCAATGATTTTTTTCTTTTTTTTTTTTTGGTTCTTGCTGACATTTTTTTTTCCTTTTTACACAAAAGAATCTGAGGCCATAACTCTTCACTTCCTTTGTTAAAACTATGCTATAGACCTACTAACCTGTGTCCTTAAAGCCCTGCCTTATTTTTCTTCCAGATATCATTAAAATCTTTCTCCACTCTCTGATCAGCAATTTTTACTTTCGTCGAGCAGCATGGTAATTCATTGTTTGTGCTTCCACGGAGCCCCAGAGGGAGACCAGCTCCACAGTTTCAGCCTATTCCTTGAATTTAGTGTGAAAGTTAAGTTCTTCTGTCTTCTTACTCATTCAGTCCCTTTCAAAACTATATATTTTAGATCCAACATAGCCTCAGAGAAGCTATTCAACTTTGTGAAGAAATCTTTTGAATGCATCCCCCATTAAAAATTAATAGCTAGGACAAGGGACCCTTCCGATGAAACCGGGGTGGTCACACGAGGCTGCGCAAGTAGTAAAACTGGATAGAACTAACACACACACACACTCATACATTCAGGTGGAGCCCACGTAAAAGTGCTGAATTGAAATAAGGCTGATAGGTTATATCAATGTCAACTTCCTGGCGATGATATTGTATTCTACTTATGCAAGATGTCGGTATTGGGGGAAACTGGGTGAAGGGTAAATGGATCTCTCTGGATTAGTTTATCTCAAAGTAAGGTTTTTTTTTTAATCATTAACAAATTGTCCACTTTGGGGCGATTTTAATTTCACCACCTAAAAAAACAAAAGAAAGTCACATCCAAAATACTTTTAAAAAAACAATGAAAACATGCATATAACTAGTCACAGTCACCTTTGTCCCTCCTTGATTTGAATTGCCACTACCAGTAAGAGAGGCCTCAAGTCCCTCAGCAAAATCAGTACCTGTCATTTGTAATTTTCTGATTTAGTAAAAGGGAGCCTGCTTTTGATTATGCATCTGCATTGGTCGGCCCCAGGATCTCCAGTCGGCTTCTGAGTTTTCCAAGGTAGACCCCTCAGTCATTCTAGTATCACCTGGTATTCAGACATGCCAGGGTCCAGCTGTGACAGAAGGAGAACCTACGTTAGCATCCCAGATGCCAGCTCTCACCAACACATCCTGTCACAGAAAAACATCTGAGAACCCAGTGTCTTCCTAAGATATTTAATTTTTTTTTCCTTTAAGTGTTTCTCTTGCATTTTTCCAAAACTAACTCTTAAGGTTTGTAGCAAATGAATAAGAGAAATGGATGAGTTGACTAGAAAAAAAGAAGTTGTCATCTAAATGCTTTAGCATTATAGTCAGATTCCAGTTTAATACTGTGAAATAAAAAGTTTTAAAAAATGTATATCCTCATTTCTGATACCCCGGCTCTCCATCTCTAGAGGTCTGCAAATTAACACAGACCATCTCAGTCCATCTTCAAACCTGAAGTGTGAGGGGGTTCAGTCCTTTTCAGAGTAACAGCCCACCCGACACACCTCGACACCTTGCTAACGCAGGACTGTGAAGGTCTGGCTTCAAACGTCTCAACTGATGCTAATCAGACCTGCTCATCCAGAATGGGCCAGGACTTGAAAAACAATTGTAGGCTGTGCCTCAATGTTTTCCAAAATCACTCATGCCAGGAAGCATCACAGAGCTCCGTATTCAAGCAAAAGACTCAGCTCTCGCAGCGGCAGGAGGGCGAGCAACCTTTTCCACACATTTCAGAGGTGATGTGACGCAGACACCTACACAGAGCCCCAATTTTTATGTGGGAAAGGAAAACAGAGAAAGGGATGTGGCTGTTTTCTTCAGCGGCTGGGATATGGCTGTGCTCTTCAGCAGGGTCTATTTCAAACACCACTTTCTTCCAATCATGCACAGTAGCCCTTATGGTTACAGAAATAATGATATATAAGATGGAGTCCCCAGAAAGCAGGCTCCACGTTCTCTAGTGAACAACTACAAGAAGCCACCTTCTTATCCGCCCTTCCTGAGGTCCTGTGGAAGAGGAAAAGCCATTACATCAGGACTTCAGACATTGTAAATGTACAGGATAAAAAGTATCCGCCTAACATCATAATGAAATGGGCACAAATCAACGGCAAAGAAAAAATTCTCAAAACAGCCAGGGAAAAGAAGAATACAACATATAAAGAAAGGCCCATTAGATTATCATCAGATTTCTCAACAGAAACTCTACAAGCTAGAAGAGAATGGACCCCAATATTTAAAGTCCTGAAAGAGAGGAACTTTCAGCCACAAATACTATACCCATCAAAGCTATCCTTCAAATATGAAGGAGAAATAAAAACATTCACAGATACAGAAAAGATGAGGGAATTAGTCATCAGAAAACCCCCACTCCAGGAATTACTAAAGGGGGTTCTCCAATCAGATACAAAGAACAAAAAAAAAAAAAAAGCCACAAGTAAAAGCTCCGAGAAGAACACAATAAAACCAAATTTAAACTGTGACAACAACAAAAAAAAACAGGGGGAGCGGATGAGATTAACAGAAGCAAAGGACAATGGAGTACAAAAGTACTCACAAAATAGTGCACTACAATGAACAGGGTAGGAACCCTTTTCATTACTTAAAGGTAACCACCATTGAAAAAACCACCACAAAAGCACATGATTTTAAAAAGATAGCAACAGAGGAAAGATGTATGGAATACAACCAAATAAAAACAAAAGATAGAAAAATGAAAGAGAAGGATCAACCAAGACACAAAACTAACAGAAAGCAATCTATAAAATGGCAATAGGGAACTCACAAGTATCAATAATTACACTAAATATAAATGGATTAAACTCACCAATAAAAAGGCACAGAGTAGCAGAATGGATTAAAAAAGAAAATCCAACTGTATGCTGCCTACAAGAAACTCATCTAAGTAACAAGGATAAAAACAAATTCAAAGTGAAAGGCTGGAAAACAATACTACAAGCAAATAACATCCCTAAAAAAGCAGGTGTAGCAATACTCATATCTGATAATGCTGACTACAAGACAGGAAAAGTACTCAGAGACAAAAATGGCCATTTCATAATGGCTAAGGGGACACTGAATCAAGAAGACATAACAATTCTTAATATATATGCACCAAACCAAGGAGCACCAAAATATATAAGACCGCTACTTATTGACTTTAAAACAAAAACTGACAAAAATACAATCATACTTGGAGACCTCAATACACCGCTGACGGCTCTAGATCAGTCATCCAAACAGAGAACCAACAAAGATATAGTGGCCTTAAACAAAACACTAGAGCAACTGGATATGATAGACATCTACAGGACATTTCATCCCAAAGTGACTGAGTATACATTTTTCTCCAGTGTACATGGATCATTCTCAAGAATTGACCATATGTAGGGCCACAAAAACAACATCAGTGCAAATTCAGAAAAATCAAAGTTGTACCAAGCATATTTTCTGATCATAAAGCCTTGAAACTAGAATTCAACTGCAAAAAAGAGGAAAAAAATCCCACAAAAATGTGGAAACTAAACAACATACTTTTAAAAAATGAATGGGTCAAAGAAGAAATAAGTACAGAGACCAAAAGATATATACAGACAAATAAAAATGACAATACGACATATCAGAATCTATTGGATGCAGCAAAAGCAGTGATAAGAGGGAAGTTCATATCACTTCAGGCATATATGAACAAACAAGAGAGAGCCCAAGTGAACCACTTAACTTCACACCTTAAAAAACTAGAAAAAGAAGAACAAAGACAACCCAAAACCAGCCGAAAAAAGGAGATAATAAAAATCAGAGCAGAAATAAATGAAATAGAGTACAGAAAAAGTATAGAAAAAATTAATAGAACAAGAAGCTGGTTCTTTGAAAAGATCAACAAAATTGACAAACCCTTGGCAAGACTTACCAAGGAAAAAAGAGAAAGAACTCATATAAACAAAATCCAAAATGAAAGAGGAGAAATCACCACGGACACCGTAGACATACAAGGAATTATTGTAGAATACTATGAAAAACTTTATGCCACTAAATTCAACAATCTAGAAGAAATGGATAAATTCCAAGAACAATACAACCTTCCTAGACTGAGTCAAGAAGAAGCAGAAAGCCTAAACAGACCTATTAGTAGATAAGAAATAGAAAAAACCATTAAAAACCTCCCCAAAAATAAAAGTCCAGCCTCTGATGGCTATACCAGCGAATTTTATCAAACATTCAAAGAAGACTTGGTTCCTATTCTACTGAAAGTCATCCAAAAAATTGAAGAAGAAGCAATACTTGTAAACACATTTTATGAGGTCAACATAACCCTCATTCCAAAACCAGGCAAGGATGGCACAAAAAAAGAAAACTGCAGACCAATATCTCTAATGAATACAGATACTAAAATACTAAACAAAATACTAGCAAATCAAATACAACAACATATTAAAAAAATAATACATCATGATCAAGTGGGATTCATTCCAGAATCTCAAGGATGGTTCAACATACATAAAATGGTTAACATAACACACCATATCAACAAAACAAAGAACAAAAACCACATGATCTTATCAATAGACGCAGAAAAGGCTTTCGATAAAATACAACACAATTTTATGTTTAAGACTCTCAACAAAATGGGTATAGAAGGAAAATATCTCAACATGATAAAGGCCATATATGATAAACCATCAGCTAACATCATATTAAATGGCACTAAACTGAAGGCTTTCCCCCTTAAATCAGGAACAAGACAGGGTTGTCCACTCTCTCCACTCTTATTTAATGTGGTACTAGAGGTTCTAGCCAGAGCAATCAGACAAGACAAAGAAATAAAAGGCATCCATATCGGAAAAGAAGAAGTACAGGTATCACTTTTTGCAAATGATATGATCCTATACATCGAAAACCCCAAAGAATCCACAAAAAGACTACTAGAAACAATAAGCCAATACAGTAAGGTCGCAGGATACAAAATTAACATACAGAAGTCAATAGCCTTTCTATATGCCAACAATGAAACATTTGAGAATGAACTCAAAAGAATAATCCCCTTCATGATTGCGACAAAAAAAATAAAACACCTAGGAATAAACATAACAAAGAATGTAAAGGACTTATATAATGAAAACTATAAACCATTGTTAAGGGAAATCAAAAAAGATATAATGAGATGGAAGAATATTCCTTGTTCTTGGTTAGGAAGAATAAATATAATCAAGATGGCCATATTACTCAAAGCAATATACAAATTTAATGCAATTCCCATCAAAATTCCTATGACATTTTTTAAAGAAATGGAGCAAAAAATCATCAGATTTATATGGAACTATAAAAAACCCCGAATAGCCAAAGCAATCCTAAAGAAAAAGAATGAAGCTGGGGCATTACAATACCTGACTTCAAACTATATTATAGGGCCACGACAATCAAAACAGCATGGTATTGGCAGAAAAATATACACTCAGACCAATGGAACAGAATAGAAAACCCAGAAATAATACCACATATATATAGTCAAATAATTTTTGATAAAGGGGCCAACAACACACAATGGAGAAAAGAAAGCCTCTTCAATAAATGGTGCTGGGAAAACTGGAAAGCCACATGCAAAACAATGAAACTGGACTACAGTTTGTCCCCCTGTACTAAAATTAACTCAAAATGGATCAAAGATCTAAACATAAGACCTGAAACAATTAAGTACATAGAAGAAGACATAGGTACTAAACTCATGGACCTGGGTTTTAAAGAGCATTTTATGAATTTGACTTCAAAGGCAAGAGAAGTGAAGGCAAAAATTAATGAATGGGACTACATCAGACTAAGAAGTTTTTGCTCAGCAAGAGAAACTGATAAGAAAATAAACAGACAGCCAACTAAATGGGAAATGATATTTTCAAACAACTGCTCAGATAAGGGCCTAATATCCAAAATATACAAAGAACTCATAAAACTCTACAACAAACAAACAATCCAATAAAAAATGGGAAGAGGACATGAACAGACACTTCTCCCAGGAAGAGATACAAATGGCCAACAGATATATGAAAAGATGCTCAGCTTCATTAGTTATTAGAGAAATGCAAATCAAAACAGCAATGAGATACCACCTCACACCTGTTCGATTAGCTATTATTAACAAGACAGGCAATAGCAAATGTTGGAGAGGCTGTGGAGAAAAAGGAATCCTCATACACTGTTGGTGGGAATGTAAAGTAGTACAACCATTATGGAAGAAAATATGGTGGTTCCTCAAAAAACTGAAAATAGAACTACCTTATGACCCAGCAATCCCTCTACTGGGTATATACCCCCAAAACCCAGAAACATTGATATGTAAAGACACATGCAGCCCCATGTTCATTGCAGCATTGTTCACAGTGGCCAGGACATGGAAACAACCAAAAAGCCTGTCAATAGATGACTGGATAAAGAAGATGTGGCACATATACACTATGGAATACTACTCAGCCATAAGAAATGATGACATCGGATCATTTATAGCAAAATGGTGGGATCTTGATAACATTATATGAAGTGAAATAAGTAAATCAGAAAAAAACAGGAACTGCATTATTCCATACATAGTTGGGACATAAAAGTGAGACTAAGAGACATTGATAAGAGTGTGGTGGTTACGGGGGAGGGGGGAGAGGGAGAGGGGAAAAGGGAGGGGGAGGGGCACAAAGAAAACTAGATAGAAGGTGACAGAGGACAATCTGACTTTGGGTGATGGGTATGCAACATAATTGAACGACAAGATAACCTGGACATGTTATTTTTGAATATATGTATCCTGATTTATTGATGTCACCCCATTAAAAAAATAAAATTATAAAAAAAAAAGTATCCGTCTAGTAAGTAAACCTGCTGTAATATGAACTGATTACAGAGAAAGTTACATAGACTACTGGGAAGTCTAAAATACAGGCTACTTTCAAATACAGTAAATTAACTATTATGACTTTCATTCATATAAACCTCACATCTAAGTTTACATTTATATGCACACATACACATTGTTACAGGAAAGTATATAATAAAGGCAACATGAAAAAGTGTTAGCAAATGCCTAGCAACTTTCCTGGAGTCATTCTAAATTGCTAAGGCATTGTGCCCAATGCCTGATTTGACATTGCAGAATATGATCAACTAAAAGCCCAATCAGTTTCAGCAAAGTCACAGAGGTGATTTTACATCACCCTTTTTATTCTGATTGTCTCCTTTATATCAACGGAGAGCGCGCATGGGCTAAGCTAGAGCACCATTCGCAAGGAAACACGTGAAAACATTTGCCCCTTACATGGCTTTGCTATTTCTCTCTGCAGTTTTGTTTATCTTAGTCATCTGGGAAACAGTTTTCTGAATAGGGCTTCCTCCTCCATAGGAAGCCGTTTTCCACTCCCATGCCCTCCGAAACCATACAAACTCAGTGACAAGTTTCAGTTGTAGTCTAAACAAGACAACGTTGCTGATGTTCCCCATCGCTTCCATCACCTGGGGCATTAAAGGAGAGTGCTTGGGTTCCAACCCCCATTTCCGGAAGGAGTCCGGCGGCTGTGCGTTCTAATGCCAAGGCCGGATCCGCGAGGACTGGCTCATCTCCAGGCTATTTAGAGAGATGTACAAGAAGGTGTGGTCGACATCTGCCCACAAGATGGCTTGTTTGGAAAGGGTTAAAGGCAAGCTATCAGTCTGCTGCCACCGTTCCCAGCATTTGCATCAGTCATGGGAAGTGATGTCACACACCTGCAATGCACGTGCAAACTGTAAACACTTCACCAACATTATATTTGAGCCTCCCACCCCCAGCCATGCCCAGCTGCCTCACACGGAGCTCCTTGGCTGCCAAGATCGTTGGTCTGCCTAGCGTCAGGAGAATGGATGTTCTTATGCTCACAACAGTGAAGTCGGCTGGGTTTCATACTACCAAGCTGCCTACAGTTTTGTTGCTCATTGATTCCTTCTTGCTGCTTCTACAGTGACAGAGGTGGAATTGGAAGGAATATTAAAGATTACACAATGCAGCTCTCTTGTTTTACAAATAATTCAATCACGGCCCTACTATATCTTTCTTTCCCATCAGATTTAAAGGCAGGGAGCCTGGATTTAAAGTACTTTTCCATCCCCAGAGCTTAATACCGACCAGATATACAAGTTTCTTAAACAAGTGGATGGATGCATGAGTGATGTCTTTGAAAACCATTTCATAGAGCCATTCTGGATTACTCGAAGGAGTAGACTTGGCACTTTAATTTTTCTAATATTGAATTAATTTATAAATTAAATGAAAATAATAATAGTATCTTGCTCAAATGATTATTGTACAGATTTATTGAGATAATGCTCTTCAGGAGTTCCAGGCCAAGCCAGGTATATAATAATAAGGATTCCATAAACATTAGCTTGCTGTCATTTTGATCATGGTTGTATTATCACTCTCCATTTCTTCTTGTTATTATCACTCACCAATCTCTTGGGCCATCCCACACAGGGCTTTACCCCCTCACCTGTGGTCTTTCTCTCTTCCCCTTGATCTACCATCAGTCTGGGGTGCTGCCAACATCCATGTGAACAACTCATTAAGTGCTATCTTCACACCTCACTGATCTTTCCATCTTCGGTGACTTGCAGTTTTCCTTTCAGTTACATATGTCCCGTGACCGTGCGCACACATGCCCCGTGGAATCAGCCTTCCTGGACACACCTGCTAGTCCAGTCAGTGGTTGTGGCCATGGAACTAGCTACTCACATTTAAGACTCTCTAAAGACTCTGGTTTCCTCATTGGTTAACCAGAATGGTCAAGACACTTGCCTCACAGTGTGTGCTCTATAGTGATAATTACTGCTGGCTCTCATTATCTTTATCACCCAAACTACACCACCCCTGAAATATTGAACCCCAACACGAAATATGATGTGATGCTTGGACACTTCTGTTATCCCAACTCTTTTACTATTGTAAATAATCCATACCAGAAAGCAAAAATAAATTAGAAAGAAAAAGAGAAATGTAAGAAATGATAGAAGTATTAAAAATAATAAAATAGTTATAAAATATCAACATTGGATATCCCCAAAATAACAATGATAATAATAATAACAGTTTACATGTATTGCTAATATATGGAGTGCACTTTGAGTGATACCAGGCCCAAAAGTGTACTGAAAAAAGTACCTTCTGTGAATGATGAGTGCTTGCCATATACAGGTAAAATTCTAACTGGTATGTTCTGCACACACAGATGAGAGAAAGCGAGGTTCAGAGAAACTCGCCCAAAGTTACACGTCTAGGATATTTGAGAGCTAGGATTCAAACCCACAGACCCACGGCTCTGACATTCAGCTCGTACACAGCAGAGGTGGGATTTAGTCAGCTAGTCTGATACCACAGCTTATGCTCTTAATTACTTTGTCTTTCTCTCTCAATTACTAATACCCCAGAATATACACACGCATACATTTGTTCAATTAAATTATCATAACAAACTATTTAATTCCAAAAAATTTGCTTTTGGCTCAAGTGCCTGTTCTTTTCAATGCCAAGGAGCCCCGTCCTTTGGGGCCAGCATTACCCTAGGCACGCAGGGACCTGCCCGATTCTCTCACAGACTAGGTCTTCGGTCTCAGCATATTTTTCCTGCCATGCAGAATCCGTCAGTTCACTGATGGATGCACACCTGTACCCAGACAATATCGAGCCATCAGTGGCAACAAGCATTGTTCTGGGTGGCATCCTGCCTCCACTGAGTCAGCTCATTTGCAAAGCTCAGCCCGGTGGCAGTGGGGGGTGGGGGGGTAGACAAGGGCCGGGGGGCGTAAATGGTGATGGAAGGAGACTTGACTTGGTGTAGTGAACACACAGTACCATATACAAGTGATATATTTTAGAACTGTACACCTGAAACCTATTTAATTTTATTAACCGATGTCACCCCAATAAAACTCAATTTAAAAAAAATCAGTGTGGCAACAAGTATGGAGGAACAGCTCTTTCTGTCCGCACGGGGCAGAGAGGAGACCTGGGCTACCCAAGGTCCCGCTCACAGATGATCACATCAAAGGCCTTCTTCTAGAGTGTCTGGGTGGGAGCTGTCACCAGGAGCATCTGAGCTGCAGCCATCTGGCCTCCATTTGTTACGCTCCCCTCCCGAGCTCTCACCAGGGCCACAAAGGAAAGGAAGTCATCATTTTTCTCCGGCCACCACAGTTCCTAAGGTGGAGTCACCTGATAGTTCTATAGAACTAAGTAACAGATTCCTGCTGTGTGAGAAGCTTGTTAGCCGACGTGTGTCCTAGGCTCAGGAGTGGGAAGTCAGACAAACGGATGAGAGGGAGGCAGCCGTCAGCGGTGCCATCTGGGGTCTTCTGAGTCCCTGAGGCAGGACTTGGGGAGTTGGGGTGAAGCGGGGGAATCACACTCTCGGCCTGCAGGTCAGCAGTGGCCCTCAGTGACAGTCTTCCTGACATGGTGACACTCATTGTCAGCTTTTTCCTCTACTGCCAGACAGCACAACATTATGGAGAGGACAGTTCCTTATATAATACAAAGCATTGCTTTTTGTTTCAGCAACAAGACCAAAAATAAATAAATAAAGGAGGTCAAGGAGTGGAAAGTAATAAAATAAAAAAAAAAACCCTAGTAAGTCTGAACGGTCATTCTTCACCACAATATTTCAATGCACTGCGTTGTATTCCGAGTGCATTTTTTCTTTATTAAAACCTGAATTTTTGTCATTAACCAGCTCTGTGCCCTTGAGCAATTCTCTTATTCCTTTGATTTTTGCTTTCCTCCTCTGAAAAGGAAGACCATATCTCAAAAATCACTCAGCTCTCTGAGAGACCATCAATACTTTGACCTCAATTTCACCTTTGATCAACTTACTCCAAGATCTGTCTGGATTATCTGGAATCAGGCACAAAGTTGAACTGATAAAACTTACATCCAATGGCACAAAAGCATTGGAGACCCAACATGTATTCCAACATCAGAGTCTTTCCTCCAGGATAATTTTTGCTTTGTGGAGAATGATGGCCAATAGTTGAAAGAAACTAAGGCCTGCCAGGTGTCACGCACTGAGTGTTTTGGAGGACACCCTGTTATCGCTGGCAAACCTGACGTCCATCTCTGCCCACTGACATTGAAGGCCTGCCCCATTTGATACACACACCCAGCCCTTCTGCCCTGTCCCTAAACAAACAGACAGTTTTATTCTATTTTTACTTCTTTTATAATACCCTGTTTACCAGAGCACCACACACACACACACACACACACACACACACACACACAATGTGCATTGACATCAACTTCCGACAACGCCTGTTATATGTCAGCCCAAGGAACACGTGCAGATAAAGGACGTTTCACAAATTCTCCAAGTTGAGTGTACTTTTGGCTCTTCAACCACAGTCACTATTTCTGATTCTTCTCGGTCGGCAGATCTGCTCGAGTGCAGCACAAAACCACAGAAATGTCGAAAACAAGTGCTGAAAATAAGGACTGTAAAGTCCCAACTGCATGTATGAGAGTAAAAACATGCACATAAAATTGTCTTTTAAGTGTTTAAAATATATTTATTCTCTATTTGTAATTTTTTTCTGGATTCCAAAGGAATTAAGAGAGTGTGGATTAAAATACTGCATCTGCTAGAGAGCGAAAATGCGTCAGTTTTGGCTCAGCCTGTCATCTGTGGCAAATCAATTTTTTTTTTAGTTTAACCCAATGTAAGCATAAAACTGAACTAGCTCAGTAAAGCAGAAGACAGCAATAGTCTCTGACTCCTTAACTCTCACTAGGACATGCAGCCTCCTTTAACTCCACATAGTTGTCCTGGCAATTCTCCAGAAGTTAATATTCTTACTCATCTCTTACATGTGAAAAGTTGTTTTGGTACTACAATTTCTAAAAGACCTAATAAACTGTGTCCATTGCTAAGAATGAACATTTATATTATCTGGCAACCACTAGCCAGATGCATGTGGTAGTCTACAGTTCGATTATATTTTAGAGAAGTAATAAATAGCCTTTGTCTTATTAATGTTTGTGATCTATGTACTTCTCCACTTTCTACTCCTCATATCCACTTTAATTTTATTGAAGCTTCTCAAGTATAGGGCAAAATAAGTATTGTTATTTTCAGTTTATATATATTTGGGAGGGGAAATGAGTCAAGTTAGGGAGGTTAAGTAACTGATTTGAGGTCTCATACTGTTAGACATGACAGAATTAGTCACTAAACACAGGCTGATATGACTCCAACACACAGATTACATTTTTCTTAAAATAAGTCATCTAAGAATCAACACTACCTAAAATAATAAAGCTGATTCAACTTCACCAGGACTCATCTGTTCAGACAGATTGCTCCTTGCCAGGGCTCGTATCACAGGAAATATTGTCACGTGTCTCCTGCAAAGTTTCAGACTGAAAACAAGCCTGAGCAAACAATACAGGCCACCATAACAACCTTGCCTTCCAGAGAAATCTATGGTGCACAGCAGATCCTAAAATCTTTATTCACAAGTATGACATTCAAAGTTTCTTAAATATATATATATATATTTTTTTTTTTTTTAATTCAGTTAGAGGATTGGAGGCAGAGAGACAGACTCCCATATGTGCCCTGACTGGGATCCCTGACTCAGCAAGCCCACTAGAGGGCAATGCACTACCTATCTGAGGTGCTGATTTATTGCTCAGAAACTGAACTCTTTTTAGCACCTGAGATGGAGACCATGGAGCCATCCTCAGCGCCTGGGGCCAACTTGCTCCAATCGAGCCATTGGTGCAGGAGGGGGAGAGAGAGAGTAAAAAAAAGTGAGAGGGGAGTTGGGGAAGTAGATGGTCACTTCTCCTGTGTGCGTGTGCCCTGACTGGGAATCAAACCCAGGACACCCACATGCCGGGCCCACACTCTACCCCTGAGCCAACCAGCCAGGGCCGTTTCTCAAATCTTTATTTTGATTAATTTTGTCCAAAATCTCAAGTTTTCTTCGAACTAAATTCTGGAAAGAGATGACATGCTTTTCTTAGTATCTGCCCCTTTGTTTTTTCTCTTCTTGTTTCCTATCTTTAAATGTCTACTTTCCATTGCTTTATATGTGCTTACCATTCAGTATCACTAAAAACTATTAAGGTTTCACATAACAGAAAACATTAGCCTTGAAGATTAAATATTTCATTATATAAAATATTAAATATTTTATTATATAAGAATTGGGAAGCAAAAAATAAAGACCTTCAAAATTAATAAGCATATTTACATGATCCTTGGTAAGCAGCAGTGTTAGCTCCCAGCTCCTAGGAGCCCATTACATGCAGGAACTCTCTGAAGTGCTTTCTGTATCTGATCTCATTTTATTGCAGCTGTAAGCTTTTGAGCTATTATCACAAATAAATTTGAAGAAAAAAAGGAACAATTTCAGAAGGATTAAATAACTTTGCCAAAACCAGTACCAACAGCTGGTGACAAGGAAATCCCCGGATCAAGTCTGTCGGACTTGTAGATTTTATTTCTTTTGTCTGCCAGTGAGACAGGCTCAGGTTCAAATCCCAGTTCTCTCACCTAAAAAATTAAAGCGGTGCTCAAATTGTTTAGAAAAGCAATAAATGACCTCAATCTGTTTGCCACAGATGTGAGTGAGCATGGCCTGTCCTGACACTCCAGAAAATACCTGCTCACTGTGGCAGAGGCTTCCCGTGGGAAGGCGTCTGCTCACTCTCTACAGGGCATTGGGAGAAGGTGGTACCAAGTTGGATGTGTGCCAATTCTGGACACCGTCCGTAGTACCAAGTTGGATGTGTGCCAATTCCTGACACCGTCAGGATAGCAATGATATGATTGCTGTGAAAGAGACAGTCAATGCACTCCAAACTGCACACACTCCACACTAGCAAGGAATTTCTGAAAGAATAGGCTACACATTTCATTCGAACAGAGATCGGGCCTCCCTCTAATTTCATGTGGTGGGTCTCTACCTAGCAGCTATAGATAGCATTCTCTGTAGAGTTACGGAGTTGTCAAGAATCAATAAAACTATTACCTTTAAGTAAAAATGGCTGGTGCCCTGCCTTGAACTCCAACTAATTAGAACTGCATGTGCAGAGAACCTCTGTTTGTCCAAGTGGGTGACCACAGTGACCTTTCACGTCTGCAGATTTGGTAATGCATCTTGGGCTGGGCCACACTGGAAAGTATGCCTGGTGGCCCCAGGCAAGACCTGACTTATCTGGTTCAGAATGTCAGAATGTCAATATAGTCTCCTCTTCATTGCATTCTCTTCCTCATGTGTCATTAGGAAGTTATCTACAAAATATACACACACAAATACCCTTTTCTAATGACCCAGCTCAGCTCTTTGGCAGAATCTCTTCAAAAGAGGTCTGGGAGCAGAAGAACAGGGCTCTGATGGCAGGTTCCATGTCAGTGGCAGGGACACATGCAGAACTTTACAGAGCACCTACCCAGATGGTGGCTCGAGCAGTTATTATTCCCTTGCCTTCCAAAAAATCAATGTATTCTATTTTCCACTTTTACTGGGGCTAATGTACTAGGCTGTTTTGTTTTCTATCTCATGCAGAAATGGTATTTTCAGACAAATAGACACCCTGCATTAACCATTGCACTTTGTAATTCTCATTCTCAAAACCCAGCCCTCTCTGTCTCATCATAACCGCTATTGCCTGTTCCGAGCAAAGTGCCACTGGGTCTATAGGTATCTCCCTGTCCACGGAGCAGCTTCCATCTCAGCCGGCTCACACAGGTACTTCAAATAAACTTGTGTTCTATTTTAGGGATCCAAATGTTTCTCCCACCTAACAAGTGAATCGCAGTTTTATCATTGTGTCAAGATAAATCCATGGGCTCCAGCTAGTTGGCTCAGTGGTAGAGTGTCAGCCCAGCATGTGCATGTCGATTCCAAGTCAGGGCACATAGGAGAAGTGCCCATCTGCTTCTCCACCCCTCTCCCTCTCCCTTCTCTCTCTTGTCCCCTCCTACACCCATGGCTCAGATGGTTCGAATAGTTCAAGCCAAGTTGGCCCTAGGCACTGAGGATGGCTCTGTGACCTCGCCTCAGACACTAAAACAGGTCAGTTGCTGAGCAACAGAGCAACAGCCCCAGATGGCAGAGCATCGCCCCCTAGTGGGCTTGCCAGGTGGATCCCTTTCAGGACACTTGGGGGAGACGGTCTCTGCCTCCCCACCTCCCACTTGAAAAAAAAACAGATAAATCCATAAATGGGAGGTAAGACAGAGAGGACAGAAGTAGGTTTCCATTTGTCCATATGGAAAAAGACATGCATGAATAAACAAGAATAAACTTTGTTTCCCATACCCACAACTGTAGAATTGCTCTACAGGTTTGTTTGATTTTTTGCCCACCCCTTTATCTGTATATCATTCTGTAAAAAGAGAAGGAAACACAGGATTTCTTTTCTAGCCCAAAACAACACAGACAGGTTTCAAGGCCAGCCTTTCAGTCCTGTGGATACAAACCTTTCTGTATATGCTAGTCTCCTCTGGCCACACAGCAGAGTGGACAGTCAAGAATCAACTGACCTAAGGTTCAAAAAGAATGCAACATAGCTCTAATCTATACTCAGACACTGTAGCCTCTGGGCCTTAATTTTCTTAACATGAAATGAAAAGGGAAAATGGAAAGAATTTAGTTACATAAGAATATTATGAAAGGCCTTGGCTGGTTGGCTCAGTGGTAGAGCATCGGCCCGACATGTGGAAGTCCCGGGTTCGATTCCCAGCCAGGGCACATAGGAGAAGCGCCCTTCTGCTTCTCCACCCCTCCCCCTCTCCTTCCTCTCTGTCTCTCTCTTTCCCTCCCACACCCAAGGCTCTATTGAAGCAAAGTTGGCCCGGGCACTGAGGATGGCTCCATGGCCTCCACCTCAGGCGCTAGAACGGCTCCAGTTGCAATAGAGCAACACCCCAGATAGGCAGAGCATTGCCCCCTGGTGGGCATGCTGGGTGGATCCTGGTTGGGCACATGTGGGAGTCTGTCTGTCTTGCCCCCCCCATCCCTCCACCCTGCTTCTCTCTTTGGAAAAATACAAAACAAAAAAAAGAATATTATAAGAATAATGGAAAGGAATAGTCCACAGCATGATTTTGAAGAGATGCCCACAGCATTAATTCAAAATAAAAATAGCAGAGATGGCTGGCTGACTCCGTAAGTCTGTCTGTATTATGTTTCTAGGCCCTATTGTGCCTATAAGTGGTATTGATAACTACACTAGAATTAGGACCCCAAAGCTGCCTGAACTATGAAAATATTTGTATGTCCCAACCTACAGTAATTTTGTGGCTTAAGAAAGCATTACATTACTTTTTTTTTTAAGCCACCACAACAGATTTTAAAAACTCTCTTGACCATCTGAGGATCTTTCAACAGAATCTGGAGAAGAATGATCTGTAGAAGAATGTAAACAAGGACAGAATCAGAGTGTGAGACCAACACTGACCTCTTGTTATGAAGGACCCCAGACACTGAAACAGCAGCCACCGTTCTAGTTACAAGTAAGGGTGTGATTGAGTCACTAACACCACAGCTCCTGGAGGGCATTCAGCAGGGGACAGTCGCTAGGATTTAAGCCTCACACTGACATGGCTGCCGAAGTCAAAAAGAATTCGTTTGAATCAAAGATTCTCGGCCTGGGGTCTATGAACTATCTCCAGGGCAGAGCAGAAAATTGTGTTAGAACTCATGTGAGGGCAAGGACTTTATGGCTTTTCCAGTGGAAAGAGTATGCAGATTTTATTAGCTCTGCAAAAGGGCTTATGAACAACAACAACAACAAAGGTAAGAACAGCGATTTTGGGTTCTGAACAAAGGTAAGAACAGCGATTTTGGGTTCTAGTTTTTCTGTTTTAAGGGTCTCCCTTTAATAAGTCTAACAAGAAAAACATAAGACATTATTTAAACATTATCAGTTACTCAGTCAATAATAACCAATGACTTTTTATTTAATCAGTAGATTAAATCTTGATATACAGAAATGTTAGGTGTTAAATAAGTGTTGATTTTTTTAAGATTAATACATCTGCAGTAGGACAGGTCTCATCAAGCAAGTCAGACCCAAGGCCCTGGCCCACTGGCTCAGCTGGTTGTCCCCAGAGGCCAAGGTTGCTGCTCTGATCCCTGGTCAGGGCACATATAAGGGTCAACGATGAATGCATAAATGAGTGGAACAACAAATCAGTGTTCCTTTCTCTCTCTCTCTCTCTCTCTCTCTCTCTCCCTCCCTCCCCCTTTCCTCTCTCTCTCTAAGAAAAAAAAAAAAAAGAAAAAAAGTCAGACATAAGAGACCAAATAGACACACACACAAAAAAAGCAGCGTAGACGTAGAGTATAAATGATTAAGCGATGGGGGCACTAGAGCGGGCTGGACTGCAGGCCACAGTCAGAGCTCCCAGATGGAAAGGACACAGAGGTCACAGCGGGGCAGCTCCGGCAGCGGTGTCCTTGCCTTCACCCGAGTTCCGGCTTAGCCTCCATTCTGACCACTCTCGGGGGAATCGATGAAACTTAGAGTAACTAACACACTGAAGGGCAAAGCACAGCATCAAACCATGTCTACCTAAGAGAATGGTCTGATGCTAGTTGACTAGTTAGTGGACTCCTAAGAATCCACTTGGCAAGAGCCAAAATTGGCCCAGACACTGGAGATGGAGTTGGACCTACAGGTAGGTGTTAAGTAGTCCCAGCTGCCAGAAGTAGGAGCCAAGTAGAAAATTATTCTATAAACATTTACAAATGGATCCCCACTGCCAAAAAAGTAACAATAATAAAATATCTACACCATTGCCTTAGAGATTTCTACTAGTCTCTCATCTCAAAATACTCACCCTCCTACCTATTCTCCTCTGGAGAGCATACCTTTTGGAGCTGACTCTTGCTCTCCTTTTGGTCTGTTTCTTGCTAGCCTGTATGAACTAACTTGGAAACTGGATCACATTTCATCTTTGCACCGATCCCTCAGGTACTACCCTCTCACTTCTTGGCCCTATCCAGACCTCACCATGGCTAGTGGCTCAGCTTCTAACTCATCCGGGAAGGGAGGCAAAATGGGTATCCAGGAAAGGGCATTGGATCCAGAGGCAGAGAAGCTGGACCCGAGTCCAAGTCGTGCCATTAATGAGCAACGTAGCTTTGGATAATCACAGCTAGCATTGACTGAGCTCTTAAGAATTAAATAAATCACATTTAATCCTCACACAACCCGTAAGTTATATTATTTCCTGCATTTCACAGTTAAAGGGACTGAGCAGGGAACTGTGTTTCCCAAACTAACAAGGCCTGGACCCTAGCAGAGCCATTACTCCATCCCAGGGAGTTCGGATTCCTAATCTCACATGATACATTCCTTCTCCACCACTTAACTTCAGGGGTAGAAACAGCGATAAAGTCACCTGGCATGGGGTGCGGGACTGTGCACTTAAAACACCAAACAACCTTAAAAGTCAACATGTGATCAGGACTCTGTGTGCTATGGAAATGCAAAGCGTGTCATTTTATCGTTGTGTTCTCTTTATCTGTCTTAACATTTTCACTATGTTTGCTACCCAGAAATCACAGTCCTTTGTTTTATTCCTTTTTATTCTGCCTTTGAAGAAATAAATTCTCTGCAATTAAAATTTACTCTTTTTCCTCCCCCGTCACTGTCTGTGGCACATTTAGAGATAGGGCATGACTGTCTGATCCCCTCTTACCTTCTGCTGAGGGAATATTCTTCCCTGATTCATAACTTTACGGTTGTTCGAGAAACACACACACACAATTTGCTATAATAAAGCATCCCTTACAACATCTCTGCTTTATCCAAGTCCTTCATTTTTCCAGGTTGTTAAAATTTCCTTTGGATGTCTCAAGCCTGATGCAAAGAATCGTTCTCTGTGTAGAAGCTGTCAGCTCCTGGACATTAATTATGCTGGCTGCACACTATTGCGTCCAGCTCTTCAGACTGCAACTTTCTTTCTTCCTTTCCCTCGTTCCATTTTTCCACTGATTTTCCCCATTTTTTAAACTCTTTTCACTTCAGTGGATCATTCTCTTCCTACCAGTTTTTAAAAATACAGCAGTAGAACTGAAAATTACTACTGTAGAGAGATTCCCTAAAGGCACTATTCCTGTTGAGATGAGCTCTATATATAATTTGAGGCTTCTTATCATTGCAAACCAGCCAGCAGTAACCAGTGAGACCTAGGATGGAGCCAATACATTCCTGGGAAGAGAAATGTCAGAGAAGACAAGTCCAACTGTTTACTGGTCACAGGGCAATGGGAATGTTCAGAGGCAGAAACAGGGGTAACAGTCATAAATTATAACCGCTGTTAGCAGAGGCCAAAATGATATCCGGACATAGAATCACCTACCCTGTGGGTTAGGCTCAGACAATACCAAAGTAATGGAACAGAGCACATCACTAAGGCAAACATATCAGTTATGAAAATAAATATAAGTAAACATCTTTTTTAAAAACACACACACACAAAGGGCTGACACTGGGTTGATCTCCTTAACCTCTCCAAACCCCAAAAGAATGCATCAAATACTCTTACCACCCTAGCCTCTACATTATGTTTCTAATATTATATAGCCATCTCTTTCAGACATTTTTGTTGACAGTTGCTATAGTTTTATCTGGCCCTTCTTTATGTATTTTAAGCACTCACTTTGTTTCTCCCATTGTCAGCAAATGAAAATTCTTAATAACTACATTCAGCCTATGTTATAATCAGCCTTTTCCTGCTCTATACTAACCTTTATTTAAACACTTTTGGGTAGAGGACTTCCGAACCCTCAGAGGATAATGGGTTAATGACAGCTGCCATTTTAATTTTTCCTCTCCCCTCCCCGAGAGTATGGGGATGTTGTTATAGTAATTCGTGAGGACCCTTTCAAAAATTAAATACATTTTTACTACAGTATAACTAAACATAGCTTTGTAAATGTGCAAAAACCATGAGCATAGATACTAATGAACTGTCACAGTGTTATTCCTCCCAGGTCTCTATCCACTGAGTTAAGGAAGGGAACCTGTCTCTTCCCAGTTACCACCCTGCACTTCTCCACAAGGAAGCCTGCCCTGATTTCTAACACCATAAACTAACAGAGCCTGCTTTTGAACTGTATGTGGATTATTTCCTATATTCTTATGAGACTGGCTCCTTTAATTTATATCATGTGTTTGAGATTTATCTGTGTGGATACCTGCAGGAATACTCACTTTCAATGCAATATGCTAGTCCACTCGTGAGTGAATATACAGTATTGCCATTAATTCTTCCATTCTGGACAACTGGGTTGTTTCCAGGGTTGTTTTTTTTTCCTATTATGAATAATACTACTATGGAAAACCTTAACACTTCTTTTGGTGTACATATGTCCATTGGGTCTATATCTAGCAGGGGAATGGCTAGGTCACAGAAATGTGTCTTCAATTTTAACAGATACTTCCAGCTTCCCAAAAAGTTGCACCAACAACGAGAGTTCAAATTGCTCTACATCCTCACCATCACTAGGCACTGTCAGTCTTCTGTCCATTTGTTTGCCATCCTGGTAGGTGTCAGAGGTATCTCATTATGGTTTAATTTGCATTTCTCTGCTTACTAAAGGAGTTGAATGTCTTTTTATATGTTCTTTGACCAATTGGATATCTTCTTTGTGAGACAGCTGTTCAATATCTTGCCCCTTTTTCTACTCAATTGTCCGATTTTCTTACTGATCCATGAGCATCTATAGATTTGTCAGTTATACATATCACAAATTTCTAACCTTTTGTCAGTTATATATGTAACAATCTTTGTCAAATGTATAGCAAATATGCCTGACCAGGTGGTGGCGCAGTGGATAGAGCATTGGACTGGGATGCCGAGGACCCAGGTTCGAGACCCCAAGGTCGCCAGCTTGAACGCGGGCTCATCCGGTTTGAGCAAAGCTCACCAACTTGTACCCAAGGTCACTCGCTCGAGCAAGGGGTTATTCGGTCTGCTGAAGGCCCACGGTCAAGGCACATATGAGAAAGCAATCAACGAACAACTAAGGTGTTGCAATGCGCAATGAAAAACTAATGATTGATGCTTCTCATCTCTGCGTTCCTGTCTGTCTGTCCCTGTCTATCCCTCTCTCTGACTCTGTCTCTGTAAAAAAAAAAAAAAAAAATGTATAGCGAATATCTTCTACTCTGAACTTGCCTTTTTAGTTGTATTGGCATCCCTTGATGAAAGATATTCTTAATCTAATGTAGTCTAATTAACTCATTTTCATAGTTAGTGTTTTTGTGTCCTGTTTCAGAAACTTTTTGCCTAATCTAAGGTAATGAATATATTACCCTATGTCATCTTCTTGAAGCTTTGCTATTTTATCTTTGACTTTTTGACCGGCGATCAACCTGGAATTGATTTTTTATAAGATTTGATACAGGGATCGTATTTGTTTTGCTTTGTTCTCCATATAGGTAGCCAATTGACCCCACACGACTCAGGGAGGAACTGCCCTTTCCCCCACTTTTCTTCATTGTGCAAGCTTTGTCATGAATTGTGGTGTTCTCTTTCCTTTTTCTCTATTCTAGTCCATTCATTTATTAGTCTATCCTAACACAAATAACTTAATGTCCTAATTATTCTATAGAGTCTGGAACATCTTTTTCTTTGATATTCCTTAAATCTTCTTAGAAATTTGCATGTATATATGAATTTTGGACTCAAATAGTCAACATTCACCAACTGTAGTAAAACTGACCACATTGATTTTTACGGTCTTTATTTTTTTTCAGTAGGTCATCAGGCACAGACTATCTTCATGGCACGTCGCAACAAAAGCTTTTTCTTATGTACCAACAAATATCCAGGCAGCCCCTTCTGCAGGATGTGGTTCACAGAGCGCCCATATAATGTCCTTAGCACACACAGACCTCCCCTGCACATCCCCCTGAGGGTTCCTGGGCTCGTCTGTACTCTCTCTGGTTGTCTCTAAAATGGGATCCCTAGAGAGTTCAGGATCAGGTTTCATGCTACTGTCCTCTCATTTCTAACCCTGTCCCCTTTTCCCTGTTAAGGATCTATTTGGTTAAAACTCCTGACTTCATTTTGTTGGTTATTTCACCTTTCTCCCATGCAAACAGCAGCCAAAAAACCATTAGCCAAACCTCAAAAGTCTTTCTGAACTCAGAAATAAGAACAGTAGAGCCAGAATCATTTCCACTGTGTGAAAACATGACAGCATTATTCATTTCTTGAACTAGGATCCCTGCTTTTTATCTGTAGCCCTTGAAACCCCAGCATAAGGCACATTCTCCCCAAGAGAGGGAAAGATAAAGATTGGCTCTAGAGTCAGAACAACCTTGGTTCAAATCCAAGTTTGACAATTAGTAGCTGGACTTCCAGCAAATAGGTTGATGAGAAAACTACAAATAACAATATATTTTAAGCTTCTAAAATGGTGCCTGGTGCTTTGCAGTTTCTTGTCAACTTCTGCCTTTTCAACCTTCTATTTTAGTCCACTATCTTTCTTAAAATATATTTTATAGAAACTATAATTTTTGTCTTTTGATTAACTTGCTGTCTTCATTCTTTCTTTCTTTCTTTTTTTTTTTTTTTTAGTGAGAGGAGGGAAGGCAGAGACAGACTCCCGCATATGATCTGACTGGGGTCCACCTGGCAAGCCCACTAGGGGGTGATGCTCTACCTATTTGGGGCCCTTGCTCTGTTGCAACTGGAGCCACTTTTTAGCACCTGAGTCAGAGAGGCCATGAAGCCATCCACAGCCCCCAGGGCCAACTAGCTCCAATCAAGCCATGGCTTTAAGAGGGGAAGAGAAGAGAGAGAGAGAGAGAGAGAGAGAGAAGCGAGAGGGAGAGAGGTGGAGAAGCAGATGAGTGTTTATCCTGTGTGCCCTGACCAGGAATCAAACCCAGGACATCCACATACTGGGCTGACACTCTACCACTGAGCCAACTGGTCAGGGCCACTGGCTTCATTCTTAATTTGACTCTCCCTCTCCCTTCTTCTCTACTGACACAGGATAAAATCTCAACCCATAATACTCTCATTACTGCTTAATAATCTCACTCTTTCTCTAATAGTCTTAGCTCCAATTATAACTGCTTGTATCATTTGTGTATAAATTTCCCATATATTGTTAACCTTTGTTACTTCTGTCCATAATTTCTGTTACTTTTCAGATAGATATCTTTGCTGATTCTTGTGGTTGAGGCAGTCCGTGCATCCAGTGTCTTCAGGGCAGTCAGCTCCGTCTGAGCACTGCGGCCTTGCTTGTCCGTCACCTCCATGACTGCCCCTCCTGGACTTGCCACTCACACCAGCCATGTCTGCATTTCTTGCCACCTCTCAATGCTGAAGCATATTCATCGTCTGCCACCTCAGCCACTGAAGCCACAGACAGACAAAAGTCACTCTATTTGAAGCTAATTTAGGAAGAATGTATCTTCTCTTTAGTGTAACATCTCATCTGATACATCCCACTCAGTGCTGCATTCAACATATATATCATAAATGGATTGTAGTGAAAATAGCTCTTTCCATTTTTATTCCGCCTCCAGGAACGTGCCTCTGTAATAGGTATCAAACCTGACATAAGAGAGTCCCCCTTCTCTCCATGACTGGGCTGTGGTTGGGTCCACTCATCAGGCTGACTTCTTTTTCCTTTGGGATGGGTTCTTTCTGCAGAGAATCCTCAATTCCTCTTATAAAGTAGCACCTGGCAGGCAAGACCCACCAGTTCCCAGAGAGGCTCAGACGTGTCCCAGAGAGGCTCAGTAGCTTCCGTCAAGAATGAACTCCAACTGGGGTCCCTATGGTATTGTCAAGAGTACAAGAATCCTGCCCTTCTACCCTACATTCATGTACACTGAGACTAGGAATATGCCTTCTTATCTTTTCCTCCTAAAACACAGCTGGGTTCCCCTCCCAACTCTTGCCTTCTTGTCCTATATGGGGAAGGTGACTTGACCTTTAATAACTTTTTTCCTTTCACATTTCATTTGGAGTCACACACATGTACTTAACTAACTTTCTCTCTTCACCAAAGTATAAATCTTCCAAACATGATTTCATTTTTAAGACATCCATATTGTGGTTTGAATAAATAAAATTCCTCCCCTGTAAAACTTTCCTCCCTTACTGACCAGTAAACACAGCCACAATCCAGGTCTTTCATGAAAAATATATTTCCCTTTTGGTATTCTGTCTTATTCCTCGTCCCGAGTCACACCTCCATGTCTCTCGCCTCTAGTCTCCAAGGTCTTCTAAAGTTCTCTGTGTTCTTAAGCACAGAAACATAACATGCTCCAATCACAGAGTACTACAGAGATCAGGAAGTTCAAAAGCTTTAGAATACACATGAGGAAATTAAGACCAAAGTTTAAGAGATTTGCTCAAGGTCATCCAGATGGAAGCACCATCACCAGCACCATTCTATTTTATATTTTATTTTTTGATATGCAGGAATAAGACCATATCCAAAAAAAAAAAGGTCACAGCAGAGTCAAATTTTTTGCTAAGATTTGCACTCTACAGTATGATCCTCTTACTATCTTTTGTTTTTATACTCAGGACATGATTAAATCAAGCACATTTATAGAGAAAATCTGGTATACCTGATGTGATACAAAGCCAAAGATTAGGGAGCTTTAAGGAACCCTGGGGGGAAGACACGAATACTTCTTCCTATCTGGCTAGACTTCTCAGGCGGTGATGAAGGCAGCAGCTCTTCTTGTCTTTCCATCAGCCTGAGACTGAAGGCCCATGCTGATGGACGAGAGGCCTAATGTGCTTCCTGTCCCTCCCCGTGACTCGAGGAGCCTTGAAATCCATGACACTTTCTCATTTGCTCGCTATATGAATTGATCCAAAAATACTAAATTCCTCTAAAAATTATTTAGAATTATTCATATTTTTCTACTTGCCCCTTTTTTTCACATGGTCACAGACATATTTATAAGACTTGGTTGTCTTGATAATAGTCTACATTTGTTAAAACAATTCGTTAAATACATTCATTAAGAAGAGAGTAACACTCATTCTTCTCCGTTAAGTTATAGTTAGGGACTTGCTCAAAGCATGATCACGGTGCTGCTTTGAGGGTTAGTAATTGAACTAAGAAAAGAACAAAGTTTCCAAATTCACATCCAAATGCCTCACTTCTTGAGGAACAACTACTTTGCTGTGTCTGTTTATGTCAAGCTTTCTTCTTGCCAACCTACCTGTGTTGTCAAGGATTACATGAAAATTCTTGCTGGTAAAAGGGATTTGTTCACCATTTTCAAACCAGGGGCTTGGTCGAGTTTCTTAACCAAGAATCACTTACTGGCATTTTTGACTTGCAATAATTATTAAGTCATTGTTATATAGTCTGCTGAACATCACCTATTTCACTCTTAGTTACAAGAGTACAAAATGATAAGAACAACAACATTCAGAGCAAGTCATAAAATATAGATTGGCTCATTCTTCTCTAATATGGGGCCGGGGGTGGGGTAGGAGGAGAGCCACCAAGGGTAGAAAAAGAGCAGCGCCAAGCATTCCAACACTAAATGATCAATTTGTTCAAAGCCAGACCTCAGCCGGAAACCGAATGAGCAAACTTTTCAGTTTTATTCCAACAGTCTGAGGAGGTGAGAAAATATTTTTATCCATGTAGCGCCACCACACGCTGTATTTTGCATTGCACACTTACAGTTCTGCCCATTGAATCCCAAGTCTCCAGAAGAAGGGGCTTTGTTTTTAAGAGTCTTTCAAATCATCCAAAGATTAAACACCTCCCTCAACCGCATGCAAGAAAACACAGCCATCCGATTATCTCTTCTACGAGTTTGATTTCTTTTGAAAAATTGGTTTCATGAGGTAATACATGTGAAACAAGGCTTACTTGATAATGCAGGTGTAAATCTAACTCAGAAAATTCAGCTTTCAAAAATTAAATTATTAAATCTACTCAAAATCTAGACATCATCCAACACAAGCAAAGAGGAAGCAATGCTTAACTCATAAAAAGTAACACTTTGGTCAAAAAAGATGGCATGGTCTAATGAAATGAACAGTGTTTAAAAACTAGCCCATTGCAATCACTTTGTCATTATGAGCAACACATTTAACCTCCCAAATTGGTAAAGAACTCTGAAATTAACCGGTACCAAATATGTAACTGGTAGTAACCTGATTCTACTCAACTGAGAGAATTAATGCAAAACTCCATAAGATGACTTGAGAAATAGTAGCATGAATGGAGTCTCAGAGTCCAGGAAATAGAAACACAGGGATAAACAAACAAAATGTTTCTAAATAACAAGTTGAAAAGTAGGAAAAGATGAGAGGTTCTTTAAACTTTGAGCTTCTACTACTTGGCATGTGCTTCATAACTAAGGATCTCACAAGTTCCAAGACCAGGTGGCTTCACTAGCAAATTCTATCCAAAACCTCTGAAATAAATAATAACAATTCTGCACAGATTCTTCCAGAAATAGAAAACGCAAGGTGAAGCAGCAAATGCTGAAGTAGAAGCTGCAGCCAGCTATCCAGAGATAAACAGTAGATTACCAATATGGATGAGACAGCCTGGGACTTTCATAGCTACAGAGGAGAAGCCAATGCCTGGTTTTACAACTTCAAAGGACAGGCTGACTTTCTCATTAGGGGCTAATGCAGCTCTAAAAATGGAAAAACAAAGCCCGGATGACGGCACATCTATTTACAACATGGTTTACTGAATATTTTAAGCCCACTCTTGAGACCTATTAATCAGAAAAAAAATATTGTTTTCAAAATATGACTAGTCATTGACAATGCACTTGGTCACCCAAGAGCTCTGGTAGAGATGTACAATGAGATTAGTGCTCTTTTCATGACTGCTAACACAATAGCCAGTCTGCAGATCAAGCAGCAGTTCTGACTTTCAAGCCTTATTATTTCAGAGATACATCTTGTGAGGCTATATCTGTGTAGATAGTAATTCTTCTGATCAGTCTGAGCAAAGTAAATTAAAAACCTTTTGGAAAAGATTTAGCATTCTAGATGTCATTAAGAATATTTCTGATGGTAAATGGTGCCGTGAGCAGCGCGTCCGACAGATCTCCCCAAAATCACAACAAATTTATCAACTAGAAACAGAGAAATTTATCCTCAGAGCATTCCAGAGTTCCACAAAAACTGAAAGAAGTTAACTACCGCAGGGACGTTCATTCAAGCCGCGGAGGGAGTGTGCCTGTGTGCTATCAACAAGACCACCCTCAGATGCCAATAAGAAAGAGGAAATCGAATATTATGGATACAAAAGAAAGAGAGGTAAAACAAATAGATGTGGAAAAATCTATGGAGAAAAGACTTAACATATTGGAAGGCTTGGAGCTAAATGACAGAGAATTTAAGATAGAAATCTTAAAAATACTCAGAGATATACAAGAAAACACAGAAAGGCAATTTAGGGATATCAGAAAACAACTCAATGAACACAAAGAATATATTACCAAGGAAATTGAAACTATAAAAACAAATCAAACAGAAATGAAAAACTCAATTCACGAGCTGAAAAACGAGGTAACAAGCTTAGCTAACAGAACAGCCCAGATTGAGGATAGGATTAGTGAAATAGAAGACAAACAACTTGAGGCACAACAGAGAGAAGAAGAAAGAGATTCAAAAATAATAAAAAACGAGAAAGCCCTACAGGAATTGTCTGACTCCATCAGAAAGAATAACATAAGAATAATAGGTATATCAGAGGGAGAAGAGAAAGAAAATGGAATGGAGAATATACTCAAACAAATAATAGACAAGAACTTCCCAAGCATGTGGAAAGAACTAAAGCCTCAAATTCAAGAAGCAAACAGAACACCGAGTTTTCTTAACCCCAACAAACCCACTCCAAGGCACATCATAATAAAGATGACACAAACCAATGACAAGAAAAAAATTCTCAAGGCAGCCAGGGAAAAGAAGAGTACAACATATAAAGGAAGGCCTATTAGATTATCATCAGATTTCTCAGCAGAAACTCTACAAGCTAGAAGACAGTGGACCCCAATATTTAAAGCCCTGAAAGAGAGGAACTTTCAGCCAAGAATACTATACCCATCAAAGCTATCCTTCAAGTATGAAGGAGATATAAAAACATTCACAAATACAGAAAAGATGAGAGAATTTATCAGCAGAAAGCCCCCACTCCAGGAAATACTAAAGGGGGTTTTCCAACCAGATTCAAAGAACAAAAGAAAACAACACCACAAGTAACAGCTCCACCAAGAACACAATAAAACCAAACTTAAACTGTGACAACAAAGGAAAAAAAGGGGGGAGAGGATGGAGATTAACAGTAGCAAAGGATGATGAAGTGCAGAAATACTCATAAGATAGGGTACTACAATGAATATGGTAGGTACCCTTTTCATTACTTAATGGTAACTACCCTTGATAAAACCACCACAAAAACACTTGACTTAAAAAAGGTAGCAACAGAGGAAAGAAGTATGGAACACAAACAAACAAAAACAAATGATAGAAAAACAAGAGAAGAATCAAACAAGATACAAAACTAACAGAAAGCAATTTATAAAATGACAGTAGGGAACCCACAAGTGTTAATAATCATACTCAATGTAAAGGATTAAACTTACCAATAAAAAGACACAGAGTAGCAGAATGGATTAAAAAAGAAAATCCAACTATATGCTGCCTACAAGAAACACATCTAAGCAACAAGGATAAAAACAAATTCAAAGTGAAAGGCTGGAAAACAATACTCCAAGCAAACAATACCCAAAAAAAAGCAGGGGTAGCAATACTCATATCTAATAATGCTGACTACAAGACAGAAAAAGTACTCAGAGACAAAAATGGTCATTTCATAATGATTAAGGGGAAGTTGAATCAAGAAGACATAACAATCCTTAATATATATGCACCAAACCAAGGAGCACCAAAATATATAAGACAGCTACTTATTGACCTTAAAACAAAAACTAACAAAAATACAATCATACTTGGAGACCTCAATACACCGCTGACGGCTCTAGATCAGTCATCCAAACAGAGAATCAATAAAGATATAGTGGCCTTAAACGAAATACTAGAACACCTGGATATGATAGACATCTACAGGACACTTCATCCCAAAGCGACAGAGTATACATTTTTCTCTAGTGTACATGGAACATTCTCAAGAATTGACCATATGTTGGGCCACAAAGACAATATCAGCAAATTTAGAAAAATTGAAATTGTACCAAGCATATTTTCTGATCATAAAGCCTTGAAACTAGAATTCAACTGCAAAAAAGAGGGGGAAAAACCCACAAAAATGTGGAAACTAAACAACATACTTCTAAAAAATGAATGGGTCAAAGAAGAAATAAGCGCAGAGATCAAAAGATATATACAAACAAACGAAAATGAAAATACGACATATCAGAATCTCTGGGATGCAGCAAAAGCAGTAATAAGAGGAAAGTTCATATCACTTCAGGCCTATATGAACAAACAAGAGAGAGCCGAAGTAAACCACTTAACTTCACACCTTAAGGAACTAGAAAAAGAAGAACAAAGACAACCCAAAACCAGCCGAAGAAAGGAGATAATAAAAATCAGAGCAGAAATAAATGAAATAGAGAACAGAAAAACTATAGAAAAAATCAATAAAACAAGGAGCTGGTTCTTTGAAAAGATCAACAAAATTGACAAACCCTTGGCAAGACTCACCAAGGAAAAAAGGCACAGGACTCAAATAAATAAAATCCAAAATGAAAGAGGAGAGATCACCACAGACATCATAGATATACAAAGAATTATTGTAGAATACTATGAAAAATTATATGCCACCAAATACAACAATCTAGAAGAAATGGATAAATTCCTAGAACAATACAACCTTCCTAGACTGAGTCATGAAGAAGCAGAAAGCCTAAACAGACCAATCAGCAGGGAGGAAATAGAAAAAACTATTAAAAACCTCCCCAAAAATAAAAGTCCAGGCCCAGACGGTTATACTAGGGAATTCTATCAAACATTCAAAGAAGACTTGGTTCCTATTCTACTCAAAGTCTTCCAAAAAATTGAAGAAGAAGCAATACTTCCAATCACATTTTATGAGGCCAACATAACCCTCATACCAAAACCTGGCAAGGATGGCACAAAGAAAGAAAACTACAGACCAATATCTCTAATGAATACAGATGCTAAAATACTAAACAAAATACTGGCAAACCGAATACAACAACATATTAAAAAAATAATACATCATGATCAAGTGGGATTCATCCCAGAATCTCAAGGATGGTTCAACATACGCAAAAGGGTTAACGTAATACAC
Source organism: Saccopteryx bilineata (assembly GCF_036850765.1). Taxonomy (NCBI): domain Eukaryota; kingdom Metazoa; phylum Chordata; class Mammalia; order Chiroptera; family Emballonuridae; genus Saccopteryx; species Saccopteryx bilineata. Next base: position 199,664,731 of record NC_089490.1, on the reverse strand, counting down.
CATATCAACAAAACAAAGAACAAAAACCACATGATCTTATCAATAGATGCAGAAAAGGCTTTTGATAAAATACAACACAATTTTATGTTTAAGACTCTCAACAAAATGGGTATAGAAGGAAAATATCTCAACATGATAAAGGCCATATATGATAAACCATCAGCCAACATCCTATTAAACGGCATAAAACTGAGGACTTTCTACCTTAAATCAGGAACAAGACAGGGTTGTCCACTCTCTCCACTCTTATTTAACGTGGTGCTAGAAGTTCTGGCCAGAGCAATCAGACAAGACAAAGAAATAAAAGTCATCCATATCGGAAAAGAAGAAGTACAGGTATCACCTTTTGCTGATGATATGATCCTATACATCGAAAACCCGAAGGACTCCACAAAAAGATTATTAGAAACAATAAACCAATACAGTAAGGTCGCAGGATACAAAATTAACATACAAAAGTCCATAGCCTTTCTATATGCCAACAATGAAATATTAGAAAACGAACTCAAAAAAATAATCCCCTTCACGATTGCAACAAAAAAAAATAAAATACCTAGGAATAAACATAACAAAGAATGTAAAGGACCTTTATAATAAAAATTACAAAGCATTGTTAAGGGAAATCGAAAAAGATACAATGAGATGGAAAAATATTCCTTGTTCTTGGATAGGAAGAATAAATATAATCAAAATGGCCATATTACCCAAAGCAATATACAAATTTAATGCAATTCCCATCAAAATTGCTATGAGATTTTTTAAAGAAATGGAACAAAAAATCATCAGATTTATATGGAACTATAAAAAACCCCGAATAGCCAAAACAATCCTAAGGAAAAAGAATGAAGCTGGGGGCATTACAATACCTGACTTTAAACTATATTATAGGGCCACGATAATCAAAACAGCATGGTATTGGCAGAAAAATAGACACTCAGACCAATGGAACAGAATAGAAAGCCCAGAAATAAAACCACATATATATGGTCAAGTAATCTTTGATAAAGGGGCCAACAACACACAATGGAGAAAAGAAAGCCTCTTCAACAAATGGTGTTGGGAAAACTGGAAAGCCACATGCAAAAGAATGAAACTCGACTACAGCCTGTCCCCGTGTACTAAAATTAATTCAAAATGGATCAAAGACCTAAATATAAGACCTGAAACAATAAAGTACATAGAAGAAGACATAGATACTAAAATCATGGACTTGGGTTTTAAAGAACATTTTATGAACTTGACTCCAATGGCAAGAGAAGTGAAGGCAAAGATAAATGAATGGGACTACATCAGAATAAAAAGTTTTTGCTCAGCAAGAGAAACTGATATCAAAATAAACAGACAGCCAACTAAATGGGAAATGATATTTTCAAACAACAGTTCAGATAAGGGCCTAATATCCAAAATTTACAAAGAACTCATAAAACTCAACAACAAACAAACAAACAATCCAATAAAAAAATGGGAAGAGGACATGAAGAGACACTTCTCCCAGGAAGAAATACAAATGGCCAACAGATATATGAAAAGATGCTCAGCTTCATTAGTTATTAGAGAAATGCAAATCAAAACTACAATGAGATACCACCTCACCCCTGTTAGATTAGCTATTATCAACAAGACGAGTAATAGCAAATGTTGTAGAGGCTGTGGAGAAAAAGGAACCCTCATTCACTGTTGGTGGGACTGTAAAGTAGTACAACCATTATGGAGGAAAGTATGGTGGTTCCTCAAAAAACTGCAAATAGAACTACCTTATGACCCACCAATCCCTCTACTGGGTATATACCCCAAAACCTCAGAAACATTGATACGTAAAGACACATGTAGCCCCATGTTCATTGCAGCACTGTTCACAGTGGCCAAGACATGGAAACAACCAAAAAGCCCTTCAATAGAAGACTGGATAAAGAAGATGTGGCACATATACACTATGGAATACTACTCAGCCATAAGAAATGATGACATCAGATCGTTTACAGCAAAATGGTGGATCTTGATAACATTATATGGAGTGAAATAAGTAAATCAGAAAAAAACAAGAACTACATGATTCCATACATTGGTGGAACATAAAAACGAGACTAAGAGACATGGACAAGAGTGTGGTGGTTACCAGGGGTGGGGGGAGGGAGGACATGGGAGGGAGGGAGGGAGAGAATTAGGGGGAGGGGGAGGGGCACAGAGAACTAGATAGAGGGTGGTGGAGGACAATCTGACTTTGGGCGACGGGTATGCAACATAATTTAATGACAAAATAACCTAGACATGTTTTCTTTGAATATATGTACCCTGATTTATTAATGTCATCCCATTACCATTAATAAAAATTTATTAAAAAAAAAGAATATTTCTGATTCCACATTCCAAACACACTCAGACACTCTTTGACATTTTCATATAGACACATACATTCAGAACACACACATTTACACATACACCTAAAACTAATATAAGGTAACTATAAATAAAAAATAAAAATATATATTTTAAAGATATGAAACACTCATCTGGATGTTGATACTTGACCACAGCACTTTATGCACATATGCTGGTTTACACTCACACTTAAGCAGACACACACAACACTCCCATATCACTACACACACTGAAAAACACCCAGACACTCAAATATTTTTATGCAGAACACACACATTTACACATACATGGATATCTGAAACCATAAATCTCTCTTGCTCGCTGTCTCACTCACACACATACACACATACCACACACCATGATTCATGGGAAGAGGTCAAAATCTTAACATTAACAGGAATTTGGAAAACATTGATTCCAGCCCTCATGGATGACCTTGGGGGCTTCAAGACTTTAGTGGAGAAAAGTAACTGCAGACGTGGTGGAAATAGCTAGAGGACTAGAACTACACATGGAACCTGGAGATGTAACAACATTGCCGCAATCTCACGGTCAAAGTTAAACGGATGAGGAGTTGCTTCTTATGGCTGATCAAGGCCAGTGGCATCACCAGACAGAGCCTGCCCTGGGGAAGATGCTGTGTAGATTGCTGGAATGACAACAGAGGAGCTCGGATATCACACACACACTGTGTTGATAACACAATGGCAGGGTTTGAGAAGACTGACCCTAATTTCAAAAGAAGTTCTACTGTGAATAAAACATTATCAAACCGTATTGTATACTACAAAGAAATTGTTCATGAAAGGAAGAGTAAATCAATGGCAGACTTCATTTTCGTCTGATTTTCAGAAAGTGCCGCCACCCCAACCTGCAGGCACCACCACCCTGGTCAGTCAGCTGCCACCAACATCGAGGCAAAACCCACCACCAGTGAAAAGATTACCAGGAACTGAAGGCTCAGATGATGGTTAGTGTGTGCTAACAATAAAGTATTTTTAAATTAAGGTATGTACTTTTTTAGATATGATATTATACACTTCATAGACTACATGATAGTATACATACAACTTTTATATGGACTGGAAAACCAAGAAATGTGTGTGACTCACTTTATTGAGATAGTTACTTTATCATAGTGATCTGGAACAAGCCCCACAGTATCTCCAAGGTATCTCCTGTCACTGAGAAGGACTAGCACCCAGAAAGATTTTAATACCTCACAAGTCAATAATGATAAGACATAAACTCAATTAAAGAAAATGGGCAAAATATTTTAAGATATTTTACCAAAGAATCTATACAAATGGCAAATACACACATGGAAAGAAGTGCTATATCATCAATTGTTAGAGATCTGGAAACAAATGCAATATGGTCCCGTACATAACTGTTAGAATGGCTAATATTTAAAATGGAAAAACCAGGAACTGGCAAGGATCAAAGGAAAGCGGAACTTTTAGACTCTTCCAGTACGAATGCAAAATGACACAGCCACTGTGAAATAGTGCGTGCTTTCTTATAAAATTAATCACACTCTTACTGTGTGACCGGAAATCCCACTGCTAGAGACTTAGCTAAGAGTAACACAAACACATGTCCTTCGAAAAACCTGTATGCAAGTGTTCACCTAGCTTCATTCTTTATAACTGCCCCAAACTGAAAACAACTCGGATGACCATCAGCTGGGAAACTGATCACCCAACTGTAGTGTGTTTACGTAATGAAATGCTATTCTGCTCATCAATCCAAAGAATGAATGACCGATACAGGCAACAACATGAATAAACATCCAGAGCAGTACATGGAGTGAAAGAAGGAGGACTCAGAGGGCCACATACTGCATGATTCCACTTATATGACATTCTGGAAAAGACAGCACCACAGTGACAGAAGACAGATCAGTGGCGGTTGCCAAGGTGTTGGGCGGGACGGTGGGGGGGGGGGGGCTGACTACCAATGAACCTGAGACGACTCTTACAAGTGATGGAAATGTATCATTGTGACTGTGGTGGGTGTGACATAGCCAGGGTATTAAAATAAACCAGGGGGCCACAGCCTGTTGATTACAGTAGGAATTCAAGGTTCATGCTGATGAGAGGGAGGGAGAAGGAGAAAGTTCTACTTTCCATCCAATTTCAGGTAACAATTTACAGAAGGGATAAGAGAATTAGAAAATCACCATTTGGCAACCATCTTATAACTGTTCCAGACCAAAAATCAGCAAAAGATGCTAAAACCAATGAGTGAAAATTGAATAAGGACTAGAATACTTACATGAACTCAAAGTATCTCTTACAAAAGGATAGCTAATTAGTTTTTAGTAAGTCCAAAATACTGATTAGGGAACTGTAAAGTGGAGAAATGAGGCAGACTTTAAATGAACATTATTAGTATGGGCACAAATTGAGGTTACTTGCTTCCTGATACAAGTACAGTGAAGAAAACAGCATCCCTTTTGTAATACTCCTGCCAAAAATATATATTAATATATCCTGAATCTAAGGATGAAGAAACATTAGATAAACCGAGAGATATTCTACAAAACAATGGGCTTGTACGCCTCTAAAATATCTAGGTCAAGAAACAAAGAAAAGGCCCTGGCCAGTTACTCAGTGGATAGAGCATCAGCCTAGTGTATGGACATCCCAGTTCGACTCCCGGTCAGGGCACACAGGAGAAGTGACCATCTGCTTCTCTTCCTCAAATCCTCCCCTTTCTCTCTCCCTGTCTCTCCAGCAGCCAGCGGCTTGACTGGTCATGTTGGCTTCAGGAGTTGGCTCAGTAGATTCGAGCATCAGCCCTAGACAGGGTTCCCAAGTGGATCCCAGTCGGGATGCATGTGGGAGTCTGTCTCACTATCTCCTCTCCTCTCACCTGGAAAAGGAAATAAAATTTAAAAAAGAAAAAAACAAAAAAAGGCTGGAGAATTGGTACACATTGAAGGAAATCAAAAAGATATGGCAATTAAATGAAACTCGACCCTGTATCGGTTACTCCACCAGAAGTTGTGTTTTTCCCATAGTATGCTCTCCTGCTTCCCCTCCCTCCACCCCCCCACTCACACTCCTCCGCCTCTTCCTCCTCCTTTACTTCCTTTTTCCTGTTGTTATAAATGATATTATTGAGACAATCATTGAAGTTTAAGTGGGGGTTTGGGACATACAGTATTCTTGGATCAATGCTGACTTTCTGATTATGAAAGAGGAGGAAATGAGCACAGGTATTTAGGAATAATAGAGTATCACATCCACAACATACTGCCAAATGGAAAGAAAAAGGAAAAATAAACAGAGACTGATGATACATGCATGCAGACAGACAGACAAGAGGCAAATGTGTCACAATGCTAATCATTCAGGAATGAGGACGAAGGCTAACCAGGATTTCTTTGTACAATCCTTGCAACTTTTCCGAGAGTTTGAAAGTATTTAAAAGAAAAAGTCAAAAAACAACAGCAGGACTTATTTCCCTTGCCTCAATTCTGTGTGTGTGTCTTGAATTTCACAAAGATATAAGTTCCACAAAGCAAAAACCATTACAGTCTTGTTCCCTTACATTCTCCTATTGTTGTTTCAGATTTTAAAAGAAGGCCTAAAAGCTTCAATATTAGGTGAAAAAGCATTTTTATGAAAACCATGAATATTGTACAGTCGTGTTTTCTCATTTATGTGATCGTTACTGGTGCTTTCCTTCAACTTGGTCACAGTTCAGAGCTGTAAATACATCCAGCTTTGTGACTTTCGCATAAAATCTACTTATTAAGGTTTCCTTCAAAAAAAAAAAACACCCCTGAAAAAAGTCTCTTGACCTGACACCACGGAGCATTGGAATAAAAAATACTTTTCTGGTGACATTTGAAACATTTGAAAACCCACAGTCACTTAGTGTGTGCTTACTGGAACTGAAAGCCTGAGCCTGGTCTGTCTGAGGTTTGTGGACATATAATTACCAGTATTAAATTATGTGTTTGACATTGACATACGGCCATATTTATTATTGCTATTAAATTGCTGACTACAACATGTGACACATTCTTCTTATGATAATATGTGGCCCTCGTCTAAAATAAAGCACTCTGCTTTCTCTTTGCAGGACGCTTGCTGACGAGGTCTCATAAACCGTGTGGACATTTATAGTGGTGGCCGCATGCGAGAAGGAAGGCCCAATAAAGTGCCAACAGCCTCTAAAATTAACCGAAGAACGCAAGGTTAAATGTTGTTATGTAAAATGTACAGAAGTTGATTAAAGGGGCAGGGGGATAGCTCTGACTATACAACCCAGAGTGTTGTTTTAGTCTAAATAGTTGGACATACCCATAACTCAACACAAGAACTCAACCAAAAGTAGAAGAAATTGAAAGTGCTGAGTTGTGAATCTTCAGGGTTTTTTTGTTTTGTTTTCCTGTCGTTTACCTAATTCATTCAAGTGTGAAATAGCTCAGACAATAGGCGATAAATAAAGGTACCCACAAAACCATCAGTTGCTTGTGTCCACAAGGTTGGGAAAATACAAAGCGCTCTCGTGGCCCCGCCCAATGCTGGGTAGAGACCTAGGGCTGAGGACAGAGTCCTCGATCCTACTAAGCACTTCCTAAAGCAGGTCAGACTTGCCCCAGGCCTGCCACCACAATCAGCACATTGTCACAGCTGGAAAGCCTGGAAGTGATGGTTAAACAAAACACTGGTGGGGTCCTTTTTGAGGGGACCACTGTTTTAAATATTCTCACTTTGTTTTGTTTGTCTACACTACTCTGCAGAAGGGCAGGGCTGGGCTCTCTGCCCGGGGAATGTACAGGGGACAAAGCAACACGCACTTGGGAAGGCGTTGGCAGCCCAGGGACAACAGTCCCTGTGAGTTGGTAGGAAGAGGGAGGATGCACTTTCACCATCAGAATAAAAGCTCTGAGTCAACAGAAGGCTCCTGAAAGGCCAGGAAGCATCTTCTATCATTTTCCGTATAGCCAGTCCGGCCTGACGGGGGGGCCCCATGCTGCCCTCCCCCACTACGGGAGATTGGCCATCTCATCGCAAACTGAGCTTCCATTCGTTCAGAAAATATGTCTACATTCTAACTGCAAATGAGAAGGAAAAGCACAGCCACAACAGGGTAGAACTGTGGCTTATACAAAGTTTTCAGGAGTTAAACGTAGTGCCCCATCCCCCAGGACCCCTGTCAGACCCTCAGGCTACCGCTCGGTATTGCTGGGCAATTATTGGCCTCTGTGCACTAGGTTTTAAAGCCAATCTTGTTCGGACAGCTGAGGGTTAGGAGCACTGCGTACTCACTGAGCTGGTGATCCTTTCAGAAGTGAGGTGCTCTATTTAAAAACCATCCTACCTACTGTCTCCAGCTGAACTGCACTGCGGTACAGGATAAGGTGAAAAGTTAAGTTTTTAGCCAAAGAAATAAAACAGTCGTCAATTTTTACAATCTGATTTTATTTCATTTTCTGATACCATAAGAAACTGTGCTTGGACCAAACTCAGAAACTTATATGTCAAGAGTTTTATTTCTCTCTGCTGGGCTGAGCCAGGCGGCCCTTAAAACCTACACACCATTGCTGTGAGCTGAGCTGAGCTGGTTTGGGTCTTGGACATTTTTAGGTACTTTTTGGTAGAAAATCAGTCAGTGAAGGGAGAAGAGGATTAGCTACCCCCCACAGCTCTCTGGCTTCTAACTAAAGCAAGTTTCAAACCGGACTCTGTGCCCCCTAGACATCCGTTAAAGAAGAGCGCACAAGAATTCCTCCACTGTGTTATAGAGATTCCATGAAGCCCCCGCTCTGTCTTTTCAGCTCTTCTGGCACGGGAGGTTAATTCAAGCCAGGACTGGCTAAATGATTTTTGGAGCCCAATGCAAAATAGAATTTTTTTTTAATGTAAATTGCAAGACAACAACAGCAAAGCATTAAACCACATTCGAGTCCCTTTCAAGCAGGCGGCGCTGGATGACAGCACAGGTCACAGGATCAGCAGCCCGTCGTGCACTCAGCACAGACACAAGACTCAGAGACAACAGTCTGTTCTCCACAACAAGCAATAGGTAACAAGAGATTTTTCCCAAGTCGATGGCTGGACAAATAACTGATTTGAAATCAAGCCATTCCCTCGCTGTAAAATGTTCAAATCTCACTGGGTTATTACACCCTACTAAGTATGGGGCATGTCTCTAAGACGTTTGAGTTCACCCACATACATGCAATCCTTTTCATTTTATCCATTTCTGAGGTGGCGAGCCCATGCATACGATTCCTCACACTGGTTAGCACACCACTGTTTATAAGGCAAAACTCACTTCTGATATTCAGTACGCTCATGCCCAAATCAGATACTGATGCAAATAATGTAAGTTCTCACAGTAGCTAGCTCTTGGTTTCTCATTCAAAATATAGAAAGCAGTCCTGAGGCAGTGCCTTCTGGACTCGGACGTACGCAGTTGCTCTGACAAAAGCCTGTCGAAGTTCCAGCCAGTGAGAAAAGACTCTGACGTGCGCATGGCAGACACAGCAGATACTGCAAGCATGTGACTTTCCATCAAAGCTGGGAATTCCCAACCAGATACAAGAAGATAAAAGAACGCGGTGGTGGCCTGACTACTGCTCAGCGGAAAAGCGTAATAACCTGTTGGGAGGAGAGAGTTGAGGTGGTGCCAGGACAAACCGTGTTTGGTTGTCCCCGGTTGATACAGGGGGATGCCCTCTTGCCTTGGAACTGATGCAAGTTATCATTCATGAGTGATGCTACAACTCTGTTTCCATCTTCAAGATCGGGCAGCTGTCAGCACCACCCTCCTCTGGAGTTAAACTTCCCCTCACTCACCTCTTTCCTCCCGCCTGTTCTCATAGATGCATCCTTCTGACAGAAATTCCTTAAAATATTTGGCAGTTAAGCAAAGCTTCCAGTAGGCCCTAGCCAAGCGCAAAGGATAGATAAAGTGAAAACTCTGAAGACTGAGGACAGAAGCCTTAGTCTGGGTGAAAGGAGAGAGGCGACACACACCCAGAACAAATAATGCCTCGGGGGCAGTCTGACCAAAGACAGACCTGGCCAGTGTAGGTCAAAGGGTGGCTCAAAAACCTTGATATCTTAATGCTGTCCTTCCTCCCATCTCAGAGGGTTAAGGTTTTATACACACCTCCCTAGTTAATCCCCACAGCAACCTACAGGAGCACTTAACGACAACCCCCTTCTCCAGACAACAAGACTGAGAGGTGAACTGATTCACCCATGACCGCACAGTAACTAAAAGGCAACCCTCAGCTAAAGCTTAAGTCCGCGCCATAATCTTCACACCACACTACTCTACTCACCACTTGTTGGAAGGAATGAAGACCATTACTGAGGATGGCGTACGGTTGAGACACTGATGGCCAGCATGAATGGAGAGAGAACTACTGCAGAAATGGATGGAGGCATGGATGGATGGTAGATGGATTTGACAGAGGGAGATAAAGAGAGAGAGAGAAATTAGATTAGATCATCACATTTTACTGTCTTCTGAATTCTTGCTCTTAGAGTAATCTAAAGGCAAACTTTGCTCATCTCAGTTGCTAGCACAACAAAGAAAAGCCAACCCAGCAGTTCTAGAGGGAGGAGATATGAGTGCGTCAGCGAGCCAAGGTTGGTGTCACTCCATAGTACCTAGAACCAGAAACAACGGAAACGTAATTCTACTGCCACAGTCCTATTATAAGCTTACAAAGTTGAGTCCTTCACTTAATAGTTAATCGTTGTTTCTGAAGAGTCCATAAAACACTTCATGATTCTTTGGCATATGGATTAATATGCCAGAAATGGACAGAACTAAGCCACCGGACGAAGGACACAGACACCATAAGACTCCACCAATATTCCTCAGGAGCTGTTTTAAGAGAAACCATGAGGCAAGGAAACAAAACAGCGGGCACTCTTATGTATGCGTCATTCCCCCCTTGAAACTGCGCATTTGGTGAGAAGTTCAAAATAGAACCATTTCGATTCAGTATTTTAAGTACATGATGAGAATGAAGAAATACCATAAATGTCTTTCAGAGAAATAAACAATTTGCCAATTAGCAGATGTGGAAGTCGATTACATAAGTGAGGTTTTCATTCTGGGCCAATGGCTCGACTGAGGTCAAAAGGCATCGACAACAAAGAGGGGAGGAGACTCTGTGCTTTCTACCATCCGCTGCAATCCGGAGTGCACACAGCTCCACAGGGAAGAGCTGCTGGTTATCGCTTCGACCAGATCCTGCTCGCTGACGTATCCCCGAGTCCATACCTCCGCTTCCTGTTTTCCCTCTTTGAGATTTTCTGATCTGTTCATTCTCCCCAGAATCATTTTGCCTGAGCTGATATCGCATGAGACCTTCTGTTTTGTTTTATTTTTACAATTCAAACTGTGCATCTGTCTTTGGATTTTTTGAGGCTTCCTCACCTGCTAGTCCCACACCAGATGCCCCTCGGTAGGACAGGAATAAAATAAAACGTTTCCACTGTGCAGTTTTTCCCTTCAATTATCCAACAGTCACATGATGCATTAATGTTAGCAGAATTCAGTCAGTTCCACAGAAGCTTTAAAACTATACATTATGTTACAATTTTTATGTTTTATGGCAGAAACATTACCTGATTAATCAAATATAAAATGAAATCTCCTGCAAAGCAATATAGATAAAGAAACGTATTAGAAACTATTTCTTGGTAATATTTCTAAATTCTGTATTTGTTGGTCTTATATTTAAAGTCTCATACTTCTTATTTATATTCTTGTTTCATATTTTTCCAGACATTTTTTTCCATTTCATTTTGATTTTCCAGATTTATTAGGCTAATATTGTATATTGCAGGAGTTAGTGAATGTTTTTGTAAAAAATAATAAATATTGTAGGTTTGGTGAACTATACACCATCTCTGTCATAAACACTCAGCTCTGCTGTTCTGCTACACAACAGCTGTTGAGATTACATAAACAGGTGGGCATGACTGTGTTCCAATATAATTTTATTTATGGGCAAAAATTTTAATTTTATATAATTTTTACATCAAACATTTTTTTTCCTTTTTTTTCTAAAGTGAGAAGGGGAGGCAGAGAGACAAGAGTCCTGCATGTGCCCTACTGGGATCCACCTGGCATGCCCACCAGGGGGCGATGATCAGCTCATCTGGGATGTTGCTCTGTTGCAACCAGAGCCATTCTAGTGCCTGAGGCAAGGTCATGGAGCCATCCTCAGCACCCGGGCCCACTTTGCTCCAATGGAGCCTTGGCTGCATGAGGGGAAGAGAGAGACAGAAAAGAAGGAGAGCAAGAAGGGTGGAGAAGCAGATGGGCGCTTCTCCTGTGTGCCCTGGCTGGAAATCGAAACCAGGACTTCCACACGCTTGACTGATGCTCTAACATATTTTTAACCATTTAATACTGTAAAGATCACTCTTGGCTCACATCCCTTCCTATGCAATGGCGGAATTCCTCCATCTGACTCACCCACCACTCAGAAAGAAGTTTAGTGCCTAACAGGCATCTGGATCAGGAAGAAAACATCTGTCTCACTTGGGCACGCTGCTTTGATCCATTTTCCAAATAAGCCAAAAAGTCATCAGTTTTGAATGGTACCCAGAACAAGAGGAGGTACTGCAACTTTTCCAGGGTGACACACAGGCTGCCCTGAGATGTGGGTCATATGTTCCAGGTTAACCCAGTGGTCCATGGAGTGTCCTTGTCAGGCCCTTACAGGTAAATCACAGTACAGATCTATTGGATTTTAAGACAAGTTCTACTCTCTCCTGGAGATAACTATTCTTCTTTTGCAATAGCAGCTTCTGGGCCGTCATGGGACTGAACGTTTGGCCATGCCTGCAAAGGTGCCGTGCGATTCCCATCATGACCTGGGTGTTGCCTGAATCACTGCACTTGAATTAGGGCCTGCACTGCAGCATTCATCATCAAAAGAAAAGGGAATACACAAAATTATGCTTGAGCAAGTATTAAAAGCAGAAGTTGGCTGTGTAACCAAGTAGCCTGAAGTCCATGGACTCCGTTCCTGCTACCTTTTCTCCTCTTTCCTTTCTACAGTAGACACCTGTGCTCTTAATGGAATTTCCCATGACCAAGTTACTGAGGAGGAAAAAGAAAGGGGAAGGATTTAGAAATGGTTCTGTATGCTCTGCCAACAGTACCCAAAGTAGACAGCGACATCTTACAACCCCCGTCTGGAGGGGCCGTAAAGAAAATTATGAGGAGGAACAAGATGCTCTGGAGTAGGTGAACGTACCAACATCTACCTCCCAGAACCAAAGTGAATTACAAACTAATTTTATGAACTATCATCTGGAAAAACCAACTTTGGACTAAACTAAGAGGACTCTTCAACCAAGGAACACTGAAGAAGCCACATCGAGACTGGTAGGAAAAGTGAAAACGTGGAGGGGGCTGCCCAGCTCCCCGGAGCGAATGGCAGCAGGGAGAGACTTGCGTGGCGGGAAGTGAGTTTAGCAGAGGGGAAACGATCCTGAGCTCCAGGAACAAAGAACCAGCCTGCAGCCCCAGAGCCCAGAAGAGGCGTGAGGACAGTATTTAGCTAGAAGCAAGTCAGGATACTGTTTGTGAGAAAGAGTCTGATATCTCAGATCAAGGATCCTTCTTAAAGGGACCGCGCAGAACATCTCTCTCATAACCACTCACCCGGGGTTCCTGGGGACGGGGGGAGACAGGAGAGGACCAGAGTAACAGGAAGAGAGTGTAATCTAGGAGGCACAGGGAGAATCATTTTGGGAGATAGCCACCCTAACCCCTAGGATGAGTCACTCCCCAAAGCTGAAGTGAATATTTCCCCCGGAAACAGCAATACCAGCAAAGGGAAGCAGGAGAGCAGCCAAACAAGCTCCCCCCGCGGAACTCAGAGCAGAGTCACATAGAAGGAGGGAGCTTTTGGGTCTAGAATAGCGAGTCTTACGGTCCGAGCTGCAACGCTCCCAACCACGTTACTGAGGGAGTGCTGGAGGGCGGGCAGCAGTGGAAGACAAAAGCGTGGTTCTGCTGGCAGGGGCGGAAGCCAGCTGTCCACCACTGGGCTCAAATGTGAGCTCAATCTTGCCTGGCTGGAAAGAAGGGGGTTGGGCAGAAGGGGGCGTGCAAAAGCGGTCAAGCTCAGCTGCCGGCAGCCTGTAATCCAGCCTGCAGGAGAAGGGCAGGAAACCTGAAAAGGGTGAAGACCAGCCCCTGAGCAAGGGCAGAGGAGCACAGCCTGGCCCCGCCCATGCAACCCAGGCTTGAGGTCTGATTTGGTAGCCGGCTCCTCCCGCGGGGCTGGAGCCAAAAGCCCAGAAGAGGCGGAGTTCCGCTAATGAGCTGAGCTTGGGCACGCAGTCCTGTCCGGCGGTAGAGCCAAGGCTAGCAGCCATTCCTCAAGCAGGCTCCTCCTCCAAGGGCAGGGCAAAAGCCCAAAAATAGGCGGAGACCCGCAGCTGAGCAAAGGTGCTTACCAGTGCCCTCAGGACCGAGCATAACCTCACACACGGGGGCGGGGCAAAGGCCAAGGCCACCAACGCCGGTGCATCCGAGTGCATGATCACAGCAACTCCCGTGAAGAAAAAATGCAGAGGCAGAGAAATAAAACACAAATAAACCAAGAGAAATCCCCAGAAAAGGACCTAAGAGAATTAGATATAACCAAACTACCAGATGCAGAGTTTAAAATAACGATTGTTAGGATGCTCAAAGATATTAGAACAACCATAGATGGCCATTACAAAAACCTAAATAAAGAGATAACAAATATAAAAAAGGACATTGAAATAATAAAAAAGAATCAGTCAGAAATGACAAATACAATATCTGAAATAAAGAATACAATGGAAGGAATTAAAAGCAGGATGGATGAAGCAGAGAATCGAATCAGTGAGTTAGATGACACAATAAATAAAGGTATGGAAGCAGAGCAGAAAAAAAAAAGAGACTCAAAAAGTCTCAGTAAACTCTAAGAGAGCTCTGTGACAACATGAAGAGAAATAACATCCACATCATAAGGGTTCCTAAAGAAGAAGAGAAAGAACAAGGGATAGAGACTTTGTTCAAACATATCATAGTGGAAAACTTCCCCCAATTAAGGAAGGAAAACATTACACATGTTCAGGAAGCACAGAGAACTCCATTAAGGAGAAACCCAAAGAAACCAACACCAAGACACATCATAATTAAAATACCAAAGCTAAATGATAAAAAGAAAATATTAAAAACTACTAGAGAAAAAAAGACTATCACCTACAAAGGAGCCCCTATAAGAATGACTTCTGACTTCTCAACAGAAACAATTGAGGCCAGAAGGAATGACAAGACATCTTCAAAGTAATGCAGAACAAGAACCTACAACCAAGACTACTTTATCCAGCAAGGCTATCATTTAAAATTGAAGGAGAAATAAAAAGCTTTACAGACAAAAAAAAAAAAAAACTCAAGGAATTCACTGCAACCAAACCAAGGCTGCAAGAAATGCTAAGGGACCTGTAGTAAACAGATCAAAGGAAAAAAAGAATATAGCAAAAGAGGAATACCGTTTTAAAGAATAAAAATGGCAATAAACAATTACATATCAGTAATAACCTTAAATGTTAATGGATTAAATGATTCGATCAAGAGACATAGGGTAGCTGCGTGGATAAGAAAACAGGACCCATACATATGCTGTCTACAAGAGACACACCTTAAATCAAAAGATGCACATACACTGAAGAAAAAAGGATGAAAAAAAATATTTCACGCAAATGGAAATGAAAAAAAAGCTGGGATAGCAATACTTATATCAGACAAAATGGACTTTAAAACAAAGACCATAGTTAGAGATAAAGAAGGACACTACATAATGATAAAGGGAGTAATCCAAAAGGAAGATATAACCATTATAAATATCTACGCACCTAATATAGGAGCACCTAAATATATAAAGCAGACTTAGACTTTGATGGACTTAAAGGGTGAGATCAACAGCAATACTATAATAGTAGGGGATTTCAATACCCCACTAACATCATTAGATAGATCCTCAAGAAAGAAAATTAACAAAGAAACAGCAGACTTATTGGAAACACTAGATCAACTCGATTTAATAGATATCTTCAGAACCTTTCACCCTAAAACAGCAGAATATACATTCTTTTCAAGCGCTGATGGTACATTCTCTAGGATAGACCACATGTTAGGGCACAAAAGCGGTCTCAACAAATTTAAGAAGATTGAAATCATATCGAGCACTTTCTCTGATCACAATGGCATTAAACTAGAAATCAACCACAATAGAAAAATTGAAAAACATTCAAACACTTGGAAACTAAATAGAACATTATTAAATACTGAATGGGTTAACATTGAGATCAAAGAAGAAATTTAAAAATTCCTAGAAACAAACGATAATGAGCATACATCAACTCAAAATTTATGGGACACAGCAAAAGCAGTCCTGAGAGGGAAGTTTATAGCATTACAGGCATACCCCAAGAAGCTAGGAAAAGCTCAAATAAGCAACTTAACCCTGCATCTAAAAGAACTAGAAAAAGAACAGCAAGTAAAGCCCAGAGCTAGTAGAAGAAAGGAAATAATAAAGAACAGAGGAGAAATAAATGACATAGAGGCTGAAGAAACAATACAGAGGATCAATGAAACCAGGAGCTGGTTCTTTGGAAAGGTAAACAAGACCGATGAACCTTTAACGAGACTCACCAAGAAAAAAAGAGAGAGGACTCAAATAAATAAAATTAGAAACGAGAGTGGAGAAATAACAACTGAGACAACAGAAATACAAAATATTGTAAGAAAATACTATGAAGACCTGTACGCCAAAAAACTAGACAACCTAGATGAAATGGACAAATTTCTTGAATCATATAATCTTCCAAAAATCAATCTGGAAGAATCAGAAAACCTAAACAGACCAATTACAACAAATGAGATTCAAACAGCTATCAAAAAACTCCCAAAAAAGAAAAGTCTGGGCCTGATGGCTTCACAAGTGAATTCTACCAAATATTGAAAGAAGAACTAACTCCTATCTTTCTCAAGCTATTTAAAAAATTCAAGAGGAAGGAAGACTTCCAAACTCCTTTTATGAGGCGAGCATAATTCTGATTACAAAACCAGGCAAAGACAATACAAAAAAAAAAAGAAAAATATAGGCCAATATCCCTGATGAACTTAGATGCAAAAATCCTCAACAAAATATTAGCAAACCGGATCCAGCAATATATGAAAAAAAAAAATCATACACCATGATCAAGTGGGATTTAACTTGGGGAGGCAAGGCTGGTACAATATTCGCAAATCAATCAATGTGATTCATCACATAAACAAAAGAAAGGAGAAAAACCACATGATAATTTGATTAGATGCCGAAAAAGCATTTGATAAAGTCCAGCACCCATTCATGATCAAAACTCACAGCAAAGTGGGAATACAGGGAACATAACTCAACATGATAAAGGCCATCTATGACAAACCTACAGCCAATATCATACTCAATGGGCAAACATTAAAAGCAATCCCCTTAAGATCAGGAACAAGGCAGGGGTGCCCCCTTTCACCACTCTTATTCAACATAGTTCTGGAAGTCCTAGCCACAGCAATCAGACAAGAAAAAGAAATAAAAGGCATCCAAATTGGAAAAGAAGAAGTAACACTATCATTATTTACAGATGATAAGATATTGTATATAGAAAACCCTAAAGTCTCAGTCAAAAAACTACTAGACTTGATAAATGAATTCGGCAAAGTGGCAGGATATAGAATCAATACTCAGAAATCAGAGGCATTTTTATACACTAATAATGAACTGTCAGAAAGAGAAATCAAGAAATCAACCCCCTTTACCATTGCAACCAAAAAAATAAAGTACCTAGGAATAAATCTAACCAAGGAGATTAAAGACTTGTACTCAAAAAATATAAAACATTGACAAAGAAATCAGGGAAGATACGAACAAGTGGAGGCATATACCGTGCTCATGGTTAGGAAGAATAAATATCATTAAAATGTCTATATTACCCAAAGCAATTTATAACTTCAATGCAATACCAATTAAAATACCGATGACTTACTTCAAAGATTTAGAACACAAATTCCAAAAATTTATATGGAACCAAAAGAGAACACGAATAGCCTCAGCAATCTTCAAAAGGAAGAATAAAGCAGGAGGTATCACACTTCCAGATATCAAGTTATATTATAAGGCCATTGTACTCAAAACAGCATGGTACTGGCATAAGAACAGGCATATAGATCAATGGAACAGAACAGAGAACCCAGAAATAAACTCACAGCTCTATGGACAACTGATATTTGACAAAGGAGGTAAGAAAATACAATGGAGTAAAGACAGCCTCTTCAACAAATGATGTTGGAAAAATTGGACAGCTACCTGCAAAAAAATGAAACGAGAACACCAACTTACACCACTCACAAAAATAAACTCAAAATGAATAAAAGACTTAAATGTAAGCCGTGAAACCATAAGCATCTTAGAAGAAAACATAGGGAGTAAGCTCTCTGACATCTCTCACAGCAACATATTTGATGACTTGTCTCCACAGGCAAGTGAAATAAAAGACAGAAAAAACAAATGGGACTTTATAAAACTAAAAAGCTTTTTCACAGCTAAAGACAATAAGAACAGGATAAAAAGACAAACTACACAATGGGAGAATATATTTGAAATTGCATCTGATAAGGGGTTAATAACCAAAATTTATAAAGAACTTGTAAAACTTAATACCAGGAACACAAAAATGGGCAAAAGAAATGAATAGACACTTCTCCAAAGAGGACACACAGATGGCCAATAGGCATATGAAAAAATGTTCAACATCACTAATGCTTAGAGAAATGCAAATTAAAACCACAATCAGATATCACCTCACACCAGTCAGAATGGCGCTCATCAATAAAACACAGAATAAGTGTTGGCGAAGATGTGGGAAAAGGGAACCCTCCTGCACTGCTGGTGGGAATGCAGGCTGGTGCAGCCACTGTGGAAAACAGTATGGAAATTCCTCAAGAAATTAAAAATCGAGCTGCCTTTTGACCCAGCTATATCACTGTTAGGAATATACCCCAAGAACACCATAGCACTGTTTGAAAAGAAGAAATGCACCCCCATGTTTATGGCAGCATTGTTCACAATAGCAAAGATCTGGAAACAGCCCAAGTGTCCATCAGAGGACAAGTGGATTAAAAAGCCTTGGTGTGTGTGTGTGTGTGTGTGTGTGTATACACACACACACACACACACACACACACACACACTATGGAACACTACTCAGCCATACGAAATGATGACATAGGATCTTTTACAACAACATGGATGGGCATTGATAACATTATACTGAGCGAAAGAAGTAAATCAGAAAAAAATAAGAACTATATGATTCCATACATAGGTGCGACATAAAGATGAGACTCAGAGACATGGACAACAGTGTTGGGGATACAGGGTGGGGGAAGGAGAGGGGGGGTTGGGGGAGGGGAGGGGCACAAAGATGATGGCTTTTCAGCATTTGCCATATTCCCCCTTTAATCTATAGACAGACAGTAAATATTCACTTATGGTGTTTCCACTATAAAGACTGCTGTCTTAGGGACAAATGCTGATGAACTATTTCAGCAGTTCCTCCTTCTTCAAAGACTTATATGTCTACATAGAGCTCCATGTTTCATAGGACATACTCAAGCTCACTCCATGCTCCCTGGAGCTTTAGCACAAGGGAATGCCCTTTTTTTCTCTCTCTTTTCTTTTTTTTTTAATTTTTGTTGTATTTTTTCTTTTATTTATTTATTTTTTGTATTTTTCTGAAGATGGAAATGGGGAGGCAGTCAGACAGACTCCCGCATGCGCCCGACCAGGATTCGCCTGGCATGCCTACCAGGGGGGAATGCTCTGCCCATCTGGGGTGTTGCTCTGTTGCAACCAGAGCCATTCTAGTGACTGAGGCAGAGGACATGGGGCCATCCTTAGTCCCTGGCATGGCTTTGCTCTGGTGGAGCCTTGGCTGTGGGAGGGGAAGAGAGAGACAGAGAGGAAGGAGAGGGAAAGGGGTGGAGAAGTAGATGGGCGCTTCTCCTGTGCACTCTGGCTGGGAATCAAACCCGGGAATCCTGCACACCAGGCCAATGCTCTACCACTGAGCCAACCAGCCAGGGCCTAGGAATGCCCTTGTTGATCAAGCTACCCAAAAGAAAATTATATGGAGCAACCATGACAGACCGAGCAAGTCAGTCTCATACTATGCATCACCAGAACGCTGCAACCCAGTGTGAACAGTTTCAACTTTCTCGGGAAGCAGAACGGCAGATTGGGAAATCCTGTCCACGGGGTCCTATACTGCTCCTTCATTTGGAGTTAACCCTCAAGGACCCCTACCAGGACAACTTTGTCAGATGGATGTTACTCATATACCTTCATTTGGCAAACAGTCATATGTCCACATTACAGTGGATACATATTCCGGATCTATACTAACCTCTGTCAGAACAGGAGAGGCTGCTAAGTATGTTATAGCTCATTGTCTGTATGCATTGTACTATTATTGAATTTCCTAAAATGGTTAAACTGAAAATTCTCCTGCATATGGAGCAAAAGCATTTACTGTATTTTGTCATTCTTACAATCTTTAAAGTTAAGATATTATTAAAGTGTACTCAGCAAACATTTTAAGGTCAATTAAAAAAAAAGTTAAAGGGGGTAGTCATATCCTGGAACTCCTACGGGTCTACCATATCATGCTTCTTACTTTAAAAAAAAATTTACATTTCTTTTGAATGCTGATGAACAGGTGACACCAAATCTTTTTTGCCTGCAAACTACTACCTTCTCTATTAGATCCAGCTAATAACACTGTTTAGTCTTTTTCCAAATAGCTCCAGATATATAGAAAAGATTTATATAGGTGGATGGGGATCCTCAAACCCCTCAGTGAGATCTTCTGAGCATGGCTTTTAAGATACCTAGAGGCAGAAAAAGCCCAATAGAGATCAGGGGAACTACCGGCTTTTAGGATACACCCTTAAAGGCTCCAACACCCCAAAGGGGTCTCATAGGATGCCATCTGGGTCCTGCTTCAATAGTGGAAAGGAAGGTCATTGAGCTAAAGCCTGCCAGGCTTACATGCCTCTGCTGTGTGGAAACAGGGACACTGGAAGGTAGGCTTCCCCCTCGCTCCTCTAAGGGAGGGTTCAGTCTCTTCCAGCCCTGATCCAGCCACCTATGACCTAACCTTGCCCAGAAAGCTGAGGTTTGCCACTGAAGGCTGAAGGTGCCCAGGGCCGTCGGCCCCATCTACAACACTGTGGACGAGCCTAGGGTATTTCTTCCAAGAAGCAGGTAAACTGATCTCATTTGCACAAGGGCCACTTCACTATGTTTTGCCTGAATAGTCAGGTTTTTTATTCTTCCCTCAAAGATCTCTGTTGGGGGTGTTGATAGTCCTATTTTCTGCTGCTTTGCTTAATATATAGTGTTTCCTTTATCTCTCCTACCTCAATGCCCCACTCATATTTCAGGCTGGGACCTACTCCTAATTTAGAGCTCTCTTTCCCCCTTTTGCCAACTTCTCTTATGAATCCACCTTTGCCACCCAGCTTAGTGTATCCCAAATTTCTCTTGACCATGCCACAGTCGCAGAGCTCCAGGGAAAAGCAACCTGGTCTCATCTCTCCAAGCAGAGGAGAACAGAAGCTCCATATCCACACATGCTGCAGATGGCTTTTCCAGTCTACATGAATCATTACCAGCTACAAGCAGTGGTCACTGGGACTTGGACATGAGCTGCAAAGTATAGAATGCTGACAACAATTCCAGTGCCATGAGGACTTTTCCTGGATGTGGACTTTTCCTGCTCCCTGTGACAGCTCCTAACAAACTGAACTGTGGTTGGGTTGCATTTTTCAGGGATTTGACATGGTGATGGGGCCAACTTGGACTTGGTGAACATGTTAAGGACACTACTCTTTTATAGATTTTTGCTGTATTGGCCAAGAGTTTGCTTAAAGGCTCTTAATCACTGTAAAAAAATAGAAGACTGGATAAAGAAGATGGGGCACATATACACCATGGTATACTATTCAACTAGAAGAAATGATGACATCGGAGCACTTACAGCAGAATGGTGGAATCTTGATAACATTATGCAGAGTGAAATAAGTGAATCAGAAAAAAACAAGAACTGCAGGATTCCATACATTGGTGGGACATAAAAATGAGACTAAGAGACATGGACAGGAGTGGGGTGGTTATGGGGGGTGGGGAGAGGGAAGGAGGGAGAGGGGGAGGGGGAGGGGTACAGAGAAAACTGGATAGAGGGTGACGGAGGACGATCTCTCTTTGGGTGATGGGTATGCAACAGAACTAAATGACAAGATAACCTGGAAATGTTTTCTTTGAATATATGTACCCTGATTTATTGATGTCACCCCATTAAAATAAAAATTTATTTATTAAAAAAAAAGAAAAATTATGAGGTTGGATCCTTTGATAGGCATGACTTCAATCGAATGCCATTATTTGCCTGGTCTGGAAGGAGAGACTGCCCGAGTGGCCACTACCATCTCATCTGCGGAGGCGGATAGTTTATGGCAGACACTCAGGGCCTTCCCAGTGACTCCAAAAACACAGGGCACCAAGGGCTTTTCCTCACTCCTTTGCCATGATGGATGTCTGCCCAAATTTCTGTACCCCTCACACCCTTCCACCTGTCACGTTCAATACTGGCATGTTTCATTAACTAGGAAGTTATAGAATGGATACAGATAAGGATGGGTATAATAGACAAAGAAAGAAACAAAAGATATAGCAATTGATGAGGAAGAGGTAAATAGAACTTGTTTGTCTCATAAAAAGTATTCATACAATACAGCATTTACTACTGGCTTTCTAATGGATGGAAATTAATATCTCTGAAGAATAGGTGAGCAGTAAAAGAAGTAGGAAGCTACCTTTTTTTATAACTGAGCCTCCCGTTCCATTTCTGACCTCATTCACATTTTAACTTGCCAAAGTCTCTTCTACAGTCTGACTACTTGCTCATATCTATGCACTTTCAAAATTATTTTTATTAAATATGGAAGAAAGCAAATCAAGACTTTTTTTAGATAATCTGCATTTTAGCCCAGAAGTCAAAACTACTTCTTCAATCCCAGTGGCTTAAATTAAATAATTTATCTGGAAGTATACATCTTAGAAGCTGAAAGAAATGAGGTAACGTGCATGCACAATGAAAGATACAACTCACTTTACATCCAGTAACGAGAGGACGTGAAGATAAGGCCTTAAGATAGAATGACTACCTTAAAATGTTAAAAACAGTCATAAGAGGGAGATCAAGGTATCAAAAGGTAGACCTGAGGACCATTAAATATGATTAAATTAAAATGTAACTTTTGATTCAATCCAAAGAAATGAGTTGTCTAAAAAAATTATTCAGAGGCCACATAATCAGCTCTCCTGGGTTTTATGAAAGGGATTCCTGCATTAAAGAGAAATTAATGTACTATACATAACAACCTAAAATCCTACCAATGTTGCAATTTCAGGACAAAGATAACTGTTCTGAACTACAAAAGAGGGAGTTTCTTTTCCAGCCTGTATCACTGTCTTAACCTTTTCAAATGACTTAAAGAAAGGATTTAACAAACAAAAAGTGTCAAATGAAAAGTTAGAAAGTTTTTGTTTTGTTTGTTTTGCTAGTTTAAAGGCAAAAAAGAAAGTCATTCCCAGAAATTCTTTTAGACCAGTGGTAGTCATCCTTTTTATACCTACCGCCTACTTTTGTATCTCTGTTAGTAGTAAAATTTTCTAACTGCCCACTGGTTAGAAATGCTGATTTATAAAATAGGGAAGTAACTTTACTTTATAAAATTTATAAAGCAGAGTTACAGCAAGTTAAAGCATATAATAATAATTACTTACCAAGTACTTTATGTCGGATTTTTGCTAAGTTTGGCAGAATAAATCTTTATAAAACAACTTACTATAGTTATCTATCTTTTTATTTATACTTTGGTTGCTCCGCTACCACCCACCATGAAAGCTGGAATTCCCACTAGGGGGCAGTAGAAACCAGGTTGACTACCACTGTTCTAGACCAAATGACAGGTATAGAAAACTTTCTGTAATACACTATATACCAACTAATATATAGCAAAGCTCTGACTCATATGGTAGAAGTCAGTCTCACTTGGCAGTCTCTCGCTCAACACACTATGGGAAGAATCACAAGGTTTAAGAATATTACAGATTAAAGATTTCTCTTAAGAGTTGCTAAAAAAAATCATTTGAATGACTCATTTTCTGGATGCTAAATTTCACAATATTGTTTTGTCCTGTAGGTTTTATATATTATTCAAGCAAAACAAAGAAATAATGAAGGAACATAGAGGTTAAGAATTTTTTGTATACAGTCTATAGTAGATTAAGAAATATGTCTATTGTGTATAAATCAGGGCACACCTTCCCTTAAATTATTCAGGTTGTTATTAAGCACTTAATAACTGCACTTGACAGGAGTTTAGAAAAGATAAACCTTAACCCCTAATATTCTAATATCTGTCAATCATGCTTACCAACCTTGACACAAAACTTCATCGGCTATCTTTTTCCAAGCTCCACCCTTTCCAATTGTCTCCTCCCTCCACCTCTCTTGCTAGTTCCTTCACTGACCTCAGAGTGACTTTGTCCTACTGAGAAGAAATACCCTGTACTCTCTATTTCCACGAGTGTGCTTTGAAACTAGTTAGGAATGAGCCGTGAAGAGATGAGGAGGTGCCACCTAAGATGGGGGGGGGGGTGTCCAGACGGAGGAAAATAGAAAATGGATGCTATCCTTAAAGCCAAAAGGGAAAAAACGCACTTCAAGGAGTACAGATGCTCCTGTATAAATTCTATTATTGGGTCCAGTAAGGTAAGGACAGGAAAAGCCCACTGGGTTTAGCAACACGGAGGTCATTGAAGACTTTGAGTCCTCAGTGTAGTGGTAGACGTCACCGCTTCACCGCCAACTAGCTGTGTGACTGTGGGAAATCTTTGAGTTTTGGTCTCTCAAATCCTCAGTCTGGAGATGATGATGATGACAATGACCGTAAGTCATAATACAAAGTGTGGTGATGCCAATTAAGTGAGATAACATATATTAAATGCTCAGCACAGCGTCTGTCTCATCAAACACTTTCAAATGTTAGCTGACTGGTAGTTCTGGAAGAGTAAGCAGAGGCTGAAAATGAACCAATGCCCCCCTCTCTCTTCTTTCTAACACAGACACTAGGAGGATTCCATAGCTGTTTGCCCACATGCATCTAATGGGTCTTCAGTTTCCCAACTCTTCTGTCCTCTTCTCCCCAAAATCTTAAAGTTATCCTCTCCAGTACAGTGCTTCATTTGCAAAATGCAAGTTACAGTGTTTCCATGAGGCAATGCAGCATAATGTTTTGAGTGGCTCCAGTTGCTTTTCAAGGAAATGTATGTGGTATAAGAAATGAAGGAGCCAAACATCTCCTTTTCACCTGAAACTCAGACCCCAAGTTCCTACTACCATCTACACAGCTTTCCATTACCACTGAATACATGTGCAGAGTAAATATGCATATGCAATAACAGAGAAATACACAGCCTTCAAATTTATTGTAACTAATAAAACTGTGTGCTGAAATGCTTCTATCTGTCCACAATATGTCTCTGATAGAGAACTGGTGACCTAATAAAAAATTTTTTTGAAAAACCTTAATTCCCATTTGACATTCTTCATAGTACTAATCCCTGTGCTGACAGGTGGCTGGTAATTTCAAAAGTAATTACAAAGATACTATCTGCAGATGTTTGGGAATGTACTACAAATTCTTGTAAATGGGTGCCATAGGAGTACGTGGGAAATGGCAGCTATTAGAACTTTTATGATAAAGAGACACATTCTCTTTGGGAACATCTGAAAGACCTTGTGTGTGAAAGAATTAGAGGTGGGAGACAGGGTCCATGCAGAGAACTGTGGTGTTACATAAGTATACACGGCAAGATGTCAGCAAGACACTGATTTGTTGCAAGGATATTCTAAGTCCTCACCCTCCATCACCTCCCTCGTGGGCTCGACTTCAGGACAAAAGCCAGATGGAGAATCCCTCCCTTTCCTTTTTCCAACAAAAGGAACAAACTAGGACAATATATCAAGTTTACAATTGCTAACAAAAGTCAATGGGTGTACACAGATATATTTTCTTCCTACAAGTGTTCTTTAAATGAAATGTTCTGCATATAGCTGGAATGCACGGATGATTATTCAACTTCTCAAATGATGACAGTCTCAAAAAAGGCCAAGTATTACTTATCAGCAGCTGCATTTTACAGAACAAATTAAAATATTGCCTATTTACACCAGGAGCTCAGGGCCTTATTCAAAGACAGCTTCCTACTAGTTCTAATTCTATTTGACATTATTTCTGAAATTGTGAAGTGCATCAGCAGAATATACCTTGGCCACGGTTAAATCTGTCACTATTAATGATAATGAGAGCCACATAAGATGTGTGGACCAACGCATTACACGCATAATTTGTCTTCCATTGATATCATGTTTCTCAAATTATCCCTCATTTCCTTTTGTAGAATAAAAGAGATCTGTCTATAAAAATGCCCTGCAGTCTATTAGTAGGAAATATTCATCTCCAGGAAAATATTTAAACATTTGTTTCTTGTATTAAAGCAATACGTACTGTTTACAATAATCATGGCCCTTGATCACAACATTCTTTACAATTTCAAGTCAAAAATTGCTAACTTAAATAGTTTGATAACTCATCGCTACCAGCCCTGTTCCAGAGATATTCAGTAGGATAAATTGCATTCGTACGAAATTTTGTGAAGCTCTTCCACATGCCTTTTATTTTTAAGGTTTCAGTGCGATCCAGTAAAATAGGCAAAGTCAATTACTCTGGTTTTATCATCCATGGCTCTGAAGCAGGAAAATAAAACAGCTTTTCGAATTATTTGGCCAATACACACACAAACCAGAATATATGAATTGCGATCTTGTGGTTCCTACACTTCTGACTATTGGTACAACAAAAAAGGTCATGTCCAACTCTTTCACAGGTATTCATATTGGCTTCTGTATATCAGAGAACAAAACTGACTCAGAGAGAAGTCTGCCTCTGCCTTTTCACCTGGGATGTGACCTCTAGGAAGAATGTTTGCATTTACTTGGGTCCTGGGCCACCTGATGTCTAACAATGTGAATGACAATGAGGGCTTTGAACCATGCATACTGCTCACAAAAATTAGGGGATATTTTCCAAATGAATATAAAGCAATATAGTACCTGGACCACCTCTAGTGGAGATCAACTAAAAATCAGCCATGTGGGGTGTCAACCATGGAGCCCCAGTAAAGCTCTGGACCCTCAGGCTCAGATGAGCTTCCTTGCTTAGCAATACTCTGTGCATGTGATCACACATGATTGCTGGGAGAGAAACACCGCCTGTGACCCCACAGGGAGAGGACAACTGGGACCTCCTGGACTCTGTCCCGTGCACTCATTCCCTTCACTGATTGTCATTTGTATCCTCTCTCTGTAATAAGCCACAGTTGTTGAGTATAAGATTTTTTAGTGAGTGCTGTCAGCAAATTACTGAACCTAAAGGTGGTCTAAACCTGAAGCCTCAAACTTGAGATTGCTGTCAGAAGTGAGGGGAGTCTGGTGGACAAAATTCTCCAACTTTGCTTTGGCTAATTAATTATTCACTTCATATGAATGCAATAGGTCTTCATAGGATCAACTGGTTTGTCCTTACCTTGAAAAGAAACTGATTTTAATGTCATCAAGAAAATGCCATTTATCATCCACACAACTTTGTGAGAATTACCAAGACTTTAATTATACCACCTGACCGGGTAGTGGCGCAGTGGATAGAGTGTCAGACTGGGACACGGAGGACCCACATTTGAAACCCCAAGGTTGCTAGTTTGAGTGCAGGCTCATCTGGTTTGAGCAAGGCTCACCAGCTGGAGCCCAAGGTCGCTGGCTTGAGCAAGGGGTCACTCACTCTGCTGTAGCCCCTGATCAAGGCACATATGAGAAAGCAATCAATGAACAATGAAGGTGCCACAACAAAGAATTGATCCTTCTCATCTCTCTTTCTTCTTGCCTGTCTGTCCCTATCTGTTCCTCTCTCTGTTTCTCTCTGTCTCTGTCACACACACACAAACAAAAAGAACTTTAATTATACCAATATAGAAAAGAATCATTTAGTGTGTTTCCTCTTTCAACAGTAGTCAACAGTCTTTACTATGGTAGAAAAAAACCCAAACTATAATATAATGCCAATGTATAATAGCTCTTTTGTCTCTGTTACAACAAAGCCATGTATCATTTCTACTTGCAAAGCATTAAATCAATTCTTTGGAAAAAATATTTGGCAGCACAAGTCAAATAATAGTAAAAAAATATAGTAAAAGAATATCCTGTATTAAGCCCGAAAAACACTTAGAAGACTAAGAAACTGATATGTGTAACTAATCCAACTTGGAAAGTGTGTAAGTTGGTTCATAAAGTTTTACTTATTACTTGAGCAGAGAACTCCAGGATCTACATTGCCCATGCTCGCAAACTGATTGACTGTGTCTTCAATATCACTTAAAGCAAATTCAAAAGCACCCAACAGGCAACTCCTCTTGACAACAAAGGGGAGCTCAGCATCGGTAGCATTTACACACCCTTATTGTATCCAGGTTCAAGTCAACAGCTATAATCACAGCAGAGGATAGAAGATCTCACATTCATGAGCACAAATAGTTCTCTTTATAGGCCCTCTGCTTTCCAGGTTCATGAATCTGTGAGAAACAACAGAGTTCATGAGGATTTTCCACGGGAAAATGTTCATAAATCTCAGTAATGGCCCAGTGACCATTTCATCAACATCACACTGAGTTTCATCATAAGGTCAAGGTGAGTAACTTCCTATTGGAAATGCAGATCAAGAAATTGGTAAAAAAGGCCTTCATGTCTTTGATTAGAAAATCATTTCTCCCAAATTCTTTCTTCACCAGCTTTTTCCATCCCCTGCTTTCCTCTTTTCCCATTTTTTTTCCCATGTAGCAAATCCCTGCTCTTTGTACAGGACTCAGATCACATATCACATCCTCTCTGAAGCTTTCCCTGACAACCCTGCCTCCCTCCCTCAGGTCATCACCCCATCCCTCCTGCTCCGTCAGCCCTTAGCATCTCCATCCATTAGTGCTCACGTCTCTGTATTGTAGCTGCTCGTGGCCCCTTTTCCATTTTGGTACTGCAGCATTTAGCAGGGCCACAAAGTAGGCATTCAGTCAATATTTATGAAATCAATAGATAGATAAATGAAAGAAAAAAATAACCCTGTGATTATGGCTGGTTATATTTATAATTATACCCAGAAAACACTGATAGCCATAAACATTAAAATGAATTACAGCCTAACTTGTGGTGCCACAGTGGGTAAAAGCGTCGACCTGGAACTCTGAGGTCGCCAGTTCAAAACCCCAGGCTTGCCTGGTCAAGGCACATATGGGAGTTGATGCTTCCTGCTCCTCCCTCTGTTCTTTCTATCCCTTTCTTCTCTCTGTCTCTTTCTCTGTGTCTCCTCTCTCTAAAAAGATGAATAAATAAAATGTAAAATAAAAAATGAATTACAAAAATCTTCATGAATTTAAATAAGAAGTAAAGAAAATTTCAAGCAATTTCTACTACTGTAGCAGTACCAAATGGCAATACTGAATTCCTACTCCTAATAGAACAAAACTGACCACACAAGAAAGACATTTTTACCCCTGCCTCAAGTTGTTCAATATCCATCATCATCTGAATAGTCCTGATTGCAATCTAAATGGTCTGTCTGACTTATTCACCTGAAAACAATATGGCCAGCATGTGAGGAACCAAAAAACAATGGGTAATACATTCAGGGGGCATAGTCATCGCACACAATAACCCCTCCTGAATTCAGGAAGTGAATTCTCAGACGATGCGAATATTGAAACCACATCAAAAACACAGTCCCGTTCCACAGGTTCATGGGAGCATTGAACCACTGACTTTCAGTGAGAGAGGGGACTAGAAAACAAGCCGGCAGGATGCACACAAATCCTTGCAAAGCAAGTGAGGCCTCCTTTACTGTCCAGATAGACACCAAAGCCCCAAGACACTGTAGGGACTAGAGAAGCTCACCCTTCCTGCCAACTCTGGTTCACATTAATGGGAAACGACTGACCAAACTTGAAAGGTCCGTTGAACATTTTTATCTCCCATCAGAACCTCTGAGCAAGCAGCCTCTGGCTACCACCTATACATCGTATAAGAGGGACTGAGATCCTTTGTGGAGGACACAGCAGTTCTTGTGAAATAGAATGCTGACAGCTTCTAATAGGAGTAACTTTCCTCAGGAAGATAGGGAGAGTAATTCAGTTTACGGAATAACAAAGCAAAGTTTAGGGGCTTGAGACTTAAATTGTTTCTAAGACAGTGCTATTCTCATCCTAATATTTCATTTATATATTTATTTTGCATCATTCTGAGTCATTACTACAGACTACCACTTGTCTCTAACTAGTCATCCCTCAAATATGGGCATTTATTATCAGTTCCTAGAATACTATAGATGCTCAATAAATATTTATTAAGTGAACCTGTGCAGCTTGGGCTGCCATGACAAATACCATAGACATGGTGGTGTAAACAACAGAAATGGATGTTTTCACCGTTCTGGAGGCTACAAGTCCAAACTCAATGTTCAGGCCACTTCAGCTTCTGGTGAAGGCTCTCTTCCTGCCTTGCAGACGGCCACCTTCTCATGTGGCTTTTTCTCAGTGAGCACAGAAAGAGAACTTTGGTGTCTCTTCCTCTTTTTTAGAAAGGTACCAGCCCTCTTGATTAGGGACCCACCCATAGACCTCATTTAACATTTATTACCTCCTCATAGGCCCCATCTCCAAATACGGTCACATTGGAGGTTAGGAGCTTTGACCTATGAATCTGAGGGAGGGACACAATTCAATCTCTACAATTCATGTCCTTGTCATATGCAAAATACATTAATTTGATCCTCACAGCCCCAAAAATCTTCACTCATTCCAGCCTCAATTCTAACTTCCAACGTCTCATATACATATCATCTAAATCAGACATGAGTGAGACTGGAGGTCTGATTCAACCCAAGGCAAAATTACTCTCCAAAATTCCCATGAAACCAAACAAGATAGATGCCTCCAAAATGCAATGGTGCAAGAGGAAAAGGAAAAATAGTCTCATTCAAAAGGGGAGAAGTCAAAAGAGGAAGGGGTGATGAGTCCCCAGCAAGGCAAATCCCATAGATCTTAAGGCTTGAGAATAATCCTCTTTGGTTCAATGCTCTGCCCTCTAGGCCCACTAGGGTAGCAGCAACAAACCCACAGCTAGGCAGGACAGCTCTGTCCCTTCAGCTCTCGGCCAGAGTCCTCCCTTGATGCACTGGAGGGGACACCTGGTCTGCCAAAACCGGAGAATTTGAAACTATAGGGGAACCAGCCCTGCCTGTTCAGCACGTGGTAAAAGTGGCCACCCTGATGTTCTCTGAGTCACCTGCAGGGTCATTCTTCTCTTTCCAGGAGGGACAGGGCAGTGTGCAGCAGCGTGGCTCCAGCCTCCGCTCCTGCAGAATGTCAGAGTCCTCTCACCTTCATTTTCCCCCACCTCTACCCCCCTTCAGTTCAGACTGGCAGGGTCTCTACTTGCATAATCCCATAACCTACCCAATGACAGGTCGGCCCCACCTTTGGTGTTCTCTTCTGAACACAGCCTCTCGATTTTTTTGTAATATGGACAAGTAAAAAATTTTCCAAATCTTTAAGTTCTGGTCCTTTTAACTTAGCAATTTCTTCTTCCATTCACCTCTTGCCTCTCGCATATTTCTGTATAAACAGTCAGAGGGACCCAGACCACACCTTCAACATTTTGCTTTGAAATGCCTTCAGCTAAATATGCAGTTTCACAGCTTGTGAGTTCTCCCTTCCATGAAATACTAGATTATGGTTCTACCAAGTTGTCACTTTGTAACGCGGACTGCCTTTCCTCCAACTAATTGTTGATGAACTGTTCCTCATTTCGGAGATCCCACCAGAATGATCTTTAACAGCCATATTTCTATGAACATTCTGTTCATCAATTCTGGAGGCTGTGAGTCCCAAATCAAGGTTCCACCAATCCAGTTTCTGGCGAGAGTTGTCTCTGGGCTTGCAGCTGGCTGCCCCTTTCTGTGTGCTCACACGGTCTTTCATTGCTGTGCACAGGGAGAGAGCACTGCTCTCTCTGCCTCTTATTATAAAGGCACCAGCTCTGCTGGTGGAGCCCACCCTATGACCTCAGTAAGTCATTATCACCTCCTCACAAGTGATGCTAAATGCAGTCACATTGGGGTTTAGGACTTCAACATGAGAATTTTTAGAGGACACAATTCAGTCCAAAGCAGAACTGAAGATCAAACCCAGAAATCTGCTTTAATTATGGCTTCTTACTCCTAACACATTTGTAAAGCACGTTATAGTTTACAAGTCTTTTTCCTGGGCCTTATCACACTTTACACAATGTATACAAAGACTTGGACCACAAAAAAGAGGAAACCATCTAGAATACCGTAACAAAGAAATGTCTCCCAACCCCACTCTCCTCATGAACTTCGCTCTTGAACACGAGTGAGAACAAGATAAAGAACTGATTTATCTGATGGATTACTTTATATGTCTGTCCCATGCAACTGCTTCATTACAGTGTCTTAAACTTGTCAAAGAAAAGCCTAATACATTGCAGCAAGCACATTCTTGGCTGACAGCGAGGTAAAGTTTAGCTCCACAGGTCCTTGCTATTAATAATGGTGGTATTGTTGACGTTAGATGCAGGTCTAAGAGACAGCTAAACTTCTCTTCATCAGCATAAAACTTGGCCAGGCCATTTTTTAATTATTAGTGTGTGTGTGTGTGTGTGTGTGTGTGTGTGTGTGTGTGTGTGTGTGTATAAGAGAGAGATTTACAATCCCATGGCTTTATCAAACAGATCATTAGGTTTTTGAACTGGGAATTTCTTTTCTGAACTATTTCAGTACAGATAGCCAGCTGGAGTCTATTGGTGGTTTCTGTGTATGTATGTTAGGGAGGGTATGAGGGGGACTTGAAAAAGGGAAATGAAGTATCAGGGCCTCAACTGCAACATGTTTCACCAACTATTATAGGTTTATTATGGAGTAACATTTGCAAACAAATGTAAAATTGCCTTTAAGGCAGAACAGGTCAGAGAAGCAACTTCATTGTCCTTATTTTTATTGACATCTATAGAAGGTCAAATATTTTTATGATTTCATCCCAAATTTGTTCTCATAACAGGTATTTTTCACTACTTTGAAAAATATGCCTTAAGATAATCAATCGATACTGCAATATTCCATCCATTGTAAAATTAGTACTAGAAATCAAGCAATACCTGTATCAACTCACACATCAGATAAATCTAATTATATTTGAAAGTTTGGAAATGAACATTTTAAAAAAAGACTCTAAAAAACAATAGTGTGACCTAATTATTACTCTGGCCCTCAAGGAAACTCACCTGTGTTGTTTTTCCTTGGTTTGTTTTAACTATTTAAATTGTTTTCTAATGTCATAGCCATTGTAGGCTAAGATGAGGCTTGCTGAAGCCTTCAGAGCAGCTGCCAGGAAGAGGGGGCTGGAGAGAGTGGGGCTTTAGCTTTGGGAACTGGGTTATGAGGCCAACCTCAGAGAAGATAATCAGAAATCCCAATAAAAGTGGCCAATGTATGATAGCAAATCAGGCTCAAGCCAAGCCAACATCTTTACATACTGGGTCTAGTCTAAGTATTGGACTGTGAAAACAAGAAATTCCAGTCAGTGCCCATACACTGGGTCAAGAGACTGGGCAGTGTGGTTTAATGTGAGGGGATTCCTTTAGTTACTAATAAGCCCTGAACCCTCACTTAGAGGGTCATGAGCAGCAAGGAATTGGGGATAAGACAAAGGACTGTCAAGGCAAGGTTTGAGACTCTGATAATAATCAAATTCCAATAATTAAGATCCTGATTTTATTTTTTTTAAATATTTCCTAACTGTCCATGCTAAGAGTGAAGCCACTTTTACATTTAGAGATGTGTTCCTTAGCAACACTCAACATGGATAGGCAGTGTCTTGCAGCTTTCAAAGAACCTGCACATACTTCACTTACTCTTCACAGCATACCTGAAACAGGAGTGTAACAGAGACTCTCACACTCGTTGCATCAAAGGGGACCATGAACTGCACAGCAACGGGGCCAGGACCCACCCAGTGCTCTCCAGCACTCCACCAAGTTGCAGCATGGTGCCTTTCTGCAAGAGAATGATGCCAAAACTCCGCCTTTCTGATCTTTTCCATATGTATGTGAGAGAATGTGGAGGGAAGCAACGCACTGTCTTGGCTGTGCATTGGCCCTTGTCATCACCTAGCTCCTCCTCTTAAACATCAGTATCCTACACAGAAGAAAATCTCCCATCCTTTTGCCATTTCACTCCTCCTAAAACCACTTGAACTTCACAGAGATCTCAGTCCCTTGAATCTTCCCTTGGTCTTTCCCATTTAGCTCTGTCCAATTCTTACAGCCCTTATTATTAGCATTCTCACGTTCCCTCATCTGTTTGTCTTCGTGCCACATCTACCTGACAAGGCCCCTGTCATCAATCAATGCAATTCTCTACCACCAAGCCAAGTTTCAGAGATACCTGAGTTGGCATTACAAAAGTTCTATCTTTTCTCTGACTAGGTTACTTTCCCGTTTCTGTAATCAACGTTCTAATCTTTCACCACCCTCTTTATGCCCTTACCTGACTTCTGCCATGTTCATTGTCTCAGATGAAGTTTCCACCTTTCCCAGGTCTCCAAATGCCCCTTCTCCCGAGCCCTCCTGGGCTTGTCGGCATCAATTGCTCATTCAGTCTTGCTCTACTTGCCCTCCTTTACCTTTAACTTTCTGTCCTGTCATCTTCCTTGAGCTCTCCTTACACAAAGTCCTTCATTTCCACTCTCTTCAGTCTACCCCATAGTGCTAAATTAAAAAAATACTTAAATTAAAGTATTTTTACTTCCCTAAATTAAAAAATAAATAAATAAATAAATAAAGGATGACATTGGTATAATGGCTGCATGAGAGATACTCCTGATCTCTACCCCTTGAAATTTCAACAAATTGAACAACTATAACAGAGTGAAGGAACCACAGCTGGGCTCACAGGCATGTCTGAAAGATCCATGCACCAAATGGACTAAAGATGGGACTGGGTGAAGACAGGGGTGGAAAATAAAATGCACTCACATTAGGCTTTGAAGAGGAGAGGAGACAAACCTGGAGCGACTGGGTTTTCTTCCTCTGCTGGACTATGGGGAGGAGGGAAGATAGGGCTCTCTTGATTTTGTCTGAGGGGTACAAAGAGGGAAACTCAAAGTCACTGGGTCTTCTTCTGCTGGTAGGAGCATTCAGACAGAGGGGCTGAAGGGGAGATATACCAAAGCAGCCAGAGCAAAATGTCACAGTCATTACTCCCACGGTCTGCCTGTAGCTCACACTGGCAAAGACAGAAAAAGTTAAAGTGCAGCACCCTGCCTCCCAGATCCTGCCTTCCTCACCTCATGGTACAAATAGTGAGAAAGACAAAACCCACATATAGCTCTCCAGAGCCACTCTCTCACCTGAAGAATGGAGGTGCTTCATGTCCAGTCCCCAGGTTTGTTGAGACGTGCGAAGGAGTGCCCCAAAGCCTGAGATCACCATTGTTAGAGTCACAAAGTCCTCACAACACACCCCACCCATCAACAGGGCTGCCTACCTGTCTATATCATTGCAACAGCAACATCTCAGGGGACAGCCCAAGAACTTCACAGAGCTAAAAGTTGTAAAACAGTGGCAACTACTAGAAGAAACCTCTCTTTTTAAAAATGATTTATTTATTTATTTATTTATTTATTTATTTATTTATTTATTTTTACAGAGACAGAGAGAGGGTCAGAGAGAAGGATTGACAGGGACAGACAGACAGGAACAGAGAGATGAGAAGCATCAATCATTAGTTTTTCGTTGTGAATTGCGACACCTTAGTTGTTCATTGATTGCTTTCTCATATGTGCCCTGACCATGGACCTTAAGCAAACCAAGTAACCCCTTGCTTGAGCCAGCAACATTGGGTCCAATATGTTGAGCATTTGTTCAAACCAGATGAGCCCATGCTCAAGCTGGAGACCTCAGGGTTTCGAACTTGTGTCCTTCTGCATCCCAGTTTGATGCTCTATCTACTGTACTACCACCTGGTCAGGCTGGAAGAAACCTCTCAAAACCAAAATTTAGAGACAAGATGGCACTGGAGTAGGCGGATGTACCAACATCTACCTCCCAGAACCAAAGTGGATTACAAACTAATTTTATGAACTATCATCTGGAAAAACCAACTTTGGACTAAACTAAGAGGACTCTTCAACCAAGGAACACTGAAAAAGCCACACCGAGACTGGTAGGAAAAGCGGAAATGTGGAAACGCTGAGAGGGCTGCCCAGCTCCCCGGAGTGAATGGCAGCAGGTAGAGACTCGTGTGGCGAGAAGTGAGTTTAGCAGAGGGGGAAGGGTCCTGAGACCCAGGAACAAGGCCCTAGCCTGTAGTCCCAGAGCCCAGAAGAGGCGTAAGGTCAGTATTTAGCTGGAAACAAGTCAGGATACTGTTTTTGAAAAAGAGTCTGATTTTTCAGAACCAGGATCCTTCTTGAAGGGACCGTGCAGAACATCTCTCTCATAACCACCCACCCGGGGCTCCTGGGGATAGGGGGAGAGAGGAGAGGACCACAGTAACAGGACTACAGTGTAATCTAGGAGGCACAGGCAGAAGTATTTTGGGAGATAGCCACAATAACACCTGGGACGAGTCACTCCCTAAAGCTGAAGTGAATATTTCCCCCGGAAACAGCAATACCAGCAAAGGGAAGCAGGAGAGCAGCCAAACAAGCTCCCCTGCAGCACTCAGAGTAGAGTTGCATAGAAGGAGGAAGCTTTCGGGTCTATAGTAGCGAGTCTTAGGGTCTGAGCTGCAACGCCCCCACCCACGAGACTGAGGGCGTGCCAGAGGGCGGGAGGAAGCGGAAGACAAAAGCGCGATTCTGCTGGCAGGGGCGGAAGCCAGCTGGCCAGCACTGGGCTCAGGTGTGAGCTCAATCTTGCCCAGCTGGAAAGAAGGGGGCTGGACAGAAGGGGCGTGCAAAAGCGGTCAAGCTCAGCTGCAGGCAGCCTGTAATCCAGCCTGCGGGAGAAGGGCGGGAATTCTGGAAAGGGTGGAGACCAGCCCCAGAGCAAGGGCAGAGGAGCACAGCCTTGCCCCGCCCATGCAACCCAGGCTTGCGGTCTGACTTGGTAGCCGGCTCCTCCCGCGGGGGTGGAGCCAAAAGCCCAAAAGAGGCGGAGTTCTGCTAATGAGCTGAGCTTGGGCACACAGTCCTGCCCGGCGGTAGAGCCAAGGCTAGCAGCCGTTCTTTGAGTGGGCTCCTCCTGCAAGGGCAGGGCGAAAGCCCGGAAATAGGCAGAGACCTGCACCTGAGCAAAGGTGCTCGCCAGTGCCCTCAGGACCAAGCATAATGTCACACATGGGGGTGGGGCAAAGGCCAAGGCCACCAACGCTTGTGCACTCGAGTGTGTGATCACAGCCACTCCCATGAAGAGAAAATGCAGAGGCAGAGAAATACAACACAAATAAACCAAGAGAAATCCCCAGAAAAGGACCTAAGTGAATCAGATATAACCAAACTACCAGATGCAGAGTTTAAAATAACAATTGTTAGGATGCTCAAAGATATTAGAACAACCATAGATGGCCATTACAAAAACCTAAATAAAGAGATAACAAATATAAAAAAGGACATTGAAATAATAAAAAAGAATCAGTCAGAAATGACAAATACAATATTTGAAATAAAGAATACAATGGAAGGAATTAAAAGCAGGATGGATGAAGCAGAGAATTGAATCAGTGAGTAAGAGGAAGCAATAAATAAAGACACAGAAGCAGAGCAGAAAAAAGAAAAGAGACTCAAAAAGTCTAGGGAAACTCTAAGAGAGCTCTGTGACAACATGAAGAGAAATAACATCCACATCATAGGGGTTCCTAAAGAAGAAGAGAAAGAACAAGGGATAGAGACTTTGTTCAAACATATCATAGTGGAAAACTTCCCCCAATTAAGGAAGGAAAACATTACACATGTTCAGGAAGCACAGAGAACTCCATTAAGGAGAAACCCAAAGAAACCAACACCAAGACACATCATAATTAAAATACCAAAGCTAAATGATAAAAAGAAAATATTAAAAACTACTAGAGAAAAAAAGACTATCACCTACAAAGGAGCCCCCATAAGAATGACTTCTGACTTCTCAACAGAAACACTTGAGGCCAAAAGGGAATGGCAAGAAATATTCAAAGTAATGCAGAACAAGAACCTACAACCAAGACTACTTTATCCAGCAAGGCTATCATTTAAAATTGAAGGAGAAATAAAAAGCTTTACAGACAAAAAAAAAAAAACTTAAGGAATTCACTGCAATCAAACCAAGACTGCAAGAAATGCTAAGGGACCTGTTGTAAACAGATCAAAGGAAAATATATATATATATAGCAAAAGAGGAATACAGTTTTAAAGAAAAAAAATGGCAACAAATAATTACATATCAGTAATAACCTTAAATGTTAATAGATTAAATGATCCGATCAAGAGACATAGGGTAGCTGCGTGGATAAGAAAACAGGACCTATACATATGCTGCCTACAAGAGACACACCATAAATCAAAAGATGCACACAGACTGAAGAAAAAAGGATGGAAAAAAAATTTCACACAAATGGAAATGAAAAAAAAGCTGGGGTAGCAATACTTATATCAGACAAAATGGACTTTAAAACAAAGACCATAGTTAGAGATAAAGAAGGACACTACATAATGATAAAGGGAGCAATCCAAAAGGAAGATATAACCATTATAAATATCTACGCACCTAATACAGGAGCACCTAAATATATAAAGCAGACTTTGATGGACTTAAAGGGTGAGATCAACAGCAATACTATAATAGTAGGGGATTTCAATACCCCATTAACATTATTAGATAGATCCTCAAGAAAGAAAATTGACAAAGAAACAGCAGACTTAAAGGACATATTAGATCAACTCGATTTAATAGATATCTTCAGAACCTTTCACCCTAAAACAGCAGAATATACATTCTTTTCAAGTGCTCATGGTACATTCTCTAGGATAGACCATATGTTAGGGCACAAAAGCAGTCTCAACAAATTTAAGGAGATTGAAATAATATCGAGCACTTTCTCTGATCACAACGACATTAAACTTGAAATCAACCACAATAGAAAAATTGAAAAACATTCAAACACTTGGAAACTAAATAGCACATTATTAAATAATGAATGGGTTAACATTGAGATCAAAGAAGAAATTTAAAAATTCCTAGAAACAAACGATAATGAGCGTACATCAACTCAAAATTTATGGGACACAGCAAAAGCAGTCCTGAGAGGGAAGTTTATAGCATTACAGGCATACCTCAAGAAGCTAGAAAAGCTCGAATAAAAAATTTAGCCCTGCATCTAAAAGAACTAGAAAAAGAACAGCAAGTAAAGCCCAGAGCTAGTAGAAGGAAGGAAATAATAAAGAACAGAGGAGAAATAAATGACATAGAGGCTGAAGAAACAACACAGAGGATCAATGAAACCAGGAGCTGGTTCTTTGGAAAGGTAAACAAGATCAATGAACCTTTAATGAGACTCACCAAGAAAAAAAGAGAGAGGACCCAAATAAATAAAATTAGAAAAGAGAGTGGAGAAATAACTGACAAACAGAAATACAAAATATTGTAAGAAAATACTATAAAGAACTGTACGCCAAAAAACTAGACAACCTAGATGAAATGGACAAATTCCTTGAACCATATAATCTTCCAAAAATCAATCTGGAAGAATCAGAAAACCTAAACAGACCAATTACAACAAATGAGATTCAAACAGCTATCAAAAAACTCCCAAAAAAGAAAAGTCCTGGGCCTGATGGCTTCACAAGTAAATTCTACCAAATATTCAAAGAAGAACTAACTCCTATCCTACTCAAGCTATTTCAAAAAATTCAAGAGAAAGGAAGACTTACAAACTCCTTTTATGAGGCGAGCATAATTCTGATTCCAAAACCAGGCAAAGACAACACAAAAAAAGAAAATTATAGGCCAATATCCCTGATGAACTTAGATGCAAAAATCCTCAACAAAATATTAGCAAACAGGATCCAGCAAAATATTAAAAAAAAATCATACACCATGATCAAGTGGGATTTATTCTGGAGAGGCTAGGCTGGTACAATATTCGCAAATCAATCAATGTGATTCATCACATAAACAAAAGAAAGGAGAAAAACCACATGATAATTTGAATAGATGCAGAAAAAGCATTTGATAAAGTCCAGCACCCATTCATAATCAAAACTCTCAGCAAAGTGGGAATACAGGGAACATAACTCAACATGATAAAGGCCATCTATGACAAACCCACAGCCAACATCATACTCAATGGGCAAATATTAAAAGCAATCCCCTTAAGATCAGGAACAAGGCAGGGGTGCCCCCCTTTCACCACTCTTATTCAACATAGTTCTGGAAGTCCTAGCCACAGCAATCAGACAAGAAAAAGAAATAAAAGGCATCCGAAATGGAAAAGAAGAAGTAAAACTATCATTATTTGCAGATGATATGATATTGTATACAGAAAACCCTAATGTCTCAGTCAAAAAACTACAAGACCTGATAAATGAATTTGGCAAGGTGGCAGGATATAAAATCAATACTCAAAAATCAAAGGCATTTTTATACACTAATAATAAACTGTCAGAAAGAGAAATCAAGGAATCATCCCTTTACCATTGCAACCAAAAAAATAAAGTACCTAGGAATAAATCTAACCAAGGAGATTAAAGACTTGTACTCGGAAAATTATAAAACATTGATAACAGAAATCAGGGAAGAAACGAATAAGTGGAGGCATATACCGTGCTCATGGTTAGAAGGAAGAAACATCATTAAAATGTCTGTATTACCCAAAGCAATTTATAAATTCTATGCAATACCGATTAAAATACCAATGACTTACTTCAAAGATATAGAACACATATTCCAAAAATTTATATGGAACCAAAAGAGAACACGAATAGCCTCAGCAATCTTGAAAAAGAATAAAGCGGGAGGTATCACACTTCTTGATATCAAGTTATATTATAAGGCCATTGTACTCAAAACAGCATGGTACTGGCATAAGTACAGGCACATAGATCAATGGAACAGAACAGAGAACCCAGAAATAAATCCACAGCTCTATGGACAACTGATATTTGACAAAGGAGGTAAGAAAATACAATGGAGTAAAGTCAGCCTCTTCAACAAATGGTGTTGAAAAAATTAGACAGCTACCTGCAAAAAATGAAACTAGACCAACAACTTACACCACTCACAAAAATAAACTCAAAATGGATAAAAGACTTAAATGTAAGCCATGAAACCATAAGCATCTTAAAAGAAAACATAGGCAGTAAGCTCTCTGACATCTCTCACAGCAATATATTAGCTGATTTGTCTCCACAGGCAAGTGAAATAAAAGACAGGATAAACAAATGGGACTTTATCAAACTAAAAGACTTCTGCACAGCTAAAGACAATAAGAACAGAATAAAATGACAAAGTACACAATGTGAGAAGATATTTGACATTGCGTCTGATAAGGGGTTAATAACCAAAATTTATAAAGAACTTGTAAAACTTAATACCAGTAAGACAAACAATCCAATCCAAAAATGGGCAAAAGAAATAAATAGACACTTCTTCAAAGAGGACACACAGATGGCCAATAGGCATATGAAAAAATGTTCAACATCACTAATGCTTAGAGAAATGCAAATTAAAACCTCAATCAGATATCACCTCACACCAGTCAGAATGGTGCTCATCAATAAAACAACACAGAATAAGTGCTGGCGAGGATGTGGAGAAAAGGGAACCCTCCTACACTGCTGGTGGGAAGCAGACTGGTGCAGCCACTGTGGAAAACAGTATGGAAATTCCTCAAGAAATTAAAAATCGAACTGCTTTTGACCCAGCTATACCACTGTTAGGAATATACCCCAAGAACACCATAGCACTGTTTGAAAAGAAGAAATGCACCCCCATGTTTATGGCAGCATTGTTCACAATAGCAAAGATCTGGAAACAGCCCAAGTGTCCATCAGAGGATGAGTGGATTAAAAAGCTTTGGTATATATATACTATGGAATATTACTCAGCCATAAGAAATGATGACATAGGATCAAACTTTTTACACAGGGGCCAGTTCACTGTCCCTCAGACCGTTGGAGGGCTGCCACATACAGTGCTCCTCTCACTGACCACCAATGAAAGAGGTGCCCCTTCCAGAAGTGTGGGAGCCGGATAAATGGCCTCAGGGGGCTGCATGTAGCCCACGGGCCATAGTTTGAGGATGCCTCAACAACATGGATGGACCTTGATAACATTATACTGAGCGAAAGAAGTAAATCAGAAAAAACTAAGAACTATATGATTCTATACATAGGTGGGACAAAAAGATGAGACTCAGAGTCATGGACAACAGTGTTGGGGTTACAGGGAGAAGGGAGGAGAGGGAGGGGTTGGGGGAGGGGAGGGGCACAAATATCATGGCTTTCCAGCATTTCTGATATTTCCCCCTTAATCTATAGACAGACAGCAAATATTTACTTATGGTGTTTCCACTATAAAGACTGCTGTCTTAGGGACAAATGCTGATGAACTATTTCAGCAGTTCCTCCTTCTTTAGAGACTTATATGTCAACATAGAGCTCCACGTTTCATAGGACATACTCAAGCTCACTCCATGTTCCCTGGAGCTTTTAGCACAAGGGAATGCTTTCTCTCTCTCTCTCTCTCTCTCTCTCTCTCTCTCTCTCTCTTTTCTTTTTTGTTGTATTTTTTCTTTTATTTATTTATTTTTTGTATTTTTCTGAAGATGGAAATGGGGAGGCAGTCAGACAGACTCCCGCATGCGCCTGACCGGGATCCGCCTGGCATGTCTACCGGGGGGGAATGCTCTGCCCATCTTGGGTGTTGCTCTGTTGCAATCAGAGCCATTCTAGCACCTGTGGCAGAGGCCATGGGGCCATCCTTAGTGCCCGGGGTGGCTTTGCTCTGGTGGAGCCTTGGCTGTGGGAAGGGAAGAGAGAGACAGAGAGGAAGGAGAGGGGGAGGGGTGGAGAAGTAGTTGGGCGCTTCTTCTGTGTGCTCTGAGTGGGAATCGAACTCGGGAATCCTGCACACCAGGCATTGCTCTACCACTGAGCCAACCAGCCAGGGCCTAGGAATGCCCTTGTTGATCAAGCTACCCAAAAGAAAATTATATGGAGCAACCATGACAGACCGAGCAAGTCAGTCTCATACTATGCATCACCAGAACGCTGCAGCCCGGTGTAAACAGTTTCAACTTTCTCGGGAAGCAGCACGGCAGATTGGGAAATCCTGTCCAAGAGGTCCGATACTGCCCCTTCATTTGGAGTTAACCCTCAAGGACCCCTACCAGGATAACTTTGGCAGATGATGTTACTCATATACTTTCATTTGGCAAACAGTCGTATGTCCACATTACAGTGGATACATATTCCGGATCTATACTAACCTCTGTCAGAACAGGAGAGGCTGATAAACATGTTATAGCTCATTGTCTGTATGCATTGTTCTATTATTGGATTTTCTAAACTGGCTAAAGTGAAAATTCTCCTGCATATGGAGCAAAAGCATTTACTGTATTTTCATGCTTACAATCTTTAAAGTTAAGGTATTATTAAAGTGTACTCAGCAAACATTTTAAGATCAATTTTAAAAAAAATTTTAAAGGGGGTAGTCATAGCCTGGAACTCCTACGGGTCTACCATATCATACTTCTTACTTAAAAAAAAAATTTTTACATTTCTTTTGAAGGCTGATGAACAGGAGACACCAAATCTTTTTTGCCTGCAAACTACTACCTTCTCTATTAGTTCCAGC
Organism: Saccopteryx bilineata; assembly: GCF_036850765.1. NCBI lineage: Eukaryota > Metazoa > Chordata > Mammalia > Chiroptera > Emballonuridae > Saccopteryx > Saccopteryx bilineata. The sequence continues at coordinate 199,621,199 of NC_089490.1, read as the reverse complement.
TAATAACACTGTTTTGTCTTTTTCCAAATAGCTCCAGATATATGGAAAAGATTTATATAGGCGGATGGGGATCCTCAAACCCCTCAGTGAGATCTTCTGAGCATGGCTTTTAAGATACCTAGAGGCAGAAAAAGCCCAATAGAGATCAGGGGAACTACCGGCTTTTAGGATACACCCTTAAAGCCTCCAATGCCTCAAAGGGTCTCATAGGATGCCATCTGGGTTCTGCTTCAATAGTGGAAAGGAAGGTCATTGAGCTAAAGCCTGCCAGGCTTACATGTCTCTGCTGTGAGGAAACGGGGACACTGAAAGGTAGGCTTCCCCTTCGCTCCTCTAAGGGAGGGTTCAGTCTCTTCCAGCCCTGATCCAGCCACCTATGACCTAACCTTGCCCAGAATGCTGTGGTTTGCCACTGAAGGCTGAAGGTGCCCAGGGCCGTCGGCCCCATCTACAACACTGTGGACGAGCCTAGGGTATTTCTTCCAAGAAGCAGGTAAACTGATCTCATTTGCACAAGGGCCACTTCACTATGTTTTGCCTGAATAGTCAGGTTTTTTATTCTTCCCTCAAAGATCTCTGTTGGGGGTGTTGATAGTCCTATTTTCTGCTGCTTTGCTTAATATATAGTGTTTCCTTTATCTCTCCTACCTCAATGCCCCACTCATATTTCAGGCTGGGACCTACTCCTAATTTAGAGCTCTCTTTCCCCCTTTTGCCAACTTCTCTTATGAATCTACCTTTGCCACCCAGCTTAGTGTATCCCAAATTTCTCTTGACCATGCCACAGTCGCAGAGCTCCAGGGAAAAGCAACCTGGTCTCATCTCTCCAGGCAGAGGAGAACAGAAGCTCCATATTCACACATGCTGCAGATGGCTTTTCCAGTCTACCTGAGTCATTACCTGCTAGAAGCAGCGGTCATTGGGACTTGGACATGAGCTGCAAAGTATAGAATGCTGACAACAATTCCAGTGCCATGAGGACTTTTCCTGGATGTGGACTTTTCCTGGACTCCTGCTCCCTGTGAATGCTCCTAACAGACTGAATTGTGGTTGGGTTGCATTTTTCAGGGATTTGGCATGGTGATGAGGCCAACTTGGACTTGGTGAACATGTTAAGGACACTACTCTTTTATGGATTCTTGCTGTATTGGCCAAGAGTTTGCTTAAAGGCTTTTAATCACTGTAAAAAAAATAGAAGACTGGATAAAGAAGATGGGCACATATACACCATGGTATACTATTCAGCTAGAAGAAATGATGACATCAGATCACTTACAGCAGAATGGTGAATCTTGATAACATTATGTGGAGTGAAATAAGTGAATCAGAATAAAACAAGAACTGCAGGATTCCATACATTGGTGGGACATACAAACGAGACTAAGAGACATGGACAGGAGTGGGGTGGTTATGGGGGTTGGGGGGAGGGGAGGAGGGAGAGGGGGAGGGGGAGGGGAATAAAGAGAACTGGATAGAGGGTGACGGAGGACAATCTCTCTTTGGGTGATGGGTATGCAACAAAACTAAATGACAAGATAACCTGGAAATGTTTTCTTTGAATATATGTACCCTGATTTATTGATGTCACCCCATTAAAATAAAAATTTATTTAAAAAAAAACCCAAAATTTATTTTTCTTTTTTCCTTTTTCTCTTTTTTCCATTTTTTTCTTCTTATTCTTTTTTCTCTTTTGCATTTTTGAATTTCATTATTATTAATTTTTATATTTTATACTTATCTTTTGTGGGTGTTTTGGTTTTGAATTTTTTGTTTGTGGTTTTTCTTCTTTACTTGTCATAATTTTTAAAATATTTATATTTTTATGGGTTTTTTAAATTTTTTATTTTTTTCAGTAGTTTTTTTGTTAGGGTTCATAACAATACCACTCTCAAATGCCATCGAAAAAGAAGAAATTGAATACAAAAGACAGAGATGTATTTCATAAAGAAAATTAAAAGTCTACATTAAAACTCTCAATCACATGGAAGCCTTAGAATTAAGTGATAGAGAATTCAAAATTGAAGTTCTAAAAATACTCAACAAGATGTGAGAGGATAGCACTAGGCAACTTAATGAGCTCAGAAAACAAATTAATGAACAAAACAAATACCTCACCAAAGAGATTGAAAATTTAAAAACAGAGAACTCAATATGTGAATTGAACACTGAGGTAGTAAGTTTAGGCAATAGAACAATCCAGATAGAGGAATGAATCAGTGACATTGAAGATAGGCAACTAGAGAGACTACAGAAAAAAGAAGAGACTCGCAAATTAAAACAAAAACAACTAAGAGAGCTCTACAAGAAGTGTCTTACTCCAACAGAAAGAGAAATATAAGAATATTGGGTATATCAGAGGAAAAAAAGAGAGAGAAGAAAATGTAAAGCCTATTCAAATAATTGATGAGAATTTCCCAAACCTATAGGAAGAGTTAGGGCCTTGAATGCAAGAAGCAAACAGGGCCCTGGCCAGTTTGCTCTGTGGTAGAGCGTCAGCCTGGCACATAGAAGTTCCTGGGTTTGATTCCCAGTCAGAGCACACAGAAGAAGTGACCATCTGTTTCTCCACCCTTCCCCCTCTCCTTCCTCTTTGTCTCTCTCTTTCCCTCTTGCAGCCAGGGCTCTACAGGAGCAAAGTTGGCCTGGGCACTGAAGAGAGCTCTGTGGCCTCTGCCTCAGGTGTTAGAATGGCTCCAGTTGCAGTGGAGAAACACCCTAAATGGGCCAAGCATCACCCTCTGTTGGGCATGCTGGGTGGATGCTGGCCAGGTGCATGCAGGAGTCTTTCTGTCTGCCTCCCTCTGTTTCTCACTTCAGAAATATACCAAAAAAGAAGAAGAAGAAGAAGCAAACATAATGCCTATTTATTGCAACTCCAACAGACCTACTCCAAAGCACAACATAATAAAATTGTCAACAATCGATGACAAAGAAAGAATCCTCAAGGCAGCTAAGGAAAAGAAAACCATAACATATAAAGGAAAGCCCATTAGATTATCATTAGACTTCTCAGCATAAACTCTACAAGCCAGGGGAGAATGGACCCAAACATTCAAAGTACTGAAAGAGAGGAATTACCAGCCAAGAATCCTATATACATCAAAGTTATCCTTCAAATATGAAGGAGAAATAAAAACTTTTATGGACATACAGAAGCTGAGGGAATTTATCACCAGAAAACCCTCACTTCAGGAAATAGTCAAGGGGTTTATTTGACCAGACACAATAAACAAAACAAATCAAAACTATAAGTAAAAGCTCCAACAAGGTCACAATAAAACAAGGATAGCCTGATCAGGTGGTGGTGCAGTGGATAAAGCATCAGACTGGAATATGAAGGACCCAGGTTTGAAACCCCAAGGTTGCCAGCCTAAGCACAGGCTCATCTGGCTTGAACGCAGGTTCGCCAGCTTGAGTGTGGGGTTGCTGGCTTCAGTAAGTGGTCACTCAGTCTGCTGTAGCCCCCTGGTCAAGGCACTTATGAGAAAGTAGTCAATGAACAACTAAGGTGCCGCAATGAAGAATTGATGCTTCTCATCTCTCTCCCTTCCTGTCTGTCTGCCCCTCTCTCTGTATCATTCTCTCTGTGTCTCTGTCACACATAAAAAATACTAATAATAAGACAATAAAAACAAAAATAATCTGTGACAACAATAACATAAAACAGGAGAGGATAAAGACATTCAGTAGCAAAGGAAGATGAAGTGCAGAAGCTTTCATATGAGAAAGGACTCATGTACATATGAACATTTTTTTCTTAACCTAATGGTAACCACACACACAAAAATCCACTACTGAAACACACAGCTTAAAAAAAAGAAGAAACATGGGGAAAGTATGGAATACCACCAAACCAAAAAAAAAAAAAACTGACAGAAACAAAAAACAGAAAAGAAAACAAGACCAGAGCTACCAATAAACAAAACATAAAATAGCTACAGAAAATCTTGAAGTGTCAATAATTATATTTATTACCCTAAATGCAAATGGCTGAATTCACCAATAAAGAGGCATAGCATAGAATTAAAAGCAAAACCCAACCATATGCTGCCTTCAAGAGACACATCTAAGCTGCAAAATCAAAAGTAGACTCAAAGTGAAAGGTTGGAAAATAATTCTCCAAGCAAATTATATCCAAAGAAGAACAGGTGTTGCCATATTCATACCTGACAATGCTGACTTCAAGACAACAGATAACCAGAGGCAAAGATGGATATTTCGTAATGATAAAGGGGACATTGTATCAAGAAGACATAACATTTCTTAATAGATATGCACCAAACCAGGGGGCACCAAAATATATAAGACATCTACTAACTGATCTAAAAATAGAAGCAGACAAGAACACAATCATACTTGGAGATTTCAACACACAATTGAGGGCTTTAAAAAGATCATCCAAACAGAAAATTAATAAAGAAATATCAGCCTTAAATGATACTCTGTACCAAATGGAGATAACAGACATTTATAGGACATTTCATCCCAAAACATCAGATTATACATTCTTCTCCAGGGTGCATGGAACAGTCTCAAAGATAGATCATATGCTGGGCCACAAAACTAACATCAACAAATTCAGGAAGACTGAAATTATACCAAGCATATTTTCTGATCATATGGCTTTGAAATTAGAACTCAACTGTAAAAAAAAATAAAGAAGAAAGAAACCCACAAAAATCTGGAAATTAAACAACATACTTCTAAAAAATGACTGGATCAAAGAAGAAATTAAAGCAGAGATCAAAAGATATATACAGACAAATGAAAATGACAACACGATATATCAAAACTTCTGATCTGCAGTGAAAGCAGTAATAAGAGAGAAGTTTCTATCATTACAGGCTTATGTCAAGAAATAAGAGAGAGCCCAAGTAAACAACCCAACATCCCACCTTAAGGAACTAGAAAAAGAAGAACAAAGGCAACCCAAAGTCAGAAGAAAAAAATTATAAAAATTAGAGCAGAACTAAATGAAATAAAGAACAAAATAACTATAGAAAAAATTAAAACAACAATCTTTTATTGTTTTATATTGATCTTTTATTTTGTTTTATTTTGTGGCAGAGACAGAGAGAGTCAGAGAAAAGGACAGACAGAGAGACAGGAAGGGAGAGAGAGATGAGAAACATCAATTCTTTGTTGCAGCTCCTTAGTTGGTCATTGATTGATTTCTCATATATGCCTTGACTGGGGGTCTACAGCAGACTGAGTAACCCCTTGTTCAAGCCAGTGACCTTGGGCTCAAGCTAGTGAGCCTTGCTCAAACTGGTGACCTTGGGATCTCAAATCTGGGTCCTCCACATCCCAGCCCAATGCTCTATCCACTGCGCCACCACCTGGTCAGGCTATATTGATCTTTTATTGAAAAAAAAATCAATAAAATTGACAAACCATTAGGTAGATTCACTGAGGAAAAAAGAGGAAGGATTCATGTAAACAAAATACAAAATGAAAGAAGAGAAATTACCACAGAAATTAAAGATATTCAAAAGATCATAGTAGAATATTATAGAAGACTGTATGCCACCAAGTTCAATAACCTAGAGGAAATAGATAAATTCCAAGAACTATACAATTTTCCTAGACTTAGCCATGAAGAAGTGTAAAATCTACATTGACCTGTAAGCAGAGAGGAAATAGAAACAACTATCAAAAACTTCCCCCAAAACAAAAGTCCAGGACTGGATGGTTACACTAGTAAATTCTACCAAACATTCAAAGAAGATTTGGTACCTATCCTTCTAAAAATCTCCAAAAAAATAGAAGAAGTAATACTCCCCATCACATTGTATGAGGCCAACATATGCCTTGTACCAAAACCTGGGAAGGACAACACAAAAAAGAAAACTATAAACCAATAACTAATGAATAGAGATGCTAAAATCCTAAACAAAATACTAGCAAGTCAAATACAACAACACATTAAAAAAATAATACATCACATCAAGTGGAATTCATTTCAGGAGCACAAGAATGGTTCAACATATAAAAATTGATCAATGCAATACACCACACAAACAAAACAGAGAACTAAAATTATATGATCCTATCAATAGATGCAGAAAAGGCATTCGATAACATACAACATCCCTTTATGTTTAAAACACTAAATAAAATCGAATTAGAAGAAAAGTACCTCAGCATAATAAAGGCCATATATGACAAATCATTAGCTAATATCATACTAAATGATGAAAAAAATAAAAGCTTTTACTATAAAATCAGGAACAAGACAAGGTTGCCCACTCTCTCTACTCTTACTCAACGTAGTTCTGGAAGTTTTATCCAGAGCAATCAGGCAAGAGGAAGAAATAAAAGGCATTCATATTGAGAAAGACGAAGTAAAAGTTTCAATTTTTTTATTAAATAATTTTATTTGTTTAATGGGGCGATAACAATAAATCAGGATATATATATTCAAAGATAACAAATCCAGGTTATCTTGTCATTCAATTATGTTGCATACCCATCACCCAAAGTCTGATTGTCCTCTGTCAACTTCTATCTAACTTTCTTTGTGCCCCTCCCGCTCCCCATTTCCCTCTCCCTTTCCCCCCTCCCCCCGTAAACACCACACTCTTCTCAATGTCTCTTAGTTTCACTTTTATGTCCAACCTACGTATAAAATAATGCAGTTCCTGTTTTTTTTCTGATTTACTTATTTCACTTCATATAATGTTATCAAGATCCCACCATTTTGCTATAACTGAACCGATGTCATAATTTCTTATGGCTGAGTAGTATTCCATAGTGTATATGTGCCACATCTTCTTTATCCAGTCTTCTATTGACAGACTTTTTGGTGGTTTCCATGTCCTGGCCACTGTGAACAATGCTGCAATGAACATGGGGCTGCATGTGTCTTTACGTATCAATGTTTCTGAGTTTTGGGGGTATATACCCAGTAGAGGGATTGCTGGGTCATAAGGTAGTTCTATTTGCAGTTTTTAGAGGAACCACCATACTTTCTTCCATAATGGCTGTACTATACATTCCCACCAACAGTGTATGAGGATTCCTTTTTCTCCACAGCCTCTCCAACATTTACTATTACCTGTCTTGTTAATAATAGCTAATCTAACAGGTGTGAGGTGGTATCTCATTGCAGTTTTAATTTGCATTTCTCTAATAACTAAAGAAGATGAGCATCTTTTCATATATCTGTTGGCCATTTGTATTTCTTCCTGGGAGAAGTGTCTGTTCATGTCCTCTTCCCATTTTTTTATTGGATTGTTTGTTTGTTGTTGAGTTTTATGAGTTCTTTGTATATTTTGAATATTAGGCCCTTATCTGAGCTGTTGTTTGAAAATATCATTTCCCATTTAGTTGGCTTTCTGTTTATTTTGTTATCAGTTTCTCTTGCTAAGCAAAAACTTCTTAGTCTGATGTAGTCCCATTCATTAATTTTTGCCTTCACTTCTCTTGCCTTTGGAGTCAAATTCATAAAATGCTCTTTAAAACCCAGGTCCATGAGTTGAGTACCTATGTCTTCTTTTATGTACTTAATTGTTTCAGGTCTTATGTTTAGATCTTTGATCCATTTTGAGTTAATTTTAGTACAGGGGGACAAACTGTAGTCCAGTTTCATTGTTTTGCATGTGGCTTTCCAGTTTTCCCAGCACCATTTATTGAAGAGGTTTCCTTTTCTCCATTGTGTGTTGTTGGCCCATTTATCAGAAATTATTTGACCATATATATGTGGTTTTATTTCTGGGCTCTCTATTCTGTTCCATTGGTCTGAGTGTCTATTTTTTGCCAATACCATGCAGTTTTGATTATCATGGCTCTATAATATAATTTGAAGTCAGGTATTGTAATGCCCCCAGCTGCATTCTTTTTCCTTAGGAATACTTTGGCTATTCAGAGTTCTTTTATAGTTCCATATAAACCTGAGGATTTTTGTTCCATTTTTTTTTAAATGACATTGGAATTTTGATGGGAATTGCATTAAATTTATATATCACTTTAAGTAATATGGTCATTTTGACTATATTTATTCTTCCTATTCAAGAACAAGAAATATTTTTCCATTTTATTGTATCTCTTTTTATTTCCCTGAACAATGTTTTGTAGTTTTTATTATATAAGTCCTTTACATTCTTTGTTATGTTATTCCTAGGTATTTTTTTGTTGTTGCAACCATGAAGGGATTATTTTTTTGAGTTTGTTTTCTGATGTTTCATTGTTGGCATATAGGAAGGCAATAGACTTTTGTATATTAACTTTGTATCCTGCGAGCTTACTGTATAGCTTTATTGTTTCTAATAGTCTTTTTGCGGAGTCTTTGTGGTTTTCGATGTATAGAATCATATATTTGCAAAAAGGGAAACCATTACTTTTTCTTTCCCAATATGAATGCCTTTTATTTCTTTTTATTGTCTGATTGCTCTGGCTAGAACTTCCAGCACTATGCTGAATAAGAGTGGAGAGAGTGGACAACCTTATCTTGTTCCTGATTTAGAGGAAAAATCCTCAGTTTTATCCCACTTAATATAATGTTAGCTGACAGTTTTTCATAAATGCCCTTTATTATGTTGAGATGTTTTCCTACTATACCCATTTTGTTGAGTGTTTTAAACATAAAATAGTGTGTATTTTATCAAATGCCTTTTCTGTGTCAATTGATAGGATCATATGGTTTTTATTCTTTGTTTTGTTGATATGGTGTATTATGTTAACTGTTTTAGGTATGTTGAACTATCCTTGTGATTCTGGGATGAATCCCACTTGATCATGATGAATTATTTTTTTAATGTATTGTATTTGATTTGATAGTATTTAGTTTAGTATTTTAGCATCTGTATTCATTAGAGGTGTTGGTCTATAGTTTTCTTTCTTTGTGTTGTCCTTGCCAGGTTTTGGTATGAGGGTTATGTTGGCCTCATAAAATGTGTTTAAAGTATTGCTTCTTCTTCAATTTTTTGGAAGACTTTTTTTTTTTTGGAAGACTTTGAGTAGAATAGAAACCAATTCTTCTTTGAATGTTTGATAGAATTCACTAGTATACCCGTTTGGCCCTGGACTTTTATTTTTTGGGAGGTTTTTGATAATTGATTCTATTTCCTCCCTGCTTATAGGTCTGTTTAGGCCATCTACTTCTTCATGACTCAGTCTAGGAAGATTGAATTGTTCTAGGAATATATCCATTTCTTCTAGATTGTTAAATTTGTTGGCATATAGTTTTTTCATAGTATTCTACAATAATTTTTTGTATATCTATCAAATCTGTGGTGATTTCTCCTCTTTCATTTTGGATTTTATATATATGAGTCCTTTCCTTTCTCTTTTTTCCTTAGTGAGTCTTGCCAAGGGTTTGTCAATTTTGTTGATCTTTTCAAAGAACCAGCTCCTTGTTTTATTGATTTTTTCTATAGTTTTTCTGTTTTCTATTTCATTTATTTCTGCTCTTATTTTTATTATTTCTTTTCTTCTGCTGGTTTTGGGTTGCCTTTGTTCTTTTTCTATTTCCTTAAGATGTGAAGTTAACTTGTTTGCTTGGGCTCTCTTGTTTGTTCATATAGGCCTGTAGTGATATGAACGTCTCTCTTATTACTGCTTTTGCTGCATCCCAGAGATTCTGATATGTTGTATTGTCATTTTTGTTTGTCTGTATATATCTTTAGATTTTTGCTTCTATTTCTTCTTTGACCCACTCACTTTTTAGAAGTATGTTGTTTAAGTTCCACATTTTTGTGGGTTTGTTCTTTCTTTTTTGTAGTTGAATTCTGGTTTCAAAGCTTTATGATCAGAGAATATGCTTGGTATAATTTCAATCTTTCTAAATTTGTTGATGTTATTTTTGTGGCCCAACATATGGTCAATTCTTGAGAATGTTCCATGTACACACTGAAGAAAAATGTATACTCTAGCACTTTGGGATGAAATGTCCTATGGATGTCTATCATATCCAACTGTTCTAGTTTTTCATTTAAGGCTAATATTGTTTTATTGATTTTCTTTTTGGATAAACTATTGCTTTTCTATATGCTAAAAATGAAACTTTGGAAAATGATCTCAAAAAAATAATTTCTTTTATGATTGCAACAAAAAAAAATAAAATAAAATACCTAGGAATAAACTTAACAAAGTTTGTGAAAGATCTATATACTGAAAACTACAAAACATTGTTGAAAGAAATTGAAAAAGACATAATGAAATGGAAAAATATTCCCTGATCATGGATTGGAAGAATCAACATATTACCCAAAAGCAATACACAAATTTAATGCAATCAGCATCAAAATCCCAATGTCATTTTTTAAAGAAATAGAACAAAAAATTAACCACTTTGTATGGAACCATAAAAAACCCCAAATAGCCAAAGCAATCCTGAAAAAAAAAGGAATAAAGCTGGAGGTATCACACTACCTGACTTCAAATTATACTATACAGTCACAATAATCAAAACAGTATGGTATTGTCAAAAATAAAAAAACAAAAACAGACAAACAGACCAATGGAACAGAATTGAGAATCCAGAAATAAATATGGACAATAAATATGGAAAAATCATCTTTGACAACAGAGCCAAAAACACACAATGGAGAAAAGAAATCCTCTTCAATAAATGGTGCTGGGAAAATTGGAAGCCACATGCAAAAGAATGAAATTTTACTATAGTTTGTCCCCTGCGCAAAAGTTAATGGATCAAAGACCTAAATATAAGACCTGAAACAATAAAGTACATAGAAGAAAACATAGATACTAAAGTCATGGACCTTGGTTATAAAAAGCACTTTATGAATTTGACTCCAAAGGCAAGGGAAATAATGACAAAAATAAATGAATGGGATTATATCAAACTAAATAGCTTCTGTACAGCTAAAGAAACTGACAACAAAAAAAATAGGCAGCCAACTAAATAAAATATTATATTTGCAAACAACAGCTTCGATAAGGGGTTAATATCCAAAATATATGAAGAACTCTCAAAGCTCAGCACCAAAAAGCAAACAATACAATTAAAAAATGGGAAGAGGACCTGAACAGATACTTTTCCTAAGAGGACATACATATGGCCAACAGATATATGAAAAAAATGTTCATCTTCATTAGTTATTTGAGAAATGCAAATCAATACTACAATGAGATACCACCTCATACCTGTTAGATTAGCTATTATTACAAGACAGGTAATAACAAGGGTTGGAGAGGCTGTGGAGAAAAAGAAACCTCATTCACTGTTGGTGGGAATACAAATTAGTACAACCATTGTGGAAGAAAGGATGATGATTCCTCAAAAAATTAAGAGTAGAACTACCATATCACCCAGCAATCCCTCTACTGGGTATCTAACCAAAAACTCAAAAACATTGGTACATAAAGACACATGCACCCCCATGTTCATTCATCACAGCATTGTTCATGGTGGCCAAGACATGAAACCAAAATGTCCCTTGAGAAAGGATTGAATAAAGAAGATGTGGTACATATATATAATGGAATACTACTCAGCCATAAAATACAATGACATAGTATCATTTACGACAACATGGATGGACCTTGATAACATTATACTGAGTGAAATAAGTAAGCCAGAAAAGCTCAGAACTATATGATTTGACACATAGGTAGGATATAAAACTGAGACTTATGGATATAGATAAAAGTGAAGTGGTGACTAGGGGAAAGGGGAGGTGGAGGAGGGGGAAGGGGACTTGAGTGAATGGGGAGGGGGGAGGGAAAAGGTGTAAAAAGGGACAAGTATAAGGTGACAGAAAATGATTTGACTTTGGGTGATGATTATATAACATAATCAACAGTTCAAATGCTACAGAAATGTTCACCTGTAACCTATGTATTCTTATTGATCAATGTCACCCTGTTTAAGTTAATTTTCTAAATATAATTTAAAAATTAAAAAAAGGAGAGCAAGTTTCTCCCAACGTAAAAAAACTCTGGATATTTCACCCCCAAAAACCTTCACAAGCACGTTTCTCACAGACGTTCTTCCCTTTCTGTCCTGTGCAGCTCTCCCACGCCACATCCATTTCTAGTGTCTGCCACGCCGCAGACCAGGGTCAGACAAGAGAAACACGTCCATCCAAATCTTGTCTACTTCTGCTTCACTTTCCCAAGAACTATCTGTAACGTGAAACAGAACATTTTTACAAGTTACATTATATGATTGATCCCTTTGGGTCGGGGTGGGGGGGCTTTTAAAAAAATTACTTCCAGATTCAATTTGGTCATTTATATATATATTTTTTATTATTCTAATTATAAGCTATCATATTTCAAAGAACAGTAGGTGGAACAGAAGAAACATATGAATTGATCAAGCATTTCTGTTGAAGACACTTTGCATTCTACTAAAATTTCACAAAAAATAAAACACATTTCATAACCATTGTATCACTCCATGGTTCGTGTTTTAACAAGAAAGTCTGCCTTTAGCAAGGATATATTGGTGGTTGTTTTGTTGTTTCTTTTTAATGAGCGTGTGGTTTTACTTATAAAACCAAAAAAGTAGCCCTTTGTTCAAGCTCTGTGCAATCCTTCCACTCAAGTCTCCAGTGTATTGATTTTAAATTGAGCGACTGAGAAGCCGTTGCAATATTCCGATTTTATTCTTCCATGCCCTAGGTGCCTATGTCTCATGCTTGCTTGGAGTCTGAGTTCACTTAGACATGGTCTAGCTTCTATCAGGCTGGAGGCCAAGGACCTGAGATGATTGCATGACGGCCTCAGGAATGTTTTTATAGTCCGTCATCCAGTTTAAGATGGAGCAGAGGCTGGTATGTCAGAGGGCTTGGCAGGGATATTATTGGTGTGTCTAGGCATGGCTCTAGTATGTGGGAATGGGGCGTTTACATTTAATTATGGAGCAGTTGTTCAAATGAGGAAAATGTTTATTTGACTGTACATAGATTATGCAGTATTGCCCTTACCCTTAAATGCAAAACATGGCTTTCTCTCTCTGTGGTATTTTGGAATTTCACCCTGTTTTGAGGCAAAAACAATGTTTAATTGCCTCTATCCATACACAGGAAAGCCTTTCAGGCGCCAGTTGCTTCCCAATAGGGAATCCCTTCACAGAGAATTGCATCACTTACTCTTGTTGCAGTGATGGTGGGGTCTCAAACCCAAACCAAGCCTGCCATGATGTGGGCTGTTAACACAGAAAGGTGTAGAACCCAAGTGCCACTGACTCCAAGAGTAGGCTGCTCTTCAAATTAACCAGGATGCTACATGAGATCTATTTCTGGTTTGCAGTCCATGGGGAGGCAGAGAATATGTGTTTCTATAACAAAAAGATCCTGAGACAAGGGCCAGTAGTTGTTAACCATCAAGGATCACAAGGGAGTGTATTGTTTCTCTCTTCCTCCTGGACATAGTTGGATTATTCTGAGGCTGATTATCCAGTTGCAGACTCCACTAGCCACAGATTTCTCCTTATTTTCCCCCTGGCTCTCAGCCTTATGGGCCACACATGGTTCATTAGCATCCCCACCCAAAGCTGGGCAGAAGTAGAATCTGCTGAAACACAGTCTAGTCTGCTCCTTGTCAGGAGTCCTCATTGAAGAAGCCGTGGAGACAGCTCATTACACTGGGGCTTCTGGATTATGAGGAGAAGCCAATTATCTACACCTCTCTCAGTACCATGGATAATTGAGAGTTGGTCGGACACTCAGGCCAAGACAATCTGTTTCTTGTTAAGGTTTATTTCTGCTCTCTCCACTCTCCTTAGACTATAACACTATTTCCTAAATGCCAGGTTTTTCCATGATCAAGTCTGAAACCTTCCTTAAAAGTATCTCAAAGGTGGCAGTCACCCCCTTCAGCAACTGCAGAAGCAACACAATACCAGACACGTGCCCACGTGCACTGTCCTTGCCCTGTGAGTCATAAAAATAAGTGAGATCCTTGAGTCCTGTGTGAAAGGTAGATGCCAGGTGTCATTTACTTTCTTCACACAAAACAAATTGAGGGATACAATCTGAGAAAGAGAAAAAAAAAGTTTAATCCTGTCGGATCTTTAGAACTAAATAGGCTTTAGCCACTCTGAATGTGATGTGGAAGTCTTGAGACTATTAAGTTGGATTGTTTTTCTTCTTTGTTATATATGAGATACATTGGATTTTAATTTTAATTTTAAACAGGAGGAATTCAAAGTAAGTGAAATTAAACTGAAATCTTATCTGTGGGCCAGGCTAGAGTTTTATATACACATATGTTAGTCCATTATGCTTTGTCATGATGTTTTAATTAAGGAGGAAAAAAGGGATTTGGGAGGAATCTAAAGTGATATATAAATAGAGCAGAACTTCAATTTGGAGGGGGAAAAAATCGAAAGAAAAGATGTTTATATGACCATGAAAGGCATGGCTCTAGAAATTTACTGTATTGTTAAAAGTCAACAGTAATGAACTAAAATAATAAAATTGGCATGAGTCAGATTCAGATGTAACCTCTGTTTTCACCCAAGATAACAGTTGAGGGTCAAAAAATACCTCAGGATTAAAATAAGGAGCAAAATGATTATTTGTTCATTCATTCAGAAACTGTCAGTGTAGTATCCAGACACTAGGACTGAAGAAGAAATCGCTGCCTTGCTTGTGAGGAGCGACAGAGAAAACACAGAATGGAATGTGGGCGACAATGAAATGCAAACAGTACCCAACAATCCTCAAGCCAGAGAGAAACAACCAGTGGTCATCAAAGCGACATAACTTTCCCAAGAATTTTCAACTCTCCCTCCCAAGATTATGGGTGGCAAATCATTATACATAAAATCCACATTTTTCCTGACCAGGTGGTAGCACAGTGGATAGAGCATTGGCCTGGAATGCTTAGGACCCAGTTTTGAAAGCCTGAGGTCACCAACTTGAGTGCCAGGTCACTGGCTTGAGCCCAAAAGATCACTAGCTTGAATCCCATAGTCACTGGTTTGAGCCTAAGGTCACTGGCCTGAGCAAGGGCTCCTGTGTCAGTAGAGAAGAAGGGAGAGGATGGTCATATTAAGAATGAAGACAGCGGCCCTGGCCAGTTGGCTCAGTGGCAGAGCATCAGCCTGGCATGTGGATGTCCCGGGTTCCATTCCTAGTCAGGGCACACAGGAGAAGCGCCCATCTGCTTCTCCACCCTTCCCCCTCTGGCTTCTCTCTCTTTCTCTCTCTTTCCTCTCTTCCCCTCTTGCAGCCATGGCTCTATTACAGGGAGTTGGCTCCAGGCACTGAAGATGGCTCTATGGCCTCCACTTCAGGTGCTAAAAAATGGCTCCAGTTGCAATGGAGCAAGGGCCCCAGATTGGCAGAACATCTCCCCCAGTGGGCTTGCTGGGTGGATCCCGGTCAGGGTGCATGTGGGAGTCTGTCTCTGCCTCCCCTCCTCTCATTAAAAAAAATAATAAATTAAAACAAATAATTAACCTTGGCCCTAGCTGGTTGGCTCAGCGGTAGAGCCCAGCATGTGGAAGTCTCAGGTTCAATTCCCAATTAGGGCACACAGAAGAAGTGACTATCTGCTTCTCCACCCCTCTCCTTTCTCTTTCTCTTTCTCCCTCTCTCTTCCCCTCCAGCAGCCATGGCTCGAATCAGCAAGTTGGCCCCAGGCACTGAGCATGGCTCCATGGCCTCCTTCTCAGGCACTAAAACAGGTCAGTTACCGAGCAACAGACCAGCAGTCTCAGATGGGCAAAGCATCAGCCCCAGATGGGGGTTGCCAGATGGATCCCAGTTGGGCATATGTGGGAGTCTGTCTCTCTGCCTTCCTGCCTCTCACTTGATATAAAAAATAAATAAAAATAATCCACCTTTAGTTTTATACCCATTATATCTCAATCACTAAGGAGATAGTATCATTAGAAAACAGAACTTGTTTTCATCCCACGGATTCACTGCCATAACGATAGAGAGCTAATGCACAGAACCACTAAACTTCAGTCTGTTCTGTTCCTTCCAATAACATTTTATTGACCGCCTACTATAAATATATACCAGTTAAATCCCTTAGCTAAAGCACTCTCTCTCTCTCAAAACACAGTGTTTATGCTCCTAAAAATCCTGGCTGGAAAATCCATAGGATTGGAAACTGAGACATTATGGGGAAAAAAAATTTGAAGAACCTAATCACAACACACCTGTCAGAACACTGTTTATCCTCTTCTAAAGCTACTGTGGTTCTTCACTCTCAGCAAGACAGAGAGCATTGTCCCATCCATCCACTTGCTTACTTATACTGTCAAAGATAAAATATTTGTTAATTTAAAGACTTCAAGCCTGACCAGGTGGTGTCTGATAGAGTGTCAGACTGGGATGCGGAGGACCCAGGTTAGAGACCACGAGGTCAACAACTTGAGCGTGGGCTCATCTGGTTTGAGCAAAAGCTCACCAGCTTAGACCCAAGGTTGCTGGCTTGAGCAAGGGGTCACTCTGTCTGCTGTAGCCCCATGGTCAAGGCACACAGGAGAAAGCAATCAATGAACAACTAAAGTATCGCAACAAAAAACTGATGATTGGAGATGGGAAGATGGCAGCAAAGCAGGCAGATGCACAGACACCCAGCTCTCACCACCAAACTGGAATACAAATCAATTTAGGAAAAATCAGTATGAAAAACCAACTCTGGACTACAAGAACAGCTCTCAAAAACCAAGGAGCAAAGAAGAAGCCACAACAAACCTGTTAGGGAGTGCCTGAATCTCCTCTGCTTACAGGAACTGAGGGGTGGGGAGAGGCTGAGAGCCCAGAGGGGATTTCACCCAAGGAAAAAGAGCAGAAAATACTGCTCACAGCCATTTGCCTGGTGACCAGAAAGCAAGGTGTGTTGAAAAGACCAGCTTATCTCCCAAGTGGAAAGGACAGAGAGAGGGACAGACTGTGACAGGCTAAGGAATGCAGGAAACAAACTAAAAAAGTTGATTCATTCGTGCTGGAGGTGGCCATAGCTGGGGGAGGGACTGAACCTTCCACAAAACAGTACTGAATTGCTTCTGGATCAGAGATTTCCAGACATCTCTCCAGCTCCAATCAGTGCAACAAGACACAGCTGAAAACAAGAAGTGGGGAGGACGGGCAGTAACTCAAGTCTCCATGGAGATCTGAGATATACCTCCTCCTACTGAAGCTGAGAAAACACCCTGCCCCCAGAGAGATTAGTTGGTGAAAGAGGCCTTCAGAGTCTCAGGTTACACCCATTGCATCCCTGGATACACTTTCAAGGAAGCCCCCTCCTGAGATCAGTAAACAAGACTATCACCTGTTAAGAAAACAAACAAATCAAGACTTCAAAGCTGCCCAAATCCAAAAGTGGATTACAAATAATAGCTGATACCAACCCAAGAAGACCTAGAAATAACACAACTAAAAATTGGAGGCAGGCACCACCAAGGCTAGACTCAACCAACTCTACAAATAAAACACCCAAACACAATGAGAAGACAAAAAAGTGCAATCCAAATGAAACCACAAGAGATACCTTCAGGAGATGACTGAGTGATATGGAAATAATCAAACTTCCAGATGCAGAGTTCAAAATAATGATTGTAAGGATGCTTAGGGATCTTAGAACAACAATGGATGGTCATTAGGCACACCTAAATAAAGAAATAGCAAGTATAAAAAAGAATCAGTCGGAGATGACAAATACAACATCAGAAATAAAGACCACAATGGAAGGAATTAAAAATAGAATAGAAAGAGCTGAGGATCGAATCAGTGAGTTGAAGGACAACTAAAATGAAGGCATGAAAGAAAAGAGAAAAGAGATTGAAAAAGTCTGAGGAAACTCTTAGAGAGCTCTGTGACAACATGAAGAGAAATAACATCTGCATCATAGGGGTTCCAGAAGAAGAAAAAGAACAAGGGATAGAGACTTTGTTCAATCATATCATAGCTGAAAACTTCCCTAAATTAATGCAGGAGAAACTCTCACAAGTTCAAGAAGCACAGAGGACTCCATTAAAGAGAACCCAAAGAAACCTACACCAAGACACATCATAATTAAAATACCAAAGCTAAGCGATAAAGAGAAAATATTAAAAGCTGCAAGAGAAAAAAAAGCTATCACCTACAAAGGAGCCCCCATAAGGATGACATCTGACTTCTCAACAGAAACACTTGAGGCCAGAAGGGAATGGCAAGAAATATTCAAAGTAATGCAGAACAAGAACCTACAACCAAGACTACTTTATCCAGCAAGGCTATTGTTTAAAATCAAAGGAGAAATAAAAAGCTTCCCAGACAAAAAACAACTCAAGGAATTCATTACAACCAAACCAATGCTGCAGGAAATGTTAAGAGGCCTGTTGTAAACAGATCAAAGTGGGAAAAGAATATAGCAAAAAAAAAATACACCTTTAAAGAATAAAATGGCAATAAACAACTACATATCAATAACCATAAATGTAAATGGATTAAATGATCCAATCAAAAGACATAGGGTAGCTGTGTGCATAAGAAAACAGGACCCATACATATGCTGTCTACAAGAGACACACCTTAGAACAAAAGATACACATAGATTGAAGGTAAAAGGATAGAAAAAAACATTTCATGCAAACGGAAATGAAAAAAAAGCTAGGGTAGCAATACTTATATCAGACAAAATGGATTTTAAAACAAAGAGATAAAGAAGGCCACTTCATAATGATAAATGGAGTAATCCAATAGGAAGAAATAACTATTATAAATATCTATGCACCTAATATAGGAGCACCTAAATATATAATGCTACTTTGGTGAATTTAAAGGGCGAAATCAACAGCAATACTATAATAGTAGGGGATTTCAATACTCCACTAACATCACTAGATAGATCCTCAAAAAAGAAAATTAACAAAGAAACAGCAGACTTATTGGACACACTAGATCAACTCGATTTAAAAAAATATCTTCAGAACCTTTCACCCTAAAGCAGCAGAATATACATTCTTTTCAAGT
This sequence comes from Saccopteryx bilineata, assembly GCF_036850765.1. Classification (NCBI taxonomy): domain Eukaryota; kingdom Metazoa; phylum Chordata; class Mammalia; order Chiroptera; family Emballonuridae; genus Saccopteryx; species Saccopteryx bilineata. The sequence continues at coordinate 199,602,315 of NC_089490.1, read as the reverse complement.
GCTCATGGTACATTATCTAGGACAGACCACATGTTAGGGCACAAAAGTGCTCTCTACAAATTTAAGAAGATTGAAATCATATCAAGCACTTTCTCCAATCACAACGGCATGAAACTAGAAATAAATCACAACAGAAAAGCTCAAAAATTCTCAAACACATGGAAACTAAATAGCAGGTTGTTAAATAATGAATGGTTTAAAAATGTGATCAAGGAAGAAATAAAAAAAATTCCTAGAAACAAATGACAATGAGCATACAACAACTCAAAATTTATGGGACACAGCAAAAGCAGTACTGAGAGGGAAGTTCACAGAACTACAGGCACACTTTAAAAAGCTAAAAAAAAAGCTCAAATAAACAACTTAACCCTGCATCTAAAAGAACTAGAAAAAGAACAGCAAGTAAAGCCCAGAGCTAGTAGAAGAAAGGAAATAATAAAGATCAGAGAAGAAATAAATAACATAGAGGCTAAAGAAACAATACAGAGGATCAATGAAACTAGGAGCTGGTTCATTGAAAAGGTAAACAAGATTGATGAACCTTTAATAGACTCACCAAGAAAAAGAGAGAGAGGACTCAAATAAATAAAATTAGAAATGAGAGAGGAGAAATAACAACTGACACAATAGAAATACAAAATATTGTAAGAAAATACTATGAAGAACTGTATGCCAAAAAACTAGACAACCTAGATGAAATGGACAAATTCCTTGAAACACACAATCTTCCAAAAATCAACCTGGAAGAATCAGAAAACCTAATCAGACCCATTACAACAAATGAGACCAAAACAGTTATCAAAAAAACTCCCAACAAAGAAAAGTCCAGAGCCCAATGGCTTCACAATGGAATTCTACCAAATATTCAAAGAAGAACTAACTCCTATCCTTCTCAAACTATTTCAAAAAATTCAAGAGGAAGGAAGACTTCCAAGCTCCTTTTATGAGGCGAGCATAATTCTGATTCCAAAACCAGGCAAAGACAACACAAAGAAAGAAAAGTATAGGCCAATATCTCTGATGAATATAGATGCTAAAATCCTCAACAAAATATTAGCAAACTGGATCCAACAATATATGGAAAAAATCATACACCATGATCAAGTGGGATTTATTCTGGAGAGGCAAGGCTGGTACAATATTTGTAAATCAATCAATGTGATTCATCACATAAACAAAAAGTAGGAGAAAAACCCTATGATAATTTCAATAGATGCAGTAAAAGCATTTGATAAAATTCAGTACCCATTCATGATCAAAACTCTCAGCAAAGTGGGAATACAGGGAACATACCTCAACATGATAAAGGCCATCTATGACAAACCCACAGCCAACATCATACTCAATGGGCAAAAATTAAAAGCAATCCCCTTAAGACCAGGAACAAGGCAGGGGTGCCCCCTTTCACCACTCTTATTTAACATAGTCCTGGAAGTCCTAGCCACAGCAATCAGACAAGAAGAAGAAATAAAAGGCATTCAAGTTGGAAAAGAAGAAGTAAAACTATCATTATTTGCAGATGATATGATATTGTATATAGAAAACTCTAGTCTCAGTTAAAAAACTACTGCACCTGATAAATGAATTCAGCAAAGTGGCAGGATATAAAATCAATACTCAGAAATCAGAGGCATTTTTATATGCCAACAATGAATAGTCAGAAAGAGAAATTAAGGAAACAATCCCCTTCACAATTACAACTAAAAAAATAAAGTACCTAGGAGTAAACTTAACCAAGGATACTAAAGACTTGTACTCGGAAAATTACAAAGCATTGATAAAAGAAATCAAGGAAGATACAAACAAGTGGAAGCATATACCATGCTCATGGTTAGGAAGAATAAACATCATTAAAATGTCTATATTACCCAAAGCAATCTATAAATTCAATGCAATACCAATTAAAAAACCAATGACATACTTCAAAGATATAGATCACATATTCCAAAAATTTATATGAAACCAAAAAAGAACACGAATAGCCTCAGCAATCTTAAAAAAGAAGAATAAAGTGGGAGGTATCACACTTCCTGATATCAAGTTATACTACAAGGCCATTGTACTCAAAACAGCCTGGTACTGGCATAAGAACAGGCATATAGATCAATGGAACAGAACAGAGTACCCAGAAATAAACCCACAGCTCTATGGACCACTGATATTTGACAAAGGAGGTAAGGAAATACAATGGAGTAAAGACAGCCTCTTTAACAAATGGTGTTGGGAAAATTGGACAGCTACCTGCAAAAAAATAAAACTACATCACCAGCTTACACCACTCTCAAAAATAAACTCAAAATGGATAAAAGACTTAAATGTAGGCCATGAAACCATAAGCATCTTAGAAGAAAACATAGGCAGTAAGCTCTCTGACATCTCTCAGAGCAATATATTTGCTGATTTATTTCCATGGGGAAGTGAAATAAAAGACAGGATAAACAAATGGGACTATATCAAACTAAAAAGCTTTTGCTCAGCTAAAGACAATAAGAACAGAATAAAAAGACAAACTACACAATGGGAGAACATATTTGACAATACGTTTGATAAGGGGTTAATAAACAAAATTTATAAAGAACTTGTAAAACTTAATACCAGTAAGACAAACAATCCAATCCAAAAATGGGCAAAAGAAATGAATAGACACTTCTCCAAAGAGGACATACAGATGGCCAATAGGCATATGAAAAAATGCTCAACATCACTAATCATTAGAGAAATGCAAGTTAAAACCACAATCAGATATCACCTCACACCAGTCAGAATGGCGCTCATCAACAAAACAACACAGAATAAGTGCTGGTGAGGATGTGGAGAAAAGGGAACCCTCCTACACTGCTGGTGGGAATGCAGACTGGTGCAGCCACTGTGGAAAACAGTATGGAAATTCCTCAAGAAATTAAAAATCGAACTGCCTTTTGACCCAGCTATCCCATTGTTAGGAATATACCCCAAGAACACCATTGCACTATTTGAAAAGAAGAAATGCACCCCCATGTTTATGGTAGCATTGTTCACAATAGCGAAGATCTGGAAACAGCCCCAGTGTCTGTCAGAGGACTAGTGGATAAAAAAGCTTTGGTACATATATACTACAGCAGGGGTCCCCAAACTTTTTACACAGGGGGCCAGTTCACTGTCCCTCAGACCGTTGGAGGGCCGGACTATAAAAAAAAACTATGAACAAATCCCTATGCACACTGCACATATCTTATTTTAAAGTAAAAAAACAAAACGGGAACAAATACAATATTTAAAATAAAGAACAAGTAAATTTTAATCAACAAACTGACCAGTATTTCAATGGGGACTATGCTCCTCTCACTGACCACCAATGAAAGAGGTGCCCCTTCCGGAAGTGCGGCGGGCACCAGATAAATGGCCTCAGGGGGCCGCATGCGGCCCGCGGGCCGTAGTTTGGGGACCCCTGTACTATGGAATACTACTCAGCCATAAGAAATGATGACATCGGATCATTTACAATAACATGGATGGACCTTGATAACATTATACAGAGTGAAATAAGTAAATCAGAAAAAAATTAAGAACTATATGAATCCATACATAGATGGGACATAAAAATGAGACTCAGAGACATGAACAAGAATGTGATGGCAATGAGGGTGGGGGGTAGGGGAGGGGGGATGGGGTGAGGAAGGAGAGAGGGGTTGGGGGAGGGGAGGGGCACAAAGAAAACCAGATAGAAGGTGACAGAAGACAATTTGACTTTGGGGGAGGAGTATATAGCACAATCAAATGTCAAAATAATCTGGAGATGTTTTCTCTCAACATATGTACCCTGATTTATCAATGTCACTGCATTAAATTTAATAAATAAATTAAAAATATATGTACATAGATCCAATGGAAAGCAAGAGAATGATGAAGATATGATTCAGGATGGTGGTTATGTCAGGAGGCAGAGGGTAGAGTTTTGGGTTGAGATATGGTTAAATGCAATTGGTTGTCCCGGGCCTAGATTTTGTTTTTCATTATGAGTTTGTATGAGTTTATTACAATATTAAAAGAAAGCTTAATAAAAAGGAGCCAGTGACATATAAAAAACAAAACTGATGATTGATGCTTCTTATCTCTCTCCATTCCTGTCTGTCCCTTATCTATCCCTCTCTCTGACTCTTGCTCTGTCTCTGTAAAAAAAAATAAAATAAAATAATAAGGACTTCAAAATATTCATTTAAGTTAAACTTTTATCGAATGACACATATTATTATTTGACATAAAATGCCAGTGACAATGGCCTTGGTACAAAAATAAAATAATAAATGTTCACAATCGCTGAGCTAAACATGACTACATAGAGCTCTAAATGTAGCTGGCCGATAGTGTAAAAACAGCTCACCTGTGGTTATCAAACACCTGACGTAAGGCTAGTCCAGATGGAGATAGGCCTTAAGTGTAAAAAAAAAACAAAAAAACCCACCACATTTCAAGTCAATAGTATGGAAAAAGAATGAACACACTATCATCAGTAATTTTTGTGTAACTACTAGACAATTTAAAATTACATATGTGGCTTGCATTATTTTTCTGTTGAACAGCACCCGTGCAGAGAGGACCAGGGAAAGAAACGTGGGTTCATTCTTTAAGAGACACCCAGCATAATTCAGTGACTGCAATTGAAGTTGAGTTGCCTGCCATTCCCATATCCTTGATCAAAAATACTTTTATTTATGGAAAATATTATAAAAATATAAATCAGCAATTTCTAGAATAAGCCCTAATTCTTAGCAAAGGAGAAAGGTCTGTTAAGCACCAGCACCACTACCCACAATTAAAATTGAAGAAACAGAATGAGAACCTTCTATAATTCAACCACTTGGATTTAGGCAGTCTGTCATCAGTAAGTTTGTATTTTAATAGCTAATTTTATGCACATTACATAGTATAACAATAGACCATGTTGGTAGTAGAGGTTTAAATCAACTTTTTTATTTTTATTTTTTTATTCAGTGAAAAGAAGGGAGGCAGAGCCCACATATGCCCCACTGGTATCCACCCGGCAAGGGGGCGATGCTCTGCTCATCTGGGGTGTTGCTCCATTGCTCAGCAACAGAGCTCTTAGTGCACCTAAGACTGAGCCCATGGAGCCATCCTCAGTAACTCACTCCAGGTGAGCCTTGGCTGCAGGAGGGGAATAAATAGAGAGGGATAGAGAGAAAGGAGAGCAGGAGGGTTAGAGAGAAAGGAGAGCAGGAGGGTGGAAAAGCAGATGGGTGCTTTCCCCATGTGTCCTGACCAGGAATCAAACCCAGAACATCCACATGCTGGGCTGATGCTCTACCACTGAGCCAACCGGCCAGGGAAAATCAACGCTTTCTTCAACTGTATTCCAAGGGGATTGGTAGCCATGAGTCCATCTGTTCTCTCAGATGTACATCAATAGACTAAGAATGCACAGTGAACTCTTATGGGGGTTTCTAACTGACAATTTCTACTAAATTTGGATTCCTTGCTTTGACACCCTGAATTAAACAAGATAAGATGATGAATTTTGTTTTCTGCATTAAATTAAAATTTCTAAATTAAGCTACAATATAAAAATAAAACTCCAAAAAAAGCTGACTCTATTTAAAATCCAGTGTCAGAGAAGCTGCCCTATGTCTAACTCAGTACAATCAGAGATTGCAAATGGCCAGTTCCCTGACTGAGTCCCAAGAAGACCTACAGCAAGATTTTTTTATATTTTGGAATTAGTCTTTGACATTTAAAAATCACAAAACTTTACATAAAAACCATGCTTCTCATTTCTCCAGGTAAGCAAAATCAACATGATCGCCAACCACCGACATGCAACCTTCCACCCACCAGAGGTCCCACTACTTCCCATTGACACCGCCCACTTCCCTCACCTGACTGCTGCCGGTGTGTGCAGGAGCATTCAGACCTTGAGCTAGGAGAAGTTTCGGTGAGCACATAATAACCACAATACTTATGTCAACATGATAGGATTACCAGCTGTTCCCAGGACATCTGGGACATAAACTCTCACCGGTCCTTCAGTACAAATAATCACACACACACACACACACACACACACACACACAACACACACACAGTGAAGGCACATTTCCATAAGGTGGCTGGTTCAGAGAAGCACACTGAAATAAGGATTTGAGTCCAAGGTATGGATTCTGTAGGAGCGGACAACAGCAGTAATGAAGCAAGTCAGTGGAAGACACTTACACAGAGTGTGTTGATGTGCAGGTCAACACCCTTTATTCCAGAGACTCTGGGTCTAAAAACAGGGTTCAAGTGCAGAAACGGGGTGAAGGGCCACATTTTTCCCACTTCCGTAGTGGACATGACTCCAGTGCTGAACCTACAGCTTGTTTGTCGGTCTGTTTGCTTGTTTGTTTCCTTATCCAATTAAGTAGGGCCTGTGCTGTCTGTCCATCTGTCTCATTCCTCCGAACAGATTTCTGAGGGTCAAAGTCCTGTAATTGGCATTCTAGCCTTGTTTCCAACAGGCCAATCATGGCATTTATGTCCTCCTTGCCTCCAACAGTGAAGTGTCACCACCTGGCTCTCTGCCACTGTGAAATCCAGTCATCTTCCCCACTGTTAGGGAGCTCAGTTCCAAGGCAAGGTCTCTTACCAGCTCTGGTTTACACAGGAACATAGCACTGGGCTTGTCAAGGTGCTGGTGTCCTACAGTACCCCTTGACATTCCTCATCACCTCAGGGAATGAACTGTTACTAACCCTCACAGAGTACAGTCAGCTGGGGGGATAGTCTCACATACTAAAAATCTAGTCTAACATGCCCATCTCTCTAGGACTTTAGTCCCACTGTTACTATTCTGTCAATACATCTGACATCCCCAGATCAATGGCTACACTTCATGCTCATTTTCAAGTCTCAGAGAGCCAGTCTAGAAAAGAATGAAAAGCAGCAGCAGGTGTCCATGTCAAGGTATTAAACCCGGAGTTATGGAAGAGTTTCCTAGGATCGAGTAATTCTGCTCTACTCGGTGTTACATCTGTCTTCTGGCTGGGGCAACTTTAAGATTCTGCAGGGGCACATTAGCTAGATGCAGCAGGTTTCTGATGAATAACCCCTTTTATCTCATGGCACAGTAATACCTACTGATGTGAGTCATGCTGAGTCTTGACTTCTATTGATCTAAACAATAGAAAGCCCCGGGAAGAGGTAGGGTCATAGCTTGTGAAGGACAACCATCTCACAACTACCTACCTTACGACCTCTGTATGTAGTTTCTAGGCAATGACAGGCTGTTCTCTTTGAATCTGGGAAAGCAAGCAGCTTATTCTGCTGAGAGACAGAAGTCAAACCTAAGGCATCAGGTTCCCCAAGTCCAGCCATCTATACGTGCTGATCCCATACCTCAGGATCCTACGCCTTCCTTCCGAGGGCTGTTTTCATAGGTGTAGCAGAAGAGCCAGGGCTATGAGTTCAGCTTCTTTTGTAATTTCCCTATTCTCACAATCAAATCCCAAGCCTGGTTCTTAGCACAGTCTGTTTTCTGGTCCCTAAAGATGAGGGTCCCTTAAAACGCTATCCCAGAAAACTTCCAGCTTTCACACTATATCTGAAGGCAATATTTGGTTGTCCTGAGTCTGTCATGCACTTCCTTTAGGACTTCTATGACCATTAACAACAGTCATCCAACTACACAGATCTTACCATTACCACCACCCCTCTATGATTCAGTGCCGCGGACCAGCGCAGCTCCAAATAACAGTGTGGAATTAAGGAAACACACTTTGTCAGAACAAAATCGATGGGACCGGGAGGACTCCTCAAACTGCCTGGCAGTATCTGAGTGCCCCACAGCCCCAGTTCGCTTTATTATATAGACCTATGCAAATCAAGGACCCTGATACAAAGTTGCACATCAAAGGCTAAGACAGGAATTCTCCCAAGGCAAAAACAGGATACATTAATGAAATTTACAAACATCTGAAACAAAGAAAGAGTCAGAGGAAGGGCATGTATATTGCTTCCTGCAACCCAAGGAAGGAAGTGGAGTGGGTGCAGATACTCAGCATCAAAGCCAAATATGGAGATGGAGGGGGGAGAACTTAGCCCCCTGCCAAGCCTCGAATCTATAATGGCTTTTTGCCATTAATGGTCCACAACATATCCCCCTTTTCTTTTTAATTTGTGTGCTAAGATTTGCACTCATCTGATTTTCTAATTTGGAAGCAGACAGAAAAAATACAGAACACAAAATTAGTATAGCCAATGCTAACAGATAACCAAAACAAGTATACTAATACATCACAGTGATTAAAGCCATTAAGCAAACTCTTTAAGCTAATAATAAAACAAGAATCTATAAAAGAGTAATATCCTTAAAGTGTTCACCAAGTCCAAGTTGGCACCAACACCATTCCAAATCTCTGCAAATGCAACCCAACCCCAGTTCAGTCCATCAAAAATTGTCACAGGAGCAGGAGTCCCAGAAAAGTCCACTTTCAGGAGAAGTCCTCATGGCACTGGAATTGCCGTCACACTTCCACACTCTGCAGTTAGCATCAAAGTCCCAATGACCACTGCTCCCAGCTGGCAATGACCCAGGTAGACTGGAAAAGCCATCTGCAGCACGCATGAAGACGGAGCTTCTGTTTTCTTTAAACTGGAAAGATGAACCCAGGGGTCCTTTACAGCCATGGGGTGGTGAGGAGAACCTTGGGATACACTAAGCTGGGTGGCAGAGGTAAATTTGTAAGTTGGTAAAAAAGGAAAAAAGGAGCTCTAAATTAGGAGTAGGTCCTAGCCTAAAATATGAGTGGGGCATTGAGGCAGGAGGAATAAAGGAAAGACTATATATTAATCAAAGCAGCAGAAAACAGGACTATCAATACCCACAACAGAGATCTTTGAGGGAAGAATAAAAAACCCGAATATTCAGGCAAGACATAGTTAAATGGCCCTTGTGTAAATGAGACCAGTCTACCGGCTACTTGGAAGAAATAACCCAGGCTCATCCACAGTGTCATAGATGGGGCCAATGGCCCTGGGCAACTTTTAGCCTTCAGTGGCAAACCCCAGCATTCTGGGCAAGGTTAGATCACAGGTGGCTGGAGCAGGGCTGGAAGAGACTGAACCCTCCCTTAGAGGAGCGAGGGGGAAGCCTACCTTCCAGTGTCCCTTCTTCCTCACAGCAAAGGCATGTAAGCCTGGCAGGCTTTGGCTTAAATGACCATCCTTTCCACTTTTGAAGCAGGGCCCTGATGAAGTTCCAGTTGGAGCGTTGGAGCCTCTGAGGGCGTATGCCAAGAGCTAGTATTTTACCTGATCTCATTTGGGCTTTTTTTTTTTGCCTCTCGATACCTTAAAAGCCATGCTCAGAAGATCTCGCTGAGGGGCTTGAGAGTCCCTATCTGCCTATATATCTGGAGCTATTCAGAAAAGAAAAAAACAGTGTTATTAGCTGGAATCAAATAAAAATAAAAAAGGGGTAGTAGTTTGCAGGACAAAAATTTGGCATCTCTTGTACATCAGCATTCAAAAGAAACTGTTTGAAGTAAAAGGCGTAACAGGGTAGACCTGCAGGAGCTCCAGGACATGACTCCCCCCCTTTCTTATTATTTACAATTGAATCACACTTTACAATATTTTGACTTCAAATATTGCAAGAAATTCTTGATTTTGTTAACTTTCAACAAAACCAGAGCTAATGCACCTTCAAACAACATTCCCACACTTATCAAAACACCCCCTTAATACCTTAAAGAGTACATATCAAAACTGAAAAATCCCAGTGTGACCTTCATTATTCTCCTATAGTAAAAAAAATCTTTACACTTTTATTATGTAAATCTATGCTGCTTCAAGCCTTTCACTTGCAGCCTGGAGCAGCCTGGCCAAACCAGCAAGTTTTTTGGATTCAAAATTAGTGCGCTTTACTTATTCCCAACAAAATCATATCCATGTAGGGAAATGAAATTATCCCCATTTTGTTTTCAATACTACAGCTGGCACTTCCAAAACTATTATCATCATTACTTTTCATGTAAGGACTTAATTCAGGCCTTATAAACAAAAACACTTAGACATTAAACAAAGACTTCACATACAATCACACAAATCAAGAGTGAAACCCGGGGTTTTAGAGATTAAACTATGGCCTGCTTGATCTTAAGTAGGGCTACCTTAATAGGAACGTAATAAGGATACATACTAAACAGAGATCTCTCTTGAAAAATCTCAAGACAGCCGTATGAGATTTCTATTCAGCAATACCCAAATCAGGCCCCCCTTTCACCCTCTTTTCAAGCAATGGAGCAGGAAAATAAAATGATCTAAAACATTAAAAAAATTAGATAATAATAATTGAGAAAGGGAAGAGAGCATAGTAAAATAAGCCTCATACAATTGCTCTTGTGAAGTGAGTCTCTCATCTAGAATCATGGTGTCTCACCAGTCATTCAGGGATCCACTGAGGAGCTTCAGCAGACCTAGGAAAAACACACACATATCCTCAGCCCCATAAAAGAACAGAGTCTGGCCCTTGCCAGATTCCTGTGAGTGGGTCCCTCCATCACACTTCAAGGAAGGCTTTCCTTGCAGGGTTCCAGAGTATCTCTGCTGCTGAATGACCCTGTACATCAGTATTCAAAAAAATTAAAGTAAAAAGAGCATGACAAAGAAGATTTGCAGGAGTTTCCTAATATTTAAGTTGCTATTTGGCTCCTAACTCTAAACACACCTCACAATGTACTAACCAAATCAATAAGTCTTAAGGATCTACATTCTATTCTATTTAAATTTAAATGAGTGCTCCTTACAAGTTCTAAAAACATTTTATTTTTTCTAAATATTAGAGCCAGCATTTCCAACCTTTGCATGCAAAAACAAACTTAATTCAGGCCTTAAAAACAGACACATTTTGACAACATTAAACAAAGACTAAACAGAGACAAGAATTAGACAAACCAGAGAGAAACCCGGGATTTCAGAGCACATCCAGATTAGAAAGATGCCTTCCTGTTATTAGGGCATTTTCTGACAGAGAGACTGAAGGATGTGACTAAACAAAATCTCCCCGAGAAAATTTGCTCTCAGCAGCTGCTGGGATATTTCCTATAGTCAGATCCAACACAGGTTCCCCGCCTCAACCTCCAGGCAAAGAACAAGAAAGAAACAAAATGATAGTTCAGAAGACTACAGTCAAAACATTAAAGAAAATCAGATCAGGACAGGAAAAGCTGTAACTTTCCTAATACCTGAATCTCCTATCCATTTTCAAATTCTATAGTTGCTATAACTGGTGGCTCAGGTTGACTATGCTGAGATTTTTCTCCTACCTCAACAGCTCCTTCATGAAAGTCCAACTTCCACAGCAAATAATTACCCCCAGAGAGCCAAGCACAAGCAATCACCTTCCAGTCATTTGGGGGAAGAGCCTTTGCCCTAATAGTATCTAATAAACCAAGTGAAAAAGGGGCAGTAGGCCCATACTGAACACAAGCAAGTTTAAGCTCTTTCAGAGTTCTAAAAGGTACAGGTTCATGTTCTCGCACTAGTCTCCTCATATCATCCTGTATTTCTACAACAGGAAAATGGGTAAAGCCATCATTTATTGTTTCCCCTACATTTTGAGCCTGGTAATCAGCCTGATAAGGGAATGGAGGAGCAGAGGGTTGAATGTAGGAAGGAGCTGAGGGCAGCGGAGGCCCCGCGGCTAAGGCAGCCATAGCCACGGATTTTTCATCCCCCCGTCATCCTCAGACTCCAAGTTATCCTTGTTTTCACATCCCTCTGTTTCCAGCTCACCCTGATACTCTTCAGACAATGATTTGTCTTCATACAGAAACATTCCTACATAAAAGTCCCTTACTTTTGACCCTATCTGTCCCATATTCTTTTACTCCCAACTACACTTTCTCCCAAAACTTTCTTTACTCACTGTGCGCACTTCACTTTGGGGAATTCCGTCACCTTCCTTCAGTTTTAGTTTCCTCCTACTCATACTCAAGTCTTCTGTTCAGGCGCCACTTGCCGTGGACCAGCACAGCTCCAAATAACGGTGCGGAATTAAGGAAACACACTTTGTCAGAACAAAACCGATGAGACCGGGAGGACTCCTCAAACTACCTGGCAGTATCTGAGTGCCCCACAGCCCCAGTTTGCTTTATTATATAGACCTATGCAAATCAAGGACCCTGATACAAAGTTGCACATCAAAGGCTAAGACAGGAATTCTCCCAAGGCAAAAACAGGATACATTAGTGAAATTTACAAACATCTGAAACAAAGAAAGAGTCAGAGGAAGGGCATGTATATTGCTTCCTGCAACCCAAGGAAGGAAGTGGAGTGGGTGCAGATACTCAGCATCAAAGCCAAATATGGAGATGGAGGGGGGAGAACTTAGCCCCCTGCCAAGCCTCGAATCTATAATGGCTTTTTGCCATTAATGGTCCACAACAATTCAGGAATAGTTATTGCGTGAGCCAATGCATCTTCCCTCTACCTACACTTCACCCCAACACGACGCAGGTAACAACAGCATTAATGACTATGATATCACAGAATAACCTGTACCCAACAACAAATCCCTTGCCTCACACTGGCAGGTCAGTGATCCAATCCCAAGGTCTGCTTCCTAGTGCCTTCTTCTGGTACTGTCTCTTGTTGGATTCTTCTAGAAGCTGGCCCTAAGATAACGGTTTGAATATAAGTCATTTATGTGGTAGCCGATGTGATCCTAGAAATGACATCTTGAAGAATGCCAACTAAGACAGCCATCTCTGTGATGACCGTTCATGAATCTAGGTGGCCTGGACCTGATGGTCTCTGCCAACCCAACTTAGACTTCAGGACTAGGAGCAGCCCTGTCTTCCAACTCAATAGGCAGAGCACACGCAGGCTCAGGACACCCACCACCTAGGGGTACACAAAAACAATGCTCATCCTCTATAACAGGGGTCCCCAAACATTTTACACAGGGGGCCAGTTCACTGTCCCTCAGACCATTGGAGGGCCGGACTATAAAAAAAACTATGAACAAATTCCTATGCACACTGCACATATCTTATTTTAAAGCAAAAAAAACAAAACGGGAACAAATACAATATTTAAAATAAAGAACAAGTAAATTTAAGTCAACAAACTGACCAATATTTCAATGGGAACTATGCTCCTTTCACTGACCACCAATGAAAGAGGTGCCCTTCCAGAAGTGCGGTGGGGGCCGGATAAATGGCCTCAGAGGGCCGCATGTGGCCCGCGGGCCATAGATTGGGGACCCCTGCTCTATAAGTCTATCCAGAAAAAAAAAGTCATTTCACTTCCAGCAGTCATGTAAGCTTTGTGTTTTATGGTTTACTGCTGTTTTCATTGTTAGGTAATGGTTATAGGGAGCACAAATCTCTCCAGTGCTTTGACCTATAAACAACTTACCTCTGACCCACCCTCCGACGGCACACTCTGTCTAATCGTGAAGAAGGCAGGTCAGCTCCTGCCCTGCTGGGCTCCAGAGCTATCTGCTCCACCTTAACATTTTTAACACCAACTCTGAGTCAGTTCTGCGGCCAAACTTGAAATAAGCTCCCCTCTGAGCATCATGACTGGTTCCTCCTAGGAGACCCCCGAGGGCCCAAACCCACCCAGGCTCCATTCAGCGTGCATCCCCTCATAGCGAGACCCCTCCCCTTCCCTGAACATTTTCATTCCCAAAGACAGGAAAACCCTGTCTCCATGCTTCCTTTTAGTGAGGGGGAGGGGGGGGGAGAGAGATTTCCCAGAGAAAACTTCAGTCCAAAGCATTGCCAGGTATATTTTTACCCCTCTTCCTCCTGCTCCCAATTTAGAGATCACTTCTAGGGAAAATCACACTTAAGACTAATAATAATAATTTTAGTTAATTATGCAATTTGTTGCTAAATATCTATATTTCATCATAGAGATATTTAAAAAATAAATAAATGGGTAACATGATTATTATATACTTCCTATCTGCCTGGTTGTTGGTCAAGTAAGTTTGTAAAATATGATTGTCATGTGGCTCGCTTATACTAGTTTGCACTGGGGGCTGGGCAGTGCCAGGTATATGTGGGTCTGTGAAACTGCAAATTACCTTCTTGCTTGGGAAGGGCCATTGTTTGCTCATGTTTGCTGGAGAGGTTTTCGCACCAGAAAATTTTGAAGAGAGAGAAGAAGGAGGAAAAGAAGAAAGAAGTCATGTTTGCAGAGTGAGAGCGGAGAGAATGCAGAGTGCTGAAGAAGAAGCCATGTTGGCAGAGAGAGAAAAGGTGTGCAGATGTGGAACCAGAGGTGGGGGGCTTTGTGAGCTCCCTGAGACTGGTGGGGCCTTTGATTCTAGGAGGAACAGGAGAAGATTCTCCTGGTTGTGGAACCGGAGAATGTGTCAGGGCTTTGTGAGCTCTGTGTGTTTGCTCGTCAGCCAGTGTGAGACTCAAATAAAGAATGGCCCACGATTTTTTGGCTCCACTGTTTCTTTACTGTCTGCCCGAATTCAATGGGAACCGGCATGTGAATGGCCACAATGGCGGCGACTACTGACCATACACTGGTACTGCCCTGCATGCTTCACAGGGACCACGACATTGAATCCTCACAATAACCACTGCACTAAATAATACTTTCATCTCCATTTCAGTGATGAAAAGAAGAAAGGCTTAAGAGATTGGGATCTGGATTCAGTTGGAACACTAGCTTTTGAGCACCACTGAGTTTCAGACACTGAATAAATGCTGGTTGAGCGGGGCAGACTACACAAGGACAAGACAGAGAACATGGGAAGGAAACGCAGCAGGGGTCTGGAGCGTGGCGTGGATGTGCTCCGTCCTCCATGTGGGAAAGTTCTCAATGCAGACCTGCTATGTGAGTCCCCCTCTGCACCTCGACCACAAGCTCTGCCTATGACACACGGAACACGTGTGCACCTTTCACACCCGTGACGAAGTCCGGCAGAGTGGGCACACATCAGGTGGCTCCGGGAAGGATACCAGAGCTGTCCCCCGCCATGGCTGTCACTCAGCGCGGAGACGGCGTACCTTCAGGCCTTAACTCTGAGCCCCCAGCCCCGGCCTCTCAGACTAAACACGCGGGTTGCCAACCAAAACAAACATCTGCGCTGACAACTGAGTTCTGCCTGGATGATTTTCGTTTAAAAAAAGACAACTACGAAGCATGTTCTTCCCCCAAAGGAATCTATCCCCCTCGGCTGGTCCTCTGGGTCAACGAGACAATCTGGGGATGTGTGATGCAGCCGCTCTGCTCTGACCCTGGCATGCCACAGTCAGCCGTCTGCATGGCTAAAGTTAGGGAAGAGAAAAATCTTCAAAAATGAGAGTAAAAAAATCATAAGTTAAAATCCTGCTTCAATTCAACACTAATCAGTCTTTCAAAAAAAAAAAAAAAACTCGGAGAGTGAGCGGGCTGTCACTCTCCAGACATGTGGACCTGAAATTACTAACAGACACTTCATTCTGGGCTCGGTCTCATGGCCCACCTGGCTTTGCTTTTAACTCTGTACGTGTGCGCTGAGGATCCACGTCACTACCCCAGCTCGTGACCAGCCCTTGTCAAAGATGGGTCCCCTATCCTCCTGCTGCCTGGATCAGGGAGGAGCAGGAGTTTTAAATCCCACTTCAAAAGAATAATTTTCTCGGAACAATAGCCTGTGATGGCTTTCTAATACAACCTTTATTGAGGGTTTAATATCTCTATAGAAAGTAATCTAGTAAAAGAAAATCTAGTACTAAGGGTCCTGGAAAAAGGAGGGCGAAGAAGCCCAAATGGGAGCTAGATTAGGTATCTCCTTCATGCTGGGCTGGGGGTTGTCAGAAGGGCAGAGAGCTGAAACAGCGTGGGCACACACGGGTCTGATTCCGCAGACCGAAGTTCCATCACAGCTAGCGGCTTCACCCTGAGGTCCATTGATGTATGAGGCTGTGAGCCTGTGTGGCAGGCTCCCATGTAGCTCCTGCAACCTGAACCCTGGGGTAAATACTTTAAAACCACAATTGGCCAGAATTCTCAGGGAAGGAGGTGTTCTAGGTCATGGATTTTCTGGTCAAGTCACAGCTGAAGAGGAAAACCTATTTCAACCCTCGGGATCAAAAATGTCTACAAAGGCATTTGTCTTTTTCCAGATTTATTAACTACAGCACAGAGAATATAATTCAATCTCTAGCTGATGCTTCAGATACTGATGGTCCCTAAGGTCATACTTTGGGAATCGGTTACTATGGTGCCACCACTGTTAAGAAACAGGAGGCATCCCTGGCCAGTTGGTTCAGCAGTAGAGCGTTGGCCAAGCGTGTGGAAGTCCAGGGTTCGATTCCCAGTCAGGGCACACAGGAGGAGCACCGATCTGCTTCTCCACCCTTCCCCCTCTCCTTTCTCTCTGTTTCTCTCTTCCCCTCCCACAGCCAAAGCTCCATTGGAGCAAAGTTGGCTCAGGTGCTAAGGATGGCTCCATGGCCTCTGCCTCAGGTGCTAAAATGGCTCTGGTTGCAACGGAGCAGTGCCCCAGATGGGCTGAGCATCGCCCCCTGGTGGGCATGCTGGGTGGATCTTAGTTGGGCACATGCAGGAGTCTAACTGCCACCCTACTTTTCACTTCAGAAAAATATAAAAAAACCCCACAAAAAACCAGGAGGCAGAGCTTCCCTGACATTAGGTTATGGTCTATGAGGGTTTAGGATAAAGTCATCATTGATAGGCATGTAGTGTCTATTTCTTATAAAATTACAGAGTTAAAAATTCTAATGGGTGATTCTGGTTATTTAAGAATACGAATGTTTACATTGTCTCTTATGTAGCTCTTCCTAGAAGGGGGGGAGGAGTCTTTCATCTTGATCTGAGACCGAGCCCATTTCTAATTAGCTGCATAGTTCACATAGATATCACAAAATAAAATGACATGATAGAAATTAAATTGAAAGCAACCTAAACTTTCACTTCCAGACTTCAGTTGCTGTTGTCACCGCTGGGTGGTTGCCTTGACTGATGTTTTAGTGAAACAAGTTTGCAATGGTACAGTGCTGTCTAAACTCAGTCTTCAGAAGTTATTCCTGCCCCAATTCAAGAAGAAAAGACCTCCCAGTAACCTCAGGGGCAAGTTTTTGAACTCCAATCCTCCTGAGCCGCGCAGCCCCAGAGCAGTGACAGACAGACCAGGCCCCAACCACGCACACGAGGGCTGAGAACAGCGGGACGAACCACAGCGTCAGGGCCTCTGAGTGCCCACAGGCGCCGAAAGTTCCAAGGCCAGCCGTTTCATATGCCCCTGTTCTCCAAAGGTTGTATTTCTCCTGGCAAGAGGGGGAGGAGAGGGGCATCTCCTCACTTGTCAATGGCCTGGTGCTTTCTGAGTTAGAAAAGCGGTAGGCCTGACCAGGCAGCGGTGCAGTGGATAGAGCGTCGGACTGAGACACAGAGGACTCAGGTTCGAAACCCCGAAGTCTCAACCGGCTTGAGCGCAGGTTCGTTGGCTTGAGCAAGGGGTCACTCGGTCTGCTGTAGCCCTTCTTCAAGGCACATAGGAGACCACAATCAATGAACAACTAAGGTGCAGCAATGAAGAATTGATGCTTCTCATCTCTCTCTTTTCCTGTCTGTCCCTCTCTCTGACTCTCTCTTTGTCTCTGTCACAAAATAAAAATAAAAATAAATAATAAATAAGTAAATGAATAAGAAAAGCAGTGATGAACACACAGGGCCCCTCTCCCTTCCACCAGCAGCGGGTCTGCCCACAGGTCGGGGTTGTGTTTGTGGTCTCAGGTTTGCTAACAAGTATCCACCCCGTGAGCAATCCCAACCAGACTGTTCCTCTCTGAAGGCTAGCCGGAGTTCTCAGTCATGTAGAAAGACAGCAGGGAGTGTAGGATAGGGGGTTGAAAACTGTGGGGCAGGGAAGGAGAGGAGAGAAAGGGCACAAACAATGGATTCGTGTCAACAACACTGATCCCAGCCCTGTCTGGCGGCTTTCCCTACCTATTGTTAGTAGAACTTTGCCAAGTACAAGACCAAAAAGACACTGTGTTTCCATTTGACTCTGCCCATATGTTACCCACAAAGCCTCTTCTTATCTGGATGATACAAAGGTATGGCAGGTACACATGACATTCTACCTTCTAAGAGTAAGAAGGACAGTAAGCAAATGTAATTTACCACCTAAGGCTCAAATCTGTTTCAGAGTAGACCCATCAAGACCTAAAGTATCAGCAGGTCAACAAAACGATTCTTCTGTCAAAAAGTTGGAAATCTTGTTTGAATTTTTCAAATTTCCTCCAAGTAGTCAACCAACTCAAGACTTCATTGACAGAATCTTGGAAAGACGAAACAAGGAGATGCAGCAAGAAGAGGAATGTGAGGCCGCAGACGTATTGTGTATACAACGGTGGTACTTAAACCACTAAGATTTCCATTCCATTGACACTAATTTATTTCAGATTGCTCTGTGGCGCAGCTAATCAAAGCCAGCAAGTGCACACCAAGGCGAGCAGAGTGGGGAATGACCCCCTGTAACCATGTCAGCTGTCAGGACGGTGGTAAATAGTCAGAATGAATAAACATATCCTTGCTGATGCTTTAATTCTATAATTAGAAAAATATTTCGTTAAAAATGCCAGACACAAATTTATAGCGTATTTGTGAAACACTGTCCCAAAATCAGTTTCAGATATCAATGGTCAGATCCTGGAGTTCAGCATACCACCACTGCTTTTGATCCTTTTTAAACATTTGCTTACTCCAAAAACGTTAAATGAAAGGCCTTGAACAGTAGGAGATTTCTTAGGAACAAAAAGAAATAGCTATTTTTGAATGATAGACTTGAACTACAAAGATAAGCCCCAAATCAGTATAACTGAGAAGACTAATGCTTCTTCAAGGTATTATAAACTTTTAGTTTAAAATTCAACTCTAGGTTTAAAATACATACAAAGAACAACAGACTCGCCCTTCTGTTCTCATTTGTGATACAAGCAGAACAGAGGAGGCTAAGTTAAGGAAACTTTTTTTTAAACAACCTGGATATATTTTAAACTTAGTCCCAAGTGAAATTTTTTAACTGTAAGAAACCAAATAAGCTCTATGAGCAGAATATCACTTATTTAAACGTAAAATACATGTACACAAAACAACAATAATCTTTTAATGAGGATGCACATCAAAATAAAAGATCACAGTGAATGCATTAGCGTAGCTATCAGTAGACATGCGTAAGGCAGGTAAGAGTGGAGAGTGGAGGGAGAGAGAAAACATTTTTTAAAACAAACTTTGCATGGATCAGTGATGACTGAACTAGGAGCTAAGAAATATGATCTTATCATATTGCTTTATGTACCAGAGTCCAAAAAAACTACAGTCACAATCAGTAAAGCTCATACTTAACTGTAACAAAGTTTTTTTAAAAAATAAATAAACAAACAGGGATAATATGCTAGTTCAACATGAAATGTGATTGTATCAGGACGACCATTGCTATGCCTGTGTTCATGACCTAGGCTATTTGTTGGGGGGAGGGGGAGATCAATGATAAATGTTACTTAAAATGTGCTCTCTCTCTCTCTCTCTCTCTGTTTTTTTTTTTTCTTTATTTCTACCATTGACTTTTATCACAAAATGCGAGACTGAAACCAAGTCTGAGCTTGATCTCTTGTGCAAGGACCGTCCCCAGGCGGGTGAGGAAGGAAGCATGCAGATCTGAAACTGCAGGCACAGGAAAGCCTGGTGAGGAATGAGAGGTGATATAAAGGGTGAGGTCAGGAACACAGCCGGGTTCCCCAGGTATGTGGGGGGGGGGTAAGAACTGAGGAAGGAGACACTGCAGAGAGAGGCAATGGCCAGGACCGAATGTCTCTTCACCCAGGACATTAGTGGTTTCTGTAAGGCCGTTTTCCCAATGCACGCCAGTAGCTTGAGGTCAAATGTCAAGTCTGGTTCAGCATCTCTATAAGGACTCAAGGAATTCTCAGATGGTTTAGTTTAATAAAGGAACAAAATAATATCTTCTCTTAATATTATTTCTCACAACTAAGGTTTTGATGAGTACAGAGCAACAGAGACTTTGAGGTCATTATATGTAACCAGATTCATACAAGTCAGTCGTGCATGTTAGACAATTGTCTAAAAGCCAGGAGGCCTGGTTGTTGTGGCACACTGTATTTTCCAAAACTGCATCAATTATGCATCCCACCCCACTTTCTCTCTGATGGGGTGATGCTTACACTTCTTTCCTGAGAAGTGGGGTCCGCACCTCCTCACCTGAAACCTGGTGGACCTTCATAACTGCTTCAACCAATGGGTTATATTGAAAGGGACATGACTCCCCAAGCTGGGTCATGAAAGATGGCCTCGTCTCCATGGTCCTTTCTGTCTCCTAGGATACGTGACTCAGGAGGTCACTAAAGAAGTCTGGCTGTCCTCAAACTGACCTGTTGGAAAATTCTCATGAAGAGACCACACAAATAGTTCAAGAAGACCCTCTGTTAGAGCCCTCGGTCCTCACAGCCTGACAAGTGAGTGGAGAAGCCGCAGGGGACCCTAGGTCCAGCCACAGTCCCTCCACAACAGCCGCAGAGACTCATGCCACAGCTGCCCACTCGGACACTCCTGGGTTGCTGACCACAGACACGGCCATCTCAGACTTTTTAAAAATCGTTTCTGTTGTTTCGAACCTCTAACGTGGGAGGATGATTTCTCAGCAGAAACAGGTAAGGGATGTAGCAGTTTTTCACGATAACTGGTGTAGCCCCCTAAATGCATGGGCGCCCCACCCACAGGCAGAGAGGAAATCTGTGATTAGGCCTCAGAGACAGATGGTGATGGCCCTTCTTTATCTGTTGGCATTGTTTTTTGTTAATAATCACTTACTACTTCCTCTGTACTAGGCATCATGGGTCCCAGCAACCCATGGAAACATTTGCTAGTTTATTATCACTTCACATCTGAGGAAACTAAAGCACAGTTAATTAACTGCCAAAATAAATAAGTAAAAAATAAAAGCACTCCCCACGAGGAAGCATCTTCCAGGGTTAGAACCCAAGTTAGGCTGAGGTGGTGACCATCACGCTCCGCGGCTCTGGGCACTTTTCATGACCGGTTTAGTTATCAGCTCTGAGAGGTGATGACAAAGCTAAAAGAGACTATAAAATTGCAATCTTGGCTAAATAAGCCTGCTGAACATTGTCACCCTGCTTGGTGCTTTGTGTACATCCACGCGAAGCCAGCTGTAACACTCTCATCTTACAGACCGAATACTAGTTAGCGAGTGTAAAATGCTAATATGCAATGATGCTAAGCCGATTACATACGAATCAGGGCCATGACTGACTCAGAGCAAAGGTCCTTGAGGCCAGTAAGAGGCATCTGTGCAAAAGGGGCCGAGGGGCCACGTGACCGCCACGTGAAATCTCATTTCAACCTGCACGCGAACAGACTGAGTGCTCAAGAGATGCTAGTATTGACATAAAGAATGTTACTCTGCCTAAAACAAAGGGAATGGGAGAAGAATCAACCACAACAAAAATATTTCATTTCTGCCTCCACCCCGGGAAAGCGCGTTTAAATCCGCGGCCTGCGAGCGGCTGGGCTGGCAGGAACCCGCCGCGCTCCTTACGCCTCTTGAGGATTCCTTACCGTGTTTTTCTTTCTGAAAAATGGCACTTAAACAGTTTTTCTCATAAACTGCGAAGAGGCACGGCTGTGTTAGTGTTCGCAATGAAAAGCAGCCTCAGGCTGTGTGTGGTGGGTGGGGGGCGCGACTGCGTGGGAAGCCCTCGTGAAAACACACGCGCGCCGCCACGAGCATCCTCACGAGCATCCGAAGCCCTCTCCCCAGGAACCCGCTCCACAGCATCTCAGCAGGCGCCAGAGTCTGACCCCCCCCCCGGGGGGGGCTGCACAAGCCCGTGAAGCATTACTGAAGTTCATAAAATCTAAGAGGCTTTTTGCTCATGTTTGGCATCAGTCATTTCAATGTGAATTCTAAATTCAGTAAGAGATGCATAAAGCATCATTTCCCCAAAGCTAAATTTTAAGTTACATTTTCTTAAGGCTCGATAACATTGCCTGGGACGCGGCTGGTTGAGCCCTAGAATCTTCTTTGAAAGATAACAACAGTAGAATCAAATGCCCGCTGTGTAACCCTAGGCGATGCCAACAGAGAAAAATGGATGCGGCCATCGCCAGCAATGGCGAGTTCAAGAAAAACCATGCAAGAAGGAACTGGACAGGGACGGACTGCAGTTCAGACCTACCACCTCGGAAAATGGCGAAAATCGTAAGCAGAACAGGGTTTTCAACAATGCGACCCCTGAGCTAGCCCTTTTAAATGCCACGAGTGCCCCTGCGTGTCCTCTGTCTCTCCCAACTTGAACTCATACCTCGGCGGAGAACATTTCCCAAACGTGCTCCCACGGCTCCTGCGGGCCCTGTTCCACCCCAGTTCTGCGCCTGCTTTCTCCCCTGTCCCCTCCTCTGTCTCTTAATAACCTGAAATGCACTTGGAATTGAAGTGCATACATTTCGCCATTTTCCGAGGTGGTAGGTCTGAACTGCAGTCCGTCCCTGTCCAGTTCCTTCTTGCACGGTTTTTCTTGAACTCGCCATGCACGGGGTGTATACATTTACATAAAATATAAGATGCCTAGGACAGAGTTGAAAGCACTTCCAATTCAACATATCTGAATTCTCCTCATTCTCTTTCCCCAAAACATACCTCCTACTTTTCTGTTCCTATTAATACCACTCCTCTCCGGGTCTCTTAAACTAAGAAAGTACAAGCAAAACTTCTCTTTCCATTCGATATAAGGAATCAAAACAAACAAACAAATGTCTTCTTAGTTCTTTCTTCCAACTTCCTCTCTTGCATCTGCCCCTTCTGTCCTCTTCAATGCGTCCCACAAGCTCAGATGTTACCTTCTCACGCTGGAGCTGTTTCAGGCACCGCCTACGTAACCACCCAAGCTGCATCCCAACCATCCGCCTTCCTCCACCCCTATCTGCCCTGAGAAGAGCCTTGTTTTTCTGAATCACTTCATACTCCTTGTCCCTCCTCTATTCTGAAACTTTTAATGGGTCTCTGTTACTTCCAAAGTAAGGTTCACATCCCTGAACAGAGCATCTGAGTTTCAGCCTGCCGTCCAACTGCCCTCATATTCTGTGACCGTATCAAACATCGGTGAGTAATGGAGAATGGGAACTCTCACCCGTGCTGGCCGGAAATGTAACATCGCAGAACCACGTAGGAAACCAGTTTGCCAGTGTCTTTAAGATTTGAACATTCTTATGCCATATGATCAGGCCATTTTGTTCCTAATTATTTACCCAAGGGAAATGAAATCAGAGGTTTATACAAAGATTTTTAAACTAACATTCACAGTAGCTTTCTTTGTAATGGCTAAAAACTGGAAGCAATCCAAATACCCATCAAAAGATAAACGGATTAAAAAAATGGTGCTCTATCCATCTAATGAAATACTGCATAGCAATAAAAGTAATGAATTACAGATATAGACTACAAGACAGATGATATTCAGAATAAGAATCCTGAGCAAAAGGAGTCAGACAGAAACACTTCTATAAAGTTCTTAAAAATGCAGACTAATATATTTTATGATAATGTATAATGACAGTGGTTGCCTGAGAACCCAGAGGTAGGAAGGTGGACCAGAATGGAGGAATTACAAAGGTAGTCTAAGAAACGTTTGACAGTGATGTGTATCTTCATTATCTTGACTGTTAGGGGTGGTTATCTCTTTAAGCAAGAAATAGCAGGGCAGGCAGAGAGAAAGATGTCACCAGTCCCAATAACTAGATATCTAACTAGCATTTTGGAAGCTAATGCTTCAAGCACAGCCTCACCTCTAGAAACTCAGTGTCTGGGTAAAATTCAGTCTGGAGGCCACTTTAACTACCAAAACATAGTCACAAGTGAAAATGCCTGCATGCATAAAGAATACATTTGTAATCTCATCCTACACTTATTTCAATTGTAAATGAACTTTTCGACACATTGTTTAAAGAACTAAGTGTGTGGAACTCCAAAAAAGTAATCACTCTTTTTCCTTAGCTAAGCTGTACTTTAACAATTAATTCAGAGTCTTATTATGAATTTGACCAATAACACTTGTAACCTCATCCCACCTTGTGATGATTTATAATAATAGTAGCACTTATCAAGCATCAATCATGTAACAAGCACTGTTCCAAGCACTTTGCAGGGGTTAGTTCATCTCACCTTAACAGCCCCATGAAATAGGTACCACTCATGGGAGATAAGGCACAGAGGGTTAAAGGGATGGCCTCAATGGCATTATTAGCATTGTTAATAATAATAATGTGACCAAATATGGACTTAGCTCTCAAAATAAATTTTAAAAACTGAAGTTCAAACAACTGCCACATTTACCACTCAAGAATGTAGCCCTGGGAAAGGTCTTGCCATATCTTCTGAAGACGTGGAGACGCATGGTGGTTTTTGTTGTGAGAATATTTTCATGAATTTCGAACACATCCTTCTTAATAAGGTACACAATTCAAACTAGCAGTACCCAAGATATACATGCCCTCTGCACTACCTTTTTCTGAGTAGGGTTTCACTGTCTGAAAATCCAGTAAGAAGCAAACAAAAGGTAAGGGTGGGCACCTCCCACCCTAGAAAGTATGAGAATAACCCACAGAGCAGAAAGAAGCTTGGGTTATTTTGACTTTTTGTATGTTTTAATGGGTATTTGTATTTCAAATACTTCCAAAATCTTGTTAGCTTTACAAAACTCTACTTTCTCTACCCCCAAATCTTCCTTTCCCTACTTTATACCAATCAACTCAAGGTCTTTAGGGACTGCCAATTTGGAACATCTTCTGGCCTTGACATTTGGCAGCTGGGATCAATCAGTTCATAAAATCCAACTTGTCAGCTAAAAGCAGTCATATTTTTTAAGCAAGACAATCTGTTAAACAGCTTAAGTCTTAAATCCATGAAAAACAATTGCAAAACACATTTTTGTACTTGCTCTTCCTAAGTTCTGAGGCTACAGATGTTACAACAACCGCCATTCTGGAAAATCTTCCAAATGTCTATTACCCGTCCCAGAAAACCTGAAGGTATCTTCTGGGCTACCAGCTTTTGACAGCCATGGGTGGGAATGGATATCCTCAATGTAGAAGGAATCCTAGCTTCACATAGTAGAGTCTCTCTGCTGTGCAATTGACCTACTTCATCATGAGCCAATGTTACCAGAGTGCAGTTAGGCCAGCTTCCAATTTTGGCTCTGCCCTGGGAAGAACAATGTAGTTTATAGATTTCAGAGCTATTGCAAGACACATCTTTTCAAGCTTCATTCTCCTTCCCAGTAAACGGAGAGGACTGGAATGACCAAACTCCAGCTTTAGGTCCAGTGCCATAACTCCATTATTCAACTTCTTCCCATTGCTTTCACTTAGTAGGAAGCCTACAGTACTCTCTCACCATTGCCAGCTCTTGTAATTATTGAGGGTCATAATGCGTTGGTCTTCACAGAGCATCACACCATAAATAATGATGGCTCTTTGAACATTTTTTCAGACTTCATTATATTCAAAATAAGGTAGAAAGGTTTCAAAAGAGATAAATGTTGTTGTTATCCATGGAACCTCCATGTGATTATCATCACTGCTCAATATCATAATACCCTGATACCCCTAATACCATAATACTTCCTACCATTACTATCAAAGTAGGCAAACACACATCAGGCAAATGATCACTCACCTTGGCCTTGTCCCAGGTAGACATCAATCCCTGGTGATGCCTCTTCATTCCATCAAGTCAACACCACTCTCAAAATCCTCCACTCAACCTTCCAGACAGCTACCAACAATTACTCAGAATTCATAGAGTGAAAGGGGTCATCCAAAACTGTCCTACCAATCTAAACCCAACTACCATCTATGTCTCTAACTGTGTGTGTCCTGAGTGAGGCACACACTCATTGTCTCCCAAAGAGCATCTCCTCCTCTCTCGACATTCGGTTTTTATAAATTCCGTTTTTATAAATACCAATAATCCAGACATTCAAGTGAGATAGTACTTTGTTTCAGCCTTACATCCAATCAATCAAATCCTGCAAATTTTACTTCCCAAGTAGTTTTCACATTCATTCTCTCCATTCTAAATAATATCCCCCTAGTCCAAAATCCAATAATGTTTCTTCAGCCATATTACAAAAGTCTTTTAACTAGGTTGCCTTGCCAATGGTCCTGCAAATACATTACTTCCTGAGTTAAACCCTTCAGTGAATCCTGATGCATACGAATGGGACAGGCTCGATTATTCAAACATCTCATATGGTGGCTCAGGGTTCCATAAGCCTGTAAAAGCCACACGGCCTTTTATAACCTAGCCTTGAATGTCAAATAGCATTCCCCCTCCCTACTACATTCTATTGGACAAAGAAGTCACAAAACTACCCAGATTCAAGGGACCCTTGATAGGAAGAGTGTCAAAGAATTTGCAAGCGTGTTTTAGAACCACCAAAGCCTCCTCTTGTGTTTCACATGTTCTGCTCTAGAGAAAACAGAACTAGTCATTCCCCAATTACACCACTGTACAAGCTCTTATCCCAGTATGAGGTATGGCGATGGTTAATTTAATGTGTCAACTTGATTGGGTGAAAGATGCCCAGCGCAGCAAACCCTTATTTCTGGATGTGTCCGTGAGGGGTTTGCAGGAGAAGTGACTGAGTAAAGCTGATGACCCTGCCCGGTGTGGGCAGGCATCGGTCTGTTGAGGGCCTGATTAGAACGTGAAGGTGGAGGAAGGCTGAATTAACTGCCCAGCTGTTGGAGCTGGGACATTGGCCTGCTACCCCTGGTTCCTAGGAACCTGTGTTCTTGGTTCCCAGGCTTTCCGACCCAGACTGGAACCTACACCATCAGCTCACTGATACCCCAGCCTTCCAACTATGCTTCTGACTTCCCTGGGTCCCCAGTGGCAAGCAGATGATTGGGAGACTTCGCAGCCTCAAAAGTCATGTGAACTGATATCTCTCACTAAGTCTCTTCCTCTACCTCTTTGATGGGTTCTGTTCTCTCAAGAACCCTGACAAAGACCCTCTCTCTCCCTCATTCCTTCAGTAGCATCGAAAGACCCCTTCCACTGTGAGAGCTTCCCCGACATAGGTGCATCTGACTTCCCTCCATGCTCCAGTAAAGCCCTTCCCTCCTAAACCAAGGCTTCTCAGAATATGGGTTATCTGGGACATGACGGTTCAGACAGGTTCGGGAGGCATAGGGGGGAGACAGAGGTGCTGAATTTCTTCCCAGTTCCCAGATGATAGCTGGGCTGCTCTTCCAGCCACAATGTGAGTAACAAAGACTCAGGCTGCAGCAGTTCACCCAAGAAGGGGCGGTGACATGGGGGGACGGACCCAAAGCACCCCTTCCGTAGACGGGCCAGAGCGGGTGGGAAAAGCAACAGCCATCACACAAGATCAGGCAGAGTGTTCAAACATGTGAATTTTTGAGAAGGCAAAAAAAGGAAATTTTGGGGTACAAGCTAACAGGAGGAAAATAAGAAAAACCAAGCCAAAAGCTAGGAAAGGTTTTAAGTGAAGGGTGGGACCCTGAGAAGGGGAAATTCCCAGAGCTGTTGAAAGGGCATCTGTCAAAACTCTTTGTGGATTGGAGATAGGGAGGGAACCGTTAGGACATCAGAGCCTAAATGATCCTTTCCAGACGCTTCCTGAGAACCAGAACTGTTCCTACTTATTAGAGAATGGTATGGAAGAGCCTACATATACCTTCTGGGTTCATATCATAATTCTGCTGCCACCTGATCTGTGACATTATGGAGATTTTTCTTTTTCTTTCTCTTTCTTTTTATTTTATTTCATGTAATTTCCTGAAGCATAAAATAAAGAGATAATAATGTCTTCACATAAGAATGTTAAGAGGATTAAAATAGAATATGCAGAAAAGTATTTAGCCTGGAACAGAGTGAGCCTTTAATCAGTATTTGATATTATTATGAGGAGGGAGTATGAGGTCTAAGAGCTGAGACTGAAAATCGCACTACCAGAGTCAACATCTCTTCCTCTCCTGTCACCATTGTGTAACCTTGGACATGGTTCTTAACCTCTAAGACTCAGTTATTTCAGCTCTAAAATTGAGGTGCTCATCACACCTGCTTACCAGAATTATTAGGAGAATTGAGATTACCCATCCCTGACACATGCCATAAACTTCCAGCGCACACTGCTCATTATTGTCATCAATCTGCTGCTTCACGCAGCAGAAGCATGAGACCCTGGCCCTGACCAGGCACTCCGTGAGTATTTGTTGACTGCCTGAATGAATTAATCAGTGTAGAAGTGGTTAGCATTGATCTGAGCAGCTTCCTTTTCCTTTCAAGCATTTACACTACCACCACGTGCACAGGGAAAACATTTCTTTGGACTACTGCAAGGAGGTCAGGGAGAGACTTTGGCCCCTCTGTCTTCACTTTGGTCATTTGTCCTGTGTGAAGCTTTTGTGTAAGTTTCATGTAAAAAATCATTTTTGCCACCACAGAAGAAAATGTATCTCCACTTTTCCATAAGCATGTCTTCAACAGTCCTGTGGTCACATATACACAGATGAGTGTGAACGAATGGTTGCATCACGAAGCTTAATGGGAAGGCAGCTCCGTACTCACACTAAGCCCCCATTCATCAAGTACCCACGAACCTCAGGGCGGGCTGGGCGGGAACCACTGTGACACTGACCAGCCGCGGGATGAGCGTGGTGGTGCTGCTGTCCTGGCAAGAGAACGGAGAGCAACAACAGGCCTGGCTTTAGCGCACATGGTGGGGAAGCCCTTGCTGACAGGAAGAACCAGGAGAGGACTCGTCTCGGCACCCACCGCCCATGTCAAGTGCAAACCACAACTCAGTGGCACCCCAGGAAGTTCGGGATTCGGAAGACATCTGATCACCACGCTTTACCAGAAGTGCCTGGCTCACAACCCTTGAAGGTCCATTCCTCTCCCCACTAGTATTTGTTCAAGACATGCACAGAGGGTGGCATACGGATGTTTGCCTCTCCCTCACATTTACATTGTTAGACATGGGACAAAGTCAAAACATATTTTGTCTTATAAATCCGTATCATCTTTCCTCAGTCTTCTATTGGATTTGGGAGTGTCACAAAAATTTAAATTCCAGGAGGGAAATTTTCCACGATTTCTTTCACATACAATTTAATGGTCGACCTTCTGAGCATGTGCAGAAAGGGGGCCATCTACGTGCCCCTAAGGAGAGTTTATGCGCATTCCCACGGCCACATATGTACTGCAGACATTCCCAGCTTAATGAAAATCCTCCCTGCTCGTTTGTCATCTGTAGGTCCGGACACAAATGTCCTTTACATAAGTACTGAGCCCTACGGTCTATGCAGATGGAGATAATAGGAAATCACATGGTCGGACCAACCGTACTCTGCAGATTATTGGGCAAGAGAAAATAATAATAATCACCAGTGAATTTCAGTCTTATTTTCCCAAATGGTGACCCCATAAAATAAAATTTAAAAAATAGTCTACCCCTCTTGTAGGAGTGGAGGCTCACTATTAATATAGTGATAGCTAAGGATATGGGAGGTTCCATTAGAAGGTTGGCTAGGGGCTGTGGAACACCCTTTTCTGCCCCTTACTAGCCTCCCTGTAACAAAAAAAAGAACCCTCAAAGATGATGAAAGGGCGAAGGAACCCTTAGTTACTAGAAGGCCCTTTGGTGCCCAAATCCCAATACAGAATTACAGTGAGATGGCCCACCCCTCACAAAGAACCTGATTTTCCCAGGTGAATCTAAGGAGACAACCACACACAGCCCAGATCCAAATCTGAAACCTCTCCATTGGCGGGCAGGGTGGGCCTTCCTTCTGAAGGCAGAAACAGCCAGGGGACGAAGTGTCTGAGAACGTTCCCCTGATACCTACAGTGGTCTTTCTCATGCCGCATGCCAGGCCACTCTCTGGAGTGAGGAAGGGGAAGACACCAAGGAAGACACGACCGGACCGGGCCTCTGAAACCTAGACTCATGGAGAAAGAGAGAGCACCCTTCTCAACTGAATGGGCTACGTTTGGGTCAGTCCAGAGCAAAACTCCAGCTCTGGAGTGTTGAATGAGGTGTGTTAGCAACTGGGTTGATCGTGGGCTGAAGTTCCCTTGGAGGTCAAAGTCAAACGGGCTGACAAAAACCAATCTAATCGATTCTTTTCTACTTTGTACAAAGGAAGAAGCAACAGGATATCTTTACATTCCAATAAAAACCTAGCCCCAGAGGACAGAAAATCACAGAATGTGACTGAGAGACATCACCGACATGGGTACACAGCCGACCTGTGAACAACACGATTTGAACTGCACAGGCCCACTTATATGCAGGTTTTTTCAATAAATACTGCAAATGTGTATTCCCTTCCTTATGCTTTTCTTAGTAACATTTTCTTTTCTCAAGTTTATTCTAAGAACATAGCATATAATATACACAACACCAAATACATGTTCATCAACTGTTTATACTATAAGTAAGGCTTCCGATCAATAGCAAGAATTAAGTTTTCAGGGAGATAAAAAGCGCATGGATTTTTTACTGCATGGGGGGTGTCAGTGCCCCCGACCCCCATGTTGTTCAAGGGTCAACTATATATTTGGTATGAAAGCAAGAAAAACATAGAACCATAGCTATTAAATATGTGGGTAAAAAGTAGAAAGTTATTTTACTCATATAATTATTGATAAATTTTTATACAGTAAACAACCAGACAACATCAATTTTCTCTCCTTTGACATAAATATTTTTGGAGTTATAGAAACAAAGCCACAATTATTAAATTTTCTTTCTTCATGATGTGTCATGCTGGAATAGGATCTTATACCTGGGTTCTAAACACACGAAAAGAGAAGTAAGAAGGATATAAATGCTATGGTGAGTAAGTCTCCCTGCCAATCTTCCCCACAGATAATAACAGTTCAGCCACAGACCACAGACCGGGACTGGCTCAGTTTCCCTCAATTCCTCTAGACCTGAGAGGGCTCTTCACAATCAGCTCTGTGCTCCTGTAGACACAAAACGTAGCTACCGGGAAAATATTGCAAATAGAAGAGAATATGTATCCTAGGTCCTCACCCAGTGATTTCTGCCTCAGAATAAAATAAACATTTCACAGGACAAAATTAAGTACCTTCTAGAGCTTTTCAATTACTATTATATTCCCCATAGCCCCCAAATTATCATTTTATTAGATGGCTAGATGATATAGGTGGGTAGATAGATGATTGATGATGGATAGATGATAGATAGATAGATAGATAGATAGATAGATAGATAGATAGATAGATAGATGATAAATAGATAGATAGATAGATAAGTAGATAGAGATAGATCGATCTGTCTTACTGGGTGAATGAGAACGGATGGTGTGTGATCAGCATTAGTCACCCCTACTGTGTGGTCCAGAGATTTTATATTCATGCTTTGTCAATGCCATGTGTTAAAATCCTTGTGACAATCGGTTGGTTCATTGAATGTAGGTAGCTCCACAATGAGTTCCTCCAGAAACTTTTATCAATATTCACCAGTCACAGAAAACATTTCAATGGTGGAAGTAGTATATTACTTTTATTTTAATGTGAGTTGTAGGGTCCCCAAACTGGTCACTTAGGCCTCCTCCAAGACAGACAACTCTCTAGTGATCAATTCCATGGAGCATGGAAACTTGCTGAGCTCTCTCTGTGTGAATTCCACAGGTCCTGGTGGGGACACTCTGTCCACGTTGTCCTACTGGAGCCACACAGTGAGTCACTGACACAGGCACTGTTTTACCCTTAGTTTACAGATGAAACCCTTAGAAAGATCTGGATTCAAGCCAAACAAAAATGAGTCCAGTTGTGTGTGCTTAACAATGGTATTATCCTACATTCACCCTAACTTGAAATCTAAAAACAAAACAAAAAACACAATGTTAGAAAGACATTGTGTAGGGCTCAGGCCCCTTGCACTGCAGCATCGCTGGGTGCAAAAAAAATATATTTTTTGCTGGTCCTGGCTCTTTTAAAGGGAAACAAAAGATGCAGAACCTTAGCTGTGTAGGTCAATAGCACATGCTTGTGGTAGATTCCACCCACCTGACCAGCAAGAGAAAGATACTTTGCACAGACTCTTTTCCTTGCTCCGTAGAACAAGCATTGACATTTCTCCTTTTAAGCCCGGTTGCATGGTCCATCTGTTCCAGGTGGCCCTCCTCCCGGTCTGTGGTGGCTACGGGAGGGAGGGGCGGAAATCCACTTGCTGGGGTGGGGGGGACCAAGCAATCTTGTATTAATTAAATGTGCATCACTGTGGTAAATATACCCAAGGGCCAAGGTGATGAGTGCATTTTATAAATCAAATAAATGGATAATAACTTCTAGAGGTTGCTAGACGTAAAACGTTTGAAGAACAGAAACCAAATGGATCCAAACTGTGGCCCAGGATCAACCTTGCTAATTCAAACATACACTGAAAACATTAACCTGATTCATCATCTAAACAAAACTCCAGTTTGGGTATGAAATTCTTTTTTTATTACAACAGAAGGTAATCGCATGAAAGTCTTCCTTAATGAACTCAATATTTTTTCACTTTCTGAAATAAAAAGACAAAAAAAAAGGAAGAGAAACATAAAAACTGCCATATTTAAAATGATGCCCCTGCACATAGCATGCCACAGATGCTAGGTCTTGGATCTTGTCTGTGGGGACGGGCTTAAAAATGTGAGAACCCTTTCTGTGAAGGATGAAAGGGAGGAAGAAAAGGAGGTCAGGAAAGAAAGATGGAGTAAAGAAAGGAATTTTTGTAAAAATGAAAAGAAAGGATTTAAGATAATCTGTAAGAGTCAACACATTGGAATTAATAGAATAAGGTACCCAGTTCTAAATCACCTAGTTTTGAACTTTAATTAAGAATGAAGTATTTATGTTTATAATTTAAAATAGCAAAAAAAAAAAGCCTGACCTGTGGTGGTACAGTGGATAAAGCATTGACCTAGAACTCCAAGGTCACCAGTTCAAAACCCAGGGCTTGCCTGGTCAAGGAACAAACAAGAAGCAACTACTACAAGTTGATGCTTCCCACTACTCCCCTTTTCTCTCTCTCTCCTCTCTCTAAAATCAATAAATACAATCTTTAAAAATAAAATATCAGTAATAATAACACAGCACTGATTAAAACTGGGGCAAGTAAGGCTGAAATTACCACAAACTTTTCAGCACATTTTCTTCATTTCCAACCTTTCATTTATTTGCTCTGTTTTCAATATCGGTTTCTATAGCGTGAATGCTAAGCAGGCCGCTGGTATTCTCCTGGGCACTGGGCTCACCAGAGCCACGTTAGATCTGGTTCTAAAACATAAGCTGCATTTGTTTTCAAACCAACAGAACATCAATTAATTGAGAGAAAGAAAAAAGCCTGAAACTGAAAATCATTTGCCTGAAATTCAAGAATAAGGAGCGGTATCAGCATCTTCCTACTGCTCTACCCACCTGGTTCACAATGAGGAAAGAAAGAAATGCGTTCTCCTCAGTGTAGCAGGTATCGGTCAGGGCCGACAGGCAGCCATCACCCCCGTGTGGCTCTCGAGGGCGCAATCTGCCTCCTGCAGGGAGGCACGGAGACAGGATCCTCTTCCGGACATGAGAACTGCAAGGACACACTGGTGCAGACACCCATAGGTTTCATTCTGTGAATTAGCGCTTTAGGTCTCATCACCCTGCGAATCCCCTTAAACTTTCTTGAGAGACACTTTGATTTTTAAAATATAGTCAGGGCTCTGGCAGGCTGGCTCAATGGTAGAGCGTCGGCCCAACGTGTGGAAGTCCTGGGTTCGATTCTGGGTCAGGGTACATGGGAGAAGCCCCCATCTGCTTCTCCACCCTTCCCCCTCTCCTTTCTCTTTCTCTCTTCCCCTCCCGCAACCAAGGCTCCATTGGAGCAAAGTTGGCCTGGGTGCTAAGGATAGCTCCATGGCCTCCACCTCATAGTGGGCATGCTGGGTGGATCCCAGTTGGGCGCATGCGGGAGTCTGTCTCTCTGCCTTCCTGCTTCTCACTTCAGAAAAAATAATAATAAGACTATACTTTCAGGGATCATTTCTATAGTTTGTTACTAGAAAAAATAATAATAATAATAAATAAAATAAATGATAGTGAATTGTCCCTCAGCATCCACAGGGGTTGGTTCCAGGGCCCATATGAATACCAAGCTCCAAGGACACTCAAGTCCCTTCGATAGAGTGGTGCAGTATTTGCACAGAACCTACAAATGTCCTCCTGTGGAGTGAACTCATCTCCAGGTTGCTGATAGTACCTACTACAATGTCAGTGCTATATAAATAGTTGTTACACTATACCATTTCAGGGACAGTGACCAGAACAAAGGTCGATACCAGTACAGCACAGACCCAGCCACTGCAGACCTAACTACCTAGTGTGTGTCTGCAACACCGCAGCACCATTTTCCCTAGTACTTTTCATCTATGGTTTGTTGAGCCCATGGTGTGGGACCTGTGGACAGAGGGCCGACTGCATTTGTTCTGTCACCACTAAATCCTGTGTGCATAATCTTTTCTAGCCACAAAGTGATGTGATTAAGTCTTTACAGAAGCTTTGGTTGCTCAGCCTGATTTCCAAGAACAGAAGTTCTTTAGTTTTTATGATGAGAACTATTAACATTTAAAAAATATTTTTCTGAAATAAGTTGAATTATTTTTTGGCACAGCCTCATTCACTAATGTAAGAATTTATAATAGGGAAAAAAAGAGAAAGAATGATTTATTTTTTATGTAAATGCAAAACATACACTTTAATATTTACTACTAACTATTAATAGATTGATGTTTCTTTTAAGAAAATAATTTAATTTATCGGAGAGACAAGAGGCGCTGGAGTAGGCGGACGTACCAACATCTACCTCCCAGAACCAAAGTGGATTACAAATTAATTTTTTGAACTATCATCTGGAAAAACCAACTTTGGACTAAACTAAGAGGACTCTTCAACCAAGGAACACTGAAGAAGCCACACAGAGACTGGTAGAAAAAGCGGAAACGGGGAAACGCGAAGAGGGCTGCCCAGCTCCCCGGAGCGAATGGCAGCAGGGAGAGACTCGCGTGGCTGGAAGTGAGTTCAGCAGAGGGGGAAGGGTCCTGAGCCCCAGGAACAAGGCCCCAGCCTGTAGCCCCAGAACCCAGAAGAGGCGTAAGGTCAGTATTTAGCTGGAAACAAGTCAGGATACTGTTTTTGGAAAAGAGTCTGATTTCTCAGAACCAGGATCCTTCTTAAAGGGACCGCGCAGAACATCTCTCTCGTAACCACCCACCTGGGGCTCCTGGGGACGGGGGGAGAGAGGAGAGGACCACAGTAACAGGAAGAGAGTGTAATCTAGGAGGCACAGGGAGAAGCATTTTGGGAGATAGCCACCCTAACACATGGGATGAGTCACTCCCCAAAGCTGAAGTGAATATTTCCCTCGGAAACAGCAATACCAGCAAAGGGAAGCAGGAGAGCAGCCAAACAAGCTCCCCCACGGCATTCAGAGCAGAGTCGCATAGAAGGAGGGAGCTTTTGGGTCCTGTTGGGCAGATAAAATGTATTATGCTCACTTTGTTAAAAATAACACGAGGAAGCCGTCACCCAGGTGATATTAATGTGTGTTGGATTGGCTAAAGGCAGGCAGAATCCTTGTAGCCTGGGGCTTGGTTTTGGGATTAAGCCTTTCCTACCCTTTTTGATGTGGGGTGGTACAATCCAATCATGCCTCAAAGAGTGGCTTTGGGCCCTGGCCAGTTGGCTCAGCGGTAGAGCGTCGGCCTAGCGTGCGGAGGACCCGGGTTCGATTCCCGGCCAGGGCACACAGGAAAAGTGCCCATTTGCTTCTCCACCCCTCCGCCGCACCTTCCTCTCTGTCTCTCTCTTCCCCTCCCACAGCCAAGGCTCCATTGGAGCAAAGATGGCCCGGGCGCTGGGGATGGCTCCTTGGCCTCTGCCCCAGGCT
This sequence comes from Saccopteryx bilineata, assembly GCF_036850765.1. Taxonomy (NCBI): domain Eukaryota; kingdom Metazoa; phylum Chordata; class Mammalia; order Chiroptera; family Emballonuridae; genus Saccopteryx; species Saccopteryx bilineata. Next base: position 199,566,304 of record NC_089490.1, on the reverse strand, counting down.
CTAGAGTGGCTCTGGTCACAACATGGCGATGCCCAGGATGGGCAGAGCATCGCCCCCTGGTGGGCAAGAGCGTCGCCCCATGGTGGGCGTGCCGGGTGGATCCCGGTCGGGCGCATGCGGGAGTCTGTCTGACTGTCTCTCCCTGTTTCCAGCTTCAGAAAAATGAAAAATGAAAAAAAAAAAAAAAAAAAGAGTGGCTTTGTATTAGAGACTCCCCTGTTTTATATATTGGATTAAGGGTTTGGATTTCTGCACTATAAAGTGGGGACGGAGCAGGAGTTTGTTCTCTTGGTTCCTGAGATTATCATTAGAGGAGAGAGCAGAGCAGAGAGCAGAAAGAGGCCATGTGGCCAGGAGAAGCAGCCAAGATGGCGGAGTGTTGAGTGAGAGGCCAGTTTGTGCAGTTTGATGCTGGAAAAAGAAGGAGATGGGGAACAGAGGTGAATAAGTCTGGTGAGCTAGAAACCTTTGATTCTAGGAAACTCGGATAAGTCAGTAGATTTGTGAGCACTGAATGTGAGTGGGTTTTGGAGCCCAGTGTGTGTTTTTACTTGCCTGCCGGGTGCAAGCTAGAATTAAAGCTAATGGCCCACCAGTTTTTGGCTCCCTTGTTTCTTTACCGACTGTCCGAATCCAATGCGAACCTGCATAGGCCAGAAGGCTGCTGTGATAGTAACCCTGGCTGTGGCTCCTGGCTTTACAGGTCTACATTAGTGAGTCTTAGGGTCCGAGCTGTGACGCCCGCACCCACGCGGCTGAGGGCGCGCCGGAGGGTGGGCGGCAGTGAGAGACAAAAGCGCGGTTCTGCTGGCAGGGGCGGAAGCCAGCTAGAGTGAGCTCAATCTTGCCCGGCTGGAGAAAAGGGGGCGTGCAAAAGTGGTCAAGCTCAGATGCAGGCAGCCTGTAATCCAGCCTGCGGGGGGAGGGGGGGGAGGAGGGGGGAATCCCCAGAAAGGGTGGAGACCAGCCCCTGAGCAAGGGCAGAGGAGCACAGCCTTGCCCCGCCCGTGAAACCCAGACAATGCGGTCTAACTTGGTAGCCGGCTCTTCCTGTGGGGGTGGAGCCAAAAGCCCAGTAGAGGCAGAGTTCCACTACTGAGCTGAGCTTGGGAACGCAGTCCTGCCCGGTGGTAGAGCCAAGGCTAGCAGACGTTCCTCGAGTGGGCTCCTCCTGCAAGGGTAGGGCAAAAGCCCGGAAACAGGCGGAGATCCGCAGCTGAGCAAAGGTGCTCGCCAGTGCCCTCAGGACCGAGCATAACGTCACACATGGGGGCGGGGCAAAGGACAAAGCCACCAACGCTTGTGCACCCGAGCGCGTGATGACAGCCGCTCCCGTGAAGAGAAAATGCAGAGGCAGAGAAATACAACACAAATAAACCAAGAGAAATCCCCAGAAAAGGACCTAAGTGAATCAGATATAACCAAATTACCAGATGCAGAGTTTAAAATAACGATTGTTAGGATGCTCAGAGATATCAGAACAACCATAGATGGCCATTACGAAAACCTAAATAAAGAGATAACAAATATAAAAAAGGACATTGAAATAATAAAAAAGAATCAGCCAAATTGACAAATACAATATCTGAAATAAAGAATACAATGGAAGGAATTAAAAGCAGGATGGATGAAGCAGAGAATCGAATCAGTGAGTTAGAGGACACAAAAAATAAAGGCACAGAAGCAGAGCAGAAAAAAGAAAACAGACTCAAAAAGTCTGAGGAAACTCTAAGAGAGCTCTGTGACAACATGAAGAGAAATAACATCCGCATCATAGGGGTTCCTGAAGAAGAAGAGAAAGAACAAGGGATAGAGGCTTTGTTCAAACATATTATAGCGGAAAACTTCCCCCAATTAAGGCAGGAAAACATTACACATGTTCAGGAAGCACAGAGAACTCCATTAAGGAGAAACCCAAAGAAACCAACACCAAGACACATCATAATTAAAATACCAAAGCTAAATGATAAAGAGAAAATATTAAAAGCTGCTAGAGAAAAAAAGACTATCACCTACAAAGAAGCCCCCATAAGGATGACTTCTGACTTCTCAACAGAAACACTTGAGGCCAGAAGGGAATGGCAAGAAATATTCAAAGTAATGCAGAACAAGAACCTACAAACAAGACTACTTTATCTAGCAAGGCTATTATTTAAAATTGAAGGAGAAATAAAAAGCTTTACAGACAAAAAAAAAACTCAAGGAATTCACTGCAACCAAACCAAGGCTGCAAGAAATGCTAAGGGACCTGTTGTAAACAGATCAAAGGGAAAAAAGAATATAGCAAAAGAGGAATACAGTTTCAAAGAAAAAAATGGCAATAAACAATTACATATCAGTAATAACCTTAAATGTTAATGGATTAAATGATTCGATCAAGAGACATTGGGTAGCTGCATGGATAAGAAAACAGAACCCATACATATGCTGTCTACAAGAGACACACCTTAAATCAAAAGATGCACACAGACTGAAGATAAAAGGATGGAAAAAATTATTTCAAGCAAATGAAAATGAAAAAAAAAGCTGGGGTAGCAATACTTATACAGACAAAATGGAATTTAAAACAAAGACCATAGTTAGAGATAAAGAAGGTCACTACATAATGAAAAAGGGAGCAATCCAAAAGGAAGATATAATCATTATAAATATCTAGCACCTAATATAGGAGCACCTAAATATATAAAGCAGACTTGGATGGACTTAAAGGGCAAGATCAACAGCAATACTGTAATAGTAGAGGATTTCAATACTCCATTAACATCATTAGATAGATCCTCAAGAAAGAAAATCAACAAAGAAACAGCAGACTTAAAGGATCAACTCGATTTAATAGATATCTTCAGAACCTTTCACCCTCAAACAGCAGAAAATACATTCTTTTCAAGTGCTCATGGTACATTCTCTAGAATACACCACATGTTAGGGCACAACAGTGGTCTCAACAAATTTAAGAAGATTGAAATCATATCAAGCATTTTCTCTGATCACAATGGCATTAAACTAGAAATCAACCACAATAGAAAAATTGAAAAACATTCAAAACTTGGAAACTAAATAGCATGTTATTAAATAACAAATGGGTTAACATTGAGATCAAAGAAGAAATTAAAAAATTCCTAGAAACAAACGATAATGAGCATACATCAACTCAAAATTTATGGGACACAGCAAAAGCAGTCCTGAGAGGGAAGTTTATAGCATTACAGGCATACCTCAAGAAGCTAGAAAAAGCTCAAATAAACAGCTTAAACCTGCATCTAAAAGAACTAGAAAAAGAACAGCAAGTAAAGCCCAGAGCTAGTAGAAGAAAGGAAATAATAAAGATCAGAGCAGAAATAAATGACACAGAGGCTAAGGAAACAATACAGAGGATCAATGAAACCAGGAGCTGGGTCTTTGAAAAGGTAAAGAAGATCAATGAACCTTTAACGAGACTCACAAAGAAAAAAAGAGAGAGGACCCAAATAAATAAAATTAGAAAAGAGAGTGGAGAAATAACTGACAAACAGAAATACAAAATATTGTAAGAAAATACTATGAAGAACTGTACGTCAAAAAACTAGACAATCTAGATGAAATGGACAAATTCCTTGAATCATATAATCTTCCAAAAATCAATCTGGAAGAATCAGGAAACCTAAACAGACCAATTACAACAAATGAGATTCAAACAGCTATCAAAAAAACTCCCAAAAAAGAAAAGTCCTGGGCCTGATGGCTTCACAAGTGAAGTCTACCAAATATTTAAAGAAGAACTAACTCTTATCCTTCTCAAGCTATTTCAAAAAATTCAAGAGGAAGGAAGACTTCCAAACTCCTTTTATGAGGCGAGCATAATTCTGATTCCAAAACCAGGCAAAGACAACACAAAGAAAGAAAATTATAGGCCAATATCCCTGATGATCTTAGATGCAAAAATCCTCAACAAAATATTAGCAAACAGGATCCAACAATATATGGAAAAAATCATACATCATGATCAAGTGGGATTTATTCTGGGTAGGCTAGGCTGGTACAATATTCGCAAATCAATCAATGTGATTCATCACATAAACAAAAGAAAGGAGAAAAACCACATGATAATTTGAATAGATGCAGAAAAAGCATTTGATAAAGTCCAGCACCCATTCATGATCAAAACTCTCAGCAAAGTGGGAATACACGGAACATACCTCAACATGATAAAGGCCATCTATGACAAACCCACAGCCAACATCATACTCAATGGGCAAAAATTAAAAGCAATACCCTTAAGATCATGAACAAGGCAGGGGTGCCCCCTTTCACCACTCTTATTCAACATAGTTCTGGAAGTCCTAGCCACAGCAATCAGACAAGAAAAAGAAATAAAAGGCATCTGAATTTGAAAAGAAGAAGTAAAACTATCATTATTTGCAGATGATATGATATTGTATATAGAAAACCCTAATGTCTCAGTCAAAAAACTACTAGACCTGATAAATGAATTCGGCAAGGTGGCAGGATATAAAATCAATACACAGAAATCAGAGGCATTTTTATACACTAATAATGAACTGTCAGAAAGAGAAATCAAGAAATCAATCCCTTTTACCATTGCAACCAAAAAAATAAAGTACCTAGGAATAAATCTAACCAAGGAGATTAAAGACTTGTACTCAGAAAATTATAAAACAATGATAAAAGAAATCAGGGAAAATACGAATAAGTGGAGGCATATACGTGCTCATGGTTAGAAAGAATAAACATCATTAAAATGTCTATATTACCCAAAGCAATTTATAAATTCAATGCAATACCTATTAAAATACCGATGACTTACTTCAAAGATTTAGTACACATATTCCAAAAATTTATATAGAACCAAAAGAGAACACGAATAGCCTCAGCAATCTTGAAAAGGAAGAATAAAGTGGGAGGTATCACACTTCCGGATATCAAGTTATATTATAAGGCCATTGTACTCAAAACAGCATGGTACTGGCATAAGAACAGATACATAGATCAACGGAACAAAACAGAGAACCCAGAAATAAACCCACAGCTCTATGGACAACTGATATTTGACAAAGGAGGTAAGGAAATACAATGGAGTAAAGACAGCCTCTTCAACAAATGGTGTTGGGAAAATTGGACAGCTACCTGCAAAAAAATGAAACTAGACCACCAACTTACACCACTCACAAAAATAAACTCAAAATGGATAAAAGACTTAAATGTAAGCCATAAAACCATAAGCATCATAGAAGAAAACATAAGCAGTAAGCTCTCTGACATCTCTCACAGCAATATATTTGCTGATTTGTCTCCACAGGCAAGTGAAATAAAAGACAGGATAAACAAATGGGACTTTATCAAACTAAAAAGCTTCTGCATAACTAAAGACAATAAGAACAAAATAAAAAGACAAACTACACAATGGGAGAATATATTTGAAATTGCGTCTGATAAGGGGTTAATAACCAAAATTTATAAAGAACTTGTAAAACTTAATACCAGTAAGACAAACAATCCAATCCAAAAATGGGCAAAAGAAATGAATAGACACTTCTCCAAAGAGGACACACAGATGGCCAATAGGCATATGAAAAAATGTTCAACATCACTAATGCTTAGAGAAATGCAAATTAAAACCACAATGAGATATCACCTCACACCAGTCAGAATGGCGCTCATCAACAAAACAACACAGGTTAAGTGCTGGCGAGGATGTGGAGAAAAGAGAACCCTCCTGCACTGCTGGTGGGAATGCAGACTGGTGCAGCCACTGTGGAAAACAGTATGGAGATTCCTCAAGAAATTAAAAATCGAACTGCCTTTTGACCCAGCTATCCCACTTTTAGGAATATACCCCAGGAACACCATAGCACTGTTTGAAAAGAAGAAACGCACCCCCATATTTATGGCAGCACTGTTCACAACAGCAAAGATCTGGAAACAGCCCAAGTGTCCATTAGAGAACGAGTGGATTAAAAAGCTTTGGTATATATATACTATGGAATACTACTCAGCCATAAGAAATGATGACATAGGATCTTTTACAACAACATGGATGGGCCTTGATAACATTATACTGAGCGAAAGAAGTAAATCAGAAAAATCTAAGAACTATATGATTCCATACATAGGTGGGACATAAAGATGAGACTCAGAGACATGAACAACAGTGTTGGGGGTACAGGGTGGGGGGAAGAGAGGGGGGGGGTTGGGAGAGGGGAGGGCCATAAAGAGCATGGCTTTTCAGCATTTGCCATATTCCCCCTTTAATCTATAGACAGACAGCAAGTATTTACTTATGGTGTTTCCACTATAAAGACTGCTGTCTTAGGGACAAATGCTGATGAATTATTTCAGCAGTTCCTCCTTCTTCAAAGACTTATATGTCAACATAGAGCTCCATGTTTCATAGGACATACTCAAGCTCACTCCATGCTCTCTGGAGCTTTAACACAAGGGAATGCCTCCCCCCGCTTTTTTTTTATTTTCTTTTTTGTTGTTGTTGTATTTTTTTCTTTTATTTATGTATTTTTTGTATTTTTCTGAGGATGGAAATGGGGAGGCAGTCGGGAAGACTCCTGCATGCACCTGACCGGGATCCACCTGGCATGCCTACCAGGGGGGTATGCTATGCCCATCTGGGGTGTAGCTCTGTTACAACCAGAGCCATTCTAGCGACTGGGGCAGAGGCCATGGGGCCATCATTATTGCCCGGGTTGGCTTTGTTCTAGTGGAGCCTTGACTGTGGGAGGGGAAGTGACGGACAGGAGGGAGGGGAGGGAGAGGGGGAGGGGTGGAGAAGTAGATGGGCGCTTCTCCTGTGTGCTTTGGCCAGGAATCGAACCCGGGAATCCTGCACACCAGGCCAATGACTCCGACGGGTCTGCCATATCATGCTTTTTACTTAAAAAAAAAAAATTACATTTCTTTTGAAGGCTGATGAACAGGAGACACCAAATCTTTTTCGCCTGCAAACTACTACCTTCTTTATTAGATCCAGCTAATAACACTATTTTGTCTTTTTCCAAATAGCTCCAGATATATGGAAAAGATTTATATAGGCGGATGGGGATCCTCAAACCCCTCAGCGAGATCTTCTGAGCATGGCTTTTAAGATACCTAGAGGCAGAAAAAGCCCAATAGAGATCAGGGGAACTACCAGCTTTTAGGATACACCCTTAAAGGCTCCAACGCCCCAAAGGGGTCTCATAGGATGCCATATGGATCCTGCTTCAATAGTGGAAAGGAAGGTCATTGAGCTAAAGCCTGCCAGGCTTACATGCCTCTGCTGTGAGGAAACAGGGACACTGGAAGGTAGGCTTCCCCTTCGCTCCTTTAAGGGAGGGTTCAGTCTCTTCTATCCCTGCTCCAGCCACCTATGACCTAACCTTGCCCAGAAAGCTGGGGTTTGCCACTGAAGGCTGAAAGTGCCCAGGGCCATCGGCCCCATCTACGACACTGTGGACGAGCCTAGGGTATTTCTTCCAAGAAGCAGGTAAACTGATCTCATTTGCACAAGGGCCACTTAACTATGTTTTGCCTGAATAGTCAGGTTTTTTATTCTTCCCTCAGGGATCTGTTGTGGGTGTTGATAGTCCTATTTTCTGCTGCTTGGCTTAATATATAGTGTTTCCTTTATCCCTCCTACCTCAATGCCCCACTCATATTTCAGGCTGGGACCTACTCCTAATGTAGAGCTCTCTTTCCCCCTTTTGCCATCTTGTATTATGAATTTACCTTCACCACCCAGCTTAGTGTATCCCAAGGTTCTCTTTACCATGGCACAGTCGCAGAGCTCCAGGGAAAAGCAACCTGGTCTCAACTCTCCAGGCAGAGGAGAACAGAAGCCCCATATCCACGCATGCTGCAAATGGCTTATCCAGTCTACCTGTATCATTACCAGCTAGAAGCAGCTGTCATTGGGACTTGGACATGAGCTGCAAAGTATAGAATGGTGACAACAATTCCAGTGCCATGCGGACTTTTCCTGTGTGGACTTTTCCTGGACTCCTGCTCTCTGTGACAGCTCCTAACAGACTGAACTGTGGTTGGGTTGCATTTCTCAGAGATTTGGCATGATGATGGAGCCAACTTGGACTTGGTGACCATGTTAAGGACACTACTCTTTTACGGATTCTTGCTGTATTGGCCAAGAGTTTGCTTAAAGGCTTTTAATCACTGTAAAAAATATTGAAGACTGGATAAAAAAGATGGGGCTCATATATACCATGGTATACTATTCAGCTAGAAGAAATTATGACATCAGATCACTTACAGCAGAATGGTGGAATCTTGATAACATTATGTGGAGTGAAATAAGCGAATCAGAAAAAAACAGGAACTGCAGGATTCCATACATTGGTGGGACATAAAAGCGAGACTAAGAGACATGGACAGGAGTGTGGTGGTTACGGGGGTGGGGAGAGGGAAGGAAGGAGAGGGGGAAGGAGAGGGGGAGGGGTACAAAAAAAACTGGATAGAGGGTGACGGAGGACGATCTCTCGTTTGGTGAATGGTATGCAGCAGAACTGAATGACAAGATAACCTGGAAATGTTTTCTTTGAATATATGTACCCTGATTTATTGATGTCACCCCATTAAAATAAAAATTTATAAAAAAAATGAAGAAAATAATTTATCAAGGGTATGTTTAGGACCCCTACATCCCTACATGAAGAGAGACTGCAACCACATCCAGGGTGATCGATCATCAATACACTTTTAACACTCACGCTCTGAGCCAAGTGACCACTGGAGAATCTGGTGTTTGTGTGTTTAGTTGTAACTAGCTTTTATTGAATATAACCAAGCCACAGGTTTGCCAATGATAGCCTCTAAATCAGTGGTTCTCAACCTTTCTAATGCTGTGACCCCGCAATATAGTTCCTCATGTTGCAGTGACCCCAAACCAAAAAATAATTTTGGTGGCTACTTCATAACTGTAATTTTGCTACAGTTATGATTTGGAATGTAAATACCTGATATGCATTATGTATTCTCATTGCTACAAATCAAATATAATTTAAACATAGTGATTAATAACAAAAACAATATTTAATTATATATTGAGAAATATTTATTACTAATGGATCTCCCCCAGTAGACTTCTATAGGAAGCAGATCTTTTACACTGCAGAATCCACACAGCAGATTCCTCAGTGTGAGGCCTCTTTCAGTCTACTGGGGGTGGTGGATTCCACCTTTGGAATTTTTCTGCTCTAGGAAAAGTTCTAGCATGAAAAAATTAAGCAATATGTTCTATATTTGAGCGGAATCTGCTGCGGCCTCCCATTGACTTGAATAGGAGAGGAAGAAATGTGTCGGAAACTGTCATTTCTCCGCCTCTTATTGAAATCAAAAGGAGGCTGCAGTGGATTGTGTGGTAACTCGAGATTCTCGGGAGCTCTCTTCCACAAAATCTGCCGCACTCCCAATGAAATCAGTAGGAGGCAGATTCAATGCTGGAAACCGCTGATTTCAGCAATTTTCTCATTCAGAATATGGGAAAATACTGGGAGATATGGGAGATAATTATACATTGGGGAACAGTGTGAACAACATCTTATAATGATCTCTTATAGTATAAGACTGATGTAGTTCACACTGTGTAAATGTATGGTGCTTTGTGTAAGTGTAAGCTGCTTTGTGTATTGTGTAATGATTACACAAAAAGCAGCTTACACTTACACAGTATTGTGTGTATGGTGTGTGTACTGTTTTTACATTATTAACCTTTTTTTACACCAGCAGGCTGTCTCTTGGCTCTCTTGGCTCTCCGCCTCTTGTCTCTCTGCCACCTAGGCTTCTGTCCTCCCATGCTTGCTGCACCCACCCACTGATGACGTCAGCAAGCGCCAGACACACGTAACGCGCTGCTATGGACGAGCAGCCGGGCTGCTATGGACTGTGGAGCATGTGTGTCCCCCCCCCCCCGCTTCCCCCACCCCTTAGGCCCCTGAGGGATGATGCAATCATGTCTGCGCATGACCGCAGGCATTCAGTTTGGAACACACGTCCATAATGGTATGCGTTCAAGCTGAATAGCGCTGCTGCAGACGGTAGCGCGGCTTCTCAGCTGCTAAAGCCATCGGAAATATGTATTTTCCGATGGCTTTAGGCGACTCCTGTGTTTTAGTCGTTCAACCCTCGCTGGGGTCGCAACCCACAGGTTGAAAACCGCTGCTCTAAATAAATGTAAATGGAGAAACCAAAGGAACTTTCCCCCTGAAAACTCACAAATTAGTTTAGACAGATCTGGGAAACTTAATGTAAATAAACTAAATAGATGTGACTGATAATAGACTTTGGCTTATGTATGGGCGAGATGGTGGTTTTGCCATGCAGATGACTACAATGCACTCTTTTTACTCTATATAACTTTTTATCTCATCTATTTGGTATTCACATTGCTCTCTAAAACCTCTCAGCCTTAGCCTAAGGTTTGATTTTTCAAATCTAGCAAAAAAGTAGTGCGAGCCTAGCCCAAATATATCTCAAATAATAAGCCAACATCTCACTGGGTCCCCTTTGATGTTGCGTTGCACTGCGCATGTCCTCTGGCAGAGTGGATGAAGGCTATTGATATAAGGTATCCAGTCAGGGACATGTGTTTACAATTACAGCCTTCACAATAAAGAGAGGATATATAACCATCTCCCTGGGGGTATGGAAATTACACCATTAGAGGAGCATGGCCAGGGGCCAATGGTTTGTACTGGTATACCTAATGAACAGTGCATTTCCATCTTCAATGTGCATTCTATTTATAATAACATAAAGCTAGTTTTTCGATGAACAGAAAATTAGGCATACCTGGCATAGCCACCTAACCAAAGGCTTGAGAATATTAAGTTGATAGAGCATAATAGTGCCTGGCACAAGGAAAGGCATGTTTGGATGAAGGCATGCCGGGAAAAGGTGCTTACATACACCACAAGCACAATTACACCCCACTGCGTAAGAGAGAGAGCTCACAGGACAGGATTTGGGGGGCGGGGTCTCTGCGTTACACTTTGAATCGTTACCAAATAGCAGCTTCAGAACCAATAAGCAAACTCCTCTAATGACCTGGATAGTAGGCAACTTCCAAGTTTCAAGGGCAGAGTGGTAGTGTAAACTCTATGATGTCAAGGCCAGTGATAGAAAGGTGGACTCCACATTAGACTCTGAGCTCAGAAAATTTGGAAGCAACTTAAAGGCTGCCACATGTCCTGGCTCTGGCTCAAATTCCCTTCCCTGCACTGAATCAGGAGAGAGGGGAGTGAAGACCGCTCCCCACACCACCGAGGTCACCCGCACAGCACATGGTCTGTGTGCACCAATGCTGGTATCCGCGGGTGCACCTCCTCTCTTCCTAAAGCAGTCAGGAGAATCTGAAGGCGACAGTCCGGAAGACAGACACAAAACCTAGCGAGTCGCTTCAGCTGCACTGAAACGCCGGAACCCAGTGGAGGGAGGCTGATATTTGCCATGTGTTATCCATTACCAGAGAGAGAATGAGAAAACAGCCTGAGGAGCAACCCTGGAGTTCAGAGAGGGGAGCGAAAGGAGTAAGATCGTGTCCTGCTTAGTGAGAGCCACAGGCTTTGGCTCAGTGCATGTTGACAACTTTCCAAGGTGTCACCTAACAAGTACATCAAAAGTACGTTGTCTTGGGGGGGGGGGGTAAAGAGGGACAAATATACGGTGCTAGAAAATGATGTGATGTGAGGTGATGGGTATACAATCTAGTCAACAGTTCAAATGTTATAGAAATGTTTACCTGAAACCTATGTACTCTTATTGATCAATTTCACCCTGTTGAAGTTAATTTCCTAAATAAAGATTTTTTTAAGTACATTGTCCTTGATTTTATAGTAAAAAAAATCAGTATTTATAATTCCAGTGGATGTAAAACAGACTCCTATGAACCAACAGAAGAACTGCACAGGCCTTCGATTGTAAGTGACAATGGAAGTTCTTCTCATCTGTATTGATCCATCCGTTTCTAAAAGCTGCCTACCTTCTGAACTGACAGTTAATTTCACATGTAGTTAGGAACACAGGAGTTAAAAAAAGAAGTCCAAAAAGAACACAAAATTTGAAAAGCAAAATAGACCTGTGGTGGTACAGTGGCTAGAGCGTTGACCTGGAACACTGAGGTCGCCAGTTCAAAACCCTGGGCTTGCCTGGTCAAGGCACATATGGAGGTTGATGCTTCCTGTCCCATCCCTTTCTCTCTTGCTCCTTTCTAAAAATGAGTAAATAAAGTCTTTAAAAAAATAAATTAACTAAAAAAATACAGCTGTGGGATGTTGTGCCCACATCTTGTGCAGCAATAAGCCTGAGCGGATGGAATTGGAAAGTCTGGGGATTGAGTCAACCTGAATTTCAATGTAAGATGGTTAAAAGCTGGGGTCCCCAAACTACGGCCCGCGGGCCACATGCGGCCTCCTGAGGCCATTTATCCGGCCCTCGGAGCACTTCCGGAAGGGGCACCTCTTTCATTGGTGGTCAGTGAGAGGAGCATAGTTCCCATTGAAATACTGGTCAGTTTGTTGATTTAAATTTACTTGTTCTTTATTTTAAATATTGTATTTGTTCCCGTTTTGTTTTTTTACTTTAAAATAAGATATGTGCAGTGTGCATGGGGATTTGTTCATAGTTTTTTTTTATAGTCCGGCCCTCCAACGGTCTGAGGGACAGTGAACTGGTCCCCTGTGTAAAAAGTTTGGGGACCCCTGGTTAAAAGTCTGCTCTTTAACTCAACTGGGACTCTGGGATTGGGAGTTAGTTTATATTTGCACACAGCTTTTTATTTCAGTTTTGTATGCATAGTATAACATAGCGTATCTATAAAACTGGGGCGACTAGCAGGCCTTGGAAGATTTAGGTTTAAGATGCTGTAATTCTGTGATTTTTTTTAACCTTTGAATGAACTAGAGAAATAAAACAACTGTGATGCGGATTGCCCTGTTGTCACTTTATACTTGTAGCGCTTGAAGTGGTTTTTACGTCTGACATCTCCGTTTTGGCCCAAGGTGTGTTGCTATCGAAATGACCCTGACTCAGGAGTTTTATACCCTATTGATAAAACTGTACATCAGAGGAGGCTTCACATCTCTTCTTGGCAACACACCCTACTGCCTCATAAATCTTAAGGGAAAGAAGTCTTCCTTGTGGCTGGGTCAAATGTCTTCAAACATATCGCCATTACCTATAGTTTTTGGAAGTCCCAAAGCCCTTTTGAAAAAGTATGGATAATCTTTTTTTAATTTTTTTATTCTGGTATATACTCTAGTAAGACACATAGTTAACTGCATAGCATTCAAATACATGGCTCACAAAAATGAGGGGATCAGGAAACATGCAGACACCCCAGTACTCTCAGTCTTTGTCTAACTCATTTTCACCAATAAAATAAAAGTTCCTTTTGCATCTCATTTGCATAATCAAACAACTTTCTTTGACTTGTCATTTGCTTTTCTGATGTTCTTGTTTCATAAAAAAAAATCAAATGGTTCTTTTTTTATCACTTCCTATTTATTTTGAAATATCCCCTCATTTTTGTGAGTAGTATATATTGTTGAGCTTCAGAATGTTAAAGTTTTATACTAATTTACTAAATGACTTACAGCTATATTCACTCTCTAATTTTTTAAATATTTTATTTATTGATTTTTGATAGAGGAGAGAAAGAGAGAGAGAGAGAAGAGGGGGGAGGACCAGAAAGCATCAACTCATCGTAGTTGCTTCCTGTACAAGCCTGGGGTTTCCAACCGGCGACTTCAGCATTCCAGGTTGACGCTCTGTTTACGGTGCCACCACAAGTCAGGCCTCACAGCCATATTCTTTAACTAAGTAGATTTTTTCGTGCGCTTATGTGCTTACAAAGAGAATCCTTGCTTCCCGCAGAAACAGCAATGCAAAAGGTGATTTTTTCATCACATATGGGCCATCTCAGGTACCAAAATAGATTTTTAAATCATTTTTCCTCACCGTAATCACCCTAAAAATCCTCAACTCACGTGTTATGACAAAAGGGGAAAAAAATGAGAGAACAAAACTTTGATTTTTTTTTTACCTTTTAAAAAAATAGATTCAAATTGTTGAATAACTGGATGAAGCTGCTTCTTATTTTTGTCATGGAAATAGGAGTCTCTCTACCTGTGAAGAGGATCTTAGTATCCATCTGGTTATTTGGAAGGCAGGTAGGTGAGGACCACCCTCTGGTGATGAGGATGTGACCAACCTGCGACACTGCCCGGGGGACCTGGGTTGTCGTCCCCTTCACAATCAGTGAAGTCACCTGTTTTACAGGCATCTGGAAAAAAAACCCAGTAAGAGCCAATGTAACTTCAGCCCGGCGAGGACTGAGAGGAAGCGTGGTGGCAGGAAAAGAAGAGGGTTCTCCTGGCCAAGAGTCTGTGTGAACCCACCTGTGTGTCACAGGTCCTCAGCCACAGCAGGGAGGCACTCAGGCCTGGGCAGGAACGGAACGGAGGCCCATTCTGGAAGCTCAGTGGATGGGCCACGTCTCCTGGGGCAGCACCAGGAAGAGGCACGCATTCACCTTTGCATATTGAAGGCTTTGGAAATCTTGTTCCCAATCCATCTCTTAAAGAAGTAAGAGTCAACTAGAGAAAAAGAACATAGTGAGGCATGTTGTTGAGTGGTAGCACAGTTCCCTGGTAAAGACGAAGACTCCTTCAGCACCAGGGTCCTCTGTGCCCTGCAGATTCTCAGGAATGGGTGAAAAGGTGGGAGACAGACAGTGGGATCTCCAAGTCCATGGACAACAATGAAGCTTCTTCATGGTCCTTCCTATTGGTTAGATAATTTAAAAACTTGAGGGAAACTTTGGAAAATTTAAATTCAAAAGAAAAAAAATGGGGAACATGGAAGGACATAGATAATTGACCATACACAATAATACAGAGAGAGCTGCCCACCTCCACCAAGCCACACACGCGCACATGTGAAACTCACAATGCCACACAGAACCGTGGGGACACAGGTGGGCTTCTCAGGCAAGGGCCATTTCCCTCTCATTCTGACGTATCCAGAGACCTCATCAGAGGGTGACACAAAGCCCGGCACACTGGTAGCTGCTCAGTGATGTTGGTTACACAGACCCCCTCCACGCCTCCTCATTTAGCCAGAACACAGTGAGTTTTAGAGTTTTAGATGGAGTATGAGTGAAATGAAAGCCCATCGTCAAATACATGATTGCTTTATGTCTTCTAAGGGGATTTCATGGTCCAAGTCTTAGAGAAAACTCTACTGTTCTTGTATTTCTAATTCAGTGTCTAGATTCGGATGGCCCTCAGAGGCATACAACAGAAAGAGAAAATTCACTAGAAATGGGATTGGTTGCTTTCACAATTATCTGTGGCTGCCATCTCCTGGTCACAGGAAGGGCGGTGACCTCTGGAAAGAGGGTTCAGCTCTTGGCAGACTGAGAACAGGCCTGGCCATATTTTATAGAAATAATCAAATCTTGGTTCAGAAAACCCTCCTGGGTTGAAGCCTTTTATCTTTCCCTCTACGAACAAGTGTTCCTGTGGGTAAGCTGACACCGAGTGCCACTCACGTGGCAGACCCTGTTCTGTTCCTGGCCTTTCACAAGAGAACGATAGCTCATCCTCCCACACAGTGAGAACACTGAGGTGCAGAGAGAGAATCCTGGGCAGTCATACTGCTAGTGAGGAGCAGATCTGGGACCCGAGCCCAGTCAGGTGGGCTTCAGAACCAAGATCTTCATCATTACAGTGTAATGATGAGGCAGACCCTCACATTTGGTTTGGTGTGCCACTTAATTCAGGATGTACACTCAGCCAGTCTCCCTCCACATTCTGCTTCCCAGCTGTGGGTTCCCACCTCTCTTCTGCTCTTCCCTGGCATGGCACCTGGGTATAAACAGAAGACTGCATCGCGTCCTGGGAGTAAAAAGACGGATTCTCCTGTCTAGATCTGTGCTGGCCTCACCTGCATTATTTCCCCGGCTTGGTTTGGGGTTTTCCTCCTGATATAACAAATGTGTCTTATTCCTTAGGAAGCAGGCTGGCATCTGAACACGTCATCCTTCGCAGGAACTCTAGGTGTGATGTATGCCCTCCTCTGTGCCCTCCACACTGGGTCCCAGGTTTCCTCCAGCCTCAGAACTCAGCCTTCTCTGACTTGCACGATGGCATGTGGGACACTCTGGATCTGCTATCTGCCATTTTTGGCCACAAGAAGCTGGGATGAGTCTCAGTCCCTCCATCTGCCCAAACCTATCACACCACCACTCCTGTTCTACTAGGCTTCTCCAGGATGGGGGGGGGGAGGGGGGTGCCAGGCTCCCAGGATGGGGATGGGCTCCCAGGACGGGGTGGGCTCCCAGGAAAGGGGACGGGCTCCCAGGACCAGGCAGGCTCCCAGGATGAGGGTGGGCCAGGGAACATGCCCTGCCCTCTCGTGGCCTCTCCCCCTCTTCTCCGGTCCAGACATCCATTCTCCAGCTCAGGAGGGGCTTTCCTCACTCCCAGATAGGAAAAACCTATCCCTGCATCATCTACCGCGTCCCTCTCGGATGAGTTTATAGGACTCCGATCCCAGCTTTCCAACTCTGATGCCTCTCCTCTCAATGCATGTTGGCCTTTTCAAGTAAAATATTTGGATTTCTCAATGTTTTCTCACTAGACTTGGCCTTGAAAACCTACTTCTGATGCCAAAAGCTGGGCATATGCTGCTGGTCCTTGTCTGGGTGTCTCCTTTCCTGCAATGTGCTAGGCATCTCAGCCTCCGCAGGAGGAGCTGCGCCAGAGTCCAGAAATTAGAAGTGGCTCACACGAGCACTTCTGCCCGGCGAGGACGCGTCCACAGGCAGATGCCCACCTGCCACTGCACGCTGTGCATAAAAATGCAACTCTTACAAAGCAGAACAAACTGCTGTGAATGTGGATTTATTAGGCTTTCCCACCATCTTCCTTTTCTAGAGTTGTTTGACAGACATTAGGAGTTATGGGAAGTCTATCTCTTGATATAATTTTACTTTATTGGCCCTGGCTGGTTGGCTCAGTGGTAGAGCATCGGCCTGGTGTCTGGGACTTGATTTCCCACCAAGGCACACAGGAGAAGCAATCATCTGCTTTTCCACTCCTCCCCCTCTTGCTTCTCTCTATCTCTTTCTCTCAATCTCTCTCTCTCTTCCCCTCACACAGCCATGGCTCAACTGGAGCGAGTTGGTCCTGGGAGCTAAGGATGGCTCTCTGTGGCCTCTGCCTCAGGTGCTAAGAATAGCTTGGTTGCTGAGCAATGGAGCAATGCCCCAGATAAGCATAGCATTCCCCACAGGGGGCTTGCTGGGTGGATCCCCAAACACATGCCACATGCAGGAGTCTATCTCTGCCTCCCCTCCTATCACTTAATATATATAATTTTGATATATATATAATTTTATAGAGAATTTAGTGAACTCTGCAGTCTAAATAAGAATCATCTGCTAAGAATGAGAAACTTAAATATTTACTGTTAATTCACTTATTTATTCAACAGATATTTATAACATAGTTGCTGTGTGGCAGCACATGGTGATGAGTAAAATAAGTAGGGACACTGTTGTTATGGAAGTCACAGTATGTCAGAGGAAAGATACTGAATCAAGAGCAACATCAGGGTTTTTCCCTGAGAAGCAAGAGTAACCCTGCTGAGACGGTCTAGAACAGCCCAGCTGTGGAGGCTGCTTCATGAGTGTGAGTCCAGGGACTGAAAGCATGCCATGTGGCTACTCACGAACAGAGAAAGGAGCACGGGAAAAGTAAGAGTGGGCAGGTAAGCAGTAACTAAATTGTCTGTGGCCTCATAAGTCATGCTAAGGATTCTGCACTATCTTCCATAAGTAATGAGATGTCCTGGATCATGTTAACCCAGAGAATGACATTATAAGAAGTGAGTGTAAAGCAATTTACCATTAATACAGTGTGAAAAATGACTAGAAGAGGGGTTAAGAATGGGTATAACAAAAATCATTTTACAGAAATGTTGTGGAAGTTCAGTTCACAGATAATGGTAACTTGCACTTGGATGGTGGTACTGGAGATAGAGAGAACTGGGACAATTTGGAGTATGTTTTCCAGTAAAATGTTAGGACTTGGGAATAGGTGGGATGTAAAGGTAAAGGATAAGAAAAGGACTTGAGCCTGACCAGGCGGTGGTACAGTGGATAGAGCATTGGACTGGGATACAGAGAACCCAGGTTCGAAACCCAAGGTCACTGGCTTGAGCACAGGCTCATCTGGCTAGAGTGCAGGCTCACCAGCTTGAACACAGGGTCGCTGGCTTGAGCTTGAGACCATAGACTTGACCTCATAGTTGCTGGCTTGAAGCCCAAGTTCACTGGCTTGAGCCCAAGGTCTCTCACTTGAGCAAGGGGTCACTTGGCCTGCTGTAGCCCCCGGTCAAGGCACATGTGAGAAAACAATCAATGAACAACTAAGGTGCCATGACAAAGAGTTGATGCTTCTCATCTCACCTGTCTGTCCCTATCTGTCCATCTCTCTGTCTCTGTCTCTGTCACACACACACGAAAAAATAACTAACAAAACCTTGAAAGATCAGTGAGGACAACAACTATGACCTTCCTATTCATTGTAGAACATCTAACACAGTTCCTGACTCATTGAAAAAACACAATAGGGCCTGACCAGTGGTGATGCAGTGGATTGAGCATTGACCTGGGACACTGAGGTTCCAGGTTCGAAACCCCAAGATCACTGACTTGAGTGCAGGCTCACCAGTTTGAGCGTGAGATCACTAGCTTGAACATGGGATCATAGACATGATCCTATGGTCATTGGCTTAAACCCAATAATCCCATGCTCATCTGGAGCCCCCCCCCCATCAAGATACATATGAAAAGCAATCAATGAACAACTACAGTGCCACAACTACGAGTTGATGTTTCTTGCCTCTCTCCCTTCCTCTCTCTTTCTCTCTCTCTCTCTTGGAAGGAAGGAGGGTAGGAAGGAAAGGAGGGAGGGAGGGAGGGAGGAGAAAAAACACAATAGGTATTTGTTGAATGACAAGGAATAAAAAGGGATTGAGGTATTATGCTTTACTGAGCTCAGAAACAGTAGAGAAGCAGCAGACTCAGAGTTTAGCAACATTAATTCAGTTTTGGACAGAGGGAGTTTGAGATGCCTGTCTCATTCAGGAAAAAGACCTGTGGGCACTGAATTAGGAGTCTGCTATGCAAAAGAGAGACCTGGCCTGGAGACTCTTATTTTGACATCGGTGGAAACTGAAAGGGCACGGAAGCAAAGCAGGAGAGAAGATAAGGGGAAAAGGTAATAGAATGAAAAGGGACAGGGGCCTAGAGACCCAGCCCTGAAGGACACTAACATCTAAATCTCAGGCAGGGGAATCTGTCCCCTGTGTCTCGCAAACTTTTCTAACAGAGCATTAGGGTGTAACACTGGCTACCTCAAAAACTTAAAATCGAAGAATATTGTGTTATGAAAAATCTTCCTTTTCTCAGACAATCCCCTAAGTACTGAGGATACAGACATAAGGGACAGTCTCTGTCCTTGAAGAGCTTAGTGACCCAACCGGCCACATGATTATGTTCTGAATCACTCTACATTCTGATACCTGAGAAGTGGCCAAGATTAAGCATTTTCTGCCTTCAGCATGAAGTCCAGAGCTCAGCTACAGAACGATGACGTTATAATTCTGCACAACTGAGTCATAGTTTGTGCATTTTAAAGCTGCTATACCAGATAACGACTAATTAAACCATTAGATGCTCTTTTTTAGAGACACAGAGAAGAAGACATACTAGAAAGAGAACTCAATTAGAAATGAGAGACCAAAGCTGCAAAAACGATTTCCTGAGTGACTCATCCAAACAACAAATTGCCTTGTGTGGAACGACTTGCAAATCTCTCCCCTCCGAGAGAGGTAAGCAGGAGCCAGGCAGGACGTGCCCTGAGCAGGTCCCTAAAAGCCATAGAACTCTTCCCCTTTGAGGAGAAACCAACTGAGGTTTATGGTCCATGAACCTGATTCCTTAAAAACAGCACAGTGTTTAGGCTCAGCGGAAGAACCTTCTCTGAAGCTCTCAAATGAAATGTCCTTCTATGATTTCTAAAAATAAGTAATCATATGTGTGTGTGTGTGTGTGTGTGCATACATTCAAGCCTATTCCCATGCAAATCTCCTGTGATCCTGCATACTGCACTATCTGTGAGTTAACCAGTGTTCTGCATGCGGCGAGAGGTCCTCATAATGGCTCTGCCCTGGGCTCATTTAGGGGACATCAGGCACTTACATCATGCCCATCAGTCCATCCCGAACAAACATACAACCTGAGAAAAAATAAGTATGCTGGCTCTGTCAATGCAAGGCAAGCCCTGAAATCCCCTCTTCCAACCGAACTTTGATCTCTGGCCTCTTCCTGATATTAGAAATTCAGGGGCTACCACTGGGCACTGATATAATAAGAGGGAAACTCAGTGAGATGAAGTACTCGGCTCAGATCAGGAAGACAGTGAACGATAGAGCTAGTCTTCAAATCCAGATCTGCAGATTCCAGTGTTTCTTCCTTATGACTATTTTCTGTTGCCATCCAAAGCAATGTGTTAACAACTTTGAACAGCAGATACAAAATTTGGGAGAATTAATGTGGAGAGAACATTTTTACCTGAAACTTTTCTAACTCTGATGAGGACATGAGCCATGTTTTGTTGATCACTATCTACTAAGCTATTTGCACTGTCCTGACTCAGCCTCAGTATGTAGTTGTGAACAAAAAATGGGTTGGTTCAATAATTAATCGACGAGGTGGTAATTTATCACTCTTAACGATAGAATCGCCTCTACTAGTGAGGACACTGTGAAGCTGGTTCTACAGAATGTTTGGCATTGTAGGTTATGTCTGAAAACTATATTATAATAATTGTTAGAGTTACATAGATTTTGTCAGCATGTGCTCTCCTCAGAAAACCCTTAACTACAATGTTCCATGGCTTTGGGGTGATAATGTAGGTCACTTTCCAGAGCAGTAGTGGCATTTGCTCCAGTTCATTTATAAAGGTGGTATTTTCTTAATGACAAATAGATGAGGGAAAAAAGGAATCTCCAATAAAGAGTAGAGAGTTATCCACTTCTGGGGGGGGGGAATATAGCACAAAATCACAAATAGCAAATAATGCTGTGTTTTTGAAACTCTCGTTATTAAAATGTATATAAACCTAGTCATGTGAAATTGTTACATATTTGGTAAAAAATATCAAGTTTAGTTTCTTATATAACATCATTTCCTCAGAAAAAAAACAATTCCCTTTGATGAGAATCAAGCCCCTAGAAAGCTCTAAATCCTAAAATTGTGTTCTCTTTGTATAGTGTACAAAAAGAGCAAAAGAAAAATACATGTTTAATTGTTTTAAAATATAAAATGTGAAATATTTCCACATTCACATAACTCAAAACCAAGTAAATATTTTTTTCTAACTTTTTTTCTCAAAAAAATACTAATGTGAGATTCTGCATCAATCATGAGTCCAATAACTTTTTTATTATAACTAAATAAATATCTAGATAACAGCATTTATACCCCTATCTTCATAATGCAGTTTTATTCCAAGGAAAGCAAAAACAATTTTTCAAAGATTTTTCACAACATCATTCATGCATACAATTTATTTTCACTAAATCATATGAAAGTCCATTATATGAAACTTAAAAATAACAAAAGCAAATACTTATTTTAAAATAAATGTCTAAAACTCAGTTTTCATTTATCAAAATCAAAACAACAGTTGATCGATGGCTAAGCAATAGAAATCACCCATAAAGCATAATTAATCACTATGATAGTATTCTTTTTAAAATCTGGATTCATGTCTCATTTTTCCTGTTATCCAAACCAGAAGAGATCCCTGTGCGGTTTTTCGTTTTCTTCTTCATTTGCTAGCCATACCCTTTCTCCACCCAGGTCGGGTTTTTTTCTCCTTTTTTTAATGTCTTGCCTCTCCAAATACATCATTAAACTATCTATTACATTACCTACTAGTCAATATCACCAGTAAGAAGAATATGCTTCCAAGAATGTAATATATCCTGTTATGGTTTAGATAATTTGTATAGTTCTGATTCCCCATATAAGGCAAATCATTTCCTTCATGCTTATTTCTTTCAGGAAAAAAGAAAAAGTTCTAGCTCACACAAATTAAAGACGTTTGCATTTCCAGAGGAAATGCTGCATGAATACCCTAAGGCTGCTCAATATGCTAGAACTTCAACAGTCACCACCCTCTGAGCACTGCTGTGTATACCACACGGTACTCACTTTGGGGCAAGAGCTGTAAGGTGGTGTTTTCAAAAAAGAGAAGTTGCCCTGGCCGGTTGGCTCAGCGGTAGAGCGTCGGCCTAGCGTGCGGAGGACCCGGGTTCGATTCCCGGCCAGGGCACATAGGAGAAGCGCCCATTTGCTTCTCCACCCCTCCGTCGCACCTTCCTCTCTGTCTCTCTCTTCCCCTCCCGCAGCCAAGGCTCCATTGGAGCAAAGATGGCCCAGGCGCTGGGCATGGCTCTGTGGCCTCTGCCTCAGGCGCTAGAGTGGCTCTGGTCACAACATGGCGACGCCCAGGATGGGCAGAGCATCGCCCCCTGGGGGGCAGAGCACCGCCCCTGGTGGGCGTGCCGGGTGGATCCCGGTCGGGTGCATGCGGGAGTCTGTCTGACTGTCTCTCCCTGTTTCCAGCTTCAGAAAAATGAAAAAAAACAACAAAAAAGAGAAGTTTCATTACAGACGTAATAATATCATCAAGTTCCAAGAGCTCTGACTGTCCACCCAGTACCTTCAAAGGACAGCCCATTGAATTCAACAAAGACATGAAGACAGTAAACTCAAATTTTCTCTTGAAGTTTCCAAATTCAAAGCCTATGGACTATATCCAATATGAGTGTCCCTGATATTTTGAGGTAAGCAACCATAAAGTAAAACTGTAACTTACTCTTTTCTAGGCAAAGTCCTCATGGACTCATGGTTCCACAAAACAGTGTAGCTTAGACCCCATAATTGACATTCTCAAGTTATAAGACTGCAAGAAGGGTAATAATAACTCTCTACCTCAAGAACATATTCAAAAACCCTTTTTTATGTGCTCATAACTCAAAACTACTAGAGCTATAAAGCACTTTTTTTTTTTTTGACAATATCTCCCTCTATCAAGCCCGACTTCAATAATATTTTTTCTCCAGTCGAGGTGGTTTGAAATTCTGTGTCTATGAGAAGGAGCAGGGCATGCTTTTATTTACTTGTATATATTTGTTTTATATACTTGCTTATAGATGTTGTCATAAATGTTACCAGTTTGTCCTCTCTGCTCTCCCGTCCCAACACTTCTCTCCAAATATTGTTCTAACTTCCTATCAGAAACTTTTATATTTCCCTCAGAAGTCAAGGAAGCCAACATTAGTATAAAGAATATGTTCTGTAAATCTCTTATTTTTACTAAGAAGACATTTGGAGGAGGTGATTTTCTCTGCAATCCATGCAAATACTCTTATGTTCATGTCTGATGAGTGAGAGCCAATCCTAGGAGTCTGAAAACTCAGGCTGCTCAGTATGGCTCCACCCATTCCTCCAGGACTCCCCAGAGGGGTGGTCTACCTGGCTCTTCTGGCCCAGCCCCTAAATAATCATCTCAGACTTACAAAATTTCCTAGAAATGTATGCGAGTTAGCACAGAAGTGGATGATATGAGACTTTATTTTGCGGGTGTAACTAATCATACTCTTGCCCTAGGGATTCCACCCAAATTGTGGGACAGCCATTAAGAAAGGGGTGAAAAGATCACACTCTTGTGCATGACTTCTGGGATGCTCTTCCAGTGTGTTTCCCCAAATCACAACCTTGGAACCATTTGTTTGCCACCTGGAGAGAGAGAAAGCAAATGCCTGCGTCTTCCACACACCTTAACCACAGCTGGTGGAGGCACCACGAATGCTGGGCTTTGCCCAGGGAAATGAACAGACAGGGTGAAGCTAGAAGAAAGTGCTTCCCCTTTCAGAATAGTAGGATAAACAGTAAGAAAATATTTTTATTTTCTTCAGTAACCTAGTTGAAGAGTTTGATACCAACATCCATTTCGACTTAATTATGTTAGTCTAGTTGTTGCCCAAAGATCCATCCTGTTCTATGTATAGATTTCTATGAAACAATGTTGCATGATGTGAAATATAACCAGACACTGAACCCAGTATATGTCCCCTTTTCTCTTTCTAATACAGGGGAAAAAACACATTTTCCATCATAGGTATGCAGCTATTTTTCAAAATGGAAAAATAACCTAGTTGCTGACATATCTAGGAGGTACTAAAGGCCAAGAAATGAGGAGACTGAAGGACCTGGTAATGGATCTGATTCTGGACCTCATTTCCAGATGACGAACTCTTCAAAACCGGCTCCCATATAAAAGCGAGCTGACAGATTTGAATGACATATTCATGTTACGCTTTCAGGCTGTTCTCACCCCTGTTGCACTGAAATCACATACAATCTCAAAAGTTAAAACCCCCAGTAAAGATGAAAAGCATAAAGAAGAAACATGACTGTGTAAAGTGTTCTACACTGTGACCCTGAGAAGGAAAAAAAAAAAAAGATATGCCTGGGTCTTAATTTCCTTAACTATAACATCGTTATCTCCAAAGTTACTCCCAACCTAAATTTCTGAAATTCTAAAATTGCTTCATATAGCTATATTTTACAAGACAGTGTTTGTCTTGAATAGGGATTGTAGGAATATTAATTAATTTTTGATGTGGAGTCAATGTGGAGCATTCTGTTTCATTTTATTACATTGTACGTGGTTTTGTCCAGTTGTTTAGTTGATAAAAGTACACACATACACGTGCACATGGGACTTAGACTTCTTCTGATTCCTTAGGTGATGGCATCTAGTCCCGGGCTTTTAAATGCTGTCTATAGGTGAACATCCTCTGGTCCAGACCTCTCCCCTGAACTCTGGACCCATCTCATTTTCTACTGGATAGCCCCTGTGATATCTCAGAAGCAGCTAAAGTATAATGTGCATATCCAAAACCAAACTTTTACTTTCTTTACCCAACACCACAAATACGCTAGTATGAATGTTTTCTTCCTCCCAACAAACAGCATGTCAATAATTTGAATTAACACCTTCCCCCAAATGAGACCCATAACCTCCTGACATACCTCTTTCTCTGACGGGCACATCCAATCAAATCCCTTTAGCTCCGCCTTTGAAATATATATAAATCCTGACCATGCTCTCCACCTCCACAGCCATGGATCTGGACCAAGGTGGCATCTATTCTCCCAGCCTATGGAAACAGCCTCCTACTATGTAGTTTACCTACTTCAACTCTTGATTCCCCTGCAGACCTTCTCCACGCAGCATCCAAAGGGATCCTTAAACCATGCCAAAGGGATCACAGGACTCCTCTGCTCAGAACTCTCCAATGGCTTCCACTCTCAGTGAAAACCAACCCTTGCCTACAAGGCTGCAACTCAGCTCCTCTGTGACCTCACCACCTTCCGCTCTCCTCTTACTCACAGGATTCCAGCCAGATGGTGCTGGCTTCCTTTCCTTTGTAGCAGTTATCACCATGTGACATAGTATATATTTACTTGTAGGTTTTGCTCTCTCTCAGCTGGAATATAAGCTCTTCAGTATCAGAGGTTTTGTTCATTTTTGTATGTGGCTAAATACACACAGGAAAAAAATATGTACTAGAAATAGTACATTGCTAAAAACTACTATAAATTAAATAAATAAATGAATGCTACTTCACAAAGTATTGTGTTATACACATACATCTTTTGAGAAATGCTAAAAACAAAAAAATAGAAAAACTGTGTAGCACCTAAAGTATACATATTAATATATTTTTCAAATAAAGAGTTCCTACAAATCAATAAGAAAAACAAAGACCAGAATAATCTCTAAAATATTTAACTCATCAGTACATTTTCCCTAGACTTTATAAACTTTAATGAACTTTTAAAGTGCTTAACTCTGCCAGAAATATCTTTTCTCCCTTGTTTATCTCAGAAATTCTCAACCATCTTTTTAAATCTGGTTTAAATAATACTTTTTTTGTCATGTCCTCTGAACAGAAAAAGAAACACAAGTGAAAAACATATATGAATGTGCATGAACTTCCTAGTAATAAAAAATGTGGAATAAAAGGAAAACAAAGCATTTCCATTCATTATGTTAAAATACCCAAAATCTGATGATAGTGAGAGTTATACTAAAACTCTCTATAGTGGCACTTAAAATTGTAAAACACTTTTGGTAAGCAATTTAGTAATATGTGTAAGTATGCTCATTGTGAAAAGAGCAAAATGTTAGAATTAGTTAAACAGGAAAATGATATGTATGTGGTAGGTACACAGGGGTGAGAAAAAGTATGTTTACAGTGCCACTGCAACATTCTTTTGAGTTAATAAAGCTCTACTAAGAATCATAACCTGCATGTCTTTTTCCAACAAACAACTATAAAGCGACATTTGCCTACCCCCGTTAAAATGCTATGTATACAAAATGGAATATTATTCTGATATTTTTTTATAAATAAATTTTTATTTTAATGAGGTGACATCAATAAATCAGGGTACATACATTCAAAGAAAACATTTCCAGGTTATCTTGTCATTTAGTTCTGTTGCATACCCATCACCCGAAGAGAGATCGTCCTCTGTCACCCTCCATCCAATTCTCTCTGTACCCCTCCCCCTCCCCCTCTCCCTCCTTCCCTCCCCCCACCCCCCGTAACCCCCACACTCCTGTCCATGCCTCTTAGTCTCACTTTTATGTCCCACCAATGTATGGAATCCTGCAGTTCCTATTTTTATCTGATTCGCTTATTTCACCCCGCACAAGGCTACCAAGACTCCACCATTCCGCTGTAAGTGATCCGATGTCATCATTTCTCCTAGCTGAATAGTATACCAT
The DNA here is from genome assembly GCF_036850765.1 of Saccopteryx bilineata. Classification (NCBI taxonomy): domain Eukaryota; kingdom Metazoa; phylum Chordata; class Mammalia; order Chiroptera; family Emballonuridae; genus Saccopteryx; species Saccopteryx bilineata. The sequence continues at coordinate 199,539,362 of NC_089490.1, read as the reverse complement.
GGTGTATATGTGCCCCATCTTCTTCATCCAGTCCTCTATTTTTTTTACAGTGATTAAAAGCCTTTAAGCAAACTCTTGGCCAATACAGCAAGAATCCATAAGAGAGTAGTGTCCTTAACATGTTCACCAAGTCCAAGTTGACCCCATCACCATGCCAAATCCCTGAGAAATGCAACCCAACCACAGTTCAGTCTGTTAGGAGCAGTCACAGGGAGCAGGAGTCCAGGAAAGTTCCCCACAGGAAAAGTCCTCATGGCACTGGAATTGTTGTCACCATTCTATACTTTGCAGCTCATGTCCAACTTCCAGTGACCGCTGCTTCTAGCTGGTAATGATTCAGGTAGACTGGAAAAAGCCATTTGCAGCATGCGTGGATATGGAGCTTCTGTTCTCCTCTGCCTGGAGAGTTGAGACCAGGTTGCTTTTCCCTGGAGCTCTGCGACTGTGCCATGGTAAAGAGAACCTTGGGATACACTAAGCTGGGTGGCGAAGGTAAATTCATAATACAAGTTGGCAAAAGGAGGAAAGAGAGCTCTAAATTAGGAGTAGGTTCCAGCCTGAAATATGAGTGGGGCATTGAGGTAGGAGGGATAAAGGAAACACTATATATTAAGCCAAGCAGCAGAAAATAGGACTATCAACACCCACAACAGAGATCCCTGAGGGAAGAATAAAAAACCTGACTATTCAAGCAAAACATACTTAAGTGGCCCTTGTGCAAATGAGATCAGTTTACCTGCTTCTTGGAAGAAATACCCTAGGCTCGTCCACAGTGTCGTAGATGGGGCCGACGGCCCTGGGCACCTTCAGCCTTCAGTGGCAAACCCCAGCTTTCTGGGTAAGGTTAGGTCATAGGTGGCTGGATCAGGGCTGGAAGAGACTGAACCTTCCCTTAGAGGAGCGAGGGGGAAGCCCACCTTCCAGTGTCCCTGCTTCCTCACAGCAGAGGCGTGTAAGCCTGGCAGGCTTTAGCTCAATGACCTTCCTTTCCACTATTGAAGCAGGATCCATATGGCATCCTATGAGACCCCTTTGGGGCCTTTAAGGGTGTATCCTAAAAGCTGGTAGTTCCCCTGATCTCTATTGGGATTTTTCTGCCTCTAGGTATCTTAAAAGCCATGCTCAGAAGATCTCGCTGAGGGGTTTGAGGATCCCCATCCGCCTATATAAATCTTTTCCATATATCTGGAGCTATTTGGAAAAAGACAAAACAGTGTTATTAGCTAGATCTAATAAAGAAGGTAGTAGTTTGCAGGTGAAAAAGATTTGGTGTCTCCTGTTCATCAGCCTTCAAAAGAAATGTAAATTTTTTTTTTAAGTAAAAAGCATGATATGGTAGACCCGTCGGAGTCATTGGCCTGGTGTGCAGGATTCCCGGGTTCAATTCCCGGCCAGAGCACACAGGAGAAGCACCCGTCTACCTCTCCACCCCTCCCCCTCTTATTCTGATATTTAAAAGATACTCATGTAGATAATATTGTTAAGTAAAAGAAATAAAGAAAAGAAGTATTAAGGATATATTAAGCAGAAAAAAATCCCCTCCTGGACCCAGTCTGTATTTAGAGTTTGTGAAATGCGCTGTCACTACCTCTCAGGCCATGACCGTGAGAGCCCCACGCATGGTCACTCTTCCACAAAGCCCCAGTGTTGCTGCGGCAGAGCAGGTGCAGCACAGCCGCCCCTTCTCTCACGGGGGTCCGCCTCAGCAGAGGTGTCATGGTGCGCAGTGTGTGATGATGGGCAGCCATCCTGATGAAAGATGTCCATGGAGGTGTAACAGCATAGATTCTTGAGCCAGAAAAGCCACTGTGACTATTGGTGGCACAGCACTGGGGACCCAGTGAACCACACCAGCCACTCAGAATCCCTGGTGCTCTTCAGACCCGTTACCGAGGAATGGTGAAAAGGGACGAATGAAAATCAGTCTGCAGCTACTGACACTGGAGCTCCTACCTTCAAAAGAGAATGAGGAAATGCTGTTCTATATGAAATATCTCCTAGTTTTGAATACTTCACACACTATTTCTGAACCGTGTGGTAGAAGACGTAGGAAATCAAGCTGTTTTGCAGTTCTGGGCTTTATTAAACACCTCTGTCCTTTGCTTTGAAAAACACACTTTGAATTACAGTTCCTTGGATGTCAAGGGGCCACAGGGCACCATGTGACAGTGTATTATTATTATTAAATGCATTCTTTCGGAACCCTATCTGCAGACAGATTTGCTTACACTGTGATGGCATGCCCAAACCTCTTCTGCCTGACTACTTTACAGCCTGTGGAGTTGTTTTCTGTCCATGTTGCATAAGCTGAAAACATTTAACTATACCCTTTCTCAAAAGAAGAGTGTTAGCAATTCTCTACTGAGGAACAAAATCATGGAGCAATATATTTTTTCAAGATATAGAAAGATCATTTGGAAGAACAAATGTAAAGTGATAACCAACAAAAAAAAAAATTAAGAGAATTATTTAAAGAACATTTGCTCTACCATAAATCAGAACTACAGGGACGTACATGAAAACAGAGTGATGTTAGGGCAACAATGGAACGAAATTGCTAACCTAGAAATAGAAATACACCTACTTAGTGTGTGTGCACTTGGTGTGTGATAAATAGAGATAGCAATGTTTGGTTAAGGTGACATTTGAAATCAGAGTTAAATGTAGTGGAAAGCTCACTCTTTACAACAGCACAGACAGACCTGGAGAGTATTATGCTAAGTGAAATAAGCCAGTCAGAGAAATACAAACACCATATGAGCTCACTTATATGTGGAATCAAATGAACACAATAAGCTGAAGAATAAAATAGAAGCAGCTGCCCAAGGGGAGGGGTGTTGAGGACTGAATGAACGGTGAAGGGACTAAGCAAAGACAGAGATCTGCTGCTCACAAAAATTAGGAGATATTTCAAAATGCATAGGAAGTGATTTAAAAAAAAAGAAGCATTTGATGTTTTTTATTGAATAAGAACAACAGAAAAGCAAATGATAAGTCAAGAAAGTTGTTCAATTGTGCAAATGAGATGCAAAACCAACTTCTATTTCATTGGTGAAAATGCAATAGACAAAAGGCTGAAAGTACTGGAGTATCTGCACGGTCCCTGGTCTCCTAATGTTTGTGAGCAATGTACATATGTAAAACACATAGAACACAGTGTAGGGATAGATGAAAAGGGGGTGGGGGAGAGGCAAGGGTGGGAGAAGGTCAGGGAATGGGGACAGAAAGAAACTTTGCTTGGGTGAAGGGCACATGATGCAGTGTGGAAATGTACACTTGAAACCTGTAAGGTTTTGTCAACCAAGGTCACTCCAATAAATCCAATTTTAAAAAAATAGTCCATAAGTGGAAAGTAGAAATAGCATATACATTTAAAATAAAGTTTTAGAGTCGCACATCACAGTATATGACAACTATGATTTCCAGAAAGGTTAATACAAATTTTATAGGTATGAAAGTAAAGTCTTAAAAGGATCTCTGTAATTTTCTTCTTATATTTTGACAGTTAAAAAATATATATTTGGTCTCCTATCATGGAGCAGAATAGGGAGTCTTGAAATAGATCCACACCTCTATGGTCAATTTATTTTGACAAATGCCAAGGCAATTTAAAAAAGAAATGAGTCTCTCAACAAATGGTACTGGCACAAGTGTCTATACACAAAAAAATGCACTTTGATCTATAGTACAAACCATTTATAAAAATTAACTTGAAATGGAAATAACTTGTGTAACTTAAACTATGAAACTTCCAGAAGACACAGGGGAAATCTCAGCAACTTTGGAGGAGTCAAAGATTTCTTACATAAGGCAAAAAGCACAAATTATGTAAGATTGATAAATTGAACATACCAAAATTAAATGTCTTACTCTTTTATAGACACTATTAAGACCCTGTTAGGAAAGTGAAAATGCAAACCACAAGCTGGGAGAAAATATCTGTAAAGCATACATTTGACAAGACTTGTAAATATAAAATATAAATACTTCTTTCAACTCAATTTTCTGAATACAAACAACACAAATTTTTAATGAGCAATAGATTTAAATAGGCAATGTACCAAAGAAAATATACACATGGCAAATAAACCATGAAAAGACACTCAACATCATTAGTCATTAGGGAAATGCAAATAAAACCACAATGAGATACCACAATACACCCACTAGAGTGGATAAAATTCAAACAACTGACAAAACCAAATTTTGGCAAGGATATAGAACACCTGGAACTCAAAGAACTGGTGGAGATGCAAAATATGCAACCATTTTGGAAAATAGTTTGGCAGTATCATATAAAGTTAAACATATACTTACCATTTGACCCAGAAATTCTCCTCCTAAGTATTTACTCAATTTACACAAAAATATATGTCCACATAAAGACTTGAATTTAAATCATTGTAGATGATGTATTCATAACAACCACCAACTGGAAACAAGACAAATGTCAATCTTCTGTGGATAAACAGATTGTAGCATGCCCATGAAATGATATATTAATTGTAGCATGCCTCAAAAATGGAATATTGATCAGCAATTAAAAGAAATCATGTACTGATAAACTCAATAACATGGAAATCTCACAACACTATGCTAAGTGACATAAGTCAGACAAAAAAGACCACATAGTGTATGTTCATTTATATGAAATTAGAAAAAAGTTAAATCCATAGTGTTATAAATTAGATCAGTGGTTGCCAGGAAAGATAACTAACTGCAACAAAGGATGAAAGAGCTTTTGGTGGTGATGTAATGCCCAGATCATGATGACAGTAATGACCACATACTATACCTATATTTCAACACTCATCAAAACTTTAAAAATGCTCAATTCATAATATAATTCATATCTTAGTAGAACTGATTTTTAAAATATATGAGAGCTGTACACTTGAAACCTGTATGGTTTTGTGAACCAATGTCATCCCAATTAATTCAATTAATAATTAATTAATTAAACTGCATATATTAGAATGGATTTGAAATACTCACTATGTGCTGATTACCTTTGTTTACAAAGAAACCCTAAAAGAATCTATCAAGAAGGTATTAAAATTTTTAAAAAGTCAACTTTATTCTTGCCAATTCAACAAGATAACCCAACAAAAACATAAAACCTTATTATACCATAATCAATTTGAAAATGCAACACAACAAAGAAATCCAGGAGACAAAACTTTCAAAGTAAACACAAATATCTTTATAAAGTTAAGGCTAAAATTTATCTGACAGAAGCTCATAAAGTAAATACTGATTTCTTTCATCACACCAAAATTTAAAATCTTTATGAGCAAAAATACTATATTAGTTATCCATTGCTGTTTAACAAATTACCCCGAGAACTTTGCAGGTTAAACCACAAACATTTATTATCTCACACAGCTTCTCAGGACCAGGAATCGCGGATGGCTTACCTCCGTGACGCTGGCTCAGGATTTCTCGGAAGTTCACAGTCAATGCACTTACCAGGCTGTGGTCCCTGAAGACTCAGCTGGAACTGGAGGATGTGTTTCCAAGTTCATTCACATGGATGTTTGGCAAAAAGCTTCAGTCACCATATGGGTCCCTACATAGGACTACTTGTGACATGATTTCCATCAGAACAAATGAAATCGCCTGACCTGTGGTGGCGCAGTGGTTGGAGTGTCAACCTGGAACACTGAGGTTGCCCGTTTGAAACCCTAGGCTTGCCCAGCCAAGGCACATATGGGAGTTGATGCTTCCTGCTCCTCCTCCCTCTTCTCTCTCTCTCTCTAAAATGAACAAATAAAAGTTTATAAAAAAAAAAGAACAAGTGAAATATGCATGCATGAGATAAAGTAAGAGAACCTGAAGTGGAAATCACAGTTGTTTCATAACCTGCTCTTGAAGGGCTAGCCCATCACTTTGTTTAGAAGTGAACCAGTAACTTCAGCCCACACTCAAGGGAAGATACTATACAAGGTCATGAATACCAGGAGGTAGGGATAGCTGGGAGTGATGCCAAGGGGCTGCCTGCCAAAGACAGGATTACCAAACTAAAAAAGAAGACATTGACAAGGAGAAAATATTTACCACATATGTAGCAAACAAAGAGTATCCAGAACACATCAAGAATTCCAAGAAAGCAGAAAGAAAAGAGCAAACCACACAAATGAGAAATAAGCAAATGAACAGAGAAGCCCAAATATATCTGGCAAATATTTATCTGGAAATTTGCTTGATCTGACAAATAATCAGGAATAATATAAAATAAAATATATCATATTACTTCAGAGTCACTATATTAACAAAAATTATAAAGTTTATCAATACTCGGGAAGGATGTGGGGTCATCAAATATTCTATACATTCAGGTAAAAGTGCAATATCACTTCAGAGAGCAGTCTTGTACTGTCTAACGGAGTTCCCAATGGAAATGCTCTGTGACCCAGCAATTCTCATCAGATACATACCTTAGGGACACGCCTACATGTACATCCCACACAACTATCTTCTCCTGACAACTAAAGAATATTCACTGCAGCCTTGTTTGTTTTTACAAAATTCTAGAAACACCCTAAATACTCACCAAAAGGGTAATGAATAAATAAATTAGTTACACAAATGAATACTACATAAACACAATTAATAAATTTAAAAAATTATACTATTTACAGATGCATAAAAAGAGTAAAAGTATAAAAACAGTCAGAAAGATACATTTTAAATTCAAGATAGTAGTTTGCTCTGGAGAGAAAAACAAATTGGAAGGCCCTGGCCGGTTGGCTCAGTGGTAGAGAGTCGGCCTGGCGTGCGGGGGACCCGGGTTCGATTCCTGGCCAGGGCACATAGGGGAGGCGCCCATTTGCTTCTCCACCCCCGCCCCCCTCCTTCCTCTCTGACTCTCTCCTCCCCTCCCGCAGCGAGGCTCCATTGGAGCAAGGATGGCCCGGATGCTGGGGATGGCTCCTTGGCCTCTGCCCCGGGCGCTGGGGTGGCTCTGGTCACGGCAGAGCCACGCCCTGGAGGGGCAGAGCATCGCCCCCCTGGTGGGAGGAGCGTAGCCCCTGGTGGGCGTGCCGGGTGGATCCCGGTCGGGCGCATGCGGGAGTCTGTCTGACTGTCTCTCCCCGTTTCCAGCTTCAGAAAGAAAAAGAAAAAAAAAAAAAGATACATTTTAAATTCAAGATAGTAGTTTGCTCTGGAGAGAAAAACAAATTGGAAGGCCCTGGCCGGTTGGCTCAGTGGTAGAGAGTCAGCCTGGCGTGCGGGGGACCCGGGTTCGATTCCCGACCAGGGCACATAGGAGAAGCGCCCATTTGCTTCTCCACCCCCCCCCTTCCTCTCTGTCTCTCTCTTCCCCTCCCGCAGCCAAGGCTCCATTGGAGCAAAGATGGCCCGGGCGCTGGGGATGGCTCCTTGGCCTCTGCCCCATGCGCTAGAGTGGCTCTGGTGGTGGCAGAGCGACGCCCCGGAGGGGCAGAGCATCGCCCCTTGGTGGGCAGAGCATCGCCCCTGGTGGGCGTACCGGGTGGATCCCGGTCGGGCGAATGCGGGAGTCTGTCTGACTGTCTCTCCCCGTTTCCAGCTTCAGAAAAATACAAAATAATAAAAATTTAAAAATAAAAAAAAACAAATTGGAAGAAAAAAATAAAAACAATTAACATTTGTTAATTCTAGATGTGTTATACCACTCTTATAATTTTCTGTGGTTATTAAATTTTTCACAAAATATGCTACATGAGCACCTGGGCACCCGACAACCTAAATATGAGCAAAACATGTTTCTTGTTCTGAAGGAATGTACACCCCTCTCACAGGGAGCTCTTGTCGCATATGGAACCACACTGAAGCTCGGTGACTTGAGTGATCACTTCTTCCCCAGTATCTGAGCTCAGCTGAAGCCCTGCAGGGGGGAGTCCACTCTGCCCCACAGTGCTCTCAGAGCTACCCTTGGTGATGGCAGAGGGGCTAAGAAAAAACAGAAACACCTGAGGCACCTTGAAGCTGAGGCCTGTGACTGACACACAGTAACTCAACCAAATGTTGTGGGACAAAATGTGTTACATGGCTAAGGCTAACTGCGAAGAGTGAGAGAGATGGACCAGCACCCCACATTGGGCACCAGTTCTTTCCTGTGCGACACTGTGTTCACCCACAGAGAGGACTCTCTCTGTCTCTGCTCTTAAACTTCTTCTTAACATAAGTCTTCCTAAACTTGAATCGAAAGACCTTTCAGCATGAAGGTTTAAGTTTCTAAAAGTTATGAAGACATTCTTCAGATGGTAGTTAATACTGAATACAGCTCAAACATAGCCCTTTTTTTGTTAATTACCTATTTCCAGAGGAAAATTATGTCACAACAGCCATATATCCTTTTCTCTTATTCAGCTTTAAATAAAGCAAAATTAAATTTATTTTAAATTTCATTATGTATCTAATTAAATTGTCATGCTAACATAGAATAAACATAGTAATGAGCAAATAGTATCACTCCACTGATTCTTGTTCTCACTCTAAAAAGTTTAAGGTAAACCAACAAGAAAAGGGTACATTAGAAAGAACACTAATACCTGATATTTGTATGGCTAGTCAGGTGGGCAGTTTTTAACACGTTGTCTTTGTATATAGATGAGGATTTGAGCTACAGAGTCTCATGCCTCAGGTAGTCCAACTCTACTTCTCAGGTTCATATTTTCCCAAAGGGCTTTACTTAAGAAGATTCATTTAAATCTTCACATCATTTTTTTGTACTTGACATTTTTTTACCAAAAATTTATATCTCACCTATATCTGTCTCTAATTTTTATTTAATCATATACTTGCACAAACATTCCTGTTATAAGCTGCTTTTCTCCTGAGCCATGTTGCTTCTGTTATCTGAGAGCATCCCAATGTTTATTTCAGAATTATATATGTAATTTTTTTGGTGAAAGAGACAGAGAGAAGGACAAACAGGAACAGACAGACAGAAAGGGAGAGAGATAAGAAGCATCAACTCATAGTTGAGTCACTTTAGTTACTCACTGATTGCTTTCTTATATGTGCCTTGACCAAGGGTTTCCAGCTGAGCCACTGACCCCTTGCTTAAGCCAGCGATCATGGGCTCATGTCTAAGATCCCACACTCAAGCAAATTACCTTGGTGATTTAAACCTGGGCCCTCAGTGTCCCATACTCTACCCACTGTACAACTGCCTGGGCAGGCATCAGTATACTTTTTAGTACTATGATTTCTAACAGTTCAGGAGAGAAAAAAACATCAGTTGTAATTATCTCATAAAGTAAATACTTTTAAACAAACTTTCTAATACAGTTGAAATTCCCAGTCCTGTAGTAGTTAATTTTATGTGTCAACTTGACTGGACGACAGGGTGCACAGATATTTAGTTCATTATTTCTGGGTGTGTCTATGAGGGTGTTTCTGGGGGAGACTAACATTTGAATCAGTAGACTGAGAAAAGCAGATAGCCCTCCCCAATCTGAGGAACCACTTCTGACCCAGTAAAGTCCTGAACAGAATAAAAGGTTGAGGAAGAAAATCCCTCTCTGCCTGACTTTCTTTGAACTGGGATGTTGGTCTTCTCTCGCCTTTAAACACAGACTCTGACTACAACTTGCACCATCAACTCTCCTGGTTTTCAGGCCTTCAGACTTGACTATAACTATACACACACACACACACACACACACACACACATATCATCAGCTCTCCTGGGTCTGGACCACTCAGCCTCCATAATCCCATGAGCCAACTCCTTATAATACACATAATAAAGGCTTGGCACATGATAGATGATAGATAGATAGATAGATAGATAGATAGATAGATAGATAGATAGATAGATAGATAGATAGAAAGATAGATCTCCTCTAAATTCTGTTTCTCTGGAAAACCCTAGCTATACAAGTCCCAAAACAGAATCCTAAAATATTCCATATCTGACTTCTTAGTAAGCAACCATCCAATATACAGGGCTATTCTTTTACTTGAATATAAATCTAGGTATTTAAATAATTGGCAGGATGGCAGAAGACCAATTAAACATAACAATTTGGTATTTAATAATATAGGATGATAGACTATGAGAACTAGAAGGAATTTTAGAAGTTATCTCAACTCCTTTGTGACACATGTGAGGGGAAAAAATTATAGGGGTTAAGTGACCTGCCCTGGCCAAAGTTAAAGACAGAAGTAGAAATCACGTACCAGACTCCAGAGTGTCATTATCCCATCATCTCTCTCCTGGATCACACTCTTGTTTCTATGTTTGTAATTACAGTTTGAGGTGAGATCTCTGCACTTTCTCACACTGTCTTTCATTATGAACATATGAACGCTAGAAGGTGGCCAGCACTCTAGTTGAATGAGCGGGGTAACTGCCCCCAGGGAATCAAGTTTAACCATACTACCAAGCACTAATCTGCCAGCAGCACAGAGCTACCAATCACTAATGTTGAAGGAATCATATTCACAAGGCAAGTTTAAATTTCCAATTTAAAATTATGATGACTATAAGTAAAGAATATACTGTACTGCCTCTACTTTGACCTAACCTCAAAACATTCCACCAAAGATCTAGTGGACAAAGTCCTTCTTGTTGGGAAAATCTCACAGTTAAGAAATAACGAATAACTCTACAATTCAAAGTAGATAGCAAAGACTTGAGATGGGTGACTGAGGACCGTGTACACAGGGCAAACTCGCTGAAGGACAGAACATGCTGAAACTGATAAATGTCAAGGAAAGTATTCACACACTGGCCACCAAAGGAGATTTCATGTTACTCATAAAGGGGATTTGGATCTGAGGATAGAACCCAGATTACCTAACACCAACTGAATGCTAAACACTTAAAATTCTAGGCTCAAATGATATAGAGGTCATTTACTCAGAATTCCCAGGATTTACCATATTTTTCGCTCCATAAGATGCACCTGACTATAAGACACACCTAAGCTTTTAAGGAGAAAAATAAGAAAAAAAATATTCTGAACCAAATGGTGTGTTAAAATATTTAATAAAATACCGTATTTTTCGCTCCATAAGATGCATTTTTACCTTCATTTTTGGGGGGGAAAAGTGAGGCTTATGGAGCAAAAAATATGGTAACTTATTTGAATTATCAGATCTCCTAAGTTCAAGTATCGATTTTTACAATATGATCCCTCTTCAACATCTTCTGGATGCATCACCTTGATTTCCACTTCATTAAATGAATTAAGAAATACGCACACATGCATATACACATAAATTTACACAATTACAGTCCCCAATAGTCACTGAAGTTATGCCGTCAGCACACACCCCAAATTGTACTTCAAATATCGCTATTACGAATTATCACTTCATAATCACTTTAGAACAATTCCTTTGTTTGCACGTATCCAATGTCTAGTCTCAGTCAAAAGAGATAAGAATACCCACATCACTTCTACATTGTCTTTAGAAAGTAGTATCTTTTTCTCCTGTAAATTTGTATTCATCATGGTTTTCTTACGAAAGCCTTGGCAATAACCAGTCATCCAAAACCAAAAAGAAATGGGACTTCCTTGCTGGAGAACTGGAATGAAGCCCTGTACCACCTGCACTGAGCACCTGCACACTCTCCTTCTGTCCTAACTCTGAAACGCCCCCATTTCCTCCTGGGAATGCTGGAATGAAAACAAAGTTCAGTAGGGTTTCTGTGGATTTTTCTTTTAATAAATGAACCCAAACCTGCTCGAATAAGGGCCACGATAAATGAATTAAAGAGCAAGAATTTGCTGAAGAAGTAAATTTTCTGACAGCTCTAAATATAAGTATTGCTGATGGCAGTAAAAAGCATTCATACTGCATAGTCTTCAACTTGCAGAGTCGGGAAGGGAGCACACGGATAAATACTGGTAGAAAATAGTGGATCCAGTCTAATATATGGCATGTTCTCAGCAGAAGAATGTGGCTGACAGGGGGGCATGTTAAGCACTAGGAGCAATTATATCCAGAAGTGAAAAACAGTCACAAGTAACACCTAAGTAGATAATCCACAGATGAACAATAGAGAGCTAACTGTGCTGATAATAATATAGAAACAACTTCGTTTCAAACTTCATAATCCTTTTATATAAGTGCCCACTAGCAAACAGGAACATACATGAACAACAAGAACAGTGATCAGTCCATAAAAAGGATTCCAATATTTGTCTAAATTTACCTATAGTGACCTACCCTATCCTTCCACATATTTCTCCCCCCAAGTTTCAGATTATCACTCACCAAGTGCCCTGTAGATCAAATGTCCCCATCCTACTTAAGACTGGCTGAGGAAGGCCATCCCTTCTGCATATTAGGCAATTCCTTCCTGTAATACTTGCCAAGAAACATGTGAGTTTCTTTTTATCTTATGTGAAAGTTTTCCAGGTTAGAGTCTACTTGGGAAATATCAGTCAGGCTGTTGTATTTATTTTGACACTCACAAATGATTTTACTTGCCACAGAGCATAAGTTTAATTTGAACATCTGCTGCTGACACATCCACCCTTGATATAAGGCATGCCCATTGGCACAGTAAGAAGTATTCCCAAAAACAAATGCATCGTGCACACTCTAAACACATTTGTACCACACATTGCAAAGTGAAAGAAATAGACTTCCTTTTGGACCATAGATAAATCTATCATTTCCCTGGAAAACAAGGCTTATCCAATTCGTCAAAATTATTAGGTCTAAAACAGGAAGTCTTGTCTTTTTTAAAAAAGTCTACTGGATTGCCTGACCTGTGGTGGCGCAGTGGATAAAACATCGACCTGGAACACTGAGGTCACCGGTTCAAAAAACTCTGGGCTTGCCTGGTCAAGGCACATATGGGAGTTGATGCTTCCTGCTCCTCCCCCCTTTCTCTCTCTCTCTTTCTCTCTCTCTCTCTTTCTCTCTGTCTCACTCTCTCTCCTCTCTAAAATAAATGAATAAATAAATAAAAATTAAATTAAATTAAAAAGTCTACTGGATTGAAGGTATTCTGGACTTCATATAGCAGAGGGGACACAAACAGCTTTTGTGTGCATGCTGTCATTCTGAAAACAAGGACCTGCTTCTGAATTGCTCTCCAAATGCTCCCAGGAATCCAGAGAGATTTAAACCAGAACAGTCCTCTATCACATTCACAAGTTGGTAGGGCTTCAACCAAAACGGAATGCAATTTACAGCTGCAATACTGCGAATGAGTTAAAATGTTATGTTCAACACACACATCCCCTAAAACATTGACGCTATAAAGGCATTAGGAAATTATAATGTCAGACAAACTCAGGCAGCCCTGCAGCCTCCTCCCAGGCGGAATTCTTCAGTTAACAAAGCTAAGAGTATTCATTCTTTACCATGTTAAAGATAAACAGATCCGAGCTCTAGAATCTACTTCATCTATGGCTCTGTTAGTCATCACTGAAAATCAGCAGGAGATAACAGTTCCTCTTATTAACACTTAGTAAGTGCACATTCTATTGATTTCTCATCATTTTTTTAGATTCACATGAAAGCACATATAGAACAGTAAATCCTGTACTCCACTTAAAAGAACTCTCTTCTACACATGACTCTGGAAAGTCTTTCAAGAGAAAAGTGATTTCACAGATGCCTCCAAGTAAATAAAAGAAATTTTCAGTTGTTTGGAAAAAATCTCTCTCTAATCAATGAACCAGAAACAATGCCTGTTTGAAGAAACATAGCTTTTTTTCATTTTTGAGGGTCCTGTTAACTACTCCATTGAGCTCTGGTTTTGAATCAAAATTTTAAGTCTCTTCTCTTCCTGTCATATACCATAGAGACAAAAAATACTCATATAAAAAAGCACTTTTTCTTTCTGTGAAAGTACTGTCATACGGGGTCCATATTTGCATTTAAATACACCCTTTTTGTCTTAACATTTTAGTGTCATTCTAACTTTCACATTAACCCATTGAGTTATATACCTTTGTTTATTTCTATTGGCTTATACGGTCGGATTTTTATGGGTGTCCCATGGTATTTTTATTTACTGTGTTATAAATATCCAGTACTCTCCACCACAAGGATTTGTGTGATTTACACGGACTTCCCCATCTCCGCTGTCAGACAAGCATGCCAGATCAACAAGCATCAGCTCAGTCACTCCAGGTCCCTTCCACTATCTGCTCTGTACTCACAGCGTCCCTCCTCCTTAGTTTCTCCCCAGCTATACTGCGAGTCCTGGTCTTTCTTCCTACTGTGTTCTTGGTCACTGCCAAATGACTGAAAGAAATCTCTTTTTCTGTCTTCTCACTCCTCAGTGATTATAAATTCTCCTTTTATCCCTTTTCTTGGCCCACTCCATCTCTGTTCCCATGGATATCTCCATTTCCAATTTGAGGATATCTTGCTAATTCATATGATTTTAGATAATCATAAGGAGTAATAAGGCTTGTTCCTAAAGAGATGGGGTTTACTTTCTGCAAATAGAAAAAAATAAATGTTAGTAGGTTGAGCAAGCTCTCTGAACACAGACATGGCTTTCTCTAAGCCTCCGTCAGTTGATCTACAATCCCTTACATTTCATATGTAAACATGTGGAAATGGTAGATAAAAATTTTTTAATTATTTTCCTATAATAACCTTTCTAATGTGATTCAACCTAAAAGGGGTAAATAAAACATATCTACTGTTACTCAGGACTTCAAGAAAAAAAAACTAAGGGACAGATATCTGGCTTCATGGCAGCTACCAGCAAATTTCCTAAACTCTTATTAATCATTTCTCAAAAATGTGGTCCTCCATTGCATATTGTATGAGACAATGCTGAATTTAAACCTTAAACCCAAGGCTTACATCAATCTTTATTGCTGTTCTTAAAGAGAAGAGCTTACTCAACTTCAATAATGTGGTAATTACTATCTAATGCATAAAACAGCCATTTTAAACTAACTTTATGATTTTTTCATCAACTTAGGATTTAAGACCCAAAGATATCAATTTTTACTCAGTGCTTTTCTTAATGCTTTTTATTTCCACATTCGTTTTTTGTGGAGGGTTTTGTTTTGTTTTGTTTTTCCTGAAGTGAGAAGCAGAGAGGCAGAGAGACAGACTCCCACATGCGCCCAACCGGGATCCACCCGGCAAGCCCACCAGGGGGCAATGCTCAGCCCATCTGTGGAGTTGTTCCATTACAGCCGGAACCATTCTAGCACCTGAGGCGGAGGCCATGGAGCCATCCTCAGTGCCCAGGGCCAACTTTGCTCCAATGGAGCCTTGGCTGTGGGAGGGGATAAGAGAGATAGAGAGGAAGGAGAGGGTGGAGAAGCAGATGGACGCTTCTCCTCTGCCCTGGTCGGGAATCAAACCTGGGACTTCCACCCACCAGGCCAATGCTGTACTGCTGAGCCAACCGGCCAGGGCTCACATTTGGTTTTTTATTGTTATCTTAAAACAGGGGTCCCCAAACTTTTTACACAGGGGGCCAGTTCACTGTCCCTCAGACCGTTGGAGGGCCGGACTATAAAAAAAAAAACTATGAACAAATCCCTATGCACACTGCACATATCTTATTTTAAAGTAAAAAAACAAAACAGGAAGAAATACAATATTTAAAATAAAGAACAAGTAAATTTAAATCAACAAACTGACCAGTATTTCAATGGGAACTATGCTCCTTTCACTGACCACCAATGAAAGAGGTGCCCCTTCTGGAAGTGCGGCAGGGGCCAGATAAATGGCCTCAGGGGGCCGCATGTGGCCCGTGGGCCGTAGTTTGGGGACCCCTGTCTTAAAACATACTTTCCACTCATTGTCTGTTTTCCTGACTTTTAGTCATTCTTTTTCTAAATCACACCCATGAGATACAAAACTTTCAATGCATTCTATGTAAATGTACCCCAGACACCCAGTTTTCACTACTCTGTATTCTAGCACATCCTGGTACACCATCAGTCCACTCTATTCCAGGGACCCAGGCATCCCTGGATGCGATAAGGAGCTTCAGTATAGTCAGCAACCAAACTAGCCCACAACACTGTACTCTGTGACCTGTTCTAATGGTAGCTAGGGCCATTCAAGGAAACCCCTATGAACCACGGATCTGTCCCCTCTCCCCCCACAAGACTCCCCTAAAGATTTTTGCCAAAATAAGCAACATGATTATTTACCACTTAAGTAAATTTGAACATCATTACATTGAAATCACTCCCAGAAAACCATGCCGTCACAGAACTACAGAGATGAAATGTACCTTTAGATGTTCTAGTCACATTCCTCACATTGCAGATGAAAAAGGAAAGCCTAAAGGAGCTAAGTAACTTCCTGAATGCAATAAAGCTGGTTTTACTTGCAAAACCAAGACTATTACCTAGCACTTGTTATGGGTCCAGAGGTAAACCACAATCTAACTTGAAACCCTTGAAGATCTCATATTTCTGCATTAAAAATATTTGTTAGGAAAAACAAGCCATGTAGCTCATTTGATTACTACTGAACTTCAAAATTAGTTTCAGGATCACAAAATTGAGGATTACTAACAAAAATATCCACAAGGACATTCAACTAAATGTAACAAAATAATTATAGATCTTCCAAAAGTGCTGACAAGAGTAAGCTGAGATGTCCTTCCCTTGTTTGTGAGAACGAGGTTGGGGGAGAAGTTGCAGATCCACACTTCAGAACAACTTTCCCTTGAAATGGTTTTTAAAACTATCAAAGGTCATATTTAAATCCATGAATTCTAATGTGGAAACTGACTTCATAGCCTTTATCCCCAGAAAAATAAAGAAACTGCACAATATTCATCTATAAAACATTCATCATATGTATCACAAAAAAAAATTGGAAGCCACCTAAATGACCATAAAGAAAGAAATGTCCTAAAAAACTATAGGAGGTCCAGGAGTAATTTCATGGAATATTAGGCAGTCACAAAAAAATTATATTTTTAAATTATTTTAATGACACAGAAGTAAAGGTTCATAATACTATAATAAAACTTGGAAACCAGGTATAAAATGATTATATAACATGATGTAAATTAGTCATAGATTTTTTTATATAAAAATTACAAATAGAAAACAAAATGTAGACTAATAATAGCAAGGTGACTTGTGGATAACAGGGTGATGAATGAGATTTCCCTTCACCTTATACTTTGCTGTATTTTCCCTACTGTTTACAATGAGCACAGGCTATTCTTATACATAAAAAACAATTTTTTAATGATATTTTGAAGAAGTCTGAAAGCGCCATTTTACAGCACATGTTATTCCCACTTTTCCATCTAGAGCATCACGGGCCTTTCTGTCCAAGAGCCCATTCTCAGTTCTGGTCACTACTTGTCCCAACCAGCACTTCCTCCTTCCCTCTCCATCCCTGTCATCGTTTATTAATATAGTGTCAACCTTAGGGTGATTAGGAAAGAGGAGAAATTTAAAGGTTTCTTAATATACAGAAATACATCCCAAAATAAGCACACAAATTCTAGCTCATTTTAAATTCCGAGACCCCGAACTCCTGAGCCAACATGTCAGGAAGGGCACCTTCAACACTGATGAGTAGTAAAGACAGCAGCTGCTCAGGAGTCAAATGAAAGAATATGAATCCACAGAAAGAATGGAAGGATATTAGTTTGAGCTAAGACTCACTTTAGCTCTTTAAAGAGTTATGCTGATTCCTCCACGAACAGGAATGTATGGTTATTACTAACTGTGATTAATACCCAAAACGTAAACACAGTGATGCAATAAAAATTGTCAAATATGTCAAATACTAGACAGTAATTAATTTATATATATTCTTCCCCATTAGAGCGTAAGAAAATAGCTCCTGGTAGAGGTTGGAAGTTTTAAAAGGGTTAAAATGCATTTCATGTCCAAAACTAATGTTTTTATTATAAATATAAGTCTTCTGCAAAGCCTCTACAAAAGTTTGTTAAACCAATGGCTATACTAGACTTTGAAAAAAGAAATAATGAGATGCTCTCATTATTCCACAAACCGACAGAAAAATATTTAAGAGTTCCCAATGACATAAGGCACATAATGGTTATTGCGGCATTCAAAGTCCTTCCCAATTTCAGTCACTGGGAAGTCCTATACTCCAAAATAAGTGTACAATTTATTTACAAATAGCAAACGGCAATTAACATTGGTCTTGAGATTAGAGCCTGAAAACGCGAAGGCCAGACTCTGAATCTGTAATGATCCAGCCAAGATTCAACAGCACTGAAACAGCCAGTCCCCCTCCCACACTCTCTCATCCTTTCTCCTTACCCCCACCACCACCACAGACACACACGCCACCACCAACACCACCGCCGCTGCCACCATTGACAGAGAGAATAACTAAATGCTACCCTTTGAGGAAATAGAGAACATTTCACCTCTCAGGTCGCTGGAATGCTCCCACAGCAGATGGAAAACAGGCCCTAACAAGGCTGCCCTTCACTCCATGCCTGTGTGGGTGCAGAGGGAGCTCCGACCTCTGCTTCACCCCTCCATGAAGGTTCTACACCGCTGCAGCAGCAAACAATCCAACAAGAGCCAATCGTCCGAAACTTTGTACAGAGCAAAGCAAAGTATTCCATTCCTTTTCACTTTTCTACTTTTTTGTCTCTAATTTCCTACTGGTCATCCTTATCTCCACATTTTTTCCACTGTGCCCTCTAGTCAGTCACATAGGTAAACTTTCCCTCTCCAAAAGGGAGCTCCCATTACACACACACACACACACACACACACACACACTGTCACCAATGTTCCCAAGTGTCTCATAACACCTTACAGATCAAGAAACTGGTCCCACTTGTGAAAGGATACCATAGAATAAAAACAGCATATTATGGCATCAGAAAGTTCTAATAATTTATGAAATTAATAAAAATTTAAAAGGGCATTACTATAATAATGTCTTACTGTGCAAACAGCTTGTCAGATCCCAAATCACGTTATTCTCTATCTTCCTAAATTGAAGGTCAATGTGATTACACTGTTTTTCTCTTTTAAGTGCCAGATAATTCCAAATAAACTATTAGTTTATCTAAATCACTGATCCTAAGTCACTGTTTATTACATTTCATTTTCCAAAACATGTGATCCAATTTTGTTTCCTCAGACTTACTAGTTTTGCTATACACATAGTTAAATTTGCCCTGTGACAAACTGTTCATATTGTACACTAGCATGCAGGCATTAAGCCTTAAGCCTGAGTACTTCCTGAACTGGTATCTGAATGTGGACATTTGAACATCAGTTGAAAAAATATATGTAACAATAAAATGACTATAAACTAGGAAATAAGTTTTGTCAAACTAGATTGTCTCACTGAAACCTCTAAATTTTATAATTATTTAATTATTGGTGATGATTATTTTAATTTCATAATGTTCTGGAAGTATAATCAATGACTTCTGAAAACAATATTAACTGTCCATATATATGAGGCCAAAAAGTTAAGGTATAGTGATTCAGTGTTAACGGCAATGACACTATGGAAGATATGATATGCATGATTCATTCTTGATAGATCGTATGTTTCTAAGATCTTAACCATTTCTTCTGGATTGTCCACCTCGTTGGCATATACTTACTTTACTTGTTCATAATATATCTCATTATTCTCTGTATTTCTGTGGTATTAGTTGTAACATCATCGCTTTAGTTCTGATTTTATTTATTTGAGGGTCTCTTTTTTTCATGGGGAGATTAGCTAATGCAGGGGTCCCCAAACTACGGCCCGTGGGCCACATGCAGCCCCCTAAGGCCATTTATCCGGCCCCCACCGCACTTCTTGAAGGGGCACCTGTTTCATTGGTGGTCAGTGAGAGGAGCATAGTTCCCATTGAAATACTGGTCAGTTTGTTGATTTAAATTTACTTGTTCTTTATTTTAAATATTGTATTTGTTCCCATTTTGTTTTTTTACTTAAAAATAAGATATGTACAGTGTGCATAGGGATTTGTTCATAGTTTTTTTTATACTCTGGCCCTCCAACGGTCTGAGGGACAGAGAACTGGCCCCCTATGTAAAAAGTTTGGGGACCCTTGAGCTAATGGTTGGTCAATTTTGTTTTTCTTTTCAAATTTTTGGTCTAAAAACACTTATTATTTTAGAGATTTATTGGCATTAGAAAATTATATTCCATGAAATTATTTTAGCAATGTATTGTAAATTCAAGCATAAAATAGGCTAAACTCACTCATCTAGAACCCTAATTAAAGTAGTTGATAAAAAATTTAGTTTATGTGCTTGTCATTCAGTAGCTTATAGAATAATCAGTGATCAGCAACACAGAATTTTAACAATTCCAAAAGGTAATGTATAAATTATCCTCTTGTGTTATTCTGGTTAAAGATTCTTATAATTATTATTTTTCACAAATTTTAGGAACTTTTTGATAAGAATTCAGCAACAAACTAAATAAGATAATATACTCTCACAAACTGTAGTCATTTAGGTAGTCTATTTCAGAATCTTGCAACCTCAGAAACACAACTTCACAAACAGAAATTGTTCTCCACCTGACCAGGTGGTGGCACAGTTGATAGAGGGTTGGCCTGGGATGCTGCGGACTCAGGTTTGAAACCTAGATGTCGCCAGCTTCAGCATAGGCTCACCAGCTTGAGAGTGGGGTTGCTGGCTTGAGCATGAGACCATAGACATGACCCCCAAGGTCACTGGCTTGAGCAAGGGGTCACTGGCTCAGCTGAAGCCCCTGGTCAAGGCACATGAGAAAGCAATCAATGAACAACTAATGTGTCACAACTATGAATTGATGCTTTTCATCTGTCTCCCTTCCTGTCTGTCTCTCTCTCTCTCTCTCTCTCTCTCTTTCTCTATCTTTATCTCTATCTCTATCTCTATCTCTCTCTCTCTCTTACAAAAAGAGATTAATTCTGAATGGGAAGAATGAGATATCTCCTTCTTAGAAGTACATGTGAGAACTGGTTGTCAACACAAAGACATTTCTAAATTTATTTATTGGCTAAAACATTTACTTCCCTTCACAAGTATTCAGAAATAGTGTAGGTTCAGTTACAGACCACCATAATAAAGCAAGTATCACAATAAAGTGAGTAACAGAAATTTTTTTGGTTTCCCAGTGCATATAAATCATGTTGACACTATATTGTAGTCTATTAAGTGTGAAATAGTATTATGTCTAAAAAACAATGTACATACCCTTTTTTCAAAGTAGTTTATTGCTTTAAAAAAATGCTAACCATTATCTGAGCTTTCAACGAGTTTTAATTTTTTGCTACTGAAGGTTCTTACCTTCTACCTGTAAACACCATAGCACCATAGTATCTGTGAAGCTGATTAAAGTAAAATGTGATAAAATGAGGTATACCTGTAATAACTTTCTTCTTACACTCATAGCCACTTTTCTGCCTTTAGTTGTTAATAGAATACAAAACAGAGGCAAGGCAGAACTCTGGTCTTGAATCTAGAAAGGAATCCAGCTGTCACATTCCTGTATAAAATTAGTCTAAGCTATTGAGTTGAAATGGAACCAGATACTCCCTCAACCCCACTGTACAGTATTCAGCATGCAGAGGTGGTTAGGGCACAGCTAAGCTACGTCAGCACTGCACAGTTAATATTCACACAGTACACTGATGCACTTTCCAGAGTACTCAACTACACTTTCACCCACAGAGTGTCTGTTAAATATTATCTACAAAACTGGCCATGCTCTCATCGAGACCTGTACCCAAAGATCAGATGAAAAACAGGTAAAATCAATGACTGATCCCTTTCATCAGATTTCAACCTAAATGAAGCAATATTCTGTACTTTTTGTGTGTCAATATAGACAAAAGAAAGCTTTCTTTCAGCAGTAGGTTAAGGAGAGAGAAGCTGACACATGGTTATGACAGAGATGGAATAGGGAATTGATTTTTTTTATCATAAAATCAAATAAGAATAATAGTTCAAATTTTCTTTGGTTGATGATTTTGGATTATTTTTTTAATGGACTTTATTTTCTTATTCCATTTTTAGGTTCACAGCAAAATTCAGTGGAAAATACAGAAGTCCACACCCGGACACACCATAATTCAAATGTCAAATGTTAAAGATCAAGATAGACCCTTAAAAGCAGCAAGATAAAAACAACTGGTTATAGACAGGGGGACCCCCATCAGCAGAAACTTTGCAAGCCAGAAGAAAGTGTCACGATGTAGTCAGAGGGTTAAAATAAAAAACTTTGAGAGGCAATGGATATGTTCATTACCTTCATTGCATCGATGATATCATGGGTGTATGCATATGTCCAAATTTGTCAAATTGTATACATTAAATATGTGCGGGGTTTGGTATATGAAGTATGCCTTAAGGTTTTAAAGAAATAATACAAATATATCCAGCACTCAATAAAGTAAAAATCCACAATGATTGACATCCAATAAAAAAATTAACAAGCATGCAAAAGAACAGAACAATACAACCTAAAATGAGGAGAGAAAAACAATCTACTGTTAGCAAAACACTACTGACAGAGATATTGGAATTAGCAGATAATAGCATCAAAACAGTTGAAACATCATTCTGTGTGTTCAGAAAGTTCAGCAGAGATACGGAAGCTATTTTTTAAAGAGGCAAATTGAACTTCTAGAGATGCTAACCATGATGTCTGAGATAAAAATATACTGAATAGGGTTAATTAATATTAGATTTTGTGGGGGGGAGGAGTAAACTTCAAGACATAGTAATAGAAACTATGCAAAATAAAACACAGGAAAAAAGGCATCAGGTAAACAAAATACAACATCAGTGAGCCGTGGGGAGCTTCAAATGGCCCAACGCCAGTGTAGCTAAAATTTCTGCAACAGAAAAAGACATTTAAAGGAATGATAATTGAATTTTTTTCTAAATTTGAAGGAAGAAAAGGACCTAGGCTCTTGGAACTGCAGTTATATAGTCCTGCTCTAAGAGCTCAGTCTAGGCCTTGGCTGCTTTGCTCAGTGGTAAAGCATAAGCCTGGTGTATAGATGTCCTGGGTGCAATTCTTGGTCCAGGCACACAGGAAAAGAGCCCATCTGCTTCTCCACCCCTCCCCCTCATGCTTCTCTCTCTCTTCACCTCCTGTAGCCATGGCTCAATTGGAGTGAGTTGGCCCCAGGCACTGAGGATGGCTCCGTGGCCTCCTCCTCAGGCACTAAGAACTCTGTTGCTGAGCAATGGAACAATGCCCCAGATGGGAAGAGCATCACCCCCTAGTGAGCATGCTGGGTGGATCCTAGTCGGAGTGCATGCAGGAGTCTGTCTCTGCCTCCACACCTCTCACTGAATAAAAAAAAAAAAAGAAAGAAAGAGCTCAGTCTAATCAGAGAAATGCCCATTTCAAACAAACAAGCACAATAATATTTGTTCTCTGCAATAACAGAGGTATGTACAAAGCGACAAGATTTTACAGAAAAAGTGACTGCTAAGTAGGAGTTTTAAAGAAACTGAAGTTGACAGACAAGGAAGTCATGGAGATCAGGGCATGGCATTTCCATCAAAATAAGTGGCGTCAGCAAGAGTGCTGAGGTGCGAAGCTGCACAGTGGGTAGGGAAGGGCCAGTTCAGCACCACTGGAGCATAAGCAGTGTGAACAGTGATGGCGACAGGGGAAATGGATTGGCGTTTAGACACTGGACTCAAGTGAAGTCTATGAGGACTTAACTTTCTCTGCTAAGCTGCTTCTCCTGAAAGCCACAGGCAGGTATTGCAAAGTTTTAACCAGAAGGGTGGCCTAGTAAGGCTTGCATCTTGAAAGGTTAGTGTAAGCCAAGTTTGAAGACAGGGGACCCGATAGAGGCTGCCACTGTGGATTTCAGTAGTTCAATTCTCATGGATACTGTTGATCAGATTAAGTCTGAACTTTCAGAAGTGGCATTTATGTTGCTGGTTTTATATGTCTCTTGGTTTAAGCAGAACATAACCTGCTCATTTCTACTCTAGTCCAGGGTCGACATCCACTCCGGAGCCCTGCTCATTGCCTCAGAACAAAGCCCTTCCTGAGTCCAGGGCCCGCAGTTAGTGACCACATGAAATAAAAGGGGTGAGGGAAGCAGCAACGGGACAGGAAACAGTTGGAAACCATTGAAGAAAGCTGTAGAAATAAAAGCACGAGGCATAAAAGCAAGACTATGATGACTAAGGCCTGACATCAGTGTCACAAAGTACTTTAGGAGTTCTGAGTTGTCTTTTCCTGAGTAACAGCCTTAAAAATCTATGTCCATTGTCTACCTTAAATATTTTCTGAAATGAGGAGGTGGCATGCCCACATATGAACTAAGTCAGAGCAGAAAGCGGTCATTAGCAAAGGCTAATCTCTTGCTGTGTGAAGGACATAGGAAGGTTTCTTTTGACAATAAAACCGCTCTGACTTGATATTTTGTTGATTTAGTGTTTTGATTCGTGACGTCCAGTTTGAGAACTCTAGTCCAGACCACTTGTAAACCGTAATACCTTCTCTCCCAGATTCATGAGTTCAGGGATTCTTGAAGGTCAACTGCTCTTTAAAATTCCCACTATTTTGTGAAATTGCCTCTCCAATTTCTTGGTACCTCCAACAACAACAGAACCATGTTTGCCAAGACACAATAACTTCCTGCAAGACACCACTAAAGGGAAATAATGGCACCATGAATATTCACACAGAAAAATACGCATTTTGCCTTTGTGGATAAAGTTATTGTTCCAAGAGCATCAAAACCCACATCCTGCTCCTAATAGTTACTACCCATCATTAGTACCCTGTGGGCATCACGAGGCTTCCATCAGCATACTAGGGGAACAAAACAGGTCAGGTTGGACAAGGAGATGAAGTCTTCCACCCAGTTTTTAGTCCCTACTTTAATGTGAAAAAAAAAGACACAAGGTCCTAATACAACTTGGACTTGATTCAGCAACTCCTGGACCAGAGAAAGGACTTCAGGATGGCAGTTCTGTATGGTGTTATTTATTATTTTAATCAAAAGGGAAATCGCAGCTCCTGAATTCGTTGCCACTTTCCAGTCATTAAACCAAAATGTCTTAGACTTGTTCATGAGAAAAAGCATATATTTCTCACAACCAAAATAACAGTGGAAAAGTCAGCTCTATAGTGTTCAGACTCGAAGGCTCTTGAAGAAGACGTGGCTGTTAGCCAGGCCCCTGCCACCCCAGCAGGTGCAACCAGTGACGCAGAAGCCTGGTCTGTGGCCATCTAACTAGCAATGTTCACTCATATTCATTATAAAGAGTCCAAAGTCTCTTTCTTAAAAACAATAAGAGCGTTTCTTTACTTCTCTGGTGTTTGGGGCACAAAGGAAAGATGGTCTTTTTATACTTTCTATCTGCTATGTGTCAAAAGTTAAGTGCTGTTTTGTAAAGGTTAATTCATTAGATTCTCATGGCAATCCTATAGGTCGGTGGTATCATCCTCATTTTCCAAAATGAAAACCTATGCTCAGGCATCTTTGATCATTTAACCAAGAGCCCAGGTCAGCCGACTACCTGTACAGCACCACATTGCCTTCCTTGGGCTGTGAGACACACAAAGTTCGTTTACTTTCCAGTTGTTTTCACTCCGAGACCCTTGTATGTTTCCTGATAATTCTTACCTAGTGTGTCATTATTTCACAAAATTGTTCCCATAATTATTGTCCACATCATCAACAGGACTATAACCTCTGTGATGGGGGAAACCGTGCCTGTCTTCTCCACCTTTATATCCAAAGCATCTGGCAAAGAGTAGTGGGAACTCAATAAATATTTGTTGAAATTAAAAAATAAGTCGATACTCCCTTTGGTGAGACTTCCCGTCTACCACCCTTGTCTACGCACACGTCCCTGGCGGCGCCATGTTCACTGTGCCTCTGCACTCCGTCCCCACCACGCCTCGCTCCTGGAAACACTTGGGTCTTCTGTGCTCACCCAGCCCTGGCCACCCTGCTCACACACAGCTTCAGGCCCCTCTGGCTCCGAGAGTCCTCTCTGTCCCTGGTGACACTCTGACTCGCCTTTGCCTCTGAATTCGCATAACTCATTTTCTATCCAGCCATCTCATGCTGCTTTGTGAACTCATTATTTTGGTCTGAAATTCATCTCTATGAGTATGTGAGGTTTTTATTTACCTCTAAGTTAATATATATATATTATATATATATATATATATAATATATATATATATATACAAAAGTACTGTGTTATAATTCCTTATCTCCTTCCCACCCCTCACTAAGAGGTACTTACTGTATACAAAGTAGATCCTTAAATATCGAATAAGTAAATAAATGAACACTTTTCATTTCATGATCAGGAAAAGGCCCCGGTAGAAAATTTAAAAATGAATCGTTGGTGCTCCCTTGGGGGTGTGAAACGGGCTGCCTGCCGGTCTGGAATCAAGTCAGAGTGCCTTATTACCAGGCAGACTGGCATTGAATTTCACCTCTGCTTTTACCTGGAGAAAGCAGCAGTCCTACAAATACGTGAGCGGAAAGAGTCCGGAAGGGGAGCAGGCAGTACCTTTGGTTTCTGTTCCACACAGAAATCTATATTCTTCCCACAGATCCTGTCCTCCTCCCACGAGGAGGGGGTCCACCAATTAACAGAAGACGCTCCCTGTGTTCTCTCTTCTGCTTTCCCCTCAAGCTTTCTGTCACTGACTTCTGATCAAGATCTAGAACAGAAGCGGGGAAAAAAAACTCCAGGGTCATTCCCAGGCTATGCTCTTGCTCCGGAAAAGCACACACATCAACCATTGTGTCATCGTTCTCCTCTGCCTACAGAAAAAATTCAGCTTCTCTCCCCTGGCTGAATTTTAAGTTGCTAATAAACATCAACAACAACAACAAAAAAGACTTGCTGGAGCTAAAACTGGAGCTCGGAAGAAGAAACGTGTCTTTGCAAACTAAATAAAGCTTGAGACATTTCAGTTTGGTGACTATCTCTTCATGCAATGTCTATGGCTGAATTTTCCACAAAGAAATAAACAGCCCCTGAAACAGTTCTGTGTTCTGAAACACCTGCCGTGGGGGGGCTGCCATGCAACCCCAAGGTAGGTCCAGGTGTGACAAGGATCAGCACGCTCAGGCCCTGGCGCTGGCTGGAGCAGCTGAAATCTTTCTGACCTTCCCAACAGCGAGAGGAGACCTGGACCTTCGGCGCCTGGCTCCATCCCTGCAGCTGGGCCTGGGTGGCTGCCTTCCACTAAGAAAACAGAGCAAGGGGCCCTGAGACTCACAGACATAATATAAATAAGAAAAATAATAATAATAATACCTTCACGGTTCCAACTGTCCACACATTCGCAGTTAGGTTGCACCTATGTTATATTACTCAGCATGTGGTTTCAATTGTAGCGACAATGCACATTTGTTCAAGAGCTCGCTGGTTGTTAGCTTCGCTTCTCACTGTGTTTAAATACTCCATGGCCTGTGACTCCCTTTTAGGGGTCGAGTGTCTGGCATGTGCCTGCTATGTTATGGTCGGTATAACCTTATAGATTACCTGAGCTGCAGAGTCAGATTCCTTGATGTCAAAAAGACCTCTGTAGATGCAATAGACACATAATGTATAGACACCGAACAGAAAGAACAGCAGAAAGTGAGAAAAAGGGCAGAAAGCCCATGGGCACAGGAGGGCCGCCCCTTCGCGTGTCCGGACTGACAGACACACAGCAGTCACAGGGCTGGGCCCTTCCTTGGGACGCAGGGGCCACGCCAACCACCTCTGACTGCCGTCTGCTTGGAGACTTCTCTCCTCAACATGGAGGGATTGTATTACACGTTGGAATTTCACAGCAGAATTTGATATCACTTGGTATTTATCGAAACATTTATGTTCACAGCTTTCACTGTTTCAACATCCATGATTTATGGTCCCCTCACCTCCACACTTTTAGCTGCAGCCCCTTCCAGGGGACAGGAGAAGTTAAAAGGGATTCAGCGATCCTACCCCAAGGAGCATCCCTTGAGTCTCAGCTACTAAGAATTCTACCTGGTGACAGAGCATGGTGATGCGTTACCCGGAGTAGCAAAGCCATAGAAATCCCATGAGATTATCTGTTCTTCTGAAAACAACGAACGGTCATTTCTGGCGGGTCAAGAGTAATTTTCTGATTCTCAGAAACTCGGTCGGGGCGAAGTACTTTCCTAGCACTGACATCTGCGCCTTTGCTTCCACCGCGTGCACAGGTAGACATGGGCGGGTACCTAGGGCCACCTTCAGGTCAGGAGATCTCAGTGCGGGTTCGGCCCCAGCCCTCACTGGCCGCAGTGCTGAATGCTGGTAACGTGGCATCCTCAGAGAATCAATGAGACTCATGATTTTCCTCCTGAGGTGCGTCTGAAGGTGAAGTTAAGTACAGAATGGAACAGGAAACACAGAAACGTGTTTGCTAACGCGTGGACCAAAGGTCCAACAAGACCAACGTCGGAGAAAAGTCGTCCCTTGTGGCCACCAGATGCAGCAGCAGATGAGAAAGAGAAGAGTGGCAGAAGAAGAAACGCAGAGAGGAGGCGATTGAGGATGCTGACCACAGCAGCCAGTGGCAGTGATACTGAGCGGTGCCCCAGTGAGCACCAGAGCAGAGGGCAGGCCTTCCGGCCCTCCCCCCACACCATAGCACGAGAGCCACCTGTGGCCTCAGGCTGCCAGGCTGGGCTGCCATCCGGAAGCTTCAAGGCAGCAGAGGGGGCAGCTGACACCAGACATCCGATCACTGACCGGCCAAGGACCTCTTTTGTATTTAATCCCAAATCCAAGCATGGCCAACAGAAGCTCCAAATAATAAGGGAGACACTAAATGTTCATTCCCACCATTGCCCACAGCTCCCAAACGTTCTCTGTCTCCCAAGTACATTCTCGCAGGGAGGCGCTCCTTCAGTGCGTGCATGTGGGTGCGCGGTGCTTCCCAGCAGAACTAACCCAACTAACCCCGCGGAATCTGAACCTAAATCCTATTCAATCTTCCCTCTTTATTCCACCACGCCAACTCCTCAAGAAATCAAGATGTATTTAGGATAAAGTTTCCTCTGAGGCTCCATCAATTAAATCTTATTTACATTTCCTAACTTAATTAGTGCTTTCAAAGTGAGCTCCTCCACCCTGGACGCTGAACAGATCACCTCTCTCAAAGATGCAGGGTGACGGCATTTCTCCTGGTGTTCGCAGGGCCTCGGATCTTGACCAGGATTTTTGCAAAAAAAAAAAAAGAAGAAGAAGAAAAAAACCAATCCTGTTTGGGCTGGGAGCTTTGCTTCCTTCCAACCCCGGGCCGGCTTCTCACCAGACACAGACTGGAAAGGTCTTGTGAGCAAGTGGAGCTGCCACTATTATGTCTGAACTGCACACTCAGCTCACTCCTATCTCCTGGGCTCCAGAAGGAGGTTTCCAACTAGATATTCCCACTAAGATGTCCCACAGGCATTTCAAGTTCAACACACTCAAAACCAAACTGGACTGCTTCCCACACATCGCTTGTGGACCCACAAACTTGCGCTTTTTCCTGAATTCCCCAGTTTGGATAATAAACCAGAATTATAAGGTGTGATATTGTGATTTATAATAAGAAATATATATTTGGTCTTTGTCCACTGCTCCTGGCACAGACCTCCTGAACACCCTTGGAACTTCCTAAGTGATGAGAGCAACATAGGTGTCTTTTGTTGTGTTAATGAGGTGACTCCTGGACCACACCTAAGGCTGAGGGCTGACTGCCTAGAGAACCAACCTTGTGACCCACTGGGGACAGGAAGGGGTTGGAGGTTGAATCAATCACTTATGGCCAATGAATCAATCAGTCATGCGTAGGGAATGAAGCCTCCATGAAAACCAGAAGGCTGTGGCTCAGAGAGCTTGCAGGCTGGGTGACACTCGGAGTGTTGGGAACAGAGGTGCACTTGGAGGGGGCATGGAAGCTCCCAGCCTCTCCTGTACTTGCTCTACGTATCTCTTCGATCTGATCATTCCTGAGTTATATCCTTTTGTAACAATCCAGCCACCCAGGAAGTTAAGTATCTCTCTGAGTTCTATGAGCTGCTCTAACAAAGTATTCCAACCTAAAGAGAGGGATCCTCCAATCTATAACCCATCAGAAGCATGGGTGACAATCTGGGCTTGTGGCTGGTTTCTGAAGCTGGGCTGAGAAACAGTCGGGAAGGACTGACCCCTTCACCTGTGGAATCCGAGGCTGTCTCCTAGTAGAGGGTGTTAGAATTGAGCTGAATTGCAGGAAATTCATGATGAAGCAAACCCAGAGGGTCCAAGAGAACTTCGGTGGGGAAGAGAAACCACCACACATTGAAATTGGAATCAGAATTATATAAGAATTATTTTTTATTCTTCCTGTCTTTCTCTCATCTCAATAGTAATTGCATCCTCTCAAGTCTACCTCTAAAATGTTAACTCTCTTTCTTCTTCTCCATCACTTCCACCACTGCCTTGAGTCAGGTCCTATTATCACTTCCTCAAACTCCCAGCTTCCCAGCCAAGGCTTTGCCTGTCTACTGAAGCCAGACTCCCATTCTGAAACATAAATCATATCATTTGGTCCTCCTGACCTAAACCTAGGTCTAAACCTAAATCTAGCCCTAACTTGTGACCTTGATGACATATCAAAATCTAGGGGATACAGCTCAGTTATGAGAGAAAACTGTGTTGTTCTATCCCAGACCTCCAAGGATCCACTGCAACCTAGAGAAAACAGAGTTCTGAATTCAGATAGTTCAGATCTCATCAATACTTTGTTCTGCTACAAATATGTTAGAAAGGAGGGGTCATAAAAAACATGTGGCTGGCCAGGTAGCCCTTCTCCAAGCTGACAGATTCATATTTCATTACAATTTTTTCAAGTGCCTTGTAAGTTCAGTTTTATTAGTAGTAACAATATAAACAAATATTCTCCAAGATAGTGGCTCTTTGCAAATACTAATAAATTTAATAAATTCAATTATCCAAATAAAACTACATTTAGATATTTTGTGGAAATTTCCAACTACCCTAAAAGCAAATTCAGACTTCATTACTGAGTTGGATTATATTAGATCCAAGTTTAGGATTTTTTAATTAATTTATTTTTTAATTATAGTTGACAATAATATTATTAGATTCAGGTGTACGACAGTGATTTTACATTTACATATAGTTGACCCGGGAACAACTGTAGGGATGAGGGGTGCTAACTCACACACCATCAAAAGCCACATATGAATTTTGACTCCCCCAAAACCTAGCTAATAGCCTACTGTTGACCAAAAGCCTCTCTGATAACATGCACAGAAGATTAACACATATTTTTATGTTATATGTATTATATGCTGCATTACTAAAGTAAAATAGATAAAAGAATGTTATGAAAATATAAGAAAAAAATACATTTACATTGTTTATCAAAAAAAACTGCACAAGTGTACCCACAGAGTTCAAATCTGTGTTGTTCAAGGGTCAACTGGACCTTAAGAAGTGATTACTACAAAATCTAGTAACCATCTTCCAGTGTACAAAGTTGTTACACTATTATTTACTATGTCTCCTGTGCTGTACAATACACCCTCATGATTTATTTCACAAGTGAAAGTTATAGAGTTTTGTCTACCTCTGGCAACCACCAGTTTGTTCTCTGTCTGTGAGCCTACTTCTGTTTTGTTCTGTTTGTTCATTTGCAACCTAGATGTCCATCAATAGATGAATGGATAAAGAATATATTCAAGAGACCTGAAGATGACAGCTGAGTAGGCAGATGCACAGACACCCAGCTCTCACCACGAAACTGGAATACAAATCGATTTAGGAAAAATCAGCATGAAAAACCAACTCTGGACTACAAGAACATCTCTGAAAAACCAAGGAGCAAAGAAGAAGCCAGAACAAACCTGGTAGAGAGTGCCTGAATCTCCCCTGCTTACAGGAACAGAGGGGGGGTGAGGCTGAGAGCCCAGAGGGGATCTCACTCCAGGGAAAAGAGCAGAAAATACTGCTCACAGCCACTTGCCTGGAGACCAAGGAGCAAGGTTTGTTGAAAAGACCAGCTTATCTCCCAAGTGAAAAGGAGAGAGAGAGGAACAGTCTGTGAGGGGCTAAGGAATGCAAGAGATGACGTAAAAAAGCTGACTCATCTGTGCTGGAGGCGGCCATAGCTGGGGAGGGACTGAAACTTCCATAACACAGTACTGAATTGCTTCCGGATCAGAGATCTCCAGACATCTCTCCAGCTCCAAGCAGCGCAACAAGACACAGCTGAAAACAAGAAGTGGGGAGGACAGGCAGTAACTCAGGTCTCCATGGAGATCTGACATACACCTCCCCCTACTGAAGCTGAGAAAACACACTGCCCCCAGAGAAATTAGTTGGTGAAAGAGGCCTTCAGAGTCTCAGGTTACACCCACTGCATTCCTGGATACAGTTTCAAGGAAGCCCCCTGCTGAGATCAGTAAACAAGATTATCACCTGTTAAGAAAACAAACAAATCAAGACTTCAAAGCTGCCCAAATCCAAAAGTGGATTATAAATAATATCTGATACCAACCCAAGAAGACCTAGAAATAACACAACTGAAAACTGGAGGCAGACAACACCAAGCCTAGACTCAGCCAACTCTACAAATAAAACACCCAAACACAATGAGAAGACAAAAAAGTGCAATCCAAATGAAACCACAAGAGATACCTTCAGGAGATGACTGAGTGATATGGAAATAATCAAACTTCCAGATGCAGAGTTCAAAATAATGATTGTAAGGATGCTTAGGGATCTTAGAACAACAATGGATGGTCATTAGGCACAACTAAATAAAGAAACAGCAAGTATAAAAAAGAATCAGTCGGAGATGACAAATACAATATCAGAAATAAAGACCACAATGGAAGGAATTAAAAACAGGATAGAAAGAGCAGAGGATCGAATCAGTGAGTTGGAGGACAACTGGAATGAAGGCATGAAAGCAGAGAAGAAAAAAGAAAAGAGACTCAAAAAGTCTAAGGAAACTCTTAGAGAGCTCTGTGACAACATGAAGAGAAATAACATCTGCATCATAGGGGTTCCTGAAGAAGAAGAAAAAGAACAAGGGATAGAGACTTTGTTCAATCATATCATAGCTGAAAACTTCCCTAAATTAATGCAGGAGAAACTCTCACAAGTTCAAGAAGCACAGAGGACTCCATTAAAGAGAACCCCAAAGAAACCTACACCAAGACACATCATAATTAAAATACCAAAGCTAAGCGATAAAGAGAAAATATTAAAAGCTGCAAGAGAAAAAAAAGCTATCACCTACAAAGGAGCCCCCATAAGGATGACATCTGACTTCTCAACAGAAATACTTGAGGCCAGAAGGGAATAGCAAAAAATATTCAAAGTAATGCAGAACAAGAACCTACAACTAGATTATCGAGAGTAATGGCGGAGTAGGAAGCGATACCGATAAATCTCCCCCAAAACTCAACAAGATCTTCAACCAGAAACAGAAAAACCTATACTTGGAGCTTCCAGATTCTTCGCAATACACCCAAAGGTATGATTGAGTGAAAAATTGGCTAAATATATAACCAAACCCCGAAGGAAATAGGGAGTAAGAAATGCTCTGCCTTCCTCACTAACCTAAACAGGGCGGCTTTCTCTGGTAACTGTGAATATAGAAACTGAGGCGGGCAAAGGGGGTGAATAGATCCAGGCCCCCGCAGCAAAAACGGCCGAACCAGGCTGTGGCTCAGAGATCCAAGCCGAGGAAAATCTGATCCTGTGGCAACCCGGGCAATACAAGCTAACACTCGCGCCAAACCCAAACAAAGAAAGACAAGCGGAGCGGCCATTTTACCCGGTCTCCTGGTCGGTGCGCAGTTAGTGGAAGAGAGATTTCTTCCTAAGCCGCGGAAGTGGGTGCCCGTGTTGCCCCACGGAGAGGCAGGGTCAGAGGCCTTTCTGTGGGCTGAGGGCAGAGTCTCTGGGCAGCCCCAGCGCCCTGGGAAAGCCACACACGGGAGGGAGTGAGAACTAATCCCAACGGTGGAGATTTTCCGTGCTGGAGGCTGTTTCACTCAGAGGGAACCACGGCCGGCCTCATATCCTGGTTTGCGCGCGCAGATAAGGAGTGAGCGATTCCTCCGAGTGCCTCGGCAGTGCGCGCCCGTGTTATCGCACAGAGGGGCAGAGTCAGGGGCCTTTGTGTGGGCCAAAGTGGAATCTCGGGCCGCCCCAGCGCCTTGCAAAAGCCGCACACGGGGACGGAGCGAGACTCAATTCCAACGCTGCAACTTTTCCCTGCGGTTGGGGGTTTCACTCAGAGCGTGAGACTGCTGGCCGGATATCCTGGTTGCAGACAGTGAGTGAGAGTTTCCTCCAAGCGCCCCGGAAGTGGGTGCCCGCTTGTGTTACCGGATAGAGTGGCAGAGCCAGAGGTCTTCGAGTGGGCGGAAAGCCCGCCTGATTATGCTAGCAGCTCTGACTGACTGAGCCTTACCCAGAGCCCTGTGCTGAGTGGAAATAGAGTGGGGAGTTGCCAGCAATTTGAGCCTCTTACTATCCAGGCAGAGGCAGCAGCAACCCCATACCTGGACTATCAGGCTACTAATTGAGGAAGGAAAGACTAGGAGAAAGGCTCCAGGAACACAGACTCTCTCACTGTCGGAGCCTATAAATGCTAATGAGCCTCGACTCCCAACGAGAATAAAGCACAATACATGACATTGCCATAGAGACTTATCAACTGCAAACCTCTACCTGAGCGTGCCAAAGGGGCAGAACCCGGGGTACAGAGTCACCGACCAGGAAGAGGGAGAGAAAAGAAAAAGCAAGAAGATAAACTCTCAAAATCAAGAATAATCTGTAGACTTTATAACCTATCCCATTTTATTATATTTGTTCGTTTGTTTCTCTTATCTTCATTCTTGAGACTTTTTTTTCCTCCTCCAATTTGGCCGATTAACTCTCTACCGGTCTTACTCTCTCCTCTCCTTGAACTACACTAACCATAAGTGTTACATCTCCCATTATCATTTCTCTTCTCTTCCTTTCTCTCTATGAGGGTTGCAATCCAAAACCCTTAACTCTCTCTCTCTCTCTCCTTTCTTTTTTCTTCTTTTAGTGGTTCCCTCTTTTTTTCTCTCTCTCTCTTTCTTTTCTCCCTCTATATTAGTTTCTTCCTTTGTCCTTTACATCTCCTCTCATTCAAACCTCAATAACAAACAAATTATCTTATCTGGGACTCAAACCTATGTTTGTGGCATTTTGGGGGGTTTTTACTTCACCTTTTTAACTCACTAGCAGTGCTCCCATCCCTGGCTCTCCATATTATCTAGTTCTTGTTCCACTAAATACAATAGTAAGTTTTTAATTTGTCCCCCCATTTTTCCATTTTCCTCTTATTCCTCTCATCATAACTCTTAGAAAACCAACACCTAAAAGCAAATCATTTTATTCTTGACCCAAATTTTTTCCTTATTTGCTTTTTGTGGGTCCATACGCTCTTTTTTTTTTTTTTTCATTTTTTTTTTTTTTTTTTTTTTCTTTCTCTCTTTTTTGCCCCTTTATTACTTTTCCCCAATTCAGGCCCTCCATCACAGGCATTGTTTGTTATAACTCACAGTCCACCACAAGATTTTCTCAAGAAAGAGGGGAGAGGAGAGGAGAGGAAAAAAAGAGGGGGGGAATAATTTCCTTTTTTTAAAAATTTTTATTTTATTTTATTTTTCTTTATTTCATTATTAATTTTTTTTTAAAAAAACAACTCTTTTCGATTTGTTCTTTTTTTATTTTTTTTAACTTTTTATTCTTTATTAAATCTCATTAATACTATCAACAAAACCACCCTCAGATGCCATTAAGGAAGAGAAAATTGAATATCATGGATACAAAAGAAAGAGAGGTAACACAGCTAGATGAGGAAAAATCTATGGAGAAAAAATTTAATATATTGGAAACCTTGGAGCTAAATGACAGAGAATTCAAGATAGAAATCCTAAAAATCCTCCGAGATATACAAGAAAACACAGAAAGGCAATATAGGGAGCTCAGAAAACAACTCCATGAACACAAAGAATATATGTCCAAGGAAATTGAAACTATAAAAACAAATCAAACAGAGATGAAAAACTCAATTCACGAGCTGAAAAACGAAGTAACAAGCTTAGCTAATAGAACAGGTCAGATAGAAGAGAGGATTAGTGAAATAGAAGACAAGCAACTTGAGGCACAACAGAGAGAAGAAGAAAGAGACTCAAAAATTAAAAAAAATGAGATAGCCCTACAAGAATTATCTGACTCCATCAAAAAGAATAACATAAGAATAATAGGTATATCAGAGGGAGAAGAGAGAGAAAATGGAATGGAGAACATACTTAAACAAATAATTTAACTTCCCAAGCCTGTGGAAAGAGAACTTCCCAAGCCTGTGGAAAGAACTAAAGCCTCAAGTTCAAGAAGCAAACAGAACTCCAAGTTTTCTTAACCCCAACAAACCTACTCCAAGGCATATCATAATGAAATTGACACAAACCAACAGCAAAGAAAAAATTCTCAAGGCAGCCAGGGAAAAGAAGAATACAACATATAAAGGAAGGCCCATTAGATTATCATCAGATTTCTCAGCAGAAACTCTACAAGCTAGAAGAGAGTGGACCCCAATATTTAAAGTCCTGAAAGAGAGGAACTTTCAGCCACGAATACTATACCCATCAAAGCTATCCTTCAAATACGAAGGAGAAATAAAAACATTCACAGATACAGAAAAGATGAGGGAATTTGTCATCAGAAAACCCCCACTCCAGGAATTACTAAAGGGGGTTCTCCAATCAGATACAAAGAACAAAAAAAACAGAGCCACAAGTAAAAGCTCCAAGAAGAACACAATAAAACCAAATTTAAACTGTGACAACAACAAAAAGAAAGAGGGGGAGAAGACGGAGATTAACAGTAGCAAAGGACGATGGAGTGCAAAAGTACTCACAAAATAGTTCGCTACAATGAACAGGGTAGGGACCCTTTTCATTACTCAAAGGTAACCACCATTGAAAAAACCACCACAGAAGCACATGAGATAAAAAAGATAGCAACAGAGGAAAGATGTATGGAATACAACCAAATAAAAACAAAAGATAGAAAAACGAAAGAGAAGGATCAAACAAGACACAAAACTAACAGAAAGCAAGATATAAAATGGCAATAGGGAACTCACAAGTATCAATAATTACACTAAATGTAAATGGATTAAACTCACCAATAAAAAGGCACAGAGTAGCAGAATGGATTAAAAAAGAAAATCCAACTGTATGCTGCCTACAGGAAACTCATCTAAGTAACAAGGATAAAAACAAATTCAAAGTGAAAGGCTGGAAAACAATACTCCAAGCAAATAACATCCAAAAAAAAGCAGGTGTAGCAATACTCATATCGGATAATGCTGACTACAAGACAGGAAAAGTACTTAGAGACAAAAATGGCCATTTCATAATGGCTAAGGGGACACTGAATCAAGAAGACATAACAATTCTTAATATATATGCACCAAACCAAGGAGCACCAAAATATATAAGACAGCTACTTATTGATCTTAAAACAAAAACTGACAAAAATACAATCATACTTGGAGACCTCAATACACCGCTGACGGCTCTAGATCGGTCATCCAAACAGAGAATCAACAAAGACATAGTGGCCTTAAACAAAACACTAGAGCACCTGGATATGATAGACATCTACAGGACATTTCATCCCAAAGTGACTGAGTATACATTTTTCTCCAGTGTACATGGATCATTCTCAAGAATTGACCATATGTTGGGCCACAAAAACAATATCAGCAAATTCAGAAAAATTGAAATTGTACCAAGCATATTTTCTGATCATAAAGCCTTGAAACTAGAATTCAACTGCAAAAAAGAGGAAAAAAATCCCACAAAAATGTGGAAACTAAACAACATACTTTTAAAAAATGAATGGGTCAAAGAAGAAATAAGTGCAGAGATCAAAAGATATATACAGACTAATGAAAATGACAATACGACATATCAGAATCTATGGGATGCAGCAAAAGCAGTGATAAGAGGGAAGTTCATATCGCTTCAGGCATATATGAACAAACAAGAGAGAGCCCAAGTGAACCACTTAACTTCCCACCTTAAGGAACTAGAAAAAGAAGAACAAAGACAACCCAAAACCAGCCGAAGAAAGGAGATAATAAAAATCAGAGCAGAAATAAATGAATTAGAGAACAGAAAATCTATAGAAAAAATTAATAGAACAAGGAGCTGGTTCTTTGAAAAGATCAACAAAATTGACAAACCCTTGGCAAGACTTACCAAGGAAAAAAGAGAAAGAACTCATATAAACAAAATCCAAAATGAAAGAGGAGAAATCACCACGGACACCGTAGATATACAAAGAATTATTGTAGAATACTATGAAAAACTTTATGCCACTAAATTCAACAACCTAGAAGAAATGGATAAATTCCTAGAACAATACAACCTTCCTAGACTGAGTCAAGAAGAAGCAGAAAGCCTAAACAGACCTATCAGTAGAGAAGAAATAGAAAAAACCATTAAAAACCTCCCCAAAAATAAAAGTCCAGGCCCTGACGGCTATACCAGCGAATTTTATCAAACATTCAAAGAAGACTTGGTTCCTATTCTACTCAAAGTCTTCCAAAAAATTGAAGAAGAAGCAATACTTCCAAACACATTTTATGAGGCCAACATAACCCTCATACCAAAACCTGGCAAGGATGGCACAAAGAAAGAAAACTACAGACCAATATCTCTAATGAATACAGATGCTAAAATACTATACAAAATACTGGCAAACCGAATACAACAACATATTAAAAAAATAATACATCATGATCAAGTAGGATTCATCCCAGAATCTCAAGGATGGTTCAACATACGTAAAACGGTTAATGTAATACACCATATCAACAAAACAAAGAACAAAAACCACATGATCTTATCAATAGACGCAGAAAAGGCTTTCGATAAAATACAACACAATTTTATGTTTAAGACTCTCAACAAAATGGGTATAGAAGGAAAATATCTCAACATGATAAAGGCCATATATGATAAACCATCAGCTAACATCATATTAAATGGCACTAAACTGAAGGCTTTCCCCCTTAAATCAGGAACAAGACAGGGTTGTCCACTCTCTCCACTCTTATTTAATGTGGTACTAGAGGTTCTAGCCAGAGCAATCAGACAAGACAAAGAAATAAAAGGCATCCATATCGGAAAAGAAGAAGTAAAGGTATCACTTTTTGCAGATGATATGATCCTATACATCGAAAACCCCAAAGAATCCACAAAAAGACTACTAGAAACAATAAGCCAATACAGTAAGGTCGCAGGATACAAAATTAACATACAGAAGTCAATAGCCTTTCTATATGCCAACAATGAAACAACTGAGAAGGAACTCAAAAGAATAATCCCCTTCACGATTGCAACAAAAAAAAATAAAATACTTAGGAATAAACATAACAAAGAATGTAAAGGACTTATATAATGAAAACTATAAACCATTGTTAAGGGAAATCGAAAAAGATATAATGAGATGGAAGAATATACCTTGTTCTTGGCTAGGAAGAATAAATATAATCAAGATGGCTATATTACCCAAAGCAATATACAAATTTAATGCAATTCCCATCAAAATTCCAATGACATTTTTTAAAGAAATAGAGCAAAAAATCATCAGATTTATATGGAACTATAAAAAACCCCGAATAGCCAAAGCAATCCTAAAGAAAAAGAATGAAGCTGGGGGCATAACAATACCTGACTTCAAACTCTATTATAGGGCCACGACAATCAAAACAGCATGGTATTGGCAGAAAAATAGACACTCAGACCAATGGAACAGAATAGAAAGTCCAGAAATAAAACCACATATATATAGTCAAATAATTTTTGATAAAGGGGCCAACAACACACAATGGAGAAAGAAAGCCTCTTCAATAAATGGTGCTGGGAAAACTGGAAAGCCACATGCAAAAGAATGAAACTGGACTACAGTCTCTCCCCCTGTACAAAAATTAACTCAAAATGGATCAAAGATCTAAACATAAGACCTGAAACAATTAAGTACATAGAAGAAGACATAGGTACTCAACTCATGGACCTGGGTTTTAAAGAGCATTTTATGAATTTGACTCCAATGGCAAGAGAAGTGAAGGCAAAAATTAATGAATGGGACTACATCAGACTAAGAAGTTTTTGCTCAGCAAGGGAAACTGATAACAAAATAAACAGAAAGCCAACTAAATGGGAAATGATATTTTCAAACAACAGCTCAGATAAGGGCCTAATATCCAAAATATACAAAGAACTCATAAAACTCAACAACAAACAAACAAACAATCCAATAAAAAAATGGGAAGAGGATATGAATAGACACTTCTCCCAGGAAGAAATACAAATGGCCAACAGATATATGAAAAGATGCTCATCTTCTTTAGCTATTAGAGAAATGCAAATCAAAACGGCAATGAGATACCACCTCACACCTGTTCGATTAGCTGTTATTAGCAAGTCAGGTAATAGCAAATGTTGGAGAGGCTGTGGAGAAAAAGGAACCCTCATCCACTGTTGGTGGGAATGTAAAGTAGTACAACCATTATGGAGGAAAGTATGGTGGTTCCTCAAAAAACTGAAAATAGAACTACCTTATGACCCAGCAATCCCTCTACTGGGTATATATCCCCAAAACTCAGAAACATTGATACGTAAAGACACATGCAGCCCCATGTTTATTGCAGCATTGTTCACAGTGGCCAGGACATGGAAACAACCAAAAAGCCCATCAATAGATGACTGGATAAAGAAGATGTGGCACATATACACTATGGAATACTACTCAGCCATAAGAAATGATGACATCGGAACATTTACAGCAAAATGGTGGGATCTTGATAACATGATACGAAGCGAAATAAGTAAATCAGAAAAAAACAGGAACTGTATTATTCCATACGTAGGTGGGACATAATAGTGAAACTAAGAGACATTGATAAGAGTGTGGTGGTTACGGGGGGGAGGGGGGAATGGGAGAGGGATAGGGGGTGGGAGGGGCACAAAGGAAACAAGATAGAAGGTGACAGAGGACAATCTGACTTTGGGTGGTGGGTATGCAACATAATTGAACGACAAGATAACCTGGACTTGTTATATTTGAATATATGTATCCTGATTTATTGATGTCACCCCATTAAAAAAATAAAATTATAAAAAAAAAAAAAAAAAAAAAAAAAAGAACCTACAACCAAGACTACTTTATCCAGCAAGGCTATCATTTAAAATCGAAGGAGAAATAAAAAGCTTCTCAGACAAAAAACAACTCAAGGAATTCATTACAACCAAACCAATGCTGCAGGAAATGTAAAGAGGCCTGTTGTAGCCTGACCTGTGGTGGCGCAGTGGATAAAGCGTCGACCTGGAAATGCTGATGTCGCCGATTCGAAAACCTGGGCTTGCCTAGTCAAGGCACATATGGGAGTTGATGCTTCCAGCTCCTCCCCCCCTTCTCTCTCTGTGTCTCTCCCTATCCTCTCTAAAATGAATAAAAAAAAAAAGAGGCCTGTTGTAAACAGATCAAAGTGGGAAAAGAAT
Source organism: Saccopteryx bilineata (assembly GCF_036850765.1). NCBI lineage: Eukaryota > Metazoa > Chordata > Mammalia > Chiroptera > Emballonuridae > Saccopteryx > Saccopteryx bilineata. The sequence continues at coordinate 199,497,865 of NC_089490.1, read as the reverse complement.
ACAGCTTTAAAGAATAAAATGGCAATAAACAACTACATATCAAAAATAACCATAAATGTAAATGGATTAAATGATCCAATCAAAAGACATAGGGTGGCTGCGTGCATAAGAAAACAGGACCCATACATGTGCTGTCTACAAGAGACACACCTTAGAACAAAAGATACACATAAATTGAAGGTAAAAGGATGGAAAAAAACATTTCATGCAAATGGAAATGAAAAATAAGCTGGGGTAGCAATACTTATATCAGCCAAATTGGACTTTAAAACAAAGAGATAAAGAAGGCCACTACAAAATGATAAAGGGAGTAATCCAACAGGCACCTAAATATATAAAGCAGACTTTGATCGATTTAAAGGGCGAGACCAACAGCAATACTATAATAGTAGGGGATTTCAATACCCCACTAACATCACTAGATAGATCCTCAAGAAAGAAAATTAACAAAGAAACAGCAGACTTATTGGACACACTAGATCAACTCGATTTAATAAATATCTTCAGAACCTTTCACCCTAAAGCAGCAGAATATACATTCTTTTCAAGTGCTCATGGTACATTATCTAGGACAGACCACATGTTAGGGCACAAAAGTGCTCTCTACAAATTTAAGAAGATTGAAATCATATCAAGCACTTTCTCCAATCACAACGGCATGAAACTAGAAATAAATCACAACAGAAAAGCTCAAAAATTCTCAAACACATGGAAACTAAATAGCAGGTTGTTAAATAATGAATGGATTAAGAATGAGATCAAAGAAGAAATAAAAAAGTTCCTAAAAATGAGCATACAACAACTCAAAATTTATGGGACACAGCAAAAGCAGTACTGAGAGGGAAGTTCATAGCACTACAGGCACACTTTCAGAGGCTAGAAAAAGCTCAAATAAACAACTTAACCCTGCATCTAAAAGACCTAAAAAAAGAACAGCAAGTAAAGCCCAAATGTAGTAGAAGAAAGGAAATAATAAAGATCAGAGCAGAAATAAATGATACAGAGGCTAAAGAAACAATACAGAGGATCAATGAAACTAGGAGCTGTTTCTTTGAAAAGGTAAACAAGATTAATGAACCTTTAACTAGACTCACCAAGAAAGAGAGAGAGAGGACTCAAATAAATAAAATTAGAAATGAGAGAGGAGAAATAACAACTGACACAACAGAAATACAAAATATTGTAAGAAAATACTATGAAGAACTGTATCCCAAAAAACTAGACAACCTAGATGAAATGGACAAATTCCTTGAAACACACAATCTTCCAAAAATCAATCTGGAAGAATCAGAAAACCTAAACAGACCCATTACAACAAATGAGATCAAAACAGTTATCAAAAAACTCCCAACAAAGAAAAGTCCGGGGCCCGATGGCTTCACAATGGAATTCTACCAAATATTCAAAGAACTAACTCCTATCCTTCTCAAATTATTTCAAAAAATTCAAGAGGAAGGAAGACTTCCAAGCTCCTTTTATGAGGTGAGCATACTTCTGATTCTAAAACCAGGCAAAGACAACACAAAAAAAGAAAATTATAGGCTAATATCTCTGATGAATATAGATGCTAAAATCCTCAACAAAATATGAGCAAACCGGATCCAACAATATATAGAAAAAATCATACACCATGATCAAGTGGAATTTATTCTGGGGAGGCAAGGCTGGTACAATATTTGTAAATCAATCAATGTGATTCATCACATAAACAAAAAGAAGGAGAAAAACCATATGATAATTTCAACAGATGCAGAAAAAGCATTTGATAAAATCCAGTACCCATTCATGATCAAAACTCTCAGCAAAGTGGGAATACAGGGAACATACCTCAACATAATAAAGGCCATCTATGACAAACCCACAGCCAACATCATACTCAATGGGCAAAATTAAAAGCAATACCCTTAAGATCAGGAACAAGGCAAGGGTGCCCCCTTTCACCACTCTTATTTAACATAGTCCTGGAAGTCCTAGCAACAGCAATTAGACAAGAAGAAGAAATAAAAGGCATTCAAGTTGGAAAAGAAGAAGTAAAACTATCATTATTTGCAGATGTATGATATTGTATATAAAAAAACCCTGAAGTCTCAGTCAAAAAACTACTGCACCTGATAAATGAATTCAGCAAAGTGGCAGGATATAAAATCAATACTCAGAAATCAGAGGCATTTTTATATGCCAATAATGAACAGTCAGAAAGAGAAATTAAGGAAACTATCCCCTTCACTATTACAACCAAAAACATAAAGTACCTAGGAGTAAACTTAACCAAGGAGACTAAAGACTTGTACTCAGAAAATTACAAAGCATTGATAAAAGAAATCAAGGAAGATACAAACAAGTGGAAGCATATACCATGCTCATGGTTAGGAAGAATAAATATCATTAAAATGTCTATATTACCCAAAGCAATCTATAAATTCAATGCAATACCAATTAAAATACCAATGACATACTTCAAAGATATAGAACACATATTCCAAAAATTTATATGGAACCAAAAAAGAACACGAATAGCCTCAGCAATCTTAAAAAAGAAGAATAAAGTGGGAGGTATCACACTTCCTGATATCAAGTTATACTACAAGGCCATTGTACTCAAAACAGCCTGGTACTGGCATAAGAACAGATACATAGATCAACGGAACAGAACAGAGAACCCAGAAATAAACCCACAGTTCTATGGACAACTGATATTTGACAAAGGAGGCAAGGAAATATAATGGAGTAAAGACAGCCTCTTTAACAAATGGTGTTGGGAAAATTGGACAGCTATCTGCAAAAAAATGAAACTAGATCACCAGTTTACACCACTCACAAAAAAAACTCAAAATGGATAAAAGACTTAAATGCCCTGGCCGGTTGGCTCAGCGGTAGAGCGTCGGCCTAGCGTGCAGAGGACCCAGGTTCGATTCCTGGCCAGGGCACACAGGAGAAGCGCCCATTTGCTTCTCCACCCCTCCGCCGCGCTTTCCTCTCTGTCTCTCTCTTCCCCTCCCGCAGCCAAGGCTCCATTGGAGCAAAGATGGCCTGGGCGCTGGGGATGGCTCTGTGGCCTCTGCCTCAGGCGCTAGAGTGGCTCTGGTCGCAACATGGCGACGCCCAGGATGGGCAGAGCATCGCCCCCTGGTGGGCAGAGCGTCACCCCTGGTGGGCATGCCAGGTGGATCCCGGTCGGGCGCATGTGGGAGTCTGTCTGTCTCTCCCTGTTTCCAGCTTCAGAAAAATGAAAAAAAAAAAAAAAAAAGACTTAAATGTAGGCCGTGAAACCATAAGCATCTTAGAAGAAAACATAGGCAGTAAGCTCTTCGATATCTCCCGGAATATATTTGCTGATTTATCTCCATGGGGAAGTGAAATAAAAGACAGGATAAACAAATGGGACTATATCAAACTAAAAAGCTTTTGCTCAGCTAAAGACAATAAGAACAGAATAAAAGGACAAACTACACTATGGGAGAATATATTTGAAATTGCGTCTGATAAGGGGTTAATAACCAAAATTTATAAAGAACTTGTAAATCTCAACACCAGGAAGACAAACAATCCAATCCAAAAATGGGCAAAAGAAATGAATAGACACTTCTCCAAACAGGACATACAGATGGCCAATAGGCATATGAAAGAATGCTCAACATCACTAATCATTAGAGAAATGCAAACTAAAACCACAATGAGATATCACCTCACACCAGCCAGAGTGGCGCTCATCAACAAAACAACACAGGTTAAGTGCTGGCGAGGATGTGGAGAAAAGGGAACCCTCCTGCACTGCTGGTGGGAATACAGACTGGTGCAGCCACTGTGGAAAACAGTATGGAGATTCCTCAAAAAACTGAAAATCGAACTTCCTTTTGACCCAGCTATCCCACTTTTAGGAATATACCCCAAGAACACCATAGAACGGCTCCAAAAGGAGAAATGCACCCCCATGTTTGTGGCAGTATTGTTCACAATAGCGAAGATTTGGAAACAGCCCAAGTGTCCGCCAGAGGACGAGTGGATTCAAAAGCTTTGGTACATATATACTATGGAATACTACTCAGCCATAAGAAATGATGATATCGGATCATTAACAATAACATGGATGGACCTTGATAACATTATACGGAGTGAAATAAGGAAATCAGAAAAAACTAAGAACTATATGAATCCATACATAGATGGGACATAAAAATGAGACTCAGGGACATGAACAAGAATGTGATGGCAATGGGGGTGGGGGGTAGGGGGAGGGGGGATGAAGGGAGGAAGGAGAGAGGGGGTGGGGGAGGGGAAGGGCACAAAGAAAACCAGATAGAAGGTGACAGAAGAAAATTTGACTTTGGGGGAGTGGTATACAGCACAATCAAATGTCAAAATAATCTAGAGATGTTTTCTCTCAACATATGTAACCTGATTTATCAATGTCACTGCATTAAATTTAATTGAAAAATAAATAAATAAAAAGTACAGGTATTCTAAATAAATAAATAAATAAAAATAAATAAAAAGAATATATTCAACAAGTATCACTCGGCCACCAAAAAAGAATAAAGTCTCTCATTTGTGACAACACGAATGGACCTAGAGGATATTGACTGCTCAGTGAAGGAAGTCCCAGAGAGAGAGAGAGAGCGTTTAGAGTTTTACTGCAGGTTACATTGGATTGCTCAACTGGCTCAACCTTCTGTCAGCTCTCTTGGGCGCACGTTCCGTTTTTTACATAAAGTATTTCCATTATGTCTAGTAGTAAAGCAGAACACATGAAAGAGGGAGGAGACTGAGGAAGAAACCTTTTCACCTTTTGTACTTAATATTGTTTATTATCCTATGAGGCTCTTTGTGATGCTCTGGTTTTATTGTGATCCCTTTAAAGGCAAAGAAGTCTCTGGGCATTTACTGGCATTACCTCTGCAAATGCCCACCTTAGCTCTTCTGCTTCCTTTCTTTTTTGGCTCTTGTGCCCCTAAAACCACAACACCCAGAGTGATTAAGTAAACTACATAGTTAAATGAATTATGATGCATAGTTATAATGCATCAACTGGATGGAATAGTATACAACCTTAAAAACTACTGTAAACACCATACTGTACCAGGAGAAAAGACTGGATAGACTGAGTAAAGAATGTAAGGGATAAAATAATTTGTAAGAGTTATTTTAACCTTATTCCTAGAACAATAAAGATGGCAATCTAAATGCTAACTTCGTGTGACAATGAGTGAATTATTTGTCTTGTAAAATGGACTGACACTTTAATAGGAAAACATATATATAATATTGATAAAAATTGATATAATTTTTAAAATTTTTTTAAATTCTATTTATTTATTTAGAGAGCAAGGAAGCCAGAGAGAGAAAAAGCAAGGGAGAGAGAGAAACACCAATCTGTTGTTCCACTTATTTATGCACTCATTGGTTGATTCTTATATGCGTCCTGACCAGGGATTGAACCTGCAACTGTGGTGTATCAAGACAGCACTCTACCCAACTGAGCTACTCAGCCAGGTCAAAAGTTGATATACTTTTGATAAAAAGAATACTGTCTTGTTTCAGATTCATAACTAGAACCATTAAAGTATACGTAACTTTAAAGGGGTAAGGGATTCACATAATACAAACACAAGTACAGATGTAGAAATGGGACAAGTAACCTTATTAGAGTATTGTCACAGGAGTTAGGACATCACAATGAGAACTTTTCAGAATTCATAAATAATGCCCTCTGATAGGACGTCAACTCTCTCCACAGCTTGACTGATGGTTAGAGAGTAAGGTTGAGCTTGTCCAGAATATCTATCTGCCTTCCAAATATTTGACACAGGAATTAATCTTGAAATCACTGTGATGCCTTTGAAACACTGGGCTGCAAGATCATTTTCATGAGGGACCACATATGAGTAAGTGGACTCCACATTTCTCTGGTGTCATTTTTCCTTGGGTGAAGCCAGACAAGTCCAAGAACATCATGAACGGACAACAGTACATGCTCCGCCCTTTCCACTCCATCCAGTCCTACACTCCACCCTTCCGTTGTCCTGTTAGAATTGCGCTCCGGAGCTGCCCTTGAATTAAATGTCCTAAGGCCATCAACCTCTGATGAAAGATGGACATGTTTTCAGTGAGTGTCTTGTTCATTATGTGGCACCATGCGTGAGGGCCCACAAAAGAGCCTGACCTCAGTTTGCATCAGACATGGTGATTTCCCTTGACAACTTGTTCACCTGTACCTCGTGGGCCCTGCCTCCTACCTTGTTTCCCACGTCCCTGGAGGGAAGCACCCAAGACCTACCGCCTGTGAAGTGTTTTAGTCTCCCTCCCCGGCTCTGTATACTTTCTTCACCTTGTTTTTCCATTACCTCATATTTCTTGTTTCTTTTTAATTATTTTCTTTTGCCATATTATTCAAATCTTTTCAAGTTGCCTTGGAATGAGGTAGGATATAGTTAGCTATTTAATTAATTAAAATAAAAATTACATAGAAACTCTGTCTGAGGAATCCAATAAGCAGTCACCGTTCACAGACTACAGCCCCTGACACATAGAAAGTGCCCAATCAATGGCATTTATCATTGCTATTACATAATTCAATACTGCAACGTCACAGTAGTGTCCCTAAGCCACGTCAATGTGCGTACACAGGTGCACACATGCGCACACAAATACTCACTGAACGCAATAGCCATTTCCACCTCTGTATCACAGTATCTCTAATGCCCACAAAATTATGCGGACATTGTAGAAAATCCACAAATACTTTCTTACCCATGAGCTACTTCCCAGTGGATTCCTTGTAGCACTGTATTTATGTCAGCACCTATTTTTAACTACGTGCTGGGAGGTTTGGTAGAGCGAACGGGAACATGCATATTTTTAGACAGTTCGGGTACCATCCGAATGCAGTCACTAACAGCTCTGACAGCAGTTTACTTCCTGAGGCTGGCTGTCCCCTGAGCACCACCGAGCACCGTGACGAGATCACACGAAGCACTCTGAGAGAACCAGGCTCACCGGGTTCAGTAAATGCCAACCCCAGACGACCATCGCCCGGAGCAACGTCACAGCTGTGTGTGTGCAGAAAGCCCAATCCTCTGAACAGACATCACCACCGAAGTCCTGTCTGCACTTCCCTCCCTTATGCTCCTCACTGAGCGAGGATGGGCCTTCTCTTCTCCCCTTAGCAACCCTGGGGCTCTGGGACCAAACTCGGAGGTAGAGTGGAGGGAGGGGAGGTGAACTGAGCAAGACAAAACAGAATGGAGGACGGTGGAAGGAAGGGAAGGAAGGAAAGAGGGAGGGAGGAAGGAGAGGAGAGTAAAGAGTCCATCCCACTAGGAAAGAGAGGAGCATGAAGAAATTATTAGCTAGGAACAGAATATTCGTTCAGAGGACTGTATAATGTTCAAACGTGCGGCTGGGTTCTCCCTTCCGAACCGCTGCCTGCAGGCCCGCTGAACCTGGGTCATCTGCAGCCTGGAACGAGGCATGGTGTGTTTAGAGGGAAAAGCCCCTTACCCAGGGGAACAGCGTTCAGAAATCACGGGCTCCGTGGTTCCCAAAGAGCCCCCACCACCGCCGCCCACACAAGGCGCCAGAGCCAGCACAGGACCTCCCATGCTCTCAGGGCCTCGCACCCCACAGTCACTTTCTCTCCGGCAGGGTGCGGGGGGGGGGGGGGGATACGTCACTGTGCTGGGCTTGCTTTCCATGTCTGCCACGCAGACCTCGAGTCTGTGATGAGCTCTGCCTTTTCTCTTCATCCCACACGCACCCCCACGTTGTGGCAGAATAAAAAAAATCTAGTACTAACCTCTACAACTTCGGTCCAAGATGATCATTCCTGCCTGACCTGTGGTGGCGCAGTGGATAAAGCGTCAACCTGGAAACGCTGAGGTTACCGGTTCAAAACCCTGGGCTTGCCTGGTCAAGGCACATATGGAGTTGATGCTTCCTGCTCCTCCCCCCTTCTCTCTCTCTCTCTTTCTCCCCACTCTATAATAAATACATAAAATCTAAAAAAAAAAAGTTTAAGATGATCTTTCCTGGACCTTCTCCGAGTTTCCCGTTCTCCCTCTTATCAAATACCATATTTCCTCATGCATAAGATGCACTTTTTTTTCGAAAAAATTGAGGTCTAAACACTGGGTGCGTCTTATACAGCGGTTGTAAATTTTTTTACTTGCATTTCCCAACTTTTTCACACTTGTTTTTGCACTCATTGTCGAAGACAGTGATTGGTCATCAGACACAGATGAGGATAAGCTAATGGTTGAGAGTTCTGACAGTGATGAGGAGTTGTGTGAATTTTATGATGAATAAAACTTGAGTTTAATAACTTTATGTAATTTTTTTTTCAAATTTCAGTCCCCAAAATTAAGGTGCATCTTATACATGGGAGCGTCTTATACAGGGGGAAACAGGGTACTCGCTCAGCCAGACTCCCGGTCTCTGTCCCTGACACAGGCAGCTGGCAGCTGGGAAATGCTAGCTTTCACATTTGCAGGCACGGTGCTGGGATGAGGTATCAGATGACAGGTTTTCATCTGGATATAATTTATTTATTATATCAGTACTTTATATTAAAGAAAGTGCACCAGTGTGAAAATTGAAGGGAAAACATATTTTGGCTAAGGGATAACCTGGAAATTATTAAAGTCAAAAGCTTATGGGTCAAAGTGTAGCAGCTTCATGTTATTAGAATAATACATTAATGTTTAAGTCATGTAACCCCTACGGGTCTTTGAAACACCTGCGACAGAAGAGGTTTTCACACCATTATAATGATAGACCGAGGCTCGCAGCTTTCCTTCTGAATCTGCTCATGTGACTGAATTTGACAAGCTGATAAAACATAACTGAAAGAGTCAGGAAAATGCCACCCTGAGTCAAGGTTCTTCGTCGCTGTGCTTTCGCTCTCTTTCCATTGCAACTCCCATCTCAGGCCCCGCCTTAACTCTTCCCTTCTTTCTCTTCCCCTGCACTGTGGTTTCATTTGACACGGCTGTTGCTAGGAAAAGAGAGAAGGAGGTTGCCACCAGGGTAAATGAGATAGCATGGCAGCTGCCCTGTCACATAGTTTCTGTTATTAAATAAAGAGGACAAAACCATGGACTCGATTCTGTCCCCTTGCCAAAAAGAATTGCAAAGGGGTATAGCACCCCTCAATAAACAATGCATTGTTAATGTCCACTTATTTCACTTTACTTGTATGTTTAGCATTAGTGTCTAAACACATGTATGTATACACACATGCACACATATAAGCTTCTAGACATATGCTTCTCCCAGGGGTCCCGAAAGTCATGTAATGCCATGACACTCTCTCAAGACAGGCCAAAGGGTGAATTTGATTTATAATTGGTGAACTGACCTCAACTGACATTCTGAGTTGAAGGGCACTAGATTACAATAATTTGCATTTGTTCCTTTAAATACAGATGTCAAATCTATAGAATTCTTCCACGTGTACACAAAATAGAGGATGTTTGGTAAAAAAAATAAACAAATAAAACCGAGTCGGCTCCAAATGGAAAGTTCCAAAAATAACCAAAGACATAAAATAAAATCTATATTAAATGTATCCTTACCCTCATAATTCAGCAAATTGATTATTAAGGAACTACATTATGAACAGAACTGCATCTTATGTTAAAGCCTTAACTCCTCAGGTAACTGTATTAGAAGGTATGGCCTGTAAGGAGGCAATTAAAGTTAAATAAGGGCATAAAAGTGGAGATCTAATTTAATAGGACAGGTGTACTTATTAGAAGCATGAGAGAGACCAGATCTTCCTCTCTCTCTCTCCATGCACACTGAGGACAGATCATGTGAGAACATAACTATCTGCAAGTCAGGAAGAGAGGCCTCACTAGAAACCCACCCTGATGGCACCTTGATCTTGGACTTCCAGCCTCCAGAAGAGTAAGAAAAGAAATCTTACTCTGTTGTTTAAGCCACCCAGTCTCTGGTATTTTCTTGTGGCAGCCCTAGCAGACTAATACAAGCCAGAAGTCTTTCTTTCTTCCCAAAACATGTTATAATCATAGAGGTAAGGATCCTGAGATCAATGAGACCCAGTTGTGAAAAATATTATTTACTGAGGGCATCCTGAAAAACCTCTATTAAGTGCATTCTTTTTGAAATAGTCCACATATTACCACTGAGACAATTAAAATCAACAGAGGTGTATATTTAGACATCATTGGGGGTCCCTTTGGGGTTATGGCATGAATTTGCATTGAGGGATGAGATAACAAGTAGCCATGTAAGAACTGTTAAACATGTATACTGTACACTTTCAAGAACATGGTCTTCTATACTTCGTTATGCTATCCTAAGGAATAACGTCTTCTCAGATCTCAGTAACAAAATAGTGTGCTTCTCCTGAACAACTGCTACGTTCATGTCACAGTGGCTGTGACTCCGTGATGATCGTGTTTCCCTATCTACTTCAGTCACCAGGAAGCTTAGAGCTGAACTTGAGGTCTGTTTCTCCAAGTTACAAAGGTTCTCAAAACATGTTTTTTGTGAACCAGTATTATTTATCGATTCTCCCCTTTTTGTCTTCCTTTTGCATAGATTTCCTCAAATATTTATTTTGTGTTTTGTGCATTCTACATGCCATCTCAAGTTCCTTGTGGAATGATGTGGGAACTAAGCACATAGATGAGTGTGCGCTACACACCGCTGTACCCAGCCCTGTCACTCTGAGGTGACACACTGAGATCCAGAACACTTGAGTGATTTGCTCCAGGCCATGTGCTCAGAATGTGGCACAGATTAGATTAAAAACTCCATCTCCTCTCACTCCATCTAGTATTCCTTTTCCTACACCACAAAATTACCCCTCTGAGCGGTAAAAAAGGAAGAAAATTCACCCCAGAGGAAAAATGTCACTTGGGGCATGTAGCTTGATGCTTTTTAACAGGACAAGGCCAGCCTTACCTGTGCTAGACCAAACTGTCCCCACACTGAAGAAAGGCCCACACTCCTGGTCCCTGTCTGCTAAAGGTCGTTAACACCCTCTACTCACTGTATTAGCAGGAAAAATCACCTTACATTTCTCAAAACCCAATCCCAACACGTTCTTTTCATTTGTTTCTGTTGTTATTATTTAAAAAGAGACACAAAAGAAGTAGAAAATACCTCCTGATCTAATGAAAAATTGAGTCTTTAGAGGCAGTAAGGATGGGAGTTTAAAACACATGCATTTAACAGCTGACATTAAATTTTTTCTTAGGAAGGTGTGGTAAAGTATTTGCAAAAATGACCACAACACTTTCCCTGTCTCATACTCTTAACAACTGTCCCTTCTGGATTAGTGAAATTATATATACATAACACAGAGATACAGATAACAGGACAGCAAAGTCCAGAGGGAAGGGGGCGAGAGTTAGGGGGAGGGAGTAAAGGGGTGTAATGGGGGCATGTTGTTGGGAGGTGAGGGTGCTATATTGAGTGAGACACTTGAATTCATGTTAACATAATAAATTTTAAAAGTCAATTTTTAAAAAAAGACTTTCCCTTCCCATACTGGCTTTGGCCTTGATCACATGAACAGTTCTGGCCAATGAAATATTAGCAGTGATGACAAGCAGAGGCTTAAACAATCACTTATGCACTGTGGTTGTCTGGTACTCTGAGTCAGCCCTGGACCAGCTGGCTATAGGACAAGAGACTGGACAGAACACATTCAAACTGCCCCAACTGAGTGCCACGCACCCCAGAAAACCAGGCAGTGCCCCTACTCCTTTCAGATGAATGAAGTCATTCCAGATTATTCAGCCACCACCCAGGATCCAACGGACCAGATACTGAGAGCCCCGTGAACACCATCCCAGCCAGCCCAGATTAAAGCAATCCAGCTAGCCAAAAGAATAGCGAACTGAATAAAATGCTTTCTGTCTCCACCCACTCAATTTGGAGGTGATTTGGTATGCAACAAAAAATAACCAATACAGAAGAGAACTGGCTATTTCTATTTTTATGGAGCTCAGTGCATTTTTTTAATTTCCTTTGAGATTTAGCAGCATGGCAGATGTTACCTTCCAGGGCTGCCTGGTCTATACTTATAATGATTCATATAAGAAATAAAATTATATAACACATACTGACAATTATTTTTTGGTAATAAGATTGTTTTCTTTAAAATTCAGTCTTCTTCTATAACTATTTCCATATAAATTATGAAAATAAAAATGGGGATTATATAATTTATATGATGTTGACCCATATTAAATTGCAGTATTTGACTTATTTACCCTACAGAACCATTAGTTTCATATGGTTCAACATAATAATTCTCATGATGTGGTGGATACAGTTCTCCTTTAATAACTTGCTCTCAATATTCCATTTCAGGATTTAGGATAACAAAGAGAGAAAAACAAATACGTGATGCAGATCAGAGTTAGCAATGGGCCTCAGGACCAGATGAGGTCATAGGCCCCCTAAGTCTCTCGGAGAAGAGAATACACTTTTGAGAGTGAGTTAAAAGAGAAAGGTGAAGCCCTGCCCAGCCAGTTCAAGTTTTCTAGAGTGTTCAGAAGGTCATGGTGTCAGAATGAGCATGAGGTTACAATGTCAAGAACGAGGCCTCAGGTAAAGCTACTTACACTGTTTCTAGTTCAGATAAATCCATTTCTGTGGCTTACAGTATAACATTAGGCAAGTTTTTTATGGCCTGTCTGTAAAGTAGGGGTAATAATGCCTAACCTCCAGTGCTGTTGCAGAGATCTCAGCAGATAACATATGTTGACGACCTGGCACAGTTAGGGGCCCAGTATATTTTCGCTCCTTCCTCCTCAGTCTCTAAGAAAGTCAACACTTTAGAAAACCCTAGACTTCGAGTACGGGTATATGTCTCTGGTTCATGCATGGACTTTGGAACCACAATGCCTGTGCTCAGACCTCATTAGCCACGGAGACAATTAGCAAATTATGTAACCCCTCCATGCCTCAGTTTCCTTGCTATGAAAGGGTATAAGAGTACTGTGCACATCCTAAGGTTGTTGAAAAAATTAAATGAGCAAATATATATGTAGTGCTTAGAACACTGCCTGGCATATAGCAAGCACTGGATAACTGCTATTCCGTTAGTAATATAAGCAAATGGATTGGGATTGGAGAAAATTTTATTTTTAAAGTAAATCTAAGTTTCAGAAGTAGAGGAGAGAGGAAAAGGAAAGGAGGGAGGGGAGGAGGAAGGGGAAGGGGGAGGAGAAGGGGGAAGGGGAGGAGGGAGTGGAGGGTGGAGGGGTGGAGGAGAGGAGGAGAGAAGGGAGGAGGGAGGGGTGGGGAGGGGAGGGGGAGGAGAGGAGCAAGGGGAGGAAAAAATAGAAGAGAAAGGAGGGAGGAAATGGAAAAGGAAGAGAGAAAAAGAAAAAGGAAGTAAAAGATATTGGCTTTGGCTAGGAAAATAAGTGAAATCCTATAGGTCTGGGGACAATTCATAGATTAAACTAATTTGGTGGGAGCAAGAGCTCAGAGTGAGGTAACCAGAAGCCCACTCCTACTTCCTTTGTCACCACTGCCACCTTCCCTGCCCAGGCTCCTCTGGTCTCTATTCGGTCACTTTCTCTAGCCATGAATTCTCCTTCTTCTGTGTCCTTCCATGCCTTCCACACAACCTTCCTGTCCCGCAGGTCCCAGCACCCAGCCAGGATCCCAGGGCTGCTTTAGACAGGCACAATAATTGTGTTGTTCTCACCTGGCTTTTGATTACAATTCAGTTCCCAAAAAAGAAAAAAACCTTCTAAAAATATTTTATTTTTGATGCTTAGCATTCTCAAAGTTGCTTACAGACATTATCTCATCTATCTATCTTGAAAGTATGTGTCCCAATGACAGAGTGACCCCAAAAGCTATTTGTGCAGATGTGGGGGTTAAGACATGTGCTCGGGACCTTAAAGATGTCAATCCTGTCTATTTGGGATGAATGATGGATACTACCCTTAGCTATCATTAAGTGTCAAAAGCTTTCTCAATTAAAGAGGTTTTAAAAACTCCAACATTAAACAGCATTAAAAAACAAAGTTTCACATTAAGAAAAAAAAAGAATTGCTATCCAACAAAGAAAGAAAACATGAGGAATGACATGTTGGTGTTTTCTTTTAATTCCAAATTTTTACTTCTGAAACATATAGGATTTTATCTGCAGAGGAAGTACTGTATTCTCACATATTCCCAGAAAGTAAATATAGAGTCAACTTGCTCTTACTCCAAAGTCTATAAGATCCTTTTACACACACACACACACACACACACACACACACACACACTTCCCAATACTGCACACCAATTTGTTTCATGTGTAATGAGTAAAGCAGACATTCTGGAGAGGAGACTAATTATGCACAACTGGAACTGCCTGGCCCGACCCGGTGTCAGAAAAGAGAATGTTCGAGATAGGACGGAGCTCCGAGGTCCCCCTTCCCTTCTCCTCACAGCCCTGTTCCTGTCATCTCCTTCAGCATTTTAGCCACTGTCACTTTAGGACTCTAAAAATGTCTGAACTCATAACACGGGAGAATATTAACATTTTATTAACTTAGTAGAGGATTCCAGCCTAAACAGATTTTTTTTCTTTCTGCTGAACACATGTTTAAAAGATTATAGGGAAAAAAATTTTAACTTGAGCCTTCAGTTCCAATAAAGAATGACTCACTTGTCTATTTTCATAAGACACAAAGGTTGTTTCACTCTAACTACTCTTAGCCTCTAAATCTTTGTCATGTGCCTGTCCCTAAGTAGGTACTTGTAATTAATGTGCAACCCAAAACAAAAAGGAAATACTGACTACAGAGAACACAAGATAAAAAATTAAAATATTATATAGGGAGAAGGAAGAAGCCCACTGAAGGTGCTGTCTCGCCTTGAGACCAAAGTAAAGACTAAAAGACAGACCAAGGGCATGTGATGGGAGCCAGGCATCTACCAGGACAGCAGGGTCCAGCTGTCAGGGAGATGTAGAAAGACACAGGAACAGGCCATGGCTCCTGGCCTTTTCCTCCAAACACAAGCTTCTCTTTCTTTGTTAACTTGGCAAAACTCCTCGATCCCTGATGCAACAAAAACCATCCACTGATTAAGTGTGGCATATGGAACAATTAATTATCCTTTAACTAACAGGAAACAAAGAAAAATTGTCCTCTCTAAAAAGTGAACCTTATTGAAAAGCCCAAAGCCGTGCCTTAGTTTACACTGCTGATGGGGTTCCCAAACCTCTATCAAAAGAAGAAAAAAAAAACTGTAGCAACAACCAGGATAGTAACACAACAGCAACCTTCATAAAACTCCATTTTTCCCTTCCCTACCCACAGAACACCTGCGACAGGTCGGTCTGTCAGGCACACACACACGTAGACCCTTGGAGTCCTTCTGACGACACAACTGTAGTCTTACTGAAATGTCCTGAAATTCCCATGGCTAAACACGAGTACAGGAGCTTTGCACAGCAGGTGATCGCTTTAACCAATGCAATAATAATAAAGTAAAATCTTTCCACCCAACCAGGACAATCACCATGTTTTATTTAACTATAAGTTCAAAGGTCAAGAATGATGAAGTGACTGGGGAAAACATTCCTTTTTCTTTTTAAAAACATCTATTCTCCCTTTCCTGCTGCAACATATCATTTGATACCAAAAGCCACCCAATGGTATACTCACGTATTCTTAACTTAAAGGGGAAGTGTAAATGACAGTGCCCACAAAGTGGGAAGAGTGAGTGAAACCTATGAAATCGTGACACTGAGATTTTTCTTCCCAGGAATCACTTCCGGGTCAAGTAAGGGGCATTGCCATGGTTATCTTTTATGTTGGCTGTGCCTTTATCTGAAGCCTGACTTTACAGGCTCTTACTCGAGTTTTCAGCTTAACTAATCATCGTTCAGAAATCTTGATTCATATTACTGGTTACCTGCTTTCCATAGTTCTTTGCTACAAATATGAAAACTAGACTACGTACAGTTATTCCAGGTTGGTGGGATGTTCCAGCCAGATGTTTATAAACATTAGTTTCCCCCCCCCCCAAAACAAAAAATTCAAGCCATCCACAAATCTAATTGAAGAAAGTTAAAGATGGAGCTTTCAAGTAGAGGAGTAAAGAGATTATAAATAGAGCTGATCTGGGAGGAAGGCTTTCTTCTCTCTCTCTCTTGGCTTGCTTTATCTCAGGCAGTCAGCACCTTGAAACAGGCCAGGGGAAGACTCCCACATAGAGGGAGGCCCTTGGATGGCCAGTAAGAAAGAGAATAAGGTCTAGTGGGGAAAAAAAAGAACCTAACAGCCTGATTACTGCCACCACAGTCCAGGCTTCACGCTAATAGGTCAAAAGGCACCCTGAGGAACCTATAGGCCAGCCCACTTCGCCAAAGCAAGACACCAGGCAGCGACTTGGGACCATTACCCTTTAGTAATGCAGCATTTGTTGTTCTAGATAGACTGTCCTTGAACAAGTTTCGCTATGATTACAAATTTACTTAAGAGATATAGCTATAGATTTATTTGTAAAGGCTCTCCTTTGATTTGCGTGGTTAAAAGACACTCTGCTTCCCCTGTACAAAAAACACTGACCAATGTCCAACACTAGCTGAAAGCTCTGAGCTCCCAGACCCCTCTCCGGGAAGCCTGCGTCCTTCCACTCTCACCTGTGAGAGCACGCAGCATGCACATGGCAGAGCACAATCTACTTGTTCTCTAACGTATTTAATACCTTGTTCAGTGAACTTTATGATGTATAATACAAATGGAATAAAAATGACTGCAAAAACAATTGTTTTGATGAAAATTAGAGTGAATGACTTGAAAAGTGTAAAAGGTGAATCATTTTAAAACATGATTGAATTAAACTGGTACAAGATCAACTATAAAATACTGGTAGAAAAATCATGAAAACCTAAGGAATCCTATACTCGTATTGTCTCCCAGTGTATAAAATTATGCTTTGCTTTAAAAAAAACTGCACATTCTAGGAAATTCTAATCACAAGACTCATACTCAAAGAAAAGGCTTTGTCCCTACATAAAAGGTTGGCAGATAAAATAACAATTAAATTAAAATAAAATGTTTAAAAGAAATAAGCATTTTTAGCATTTTCTCCTTTGACTTTTATTTTTATCAATAAACTACAGTTAAAGAAGGCTTACCTGTATCTCTGAATCCACATGTCTCTGACTAGCTATGTCGCTGGGGCCCGACCGAGGACGGACTAGGACACAGCAGAAACCAGCCCTCAGCCGCCTGGAGCAGACGCAGAGACGTGCTGCTCGCATCTGTCTGCAAGAACGGGCTCTGTCTCGGGGCCCAAACATGCTGTTGATGGACAGCCGTCAGTACCTGGCTCTTCAGGGTCTGCCTCAGCATTAGAACCAAGGCCACATTCTTGTCAAAGTGACAACCACGTGATGACTGACTGAGGCTATGGTGCCAGCGCCTAGGCCTCGCAGGCTGAGGAACGGCTTCAGATGAGGATTCTTATGATGGAGGCCCCAGTGGGCAGGCAGACACCTGAACAGGCCCATTCCGAGTCGGATGGCTCACCCTGCCTGATTCTGCTTCCCCTTTCCCCATACAGCTAGAGGACCCCGAGAAACCTATAGCATGCCTACGTCCATCTTGATGTATGCTCCCTGGGAAACCAAACCAGCATGCTGGACACGAGGCCCAGCTAACACAGAATGGCCCATGCGTGTCCATGCTGGCTTCCTCTGTGCCAGGTGTTCTCACCATCCACTGCACTCATAACTGGAAAGAGGCACGAGATGGCAGTGAGTTCAGGACGATAAAGGAGCGATGTATCAATAGCTGACTTCCCACACAGGCAGAGTCGAGGTGCCCTGGGTGACTGCCCCCACGGACCGCTGGGGGCCCAGAGCTAGTGCTCAAGCTGCACTGAATATTGCGTACCACATCCTGCCAGAAGATTCGCAGGATACGAGTCAGGCTTTCTATCCAAGTACAAAGGATCAGTTTCATATATTCCATGAGAATAACCTTCGACAATTTCTTCCAAGTGGAGCTGAGAAGTGCTGGTTGTTCTCTCCAGACCGGCTGAGATCCTGACCACGACTAACCACCCAGGTCCGGCCACACCGTGCCAACCCCTCAGATACATGAATGGTATGTGGTAGCTGCTCCACAGGACTTGTCTCCCTTTCCCTATCAATTTCAGATATTAATGATATAATATCAGTTTAAATAGATGTATCATGGCCCCCAGAACAGAAAGAAATAAGACTCAACCGGGGGGAAAGGGTGCCTCGTCTCCGCCAAGGACTGAGTCAGACACAGCGAGGGGGAGGAAAAGATGGTGTGCACGGTCTGGTTCACTCTCCTCTCTCTCCTGGGCCTCTTCACACCTTGGCTAGGAGAAAGCCAAAAGCCAAAAATCAGAACTCCACAATTTATGCAGCACACTGGAATTGACGGAAGGCAGGTATGATATATTAGTACGGCCCAGGGCCTCCAGATTGAAGAGGAATCTGGCTCCTCTTGTGCAAAGACTAGCGTGGACTGCCAAAGAAATTAAATTTGAAGCTTAAAGACCTGTACATGCAAAACGTCCACCACTGATACTAAACTCCTCAAGTGTAAATCTCCGACTCTGTGAGAATGTGGGGACGTGGATTAGGCCCAAAAGATCTCTTTTGGAAATGTCCTTTGGAACAAGATAACCAGTTCTTTTCATCCAAAATTTTACTTTAAAACCTCATACTGAGATTAAAATTTAAAACAAGAATTGAGACAAGGGCTTCCTACTGCTACAATAATCACTAAAAAGGGAGATATTTAAGAAATTGAGTAAGGGTGTTTCATGATTTATGATTTTACTTGGTAACTATATTACATTTTTAAAGCCCTAAAACAAATGGTTCTCTGTACATAGTTTGAGTCAGCCATTGTGAAATCTATTTACTTGTAAGAAACTAAGATCAGGTTGAGCCAAGTTACTACACCAAAGTTAAATGCAGGAACATAATTTTGGGGGTGCCCCAAACTCTGCCAGAATAATTAATAACAAAGTCTCCTCCCCCCCCCACTTCTGCCTGATTCTAAAGCCATGTCCAGACTTTTGGGTATTTGTTACCAAAAACCTAGTACCCCAAATCCAGTACCAAAATCTGTATTAGTTTTCTATTGCTGCGTAACAAATTGCCCCGTTACTTAGTATCTTAAACAGAAAACATTTATAATCTCATGGTTTCTATGGATCAGTTATTCCAGAGCAGCTCAGCTGGATAGGTCTGGCTCTGGGTCTCCCATGAGTGTGCAATCCAGATGTTGACTGGGGATGCAGTAATCTGAAGGCTTGACTGAGGCTGAAGGATGCATCTCTAAAATGGCCCATTCACATGACTTTTTGGCAAGAAACTTCAGTACCTTACTGGTGCTCAGAAATAGGCCCCAGTGCCTCCCTACAAAGACCTCCCCATAGGGCTTCCTGAGTGCCAACTGGCTTCCCCAGAGAGAGTAATCCCAAAGAAAAGGAAACAGGGAGGAAGCCACATGTGTTTTAGTCTTCGAAGCTGCACACCAATTCCATGGTGCGCTATTTACTGAAAGGGAATCACTCAGGCCAGACTAGTATTGATATATTTTTTAGGAGAGGGATAAGGAATGGAGGAATGAAGCTTTCTCTCCTGAAGGAGAGCAATATCAACATAATTTTTTAACATACAGGGGTAACTTGAGATACGAACAGACCAACATACAAATTTTTAAGATACAAGCTGCGACTCGGTCCGTATTTTTGTTCAAGATCCAAGCGAAATTCCAAGATACAAGTCGTGACTCGGGAAGCTGCTGCTAGTTGGCGCGTTGGCACATGGGTACAGTTTTGGCAGTTTGATATACGAGTTGACTGACTTATGAGCTCAGTTACGGAACAAATTAAAATTCTTATCTCAAGGTACCACTGTACCTTAAAGCCACTTCAGAAGAGAATTAGGTTTAAAACAGCAACTTATATATCATTATTTAGTGATTTCATCCTTATATTGAGCAAGGGTCAGTACCACATGTTAAGACTACAAAACAAATAAAGACAGGGCTCTCCTAAATCACCTTCAAGTTCAACATACCCTTCCTTAAAACCACGAAGAGATACTACCACACCCCAATTTAGAATGACTAAGATGTTTTAAATTAAATGTTGATAATAATGAATGTCTGAAAGGATGCTGGTGGAATGCCAAATAATATCGTGTCTGCTGAAAACAGTCTGGCGGCTTTTTGTAAAGTTAGACACTGCCACATGACCCAGCAGTGCTACTCCGAGGTACTCAGCCAAGTGAAGTAAAAATTTACATTCACAAGAAAATGGTATGTGGGTTGTATTTGGATATATACACATATACGTATATGTGTATATGTAAATCTTATACTAAATCTTTTCATATATATGCATATACACATGCATACATGTAAACATGTAAAACAAATACATGAAGAGGTTTTTTAGAAGCAACTGATTCACACAATTATAGAAGCAATCAGGTCCAAAATCCATGGTGTAAGCTAGAAGATTGGAGACTCAGGAGAGCCAGTGTTCCAGTGTGAGCCCAACGTCCATCTGATGCAGAACCAGGAACAGCCAACATTGCAGATGAAGTCCAAAAGCAGTCTGCTGGAGAAGTCTCACCAGGGGCTGGGGGTTAGGAGTGAAGTGATAGAGCAGGAGTGGTCAACCTTTTCATACCTACCGCCCACTTTCGTATCTCTGTTAGTAGTAACATTTTCTAACCGCCCACCGGTTCCTCAGTAATGGTGATTTATAAAGTAGGGAAGTAACTTTACTTTATAAAATTGATAAAGCAGAGTTACAGCAGGTTAAAGCATATACTAATAATTACTTACCAAGTACTTTATATCAGATTTTCACTAAGTTTGGCAGAATAAATCTTTATACAACAACTTACTATAGTTAAATCTATCTTTTTATTTATACTTTGGTTGCTCCGCTACCACCCACCATGAAAGCTGGAACGCCAACTAGGGGGTGGTAGGGACCAGGTTGATTACCACTGTGATAGTCTTTTTGTTCTACTGAAGCCTTCAACTGTTTGGAAGAGGCCCACCTATTTTATGGAGACTGATCTGCTTTACTCAAAGTCCACTTAGTTAAAATGTTAATCTCATCAAAATCACCCTCACGGAAACACCCAAAATGATATTTGACCAAATAACTGGGCATTTCATGGCTCAATCAGGTTCATACCTAAAATTAACTACTATATGAGTATTTTTTTTTAATAAATTTTTATTAATGGTAATGGGATGACATTAATAAATCAGGGTACATATATTCAAAGAAAACATGTCTAGGTTATTTTGTCATCAAATTATGTTGCAAACCCCTCGCCCAAAGTCAGATTGTCCTCCGTCACCCTCCATCTAGTTCTCTGTGCCCCTCCCCCTCCCCCTAACTCTCTCCCTCCCTCCCTCCCATGTCCTCCCTCCCCCCCCACCCTTGGTAACCACCACACTCTTGTCCATGTCTCTTAGTCTCATTTTTATGTTCCACCAATGTATGGAATCATGTAGTTCTTGTTTTTTTCTGATTTGCTTATTTCACTCCTTATAATGTTATCAAGATCCCACCATTTTGCTGTAAATGATCTGATGTCATCATTTCTTATGGCTGAGTAGTATTCCATAGTGTATATGTGCCACATCTTCTTTATCCAGTCTTCTATTGAAGGGCTTTTTGGTTGTTTCCATGTCTTGGCCACTGTGAACAGTGCTGCAATGAACATGGGGCTACATGTGTCTTCACGTATCAATGTTTCTGAGGTTTTGGGGTATATACCCAGTAGAGGGATTGCTGGGTCATAAGGTAGTTCTATTTGCAGTTTTTTGAGGAACCACCATACTTTCCTCCATAATGGTTGTACTACTTTACAGTCCCACCAACAGTGTATGAGGGTTCCTTTTTCTCCACAGCCTCTCCAACATTTGCTATTACCCGTCTTGTTGATAATAGCTAATCTAACAGGAGTGAGGTGGTATCTCATTGTAGTTTTGATTTGCATTTCTCTAATAACTAATGAAGCTGAGCATCTTTTCATATATCTGTTGGCCATTTGTATCTCTTCCTGGGAGAAGTGTCTGTTCATGTCCTCTTCCCATTTTTGTATTGGATTGCTTGTTTGTTTGTTGTTGAGTTTTATGAGTTCTTTGTAAATTTTGGATATTAGGCCCTTATCTGAGCTGTCGTTTGAAAATATCAGTTCCCATATAGTTGGCTGTCTGTTTATTTTGATATCAGTTTCTCTTGCTGAGCAAAAACTTTTAATTCTGATGTAGTCCCATTCATTTATCTTTGCCTTCACTTCTCTTGCCATTGGAGTCAAGTTCATAAAATGTTCTTTAAAACCCAGGTCCATGATTTTAGTACCTATGTCTTCTTCTATGTACTTTATTGTTTCAGGTCTTATATTTAGGTCTTTGATCCATTTTGAATTAATTTTAGTACACGGGGACAGGCTGTAGTCGAGTTTCATTCTTTTGCATGTGGCTTTCCAGTTTTCCCAACACCATTTGTTGAAGAGGCTTTCTTTTCTCCATTGTGTGTTGTTGGCCCCTTTATCAAAGATTATTTGACCATATATATGTGGTTTTATTTCTGGGCTTTCTATTCTGTTCCATTGGTCTGAGTGTCTATTTTTTTGCCAATACCATGCTGTTTTGATTATCGTGGCCCTATAATATAGTTTAAAGTCAGGTATTGTAATGCCCCCAGCTTCATTCTTTTTCCTTAGGATTGTTTTGGCTATTCGGGGTTTTTTATAGTTCCATATAAATCTGATGATTTTTTGTTCCAGTTCTTTAAAAAATCTCATAGGGATTTTGATGGGAATTGCATTAAATTTGTATATTGCTTTGGGTAATATGGCCATTTTGATTATATTTATTCTTCCTATCCAAGAACAAGGAATATTTTTCCATCTCATTGTATCTTTTTCGATTTCTCTTAACAATGCTTTGTAATTTTCATTATATAGGTCCTTTACATTCTTTGTTATGTTTATTCCTAGGTATTTTATTTTTTTTGTTGCAATCGTGAAGGGGATTATTTTTTTGAGTTCGTTTTCTAATATTTCATTGTTGGCATATAGAAAGGCTATGGACTTTTGTATGTTAATTTTGTATCCTGCGACCTTACTGTATTGGTTTATTGTTTCTAATAATCTTTTTGTGGAGTCCTTCGGGTTTTCGATGTATAGGATCATATCATCAGCAAAAAGTGATAGCTTTACTTCTTCTTTTCCGATATGGATGCCTTTTATTTCTTTGTCTTGTCTGATTGCTCTGGCCAGAACTTCTAGCACCACATTGAATAAGAGTGGAGAGAGTGGACAACCCTGTCTTGTTCCTGATTTAAGGTAGAAAGTCCTCAGTTTTATGCCGTTTAATAGGATGTTGGCTGATGGTTTATCATATATGGCCTTTATCATGTTGAGATATTTTCCTTCTATACCCATTTTGTTGAGAGTCTTAAACATAAAATTGTGTTGTATTTTATCAAAAGCCTTTTCTGCATCTATTGATAAGATCATGTGGTTTTTGTTCTTTGTTTTGTTGATATGGTGTATTACGTTAACCGTTTTGCGTATGTTGAACCATCCTTGAGATTCTGGGATGAATCCCACTTGATCATGATGTATTATTTTTTTAATATGTTGTTGTATTCGGTTTGCCAGTATTTTGTTTAGTATTTTAGCATCTGTATTCATTAGAGATATTGGTCTGTAGTTTTCTTTCTTTGTGCCATCCTTGCCAGGTTTTGGTATGAGGGTTATGTTGGCCTCATAAAATGTGTTTGGAAGTATTGCTTCTTCTTCAATTTTTTGGAAGACTTTGAGTAGAATAGGAACCAAGTCTTCTTTGAATGTTTGATAGAATTCACTAGTATAACCGTCTGGGCCTGGACTTTTATTTTTGGGGAGATTTTTAATAGTTTTTTCTATTTCCTCCCTGCTGATTGGTCTGTTTAGGCTTTCTGCTTCTTCATGACTCAGTCTAGGAAGGTTGTATTGTTCTAGGAATTTATCCATTTCTTCTAGATTGTTGTATTTGGTGGCATATAATTTTTCATAGTATTCTACAATAATTCTTTGTATTTCTATGATGTCTGTGGTGATCTCTCCTCTTTCATTTTGGATTTTATTTATTTGAGTCCTGTGTCTTTTTTCCTTGGTGAGTCTTGCCAAGGGTTTGTCAATTTTGTTGATCTTTTCAAAGAACCAGCTCCTTGTTTATTGATTTTTTCTATAGTTTTTCTGTTCTCTATTTCATTTATTTCTGCTCTGATTTTTATTATCTCCTTTCTTCGGCTGGTTTTGGGTTGTCTTTGTTCTTCTTTTTCTAGTTCCTTAAGGTGTGAAGTTAAGTGGTTTACTTCGGCTCTCTCTTGTTTGTTCATATAGGCCTGAAGTGATATGAACTTTCCTCTTATTACTGCTTTTGCTGCATCCCAGAGATTCTGATATGTCGTATTTTCATTTTCATTTGTCTGTATATATCTTTTGATTTCTGCACTTATTTCTTCTTTGACCCATTCATTTTTTAGAAGTATGTTGTTTAGTTTCCACATTTTTGTGGGTTTTTCCCCCTCTTTTTTGCAGTTGAATTCTAGTTTCAAGGCTTTATGATCAGAAAATATGCTTGGTACAATTTCAATTTTTCTAAATTTGCTGATATTGTCTTTGTGGCCCAACATATGGTCAATTCTTGAGAATGTTCCATGTACACTAGAGAAAAATGTATACTCTGTCGCTTTGGGATGAAGTGTCCTGTAGATGTCTATCATATCCAGGTGTTCTAGTATTTCGTTTAAGGCCACTATATCTTTATTGATTCTCTGTTTGGATGACCGATCTAGAACCGTCAGCGGTGTATTGAGGTCTCCAAGTATGATTGTATTTTTGTTAGTTTTTGTTTTAAGGTCAATAAGTAGCTGTCTTATATATTTTGGTGCTCCTTGGTTTGGTGCATATATATTAAGGATTGTTATGTCTTCTTGATTCAACTTCCCCTTAA
The DNA here is from genome assembly GCF_036850765.1 of Saccopteryx bilineata. NCBI lineage: Eukaryota > Metazoa > Chordata > Mammalia > Chiroptera > Emballonuridae > Saccopteryx > Saccopteryx bilineata. Next base: position 199,472,843 of record NC_089490.1, on the reverse strand, counting down.
TCATTATGAAATGACCATTTTTGTCTCTGAGTACTTTTTCTGTCTTGTAGTCAGCATTATTTGATATGAGTATTGCTACGCCTGCTTTTTTTTGGGTGTTGTTTGCTTGGAGTATTGTTTTCCAGCCTTTCACTTTGAATTTGTTTTTATCCTTGTTGCTTAGATGTGTTTCTTGTAGGCAGCATATAGTTGGATTTTCTTTTTTAATCCATTCTGCTACTCTGTGTCTTTTTATTGGTAAGTTTAATCCATTTACATTTAGTGTAATTATTGACACTTGTGGGTTCCCTACTGCCATTTTATAAATTGCTTTCTGTTAGTTTTGTATCTAGTTTGATTCTTCTCTTTTGTTTTTCTATCATTTGTTTTTGTTTGTTTGTGTTCCATACTTCTTTCCTCTCTTGCTACCTTTTTTAAGTCAAGTGTTTTTGTGGTGGTTTTTTCAAGGGTGGTTACCATTAAGTAATGAAAAGGGTACCTACCATATTCATTGTAGTACCCTATCTTATAAGTATTTCTGCACTTCATCATCCTTTGCTACTGTTAATCTCCATCCTCTCCCCCCTTTTTTTCCTTTGTTGTCACAGTTTAAGTTTGGTTTTATTGTGTTCTTGGTGGAGCTGTTACTTGTGGTGTTGTTTTCTTTTGTTCTTTGAATCTGGTTGGAAAACCCCCCTTAGTATTTCCTGGAGTGGGGGCTTTCTGTTGATAAATTCTCTCATCTTTTCTGTATTTGTGAATGTTTTTATATCTCCTTCATACTTGAAGGATAGCTTTGATGGGTATAGTATTCTTGGCTGAAAGTTCCTCTCTTTCAGGGCTTTAAATATTGGGGTCCACTCTCTTCTAGCTTGTAGAGTTTCTGCTGAGAAATCTGATGATAATCTAATAGGCCTTCCTTTATATGTTGTACTCTTCTTTTCCCTGGCTGCCTTGAGAATTTTTTCTTTGTCATTGTTTTGTGTCATCTTTATTATGATGTGCCTTGGAGTGGGTTTGTTGGGGTTAAGAAAACTTGGTGTTCTGTTTGCTTCTTGAATTTGAGGCTTTAGTTCCTTCCACAGGCTTGGGAAGTTCTCGTCTATTATTTGTTTGAGTATATTCTCCATTCCATTTTCTTTCTCTTCTCCCTCTGATATACCTATTATTCTTATGTTATTCTTTCTGATGGAGTCAGACAATTCCTGTAGGGCTTTCTCATTTTTTATTATTTTTGAGTCTCTTTCTTCTTCTCTCTGTTGTGCCTCAAGTTGTTTGTCTTCTATTTCACTAATCCTATCTTCAATCTGGGCTGTTCTGTTAGCTAAGCTTGTTACCTCGTTTTTCAGCTCGTGAATTGAGTTTTTCATTTCTGTTTGATTTGTTTTTATAGTTTCAATTTCCTTGGTAATATATTCTTTGTGTTCATTGAGTTGTTTTCTGATCTCCCTATATTGCCTTTCTGTGTTTTCTTGTATATCTCTGAGTATTTTTAAGATTTCTATTTTAAATTCTCTGTCATTTAGCTCCAAGGCTTCCAATATGTTAAGTCTTTTCTCCATAGATTTTTCCACATCTATTTGTGTTACCTCTCTTTCTTTTGTATCCATAATATTCGATTTTCTCTTTCTTATCGGCATCTGAGGGTGGTCTTATTGATAGCACTAATTAGAATTAATAAAGAGTAAAAAGAAAAAAAAAAAAGGGTAAAACACCCCACAAAAAAAACAGTAATAATTTATTATTTCCCCCTTTTTTTTCTCTCTTCTCTTTCCCTCCTCTCCCCTCCTCAGGGAAATATCGTGCCTATAATGGAGGGCCTGATTTGGGGTGAAGAGTTCAAGGGGCAAAAAAAGGGAGTAGGGACCTACTAAATGCAAAAAAAAAAAAGGAAGAAAATCTTAGACAAGCATAAGATGATTTGCTTGTAAGTGATGGTCAACTAAGAGATATAATGAGAGGGATAAGAGGGAATCAGAAAAAAGGACCAAAAAAGAATAATAAAGAAGAAAAAATAAAAATAATAAGTAAAAATCTGTTGTATTAAGTGGAGCGAAGACTAAATACAATGGAGACCTTGGGTTGGGAGGACCCAAAATGCCACAAAAAGAAACAAACAAGAGAAAAAAAATATAAAAACAAAAGCAAAAAAGAGAAATAAAGCCAAAAAAAAAGCCTTGAGTCCCAAATTAACTAATTTGTTCGTGATTGAGGATTATATGGGAGGAAAGTAAAATGAGAAAAGAAAAAATGAATAGAAAGGAAAAAAATAAGAAAAAGAGAAAAACGAAGGAAGAAATAAAATAGGAGGAGAAAAAAACAAAATAAAGCAAGACAAAAAAAAAACAAAAGAGGAGAGAGTGAGAGTTAAGTGTTTTGGAGTATAACCTTAAAGGAGGGTGAGGATGAAGAAGAAAAATAAAATGCAACACTCATGGGTAGTGTAGTTCAAGAAAGGGGAAGCATAAGATGGGCAGAGAATAGAAGGACCGAGGTGGAGGAAATAAAGGCAAAAAGATAGAAGAAACAAACAACAACAACAACAACAGCAAAAAATTAGTGGATCAAGTTGCAAAGTCTGTGGGTTTTTCTTGATTTTGAGAGGTTAACTTCTTCCTTTTTCTTTTCTCTCCCTCTTCCTAGTCGGTGACTCTGTACCCCAGGCTCTGCCCCTGTGTCACTCTTAGGTAGGGATTTGTAGTTGATGGGATTCTATGGCAATGTCATATAATTGGCTTTAGTCTTGCTGGAAGTAAAGGCTTGTTGGCGTTTGCAGGGTCCAACGATGAGAGAGTTTGCTTTCCTGGATTCTCTCTCCTAGTCCCCCCTTTCTGAATTAGCAGCCTGGTGATCCAGCTATAAGGCTGCAACTGCTTCTGCCTGGGGAGTAAGAGGCTCAAAGAGCTGGGAAATCCCCACTCTATCCCCACTCAGTGCAAGGCTTTGGGAAAGGCTCTGACAGTCAGGGCCTCCAGTGTAATCAGGCGGGGGTGGGAGTCAATTGTTGTCAAGGTGACTGTTCAGCGCCTATCATTTAGTTGGACCTCTCAACCCAGGCTTTCCACACTTTGTAGCCTGTTTTTGCAGAGAAGAAGAGGCACTAGTCTCTGCTTACGACTAGTGTAGTATAGACCTTATTATCTGCCAAGTCCTTTTTGTTAGCATTTATTCCTGAATATGGAGGCTCTATCAATCAGAAGTTGCCCCCGCCCCTTTAGCGAGAGGCACTAAAAAATATCACGCCTCTTGTCTTGGATCGCTGAACTGAGAGAGATCTTATCAATTAGAACCGAGGGTGCGCAGATTTTATGGGTTAAGCTAATTTCAGTGATTGGGTCGCAGCTGTGTTTCCGAAGGTATTTTAGGCTGCCTGCGCGCGCCCCTCCCCCAACGCTTGATTGTTAGCTTGAATGGCTGGGTGAGGTGCCCCGCCCACGGAGAGAATCTCCCAAGCCACTCCCGCTCGCCCAGCCGCTGGCGGCTGGACCGCACCAGGCGCAGGATAATGGAGCCCCCTGGGTGTGCGGGCCAGTAGGGCGCCCTGGGCGCGTGGAATGCCTAAGGCACGCGCACGAATGGGGCGCTCCGGGCACCGGTGGCCGGCGACCCCCACTCGCAGTGTGCGGGCCGCTGGGAACGTCAGCGGTGCTCAATCGGACCGGGCGCACGCGCGGTGGCTCGTGGCGGCCGCTCGCGGTGGCAGTTCGCGGGGGGGGGGGGGGGGGGGGGGGGGGGGGGGGGCTCGCGGCAGCTCGCGGTGGCGGTTCGCGGGGGTTCGCGGCAGCTGGGGGGGGGGGCTCGCAGCGGCTCGCGGTCGGCCGCTCGCGGCGCTTGTGGTTCCCAAGTATATGGGCTGACTCACCGCAGGCGCACTCCCTGGCGGCTTGAATGAGCGTCGCTGCGGTAGCTTCCTCCACACCCTCGTCTCTCAGATTCAAGTGATAACAGTCCTTTTACTTTCAGTTTGTGTGGAACTCCGGAATGCTCCGAGGATAAATTTTTCTGTTTCTAGTTGATAAATTTGTTGTGATTTAGGGGAGAGCTGTCGGACGCGCTTCTCACGGCGCCATTTCCGTGACGTCACTCTGGATAAACTACTATATGAGTATTTATAGCAACTTTATTCATAATCTCCAAAATCTCGAAACAATTCAAATATCCTTCACCTGGTGAACTAACAACCAACTGTGATACATCTATATAATGAAGTGCCATTTACCAGTATAAATGAATTAATTACTGATATACACAACCACATAAAAGAACCTCAAGTGCATTGGGCTAAGTGAAAGAAGCCAACTCAAAATTCTATCTACTGGGTAACTGAACTTCTATGACATGCTGGAGAAGGCAGAATGACAGGGGCAAAGAAATAATCAGAGGAACATTGTAACCATAAAAGGGAACAGAATTCTGGGAGGTAATGCAGTGCTTCTCTGCCCTGATAATGGTGGTGCTTACATGACTGTATGTGTCGCTGAGAACTCAGAGAAATGTGCACTCACACTAAAGGGTGACTTCTACTGTATGGAAATTGTACCTAAAATAAATGAAAAAACCAAATCAGCCATTTTCTTCCTCATATATAAGGAACTGTGTTGTGCACACTCAAGAAACCACATTCTGAGTAAATGGCAGCTATGGATAAATACTAAACATCAGTCAACAGCTATCTGTTCTTGTTTATACATTTCACCCAAATGGCCTCTTGCCAACCATTCATGTAAAAAGCCTCACTGGTTACATGAAGACATCCCCTAGGCCTCTGCTTAGCTTAGACAAAATCCTAGCCTATCACTTCTAATCAGCCGTCACTTAAAAAAATAAAAACAGCACACACGACAGCAACCAAGGAGTCTAAGACTTCATTCACATTGGAAGAAAAGTAAAGATTCACCTCCAAAATGGTGACTCCTGGCTTCTGAAAATTAACCAGAGCTGTTGATGAAAAATAGTCAAACTCCACAGGAAACCCACAGAACTGGCAAACTAAAGAGACCAATACTGCTCCCTGAACAACTTTTAATCACGATCCCTCAAGAACTCAAGGCCAAAGCTAACATACCATCCATCCTCGGCGAAAACCTCACCATGACCCACGTATACACTCGGGCATCTTTCAGAGGCACTGGCCTACTTGTCCCTAATAAACCAACAAACCGCTATGCAGCTCGCATTGAGAAATAGAATCTAATAATCTGAAACTCAAAAATGCCAATGGAAAAGGAAAAATATATCCACACAAATAACTTTAAATGATTGCACATCAGCGGAGAAAAATGAAGTTGCCAGCAATTGGACTGAAGCCCAAAACAGTGCGGCTGGAAACTTGGACTCAGCTGGTGGTGTGAATCAAAGAAGGATGACAGTTCTCTGTGTCATGACAGCCTTCCCTCCGGCTTCCTCACCAAGATGCCCGAACGAAAGCTTGTCAAACCATCCTTGGCAAACCAGCTCGAGAATTTCCTCTGAAGACTCAACGACCTGCCCGTAGTGGGCTTTCCTATCTTGTGGAGGCTCAGTGCCCCTCAACAGGCCTGTCTCTACTAATATTTCTCTGCGGTTTGCCCTGTACACTTCCAAAATGTGTCTCTAATGGCTGATACAAGAATTACTCTTTCTAGTAGTCAGAACCAAATAGTGACATCCTGTCTCTCATTTGAGCAAATTCATCAAAGATCTTCAATTTAGTCACTCTTCTCTTCAAATTCTCTCTGGCCTGGGCCTTTGTGCTGCGTAAGTGAAAGAATCTAGAGTGTCACACAGACAGTATGGGAATCATATCACTGCTTTCAAATAGTATCAAATGTACTTCTTAGATTAGGAGAGCAAGACTCCAACAGAAAGGCCTTTTAATAGTCTTTAACACGCTTTCGAAATATTATGATCTCAAAGAAACGTGCTACGGAAAACCTTCTACCAGTATTTTTAATCAACTTGATTGAATCATTATTTCTATCCAATAAAATTCATCCGCTTTAATGGTCTACACAGGGTGGGGAAAAAGTAGGCTGACAGTCGTTCATATAGAAAATAATACAATAATTAGTAAATAAATATAAGAATAAAATCTGTGTTTTACGTACTCAGAACTGTAACCTACTTTTGCTTTACCCTGTATAATTCGATGTTTTAACAAATGTAGAGCCATGTAATGGCCAAGAAAATCAGGACACACATTTCCATCACCCCACAAACACCCCCTCCCCCGGGCTCGTTACAGAAGATTAGTAATTCCCGATCTTCGTTATGTCACTGTCTTGCCTTTCTAAGATTTCATATAACTAAAATCCCATGTTCCCTTGTCTCTTGTACCTTGTGATATTTATGTTGTTGTGTGCATCGCTGATTTGTTTCATTGTATTGTTGAGTAGTATTTCGTCATGTGGATATACCACACTCTCTGTATATATTCATTCGTTGTTGATTGACATTTGGATTATTTCCAGTTACTTTATTGTAAGTAAAGTAGATATAAATATCCACAATAGAGTTGTGCATTGACATATATTTTTATTTCTCTTGGGTAATAGGTAGGAAACAAACTAGCAAGTCATATGATAACTGCAGACATTTTAAACTTAAGTCATTCTAATGGGTGGGTAATGGCATTTAATTGTGGCCTTATATTTCTCTATATAATTATATTTAGCATATTTCCATGGCATGATTGTCACTGATAGAGGTTTTTGGTAAAACATCTGTGCAAATAGTTGCCCATTTATTTACCCAAATATTACAATTTTATCAGTTACTCAAATCTTTATTAAAATGAATTTTCTGCTATGCAATGATTATCCCTGATAAGTTATTGATTGGCAGAAAAAAGCAACATGCAGTCATCACATGAGGTTAGATTACATTTATGACCAATAAGCCAAGGATCTAAGATCTTTTTGTAAGAAAGATGGCCACAGAGAGCAGGGCCCAGCCCCCAGCAGCACAGCTCACCCCCAGCACCCCTGCCCTTGGGGTGGAGCAGCAGCACCAGCACCCATGTGTGCACAAATGGAAGCCACACCCTCACTGCTGGCCGCTCTGAAAGAACTTAAACTAACCACCTCTTTACGCCTATTTTCTCCCCCCCCCCCCCCGCCAAAAAATAAGATCTTCTGGTTCTTGCATTAAACAGCATCAGCAAGACCGCAAGCACATCTGGGGAAGAACCCAGAGTCAGCGCCCAGGAGTCCTTGGTCAGCATCTCTGCCTCTGCTTTTCCAGGACAGCCCCCCTGTCCTCAGTCTACCCACTGACTCAGACACTGATGTGAGTGGCTTTAGGTGAATTTTGTCTGAGGACAAACACAAGCCCACTTCGCTCACACTACCTTTGGGATGCTCTCTAGGACTCAGGTAACGTAGTCCACTAGTGAAGTGGGAAGGAAAAACAAGCTGCTTGTGGAAGAGGACCGTGGAGCCAAGGAAGCAAATGAAAAGCAAAGACGGAGGTGAGATCAGATCGCAGGTCACCTGCACAACCCCAGAGAAGCAAGCGCAGGGCGACCACCCCATGGGAAGCGAGCCCCGGCAAGGGAGTGCAGAGGGGGCGATGCCTGAGAGGCGTGACAGACCCGCAATGGACCTGACCTCAGTACCAACCGGGTCAACGAGCAGGCAAGCAGCCTCACACCCCACTCCTCCCCGGCTGACACGTGATGGAGGGGGTCTTGGACACGTTGTGTCTGAGGGCGCAGAGGACAGACCCTCACATACCAGAAGGACACCCACCAGTATAATCACTCTGGGAGTCAGCATCATACTAGGGAGCAAGCTCTTCAAATTCTAAGACATGTCTCTTCCAGAAGAAATTCCACTTACATTAGTTTATCCTAAGGAAATAATGAAGTACAGGTTCATTGCAGAATAATTTACAACAGAAAAATAAAAAACTGTATACAGATTAAACAAGCCAACAAGATGGCATATTAATTAAATCATGAAACATCTATACCATGCAATTCTCAAAACCAGTAAAAACATGAAATAGAAGACAACTGAAGATTGAGAAGAGGTCCGTGATATCTTTGTAAAGTAAAAAGGCAGGTTATAAAATAATGTAAGTGGCCTGACCTGTGGTGGTGCAGTGGATAAAGCATCGACCTGGAACAATGAGGTCACAGGTTCAAAACCCGCACTAGCCTGTTCAAGGAACATATGGGAATTAATGCTTCCTGCTCCTCCCCCTTCTCTTTCTCTCTCTCTCTCTTTCTCTCTCTCTAAAAATGAATAAATAAAATCTAAAAAGTAATAATAAATAATAATGTATGTGGTATGCTCTTGCTTTTCTAAAATACACATACATACATGCACGTCCATTCCTACCCAGCCACACAAACATACTACTAAAGAATAAACAGTGTACACTCTTGCGAAAGTCACCTACCTCTGGGTTATAAGCATCCTGCAGTTTTATTTGGGCTCTTCTTTCAAGTAGGACATATCAAGTTCCCAAGGAAGAGGCTAGAAAAGTTCTATGTTGGCTGGTTGTTGCTTTGCTGAGTGAAGCACTCCAGCTCAGGGAAGAGTCGCAAAGCTTAGGGCTGTAGAGGGAGACCCCATGGGGGAGGTGAGGGGTGTAGCTTGTGGAGAAAGAGAAATGGAACAGCTCACAAGAGAAACAGGGCAAGAGAAGAAAGATGATGAGAGTGTCTTAAGAAGCGGTGCACTGGGGTATGAGATGGAACTGCTCTCTGTCATCTCACGGGAATTTCAGGAAATGCAACAGCACTTGACAATCCTTTCAGAACCGGCTTTGCGGCGGAGCTTGAGGAAGTGTTGCTTATTGGATTTGTTGATTTGTTTTGATGGTGATTTTGGCAACGCAAGAAAATGCTGAGCCTGGCCTCTGGAGGCAGGGGGCTATTTTTATTTCATATAGGCAAAGACCAGGCTGGACCCATATGGCAAGGCAAAGCTCTGGACACCAATTCAAAGAGAAAGGAGAACAGATGGGACCTAAACACCGCTAAGCAAAATGTTCATCTTCCCCTGCAAGCCATGGCAGATCCGCCGTGAAAGTGACATAGAAGGTGACAGAGAGCAGAAACTCACACAGGAAAGGCAGCTGGCATTGGCGATGGCCAGCACCAGATGTCAGAGACTAAGTCGCCGTAGACTCGAGTTCAGGATGAGAAATTCAACTCAGGTCAGCACAAGGTGAGAATGTCCAGGTGACAGAGGTGAGTAGGAATTGGGAGCCCCGCCCCTGCAGGGGACGGGATGATACAACACTGAGCCAAATATTTTAGTATGGAATTTTTAAAAAGAAAACCAAATCATTTGGACACTAGGGCACCAAAAACAAGGACAATCTTTATTCAGGCCTTGTCATTGAGTTATAGTTAGAGGTCTCATTAATCTCCCCAGACTTATGCAAGGCTTGTACCTAGAATGTAAACTAGTGCTGACTAGAACCCATGGTGGGGAAGGGGGTGGTAGCAGCATATTAGGAGAAATGTGAGTTGTGGAAGCCAGGAAAACTATTACACTGCTCATCAATCATGAACTTCTAAAACCAAAGAACTTTACTCAAAGGTCAAATTCCATTTCAAAAATAAACTTTGTGTACTGAAAACAAATAAATTGCCAGTTATTTCAAGATTCTGGAGTTCTCCTGCAGTTTAGTTCTAACCAGGACAGCATTTACAGCTACAAAAGCAGCCAGACTTTGCGCCCCGCCCCCAGCCATAGAGACCTGAATCCGCACTGGGGGAGGCAAACTGAGCCTCACATAAGACTCCAGGTTGGGACGCAGACATCACAAGATCTTTCCCTGTGGAAAAAGGGAAAAAGTAGAGGCTGGTGTAGGTATCAGCAAGGCTAAAACAGAACACCTCACCAGTCATCTTACCCCTGTTTTCCCTAAAAAGTACACCAAGGAAAACACAGAAGAAAGAAAAACACTATGGTATCTTGTTGACATGGATTCACAATGCTCCTATGCCCTATAGTCTGCAACTTCCAGTGAGCCCTGATCTCTTGGAAAACCTAGAAACAAGGGGGGGAAAATCCAAGCCCACCAGAATGAATGTCCTTATGACTTCACGCCAGGCAGCCCACTCACGGGAAGGGTGAGGAGGCTCCCGGTCTTAGATAGGTCACAGCGTGCTGTCTCGCACATGACTCTGCAATAAAATCCAGACCTGTGCGCTCTGTGGCGGGTACCAGTTCTGTGAGAAGAGGTGCTGCTTGCTGGTGTGAACTACGCAAGTTCAGAGTTAAATCCTCAGAATCCAGAGAGATTTCAACCTGTTCATGAAAAAAGGGACAGTGATCAAGGGGCCCCGAAAACGAAACGAAGACGCTAAGGCCGCCTCCAGAGTGATGCTTCAGTAAGTGACTTGCACCAGCGCTGACCACGAGGTCGCAGCCCTCTGAGTAGGTGCCCCTGGGATGCAGGCCACACAGGGAGGCTGGAGGGAAGCTCCCCACTACCCCACCGGGGAGCTGTGGCACTGGTAAGAGTAGGGACTACGTCTGAGTCATCACTGCGAACCTGACCCTGACACCAACCCAGTGCTTAGCAAATCATACTGAGCACATGAGTTCATGTAGACGTGAACAGGTGAGGCTCTGGGCGGAGATGGATTAAGTAACGGAGAAGAGGGCAGTGTGAACAGCAAGCCTGCCCCACAGGTCACGCAAAGGCATTCGGACCCCACGGCCCCCTCTAACAGAGAGGATGCCCTCTGCTGCCCAGGAGCCCCAGCAGCGCACGCGCGTGCACACACGCACACCTGGAGCACTTCAGTCCTGGCTCCCATTCCTGCCGAGCAGAGCCGCTCTGTGGCCTCCGGGGGAATGGGAGTACCGAGAATGGACCCAAGGGAACAAGGAGATCAGCCGCCCCTTGATCAGTTCTTCTCCCGCAGCAGCTAGACTGTACTAACCCCTTTCCAGGCGTTTTTCATTTAATCTTCACAGACTACTTGAGGTGTATATTATTGGCCTCAGTCTACCAATGAGGAAACCAACACCCATGTTGTTGAGGCTACTTATCCAATCTCATATAGCTCATAACAAAGTGAAACCGGGATTCAAACGAGGTCTGTCTGATCACAAAGACTCCTTTCTATTACAACACCATGTGGAATGATAGAGGCGCTGCTAGTTTCCAGAGGCTCCAGGAGACTGATTATGTCCAATCCCTTCAAGTCGACCCCAACCCTCAGCCCAGCGTGATCTGTAGCAGGGTCATGGTCGCCACCCTGGAACAGAACCCACTGTGACACCTCCAGACTTCACACCCACATTTCCCACACATGAGGCCGTTTTTATTGACATCTCCTGTGCTCTGCGGAGAAATGGAATAGAAGAAGAAGAAGTCAGGGGGGGGGGCGGGGATAGCTGGGGGAGGAAATGAAGAAAAGTAATGAGAGAGCAAGGCTACAAAGGGAAAGTGAGAACCACAGACGGAGACGGACACCAGATTGTTATTTGAAAGCTGTGACTCTGCTAAATGAAACCTGGAACTCCAGGGTCTTTGAAAAGTAAGTGTGAAGAAATGAGAGACTTTTGCCAATAGACCCAGTAAAAATAAGCAACTGCAACAGTGTAGCCCATTGTTTTGAACCTTCTTTGGCCTACTTACTAAATTTAAACACAACAGCCAGTTTCAAAAATTCTTCCTGCTGCCTTTTTTTTTAATGCAGACTGAAATCGGAACGGTCTCTGTTCCTTTTCTCCATCTTCTCAATGAGTCCCAGTAATGAATCTCCTCAGATCCCTGTGTCACCAGGACTCACAATGCTCACACATGTCCAGCTAGGTTTCTAAGACTCTTTGGTCTACCTTTTTTTTCCTGATCTCCTTCTGACTTTATTTTCCCCTGTCATTATTACTTTGACCTAAAGAAAGCTAAATTTAAGTAGTTCCTCTAGCAGTACATAAGTTTTCTCCAGTAAAATTAGACAACTAGGCTATGAACTCCAAAACCAGTCTTCAGCATCACATTAGTTTAGTGTCGTTTTACTTGTGACTTTCAAATCGCTCAACTGTTTCCCTCCCTGGCCTGGACAGAGCAGTTAGTCATGTCAACATGACCCTGGCTGGCACACGACTTCCCCACACTGGCCTCTGCCACAACCCTGTGTCACATCACGCGGCATTAGTGTTGTACTCACCCTGCAGTAACTGCCAGGTGCTGGGAGAGATGCCATTCTCCAGACATGGGGAAACTCCATAAGCTGGCTTCTCCTCTCATGTCCCCAGGTTCCAGAGAATTCTCTGAAAGAGTTCAGATACGGGCTCAAATTTTTCACCATGTTTTCATACTGCCCAGTCTTAGCTGGGCTCTTCAGTGGGTTCAGAAACTCATCCCTTCATTCATGCGTATCATCTGCTCAGCCCCCATCATGTGCCAAGCCTAATGCGAGGCCCTGGAAAGACAATGAATAAATGAAGCAGACAAAATCCCTACTGCCATGAAGCTTATAACTTACGTGAAAGACAAAATAAAAATATATAATATAGTGTGAAGTGATAGTGTTATGAAGAAGCAGGGATCCATCTAGTTTTTGTCCCTAACACACTCCCTTTGGTGACTCTTCCCATTCCTTGCACTTTCCTCATATTGGCAATTCTATGTACAGTCCCTTAAATGCCCTTCAATCTTGTAGATAAGATAGAAGGTAGTCATCATTGCTATTCTCCACTCCTCTACAGCTCAGAACACCTCTCTACCTCCATCCGCGGCACCAAGGAGGATGCTGTCAGCTGCATTTCAAGTCAACTCAAACCAAACTGACTTATGAAATAAAGGAAATTCATTGCTCTAAAAACTGAAAATTCTAGAAGGAATCAGGCTTCAGGCCCATGTGCAGTGTGTGTGTGTGTCTATCTGTCTGTCTTCTATTCTTTTCCATTTCAAGCTTCATTCTGAAGCTGGCTTTCCTCAACTGAAGCCAGCAACACGCTTCTCCTTCCCTTTAACAGCATGATAAAAAAAGTCCTAAACATACTACACTCTGGCTTAGCTACCACTGAAAGGATGGCCAGAAACGCGCTGGGAGGACTGTATTGAGTCCGATCCTATCAGTGGAGCAAAGTAGGTGGGATCAGACTGACTGGCAACTGGCGCAGGCCAATCGGAAGAAGCCCAAGTCAGCCCCACTGAGCAGCATGGCTGAGGGATGGTGGCATGCGTCATGAGACAACCACAGTGTTTCTTGGATTACTCCTTCCTCCATAGTGTGTTCCCAAACAAGCAGTAACCTTCCTCCTAGCCAAGATAACTTGAATTTCAGAATGAACACTGTTCTAAAAAACTTATCCAAAATAAATTAGAAATTAAGACATAGTACATAACAGCAGTTCAAATGTTCAATTTCTGCTACATTGCATTGTGCTACATAATTAGGTAACAAAGTTACTTTTATTACTCTCTACTTTGATTAAGTGATGACTGTTATAGTTTTGCCCCGTGATTTATCTTGTATATGCTGCATCCTGTAATATACTTGTACTCAGTGACTGTTGCAGTAACAATAAATCAAGAAAGGCAAAGTAAGAGATGTAACAAAGTAAGTAACAAAGTAACTAAAGGACCAGTTAGGAATGAAGATTTAGGTCACCCTACCAGGAAAACAATCCAAACTAGCTAAAGTTTTGGATCAAGTAAAGGAAAAACTAAACTGGATTATGAAGGAAAAAAATAATAAATATTAATCATGCCCTTGAGACCAGCTTACATACCAAGAACTATATTTTGTTTCACTCATTATCTTGACTCAAGATTTTTAGATGATGGCAACTGGCCACTGCTTTGAAGAGGATGCTATACTTACTGGAATTGTCCTTCTCCTTCTAAGGGCAAATAGCAACATCTCATTCTCTCAAAAACAGTGACACCATATTATAATGTGGAAGCTAAATATCGTGGGACAGTACCTGCAGATTTCTGTCACATACAATTTATGTAAAATCTCAAGTGAGTCTAGCTCCCAGGACCTAAGCTGCTTGCTCAGTAACGTGTCTTATACTTCCAATAAGCTCCGTTACCAAAATAAGGCAAGAAACAAAAAACTTTCAATTAGTGGTTCTGTCTTATAGATATTTACTATCTTTCACATATCATAACAAAAATCAAGGAAATAGGACATAAATAACTAGGTAATAGACTTAACTCTAATACTATGATGCACACAATTTTATCATTCTTCATCATGATAAAGGAATTTGGGGATATTATACTCACTCTGATTATCACTGAGAGCATCATCTATCAGGCAAAGCAGAAGAGTGACAATTAACAGTGAATTATAGTGATTGAGCACTGAATGTCAGGAATTTTCATGATTAAGCCTTTTTCTTTTCTATTTCAAGAGAACACAGTAAGAGAATATATGCTTATATTCCCTCAAAGTGAAGCTGATTCCTTTCCCAGCAACAAAGAATATTCAAGCAAAATGGCCCGCTAGGGTCCAATACAGTAGAATAAATAACATCAATAGACACAGAACAGAATACATTCATTCCCATGCCAGTTATTTGCTACTAGGCAGCACAAAATCAGTACATTTTTCCAGTTTCCTATCATTACTGGAAGAACATTTATCTTCTGTCTTTACCAGGTCTAGTTATAGGCTTCCTGTGCAGCTCTCTACGGTTCCTTAAACTCACACAGTACAACTTCATGTTGTAAAGTTTTTTTATAAAACTTTATTCACTTTAGAGAGAGAGGAGAAAGAGAGAAGAGAGAGGGGGGGGGGAGGAACAGGAAGCATCAATTCCCATATGTGCCTTGACCAGGCAAGCCCAGGGTTTCAAACCGGCAACCTCAGCGTTCCTCAGGTTGACACTTTATCCACTGCGCCACCACAGGTCAGGTTTCATGTTGTAAAATTTTACCCTGAATTCAGACAGTAAATAATGATTATTTTCTATAGTTCATTCATCGCCATTTATTCCTTTTTTTTTTTACTTAACCTAATATTTAAAACTAGTTGTTAAAACTACAGTAGCCCTTATCAAACTAGAATAAATTCCAATCTTTCTTTCTTCCAACTTCTGCACACAATGGTCATCAATATCCAATCATTATTTTAATCAGGAGTCACTGAAAATATTCTCTCTGCCCATCCTTATGATCCACACAGTCTCTTTGATCAGCTTCCTATGGATTTTCCCCAACTAGAAATCCAAGGCCCAGCATTTGGCTCACAATCTTCTCTCTGTTCCAGATCAACTGTAATTACTGTTGCAGGGTAAAGTGAACCCAGACTCCTGAGCAAGACCAATTTGGCAGGCGGACATAAAATCTAGAGCTGCCAACAAGACAGTGAACTGATAAATTTCTCAGAGGTAGCTTTAAAGGTCCACCCTGAAATTAATACTAATATCATAGTGAAGAGTTGATTTGGGAAGGGCTGGCTACTTAGTAACCTATATGATGTCAAATAACTGGGTTGCACACTGAAAACTAATATAATATTGGATGTCAACTGTAATTGAAAAATAAAAACTAATAATTTTTTTAAAAAAAAGAGTAACATGTCACTATTACCTTTCTTATGTGAATTTTCTTTTTTTTTAGAATAAATTTTTATTAATGGTAATGGGATGACATTAATAAATCAGGGTACATATATTCAAAGAAAACATGTCTAGGCTATTTTGTCGAATTTTCTTTTCAAATACTATACAGATGCATAAAATTAAAAGTCTTGTTCCTACTGGAGGTATTTGAAGTATTCAGAAGTAATTTAGGTGAGTATAGTGGTCACATGTTGCTTTTCCCTGTATAACACTCAGAGTTTCCCATGAAATGTCACCCTTACCCTTGAGCAAACACAGGGTGGGACAATACAGTCCCTTGGGCTCCCTTGTGTTTGCAGTTGTCAGCAGAGTGCCCCACAGACTAGCACTCTGTGGTTTCTATGCCAACACTGAGAGAAGCACCCTAAATGGGTGTGCTTCCCTTCCTGCCTCAGATCTCCAGAGCTTCTCAGTTTCCTGCATGCTCAGTGTCCTTCAAGTCTGAACCGACACTTGTCCAATACATGTCATTTTTTACTGTCTGCCAGAGACTCTTTCCATTGCAACAAAGAAATTTAAACTTACCAAGGAGGAAAGTTGAATGCACAATGCCCCTATCAGTTGCCTAAAATCACTCTGTGTGGGCAACTGCCTGACCATCTTTGCAGCAGGCTATCTCTACTTCAAATTTTAGAGAAATAACAAACATTGATCTTATATTTCTTTTTTGTTCTTGTGTGTGTGTGTGTGAGAGAGAGAGAGAGAGAGAGAGAGAGAGGTGGGGAGGCAGAGATAAACCCCCACATGCACCTGACCAGGATCCACCAGCAAGCCCACTAGGGGGCGATGCTCTGCACATCTGGGGCCATTGCTCCATTGTTCAGCAACCAAGCCTTTTTTCTTTTTTTTTTTTTTTTTTTTTTTGAGTTCCTGAGATGGAGCCATCGTCAGCACCGGAGGCCAACTAGCTTGAGCCAATCAAGCCATGGCTGCAGGAGGGGAAGAAAGAGAGAGAGAAAGAGGAGCTGGAGAAGCAGATGAGTGCTTCTCTTGTGTGCCCTGCCCGGGAATCGAAGCTAGGACATCCACATGCCGGCCAATGCTCTACCACTGAGCCATCTAGCCAGGACCTTATATTTCATTTCCAGTTAATATCCTCACTCACACATAGCCTGAATTCTCTGTGGTGTTCATCTATTTCCAGCCTCTAACTTTAGCAAGATAAACACTGAGCTACATAAAATTAATTGGATTTTTAAATTTTTTTAATTGGAATGAGAATTAGTTTTTTTAGGAAAATCACCAATTCTCCATGGCAATATCCCAAAAGTCCAACAGCACTATTAATAAAGTACTTTAAGAGGAACAGTGACCAGTGAGAGAAAACAAAAATCAAAACTGTCACAAGAAAAAGACTGACGGAAATTTGTTTATTTTAAGCAAAAGAAAATTTAAGACTACATGATGGTTATCTTCAAATATGTGAAGAACTATCACGTAGAAATGTCAAAGGTATATGCCATATTTGGTTCAATGTTCAGTTTCAAAAAGGTAACTTGCCACAGAAATTTCCCACCTCTGGAAGTGTTTAAGAAGAAACATAAATGATATTTGCATAAGAAGCTGGAGAATTCAACTCTCAGATTTTATATGTCTTTGTACTACAAACTGAAATTGCAAAATTCACAGAACAGTGTTATCTACTATCTATTACGACTAAAGTACATTTCTCACAGAGGGTAATCATACAAAGAAACAAAGAACTTCGGGAAGTTACCCTCAAATGTTATACAGTTTGCCTTTTGATTTCCTTTCTAGAACTGTACTCCTTGGATTCAAGCCTTCTATGTTAAATATAATTAATTTCCTATGTGTAATTTACAAAATAAGTCTCCATTCTGAAATAAATAAAATAAAATAAAATAAAAGTCATCTAGGACAAACCAGTGGCAGATGTACTTATTTATGGTTTGGGTTGGCAAATCTAAGATGGCCTCGTCTCAGAGAGATGGGAACAGTTTACTGGCTAAAGTTTTCATATTAATCTGAACCAAATTGTTCTACCATCATTTACATGATGGGAGATTCTAGTACTGCATTTATGCTGTTTGCAAAGAGTGGTAGGCACATGCTTTATGCAACTTTTCTAAGAAGAGGCTTCCAGATCAGTGGTTGATGAAGTAATAAATAAAAGTCTCTGCATTCCATGGGCAGTAGAGGCACAGTAAGAACTTGTTTTATAACAACAGCTTAACTGATTACAGTGTCATAATATTTTTCTATCCATTCCCTAAAAGACCCTGGTGATGTGATCTATGTATAGAATCAGCATTAACTCTGCAGAGCACGTTACTGTAGCAAAGGACACACGGACTGGCAACTGTAAGCAGCTACAATAATACGTCAGTTCTAATCTAACCATTCTGTTTCCTTGCCTCTTCTAGGAATTTTAACATTTTTATAACTAAATATATCCTCAAAATTAATTCACCATTAAGAAAGAAGCTTCTATGTTCCCCATGTTCACTAAAAACATACTAAAAAGAAAAACAGAAATGTTAGCATTACACACATCTATCATATATATCCGTTATCACATGCACAAATTGTCAAACTTTACAAAGAAGTAAACTGAAATAAACTTATTACAAATATGCAAGAAAAATTTGACTTCATGTTGTTTCCGTGAAGGGTCATATCTACAATTAACTTAGGGAATTTAACTCATTAGCTTAAACAATTAGAAATTAATTGACCTGGGGAGTTGAAGGTAGCCTGAATATATGAATGTTATATATCTTGTCTTACATCAAAAAAATTCAGATTCAATCTTCAACATTCCAGTATGGGGCCAACAAGTCATTTAACAATAATTTACATAATTAAACATAGAAACCAACATACAGGTATCATTCTTTTGTCTTTATGCTGTATTTTTATTTGTTACCTATCACTTAAAGATACACAAAATGTATATTTACTAAATCCTTTACAAATTTATACTTAGGTTTTTAAACATATAGCTGTTGATATATTATCTATATACATTAAAACAATTATTTAAAAGAACTTGACAGAGGAAAGAACAAAGTTGGAAAGCCATTTAGCCTATTAAATGCTTCACTACCTTTCAAAACTGATGATTTCTGGATAAACGTAAAGAAAAAGAATTATATGTCTATTGGATTAGAAATCAATGACATAGACTTCTTTTACTCTTCTAGATTTAAAATCCATAACAGTCTTGAAGAAGTCAGAAAGTGAGGAAACCAGAACGTGTGGAAGAGGCATACATGTTGCTAAGATAATCGGAACTCCAGATATCTTGCAACCTGTGCTAAACTGAAAATAAACTGGTAAAAACAGCCTGGGAGAGTTCCACATTCTATTGCTTCCAGAATGTGTGCTCACTTATTAATACTATTTAATATTTTAAAATAGTGTTATGTTCTTCTTAAAACTAAACAATACTTAAGAACATCAACAAATCAGAATATATTCACAGGTAAGTGGTTAGGTAGAAAATCATTTGAAACTATATCAAGAGGGACACTTGAAAAAATAAGACTGTTTAGTTTGGACTAATAAAGTTCAACAGAGTAAGAAAGATCCATTAGAAATATTCTCAATTCTGAAAGCTTTTCATGGGCAAGAGGGCTTAGAATTATTAGTATATTAAGAAATTACAAGGATACAAAGTTAGCTCAATTAGAGTAAAATAAACTGCAGAAAGGTTTCAAGATGAAACTGGCTACCATACAACACTAGTAGACCTTGTATTAATGGAGCTGTTCTGGTGTAGAGAGAATTCAAAAAATTGGTTGAGGCTCTGGCCAGTTATCTTCAGTTAGCATGTCTGGTTAGGCTGCTGCCCTGACATGCTGAGGTTGTGTGTCTGATCCCCAGTCAAGGCACATACAAGATTCGACCAATGACAGCATGAATGGTAGAACAACAAATCAATGTTCCTCTCTCTCTCTCTCTCTCTCTCTCTCTCTCTCTCTGTCTCCCTTCTCCACGCTCTCTAAAATTCAATAAACAGAATTTTTTTTAAAAATGGTTGAAGAATACCTGAACTATTGATATATGAGTTTCAAAACACATTTTCAATAATAATAGTCTGAATTCTAAAATAGAGTAAATAGCTACACTCAAAGAGGTTGCAGCATATTCCCTAAAAGGGGACTCGCACTGTTCCTTTCAGGTACTATTCCAAGCCTGGTAGAAAGGAAAACTTGGCTTAGAGATAGGGAAAGGTCACAGGAAAGTGAACACTCAAGAGAGAAAGTGTTCCATAAAGATCAGCGTGCATGCATATGTACAAACACACACACACACGCACACACACACACACATTCCCTACCAAGCCTAAGTTGAAATCTACAAACGCCTTGAATGGAAGCATCAAGAATGAACGTGCTAAATCTCAAATGTCAATACTTTGTTTATAGAACTCAAATTGTGGTCAGCGAACTCAAAGTTGCATTAAGGTCGACACGACAAGACCAGTGATCAGACACAGTGGAATAGTTACTCAAGTGGACCTAGAGTTTCCTCACATTTTACAAGTGAGCCCTGAAATTGGAAATTGGCTTTGTACTTTTAAAAAATAATTTACAATGAAAAATATCAGAATAAAAACAATACGACTATTTTCAACGAGGAACCAAGCCTGCATCAGCTTTAAAACATTCCTTCAAATTGCTTTGATCATCTCCCACCCAGAGGTGAGGTACAAGTCCCCTCCCCTCAAATCTAGACTCTGGGACTGATGGATCAATAGAATACATCAGAACTCACGCTGTGCCAGTTTCCACACCAGGACTTTCAAAACTTGGCAGCTTGCCTCTTCCTGACTTTGGGGACACACTCCTTGGAAGGCAGCCACCATTCTGGGAGGAAGGACAAGTACCCAACAGAGAGGCCCACAGGGAAAGGAATCAAGGTGCTTGGCCTTCAGCTGCAGCTGAGCGCCCTGCCAGCTTGAGTCAAAGCCATGCAAGTGAGTCATTTTGGAAGTGATCTTCTGGCCCCCCAGCAAGTCATCTCAGCTGACACTCTGTGGAGCAAACACATGAGCCTTCCCCACTGACGCCTGCAAATCTGAAGGCCAAATAAATAATAGTCATTCTTTTCTGAGCACCTAAGCAGAGGGAAGGGGTTGTTATGCAACAGTGGATAACCGGATTCAGAACCAGAACTGACACTGGCCACGTGCATCTTATTTTGTTCCCCAAAACCTAGAATGCTGATTCCCCAACTCTTCTCGTAACTTTGTCTAATGGCTCTTTTTCCCCTGGATTTTATGTTTACAGAGTGTACTGTGGAGATTTTTCAAAAGATCTAAATGAATGAATTGCAGTTTTTACTTGAGAATTTCATAGCACTCTGAGATCATTACAAATACTGGAAAGTGAATCACAAAAATGACCACGGAAATCATCCTAACTGGGGGGTGTGGGAAGTAAGGGTCACGGAATATAAATATGTGCCCTTATGACAATCATCCACAAGTTCTCCTTATCTGTTCCACAAGAATATTTTGAACTAGAAGGGATTCTGTCTATCTGTTCATCTATTTCATGACAGACAATTGTATATATCAAACAGTAAATGAGCAGCAGAGATAGGTGTCAGGGGTAGGCATCATGACGCTTCCCTACATGCATATTTACAAAATACAAATGCCCTTGAAAGATCAAACCAAATAAAAATTAATATAGGATGTAAATCTATAAAATTTTATTTAGAGCTACAATAGCAGTTCTTAAACATTTATACATTTCCTTTATTTAATGGCTCTTTGCTGAGCAGTATAAATGATAGCTTCTGCTCCACAGAAGGTCATGTTGTCAAGTATACACATCTTAAGAAAGTGTAGAGCTGGGGGGGGGTCTCAAGTAAGGGAAGACACACAACAGTGTTGGATTTGTCAAGAAAGTGTTCGGGCACATGTGGAACACATTAAGGAGGTCATGTCATTAAAACTCGGGGACAACAGCAGGAAGCAAGCAGAATCAATAATGTATCTACTTTTGCTGGGGACATTAAATAGAATAATCTCAAATGCCTTGTTGAAGTATTGAGATGTGTTTCAACACACAAGGAGTCACTGTAGCAATTTAACATTTGCCACCGCAAGAATCTATTTCACAAAAAAATCCAAACTTAGAAGAATGCTGTTCCCTCTGCATGAAATAATCTTCCTCTTTTTTAACCTGACAAAGTCCAATTTATCCTTTAAGAGCTAGCTCAAAGACACCTTCTATGTAAAGGCTTCTTTAACCTGAGGTCCTATCCACCTACCAGGAAGCTCTCTTTAAGAACAGTTTTACAGCATCCATCACTTTATGCTATAGTTCATTTGTTTAACACTCTTTTTCTTACTCTCTGGTGTATGAATTCTTTAAAGTCATGTACTATTCCTTACTTCCCCCACAATGTCTGGCACAGGTCAGACACATAATAAAACTTATGATTAATACATGTCAAGTTGAAAATCAAATGAGTCTTATTTTTTATATGCTCAGAGCTGATAACCAAATTTTATGCAACATAGAAGAGAAAATTAATTCAATAAAACTCCTCTCAAACACTCAGGATGCTAAATAATTATCTCCTTCCTCAAGAAAACATTACTGATTATGAGCCTGACATTTGCCAAAAATTCCATTAAAAAGGCAATAAAATTATCATATATTATTTCTCCCTGGGTATAAAAATGCTCTGAACTCAAACACTAGAAAAAGATAAATGATATTTAATCAAAGTTTGACAATTAGCATCTGAGAATAAGTTGTCGGTAGATTTGTCATAAATTGAATTACATTTCATCATATCCTGCCAGGAAGAGTTAAGTTAGAGTTGTTGTTGTCAGCACTCTGCCCTGTCTTTACAACCCACTTCCATTTCAGTGCCAAATGTGAGGAAGACAACTCAAGATTTCCATAGACCCACCAGCCCCGTTCCACTTTGGACATGTCAGACCATAGCGGGATGCACTCAGAAATCACAGCCAGTGCTAAACCAAGGAACAAAAGTGAAGAACCACTTTATATAACACTTTTAAACAGCACAAAGGGAAAATCATGAAACTACTTATATATAATGTCTAAGGTAGAATTTCAGCTTATGGTGGGCTTCGGACAACTTGAGTAAATTTTTATACAGACTTAAAAGAATTTTCTTTGGTTAGTTTGTGTCTCATTTTAAATTCTGCAGATTTCATTATATTGGGGGGGGAGAGAGAAATAAAAAGCCAAAACCCACATGCTTAAGAGAAAGACAAAAAGAATCCCACTAGAACACTATTTTTGGGTAGACATCTGCTATTAAATTATAAAATTATAACTCCCTTGAATGTGTGTTTTCAGTGTTTTTTATAAAATGTGTGAAATTTTAAAAAAAAGTAGCTCTCTCATAAACTAAGTCATAGAAAAATCTGTTGTAGAATTCATTATTCATTGAATAATTAACTTATTGATCATATACTGACTTTTATTATATCTCCTAGGAATTATCAAGCAATTGTTCAATGGAGTGAATGCCACAATATCAGTAAGTAGTCACGGAAAATGTACAAATAGAGAGAGTAATTAACTGCCTGGAAAAGTTGGGAAAAGCATGACAACTCATCTTTAAGGATTCAAAACAGTTTAAATAGCAGAAAGAGCATGTACCAAAACAGCGGAGGCACAAAAGAGAAGAATGTATTCAGTAAATTGTAAGAGCATCACATGGCTCGAGGCTATGGATTAGGGAAGAGAGGGACAGAGGAGGGGCTGGACCGGTGAGGAGGGCCCAGATGTTTAGGCCTTTGCACACTTTGAAAAGAAATTTAAAGTTTATCTTCTGGGCAATATGAACCAATAAACTTTGAGAGTGTGTGTGGGGCAGAATAAAATAATAAGATTCATGTTAAGAAAAATATCTCTAGACTCATCATGAAAAAGAGGTTAGAAAATAGAAAACTTGGAGCAGGAAGGTGATGCAAACCATTGCAAAACAGAAAGGAAAATGATCAAGATATAAGGAAGGCAGAAGACGGACAGTACGGAGGAGATATTAGAGTCCCAAGGGATATTTCTAGACTCAAAATTAGAATCAAAACAACCTGGTGACTAAGGGGTGAGATAGAGAGGAGACTATAAACACTCCAGAATTTCCAACTTGAGGACTCCATGAATAGTGGTGACGTTCATCAAAATAGGGAATTCAAGAGATGGGGGTTTGGGAGGGAAGAGGTAACAGTGAGTTCCGGTTTATTTGGGTTGGCTTTGATTTCAATCCCGGGCATCCAGAAAATATGGGTCTGGAGGTTAGAGTAAATGTCTGGCCTGAAATTACAGATCTGGGAGCCAGCAGAGGAATCAGAAAGTGAAATGAAATTGTGTGCATAGTGAGAAGAGCCAAGGTAAACTGAGAAGGAAAGCCTCGAGAACCAGGAGAAAAAGTGATTGGTGTGCTGGGGGCAAGGAGCACAGCATTTCTAACCAAGGTGTGTCTGGAAGTGTTTGCTACAACGTAACATGAAAATCTTAGTATTGGAATACCCTCATCCTTCAGTAAGAGACTAGCAGCACAGGAGTTCGGCTTGCCCAACCTGTGGTGCTGCAGTGCAATGCTGAGGTCACTGGTTCAAAGCCCTGGCCTGGCCCAGTTAAAGCACATACAACAAGCAATCAATGAACAACTAAAGTGAGGCAACTAGGAGTTGATACGTTTTATTACCACCTCCCATAAAATTAATAAATAAAAGCTTTCAAAAAAAATTTTGGCTTAAGAATAATGGATTGGGAATTTTCAACAAGGATGCAAGGCATTTCAATGGGTAAAAAATAACTTTTTCAATAAATGGTGCTAACAACCGGACAGATATCTGCAAAAGAACAAAGATGAACTCCTTCCTCACACCATACACAAAAATGTAATCAAAATGTACCATAAACCTAACTGTAAGAACTAAAATTATAAAACTCTTAGAAGAAAATATGGAAGTAAATATATGTGACCTTGGCTTAGGTAAAACCTTCATGGATGACATGAAACATATAAGCAACAAGAAACATACAAACATATGCTTGTATGTTCATTAAAAATTTAAAACTATGTACTTCAACCAAAGAATACATGACTGAGTGAAACAACAAAAGAATGATTGCCTTCCCCCTCCCCTCTCTTTCTCTTCTCCTCTTTATCTCTCTACAAAGATTCAACAAAAATTAAGCTCTGGCCAGTTGGTTGGGGCATCATCCCAGAGCACAAAGGTTGGCAGTTCGATTTCCTGGTCAGGGTCCATACAGGAGCAGCCCCACGCCGCCTTACACAGGCTAACGGACCAGCTCTATGAGAGATGTAGAAAGGGACAGAAATTCATGGAGCTCACTCTGAGGCAGTCTGTCATTGTTCCCTCTCTGTGTCCCTCCTCTTTGATAACTCCAGTCCTAGCTACAGACATCCCACCTGCACCAGCCCATCTTCTGTGTCCCTCTTGTTCTCATCCAGCTTCTTGTCCTTGAACTATCTCAGTGAATAATTCCAAGGACAGGTAGCAAACACGCATTCTCATGGAGACACAGTAACGCCCCATAGTGACTAGAGACCAGGATAGTTGTTGGCAGTCTTCCCCAAGCATGTAGCCTCTCTCAGATCAGAAGCAGTGATGCTAATGGTGAGAAATGTCAGTTCTGCAGCTGGAGCAGTGCCTCTATTTTTTGAGTGGGCAAATAACACATTTTAATATAAACTCTGTTCTTATTTACAATAAACCGAAATAGTAAAACAAATGATAAAATTTTAATTCTAACAAAAATAGTTTTATTCATTCTTTCACCTTCCCTCTATTCTTTCATTTTCTTTCCTCAGTCCCCCAAAACACATAGAAATTCATTTATCTCCTCCCTATGAGTACCGCCATTTTGCTCCTAGGGATTTTGTGTGTTTGGGGCTACTTTAACTTACAACTGTATTCGTAATAAGCTGGAAAAAATTATATTTAAATTATGATTCAGAGCATTAAAAACAAAGGCAGAATAATAGGTATCAACACTGCAAATCAATGTCTTACACATGCATGACCAAAACAGACAGCAAAACAGAAACATGCCCTCTCCATAAACACCGATTCACTACTCTCAGAAAACACAAACAGTGGTCAGAGGAAGGGACTGTAAACATGCATCCTTCTCTTGTCCTTATTGTGCCTCAGAATAATTTGCATAGCACAAAGTAAACAAAAGACAGTGAATCAAAACAAAACAGACTAAAAGGATGAGGAACCCTCGGGTGGATAATTCCATATTAGAGTACTCAGTGAGAAGCAACAAAACGTTAATAATGAATTTAGACACTCATAGATTTCAGAGTTAGTCTGGGCAAAGGAATGGGAGTTTTTATAAAAAGCATTTTTGCTAGGAGATCAACATTTCAGAGCAAGCTTGGTGGCCAATTTTGGCGACATGACATTAGTATCATAAAATTGTAGAGTACTTGGAAAGCAGTTACACTGGAGATCAGTGCCTTGGTTTGGCAGACTCGCACACTTTTATTGGGAAGTATTTCCATTGCAATAGTAAATAGTATATTAAAAGAGATCAGGTCCAATTTCTAGGATGTTTACGATTAGTATGTTAGGACATTTCCTGTGACAGGGAACTGTGGACCGTGTCTCCGTATGCAGAGTGCACACACAGGTATGTGACCCAAAGCACACCGCATGGACTCCTCCACGCGCCTGTCTGCGCACGCAGCACCAGCGGCGCAGAACTGTGGG
Organism: Saccopteryx bilineata; assembly: GCF_036850765.1. Taxonomy (NCBI): domain Eukaryota; kingdom Metazoa; phylum Chordata; class Mammalia; order Chiroptera; family Emballonuridae; genus Saccopteryx; species Saccopteryx bilineata. The sequence goes on along the minus strand of NC_089490.1, from coordinate 199,446,620 downwards.
ACGGCTGGAAGGAAAAAGCCAAGAGCTCACGAAGCCTAACTGTGGTGGTGATCACACCGATTCCTCCTGTTTACTCACCAACGTTCTTCCAGAAGGACGGACAGAAAAAAAGTAGGAAGAAAGGGTAGCAGCAGAGGGAAGAAGGGAGATGGAACAAGAAAGGAAGGAAGGGGGAGGCGATGAAATATTGATGCACCTGACCAGGCGGTGGCGCAGTGGATAGAGCGTCAGACTGGGATGCGGAAGATCTAGGTTCGAGACCCCGCCGCTTGAATGCGGGCTCATCTGGTTTGAGCAAAAGCCCACCAGCTTGAACCCAAGGTCACTGGCTCCAGCAAGGGGTTACTCGGTCTGCTGAAGGCCCGCGGTCAAGATACATATGAGAAAGCAATCAATGAACAACTAAGGTGTTGCAACACGCAATGAAAAACTAATGATTGATGCGTCTCATCTTTCTCCGTTCCTGTCTATCTGTCCCTATCTATCCTTCTCTCTGACTCACTGTCTCTGTAATAAATAAATAAATAAATAAAATATTGATGCTATGTAATCAGTCTGTCTTTTCAGGTCATATTTAGCATCACAGATACACATAAACCATGCGTGTTGTGTGTGTGTGTGTGTGTGTGTGTGTGTGTCGAGAGAGAGAGAGAGAGAGAGAGAGAGAGAGACACCCAGAGAAACTGTACAACAGAGACTCACCCAAACAACAGTACATGACCCATTAATTTCCATGTATAGTATACATGTCTTAAGGTCATGGCAAATTAGAGAGAGACAGCATTTCTTTAGAGCTCACCACTAACTATGCTATGTGTTATAAAATGACCTCTTCAATCTCAATCATAACAAGTAAAAGTTCTAATATCATATAACTGATTTATATGATAGCAGTCATTATAAGAGAAACCTTGCATAGTACGGAGATTTATCATGGAGTAAAACTAGATGTTCAAAACATCTTTTTGAGCCCTGGTCAAATAGCTCGGTTGGTTTGAGTGTCACCCCAATATGCAAATGTTGCAGGTCTGCCCCCTCTCCCCCCTCCTTCTCTATGATCAGTAAGTAAATTTAGAAAAAGAATAAAACATCTGTTTGAGGCCTCTAGCTCTCGAGTATCTTCCTTGTTTTAGAGATTACCGTGTGGATCCATGCCTAAGCAGAGGGTTAGCTTCTCAGTACATACACCTCCCTGATGGGTAACGAGTGTAGCCAGTATGACAAATCTTTGACTTTGAAATTCATTCCATGGCAATGAAAAGGATAGTGTTTCCTTAAATAGAGCGCAGTGAGGTAACCTTATGAGGTGAGTGATACAGCACAGCCGGGAAAAAGTTCAACGTGGATACACATCTTTCAGTGAGACAACTAGAATAAAGGAGACAGGGACTAAACCAGAAAACAGCTTCTCATTCCCCTCCTTTTCCCGGAACTAGCTTTAAAAACTGGTCCCCATGTGTGGTGACTAATGAAATAACCAAGAGTGGCTTCATAAAATAGAGATGAATCAAATTACTCTATGAAATTCAAAGAAAATAAGACATCTTTTACCAGGAAACAAATATGCTGGAGTTTTCAGAATCACAATATATAGTTTTACCTCTTTAATAAGATACAAATACACATATGCAACTACTTGTCACTTTTGACTGTAAAAAATAGTATTATCAACCAAAGGCTCAGCTCCCGGGGGAAGACAAACAAACAAGCCACTCGGAGGTCTGAGTCCCTGCGGGGAGAGAACCCAGAGAACCGGTCAAGCCGGAAGACGCTGTGTCTTGTGACTTCAGACTTGATCTAAGTATACTGAATCAATTCCTACATTTTAGGACATTTTGACCTTTGGAAAATGTGTTTTGATTACTGAAAGATGCAAATAAGTCTTTCTCATTTGGGTAAGAATGTATTTACTTTGCCTGGTTTAGATCAGAGCTTATTGGCATCGTAATTATAAATGTCAGTAAATGTACTCATACTTCCAGTGCATTTTTACTAGAATTTTCTCAAATAGTTGTGTTTATAGAATTCGACAGGTTGGCATACTTCCCTTTCCAGCCCTCCACTACCCCTAACATTCTGGAAATATAAAAACCAAGTACTTCAATCACACAGTTCCATTATTTCAGGATTTTCACTGTATATAGAGCTAGGGAGTATTTTTTCCCCCTTTATGAAACCAAGTATCTGGCAGTGTGAGAGTTAACCTTAGGACTACCGCATGGAGGTATCTTTTTTCCTTCATGTGTCCTAAGTCCTAAGACCATGATGATAAACATTCTGAACTAAAACTATCTCCGTCTCAGTCAACAGCAACCTCAGATGAATCAGAACCACCAATGAACACAGGACACATTGAAACTCCTGTGGTTGATGGGGACAGTATGGAGGTGAGAGTGTAAGATTAGTATTACATACAATAAAATGCTCAGAACTCAAGTACTTAGTTCAGTAACTGTTGAAAAGTGTATAGACAGACCCATGTCACCAACACCCCCAAAATATTGAACCTGTCCACCAACCCATGCAGAAAGTCCCATGCCCCAGAGACAAACGTTGTTCTGATTTTTTAACACCATATATTCATTTCATCCATTTGTGAACTTCATACAAATGGAACCACACAGCATTTAGTGTTTGGTAGGTCTGGCTCCTTCTGTGCTAAATAATGTTTTTGAGATTCATCTTGCTTTAAATGGGAAGGCTAATAACCGATTTGTGCTACAAGCAAGACACAGGCAGGAAATGCTCTGTAGTCACAATCAATTCAGTGCTCATCCATAATGACAAATTAGGAGGAAAAGGGCCAGGTTCTCTGTGGATAAATACAGATCCCAAAACCCAAGAAGCTGCAAAGTCTGAGTTGTGTTAATACAGACTGGCACAGTGGCAGCCCTACGACTTTTATAGATAAGGGGATTAAAATAATCCAAAACCTTGAAGTGGAATTTATATAACAAGCACACTGTACTTAAATGCTAGGTTTCTAGAGGGGGTTTTTCTGAACTAACTGGAGTTTAAAAGAGTTGAAGTCACTTTCTAAATGACCTTTTGATGCGACCACAGAACTGGAAACAGTATTAGCAAACACCATCACCGAGTAAATATAACAAACACCAACTTTTAATCGACATCCATATTCCCTCCTCAACGGAAGAAAGGTTTCAGGCCTCAAGTCCTAAATCCTTACGGTCTTCATCACTTTCCTGAGATAGGCTCCAGAGGATGCGTTTTTGTTATTAAATGGTTCACTGCATGATATGCTTGAAACTCACATTAGAGCTACAAACAGCATGGGCCAATCTACACAAACAGCTAATTTCTAAGCCTCCCGGGAAAGCGTCCCACTTGGAGCCACATGGTGATGCCTCAGCAACACTATTAGAAAAAAATAATTATCTTGTCATCCCATGTTTAGCAGCAAATATGTTTTTATCCTGTGATGCCGTCTGAAACTTGAGACCTATTAGTGGCACAACTCATTCCTCAGTGACGTGGAATTAAGAAGCATTTGAATCCAGTGTGCTGCTGACATCTCGCTGTTACTCCACATGACTCATGGAAGAGAAGGAGTTAACACAAACCTGTATAACATGTGAAATTCAATGGCTCACGTTATAATGTTCCAGGGACTAGCCTCAAGTCACTGACGCTGAACATCCCTAAGGACTGGTGTGGGGGACAGCCCTCAAATTGCCCCGTGATCCTGCCTCCTGGCGTCACTCTGTCTGCAGTCTGCTCCCACACTACATCATCGCTGGCCTGCGACAGCAGCAGGACACTAGAGGAGGTGGGTGGGCTGTCTCCCGGGCTGGGTCAGAACACTGGGCTTCTGCACTGGGCCCTCTTGGGTCACTCTGAGGAAAGCAGGTCGCAGCGTTCTGGAAACACTCAAGCTGGCTCAAGCTGGCCTGAGGGAAGGCCTCCATAGGAAGGAACTGAAGTCTCAAGCTCAGGTAGAAGCCCTGTGAGTGGACCGCCTTGTAAGTAAGCCCTCCCGCTCCTGCCATCTGAGTTTAACGAGTCTCCGGTTTCCCGACAGCCCAGGTGTACAGCTGTTGGGTCCTGTGTCATCGTCCGCTGTAAATGTTTCCTTCCCGTTCCCGCTCCCGAATGCAGGCACCCTCAAGGTAGGCCCTGGGCCTTCCCGGAGCAAAGCAGGTCCAGTGCTCAACCTGTGCCTGGTGAACGTGTCGCCTACAACAAGACGACTCTGTTGGGCAGAGTCTGGAAAGGTACGTGGAACGTAATAAGCTAGTGAATGCCAGGGAAGACAGAAACATCGGCAAGCCAGCCAGAACAACTCAAACCACGTCATTCAGTCCGATCACAAGTTTCAGGAGCAAGCTCACTACAGTAATAACCAATTCAGGCAGTGCTTACAGATACCAGTCCAAGGAAATATGCAATTTACACTCAGTGGGAAAGTGCCTGGCACTTAAAGATGGGCTCAACATAAAGGTTTGTTGCATAAACACTCCCTGAATGAATGAAATCAGCTGATTTCACGAGGCTTTTTAGGGCCACCTCCAATTGCAATATTTGGTGAAGTAAACATTCTAAAACAAAGCACAAGCCCTGGCCAGTTAGCTCAGCTGGTTAGAGCATCGACCTGAAACACCAAGGTTGTGGGTTTGATCCCTGGTCAGAGCACATACGGAGGTAACGAATGAGTGCACGACTGAGTGGGACAACAAATGAGTGCTTCTTCCTCTCTCTCTCTCTTCCTCTATCTCTCTAAAATTCAAGCATTAATAAAGTTAAAAATAAATAAAATAAAATGAAGTACAATAAATAGAATGTTTTCATCTCACATGAAATGCATTTATTAAAAACACCACTTACTGAAAAGGGCAGCTGCCCACTGAACCATCATGTCCCCCAGCCAGGCACAGTGCCTGGCATAGAGCAGATGCACCAAAAAGTTTTGTGGAATGACTCAACCTAGAAGTGCGTTCCATTTCCTCCACGTTTCTTCTGTATGATTGGGATGAAATTACACCCCGGGTTCCAGAATACCACCAGGCTAACTTGATGAGCAGTTCAGTGTCAGGCCTGTGCCTCAAAATCATCATCTACAACTTTCTGGTCACAGCCCCATCTGAACGTCTGATCCAACATCAACCTCCTGTCTGCCGTCACATGTTGGTTTGAGAATCTAAGAGTGAAATCATTGACAGCAGCCAAAAACAGATTTTATAGCTGTCTCAAAAACCAATCCTCTCTTCAAAGGGCTCTGTGAAACCCTCAGGCACCTCTGCGTGTGACTCCAGGTACCCAGGTCACAGGTGTCTGACGCTGTGAAGACAAATGCCACCTCAGTGGCATCCCCAGGCACCTCCCCCAGACTGGTAAGGAGTCATTCATTTCTCTCTGTGGCATGTCACTTCTCCAGCACACAGAAACGTCTGCACAAAGGAATGCTCTTCTAGCAATCAGAGATGTTGCAATATTGAAAATCATATATAGTGAACATGCTCACTTCATTCTCAAATCCATAACACTGTTGTGCCAAGTTCTCATTCTATGTAATGCTCTCAAAATTTCCCCTGAGCATTATATAAACTAAGACTCCAGTCTGAAGCTCTGTTTCAAACATGGAGACTTTTATCTAAGGATTTCAAAGCATGTTCTAACTGAGGTTAAGTGATTTGTTGAAGTCTACCCAACAAATCAGCAGATTAGGTCCAAATTACCTCGTTCTAAATTCCACTTTTATTTTTAAAGCACAATTCTCTGGGACATGTTATATCAGTACAAGAGGGATTGTATGAGGTACTCATTGATCAATGATTCATTCTTATCCAAAGAATGGCCACAGATAATCACTTCTTCCACCAAAAACAAATGCTTAAAAATGTCTTTTCCACAAAAAAAGTAACTGAATTAGTCTAAACCTAATACAGAGCAAATATCACCTTGTTTCATACAAAATTAACAAGAACTAGTTACAATATAAAAAAATAAAGCCATTAACATGCAACCAGGTCTAAGTGGACCTGCTTTTTTCCATACTGAGGGTCTTTATATTTGAGGCTGGTTGGTCCTCTCAGTCACCTTGAAATACAGTGAGAAGAGTTAATCTGGAAATTACTATCCATAAGTCCTAGACATATGAAAAATTAAGTTTTCTTATTTCTCATTTCTGCGGAAGTATTTGCTACTCATTCTATACAATTACCCCCAAAATAATGACTTTTAGCATGAATGATACTTAGTCTTTAAAGAGGCAAAGTTGTTACTAATTTGGATGGGTAACTCTTCTAAATTTTGGATGGCAATATTAAAACTTGTTCTCTAACAAGGAGCATTATCAAGCAAGCTGGTTACAATGATATCAATCATCTGGTAAAAATTGTGCCCAAAAGAACAGATTGTAACTCTGAACATCTTGGATTAAAAAAAAAAAATGTCAATCTGGCCATTCCTAAAAATTTTGAGCCTCAAGTCAATCTATTCAAAAGGAACCCAATTCACATACTTTACCAAAATGTCAAGAAAATTTGCAATAGGCAAAACAACCCTAGGATAAGATAAATAATCACAGTATCTAAGCACCACAATTTCTCGAATTTTCCAATAGTCTCCCATTCAGTCAACAATTCATGTCAATCAATTGTAAAAAATAAGGAGCATATTTTAATACAATATAAATGAATTTTTGTCATCCTGATCTTCCCCAGGAGATAGAAAGAAGATATACTCTATACACACACCTGAGAAAAAACTCTTATTGGCAATAAATTCAGCCAGAGTCTTTCTTGGATAGTTTTAAGGGTTTGCTACAAATTCCTATGAAAATGTGAAAAATATGTTACTGCTAATGTTACTTATATCTACTATGTGTCACATTAAATTAGCAGTAGCTAATGTGTTTGGTTCCCAAAAGTTCTCAAGTGTACATTTTAAAAATGGTATAAAAACATAATGGCAAAATTGAAATGAAAATACTAATAGAAAATGTGATGATATCTTGACAGATTATTGCAAACAGCTCTTACAAAGCTAAGTAAAGCACCAAGGAATTCAAGAGAAATGTATAGTTTTCAAGTAGAATGACTCAACTTAAAGCCTAAATAGAGTGATCTACCTAACTCATAGTGAGATCATAAAACTTAAAACTAAATTTTCCATTGAAACTTCTTTTTCAAAAATTCATTTAAAAGCAACAAAACTTAGACTATTTTTCATCTACAAGCAAGTATTTTATTTTTTTATATTTGAAACAATTAGCTTTTGCTTGCATATAGAATTACCCCCCCCACCACCACCACACCAAGTGTTTGAAATAACAAGTTTCATTTTCTATGATTCTGTGGGGTGGCTGAGCCCATCTTGTGGGCTACATCAGCTTGGCTGGCACTGAATAACCAACAGTGGCTCACTTGCACATCTAAAGGTTAGCTGGCCAGGTGGTCTAGAAAGACCACGGTTAGGACAGCTTACCCCTGCTCTGTGCGGTATCTCATCCTGCAGTGGGTGTTCAGGGTTCTTTTACACACCAGTCCCAAGGCTCCAGTGAACAGCAAAAGTATGGTAAACTCCAACGTGTAAGTGTGACTCACACCTCTGCTTGATTCAAATCTCCCAGTATTCTATTAACCAAAGTGAGCCACATTATCAACACTAGACTCAAGAGTAGAGAAAGGAGACTCAACTTGGATGTATGTGTGACTTTCTTTTTCAACTGACCACAATATCTTCAACTTTAAGAATCAGTAGCCTTCTTTAGGATCTGAGATATAGGGAATTTGTTCTTATTTCAATATTAATTTGCTTCTCTACTTCTGAATTAATGTAATCTTTCCTTTTGTATTATAGTCTTATTTGTTTTCTTTGTCTCCCAATCTTCCCCAGAATATAGATGCACTTTGGGGAGTGAAGAGAGCAGCTAACTAGGTAATGGAAGATATCAAGATTAATGAGAGAAAAGGCACAACCAAATGTATCCCTTTATTTCTAGCTCAAGCAAAAAAAAATCTAGAAATTTCTAAATTGCTTTATGTACCAAGGATGTGACCTAAGTACAGATCTAGTGTTCAGAGAAAATGAAAATGATATTAGTATTTGAAATTAACAAAACAGAAAAAATTTGAGATCTAGGGTAGGCAATTTATTTTTATCTCAAATAATAAAAAGTAGACTTTTTCTTAATATTAAAAAATATGTGTTATCCTTAATATGGAAAACCAAGGTAATCCAATTTTTTTTAAAAAAAATACTATTTAGAGGCAATAATTCAGGAGCTAATGCCAAACATAATTCGACTTGCTCTATGAGCATTATTAGGGTAATTAATGAAAGCATAGTTTTCAAAAAGAACAGCTAACACAATGGCAGCCATTTTGTTCAACACATCTGATCAAGAACACTTCATCATGGGTAAGTGACAAGAAAGAGTTTCATTACCTCTTAATGGCAATTAAATAACCACTGACATCATTGGTAGGAAATGTCTTTCATCACCATTTCAGATTTCTCAAAATAGAAGGAAACGTGATTTTGTTATTGTAGTGCTAATGCAGTTAGGGTGTATAATAGTCTCATAAAAGTAAAAACAGAGCTTGAGATTTAATGACAATCACCATCACCTTTCTGTTAAAGGCAAAGTAACTAACTACAGTCATTGGATCAAACCCCCAGCTGGACTTTTAGGGCATCTTTTTCTTGTCAGTGAAACCATTCTTACACCATCAGAGAATTGATTATTTCAATCTAATAGTCAAGGCAGCCGGCAGTGGGGTTTAAAGCAGAACTGTACATGTGGAAGTAAGGATAATCCATCCACTTTTCCACCAGTATCTTAAGATATCACATTTCTTACTTTTAACCATAAACCTACTTTCAACCTTTTTCTTTTATTTGGTCAATACATAACAGAATTTTCATGAAATGCTTTTACCTTAAAAACCCAAAATGCAAAATAACATATAATTTTGTGATATTTCATTTAACTCAATAATTGTTTCCATATTTTTTGGCTCCCTCTGGCTAGTGTCAAACTGTTTTGATTATTAGCTGATGAAAATGAGGAAATTTTTTCCCCCTCTACACTGCTGTTCAGCTTTCACTTAATAGCAGTTATTTCCTCTGATAGCATGGCTTGCAAGCACGCTTAACCATTTAATTCGTGTGCTCCAGATCTGACTTCACTGCAAAGTAATCCTCTGTGGATGCCTATCTCTACTCCCAGAAGAAAGTCTATCCATTGGCAGCTAGGGCATCCTTCTTGGAATTCAAAGGAAAAGAGACCACCATGATTGAAAACACACACACACACACACACACACACACATCATGGTGCTCTCATTCTCTTAAAAATGCAAACATCCACAAAGGATTGTCATTATTCTTCTAAACTTAGGGCAAAAGAAAATGATATGTGTCCATCTTGAATTTATTTTTCCTTACCTGGACAATCAAATAAGTTAGCTGTGACCAGAAATATTTTATATCTTTGTTGACTTTATTTATTTATATTTGAGTTTATTACAAAAGTTTAGAGAGACACACAGGGTGGTTTGTGAGGAGTCTCAAACATTAGGATATATTCCAGGCAGGAAGCTTCACCTTGGGGGGCACATTCCACCCACAGAAGCCAAGAGAAAAGGCGAGCAGGGGTTAAAGAAAGGTTCTCCTTCTGACACTAAACACTACTATTGCACAGTGACTACAAGGGGTAAACACACAATGTCAGCTGTATTTATGTTGCATAGTTTAATTCCATTTTGAGCTATGTGCTCACTGAATTCCACTGTCTTCTTATCATGGAGAAACATGGTAAGATCAAATCATAAAAAGTTTCATCCTTTTCTACTTGTCTTATTTCCAATACAAAGGAGAAAATATATGTCATGAGAAAAGACAGGATGAGACAAAAAGAAAAGGAAAACAAAATTTCATTGCTAAGTAGAGAATTAAAAGGACACTAAAGCACTAAGTAACCCATCAGGAAGACTTTACTGAAACAAAAATCCACAAAGTCTGAGAAAACCAAGCTCCAGTTGTGATTTCAAACATGGAACTTTTAAAATAATTTTTAAATAAAGATATCTTCATTCTTTCCTAATGTTTGTGTGTACTCTGAAAGTTAAATATTGTGATTTTTCAATGTTGTTTTGCTTGTGTTTTGATCCAAAAAGTTCAATTTACTGAACTTCCCCTGAGGAGAATGTGTTGTCCCTGTGTTTCTGAGCATAATTTGGTATATGTTAGGAACTGGAAGGGATCATAAGAAACCGCAAGACATAGTTCTTTTCTGGATATTATTATTATTTGGCACCAGAACTTGAGGCTGAAAGATTTATTTCCGTAAAGTTCAAAACACATCTTGTGTGCACTATGTAATTATCATATTATATATTATATTTTTTTACTTCCTTGAGGGAAATTTGCTTTTCTAGTTTGGTTACCAGATGGCATAATTCCCTAGGTCTAGTGTGTATGCGTGTGTGCAGGCATGTGTGTGTGTGTGTGTGTGTGTGTGTGTTTATAAATACATCTGAAAGCATATATGTGATAAATGTGATGGTCCCCAGACAAGCACTCAGCTGGCTCTCAAGTAGAACAAGTCTAAAGTCCTATCACTTGGCCCTCAGCAGGTTTGATGTTCATGTCCAAATTTCTGTCTTTAATATTTACATAATTTCCAGCCAGTTTCTTGCGGCTTGCCTTGTTAGGCTGCAGGGCAATGCTACCCCCTAGTGGAGCATGCCTGTCCTGAGTGAGCCTGTTAAAATCTGTCCCTATCAAGCAAAGTCCCGTTTGTGGTTGGGTAAGTGGCCTTCTCCCAAGAACTTCCTTCCCCAAAAATATTCCTGCCTATGGCAGTGCCGACCTTTGACCTATGCAAAACCTTCAGCATTAGATTTACTTTTTTGGAAAGTTAACCATCAAAGAATATAAAACATTGTTTCCAATCGAGTGCTCTTTTGAATATACCTAATAACTACGAAGGAAAATTTTAATGCCTACAATTTTCTCAAATTAACAGATTTGTTTAATCCAGTTGTCCACTTAGAATTCATTTAAATGAGAAAGTACAATTATGCTCAGCATATAATCTGAAGAGCACACACGAAAATATCAATGGTGAATATCTCTGAGGAAACTAAAGTGAGCAAAGCTTGCTGTTTCCCTTGGTTTTCTCAGGTTTTCTAAAATGAGCAAGGACTTTGGATATTAGACAAATAAATGTTCATCTTTATGTATGTACCACCCACCCAGAACAATGAGGACCTAAGCTTTCAAGCCAGTGAAGAGCACCATCCTTTGGTCATAGGCAAGAAAGCCAAGGCTTCAAGAATTTAAGTGACTTATCTAAGGTGATGGTGACAGTTAATTTTATATGTGGACTCGACTGACACGCATAGGATGCCCAGACAGCGGGTCAGACAGTGCTCCTGAGCGTGTCTGGGAGGGTATTGCTAGCAGAGATGAGCATTTGCGGTGGTAGACTGAGTAAAGCAGACGTACCTCCCCAACATGGTGTTACTGTCCAGTCCTCTGAAGGCTCCCAAGGCGCAAAGAGGCAGAGGAAAGCCAGAGGCGCCGTCTGCCTGGCTGAGCTGGGACATGGGCCTCCACCCCCACCCCTGCCCGGGGTTCTCAGGCTCTCAGACCGAGACTGGAATGTCCACGATCCGCTGTCCAGCTCTCCAGCCTCCAGACGACATCTTCGGCTTCCCTGGGTCTCCAGTGTGCCGACGGCAGAGTGTGGGAATGCTCAGCCTCCATGATCACATGAGCCAGTGCCTCATAACACAGATCTCTCTAGATATATGTGTGGATGTTTTATTGGTTCTGTTCCTCTGGAGAACCCCGACTAATCCAGCAGCACAGCTAGTTCCTGGCACAGTCCCAGCTGCTCAGCTTCGGGTCCAGCACTGTGCCACTCTATCACGACGCCTGTCCCCCTCCCCCTCTCCCCTGGTTAAATAACCTCTTCCTGCCGTGCGTATCTCACACTAACGGTGACTTTTCCAGTGTCTACAGACATAAGCTTAATGTCAGGTATTGTTGTGTGAAAATGGAACAACACGGCTAAGAGCAACGGATGTCTTCTGTCATGACATCCTACCTTAATTAAGTGACAAGAACAGAATACAAGCCCATCAACACATCCATTGCTGTGTTGCATCCAATTATCTCAATTGATCAAAATACCTCTGATAAACTACATAATGGTGCCGGCATACGGACTAATATTTGCAGACTTCCTTATTAAAATATTCAAGATGATGTTAAACATGGAGATCATATAAGAGAAAATGTCAAAGCTCTTAGCAAAAGCCTAAATATTTTTTCTGGTACAGCTAGTGCTCGACTTACGACCACGATTGGTTCTGACAGACCAGTCGTAACATGATTTGGTCGTAAATTGAGTAGGCTATATGTACAGTACTGTGAAATGATGTTATAAAAATCTTTAAGTCAAAGACAAAGATAATGTCCTCTTGGTAGACATCTTGGGAGGGGTTTGATGAAAAATATCCAAGACACAAAACACAAATTGCTGTACCGAGTCTGGGATAACAGTTGAAATGGTGCACGCAGAGATGGTAGTGCTGCCGGAAGCTGGTCCGCACTGTCGTACGCCCAGCTGGGCAACACTTGCGCTGCCAGACGTGGAGCAGTCGTGGCTAATGATTGTGGTGGTAGAGTCAAATGGTCATAAGTTGCATAGGTCGTAAGTCAATCAATACCTGTATATTGAAAAAGCAGTCACTCTGCTCTGACACTGACCTGGTAAATCACACGAGATGTTCTCTGCTGTCTCTCAGACTCACCTTTCCCCTTAGCCTACTTGCACATAAGCAGAATATAATACAAAAACACTCATTGACCAAGTAAATACAGTCATCATTTCATTTTCAGTGTTTTTTAAAATCTAATCTAGATTTTCTCAGTACCCCTGGCTATCATTTGTTGAGCACTGACCATATGTTAGGTATTCGATTAAATATCTCTAATTCCCACAGCAAACTGACAAGATAGGCGGTGCCACCGTTTACAAGGCTCCGGGAGCCACCTGCCCAAGTAACGCACACAGAGACCCCTCCTTCTCCACGCTAATGAAGGTGAAACATTTATACGGAAAGGTTGTTTATGTACTTTGCATCCTAGGTGCTAACAAGTTATAGCTAGAGTCCTGTTCACAATGAGCCCGGTCGCCAAAGCATCCCAGCAGCTGAGCAGGTCACCCGCTTTGCGAGCATCTTCCTTTGCAGACGAAAGTAGATGGACAGAAAATTCATCATCGGCTCTCCCATAAAAGGCCAAGTCTATTTAAGAATGCAGCATGAGGGTTGTATGAGATACAACTCGGAAAAAAGAAAACACTCAATCTAGTTCTTCCACAGAATTTCCTGAGGGGAGGTGACCTGCCCAGTCTCCCAGAACATCAAAACTTCAGTTGAAAATGAGCTAATCTTTCAATCAACTCCACTGGGCTCTTTGGCAGGAGGCAGGGGAAGCTTGGACACTCGCAGTCTGTTATGAGAGTATGGGATTTTCTTCCTCGCTGTTATTATTTTGGCACCTCTCACAAGCAATAAATCCTTTAAAGCCTAACAAGTAATTGCAGAGAGATTGAAACTTAGGCTGCAATAGTTGCAAAGCTTTTAATGGGTCAGGGGAGTAAACCATCATATTCACTGTTCTAAACGGAAAGGTCCTTCAATACTGCTGGGTTATTTCTTAACACCTGCTCTAGATCTGGCACTGTGTTAGACACTGCAAAGACTGCACACACATGTGTACAGACACATGCACACCCAAAACAGCAATCCCTGTATCAAGATATGTAACGTAGCAATGAAGAGGCAAAATGTTTGAAAGTAACCATCATCTTTTTAGTGAAACTTTCCTAGTATACATATATTGGCAAGAACAAATACATCATTGAGACATTACAAAACTGTCAAATCCAAATATGAAGTTATTTAAATTTTTATGGATCCAGGTCCCATCAGAAAACAGAATTCTCCCCAGACTGTTCAGATGAAGAGATGCTAATGAAGGGAGCAAGGACAGAGGAGTGGAAAGACCTAGCACAGTGAACAAGGGCGGAGGCGGCACCCAGAGACCTGGCCCCAGGAAGGCCTGGCCACCCCAGTGGCCGCCAGGGCATGGGGTGGAGCGGGCGCTGCGTGGAAGCAGGGAGGAAGCCAGGAAACGTCACCTGCGCCTCTCTCTACCTGGTGACTATTGCAGACTTGTCCACCTGGGGCCAGAAGACAATGGAAGTCAGCTGGAGCAGAGGCACAGGTAACGCTGTCCACAGCCAACAGACACCTGTCAGGGCACAGAGGAAGGGGGAGGGAAGACAAGCACAGAACATTAGCATAAATGCCAGTGAATTTTATTATTATTGTTATAATCATTAATAAACAGGGCACACAAAGGGTTTACGATGTCAGAAACCAGTCTGTTTTCACCTGTACCAAATCATTTCATCCTCACAATGACCTAATGAGTTAGGACTATTATTATCCCCATTTACAGATGGAGAGACTGAGGCAGCAGATGGTTCAGTTACTTGCCCAGGTCACATTGCTATTCAGTGGTAGAGCACAGATTGGCAGCTAGGGCACCTGGCTCTGAAGTTCCTAGCTTTAGAACATTATGTCCCCAGGCTCCGGGGCCTCAAGCCCTCTCTCCATAACAGCACCATGAAGCAGAGTTTCTGGATGGGAAATCCACCCAGTCAAATCCAGTCTGAGGTCTCGGGATTTCACCAAGTATCTCTTAGGAACGAACGCAAAGAGTAAGTGTTCTGGAGGCATACACTGCTCTACCATACGACGAAATAAAATGCAGTATCGTTTCGATTTTGCCTTAAGTCCCGCAGATGCAGGGACTTCGGGAGGGGGTGGTGGGAAAACCATCAGACAGCACTCCCTTGCAAAGGAGAAACCCGGCCCCGGGAAGGGGAAAGCTGTGATTTAAGGCCCAAAGAGAGAAGTTATTCTCACAAAGAGCAACCACCGCCATCGCCTCGTCTCTGGCTCAGATGGAACTGGGAGAAATGTTGACGTTCTTGAACCGGGAAAACGGTCCAGCTCCTCGGAGACGCCTCTCCTTGGGGGCAGAAGAAAACCAATCAGCTGTGTGCACTGAGGGAGGTGGGCAACCCGAGGTGAAAAGGAAGCAGGCAGAAAGAAGTACTTATTCCAACAAGTCTGCAATAGTCACCAGATTGTTGTTGCAACTCATCACGTCCTTCCTGAAAAATATGGCAGAAATGCTAAGCTTTCCCTAGCCCATCATAAATCACTCAGGAGCCGCCACCCCACCCCACCCCCACCCTGGCTAAATCTTCCGGTCCCTGCCGCTCCCTTTTTTTCCTCGTGTTTTCTCTCTCTCATATTTCTAGTCTCAGTTAAAGAGAAGAAGAAGAAGAAGAAAGGAGGGGGGAGTGAAAGTAGACCTCTTTTGCCCCTGTTGTTGCCCTGGATACCAAAGAAAATAAGAGCAGTACTCTTCCACTCCTACTTTTGCTCAAAAATTTCTGCATAGAACATCATAGTTGACAAGGGTCCACCAGAAAGGGCAGATCACTTTGCACTTCAAGTGTGTGGTCCCTAAAAGAGATGACTGTTTTGAGAGGGGCCCTTGTCCAGAGTTTCTCTCCCCCTCTCCCATACCAGAGCATCACACTGTTTGAAGATTTATTTCTTAAAAACATGAGTTTCAATGGATACCTTTTGAAGCACATTAGACACATTATCTATTTGCTCTTTATAACAAAGTGATGATCTACCCAATGGCTTATCTCTGTTCGTGTCACACCATTGTTTACCGGGGTTAGTAAGGTAGACCCTCTAATGATTTCAAAATTAATTGAGGCAAATTATAGCCTGGAAAGGATTAAAAAGAGTATATTTAGAGGAGAGGAACCTGATAGATACTACTTCAGCCAGGCCAAAAAGGTTAACATCAAGAATATAGGTCCCTGTGTCAGGGCCTCCAGCAAGACGGAAGCTCGGAGGAAGCAGTCTTCAGAGCCTCTGAGTGGTGGTCATTTCTAGGGGGAAGAAGAGGGAGCAATAACCGAGTTTGATCTCTAGGATGGTCAGCTGACTACCAGCCAGTCTGGAATGGTCACATGAAGAGGCTCCCTCACTGGTGGCCCCCACCCCCAGGCAGGGAGCCCGCCATGGAAGATCTGACAGTGTGTCTGCCCTGGTCGGTCAATGATCATTATCGAGCCATGGGGGAATAAAAGGAGCTGACACCCCACAAGGTCTTTGGCTTAGAGCCCATCCCTCCGGGCTGTCTCATGGCCACATGCACGCTTCCCTCTTTGTGTATGGAGCGGCAGCCCCCGAGGGACTTGCAGTGGCCAAGCCTCTCCCTGGTCCCGTCCTGCTGCCCCCATCATTTGCTGACAGCACCACAGGAACCATGGAAGGCACTGGTCAAAACTCAGCCTATCAGGCAGCCTCTGGGTCTGGGGACCGGCTTGTCTGCCCCACAGTGTCTGCATTGGCATCTTCACTTGTGCTGGCTGCTGAGGTCCAGCTGCAGGCCCAGAGGGCAGGGCACTGGGCTGTGACCCCTGTGCTCAGTGTTCAGCTGCATGACCTTGGGCCACTCACTTCTCAGGGGGTTTCAGTTACCCCAACTGTGAACTAAAAGGCTCTCCATGCTGGATGTTAGTGAAGCTGGCCCCTGAGGTGATATTTTCAAGCATATGTGATCTGGGCTGGGAAGAAGAGCCAGCTTATTTCTCCTGCTGAGACCAACAGATGGGAAAATCTGTGGCACCATGCTAAGAGAGCTGTAGATACTGGGCCCAATGGGGAGGCAGGTGTGGGGCCTGCTTTCCCACCGTCAGTTTGGAACAAGAACCCAAAGCTGGTTTACAATCCATGGGCAAGGAACACGGTGGAATGACAGGCCTGAGGTGTGCCCCCTATGTCTTCCCATGGCCCTCCACATCTTGGTGGCATTCTGAGAACAGATATGCTGGTCCATGGAATCATCCAGAACCCCTCCACTCTGCCAGGAAGTTCTAGATGCCAGCCTGGTACCAGCTCCCTCTGGAAACTTAGGCTTGAGGGAGCGTTCCTCGGGGTTCCCTTGGAAGATTTGTTTATTCACTTTGTTATCTTATTTACTAAAGAGGCAGCACAGCACAGTGAGAAAACCCTGGGTATCTGGAGAGCCTGAAAGTCCTAGTCTGGACTGCACTGTTCCCCCCTGTGTGGCCCTAGGAAAGTCACTTGTCCTCATCTGTTTCCTTGTCTGTAAAATAGGAGACAGTGTCTGGCTTGCTTCACCCCTGGGGATGTGATATTCCACAGAGGAAGAAGGTGTGAATGTGCCTTGAACACAAAGTTCTGTAAATGAGTGGTGTATTTTTTCTTATTCCAATAAATTGTCAGGATCACAGGAAAAAAAAAAAAAAGAATAATGGTCCCTGGCCAGTTGGCTCAGCAGTAGAGCATCAGCCTGGCATGTAGAAGTCCCGGGTTCGATTCCCGTCCAGGGCACACAGGAGAAGTGCCCATCTGCTTCTCCACCCTTCCTCCCTCTCCTTTCTTTCTCTCTCTCTCTCTCTCTCTCTCTCTCTCTCTCTCTCCCCCTCCCACAGCCAAGGCTCCATTGGAGCGAAGTTGGCCCGGGCACTGAGGATGGCTCCATGGCCTCCACCTCAGGTGCTAGAATGGCTTCGATTGCAACGGAGCAACACCCCAGATGGGCAGAGCATTGCCCCCTGGTTGGCATGCTGGGTGGATCCCAGTTGGGCACATGCAGGAGTCTGTGTCTCTGCCTCTCAGCTTCTAACTTTGGAAAAATACAAAAAAAAAAAAAGAAAAGAGGACATGTTCATGGTACTCTTGATCCTATGAAAACAGCACTTGCTCTCTGCCTTTCCTCCTAAGGACTCATAAACCTAGTCAAATTCTATCAGTCAAAGCCCAGGCATGGACATTCTGAGCAGTCCTCTTCAGAACTGTCAGGGTCATCCAAAACAAGGAAAGTTTGGAAAAGTGTCATAACCAAGGTGAATTGAGGTGTGATAACCATAACGTGGTATTCTAGATGGGACCCTAGAACAGAAAAGGAATATTAGAGGAAACATAAGAAAATCAACATAATTTTGATGTAGTTAATAACATATCAATGCTGTCTCATTAATTGCAACAAATGCACCTAAGGCTCAGATGTCAACAACAGGGGACAGTGAGTATGGGGTGTATGGGGACTCTCTGTGCTACCTTCACGTTTCTGTAAACCCACAACTGTTCTGAAAAAAAGGAAAGTATAGGCCCTGGCCAGTTTGGCTCAGTGGTAGAGCATCGGCCTGGCGTGCGGGGAACCCGGGTTCAATTCCCAGCCAGGGCACATAAGAGAAGCGCCCATTTGCTTCTCCACCCCCTCCCCTCCTTCCTCTCTGTCTCTCTCTTCCACTCCCGCAGCCAAGGCTCCATTGGAGCAAAGATGGCCCAGGCGCTGGGGATGGCTCCTTGGCTTCTGCCCCAGGCGCTGGAGTGGCTCTGGTCGCGGCAGAGCAACGCCCCGGAGGGGCAGAGTGTTGCCCCTGGTGGGCATGCTGGGTGGATGCTGGCCGGGCGCATGCGGGAGTCTGTCTGACTGTCTCTCCCTGTTTCCAGCTTCGGAAAAATACAAAAAAAAAAAAAAAAAAAAAAAAAAAGGAAAGTATATTTATAATAAGGAAATGAGACACTGCAGAGAAAGCGTATGGTATATGATTAGGGTGATGATGGTGAGGACGATGAGAGCCGTGTCCTTGGGGCATTCTGGCAGGAACCACAAAGTGGATTGGTGCAGTATTTACAGAGGGTTCTCCTCGGCTCCACTTTCCACTACAGTAGTCAAGATTTCAGCTTTTTGGAAATCATAAACTTTTAGATATATAACTTGTGAAAATGGTTGTACTTATCACTAGCGAGATCTCAGAAATTATTCAATAGTTCCTTAATCATTCTGCAAGTCAGTTACTAACAACCTTCATGTCCTGGGTACTACCCTACGTAGTGAGAAGGTTCACAAAGGTGAACCAAGCTCCTAGCCCTCAAGGAGTGAATCTGTCAACAACAACAAAAGAAAATTAAAAGAAACTAGTGCTTATTGAGGGCATATAGTACAACAACAACTTGACTATAATGCTTCATTTAAACCCCTAGAACCCTTTTAAGAACTCTCCCATTATTACCCAAGGGTGGGGCAGATACTCCATCGCATCCAGTTCTTGTCCCTGTCTGGTGCTCACCACAAAGGACAGCAACCTCCAGCAACCTGTCCACACCCCCGATTAGACTGTCGAGAACCCAAGGACAAAGACTTGTTCACTGTTGTGACTCCAGCATAATGAAGTTATTTCCTGCCTGTAATGGGTGACATGAATGAATGAGATTTGGTCAAGACTCTTTTCGGTTGCAAGTGCTAGAAGCCTGAAGCAAGAAGGTCACGTGTCAGCTCAGGGACTGACCTGAAAAGGCTAAGGGGAGCTGCAGTGCTCTGGCTCTGTGTGGCCTTTCTTCCGCCTGGGCAGCCCTGGCGTCTCCCTTGCCCCCTCATGCTGTGAGGTGTGAGAGGAGGGACGCAGACAGGTGATGTCTTTAGGAGGGGGTACCACTTAGCTCAGGCTCTTCTTGTGGGATGGGGAAGCAGACACCCACCTCCCCACCTTGCTGTAGGGAGAGGATTCTGGTCTGCTTCCCACCTCGCACTCAGCTTACCAGGCAGGATCTGGCTCTATAAATCCAACTCAGGAGAGAGTACTGAGAAGTCCATTATGCCCACACATTGAAGCTATGATCACTAATCCAGCTTTTATTAGCATTGCAGTTCATTTTTATCTCCATCTGTAGAACCCCTGTTGCTATTACTCAATTGGTTCCAAACTTGAGGGTTAAAAAAAAAAAGAGCAATTGTTCAGTCGCTGCTGAAATCCTGATGGAAAATATAGGAGCAGGGGGTCTCGGGTGTATGTGGAGTCAGGAGCCCCGACCGAGCCAGGAGAAGTCCGACTCTCCGTGGCCCAGTTCTGCTCTCCTCAGCACTGATTCCTCTCCGGGACAGGGTTTCCCCACTGGGACGGCCTCTGTAGCCCAGGCTTGTAACTCCTCAGGCTTAGTGGCCTGGGGAAGTGAGCTGCTGCTCCCCAGTGTCTCTGAGAACAATCCCCAGATTGGCCCTGGCCAGGCAGCTCAGAGCATTGTCCCAAAATATTTATACCAAGGCCCGATCCCTGGTCAGGGCACATACGGGAAGTGATTGGCGAGTACACAGCTAAGTGGAACAGCAAATGAATGCCTCTCTCTCTGTCTCTTTCTCTCTCTTTCTCTCTCTCTCTCTCTAAAAGCAATTAATAAATTTTTTTTTTAATTCTGAGATTTACTCTGCTTTTAATTATTTAGGTCCTGTGTCTATTCTTGGATCATTCACTGTGACCAGGGATTCAGAAAGCACTAATTAGCCAAGCCTGGCTCACACAAAACCCTGGGTGGGGTCTGCACCTTCTGAACGGCATGCACTTAGAATGGCGGAGGTATGGTACCATTATCAGAATAAGGGGGAGAGACTTAAGGAAAAAGGACAAAAATCTACCACAGCCCTCACTAACCCTTTCTATGGAAGAGAACACCGGGGCACACAGCTAGCACGGAACAGACCAGGAATTGAAAACTGCATGTGGGCCTGACCTGTGATGGTGCAGTGAATAAAGCATCGATCTGGAAATGCTGAAGTCGCCAGTTTGAAACCCTGGGCTTGCCTAGTCAAGGCACATATGGGAGTTGATGCTTCCTGCTCCTCCCCCTTCTCTCTCTCTCTCTCTCTCCTCTCTCTCTCTTCCTCTCTCTCTCCTTTCTAAAATGAATAAATAAATAAAATTAAAGAAAAAGAAAGAAAACTGCATGTGTTTGACCCTAAGTCTGTGCACTTTCCTTCCCATGAAGATGCCTCCCAAGCTCCCGCCAACAAGTCTCGTCACCCTCACAAAGGCTCTAGCACAGCAATCTGCAACCTCTTTCCTCTCCCGGCACCCGGAAACTAATTACTAAAATCCTGTGGCACACCAAAAAAATATATTTTGTGTCTATCTGACCAAAAAATGGGTATAATTTGACTCGTTCACAGCAGATGGCTATGGTTGTGTTGGCTGTTGTCATTTTTTTATCTGACCATGTAAGGGCAAAGAGGTCAGTGCCCTTGACTAAATGGGGGGGGGGGGTCATTGCCTATTGTAAAAGTTCTTGCGGCACACAGGTTGAAAATCACTGATCTAGCTGAAGAAGTGGTGGAAAGTCTTAAGAAAATTGTAGGTCATGTTGGTGTGAGAAAACTTACTGAAGTTCTTAGCATTTAACCTGCTGCTATGTGCCCTGCAGTGGGGACCACTGCTGCTGAACACCTACAGGTACAACTCAGTGCTTTTCTGGACCAGCTCTGCTCCAGTTGAACAGAAGTCTGAACCCGAGGCAAACTGGGTCACGTTTGGTCGGCTGCTTCACTTTGCTCCTGTCCTTTGCTTTTTCTCGCCGTCATTGTTATTGTTAATACTTGCCAGGACCTCTATGCAATGAGTTCAATACAAGAAGTGTATGTACCATTTTTCTGAAACTCCACTGAATCCTGACTGCTTGGTAGCAGAAACCGGAAAGTCAATAATTCACGTTCAGGTCAGTTAGGTTGGTACTTCCTCAGTCAAACCAGAGTGAGTGCAGTGGACAGTCCTATCTCCCCCCTTTTAAGTTCCAGCTGGCTCAGCATCGTGGCATCAGGGAAAGGCCACGTGGGCCTCTGTGGGTGTCACCTCATTCTTGCTGACTCGGGGAACACCAACCTTTGCGGTGGCCCCTGCTGGGGACACCCACCTGCCTGTCTGTGCTGCTCTCCCCCAGTGGTCCCTGTTGCAAACGCAAGGGCCTTCCACGACAGCCCGAGTTCAGGGCCACAGCCGTATGCTCTTGGCTACACAGAAAAGACCCTTCCCCTAGCAATCCTAGCAACCCCTAGCAACCCCGGGCTGTCTCTGCTACTCTCCGGCTCTGTGGAGAAGGACTGCAGCATCCCTGGGTGCCGGGCAGGGAGTGAAGCCATGCCCCCTCTCCTCTTATGCATGGGGGCCTGGGGGCCGGGACTGTGCTGAGGCGGGTGTAGGAAGAGCACAGGGACCCTTCCCGGAGACCACCACCAGGGTCTGATGCCATTCCTGTGCACTTCTTTCTCCATAGCCCAAGGAATCTGGATGGAGTCCAGGAAAGGCAAAGCACTCGCGTGCATTGTCTTCAGTTCCTGCCAATCTTCCAGGCCTTTCTTTCAACTGCTGTCTCTACCAGGAGTTTTAAACTCAAAAGCAGGGGTCAACTGGCTTGTTTTCAATTGTTCTGCCAGGTCTTTCTACTCTCAAATAGTGAGCTCACATGGCCTAAAATAGAGATAAAGGCCGTTAAAAGGAGAAGAAGAATTACTGAAAATGAAAACACAGTTGTTAATGTCAAAATCTCCCACATGACGTAATTTGAACCAAGCTGAATTTCTGTATTTAAGGTACTAAGACCTGGACCACAAAAGTATAGAGTGCAGATGGGAAAATATAGCTTTCTCCAGTTGAGTACACAATGGATACTTGCTTTCAGCACGACCTGACAAACTTCTTTACAGCCTTTGCACATAACCTGTGGACTAGCCTAAGAAATGGCCAGAGCAACCAACTGAAAAGACCTGGGTAGTTTTCTCTGGCTAAGCACTTAAGTATACGTAACCAAAGCAAGAGCAGAGGACAAACCTCATTCTTAGCAATTGGAGGCTATTCTAATGGTATCGTAACTTTATCATCGACTGCATAACTGCAAACCACTGCAAGGACCCAGAGGACACTACCGTGTGGACAGAGGTCTCCCGTTTCCCCGGCCACCATGAAATCACCCTCAGACTCCACCTTGAAGAAAGCGTGCACCGGCCACAGAAATCTGAAGGGACATGAATTTAACCTAAAAGCTACTGGGACATCAAAAAGAGATGAAACAGGGAAAGAGTTAAAGATTATAAAGTGCAAAACAAAACATTTATATTTTCTTAACTACCCTGTGAGACTTTCAGTGATAAAAAAAAAAAATTCTCTATTTCCCTTGCACCACTGCTTTGCTAGCCAACCCTCCAAAATCAGTCTTTCCAACAGGAACAGATAGCAAAACGAGGCAAGGCGGCAAGTCACAATGCTCCGAATCAACTGTCACCAAATGATTACTCTGTTTACTACTCTGCTGAGCTGTGAATATTGCTGTGATTAAAGATAAAAGGAAAACAAATGGAAGGGCAAAAAGGAGGGAGGGAGGGAGGGAGGGAGGGAGGGAGGGAGGGAGGGAGGGAGGGAGGGAGGGAGGACAGATAGAGATGAAGGAAGGAGAGAAGGCGGGAAAGGGGGGAGGAAGGAATAGAAGAAAAGAAAGAAAAAGAAAGGGAAAAGAGAGCAACAAAAATGGCTTATATTGTACCAAGTAACCCCATGGTAAAATCCTCTCCTCAGCAAGTTGCGAGTGGAACAGAAGCTGATGTTAGGGCCAGAGTGTCAAAAACCTGTCTTTAGTATATCCCCAGTGAATTCAGAGCAACAACTACACAAAAATTAAAGTTTCCTTTGCTCTACCCTATCTTCCTGGTTTGAGTTCCTTCTCCAGAAGAACATGAAAACTCTCCATACAGCAAATGACATATCACCTATTCGTGAAATTATATAAAATGCAGCTTTTAAAAATGAATCAATAAAATAAAGAAAAAAGAAGTAAGAAAAAAGGAGTATAGAGCAGCCTAGAGTCCCTGAACAATCTACACACTGATTTTTCTTCATGTCTCCGTATCTTCATGCACTTATAGGTAAGTCAAATACCCAGATCCGTTTAGCAACTGAAGCCCTGTGCTGTTTCTTAGAGCTGGCACAGGCCTGCTCCTCTCAGCAGGGCTGTAACCCGTTCAGACCTCTCTGCAATGAGCCTTCTTTCCTCTTGGGCCCCTCAGAGAGGGTGTAATGGCAACTGCAGCCACCATAACTGTTCTACAAATGCCTTCAAGGAGATTTGAGAAGACCCCAAAGCCCACAAAGCTTACTGACTTCTATAAAAAATGCACAAAGGAGTTTTATTTTCAATTCCAAATTCTTAATTTTTTTTTATTATTTTCCCTAGCACAGAGCAGGCTTTGTGCCTGTGGATCTCCCTACATGTTTATGTCTCAAAGGACACAGAGGTGTGAAAAATGTGACTCACGCTCTTGACAAATTCATATTACAAGACATGGCCTTGAAAATGAAAAGCAAATGAAATCCCTCTTCCCTCTAAATTTTCTTCATGTCAAAGGTTAGTCTTGCTTACTCAACAACTTAGACCTCAGCACTTGAAAAATAATGAGTCTATCCGAGCAGTATCAACAGCTGAGATTTTAGAAACATGAACAGAAAGTCTGTAGAAAAATAACTCAGGGTTAGCAGTGAGAGGAGAGTTCACAGTTTTACTAGTCCAGAAATAAATTATTGCAAACTGAGTAACTGATACAACATGCTTATTTGCTAACTCCCCCGTCACCCACTGGGAAAGTTTAAGAATGAGGACATTTGACATGAACTGCCTGACTCATTCTTAGAACACTCTAAAATCTTGAGTATTCATCCTATAAAAGCAAACTGTCAAGATATAACAATCAGAAAAAAAGGTTCATCTCTTTTCTAAGAAAAGTATAATAATTAGACCTATATTTTAAGCCAGCAACAAATCTCAGCCACAGATTACCCACGGAACATAAATTTTTGCAATAAATTTATCATTTGTTCTCTCTCCCCCACCATTTACAGGTTAATGAGAGCAATCCTCTGACAGGCCACCAAAGAATTCAGCTTTCAATGCCAGATACCTTGCATATCAAACATACCTCCTTCTGTTCTAGGAAAGACTTGGGACTTCCCTTTGTGTTTAGCTTGCACGTGAAAACATGATCAAGTCGTCAGAGAAAACAGGAGGGTCACAAAATTTACCTACCCAAACGCCCTTACCAAAATTGTCTGCTACCATGGAATATCTCAGCTAGAAATTCTTGGTCTGTATTGAGGTAAAAATAGCAGCTACCATGTAGTGAGTGCTCACTACCTGCCAGGCACTGTTTAAAGCATTGACAGAAATTAAGTCCAATAATATTCATAACATATTTTTCCTCCCTTGGAAGAAAAACTAAAACCAATTGGAGTATGAGAAAATGAGAACCGTCTGATTTGTTTGGATGGCTGGATCATAAATTGATCTTTTTCTTTCATTTTGATTGCCATTAGTGTTGTTATTTTATTCACATAGTAAATAAAAAAGTAAAGTTTTTTCAAACCTTTTCCAAATACTACAGTGTGTCCATAAAGTCATGGTGCACTTTTGACCAGTCACAGGAAAGCAACAAAAGATGATAGAAATGTGAAATCTCACCAAATAAAAGGAAAACCCTCCCAGTTTCTGTAGGATGATGTGGCAGCATGTGCACATGTGCAGATGTATATACCATGTATACAGTGGAGCAGCTCACGGCCATGCCAGTTGAGATGTGGACCATACAGAGGAAAGTTCAGTGTGTTCTGTGGCTCGCTAAATTCGAATCCATGACCAAAGTACAACGTGAGTATCGGCGTGTTTATAACGAAGCACCACCACATAGGAATAACATTACTTGGTGGGATAAGCAGTTGAAGGAAACCGGCAGTTTGTTGGAGAAACCTCGTTCTGGGAGGCCATCAGTCAGTGACGAGTCTGTAGAGGCTATACGGGACAGCTACCTAAGGAGCACTAAAGAATCTGTGTGTGAGCCCACATCGAACTGCACTGAATAGGCATGAAACTGGGAGAGTTTTCCTTTTATTTGGTGCAGATTTCACATTTCTATTGTCTTTTGTTGCTTTCCTGTGACCGGTCAAAAGTGCACCATGACTTTACGGACACACTGTATTTCCCACCCAGAAAACAGGGATAATAATAGTGCCTTCCTCCTAGAGCTGCTGCATTAATTTTATACACTGCAAAAATCTTCCCAGAGCAACTCGTATTCATACGAAGCACAACTGCTCACTGGATCTAATCTACCCGCACTGGCTGTGCACCCTTCATCTCACTACTTCCCCTGTCAACTCTCCATCCTAGTCAGGCCAGTTTACACCTTAATCATCCTGGGCTGCCTATCTTAGCTCCCCTCCCTCCCCTCCCCCCTACAAATATTCTCCTCACTTCTCTCTGCCAACCACGCCTCCTCAGCCTTCCTCTTCCAGGTCGCATTTCTCTGCCTCCTTCTATGCCCTCCCCCTCCCACATAGATCTGACACCTCAGAGTACCTATGATGCGCTTAGCACTTTTTGTCAGTTATTTCATCCTTTCAACAACTCTAAAGAGAGTCAATAGTACCCCTACTTGATGCATGAGGATCAGAGGGGTTGTGGTTTACCTGGGGTGGCTGAGCCAGCACTCACACCCAGTCATGCTGATCCATCCTGCATGGAAGAGCCTGCACCACAAAAACGGGCTCCTGAACTGCTATCTTCCTGTAATGTTCTCTAAGAGCTTAACGTATCTGAAATCCATGTGATCTCCTAAGTTCCTGGGGCCAGGTTTCATGCAAGGTACACCATAGTGGTTAGTCACTACTGTCACTTAAACTGGCACCAGAGGAAGGCCTCAAAGGAGTATAAAGTTCCCATAAAAAGGGTTGGTTACTCTTTGAATGTTAAATCATTCCAAATTTTCCTAAAAGGATTGTGAAGGACCAGATGCTGTAGCGGGCCTGGCAGAAGCCTCGGGAAAGCCCCCCCTTAGAGAAACACTCAGTGGGTGTTTGATGATGGTGGTGGGAGACTGTTTAGGGACTGGGCTTCGGACAGAATGGAGCAGAAGTGTCAGGGGAAGATCAGAGTTGCCCTGCGAAAGGTTCAGCATCCAAACATTTAACCTTCAAAAGTTTGTGTTCTCAGACCAAGGGGGAAAGATAAATAGGGTGTTTCCCTCTTTCACTTTCATGTTCCAAAGCATTTCCTTTTCTTCTGACCCCAGAGGTCCGCGTCAGCTGAAGCAAGTTTTAGAAGACAACTAAATTGGGTTGTTTTACTACCACTAAGTAAGTTCTGACATAATTGTTTATCCTCTGTCCAGAGGCTGGGATCCAAATGGAAAGGAGGTGGAGCGGGACCGGACGTGTCTCAGCAAGCACTCGCCATGCTTCCTCCCCAACACCAGGGAGTGTCCCCATTCCGGGAGCTACAGGCTCCTGTCCCTCCCACCAGGGCACTTCAGACCCTCAAGCCCTGCGCATGGCAGAGGCCACGAAGCGATCAGGCAGAAGCTCACATTTCCACATGGCTGATGGCTAATGGCCACGCCTCTACAAGAAGGCCCTACCCACCACCTTTGCAAGCAGACTCCTTGGGAATCTTTAAATGGCACTCATTTCCATCACCGTGGCTCTTACTGCTTCTTAATGATTAGTCCTTTGGAAACAATGAACAGACCGCAGTTAAATCTCCTAGCGCCTCGCTGCCATCCTGCTCAGCAGCCTGTACGGCCCCTTTGAGACTTGTATTCAGGGCATGTGGCAGTTGGAGCACAGCCAACGCCTCCTTCCACATAGTTTTCAGGGGTCAGGGACAACACTCCAGCTCCCAGTTCCGTGCCCGCTGACAGGGTGAAGGATCTTTCCCACAGAAGGGCAAGGTTAATCAACAGCCTGAATCACTGGCTTCTTATTCTTTCTACCCTCCTTCCTGCTCCTAGGCCAAGAAACCTCCCTCAGCCTCGTCACACTGTCTGTCATCAACACAATGAAGAGCCCCCCACCATGCCCACCCTCAGCACCCTGATTAGCAGAGAATACTAATGTTACAAGACTTGGGCAGTCACAGAAAGGGGCATGGCATCTTACCGAAAATATCTATTCACTAAGCCACTCATTCTCTCAAGAACTGGTTTGAACACTTCTCGAATAATTAATAAAGCATTATTGCCATCTCAAGCCCCCAGGCACACTTATACACAGCTACGTGCCAGCCAAGAATGTATTTTCTTTAGGGTTTTCTTTAAGGAATTACTATACTACCGTATGAAATATCCTCCAAATTTAAATACATATGTATATTTTTTATATTATACAGTGTTGTACATAAATATATAACCACATATACTTAAAATATATATTTATATACAGCTATGTATTTATACTTTGAATTTTATATATTATCTATATATTTATGTCTGACTAAATATGTAACTTACATAACATATACATACATAAAATGCATATTTTATGTAGATAGTTCACATAAATTAATACAATACATAGTAACAAATTTTCAAATAACATTTATATAAAATTTATTTTATATATAAGGTATACCGGAAAGTTCTGTCCATTTTTGGAATAAAACAAAATACAAATTCTTCTGACTTAATTCATGTGCACCCATCTTGATTATTTCCACACCAATCCTATCTTCCGAATATGGTCCGAAATGGTTTGCTGAGCTGAATTAAGCCTTTCTGTGATCTCCGATGTTGTCAGAAAAGGATCTTGCTCCAACATGGTCTTAATAACATCGTCATCCATCAAAGATGGTCGCCCAGAACGTGGCTTATCAGAAAGATCGAAATCACCTGTTTCAAATTTTTCGAACCATCTTCTGCATGTCCTATCAGAAACTGTACCTTCACCAAACACTTTCAATAAATTTCTACATGTTTCTGTAGCATTTCTTCCTTGTTGAAATTCATAAAAATACAGTGGCATAAATGAACTTTATCAGTAGCCATGAGTACACTATCGCTTCACACATAAGACTAATGTGAATCTACTTTGTTTTAGTTAATTTGCTATGTCAGTATGTATACATTAAGTGATAAAAATAGAGAGGCACATATGCACCAAATAAACATGTGCTTACGTGTCAAAACTTGTTGTGATAGAAACGGACAGAACTTTCCAGTAGACCTTATATAAATGTTTTCTAAAAAAGTTTTATATATATATATTTCCTCACCTTGAACAAAACTTTATAAGAGTATTTGGACTGCACAGTGAAATTTCTTCCACTCCTCACTTTATTTTGTGGGTTTGTTATGGTGTGAATGGGCCAGGGTGACAAGTCAGAATCACCACATCCAGTGACATCTGGCTCTGCATCCGGTCAATAAAAACATCAACATTCTGCAACATTGATATGTCCTCATTGTTTGAAAAGAGCTCTCTCATTTTCAAAAGGAGGATAAAGGGATTATAAATAAAAGCTCCACACCTAAATATTGACTAAAATAACTATTTTTACGTGAACTTGATAGGTTGATAAAACCCATCCAAAGTAAAAACAAACACTGGGAAGAAAAATATTTAAACAAAGCTAAGACATTGAAAGTATTTGTTCCCAGATGCACACATTAATTATGATGAAAGAATATCATTTCAGTCCTTGGAAAAGCATGTTCATCAGTTTCTAAATGTTTATGTGTATACCTAACGCAGTTTGTGAGCATTGAGGATGATAGGAAGTTCTAGTTCACTCACTTTTCATGTTTACTGCACACTGAACTAATAAGGGGCTCTGAGGCAGAATTCTCTCAGAACCATCCAGGAGTCCCATGAGAGGCAGTGGCTGTGGTGGAGAGAGTGTGACTGTGGCTGCTGCTCTCCCTGCCTTCCACAGACGAGGCTCCTTCACACCAGGTCACTGCTGTCCTCCCACATTCTCTTCATTCAAAAAAAAAACAAATAAATACACATTTTAGTATTTGGCAGTGTGTCTGACTTTTTAAAAGCCATTCCATCAAACACGGAAAGTAAATAACTGTATGGTTTATGTGCACAGCTTGCATTGTTTATGGCAATAATGCAGGAAGAAAGGCAGAGGAAATCTCTGCTTCTGGCATTTCAAAGCAGCTTCTGACATAACAAGTGATTGCATTTTAAGCATAAAAACTGCGTCAGTAAATTCTACTTCCCCCAGTAATTGCCAAGATTACATTTTGCAAACACTAAGAAAGAAGAAAAAATAATACTTCTGCCAACTACAAAGATGGTATCTATCAGTAAAAGAGTTAGGAAAATGATAGCACTCAGTAACGATCCCCATTTCACTGTAAACACGTTATAAAATGTCTTAGCAGCCTCAATGGATGCATTTCGCACCACTGAAAGCAATTTATGCATTTCTACCTTGAAAGCAATTTATAAATTTCACTGAAAGAGCTTACTGTCAATGTCACAGCACCTTCCCTAAACATTTGTTAACTACAAAATTGTTTCATGACATACCCACTCATATCATCAGATACAAACATTCCCAGAGCACACCTTAGAAATCAATTATGACAAAAGTAATTTCTTATTTTCCAACGGTATGGATAACAGAAGTACCTACATACACTAGAGAGGGGAAGAGAGGTGTGCATAGCGCAGAGAGACTAGACTCGGTCGCCCTGACTCCTACAGTCCCCACCTCCCCTCTAGTCTTCCTCTGTTTCTCCAGCTTTTCAATAACTCCTTTCTATTGTCCTAGTTTTAGTTACCTAAGAAAAGCTCATGACTCTTTGAATCAACCTTACTCAGATTTTTACTTACAGATTTTAAAAACCCAAATATAAACAACCAAAACTACATTGCACCTGTGTAAATAATAATGTAATTAAATATATTATTAAAATGACAATAAAACACAGGGTGGGTCAAAAGTAGCCTTACCATTGTTCATCTTGAACACAATACAATAATTAATACATAATAATACAAGAGTAAACTGTGTCATGACCTCACAACTGTAACCCTACTTCTGCCTCCCCCAGATATGAATTAAAACAAGATGTTCTCCTTCCCAGGACCCCCCCTCCCCAGTTTTAGCTAAAGGAACATGAGAGACTAGTGCATGTACAGAGAACTCTAAAAGGCTGACTCTAGGGAAGAAAACTAGAGTAGGGTGTTTGACAGTATATTCTTTTGTAAAAGTGTTTAAAATGTTCATCTTATATATGTATTACTTCCTAAAACATTTTAAAATATATATATTAAATTAAAAACTTAAAACAATAAAAATGTTTAAAATCCTTATAGAAAACATAGTACTGTGGTGGTCTGCCATCTACCTCATATATGAGAATTTCATATTTAGTTAAAAGACTAGATATAAAAATTTTTTGTTGAAATCTTATAATTAGCAAGTAATAACAGGCTCTCTGGTAGAAAAAAACAAACAAACAATAGCTATCCAAAACAAAAATAAAGCTGATCTGGTGGGTTATATACTTGGTTTAAACATCTGACTCTTTTTCAGCGCCAGTAAATCCTCAGTAATATTTGGATTCAAATAAATATCTAATAAATTAAAATTATTGAATTCAAAGTCAGTGGGTGATTAAAAAAAAGGCATTTTGAAATATAATAGCCTTCGAAAAAGGGACATTAAACTTTCTGGTCATTAACACCATAACACAGTCAGAAAATACTCAGGGAAAGAGAAAATGATTTAGATAGATTTAAAACAAAACTTTAGGGGAAAAAACGGTTACATAAGTAGTACTGAAGAATAATCCAGGAGAAGAAAAACTTTATATATTCTGACATTCATCACAGTTTTATTTTAAAATTGGGAAGAAATGGAAATAACATAAATGTACATTAATAGAGGAATTGTTTAATGTTACAAAAATCCCCTCAATCAACATTATGAATTTTCATCATAAAAGCTATGGAACACAAAAATTATTTTCTAATAAATCCATAATGTAAAAGTGCATAATTTCATCATCAAAAATATTTTTCTGTGCCATGTTTGTAGTGACTGACTGCAGCAGGTCCAACAGCATGGAGAGAAAAATGCTGACAGCCAAGATTTGATGTCCACACACACACACACCCCTCGGCCATGGCTCAGGGGTTCTTTCTTGTCTTTGGGGCTCAGCATGGGAATGGACTCATGTACCTGCTGCATGACGAGCATTATCAAAATAATGTCCCTCCCTCAACTTTTAGGAAATTCCCCCGAAATCATCCATACCTTCCAGGACTAGAACTCTGTTTCAACTCAAGGCTGGCTTGTATCCCTCTCCTTTCGGAAACCTCATTCCAAGCTTCCTCCTCCTCACTGGACCTGAAACAGAAGATTTTTGACATCCTCTCTGCCAGCTGACAAAGGATCATCGTGGGGAGAAAACAGAGAAGTTAGGAAGGGGAACAAGTTGAAGGAAATATAATTCATTTGTTCATCCAGCTAACAAAAATGCACTTTGTGCCCAGTGTGAACCAAATATGGAGAACACAGCAATAAACAAAATAAACACAGTTGTCATTGTCACCTGGGGCAATTTACAGTGAGTTGTATTTTGGACACACTTCCTTTGGGTTACTGCCAGGATAACCGAACTGATAAGCTTGGAGATAGATGCAAACAAGGTTTTCAAAATGGGACAGGCGAGACTCTCCACAGGGTTAGTTTTGGATGCTAAGCAGATAGCAACTGAATAGAGAGGAATCCCAGGGGTTGAGTGGCTGAATGTTTCACTGAGAATACAATGCCGGTTTGTGGAATAGACAAGAAGCAAGAATCCGTTCCACAAATTCTGGAAAGGTCAGAGGTAAAAGTTTGCTCGTGATGAAGGCTGAGGTCTCAAGAACAGTTAGTCACACCAGATCAGCGTTCGGGTAGCGTGGAGACAGGAGTTGGAGGCCTCGAGGAGAGCCCGGACCACGAGGTAGGAAAAGTGGGAACAGATCACTTCTGTTAGGGGAAGATATTTCAACATATGCTCCATTTACAGCAATGGAAGAGAACATGTTGGAATACATGTTCGTAATATCTCAGCTCATTGTTCTGTGTGAGAAGGGAAGCCTGGGGAAGGGAGAGTGACAGGCCTTCAGAGAACAACAGCACAGTGGCCTGCGGATGAGGTGAGAAGGAAGAAAACCCGAAAACTACAAAAGCTAATGTAGGACTCACAAAAAGTATATTTTAGGGGGAAAAGTCAGGAAAATGTAAAATTAAGAAGATACAGCTTCAAAGGGCATTGGTAAACTCGGAAAGAAAAAAATGGAGGTGAGAATGACACAAAAGAGCAAGTGATCATATACAATTTGGCTCACATGATAATGTTGAGAATTTTTATTAAAATAATAAATATCATTGAGATATATTTTGCGGCCACTGGTGACTCATCCTCTCTTCTCTCATTCATCCTGCAAGCAAACAATAAACTACACATTTTGGAGACCAGGAGCAAACTGAAAATACCCCCAGGGGAGGTAACAATAAATACTGCTTCATCCACACACAAGAAAAAGAAAAGAAAAGAAAAGAAAGCATCAATGAATGAGAATGAGCCACTCAAAAAATTAAAATCTCCAAATTCTCTATACTGATAGAGAAAATATTTGGTTAACATTACCACAGTATTTAGAGAAGCATAATTGGGCAGGAGAGCACTTTTCAGCAAATCTGATGTTTTTGATAGTATTTCATCATTTCCTCTCTGACATCAGTTTATAAAATTAGAAAATTCCAAAGTCAGTCAGAGAGAATTTAGTAATTATGTAATTTATTAACTTGGGAGGGTGGGGTAGTTTAGTGTTTCATCTCAAAACTTAACCTTTTATTTTTTAAGAGCTACAATGAATTGAATCTGGTGCAGCTTACCATATTTTTATGAGGAAGAAAAATGCTATTAAGACCTTACAAACAAAATTTATTTTTATTAAAAATGACTAATGCTTAGTGAAAAGTTCAAAGGCTGGAAAAGAAGCACTAAAAAGAGTTTTAAAAAGCAACAGTTCAACTCACTCGGTTACTGGAAAAGTCGTTTTCCTGGTTAACCTTCAGGGCTATGCAGCAGCTGGAAAAGCAGCTAATTTTACTGTACAGTCAATAAATGTCATGCACTCTTCTTGAAAGAGTCAAAAAATGTTATGCTTAAAGACTGAAAATGACTCCGTAAGAGCAGACCAAGATATGTAATAGATTTAACTCACAATGAGTATCATATTAAAAGATACTTCTCAACCAGATATAACATATGATCATTGATTGGATCCTGGACCAAAACATATATATAAATCAAGGGCTATATAATTGAAGAGATCTGAATATAGAGTCTATATTAAATAATCATTATTGAATTGAAGTTAAATTTTTTGGATTTAATGGTATTTTAGATCTACATAGGAAAAGGTCCTTGTTCCTTTAAGATGCATGCTAAAGTAATTGGGGGTGAAATGTTTGCAACTTACTTTCTTTTTAAAAAAATCTTTTTTATTTGATTGATTCTTAGAAATAGAGGAAGGAAGAGAGAAAGATAGATTTGTTGTTCCACTTATTTATACACTCATTGGTTGATTCTTGTACATGCCCTGACCAGGATTCAAACTTATAACTGTGGCATATTAGATGACACTCTAATCAACTGAGCTACCTAGCCAGAGCAGGGATCAAACCTGCAACCTTGATGTATTAGATGACATTCTAACCCACTAAGCTACACAGTCAGGGCTGCAATTTGCTTTCATATGTATTTATTGTGTGTGTATTTGCAAGATGTAGTGTATATGGACATTCAGTGCCCTGTTATTTCAACTTTTTGTAACTTTTTAATATTTATAAATCAACAGCTGGAAAGGGGTAAGATATTTCCATCCCACACTGTTGGAAAGTAGGCTCTATCTCTACAAAGAGGTAGAGCAGAACTAGACAGGTAAGTATCCGCTCAGTAATACATCTACGTAGCATCTGAATACACATGGTACTGCACTAAGTGTTCTAACAAAACTAACGTGGTCTCTGGCTTTCAACAACATGTAATTCCAGGCCAACACTGTTGACAAACACAAAGAACATTTAAATTGAAAAAAAGCACCTATATAAATCTAAACAAGAAGGTAACCAGGTGGCCTACTCATCGCCACTTTTCTAAGCACACAAACGAGGAAAAACCGCCCAGATTTGGCACAGCTCACACCAACTTTTCAGACTCCGTGCCCATTCCACCACTTCATTTGGCCTCACAGGATCAAGTTCAACTGGTGTCACCCTTGCCTTCATAAAATGAGGTGAACATCCAGGAGAAACTTGATTTTGTGAGTAAAAGCAGCTCATTTCTGATGGTGAGGCTAGCTTAGGCACAATATCAGAGTATTGGGGTTTAAATTCCAAATTTGCCTTATTCCAACCCCTGCCTTCCTTCTGGAGTCAGTGAAAAAGTTCTTTCTAGCCACCTTTTGATTGCCCTGCGCTGGGCTCGGTGCCTCTCCACGGCCTCTTACTCATCCCATGGCATTGTCATCACTGCCTCTCCTTGCCCTCATTCACCCAGCACTTGCTAGGCACTGGAGACATAAGAGGAAGTAAGATATTTGCCATGCTATCACGAGTCTGGAAGTGGAGACAGCCGTTCAAAGCAATGATTCTGCAGATCATCTTCATGTACCGTCATGTCATCGACCAAGCAGTTCAAGTCGGAAACTCAGATTCCTCTCGATTCCTTTTTTCCTTCACTGACATCAAGGCCATTTGCCAGTTGACTCTCTGACCAGACAGACATGTCCTGCATGCATCCATCTCTCTCCTCTGGCACTATTGCCTGGTCCAGGCACCCCCTTCTCTCACCTGGATGTGAGAGGACAATGAATTTAACTCACAATGCATATCATATGATTTAACCTATGGAAAGAGAAGTGTTGGAGGTCACTTATATAATACGC
This sequence comes from Saccopteryx bilineata, assembly GCF_036850765.1. NCBI lineage: Eukaryota > Metazoa > Chordata > Mammalia > Chiroptera > Emballonuridae > Saccopteryx > Saccopteryx bilineata. Next base: position 199,410,910 of record NC_089490.1, on the reverse strand, counting down.
TGTTCTGACTCACTACAGAGTCTACTAAAAGCAAAATCTGTTGTCATCAGTAGCTCAAAGAAGACCCACAAAGTCGCAGTCAGTTACATTGAAGGGACGGTCCCAGAAAAGTGTAAGCAGGAATGCTCTTGACAGAGTGTTGATCCCTTCCTCACCTCGTGGAAGAGACAAAAACGCAGTACTGTAGGTCTAGTCCAGGGTATCTCTCGAGAGCTTTCATTCTTTATTGTAAGGGACTTTTCTATACACTACAGGATATTTTGTATCCTTGACCCCTACCACTAAACACCATAAGTACTCTGCAATCATTGTTACAACAAAAATTTCCTTAGGGGGAGATAATCCCGGTTTAGAACCACCGGGTTAAAGAACAAAAAACACTCCTTCACTTCCTTCCAATGTGAAGAGCATCCTGTAACAGTTACATTCTTAGGCTCTTGCTAGCACTTTACTATCCACTCCCCAAGAGAGGCACACACATTTACTGATTGGAAATTTTCAAGAAAAAATAAAATGGCATTTTCAAAGTATTTCCCCTACTCTTTCCCATGGAAACCAGCTGAATGCAGCTAAGCCACAATCTGCACCAGCTTGATGAAACATAAAGGGGGCGCTTTGGTCTCCCCTCACCCCTATTTCATTTCTCAGTTCATTCAAAACATGAAAAGAAGGACATTGTTTACTGAAGCTCCCCAAGTCCAGACAACAACCACGCTTCTGCCTGTCTGCTGCCTTAAGTTTTCTACCAATCTAGATGGCACTCATTCTTCTTTAACAAAACTGGCACCACCTAAATCAAGCCCACACTTTCAAAAAGCCTAGTCTTTCACCATTTCCCAGTCATATGGCAAAGTCTATGGTGGCCAAGTGTCCGTCAGTGGATGAGTGGATAGAAAAGCAGTGTTACATAAACACAATAGAATACTACGCCGTCATGGAATAGAAGGAAATCTTACCTTTTGTGATGGCATGGATAGACCTGGAGGTTATTATGCTGAGTGATATAAGCCAGGCAGAGAAAGACAAATATCATATAATCTCACTTATATGTGGAATCTAATGAACAAAGTGAACAGAGGAACAGAATAGAGGCAGAGGCGGGGTCACATGGAGCAGTGGGATAGCTGTCAGAGGGAAGGGGGATGAGGGGATGGGATCAGAAGGTGAAGGGATTAGTGACATTACATATACATAACACCAAAATACAGATAATAGGACAGCAAGTCCCAGACGGAAAGGGGAAGGGGCTGGGGGGACAAAAGCATTGGTAATGGGGGGCATGCTGTGGGGGATGAGGATGTTATATTGAGTGCGACACTTGAATCCATGTTAACACAATAAATTTAAAAATGTAATAAAAAAAAGTCTATGGTGGCTAAGAAAATGTCAACCCTTATAAACAGTTTGGTATTAAAAACTTTGAGAAGTACAATAACAGAAAGTACCATCTAGAAAAACCTTAATTCACAACCATTTTTCCCCAAATATTGACTTATTTTTTTTTTCTCTGCCTGTAAAATTCCAAAATCAGGTCAACCTTCTTTTCAAGAATCTTCAATAAAATAGTTTTATCACTAAAATCATACCAGTTAAATATTCATTGTAAAAGAGAAGTTTATTATCTCCCATTCTTTTATTAGCAGACTTGCATTGCCAGAAATATTTTCCACAAAGATATCCCAATTCTGGTCTTTTAAGCTACTCAACTGTTCAACTATTTGGGGTTTTGAAGGAAAATAACAGACAGCATTTTTCAGCCACTTTTTTCCTTTTAATTGCTAAACATGTATACTCTGAGAGAAATCTAATCCAGCTTCCTCTGGTTTGTTTCCATTTAAATCATTAAAATGTTATTTTTTAAAAGTCATTTGTTGTCCAAGAGACTTTTTAAATTAGCTTCTTTGCTTAAAAGTCCCAATTGGCCAAAAGAACATGAGCTTTTATGCCAAAAGGTTCAGGTTTGGAACAAGATTGTGAGCCCCACATTGGAAATCAGTTTTAATGCCGGCTGTGACATAAAGGGACCTGTGGACACTTCCCCTCCCCGACTCACTGAGCCTTCTGTGGAAGCTAGCCTTACAGTTGAGGTTACCGAAAGGTCTTCCAAATAAATCCAAGGTTCGGCGATCAGTCAGAGCTTCTGAAAATTCTAATTTATGGCCATAATTGTCTTATGCTTGTGCTAATCTCATCTGATTTCTCCTCTACATTGTTTAAGGAGGGAAATTCAGCTAAAGTTTAAGTCATGAGAAAAGGAATTAATTCCTTTTATTTTTTCATGTCTACTCTTTCATCTTCCTTCAAAACTAAGACCATCCTTTCAATTAGAGGAGAATGTGTCCCCCTTGAGGAACACTATTATTTGAGGTCATTTTTACCTCCTGCTATCCACTAGGAAAAATACTCTATCACCCTCAAAGTACCATTATCGCTGATGGTAGATTTTCATACACTTCTTTTGCCACACATCATAAACTAGGAGATAGCATATAGCTCCAATCATAAAACAAGATATCAAACTGCCCTGGAATACTGAGGAGCTAAAAGAAAGTCCTGGGAAACATTTTCTGCTTTGCTGATTGGTTATAAGAAAAATTAAACTGTAACTTCCTTTCCACATGAGTTTGTCAGTTTTCCTAACAAGAAGAGTGGATTTTACTTTTTATTACTGACTTTTTTGCATTAGAAAAATACACAACTCACATTTGCCTACCTCTTCAAAAGAATTCATCTGAAAATTTATTTCTATGAAGTATGAAGATTAGAAAAATGAAAGCAACAATTTTCAAAGATATCAATGGTATTTTCTTGTTTATGTCTTAACATACAGACAACTGGGAGACGTTTCAAGGAAGTAACAGATGGAGAAGATGTCCACAAGTTCACACTGAAGATACAGGGAGGGATACAGCTTGGCTAAGGGACACATTGCCTATTTTGAGAACACTAGGTTTTAGTTTAAAAAAGAAAAAGAAGCAATCAAGAATAGATGTTTTCCACACTGATTAGCGCTTAACAACTCTTATTTCTAGCTTTCCAATTTAAAATGTTAAAATGTCTTTAAATATTGTATGCTTAAATGACTTTTTATACACACTAATTTATCTATTTCCTGAGGGAATAATATTCCAAAACTCATCAAACAGTTCTCTATCATGCTGTAGTACAGGGGTCCCCAAACAACGGCCAGCAAGCCACATGCGGCCCCCTAAGGCCATTTATCCGCCCCCCCCCCCGCTGCACTTCCGGAAGGGGCACCTCTTTTATTAGTGGTCAGTGAGAGGAGTACTGTATGTGGCAGCGCCGCAAAGCGTGGCGTCGCTCACGTACAGTACTACTTCCGGTGATGCTGGACGCATGCATCACGGCTCCAGAAGCATGTCATATCACTTGGTATAGCTAGCAGTGACAAATATGGAATGGGATCTTGACCATCTCATTAGCCAAAAGCAGGCCCATAGTTCCCATTGAAATACTGGTCAGTTTGTTGATTTAAATTTACTTGTTCTTTATTCTAAATATTGTATTTGTTCCCATTTTGGTTTTTTTACTTTAAAATAAGATATGTGCAGTGTGCATAGGGATTTGTTCATAGTTTTTTTTATAGTCCAGCCCTCCAACGGTTTGGGAACCCCTGCTGTAGTATCTTAATTTATTAAACTGACAACCTAAAACCATTATTTATAAAATGACAATTTATATATCAACTATTTACTAGAAGTTTACTTATAATGATACATTGATGAATTATATATAGTCAGTGGTGGCACCAAATCTAAAAAATATATATATAAACTTGCCTAATTTAATATTTTACACTAGCTTTACTTTGAAATTTTCATAATTTATTATTTTTAAGCCATAGTTACTTATTTATTGCTGTAATTTATGCTTTCAAATTGACCCTCTGTTGTTTCCCTTTAATTCCCAACCCAAAACTCTTCGATCCTAAATGTAAATGACACAAGATATAAGACAATTATTAACAATAGCAAAACGTAGTAATTTGCCGAGTTCTTCAGGTACTCATAAACCATTTGCAAAACCCGAGGCTGACATCTGTAGGCAAGTAATGATGTTCAATAAATAAACTGCAAGCTTTTTCTTCTTTGCCATGAACCACTTTTTAAAAGTAGGAAGGACTACTTTAATTAGAGTTTACTTAGTGGATGTGCTATATAGACAGATGAGTTGACAATTCCAAACAAAGGTCATTGTATATTCTGAAAAACTAAATACAGAAAAAAGTACTTTAGCGATCACTCATGCAATAGATAATAAATTTTAAAGTTTATATTTTAATATCATGGCTGATATTTTCAAAGGTATTTTAATCTGAGGAGTCCAAGAAATTTTTAAACGTTGGAATCTTAGAGGGGCTGTTAAGTATTATTGTACAATCATAACATGTCACAAACTGAGTCAAAGGAAACAAAATCACTGGTCAAGAGCCAGACTATAGGAAATGTCATATCTCAGCTATCCTATTTGCTACTATAAAGCCTAAGAGTATAACTTACCTGCCTCACTTCAATGAGCATTTTCCTAACAGTAAAGTCTATGATCTTTTAGGAATTTCATCCCTTTGTGTCATGAAAGGACCAAAAAAAGTAATGACTGCTTTCCTATTTGTATTTTTGTTCTTTTCTTTTTTTTTTTTTTTTTTATTTTATAATTTTATTTTTTTAATGGGGTGACATCAATAAATCAGGATACATATATTCAAAGATAACAAGTCCAGGTTATCTTGTCGTTCAATTATGTTGCATACCCACCACCCAAAGTCAGATTGTCCTCTGTCACCTTCTATCTTGTTTCCTTTGTGCCCCTCCCACCCCCTATCCCTCTCCCATTCCCCCCTCCCCCACGTAACCACCACACTCTTATCAATGTCTCTTAGTTTCACTGTTATGTCCCACCTACGTATGGAATAATACAGTTCCTGTTTTTTTCTGATTTACTTATTTCGCTTCGTATCATGTTATCAAGATCCCACCATTTTGCTGTAAATGTTCCGATGTCATCATTTCTTATGGCTGAGTAGTATTCCATAGTGTATATGTGCCACTGCTTCTTTATCCAGTCATCTATTGATGGGCTTTTTGGTTGTTTCCATGTCCTGGCCACTGTGAACAATGCTGCAATAAACATGGGGCTGCATGTGTCTTTACGTATCAATGTTTCTGAGTTTTGGGGATATATACCCAGTAGAGGGTCATAAGGTAGTTCTATTTTCAGTTTTTTGAGGAACCACCATACTTTCCTCCATAATGGTTGTACTACTTTACATTCCCACCAACAGTGTATGAGGGTTCCTTTTTCTCCACAGCCTCTCCAACATTTGCTATTACCTGACTTGCTAATAACAGCTAATCGAACAGGTGTGAGGTGGTATCTCATTGCCGTTTTGATTTGCATTTCTCTAATAGCTAAAGAAGATGAGCATCTTTTCATATATCTGTTGGCCATTTGTATTTCTTCCTGGGAGAAGTGTCTATTCATATCCTCTTCCCATTTTTTTATTGGATTGTTTGTTTGTTTGTTGTTGAGTTTTATGAGTTCTTTGTATATTTTGGATATTAGGCCCTTATCTGAGCTGTTGTTTGAAAATATCATTTCCCATTTAGTTGGCTTTCTGTTTATTTTGTTATCAGTTTCCCTTGCTGAGCAAAAACTTCTTAGTCTGATGTAGTCCCATTCATTAATTTTTGCCTTCACTTCTCTTGCCATTGGAGTCAAATTCATAAAATGCTCTTTAAAACCCAGATCCATGAGTTGAGTACCTATGTCTTCTTCTATGTACTTAATTGTTTCAGGTCTTATGTTTAGATCTTTGATCCATTTTGAGTTAATTTTTGTACAGGGGGAGAGACTGTAGTCCAGTTTCATTCTTTTGCATGTGGCTTTCCAGTTTTCCCAGCACCATTTATTGAAGAGGCTTTCTTTCTCCATTGTGTGTTGTTGGCCCCTTTATCAAAAATTATTTGACTATATATATGTGGTTTTATTTCTGGGCTTTCTATTCTGTTCCATTGGTCTGAGTGTCTATTTTTCTGCCAATACCATGCTGTTTTGATTGTCGTGGCCCTATAATAGAGTTTGAAGTCAGGTATTGTTATGCCCCCAGCTTCATTCTTTTTCTTTAGGATTGCTTTGGCTATTCGGGGTTTTTTATAGTTCCATATAAATCTGATGATTTTTTGCTCTATTTCTTTAAAAAATGTCATTGGAATTTTGATGGGAATTGCATTAAATTTGTATATTGCTTTGGGTAATATAGCCATCTTGATTATATTTATTCTTCCTAGCCAAGAACAAGGTATATTCTTCCATCTCATTATATCTTTTTCGATTTCCCTTAACAATGGTTTATAGTTTTCATTATATAAGTCCTTTACATTCTTTGTTATGTTTATTCCTAAGTATTTTATTTTTTTTGTTGCAATCGTGAAGGGGATTATTCTTTTGAGTTCCTTCTCAGTTGTTTCATTGTTGGCATATAGAAAGGCTATTGACTTCTGTATGTTAATTTTGTATCCTGCGACCTTACTGTATTGGCTTATTGTTTCTAGTAGTCTTTTTGTGGATTCTTTGGGGTTTTCGATGTATAGGATCATATCATCTGCAAAAAGTGATACCTTTACTTCTTCTTTTCCGATATGGATGCCTTTTATTTCTTTGTCTTGTCTGATTGCTCTGGCTAGAACCTCTAGTACCACATTAAATAAGAGTGGAGAGAGTGGACAACCCTGTCTTGTTCCTGATTTAAGGGGGAAAGCCTTCAGTTTAGTGCCATTTAATATGATGTTAGCTGATGGTTTATCATATATGGCCTTTATCATGTTGAGATATTTTCCTTCTATACCCATTTTGTTGAGAGTCTTAAACATAAAATTGTGTTGTATTTTATCGAAAGCCTTTTCTGCGTCTATTGATAAGATCATGTGGTTTTTGTTCTTTGTTTTGTTGATATGGTGTATTACATTAACCGTTTTAGGTATGTTGAACCATCCTTGAGATTCTGGGATGAATCCCACTTGATCATGATGTATTATTTTTTTAATATGTTGTTGTATTCGATTTGCTAGTATTTTGTTTAGTATTTTAGCATCTGTATTCATTAGAGATATTGGTCTGTAGTTTTCTTTTTTTGTGCCATCCTTGCCTGGTTTTGGTATGAGGGTTATGTTGGCCTCATAAAATGTGTTTGGAAGTATTGCTTCTTCTTCAATTTTTTGGAAGACTTTGAGTAGAATAGGAACCAAGTCTTCTTTGAATGTTTGATAAAATTCGCTGGTATAGCCGTCAGGGCCTGGACTTTTATTTTTGGGGAGGTTTTTAATGGTTTTTTCTATTTCTTCTCTACTGATAGGTCTGTTTAGGCTTTCTGCTTCTTCTTGACTCAGTCTAGGAAGGTTGTATTGTTCTAGGAATTTATCCATTTCTTCTAGGTTGTTGAATTTAGTGGCATAAAGTTTTTCATAGTATTCTACAATAATTCTTTGTATATCTACGGTGTCCGTGGTGATTTCTCCTCTTTCATTTTGGATTTTGTTTATATGAGTTCTTTCTCTTTTTTCCTTGGTAAGTCTTGCCAAGGGTTTGTCAATTTTGTTGATCTTTTCAAAGAACCAGCTCCTTGTTCTATTAATTTTTTCTATAGTTTTTCTGTTCTCTAATTCATTTATTTCTGCTCTGATTTTTATTATCTCCTTTCTTCGGCTGGTTTTGGGTTGTCTTTGTTCTTCTTTTTCTAGTTCCTTAAGGTGGGAAGTTAAGTGGTTCACTTGGGCTCTCTCTTGTTTGTTCATATATGCCTGAAGCGATATGAACTTCCCTCTTATCACTGCTTTTGCTGCATCCCATAGATTCTGATATATCGTATTGTCATTTTCATTTGTCTGTATATATCTTTTGATCTCTGCACTTATTTCTTCTTTGACCCATTCATTTTTTAAAAGTATGTTGTTTAGTTTCCACATTTTTGTGGGATTTTTTTCCTCTTTTTTGCAGTTGAATTCTAGTTTCAAGGCTTTATGATCAGAAAATATGCTTGGTACAACTTCAATTTTTCTGAATTTGCTGATATTGTTTTTGTGGCCCAACATATGGTCAATTCTTGAGAATGATCCATGTACACTGGAGAAAAATGTATACTCAGTCACTTTGGGATGAAATGTCCTGTAGATGTCTATCATATCCAGGTGCTCTAGTGTTTTGTTTAAGGCCACTATGTCTTTGTTGATTCTCTGTTTGGATGACCGATCTAGAGCCGTCAGCGGTGTATTGAGGTCTCCAAGTATGATTGTATTTTTGTCAGTTTTTGTTTTAAGATCAATAAGTAGCTGTCTTATATATTTTGGTGCTCCTTGGTTTGGTGCATATATATTAAGAATTGTTATGTCTTCTTGATTCAGTGTCCCCTTAGCCATTATGAAATGGCCATTTTTGTCTCTAAGTACTTTTCCTGTCTTGTAGTCAGCATTATCCGATATGAGTATTGCTACACCTGCTTTTTTTTGGATGTTATTTGCTTGGAGTATTGTTTTCCAGCCTTTCACTTTGAATTTGTTTTTATCCTTGTTACTTAGATGAGTTTCCTGTAGGCAGCATACAGTTGGATTTTCTTTTTTAATCCATTCTGCTACTCTGTGCCTTTTTATTGGTGAGTTTAATCCATTTACATTTAGTGTAATTATTGATACTTGTGAGTTCCCTATTGCCATTTTATATCTTGCTTTCTGTTAGTTTTGTGTCTTGTTTGATCCTTCTCTTTCGTTTTTCTATCTTTTGTTTTTATTTGGTTGTATTCCATACATCTTTCCTCTGTTGCTATCTTTTTTATCTCATGTGCTTCTGTGGTGGTTTTTTCAATGGTGGTTACCTTTGAGTAATGAAAAGGGTCCCTACCCTGTTCATTGTAGCGAACTATTTTGTGAGTACTTTTGCACTCCATCGTCCTTTGCTACTGTTAATCTCCGTCTTCTCCCCCTCTTTCTTTTTGTTGTTGTCACAGTTTAAATTTGGTTTTATTGTGTTCTTCTTGGAGCTTTTACTTGTGGCTCTGTTTTTTTTTGTTCTTTGTATCTGATTGGAGAACCCCCTTTAGTAATTCCTGGAGTGGGGGTTTTCTGATGACAAATTCCCTCATCTTTTCTGTATCTGTGAATGTTTTTATTTCTCCTTCGTATTTGAAGGATAGCTTTGATGGGTATAGTATTCGTGGCTGAAAGTTCCTCTCTTTCAGGACTTTAAATATTGGGGTCCACTCTCTTCTAGCTTGTAGAGTTTCTGCTGAGAAATCTGATGATAATCTAATGGGCCTTCCTTTATATGTTGTATTCTTCTTTTCCCTGGCTGCCTTGAGAATTTTTTCGTTGCTGTTGGTTTGTGTCAATTTCATTATGATATGCCTTGGAGTAGGTTTGTTGGGGTTAAGAAAACTTGGAGTTCTGTTTGCTTCTTGAACTTGAGGCTTTAGTTCTTTCCACAGGCTTGGGAAGTTCTCTTTCCACAGGCTTGGGAAGTTAAATTATTTGTTTAAGTATGTTCTCCATTCCATTTTCTCTCTCTTCTCCCTCTGATATACCTATTATTCTTATGTTATTCTTTTTGATGGAGTCAGATAATTCTTGTAGGGCTATCTCATTTTTTTTAATTTTTGAGTCTCTTTCTTCTTCTCTCTGTTGTGCCTCAAGTTGCTTGTCTTCTATTTCACTAATCCTCTCTTCTATCTGACCTGTTCTATTAGCTAAGCTTGTTACTTCGTTTTTCAGCTCGTGAATTGAGTTTTTCATCTCTGTTTGATTTGTTTTTATAGTTTCAATTTCCTTGGACATATATTCTTTGTGTTCATGGAGTTGTTTTCTGAGCTCCCTATATTGCCTTTCTGTGTTTTCTTGTATATCTCGGAGGATTTTTAGGATTTCTATCTTGAATTCTCTGTCATTTAGCTCCAAGGTTTCCAATATATTAAATTTTTTCTCCATAGATTTTTCCTCATCTAGCTGTGTTACCTCTCTTTCTTTTGTATCCATGATATTCAATTTTCTCTTCCTTAATGGCATCTGAGGGTGGTTTTGTTGATAGTATTAATGAGATTTAATAAAGAATAAAAAGTTAAAAAAAATAAAAAAAGAACAAATCGAAAAGAGTTGTTTTTTTAAAAAAAAATTAATAATGAAATAAAGAAAAATAAAATAAAATAAAAATTTTTAAAAAAAGGAAATTATTCCCCCCCTCTTTTTTTCCTCTCCTCTCCTCTCCCCTCTTTCTTGAGAAAATCTTGTGGTGGACTGTGAGTTATAACAAACAATGCCTGTGATGGAGGGCCTGAATTGGGGAAAAGTAATAAAGGGGCAAAAAAGAGAGAAAGAAAAAAAAAAAAAAAAAAAAAGGAAAAAAAAAAAAAAAGAGCGTATGGACCCACAAAAAGCAAATAAGGAAAAAATTTGGGTCAAGAATAAAATGATTTGCTTTTAGGTGTTGGTTTTCTAAGAGTTATGATGAGAGGAATAAGAGGAAAATGGAAAAATGGGGGGACAAATTAAAAACTTACTATTGTATTTAGTGGAACAAGAACTAGATAATATGGAGAGCCAGGGATGGGAGCACTGCTAGTGAGTTAAAAAGGTGAAGTAAAAACCCCCCAAAATGCCACAAACATAGGTTTGAGTCCCAGATAAGATAATTTGTTTGTTATTGAGGTTTGAATGAGAGGAGATGTAAAGGACAAAGGAAGAAACTAATATAGAGGGAGAAAAGAAAGAGAGAGAGAGAAAAAAAGAGGGAACCACTAAAAGAAGAAAAAAGAAAGGAGAGAGAGAGAGAGAGTTAAGGGTTTTGGAGTGCAACCCTCATAGAGAGAAAGGAAGAGAAAAGAAAAGATAATGGGAGATGTAACACTTATGGGTAGTGTAGTTCAGGGAGAGGAGAGAGTAAGACCGGTAGAGAGTTAATCGGCCAAATTGGAGGAGGAAAAAAAAGTCTCAAGAATGAAGATAATAGAAACAAACGAACAAATATAATAAAATGGGATAGGTTATAAAGTCTGCAGATTATTCTTGATTTTGAGAGGTTATCTTCTTGCTTTTTCTTTTCTCTCCCTCTTCCTGGTCGGTGACTCTGTACCCCGGGTTCTGCCCCTTTGGCACGCTCAGGTAGAGGTTTGTAGTTGATAAGTCTCTATGGCAATGTCATGTATTGTGCTTTATTCTCGTTGGGAGTCGAGGCTCATTAGCATTTATAGGCTCCGACAGTGAGAGAGTCCGTGTTCCTGGAGCCTTTCTCCTAGTCTTTCCTTCCTCAATTAGTAGCCTGATAGTCCAGGTATGGGGTTGCTGCTGCCTCTGCCTGGATAGTAAGAGGCTCAAATTGCTGGCAACTCCCCACTCTATTTCCACTCAGCACAGGGCTCTGGGTAAGGCTCAGTCAGTCAGAGCTGCTAGCATAATCAGGCGGGCTTTCCGCCCACTCGAAGACCTCTGGCTCTGCCACTCTATCCGGTAACACAAGCGGGCGCCCACTTCCGGGGCGCTTGGAGGAAACTCTCACTCACTGTCTGCAACCAGGATATCCGGCCAGCAGTCTCACGCTCTGAGTGAAACCCCCAACCGCAGGGAAAAGTTGCAGCGTTGGAATTGAGTCTCGCTCCGTCCCCGTGTGCGGCTTTTGCAAGGCGCTGGGGCGGCCCGAGATTCCGCTTTGGCCCACACAAAGGCCCCTGACTCTGCCCCTCTGTGCGATAACACGGGCGCGCACTGCCGAGGCACTCGGAGGAATCGCTCACTCCTTATCTGCGCACGCAAACCAGGATATGAGGCCGGCCGCGTTTCGCTCTGAGTGAAACAGCCTCCAGCACGGAAAATCTCCACCGTTGGGATTAGTTCTCACTCCCTCCCGTGCGTGGCTTTCCCAGGGCGCTGGGGCTGCCCAGAGACTCTGCCCTCAGCCCACAGAAAGGCCTCTGACCCTGCCTCTCCGTGGGGCAACACGGGTACCCACTTCCGCGGCTTAGGAAGAAATCTCTCTTCCACTAACTGCGCACCGACCAGGAGACCGGGTAAAATGGCCGCTCCGCTTGTCTTTCTTTGTTTGGGTTTGGCGCGAGTGTTAGCTTGTATTGCCCGGGTTGCCACAGGATCAGATTTTCCTCGGCTTGGATCTCTGAGCCACAGCCTGGTTCTGCCGTTTTTGCTGCGGGGGCCTGGATCTATTCACCCCCTTTGCCCGCCTCAGTTTCTATATTCACAGTTACCAGAAAAAGCCGCCCTGTTTAGGTTAGTGAGGAAGGCGGAGCATTTCTTACTCCCTATTTCCTTCGGGGTTTGGTTATATATTTAGCCAATTTTTCACTCAATCATACCTTTGGGTGTATTGCGAAGAATCTGGAAGCTCCAAGTATAGGTTTTTCTGTTTCTGGTTGAAGATCTTGTTGAGTTTTGGGGGAGATTTATCGGTATCGCTTCCTACTCCGCCATTACTCTGACGTCATCTGTATTTTTGTTCTTTTCTTAACAACACTTCTGTTTTCTCCCACCCGACAGGCACAGAATGTTTGCATTGTGTTCCCGGAGCTTAGCGCGCCCCACTCCACACTGGCACAGCCCAGCCTGCCTATTTTTAATAAGGCAGCGGTCCCTTTGCTCGGCAGTGCTGCATCATTCTGACAGCCGTGGCCCCGCATAATTCCCTCTGCCAGCATGACAAAACAGGGGACATGCTGCACAGCTCACCAGCACCAGCCTGGGGAGACCGTGAGCTCAACTCTCTCGTGGCAAAATGCCATTAGGAGAAAATTAAAAGGTCCATGTGATCATTTTTAGGTTCTCTATGAATGGTAATACTAAGATTCTCATTTAAAAGAAAACAAAAATTAACCTAAAGGAATAATTCATCGCCTTGTCCTGTTAGGCTCCGCGCTGCACAATGGGCTGCTCTAGAAAGTCTTCTTGATGGATTCTCTGAATAAAAGCGACATGTACTAACAGGTCCAAACAAAATTCCTATTTCCAAGAATCCAGGTAAGAAAAACATAGCAGAGAATTCACTTTTTTGCTAGATGTAACTACAACAATAAGAAAGGCTGGTTAGAACAATACTAAACTTGGCTCAACCATGAAATGGTCTCAGTTTGGGATGGAATTGAATTTATAATGTATGACAGAAGCAACGCTGTAATGCACAATTATATAATTTACTTGAACAGTTGCTTTCCATATGGGAAGTAACAGATTGCCCAGTTGCATTTTGGCTAAGACTAACCCTACCATTATTCAGGATAAAACAATTTTGCTGAAATCTGGAAATCCTGCAGAAAGCATCTTTAGGTCTCTCAGATGGCTCCTGACATTGTTCTTTCCTTCTAGGAATAGTATACAGCTGTATCCTCTTTTCTAAATGTTCCTGACCCACATTTAGCGCATAGTATTTTCTGGGAAATGTAAGTATAATTATGACCTATTGTTTTTACAGTTGAAATAACCATTCAGGTCATTCAGCCCAATTTCCATGATGAAACCTCCAAAAAATTAAATATAAAAATCAGAGATAAGAAGAGATAGAAAAAACAACAAATCTTTCTCTGCGTGTTCCTTTCTAAACATTTAATATTGCAAGAAAAACATACTGTGAAGAAAATGGGTCTTTTTTCTCTCATTTTACATCTCAGTTGAATAGCAAAGTAGAACTCCTACATATTTCATAATATTCCCTCCCGGTTAAGTTACACTCCAGGAGAAGTATTTTATGGACTGTGGAACATTCTTATTCATGACCTTAACATTTTAGAACAGGTTGATGGATAAGCAATGCATTTTCTATATTGATGCATAAATGATCTGGATCCCAGAATATATCTTCAAAGTTTGAAAACGTACATTGTCCAGTAAAAATCTGTCATTATCACCCTTTGAAAGGGTCTTCAAATTGCAACTATCTATGGCCAAATATCATTTTCTGAAATCTGTCCCCCTGTGCATAGATTTATGAGTCCCATAGTTGGACAAAGGGAAATTATCCAAGACAAAGCTGTCCAAATAGGCAATTATCCAATTGAGTGGAGCCAAGACGATCCTCTGGAGATAACTGCACAGGTTCAACTGCAGCTGTGTGGGAAGTATGGCCACCAATCAGCTATCTGAAGACTTTGGGTGTTTCCAGAAAGAACAAGCTAGGAAGACTGTTTTTGTGTTCTAGACTTCTCATTTATACTTTAAAAAAAAAGAGGGAGAAAGCCTAAAGCATTTACATATCTGTATTTCCATCTCTGAAATTATGTTACTCTGCAATATTTTTTCCTCTAAATAATTATATTTTGTTATATAATTACGTTATAATATCATAAACTTATTTTTAGCTCTGAAGTATTCAAATAGCAAACCAAATAGTAGAAGCATAAGAGTGGAAACACAATGCAGCAATTATCGAACATTCCCATGCAGTGCCTGCAAAGAATAATAATAGTCTCTCATATGCAAACTAGTGGCACATATGGAATCTCATTTGATCCCCTAGATCAGTGGTCCCCAAACTTTTTTGGGCCATGGACCGGTTTAATGTCAGAAAATATTTTCATGGACCGGCCTTTAGGGTGGGACGAACAAATGTATCACGTGACTGAGACAAGCATCAAGAGAGTCTTAGACGGATGTTACAGAGAAAATCTGGTCATTTTTTAAAAATAAAACATTGCTCAGACTTGAATATAAATAAAATGGAAATAATGTAAGTTATTTATTCTTTCTCTGCAGACTGATACCAAATGGCCCACCAACCGGTACCAGTCCATGGCCTAGGGGTTGGAGACCACTGCTCTAGATAACCCAAGAGGTATGTGGGGAAGTTATTATGATCTTTTTACAGATGAGGAAATTAAAGCACAGGAAGACTGAGATGTATTCAAAGATACCCAGATAGAAAATAAGGAGTCAAACCAAGTGTTCTCATTTGAGAATCAGCATTCTTTCTATACATGCCTTTTAGGACAAGCTTCATATGGGAGAATGGAAGGTAGTTACTGCCTATATAACTAAATAAAACAACAAAAAAGTCTCCCCCCAGCTCAGAATCCCTACATCTCCACTACCATCACTTCTACCCTACTGATAAATAACTCTGTTCTCTACTAAGTCTTATTATTTTTATGAAAGCATTCCTGTGAGTTTTTAACATTTTAAATTAATACTCTTTAATATGAATTACCTATTTTATCAGCTTTTTTTTTTAATCCCTCAGAATAAGAGAGACAGAATTGGCAATGTCCACAATAAAAACAAAGAGAATGAGTAGTGAAAAACAGGAAAGTCAAGGATGATAAAATTGAAAATATTTCCTAGGGTTGGCCAATTTTGAAATTGTGCAATGAGAAGTCCTAACCATAGTCCACTTTCCAGATGCTTTGAAAGCCAAGCACTACTTAGAAGAAAGCTGTTACCTGTAGGACGATGTGGCAGCATGTGCACATGCGCAGATGATGACGTAACACCGTGTTACAGCGGAGCAGCCCACAACTATGCCAGTCGAGATGTGGACGGTACAGAGGAAAGTTCAGTGTGTTCTGTGGCTCGCTAAATTCGAATCCGTGACCAAAGTACAATGTGAATATCGGCATATTTATAACGAAGCACCACCACATAGGAGTAAGATTACTCGGTGGGATAAGCAGTTGAAGGAAACCGACAGTTTGATGGAGAAACCCCGTTCTGGTAGGCCATCAGTCAGTGACAAGTCTGAAGAGGCTATACAGCAGGGGTCCCCAAACTACAGCCCGCGGGCCGCATGTGGCCCCCTGAGGCCATTTTCCGGCCCCCACCGCACTTCTGGAAGAGCACCTCTTTCATTGGTGGTCAGTGAGAGGAGCATAGTTCCCATTGAAATATTGGTCAGTTTGTTGATTTAAATTTACTTGTTCTTTATTTTAAATATTGTATTTGTTCCCGTTTTGTTTTTTTACTTTAAAATAAGATATGTGCAGTGTGCATAGGAATTTGTTCATAGTTTTTTTTATAGTCCGGCCCTCCAATGGTCTGAGGGACAGTGAACTGGCCCCCTGTGTAAAAAGTTTGGGGACCCCTGCTATACGGATAGCTACCTAAGAAGCCCTAAAAAATCTGTGCGTGAGCCTACATCGAACTGCACTGAATAGGTATGAAACTGGGAGAGTTTTCCTTTTATTTGGTGCAGATTTCACATTTCTATTGTCTTTTGTTGCTTTCCTGTGACAGGTCAAAAGTGCACCATGACTTTATGGACATACTGTATATATATGCCAGTAACAGCTAAACAGAGTTGCATATGCCTTAAGTTAAAGATAGGAAATTAAAATAAACCCAAATTTTCTAAAAATATAGCAAGAATAAACTTTTCACTTATAGAGGAAGCTGCCTCCTGCATAGGCGGGGAAAGATCAATTTTCAGAGCATCATCTTCCTACAGTTTGGGGCATTTTCCAGAATCAGGATGTTTTCATCTCAAATAGGCTCCCCTCCTTCTTCTTTCTATCAATATTTACTTATGACAGGGGTCCCCAAACTTTTTACACAGGGGGCCAGTTCACTGTCCCTCAGACTGTTGGAGGGCCAGACTATAAAAAAAAACTATGAACAAATCCCTATGCACACTGCACATATCTTATTTTAAAGTAAAAAAACAAAACGGGAACAAATACAATATTTAAAATAAAGAACAAGTAAATTTAAATCAACAAACTGACCAGTATTTCAATGGGAACTATGCTCCTCTCACTGACTACCAATGAAAGAGATGCCCCTTCCAGAAGTGCAGTGGGGCCGGATAAATGGCCTCAGGGGGCCACATGCGGCCCACGGGCCGTAGTTTGGGGACCCCTGACTTATGATCTGGCCGAAAGATTGGAGAATAATAGTTTGTGATGATTCTAGGCATCTTTTTTTCCCTTGTAAGATTGCTCATATTAGCTCTCAAAAGCATGCTTAATATAAGGGATTACAGGCCAGTCTGCCCCTTGCTTCCTAATTCCAACTCAATTTACGGATGAGGAACTAGTTCCTAAATGGAGCGGAATATGTACAAGGCAACAGAGTCTCTGCGTACTTAATGATGACATTATTTTTAAAGCTTCCGAAAATCCAGGCATGACTGAGAAAGAGGAAGCCGGATGCACCCAGGAGAGGTATCAAGGAGACAGTTGTGGCAGTAAAAGTGGCCAGGAGAAACATTTGAGGAAAGGGAGGAGGAAGGTGAAGAGTGTAGTCAAGTCACAGCCATTGAATAATTTGGAAAAGAGGGAAAACACTCAAAATAGAGCATGAAGCATAAATACTGGTGCAGGAAATTGTATTATATATACAACATGGCCCCAATTTTGTGATACAATTAGGTATGTTCTTGAAGAAAATACAACAAATATTGAGGGGGTTTTCCCTAGATTATATTTGTTTTTGTTTTGTTTTGGGGGTTTTCTGGGTTTTTTTACTTTTTCATTCTATTTGTCTATATATTTTTAACAAATTGTGTCTTGTGAGACTGAAAAAGTGCACACTATGCGAAAACACGGCTCCTTTCTTTTTCCACATAACTGTTATCACGTGGAGCAGTACCTCCCCTGCTCCATGGTGTCAGGAAGTACACCTGTCCATTGAGCCTACGCCTCTACTTCCGGTTGTAGAACACAACATTCCCGTGTAGAACTGTGACTTCCGGTTGCCGTGGCCCCTCTGGGGTAATGGCAGAATATTAAAGGCTTCTCAGCCCTCCAAACTGGCAATGGCATAATCAAGCTGCAGTGCACACCGCATCTCGCCTCCCTGTGGAGGCTCTCCTGCTCCCTCCAGGCCTTGGTCTCCATGTGGGGATACTCCCCACCCGCGAGGAGGACCACCTGGGCTCCCTGGGTACCGAAGTCTCGCTTGAACTCCCGAGATGCAATGGGCGAGTTCCGGGGCTATCTCCTATCCAGTCCGGCCTCGCCTGGGGCTAACCCTGTGGCTCTCAGGATCCCCCCCCCCCCAGCGCGCTAGGGCCTGAAGCCCCGCCCACACTGGCTCAGTAGGGCAGCTGGAGAGGGGAGGGGAGTGGAGGGGAGGGGACAGGCTTGTTGCATGGCCAGTTATGACGCCTGTGCAGCACTGCCCTGGTGCCCGAGCCTGCTGTCACTCTGTTTGAGGAACTACAGGATCCTTTTTGCTCCTGTCCCCACTACCAGGTTTCCTGGGAATGAGGCCCATCATTCATCTGCTTTCCTATCATGGCCGCCACCGCGTAGGGAACCCCAGCACAGCACGGTGTGGCTGACCCTTGGCGGGATTTTGCTTTCTCGGCCTGACTTGGGCTCCCCTTCCATCCATCTTCACCTTCCCAAGGATGTCCGCTCCTAGGGAACCATCAGGGGGGCATGACCGCAGGGACACTTAATTCTGGGGCAGGGGAGTAAAAAAAAAAACAAAGAGTTTCATACAGCTCAGGTAACCACGTGTCTTCTCTTACGATCCCTTCCCCAGGATACTATCTTGAAAGTGTAATGGGGCCCTAGCATCATTTTTTTTATATAAATTATTTTTTATTAATTTTAATGGGGTGACATCAATAAATCAGGGTACATATATTCAAAGAAAACATGTCCAGGTTATCTTGTCATCCAATTATGTTGCATACCCATCACCCAAAGTCAGATTGTCCTCCGTCACCTTTTATCTAGTTTTCTTTGTGCCCCTCCCCTCCTCCCTCCTTCCCTCCCCTCCCCCCAACTGCCACACTCTTGTCCATGTCTCTTAGTCTCATTTTTATGTCCCATCAATATATGGAATCATGCAGTTCTTGGTTTTTTGTGATTTACTTATTTCACTCCATATAATTCTATCAAGATCCCACCATTTTGTTTTAAATGATCCGATGTCATTTCTTATGGCTGAGTAGCATACCATAGTGTATATGTGCCACATCTTCTTTATCCAGTCTTCTATTATTTTTTTTATAGTGATTAAAGCCTTTAAGCAAACTCTTGGCCAATACACCAAGAATCCATAAAAGAATAGTGTCCTTAACATCTTCACCAAGTCCAAGTTGGCACCAACACCATTCCAAATCCCTGCAAATGCAATCCAACCCCAGTTCAGTCCATTAGGAGCTGTCACAAGGAGCAGGAGTCCAGGAAAAGTTCACATCCAGGAAAAGTCCGCATGGCACTTTTGCCATGTAGTGTAGTGTAGTCACAATTCTACACTTTGCAGCTCATGTCCAAGTCCCAATGACCACTGCTTCTAGCTGGTAATGATTCAGGTAGACTGGAAAAGCCATCTGCAGCATGTGTGGAGATGGAGCTTCTGTTCTCCTCTGCCTGGAGAGATGAGACCAGGTTGCTTTTCCCTAGAGCTCTGCAACTGTGGCCTGGTAAAGAGAACCTTGGGATACACTAAGCTGGTGGCAAAGCTAAATTCATAATAGAAGTTGGCAAAAGGGGGAAAGAGAGCTCTAAATTAGGAGTAGGTTCCAGCCTGAAATATGAGTAGGGCATTGAGGTAGGAGGATAAAGGAAACACTATATATTAAACAAAGCAGCAGAAAATAGGACTATCAAACCCCACAACAGAGATCTTCCTAGCATCATTTTTGAAGTGGGCAAGCATAATTACTGCCAACGCACGACATAACCTTTCTGGCAATTGTTTCATTTTGAATTCTCAAAGAACAGGTTGCTAATCCTGTTGAGACCAAGGGGATGTGATGAGGCCTGGGTGCCTTGTAATGCACACAAGGGGCCTGGCCTGCAATTCATAGTGGTCCTCAATACTGTGGGCTGTACTCACTGTGCTGCAGAGAGGGAGCAGAACGGATCTGAAGCGGGGCCACAACAAGAGAGGAGCCAGTGTTCAAAGCACTGAGCCCCGTGTCCACAGGAGCCCATCATGCTATACTGGGCATTTATCTCCCTGCCCATTTCAAATGCTACCCTAGTCCAGGTCACAAAGAGCATAGAGCACACACTCGCTTTTGCTCTTACTGCCCATAAAGGAAACTATAGTACTGCTACAAGGCGGGGGGGGGGGGGGGGGGGGGGGACTTACAACCACAATTTAAATTATTTTGCCTTACAACCACAATTTAAAATACTTTTCCTTACAGTGAAAGGAATGAACCATATATAGAAACATGATTTGAACCCAAGATATAGTAAAATGCTATGTAACAAGATTTAGCTACTTTTAGAAAAAGGAAATGTACTGTGTACACTGTTGGACTTAGAGAGTCCTGTAACCTGTTAGACAGATTATTGAGAAGGAAGGGGCAGGGCAGAGGGAAGGAAGGAATTAAAGAGTCTGGCCAACATAAACTCTAATTTGAGGAGTGGAGATGTGGAGGGGATGGGGGGCAGGTGACTGTTGTGGAAGACAAGTTTGGTCAGGAAACATAAGGAAATTATTACACTAGCTATTCAAGAAACGCACATCAAAACTACAATGAGATACCACCTCACACCTGTTAGATTAGCTATTATCAGCAGGACAGGTAATAAGTGTTGGAGAGGCTGTGGAGAAAACGGAAC
This sequence comes from Saccopteryx bilineata, assembly GCF_036850765.1. Lineage (NCBI taxonomy): Eukaryota > Metazoa > Chordata > Mammalia > Chiroptera > Emballonuridae > Saccopteryx > Saccopteryx bilineata. The sequence continues at coordinate 199,390,392 of NC_089490.1, read as the reverse complement.
CCTCATCCACTGTTGGTGGGAATGTAAAGTAGTACAACCATTATGAAAGAAAGTATGGTGGTTCCTCAAAAAATTAAAAATAGAACTACCTTATGACCCAGCAATCCCTCTTCTGGGTAAACACCCCCAAAAACTTGAAAATGTAGATACATAAAGACATATGCACTCCCATGTTCATCACAGCATTATTCACAGTGGCCAAGACATGGAAACAACCAAAGTACCCTTTGGTAGAGAATTGGATAAATAAGATGTGGTACATATATACAATGGAATACTATTCAGCCATAGAAACGATGACATTGTATCATTTATGACAACATTGATGAACCTTGATAACATTATACTGAGTGCAATAAGTAAATCAGAAAAAGCTAAAAACTGGATGATTCCACACATAAGTGGGATACAAAATTGAGACTCATGGACATAGATAAGAATGCAGTGGTTACCAGGGGGAGGGGGATAGCATTGGGGGAAGGGCTAAAAGAGGGACAAATATAAGGTGATGGAAGATTATTTGACTTTGGGTGATAGGTATACAACATAATCAACTGTACAAGTGATGTGGAGATGTTTGCTCAAAATCTATGTACTCTTGATCAATGTCACCCTGTTAAATTTTAATTTTCTAAATTAAAGAAAAATGTTAACAAAATTGCTGCTTGATGCATTACTCAGTTTGTAGTTCTTCAGGAAGTTATTTTGAAGAGCAAAGCATTGCTTCTAACCAGTTCTGTTCATTGAACCAGCAATTAGCAATGGTGGGAAACAGGATCATGGAGAGAAGAGCTTTCTCTTCATCACATTAAGAACTACAACTAAGGATGTCATTGAAGCTATTTCAGGTAAATTCTAAAACACCTACCTACTAAAGCAGGGGTCGGGAAACTTTTTGGCTGAGAGAGCCATGAACGCCACACATTTTAAAATGTAATTCCATGAGAGCTATACAATGACCCATGTACGTTACGCATTATCTGCATTATCCAATAAAAATTTGATGTTGTCCTGGAGGACAGCTGTGATTGGCTCCAGCCACCCGCAACCATGAACATGAGCGATAGGAAATGAATGGATTTTAATACATGAGAATGTTTTATATTTTTAACGTTATTATTTTTTTTATTAAAGATATGTCTGTGAGCCAGATGCAGCCATCAAAAGAGCCACATCTGGCTCACGAGCCATAGGTTCCTGGCCCCTACACTAAAGGGTCAGGTCATTCTTAGGCAGGGAGTGGGGGATGATATATAATGATTAGCAGTGTTTTAAAATCAATACAGTGTAAATGTGTATTTTATAAATATTGGTTTGTGTCATATGGAGACTCAAGTAACACTAACAGCTATAACTCTTAACATAAATATTCCAGAGGGAAGAAACAATACAGTCACAAGTCCAAACACTGTCTTGAACTGAAAAGTAGGTAAATCAAAACCTATCATTTTCATATTTTAAAAGCTCCTAAAACTTAGATTTTCCTGTAACCAAAACAGGGTAACCTCCTGATCAGTTAATTCACAGCCTTGTATCAATTTATATACCTACAAAATTCTTCATATTTGGTTACACTTTTCTGGATGCCAGCACAAATCTTCACTGAAATAAAATAATATCCTTCCAAGCAGAATTTCCTTTCCAAACAGTACAACTTGAAAACTTGAAGAGTCACAGTGTCCTCTAGTGACCACTGACAGGACACACTTTTATTTGAATTTCAGAGGACAAAGGTTTAAGTGAATCTTAAAACATTTTCAGGAAGATTTTTTTCCCCATTAATATTTATAAATGCTAGTTTCTGTTTCGGGTGGGGAGTATAAGTTACAATCAATTAACTACATAGCACACCAGAAAAGGACTCCCTTTTTCAATCCATTGCTCCCTCAGTTATATACCAACGGGAGGGCAAAAAGGGTGTGATTACAGCCAATCCTGTGCAACAAGGTGTATTAAAATGTACAAATGTAAAATTCTTAAACTAGAGTTGTGATGAGGACAAGTTTGTGGAGTTGTGGGTTTGTAATCGGGTCCGGAATCTGTCCACGCCAGACAGTGAGACCCTGTACCAAGAAACCTGCTCTCGCTGCGCCTTGTTTTTCTTCCTTCGCAGATGAAAAGGGGTTGGCAGTGTTGGCGGGGATGTAAGGAAATGGACTCTAAACACTTCTCATGAGAGCACTGATGCACAGCCTTTCTGGAGAGAAAACTGGCAATGACTCTCAAACAAACAGCAGTTTCCTAAGTACATTGGCAATAACTCTCAAGAAGCAAGAGTTTCCAAATGTACATTGCCCAAGTGCCAGAGGAATGGGCAATATTTAACTCTTACTCTGCCCCACGTGCTCAGTGTTTTACATACGTCAGCTCATTCCATTTTCACAGAAACCCTGTGAGGTAGGACACTGATTAACCCCATTTTACACACCAGGAAACTGAGACACTACTGCTTGCCTGAGATTACATAACCAATCACTGGCCAAGCCTGGATACAAACCCAGGCTGCATCATTCAAAAAAAAATCATACCACTAACCATTATACTACACTTCTGAAATTTCATCTTCTGGGAATTTATCCTGAGAAAACAATCAAAGAATTTTCAATCGAGATGCTAATCTCAGCATCATCTATAGTAGGAAAATAATCAAAATGTCTGATTTTGTTTAAAAAAAAAACAACAACAAACCATTGATTCTGTAACTGTAAAGAACATCTAATGACATGGAGAATTTTCCCAAATATATTAAGTGAAAATAGCAGATTATCAACATCTATACATGTAGGTACAATGTGTTCTTGTTGTTTAAGAGAAAGGGAGGGGTGGGAATGCAGACTGGTGCAGCCACTGTGGAAAACAGTATGGAGATTTCTCAAGAAATTAAAAATCGAACTGCCTTTTGACCCAGCTATACCACTTTTAGGAATATACCCCAAGAACACCATAGCAGTGTTTGAAAAGAAGAAATGCACCCCCATGTTTATGGCACCATTGTTCACAATAGGGAAGATCTGGAAACAGCCCAAGTGTCCTTCAGAGTATGAGTGGATTAAAAAGCTTTGATACATATATACTATGGAATACTACTCAGCCATAAGAAATGATGACATCGGATCATTTACAACAACATGGATGGTCCTTGATAACATTATACTGAGCAAAATAAGTAAATCAGAAAAAACTAAGAACTGTATGATTCCATACAGAGGTGGGACATAAAAATGAGACTCAGATGTAGACAAGAGTGCGGTGGTTATGGGGTGGGGGGTAAGGAGAGGGAGGGGGTTGGGGGAGGGGGGGGCACAAAGAAAACCAGTTAGAAGGTGACAGAAGACAATTGGACTTTGGGTGATGGGAATGCAGCATAATCAAATGTCAAAATAACATAGAGATGTTTTTCTGAACATATGTACCCTGATTTATCAATGTCACCCCATTAAAATTAATTTTAAAAAAAGAGAAAGGGAGGACAGTTACGAAAGCACAAAGAAGAGTTACGTCTAGGTGGTAAGAATAAGGGGTAGTGCTTTTCTTTCTTTTCTTTTATGTTTATTTTCCAAATTTTATATAATTCTAAAAATATTTCTTAATGTAGGCAGGTGGCCAAATGTGCTTTAAGTTACATATTGGCTCTAAATTTCTATGACTCTGAACATGGAAAATACGGACTACTCATGACCTTTCAGAACGAAGGGGGGGAGAGTTGGCATGGAGGCAACGTGAACTGTGGGTAGCCCGTGCTTTGGGTTTGATTGCCTGGGTGACTCGTCAGCTCACACCTTCCTCCGAGCAATAGCCGCACACTCGGCTTCAATTCCCTCACCTGAGCTCTCACTCTGCTTTCTGACAGTCCTGGAAAACATTCTACTCAGGGCAGCAAGTACACACAGAGTCCAGATGAACTATAATTAAGGTGGCAAGAAACCAAGGAAAAGAGAAGGCAGTATTAGTTCACTTGTTTCCTCTGCATGAGTAGCAGATGGACTCCATGGTCTAATAATCCTTTTGTACCTCAGCAAAGGCTGACAATAGATCATTCTACTCACATGGAAGCAAGAAGAGTATGCCTGGCAACTTGAACTTGGAATGCCTGCACTTTTGTCAATTTACATCATAATCTTAATATTAAACAGGCTTGCTCTCCTTTGCCAGTCATCGCCTCATTTTATGTTTTTCAAACACGAGAAGATTAAATAGTCTTTCGTGAAAGTACTTTAGCCCCTTGGATATAGAACAGTAGTAGTATTTAAGAGTCTCCCCTTATAAATCCACACATAAAATTTCCATGAGTCTTGATGGAAATTATATCAGTAAGTTGGCAGATGGGAGACTACCATGGGTAATAGTTTTACTAGCCACAGTATGCACATAACCCAGGCTTTTTTTTTTTTTTTTTTTAATTCAGTGGAATACCAAGGGCTACTCCTTGGGCTCATTTACTCTTGTGTTCATGTACTTTATGTATATAAAAAGTTATTAAAATTTCTATTTAGTGTTATCTTTTCCTTTTAATCTCTATTTGTCTGCATTTTAATTTTTAATTTTTTAATTGATTTTAGAGAGAGAGAAAGGGGTAGAGAAAGAGTGAGACATCAACTTGTTCCACCCATCCACACACTCATTGGCTGATGACCAGGGATTGAACTCACAACCTTATTATATCAGGACAACCCTTTAACCAACTGAGCTACCCAGCCAGGGCCTATTCATCCATATTTTATAATGCAAGAAAAAAATGTATATTTTTGGGGTTGTGTGCTCAAATATTTTCGATGCCTAGATTATGGCACATGCTCAATCAACATTTGATGAAGGAAGACAAGAAAAGAACACAGAAAGAAAGGAAAGCTAAGAATGAATCAAAAAACCAGTGGGTCATCCATTCATATGTCCTTCTCCCAGCAAAGCACAGGGAGAGAATTCTGCTCATAACAGGAGGATAAAAATCTCTGCTTTTCACCCATATCCTGCTGTGATGTCTAATTAGTCAATCTAGGAGGAAGACATCTTGTCAATTTTTCATTTTACTCTTCAGTCAAGAAGAAAAATATTGAGAAAAATTAATTTCTATCAGAGAAACCCAGAAATATTGGCTGAGGATGTTGTTGGGCAAATGAGTTTGTAAAATCTGTATTCTTTTGGTTTGCTCACTTTTATTGTTAGAAAATGGCGCTGGGCAGCCACATGTGTGCTTGCCCTCAGAGCAGGGCAGTTGATTGCAAATTGCGGATTACCGTTGTTTTGCTAACATTTGCTGGAGGAGGGGTCTTTGTGGGCTCAGGCAGTTTTGCAGGGAGAGTGGAGAGAATGCAGAGTACTGAAGAAGAAGCCAGTTTTGCAGAGAGAGAGAGAAGGTATGCAGATGCAGAGCTGAGGGGCTTTGGGAGTCCTACTGAGGCTTGTGAGGACCTTTGATTCTAGGAGGAACAGGAGAAGATTCTCCTGGTTGTGGAACTAGAGAATGCATGGATGGCTTTGGGAGCCCTGAGTGAAAGAACTGTTTTCCCTGTGTGTTTGCTCATTGGCCAGTGCAAGACTTTAATAAAGGAATGGCCCACCAGTTTTTGGCTCCACTGTTTCTTTACCATCTGCCCAAATTCAATGAGAACCTACATGTGCATGACCACGATGGTGACAACCACTGGCCTTACAGAAGTCAGTAATATAGTCTTCTGGTCCTGCACGCACCGCTTACCCTATAGCTAGCTGCCACCCCTGACTTGCACCTCAGAAGCCAATGACAAAGAAGAAAGTGATCATTAGGATGACAGTGAGCCTGATACCTCAGTGTGCTCTTGCGAGTCTTTTTAACAACAACAAACATAAGTGGAATGAAATTATATATATATATATATATATATATATATATATATATATATATATATATATCCAGCAGAATTATCATTAATTCTGATGAAGAACAGACAACCATGTATGTTATTCCTCACAGGGCCCATCCTCCCCAGTAGCCATGGAGACTAACAGTATCAAGTCATTTCAAGAAGATGGAGAACTAGGAGATTTTATGGACCACAGAGTTCCCACCAACTTCGGGGAGAGGGAAATGTGCCAGTTCAAGCCTGACTGAGCAGACAAAACCTGCCCCAACATTATGTTGATAAAAATTCTCTAGTCCTCCTGATGCTGTACCCTCCTGCCCTATGACAACCTCCGGTGAGAAGAGTTACGTCTCTCTCATCCTTATCTTTTTCCCTGTCATCCTTTAGTGTACCACCCTACACTTGGAAGATAGCAAGCTAAGTAAATGTTACAAAGGATAACAGAGTAGTAGAGAGAAGAAATAAATGTGGGGGGGGGGGAGCAGCTGTATTGTAAAACAATTAGTGGAGGCAGAGAAGAAACAAACAAACAAAAAATGTCACTGTAGCCAAGCCATTCACAGCATCTCCCGGAGTGGCTGCCGCATTCCTGCTTCAGATGCAGAGGGAGATTTGAAAGTGTTCTTTCTTATCTTTCAGAGCCATTCCAAATCTGTGGAAACATCGTTAGACCCATTCAAGATTTGTGCTAAACTTCCACAAGATCTAATAGCTTAGAATTTCTTATGAAAAGGAACAAAAATAGCCATAGATCCTTCTCCAGGGTCCTAATTCATCTGGACAACTGACTTCCTGTTGATGTCTTTGAGAGTGTGTTTTCACCTTTCCAGGTAAAAGTCATGGCTTTCTCTTTGGTAAAATGGAGCTAAATTTTCTTCCTATATTTTCCTCATATATTATTTTTGAAACGCCCCTCCCAAAAAAGGAAAGATAAAGAACATTGGGAAGTTCTGAAACATTTTGTTAATTTTTTCCCCTCCAAAGACAAAAAGGGATCTTCCCTCCAAAAAGGAAGAACCATGAAGTATATGGGATTAAGTCATCCTAGATGCTTAAATGTACACATAGTTCTTTTAAAAAGGAACCTCAAACATTCAGCTCTCAAAATTGACTAACCTCTCAAAATTGAGCCACTGTTTTAATATATTCTTATAATGCCAAGTTTTTAGAAAAGAGAATAAAAATACCTTCTTTGGGCAATTTGTGTGCAAATGAAACAACAGCTTATTAAAGATTCCCTCAATGCGAATGTGTAAATACTGGTCTTGGCCACGAAAAAAACAATTTCCTGGGGCAAACTTCATGGTCTGATTTCCCAGAAATACCCTGGAAACTGACGAGAAGGAAACGCCTTATACTGCTTTGTCTGTAGCCACAAAATATACACATAGGGTCCCACCCAGCCCAAATTTAACCCTCTGTCCCCCAAAAAGAACAAAAATAACGCAAGTCTCAGAATGAGTCCACCGTCACTGTAAAGATAGCACCACAATCTGTACGTGAAAGCAAATACAATCATGGTTCAAGAAACTGAGCTTCTGCAGAGTAGAAATGTGAGCAGGTTCCCTGGGAGAATTACTAGTTTTTAGGTAAAAACCCATTTCAAGTTCCTTCTGCTTCCGCTCAGCCCTGCTTAGCTTGCATTCATCCTGGGGAGGGATAAGAGGGTAGCACTTGCTCATATACTCAATTGAGAATATTTAATGCACCTACGTGAACCTTTACAAGAATACATCTAGCAAATAGATATTTGAAAAATCCTACTGTAATTATGGATGCCACTGAGGATTAGCATAAATCATCAGACAGAAGAGTCTACCCTTGCACTGTTTACTATATCTCTACTACCATCTGATGTCCAGAATCAGGCTTCTCAACACCTTCCTACCCGACTTCCACTCCACCCAACCAGGTTCCTGCCAAGGTCAGCTACCTCTGCCAGCAGGTTGGAAACCGTAGAATAAACATTGACTTCTTCCTCTCCTTCTCTGGCAACCCATCAGCATTGCCTTTGAACTATTTCTTGGAGCTGCTTCTCATATCCTCTGCCTGTGCTGTGACCCAAGCCTTCGGTGTCTCACCCGGGCGGCTTCCAACCCTGCCTTCGAGGGCTGGTTCTCCACACTGGCTGTGCTTTAAAATCACCTCAAAACTTTGGGAAAATACCCCAAACCTTTCACACAGATATCCCTGTAGGATGAGTTCTTGTTGCTTCCCTGCTTTACTCAAAATAATTAGGACTCTATAGTGTAGAAGAATATGGAATTTATTTTTTTTATTTTTACTAAAAAATTAAAAAAATTATTTTTAAATGGAAGTACTTTGGGGTAATATTGGATTACCCTATTTAGTGACTTCGGTCACCAAAGGACACCCAAATATTTCTATCCCTTCATTGTAAAATGCTTGGGTGAAAATTTTTCTTCACCCAACATTACTCACAGGTTACAAATAGCTCTAACTGGTTTAGGAACAATTCATTGCTATCATAGGACATAACTGAAAGAGTAAAGGACCAAAGATTTTTTTATATATAATTTTTTATTAATGTTAATGGGGTGACATCAATAAATCAGGGTACATATATTCAAAGAAAACATGTCCAGATTATCTTGTCATCCAATTATGTTGCATACCCATCACCCAAAGTCAGATTGTCCTCCGTCACCTTTTATCTAGTTTTCTTTGTGCCCCTCCCCCTCCCCCTCTCCTCCTTCCCTCCCGCGCTCCCCCTCCCCTCCACCCCCGGTAACCACCACACTCTTGTCCATGTCTCTTAGTCTCGTTTTCATGGCCCACCAATGTATGGAATCATGTAGTTCTTGGTTTTTTCTGATTTACTAATTTCACTCCATATAATGTTATCAAGATCCCACCATTTTGTTGTAAATGATCTGATGTCATCATTTCTTATGGCTGAGTACTATTCCATAGTGTATATGTGTCACATCTTCTTTATCTAGTCTTCTATTGAAGGGCTTTTTGGTTGTTTCCATGTCTTAGCCACTGTGAACAATGCTGCAATGAACATGGGGCTACATGTGTCTTTACGTATCAATATTTCTGAGTTTTGGGGGTGTATACCCAGTAGAAGGATTGCTGGGTCATAAGGTAGTTCTATTTTCAGTTTTTTGAGGAACCACCATACTTTCTTCCATAATGGTTGTACTACTTTACATTCCCACCAACAGTGAATGAGGGTTCCTTTTTCTCCACAGCCTCTTCAGCATTTGCTATTACCTGTCCTGTTGATAATAGCTAATCTAACAGGTGTGAGGTGGTATCTCATTGTAGTTTTGATTTGCATTTCTCTAATAACTAATGAAGCTGAGCATCTTTTCATATATCTGTTGGCCATTTGTATTTCTTCCTGGGAAAAGTGTCTGTTCATGTCCTCTTTCCATTTTTTTATTGGATTGTTTGTTTGTTTGTTTGTTGTTGAGTTTTATAAGTTCTTTGTAAATTTTAGATATTAGGTTCTTATCTGAGCTGTTGTTTGAAAATATCATTTCCCATTTAGTTGGTTGTCTGTTTATTTTGTCAGTTTCTCTTGCTGAGCAAAAACTTTTTAGTCTGATGTAGTCCCATTCATTTATCTTTGCCTTCACTTCTCTTGCCTTTGGAGTCAAATTCATAAAATGCTCTTTAAAACCCAGGTCCATGAGTTTAGAACCTATGTCTTCTTCTATGTACTTTATTGTTTCAGGTCTTATATTTAGGTCTTTGATCCATTTTGAATTAATTTTCGTACAAGGGGACAAGCTGTAGTTGAGTTTCATTCTTTTGCATGTGGCTTTCCAGTTTTCCCAGCACCATTTGTTGAAGAGGCTTTCTCTTCTCCATTGTGTGTTGTTGGCCCCTTTATCAAAAATTATTTGACCATATATATGTGGTTTTATTTCTGGGTTTTCTATTCTGTTCCATTGATCTGAGTGTCTATTCTTCTGCCAATACCATGCTGTTTTGATTGTAGGACCAGAGATTTTAGTATTAGTTTCAGTTCTTGGTTAAGTGATTTATTCTGCTGAGCTTGAGTTTTCTTTTTTTTAATGGGAATAATAATATTGTCCCTGCATACCTCACAGGATTATTGTCCAGATTAAAGAGGTAATACATATGAAAAAGTATGAACAATTACAAACCCCAGATGCCCTCCTCTTGGGTAGATGTCTTTTATTCCTCAATAGACCATAGACTTTTCGATTAGATCGGTTTGTAACAAGTAAATGTTGTAAATTAAGCAATACCGTGCAAAGTACAAGAAGCATTTTCCAACAGAACTACTGTCTCCCTAACCACTCACGCCGCCTGTAGACGAGGCAGCCCTGGCTGCAAAAAGAAACCGGAACTCCTAACTCGGAGGATGTGAAACCCCTCAGGCTGCCCGCACCTTCTCCTGCATCTGTAATCACTCCCCACTGTCCTTGGCAAACTTTCCCTAAATCTGCAAATAATTCCCACTCCTTAATCACAAAGACAAGGAAAAGCAGACCAACCAGCAGGTAAGCTGCCACCCCGTCTTGCTGCCACCTGGGTTCCTCAGGCCTGCTTTTCTCCTAACTCACCGGCCAGTTGCGCCGAGGTGGGGCGGATGCAGACGGAGCTGTTGCTGAGGGTGAGGGCACCCACACCTGGTGAGCGGGCATCCCACGCAGTTGCCCAGGAGAAACCCGGGTGTGTCTCAATGGAAATGAACAGGATGGAACTGAGTGAGTGCAAGGGGAAGGTGGAGAGCCAAATCCAAAGCCACACTGCAGACATTCAGACAGGTTTAAAACCGCCTCGGATCCCAGGTCCCCTCTGCAGGATGAATCTAGGCCATCTCCTGATTCAGAAGCTATAAGACTAATTCAAGAGACCAGACAGGATTTCAGTATACCGGATAAACAGAGAAATCCTAGTTACGTTTATACCCCATGGAATCTTAGCAAGCAAACAAACAAACAAACAAAAAAAAAAAAAACCGGAACCTCTCCCATTAAATAGGGAATCTTAGATAGGCAGAAGCATGGGCAAGTTTTAACAACAAGCCAATATATAAATATTATCCTGAACACGAATTTAGAGGATTCTTCCTCTCTTTCTCTCCTTGTATGCAACCTATCAGCGTTCCTCTGAACTATTTAAATACAGTGTTCATTCGTTTTCTTACTCAATGGCTTATCTGTTGAGAAATTATTTGCTGATTATGTTAAAGGTGGTACTAAATTTTCAGTTGGCGAAATATACTTTTTCTATCAAAGAGTTTACACCATAGTATTATGTTTCTCAGCCATTTGGAGTAACCAAATCTTTTGAAAAGCTAATGAAAGATGCAACTACTCGTAACAAAAATACTCCCACACATGTAAAATTTTCATCAGTTGTAAGGATTGAAGACTATCTGATACCTCTTAAGATCCGTTAACATTGGAAGAAAAAGAGGAACGAGGATAATACAGAAGCATCGTGTTAAAGCAGGAAGACCTGCTATAGGAGCTTTACTGGGGTGTGAAATGCTCAGGTAAGGATTCATGATGGAGGACACTCTCTGCGGCTGTCCCCTGAAGGGCAAGTCAGACTACCAGACAGTGGTGGGGATGGGGAGACAGCCTTCAAGCTTACTGGAATTCCATGAGCAACACGGAGAATCACATCAATGTATGGGTACTAGGTATGTCCAAACGAGAAAATGTTTCAAGTGCCTGTAGAAAGTTTGGCATTCACATAATAATTAAGCAATTTATGTTTTTTAAGCAAGAGAGAATGGTGCATTAGCAAGATGATCCTAGTGACGGTAAAGGATAAACTGGCATGGGTAGAGACTGCTGATAGACAGAAGATGACCGCAATGGCAAGGGTGTGAAGTAAGGAGTCCGCGGCGGTGAGGTTTGTGTAAGAGCCATGTAAAAGTGATCACTGGTCACATCGTGGAGGGTGCCAGAGGAAGGACTAGAGGTAATTTTTAAAATTCTCTCTTAAAATGTTAGGAAAGACAGGAAATGAAGCCAGTAATTGAGTGGAAGATCAGATTATTTAGAGCAGATTGAGTTTGACCTCTTAGTTGTTTCAGAAAATAAAAGCTCCTCCTTATGAATCTATTCATCTGAATACTCTTAGTATTAATAACTACAATAGTAAAAGAAAACGGACTAAAAATTGTGAGGCTCTATCAAGGAAATTGTTCAATCCTCCAGGAAAATTGTCGACCCTTATTTGAACAGGTGGGGATTTGGTGACTAGTTTGTAACTCAGATCACGTTTCCAAGTCCCAGCCTCTTTCATGTCAGACTGTGCCACACGAAGAGACTAGTTTACGGGGTGTGGAAACAGAAAGGGTGCCAACACTTGCCCACACGCAGAAGTAAGCAGTATTGCCAACCTCGTCAAAAAGATTGATTGCTCACAAAGAGAATCTCATCAAAAGCGTTTGGGCAACGGCTCCTTGAGAACAAGCAGGAGAGGGACTCTGGCCAGAACCCAGCATTCTGCCCCAGACACAGCCCTCCCACGTGGAGAGCGAAAGGGGCCCACGAGACCATCCTCCACCACTCTCCCTGAGGAAGCAGAAAAGCTAACGTCCAGAGACATTCTGGAAGTCACTTTGGTCATAAACAACAGAACTGGGAGGGGCACTTCTGTCTCCTGACTCCCATCTCGGGTGTGCTTTTCTTAGCCACATATATTTGCTAGTGTTTTTTTTCCTGAGTCGTGAAATAACCCGGTGGAGGGGGGGGGGTCTGGAGCTAACCGAATTCCCGCCCCGCAGCCTCGGGAGAACGGCGAGCTGCCATCATGATGGATCATTGCGGCTGCTTTCAGCTCTGTCCGCAGAAGCGCTCAGGCATCCAGCTGAGGTGAGGGATAAGTGACCGCACATCACGTGTGCGTAGCATGGAGAGACCTAGAAAGGGTAACAGCCTCTTCACAGGTGCCCTCCTCCCTCCCGTTCTGAATTTCTTTCCCAACCCTCTAGGCTGCCCAGGGTCTCTGAAGAGGTCTGCTATCAAAGGACGTTGTGTCCTCCGCCCTCTGGCCCGCCCTTCTCCCTTACTGAGCCCCATGCTCCCCAAATGACCCAGCCCGACTCCTCGCTGGAGAGGATGCTGCCATTGAAAACTCCACCCCTCTGTGGAATAGGGAAGCAATGGAATGAAATTGGTCTTTGAACTTCAGAGTCTGAGAAGCCGCAGCCAAAGGGCCCCTTCACTCCACAGCTCCTCCGGGAGCAGAAACCAAAGGTTGTCTCCAGAGAGCCTTGGAAAACCAGACTCTGCGAGCAGGACCCAGCCATCTGACCAACAAACTCCCAGGGCATTCCACCGCTCAGCCAGGTTAGACGTCCATGTGAATGCAGATGGCTCTCCCTGATATCACACTGTGGGAGTTCCATTTCAAATCTAAGGCTCTTAAATAGGGAAAAGGCATCACAAAGCGGCAGGGATGGAACGTGACACAGCGAGTCCTGTAACCAGGTGTGGGAGCCACACCCAGCGCCCTGATTCTCCTGCGGAAGAACGCCTCACCCTCATGTGGGGCAGGGCTGCCCGGAGTTGCATGTGCACGGATAGGAAGGCAGAGCATAGCTGTTGATTTTCCCCATCTTTTTCTTTAAATCTCAGATAGTAAAATTCAAAAAAAAGATACCAATTTCAACTTAATTCCTGACAAAACTTGGTAACCAATTTTATCCTCCATATGCTAAATAATTCCTTTTTTCTCTGCCTAGGTGCCAAAGATTTATGTGCCCAAAAGTATTCAACTTACTTGACATTTTACCTAAGAAAAAACAGCAGCCTTCTCAATTAGTGAGACTCTGCTTCATGGCTCTTTATAAAGGGGGTAGAATAACAAATCATTAGGACATGTTTGAGAGGGGTGGGGAGAGACATGAATAACCATGGTGATTAAATTTCGTGTGTCAGTCTCCTATCTCAGCATTTATAGAGCCCACAGGAGGAATTCTTTTATATTTCTTTTCAGTTAAAACCAGCTGGGAAAATGTATAGTTTTTCTGGTTCACAGAAAACTATGGCCTTTGTGCAGAAAGGGTGTTAGGCTACTAGCAAGTAGAAAATAAATGATATTACTAAGAAATATTACTTTTCAACTGATTTCATACTGGCTCTATGTCATATTCTACCTTCAATGTTTATCCAGGACCTTCTCAAATCACAGAAAAAAGAAAATCATAGTAAAAAATTGAATTCGTCTGACAGAATGAATAGCTCAAGGGAGGAACAATTTTCTGCAGTAGATGAAGTTCCTTTTTGATAAGGACAGGTTGTACCTGAACACAAATGTCCCTTAACAGAACATTAGGCTTATTAGCTGAAGTGAAGCTTACTCAACAAGATCTGTTATAGCATCCTCTACACTGAATATCATAGTATCAGTGCATCACATACAGTGCATCACAGCAGGAAAATAGAGATAAAATGGACTAATTTGGAATATGTATCTAGTGACACACTCAGGGGATAGTAGAATCAGTTTCAGGACATTTGGGGTACACTGAAATTACACTTTCTGTGAGAGGATGAAGATTCTTAAAGCATGAGTGTTGTGCTTTATGCATGAGAGAGGACTCTGGTGTTTTATGAAAAATTAGTGAACTGTATCTTTTTTCCTATATACTTTTGCACATCTGATACATTTCAAATTTAAAAAGCAGGTGAGGGTAAACAAAAAAGAACATATCCCAACCATTTATTAATCTCTGATCTCTCATGAGAACACATTAAAGTTACATTGAAAGACTTGTTTTTTAAGTTACAAACCTACAGAACAAAAAGAAGAGAATAAATTAGAAAAGAGAGATGTTGGAATGTGACGTCAGAGAAATGGCGCCATAAGGAGCGATACCAAAAAATCTCCCCAAATATTCAACAAGATCGTCAACCAGAGACAGAAAAATCTATCCTTGGAGCCTCCAGCAGTTCCACACTAAACACAAAGGTATGATCGAGCCAAAAATTGACTAAATATATAATCAACCCTGAAGGAAATAAGACGGAGGAAGAAACACTCCACCTTCCTCACTAACCTAAATAAGGGCTGTTTTCACTAGGAACTGAGAGTATAGGAACTGAAGCAGGCATAGGGTGTGAATAGTACCAGCCTGCGGCACGGACATCCAAACCGAGGAAAAGCTGTGCTTGTGGCAACCCAGTCAGCACAAGTTAACGCTCGTGCCAAATCCAGACAAAGAAAAACAAGTGAGGCAGTCATCCGCCCAATCTCCTGGTCGGCGCGTGCAGATAGTGTGTGAAAGATTCCTCCTAGAGTCCTGGAGTGGGCACCCGTGTTATTGGTCAGAGGGGCAGGGTGAGAGGCCTTTCTGTGGGCCAAATCCGGACTCTCGGGATCGCCCCTGTGCCCTGAAAAAATGGTGTGGGGAGGGAGCAGGAGCGAAATTCCCTACACTCAAACTTTTCCGTGCAGATGGGGCACCTCCCCCGGAGTGAGAGGCAGCTGGCCTGATATCCTGGTCTGCGAGCGCGGATAGTGGGAAAGAGATTTCCCCGGGAGTGGGTGCCCATGTTACCGGACAGAGGGACAGAGTCAGAGGCCTTTGTGTGGGCTGAATCCGGAGTCTGGGGGTCACCCCTGCGCCCTGAAAAAGCAGCATGCGGGGAGTGAGCGGGAGCTAATTCCCTATGCTTGAACTTTTCCATGTGGGCAGGGCACCTCACCCAGCCATACAAGCTAACAGACCTGTGAAGGATTAGCTTAACCCACAGCCTGCTCGCCTCCTAACTGACCTATGCAACCCTAACTGACAAAATCTCTCTCAGGTCAGCCATCTAAGACAAGAGGGGAGATATTTTTTAGTACCTCTTGTTATGCTATACACATAGGGGTGGGGGCAACTTCTGATTGGCAGAGCTTACATACCCAGGGCTATAGGTTAAAAAATGGGATATGGCAGCTTGTAAGTCCTCCTGCTTTGCAAACAGTGACTAGGGCATCTTCTACCCAGCCAAGACAGGTTATAAAGTGCCAAAAGCCTGAGGGAAAGGGGTCCCACAGAGTGCTGAGGCATTCGGGACATGCCTAGAGGAGTATAGAAAGGCATCTTGAAAATAATTGGCTCCCAGCCACACCTGATTATGCTAGCGGCTTTGACTGATTGAGCCTTACCCAGAGCCCTGCGCTGAGTGGGAACAGAGTGGGGATTTGCCAGCTCTTTGAGTTTCTTACTCTCCAGGCAGAGGCAGCATCAACCCCATAGCTGGATCATCAGGCCGCTAATTCAGGAAGGAAAGACTAGGAGAGAGGCTCTGGGAAAATGGACTCTCTAATTATTCGGAGCCTGCAACTGCTAATGAGCCTCGAATGCCAACGAGACTGAAGCCCAATATATGACATCACCATAGAGACTTATCAACTGCAAACCTCTACCTAAATGTGCCACAGGGGCAGAACCCGGGGTACAGAGTCACCAACAAGGAAGAGGGAGAGAAAAGAAAGAGCAAGAAGACAAACTCTCAAAATCAAGAATAATCCATAGACTTTATAACCTATCCTATTTTATTATATTTGTTCATTTGTTTCTCTAATTTCTTGTCTTGATTATTTTCTTCCTTTTTCAATTTGGTCACGTAATTCTCTGCCAGTCTTACTCTCTCCTCTCCTTGAACTACACTACCCATAAGTGTTACATCTCTCATTATTTTTCCTTTCCTCTTCCTTTCTCTCTATGAGGGTTGCACTCCAAAATCCTTAACTCTCTCTCTCTCTCTCTCTCTCTCTCTCTCTCTCCTTTTATTCTCTTTTCTTTTTTCTTTCTGTGTCTTCCTCTTTCTTTTTTTCTCCCTCTACATCAGTTTCCTCTTATCTCCTTTACTTTCCCTCTCATTCAATCCTCAATCATGAAAAAATTATTTTATCTGGGACTCAAATATTTCTTTGTGGTGCTCTGGGGGTTTTTTACAATGCTTTTTAAACTCACTAGCAATGCTCCCAACCCTGGCTCTCCATTTTATCTAATTTTTGCTCCACTAAATACAATAGTAATTTTTTAATTTTTTCCATTTTTCCTGTTTCCCTCTTATTCCTCTCATTATATTTTTTTGTTAACAATCACCTAAAATCAAATCATTTTATTCTAGACCCAAATTTTTTCCTTTTTTGCATTTTGTGGGTCCATACCTGCTTTTTTGTTTACCCCTTTATCACTTCGCCCCAACTCAGGCCCTCCATTATAGGTAGTTTTTGTTCTATTTAACACAATATAATTCACAGCTCACCACAAGATTTTGTCAGGAAGGAGGGGAGAGGAGAGGAGTGAAAGAACAAAAAAGAAAAAAAAAGGAAATAATTTTTTTATTTTTTTTATTTTTTTAACTTTTTATTCTTTATTAATTCTCATTAGTACTATCAACAAAATGACCCTCAGATGCCATTAAGGAAAAGGAAATCAAATATGGATACAAAAGACAGAGAAGTAACACAGATAGATGAGGAAAAATCTAGGGAGAAAAAATTTAATATATTGGAAACCTTGGAACTAAATGACAGAGAAATTAAAATAGAAGTCCTAAAAATACTCAGAGATATACAAGAAAACACAGAAAGGCAATTTAGGGTGCTCAGAAAACAACTCAACAAACACAAATATATTACCCAAAGAAAATAAAACTATAAAAACAAATCAAACAGAGATGAAAAACTCAATTCACGAGCTGAAAAACAAGGTAACAAGCTTAGTTAATAGAACAGGCCAGATAGAAGAGAGGATTAGTGAAATAGAAGACAATTAACTTGAAGCACAACAGAGAGAAGAAGAAAGAGACTCAAAAATTTTAAAAAATGAGAAAACCCTACAGGAATTCTCTGACTCCATCAAAAAGAATAACATAAGAATAATAGGTATATCAGAGTAAGAAGAGAGAGAAAATGGAATGGATAACATATTCACACAAATAATAGATGAGAACTTCCCAAGCCTGTGGAAAGAACTAAAGCCTCAAATTCAAGAAGCAAACAGAACTCCCGAGTTTTCTTAACCTCAACAAACCTACTCCAAGGCACATCATAATGAAATTGGCACAAACCAATGGCAAAGAAAAAATTCTCAAGGCAGCCAGGGAAAAGAAGAATACAACATAGAAAGGAAGGCCCATTAGATTATCATTGGATTTCTCAACAGAAACTCTACAAGCTAGAAGAGAGTAGACCCCAATATTTAAAGTCCTGAAAGAGAGGAACTTTCAGCCAAGAATATTATACCCATCAAACCTATCCTTCAAATACGAACGAGAAATAAAAACATTCACAGATACAGAAAAGATGAGGGAATTTATCATCAGAAAACCCCCACTCCAGGAATTACTAAAGGCGGTCTTCCAACAATATACAAAGAACAAAACAAAACAAAACCACAAGTAAAAGCTCCACCAAGAAAAAAATAAAACCAAATTTAAACTGTGACAACAAAAACAAACAAAAAAGGGGGGGGAGAGGACGGAGATTAACAGTAGCAAAGGACGATGTAGTACAGAAGTACTCACAAGACAGTGCATTACAATGAAGAGGGTAAGAACCCTTTTCATTACTTAATGGTAACCACCCTTGAAAAACCCACCACAGAAGTGCATAATTTAAAAAAGATAGGAACAGAGGAAAGAAGTATGGAATACAACCAAACAAAAACAAAGGATAGAAAAACGAAAGAGAAGAATCAAATGACATAAAACAAACAGAAAGCAATGTATAAAATGGCAATAGGGAACCCACAACTGTCAATAATTACAATCAATGTAAATGGATTAAAATCACCAATAAAAAGGCACAGAGTAGCAGAATGGATTAAAAAAGAAAATCCAACTCTATGCTGCCTACAAGAAACTCATCTAAGCAATAAGGATAAAAACAAATTCAAAGTAAAAGGCTGGAAAACAATACTCCAAGCAAATAACATCCAAAAAAAAGCAGGCGTAGCAATACTCATATCTGATAATGCTGACTACAAGACAGCAAAAGTACTCAGAGACAAAAAGGGTCATTTCGTAATGATAAAGGGGACACTGAATCAAGAAGACATAACAATTCTTAATATATATGCACCAAACCAAAGAGCACCAAAATATACAAGACAGCTACTTATTGACCTTAAAACAAAAACTGACAAAAATACAATCATACTTGGAGACCTCAATACACTGCTGACAGCTCTAGATTGGTCATCCAAACAGAAAATCAATAAAAATATATTGGCCTTAAAACACTAGAGCAGGCCGTGGCTGGTTGGCTCAGCGGTAGAGCGTCGGCCTGGCGTGCAGGGGACCCGGGTTTGATTCCCAGCCAGGGGACATAGGAGAAGCGTCCATTTGCTTCTCCACCCCCCCTTCTTCTCTGTCTCTCTCTTCCACTCCTGAAGCCAAGGCTCCATTGGAGCAAAGATGGCCCGGGCGCTGGGGATGGCTCCTTGGCCTCTGCCCCAAGCCCTAGAGTGGTTCTGGTCATGGCAGAGCAAAACCCCAGAGGGGCAGAGCATCGCCCCCTGGAGGGCAAAGCGTCACCCCTGGTGGCCGTGCTGGGTGGATCCTGGTCGGGCGCATGCGGGAGTCTGTCTGACTGTCTCTCCCCGTTTCCAGCTTCGGAAAAATACAAAAAAAAAAAAAAAAAAAAAAAAAAAAAGATGGAAATGGTGCCATGAGCAGCGCGTCCGACAGATCTCCCAAAAATCTCAACAAATTTATCAACTAGAAACAGAAAAATTTATCCTCGGAGCATTCCGGAGTTCCACACTCACACTGAAAGCAAAAGGACTGTTGCCGAGGAGGGAGTACACCTGTGGTGAGTCAACCCACACGTGCAGCTGCCCGCCCACACTCGGGGACGGCAGCCTGGGCACTGGCGGCCGCCGCTGCATACCCTGAGAAACCGCACGCACACCCCCCGCCCTGTGCCGCGGTCCGGAGAGTCCCCGACCACTGGCATGACGAGAAACCACACGCGCGCCCAGTGCCATGGTCCAGAGAGTCCCCGTCCACTGGTGTGCAGAGAAACCCCGCGCATGCCCCATGCCGCGGTCCAGAGAGTCCCATCCACTGGCATGCTGAGAAACTGCGCGCACCCCGTGCCACGGTCCCCAGCCACTGGCATGCCAAGAAACCGTGCGCACGCCCCAAGCCGCGGTCTGGGAGAGGCGCCAAGGCTATCTTTCCTAGTCAGGAGATTCTCTCCGTGGGCGGGGCACCTCACCCAGCCATTCAAGCTAACAATCAAGTGTTGAGGGGAGGGGCACGCAGGCAGCCTGAAATACTTTCTGGAGCACAGCTGCGGATCCAATCACTGAAATTAGCTTAACCCACGAAATCTACGCACCCACGGGGCTCTAATTGATAAGATCTCTCCCACTTCAGTGATCCAAGACAAGAGGCGTGATATTTTTCAGTGCCTTTCGCTAAAGGGGCGGGGGCAACTTCTGATTGACAGAGCCTCCATATTCAGGGATATACCTAACAAGAGGGACTTGGCAGATATTAAGATCCATAAAGCAAACAGCGACTAGTGCTTCTTCTTCCCAGCCAAAACAGGCTACCAAGTGTGGAAAGCCTGGGTTGAGTGGTCCAACTGAATGATAGGCGCTGAACAGTCACCTTGACAACAATCGACTCCCAGCCCCACCTGATTACGCTGGAGGCTCTGACTGCCAGAGCCTTACCCAGAGCCTTGTGCTGAGTGAGGATAGAGTGGGGATTTCCCAGTTCTTTGAGTCTCTTACTCCCCAGACAGAAGCAGTGGCAGCCTCATAGCTGGATCACCAGGCTGCTAATTCAGGAAGGGGAGACTAGGAGAGAGACTCCAGGAAAGCAAACTCTCTCATTGTTGGACTCTGCAAATGCCAACAAGCCTTGACTACCAGCGAGACTAAAGCCAATTATATGACATTGCCATAGAATCCCATCAACTTCAAATTCCTACCTAAGAGTGACAAAGGGGCAGAACCTGGGGTACAGAGTCACCGACCAGGAAGAGGGAGAGAAAAGAAAAAAGGAAGCAGTTAACCTCTCAAAATCAAGAAAAATCCACAGACTTTATAACTTGTTCCACTAATTCTTTGTTGTTGTTGTTTCTTTCTTCTATCTTATTGCCTTTATTATTATTTCTATTTCTTCCACCTCGGTCCTTTTACTCTCTGCCCATATTATGCTACCCTTTTCTTGAACTACACTACCCATGAGTGTTACATTTTATTTCTTTTCTTCATCCTAACTCTCCTTTAGGGTTACACTCCAAAACCCTTAACTCTCACTCTCTCCCCTTTTGTTTTTTTTTCCTTTCCTTTATTTCCTCCTTTGTTTCTCTCTTATTCTTATTTTTTCCTGTCTATTCATTTCTTCTTTTCTCCTTTTACTTTTCCTCCAATTTAAGCCTCAATCATGAACAAATTATTTAATTTGGGACTCAAGATTTTGTGGGGGTTTTTATTTTGTTCTTTTTTTTCTTCTTCTGCTTTTGTTCTTGGTTTTCCTTTATTTGTTTGTTTTTGTGGCATTTTGGGCACTTTTTACATTGCTTTTTAACTCACTAGCATTCCTCCCAACCCAAAGTCTCCATTGTATTTAGTCTTCGCTCCACATAATACAACAGATTTTTACTTATTATTTTTATTTTTATTTTTTTCTTCTTTCATTATTGTTTTTTCTCTCCTTTTTTCTGTTTCCCTCTTATCCCTCTTATTATATCTCTTAGTCGACCATCACTTACAAGCAAATCATTTTATGCTTGTCTAAGATTTTCTCTCTTTTTTTTTTTTTTGTATTTAGTAGGTCCCTGCTCCCTTTTTTACCCCTTGAACTCTTCACCCCAGATCAGGCCCTCCATTATAGGCAGTTTTTGTTCCATTTAGCATAATATAATTCACAGGTCATCACGATATTTCCCTAAGGAGGTGAGAGGAGAGGAAGAGAAGAAAGAAAAAAGGGGGAAATAATAAATTATTACTTTTTTTTTGTGGAGTGTTTTCCTTTTTTCTTTTTTTTTCTTTTTCTTTTTTTTTCTTTTTTTTCCTTTTTATTTTTTATTAATTCTAATTAACACTATCATCAAGACCACCTTCAGATGCCAATAAGAAAAAGGAAATCGAACATTATGGATACAAAAGACAGAGAGGTAAAACAAATAGATGTGGAAAAATCTATGGAGAAAAGATTTAACATATTAGAAGCCTTGGAGTCAAATGACAGAGAATTTAAAATAGAAATCTTAAAAATACTCAGAGATATACAAGAAAACACAGAAAGGAAATTTAGGGAAATCAGAAAAAAACTCAATGATGACAAAGAATATATTACCAAGGAAATTGAAACTATAAAAAAAAATCAAACAGAAATGAAAAACTCAATTCAAGAGCTGAAAAACGAGGTAACAAGCTTAGCTAATAGAACAGCCCAGATAGAAGACAGGATCAGTGAAATAGAAGACAAGCAACTTGAGGCACAACAGAGAGAAGAAGAAAGAGACTCAAAAAAATTAAAAACGAGAAAGCCCTACAGGAAATGTCTGACTCCATCAGAAAGAATAACATAAGAATAATAGGTATATCAGAGAGAGAAGAGAAAGAAAATGGAATGGAAAATATACTCAAACAAATAATAGATGAGAACTTCCCAAGCCTGTGGAAAGAACTAAAGCCTCAAATTCAAGAAGCAAACAGAACACCAAGTTTTCTTAACCACAACAAACCCACTCCAAGGCACATCATAATGAAGATGACACAAACCAATGACAAAGAAAAAATTCTCAAGGCAGCCAGGGAAAAGAAGAATACAACATATAAAGGAAGGCCTATTAGATTATCATCAGATTTCTCAGCAGAAACTCTACATCGAGAAGAGAGTGGACCCCAATATTTAAAGCCCTAAAAACAAAAGAAAACATAACCACAAGTAACAGCTCCACCAAGAAAACAATAAAACCAAACTTAAACTGTGACAACAAAAGAAAAAAAAAGAGGAGAAAGGATGAAGATTAACAGTAGCAAAGGACGATGAAGCGCAGAAATACTCACAAGAAAAAGTACTACAATGAATATGGTAGGCACCCTTGAAAAAACCACCACAAAAACAGTTGACGTAAAAAAGGTAGCAACAGAGGAAAGAAGTATGAAATACAAACAAACAAAAACAAACGATAGAAAAACAAAAGAGAAGAATCAAACAAGATACAAAACTAACAGAAAGCAATTTATAAAATGGCAGTAGGGAACCCACAAGTGTCAATAATTACACTAAATGTAAATGGATTAAACTTACCAATAAAAAGACACAGAGTAGCAGAATGGATTAAAAAAGAAAATCCAACTATATGCTGCCTACAAGAAACTCATCTAAGCAACAAGGATAAAAACAAATTCAAAGTGAAAGGCTGGAAAACAATACTCCAAGCAAACAACACCCAAAAAAAAGCAGGTGTAGCAATACTCATATCTAATAATGCTGACTACAAGACAGAAAAAGTACTCAGAGACAAAAATGGTCATTTCATAATGATTAAGAGGACACTGAATCAAGAAGACATAACAATCCTTAATATATATGCAAACCAAGGAGCACCAAAATATATAAGACAGCTACTTATTAACCTTAAAACAAAAACTGACAAAAATACAATCATACTTGGAGACCTCAATACACCGCTGACGGCTCTAGATCGGTCATCCAAACAGAGAATCAATAAAGATATAGTGGCCTTAAATGAAATACTAGAACACCTGGATATGATAGACATCTACAGGACACTTCATCTCAAAGCGACAGAGTATACATTTTTCTCTAGTGTACATGGAACATTCTCAAGAATTGACCATATGTTGGGCCACAAAGACAATATCAGCAAATTTAGAAAAATTGAAATTGTGCCAAGCATATTCTCTGATGATAAAGCCTTGAAACTAGAATTCAACTGCAAAAAAGAGGGGGAAAACCCCACAAAATTGTGGAAACTAAACAACATACTTCTAAAAAATAAATGGGTCAAAGAAGAAATAAGCGCAGAGATCAAAAGATATATACAGACAAATGAAAATGAAAATATGACATATCAGAATCTCTGGGATGCAGCAAAAGCAGTGATAAGAGGAAAGTTCATATCACTTCAGGCCTATATGAACAAACAAGAGAGAGCCGAAGTAAACCACTTAACTTCACACCTTAAGGAACTGGAAAAAGAAGAACAAAGACAACCCAAAACCAGCCGAAGAAAGGAGATAATAAAAATCAGAGCAGAAATAAACGAAATAGAGAACAGAAAAACTATAGAAAAAATCAAAAAAACAAGGAGCTGGTTCTTTGAAAAGATCAACAAAATCGACAAACCCTTGGCAAGACTCACCAAGGAAAAAAGACACAGGACTCAAATAAATAAAATCCAAAATGAAAGAGGAGAGATCACCACAGACATCATAGATATACAAAGAATTATTGTAGAATACTATGAAAAACTATATGCCTCCAAATACAACAATCTAGAAGAAATGGATAAATTCCTAGAACAATACAACCTTCCTAAACTGAGTCATGAAGAAGCAGAAAGCCTAAACAGACCAATCAGCAGGGAGGAAATAGAAAAAACTCTTAAAAACCTCCCCAAAAATAAAAGTCCAGGTCCAAACGGTTATACTAGTGAATTCTATCAAATATTCAAAGACTTGGTTCCTATTACTGAAAGTCTTCCAAAAAACTGAAGAAGAAGCAATACTTGCAAACACATTTTATGAGGCAAACATAACCCTCATACCGAAACAGGGCAAGAACAGCACAAAGAAAGAAAACTACAGACCAATATCTCTAATGAATACAGATGCTAAAATACTAAACAAAATACTAGCAAATCGAATACAACAACATATTAAAAAGATAATATATCATGATCAAGTGGGATTCATCCCAGAATCTCGAGGATGGTTCAACATATGTAAAATGGTTAACGTAATACACCATATCAACAAAGCAAAGAACAAAAACCACATGATCTTATCAATAGATGCAGAAAAGGCTTTTGATAAAATACAACACAATTTTATGTTTAAGACTCTCAACAAAATGGGTATAGAAGGAAAATATCTCAACATGATAAAGGCTATATATGTTAAACCATCAGCTAACATCATATTAAATGGCACTAAACTGAAGGCTTTCCCTCTTAAATCAGTAACAAGACAGGGTTGTCCACTCTCTCCACTCTTATTTAATGTGGTACTAAAGGTTCTAGCCAGAGCAATCAGACAAGACAAAGAAATAAAAGGCATCCATATTGAAAAAGAAGAAGTAAAGGTATCACTTTTTGCAGAAGATATGATCCTATACATCGAAAACCCCAAAGAATCCACAAAAAGACTACAAGAAACAATAAGCCAATACAGTAAGATACAAAATTTTGTATCGTAGGATACAAAATTAATATACAAAAGTCCATAGCCTTTCTATATGCCAACAATGAAACATTTGAGAACGAGCTAAAAAAACTAATCCCCTTCATGATTGCAACAAAAAAAAATAAAATACTTAGGAATAAACATAACAAAGAATGTAAAGGACTTATATAAAGAAAACCACAAAGCATTGTTAAGGTAAATTGAAAAAGATACAATGAGATGGAAGAATATTCCTTGTTCTTGGATAGGAAAAATAAATATAATCAAGATGGCCATATTACCCAAAGCAATATACAAATTTAATGCAATTATCGTAAAAATTCCAATGACATTTTTTAAAGAAATGGAACAAAAAATCATCAGATTTATATGGAACTATAAAAAACTCCGAATCGCCAAAGCAATCCTAAAGAAAAAGAATGAAGCTGGGGGTATTACAATACCTGACTTCAAACTATATTATAAAGCCACGACAATCAAAACAGCAAGGTATTTTCAAACAACAGCTCAGATAAGGGCCTAATATCCAAAATATACAAAGAACTCATAAAACTCAACAACAAACAAACAATCCAATAAAAAAATGGGAAGAGGACATGAACAGACACTTCTCCCAGGAAGAAATACAAATGGCCAACAGATATATGAAAAGATGCTCATTTTCATTAGTTATTAGAGAAATGCAAATCAAAACTGTAATGAGATACCACCTCACACCTGTTAGATTAGCTATTATTAACAAGACAGGTACTAGCAAATGTTGAGAGGCTGTGGAGAAAAAGAACCTCATTCACTGTTGATGGGAATGTAAAGTAGTACAACCATTATGGAAGAAAGTATGGTGGTTCCTCAAAAAACTGAAAATAGAACTACCTTATGACCCAGCAATCCCTCTACTGGGTATATACCCCCAAAACTCAGAAACATTGATACGTAAAGACACATGCAGCCCCGCCCTGGCCGGTTGGCTCAGTGGTAGAACGTCAGCCTGGCGTGCAGAGGTCCCGGGTTCAATTCCCGGCCAGGGCACACAGGAGAGGTGCCCATCTGCCTCTCCACCCCTCCCCCTCTCCTTCTTCTCTGTCTCTCTCTTCCCCTCCCACAGCAAGGCTCCATTGGAGCAAAGATGGCCCAGGCACTGGGGATGGCTCCTTGGCCTCTGCCCCAGGCGCTAGAGTGGCTCTGGTCGGGGCAGAGCAACGCCCCGGAGGGGCAGAGCATCACCCCCTGGTGGGCAGAGCGTCGCCCCCTGGTGGGCGTGCCGGGTGGATCCCGGTTGGGCGCATGTTGGGCGCAGCGTCAGAAAAATACAAAAAAAAAAAAAAAAAAAAGACACATGCAGACCCATGTTCATTGCAGCATTGTTCACAGTGGCCAAGACATGGAAACAACCAAAAAGCCCTTCAATAGAAGACTGGATAAAGAAGATGTGCCACATATACACTATGGAATACTACTCAGCCATAAGAAATGATGACATTGACTCATTTACAACAAAATGGTGGGATCTTGATAACATTATACAGAGTGAAATAAGTAGATAAGAAAAAAACAAGAACTGCATTATTCCATATGTAGGTGGGACATAAAAATGAGAGTAAGAGACATTGACAAGAGTGTGGTGGATACGGGGGAAGAGGGAGAGGGAAAGTGGGAGGGGGAGGGGCACAAAGAAAACTAGATAGATGGTGATGGAGGATAATCTGACTTTGGGTGATGGGTATGCAACATAATTCAATGACAAGATAACCTGAACATGTTTTCTTTGAACATATGTACCCTGATTTATTGATGGCACCCCATTAAAATTAATAAAAGTTAAAAAGAAAGAGAGATGTTACCTACACTTTGGAAGGTTGGAACATACATGGACTTATAACTAATTTAGAAGACAAGAGGGAGGGTGATATGGGGAGGGGCCAAGGGAGATGATGAGGGAATACGGGGGACAGGGGATGCATTCAGGGCAATACTAGAATCTATGTAAACACAATAAATTAAAATCAATAAAAAAAAACTAAAAAAAAAAAAAGAAGACAAGAACAAACTAAACACCTGTAGAGAACAGGCAAAATCTTGAAGAACCATGGAAAGACTCCAGGGTTGGGACCATAGTTAACACCCAGTAAATGGCAACAAAGATTTTTATTTAGACTGCCTGTCTCTGGTCCATTCTCCCTTTCAACCTGGTGAAAATTCTGCCACTTATCTTTTATAAATAATTTAAAAGACATCTCTTCCAGAAAATCACCCCCAAATCAGTACATGCCAACTCTAGCACACCACTGTTTAAATCCCATATTTATCCCAAAAATATTAACCATTCCCCTTTCTGTGGTCTCAGGTACATTATTTGTTTGACTCATACATGTCTAAGAATACTAAAATGAGCTCAATACGTGACTATTTCACTCACACATACACACACAATCTGAGCTCCCTAAAGTCAGAAATAATCACGTAGGTCACCCATTTTTAAACACAATGAGGGGTTTTCTTTCTTTTTTTTTCTTTTTTTTTCTTTTTTTTTTCTTTTTTTTTATAATTTTATTTTTAAAGGGGCAACATCAATAAATCAGGATTACATATATTCAAAGATAACAACTCCAGGTTATCTTGTCATTCACTGATGTTGCATACCCATCACCCAAAGTCAGATTGTCCTCTGTCACCTTCTATCTAGTTTTCTTTGTGCCCCTCCCCCTCCCCCTTTTCTTCTCCCTCTCCCTCTTCCCCCCGTAACCACCACACTCTTATAAATGTCTCTTAGTTTCACTTTTATGTCCCGCCTACCTATGGAATAATGCAGTTCTTGGTTTTTTCTGATTTACTTATTTCACTTTGTATAATGTTATCAAGATCCCGCCATTTTGCTGTAAATGATCCGATGTCATTATTTCTTATGGCTGAGTAGTATTCCATAGTGTATATGTGCCACGTCTTCTTTATACAGTCATCTATTGACAGGCTTTTTGGTTGTTTCCATGTCCTGGACACTGTGAACAATGCTGCAATGAACATGGGGCTGCATGTGTCTTTACGTATCAATGTTTCTGAGTTTTGGAGGTATATACCCAGGAGAGAGATTGCTGGGTCATAAGGTAGTTCTATTTTCAGTTTTTTGAGGAACCACCATACTTTCTTCCATAATGATTGTACTACTTTACATTCCCACCAACAGTGGATGAGGGTTCCTTTTTCTCTACAGCCTCTCCAACATTTGCTATTACCTGTCTTGTTAATAATAGCTAATCTAACAGGTGTGAGGTGGTATCTCATCGCAGTTTTGATTTGCATTTCTCTAATAACTAAAGAAGATGAGCATCTTTTCATATATCTGTTGGCCATTTGTATTTCTTCCTGGGAGAAGTGTCTGTTCATGTCCTCTTCCCATTTTTTTATTGGATTGTTTGTTTGTTGTTGAGTTTTATGAGTTCTTTGTATATTTTGGATATTAGGCCCTTATCTAAGCTGTTGTTTGAAAATATCATTTCCCATTTAGTTGGTTGTCTGTTTATTTTGTTATCAGTTTCTCT
Organism: Saccopteryx bilineata; assembly: GCF_036850765.1. Lineage (NCBI taxonomy): Eukaryota > Metazoa > Chordata > Mammalia > Chiroptera > Emballonuridae > Saccopteryx > Saccopteryx bilineata. The sequence goes on along the minus strand of NC_089490.1, from coordinate 199,361,650 downwards.
TGCTGAGCAAAAACTTCTTAGTCTGATGTAGTCCCATTCATTAATTTTTGCCTTCACTTCTCTTGCCATTGGAGTCAAATTCATAAAATGCTCTTTAAAACCCAGGTCCATGAGTTGAGTACCTATGTCTTCTTCTATGTACTTAATTGTTTCAGGTCTTATGTTTAGATCTTTGATCCATTTTGAGTTAATTTTAGTACAGGGGGACAGACTGTAGTCCAGTTTCATTCTTTTGCATGTGGCTTTCCAGTTTTCCCAGCACCATTTATTGAAGAGACTTTCTTTTCTCCATTGTGAGTTCTTGGCCCCTTTATCAAAAATGATTTGACTATATATATGTGGTTTTATTTCTGGGTTTTCTATTCTCTTCCATTGGCCTGAGTGTCTATTTTTCTGCCAATACCATGCTGTTTTGATTGTCATGGCCCTATACTATAGTTTGAAGTCAGGTATTGTAATGACCCCAGCTTCGTTCTTTTTCTTTAAGATTGCTTTGGCTATTCGGGGTTTTTTATAGTTCCATATAAATCTGATGGTTTTTTGCTCTCTTTAAAAAATGTCATTGGAATTTTGATGGGAATTGCATTAAATTTGTATATTGCTTTGGGTAATATGGCCATCTTGATTATATTTATTCTTCCTAACCAAAAACAAGGTATATTCTTCCATCTCATTATATCTTTTTCGATTTCCCTTAAAAATGGTTTATACTTTTTATTATGTAAGTCCTTTACATTCTTTGTTATGTTTATTCCTAAGTATTTTATTTCTTTTATTGTTGCAATTGAGAAGGGGATTATTCTTTTGAGTTCATTCTCAAATGTTTCATTGTTGGCATATAGAAAGGCTATTGACTTCTGTATGTTAATTTTGTATCCTGCGACCTTACTGTATTGGTTTATTGTTTCTAGTAGTCTTTTTGTGGATTCTTTGGGGTTTTCGATGTATAGGATCATATCATCTGCAAAAAGTGATACCTTTACTCCTTCTTTTCCGATATGGATGCCTTTTATTTCTTTGTCTTGTCTGATTGCTCTGGCTAGGACCTCTAGTACCACATTAAATAAGAGTGGAGAGAGTGGACAACCCTGTCTTGTTCCTGATTTAAGGGTAAAGCCTTCAGTTTAGTGCCATTTAATATGATGTTAGCTGATGGTTTATCATATATGGCCTTTATCATGTTGAGATATTTTCCTTCTATACCCATTTTGTTGAGAGTCTTAAACATAAAATTGTGTTGTATTTTATCGAAAGCCTTTTCTGCGTCTATTGATAAGATCATGTGGTTTTTGTTCTTTGCTTTGTTGATATGGTGTATTACGTTAACCGTTTTAGGTATGTTGAACCATCCTTGAGATTCTGGGATGAATCCCACTTGATCATGATGTATTATCTTTTTAATATGTTGTTGTATTCAATTTGCTAGTATTTTGTTTAGTATTTTAGCATCTGTATTCATTAGAGATATTGGTCTGTAGTTTTCTTTTTTTGTGCCATCCTTGCCTGGTTTTGGTATGAGGGTTATGTTGGCCTCATAAAATGTGTTTGGAAGTATTGCTTCTTCTTCAGTTTTATAGAAGACTTTGAGTAGAATAGGAACCAAGTCTTCTTTGAATGTTTGATAAAATTCGCTGGTATAGCCATCAGGGCCTGGACTTTTATTTTTGGGGAGGTTTTTAATGGTTTTTTCTATTTCTTCTCTGATAATAGGCCTGCTTAGGCTTTCTGCTTCTTCTTGACTCAGTCTAGAAAGGTTGTATTGTTCTAGAATTTATCCATTTCTTCTAGGTTGTTGAATTTAGTGGCATAAAGTTTTTCATAGTATTCTACAATAATTCTTTGTATATATATGGTATCTATGGTGATTTCTCCTCTTTCAGTTTGGATTTTGTTTATATGAGTTCTTTCTCTTTTTTCCTTGGTAAGTCTTGCCAAAGGTTTGTCAATTTTGTTGATCTTTTCAAAGAACCAGCTCCTTGTTCTATTAATTTTTTCTATAGTTTTTCTGTTCTCTATTTCATTTATTTCTGCTCTGATTTTTATTATCTCCTTTCTTTGGCTGGTTTTGGGTTGTTGTTCTTCTTATTCTAGTTCCTTAAGGTGTGAAGTTAAGTGGTTCACTTCGGCTCTCTCTTGTTTGTTCATATATGCCTGAAGTGATATGAACTTCCCTCTTATCACTGCTTTTACAGCATCTCATAGATTCTGATATGTCGTATTGTCATTTTCATTGTCTGTATATATCTTTTGATCTCTGCACTTATTTCTTCTTTGACCCATTCATTCTTTAAAAGTATGTTGTTTAGTTTCTACATTTTTGTGGAATTTTTTTCCTCTTTTTTGCAGTTGAATTCTAGTTTCAAGGTTTTATGATCAGAAAATATGCTTGGTACAACTTCGATTTCTCTGAATTTGCTGATGTTGTTTTTGTGGCCCAACATATGGTCAATTCTTGAGAATGATCCATGTACACTGGAGAAAAATGTATACTCAGTCACTTTGGGATGAAATGTCCTGTAGAGGTCTATCATATCCAGTTGCTCTAGTGTTTTGTTTAAGGCCACTATATCTTTGTTGATTCTATTCTCTGTTTGGATGACCAATCTAGAGCCGTCAGCGGTGTATTGAGGTCTCCAAGTATGATTGTATTTTTATCAGTTTTTGTTTTAAGGTCAATAAGTAGCTGTCTTATATATTTTGGTGCTCCTTGGTTTGGTGCATATATATTAAGAATTGTTATGTCTTCTTGATTCAGTGTCCCCTTAGCCATTATGAAATGGCCATTTTTGTCTCTGAGTACTTTTGTTGTCTTGTAGTCAGCATTATCAGATATGAGTATTGCTACGCCTGCTTTTTTTTGGATGTTATTTGCTTGGAGTATTGTTTTCCAGCCTTTCACTTTGAATTTGTTTTTATCCTTGTTACTTAGATGAGTTTCTTGTAGGCAGCATACAGTTAGATTTTCTTTTTTAATCCTTTCTGCTACCCTGTGCCTTTTTATTGGTGAGTTTAATCCATTTACATTTAGTGTAATTATTGACACTTGTGAGTTCCCTATTGCCATTTTATAGATTGCATTCTGTTAGTTTTGTGTCTTGTTTGATCCTTCTCTTTCGTTTTTCTATCTTTTGTTTTTATTTGGTTGTATTCCATACATCTTTCCTCTGTTGCTATCTTTTTTATCTCATGTACTTCTGTGGTGGTTTTTTCAATGGTGGTTACCTTTTAGTAATGAAAAGGGTTCCTACTCTGTTCATTGTAGCGCACTATTTTGTGAGTACTTTTGCACTCCATCATCCTTTGCTACTGTTAATCTACATCCTCTCCCCCCCCCTTTCTTTTTGTTGTTGTCACAGTTTAAATTTGGTTTTATTGTGTTCTTCTTGGAACTTTTACATGTGGCTTTGCTTTTTTTTTGTTGTTCTTTGTATCTGATTGGAGAACCCCCTTTAGTAATTCCTGGAGTGGGGGTTTTCTGATGATAAATTCTCTCATCTTTTCTGTATCTGTGAATGTTTTTATTTCTCCTTCATATTTAAAGGATAGTTTTGATGGGTATAGTATTCATGGCTGAAAGTTCCTCTCTTTCAGGACTTTAAATATTGGGGTCCACTCTCTTCTAGCTTGTAGAGTTTCTGCTGAGAAATCCGATGATAATCTAATGGGGCCTTTTTTTATATGTTGTATTCTTCTTTTCCCTGGCTGCCTTGAGAATTTTTTCTTTGCCATTGGTTTGTGCCAATTTCATTATGATATGCCTTGGAGTAGGTTGGTTAGGGTTAAGAAAACTCAGAGTTCTGTTTGCTTCTTGAATTTGAGGCTTTAGTTCTTTCCACAGGTTTGGGAAGTTCTCATCTATTATTTGTTTGAGTATGTTCTCCATTCCATTTTCTCTCTCTTCTCCCTCTTATATACCTATTATTCTTATGTTATTCTTTTTGATGGAGTCAGATAATTCTTGTAGGGCTATCTCATTTTTTTTAATTTTTGTGTCTCTTTCTTCTTCTCTCTGTTGTGCCTCAAGTTGCTTGTCTTCTATTTCACTAATCCTCTCTTCTATCTGGCCTGTTCTATTAGCTAAGCTTGTTACCTCGTTTTTCAGCTCATGAATTGAGTTTTTCATCTCTGTTTGATTTGTTTTTATAGTTTCAATTTCCTTGGAAATATATTCTTTGTGTTCATGGAGTTGTTTTCTGAGCTCCCTAAATTGCCTTACTGTGTTTTCTTGTATATCTTGGATGATTTTTAGGATTTCTATCTTAAATTCTCTATCATTTAGCTCCAAGGTTTCCAATATATTAAATTTTTTCTCCATAGATTTTTCCTCATCTAGCTGTGTTACCTCTCTTTCTTTTGTATCCATGATATTTGATTTTCTCTTCCTTAATGGCTTCTGAGGATGGTTTTGTTGATAGTATTAATGAGATTTAACAAAGAATAAAAAGTTAAAAAAAATAAAAAATCGAAGAGTTGTTTTTTAAAAAAAAATTAATAATGAAATAAAGAAAAATAAAATTTAAATTTAAAAAAAAAGAAATTATTCCCCCCCTCCTTTTTTCCTCTTCTCTCCTCCCCCTTCTTTCTTAAGAAAATCTTTTGGTGAACTGTGAATTATATTGTACTAATAGAACAAACAATGCTTGTAATGGAGGGCCTGAATTGGGGAGAAGTAATAAAGAAGCAAAAAAAATGGCATATGGACCCACTAAAAGCAAATAAGAAAAAAAATTGGGTCAAGAATAAAATGATTTGCTTTTAGGTGTTGGTTGACTAAGACTTATAATGAGAGGAATAAGAGGGAAACAGGAAAATGGGGGGACAAATTAAAAAATTACTATTGTATTTAGTGGAACAAGAACTAGATAAAATGGAGAGCCAGGGATGGGAGCACTGCTAGTGTGTTAAAAAGGTGAAGTAAAAAAACCCCAAAATGCCACAAACATTAATTTGATTCCCAGATAAGATATTGTTTGTTATTGAGGTTTGAATGAGAGGAGACATAAAGGAGAAAGCAAGAAACTAATATAGAGGGAGAAAAGAAAGAGAGAGAGAGAAAAAAGAGGGAATGGCTAAAAGAAGAAAAAAGAATAAAGAGGAGAGAGAGAGAGTTAAGGGTTTTGGAGTGCAACCTCATAGAGAGAAAGGAAGAGGAAAGAAAAGATAATGGGAGATGTAACACTTATGGGTAGTGTAGTTCAAGGAGAGGAAAGAGTAAGACTAGCAGAGAGTTAAATGACCAAATTGGAGGAGGAATAAAAAATATCAAGAGTGAATATGAGAAACAAACGAACAAATATAATAAAATGGGATAGGCTATAAAGTCTGCATATTATTCTTGATTTTGAGAGGTTATCTTCTTGCTTTTTCTTTTCTCTCCCTCTTCCTGGTCGGTGACTCTGTACCTCAGGTTCTGCCCCTTTGGCACGCTCAGGTAGTGGTTTGCAGTTGATAAATCTCTATGGCGATGTCGTGTATTGTGCTTCAGTTGAGGCTCATTAGCATTTATATACTCCACCAGTGAGAGAGTCCATGTTCCTGGAGCCTTTCTCCTAGTCTTTCCTTCCTCAATTAGTAGCCTGACAATCCAGCTATGGGGTTGCTGCTGCCTCTACCTGGATAGTAAGAGGCTCAAAGAGCTGGCAACTCCCCACTCTATTCCCACTCAGCACAGGGCTCTGGGTAAGGGTCAGTCAGTCAGGGCTGCTAGCATAATCAGGCGGGGCTTCCACCCACTCAAGGACCTCTGGCTCTGCCACTCTGTGGGATAACACGGGCACGCACTGTCAAGGCACTTGGAGGAATCTCTCACCCACTATCTGTGCGCGCAGACCAGGATATCAGGCTGGCCACCTCTCACTCCAAGTGAAACCCCCGCCCGCACGGAAAAGTTGCAGTGTTGGAATTGGCTCTCACTCCATCCCCAGGTGCGGCTTTTTCAAGGCTCTGGGGCAGCCCGAGATTCTGCTTTTTGGTCCACACAAAGGCCCCTGACTCTGCCACTCTGTGGGATAACATGGGTGCACACTGCCGAGGCACTTGGAGGAATCTCTCGCTCACTATCTGTGCACGCAGTCCAGGATATCAGGCCGGCCGCCTCTCACTCCAAGTGAAACCCCCACCCGCATGGAAAAGTTGCAGCGTTGGAATTGGCTCTCGCTCCATCCCCGTGCATAGCTCCCTCAGGGTGCTGGGGAAGTCCGGAGAATCCGCTTTTGGCCCACACAGAGGCCTCTGACTCTGCCCCTCTGTGGGGTAACACGGGTGCCCACTCCTGAGGTGCTCAGAGGAATCTCTTGCTCACTCTCACATGCGCCGACCAGGATATCAGGCTGGCCGCCTCACCCTCTGAGTGAATCCCCCGCCCACATGGAAAAGTTCCAGCGTTGGAATTGGCTCTTCCTCCCTCTCCTTGCACGGCTTTCCCAGGGCACTGGGGCGGCCCGGAGATTCTGCTTTCAGCCCACACAAAGGCCTCTGACTCTGCCTCTCTATGGGACAACATGGGCGCACACTCCCGGGGCTTTGGAAGAAATCTCTCGCCCACTATCTGCGCGCGCCGACCAGGAGATCGGGGAAAATGGCTGCCCCACTTGTCTTTCTTTGTCTGGGTTTGGCGCGAGTGTTAGCTTGTATTGTCCAGGTTGCCACAGGAACAGTTTTTCCTCAGCTTGGATCTCTGTGCCACAGCCTGGTTTGGCCGTTTGTGCCGCGGCCTGGATCTATTCACCCCCTTTGCCCGCCTCAATTTCTATATTCTCAGTTCCCAGTGAAAGCCACCCTGTTTAGGTTAGTGAGGAGGGTGGAGCATTTCTTACTCCCTATTTCCTTCGGGGTTTGATTATATATTTAGCCAATTTTTCGCTCAACCATACCTTTGGGTGTATTGTGAAACATCTGGAGGCTCCAAGAATAGGTTTTTCTGTTTCTGGTTGAAGATCTTGTTGAGTTTTGGGGGAGATTTATCGGTATCACCTCCTACTGCGCCATTACTCTGACATCATCTTGGGGTTTTCTTCTTAAATATTAATGTTTGCAATGAGGTTCAACATGTTATCTAGATACAGATGATAAAAGGGTCTGTCAAAGAAAAGGGAAACAATATTTTGACCTATAATAAAGATAACTATCTCTTTTTTTTCAAGTGAGAGGAAGGGAGATTGAAAATCAGACTCCCCACATGTGTCCTGACTAGGTTCCACCTGACAACCCCCATCTGGGGCCGATGCTCTGCCCATCTGGGCCATGCTCATAACTGAGCTGTTTTTACTGCCTGAAGCATAAGCTCCACAGAGCCATACTCAGTGCCCTGGGCCAATGCATTCTAACCAATGGAACCATGGCTGTGGGAGGGGAAGAGAGAGAAAAGGGGGAGAAGGAGGGAGAAGTAGATGGTCACTTCTCTTGTGTGCCCTGACAAGGAATCAAACCCAGGACTTCCACATGCCAGGTAATTCCCTACCACTGAGTCAACCAGTCAGGGCAAGAAAACTATCTTTTAAACTCACAGAAGAGGGAATGAGTAGAAAGAGGAGGGAAGAGGAGAAGAAGCAGGGGATAAACCAGTGCTGAAGAAGAAGACTTGAAAAGATTTGCAATAGAACAGTGTTCCTACAACAGCACCCCTCTGCTGTTGTTCAACTGTACAAACCATGTGACTTTCAGCTGTGGAGTTTTTTAAATTGCTCTATTGAAATTAATATGTATCTATCACTGATTAAAGGAAAGATGTCAGTCACCTTTTGTTTTTAATTTTATGTAAACGAAAGTTAAAGTGCATGTTTTTTTCAATGTCATTGGGAAAGCACCCAGGACGAGAAATTTTATTGACATATGGAAACTTTCGCTTCTTGTTTTAAATGCTTAATTAAAATGACCCTTTACCGGCCCATCTGTAACACTCATCTTTCTGGAAAGGTGAGTTTCGTGACACCCATAGTGTGAAATCCAAATTCCCCAGTTTAAAAATATTTCCATTCTGTTTTAATCATGATTTAATAAGGGAAGGAACATATGTATGATCCAACATTTAAATAAAATATGATTTAATCTTTAAGCAGGTTTTTATTCCTTTTTAATATTTTACTTCCAAAATAAAATAAGATGTTACTTTTATTTAATATCCAAATATCTGAGTAATGTTTACCCTTCTCCCTGGTAAAATCATTTTTTAAATTAAAAATGAGTATATATGACTTTATACATTATTCTCATTTTGAATATGTTCTAGTTATCTATTTCTACGGGAAAAAAAAAATCACTCTGAATAGGAGAGGCTTAAAACAGCAATGATCATGTTATTATTTCCCGTGGTTTCCATGGGCCAAGAATTTGGGGAAAGCTCATCTGGGGGGTTCTGGCGTTGGGCTGCTCATGTAAGGCAGGTATTCCATGACGCCTCGGAACTATCTTAGGTCTTACAAAAGAATATTCTAGCCCTGTCTATGCCTAAGATCGTTTTTCTACAACCCTTCTTAATTTTAAGAAAACTTGACTCACCGAAAAGGCTGCTCTGAATCCTTTGCACTTTCTATGAATTCCATTCACAATAGAATCATTTATTCATTAGATCATCACCCTCCTCTGCCACTTTATTACCGGCAGCAAGAAGAAGCCAGATCGCTAAGTGTGTTAGGCACACCGTTTGTGTTTCACATACACACGGGCAAGAATCTGCTAAATGTTTTGCCGTTAAAGAACAGGGTCCCCCCTCCCCAACTTCCATTAAGTTTTCCCCACTCTGTCCTGAGCCCCAGCAAACAGCCTTCCGGGGGCCCTGCAGGCCTCTGCTGGCACTCTCCCGAGGTCCTGCCGGCTCTGCTCGCAGTGACATCCTCCCTTGCTGCTCTTACAGAAGGATGCCGTCCACCGCCCAGACGGAATCCAGTGCCACAATGGGTCTGTGTGTCTACACCCCATTTCTGCATCAAATCCTGCTCCAACTGTCCAGTGCTGCCTGGTGGATCACCCCAGTATGCTGTTGCTTACGTTGTCTTCTTTGATTTCTGCAGGTGGGGAGTTCAGGACGGGCTCAGTTCATGGTTCTGGCTCAGAGTCACACAGTAGCTAGACTGGAACCTGGGGGAGCAGCAGCTGGGGCGGCAGACAAGTCCCACCTCCCATGGAGAGTCAGTGTGTCTCTGTGTGTGCTCTCCATGTGGGCTGACCCGGCCTTCCTCCAGCCCAGCATATTGGGAGAGGGTCCCCGTCCACGGTCTGACTTCCGCCAGAGCCTCCATGCCACGAGAGCCCAACAGAAGCGGATGACCTGCTCTTAGCAGTCATAAGTCAGGCATCATAAGTCAGGAGAAGTGACCTCAGGGGCATTCTGTTTGTGATGCAGTTACAACCCCCACCCCCACCTCAATGCGAGGCAAGGGACAGAATTAGACTCCATCTCTTGATAGGTGAGTGGCAAGATTCTAACAGTCATTTTGCATCTATTTTTCAAAGATACAATCTGTTACATAATTATTCTTTTAGACATCAGTCCATATGGTTTTTTTCCTCTAGCTCTTTTTAAGCGAGAAGTAACACAAACCATCAGCCGTGGGATCAGGATCCCTGAGCGGCTGGGGAGGCATGTAATACTAGGTAACCACGCGTGTGGATGTACAACCCTGATTACTGTGTGAAATTAGGTTTTCGTTGTATACTTTAAATGAAATCTATGTGTCCTTTTCCTCGAAAAAAATGTCTGCTTATAAACGCAATTGTTTTATTCTCCTAGGACATGGAACATAACGCCATTGCAAACTCGATTCCCTTACAGGGGTCATCAAACTTTTTATAAATACCGCCCACTTTTGCAGTGCTGGTCAACCTGGTCCCTACTGTGCAACCAAACAGCACCGCGATTGGCTCATCATGAAAGCTGGAATGCCCACTAGTGGGCAGTAGGGACCAGGTCTACCAGCACTGCAAAAGTGGGCGGTTTTTATAAAAAGTTTGACGACAAACATTTCTTCACTCATTTTTCATCTGTGTAGTAACACATCAAAAGCTTTCTGTTAAATTACTTTACCAACACGCCAAACAGCAGCAATCAGATCACATCTGCTTGGTGAGGTTAAAAGTTACTTTTACTTTTTCCTGAAGAGTTTTACATTGACCCAATCTTCCAGTGACAATTATTATTTTTATGATTGGAAAGGAATCTACACTTCTTTACAATGTGACTTGATCTCCTTGCGTGGTATGTTAACACACTGGAAAGTTAAGAACGATTATTTCTGCAGCGATTCCAATCCTTCTGGGTGTCAGTGCACACTGCTGGCTTGTAGGCCCATAGTGAAGAGAGAGACAAATAGATGGCAGTAACATTGAACAAGCAGTTTAACACACCCAGTGCGATATATGCACATGTACCTGACTCAGTCCTGCCTTAAAGAGGTATTAATAAAACAATATCCCGGCCCTCGGGAGAGGGACCAGTCCGTCGTACCAAGTGCAGTGTGTGCAGCTGCCGCATTTTGGAGAAGCGGAACCCCACTACTGCTATTGGCACAGTGCCCCCTCTGCCTCTACAACTGAGGGACAAAGTCACACAGGGGGACCACCTCTTATCTCCGTCTCAGAGTAAAGTGACCTTTTTGGAATTGCACATACCTGGACTTTTTGAACAGTCCAATTCCACTTGTGGTTTTATGTCTTAATTTTTGATGAAGAAAATAGGTCCCACAACTACATGTCTTCTATGCTAATATCTCTGATGAGCCCTATGCCAGCCCATCAACATCAGTCCAGGTGGAAATGCAACTTGGCAGCCTTGACACAGAAAGAGCTTGGATTTTGGAGTCAGAAAAACTGTGTTCAAATCCCCACTGGCTCATGTATTATCTCTAGATTCTTGAGCAAATCCTCTCTCTGAGCCTTCATTACTTTGACTGCAGTGACAGTTTCACAGGTGCCTGGGTGTGTTTCAACTCATCAAATTGTACTCGTTAAATATTTATAGCTCTCTGCATATCAACTACACCTCAATGAAGCTGTCAAAAAACTAGTATGTGATGTAACCTGCCTGCCTCAGAGAGCAGATTCGGGGGATCTATGCAAGGATATAAAACACCTGATGAGTGAGCAGCCTGGAAGCTGGGTTTTTGGTGGTATTTTAAGGGTTAAGCTGATCTAGTTGGATTATCACAGGGTCCTAAGAAACAGCAAGAGAAGAGAGGAGGAAGTAGACGCGTAGCTTCACTGGAGAGAGGTTCTTATCTTAAAACAGCTTTGCTTGCTTTCAAAAGCAGTGGAATTTACCTCCCGAGAAGCAGACGCTCCCTGAGGAAACTAAGGGAGCCCTGCAGCTTTCGCGTTTTGACTCAAGGCCTGGATTCCGGCTCTGACCTCTGCACAGCTGACTGGTTAGGGTTCATGGCCATTCAAAGGCGAACACATGAAAACAATTAAACAGCCAAATTCCAACCTGGCTTCTCCATACCATGGCTTATTGAGCTCTTAGCAGGGGACCCTGCTGTGGCCAAAAAACCCGGTTTACCACAGAATGATTTCTGCAGAGAACGTAAAACCGTATCAGCAGGCTTGTTACAAATCACATCTTGGCAACAGAAGAAAGCTTGAATATTCAGTTGGCAGCATATATGTGCACCTCCTGAATGATCACATCTACCCTAAAAGATTAAAGTGGAAAATTAAAAATAGCCTTGATAACTGGGGTTAAAAAAAGCAATAATAATAAAATCTGCTATGTAATCATGGAGCAAAATGGTGATGGTTCTACTATCTGAACTATATGAATGCAAACAGTATGAACACCCAGCTCTCATTTATAATCAGGGGTAATTTAATCATTATATTTATAGGAAACTGTCTATCTTTCCACTGTCTTTTATCTGTTTTGACACAGCTCAATATTTTAGAATTGGCAGCATCAAGATCTTCCAACAACATAGTCCACAGGTTCAAACCTTCACATCTAAAGCAAGCTCTCAATATACAACAAGAATTATTCCAATTTCTATAAACCAAGATCGGACTCCTTTTTTTATTTTTATTTTATTTTATTTGTTGAGTGATTTTTTTAGAAAGAGGGAAGAAGGGAGAGAGAGGGAGAAACAGAGAGAAGGAAGCAGTCATTTGTTGTTCAACTTTTGCTGTGCACTCATTGCTCACTTCCTATATGTGCCCTGACCAGGGATCAAACCCACAACCTCTACAGGGTGGGACGATGTTCCAACCAACTGGAGCTACCACGTCAGAGAAAAAGAACTTTTTCAAGGTATACCAGTTGGAGGATCTCTAGATAATCAACATGGCAACTTATTTTTAATCATATAAAAATTATGCATTTCACATCCAGCTTTCAAGGAACAATTGAGACAATACTCTGAGGTTTAAGTCTGCAGAAATAATATGATAATACAGTATATCCTAAAGCTCTAGGTTGTGTGTGTGACTTCTCGTTCATTATAAAAATGCCTGTGTGATATAAGTAAAGGCAGAGTGTCTCCAGGTTATGAAAAAAAACTTTAAAAAAAAAACAAAAATGGAAGGAATCAAATACTATGACTGTTAGGAAACCGATAGGACATATCCTTAAACTTTCATATTTTTGGGGTATGCAACATAATTGAATGACAAGATAACCTGGACATGTTTTCTTTGAATATATGTACCCTGATTTATTGATGTCACTCCATTAACATTAATAAAAATTTATTTATTAAAAAAAACTTTCATATTTTAAAGAAGGAAGGAAGGAAGGAAGGAAGGAAGGAAGGAAGGAAGGAAGGAAGGAAGGAAGGAAAAGACACAGAGAGAGAGAATTCTCGGGTTATAACAGTTCAGCACATGCAAATCTATGAAGACCAATGTATTGTTGCTTTCAAACTTTTCATGTCATAATCTTTATAGGTAAGTTGCTTTTCAAATTATTACACTCTCTACTGAAATAAAATAATTTTCCATATTCTTAGAGACTGTGCTTGCTATAGAGAAAAGAATGAACAAGTGAATTAATTCCACAATCTCTAAACATCAGGGCCTTAAAAATGGAAGTGAAGGAGAAGAAACCCAGTCTCTCTCCAAGTTAGTAACCTAAAAATTAATCTTTGCTCATAAAAGAGTAACACAGAATCCTTTCCAGGAACTTCATATAAATCTCTTCTTGTAACTAGAGAACTGTGCTTCTTTCTTCTGCCATCATAATAAATCACCAATCCATTGACCTTCTTAAGCTTATCCAGAATTCTTAAATGATCAGATGATAAAATTTTTATTTTTTAGAAAAATCTTATGGATATGTGTGTGTGTGTGTGTGTGTGTGTGTGTGTGTGTATAAAACAAAACTTGCCAGTTTAACCATTATCAAGTGTACATTTCAGTATCCTTAATTACACACACAATGTCATGCACCCTCACACTGTGTGTCTGATAGGCCAATCTTTGCACAGAGGACTATAAGAAGAGACGAGATTTTTCTTTAAAAGCAGTTCTGCAGAAATCAGCCCTGAATGTGAATGCCTTCCTTCACTTTCAAGGCTCTCCAAGCTCCGCTCTCCGGGTGAACGACTCACCTAACTACACGTTCCTAGAGTGTGAAACACCAAGCTCCCCAGACATGCCCTCCCTGTTTCAATTCAGAAGCGGTTTCAAGCCTCGGAGGCTTTGGGGGATCAGAAGTCCATCTGAGTCCGAGGTCAGAACAGTCTCTGCCAACAATCCTTCCTTCTCCATAAAAAGAAAATGACAAAAGTTACAGGAAGTGGAATATTCCCTTTTCTACAAATAAATAAATTAACTAACTAATTAATTAAAAGGTTTGTTTGCTTTATTAGGAGACAAAGATTAGGGTGTTCATCTCTTCGGGAAAGAAAGCTGATCAGATCTTCTCATTTTGGGACAGAAGTGCTCTTTTTCTTCCCGGTGTCACTGCTGAGCATATAGATCTGCTCTTAATCAAGAACACAGAACACAGGGACTTGGGTTCCTTGCCAGGAAACGCAGCCTGAGATTGGCCACAGGCCAATTTTTTTTTCCTCAGAAGTCTGGTTGCAAATATATATATATGGCATCACTGAGAGGACATGCAATCCATTCATTCCACGAGAAGTTTTGCGCCTTATTCCTCCACATCAAGGTAATACGTGAGGATGTTAAAAAGACTCCCATCACCCTCAGCTTTCCAGTGCTCAGCCTTCAACACCCAGAAAGCAAGGGCATTCTTCCAGGCCGCCCTTCAGGAGCGGGCTCGGAGGGAAAACAGAGTCAGTTCTTGGCTCTGAGTTCGTACATGTGCTTTGGAAGACCAACTGCCTAGTCCCGGCTCTTGGCTGAACTAGTTAACTGCATGAGAGTGAAAGGGTGTCTTGAATTAAAAATAAAAATAGCTTCCCTTAACATATCAAAATGCAGAGCCTAATGTAGGTATATACTATGCACTCAGAGTGAGGAAGCCTGTTTGACGACATGAAATCAGATCTTTGGCCCCCAAAGTCTGATAGGAAATTCAGTGGGAGCCAGGTAGGAAAGGGATAGGAAAAGGCACAGCCGGGCATTAGGTGCTGGTGGACCCATGAGAGGACCGCAGTGCTCGCCCCCCGCCTCGCCATGGGGAAGCGAGGGGCCCCACGCACCCCGCTGCCAGTAGGACAAAGGAGCGGCTGGGTGGAAAGTCGCTGATTCTTTGGGGGCTGCTGCCTGTAACTGACAGCGGAAGATCTGGGGGTGGCCCAGGGCCGCTGGCGCTTGGGAGGGCGGGCAGCTGGCGGAGGAGTCGGGAAACAGGGAGACCGACTGGGACCTGCCGGCATCTCGGGGTCTCCCCAGTAAGCGGCTTTCCAGGTGTGATGGTGGCTGCTTCTCCTCCTCCTGCCTCCCCACTCTCCTGCCGCTTCGCCACGGCCAGCTCTGGCTTGGAACCCTTCCGGTGAAAAGGCGTAGAGAATGGGTTAAGCAAGGACACCTGGTGAGGAAAAATAAGCTATTCTAGATGAAGCAACAGAGTGACCAAAGGCACAAAGTGGCCACACGCAGGCAGCTAGGTCACTTAGGGGAGTCACATGGGAGAGGGCACAGATGGCAACTGAAACTTACAAACAGAGCAAGTTCCTGAGGAGTTACTAACATGATAGGGGAGGGAGATTAGCGGGAGCTTAGTATGCATGATCATTTAGAGTGGAAAGAGGCTCAGAGCCATCACCAATGACTGCTGCTTATGAGATCACGAACACATGGACAGGACGGTGGCAATGTAACAGAGAAGAAAAAAAAATAATCTAAGAGTCATATTTATCAACAAATGCACAGAACTTAACAACAAACCAAAATGCAGAGTTCCCAGGGGCTGAAACATTTGATAGCAGGTTAATTGAAACAATGCTTTCAATGATTCATTCAACTGTGAAAGTGATTTGGAACCATGACAACCGACTTAAGATTTATGCACTAGAACTCCTCACCACCAACTCTGCTAACATATATAAAGCAACTGAGGGGAGGCAGCTTCCAAAGGTTTCTAGACTGGCCCGCTGTTCAGGATGGTGCGTGTTCAGCCATATCTTCCCGAGATCAACCTCCCACGGGCCATTTCACCCACTGGTGTACAAATACGTGAAGATCACCCAAGTGGGAACACACAGA
Source organism: Saccopteryx bilineata (assembly GCF_036850765.1). Lineage (NCBI taxonomy): Eukaryota > Metazoa > Chordata > Mammalia > Chiroptera > Emballonuridae > Saccopteryx > Saccopteryx bilineata. Next base: position 199,346,056 of record NC_089490.1, on the reverse strand, counting down.
GGTGATTTACTCAGGGTCTGCTATATCAAGGGGGGCGCTAATTATCACTTGTGTTTGGCAAAGACTCAATGGCAGACAGAGGAATGGGGAAGCTTCATAGTGAAAACAGGTAACTAAAAGGAAAGGCATCAGGTAAGCTCTGATAGGAGACTGTTAGCACAGAGGAGCTGTAGGTGAGCAACCTAGAAGCAGGGCAGAGGATATAATGGGTCTGCAGAACATATTTGGCTTTCTCTGATTGGCCCTGGTTTGGAAGCAGTGGTAAAAACAGGGAAATTGACACTGACCAAGTTCAGACAATTCTGGGCCAGTTGCTGCAGAGATGTGGTTTGGCTTTCCCGGCTTCCGGGTCAGCGTTCTGGTTATCATTCATTAGCATATTTAGCATTCTCCCTGAAAAGACTTGGCTCCTAGTTCACTGCTTGCCATTAATTTGGTATCTTTACAAATTGATATGTCTATGGGCTTTATGGCCCTAACTCTGTCATTGTTTTTAAGCACGTGAAAAACACCAGTTATCATGGAAGTCTTCCAAGAGGAAGAGAAAAAAGTAGTTGTCAACCTGGTAGAGAGGAGTGTCTTCTTCACTACATCATGATAATGGTATAATCTTCTTAAAACACAGCTCTTTTCAAGTCATAGCTCAGTTTGAAAGTCTATAACGGCTTCCTGCTATCAGCTGCCTTTGCATAGCACCAAATATAACCTTTCACTCATTTCTCAAATAGTTATCGCATGTCTACAATATATCAGACATTGTGCTGAATATTGGGGACATCGACTCTGCCTAAAAGAAAAAAAGGTAATGATTAATGTATACTGTTGTAAATGCCAGTCCAGGACATGTGAGAACAGAGAGGAGGAACATGGAAGCAGACAGAACACCTGTCCTCCACCCAGTGGCAGAAGGCAAGCCAAGCGCACATTCTCCCAGCTCTCCACGCAGCAGCTGGGGACAGACGCTGTCTCCTGGCCTCGGACAGATGCTGTCTCCCGGCCCTCCACCCGGCAGTAAAGAGTGACCAGATGTGATGGGTCCTGACCTTCCACCAGTGGCAGAAAGCCTCAAGCGGTACTTTCGTCCTTCAGCAGGGCCACCACGGACTGCGCCGGAAGCACACTGGCACTGCTTGGCCAAAGGACCGGCCAGGCGAGATGCCCTCCCTTCCTCAGGCTCAGCGTCCCCACTCCCCACCTCGTGACACTGACAGGCTAGGGACACACTCTCAGTCCCCATAAGGACCACCAGCAGGGACCAAACAAAAGCCCAAATAGAGCAGGAAGAGCAAAGCAGACCAGAATAGCATTAAAAGAGCTCTGAAAACAGATTGTCCTTGGATCTACCTTCCACAAAAGGAAGCCAGAATCTACGCACTCAAGCCGAACAGGGTGACCGCCTGCTAAAAGAGGCGACTTAAACAGAATCAAGACTCTCCTAATGTAACATCCAAAATGTCCAAGATACAATGAAAAAGCATCCATCATTTCAAAAACCAAAAGAAACACAATTTGAATATGAAAAGGTAATCAACACTTAGATGAGTCAGAAGTTAAAATTATCTGATGATTCGAAAGCAACCATCATTTTTTTTGGAGCCTCAATAAGCAATTACAAAATCTCTCAAAATAAATTAAAAATAGAAATGTCAGCAGAGAAATAGAATTTATCTTAAAAAAAAAAAAAAAAAGAACCAAATGGAAATTTAGAGCTGAAAAACAAAATAACCAAAAAAAAAAAAAAAACACCACCTTCCTTGATGGGCTCAACAGTGAGAGAGGACGAGAGAACAGAATCCATGAACTTCAGGGTAGAGCAATAGAATTTATTCAATCTAAACAGCAAGAAAAAAAAATAGACCAAACAATTAAAAATAAAATGAACAGCCTGACCAGGTGGTGGCGCAGTGGACAGAGCGTCAGACTGGGATGCGGAGGACCCAGGTTCAAGACCCTGAGATTGCCAGCTTGAGCGGGGGTTCATCTGGTTTGAGCAAAGCTCACCAGCTTGGACCCAAGGTTGCTGGCTCAAGCAAGGGGTTACTCAGTCTGCTGAAGGCCCACAGTCAAGGCACATATGAGAAAGCAATCAATGAACAACTAAAGTATAGCAACGAAAAACTGATGATTGATGCTTCTCATCTCTTTCTGTTTCTGTCTGTCTGTCCCTATCTATCCCTCTCTCTGACTCTCTCTGTGTCTCTGTGAAAAGAAAAAAATAATAAAATAAAATGAACATAGCCTCAGGGACCTGTGAAATATTAACAAAAGCTCTAACATGTCTATCATTGCAGTCCCATGAGAAGAGACATAAGAATATGAGTCTAAAAAAGTATTCAGGCCCTGGCTCCTTGGCTCAATGGTAGAATGTCAGCTTGGCATATGGATGTCCCAGGTTCGATTCTCAGTCAGGGCACACAGGAGAAGCAACCATCTGCTTTTCCTCCCCTCCCCCTTCTGTTTATCTCTCTCTCTCTTCTCCTCCCACAGTTATGTTTCACTGGCTCGAGCTCACTAGCCTTGCACTGAGGATGGCTCCATGGAGCCTCTGCCTCAGGTGCTAAAAATAGCTCAGTTGCAAATATGGCCCCCAATGGGCAGAGGATCAGCCCCAGGCAGGGTTGCAGGGTGGGTCCCAATCAGGGTGAATGCAGGAGTCTGTCTCTCTATCTCCCCTACTCTTACTTGGAAAAGAAGAAAAAAAAAAGAAAAAAAAGTATTTAAAGAAAAAATGGTTGAAAACTTCCCAGATTTGGCAAAAAAAAAAAAAAAAAGACATAAAAACACAGATTCAAGAAGCTGATCAAACCCCATTAAGTATAAGTGTAGGTAAATACACGCCAAGACACATCATAATTAAACTTTTGAAAACTAAAGACAAAGAAAAAATTTTTTTTACAAACAACCAGGACAAAACAACACATTATCACATGTCTATGGGAGATACCAAACCTGACAGCAGGCTTCTCATCTGGAACCATGGAGGCTGAAGGGAAGTGACACAATGCTGTCTTGTGCTGAAATAAAAGAACTGTAGACAGCAAATTCTATGCCTGGGACACTATCCTTCAGAAATGAAGAGGAAATGAAGGCATCTTCAAAAGGAAGAAAACTAAGAGAATCTGTTACTAGCAGACCTACACCTGAAGAATGGCTTACAGATCTCTCCAGATGAATCAACCTGATAGCACAAGAAGGCTCGGAACTTCAGAAAGGAAAGAAAATCTGAATGGATAATATACTATTCTTCTCTTCATGAATTTCTTAAATTATATTTGGTGGTTAAAGCAAAAATTATGATACCATCCAAAGTAGCGTTCAATATATAGATAGGAAGTACTTGAGACCATCGTATTTAACAGGTGGGGAAGATAATGGAAACAAGGTTTCAGTGTTTGCGCTTGAGGTGGTAATACAGAGGCTTTGGTGGTCTGCTTAGTGATGTCCCTGTTTTGTAATTCCTAGAGCAACCACTAAGAAAGCTATGCGAAGTAAAACACTCAGGACACATTTAACAAATTAAAACTGCAATTCTAGAAAGTGTTTGAGAATGTTTGGAAGGCGTACTGGTTAGGCCCACTCAGTCCTCCTGCAGACTACAACAATACGAGCAAGTCAAAATCAGCCCAGTCTGGTCCAGTCGACCTGTAGCCTTGTGAGAAATAATAAATAAACAAATCTAGGCAGGTTTTTTTAAAAGACTTTATTATTTTTTAGAGCAGTTATAGATTTACAATAAAACTGAAAGGAAGGGAAAGGGGTTCCCCATCTACCAGCTGGCCTCACACACACACAGCCTCCCTCCTTATCAACATCACCTCCAGAGAGGTACATTTTTTAACCAAGAATACACCTGTACTACACATTATAGTCACGCCAAGTTCATAGCTTACCTTGGAGTTCTGTCTTGGTGTTGAATAGTCTATGGGTTTAGCCAAATGTATATTCATCGTTATAATACCTCACATAGCTCGTTTCTTTTTAGCCCTGAATGATATTCCATTGTCTGGATGTACCAGCGTATTTATCCTTTCTCCTACTGAAGGACATCTTGGGTGCCTCCCAGTTTGGGTAATATAAACATTCTTATGCAGGTGTTTGGGTGGACGAAGTTTTCCAACTCACTTGAGTAAATACTAAGGAGCATAATTGCTGGATCATATGGTAAGAATTTATTTAGTTTTGTAAGAAACCACCCCCTATCTTCCAAAGTGTCCATAGCATTTTGCATTCTCCTCAGCAAGGCTCCACATCGCCACCAGCATCGGGGTTGTCAGTGTTCAGGATTTTGGCCATTCTGATAGGTGTGTAGTGGTATCTCATTATTGCTTTAAATTGCATTTTACTGATGACACTGGATGTGGAGCGTCTTTTCATGTGCTTACTTGCATTTGTATTTTCTCTCCAGTGAGGGGTCTGCTCAGATCTTTGACCCATTTTTTTTAATAGGTTGTTTGTTTTCAGATTGTTGAGCTTGAAGAGGTCATGGTACATTTTGAACAACAATCTTTCATTAGATGTGTCTTCTATAAATCTTTTCTCCCAGTCTGCTGCTGGTCTTCTACTTCTCTTGTTATTCTTTTATAGAGCATAAGTTTTTAATAATAATGAAGTCCAGCTTATCAATTCTTTCTTTCATAGATCATGTCTTTGGTCTTATATAACAAATGCTGTTTTGAGCCATCATGTTTTTTTGAGTGGTTTGTTTTGCACAGTAGTTAACTGACACTCACCTTAAAATCCATAACAAAATGAATTCATCAACCTCATTGCTATGAAAAATATACTTCTCCTTTCTCTCCTTTCTTATTTTCTATTTTGGTTATCCAAATAATTGCCTAACCCTAACATCTAGGGGTCACCTTAGTGTCTTCCCACAACCTCATTTACATTATTCTGTAGACAAAAGAGTACTTCAGAAAGATTTTACACAGGAAGGAAACAAAATCATATTTGTACTTAAGAAAAATGGATACCAGCAGATCTCAAGAAGCTGTGAGGTCTCCAAGACCTTTTTAGAAGGTTTGCAAGGTCACACTATCTTTATGATAATATTGTTCACCCTCTTTTTTTCCTCCCCAAAGTTAGAAGTGGGGAGGCAGTCAGACAGACTCCTGCATGCGCCCGACCGGGATCCACCCAGCATGCCCACCAGGGAGCAATGCTCTGCCCATCTGGGACCTTGCTCCGTTGCAGCCAAAGCCAATCTGAGGCGGAGGCCATGGAGCCATCCTCAGCACCTGAGCCAACTTTGCTCCAATGAAGCTTTGGCTGCAGGAGGGGAAGAGAGAGATAGAGAGGAAGGAGAGGGGGATGGGTGGAGAAGCAGATGGGCGCTTCTCCTGTGTGCCCTGGCTGGGAATTGAACCTGGGACTTCCACACACCAGGCCGACACTCTACTGCTGAGCCAACTCTGGCCAGGGCCTTTTTCACCCTCATTTTTTATGTGTATAGTGAAGGCTTACAGAGGCTACATGACATGTGATATAACAGGTTGATGTAGAAATAGATATATGAATCCTTCTATTCTCTATTAAACCCAACATTATAAAGATTTGCAAAAAAGAAAGAAAAACCAAAACATACCACTCATCTTTCTAAATTTATTTTTGTTTAGTAAAATATATTTTTCATAAAAAATATGTCATTTATGTTTACATATAATGGGAATATTTTGATCTTTAAATTGTTCATTTAATTTTTAAATTCCTTAGTGTTAATTTCTAATATGATAAGCAAAAGCTTTTGGGGGTCCTCAATAAGTTTTGAGAGCGTAAAGGAGTTTTGAGACAAAAAAAAAAATTGAAAGCTACTTATCTAGATGACAACCAACATGGTAGATATTTTCAAAAAGTACCAGATTACAGGCAAGAAGATAAAATATAAGTCGGTTGGATCCTTTCAAAGTGGGAGGGTGCTGACAGTAAGAAACACTGATGCGGATGGACAGGAAGAGATAGATAACAGGGTTACGAAGGAGATTGAATCAACAGGCCATAAGGCTAGAAGTACTTATGGGAAATAGAGGACTAGGAAGACTCCAGGGTGATTCTTGGGTTTCTCTCTTAGGAAACTACCCCTTGAAAAAGGGTCCTGTTCTCTGGGGACTCTTTATTGACCTACCCAAGCTTGCTGTCACCCATGGCCAAAAATCTAACTCTGTTCTTATAAATGTCCCACTAATTGCAACCATCTGTCTAATGTGCTTGTACCCTCTAATGGATGGAGGCTTCCTGAGATTGGAAATAATACTTACTCCTTTGTGCCCCAGTGCCTCCAAGTGCTGCCCACATGTACTAGGTACTGAACAGAAGTTAGATGAATGTGTAATGGGAACAAAAAAAATATTGATTTATCTCCACCCTTTCTGCTCAGTGAAAAAGATCTTGTCTTGGTCTGCTAGGTTTCCGGCAGCTTTGGCCCATTAAAATGAGTGCAATTTTGCCAGAAATTCCTAGATTTTTCGAGAAAGAGAGGGACAACTGGAAAGGCAAAAAAAAAGAAAAAAAAAAGAAGACAAAGTAAGCCACATAAAAGCAGTTTGGGGAGAGAAATACAGGAAGGAAGAAAGAGAGCTTCTAACGTCACTGAGGGTTACAAAATTCCCATTCATTTAATGTTCCCCAAGAAGCCCCAATGAACATGGGAATTACTTTTTAATCACCTTTGGTTGCTAGACGGTGTTTCCTTAACATGGTACTGTGCCAAGACTGAACCATAGGGGGCCTCGGAATTTATTTGGATTATAAATGAAGCATGCATGCATGAACCAAGTTAATATGAGGCATTTTCTACTAAAAGACTTTATGCTTCATTGTATTTCTGTGTGCATTTTTATTAAGCATGTCCAGGGACTCTGGCTTCAGTCAAAGCCGCTGCCTCTGCTGGGACTCAGACACATCTGAGCATGTCTGATGCAGGCGGTGGCAGCCCCCAGGGGTCTGTTTATACAAACTGACCTGCCGATAGGTGCGGGGTGGCTATGGGGAGTCGGGCTTTTCAAGGCACACCGTGAGAAGCACCTGGGACTTGAAAGGAACATGTTGACTGTCTTACTTGGGACTCATGGGCTCATGTCTGAGCTCTAAGGACATGTGCTAGAGGCCAAAATGAAAAGAATAAATAAATGTACACACACACATACCCTAAACAAGCAAGCAAACAAACATTGTTTCCAAAGAAACTTAGACACGGCCTAAAACCTTCTTTGTGTTCCTGCTGACAAAACACGTTCTGTTTGGAGCACAGCTTGTTCCTGGTCTGGGTCACTTGCAGGACTTGAACTGTACTTGTCTATGCCAGTTTGCAGCATTGGGAGCACTAGGAGTGTAGGAACAGCAGACAGTAACCACTCTCAGAGATTTTCTCAGGTAGGGGGTGCCACTGAGCACAAGAGCCATTTAGGATTGCCAAGGAGACACCCCCAAGAGATACCCCAACCATAGACCTGGCGGGGATTTTCAGGAGGCTAAGGCTCTGACAAGGTAGTAAGATTTGAATGGTGAGAGCCCATGTGACTTCATTGGTGCCCATGGTTTCTACCACAAATGAGACCGAAGCCCAGCCTAGCCTGAGGCTCTGTTCAAGCCATGCCAATGAACAAACACTGCTGTGCTGACCAGTAGGTCTCTTTATTTTCCCAAGTGAGGAAAACCTATCCCATTGCAGGAAGGTTCTGGGGCAGAAGGCTAGTTTAACAAGTTACAACCTGAAGCTTTCAGTTGAAAGAAACTGTTTTTCCCCCTAAAATCTAAAAGCTATCATGATCAAAAGTCTATTTCTTGAGAAACCATTTTTTCCCCTTTATATCATCCATTACTGCCATTTTGTGTTTTCATAGCCATTGTATCCAAAAGGCTCACAAATTCTTTCTCAAAAGATAATATAAGGCAGAGGATATGTGTGCAATTCGGTTGGTTGATAGCAAACCGGAGCTAATCTTTGAAAGAATAGTGGACTCCCACAGATGCCCATGGATTTCCTTGGTAACTGAGTAGAATGTTCCAGAAATGAGGTGACCTGCAAAGAACTCACCTATAATCTTTACATAAAGAACAGGAAATGGTTCCAAAGAAGCCTTCAGGAGTCTAAAAATATAAAGTATCATGTTTCCTTTCCTGTTTCTCTTTTGCACAAGTACTTTTTAAACTTTCTCCCAAGAAACAGTTCTTTTCCATTTCTAGGAAACCCAACATAAAACAAAGAAAATGAAAGAAGCTTTTGGTTTCACTTTTTCTTAGGAATTCCTGTTCTCCCTTATAGAAGATTTATCTTGACTCTAATGCCAGTAAAGGGGATCTGAAATTTGATCTGCTTCTGGTAGTAAGTTAAATAAATATTTTTAGACACTGATCAAATCTCATACTGCTTCACAGATGTTGCAATGAAAAAGTCAAAACTTGTTACAATTTCTAATTAGCACATGGCCCCTTCTCCTTGCCCAGCATGCAGCTAAACACAGGTACCATGCTAACTGCTGAGAGGCGGAGCTTCAGGCCACAGTCAGACATTACACAGGTGCCCTTCATAAACGTCAGAGGCAAAGTCGCCTATGCCCAGGAGACTGGAGTTTTCAGGGCTAAAGCTGAGACACATCCATCATGGAAGCCGGCAGGATGCCACTGCCCCGACGCAGAGCCAAGCCAAGTGTGCTCAGTCACATTAAGATCTCCCAGTACATCCAGTGATCAGGGGCCCTTACATGGAAACCCAAGCATTGGCGCAGAAAAGTCATCATGGGAAGTAAAATCACAGGCCTCCAGTTTCAACTGGGGGAAGCTTGTGGCAGAACTACAGCCGTTTGCTCTGGGCTTTCTACAGGGAGAGGAAATCAAATTATTCCAGGAGGAAAATATGCTGTGGTTTTCTTTTCCGAAGAAAACATAATTTGCTCTCCCCTATTATGTTTGACTGAGGTCAGAAATGACATTGTTGCCAGTGTGTCTGCTATTAAACATCTTGAATAAGCCTTTAAATGATGGCAAGTAAAATACTGAGCAGACACAAAGAAACCCCAAAGGTTTTCATTTTGAAGCTAATATGAATCATTCATTTATTTCAGTAGCTTGAGACACTTACGTATAAACACACTTAGAAGAATTAGTGATACTATATACAACACGAGTCATTTAACACCTCATCTTATTTTATTAGAAACTCCAGTCTTTAACCTGGCTCGGTCTAAGCACATGTTTCTTGATTTGACTGCACATTATTTTAATCTTAAGTCAACAACTTAGCTTCATTCTACATGTTATTTGACCTAAAACTTTAGCTTCCTCTAAAGCATTTAGAAATTTCTCATTAGAAACCTTTATTAAGGAAAGCCAATAGAATTGGGGAAGTTTATTCTAACCCAAGCAAAAAAAACAATTCTTAAGAGAATTCTCGGGCAGTGATCAGTGACAGCTCAGGTTAAGCAGCTACAACAAAGACACCCAAGATGCAATAATTCAAACAAGATGGGATTTTCTTCCTCTTCCGTGAAACACTTCAGAAATAGAGGACTACTCCACAGGGACCATCCAGGACCCAGGTTTCGTGTATCCTTTTACTTGCACCCCCAACACTGTTGTCGTGGTCACAGGGTCAACACTGAGTCACTGGCTAGAAGGGGAAAAGATAGAAAGTAGAGAGCAAGCCACTTCCTTTAAAAAAAAAAAAAAGTGACACAGAAGCCGCCCACATGACTGTCGCTCATGTCCTTCTGGCAGAAACTTGTTCAACAGAACCACAGGCGTTGGAAAATGTAAGTCTTTATCTGGAGAATCACATGCCTAACTGAACCTCAGAGGTCCTCTTACTAAAAGAAGAAAGAGAATGGTTCCCGGGAACAAGCGCAGCCTCTACTGCAGACAGCAGACCCTGCAGGGGACTAAGGAAACTCGAGATCCATGAGATGTCAACAGGCTACCTAAAACACAAGCTCTTCATAGCCGGACTTACCAACACCTAACATTTCAATTCTTTGAAGGGGGAATAGTTTTGCTACATTCCCTACATTGATCTGACCATGGAACCAATTTTTCAAAGGTCAACTCTCTGGGGAACACATTTTGGGAACCACCATTCTAGAATGCCGCCCTTACATTCATCATCTCTGGTTTTGTATCAAAAATTTACCCAAGTGAAAAATGAAAACACTGCTATATTCACCTGCTTTAGATACTCTTTGAAAGGGCTTAATACACCCAGGACTGTAGATTTGTATTCCCACAGTGAATTTGTTAAGATTAGTTGGTGAAACTATGTTGCATTTCCCTTATAAGGGGAGAACGGTTGTTCACTGAAGAAAACAGACATATGAAAATAGCCTGTAGGTGTTCTATGCAGCCACTCTGCAGTTAGTAACTGGTATTTCACAGATTTAATAATATTCTGCCATTATGATAAGTTTTTCTCTTCTTTTATAATTCTTCTTGGTATAAAATCACTATTACCTTATATTTAGAGGCACTATCTCATAGTGGTTAAGATCAGAAACTTTAGAACAGACTGCTTCAGTGCAAGCACCTGCCCAGATACTGCTGGGTGTGTGCTACTGGGCCTCAATTTTCTCACCTCTCAAATGGGAACACTAAAAGTGACTTCCTCACAGGGCTGGTAGGACTACAAACTGACTTAATACATGTCAAGTGTATAGTCATGTTCTTGGTACCCGGAGACTAGAGAGACATTATTACTCCTACATAGTCAGCATTCTTTGGTCCCTTGTTTGGCCTCATTATCCAGAATCACTCACTCGTTTCAGTTATGGAGCATGTCTGTAAAGCTCTGGTCCTTAACTTTGGCTGCATATTGGAATCATGGGAAAACATTTAAAAAATCTGATACCCTGGCCCAATACCAGAACAATCAAATCAGAATGTTCAGGGGCGGGGCTCTGGCATTAGTATTTTTTATATCTTTTCAGGTAATTTCAATTTGTAGCTAATATTGAGAAATAACTGCTCTATAACTTCCCTAACACCCTGGGAATGCAATCTCAAAGAACAGCTACTTAACTTTATCAACTGAAGGTGTCGATTTTACTGACACTCTTGGCAAAAGCTAACTAGGGACACATCATCAAAGAAACAATCTATTTTATTTTTCTTGTTTTAACTCTGTGAAGCCAGAATGATACCTACCTACCTAATCTACGGTTGTATCCTACCGTTTATCACAGTATCAGTGTATTGGTACATAGTAGATCCTAATAGATACATAATAAATGAATGCATGAATTTACTTTTAAAAACTAAAATAAAATTGTAGTGAGAAGGCCTTTGGAAGCCCCAGACCTGGGTTCAAATACAGGATTCAGCACCTCCTAGCTGTGTGACTTAAAACAAGCTATCTAACATAAGCCCCAGTTTCCTTGGCTGTAATATAAAGACCATACTATCTACCTCATTAAGGTTTTGTGAGGATGAAATGGGAAGTAGTAATTGAAGCACCTAGCACAATAGCTACTATGTCATAGAAGTCCTGCAAATGTTAGTTTTCTTCCCTTCTCGCTGCTCCTCCAGGATAGTGATTGAGATCTTGGGTGATGGAGACATCAGTAACTAACTCGCAGTCCCACTCTGCCTCCTAGTAGCCATGTGACCTTGCACTAGTTATAGAGTCCCTCCAAGTCTCTCTTTCCTCAGCCACAAGCTGCATATTAATAGTTCTTACCTGACTGGACTAAGAATGAAATATAATACTGTATGAAGAAATTGATTGGGACAGTGACTGGCATACATTGTGTTTCACCTAAGACTTCATCAATTTTAAGATGCATCCTTTAGAGATGCATGACTTTAGAGATGTTTACATCTGGAAGAAAAAATGTGTACATCTTAGAATTGATAAAATATGGCAGCAATTACTTAATGCACATTAGAAGTTGCCATCACATACAACTCATGATTTAGGAGTCTTGTGTAGAGACCCTGGAGTACACATGACAGGGAGTGGGAAAGTCAACAATGTTCATTCTAAAAAGTTAAATGAAATTAGGAAAGTTAGCATTCTGGCCACAATATAGTGTGGTTACTATAGTAACACGGGTGTGTGCATGATGTGCAGGTAGAGGAGGGGCTGCAATGAACTCTGGCCTGGGAGTTGGGTCAAAGGACCAGGGAAGTGAAGAGGGAAAGAAAGCTTCACAAAGAATTGATTCATAAATAAGGTGCTGAAGAATGACCAAAGTGTGTACCGCTAGAAGGGTACATCTCAGACAGAAGGAAAAGCAGCTGGAAACTCACCAAATATTGGAGCAACAGAAGATAGGTCAGCATTACTGGGATGTAAGCTGCTCTCCTGGTGGGTGTGAGAGTTTGCAGGACCCCATGAGGCCCATGAAGATCAGCCCACTTCATTCCCGGAAGGAGCAGCTGCTAAGTAAAAGAATTTAAATCTGAGAGGAAACATAAAATAAATGCACCTAATCACCTAGCCCTGCAGGATAATATCAAAAAGACTAGTGAAATCTGTAGGGCAAAAAGAAAATAAGATTTGGAGTATGTATTTCCTAAAGAAAAGTATGTACTAATCAAAGAACAAACGGTGACAAATTTGAGTGTCCTCCAAGTTTCCAAAACAAATCCATTAGCAAACAGGTCATTCTTTAAAAAAAAGAAAGAAAGGAGGGAAGGGAAGGGAAGGGAAGGGAAGGGAAGGGAAGGGAAGGGAAGGGAAGGGACGGGAAGGGAAAGAAAGGGAAGAGAAAAGAGGGGAGGGGAGGGGAGGGGAGGGGAGGGGAGGGAAACAAAAACACTAATTTCAGCACATTTTATGTCCATTCTAAATTGTAAAATTTACTATCAGTACAATGATCCCTTCTTTTTGGTCTTTAAAGTATATACATTAAGTTTTATTCCAGTTCCTGTGCTTGTATCAGTTTTTAAACAACAATTAGATTCTGTACATATTTGGAGAGACTGCATCTTCTACAAATGTGTGGAAGATAAACTCTGACTATCAAATTATTTGGTATCAGTAGATAGTTGATCTTTGATCCAAAAATTCCCATCAGAAAGGTCAAGATAAGAACGTATTCTCAGTATGAAAATGGATAATCCTCATCCAGCTAGTTGATGAATGGGATATGGAGCCAACCTCCCCGAGTTTCTGCTGTACCCAAAACTACTGCACCTTCAGTCTTTCGTGTATACCCATTTCTGACTAATTGCATGTATAATAAAAATTCTGAAGGACTTAGCAGAAAATGGAAATTACTAATCTTATGCACATAGACAAATGCTTCTAGTTTTTGAATAGCTAGTTTGGTGCTATATAATAAAAATATGCTGAGATCCTCCCTGAGCTACCACAAGGACCACATCTAGACACATGCTATGAACTGCGGCCCCAGCAATGAGCACAGCAGGTATAAAGCCTTGCTGTCAGGAAGCATATGTGGACTGAGTCAAACAATGAAAACTGAAGACAACAAACCATGAGACTGAACCCCACACTATGGGGTTCATTCCGTACCCACAGATAGGGCCGTCCAGTGAGACACCATTTGAGAGGCTCCCAATGGAGCCCCATTGACCCCAAGACATAACACCAAAGGTTTTACACAACCACCGTCAGACTTCGGACCTACCAGTCTGATCCTCTCATCCTTCCTCCCGAAGCTTGAAATACAAATACCCAAAGGGACCAACACTACTTTAGACTGTTCTTGACTAACATAATCTTAGCTGGAGTTATGTGATCAGTCACTGTGAACAAGAGCGAGACTCAGGGGGGGTCAGAAGGAAAGAACAGGACATGCACAAGGACGATGCTTTGCTCAAGTGCTTGCCACATTCTGCACTTCTTTTGCTAGTGCCATGAATTCTTTGAAGGCTTTCTCAGAATCGTCTTTCTCCTTTACAAAGCAGCATCTCCCCCTTGGCTCCCTCATCCCCAATCACCGGTTGAGGTTTTTCTACTTTAGTTCTATTCCTTTTTCTTCTCTGAAAGAATTTCCTCAAATTTCCAACACCTTCCTTTGTTGTTTAGGTCCCTTAGCCATCAGTAGGGGGCAGCACCTCATGACTGAGAGCTTTGCGGCTTTCTTTGCAGACTATTTATTGTAAAATAGAGAGATTTGTCATGTCACAGAATTGAGCTGTTACAGAAACAGAACAAGGGAAAGAATTTAACACCTTTCATTATTCATTCCCTTGCAGCTCTGGCTCCCTGTGCTGGGGTGCCAGCTCTCCTGGGGCCCCCTGATCCCAGAGTAATGACAGCTCTGGACCTGAGCCCCTGGCAGGCTAGACAGGGGGTGGAAACCAGAATGCAATGGGCAAGGGGATTAGCAGAGGGTCCGTAACAACTCACCTTCCCCTCCCCCAGACCTTCTTTATCTCCTCAGGGCACATACATGGCTTAGAAAAACGTTTTCTAGAAACAATGGCTGAGCATTCAAAGTAACACACACACAAAGAAAAGAAAGAAAGGATATCTTTTACAGTTTTATTTTCTGAAGAGGCAGCAAGATGCACAAAGGAGGTAACAGTGAACAAGCGCAGGGAGAGGAGACAAGGTGAGCAGGGGTGACAGGCAGCAGAGGCAAAACTTGGCTAGAGCCACTCTCTAGGAACAGAAGGCTGTTCATCTTTTGATAGACGTTCTGTTTTAATTTTTTTTTTACCCTTGGAAAAAATGATCTCCCTTAGTTTGAATGTCTTTTTCTTCTTTCCTGATGCCTTTAAAATACAATTACTCTCTCATAATCTGAGCCTGCATCTCAATCTTGCTCTCAGTGGCTGGTAAAATAATTCTGGCTAGGTGTTTCCCTTGACAGTCAAGAGCAGTTGAAGTAGAAGAAATGCTGAACTAAGCAAACCGGAAGTGTATTTGCAGTTCCAAAACCCCTCGGGCCTTCAATTTGTGGGGTAAGGGGTGGAACAGAAGTGAATATATTGCAGCCTTTTCTAAATTCCTTTTCCCACAGACCACCTCTTATCTAAGCACCCTGCATCTATCTCCCCACGGAAGACGGACACTTCTCAGGAAATACCGGGTTCTCTGGGGAAGCACAGTATTTTTGGTCTCAGGACCCTCTGCATTCTGAAAAACTGTCCAGGAGCTTCTGATCATTGATATTTATCATACTGACAATTAAAACTAAGAAATCATAGATTTTCATTAATTCACTTAAACATAAATATAATAAACTTTTTCACATGTTAATATCAATAATATTTTTTTCTTTTTAAAGATCATTATATTTTCCAAAACAAAAATATCTTGTGGGAAGATGGTGATTGCCTTTTTAATTTTTTAAATTTTTTACAAGTTTTTTTTCTTTCTTTTTTTGCAAGTCTCTTTAATGCTTGGATTAATAGAAACCCTCTAGTTCTCCTCTGTCCTTCTGCATCTCATCTATCATGATAAGTAATGTAGTTTCTGGAAAACTCCAAAGACACTCATGAAAGAAAAAGTGGGAAAAGCCAGTAGCACTTGGGATTATTATAAAAATAGTTGAGGCCTCAGAGCAGACTTTGGAAACAGCTGGACTAGAGCATGCACAGCCTGTGGGAAGAGAAAGGGAAGGAGCAGAGAACAGACCACTTGGAGTACCTGCCCCATGCTGAGGCTCCTGCTGGGAATTTACTAATACTCACTTGCTCCCCCTAGAAACCACTAGAGGAGGTCACCATCACTTCCTCTGGCTATGCAGGTGAGGAAACAGACTCAGAGAAATGCCAAGGTCGAACAGCTGCTGAGAGGCAGAGCCAGCTTGGAGCAGATTTATGGGCACCAAGCTATCTTAAGGAAAGAGTTGTCAATATTATGTCACTGTATTAATTTTCTTTTGGGGCATAATAACTTCCCGCAAATTCAGCAGTTTAAAACTACCCGCTTAGTCGCACGGTCATGTCAATCTGAAATCCTAGGAGCGGCTCAAATGGATTCTCTGCCCTGCGCCTCTCAGGGAAGCTGTAGCCCACCTGAGTTCCCATCTGTAGGATGGGGGAAGAAGGTGCTTCCAGTCGCATTGGCGCCATCGCCACATCCATTTCCTCACAGTGGTTGGGCTGGGTTCCCGTTCTCCTGCTGGCTGCTTGGGGAGTCACTCTTGGCTCCTAGAAATAATTCTCAGGCTCCAGACGGACGCCTGGCTCTCTCCACCTTCCCAGCCAGCAATGGGAAGTCTCCGCTGCATTTTATAACTCTGCCGTCTACAGTACATGATCTACTTGCTTCTTTTCTCACTTCCCAACTTTCCCAGAGTTGAAATAGGTGTACTGGCTTCCCTCTTGTCCCTGATGGATGTGTCCACCTGGGGTCAGTAGCTCGGCCCTGTCCCAGGGCTAGCCTCCGAGTGAGCCTCACGGAGCCAGGCAGATAACATCCTGCAGTCTCACAGTGTCTGGGCTGACCTGCTTGCACCTTCTAGATGCACACAGTCAGCCCACCTTGGCTTCTTCCCTGGGCCCCACGGTCCCGTGCCCCCAATTTTCTGTGAGGACAGGGATTCGCTTCTACAGGTCACAGTGCCAAACTTCTTTCACCTCCACAAAGTGTCTTTTCTCCTTTTCCCTTTTCTTCTCACCAAGATAACTTTAGAGATTCTGATGTCAGTCTTCTCACCTGGCAGAAAGTTTAAAGAACTTTCCATAGAACACTGCTCCAAAACAGCCTCCTTAAAGTGCACAATATATGCTTTCAGGATTAAAGGCTTTAGAATCCTACAAATTCTAGTAAAAACATGATTAAATATTAAACAGACATACCGTAATATTTGGGGTTTTTTAAGAGAAATTTATAAGGACATTACAAAACCCTTTAGAGAAGCCGAAAATGAACTCCCTTCTCTTCCCTTCCCTGCGGGTCCTCTGTAGATTAATGCCATATTAAAAGCATGGCACACTTTCTAAGTACGCATTTGGGAGGGTTTGTTGCTTGTTTATGTAGTTTTTCACTCATAAAATTTTAAAACATCCCGAGAATAATAACACTAATTGTTTTCCACACGTAGATATCTACTGTAATATATGCGGAATGCCGTCTTAATATCCACTGGAAATGGAATTACCGCAAGGATTTATGAATGGCATTATAGCGATGACAGAGCACGCCAGGGATGGGGACAAAGGGGGAGAACGGAGAATGAGGGAGGAGAGAGCGGGGAAAGAAAAGACAGGCAATAAGAGTCATGAAGAAGAAGAGCAGACAGACAGACAGAATATTATCATACCATAAAAGAGAGGCAAGATATCAGAATCATTAAGTCTTAGCAAATCAATGAATAATATTTGTTGGACCGTTTTAGGGTCTTCTGTTTGTGTATCTACCAGTCAGAGCTTTAAGAAATCCATGTATTTGGCTCTGAGTCACTGGTCTAAGTCCCAAAATTTTGGCCTGAGGATCCAAGAGTCAATGCAAGAAAAGGGAACTTCTACATCGACACTCAACGTGGAGTTGCCATTTTTTCTTTATATCCTTGCATAGATAACAGGAGTATTCTAAAGAATAAAAGATCATGCTTTTTTTAAGAAAAAAAATAAAATCTGTGTGGTTTGCTCACATGGTAATATGATTATGGTTACTGAAGAATGGAAATCATCTTTTTGATAACCCTGTGTCCTGACTATTCTCAGAAGAAACTAAAAGTATAGACATTTTCTTCAGTATTTTCCATTCTTTTCCCAGTCATTCACAGGTCTCTCCTTTTTCACAAGCCTCCTGTGTCCTTTTGGTCAAGGCCTTTTAAAGTTGGTTTGCTAGGGCTGCCATAACAAAGAACTGCAGACAGATGGCTTCAACAAAAGGAAATTTATTTCCTCACAATTCTGGAGGCCAGAGGCCAAGACCAAGGTGTCGCAGTATTGGTTTCTTCTGAAGGTCTCCCTCCTCCTTGGCTTGCAGATGGCCGTCCTCTCGCGGTGTCTTCGTCTGGTCCTCTCTGTCTGTGCCCTAATCTTCTCTTCTTGTAAAGATATCAGTCATGTTGGATTAGGGCCCATCCTAATGACTGCATTTTATGACAATTACCTCTTTGAAGACCTTATCTCTAAATGTAGTCACATTCTGAATATTGTGGCCAAGTATCCCCTCATTAACATTTATTTCAAGAAATTTTCTGGATATTCTCACATACTTCTTCTTTCAGATAAAATTTAACTGTATCAGGATTTGCTTAAAATGTACTTTAAACTTTTTATTTACATTTAATGAAATTATAGATTATTACATTATTGTGACTTCCTATTCCAAATAATCTTTGAATTAACATATGGAAATTAATATGTCTTCATATATACAACCGATAAGCAAGTAGAGGAGAAGGTAAGGATATAAAAAAGAAGAAAAAGCCCATTTATAGTAGCAACAAAGAAATTAAAATACTTGGGATAATTTACCAAGAAATATGAAAAACCTATATTAGAAAAACTTCAAAACACTCCTAAAAGATGTAAAGTAGAGCTGAATAAATAGGAAGCCATTCTTTGTTCTTGGATAGGAAAACTTAGCATCTTAAAAATGTCAGTTGTCCCTATGTTGATTTATAAATTTAATATAATTTCTCAATCAAAACACCAGCAAGCTTTTTAATGGAACTAGACTAGAAAATTGATATTAAATATGGCATTTCAGCTCAGTACAGCAAAAAAAAAGTGGACTTTTTTATAAATGGAATTTGAACAACTAGCCATTTGAAAAAAAATAAAATTAGATCCATACCTCGCAATATACATGCATGCACGTACACAAACACACATCTCCAAGTGGAGTAGAGAGCTAAATATAAGATATATAACTATGCAAATATAGATGACAACATAATTGAGTTCTTCACTAACCTGCTGTAGGAAACAGATTTCTAACCATAAATAAAAACCCAGAAGCAATTTTTAAAAGAGTGACAAATTTGACTCCATAAAAATTAACATCTTCATTGAAGAAAAAGAAAGGTCAGTGAAAAGACAACTAAGAAACAATATTTGCAGAGTACATCACAGCTAAAGGGCTAATATCCCTCACATACAAAGAATTCTTAAAAATGGAAGGGTAGAAGTTCAAAGACATGATTTTAAAAATGGGCAAAAGACATGAACAGATAATTCACACACAAGAAAGATATAAAAAGTGGCCCTTTGCCATATGGATAGATGTTTGTCCTCACACGTGATAAGAGAAACAGAAATGAAAACAGTCACTTCCTTGGCAAGGCTTACAATCGCTCTCCCCCACCGCTGGTGGGAAAGCAAACACAGAAGCTACAACAAGAACTTAATAACTAGAGAGGGGAATAGCCCAGTGTTGAGCCCTAGTAATAATAGATAGTAAGACACACACCCTTGTCCTGTATGCTCAGTCTCTGTCCTCTAACTTTGAGAAGAAAACAGTACAGGAGAGTTAGGTACATAAAGTATAATTTCAGTGCACCATGCCAAGTGTCAGTCATGAGAGCAAAGAGGAGGGTGCTTAACAGAGTAGGAGGGGAAGGCTTCCTGGAGGCAGTGATGCCTACACTGTGCAAGTGAGCCAGAGAAGATAAACCAAAGAAAAGGGCAAGTGCAAAGAACTTGCACTTCACGTCAGCAGGACAGAGCCATTGTGGAACCTCAGGAAAAACAGTAGTGCTTATTTCCAGAGCAGATATAATCCTGCCAGTGGGACCAGGATTCCTGATGGCCAAAAGGCCATCTCTCCTTCACAGGATGAGCTGACCTCTAACTCTCCCGTTTTCTAGCTTCTGAGGCTGTCTAGCATTATCTGTTGAGTGGATAGACAACAGGTTGCAGTGAAATCTGGCCTTTCTGAGGGCCAGATGGATTTTTACAATCTGATCATCTGTGTTGGTATTAGAGTTTCCCTCCTGAAGTGTAATCCGAGTCCTCAACTGCTGGGGAACACCTCACCACAGAGCCCATCTCAGGGTATGAGTGGTCAGCTGTGCGTTCCAAATACATATATCATTCTCTCTGTAATGTACATAACAGACTGCAGGGAGCCGTGACTTCCCAGTATGCAAGCCAGTCAGTGGAACACAGAAATGGTCTCGCAGAGAAACGAAGGTCTGTGGGGGGGCAACCATGATGGGGATGGAGAGGAGGTGCCAGTAACCTGAAGTCACACCCCTCCGCTCACATGCAGAGGACTTAATTACCTCATTAGAATGCCAAAGCCTAAAAATCTCTTAATCTAGCATTAAATTAATAGAATCAAAAAATCACCAATGCCCTGGCCGGTTGGCTCAGTGGTAGAGCATTGGCCTGGTGTGCGGAGGACCTGGGTTCGATTCCTGGCCAGGGCACACAGGAGAAGCGCCCATCTGCTTCTCCACCCTTCCCCCTCTCCTTCCTCTCTGTCTCTCGCTTCCCCTCCCGCAGCCAAGGCTCCATTGGAGCAAAGATGGCCTGGGCACTGGGGATGGCTCCTTGGCCTCTGCCCCAGGCGCTGGAGTGGCTCTGGTCACAACAGAGCGATGCCCCGGAGGGGCAGAGCATCACCCCCTGGTGGGCAGAGCATCGCCCCTGGTGGGCATGCCAGGTGGATCCCGGTCGGGTGCATGCAGGAGTCTGTCTGACTGTCTCTCCCCATTTCCAGTTTCAGAAAAATACAAAAAAAAAATCACCCATATAGTGGGGGGGGCTTTATAACTTTATTTTTATTTGTTAGTTCAGAATTGGAGCACTGGTTTAGTATTTTCTTAAAATATATATGGCATTAGCAACAATGTACATTGAGGTGGGGCTTACCTGCCATTGTAACTGTACAAACATCACATAGATCTTGGAATTGCAGCAATGAAAACACTATCACAAAAGTGGCAGAATTAAAAGAATGATCAGATTTCTTATCAGAAATGAGCCTTGTAAAATAAAATTAACCATGTCTCAAAAAGTGGTATTGGAGGAAAAAGATGGCAGCAGAGTAGGCGGATGCACAGATGCCCAGCTCTCACCACCAAACTGGAATACAAATCAATTTAGGAAAAATCAGCATGAAAAACCAACTCTGAACTGCAAGAACAGCTCTAAAAAACCAAGGAGCAAAGAATAAACCACAAGAATCCTGGTAAGGAGCGCCTGAACCTCCTCTGCTTACCTGAATGGAGGGGGGGAGGTGAGGCTGAGAGCCCAGAGAGGATCTCAGAGGGAAAAGAGCAGAAACTACTGCTCACAGCCACTTGCCTGGCGACCAGGGAGCGAGGTGCGTTGAAAAGACCAGCTTATCTCCCAAGTGGAAAGGACAGGGAGAGGGATAGATTGTGAGGGGCTAAGGAATGCAGGAAACAAACTAAAGAAGCTGACTCATCCGTGCTGGAGGCGGCCATAGCTGGGGGAGGGACTGAACCTTTCAAAAAACAGAGCTGAAGTGCTTGCATATCAGAGATCTCCGGACATCTCTCCAGCTCCAATCAGCGCAACAAGACACAGCTGAAAACAAGAATTAGGGAGGTGAGCAGTAACTCAGGTCTCCATGGAGATCTGAGATACACCTCCCCCTACTGAAGCTGAGTAAACACCCTGCCCCCAGTGAGATTAGCTGGCTAAAGAGGCCTTCAGAGTCTCAGGTTACACCCATCGCATTCCTGGGTACAGTTTCAAGGAAGCCCCCCTGCTGAGATCAGTAAACAAGACTATCACCTGTTAAGAAAACAAACACATCAAGACTTCAAAGCTGCCCAAATCTGAAAGTGGATTACAGATAACAGCTGATACCAACCCAAGAAGACCTAGAAATAACACAACTGAAAACTGGAGGCAGACAACACCAAGCCTAGACTTAACCAACTCTACAAATAAAACACCCAAAAAAGAGGATGAGAAGACAAAGGAGTGCAATCCAAATGAAACCACAAGAGACACCTTCGAGAGATGAACTGAGTGATATGGAAATAATCAAACTTCCAGAAGCAGAGTTCAAAATAATGATTGTAAGGATGCTTAGGGATCTTAGAACAACAATGGATGGTCAGTATGAAAACCTAAATAAAGAAATAGCAAGTATAAAAAAGATCAGTTGGAGATGACAAACACAATATCAGAAATAAAGACCACAATGGAAGGAATTGAAAACAGGATAGATAGAGCAGAGGATCAAATCAGCAAGTTAGAGGACAACTGGAATGAAGGCATGAAAGCAGAGAAGAAAAGAGAAAAGAGACTCAAAAAGTCAGAGGAAACTCTTAGAGAGCTCTTTGACAACATGAACAGAAATAACATCCACATCATAGGGGTTCCTGAAGAAGAAGAAAAAGAACAAGGGATAGAGACTTTGTTCAATCATATCATAGCTGAAAACTTCCCTAAATTAATGCAAGAGAAACTCTCACAAATGCAAGAAGCACAGAGGACTCCATTAAAGAGAACCCAAAAAAAACCTACACCAAGACACATCATAATTAAAATACCAAAGCTAAGCGATAAAGAGAAAATATTAAAAGCTGCAAAAGAAAAAAAAGTTATCACCTACAAAGGAGCCCCCATAAGGATGACATCTGACTTCTCAACAGAAACACTTAAGGCCAGAAGGGAATGGCAACAAATATTCAAAGAAATGCAAAACAAGAACCTACAACCAAGACTACTTTATCCAGCAAGGCTATCGTTTAAAATCGAAGGAGAAATGAAAAGCTTCCCAGACAAAAAACAACTCAAAGAATTCATTACAACCAAACCAATGCTGTAGGAAATGTTAAGGGGCCTGTTGTAAACAGATCAAAGTGGGAAAAGAATATAGCAAAAAAAGGAATACACCTTTAAAGAAGAAAATAGCAATAAACAACTACATATCAATAATAACCTTAAATGTAAATGGATTAAATGATCCAATCAAAAGAAATAGGGTAGCTGCGTGGATAAGAAAACAGGACCCATACATATGTTGTCTACAAGAGACACACCTTAGAACAAAAGACACACATAGATTGAAGGTAAAAGGATGGAAAAAAACGTTTCATGCAAACGGAAATGAAAAAAAAGCTGGGGTAGCAATACTTATATCAGACAAATTGGACTTTAAAACAAAGGATACAGTAAGAGATAAAGAAAGCCACCACATAATGATAAAGGGAGTAATCCAACAGGAAGATATAACTATTATAAATATCTATGCACCTAATATAGGAGCACCTAAATATATAAAGCAGACTTTGATGGACTTAAAGGGCGAGATCAACAGCAATACTATAATAGTATGGGATTTCAATACCCCACTAACATCACTAGGTAGATCCTCAAGAAAGAAAATTAACAAAGAAACAGCAGACTTATTGGAAACACTAGATCAATTCGATTTAATAGATATCTTCAGAACCTTTCACCCTAAAGCAGCAGAATATACATTCTTTTCAAGTGCTCATGGTACATTCTCTAGGATAGACCACATTTTAGGGCACAAAAGTGCTCTCAACAAATTTAAGAAGACTGAAATCGTATCAAGCACTTTCTCCGATCACAACGGCATGAAACTAGAAATGAACCATACAGAAAAGCTCAAAAATTCTCAAACACATGGAAATTAAATAGCAGAATGTTAAATAATGAATGGATTAAGAATGAGATCAAAGAAGAAATAAAAAAATTCCTAGAAGCAAATGACAATGAGCATACAACAACTCAAAATTTATAGGACACAGTGAAAGCAGTGCTGAGAGGGAAGTTCATAGCACAACAGGCACACTTTAAGAAGCTAGAAAAAGCTCAAATAAACAACTTAACCCTGCATCTAAAAGAACTAGAAAAAGAACAACAAGTAAAGCCCAAATGTAGTAGAAGGAAGGAAATAATAAAGATCAGAGCAGAAATAAATGACATAGAGGCTAAAGAAACAATACAGAAGATCAATGAAACTAGGAGCTGGTTCTTTGAAAAGGTAAACAAGATTGATGAACCTTTAACTAGACTCACCAAGAAAAAGAGAGAGAGGACTCAAATAAATAAAATTAGAAACGAGAGTGGAGAAATAACAACTGACACAACAGAAATACAAAATATTGTAAGAAAATACTATGAAGAATTGTATGCCAAAAAAACTAGACAACCTAGATGAAATGAACAAATTCCTTGAAACATACAATCTTCCAAAAATCAATCTGGAAGAATCAGAAAACCTAAAGAGACCAATTACAACAAAGGAGATAGAAACAGTATCAAAAAACTCCCAAAAAAGAAAAGTCCAGGGCCCGATGGCTTCACAACGAAATTCTACCAAATATTCAAAGAAGAACTAACTCCTATCCTTCTCAAACTATTTCAAAAAATTCAAGAGGAAGGAAGACTTCCAAGCTCCTTTTATGAGGCGAGCATAATTCTGACTCCAAAACCAGGCAAAGACAACACAAAGAAAGAAAATTATAGGCCAATATCTCTGATGAATATAGATGCTAAAATCTTCAACAAAATATTAGCAAACCGGATCCAACAATATATGGAAAAAATCATACACCATGATCAAGTGGGATTTATTCTGGGGAGGCAAGGATGGTACAATATTCGTAAATCAATCAATGTGATTCATCACATAAACAAAAGAAAGGAGAAAAACCATATGATAATTTCAATAGATGCAGAAAAAGCATTTGATAAAATCCAGCACCCATTCACGATCAAAACTCTCAGCAAAGTGGGAATACAGGGAACATACCTCAACATGATAAAAGCCATCTATGAGAAATCCACAGCCAACATCATACTCAATGGGAAAAAATTAAAAGCAATACCCTTAAGATCAGGAACAAGGCAGGGGTGCCCCCTTTTACCACTCTTATTTAACATGGTCCTGGAAGTCCTAGCCACAGCAATCAGACAAGAAGAAGAAATAAAAGGAATTCAAGTGGGAAAAGAAGAAGTAAAACTATCATTACTTGCAGATGATATGATATTGTATATAGAAAACCCTAAAGTCTCAGTCAAAAGCTACTGGACCTGATAAATGAATTCAGCAAAGTGGCAGGATATAAAATCAATACTCAGAAATCAGAGGCATTTTTATACACCAACAATGAACAGTCAGAAAGAGAAATTAAGGAAACAATCCCCTTCACAATTACAACCAAAAAAATAAAGTACCTAGGAGTAAACTTAACCAAGGAGACTAAAGACTTGTACTCAGAAAATTACAAAGCATTGATAAAAGAAATCAAGGAAGATACAAACAAGTGGAAGCATATACCATGCTCATGGTTAGGAAGAATAAACATCATTAAAATGTCTATATTGAAGATGACGTCAGGGTAATGGCGGAGTAGGAAGGAATACCGATAAATCTCCCCCAAACCTCAAAAAGATCTTCAACCAGAAACAGAAAAACCTATCCTTGGAGCCTCCAGATGTTTTGCAATACACCCAAAGGTATGATCGAGCGAAAAATTGGCTAAATATATAACCAAACCCCAAAGGAAATAGGGAGTAAGAAATGCTCCGCCTTCCTTACTAACCTAAACAGGGCGGCTTTCTCTGGTAACTGTGAATATTGAAACTGAGGCGGGCAAAGGGGGTGAATAGATCCAGGCCGCGGCACAATCGACCGAACCAGGCTGTGGCACAGAGATCCAAGCCAAGGAAAAACTGTTCCTGTGACAACCTGGGCAATACAGCTAACACACGCGCCAAACCCAGACAAAGAAAGACAAGCGGAGCGGCCATTTTACCTGATCCCCTGGTAGCCGCATAGTGGGCAAGAGATTCCTTCCAAAGCCCCCAGAGGGTGCGCCCGTGTTACTCCACAGAGAGGCAGAGTCAGAGGCCTTTGTGTGGGCCGAAAGCTTCCGGGCTGCCTCAGCACCCGGGGAGAGCCGCACACGGGGAGGAAGCGAGAACTAATTCCAACACTGGAACTTTTCAGTGCGGGCGGAAGGTTTCACTCAGAGGGCGAGACTCCGACCTCACATCCTGGTCTGCGCGCACGGAGAGTGGGAAGGAGACTCCTCCCAGCACCTCCGGAGTGGGAGCCCGTGTTGTCCCACGGAGGGGCAGAGTCGGGGGCCTTTGTGTGGGCCGAGGGCGGAGTCACGGGCTGCCCCAGCGCCTTGAAAGAGCGGCACACGGGGACGAGCGAGAGCCAATTCCAACATTGGAACTTTTCAGTGCGGGCAGGGGGTTTCACTCAGAAGGCAAGACTTCTGGTCTAACATCCTGCTCTGTGCACGCAGACCCGCCCGTGTTACCGGACAGAGTGACAGAGCCAGAGGTCTTTGAGTAGGCGAAAGCCCCGGCTGATTATGCTAGCAGCTCTGACTGACTGAGCCTTACCCAGAGCCCTGTGCTGAGTGGAAATAAGAGTGGGGAGTTGACCGCTCTTAGAGCCTCTTACTATCCAGGCAGAGGCAGCAGCAACCCCATAGTTGGATTCTCAGGCTGCTGGTTGAGGAAGGAAAGACTAGGAGAGAGGCTCCTGGAACACGAACTCTCTCACTGTCGGAGCCTATAAATGCTAATGAGCCTCGACTGCCAACGAGACTGAAGCACAATACATGACATCGCCATAGAGACTTATCAACTGCAAACCTCTACCTGAGTGTGCCAAAGGGGCAGAACCCGGGGTACAGAGTCGCCGACCAGGAAGAGGGAGAGAAAAGAAAAAGCAAGAAGATAACCTCTCAAAATCAGAATAATCCGCAGACTTTATAACCTATCCCATTTTATTATATTTCTTCGTTTGTTTCTCTTATCTTCATCCTTGATTTTTTTTTTCTCCTTTTTTCTTTTTTTTTTTTCCTCCTCCAATTTGGTCGTTTAACTCCCTACCGATCTTACTCTCTCCTCTCCTTGAACTACACTACCCATAAATGTTACATTTCCCATTATCTTTTCTTTCCCCTTCCTTTCTCTCTATGAGGGTTGCACTCCAAAACCCTTAACTCTCTCTCTCTCTCTCTCCTCTTTTTTCTTTTTTCTTCTTTTAGTGGTTCCCTCTTTTTTTTCTCTCTCTCTCTTCTTTTCTCCCTCTATATTAGTTTCTTCCTTTTTCCTTTACATCTCCTCTCATTCAAACCTCAATAACAAACAAATTATTTTATCTGGGACTCAAACTTATGTTTGTGGCATTTTGGGGGGTTTTTACTTCACCTTTTTAACTCACTAGCAGTGCTCCCATCCCTGGCTATCCATTTTATCAAGCTCTTGTTCCACTAAATACAATAGTAATTTTTTAATTTGTCCCCCCATTTTCCTGTTTCCCTCTTACTCCTCTCATCATAACTCTTAGTCAACCAACACCTAAACGCAAACCATTTTATTCTTGATCCAAATTTTTTCATTATTTGCTTTTTGTGGGTCCATACCACCACCCCTTTTATTTATTTATTTTTTCTTGCCCCTTTATTACTTTTCACCTATTCAGGCCCTCCATTACAGGCATTGTTTGTTCTATTAAATACAATATAATTCACAGTTCACCACAAGATTTTCTCAAGAAAGAGGGGAGAGGAGAGGAGAGAAAAAAAGGAGGAGGGGAATAATTTCCTTTTTTTAAATTTTTATTTTATTTTATTTTTCTTTATTTTATTATTAATTTTTAAAAAAAAAACAACTTTTTTCAATTTTTTATTTTTTTAACTTTTTATTTTTTATTAAATCTCAATACTATCAACAAAACCACCCTCAGATGCCATTAAGGAAGAGAAAATTGAATATCATGGATACAAAAGAAAGAGAGGTAACACAGCTAGATAAGGAAAAATCTATGGAGAAAAAATTTAATATATTGGAAATCTTGGAGTTAAATGACAGAGAATTCAAGATAGAAATCCTAAAAATACTCAGAGATATACAAGAAAACAAAGAAAGGCAATTTAGGGAGCTCAGAAAACAACTCAATGAACACAAAGAATATATGTCCAAGGAAATTGAAACTATAAAAACAAATCAAACAGAGATAAAAAACTCAATTCACGAGCTGAAAAACGAGGTAACAAGCTTGGCTAACAGAACATGTCAGATAGAAGAGAGGATTAGTGAAATAGAAGACAAGCAACTTGAGGCACAACAGAGAGAGGAAGAAAGAGACTCAAAAATTGAAAAAAATGTGATAGCCCTACAAGAATTATCTGACTCCATCAGAAAGAATAACATAAGAAATAGGTATATAAGAGGGAGAAGAGAGAGAAAATGGAATGGAGAACATACTCAAACAAATAATAGATGAGAACTTCCCAAGCCTGTGGAAAGAACTAAAGCCTCAAATTCATGAGGCAAATAGAACTCCGAGTTTTCTTAACCCCAACAAACCTACTCCAAGGCACATCATAATGAAATTGACACATACCAACAGCAAAGAAAAAATTCTCAAGGCAGCCAGGGAAAAGAAGAATACAACATAGAAAGGAAGGCCCATTAGACTATCATCAGATTTCTCAGCAGAAACCCTACAAGCTAGAAGAGAGTGGACCCCAATATTTAAAGTCCTGAAAGAGAGGAACTTTCAGCCACGAATACTATACCCATCAAAGCTATCCTTCAAATATGAAGGAGAAATAAAAACATTCACAGATACAGAAAAGATGAGGGAATTTATCATCAGAAAACCCCCACTCCAGGAATTACTAAAGGGGGTTCTCCAATCAGATACAAAGAACAAAAAAAAAATAAAGCCACAAGTAAAAGCTCCAAGAAGAACACAATAAAACCAAATTTAAACTGTGACAACAATAAGAAAGGGGGGGAGAGGATGGAGATTAACAGTAGCAAAGGACGATGGAGTGCAAAAGTACTCACAAAATAGTGCACTACAATGAACAGGGTAGGAACCCTTTTCATTACCTAAAGGTAACCACCATTGAAAAAACCACCACAGAAGCACATGAGATAAAAAAGATAGCAACAGTAGATGATGTATGGAATACAACCAAATAAAAACAAAAGATAAAAAAACGAAAGAGAAGGATCAAACAAGACACAAAACTAACAGAAAGCAATCTAAAAAATGGCAATAGGGAACTCACAAGTGTCAATAATTACACTAAATGTAAACGGATTAAACTCACCAATAAAAAGACACAGAGTAGCAGAATCGATTAAAAAAGAAAATCCAACTGTATGCTGCCTACAGGAAACGCATCTAAGTAACAAGGATAAAAACAAATTCAAAGTGAAAGGCTGGAAAACAATACTCCAAGCAAATAACATCCAAAAAAAAGCAGGCGTAGCAATACTAATATCTGATAATGCTGACTACAAGACAGGAAAAGTACTCAGAGACAAAAATAGCCATTTCATAATGGCTAAGGGGACACTGAATCAAGAAGACATAACAATTCTTAATATATATGCACCAAACCAAGGAGCACCAAAATATATAAGACAGCTACTTATTGACCTTAAAACAAAAACTGACAAAAATACAATCATACTTGGAGACCTCAATACACCGCTGACGGCTCTAGATCGGTCATCCAAACAGAGAATCAACAAAGACATAGTGGCCTTAAACAAAACACTAGAGCACCTGGATATGATAGACATCTACAGGACATTTCATCCCAAAGTGACTGAGTATACATTTTTCTCCAGTGTATATGGATCATTCTCAAGAATTGACCATATGCTGGGCCACAAAAACAACATCAGCAAATTCAGAAAAATCGAAGTTGTACCAAGCATATTTTCTGATCATAAAGCCTTGAAACTAGAATTCAACTGTAAAAAGGAGGAAAAAAATCCCACAAAAATGTGGAAACTAAACAACATACTTTTAAAGAATGAATGGGTCAAAGAAGAAATAAGTGCAGTGATCAAAAGATATATACAGATTAATGAAAATGACAATACGACATATCAGAATCTATGGGATGCAGCAAAAGCAGTGATAAGAGGGAAGTTCATATCACTTCAGGCATATATGAACAAACAAGAGAGAGCCCAAGTGAACCACTTAACTTCACACCTTAAGGAACTAGAAAAAGAAGAACAAAAACAAGCCAAAACTAGCCGATGAAATGAGATAATAAAAATCAGAGCAGAAATAAATGAAATAGAGAACAGTAAAACTATAGAAAAAATAAATAGAACAAGGAGCTGGTTCTTTGAAAAGATCAATAAAATTGACAAACCCTTGGCAAGACTTACCAAGGAAAAAAGAGAAAGAATTCATAAAAACAACACCCAAAATGAAAGAGGAGAAATCACCACGGACACCATAGATATACAAAGAATTATTGTAGAATACTATGAAAAACTTTATGCCACTAAATTCAACAATCTAGAAGAAATGGATAAATTCCTAGAACAATACAACCTTCCTAGACTGAGTCAAGAAGAAGCAGAAAGCCTAAACAGACCTATTAGTAGAGAAGAAATAGAAAAAACCATTAAAAACCTCCCCAAAAATAAAAGTCCAGGACCTGACGGCTATACCAGCAAATTTTATCAAACATTCAAAGAAGACTTGGTTCCTATTCTACTCAAAGTCTTCCAAAAAATTGAAGAAGAAGCAATACTTCCAAACACATTTTATGAGGCCAACATAACCCTCATAACAAAACCAGGCAAGGATGGCACAAAAAAAGAAAACTACAGACCAATATCTCTAATGAATACAGATGCTAAAATACTAAACAAAATACTAGCAAATCGAATACAACAACATATTAAAAAAATAATACATCACGATCAAGTGGGATTCATCCCAGAATCTCAAGGATGGTTCAACATACGTAAAACGGTTAACGTAATACACCATATCAACAAAGCAAAGAACAAAAACCACATGATCTTATCAATAGACACAGAAAAGGCTTTCAATAAAATACAACACAATTTTATGTTTAAGACTCTCAACAAAATGGGTATAGAAGGAAAATATCTCAACATGATAAAGGCCATATATGATAAACCATCAGCTAACATCATATTAAATGGCACTAAACTGAAGGCTTTACCCTTAAATCAGGAACAAGACAGGGTTGTCCACTCTCTCCACTCTTATTTAATGTGGTACTAGAGGTCCTAGCCAGAGCAATCAGACAAGACAAAGAAATAAAAGGCATCCATATCGGAAAAGAAGGAGTAAAGGTATCACTTTTTGCAGATGATATGATCCTATACATCGAAAACCCCAAAGAATCCACAAAAAGACTACTAGAAACAATAAACCAATACAGTAAGGTCGCAGGATACAAAATTAACATACAGAAGTCAATAGCCTTTCTATATGCCAACAATGAAACATTTGAGAATGAACTCAAAAGAATAATCCCCTTCACGATTGCAACAAAAAAAATAAAATACCTAGGAATAAACATAACAAAGAATGTAAAGGACTTATATAATGAACACTATAAACCATTGTTAAGAGAAATTGAGAAAGATATAATGAGATGGAAGAATATTCCTTGTTCTTGGTTAGGAAGAATAAATATAATCAAGATGGCTGTATTACCCAAAGCAATATACAAATTTAATGCAATTCCCATCAAAATTCCAATGACATTTTTTAAAGAAATAGAGCAAAAAATCATCAGATTTATATGGAACTATAAAAATACCCAAATAGCCAAAGCAATCCTAAAGAAAAAGAATGAAGCTGGGGGCATTACAATACCTGACTTCAAACTCTATTATAGGGCCACGACAATCAAAACAGCATGGTATTGGCAGAAAAATAGACACTCAGACCAATGGAACAGAATAGAAAGTCCAGAAATAAAACCACATATATATGGTCAAATAATTTTTGATAAAGGGGCCAAGAACATACAATGGAGAAAAGAAAGCCTCTTCAATAAATGGTGCTGGGAAAACTGGAAAGCCACATGCAAAAGAATGAAACTGGACTACAGTTTGTCCCCCTGTACTAAAATTAACTCAAAATGGATCAAAGATCTAAACATAAGACCTGAAACAATAAAGTACATAGAAGAAGACATAGGTACTCAACTCATGGACCTGGGTTTTAAAGAGCATTTTATGAATTTGACTCCAATGGCAAGAGAAGTGAAGGCAAAAATTAATGAATGGGACTACATCAGACTAAGAAGTTTTTGCTCAGCAAGAGAAACTGATAACAAAATAAACAGACAGCCAACTAAATGGGAAATGATATTTTCAAACAACAGCTCAGATAAGGGCCTAATATCCAAAATATACAAAGAACTCATAAAAGTCAACAACAAACAAACAAACAATCCAATAAAAAAAAATGGGAAGAGGACATGAACAGACACTTCTCCCAGGAGGAAGTACAAATGGCCAACAGATATATGAAAAGATGCTCATCTTCTTTAGTTATTAGAGAAATGCAAATCAAAACGGCAATGAGATACCACCTCACACCTGTTAGATTAGCTATTATTAACAAGACAGGTAATAGCAAATGTTGGAGAGGCTGTGGAGAAAAAGGAACCCTCATCCACTGTTGGTGGGAATGTAAAGTAGTACAACCATTATGGAAGAAAGTATGGTGGTTCCTCTAAAAACTGCAAATAGAACTACCTTTTGACCCAGCAATCCCTCTACTGGGTATATACCCCAAAAACTCAGAAACATTGACTTGTAAAGACACATGCAGCCCCATGTTCATTGCAGCATTGTTCACAGTGGCCAGGACATGGAAACAACCAAAAAGCCCGTCAATAGACGACTGGATAAAGAAGATGTGGCACATATACACTATGGAATACTACTCAGCCATAAGAAATGATGACATCAGATCATTTACAGCAAAATGGTGGGATCTTGATAACATTATATGAAGTAAAATAAGTAAATCAGAAAAAAACAGGAACTGCATTATTCCATACGTAGGTGGGACATAAAAGTGAAACTAAGAGACATTGATAAGAGTGTGGTGGTTAGGGGGGGATGGGGGAAAGGGACTGGGAAAGGGGTAGGGGGAGGGGCACAAAGAAAACTAGATAGAAGGTGACAGAGGACAATCTGACTTTGGGTGATGGGTATGCAACATAATTGAAAGACAAGATAACCTGGACTTGTTGATCTTTGAATATATGTAACCTGATTTATTGATGTCGCCCCATTAAAAAAATAAAATTATAATTAAAAAAAATGTCTATATTACCCAAAGCAATCTATAAATTCAATGCAATACCAATTAAAATACCAATGACATACTTCAAAGATATAGAACACATATTCCAAAAATTTATATGGAACCAAAAGAGAACACGAATAGCCTCAGCAATCTTAAAAAAGAAGAATAAAGTGGGAGGTATCACACTTCCTGATATCAAGTTATACTACAAGGCCATTGTACTAAAAACAGCCTGGTACTGGCATAAGAACAGGCATATAGATCAATGGAACAGAACAGAGAACCCAGAAATAAACCCACAGTTCTATGGACAACTGATATTTGACAAAGGAGGCAAGGAAATACAATGGAGTAAAGACAGCCTCTTTAACAAATGGTGTTGGGAAAATTGGACAGCTATCTGCAAAAAAATGAAACTGGATCACCAGCTTACACCACTCACAAAAATAAACTCAAAATGGATAAAAGACTTAAATGTAGGCCGTGAAACCATAAGCATCTTAGAAGAAAACATAGGCAGTAAGCTCTTCGATATCTCCTGGAGCAATATATTTGCTGATTTATCTCCATGGGGAAGTGAAATAAAAGACAGGATAAACAAATGGGACTATATCAAACTAAAAAGCTTTTGCACAGCTAAAGACAACAAGAACAGAATAAAAAGACAAACTACACAATGGGAGAAGACATTTGACAATACGTCTGATAAGGGGTTAATAACCAAAATTTATAAAGAACTCGTAAATCTCAACACCAGGAAGACAAACAATCCAATCCAAAATTGGGCAAAAGAAATGAATAGACACTTCTCCAAAGAGGACATACAGATGGCCAACAGGCATATGAAAAAATGCTCAACATCACTAATCATTAGAGAAATGCAAATTAAAACCACAATGAGATATCACCTCACACCAGTCAGAATGTTGCTCATTAACAAAACAACACATGATAGGTGCTGGCGAGGATGTGGAGAAAGGGGAACCCTCCTGCACTGCTGGTAGGAATGCAGACTGGTGCAGCCTCAAAGAACTGAAAATCGAACTGCCTTTTGACCCAGCTATCCCACTTTTAGGAATATACCCCAAAGATACCATAGAACGGCTCGAAAAGGAGAAATGCACCCCCATGTTTGTGGCAGCATTGTTCACAATAGCGAAGATCTTGAAACAGCCCAAGTGTCCGTCAGAGGACAAGTGGATTAAATAGCTTTGGTACATATATACTATGGAGTACTACTCAGCCGTAAGAAATGATGACATCAGATCATTTACAATAACATGGATGGACCTTGATAACATTATACGGAGTGAAATAAGTAAATCAGAAAAAAAACTAAGAACTATATGAATCCATACATAGAAGGGACATAAAAATGAGACTCAGAGACATGAACAAGAATGTGATGGCAACAGGGGTGGGAGTTGGGGGCCCGGGGGAGGGGGCAAAGGAGAGAGGGGTTGGGGGAGGGGAGGGGCACAAAGAAAACCAGATAGAAGGTGACAGAAGACAATTTAACTTTGGGGGAGGGATATACAGCACAATCAAATGTCAAAATAATCTAGAGATGTTTTCTCTCAACATATGTACCCTGATTTATCAATGTCACTGCATTAAATTTAATAAATAAATTTTTTTAAAAAGTGGTATTTAGCACTTGATACTGAGAAACTAGAAGCACATAGAACACCACCAAGAAAAAACAGGCTTTTCCTGTTTGTGTTCTGTCAACTGTGCTATTTTCCAAAAAAGAATTTCTTCTCTTTTCTCTTATTTCTTTGTCTTGAAAATAATGTCAATATTACTTCTTTTTTTTCTTTCTTTTTTTTTTTTAGCAAGAGAGACAGAGAGAGGGACAGATAGACAGGAAGGGAGATGAGAAGCATCAATTCTTCATTGCGTCACCTTAATTGTTCATTAATTGCTTTCTCATATGTGCCTTGACCAAGGGGCTTCAGCAGAGCAAGTGACCCCTTGCTCAAGCCAGCGACCTTAGGACTCAAACCAGTGACCATGGGGTCATGTCTATGATCCCACGCTCAAGCCAGTGACCCCCGCACTCAAGCTGGTGAACCGGTGCTCAAGCCGGCAACCTTGGTCCGGCATCCCGGGCCGATGCTCTGTCTCCACTGCGGTACCGCCAAGTCAGGCTCAACATTACTTCTTGTAATGAATTTTAATTGCTTTATATTTACATACTGCTTAAATTAATTTTTGGGGGGTGAGATTCTCCTCTCTCTTACGTTACGCTGTTCTCACCCTAGTACACAAATATGTGTGTACATATACATGCATGTACACATATACATATATTACATACAGTGTTTTGTAGTGCATCTTCAGTTGTTATACAATATAGGCACAACACACACACAAAAAACAAGATTTCTTTTTCCTTCTGGTTCTGTCCAGCCGCTTAGGTAAATGGTCTTTGCAAATGGTAACACTTGCTATTGAGTTCTAGAACCGATAGTAAGGTTGTGATTGCAGTAGCAATAGCTAACTTCAACAGCAAAAATCCATCTCACACACATGAAATGAGAATCTGATTAAATCTGCAAAACTTTTCCTTTTAGAGAAGATGTACATTTCTAAATTTTAGCTATCTGGTGTTTTACGACTTGCTTGGGAATTGCTTCAAGTCCTACACCACACAGGCCTTCAAGTTTAACAGTATTTACCTCTTACCTAATGCCATCTGGTGTAGATTAGCTTATTATATATAGCATCATCCCCAAAGAATCCTTTGTATTATATATAAATATTATAATATGGGTTGTAATAAGTTATGAAAAATGCAAACACATCTGGAGATCATTTAACAAAAATCAATAAACCGTTTATGAATTGAGGCACTATTCCTACGCTAATCTGATTGGCTCACTACACATTTCCATTGTTGCACTAAAACATCTCCCGTTTGCGCAAACATGCCTCAGAGTCGATCAAAGGACTCAGTGGCTACATAAAACACTAAGTTCTTCATAACACCATGCCTTCAAAAGCGATAATCCTCTCCCACTGGAGAATCTTTATTTGGGCAGGGGACACGTGAACCCGCCCAGCTATCCCGGCATAAGGAATTTAGTCGTAGAGGAGTAAGCTGTCTGTCATCAATGCGGAGTCTATACAAGAGAAACTACTCATTACAGATTACTTTTATTCCAGTTTGCTACATC
Source organism: Saccopteryx bilineata (assembly GCF_036850765.1). Classification (NCBI taxonomy): domain Eukaryota; kingdom Metazoa; phylum Chordata; class Mammalia; order Chiroptera; family Emballonuridae; genus Saccopteryx; species Saccopteryx bilineata. The sequence continues at coordinate 199,309,966 of NC_089490.1, read as the reverse complement.
ATTACTTCAAACCTCAATGCCCGTTCGTCTATGCCAATGGAACTATTAGATTCCCATAAAAGGAGTCCCTTATACATTTTCAGACCACCAAAACCATGGCCACACATTTTTATAATACCAATAGGGACTTGCCCTTGCGAAATTCCTACTGATTTCAGCAGGACACACCCGGGCCCCAGAGTAGTCAATTTATCTCGTCTACCCTAATGAGAAAACATTTTATTAATAAAGCAGGTGGCAACCATTACAAATGTCTTATTAAATATTAAACAGTGGAGGACTTTTCTTAGCCAAAAAACAGTAATAGGCAATCTCCATTCTGTGCACTGTGCTGGGGAAGTCGCTCTTTTAGAGTCACGCCAGAATGGAGTGGTTTAACATCTCCCCCTAAGAGACAGGAAGGTCACAGCTTCTGACAGCCTACCTTGTGGCAAGCACAGTGCTGGGTGTATTACACACATTATTATTTTACAGTGTATATATGGACAAGTCACTGAGGTTCTTACAGGTCACACTAAATCACCTACTAAGAGACACATGACTTTGAAGGGCGGGGCTGATTTCAAAGCCCAAGCCCTTCCCAGTTGACCAGACCACACACAACCCTAACTATGGGCACAACTCACAAAAGCGTGAAGGCATTCTTAGTTCACTCCGAGCTCATCCCAGGTGTACAGAGAGAAAGCAGCCCCCCCACTTTGAAGTGAATGTGGTTTTTCTCACGAGCCCCGACCCTCTCTCTGGGTAATGGGAAAGAATAACTAAATGTCAAATATGGTTCAAACCTGAGTCCAATGCCAGAGTATGCACCGTCTCCCAGGTGGCATCCTGTGGTCCCTTTCCCAAAGAGCAGCACACTCATGTGCTAGGTGGCAGGGAACTGGCACCCCTCCACAAACGGAATGCTCCCAATCTGCTCCCTGAGATGCGAAAAGGGGAGAATACAGGATTTTACAAAACTCTTTCTTGTCCGTAGCCCGGTTTGCAAGACTGTGGTGCTGGAGCAAACTCGGGCTCTGGAGCTCTATTTCTGCCAAGCTACCTCTCCATCTCCGCCCCACAGAAATGAGTTTCTGGACCAGACAGAGCTAAGGTGATATAGTCAAAAGGGGAAAAGAGAAAAGTGTATCAATAAATTTCAAACTCGTTTTATCAAGCATACAAGTATGGTTGGATGCAGCTAGCAAAAGAGAACCCCAATTTTGTGAAATTATTTTTCATCTGAAAATATAAACTTTTTTTATGGATATATTATATACATTATTAAAATAAGTGACGAGCCTGACCTGTGGTGGCGCAGTGGATAAAGCGTCGACCTGGAAATGCTGAGGTCGCCGGTTCAAAACCCTGGGCTTGCCTGGTCAGGGCACATATGGGAGTTGATGCTTCCAGCTTCTCCCCTCCTTCTCTCTCTCTGTCTCTCCTCTCTCTCTCTCTCTCTCTCTCTCTATCTCTATCTCTCTCTCTGTCTCTCCTTCTCCTCTCTAAAATGAATAAAAAATTTAAATAAAAATTTAAAAAAAAGAAAGAAGTGACGAATAATCATTTTTGCAGAATCTTTTAAGTGTTTCCCTCATTAATTTTCTTCAATAAAATGTTTATTGAAAATTAATTCACAAAATAAGTTTTAAAATATAGATAAGATCATATAATTTTCCTTGTATTCCATCCCTCAAGATAACAGAAGTAATATTAGCTGGGGTTAGTGTGCATTTTTCTACCACTGTATCCACGCTCATAAACGATCTACAGATAGGCAGACCTGTCAGTAGGGATTTTCGTATCATTCTATAAATAATCTATACATGTTACTCTGCAACTTGCTTTTCTCACTTGACACAATTGTTAAAACCTAATTCTCAAATTGGTTAAAACAAAGTTCCACACAAATATAATGGCCACAGGTCAAAACTTTATTTGACTCATTAATGAGGAACTCAGCAGAATGATGATATTGATTTAGTTTGGATATGAGAAACTTGGCCTTATATAAACTGTGAGAAAAGCAAAGAATGCTATAAATAAGGCTGCTAGATTAAATATAAGATTGGTCATTGTCCTACAGGGAAATAAAATCATAACCTTTGAGGTTATCTCCTTTCCTACACAGAAAGAAAAAGAAATCATTGCACACCTTATTAGATTTCTACAAGTTAAACTTTAACATTCCCGAGATGTAAAATGCTGGGCCCTAATCACCTGTGCATTTATTAAGTCAATCCAAGTCCCTTTAGCTGACCCTCAGAAAGGCCTGTTAGAAAATGCTATTGCCGGACATAAAGATCATGCAATCATCTTTACTGCTTTATTTACAAGTTTTGGAAATTTTTCATAAATGCAATACGTCATTGATATCCCTCTGGATTAATAGATATGCATTCCATTTACTTTTAATAACTGTATTATCCATCCACAGTACAAATGCTCTACAAGTACAACAACCCCTTTCTTGATGGACACACGAATTGACTACTACGTTTTGCCTACTACAAATAATGCTACTTGAGTGTCCTTACATATGTTCATTGATATGGATGTTTCTATTCCTAAAACAGAGTCCTAGAAGCAGGGGTATCAACTTGAGAAAAAACAGGCATTTTAATTTAACGGCTATTGCCCCACTCCTTCGTGAGCGCTGACAGTGCAGGAGGGAGCCTCCCAGCACTCTGCGGCTGGGTGCCCATTAGTCTGTAGTTACAGCCCGGCTTCTTCAAGCCTGCGGAAAACCAGGGAAGAAAAGCTTGCTGGGAAATGTGTCTTTGCAGCTCCCTCACTTGACTCTCCCCTTTCTTCAACCCCGTAGTTCAGTTCTCACCCATCCACCTCCCTAAACACACATCCGCCATTATTGTACTTATAAGTCTACGTTAATTTTGATTACACATTAGTGTGACCTAAAGAAACGATAAACTCAACCAGGCCAGAGTCTGGGCGTTGTTTCACATACGCTTCCCACATTCAGTGGTATATCCCTTGAGCTCTCACCAAATACTTGCTGGTTGAACATCTGATGAGGCTCTAGCTCTGGTTTCAGGGGACGGGTCCCAGACTGAGCTATGGACCTCCCGTCAGCACAGTGGTGACACCCTGCCTAAACAAACAGAGCCATTTGCAATGCTTCACTTCTCCGATTTCCTTCAGTTTTGATTTTTTTTAACAAGCTTACCACTTCAAAAACATTCCCAGTGTGGCTGGGCCCAGATAACTCCAGTAGGAGACAGCAGTGTCCCACCACGAAAACCAGCCCAGCACTAAATCTTTGGTTCCTGGGTTATATAGATCAGCTCCAAGACCTACCCAGAGTGATACAGGCCAGAAATATCAGAAACACAATGCCCTTTCCTCAAGACTTTTTTTCTAACTGTACTTCATGCTGTCAGAAAGATAAACTCAAAGATATAGACAACAGGATGGCGGTTACCAGAGGGAAGGGGGTGCAAAGGTGGTTGGGGTAAGGGGGCCAAATATACAGTGACAGATGGTTTGACTTTGGGTGGTGGGCACATGATTTGATACATAGATCACAGAAATTTACACTTAAGTCTGACCAGGTGGTGGCACAGTGGATAGAGTATCAGACTGGGATGCAGAGGACCCAGGTTTGAAACCCTGAGGTTGCCGGTTTGAGCGCAGGCTCACCAGCTTGAGCGTGGGGTCACTGGCTTGAGCGTGGGATCATAGACTTAAACCCATGGTCACTGACTTAAGCCCAAAGGTTGCTGGCTTGAGCCCAAGGTCACTGGCTTGAGCAAGGGGTCACTCCCTCTGCCGTAGCCCTCCGGTCAAGGCACATATGAGAAAGCAATCAATGAACTAAGGTGCTGCAATGAAGAATTGATGCTTCTCATCTCTCTTCCTTCCTGTCTGTCTGTCCCTATCTGTCCCTCTCTCTGTCTCTGTAAAAAAAAAAAAGAAGAAAAAGAAAGAAAGATATAATTAAAACCAGAAATTCAGAAGTCACAATGATAAATTCATAAATTCTAAGTGCCTGACAGAGAAAGAACTTGCAGACTTGGGTACTTATTGAATAAGAGGTAAGGAAGAGAGAGGAGTGAAAATCAACACAATGACAAGAGGAGGCGTGCCCCTAAACACAAATGACATTGACCCTGGAAGAGGAAGGGTGACTGCAAATGTGTTCCTACTCCTTCTGCTGAGAGAGTGAAGCTAATCTCCCTTCCTCCTGAATCTGGACTGAATGAAGGCCTTACCTGACCCATGCATGGGAAGCAATAGTCTGCCTTCCTGGGCCAGGCCCAGAGGCCTGCAGCCCTGCCTGGGACGTGTGGGGTAACCTTGGGGGATGGAGAGACCCTGCATCCCCACCACTGAGAAGTCAGACTGGCCTGAGGCCACCTGGTTGCAGAGGCCACAAGTAGGTGCTCCAATCCCCCCTGTCCTCGGGAACAGCTATCCATCCCCCCCGCCAAGAAGGCCCCAAACATCTCAGAACCTCCAATACCAGATTGCACAGATCTGTCCCAGATGGAGGCCATAAAGGGGCTCATTATAAATACAGAAATTCTAAAACAGTAATGAAACATACAGAAAGCGGGTCTGCTTTTTATCACCATGAGCTAACAGTTCTAAACAACGTCAGTGATAAAATATTGCTACCTGAAAAAAAATCTTTTGCTGGACTAATTTCTAAACAATTGCTGTGGTTAGTGCTTTGTTTTGATAACATGCGTGCAAACTTCAAATTGGCATATTCGTTATTCTTTTTTTTTTTTTTTTCCTGAAGTGAGGCATCTGGAGCATTGCTCTATTGTGACTGGAGCCATTCTAGCACCTAAGGCAGAGGCCATGGAGCTGTCCTCAGCATCTGGGCCAACTTTGCTCCCATGGAGCCTTGGCTACAGGAGGGGAAGAGAAGGATAGAGAGAGGCGGGGAAGGGTGGAGAAGCAGATGGGCACTTCTCCTGTGTGCCCTGGCCAGGAATCGAACTCAGGACCTCCACACACTGGGCCGACACTCTACCACTGAGCCAACAGGCCAGGGCCTGTGTTACTTATTCTTTTTTTTTTTAATTTTTTTATTCATTTTAGAGAGAAAGGGAGAGAGAGAGAGACAGAGAGGGAGAGAGAGAAGAGAGAGAGACAGAGAGAGAAGGTGGGGAGGAGCTGGAAGTATCAACTCCCATATGTGCCTTGACCAGGCAAGCCCAAGGTTTCAAGCTGGCGACCTCAGCATTTCCAGGTCGATGCTTTATCCACTGCGCCACCACAGGTCAGGCATAACTTATTCTTTTTTTTTTTTTTTTTTTTTTTAGGTGATAATTAAGTTTTTTTATTATCATCATTTTTTTTATTGTATTTATTTTTAATGGGGTGACAGTAAATCAAGATACATATATTCAAAGATAATATGTCCAGGTTATCTTAAAGTTCAATTATGTTGCATACCCATCACCCAAAGTCAGATTGTCCTGTCACCCTCTATCTAGTTCTCTTTGTGCCCCTCCCCCTCCCCCTTCCCTCTCCCTCTCCCCCCTCCCCCCGTAACCACCACACTCTTATCAATGTCTCTTGGTCTCAATTTTATGTCCCATCTACGTATGGAAAAATGCAGTTCCTGGTTTTTTCTGATTTACTTATTTCACTCTGTATAATGTTGTCAAGATCCCACCATTTTGCTATAAATGATCCGATGTCATCATTTCTTATGGCTGAGTAGTATTCCATAGTGTATATGTGCCACATCTTCTTTATCCAGTCTTCCATTGATGGGCTTTTTGGTTGTTTCCATGTCCTGGCCACTGTGAACAATGCTGCAATGAACATGGGGCTGCATGTGTCTTTACAAGTCAATGTTTCTGAGTTTTTGGGGTATATACCCAGTAGAGGGATTGCTGGATCAAAAGGTAGTTCTATTTGCAGTTTTTAGAGGAACCACCATACTTTCTTCCATAATGGTTGTACTACTTTACATTCCCACCAACAGTGGATGAGGGTTCCTTTTTCTCCACAACCTCTCCAACATTTGCTATTACCTGTCTTGTTAATAATAGCTAGTCTAACAGGTGTGAGGTGGTATCTCATTGCAGTTTTGATTTGCATTTCTCTAATAACTAAAGAAGATGAGCATCTTTTCATATATCTGTTGGCCATTTGTATTTCTTCCTGGGAGAAGTGTCTGTTCATATCCTCTTCCCATTTTTTTATTGGATTGTTTGTTTGTTTGTCATTGAGTTTTATGAGTTCTTTGTATATTTTGGATATTAGGCCCTTATCTGAGCAGGTGTTTAAAAATATCATTTCCCAATTAGTTGGCTGTCTGTTTATCTTGTTATCAATTTCTCTTGCTGAACAAAAACTTCTTAGTCTGATGTAGTCCCATTCATTAATTTTTGCTTTCACTTCTCTTGCCATTGGAGTCAAATTCATAAAATGCTCTTTAAAGCCCAGGTACATGAGTTTGGTACCTATGTCTTCTTCTATGTACTTTATTGTTTCAGGTCTTATGTTTAGATCTTTGATCCATTTTGAGTTAATTTTAGTACAGGGGGACAAACTGTAGTCCAGTTTCATTCTTTTGCATGTGGATTTCCAGTTTTCCCAGCACCATTTGTTGAAGAGGTTTTCTTTTCTCCATTGAGTGTTGTTGGCCCCTTTATCAAAAATTATTTGACTATATATATGTGGTTTTATTTCTGGGCTTTCTATTCTGTTCCATTGGTCTGAGTGTCTATTTTTCTGCCAATACCATGTTGTTTTGATTGTCGTGGCCCTATAATAGAGTTTGAAGTCAGGTATTGTAATGCCCCCAGCTTCATTCCTTTTCTTTAGGATTGCTTTGGCTATTCGGGGCTTTTTATAGTTCCATATAAATCTGATTATTTTTTGCTCCATTTCTTTAAAAAATGTCATTGGAATTTTGATGGGAATTGCATTAAATTTGTATATAGCTTTGGGTAATATGGCCATCTTGATTATATTTATTCTACCAAACCAAGAACAAGGTATATTCTTCCATCTCATAATGTCTTTTTCGATTTCCCTTAACAATGGTTTATAGTTTTCATTGTATAAGTCCTTTACATTCTTTGTTATGTTTATTCCTAGGTATTTTATTTTTTTTGTTGCAATCGTGAAGGGGATTATTCTTTTGAGTTCATTCTCAAATGTTTCATTGTTGGCATATAGAAAGGCTATTGACTTCTGTATGTTAATTTTGTATCCTGCGACCTTACTATATTGCTTTATTGTTTCTAGTAGTCTTTTTGTGGATTCTTTGGGGTTTTCGATGTATAGGATCATATCATCTGCAAAAAGTGATACCTTTACTCCTTCTTTTCCGATATGGATGCCTTTTATTTCTTTGTCTTGTCTGATTGCTCTGGCTAGGACCTCTAGTACCACATTAAATAAGAGTGGAGAGAGTGGACAACCCTGTCTTGTTCCTGATTTAAGGGGGAAAGCCTTCAGTTTTGTGCCATTTAGTATGATGTTAGCTGATGGTTTATCATATATGGCCCTTATCATGTTGAGATATTTTCCTTCTATACCCATTTTGTTGAGAGTCTTAAACATAAAATTGTGTTGTATTTTATCGAAAGCCTTTTCTGCATCTATTGATAATATCATGTGGTTCTTGTTCTTTGTTTTGTTGATATGGTGTATTACGTTAACCGTTTTGCGTATGTTGAACCATCCTTGAGATTCTGGGATGAATCCCACTTGATCGTGATGTATTATTTTTTTAATATGTTGTTGTATTCGATTTGCTAGTATTTTGTTTAGTATTTTAGCATCTGTATTCATTAGAGATATTGGTCTGTAGTTTTCTTTTTTTGTGCCATCCTTGCCTGGTTTTGGTATAAGGGTTATGTTTGCCTCATAAAATGTGTTTGGAAGTATTGCTTCTTCTTCAATTTTTTGGAAGACTTTGAGTAGAATAGGAACCAATTCTTCTTTGAAGGTTTGATAAAATTCGCTGGTATAGCCGTCTGGGCCTGGACTTTTATTTTTGGGGAGGTTTTTAATGGTTTTTTCTATTTCTTCTCTACTAATAGGTCTGTTTAGGCTTTCTGCTTCTTCTTGACTCAGTCTAGGCAGGTTGTATTGTTCTAGGAATTTATCCATTTCTTCTAGGTTGTTGAATTTAGTGGCATAAAGTTTTTCATAGTATTCTACAATAATTCTTTGTATATCTACGATGTCCGTGGTGATTTCTCCTCTTTCATTTTGGATTTTGTTTATATGAGTTCTTTCTCTTTTTCCCTTGGTAAGTTTTGCCAAGGGTTTGTCAATTTTGTTGATCTTTTCAAAGAACCAGCTCCTTGTTCTATTAATTTTTTCTATAGTTTTTCTGTTCTCTATTTCATTTATTTCTACTCTGATTTTTATTATCTCCTTTCTTCGCCTGGTTTTGGGTTGTCTTTGTTCTTCATTTTCTAGTTCCTTAAGGTGTGAAGTTAAGTGGTTCACTTGGGCTCTCTCTTGTTTGTTCATATATGCCTGAAGTGATATGAACTTCCCTCTTATCACTGCTTTTGCTGCATCCCATAGATTCTGATATGTCGTATTATCATTTTCATTTGTCTGTATATATCTTTTGATCTCTGCACTTATTTCTTCTTTGACCCATTCATTCTTTAAAAGTATGTTGTTTAGTTTCCACATTTTTGTGGGATTTTTTTCCTCCTTTTTACAGTTGAATTCTAGTTTCAAGGCTTTATGATCAGAAAATATGCTTGGTACAACTTCGATTTTTCTGAATTTGCTGATGTTGTTTTTGTGGCCCAGCATATGGTCAATTCTTGAGAATGATCCATGTACACTGGAGAAAAATGTATATTCAGTCACTTTGGGATGAAATGTCCTGTAGATGTCTATCATATCCAGGTGCTCTAGTGTTTTGTTTAAGGCCACTATGTCTTTGTTGATTCTCTGTTTGGATGACCGATCTAGAGCCGTCAGCGGTGTATTGAGGTCTCCAAGTATGATTGTATTTTTGTCAGTTTTTGTTTTAAGGTCAATAAGTAGCTGTCTTATATATTTTGGTGCTCCTTGGTTTGGTGCATATATATTAAGAATTGTTATGTCTTCTTGATTCAGTGTCCCCTTAGCCATTATGAAATGGCTATTTTTGTCTCTGAGTACTTTTCCTGTCTTGTAGTCAGCATTATCAGATATTAGTATTGCTACGCCTGCTTTTTTTTGGATGTTATTTGCTTGGAGTATTGTTTTCCAGCCTTTCACTTTGAATTTGTTTTTATCCTTGTTACTTAGATGAGTTTCTTGTAGGCAGCATACAGTTGGATTTTCTTTTTTGATCCATTCGGCTACTCTGTGCCTTTTTATTGGTGAGCTTAATCCGTTTACATTTAGTGTAATTATTGACACTTGTAAGTTCCTCATTGCCATTTTATAGATTGCTTTCTGTTAGTTTTGTGCCTTGTTTGATTCTTCTCTTTCGTTTTTCTATCTTTTGTTTTTATTTGGTTGTGTTCCATACATCTTTCCTCTGTTGCTATCTTTTTTAAATCATGTGCTTCTGTGGTGGTTTTTTCAATGGTGGTTACCATTAAGTAATGAAAAGGGTTCCTACCCTGTTCATTGTAGTGCACTATTTTGTGAGTACTTTTGCCCTACATCGCCCTTTGCTACTGTTAATCTTCATCCTCTCCCCCCCTTTCTTATTGTTGTCACAGTTTAAAGTTGGTTTTGTTATGTTCTTCTTGGAGCTTTTACTTGTGGCTTTGTTGTTGTTGTTGTTTTGTTCTTTGTATCTGATTGGAGAACCACCTTTAGTATTTCCTGGAGTGGGGGTTTTCTGGTGATAAATTCTCTCATCTTTTCTGTATCTGTGAATGTTTTTATTTCTCCTTCATATTTGAAGGTTAGCTTTGATGGGTATAGTATTCATGGCTGAAAGTTCCTCTCTTTCAAGACTTAAATATTGGGGTCCACTCTCTTCTAGCTTGTAGAGTTTCTGTTGAGAAATCCGATGATAATCTAATGGGCCTTCCTTTATATGTTGTATTCTTCTTTTCCCTGGCTGCCTTGAGAACTTTTTCTTTGCTGTTGGTTTGTGCCAATTTTATTATGATGTGCCTTGAAGTAGGTTTGTTGGGGTTAAGAAAACTTGGAGTTCTGTTTGCTTCTAGAATTTGAGGTTTTAGTTCTTTCCAGAGGCTTGGGAAGTTCTCATCTATTATTTGTTTGAGTATGTTCTCCATTCCATTTTCTCTCTCTTCTCCCTCTGATATACCTATTATTCTTATGTTATTCTTTTTGATGGAGTCAGATAATTCCTGTAGGGCTATTTCATTTTTTAAAATTTTTGAATCTCTTTCTTCTTCTCTTTGTTGAGCCTCAAGTTGCTTGTCTTCTATTTCGCTGATCCACTCTTCTATTTGGCCTGTTCTATTAGCTAAGCTTGTTACCTCCTTTTTCAGCTCATGAATTGAGTTTTTCATCTCTGTTTGATTTGTTTTTATAGTTTCAATTTCCTTGGAGATTTACTCTTTGTGTTCATCGAGTTGTTTTCTTAGCTCCCTAAATTGCCTTTCTGTGTTTTCTTGTATATCTCTGAGTATTTTTAGAATTTCTATTTTAAATTCTCTGTCATTTAACTCCAAGGTTTCCAATACCTTAAATTTTTTCTCCATAGATTTTTCCTCATCTCTCTGTGTTACCTCTCTTTCTTTTGTATCCATGATATTCGATTTTCTCTTCTTTAATGGCATCTGAGGGTGGTTTTCTTGATAGTATTAATGAGATTTTATAAGGAATAAAAGGATAAAAAAATAAAAATAAAAATAAAAAATTGCGTGTTTTTTTTAAAAAAATTAATCATTAAATAAAGAAAAATAAAATAAGATAAAAATTTGAGGAAAAAAAGGGAATAATTCCTTCCCCTCCTTTTTTCCTCTCCTCTCCTCTCCCCTCTTTTTTGAGAAAATCTTGTGATGAACTGTGAATTATATTGTACTAAATAGAACAAACAATACCTGTAGTGGAGGGCCTGAATTGGGGAGAAGTAATATAGGGGTAAAGGAAAAAGAAAAAAAAGAGAAAAAAAATAAAAGAAAAAAATATTTATATATAAAAAAGGGGGGAGCAATATAGACCCACAAAAAGCAAATTAGGAAAAAATTTGGGTCAAGAATAAAATGTTTTGCTTTTAGGTGTTGGCTGACTCAGAGTTATGATGAGAGGAATAAGAGGGAAACAGGAAAAAGGGGTGGAAAATTATAAAATTACTATTGTATTTAGTGGAACAAGAACTAAATAAAATGGAGAGCCAGGGATGGGAGCACTGCTAATGTGTTAAAAAGGTGAAGTAAAAACCCTCCAAAATGCCACAAACTTAAGTTTGAATCCCAGATAAGATAATTTGTTCGTTATTGAAGTTTGAATGAGAGAAGACGTAAAGGGGAGAGGAAGAGACTAATATAGAGGGAGAAAAGAGAGAGAGAGAAGATGGAGCCACTTAAAGAAGAAAAAAGAAAAAGGAGGAGAGAGAAAGAGAGAGTTAGTGGTTTTGGATTGCAACCCTCAAAGAGAGAAAGGAGGAGGAAAGAAAAGATAATGGGAGATGTAACACTTATGGGTAGTGTAGTTCAAAGAGAGGCGAGAGTAAGACTGAGAGAGAATTAAATGACCAAATTGGAGTAGAAAAAAAATCAAGAATGAAGAAAAGAGACACAGACGAACAAATATAATAAAATGGGATAGGTTATAAAATCTGCAGATTATTCTTGATTTTGAGAGGTTGTCGTCTTGCTTTTTCTTTTCTGTCTTTCTGGTTGGTGACTTTGTACCCCGGGTTCTGCCCCTGTGGCACGCTCTGGAAGAGGTTTGCAGTTGATAATTCTCTATGGCAATGTCATGTATTGGGCTTCAGTCTCGTTGGCAGTCAAGGTTCATTAGTGTATATAGGCTCCAACAGTGAGAGGATCTCTCACTGTGAGAGTGTTCCTGGAGCCTCTCTCCTAGTCTTTCCTTCTACAATTAGAAGCCTGATAATCCAGCTATGGGGTTGCTGCTGCCTCTGCCTGGATAATAAGAGTCTCAAAGAGCTGGCAACTCCCCACTCTATTCCCCCTCAGCACAGGGCTCTGAGTAAGGCTCAGTCAGTCAGACCTGCCAGCATAATCAGGCGTGGCTTCCTCTCACTCAAAGACCTCTGGCTCTGCCCCTCTGTGGGATAACTCGAGTGCCCACTCCTGAGGCGTTCGGAGGAATCTCTAGCCCACTCTCCGTGCGCACCCACCAGGATGTCAGACCAGACAGGTCACACTTTGAGTGAAATCCCTACCCACACGGAAAAGATCGAGCTTTGGAATTGGCTTTCGCTCTATCCTCGTGCGGCTTTCCCAAGGGGCTAGGGCTGCCTGAGATTCCGCTCCTGGCCCGCTCACAGACCTGCTCCTCTGTGGGAAAAACACAGGCGCCCACCTCTGAGGAGTTCGGAGGAATCTCCTGTCCACTCTTCCTGCGTGCGCACTGACCAGATTATGAGGCTCAGGCGGGACGCCTCTCACTCCGAGAAAGTCCTCTGCCCACACGGAAAAGTTACTGGGTTGGAATTGGCTTTCACTCTGTCCCCGTGCGGCTTTCCTAGGGCGCTGGGGCTTCCACTCCTGGCCCGCTCACAGGCCTCTGACTCTGCTCCTCTGAGGGAAAACACGGGCGCCCACCCCTGAGGAGTTCGGAGGAATCTCCTGCCCACTCTGCGTGCGTGCGCAAAGACCAGATTATGAGGCTCAGGTGGGACGCCTCTCGCTCCGCGAAAGCCCTCCTCCCGCACAGAAAAGTTCCGCCATTGGAGTTGGCTCCAGCTCCCTCCCTGTGCCCGGTCCCCTCAGGGCGCTGGGGCTCCTAGGAGATGCTGCTTTTTGCCCACACAGAGGCCTCTGACTTTGCTTCTCTGTGGGTTAGCACGGGCGGCGCCCACCCCTGAAGTGTTCGTAGGAATCTCTTGCCCAGTAACCACGGGCGCACCAACCAGGAGATGCGGAAAATGACTGCCCCACTTGTCTTTCTTTGTCTGGGTTTGGCGCGCGCGTGTTAGCTTGAATTGCCCAGGTTTTTCCACGGCTTGGATCTCTGTGCCACAGCCTGGTTTGGCTGTTTGTACCGCAGCCCTGAACTATTCACTCCCTATGCCCGCCTTAGTTTCTATATTCTCAGTTCTCAGTGAAAGCCATCCTGTTTGGATTAGAGAGGAAGGCGGAGCATTTCTTACTCCTTATTTCCCCCAGAGTTTGACCATATATCTAGCCAATCTTTCGCTCGATCATACCTTCGGGTGTGTTGTGAAGCATCTGAAGACTCCAAGGATAGGTTTTTCTGTTTCTGGTTGAAGAACTTGTTGAGTTTATGGGGAGATTTTCGGTATCACTTCCTACCGCGCCATCACTGTGACGTCATCCTCCACTTATTCTTAAATAAACATTATATTCTACATGTGAGTTAATGTGGAGAACTTTCAGTAATATTTAGGAATTTATAAATTGCTTATTATGAATTGATTATTGTGACTTCTTGATTTCTGATTTTATTCCTTTCTCATTTTTATTATACATATATACACAAATATTTACAGCTGATTTTTGAGAAAGGTACAAAATTAATTCAATTGAGGAAGGATAGCCTTTTAAGCAATTAGATATCCATAGGCAAAAAGGTCAACTTACACATAACCTTATACAAAAATTAGCTCAAAATGAACCACACAATTAAGTCTAAAAATCTAACACTGTAAAACTCTAGAAAATAGCCTGACCAGGCAGTGGCACAGTGGATAGAGCATCAGCCTGGGATGCTGAGGACCCAGGTTTGAAACCCAAGGTCACCAGCTTGAGCATGGGGTCATAGACATGACCTTATGGTCGCTGGCTTGAGCCCAAAGAGCACTGGCTTGAGCCCAAGGTCACTGGTTTGAGAAAGTGGTCACTGATTCAGCTGGAGTCCCCCAGTCAAGGCACATATGAAAAAGCAATCAATAAACAACTAAGGTGCCACAGCAAAGAACTGATGCTTCTTGTCTCTCTGCCTTCCTGTCTGTCTGTCTCTCTTTCTCTTTCTCTCTCTTGTTAAAAAACAAGAACAAAAAAAAAACAACTCTAGACTTGGCAGCAGAAGCACAACCCATAAAAGGAAAAATTGATAAATTGGTTTCATCAAAATTAAAAATGTTTGCTGTGCAGAAGACCAGGTGAACAGGATGAGAGGACAAGATATGGGCTGGAAGAAAACATTGGCAAACGACATATCCAACAAAGGACTAGTATCTCTATTGTATGAAGAACTCTCAAAACTTCATGATACAAAAAAATCTAATTATAAAATGGGCAAAAGACATGAAAATACATTTCACTGAAGATAATATGGAGATGAATAATAAGCATGTGAAAAGGTGTTCAGCATTATTAGCCATTAGAAAAATGAAAATTGGCCCTGGCTGGTTGGCTCAGTGGTAGAGCATCAGCCCAGTGTGTGGATAATGTCCCAGATTTGATTTCTAGTCAGGGCACACAGGAGACATGCCCATCTGCTTCTCTGCCCCTTCCCTCCCACTTTTCTCTCTCTCTCTCTCTCTCTCTCTCTCTCTCTTTTTCTCTCTCTCTCTCTCTCTCTCTCTCTCTCTCCCTTGCCCTCCCAAAGCCATGGTTTGATTGGAGCAACTTGGCCCCAGGCACTGAGGATGGCTCCATGACTTCTGCCTCAGGTGATAAAACTAGCTCAGTTTCTGAGCAATGGAGCAACATCCCAGATGGGCAGAGCATTGCCCAGTAGGTGCTTGCTGTGTGGATCCCAGTTAAGGTGCACGTAAGAATCTGTCTCTGCCTCCCTCCTCTATCTTAATGAAAAAGAAAGAAAAATAAAAAAATTAAAAATGCAAATTAAAACCACACACCTATCAGGATGGCAAAAAAAAAATAGCAAAAACATTTTAAATGGTGACAAGGATTCATGGAAACTAGAGCACTCCTACATTGCTGGAAATGCAAAATGATATGATATTCTGGAAGACAGTTTGCCAGTTTCATATAAAACGGCCATATGACACAGCAATTGTACTGTTGGGCACTTATCACAGAGAAATGAAAAATTACATTCACAGAAAAATTTGTACATGAATAGCAGCTTTGTTTATGAAAGTCAAAAACTGAAAACCACCCAGATGTCTCAACAAATGAATGTTTAAACATTCAGTCATGGAATACTACTCAGCAATAAAAAGGAATGAACTATTAACACACACACACACACACAACAATGGATAACTCCTCAGGGAATTATGCTGAAAAAAAACAATCTCTGGCCCTGGCCGGGTAGCTCACTTGGTTAGTGTTGTCCAATACACCAAGTTTGCAAGTTCAATCCCTGATCAGGGCACATACAAGAATCAACTAATGAATGCATAAATAAGTGGAACAACAAATCAATGTTTCTCTCTCTCTCCTCATCCTTTCTCTCTCTGAAAAATCAATAAAGAAAAAATATTAAACAGCTAATCCCCAAAGAATAGTGTATTTATATAACATTTTTGAAATGACAAAATTTTACAAATGAACATATTTGTAGTTGCCAATGGTTAGGCTACATAAAATCTGAATTACATGTAACATACTATAGTTTTGCAAGATGTTGAAATTAGGGAGAATTGGGTAAAGTATACATAATATCTCTCTGTATTACTTTGTAGAACTGCATCTGAAACTACAATTATCTCAAAATAAGAAGCTTCCTCTTGAAAAATTATCTCTAGATTTTAGTCATCAAAATAATCTACTGGAACTTTTTTTTTTTTTGTATTTTTCTGAAGTGAAAAGTGGGGAGGCAGAGAGACAGACTCCCACATGCACCTGACAGGGATCCACCCAGCATGCCCACCAGGGGCCGATGCTCTGCCCATCTGGGGCTTTGCTCTATTGCAGCCGAAGCCATTCTAGTGCCTGAGGCAGAGGCCATGGAGCCATCCTCAGTGCCCAGGACAACTTTGCTCCAGTGGAGTCTTGGCTGTGGGAGGGGAAGAGAGAGATAGAGAGGAAGGAGAGGGGGAAGGGTGGAGAAGCAGATGGGTGCTTCTCCTGTGTGCCGTGACCAGGAATCAAACCCGAGACTTCCACACGCTGGGCCGATGCTCTGCCTCTGTGGAGCTGACTCTTAACCCCTAAAGAATTCGTGAAGTTAGGACAAGAACCCCAGGTCGCATTAACTTTGCCCAGCCCTGGTTACTGCATTACCATTACACAGCACTTAATTATATGATTTCAATCAAAAGAATTAGAATCACTGGTTGGACTGTGTGTTGCTGAGTCTGGAGCGTGAGGAACAGAAGGGCGAAACTGGCAGCTCCTCCTAAGAGAAGCGTGTGTTTGTAGCCTTAGCCCTGTCTACAGGCAAGTCAATAATTAGAAGACAGAAGAGACCCCTGTCTGCAGATGAACAATAGCCTATTCACAGAAGAAACCAACACAGAAGAAAACAATTGGGTTGGGCTTGTTGTTCACAATGAAAAGTCACCACTAGTTTCAATGACCTGGGCAAGGACACTGGCTGCTGTTCCCCATGGCCACACAGTCATGTGGATGTCAATACTGCAATTCCCTCTTTAGAAGAAGGCCCCTAAAATCAGCATTTCGTCCATCAAGAAACCCAAGGGCAGAGGTAGGAAGCGAATTGCCAACATCTCAGAGTCAGTAGGGGACAAAGCCAGGATTTCAAACCAGACCTCCTAATTCCGAGGCGGTGTTTCTTCCAAACCCAGCTGCAGCGCGGCTGCTCCAGAGTTAGCCTTTAGCCAATAACCATACTGAACACTTCACCTGGCAGGGGCAGCCCTGCCTGATCAAACTGAACATTCTTACCTTTCATCATGTGGATTTTGACTATTAGTTGGAGAGATAAAACCTTTGCTTTCACGTGCAGGAAAAAAATCGTGTTGCATGTGAACGTTTCATTTCACTAATAACATTGTAAATGTTTTCAAGTACACTTGATCCTCACACAATCCTATAAAACAAGTAGGACTGGATTTGTCATGGCCCTTTATTAAAATGAGTAAATGCGGCTCAGGGAACATGACTTGCCAAAGATGACATCGTTTTCTATTAAGACGTGGAGCTGGAACAAAACACATTCTCTGTCCCCAGGGGTTTTTCTTTTACACTTTTTTTTTCCTATTTTATTTTCTTTGACATGTAAAAGGATAGGTATTCCTGTCAAGCACTCAGTTTAAGGACCTGAACCTTCCCACTGATATCGAAGCCCCTGTGATCTCCTCCCCAAGGGTCACTGTGCTTCTCAACCTCAGGGGTCATCATTCCCTCAGCACACAGTGGGAAGGGCGCCCCCTGGGGGTGTGCAGCTGGCAGCCCCGCCCCTACGTCTTCTCTTCCTTGGGTCCTGAGCTGCGTTCATTCTTATCTCACGGTTCTTGATATTTCATTATAGATCTGTATTGCTCTAAAAATGTTCAAACAAATAAAATAGAAACTCCTAGAAACAGAACAGACTGACAGGTGTCAGAGAAAGGTGGGTTGGGAGGCTAGGTGAAAAAGGTAAGGGGATTAAGAATTACAAATGGGTAGTTATAGAATAGTCAGAGATGTAAATTACAGCATAGGGAATAGTCAATAATATTTTAATAACTCTATAGGGTGCCAGGTGGGTACTTGAAACACCATGGGGACCACTCTGTAAAATATATAATTTTCTAACCACTATGCTGTTCATCTGAAACTAATATAGAATAATATAGAATGTAACCTGTAATTGAAACCTAATATATATATATATATATATATATATATATATATATATATATATATATCTCCTTGCCCAGGTCATTGAAACTAGTGGTGACTTTTCATTGTGAACAAGCCCAACCCAATATATATATATTGTTGAATTTTGCCTGTTCTTTTGTATTTTTTAATGGGCTCAAATTGTTCATAGTCATCTACAACTTGTTCTTTCACTCCATGTTTTCAGTGTGAGCTGAATCTGTGTCAATGTGAGTAGCGTTACTTCATTCATTTTTCACTGCCATATAGTATTCCACAATATGACTGTCACAATGTATTTGTCTGGTCTCTCGCTGTTGAACCTTTGGGTCACTTCCAGACTGGGGCTATCACGTGTTAATGTCCATTGCAGCTATGAATATTCTTGTACACATCTCCTGATCCACACAAGAGCAAGAGTTTCTCTCAGATATAAAAGTAGGAGGGTCACTGCTGACTTACAAGATTTATTTACATTTCCAGATAATCCCAAAATCTTTTCCAGGATTTTGTACAAATTTATACTTTAATCATGAGTGTATAAGAATCCCTGCTTCATCCACATTCTCAGCAATCTTTGGTATTATACATCTTATTATTTTGCCACTATAATGGCTATAAAACAGTGCCTCATTGTGGTTCTAGTTTGTATTTCTTTGATTACTAAGGAAGTTGAGCATCTTTTCAGAATTTATTGATCACTCCTGTTTTTCCGTTTAATGCCTGGTTGTGTCACCAGCCTGTTTTCCTGTTGGGTTACTTGCCTTTTTCTTGATCTTTTAAAAGGAATTGTTGTATTTTAGGCAACATTTCCTTGTTGGTCATATATGTTGCAAACTTCTCCTCTCAGGCTAGGTCTTGTGTGTTACTCTGTTCTGGGTCTCTTGATAAACAGACCTTAATTGTGATACAAGCATGTTGATCAGTCTTTTCTTTTATGAGTTCATATTTTAATCTATAATATGATATAAGATATCTAAATATAACACTGGGAGTAATCCATGAATTATAATTTTTTTACTACTGCATTTATGAGTCTGGTTATTACTTTTACATCTATTTTTATTAATAAAATTAGTCTGCAATTTCTCTATCTCCTACTCTTTGGTTTTGATATAAAAATCATAACGTTTTTATAAAATGAATTAGACAATATTTGAAAGACTGGAATTATATCTTCCTTGTATGTTTGCTAGATCTCAACAAAAAAAACTCTCTGGCCTGGTGCTTTCTTTGTGAAAAGATACGTAACCACTGAATCAGTGTCTTCTATAATTATATTTTTTAAATGTTTGTAATAATTCAGGTTTTTAAAACCTTTTTAAGTCAACTAAATATTTTTGTAGGAATTTGTCCATTTTGTTTTTAAATTTATTGGCATAAAGGTGTTTTTACTTTTATTTTTTAAAACTCTGCTATACCTGTACTTAATCATTTTTTCATTTCTTACTGTTTTTCTGTGACCTTTCTCTTTTTGATATAAATCATGATGGTCTTTGACCATTTCCTAGTACTTCAAAGAGTCAGTTTCTGACTTCCTAATTCCCTTTATTGTATCTTAATTTTATTATTTTCTCTTGCCTTTATTATTTTCTTTTACTTTATTTATATGTCTTTTCCTGTGCTTTTCCTAATTTCTAAGGTGACCTGTTTAGGTCAATATTTTTTAAATTACTTATTAAATAATACAAATATTTAAGGCTATACATTTCCCATAAGGTTTTTCTTGTTCCACATCAAATGTTTCTCACTCCCATTGTGATTTCTTCTTTGATAAATAAACTATAGTTATTTTAAATTTTCTAAATATAGGGGGTTATCTTATTGTTTTATTCTCTATTGATTTCTAACAATTGTCTTGAGGTAAAAAAAAAAATGACCTTTCTTAAATTCTTGCTCTATCACCCAGAATATAGACAGTTTTATAAACAATCCATGCACTTGAGAATAATTTATGTACACCTACTCATATGATTTTTATTTTTCATTTTATTAACATGGCATACCACATCTATTGATTTGCAAATGTTGAACCATTCTTGCATCTCAGGGATATCACTTGGGGTGTGCTGTTGAGTTTGGCTTACTAGTACTTTGTTGAGGATTTTTACATCTTTATTCACCAGGGATACTGGACAGCTATTGCCTTTTCTTTGAGTGTCCTTGCCTGGTTTTGGTAACATGGTAATGCTGGTTTCTTAAAATGAGTCTGGGCCCTGGCCGGTTGGCTCAGCAGTAGAGCGTCGGCCTGGCGTGCGGGGGACCCGGGTTCAATTCCCGGCCAGGGCACATAGGAGAAGCGCCCATTTGCTTCTCCACCCCCCCTCCTTCCTCTCTGTCTCTCTCTTCCCTTCCCGCAGCCGAGGCTCCATTGGAGCAAAGATGGTCCAGGCGCTGGGCATGGCTCCTTGGCCTCTGCTCCAGGCGCTAGAGTGGCTCTGGTCGTGGCAGAGCGACCCCCAGAGGGGCAGAGCATCAACCCCTGGTGGGCGTGCCGGGTGGATCCCGGTCGGGCGCATGCGGGAGTCTGTCTGACTGTCTCTCCCCGTTTCCAGCTTCAGAAAAATATAAATAAATAAATAAATAAATAAATAAATAAATAAATAAATAAATAAAATGAGTCTGGAAGGGCTTCCTCCTTCTCAATTTTTTTGATGAACTAAAAGATTTGGTGTTAACTCTTTAAATGTTTTTGGTAGAATTCACCAGGGACACCGCCTGGCTCACAATTCAGTACTTCCATGGGGCTAGAGAGCAATGAGTCTCTCCCAGCTCCCACAGAGGCACTGTTGTCCATAGATAAATGCCAAATCATAGTTGGGGGGCGGGCAGGGCGGAAATGTGGAAGATCTTACTCTACCATGATGCTGACGTCACGCACATGATTTATTTTTAAAACATCTTAATTCTTCTAAATGGTGTTTCCTATTTTTGCTATTATAAACAGCTCTTCAGTGAACACTTTGCATTTACAACTTTGTTTACTTGTTCTATTACTTCCTGCATATAAATGTCTAGATGTAGTATTGCTAAGTCAATTTTCTAATTTTCTTTCTTTTTAATGAATTTTTTATTAATTGATTTTAGAGAGAAAGAGAAGAAGGGGAGATGAAGAGCGAGGGAAGCCTTAGTTTGTCGTTCCACTTAGGTGTACACTCACTGGTTGCCTTCCATATGTACCCAGACTAGGGATCGAACCCACAACCTTGGCACTTCGGGAGGATGCTTTACTGACCTAACCAGCTGGGAGTCAATTTTCTAATTTTCAGGACTCCTAATGGTTTAGAATCTTCTTGCTCATTTGAATTTCTGAAAGATTATTGAATGTATTCTTTTGACACAGTCACCCCTACCCTGTGGTCAATAAATCCAAATATTACCCCAAGCTATACTGTGCCAGAGAATATTTAGCCAGGTGTAGGACAGAAAAAGAACAAGCCAACTTTCCTGAGTCCTTTGGGATGTGTGCATAAGGGTCTTGTCCTACAAGAAAAAAACAAAACAAAGACACAGCAAGAAGTCAAAGAACATGCTGGAAGGCTATAATCTGTTATTCTTTGGTTTCAGCATTTCTGATGTTTATTATGTCATTTGCAAATGTTGGTCCAGGTTATTCCACTCAGATAACACATATTTCTCTTCTCCAGAGATGTTAGGCTTTTATGTCTTCCTTCTGAATGTTCTTTAAAATGTTGTCTCTGGAGAAAAGAATTAAAAACAAGGAAGAATTTCTGGCAGAACAGTATGATCTGCACACCATTAAATGTGCTCTGTCTTTCCTCCAATTTCTCCCCTAGTTAATAATTCTTCAGAAGAAAAAAAATTACTGATAGAATTATTTTCCCTGTGTAGTTTAATTTGGAAACATTCTTGGACCAACGTCGAAACTCATTTAGGGCAAGTGAGGAAGGTAAAGCCGACCTGGACCAAATTTCAAGCAATCATTCATGGTTGGTTCTGTCAGAGGAACTGGTCATCGGAAGACAGGGCTGTGGCAGCGGGAGTCACCAAGAGAGAAAGGCTTTAATGCAACACCCTTTACCTCCCTGAGTGGTCCCTGAGCAGCTGGTTAGAGAAGTGGGGGGTGGGGGTTCTATCAGTGGGGTGGCATCCTATAAAGATCACCAAACCAGGAGTCTAACGGCTTTGGTTTATGGTTTGGGACCCAACTATTCCAACAGTCAACTTGGAACACATTATCACTCAGAAACAGAACATATTGGTCAAAAGCCCAAGTTTTTGAGTCAAGCAAAGGAAAAAATAGAAGGCCTTGTCCCAAAACTTAAGGAGCCTTGATACTGGAATTTTTTAGGGTCTAAACATAAAACATTAATTGTCAGAAAGCTTCTGCCAGTCAAGAGAAAGACTGCCTTGGCCTTTGACTCATGGCTCTGGTGTTTAGGAGGGCTCTGATCTTCTCTAAGTTACTTAACTTCTGTCAGCCTAGGTGTTCTCCCCTTTACAATGGGGACAATGATGCCTATGCCACAGGTCTGCTGTGAGGGGTCAACGTATAAAGCGCTCAGCAGAATGTTTGACATGGAATGTTACAGCAATGACTACACGTTATGATGATCTTTTCTGACTCACAATTGACTCATCTATGAAATAAGATGCTTCTTGATGGTTACTATAGTTTCCTCTAACTCAATTCCAATTCAAATATCTTACATTTGAAATACTGTGCAAGCACAAAATCTGCTTCCCCACTTAAGATTTAGTCATAATCTTTTAACTGTTTTCTATTTTTATTAATTTTAATTTATTGTGTTAACATGGATTCAAGTGTCCCACTTAGTTTTTTAAAAAATATAAAAATATATTTTTTAAAAAATATAAAAATATATTTTTAAAAAAATATATAAAAATATATTTTTTTTAAATATATATATTTTTTAATATATATATATTTTTCACTTATAAACTGTTTTTGTTTTTTTGGCAGAGACAGAGGAGGGAACAGATAAGGACAGAGATGAGAAGCATTAATTTTTTGTTGTGGCACTTTAGTTGTTCATCAATTGCTTTGTCATATGTGCTTTGCCTGGGGGGCTACAGCAGAGTGAGTGACCCTTGCTCAAGCCAGCGACCATGGGGTCATGTTTATTATCCCAGTTAGCAACCCCACACTCAAGCTGGTGAGCCCACACTCAAGCCAGTGACCTCGGTGTTTCAAACCTGGGCCTTCCATGTCCCAGTTCAATGCTCTATCCACTGCACCACCACCTGGTCAGGCTATAAACCATTCTCAAATAGATTATTATGGTTAAACGCCCATCACTATGACTAACAACTGAGCCCCTCAACTTCCACTTAACCCGATGAGGCACAGAACATACAGAAAAATATATAACAATAACTACCACCCACACAAAATCTCTAACAATTTGTTGTATTATGCACATACACATAAGTACATACCTGCACACGCACACACACACACACACTCACTCACTTATGCAAACATATAGTTTATACACAGTTGGAATGATACAGACTATATAGTTTTGTATTATAAATTTTCACTTAAACATAAAATAGGATATATCCTAAATCGGCATACACAACCTTTCCACATGGCCATATCTGCAATAACATGATCCATTTCAAGGAATTGTTGGTCAGTTCTAACAAAGTAGAATATGCATGGACTAATTCATGTTATAACTCTGTACTTTTCTCCAGCAGGTTTTATTAAAGCAGAATGCATTTGTACAAATAAGTTAGTCTTAAAAACTCTTGTCTGTAATAAAAAATAGCCATAAATCTGAGATCTATATTTTTTTCTGCCTTTCTTAAAAGGGCATCAAGCAAGTTATATAGTCCCCCCTAATTTATGATAATGACCCTAGCATAAAAGTTTAGGCAGGCCCTGGCCAGTTGGCTCAGTGGTAGAGCATCGGCCTGATGTGCAGGAGTCCCAGGTTCGATTCTCAGCCGGGGCACACAGGAGAAGCGCTCATCTGCTTCTCCACCCCTCCCCCTTTCCTTCCTCTCTGTCTCTCTCTCTTCCCCTCCCGCAGCCAAGGCTCCATGGAGCAAAGTTAGCCCGGGCGCTGAGGATGGTTCTATGGCCTCTGCCTCAGGCGCTAGAATGGCTCTGGTTGCGACAGAGCAACACCCCAGATGGGCAGAGCTTCGCCCCCTGGTGGGCATGCCAGGTGGATCCCAGTCGAGCACATGCGGGAGTCTGTCTGACTGCCTCCCTGTTTCCAACTTCAGAAAAATACTAAGAAAAAGAAAAGTTTAGGCATATTTTATAACAACTTTACAAAAAAATTTATTGAAAAAATTTTTAGAAAGTTAGCTGGCCTAATAGAAATAAAATGTCCTTGATAAAGCATGATATTTTGAAAATTCAGAATAATCATTTTTATAATTTAATTTTTCCTACTATAAAAGTAATACATGCTTCTTAGAGATAATTTGAATAAAGTTAGCAAATAGTGTTACCACATCAATATTCCCTTTCTAACATTTTGCTGATGTCCATTTTTTCCATCTAAATTATTAAAAGGTTATAATCACATATCTTGAGCTTTTAATTATGAAACAAAAGATACATATCATTGTAAAACATCATTTTAAGCACATAATATCTCTCATATTACTATACCATAATTTAACCATTTAGCTATTATTCAATAACCTAACATTCCCAGATTTTTTAGTGAAATTGAATAGATATGCACAGTAAGCTATTCATGACTTAGGCTTATATCCTGCCATGATCAATTTGATGGTCTTTGCCAGATTAATCTGGCTAGCTATGGTCCCCAGTTATTCAATCAAATACTAATTAATCCGGCCCTGACCAGTTGGCCCAGTGGTAGTCAGCCTGATGTGCAGGAGTCCCAGGTCGATTCCCGGCCAGGGCACACAGGAGAGGCACCCATCTGCTTCTACACCCCTCCCCCTCTCCTTCCTCTCTGTCTCTCTCTTCCCCTCCCACAGCCAAGGCTCCATGGGAGCAAAGTTGGCCTGGGCACTGAGGATGGCTCCATGGCCTCTGCCTCAGGAGCTAGAATGGCTCTGGTTGCAACAGAGCGGCACCCCAGATGGGCGGAGCATCGCCCCCTGGGGGGCATGCCAGGTGGATCCCTGTCGGGCACATGCAGGAGTATGTCTGACTGCCTCCCTGTTTCCAACTTCAGAAAAATACAAAAGGAAAAAAAATACTAACTAACCCAGGTGTTGTTGTGATGGTATTTTGTAGATGTGACTAAAGTCACAATCGGTTGACTTAATGAAGGGGTTGGCTAAGAGAGCCATGAATGCTACATATTTTAAAATGTAATTCCGTGAGAGTGATACAACGACCCCTTATGCATTATCCAATAAAAATTTGGTGTTGTGAGAGAAGACAAGATGGCGCTGGAGTAGGCGGACGTACCAACATCCACCTCCCAGAACCAAAGTGGATTACAAACTAATTTTAACAACTATCATCTGGAAAAACCAACTTTGGACTAAACTAAGAGGACTCTTCAACCAAAGAACACTGAAGAAGCCACACCGAGACTGGTATGAAAAGCAGAAACGTGGAGAGGGCTGCCCAGCTCCCCAGAGCAAATGGCAGCCGGGAGAGACTCTCTTGGCGGGAAGTGAGTTTACCAGAGAGGGGAGGGTCCTAAGCCCCAGGAACAAAGACCCAGCCTGCAGCCCCAGAGCCCAGAAAAGGCATAAGGACAGTATTTAGCTGGAAACGAGTCAGGATACTGTTTGTGAGAAAGAGTCTGGTTTCTCAGACCCAGGATTCTTCTTAAAGGGACTGCGCAGAACACCTCTCTCACAACCACTCACCCGGGGTTCCAGGGGATAGGGAGAGAGGACCGGAGTAGCAGGAAGAGAATGTAATATAGGAGGCACAGAAAGAAACATTTTGGGAGACAACCACCCTAACCCCTGGGTCGAGTCACTCCCCAAATCTGAAGTAATATTTCCCCCTGGAAACAGCAATACCAGCAAAGGGAAGCAGGACACCAGCCAAATAAACTCCCCCATGGCACTAAGAGCAGAGTTGCTTAGAAGGAGGGAGCTTTTGGGGCTACAGTAGTGAGTCTTAGGGTCTGAGCTGCAGCACCCACACCCCACACGGCTGAGGGCTCGCTGGAGGGTGGGTGGCAGCAGTGGCAGCGGGACACGGAGGCGTGGTTCTGTCTGCAGGGGTGGAAGCTGGTGGCCACCACTGGGCTCACGTGTGAGCTCAGTCTTGCCCAGCTGGGGAGGAGTAGGCATGCAAAAGCGGTCAAGCCCAGCTGCCAGCAGCCTGTAATCCAGCCTGCAGGAGAAGGGCGGAAACCCTGAAAGGGATAGAGACCAGCCCTTGAGCAAGGGCGCAGGAGCACAGCCTTGCCCCACCATGGAACCAAGGCTTGTGGCCTGACTTTGGAGCTGGCTCCTCCCATGAGGGTGGAGCCAAAAGCCCAGAACAGGCAGAGTTCTGCTACTGAGCTGAGCGTGGGCACACAGTCCTACCCAGCCAGTAGAGCCAAGGCTAGCAGCCGTTCCCCGAGCGGGCTCCTCCGGCAAGTGTTGGGAGAAAGCCCGGAAACAGGCAGAGACCTGCAGCTGAGCAAAGGTGTTCACCAGTGCCCTCAGGACCGAGCATAACGCCATCCACGGGGGCGGGGCAAAGGCCAAGGCCACCAACACTTGTGCACCCGAGCACGTAATCACAGCCACTCCCCTCCCGTGAAGGAGAGGTGAAAACCACAGCAACAGCCCCAGTGGGAAGGCACCAGCAATGCCCAAACCCAAAACCCTAGGCAGCAACAGAAGAGGGGGTGGCGGGCCTGCAGACAGACCATACCTAGATAACAGAAGCCACACCCAGTAGACTCCAGAGACCAAAACCTTCCTTTACACAGAGAAAATGCGAAGGCAGAGAAATACAACACAAATGAACCAAGAGAAATCCCCAGAAAAGGACCTAAATGAATCAGATATAACCAAATTACCAGATGCAGAGTTTAAAATAACAATTGTCAGGATGCTCAAAGATATGAGAACAACAATAGATGGTCATTACAAAAACCTAAATAAAGAGATAGCAAATATAAAAAAGGACATTGAAATAATAAAAAATAATCAGTCAGAAATGACAGATACAATATCTAAAATAAAGAACACAATTGAAGGAATTAAAAGCAAGATGGATGAAGCAGAGAATCAAATCAGCGAATTAGAGGCCACGATAAATAAAGGCACGGAAGCAGAGCAGAAAAGAGAAAAGAAACTCAAAAAGTCTGAGGAAACTCTTAGAGAGCTCTGTGACAACATGAAGAGAAATAACATCCGCATCATAAGGGTTCCTGAAGAAGAGAAAGAACAAGGGATAGAGACTTTGTTCAAACATATCATACCTGAAAACTTCCTTCAATTAAGGCAGGAAAACATCTCACATGTTCAGGAAGCACAAAGAACTCCATTAAGGAGAAACCCAAAGAAATCAACACCAAGACACATCATAATTAAAATATCAAAGCTAAGTGATAAAGAGAAGATATTAAAAGCTGCTAGAGAAAAAAAGACTATCTCCTACAAAGGAGCCCCCATAAGGATGACTTCTGACTTCTCAACAGAAACACTTGAGGCCAGAAGGGAATGGCAAGAAATATTCAAAGTAATGCAGAACAAGAACCTACAACCAAGACTACTTTATCCAGCAAGCCTATCATTTAAAATTGAAGGAGAAATAAAAAGCTTTACAGACAAAAAAAAAACTCAAGGAATTCACTACAACCAAACCAAGGCTGCAAGAAATGCTAAGGGACCTGTTGTAAACAGATCAAAGAAGAAAATAATATAGCAAAAGGGGAATACGGTTTTAAAGAATAAAATGGCAGTAAACAATTACATATCAATAATAACCTTAAATGTAAATGGATTAAATGATCTGATCAAAAGACATAGGATAGCTGCGTGGATAAGAAAACAGGACCCATAAATATGCTATCTAAAAGAGACACACCTTAAATCAAAAGATGGACATAGACTGAAGATAAAAGGATGGAAAAAAATATTTTATGCAAATGGAAATGAAAAAAAAGCTGGGGTAGCAATACTTATATCAGACAAAATGGATTTTAAAACAAAGACTATAGTTAGAGATAAAGAAGGTCACTACATAATGATAAAGGGAGCAATCCAAAAGGAAGATATAACCATTATAAATATCTACGCACCTAATATAGGAGCACCTAAATATATAAAGCAGACTATGATGGATTTAAAGGGCGAGATCAATAGCAATACTATAATAGTAGGGGATTTCAATACCCCATTAACATCATTAGATAGATCCTCAAGAAAGAAAATTAACAAAGAAACAGCAGACTTAAAGGACATATTAGATTAACTCGATTTAATAGATATCTTCAGAACCTTTCACCCTAAAACAGTAGAATATACATTCTTTTCAAGTGCTCATGGTACATTCTCTAGAATAAGCCACATGTTAGGGCACAAAAGCAGTCTCAACAAATTTAAGAAGATTGAAATCATATCAAGCACTTTCTCTGATCACAATGGCATTAAACTAGAAATCAACCATAACAGAAAAACTGAAAAATACTCAAACACTTGGAAACTCAATAGCATGTTACTAAATAACGAATGGGTAAACAGTGAGATGAAAGAAGAAATTTAAAAATTCCTAGAAACAAACGATAATGAGCATACATCAACTCAAAATTTATAGGACACAGAAAAAGCAGTCCTGAGAGGGAAGTTTATAGCATTACAGGCATACCTCAAGAAGCTAGAAAAAGCTCAAATAAACTTAACCCTGCATCTAAAAGAACTAGAAAAAGAACAGCAAGTAAAGCCCAGAGCTAGTAGAAGGAAGGAAATAATAAAGATCAGAGCAGAAATAAATGACATAGAGGCTAAAGAAACAATACAGAGGATCAATGAAACTAGGAGCTGGTTCGTTGAAAAGGTAAACAAGATCGATGAACCTTTAACTAGACTCACCAAGAAAAAGAGAGAGAGGGCTCAAATAAATAAAATTAGAAATGAGAGTGGAGAAATAACAACTGACACAATAGAAATACAAAATATTGTAAGAAAATACTATGAAGAACTGTATGCCAAAAAACTAGACAACCTAGATGAAATGGACAAATTCCTTGAAACATACAATCTTCCAAAAATCAGTCTGGAAGAATCAGAAAACCTAAACAGACCAATTACAACAAATGAGATTGAAACAGCTATCAAAAAACTCCCAAAAAAAGGAAAGTCCTGGGCCTGATGGCTTCACAAGTGAATTCTACCAAATATTCAAAGGAGAACTAACTCCTATCCTTCTCAAGCTATTTCAAAAAATTCAAGAGGAAGGAAGAATTCCAGTGCCTTTTATGAGGCGAGCATAATTCTGATTCCAAAACCAGGCAAAGACAACACAAAAAAAGAAAATTATAGGCCAATATCCCTGATGAACTTAGATGCAAAAATCCTCAACAAAATATCAGCAAACCGGATCCAGCAATATATGAAAAAAATCATACACCATGATCAAGTGGGATTTATTCTTGGGAGGCAAGGCTGGTACAATATTGGTAAATCAATCAATGTGATTCATCACATAAACAAAAGGAAGGAGAAAAACCACATGATAATTTCAATAGATGCAGAAAAAGCATTTGATAAAATCCAGCACCCTTTCATGATCAAAACTTTCAGCAAAGTGAGAATACAGGGAACATACCTCAACATGATAAAGGCCATCTATGACAAACCAACAGCCAATATCATACTCAAGGGCAAAAATTAAAAGCAATCCCCTTAAGATCAGGAACAAGGCAGGGGTGCCCCTTTCACCACTCTTATTCAACATAGTTCTGGAAGTCCTAGCCACAGACAAGAAAAAGAAATAAAAGGCATCCAAATTGGAAAAGAAGAAGTAAAACTATCATTATTTGCAGATGATATGATATTGTATATAGAAAACCCTAAAGTCTCAGTCAAAAAACTACTAGACCTGATAAATGAATTCGGCAAGGTGGCAGGATATAAAATTAATACTCAGAAATCAGAGGCATTTTTATACACTAACAATGAACAGTCAGAAAGAGTAATTAAGGAAGCAATCCCCTTTACCATTGCAACCAAAAAAAATAAAGTACCTAGGAATAAATTTAACCAGGGAGATTAAAGACTTATACTTGGTCCTGGCCAGGGCACACAGGAGAAGCGCCCATTTGCTTCTCCACCCCTCCGCCGCGCTTTCCTCTCTGTCTCTCTCGTCCCCTCCCGCAGCCAAGGCTCCATGGGAGCAAAGATGGCCCGGGCGCTGGGGATGGCTCCTTGGCCTCTGCCCCAGGCGCTAGAGTGGCTCTGGTGGCAACATGGCGACGCCCAGGATGGGCAGAGCATCGCCCCCTGGTGGGCAGAGCGTCGCCCCTGGTGGGCGTGCCGGGTGGATCCCGGTCGGGCGCATGCGGGAGTCTGTCTGACTGTCTCTCCCTATTTCCAGCTTCAGAAAAATGAAAAGAAAAAAAAAATAAAATAAAAATAAAAATAAAAAAAAAGACTTATACTTGGAAAATTATAAAACATTGATAAAATAAATCAGGGAAGATACAAACAAGTGGAGGCATATTCCGTGCCTATGGTTAGGAAGAATAAACATCATTAAAATGTCTATATTACCCAAAGCAATTTATAAATTCAATGCAATATTGATTAAAATACCAATGACTTTCTTCAAAGATATAGTACACATATTCCAAAAATTTATATGGAACCAAAAGAGAACACAAATAGCCTCAGCAATCTTGAAAAGGAAGAATGAAGCGGGAGGTATCACACTTCCGGATATCAAGTTGTATTATAAGGCCATTGTACTCAAAACAGCCTGGTACTGGCATAAGGACAGGCATATAGATCAATGGAACTGAACTGAGAACCCAGAAATAAACCCACACTTTTATGAACAACTGATATGTGACAAAGGAGGTAAGAGCATACATTGGAGTAAAGACAGCCTCTTCAACAAATGGTGTTGGGAAAATTGGACAGCTACCTGCAAAAAAATGAAACTAGACCATCAACTTACACCATTCACAAAAATAAACTCAAAATGGATAAAAGACTTAAATGTAAGCCGTAAAACCATAAGCATCTTAGAAGAAAACATAGGCAGTAAGCTCTCTGACATCTCTCACAGCAATATATTGTATTTGCCGATTTGTCTCCACAGGCAAGTGAAATAAAAGACAGAATAAAAAAATGGGACTTTATCAAACTAAAAAGCTTCTGCACAGCTAAAGACAATAATAACAGAATAAAAAGACAAACTACACAATGGGAGAATATATTTAACAATGCGTATGATAAGGGGTTAATAACCAAAATTTATAAAGAACTTGTAAAACTTAATACCAGGAAGAAAAACAATCCAATCCAAAAATAGGCAAAAGAAATGAATAGACACTTCTCCAGAGAGGACACACAGATAGCCAATAGGCATATGAAAAAATGCTCATCATCACTAATGATTAGAGAAATGCAAATTTAAACCACAATGAGATATCACCTCACACCAGTCAGAATGGCACTCATCAATAAAACAACACAGAATAAGTGCTGGCGAGGATGTGGAGAAAAGGGAACCCTCCTGCACTGCTGGTGGGAATTCAGACTGGTGCAGCCACTGTGGAAAACAGTATGGAGATTCCTCAAGAAATTAAAAATCAAACTGCTTTTTGACCCAGCTATACCTGTTAGGAATATACCCCAAGAACACCATAGCACTGTTTGAAAAGAAGAAATGCCCCCCCATGTTTATGGCAGCATTGTTCACAATAGCAAAGATCTGGAAACAACCCAAGTGTCCATCAAAGGACGAGTGAATTAAAAAGCTTTGTTATATATATACTATGAAATACTACTCAGCCATAAGAAATGATGACATCGGATCTTGTACAACAACATGGATGGACCTTGATAACATTATACTGAGCAGATGGGTGCTTTTCCTGTGTGCCCTGGCTGGGAATCGAAGCCAGGACTCTTGTACACCAGGCCGATGCTCTACCACTGAGCCAACCAGCCAGAGCCTAGAAATGCCCTTGTTGATCAAGCTACCCAAAAGAAAATTATTTGGAGCAACCATGACAGATCGAGCAATTCAGTCTCATACTATTCATCACCAGAACTCTGCAGCCCTGTGTAAACAGTTTCAACTTTTTGGGGAAGCAGCACGACAGATTAGGAAATCCTGTCCAAGGGGTCCTATATTACAATCTGCCCCTTCATTTGGAGTTAAGCCTCAAGGACTCATACCAGGACAACTTTGGCAAATGGATGTTACTCATATACCTTCATTTGGCAAATAGTCCTATGTCCACATTACAGTGGATACATATTCTGGATTTATAGTAACCTCTGTCAGAATAGGAGAGGCTGCTAAGCATGTTATAGCTCATTGTTTGTATGCATTGTTCTATTATTGGATTTCCTAAACTGGTTAAACTGACAATGCTCCTGCATATGGAACAAAAGCATTTACTGTATTTTGTCATTCTTACAATCTTTAAAGTCAAAGCATTATTAAAGTGTACCCAGCAAATATTTTAAGGTCAATTAAAAAAAAATTTTAAAGGGGGGAGTCATATCCTGGAACTCCTACGGGTCTACCATATCATGTTTTTTACTTAAAAAAAAAATTACATTTCTTTTGAATGCTGATGAACAGGAGACACCAAATCTTTTTCTCCTGCAAACTACTATTTTCTTTATTTGATCCAGCTAATAACACTGTTTTGTCTTTTTCCAAATAGCTCCAGATATATGGAAAAGATTTATATAGGTGGATGGGGATCCTCAAACCCCTCAGCAGCGAGATCTTCTGAGCATGGCCTTTAAGATACCAAGAGGCAGAAAAAGCCCAATAGAGATCAGGGAAACTACCAGCTTTTAAGATACACCCTTAAAGGCTCCAACACCCCAAAGGGGTCTCATAGGAGGCCATCTGGGTCCTGCTTCAATAGTGGAAAGGAAGGTCATTGAGCTAAAGCCTGCCAGGCTTACACGCCTCTGCTGTGAGGGAACAGGGACACTGGAAGGTAGGCTTCTCCCTCGCTCCTCTAAGGGAGAGTTCAGTCTCTTCCAGCCCTGCTCCAGCCACCTATGACCTAACCTTGCCCAGAATGCTGGGGTTTGCCACTGAAGGCTGAAGGTGCCCAGGGCCGTCGGCCCCATCTACAACACTGTGGACGAGCCTAGGGTATTTCTTCCAAGAAGCAGGTAAACTGATCTCATTTGCACAAGGGCCACTTAACTATGTTTTGCCTGAATAGTCAGGTTTTTTATTCTTCCCTCGAAGATCTCTGTTGTGGGTGTTGATAGTCCTATTTTCTGCTGCTGTGTTTAATATATAGTGTTTCCTTTATTCCTCCTACCTCAATGTCCCACTCATATTTCAGGCTGGGACCTACTCCTAATTCAGAGCTCTCTTTCCCCCTTTTGCCAACTTCTATTATGAATCTACCTTTTCCACCCAGCTTAGTGTATCCCAAGGTTCTCTTTACCAAGCCACAGTCGCAGAGCTCCAGGGAAAAGCAACCTGGTCTCATCTCTCTAGGCAGAGGAGAACAGAAGCTCCATATCCACACATGCTGCAGATGGCTTTTCCAGTTTACCTGAATCATTACCAGCTAGTAGCAGTGGTCATTGGGACTTGGACGTGAGCTGCAAAGTATAGAATTGTGACAATTCCAGTGCCATGCGAACTTTTCCTGGATGTGGACTTTTCCTGGACTCCCGCTCCTTGTGACAGCTCCTAACAGACTGAACTGGGGTTGGGTTGCATTTTTCAGGGATTTCGCATGGTGTTGGGGCCAACTTGGACTTGGTGAACATGTTAAGGACACTACTCTTTTATGGATTCTTACTGTATTGGCCAAGAGTTTGCTTAAAGGCTTTAATCACTGTAAAAAAAAATAGAAGACTGGATAAAGAAGATGGGGCACATATACACCATGGTATACTATTCAGCCATAAGAAATGATGACATTGGATCACTTACAACAAAATGATGGGATCTTGACAACATTATACAGAGTGAAATAAGTAAATCAGAAAAAAACAACAACTGCAGTATTCCATACATTGGTGGGAAATAAAAACGAGACTAAGAAACATGGACAAGAGTGTGGTGGTTACGAGGGGTGGGGGGAGGGAAGGAGGGAGAGGGGTAGGGGTGGGGGAGGGGCACAAAGAAAACTAGATAGAAAGTGATGGAGGAGAATCTGACTTTGGGTTATGAGTATACAACAGAATTGAATGACAAGATAACCTGGACATGCTTTCTTTGAATATATGTACCCTGATTTATTGATGTCACCCCATTAAAATAAAAATGTATTTATTAAAAAAAACAAAAAAACTTCATATAAATAAAGTTAAAATAGCTTAATAACTTTATAAAGCTTTTATATTGAAAGGACATTTTAGATATATTAGGTTAAATAAAATATATTATTTAAAATTTTAAAAAAATTGGTGTTGTCCCAGAGGACAGCTGTGATTGGATCCAGCCACCCACAACCATGAACATGAGCAGTAGGAAATGAATGGATTGTAATACATGAGAATGTTTTATATTTTTAACGTTTTTTTTATTATTATTAAAGATTTGTTTGCGAGCCAGATGCAGCCATCAAATAGCCACATCTGGCTCGCGAGCCATAGTTTCCCGACCCCTGACTTAACATAAGGGAAATTGTCCTAGTCTGGGTAGACCTCATGAAGTCAGTTGACAGGCCTTTAAAAGCAGAGTTTAGGCTTCCTGGGGAAGTGCCACACGGAGACACCAGCTTTAGCCCACATGCCTGAACATTCCATAATGCCCTTCCTGACAGCCTGCCCTATAAGCCTCAGATGTGCCGGGCCAGCCCCCACCACCCGTAAGCCAATTACCGTACCTGCAGTAAATCTCTTCATACGTATCTCCCACTAGCCATTTCTTCAGTGAACGCCAGCAGACACGCTTACGTTCTCAGACATATACAGACCACGTCAACGGGCTCGCCCAATTACAAAGTCCACAGCACAGTCACTCCTGCTACTTCCTTATAACTTTCTCCATGATTTTGTAAATACTAAGATGACGTCCTGCTGGCTGACTAATCTCACATAGCCTAAAATTGAGCAAGTAGCTGGAATCATGACTGTTTGAAGACCTGCTTTATGGCTAAGAAAGATTACACTCAGAATCAGCCGGATTGGTGGCATTTGTTCAAGTTGTATGCTCAGCAGAGTGTAACAAAGACTCGTTCCAAATCCTCCCCCACTAAAGCTGGCATTTATTCAGAGTGTCTCAGCTAACACCTCATTATACAGACAATCTAAAGACTTCTGTGAGACCACTCTCTCCATCGGACTGGCCTTTGAAATGGACTATTTCTATTTATAATGTCATCTTAAACCTGGGTCAGGCAAAAAGATTTCACACACACCTGTGTGTACACATACACCACCCCACACACATATAACCTCTTAAAGAGTCCTTGTTCATCTTGTCTTATGGGGTTTCTAACGGTTTTTCAGTTATTATTTATAATCTCTTTTCAGACTTCATTTAACTTAATATATGAAGAATTCCTTCTAATGACTTTAGGTTATTAAAGAAATGCAATACCAATTAAAAAGAACTACACACTGATGAATAGTATGTAAACTGATTACTAATATAGTCCTGTGTACTATTCTTGATCTGGGAAGTTTAACAGGATACGACTATCACAGCAAGACTCAGTAGTGTACTGTGTTTCTATAGAGTGTGTATAAGTGGTCATATGTTTCCATCAGGTATGCTACCAGATAAGCACTGCAGAATGGAAGATCAGCTGCAGAACTGGGGTTAAGGATTTTTAGGAGCCTAAGGATTAAAAATTGGTCTCAAATAAAAAAATTAAACAATTCATAAGGTGCCTCCTGTTTTCTAAGGTGAATGGTTATTGCAATCATGATAAAATGAGTGGGATTCTCCAACTGCATACGATAAGCAAAGTGAGACATAACTCACCATGAGGTAGGTTTTAAATGTGAGTCTGTCAGAACTGGAGCTTAAGTAGCCAAACAGGGGACCGACCAAGGAAATCAAAGTTTCCCAGCAAGTTGGAGAGGCCCGTGCTGCACACAGATAATGCCACAGAACTGGCAGACATGTAGACACGGGCTGCTACAGTGCAGCCCACAGAAGTGTAATTACTTATAACATGTCTACACAAAGTAAAGCAGATGTGTGCTAGAGTTCAAAGTCCCCAAAATCAAGACCAGCAGACATCAGTCTATGTGCAGAATAAACGAATCCATTTTGTCCCTCTCTGATAAGCAGTTCAAGGTGCAAACAGCAATTGATACACAGGATAGGGCCAAGGTTAAGTTTACAGTTGTGAGTACATGAAACAGAGTTTATTCTTGTATTACTTATTATTGTATTATCTTCCAAACAAACAACTATAAATCTACTTTTGCCAGACCCTGCAGAAAGCCCCTTCTACTAAGTTCTCCCCGTTCTGACACATTTTTGTGGTCTACACGGATTTTGGGAAAAGAATGAAAGGAAAAGACTTTGGAAAGAGGATGCCCTATAAAATTAGTACCACTTGGTATAAAAGGTCACCAGTATCCAGAGTTTGACAAAATTCCTTTGGGTCCTCGCATTGCTCAGATTGACACTATGACCTCCAAGCAACTGTCTGATGCCAATGTGACTTAGGACATTTTTCTACTGAGACAAGCTGAAGGGAACAAGTCAATGCCAAGGTTTCCACCCCCTTGGGAATTATACTGTTCAGTGTAAATATTGACCTCCATTCATAAGAGTGATTTAAATCCAGAAGTGTCACAACCACCCTACAGGTGAGCTAAAGAATCCAATATGCATGGTTGCCAAAGTCCTTGATCAGGCGCACAGCGAGTCCCTCAGAATCATGGTGTTCCAGTGCAAACCATGACCTGCTATATAACCATTCCTTTTATAAGATGGTTACTCCCCTGTGTTAAAAACCAGTCAGTCTTTAAAACCGACCCAAAATAATAATAAAATCATGCAAAAAATATTTTATTTCTGATTGCTAAATGAGAGTAAAAGCCTTTCCCAAAAAAGAGCATATTTTTAGAATTAATAATTAAAATACATATCTTTAAAAAGTACCTGTAATTTCAGGTGATTTCATTATTCTACATGCATGAGAGGTGATCCAGTAGAGAGTTCATGGGTAGATTTGGGAGTTAACCGTAATTCAAAAAATATTTATTTGGCAATTAATATGAATCCAGCCCTGTTTTGGACACTGTGGATAAGATACTCTGTCTTGTTTTATACAGAGTAGTACAAAACAAATCAAGAATTTGGTATTTGGATGCATTTTGAAGATGACAGAATTTTGGCAAATAAAAATGGAAATAGAGTAATTCCTACTACATGGAACAAATATGCAAAGGTAAAAAAATATGGCACAATTTTAGGGGGAAAAGGCAAATTAATGGGTATGACTGAAATGTAGAGAATGGAATAAAAACACCTGAGAAGTTATATTGATCGAGCATCTTATGAAGGGCTTTAAATAATGAGCTGGAGAATATGTGTTTGATTTCAGATATGTTGGTGGGTCACTGAAGCGTTTGGTAAGGGTTAAGAGGCAGGCTGAGGGTGACAGAGGTTCAAGATAATGCTGGGAGTTTAAGAAGACAAAAATGCTGACTAAGGATTCCTTTGGAGAAGCTGCCATTTTGGCCCTGGGCTGGGACCCTCAACACCTCATTTCCTCCAGAATTTGTCAGAACTAGGAGTCGCCCAGCATTAAGTAAATCAGAAAAAATTAAGAACTATATGAATCCATACATAGATGGGACATAAAAATGAAACTCAGAGACATGAACAAGAATGTGATGGTAATGGGAGGGGTAGGGGGGGAGGAAGGAGAGGGAGGGGGTTGGGGGAGGGGAGAGGCACAAAGAAAACCAGATAGAAGGTGACAGAAGACAATTTGACTTTGGGTGAGGAGTATGCAACATAATCAAATGTCAAAATAATCTGGAGATATTTTCTCTGAACATATGTACCCTGATTTATCAATGTCACTGCATTAAAATTAATAATAAAAAAAGATTGCAAAAAAAAAAGTTCCAGATAGGCATCATTTCCAAAGTAGATCTAATCCCTCACAAAACGTGGATAAAGAAAATTTTAAAAGATCAAACTGTATTCTGTTTGCCCAGGAATCCTGCAGTGCTATAGATACTATTTACAAAACAGAAGATGGTTTGTGCTGAGAAAGCTGTCCACGATGAGTTTCTCAACACATCTGCTTGGATCCTGCTGCCTCTGTCAGCTACCTCCCAGGAGACACTCTTCCATTCCACAACAAACAAACAACATCTGGAATATCTGAACGAAAACATTGACTCTGAGACAGAGCTATTGTTTACAGAAACAGTGCTTTGCTGTCTCTGAACTAATTCCACACTCAAAAAAAAGGGGAGGGGAGAATTTATTAGTTAAACTTTCTAATTATCTACACTAAAAGCAGGGGGGTAAAGTTAATAACCCAAACGTCAAAAGTTTTACTGTGTGTCGGGCTGAGGGCCGTGGCCATGCAGATTCTTATTGAGTTTGGGCAGATGGTAAAGGAACCGTGGAGCCGGAAAACAGTGAGCCATACCAATTTATTGGAGGCTCGCAAAGACAGGCAAGCCAAAAGAAGAAGGGGAAAAACAAAGGAAAACCTGCTTTTGGCAGTGAGGGTAAGGGATCAGGGAACAAACAGCACCCTGCTGTGGCAGGGGCATAACCTGATCTCATCGCCCTGAGGGAAAGCACTTACTAGCCTCACAAGAGTGCTGTCACATGGTCATGCACTAATTGCGCAAAGTGCTTGCAGCTGGTAAACCAGCGAGCAAGCCGAACACAGCTGTTTCCCCCACACTGTGGAATGCTAACTCATGAGGCACTTTTCTCATTTATGCTTAATTTCATCTATTATTGCATTCCCTAATCCCACACTGATTTATAACAAGGTGACACCTGCAAACAGCGCTGAGTGGAAGAAGCCAGTAGAAGGTCCAAACCACATTGGAATAATCTATAAAACAGATACCCTCACATACAGAGATTTGACAACCAAGATACTGTAAGGTTAGGGACTTAAAAGAGATCCAAATGTCCCTTTGTAATTTTTTATTATCTTTTACACTGGCAGTATCACATTACGACTGAAAAAAAATCATCACAATTCTATCATTTTCCCTGATTTGACAAAATTTTCTCTTGCTTTTATCTTTCTTATTCCTCAGGTGATGTGCCTAGACCAGGTGTGGCCAACAGTTTTTGCCCCCTGGCCAGATTAGAAAGAAAACTTTTTTCACAGGCCAGATGAAATATTAAAATTAAAAAATGTTAAATACAAAAACGATTCATTTAAGTAAACAAAATTTTATTATGTAATTTGTTCATGAATAAATGTAAGTAATTTAGTACAACAAATTAACAAAAGAACTAATGTGACGTGTTGAGGCGCTTTGCATCGCCTATTATTTTTTTAATATCTGGCTCTATACTTGTAGTAGCTATTCTTAACACAGCCTCCAAATGTAAATCATTCATTCTTGATCTTGTTGTACTTTCCTTTAGATTCATTAAAGAAAAAGTTTGTTCACAAATATAAATTGAGCTGAAGATTACTAAATATTCCTCGGCAAGTTTTTTTAAATTTTCATATTTTCCATTATTCAATTGCTTCTAAAAATTGCACAGATGAGTACAAAAGTTGTAAATCTTTTTTTTAAAAGACTTTATTTCATTTTTAAAGAGGAGAGAGAGAGAGAGAGAGGTAGGGGAAGAGAGAGATAGAGAGAAGGGGGAGGAGCAGGAAGCATCAACTCCCATACGTGCCTTGACCAGGCAAGCCCAGAGTTTTGAATCAGCAACCTCAGCATTCCAGGCCAACACTTTATCCCATTGCGCCACCACAGCTCAGGCTGTAAATCTTTATAATGGAATTTTTTAAAAAAATAAACAAGTATCGCGAATCCATTCGACCAATTATTGGAAGTTAACCCTAGATTAGTCACATGCGGAATTCTTTTCTGCATATCTCTATCTTCTTAAATATCTCCATTTCCAATAATCAAAGATGCTTTCACTTCTGAGTAGCTGAGATTTTTAACTTCCATTGTTGCATAATGTTTAGGTATGGTAGTTTATATATAACGATTTAAAAGTACCACTTATGTCATTTCCACAGTGCATCGTGCGGAGAATATTAAAAGTTTAATTGTGGGCTGCATAAATTCATTCCATGAGCTGTATGTTGGCCATGCTGACCTAGACACTATCCATCAACTAGATTGTCATTTCTCAGGAAAATAATAGAGCAAAAGGGAGGTAGGAGTCACAAAATGAGCTGTCATCCCCATTTTACAGATGAAAACACTGAGCTTGTATCAAAGTCAGAATTCAAAGTCCCAAATAATGACTTCTTGGAATGCAACAGTATTTTATACTTTTTTTTTTTTTTTTTCATTTTTCTGAAGCTGGAAACAGGGAGAGACAGTCAGACAGACTCCCGCAAGCGCCCGACCGGGATGCGCCCGACCAGGATCCACCCGGCACGCCCACCAGGGGCAACACTCTGCCCACCAGGGGGCGATGCTCTGCCCATCCTGGGCGTCACCATGCCGCGACCAGAGCCACTCTAGCGCCTGAGGCAGAGGCCACAGAGCCATCCCCAGCGCCCGGGCCATCTTTGCTCCAGTGGAGCCTTGGCTGCGGGAGGGGAAGAGAGAGACAGAGAGGAAAGCGCGGCGGAAGGGTGGAGAAGCAAATGGGCGCTTCTCCTGTGTGCCCTGGCCAGGAATCGAACCCGGGTCCTCCGCACGCTAGGCCGACGCTCTACTGCTGAGCCACCCGGCCAGGGCTTATACTTTATTTTTAAAAGGACTTCATATGTATTATTTCAATTTATTTAACTTTCATTACATTCTTACTTGATCTGAAAAATACGAGTTCCTAAAGACACGACGGGACCTGTTAAGATTTATGTTTATGACACTTGGGTTAAAAAAATTTTTTTTCACATATAAACACAAAAATTGGGGATAAAAATGCTAAGAAAATGTTTTCTTGGTTTTATAAAGTTAACTGTTTATGAAATTGTTAGTATAATTTTACATATTGTGGTATAAAATCAAGTAAATATTGAGCCATATGTACAGTCTAAAATAAACCTATCCAAACCAAACTGAGCCTAAAAGAAAGTGCGGCTTTTTGGGTCATCTCCACAGGAAAAGTTTGTGAGGGTTTGTGCGTAGTCTCAACTCTTCGGGTACATTTTGCTGTGGCGAACATACAGTAGGCTGATCATTGCAATACCCAACTCAATACCTCGTACATGAAGAATGTGTCCAGTACAAGAGCTGAATTCATAAATGAATAAGTTAAATTAATAGAGAGCAAAGTATAATAAGAGAGATCGAGAATGGAACTAGAAATGGAGCAATTTTGGCAATACTTCACAATAAAATGTAATGAGTCAT
The DNA here is from genome assembly GCF_036850765.1 of Saccopteryx bilineata. NCBI lineage: Eukaryota > Metazoa > Chordata > Mammalia > Chiroptera > Emballonuridae > Saccopteryx > Saccopteryx bilineata. The sequence continues at coordinate 199,268,666 of NC_089490.1, read as the reverse complement.
GTATAGATGCCTTTAACTCATCGATCTTACTTCCACATCATAATTTATTTTCAACTTTTTAAATTCTGTGTGATCTAAATAAAGGTCTAAAGTTGTGCCGGGTTTGTTTTGCCATCTATGCTAGAAATTCTAAACACTTCATAGTTTGCAGTATTTGTTGACATACTTTAAGGAAAAATAAGTCAAATGAAGACTATTTAAGGGTTTGTTTCCATTATATCCTCAGTGGGGTATTCTTATACCTTGTGGCCTTATCCACATTCTGTTTTTGCTTCTGTTTCCTTATTCTTTTGAGTATTCAGTGACATACTTTGGCAAATTCAAATTTTCATATTTTATTTCTCAAGTATATGAACAAATTGCATTGGAAAGCATAAAATAGTGTACAAACGTCTTTCAACAGAGCAATGAATGCCCTCTAGTGTTTCTTGCTAGAATATCAGTTCTAATAACAAAATAAATTTAATATGCAAATGATATTTTCATAATTATTTAAAAAATAAACTCATAAACAATAAAATCTGAGTTGAATAATGTTTCACGTGTTACCCAAATATGGAGAGGCAAGACATTTGGTTAAGTGCTGTCCTCCCTGAATAATAGATATTACTGTGATGTGTACACCACCCTTACTAACAGGAGGAGAAAAGGGGCCAGGACCACATTTTGTTTATTAGTCACAATTTGTGTTGCCTGGGTTATTACCAAAATTAATTTGGATTTTCCTAGTATTTATGTGTTAAGCAGCAAGGATGTGATTAATGTGCAAAACAGAACTGAAAAGACCTACTGTCATGAAGTTTAAAGGCTGTATCTCCCTTCCCCAACCCCAAAAAACTCTCAAAATCAGCATTTTCATCTGTCTAGGATTTCAGTGTGCATACTTTGAACTAGTTCTTGCAAAATGAAAAAGAATAGTTTTTAAACAGCAAACTGTTTTTTAATTTTTATTTATTACAGAGGGGATAGAAATCAGAGCTGTGCTGAGTTTTTCAGGAACAGGGCAGCTGACACCCCTACAACACACCTTGTTCTACCATTTAGTGCTACCTTCCTAGCCAACTCCAAACTAAAGGAATTACAAGAGTCATTCTTAAAGCAGCAATATCCAGTAGTCCCCAGAGTGACACCTGTGTCCTGTCCACAGGCACGCATGCACAGACACAGAACTTCTGTCGCTGGAAAATAAAACACTGCTTCTGTGAGCATCTCCTGCCTCCACTCGAGTCTTCCGGTGCGGTAACGCCCCGTGAACATGGGAAGCCATCAAGGAACACAACATACCTGGACCTCTGTCATACCTGCAGGGAGCCTGTGCGCCTTGCCCTAACTTTACAGTGGCAGTCACACCAAGAATAACACTGGGGAACAAAACTTTTGTTGCATCCACAAAAACACTAGTTCTTACCTAATTCAAGTGTGCTGATCTCAAATCTGACATTACTTTTTCTCTGTAAGCAACAAGGTTTTTTTGCAATCCAAGATTTTAGGTTTTCATCTTATTGTACAATTTTCAACATTTAGTTTAATATAATGAAGTAGAATGTCTTCTTGGGCACCATCTTTGTGAAAATATAATTTATACAATGCAGTAATTACACTAAAAGATATGATTGCATCAGATTTTGTCTACAATTTTGAAACAGAACATATTAAAACACTTATTTTAATCATAAAATTTGTGCAAAACTTATTTAAATTCTATTCAGGCAAAAATTTTCATTTGTAGCTCTTGCATTTGTGTACTTGTTGAGGACAATCTCGTTTGATGCTCCAGCAGTAGTCTGCTCATCACTAACAGCTCCAAGATTTTTGGGAAACTTATCAAGGTGACTGTTCAGGAAGTGAATCTTAACACTCATGTTACATCCAATGTCACAGAAAGCCAACAGTATCCTTTGAACCAGAGTTCATAGTTTTCTGCTTTTTTGTTGCCAAGGAAGTTTTTTGAAACTGCCACAAAAGACTGCCATGCTGCTTTCTCCTCCTTATTCATCTTCCTGGAAAATTCATTGTCATGTATGGGGGTTCGAATTTGAGGTCCATCGAATATACCTGCTTTGATCTTCTTGAAAGAAAAGGCAGGAAAAACAGAAATAATATGCTGAAAGCATTCACTTTCTCTATTCAAAGCCTGAACAAACTGCTTCATTAAGCCAAGTTTGATGTGAAGTGGGGGGGAAATGATCCTGTCTCAATTAACTACAGGTTCATTCGCAATACTTTCCATCCCTACTTCAGAGCTTCACGTTTTGGCCACTCCTTCTGTGTCCAGTGTTTCTCCCGAGCTCGGCTGTCCCACAAACACAGAAACCTCTCTGTTGTCCTAGCAGGAAATTTACCATTTTAAGATCCACACAAATGATCCAGTTATGCTCCTCATACTTCAGAAAGTCAAGGAGAGTTTTTATGTCATTATGATCTTCTCACAGATTACTTGAATAACCAGTTGGAACTGCATAAACATTATCGTTGTGTAGGAGAACACATTTCAGACTCCGTGTAGAGCTGTCAAGAAATAGACGCCATTCTGTTGTACTGTATGTGGTAACACCTAGCTGGCTGAGAAGACTACTGATATCATGACAGTAAACAAAGTGCTTGTCTTTGGGAAAAAAGTCCATAAAAATTTGTTCATGCTTCCTGAAATGGGATACTTTAGCTGACTGGTGAAGTACATTCTTTTCTTGAAGCCTGGAGGCTAATAACTCAGCTGCTTTCTTTGATAGGCCCAAATCTCTTACTAAGCCATTCAATTCGGGTTAGCTAAACTGCTGAGGGGTTAATGACTGCTTGGCATCAGAAGAAGATCCTTCAGATCCTACAACCATTTCCTCATGCTCTTATCCTTGATCATGCAAATACACTTGATCACCATGTTCACTTTCTTCATCCTTAGAAGAAATAAAACCATTGAAAACTGGAACCGGGAGTGTCGCAGAGTGCGAGATAGGTCGTATTGCTGAAGGAATATTAGCATATGCGATCATATGCCATTTTTTCTTGCCAATACCCTTTGTATGGATCAGACAGAAATAACAGTCACTACTGTGGTCCTTAGGTTCACGCCAAACCATGGAAATACCAAAAGGCATTCCTTTGTGTTTTCATTTTGTCCAGTCACAAAGCATTTTCTCACAATTACGACACACAATATGAGGAGCCCAATTCTTGTCTTGATCGCCAAGGGGAACTTGAAAATAGGCAATGTATGCATGTGTCACAAATGATGAAATACTGTGCCTTTGACATTGAAGTGTGTAACAGCCACATATATAACAGAAGGTGTCAGGACTATTCTTACATTTATGCCTGCTTGGAGAAGCCATGATTCAATCTTAAAACAAAATAAGAGGGTATTTTTATCAGATAATTTTTTACATTTAAAAACAACTACAATTATATAATAGTGATGTTTGTAAAACATTAATTGCCTTGTGGTTATGTTCAATCCAAGAGTTGTGCCCTTTAACTCTAATTTAAACACCAATGCATGCCATTAACTGTAACAAAAAGAAATTAAAATTGTATAAAAACTAGAGATGCACCAAAAAACGGATTTCATATTTGGAATCAGCAATGCAGAAATATATAGAAACAGTTCTAAAATCTCATGCAACAGAAAATGAAAAAAATTTGTTCCCCAGTGTAAACAATGCCCATGCCCAAGTGGCCACGAACCAGTGCCTGGTCTATTTTAGGTAGCAGTTGCTTCGGGAGAAGAAGCAGGACACCAAAAGCGGTGTTCAAGTTGACACAGCTTAACAGACTACTGTATATCATCTCAAGAGCTAAGGAAAATGATTATCACAAACAAACAAACAAAATAAAGCATTAGGGAGTACCTGAGTGATGATATCAATTAGTGGATATCTGCTATTTTTTCTTCTTTCAGGAGCCCCACACCTCTCCTGGTACATGGAATTGGTGTTGCATGGAGGGTGTTTAGCCTTCGCAGGAGCAAGGGGTGGGCATGGAATGCAACCCTAGCCAGTTTTGAATCAGAGGAACAGGAATCTTGGAGGGAGTAAGGAGGACAAAAGGTTGCTCCCTGGCCCCCAGAGCTGCCTGTTCCTGCACATCCATGGCCAAGACATTCAGTCCATCCTTGGAATCTGTGTGAGATCCCAGTATCTTACTATCTTCACTTTCTGCTTATAGTAACCAGAATAAGGATGCCACATCGAATGACTTTGTGATAACAATGTTACACTTGAAGTGTAAAACGTGAAGAATAAAGTGAAATGGCATCATTATGTTGTGTTTTAACCATAAATAAGTAATTTATTGCAACATTTTGTTATAGAATAACATTGTCAGCTACAGTTTTAAAACAATTTGTGGAGAAGTAACATTTTAATGTACTTCATAATAACCTCAAAAAGAGTATAATAAAATATTTGTATTGCTATTTTCTACAAATTAATGAAATTGTCTCATTTACCTCTTTGCTCTAATTGTCAGGTAGGTATAAATCAGTATCTTTTTCACCACCAATAAACGAAATCAAAGACAGATAATTACTTCTCTAACCCATCTAAATCCTTTTATTTAAATCTGTACTTGCTTTTGTTTTCATTTTTAACCTTTCATAGGATAATTAAATAATAACACTTTTCTCTTTCTTAGTCAATAATTCATATATTTTATGTGAAGGCAGCAAAGTAAAATAAGGTCCATTTTGTTTATTGAAATAGTGTTTCAGAACCTTTTTACTTAAGAAACCCCTTAGCATGGACTATGAAACCCATAACTCCTGTATAAGAAGAGAACACCTACTTGCGTATTTAGCAGATAATTTCATTAGGAATACAATTAAACAATGATAATGACACCTTAGTATGCTATGTGCTTTAGCTTACCCAATGATTTTACATGAATTATTTCACTGAAACCTAATAACTGTGGGAAAGAGTCAAGGATTTGTCGCTCCATCTAACAAGCATAGAAACTGTAGCGAGAAAAGGGTTATCATGGAGTGAAGCCAACTCAAACGCAGTTATTCTATTTTCCAGGCCACCGTTCTTTCCACTGCACCACACATAACAGTGTGAGGTTTTGTTTTCCTAGAGTCGTATTACCTCTTAGAGTCACTAGCAGTGACACGGAAGTAAACCAAGAACATGCAATGACACAAAACCCCCATGCACTGCCCAGGAGTTGTAAATTAACTGGTGCTCACGCCCTTTCTGTCAGGAACTGCAAAGCCTCTTTCACTCCAGAGGGCTGATGATTTTCTAGAATACTCCAATAACGTGTGTCCCTTTCAATAATAAAGTCAAACAAATCGGCGTCTGCATTGAAATCAGCAGGACTTCATATTGAAATATAATATTGAATATAATCTATTGGGTGCATACAAATATGACACTAAAGTGCTTCCCTCTGTGTGTTTAAAAAAAAATCTATGGCCCTGGCCGGTTGGCTCAGCGGTAGAGCGTCGGCCTAGCGTGCGGAGGACCCGGGTTCGATTCCCGGCCAGGGCACACAGGAGAAGCGCCCATTTGCTTCTCCACCCCTCCGCCGCGCTTTCCTCTCTGTCTCTCTCTTCCCCTCCCGCAGCCAAGGCTCCATTGGAGCAAAGATGGCCCGGGCGCTGGGGTTGGCTCCTTGGCCTCGGCCCCAGGCGCTAGAGTGGCTCTGGTGGCAACATGGCGACGCCCAGGATGGGCAGAGCATCGCCCCCTGGTGGGCAGAGCGTCGCCCCATGGTGGGCGTGCCGGGTGGATCCCGGTCGGGCGCATGCGGGAGTCTGTCTGACTGTCTCTCCCTGTTTCCAGCTTCAGAAAAACAAACAAAAAAAAAAAAAAAAAAAAAAAAATCTATGAAAGTTTTTTTCTGCAAGAGGTGTTGGATCTGCCTTGTTCCATCGCACCCTTGCCTACATGTCTTATTGACGAGGTAAACAGCAGATGGCTGGCTAATCTAGGAGACCCCTTTGGCCATGAAGCATCAAAGAACCGAATGGCCTCACAAGACACATGTCATTTTCCACACAGGCATTCATCAGCCAAGCTAGAAGAGACCCAGATCTGAGTTTAATATCTTAAAATTGAATTTAATGCATACATGCCATGTATTAGATAACCTAGATATCAGAACCTGAGACAGATGTCTCCACTTCCACATTTTTCCTAAAACTTCCAGAATGGACATTGTGTTAGTCTGGTATCTCTCAGACGCAGGTACCAAGACAGGGTTTCATGAGAAGGAAATGTCTGTGTAAATAGAAATTGGGAGGTGACTGGGCAGGGCAGGTCGGGTTGTCAGACTGCATGCAAATCTAATTCGAGAGAATGAGAAATTTGGGAGATGGTTGAATGGATGCATCTGAGACAGCTGCGCATTAAAAAAAAAGAAAAAGGTTTGGCAAAACCGCGGGGCATCTAGGAGCCAACATGGGCCAACAAGGAGTCCCACCTGTCTCCCAGGTCCAGGTCTGCCTCGAGTTATCCCTGCATTCAGTCATTGGCGGAGCCGCCAATGGGAGGCGCGGCCTCCATGCAAACCAAGGGGTGGATGGATTTCAAAACACAGCGCCACCTGACCAGGTGGCGGCGCAGTGGATAGAGCGTCGGACTAGGATGCGGAAGGACCCAGGTTCGAGACCCCGAGGTCACCAGCTTGAACGCAGGCTCATCTGGCTTGGGCAAAAAGCTCACCAGCTTGGACCCAAGGTCACTGGGTCCAGCAAGGGGTTGCTCGGTCTGCTGAAGGCCCGCGGTCAAGGCATATATGAGAAAGCAATCAATAAACAACTAAGAAGTCGCAATACGCAACGAAAAACTAATGATTGATGCTTCTCATCTCTCTCTCCGTTCCTGTCTGTCCCTGTCTATCTCTGCCTATGTAAAAAAAAAAAAAAACAGCGCTGGGACCCCAGGTCTGTGAGGAGCCTTCTTACTCCCCCCACTGCAGAGGGAGACTTTTCTAAAAAGCCTTTAAATTTTTAAAACATTAAAGAGAAGGCCTGTTTTTATCAGAAATGCATTAGTTCATAAAAAAAAAAACAAATTTCACATTAATTGGGAGCAATATCAATAGCATTACTATAAAGAGAATACAAAAGCATTCTGAATGACAATTTTTAGAAAATCAACAGGTCTAACTCATCAAATAAAAAGTATCCAGTAGTTTTGTTCAACACCAGGTGGAGCTCTTTTGCTTTCTTAAACAATGAAAGAGTTTAGGTTTTTTTCTTTTTTCTTAATTTAATACAGACTTAGGCTAATTATCTTATAGCTCTCAAGTCATCTTTTAAAATCATTCAAGTGCTTTCACACCCTATTTGTCACCATTGTAAACCTGATATTTTCTCCAAACACCATGGACTAGAAGATCAAACTGCAACAGGAATATAACAAAACCACCAAGACTAAAAATATTAAATCTCTAAAATAAAATTGTAAATACCACCAGTTTAAACGTGTGTGTTCTTTCCAAAGAAAGACCTGAGAATCTAATTTAAATCTCATAGTAAATCCTTAAATAAATCAATATCTACTGAAAATGCCCTCCCACACCTTCAATTTGCTCCACAATCATTCTTTTTTATCCAATATACCTTCTCTAGAGGAAGGATATTGCTAAAAAACGGAGTTTAGGTTATAACAATAATGTATAAAATTTTTAACAACTTCTCTATGTCAGTTCTCAAAAGAACTAAATGATTAACTTTATCATGAAGATGTGCTTTTTTACAAGAAAATTGTGACAAGTGAGAGGCATTACTGATTCTGTGTCTGGGTCCCCAAACTTTTTACACAGGGGGCCAGTTCACTGTCCCTCAGACCATGGGAGGGCCGCCACATACGGTGCTCCTCTCACTGACCACCAATGAAAGAGGTGCCCCTTCCGGAAGTGGAAGTGCGGAGGGGGCTGGATAAATGGCCTGGGGGGGGGGGCGCATGCCACCCGTGGGCCGTAGTTTGGGGACGCCTGGATGCCTCAGAATTCTTTCTTCCTCATTGCAGGGAGACATATACAGATACAAACAAGTAAGTGAATTTTTTTTGTATCAAAAACGTTATTTTTAATGAAAGGGTTGCCACACCCTCAAAGGAACACACAGTATACCGTCTGTCCGTGTCCTTGGGCTGTGCATCCTCAGTTCCGCACCTGGGGATTCCACTGACTTAGAATCAGAAACATTCAGGAAAAAATATAATAAAAGAAAAACACTTCACATTGTCGCTGACGTGTATATATCAAGTACTTAGGCCTGCGATGGTAGCTTGCGTCTTTACCGAAGTGTATAGACTTTTATTTTTGGTTATTATTCACTAAACAATACTGTACATAGCATGTACATTGTATTAGGAATTATCAGTAATCTAGAGATGAGTTCAAGTATTCAGGAGGAGGTACATGCTTTCTATACAAATAATATGCTACTTATATAAAGGGCCTGTGCATCCCCTTGTTTCGGTACGGGCATGCGGGTGGAGATGGGTCTGTGTGTCCCAGAATCAACCTCCTGTAGATCCCAAGAGACAACTGTATGTAATGGAACAGTTTGTGTGCGTATTTATTTTTTCTTCTGTTCAGGAAACAGTTACGGAGCACCGGCCACCGGCAGCAGAGAGAGGACTGAGGCAGACGGCCGGAGCTTGAGATCAGAATGCATGCAGCCATCCAGGAAACAAGCAATCCTAATAAAGGCTGTCAGAACTAAGGAAGTGCAGGGAACGGAGGGAGCGCACAGCAACGACACCCTGTGGCTGACCCCATCTAGGTGACAGAGGAGACCTTCCCAAAGAATGCCCTTTACGCTCGGACTCCTCAGTAGGAGAGAAGACGATGGAAAACAAGAGGCAGGGTTTTTAAAGTGAAGATAAGCTCTTATAAAGGTCGGGGGATGATCTCTCTGTAAGTATATAAATGTCTAATCACTGGGTTGTACACCTGAAATCCACCTGAAATTCATATAATATTTTATACGTTAACTCTAAGTGAAAAGTAAAAAGCTTTTTTGCTTTTGTTTTTTAAGAAAAAAGGCCAAGAGGTTAGAGTAGCTCAAATTCTCAAAAGTCGAAATGGTTCAAAATAGCGAAACAAGGAGGTCCTGGGGGCAGGGGGACAAAGAATAAAAGATTTGGAGATGTTTGTGAAAACCTGAATGTGAAGGATCTTTTGAGTGAATTAAGAAATTTTAATTTTATCCTAGAATCATGGGAAGTATAAATCAAGGATGGTTTAAATGTGAAAGGATGAGTTTAAACCTGAAAGGATGTGATAACCAGACTAAGAATTGGCATCTAAAGGAGCAATATGTTGGAAGAATCATCCATATTCCTACTGACATAAACATCTTAGATCTAATACTTTTAGCTTTGCTTATTCATTAGAATAACATTAAGATAGACTCAATTTCAGTAATGACTGGGTTTTTAATTTTTTTTAATATTTTTTATTCAGTGAGAGGAGGGGAGGCAGAGACAGATATCCACATCTACCTGGCAAGCCCAATAGGGAGTGATGCTCTGCCCTTCTGGGGTGCTGCTCTGATGCTCAGCAACCAGGCTCTTCTTGGCGCCTCAGGCAGAGGCCATGGAGTCATCCTCAGCACCTGGGGTACAACTGGCTCCAACCAAGCCATGGCTGCAGGAGGGCAAGAGAGAGAGGGAGAAAGAGAAACAAGAGGGGGAGTAGTGGAGAAGCAGATGGGCACATCTTCTGTGTGCCCTGACCAGGAATCGAACCTGGGACATCCACACGCCAGGCTGATGCTCTACCACTGAGCCAACCACCCAGGGCATGACTGTTAATTTTAGTGCCTTTTTACCATACATATCTTGAAAAGTTACACTGCCTTTCAGATTTTTTTCCCTTGGTGTGGCTATATTTACACCTAAAACATACTAATTAAATTCACTGAAAAAAAAAGTGATTATTTCAATGTTACAGTTTCAGAAACAGTCACCAATTTACTCCATACATTTCCAGTCAGAAATTTTCTAATAGAGCGAATCAGAATTTAGCTCCACGACAGGAATGAGCCAAAATATTTTGCTCGTACACCTGTGTCAAGAAATCTATACTCTGCAGTCTGTGGTCGTGCACATGTGTTTCAAAGCACAGTAGTGTTTACCTGTTATTGTATTCTAAGGTGTTTTTAATTGCTGTAACTGTCTTTTTAAGTACAAAATAATCATGAGCTTCCTTAAGGTAAAACAAACCAACCAACAAACCAAAGATCATGCAAGCAGAACACACTTTCAAAGAATGGCTCCCTGTACCCTCCTCCAGCCACTATCAAATAGTCTCTTTCTCCTTTGGAGAATACAAGAAATCTTCATTAGTTTGTTGCATTTTATGTGCAATTGAAACTTATTTACATTCAAATTTTTGTTTATTATTTATATTTACACCATTTAATTGATTTTTTCTATCTGTAAAAGTGTTTGGTTATCTTGAGGTGAGATGGAAGACACTGTGATTTTTCCATTAAAATTCACAAAAATATATTTTTTGTTTATGGCTTTTTTTAAAAGATTTTATTTATTGATTTTACAGAGAAGAGTTAAGGGAGCAAGAAGGATCAACTCACAGTTGCTTCACCTTAGTTGTTCATTGGTTGTTTGTAGCATATGCCCTGACTGGGCAAGCCCAGGATTTGGGACCAGCAAACTCAGCATTTCAGGTCAGTACTTTATCCACTGAGTCACCCCAAGCCAGGCTTTTTTTTTTTAAGACTTGATTGATTTGAGAGAGAGGAGAGAGAAAGAGAGAGAGAGAGATAAGGGGAGGGGAAGAACAGGAAGCATCAACTCATAGTAGTTGCTTGTCATATGTACCTTGACCAGGCAAGCCCAGGGTTTTGAGCCTGCAACCTCAGTGTTCCAGGTTGATGCTTTATCCACTGTGCCACCACAGGTCTGTGGCATGTTTTTAGTTTAATGTTATGGTTTTCAAGAATGAAATAATGTCACTAATCAAAAAATAGGTGTTTACAAAAGACAGAGTTGAAATCAGAAATCTGAGACATAATAATAAGTATAAATAGGCTTCTAGAAAAATAAGAAATTTTAGCCTAACCAGGTGGTGGCACAGTGGATAGAGCAACAGACTGGGATGCAGGGACCCAGGTTCAAAACCCTGAGGTTGCTGGCTTAAGCACAGGCTCACCAGCTTGAGTGTGGGGTCGCTAGCTTGAGCATGGGATCATAGCCATGACCCCATGGTCACTGGTTTAAGCCAAAGGTCAATGGCCTGAAACCCAAGGTTGCTGGCTTGAGCAAGAGATCACTCACTTTGCTGGAGCCCCCAGGTCCAGGCACATATGAGAAAGCAATCAATGAACAACTAAGATACTGCAACGGAGACTTGATGCTTTTTATCTCTCTCCCTTCTTGTCTGTCCATCCCTCTCTCTGACTCTGACTCTCTCTCTTTCTCTCTCTCTTCCTCTCCTACAGCCATGGCTCTATTGGTTTCAGTGCAATGGCCCCAGACACTGTGGATGGCTTCATGGAGCCTCTGCCTCAAGTATTATACTAAAAACAGCTTGGTTGTGACCATGGCCCTAGATGGGCAGGGCATCCGCCCCAGATGGGGGTTGCCGGGTGGATCCCAGTTGAGGTACCTGTGGGAGTCTGTCTCTCTAATTCCCCTCCTCTCAACTTAGAAAAGAATAAAAAAACATTATTGAGGAACTACACCACCTGAAAGCACTAAGCACAGATGATTTCACAGGCAAAGTTGACTAAAAATATCAAATATCAGATAATCCCCAATGGCCTGTGGATTGTTCTTGTGCATGGGAAAAGAAGCCAAACTCCCAAACCCTTTTCACAAAGCAGGTATAACGTTGATATTTACATATGAAAAACACTGGGACAAAAAAGTTGCAGACCAATCTTACTGATGAATTTTAATGCAGAAATCCTAAATAAACTATTTGCAAACAGAATTCAAAACCATGTTAACAAAGTAAGACATTGTAATCAAATGAGGTTTATTTAGTCCTGTAAGAATAATTCAGTATTATCAAATCCATTGTTATAATTTACTACAGTTATGTAACTGCAGACAAAAATTATAATTACTTCCATTAATGCTAAAAAAAAAAAAGTCTGAAAAAAGTTTATGCCCACTCATCATACGGCTGCCATGGGTTTAACTGTGTATCGCAAAATTCGTATGTTAAAGCCTTAATACCCCTCAAGAGTATATCTGAAATAGGACTGTTAAAGAGATAATCATGTGAAAACGGATCATTAGGGTGAGCACTAAGCCTTCTAAGAAGAGTGTGTTCCTATAGGAAAAGGCGAATAGGACACAGTCACAGAAGGACAACCAGGTGAGGGCACTGTGAGAAGGTGGCCAAGCGAAGAGCCTCAAGAAAAGCAAACCTGCCAACATCTTCATCTCCGGCTTCTAGGTTCCAGCTTGGTGGGAAAATAATAAATTTCTGGTAAGCCACCCACTCAGTGGGATTTTCTTACAAGCACCCTAACAAACAAACCTAGCCCATGCCACCACCCAAAATAACTAACTACAATATGATTTTACACACTCATTCTTAAAGCGAGCACCTTATTTAATAAGGCAACGCTAAAGGCGTTCCCACAGAGACCGGGAACAAAGCCAGGGTGCCAATGGCCTCCACTGTTATACAAGACTGTTGCAATGAAATCAGGCCGCAGGACACAAAGCAGACATGCTCCTCAGAAAAGAAGCAAAACAATTTCTCTATGCAGCTGATATGACCTTATACCTACTGGCCCAGGAGAATCACTAATAAAACTAACACAGACAGTAGAAGTGCTCAATAATATAGCAGGACATAAAATTAACATGCAAACATCAACAGCCTTTCTATAGTCAAATATGTATACAACCAGGCAATGCCAGGTGTCGCCTTGTGCTAGGTCTCTGTGGCAATGACACTCGTGACCTAGAAAGTAAGTGCTGGCTTTAAGACTAAAGTGTGTAAAATCATAGTTATTTATTTTAGGGGAGTGGAGACCAGGAATGAGTAAAATTTTGTCAAAGTCTTTTTTTTTAACCTTAATAGGAAGGGAAATTCCAGTTATAAAAAGAATTAAAATACACAGAACACCTGAGAATAACATTATATAAGGAAAACTTTTAAGAAAGCCCTAAAGAACACAAAAATAGACTTGAACTGGTAGACCTATCTTTCTATTGGGTAAGATGAATGTGTCATATAAAGATATCAATCAACTCTCCCCAAGTTAATTCGTAAATGTAATGTGCCTCCCCCCCATACCAAGAGTTAGTGGTTTATTTGTTTTGTTTTGTTTTTAGTGCTAGGACATCTGACGCTAAAGCTCATATAAAAAAACACACCGCGTGAGTCCTGCACTGCTCTGGAGCCGCCGGCCACTTGCAGGCTGTGCAGGGGACAGGCTGGCCCTGGTGGAGCGGGAGGGGCCGGGCCTACAGCGCGCTGGCCAACGCCACCAACCTGCTCACAGAGAGCGGAGCGGGAGAGCGCCCGAGGGTCTCCAGGACATGCCCTGCTACCTGACTCCCGCTGGGCTGGGCTCCTCGTGGGGGAGGAGAACTGGCACCTCAAGGCCTACCTGCGTGAACGGTGCGACTGCTCTGACAGCTGCAAGGTGGCGTCAGGCCTGGCCTGCGCAGGCAGGTCCTGGTGATAGTGCCCAGCTCCAGGGTGGCGCAGGCTTCTCCCTCACGCTCAGGATGGCGCGCACGGGGCAGCCCAGGCCTCACTCAGCTACAGCAGTGCCTCCAGGGGGTCCCAGAGCGGCCCCCACTCACACCCCAGGTCGGGGGCCTGCACAGGTTGGCCATGGTGACCACCCGCCCTCGCCTGCCAGCCCCTCACCATACAATTTAGGAAGGAGAAGGCAACAGAGGCCTCTGGAACCAGAACCTCAAGACCCGCCCACGGAGCAGCCAGCTGAGGAAGGCAGCTTCCCCTGGGCCGTTCTCCTTTGATAAAGATCAAATGTTAAAAAAAAAAGAAAAAGAAAAAGAAAGAAACAAACCATATGTGGGGAAACAGCTGTGTCAGGCTCGCTTGCTGGTTTTCCAACTGCAAGCACTTGGCAGGCTTAGTGCGTGAGCTCGTGGCAGAAAGTCAGGTGTGTGTCTCTATGAAAAGCTAGGGGTGCTTTCCCTTAGTGGCATTCTCCCAGATCACTCTCCCGCCACCATGGGGGGGGGCGGTTCCCTGACTCCCTCAGCCATAAGGGACGCTTTTCCTGATCCCTTGCCCTCCTCTGCAAAAAGCAGGTTTTTCTGTTTATTTGCTCGCCCATCTCTGCGAGCCTCCAATAAACGGAATGGCCAGCTGCCTTCCCGCTCCGCAGCTCCTCTACTGTCAGCCTAAATTCAGTGTGAACCTGCCTGGCTTTGGCCACCAGCATGACACCATACAAATAGTAGAAAAAATGTAGGTAAATTCCTTTATAATCTGAGTATGGGAAGAGCTTTCTAAACATGACTTGAAATCCAGATGCAACAAAATGAAAAGTTAATCTGCAAAGAGAAAAAGCTTTTGCACAAAGAAAAAAATACACCATAATCAAAGTCAAAGGATAAACAAACTAGGAGGAAATATTTGAACAGATGTCATATATAAAAAGATAATCTCGGAGATCAGAAGATGGCAGCGGAGTAGGCGGATGCACAGACGCCCAGCTCTCAACACCAAACTGGAATACAAATCAATTTAGAAAAAATCAGCATGAAAAATCAACACTGAACTGCAAGAACAGCTCTCAAAAACCAAGGAGCAAAGAGGAAGCCACAATAATCCTGGTAAGGAGTGCCTGAATCTCCTCTGCTTACAGGAAGGGAAGGAGGGGGGTGAGGCTGAGAGCCCAGAGAGGATTTCACAGAGGAAAAAGAGCAGAAACTACTGCTCACAGCCACTTACCTGGCGACCAGGGAGCAAGGTGGGTTGAAAAGACCAGCTTATCTCCCAAGTGGAAAAGACAGGGAGAGGGACAGACTGTGAGGGGCTAAGTATGCAAGAAACGAAATAAAAAAGCTGACTCATTCGTGCTGGAGGCGGCCATAGCTGGGGGAGGGACTGAACCTTTCACAAAACAGAGCTGAAGTGCTTCCGGATCAGAGATCCCCGGACATCTATCCAGCTCCAATCAGCACAACAAGACACAGCTGAAAACAAGAAGTGGGGAGGAGGGGCAGTAACTCAGGTCTCCATGGAGATCTGAGATACACCTCCCCCTACTGAAGCTGAGAAAAAACCCTGCCCCCAGTGAGATTAGTTGGTGGAAGAGACCTTCAGCATCTCAGGTTACACCCACAGCATTCCTGGATACAGTTTCAAGGAAGCCCCCTGCTGAGATCAGTTAACAAGACTATCACCTGTTAAGAAAACAAACAAATCAAGACTTCAAAGCTGCCCAAATCCGAAAGTGGATTACAAATAATAGCTGATACAAACCCACGAAGACCTAAAAATAACACAACGGAAAACTGGAGGCAGACAACACCAAGCCTAGACTCAATCAACTCTACAAATAAAAAAAAAGAAGAAGAAGATGAGAAAACAAAGGAGTGCAATCCAAATGAAACCACAAGAGACACTTTCGAGAGATGAACTGAGTGATATGGAAATAATCAAACTTCCAGATGCGGAGTTCAAAATAATGATTGTAAGGATGCTTAGGGATCTTAGAACAACAATGGAGGGGGAGTTTGAGAACCTAAATAAAGAAATAGCAAGTATAAAAAAGAATCAGTTGGAGACGACAAATACAATATCAGAAATAAAGACCACAATGGAAGGAATTAAAAACAGGATAAATACAGCAGAGGATCGAATCAGCGAGTTAGAAGACAACTGGAATGAAGGCATGAAAGCAGAAAAGAAAAGAGAAAAAAGACTCAAAAAGTCAGAGGAAACTCTTAGAGAGCTCTGTGACAACATGAAGAGAAATAACATCCGCATCATAGGGGTTCCTGAAGAAGAAGAAAAAGAACAAGGGATAGAGACTTTGTTCAATCATATCATAGCTGAAAACTTCCCTAAATTAATGCAAGAGAAACTCTCACAAATCCAAGAAGCACAGAGGACTCCACTAAAGAGAAACCCAAAGAAACCTACACCAAGACACATCATAATTAAAATACCAAAGCTAAGTGATAAAGAGAAAATATTAAAAGCTGCAAGAGAAAAAAAAGTTATCACCTACAAAGGAGCCCCCATAAGGATGACATCTGACTTCTCAACAGAAACACTTGAGGCCAGAAGGGAATGGCAAGAAATATTCAAAGTAATGCAGAACAAGAACCTACAACCAAGACTACTTTATCCAGCAAGGCTATCATTTAAAATTGAAGGAGAAATAAAAAGCTTCCCAGACAAAGAACAACTCAAGGAATTCATTACAACCAAACCAATGCTGCAGGAAATATTAAGGGGCCTGGTGTAAACAGATAAAGTGGGAAAAGAATACAGGAAAAAAAAAAAAGGAATACACCTTTAAAGAAGAAAATGGCAATAAACAACTACATATCAATAATAACCTTAAATGTAAATGGATTAAATGATCCAATCAAAAGACATAGGGTAGCTGCGTGGATAAGAAAACAGGACCCGTACATATGTTGTCTACAAGAGACACACCTTAGAACAAAAGACACACACAGATTGAAGGTAAAAGGATGGAAAAAAATGTTTCATGCAAATGGAAATGAAAAAAAAGCTGGGGTAGCAATACTTATATCAGACAAATTGGACTTTAAAACAAAGGATATAGTAAGAGATAAAGAAGGCCACTACATAATGATAAAGGGAGTAATCCAACAGGAAGATATAACTATTATAAATATCTATGCACCTAATATTGGAGCACCCAAATATATAAAACAGACTTTGATGGATTTAAAGGGCGAGATCAACAGCAATACTATAATAGTAGGGGATTTCAATACCCCACTAACATCACTAGATAGATCCTCAAGAAAGAAAATTAACAAAGAAACAACAGACTTATTGGAAACACTAGATCAACTCGATTTAATAGATATCTTCAGAACCTTTCACCCTAAAGCAGCAGAATATACATTCTTTTCAAGTGCTCATGGTACATTCTCTAGGATAGACCACATGTTAGGGCACAAAAGTGCTCTCAACAAATTTAAGAAGACTGAAATCATATCAAGCACTTTCTCCGATCACAACGGCATGAAACTAGAAATGAATCACAGCAGAAAAGCTCAAAAATTCTCAAACACATGGAAACTAAATAGCAGGTTGTTAAATAATGAATGGATTAAGAATGAGATCAAAGAAGAAATAAAGAAATTCCTAGAAACGAATGACAATGAGCATACAACAACTCAAAATTTATGGGACACAGCGAAAGCAGTGCTGAGAGGGAAGTTCATAGCACTACAGGCACACTTTCAGAAGCTAGAAAAAGCTCAAAGAAACAACTTAACCCTGCATCTAAAAGAATTAGAAAAAGAACAGCAAGTAAAGCCCAAATGTAGTAGAAGGAAGGAAATAATAAAGATCAGAGCAGAAATAAATGACATAGAGGCTAAAGAAACAATACAGAGGATCAATGAAACTAGAAGCTGGTTCTTTGAAAAGGTAAACAAGATTGATGAACCTTTAAGTAGACTCACCAAGAAAAAGAGAGAGAGGACTCAAATAAATAAAATTAGAAATGAGAGAGGAGAAATAACAACTGACACAACAGAAATACAAAATATTGTAAGAAAATACTATGAAGAACTGTATGCCAAAAAACTAGACAACCTAGATGAAATGGACAAATTCCTTGAAACATACAATCTTCCAAAAATCAATCTGGAAGAATCAGAAAACTTAAACAGACCGATTACACCAAAGGAGATCGAAACAGTTATCAAAAAACTCCCAACAAAGAAAAGTCCGGGGCCCGATGGCTTCACAACGGAATTCTACCAAATATTCAAAGAAGAACTAACTCCTATCCTTCTCAAACTATTTCAAAAAATTCAAGAGGAAGGAAGACTTCCAAACTCCTTTTATGAGGCGAGCATAATTCTGATTCCAAAACCAGGCAAAGACAACACAAAGAAAGAAAATTATAGGCCAATATCTCTGATGAATATAGATGCTAAAATCCTCAACAAAATATTAGCAAACCGGATCCAGCAATATATGGAAAAAATCATACACCATGATCAAGTGGGATTTATTCTGGGGAGGCAAGGCTGGTACAATATTCGTAAATCAATCAATGTGATTCATCACATAAACAAAAAGAAGGAGAAAAACCATATGATAATTTCAATAGATGCAGAAAAAGCATTTGATAAAATCCAGCACCCATTCATGATCAAAACTCTCAGCAAAGTGGGAATACAGGGAACATACCTCAACATGATAAAAGCCATCTATGAGAAACCCACAGCCAACATCATACTCAATGGGAAAAAATTAAAAGCAATACCCTTAAGATCAGGAACAAGGCAGGGGTGCCCCCTTTCACCACTCTTATTTAACATAGTCCTGGAAGTCCTAGCCACAGCAATCAGACAAGAAGAAGAAATAAAAGGCATTCAAGTTGGAAAAGAAGAAGTAAAACTATCATTATTTGCAGATGATATGATATTGTATATAGAAAACCCTAAAGTCTCAGTCAAAAAACTACTGGACCTGATAAATAAATTCAGCAAAGTGGCAGGATATAAAATCAATACTCAGAAATCAGAAGCATTTTTATACACCAACAATGAACAGTCAGAAAGAGAAATTAAGGAAACAATCCCCTTCACAATTACAACCAAAAAAATAAAGTACCTAGGAGTAAACTTAACCAAGGAGACTAAAGACTTGTACTCGGCAAATTACAAAACATTGATAAAAGAAATCAAGGAAGATACAAACAAGTGGAAGCATATACCGTGCTCATGGTTAGGAAGAATAAACATCATTAAAATGTCTATATTACCCAAAGCAATTTATAAATTCAATGCAATACCAATGAAAATACCAGTGACATACTTCAAAGATATAGAACACATATTCCAAAAATTTATATGGAACCAAAAAAGGACACGAATAGCCTCAGCAATCTTAAAAAAGAAGAATAAAGTGGGAGGTATCACACTTCCTGATATCAAGTTATACTACAAGGCCATTGTGCTCAAAACAGCCTGGTACTGGCATAAGAACAGGCATATAGATCAATGGAATAGAACAGAGAACCCAGAAATAAACCCACAGTTTTATGGACAACTGATATTTGACAAAGGAGGTAAGGAAATACAATGGAGTAAAGACAGCCTCTTTAACAAATGGTGTTGGGAAAATTGGACAGCTACCTGCAAAAAAATGAAACTAGATCACCAGCTTACACCACTCACAAAAATAAACTCAAAATGGATAAAAGACTTGAATGTAGGCCGTGAAACCATAAGCATCTTAGAAGAAAACATAGGCAGTAAGCTCTCGGACATCTCTCGGAGCAATATATTTGCTGATTTATCTCCACGGGGAAGTGAAATAAAAGACAGGATAAACAAATGGGACTATATCAAACTAAAAAGCTTTTGCACAGCTAAAGACAACAAGAACAGAATAAAAAGACAAACTACACAATGGGAGAACATATTTGACAATACGTCTGATAAGGGGTTAATAACCAAAATTTATAAAGAACTTGCAAAACTCAACAACAGGAAGACAAACAACCCAATCCAGAAATGGGCAAAAGAGATGAATAGACACTTCTCCAAAGAGGACATACAGATGGCCAATAGGCATATGAAAAAATGCTCAACATCACTAATCATTAGAGAAATGCAAATTAAAACCACAATGAGATATCACCTTACACCAGTCAGAATGGCGCTTATCAACAAAACAACACAGAATAAGTGCTGGCGAGGATGTGGAGAAAAGGGAACCCTTCTGCACTGCTGGTGGGAATGCAGACTGGTGCAGCCACTGTGGAAAACAGTATGGAGATTCCTCAAAAAACTGAAAATCGAACTGCCTTTTGACCCAGCTATCCCACTTTTAGGAATATACCCCAAGGACACCATAGAAGGGCTCGAAAAGGAGAAATGCACCCGCATGTTTGTTGCAGCATTGTTCACAATAGCGAAGATCTGGAAACAGCCCAAGTGTCCATCAGAGGACGAGTGGATTAAAAAACTTTGGTACATATATACTATGGAATACTACTCAGCCATAAGAAATGATGACATCGGATCATTTACAATAACATGGATGGACCTTGATAACATTATACGGAGTGAAATAAGTAAATCAGAAAAAAAAAACTGAGATGAATCCATACATAGAAGGGACATAAAAATGAGACTCAGAGACATGAACAAGAATGTGATGGCAACAGGGGCGGGGGGGTTGGGGGAGGGGGGATGGGGTGAAGAAGGAGAGAGGGGTTAGGGGAGGGGAGGGGCATAAAGAAAACCAGATAGAAGGTGACAGAAGACAATCTAACGTTGCGGGAGGGGTATACAGCACAATCAAATGTCAAAATAATCTAGAGATATTTTCTCTCAACAAATGTACCCTGATTTATCAATGTCACTGCATTAAATTTAATAAAATAAAAAAAATAAAAAATAAAAAAAAAAAAAAATAAACAGACAGCCAACTAAATGGGAAATGATATTTTCAAACAACAGCTCAGATAAGGGCCTAATATCCAAAATTTACAAAGAACTCATAAAACTCAACAACAAACAAAAAATCCAATAAAAAAATGGGAAGAGGACATGAACGGACACTTCTCCCAGGAAGAGATACAAATGGCCAACAGATATATGAAAAGATGCTCAGCTTCATTAGTTATTAGAGAAATGCAAATCAAAACTACAATGAGATACCACCTCACCCCTGTTAGATTAGCTATTATCAACAAGACGGGTAATAGCAAATGTTGGAGAGGCGGTGGAGAAAAAGGAACCCTCATTCACTGTTGGTGGGACTGTAACGTAGTACAACCATTATGGAGGAAAGTATGGTGGTTCCTCAAAAAACTGCAAATAGAACTACCTTATGACCCAGCAATCCCTCTACTGGGTATATACCCCAAAACCTCAGAAACATTGATACGTAAAGACACATGTAGCCCCATGTTCATTGCAGCACTGTTCACAGTGGCCAAGACATGGAAACAACCAAAAAGCCCTTCAATAGAGGACTGGATAAAGAAGATGTGGCACATATACACTATGGAGTACTGCTCAGCCATAAGAAATGATGACAGATCATTTGCGGCAAAATGGTGGGATCTTGATAGCATTGTACGGAGTGAAATAGGTAAATCAGAAAAAGGCAGGGACTGCATGATTCCATGCATTGGTGGAACATAGGGGCGGGACTAGGAGACATGGACAGGAGTGTGGTGGTTACCAGGGGTGGGGGGAGGGAGGACATGGGAGAGAGTTAGGGGGAGGGGGCAGGGCACAGAGAATTGGATAGAGGGTGGCGGAGGACGATCTGACTTTGGGCGAGGCGTATGAGGCATAAGTTAATGACAGGATAACCTGGACATGTTTTCTTTGAATCTATGTACCCTGATTTATTAATGTCATCCCATTATCATTAATAAAAATTTATTAAAAAAATAAAAAAAATAAATAAAAAAAAAAAATAAAAAAAAAAAAAAGATAATCTCACTAATATGTAATAAAAAAAAAAGAAAGAAAAGAAAAAAAATAGTAAAAGCTAAAGGGAAAAAGTCCTCACGATGGGGACCGTGCCCATAACGAGGCAGCAGAGACCAGATTGCTCTCCCTTCTCAAACAAAGGAAAAACCAGACACATGAAAGAATGGTTTGCAGACCCTGGACCACAGGGCATGAGCCCTGAGAGAAGCAAAACAAATGAATTCATGTCTTTGATGGCCCCAGTTAACTGCCTGGAGGGAGTTTCCAGGCCACAGCAAAGGGACAGGAACCCAAACAAAGTCAGGCCGTCTCCTCTGAGATGAGGAGACAGAGGTAGAGTTTGGGGAGGCCGGGGTGGGGCAGGGAGGGAAAGCAGTGTGCAGAGGAGAGGCCAGTGCAGCCAGAGAGCTGCAGAGACTGGAGAGGGTTCCTGCCTGCTGAGTCTCTCCACCTGGTCCCGAAAAGAACCCCGGGGAAGGAGCAGACACGCACTCCGCAGAGCTCATGCCACACTAGGAATAGTACAGCCCCACCAGCAGAGGGCGGGATCCTGGAAATAAACCAAAGTCAGTCTGCAGTGCCGGAAAGGGGGGTCCTAGGGATGGGAGTGAGGGTCAGGAAAGGGGTAGATTGCTAAGGGGGTGAGCAGACTTTGCAGGGTAATTGTATGTGCATTGTACATATGTTAAAGCTCAACAAATTCTATATTGTAAATGTGTACTGTTTATTGTATATCAATCATACCTCGATAAAACTGTCAGCGAAAAATGGTTTTAAAAAATTAAGAGGGGGCAGGAAAGAGACCAAAACCCCAATAGAAAAATGGGAAGACAGAAGCAGACAGTTTTTAAGAAAGGTAAATAAATACCTTTAAACATATGAAAAGATATATACTTTCACTTCTAATAAGAGAAGTGCAAAATACTGATGCTACCTTTTATCTTTCATGTTGGCAAAACTTCAAGAGCTTTTCAATATGTACATACCTGAAGCTATACAGAAGCTCTGCAGGCATCTCAAAGTTTCCTGGTGGTAGTACACAATGGTGCATCCATTGGGCGGAGATTGTCTGTATCTGCCAAAACTGTATCTGGGTTTATTCTTTTTATTATTATTATTATTATTATTGAATTTATTGGGATGACACTGGTT
The DNA here is from genome assembly GCF_036850765.1 of Saccopteryx bilineata. Lineage (NCBI taxonomy): Eukaryota > Metazoa > Chordata > Mammalia > Chiroptera > Emballonuridae > Saccopteryx > Saccopteryx bilineata. The sequence goes on along the minus strand of NC_089490.1, from coordinate 199,245,912 downwards.
TGCAAAACTGCTTAGAAGATTTGGCTCTGGTAGCGGACTTGGCATAATAATTCTAATTTTAGTTTATATGAATTGTAGGAGAGAGCAAAAGAGTAAATCTATTGATATTTTGGCCCTGAAATTCTCTCTGGGGAGAAGATATACAAATATGGATTAAGGGAAAGAAAGAAAGAACCTTACAGCATTGGTTTGGAACAAGAGGTATTAGTATATCGACTCATTTTTTTAAATATGTATTTCCCAGTTTTTTCCACAAGGAGGTCACAGAAACAATGGTACACTAGTAGCAGTGAATACACCTATTCCCCAGAGTCAAGAACTGTACAGGGTCTGAGATTGTGTCCTATTTGCAACCTAATAAGCTCACCTGACATAGTTTCATGAATGCTCACAGAACACAAGGAACTCCTGGGTCAGCAACAAAGGACTTTATTACTCTCAGTAACAGCAGCCAACAGAGTATCCATAGTCATGCCAGCTCCCCAGCCCCAATCCACAAGAGAATGTGAAAATGGCCCAGTGGTATCTGGACAGACAGTGGGTTCTGTTACAGGACCGTGCACCTTGGGAAAATCAGAATCTTGTAGAATGGGACGGCTGTCTTAGATTTGCCCCCAAAGGAAGACATTATCTTTGTTATTCTGGACAGTAAGCAAACCTTTACTTTGCTCTGGAGAGAGACAGTATCTGTCTGTTCTAAGGCTGTTAACTATACAAACATCCTTGAGAAAACAGTTCAGACAAGGGAAGTGACTACGTCACTGACAGAATGTACTGAAACATGAGAGAACCATGGAGAATTGTCTCCCAACACTCAAATCCTGGTGTCTAAATACCACACTCCACTTAAAAAAAGAAAGAGAGAAACAGAGAGAAAGAAGAGAGAGAGTGAGAGAGAGAGAGAGAGAGAGAGAGAGAGAGACTCCTTTGAGAAGTAGCTGAGTGTAAATTTAGGGCACAGAAAGAACAGGCGAGGCTGGAATATCTTCCTGTGTAAGGAACGAGGGAACCCTGAAACATTGATAAAGGATGTTCAGAGGAAGGCAGGAGCTAGAACAATATGAGCATCAAAACAAGTAATTAAGGAATGGGTTATGATACATTACATATTTAAACAAATTCATGAGGCTGTAGTAATCCTTTTAAATGGTGGTGGAGGGAGCTGTGCTTACAGAAGACTGCCAGCTAATAAGAAGCAATGAAAGAATGGGAAACTAAGTATGACTCGTCAAGGAATGCCTCTTGGGTTGGAAACCTCCCTCTGTACATGGAGGGCAAGGAGAGACCAGAGAAAGACACTGACCACTCTTGACTGGTAGGTGGCAGGTTTAATAAGCAAGGGCACTTACAAGGCTTGTCTGGACAGCCCAAGATAACCTCCACACCTGCCATCCAGAACCTTTAAAGTCGATATCGAAGCCTTAATGGAGTTCAGTCACATCTTCAGTCAAGATGGTCTCGACACCACACTACTGTCTCCAGGCTGTGCCCCTGGAGTAGAGGCAGCTTCCACCATGAGGAAGACAAGCAGAAAGCACAGCCCATGGATGGGAGTGGGGAGGAGCCTCCCACTGCCTGGATCCAACTAGAGGACCAACCTGAGATCACAGCCTCTCAGTGACCTGCTCCAACGATACCAAAACTCTAATTAAAAAATTGTTATGGCGGCCAGGGCACATAGGAGAAGCGCCCATTTGCTTCTCCACCCCTCCGCCGCGCTTTCCTCTCTGTCTCTCTCTTCCCCTCCCGCAGCCAAGGCTCCATTGGAGCAAAGATGGCCCGGGCGCTGGGCATGACTCTGTGGCCTCTGCCTCAGGCGCTAGAGTGGCTCTGGTCGCAACAGAGCGAGGCCCCGGAGGGGCAGAGCATCGCCCCCTGGGGGGCAGAGCACCGCCCCTGGTGGGCGTGCCGGGTGGATCCCGGTCGGGCGCATGCGGGAGTCTGTCTGTCTCTCCGTTTCCAGCTTCAGAAAAAATGAAAAAAAAAATTGTTATGGACTCGGGTACTGAGCTGTCCTGGGTAGCAGCTGCAGACAGAGAGGAAGGAGCTCACCTGCCAGCGCCCAGGTCTCCCTGCCTCTCTGTGCAGAGTGAGGGGACGAGGCTGGTGTCTGGGCTGCTCCCACTTGGGGGAGATGACAGAGGCTGGGGAAGAGGTAGCAACTACTCCAGGCCAGCAGTGACCTCGGCTTAACTGGGCCAAGGTCCCACACCTGCACCTTCTTCTCGGGTTCTGTTTCTGGCACGCCGGGGACACCAACCATCTCTGCCCTGCTTCTGCCAGTCAGGGGTGCATGGGGGACTTGTCCTGGGGATCCCTAGTCTAGAGGTGACAGAGCCTTGATGACGGGCCTGGGGCCGGTCCAGCATGTGGCCAGGGTGCAGGGGTTCTGGGGAGGAGAGACACTGTGAAGGGGGCATAGGTTGGCCCAGGTCTAGGGCAGCAGCAGCTGAGTGCCCCCTCTATGTACAGCCTCTGCTGACCCCTCCACAGGGGAGAATTACGAGCTCCCTGCACTGTGCCCCACAGTAGCCCAGCCAGGCAGCACTGGGGGTCCCTGAGCCAGTGTCTGTCTGTCCTTCCCCCGCCCCAGTACAGTGAATGCTGGTGGGACAGACAGGCCGGTCTCTCCACATGGACGTCAGAGCTGATGGCATGGAAGGGTCGGCAGCTGCAGGAAGCCTGCAGGTGCCTGCACTGCCCAGAGCTACCACGGGGGAGGGGGGTGCATGTGAGGCGGCCTCCCACAGGGCTGACAGGGCAGGAGAAAGGGAGGTGAGGCCAAGGTAAAAAAAGTTAAAGGGGTTGACCCTGGCTGGTTGGCTCAGTGGTAGAGTGCCGACCAGGTGTGTGGATGTCCCAGGTTCAATTCTCAGCCAGCGCCCATCTTTCTCCACCCGTCCCCCTTTCCTTTCTCTCTCTCTCTTCCCCTCTTGCAGCCAAGGCTCCACTGGAGCAAAGGGGGCCCTGGCACTGAAGATGGCTCCATGGCCTCCGCCTCAGGCACTAGAATGGCTCAGGTTGCAATGGAGCAACACCCCAGATGGGCAGAGCATTGCCCCCTGGTGGGCATGCCAGGTGGATCCCAGTTGGGCACACGCGTGAGTCTGTCTCTCTGCCTTCCCGCTTCTCACTTCAGAAAAATGCAAAATAAATGCAAAAAAAAAAGGTGAAGGGATTAAGCAAAGAAAAAACCTCATAGGCCCAGACAACAGTGTAGGGATCCTAGAGGGAAAGGGTGGGGGGGGGGGGTAGAATAAGTTAAAGGGGGACAGACAGTGATGGAGGGAGACTTTAATAAAAAAAAAATTGTTATGGCCTGACCAAGCAGAGGCGCAGTGCATAAAGCATCAGATTGGGACACAGTGGACCCAGGTTTGAAACCCTGAGGTGGCCAGCTCGAGAACAGGTTCATTCGGCTTGAGTGCAGGCTCCCCAGCTTAAGCGCGGAGTCACTGACTTGAGCATGGGATCATAGACATGACTCCATGGTTGCTTGCTTGAGCCCAAAGGTTGCTGGCTTGAGCCCAAGGTTGCTGGCTTGAGCAAGGGGTCACTTGCTTTGCTGTGCCGCCCCCCACCCCGCCGTCCCCGGTCAAGGCACATATGAGAAAGCAATCGACAGATGAACAACTAAGGTGCCGCCAACAAAGAATTGATGCTTCCCATCTCTCTCCCTTCCTGTCTGTCTGTCCCTATCTGTCCCTCTCTCTGACTTTCTCTCTCTGTCAAAAAAAATTGTTGTAGAACACAACCTTGACATATCACTCCAAAGATTGTTCATTGATTACAAATGGAAAGGGTAACTTTCATAGTGATGAAATCTGACAAGTTCCACCTTAACCAAGTAATAACTTTAGATCACCAATGGTGAGGAAAACTGACAACACATGCTTCCTGGTGCCACGCACTGAAAGCAATATCATCTATGCAGGGTCCATGTGCAAAATGTTTAATGTAAATTCAGTCATAAGGAGACTGTAAGTAAATCAAAATTGTGGGCCATTCTGCAAAACAACTGGTTTGAACTCTTCATAAACATCAAGACCAAGGCAGGGAAAAGTCTGGTATTATGTTCAAGATAAAAAATTAAAGCAACATGATAACAAATAATGGTAGGTTCCTGTTTTGTTGTTGTTGTTTGTTTGTTTGTTTTTACAAAGCTATTAAGACATTACTGCACAATTAGGAAATTTGAAAACACTTGTAACCATTTATTAGGTAATACTGGTGTATCAGTAATATTGCAATAATGGTATTGTAGTTATGGGAGAAAACGTTCTTTCTCTTTGGAAATACATGCTAAGCAACATGATATCTGCAACTTATTTAGAAAATAACTCAGGAAAACAGAGTGCAAATGTAAAAACTATAAATTGATGAATACTAGGTGAAGGGCATGTGGGTGTTCGTTGCACTGTTCTTCCAATTTTTTGTAGGGTTGCAACTTCTCAAAATAAAAAATTCAAGAAACAATGAATAAATCACATTCCTTGGCCATGCAATCCTTATCCCTTACTCAGCCCACCCACCTTAAAGATCATTTAAAGTGACTCTCTGGAAATATTTGCCAGTTAGTTTCCTAATAATTTTAATATAGAGTACCATCCAAAACTACGTGAAACTCTGCTAAAAGAGGATCCTGTCATTGACCTAGAGTTGATAATAGCCTTTATTCTGTATCCAATATCAACATTTTTTAAAAAAATCTTGAATTTTTAGGCTATACACATTGAGATTATATCTTAATCAACAATCCAGTCCTTTGCTTGGTTCATAACTGATACACATAAATCGATATAATTGGGATAAATTTCCCATGTATTTTCTATCACTGAAATGTAATGTGCCTTTTTTGTCTATTCATAGTTATTAAAATCTTCCTATAGTTTATTCCACAGTCATTAGAATTTTCAAAATAGCTTAGCAACAAGTGATACCTTCATGTACCAAGATTCCATTGCCTATACCTACTTTCCATTATTTATACATTGTTTAACCCAGCCAGCCTTAGCTTTGTTTTTGGAGGCTCCTATTGTTCACAGACACTATTTGTTTTATGTCTCTAATACTATTCTTTACACCCTTTGAGTAGTGAGTTTTTTGTGAGACCTTGAGTGAGGACGTACATGAACATTCGTACTACTCAAAGAGTTAAATCTTCTACCCTCTGCACCTTATCCCATTGTAGCATTGGGAAAGTTCATGAAAGGTTTTTCTGAATATAACAAATTATGTATTGTTTTTGTGTGTCCTCATTCATATATGTCCCCACACATAAACATGAGCCAGCTGTGATAATCATTGACTTTCTGTGCAGTCCTGATCTTATTTCCTTTCAGATGTTTTCTCATAGGTTTGGTCTCATTTCCTCAATTCTCAGTCAGGTGGACACAACATCCTTCTTTTTACCAGTTCACCAAGCCATTATTTATACTTGAGCCACAGAAGACTGAAAGGTACTTACCAAAGGCACAGGGACTTTGTAGCGCTTCTCTGTCTGTTCCCACTTCCCACACGGGTTCTCACATGTTCTTGTGACTAACCTCACTTTCCATTGTGTGACACTCTTACAGGGAGTGTGCAAGGTGGCACTGTCAGCAGCTCACACAAACACACAGTAGAGCGTGTTCAAAAACACAGCTCTGTAGTGTAAGACTGCAGTGTAACTTCCAACTCAGCAAGGGAGGAGTGTCATTAGTGGTCTCTGGGCCACTCAACTGATCCCCAGCTCCTGAAGAGGGGGTGCATGCCAGGCCCCAGGGAGAGGAGTAGGAGGAAGGAGCCCTTCTTGTTTACTTTGTTCTAAGGATTGACACACAGAAAGGAGCTGGATCAAGGCAAATCAAATATTATCCACCCATCATCATCTCCCTCCATACATCTATTAACACGTTCAGGATGAAAACGAAACCTGAATGTGGGTTCAGTGGGCTGGGAAATGGCAAGTGTGTATCAACAGGGCATCAGAGAGCAGAGACAGAAATGTTCCCACTCTGTTCCAGTGGAACCACAGTGGGAACAGCCTGAAACAGGGCTGGTCTTAACCCAGCTGGTCCAAACCCAGCTGGTCAGAGCCTGGCTGCTCAGAGCTGGGAGCCAGTTTCTGAGAAAGTTACTGGGATCCCTGGCCCTCTGGGAGGCTGAGCTTCAAACAAGATACCTCCACTCATTTGGAAGATGGAACTGGAACCAAGTGATAAAGGGTTTTTAAAACCATTTCTACATAATAGCACAAGTGATACGCATTTAAGGCTAATCACTAAACATTTGTTAAATAAATGAGAAAAAGTCAGAAATGCTAAATTGTTATAACCTTGTCACTGTGCCCCCTCAATGTCTGGAAGTGTCACCAGAATTCAATCATGAACACGGAATGCAGAGGGTACACATTTCTTTACTGTCTACCTTCTGTAGGCTGGTATGTATCCCCAAAGACCTGTTCTTCTTCCTTATTCCCACTCAGCCTCCTCCTCACCTCCCTCTCACTCCATCCTGTTCTGCCAGGGGATCATCCTTCTGGTGTCTTTTGTAGTCAAAGTGGTTTTGAGGTCTATTTTTTTTTCCATTTTCTAGTGCAATGGTGGATCCTCAAATTCTTCATAAAGGAGCACCTACTCAACAAGTAAAACTCTCCTGGCAATTGACAATAATTTCAATTTATTTTAGCCTAAAAGACCCCTCCCAAATGATGATGTATAGACAAAATAGAGAAGCCTGTTCTGATCATTGTAAAAACCAAAGAAAACTAATCTCTTTAAGAGTAAAGACGAGATGATGATATTTCTATAATTTAAAAAATCTAGACAGCCTATGTATGTATTGCCTGGGGGTAGAAATAAGACACTGCTCCATGCTTTCACTCATGCTGTATCTTTTCAAATATCTTGACTGCATTTTTTGCACAGCAAGTTTTTCATTGTAATTAAGTCCAATTTATCATTTCTTTCATGGGTCAGTGCTTTTGGTGTTTTATTTAAAAAGTCATCACCACACTCAAATTCACCCAGATTTCTTCCTGTACTATCTTGCACAGAGTCATGTGTATGTTTAAAGCAAATAAATCCCCAAAAGAGAATATAGGGTCCATACTTGACAGGTCAGTGACCAACTTTTAGTAAACCTTTTATCCACGGAGACTAGAACCCAGCCTGGGATATAGCAGATAATCTAGATGTATGTATGGAAGGAAGGAAGGAAGGAAGGAAGGAAGGAAGGAAGGAAGGAAGGAAGGAAGGAAGGAAGGAAGGAAGGAAGGAAGAAAGGATGGATGGATGGGTGGAAGGATGGATATAGCGTCTTTACGCATAATTTACATTCCCACCAAGAACCACACGTAACTCGCCTCTCTTTCCCATTCCCTTTCCAGTTTTCGGACGAGGCTCATCAATCAATGTTCGCTGCCCTTCAGGCTGTGGGTGGGAGCCTCCTTTGCTGGGGGCGGTGCCTGGGCACTGGTGTTTCCCGGCCAGCACTAGGCGGCGAGAGAGTGCAGCTCTGAGCAGCCGGCCGGAGGCGCTAGACGGCTGGCCGCGGGTGCGAGGTCCCTTCTAAGCGATTGGACAGTGAAGAGCGGGGACCAGACGTGAAAGAGGGGCGCTCCGGCCTTGGGCAGCCCAGGCGGGGTAGCGGCTCACGGAGCTCCCACCTGCCCGGGCTCCGGCGCCAGGGTGGCCACGTGCCCACCCCGGGGCTCCAAGCTCTGCGTGGGTGAGCAAGAGGGAGAAAAAGAGGCACAGCCGTGGCTGACGCCGCTGCCCTTCCGTCGCAGGTTGTCGTGCATCCAAACTGATTGGCTTTTCGTTCACCGCGAGCGCCGGGCAGAGAGTGGGCGCCCCTCGCCCGCCGCTGGTGCCTGCCGGGCGCGTGTCCGGCGGGCATGTTTCAGGCGGGCAGGTCCAGCGTGCCCACACCCGCGCCGCGGAGCCTGGAGGACCTGGATTCAGTGCAGCGCGTCCTCCTGCACAGGTCAGTGCCGGCCGGGGCTCGGGCGAGAGCGCGCTGCGGTCCGGGTCCGGCCAGGGATGGCCGCGCTCCCCCCGGGCCCTCGCGGAAGGCTCCTGGGGACGCTCGCTGGTACGGGGCTCACTCGGGACAGGCGGCGGGACCTGCCCCGGCGTGACCCACAGTTCGGTGCTCCCGGTCTCGCTGTGGGGATTCTGGCCCTACGCGGTCCGGCGTACCCACCCCCTCCAAAAACACAACTTTCTAAAGCAGCAGAAGAAAAAAAAAAAAAAAAGATTGAACAAAGCCGTTCTTTAAACACCTCTAGACTTTTCTCCAGGAAAAATATATCCGAGAGTTGTGTTTGGAGTTTGGTTGTGACTGGAGTCAGAATGAGCCACTTTTTAAAGAAATCTAAATTTAACATCCTCTCTCCCCACATACACGCGCACACGCACACACACCCCACACGCATAACTACACAAAAGAAATTCAAGAGTTCCTTGGAACAGAGCCTCAACTTTCCGTAGACTGCTAGTGTATTCATTTACTGCTGCTGTCTATGTCCAACCTTATGCTTTATGCAAAATAGACTAGCATATTGAATTCCATGGTAACGGTGATGAGTTATAGAAGAGAAAGAAATTAGAATCCACATGGAAAGCAAATTCTCTTTCCATTTTCAGACTGAGAGGACGGATGGTATGCCAGGCGGTCGTGCTGCTTTTAGCAAGCAAACTTCTTAAGACATATGGGGAAAACTCTTCTAGAAATATAGCGAAAGTATCTCTTGAACACATTTGTGGTGAGAAAGGCTAAGTGGCGGCTTAGTAACTGTCAGGGGGAGGTTTATGTGCGTTCTCTCATCTGTAAACGTTTCAAGTGACCCTTTTAAGTCTTTGTACGAAACCATATGAGCTGTGGAAACTGTATTCTGCTAGAAGTGTGAGTAAAAAAGAAAGACGTTGTGCAAGGAGGGAATTGGGTCTCCTCGATTTAAAAAGCTGTCCTCTGAAACCCGCCGTTCTCCGCAGTTGGTTTCTGTCCCCCACTCTCCTCCAAAGAGGCCCTGCTATACCCGGTGAAATACTGTCAAGTGAGCAGCAGAAAGGGGATTCTGCGAAATTGTCAGAGACAGTTTCCCCTGCCTTTGATAAAATTAAACAGACTAGAAATAATCCTCAAAAATATTAATTAGAAACTCATTCACAGCATGACTTTGATGAAGCTGGAAGGGGTGTTGATTTTAAAAGCTTAAGACGCCCCTGCAACAGAATTTCTTCGTGTTTTAAATGACAGATGCCAAAAGATTCTGAACTGAGTAACGTGACAGTGTTTCAGACCCAAAGCACAAACCTGTCTGAATGACCCTGGGCAAAAGAATATCTTTAACCCATACTCAAGACGGAGATGATTATTTTGAAAGGAAGTGGAGTGTTTCTGGAATAAGCCTGCTCAGCAAATGAAAAGATACTCTATCTGATTTACAAATAACTGCTCCCACATGCTTAGGAACCAATGGAATTGAAACTATACACGTGTTTGTCGGTATCATAGCTAGCAGCGCTACAATAATAACTGCTCTGTTATTTCCATATTCCGTAACAGTATATGGAAATCTTTTTACAATGAGTTATTTTTATAAGTGGTTATTTGTTATTTAATGTTTTCAAACAGTTAAAATTTTTGAGACATCTATAGAGGTCTCTCTTTCATTTAATGAAGCTGTCTTTTCACACAAGATCATATATATATAATCAAGTATTTTTCTTGTAAAATACTATATAAATTTAGATGGAACAATAGAAATAGAGACATTAGATAACCTTTAAACCACACTCCTCTGTTCACTGTAGTTCTCAGCATCTAGTCCAGTGCATGGCCTATTTTTTTAAGATCAGCTTTACAAACTGTTTTTTGTTTTTCCTTTAAACCATCCCTTTTAAGAATATCCACAAAATGTTGGCAATTGCATTAAAGAGACCAGTAGCCCTGAGTCATAGAACATTTATAGACAAGAGAAACTAGCAGAGTGTTCTATTTGATTTTTACATCTTATTTTGAAGGATGTCTCCTGAGTGTTTATTTTTTAATTACTTGTGTACTTTCTGTTGTAAATATGGTTTTCAAAATGTAAAGCATTAAATTGCTGTGCTTTTGAGAAAGATACTTCAGCCAAATCAAAATTAAAGCAAAGTTGCAAACTTTTCTCTACATGTGGTGTTAACTTCAAAATATGTCAATACCAAAATAACAATAGCTTGGCCAAAACGGTTCAGCTGTCCTGGTTCTTGAAAAAAAGTAACATATAGGTTGCCTGCGTTGGGGGGAGGGTGGTGTTAGTACTGCATTTCTAGTTACTTTTACTTTAGTAAATGAACACATACTTGTCATCTTGACTATAATAATTACTTGCCTGGCCTGTGATGGTGAAGTGGATAGGGCATCAACCTGAAAACTGAGGTTTGAAACCCTGGTCTTGCCCGGTCAAAGCACAGGCTCCAAAAGCCACTGCTGAGAATTGATGTTTCCTGCTCCTCCCCCTCTTTCTCTCTCTCTCAAATCAATAAAGATGAAAAAATGTATATAAAAAGGAAGTCCCCAAATATATTAGCACTCAGCATTTTGCAAAGATTTTTAAAAAGATTATGCACAAGGCTATTGAAATTTAATCATTCCCTTGGAGTCCTATTTCAAACTAATTGTGTGACTTGGCAAGATACTAACTTGTCTATATTTTCCTGTTCATTCAGGAATATGAAGAGATAACACTCACTTTACAGGGCGGTGGTGTGAATTTCAGATGATATATAACTGCTCGAAAAAAATCAAAGTTCTATGAAAATAAGGGATTAGGTTAACAACTGTCCTAAAATATTAAAACAAAGCACAGAAAGATAGCTATTCCTAAAGACTCTGAGAATTCAGCTAAATGACTGTGCCCCAAACCTAATGGCTAAAGTATGGTGTGCTGGCGTGTTCAGGCGCCTAAGTCAGCCGGGACCGTAAGCTAGAGGCAAGCCTGTGAAAATGTTGGATGACCTACATGTCATTCTTTTATCAACAGCAAAATGTTCATATTTAAAATACCTCAGATATCTAGAACTGTCAAGGGTAGAGGTGGGCCCCATTAGATAATATTTCTGATGCATAAAAGTATACTTATTGCCTGACCAGGCGGTGGTGCAGTGGATAGAGCATCGGACTGGGATGCGGAGGACCCAGGTTCGAGACCCCGAGGTCACCAGCTTGAGCGCAGGCTCATCTGGCTTGAGCAAAATGCTCACCCGCTTGGACCCAAGGTTGCTAGCTCAAGCAAGGGGTTACTCTGTCTGTGGAAGGCCCACGGTCAAGGCACATAAGAGAAAGCAATCAATGAATAACTAAGGTGTCGCAACAAAAAACTGATGATTGATGCTTCTCATCTCTCTTCGTTCCTGTCTGTCTGTCCCTATCTCTCACTCTCTCTCTGTCCCTGTAAAAAAAGAAAAAAGAAAAAGAAAAGATAAAAGTATACTTACAAAGTAGAAACTAAAATATATAATAGAATCAAAACTTTAAAAACTTGTAACATGTAGCACACACTGCTCTATTTCTCCCTATCTTAGGTAGAAGGCATGAGACTTCAATGGTTGTCACGTTTGGTTCTTGGCAGTGCTGCCTAGTAGGCAGGGATTCTCATCCTTGTCTCTGGATGAGGAAACGGTGTCCACTTGGTGTAGTTCCAAAATCAGGATGAGGACCTGGCTCCCCTGACTGGGGAATGGATGGCACCTAATGATTCTCAAGCATTTTTACAGTTGCTCTCAAATTACTGCAAGATTCCACAATGCAGTGACCTTTTCCTAGGTGCTACTGAGAGCACTTGGCACTTGTCTATAAGCTATGGTTTTCTTGTAACTCTTCTGTCTGCTTTGGTCTCCAACTTTCCTCTTCATGAGCCTCCGACTGTCAGCCATCAGCAATTTCTGCAGTGGCTGTATTCCCGTTTGTAAGCCTCCCTTCCCCCTGACTGGCAGCTACTGATCTCGCAGCATGACACTTCACTGGATTCGTTATCGTGTGTCAATGAAAATACCTACTGAGGAGACATGGGAGTAAATAAAGGGCATGGGGCTTGAGCTTTGTGCCATCTACTTTAGTGTCTTTTCTGTTTACTTTTGGATTCTCATCTCTATTCTGTTATTATTCAAGTGGAAATTGCATATTCTTAGAACCAAGTTCCATACCTTTTAACAGGTAATATCATTTTTGTATAGGCAAATGAAAATTTTATTTTTTTTTAATTTTTAAAGATTCTATTGATTTGGTTAGAGAGAGAGAGAGAAAAGGAGAGAGAGAGAAACATCAGTTTGTTGTTCCACTTATTTATGCGCTCATTGGTTGATGCCTGCATGTGCCTTGACCAGGGAAGGAACCAGCAATCTTGGCACATTGGAACAATGTTCTAATCGGTTGAGCTACCCGTCACGGCAGCAAATGAGAATTTTAGAATGTAATGCAGTTCTAGAAACACAGGATTGCTGAAATGTTATTTTTATATTGTTTGTCTCTATCCCAGATTTTCTAAATTCCACATTATAAGTCTCAGTTTTTTAAAATCCTAATTTGCTGACTTCCCAAATTATTTATTCATGATTTAAAAAATGGCTGTGGGCCTGACCAGGTGGTGGCACAGTGGATAGAGTGTCGAACTGGGATGCAGAAGACCCAGGTTCGAGACCCCGAGGTCGCCAGCTTGAGTGCGGGCTCATCTGGTTTGAGCAAAAGCTCACCAGCTTGGACCTAAGGTTGCTGGCTCAAGCAAGGGGCTAGTCGGTTGGCTGAAGGCCCGCAGTCAAGGCATATATGAGAAAACGATCAATAAACAACTAAGGTGTTGCAACGAAAAACTAATGATTGGTGCTTTTCATCTCTCCGTTCCTGTCTGTCTGTCCCTATCTATCCCTCTCTCTGACTCTGTCTCTGTAAAAAATAAATAAAAATTATAAAAAATAAAAAAACAAAACAAAAAATGGCTGTGGTTGTCAGAATTACCATATAGTTTAGGAATTAATATTTCCATGTTTCTCAAGTAAGGCAGTATTAATTAGTTTCTAAAAAAGTTTAATTTTTTTTTAATGGACATGACCTCCATTGGCTCTGTTTTCATTTACTTCTCAATGCTAGATTCTATTACTAGTGGGGAAAGAGCTCTGGAACCCACTACAGATGCTAAATATTTAATTATGTTCTTATCTGGTGTATTTTATGTCAGAATTGTATTGTTTGCCTAATTGAGATGATAATCTATGGAAATAAGGACTTTAAGACTCATATAAAACTAAACCTTTTTGGGGCTGAGATGACTGGTCATCTATGAAGTGGAAAGTAGAAAATAAGAATATACCTTAGTCTAACTCTTTTAAGTCTTTCTGCAATTGCTGATTATGAAACAGACAAAAAAGTATTCGTGAGAAGGCCTTTAAAATGGCATCTTATTATTTTCCTTTCTTCATCCTCTATAATACATCTAAGAAATATTAATTCAGTTAGTACAAATATGACATATAAAGTTAGAAATCTGGTTAGCTAATACCTCACCCTGAAATTTTAAATTAGAATTAAAAGTGATTGCTATTATTTCTTTTGTGATAGATCAAGGAAGTGGTAACTTTAGGAGTGGGGGGTATTTTGTCTATTAAACTAACATATAGAAACAAATTAGCCAAGGAAATTGTCATACCTCAGGTATATTTAGTGTGAAGGAACATTTCTTAAAAGATACTCATTTATGTGTCATTTCTTGTTCCAATTTAATCTTATATAATAAGAAAGATTAAAAAAAAAAAAGACCCAGCCATTTCTCCTGGAGCTTGTCCTTTGGCAGCAAAGATAAACACATCCCTAAATAATTTAGATACTAACCAGACTGATACTTATTATAACAGAACTGAAACAGGAATGCTTATGGAGATAGGAAGAGTCTGGGAAGGCTTCTTGGTACTATTTCAGCTGTGTCTTGAAAGAAAATGTTTGTTTGTTTTTTAAGTCAGAGGAGGGGAGATTGAGATGTATTTCTGCATGTGTCCTGACTGGGATCCACCTGGCAACCCCCGTTTGGGGCCAATGCTTGAATCAACTTAGCTATCCTCAGCACTCGGGCTGACCCTCAAACCAATTGAGCAACTGGCTACGAGAGGGGAAGAGGGAGAGAAAGGGGAGAAGGAGGGGAAGAGAAACAGATAGTTATTTCTCATGTATGCCCTCACTGGGGATTGAACCCAGGATGTCCACATGCCTGGCCAACATTCTGTCCACTGAGCCAACCGGTCAAGGCAACCTAGTATCTTTTTTTAAGTAAGAGGTGCGGAGGCAAAGAAACTTCTGCATGTGTTCCGACCAGGATCCACTTGGCAAGCCCCTTATGGGGCGATGCTCTGCCCATTTGGGGCTGCTGCTCCATTGCTCAGCAACTGAGCTACTCCAGCACCTGAGGTGAGGCCATGGAGCCATCCTCAGCACCAGGGTTCAACTTGCTCAAATCCACTTGAGCCATGGCTGCAGGAAGGGAAGAGAGAGAGAGAGATAAAGAAGAAGAAAGGGGAGAGGTGGAGAAACAGATGGTCACTTCTCCTGTGTGCCCTTACTAGGAATCAAATTTGGAACTTCCACATACTGGGCCAATGCTCTACTGCTGAGCCAACCAGCCAGGGCCACCAGGTAGTATTTTAAATAAGTAGGATCCCACAGTGAGAGAATTGTGTGAGTAAACAATCTATAAAATAGTTTGATTGACACTTTCTGTGCTGTGTATATTACATGTATTAACTCACTGGACCCCAAAGAGTCCTATGAAGTAGGTACCAATATCCAAATTCACAGATGCAGAAAGTGAAGTCAGAGAGGTTGATAAGCACAAGATGATACAGATGATGATGAGTTCCGGAGCAGGGAGAAGTGTGTGTGCAGACTCAAAATCAGGAGGTGGGACGGGTCCAGCCTGTTCGGGAACTGGTGAGTAGTGTGAAGCACAGAGATGAGGAAGGCTCAGGGCAGTGTTCCTCAATTTTGTCTCCACCCACATATCACAGGGGCTCTTGTTTAAAAATAGACTTCCAGGAGGACTCTTCTGGAGTGGGAAGGGCATTAAAATCTGTATGTTTAGCAAGGACCCTAAGTCACCCTTGAATTGGGCAAGTTGGCACACTTGATTAACCTGATTAATGTAAAGCAGGGAATAAGGCATCTATCTCCCAATTGGTGCTCAATTGTTTGTAGAACTGGATTTTTATTTTTTAAAGAAACTACGCAGTTAGCACTTTATTTTCTGTATAATGGGGTGGCATTAAAAGTTTATGAGCAGGAAGAGAGACAAGATGGCGCTGGAGTAGGCGGACGTACCAACATATACTTCCCAGAACCAAAGTGGATTACAAACTAATTTTATGAACTATCAGCTGAAAAAACCAACTTTGGACTAAACTAAGAGGACCCTTCAACCAAGGAATACTGAAGAAGCCACACAGAGACTGGTAGGAAAAGCGGAAACGGGGAAATGCGGAGAGGGTTGCCCAGCTCCACGGAGCGAACGGCAGCAGGGAGAGACTCGCATGGCGGGAAGTGAGTTTACCAGAGGGGGAAGGGTCCTGAGCCCCAAGAACAAAGCCCCAGCCTTCAGCCCCAGAGCCCAGAAGAGGCGTAAGGACAGTATTTAGCAGGAAACAAGTTGGGATACTGTTTTTGAGAAAGAGTCTGATTTCTCAGACCCAGGAACCTTCTTAAAGGGACCGCGCAGAACATCTCTCTCATAACCACTCACCGGGGGCTCCTGGGGACTGGGGGAGAGAGGAGAGGACCAGAGGAACAGGAAGAGTGTGTAATCTAGGAGGCACAGGGAGAAGCATTTTGGGAGATAGCCACCCTAACTCCTGGGACGAGTCACTCCCCAAGCTAAAGTGAATATTTCCCCTGGAAACAGCAATACCAGCAAAGGGAAGCAGGAGAGGAGCCAAACAAGCTACCCCACGGCATTCAGAGCAGAGTCGCGTAGAAAGAGGGAGTTTTTGGGTCTACATTAGTGAGTCTTAGGGTCCGAGCTGCAACGCCCCCAACCACGCAGCTGAGGGCACGCGGGAGGGCGGGCGGCAGCGGGAGACGAAAGCGCAGTTCTGCTGGCAGGGGCGGAAGCCAGCTGGCCACCACTGGGCTCAGGTGTGAGCTCAATCTTGCCCGGCTAGGGAGGGGGCGTGCAAAAGCGGTCAAGCTCAGCTGTCGGCAGCCTGTAATCCACCCTGCGGGAAAAGGGTGGGAATCCCGGAAAGGGTGGAGACCAGCCCCGGAGCAAGGGCAGAGGAGCACAGCCTTGCCCCGCCCATGCAACCCAGGCTTGCACTCTGACTTGGTACCCAGCTCCTCCCATGGGGGTGGAGCCAAAAGCCCAGAAGAGGCGGACTTATGCTACTGAGCTGAGCTTGGGAACGCAGTCCTGCCCGGCGGTAGAGCCAAGGCTAGCAGCCGTTCCTTCAGTGGGTTCCTCCTGCAAGGGCAGGGCAAAAGCCCGGACACAGGCGGAGACCCGCAGCTGAGCAAAGGTGCTCGCCAGTGCCCTCAGGACCGAGCATAACGTCACACACAGGCGCGGGGCAAAGGCCAAAGCCACTAACGCTTGTGCACCCGAGCACGTAATCAGAGCCACTCCCATGAAGAGAAAATGCAGAGGCAGAGAAATACAACACAAATAAACCAAGAGAAATCCCCAGAAAAGGACCTAAGTGAATCAGATATAACCAAATTACCAGATGCAGAGTTTAAAATAATGATTGTTAGGAAGCTCAAAGATATCAGAACAACCATAGATGGCCATTACGAAAACCTAAATAAAGAGATAACAAATATAAAAAAGGACATTGAAATAATAAAAAAGAATCAGTAAGAAATGAACAATACAATATCTGATATAAAGAATACAATGGAAGGAATTAAAAGCAGGATGGGTGAAGCAGAGAATCGAATCAGTGAGTTAGAGGACACGATAAATAAAGGCACAGAAGCAGAGCAGAAAAGAGAAAAGAAACTCAAAAAGTCTGAGGAAACTCTAAGAGAGCTCTGTGACAACATGAAGAGAAATAACATCCGCATCATAGGGGTTCCTGAAGAAGAAGAGAAAGAACAAGGGATAGAGACTTTGTTCAAACATATCATAGCGGAAAACTTCCCCCAATTAAGGCAGGAAAACATTGCACATGTTCAGGAAGCACAGAGAACTCCATTAAGGAGAAACCCAAAGAAACCAACACCAAGACACATCATAATTAAAATACCAAAGCTAAATGATAAAGAGAAAATATTAAAAGCTGCTAGAGAAAAAAAGACTATCACCTACAAAGGAGCCCCCATAAGGATGACTTCTGACTTCTCAACAGAAACACTTGAGGCCAGAAGGGAATGGCAAGAAATATTCAAAGTAATGCAGAACAAGAACCTACAACCAAGACTACTTTATCCAGCAAGGCTATCATTTAAAATTGAAGGAGAAATAAAAAGCTTTACAGACAAAAAAAAAAAAAAAACTCAAGGAATTCACTGCAACCAAACCAAGGCTGCAAGAAATGCTAAGGGACCTGTTGTAAACAGATCAAAGGAAAAAAAGAATATAGCAAAAGAGGAATACAGTTTTAAAGAAAAAAAAATGGCAGTAAACAATTACATATCAGTAATAACCTTAAATGTTAATGGATTAAATGATCCGATCAAAAGACATAGGGTAGCTGCATGGATAAGAAAACAGGACCCATACATATGCTGTCTACAAGAGACACACCTTAAATCAAAAGATGCACACAGACTGAAGATAAAAGGATGGAAAAAAATATTTCACACAAATGGAAATGAAAAAAAAGCTGGGGTAGCAATACTTATATCAGACAAAATGGGCTTTAAAACAAAGACTATAGTTAGAGATAAAGAAGGTC
Source organism: Saccopteryx bilineata (assembly GCF_036850765.1). Taxonomy (NCBI): domain Eukaryota; kingdom Metazoa; phylum Chordata; class Mammalia; order Chiroptera; family Emballonuridae; genus Saccopteryx; species Saccopteryx bilineata. Next base: position 199,228,015 of record NC_089490.1, on the reverse strand, counting down.
ACTACATAATGATAAAGGGAGCAATCCAAAAGGAAGATATAACCATTATAGATATCTACGCACCTAATATAGGAGCACCTAAATATATAAAGCAGACTTTGATGGATTTAAAGGGCGAGATCAACAGCAATACTATAATAATAGGGGATTTCAATACCCCATTAACATCATTAGATAGATCCTCAAGAAAGAAAATCAACAAAGAAACAGCAGACTTAAAGGACATATTAGATCAACTCGATTTAATAATATCTTCAGAACCTTTCACCCTCAAACAGCAGAATATACATTCTTTTCAAGCGCTCATGGTACATTCTCTAGAATAGACCACATGTTAGGGCACAAAAGCGGTCTCAACAAATTTAAGAAGATTGAAATCATATCAAGCACTTTCTCTGATCACAATGGCATTAAACTAGAAATCAACCACAATAGAAAAATTGAAAAATACTCAAACACTTGGAAACTAAATAGCACTTGATTAAATAATGAATGGGTTAACATTGAGATCAAAGAAGAAATTTAAAAATTCCTAGAAACAAAGATAATGAGCATATATCAATTCAAAATATATGGGACACAGCAAAAGCAGTCCTGAGAGGGAAGTTTATAGCATTACAGGTATACCTCAAGAAGCTAGAAAAAGCTAAAATAAACAACTTAACTCTGCATCTAAAAGAACTAGAAAAAGAACAGCAAGTAAAGCCCAGAGCTAGTATAAGGAAGGAAATAATAAAGATCAGAGCAGAAATAAATGACATAGAGGCTAAAGAAACAATATAGAGGATCAATGAAACCAGGAGCTGGTTCTTTGAAAAGGTAAACAAGATCTATGAACGTTTAACGAGACTCACCAAGAAAAAAAGAGACAGGACTCAAATAAATAAAATTAGAAACAAGAGTGGAGAAATAACAACTGACACAACAGAAATACAAAATATTGTAAGAAAATACTATAAAGAATTATACGCCAAAAAACTAGACAACCTAGATGAAATGGACAAATTCCTTGAAACATACAATCTTCCAAAAATCAATCTGGAAGAATCAGAAAACCTAAACAGACCAATTACAACAAATGAGATTGAAACAGCTATCAAAAAACTCCCAAGAAAGAAAAGTCCTGGGCCTGATGGCTTCACAAGTGAATTCTACCAAATATTCAAAGAAGAACTAACTCCTATCCTTCTCAAGCTATTTCAAAAAATTCAAGAGGAAGGAAGAATTCCAAGCTCCTTTTATGAGGCGAGCATAATTCTGATTCCAAAACCAGGCAAAAACAACACAAAAAAGAAAATTATAGGCCAATATCCCTGATGAACTTAGATGCAAAAATCCTCAACAAAATATTAGCAAACCGGATCCAGCAATATATGAAAAAAAATCATACACCATGATCAAGTGGGATTTATTCTTGGGAGGCAAGGCTGGTACAATATTCGCAAATCAATCAATGTGATTCATCACATAAACAAAAGAAAGGAGAAAAACCACATGATAATTTCAATAGATGCAGAAAAGCCTTTGATAAAGTCCAGCACCCATTCATGATCAAAACTCTCAGCAAAGTGGGAATACAGGGAACATACCTCAACATGATAAAGACCATCTATGACAAACTCACAGCCAACATCATACTCAATGGGCAAAAATTAAAAGCAATCCCCTTAAGATCAGGAACAACTAAGAACTATATGATTCCATACATAGGTGGGACATAAAGATGAGACTCAGAGACATGGACAACAGTGTTGAGGGTACAGGTTGGGGGGAGGAGAGGGAGGGGTTGGGGAGGGGAGGGGCACAAAGATCATGGCTTTTCAGCATTTGCCATATTCCCCCTTTAATCTATAGACAGACAGCAAATATTTACTTATGGTGTTTTCACTATAAAGACTGCTGTCTTCGGGACAAATGCTGATGAACTATTTCAGCAGTTCCTCCTTCTTCAAAGACTTATATGTCAACATAGAGCTCCATGTTTCATAGGACATACTCAAGCTCACTCCATGCTCCCTGGAGCTTTAACACAAGGGAATGCCCTTTTTTTTTGTTTTTTTTTTTGGCGGGGGGAATTGCATTTTTTCTTTTATTTATTTATTTTTTGTATTTTTCTGAGGATGGAAATAACGAGGCAGTCAGACAGACTCCCGCATGCGCCTGACCGGGATCCACCTGGCATGCCTACCAGGGGGGAATGCTCTGCCCATCTGGGGTGTTGCTCTGTTACAACCAGAGCCATTCTGGCGACTGTGGCGGAGGCCATGGGCCGTCCTTAGAGCCCAGGGTGGCTTTGCCCTGGTGGAGCCTTGGCTGCTGGAGGGGAAGTGAGAGACGGAGAGAAGGAAAGGGGGAGGGGTGGAGAAGTAGATGGGCACTTCTCCTGTGTGCTCTGGCCAGGAATGGAACCCTGGAATCCTGCACACCAATGACTCCTATGGGTCTACCATATCATGCTTTTTACTTAAAAAAAATATATTTACATTTCTTTTGAAAGCTGATGAATAGGAGACACCAAGTCTTTTTCGCCTGCAAACTACTACCCTCTTTATTAGATCCAGCTAATAGCGCCAGATATATGGGAAAGATTTATATAGGTGGATGGGGATCCTCAAACCCCTCAGCGAGATCTTCTGAGCATGGCTTTTAAAATACCTAGAGGCAGAAAAAGCCCAATAGAGATCAGGGGAACTACCAGCTTTTAGGATACACCCTTAAAGGCTCCAACGCCCCAAAAGGGTCTCATAGAATGTCATCTGGGTCCTGCTTCAATAGTGGAAAGGAAGGTCATTGAGCTAAAGCCTGCCAGGCTTACATGCCTCTGCTGTGAGAAAACAGGGACACTGGAAGGTAGGCTTCCCCCTCGCTCCTCTAAGGAAGAGTTCAGTCTCTTCCAGCCCTGCTCCAGCCACTTATGACCTAACCTTGCCCAGAAAGCTGGGGTTTGCCACTGAAGGCTAAAGGTGCCCAGGGCCGTCAGCCCCATCTACGACACTGTGGACGAGCCTAGGGTATTTCTTCCAAGAAGCAGGTAAACTGATCTCATTTGCACAAGGGCCACTTAACTATGTTTTGCCTGAATAGTCAAGTTTTTTATTCTTCTCTCAAAGATCTCTGTTGTGGGTGTTGTTAGTCCTATTTTCTGGTGCTTTGCTTAATATATAGTGTTTCCTTTATCCCTCCTACCTCAATGTCCCACTCATATTTCAGGCTGGGACCTACTCCTAATTTAGAACTCTCTTTCCCCCTTTTGCCAACTTCTATTATGAATTTACCTTCACCACCCAGCTTAGTGTATCCCAAGGTTCTCTTTACCATGCCACAGTCGCAGAGCTCCAGGGAAAAGCAACCTGGTCTCAACTCTCCAGGCAGAGGAGAACAGAAGCTCCATATCCACGCATGCGGCAAATGGCTTTTCCAGTCTGCCTGAATCATTACTAGCTAGATGCAGCGGTCATTGGTACTTGGACATGAGCTGCAAAGTATAGAATGGGGACAACAATTCCAGTGCCATGAGGACTTTTCCTGTGTGGACTTTTCCTGGACTCCTGCTCCCTGTGACAGCTCCTCACAGACTGAATTGTGGTTGGGTTGCCTTTTTCAGGGATTTGGCATGGTGATCAGGCCAACTTGGACTTGGTGAACAATGTAAGGACACTACTCTTTTATGGATTCTTGCTGTATTGGCCAAGAGTTTGCTTAAAGGCTTTTAATCACTGTAAAAAAAAATAGAAGATTGGATAAAGAAGATGGGGCACATATACACCATGGTATACTATTCAGCTAGAAGAAATGATGACATCGGATCACTTACAGCAGAATGGTGGAATCTTGATAACATTATGCGGAGTGAAATAAGTGAATCAGAAAAAACAAGAACTGCAGGATTCCATACATTGGTGGGACATAAAAGCAAGACTAAGAGACATGGAGTCTTTATTTCCTTTTCATGGAGACAGGAGTGTGGTGGTTATGGGGGGTGGGGGAAGGGAAGGAAGGAGAGGAAGAAGGGGAGGGGGCGGGGTACAAAGAAAACTGGATAGAGGGTGACGGAGGACGATCTCTCTTTGGGTGATAGGTATGCAACAGAACTAAATGACAAGATAACCTGGAAATGTTTTCTTTGAATATATGTACCCTGATTTATTGATGTCACCTTATTAAAATAAAAATTTATTTATTAAAAATAAATAAATAAATAAATAAATAAATAAATGGCAGAGCCAGGATGCACACACAAAAAAATAAATAAATAAAAAAGTTTATGAGCAGGATATATAGTTATTAGAGGCATATAGAAAAATGGAGTGTTATTTATAGGAATGTGTTTTTTTGTTTAAACTTAAAATGCGATTTTAAAAAAATTCCAATATGGTGCTTTTATTATTTTTATTTTATTTTTAGCACATGCGTGAGCGCACGCAAGAGAGAGACAGGGACAGTCAGGAAGGGAGATGAGAAGCATCAATTCTTCATTGCGGCATCTTAGTTGTTCACTGATTGCTTTCTCATACATGCTTTGATGGGGGGGGGCTTCAGCAGAGCAAGTGACTCCTTGCTCAAGCCAGCGACCTTGGGCTTCAAGCCAGCGACCATGGGGTCATGTCTAGCATCCCATGCTCAAGCTAGTGACCCTGCACTCAAGCCTGTGACCTCAGAGTTTCAAACCTGTGTTCTCAGCATCTGAAGCCGCTGCTTTATCCACTGTACCACCACCTGGACAGGTGCAATATGGTGCTTTTAAAGTGAGGAGAAGTTTGGGTAACTTATTAAAGAGGTATCTAAAGCATTTTTGGGGTGGGTAATGGAATCTTAACTAATTTTTAACACATGAGATTGTGGTGAGAATGAGTATGTCTGTTTTAATATGAAATATAACTGTTGTAGTGATTTCAACTTTTTAAAATAATATTGTTTCTCTGATTTTAAAAGTGGTATCTTTTTTGGACCATAATGCTGATGGCAGTGTCTTCTCCCCTTCTTTCCTGGGCCCATTCTCCTCAAACAGCTGACTCCTTTGCTTCCTCCATCACCTTCAGCCAGCAAGGTTGCCCTGCATTTACCAGACAAAATGAGCATCATTCCATGGGACTGTCTCAGCCTCCTAACTAAAACTGGCAAGGCGGCCCCCACCTGCACCCTCCTATGGGAACCAGTGTTAGGGGCAGGTGTCAGCAAGTCACATCCCTCCACTTGCGCCTTGAGTGCCACCCACCCCCACCCCCACCCCCCCGCCACCTCATAGACCTGCTTTGGCCATTATCCCTTTAGAAACTAGTCCCCTGTTCTCCAATTTGAGTGATATTTAAGGGGAAAAAAACTCTTGGAGATTTCCAGGGATGACTTAAATGTTTTTTAAACCATTATTTTACATAAACAGATAAGTTCTCTGCTTTATAGCTCTTATAAGAAGTAAAGCAAATTTGTAAATTAATACAAATAAACTGCAAAATAAAATTCAATAGCTGGTATACGACTCTAAAAAGGCACATTTGAAAATTGATACAAATAAAGCTGTAAAATGCCGGTATTCAAATGGGCACTTGAAGGAGACAAGTGAAACTAAACTGAAGCTTGAAAACTGGAGTGTGTGACCGCTACTTCCCGGTCCTCGTGAGCTCACCATGTGTGTATCAGTCACTCTGGGCCAGGGAATGACGCATCTCCAGCACCCTTCCTTGTTTGCAACACTACACCCGATACCGGCGATTTTCAACCTTTCTCATCTTATGGCACATCAAAATTCTGCAGCACACCAAGAAATATATTTTTTGCTGGTCTGATAAAAAAAAGTTACATATAACTTTAATTCATTCACGCCAGACGGCTTTTGGCATGTTGGCTGTCGTCATGTTGCTATCTGACAATCTAAAGAAAAAATGGTCAGTGTCTCTGACTAAATAGTCAGGTATTGCATATTTAAAAAACTTTCTTGGCACACAAGTTGAATATCGCTGCCCCATAATAAAAAGGTAAGTTAAGGCTTCCCCTAAGACATTTGCTGTGGCCCTGTATACCTCAGTTTGTTTTCCTTGTGGGTATCCCATTAGAACCCTGTGTTTCTCAGATAATACTTATAACTATGTCATAAAATGCCCCTTCACCTTTCAGTCCCCACCATCTAACCACGTAGTTTAAACTGAATCCTCAGCCCCCAACCAGTAATACCGTAAAATAACATTATATCCTTTTTTTCTTATGGTAAGAGGAACATTTCCCCCCTGCATTCCTCTTTGAAAACACTTCTAGTAATATCATAATATTCACATAATACATAAGTGTATTTAACTTTTCCTCTATTGTTGAATATTTAGATTGTTTTCACATTTTCAGTTTTATTAATTGTATTTGCATCCTTTATTTTCTTAGAATAGATCTCAAATAGTTGAATGAGTCTTGAAGAGGAAATACAATCTAGTGATTAGTGACTCAGTTCAATTCTTGGTTGACTTTTAGTATAGGGTATTTACTTCCTAGTATCTGCATATTTAGCATACTATATGAATAGAACAAGTAATTAGAGCAATGATTAACTCTCAATAAATGCTAGCTATAATTTTGTACTGATAAAAAATTCTTGATGTAGGTTTTCGCAAATGACAGGTAAAACTAATCTGTTTACAGTTCCAGCATCAGTGATGAGAACACTCCCTCAAAATAGAAAATTTTAAGTTAGAAAATGAACACAGTATTCTGCACAATATCGCCACCTATTTGAAGCACCTGTCTACAGTATCTGTTCGGGAGAACTGTACAAATGTTTGGAAAAGCTTAACAATAAGAAAAGCAAAGAATGGCGTGTATTTACATTAACACCCGGAGTGTATTGCTTAAAAGCGTCCATTCCCTGATTCCCTGATTAGAAGCCAAGACCCTAGGACAGGCGGAGGGGACTTTCCTTTGCCTCAAACGGAACGCTGGCTGAGTGTTTCTAAGACTTCGGACAGCTGTTTCGCGCAGAAACAAAGTGCAAAATGGGAGGGAAAGAGCATGGGGGTAAATCCAGTGGGTCTCCACATGTTTTAATAAATCACGCTGCTTCAAAGGAGCGCGCTTCGGAGAACACACGCTTAAGGTTAAGGGTTAGGTCTCCCCGTTCCTCCGACACGCCTTCCCAGAAGTGTCAGTTCATTGGCTCCTTTCAGTCTTTCCACTTCTCCCGGGGATGCTTCCCCGTCTCCCGGGCAACCGGGGCTGCCACCAATCGCAGCCAAGGATTTGTGACCACGTGGCCTCTGCCGCGTCTCTAGCGGAGGCAACATGGCGGCCCCGGCAATCCCTAACAGCCGGGTTTGAATTATTCTACTGGTTGCTGCTGCATCCCTGCTGATGGCGTCTTCAGATTTGTGTGGTTGGCGCCAGAGCCCGGAGGGGATCCTTGGAGACCCCTTCTCGCAGGAGGAAGATGAGGATTGTGAACCTGAAGATCCCGCAGGCGACTCGGCTTCATATTCATCCGCAAGTACCGATTATGAGTAAGGATCTCTAAGAGGGACAATGGAATCCATCCAGTTAGATCCGAGGGTGTACACGTGGGCAGTGGGGACTGCAAAGTGTTGGCTGGTTGGGATTGGGTGACCTTCTATGGCAGAGATTTTCAACCTTTTTCATCTCCGGGCACACATAAACTAATTACTAAAATTATGTGGCAGACCAAAAAAATTTTTATTTATTTATTTTTGCTGATATCACAAAAAGTAGGTATAATTTTGATTCTTTCACACCATATGGCTATTGTTGTGTTTGCTGTTTTCTTTTTTTTTTTATTTGCCAATCTAAGGGGAAAAAAGAGTTCAGTGACCCTGACTAAATAGGTATTGCATAAACATTCTTGAACACACTGGTGGAAAGTCGTTGTTCTGTGGTAACTGGGATTTATTTGCACTACTTTTCAGTTGTGTGATCTACTGAGTTGGAATGAGGGCGTCATTTTTTGCCATTGTTGGTTTTTTACGATTCTCAGATGAGGAGGCTCTCTCCTCTTTGTGGTGGGTTCCAGTATGTATGAGGGTCTTCATAAAACTGCCCTGTCACAGTGCCTTCTTGCTTGTATGACAGCGTGATCTTTGTGACTTCAATCTTATTAGTATTTAGAGTGAAAGGACACGCTGCATGTTTTCTATGCCAACTATTTAAAGTATGTAGATATTTTCCTGTTACAAAATGAATAGATAGATATATAGTATAAAAGAAAGAAAATCCACCCATAGTCTATGGAGGACAAACTCTTACCATTTTTTTGGTATGTCTGCTATATTTTCCTAGACATCTTCATGGTTGTCTTGTTTTCTATTTTATGTCATAATGTAATTTTTAAAATACAGAATACTTAAGTATTGTTTTCACTTCTTTTTATCCTTAATAATAATGAAAAAGTTACTTTTTTTTTTGGCTAGAGAGAGACAGACAGAAAAAGGGACAGACAGGAAGGGAGAAAGATGATAAGCATCAACTTACAGTTGCATCAACTTTAGTTGTTCATTGATTTATTTCTCATATGTGCCTTGAGGGAGGTAAGGGGGGGTGGGGGGCTCCATCTGAGCCAGTGACCTTGGGCTCAAGCCAGCTACCATGGGGTCATGTCTATGATCCCACGCTCAAGCCTGCAACCCCGCAGTCTATCTGGATAAGCTTGTGCTCAAGCTGGTGACCCTGGGGTTTCGAACCTGAGTCCTCAGCGTCCCAGGTTGCTTTATCCACTGGGCCACCACCTGGTCAGATATGAAAAAGTTACTTTGATTCACCATATCCAGTGCTACTTCAGTTTTGGAGGAATCTATCTCTTATTTCTATGGACTAAGAACTTTTTGGAAAAGTCAATCAATGGTAGCTTGAAATGATTAACAGTGAAAAGGTCCAGGTGCCAAAACATCAACCAACCAACCCTGTAATGGACTGCCATCTGTGTCAGTTTTAGGATGACATTTTATGTGTATTTAGGTATAACAGTTACTAGTATTTAATGTGTATTTAGGAGTAGCAGTTACTTGGCAGTTACTTTCACCTGTAGGTTGCACTATTACCTGTGTTTCTCTTTCCAAAAGGCTAGGTAATGCCCTGGCTGTAACTCCTACGCCCTGTCTCTGTAGTTCATTTTTTTCAAGCTTGCACAAATAGGGTTTGGACAAACTTATGTAGCATTCAATGCATTGTACATATGACGTTTGGAAACCAACTACCAACTTGCACCATAATGCACTATTGTGCGCAGTATGATGAAACTTGATCTGTTGTGTGTTTCTGTTTCCAGCCCCCTCCCTCTCTCAGTTGTACATTTTTTCACACTTGTGCAAACATTTATGCATGTACTTGCCTACTCAGGACATGTCCATATTATCTGCAAATAAATTATTGTGTGTTTTAGTATCATTGTGCTATAAATTTTAAACCCTACAAGATGGAAAGAAAAAACAACAAAATATTTTAACCTTCTTCATGGGGAAAACAAAAATCAAAAGAAAAGTAGTGACAACACCAAAATTAAACCAAGTACTAGTGCTTCAAATTTAAAAGGAAAAGTGGAAAAGAAATGTGTTGATAATTTGGAAGGTGCAACAGAAACCAATAAGAAAAGGAAACTGTTAGGCAGTATAAGGAGTATTTACAACTTCATTTCACTGTAGCACCCGGTAATGAATTCTCGCCATTGCCCTTGTCCGGTAGTACTTTCTGAAATTCTGTCAAATGATGCAGTGAAACCTTCCAGACTTCCTTGTCATTTGCATTTGAAGCATAGTGACTTTATTGAGATGACACTGGATCTTTTTCTTTTTTGAAAGATTACACAACCAAATGAAAAGTCAGAAAATCAAGTGAAGAAAATGATGACTAGTGACAAATCGCTGCTTCGAGCACCTTTGAATACTGAAAACAAAGAAACCATTCACTGTTAGTGAAGAATTAGGAGATCCTTGCCTCTTAGATGTGACTCGAAATTTTGGGTCCTCAAGCTGCACAAAATCTTGAGGCTATACCACTTTTAGACAATGCCATTTATAGTAATGTTGATATGGCCAATGATACAGAAGAACAAATTGTAGAGGGGATAAGGACATCAGAATATTTTGCCATTCAACTTGATGAACCAACTGGCATAAGTAACCATGTTATTCTACTTGACTTTGTGAGGTATATTGACAATAAAGACTTAAGGGTTGAACTAGTCTTGTCTTGCTCTACCTGGTTGGATCACTAGTTCAGAGATATTGAATGCTGTTTATGAGTACTTTTAAGTGGAGGGCTTAGACTGGGCAAAGTGCGTCCGAGTGCATATGGATGGTGCTGCAAGCATGATTGGCATCACTGAGGGGTAGCTGGGAAAATAAAGGACACTGCACATCCGGAAATGTTGCCCCGCATTGTATGGTTTGCCAGCAGCATTTAGTTGTAAGGAAACTTGACCCTGAATTGAACACACTGATGCATGATGCAATGAAGATTGTTAATGATATTCGTACACTAAACTGCTTTGTGTAATTGGAGACGAGTCTGTATTTTCTAGAGTTTTATATAAATGGAATCATAGCATATGGACTACTTTTTGTCTGTCTTTCACTCAGCATAATTATTTTGAGACACATCCGTGTTGTCACCCTTAGTTCATTGATTTTTATTTCTGAATAGGAGGATTCCATTGTATGAATATACCAAAATCTATCTTTTTCTTGGGTTTTAGCCATGAGGATGTAAAATCAAAATATTTCATTCAGATTTATAATCCTATATATTAACATACCATTTAGGATAGTTCTATTTTCCCTTTCCTGCTGTGAACCCTTACTTCTTCATACTTTTAATTTTTATTTTATCAAATTATATAGATTAAAAAGTCAAATAGTGTGGAACTAGGTTTATGATGAGGAGTGGTAATTCTTTGCTGCCATCTCTCTCAGCTTCAGCTCAGCATGTTGGAAGAGAACTCATTTCCTTCCTTGTTTCTCTGCTGTTGCCCATCTCATTCACGGATGTCACTCTGTCCTTACTCATATTTTCCGGTCTCCTAAGTCTCTGGGCCTGGTGACTTCCTTTTCTGATAGCCACCCCTCCTTCTCCTCTCCCTTCTTGCAGGCCCTATGAGATGTGGGGGTCTTGATAATGGAGGTGGCTGTGCATCTGGGGTGTGGGCAGGGAGTAAGTATATGGGAAATATCCAGCATCCACTCAGTTTTGCTGTGAACCTGTAACTGCTCTAAAACAAATAAAGTTGACTAAATCACTTTTCACACTACTCAAAAGCCTGATGTCCTCCCAAGTAAACTCTAGATCTCTTAGAATGAATTTTAAAGCTCTTGTAGATCCGTCTCCAGCCTTTTTTTTTTTTTAAATAAGAGGAGGGGAGATAGACAGACTCCTGCATGCACCCTGAGCATCAGCCCAACCAGCCACTGGCTGGGAGGGGGGAAGAGAGAGAAAAGGGGGAGAAGGAGGGGAAGAGACACAGATGGTCGCTTCTCCTGTGTGCCCTGACTGGGGATCAAACCTGGCACTTCCACACACCTGGCCCACACTCTGTTCACTGCGCTAACTGGCCAGGGCCTGTCTCTAGCCTTTCTGCTTTCATCTTTGATGCTCTTCCTCTTTTGAGCCACCTATATTCCTACTTGCCCTAGCTCCGGCTGCTGTTTTAAAAATAACATAGACTGAGTGGCTTATAAGCAACAGAAATTTATTACTTACAGTTCTGGGGGCTGCCAATCCAAGATCAAGGTTGGGCTCTAGTGAGGGCACACTTGCAGGCTGTAGACTGCTAGTGTCTTCTCACGGCAGAGCGTGAATTACACAGAGGTGTCTTCACATAGCAGAGAATAAAGAGGAAAAGCAAGTGCACTTGTTACTTTTATAAGGGCACTAATCCCATTTGTGAGGGCTGCACCCTCCTGACTTCATCAAATCTTATTTACTTCCTAAAGGCCTTACCTCCTAATACCATTACGTGTAACTTGGGGGGAACATAAACAGTGAGGGCACAACTGAAGAACGTCACTACACTGAAATACCACCTGCTCTCATACCTGCCATATTTTCTTCACACCTACACTTGTACACGCTTTCCTCTTTCTGCTCGAAACACTTTGTTCCTCTCTACTTGCCAAAATCATTCAGGATCCTACTAAGTGCCACTTTCTCCCAGAGCCTTTTCTGATCCCTCTTAAATTTCATTTCTCCAAACTCTACCCTGCCATGGAAGCTTTGATTCCTCACTCTTGGCACTTGCATGTCAGCAAGGTGATGAGCTCTTGTCCATCTGACATCTTTAAAAATGAAATAAAGCCCTATCATAGAATGGCTTGCTGGTCTGTGATTTCCATTCTGCCAGGGTTGGATCTTCTCGCTAACTTAGTGATGCATAGACATGCGCCATTGAGCTGAAGGGTTGCGGACAGGGAGTGGGATTCTGGGAACGGCATTGCTATGAGCATGGTTCCAATGGAGATGTATTCCTGATGTAAAAATGTATTTTGCTCAGTGATGACACAATTAGGAGTTCACTTTCTCTTCTCTGACAAGCTGGGCATTTGTTCCAGTGGTGACTAAACCAGAAAGAGCATCAGTCCGTCTCTGGTCCCCACCCCCTCAAGCTGCTATAACATCTAGCATAGATGTTAACCACTGAAATCATGGTTTTCTTTTAGAAAAAAAAGGACTTCATGACCTGACCAGGTGGTGGCGCAGTGGATAGAGTGTCGGACTGGGATGTGGAGGACCCAAGTTCGAGACTCTGAGGTTGCCAGCTTGAGCGCGAGTTCATCTGGTTTGAGCAAAGCTCACCAGCTTGGGCCCAAAGTTGCTAGCTTGAGCAAGGGGTTACTTGGTCTGCTGTAGCCCCCCAGTCAAGGCACATATGAGAAAGCAATCAATGAACAACTAAAGTGCCACAACAACAAAAAATTGATGCTTCTCATCTGTCTCCCTTCCTGTCTGTCTGTCCCTATCTATTCCTCTCTCTCTGTCTCGGTCTCTGTCACAAAAAAAAAGAGAGAGAGAGAGAGGGAGAGAAAAAAGACTTTACGGATAAAAATGAGGTATTGCTAGTAGACAGAACAAAGAAAAGCATTAGGCAGACCGGTATTTACTGACTGAGCACCAGATAGAACCTATGTTCATTGCCCTGGTGTTTTTATCATGTGTGGTTTTCCTCTGTCCCTAGGATTGTCCTGCTGTACCTTTCGCACCTTGTAACTCTGTGTATTGGCCATTAAAATGGCCAATTTATTGTATAATAAATATGTATTTTCTTTTTTTTTTTAAAGATTTCTTTTTTATTCTTTTTTTTTTTGTATTTTTCTGAAGCTGGAAACGGGGAGGCAGTCAGACAGACTCCCGCATGCGCCCAACCGGGATCCACCCTGCACCCCCACCAGGGGGCAATGCTCTGCCGCAATCAGAGCCATTCTAGCGCCTGAGGCAGAGGCCACAGAGCCATCCTCAGCGCCTGGGCAATCGCTGCTCCAATGGAGCCTCGGCTGCGGGAGGGGAAGAGAGAGACAGAGAGGAAGGAGAGGGGGAGGGGTGGAGAAGCAGATGGGCGCTTCTCCTGTGTGCCCTGGCCGGGAATCGAACCCGGGACTCCCACACGCCAGGCTGACGCTGTACCACTGAGCCAGTCGGCCAGGGCATAAATATGTATTTTCCGATGGCTTTAGGCGACCCCTGTGTTTTGGTCATTCGAACCCCGCTGGGGTTGCGACCCACAGGTTGAGAACCGCTGACTTAGAAGAAGGAAAAAAAGATTTAGTATCAATGTATAATTCTTAAATACATCAGGAACTGAGAAACTTATTAGCATTATCTGAATTTCATATTCTTTAATATATCCATGTTACAGCCCCCTGTAAGAACTTGCTTATGTGCAAATTAGCAAGTCTTCTTTGAAAAGGATTCTACTCATGTTAACCACATCAGTTAGGGCCTTGAACACCAACAAAAGTGCTGCCAAACTTGGAGCAGACTAGAACTACACAGTTATTTCTGTTTAGGGCGAAATAGACTAAACAAAATAAGAATCTCATTGAGAGACATTTACACAGTGACAACTTTGCAGCTTGCACCAGACTCTCGGCAAAGGGATGAAAGAATATTTATATTAAAACTGATTCATGTGACCCACATATTACAAAAATCTGAATTAAAACTGCTGACTTTAATTCCATTTTAAAAGTAAACCTTTGATGTTGGAGTAAGTTTAGATTCACGGCAGAGTTGCAGAGATAGAGCAGAGTCCCTTCGGCTTCAGCGGTTTCCTTGGATGTTGATAACATCTGACACAGCTCTGGCACATTAAGACATTAACACTGGCACTGTGCTGTTAAGTAAACTCCAGACTTTTTTCGGGTTTCACCATTCTTCTACTTACGTTCTTTTTCTGTTCCAGGATCCAATCCAGGATATATATCATATTGCATTTAGTAATCTCGTCTACTTAGTCTTGTTTGGTCTCTGACAGTTCTCAGTCCTTCCTTGTTTTACATAACCTCTCTCTCTTGGTTAAGGTAATGTTAGCCAGGTTTCTTCACCGTGGTTTCTATTTCTCACTTTGCACACCGTTCTTTGGATGTGCTTCCTAAGCATTAAGTCATGCTCAAGGGGAGGAAAGATTAAGCTCCATCTCCTGGAAGGGGAAGTTAGTAACACAAAGAACCAAGGCTTTGTGTCTTCTCGGTTCATTTCCTTTTCATTGTACATTACCCTCTCTTACTGAGTCTCCTAAGTTCATTTCCTGTCTTTTTTTTTTTTTTTTTTTTTAGAGAAAGAGAGAGGCAGGGGATAGGTAGACAGGAAGGGAGAGAGATGAGAATCATCAATTCTTAGTTGTGGCACTTTAGTTCTTTGATTGCTTTCTCATACGTGCCTTAACTGGGGGGCTTCAGCTGAGTCAGTGACCCCCTGCTCAAGCCAGAGACCTGGGGCTCAAGCCAGTGACCTTGGGGTTATGTCTATGATCCTGCGCTCAAGCTAGTGAAGCTGCGCTCAAACCAGTGACCTTGGGGTTTTGAACTCGGGTCCTTTGCGTCCCAGGCCAACGGTTTTATATACTGTGTCACCACCTGGTCAGGCCACTTCCTGTGTTTATTCCCTTGTAATATTTCTTTTTCAAAAATTTCTTCTTTCTCTTAAAGTAAAGTCTTTTTTAAAAGTTTAATGGGAATTGGTATCATCTTTTGTATAAAGATCTATATATACACATGCATATAAAGATGGTTACTGTATCATTGTCTATAGGGGCAAAAAAAATAAAAACAGCTGAACACAAAGCATATCAGTAGTTGAATAAACAAATGTGTTACATCTCTAATGTGGATAGTTAGGGGTTTCTGAATTGTATTGTTAAATGATAAATAATAAAGATACATCCTCTACACTGATGCCACTTTTTTATTTTTTTATTTATTTTTTTACAGAGACAGAGACAGTCAGAGAGAGGGATGGATAGGGACAGACAGGAACGGAGAGAGATGAGAAGCATCAATCATTACTTTTTTGTTGCAACACCTTAGTTGTTCATTGATTGCTTTCTCATATGTGCCTTGACCGTGGGGCTACAGCAGACCGAGTGCCCCTTGCTCAAGCCAGCAACCTTGGGTCCAAGCTGGTGGGCTTTGCTCAAACCAGATGAGCCCGTGCTCAAGCTGGCGACCTTGGGGTCTCAAACCTGGGTCCTCGGCATCCCAGTCCAACGTTCCATCCACCGCGCCACCGCCTGGTCAGGCTGATGCCACTTTTAAAAAACAGTGACAAAATAAGCCTGTATGTTTTTATATGATTATAAGAACATAGATTTTCTTTAACATTGTTGATGTCAGTGAAAGATAGCAAGGGAAAAGGATGTGTATGGTATTTGTGTAGAATGGGGCTGTGCAGTCGTATGCATAAGAGGATGCACAAAAGTAATAATCACCAGCTGGGAGTCCGTCCAAATTGCTCCCTTTCTCGCCGTCATCCTCTCATCCAAGCGATCTGATAGCCCTAGTAATTTTCAAGCATTTCTACTATGTTTTTCCTGATTTCAATTTTTTTTCTACCATCGTCTTCATTATCTTCTCTGCCTGGATGGTAGGAAAAGCCCCCTAACTGATTTCTTGTCTTGAGTCTTCTCCACCTCAACTCCTTCTTCTCTTACCTTGTCAAAGTAGCTCTGTCCAAGGATATGTGATACTTAAACCTAAACTCTTCATTGATGCTCTCTTACCTACACTTCAAAACCCCAACCCTTTGCCGTGGTCCTAAGGCCTTACCAAATTAGGACCTGACTGCCTAATTTTTAGGTCCCTCTCTACCTCATGAATTAAGCTCTTCCCACTGCAGACTAGCTTAAATTGTCCACACAGGCCCTGGAGACCATCGATCGCTCAGGGGCTTAGTTTATGCTGTTACTTCTTTTTGGAATTCTCTTCTCTGCCCCTTCAGCTCCCCTGGTCACTGATTCTTTTAAAACTCACTGTAGGGTCTCATTGACCAGAAAGTCTCCCCTGACCTCACCCTCAATCCCTGGCTAAGCCAGGTGGCCCTTCTCTTGCACTTACAATGAATTCCTCTCACTTCCTCGTTCCGCTAGACAGAGGAAGGAACTGATGTTTTCATCTTTGGAGGTCTAGATTTTACTACAGTGCCTGGCACTGTTGTTTCCTTCATGATTGAATTCCACCTGGAGTCCCTGCCCCCACCTGCACGGATCTTTAAATCATAACCAAAAAGTGGTTTCACATTTAGAGTTTAGAGAGTAAGATAAACTGTTGTCTTGTTTAATGGGGTTCGGGAGAGTTATTTTGGGGGGGGGTCATATCTCTAATACAAATAACACACCAGAGATTAAAGGATGAGATTTGAGATTATAAAACAAATAAATTCATTCATTGTTGTTTTTCTGTGACAGAGACAGAGCGAAACAGAGAGAGGGACAGATAGGGACAGATAGACAAGAAGGGAGAGATGAGAAGCATCAATTCTTCATTGCGGCCCCTTAATTGTTCATTGATTGCTTTCTCATATGTGCCTTGATGGGGGGGGTACAGCAGAGTGAGTGACCCTTTATTCAAGCCAGTGACCTTGGGCTCAAGCTGGTGAGCCTGCTCAAACCAGATGAGCCCGCGCTCAAGCTAGCGACCTCAGGATTTCAAACCTGGGTCCTCTGCATCCCCGTCCGACACTCCATTCACTGCGCCACCGCCTGGTTAGGCAACATTCATTGTTTAAATTGATATATATCTTTGTAAGTATTGTGTATTTAAATTACATCATTTTAAATTTTGGTACATTGTTATAAAATTATTTATGGTGGGTGCTAAGTGCCTAAAATGATGCCACAAGCTGGGAACCAACAAGTGCCAAAGAATGACTAGTTTTGATATTTGGAGCTAGTTATGCCTTTTTTCACCTTTCATATATAGTTAAAAATTCTGTATTAATTACCAACCTCAGACGGTGGTTAGTTTCAGAGTTGAGTAATAGAATAGTGCATTTAAGGACTGATTTTTCTCAGTATTTAGAAAGAGACTTTAAAGTTAAAGGAACGAGAGTTGCTAATGTACTTTGCAGAACACCAAACTGCCTCCTCTCTGATTGAATGATTAGAACACAAATTATACCCTTTTGTGCCAGGATATTACAGCTCATGTTTCTAAAAACTCCCTCCACTAGTTAGTTTTTCCATTGTAACCAGTTTTGCTTTAAAGAATAGTAGTTTAAGAAGGAAAATGTTCATATCATTGAACAGAATAAAGAGTTTGTGCTTAGGTGTGTTACTTTAAGATGGGTATTTTCGTTTTTTAATGCTGTTTCAGTCATTTCAAATAGCAATAATTTTGTTCCTTTCAGCGGCCTACTTCCCAGTTAAAAGTTTTCTTTTTACAATCACATGATGAATTATGTAATATGTGGTTTACTTTTCCTACTACAATTACTCAGATATAAAGTAGTTTTATAGAAATTATAGGCTATAGACATGATCGTTATTAACCATGATTATAAACTGGTTGTTTTCAACAACTATTTTTATTCATAGTGAAGGGAATGCTTTTTTAAAAAAAATTATTATATAAACAAAGTCTATTAATAGCGGTCTATAGCTTTCATTTTAATATGACAACCATGCTGAAAATCTCTATGCAAAAAGGATATTTTTATGTACAATTTCCAAATGGTTTACATCTGTGGATATAATTGCATAATCAACTACTAATGTAAAATATTGTTCAATGAATTTGTCTTATATGAACAATAACCACACAGGGGCTACACTAAATTTCTAGATTGTAGCCTGACGTGGAAGTGGAGCAGTGGATAGAGCGTCGGACTGGGACGCTGAGGACCCAGGTTTGAGACCCCAAGGAAAGCAGTCAGTGAACAACTAAGGTGCTGCAATGAAGAATTGATGCTTCTCATCTGTCTCCCTTCCTGTCTGTTCTGTCCCTATCTGTCCCTCTCTCTGACTCTCTCTGTCACAACAAAAGAAAGAAAAAAGAAATCTTAGATTCTAGAAAGGGGCATCTCATTTTTTATGTTTTCTTTTCAATCACCATGCCTGTTGGAGTCCTCCAATGCCCTTTCTTCAAGGTTCAAAAAGCATCCTCCAAAATAAAGTGTTAGTACTCACAATAAATGAGAAACATTAAGGAGACTCTCATACTCCAAGAACTTTTACATCTGCCCCTCCCGGCCCCTGCACCCTGCCCCTACCCATGTCCCCATGCCCGGCGGACAACTGTGTTTCTTCTGCTCAGCGGCTATTCAGATTGTCTTTCCTTTCCTTTTTTTGTAGTGACTTGGAGCCTGAATGGCTGGACAGCGTGCAGAAGAATGGAGAGCTGTTCTACCTGGAACTGAGCGAGGGAGAAGAAGAGAGCCTCCTTCCTGAGCCGCCTGTTGTGAACCACGTCCGGTTCAGTGAAAACGAGATTATTATTGAAGAGGATGATTACAGAGGAGGAAGAAAGTATGAACCGAAACTCAAGAGGTTTACCAAAATTTTAAAAAGTAAAAGACTTTTACCCAAGCGCTATAATAAAAAAAATAGCAAAGACAGTGGGCCCGTCTCCATTCTAAAGCATCAGTCCAATCAGAAAACAGGAGTTGTTGTCCAACAGCGATACAAAGATGTCAACATCTATGTAAACCCCAAAAAGCTAACGGTCACCAAAGCCAAAGAGCATCTCAAGCTTCTGGAAGTGCTGGTTGGGATCATCCATCAGACCAAGTGGAGCTGGAGGAGACCCGGGAAGCAGGCCGGGGGAGAGCGGCTGGTGGTCCATGGCCTGCTGCCCGGGGGGTCGGCCATGAAGAGCGGTCAGATACTGATTGGTAAGTGCTGTTGCTGAGCGCCGGTCCTTGTTTGCTGAGATATGGACTTAACAATGCCTTGTCAGGAACTTGATCAGAACAGAATTACAGCCAGAGTCTCAGCTGCTGAAGGACTGCTGGATGGGATTGGGAACAGCAGTGAAATTGTTAAGGGCGGTGGACTTCCAGGCATGTCGTTCTGAAAATACACATTTTGGTGCCTTGCATATGTGTGTGTGCCTTGCTTAGGCCAAGGAACAGCTTGGCTAATTTTTGAGTTATATAATTTTATGTAATCTTGGTTATATTTGCTGACAAGCAAAAGAAAATAAGTTGGTTGTACAGTGATAGTTTAGGGTTGAATGGCCTATGTCTAATAACATGATACAAAAATATATGATTTATGAATAAAACACTTTAAAATTGTACGTTTGCACATGAGTGCACCAAGATCTTGGCTTGGTTTTAACTGTTTAATCTGGCCTATTTAGCAACAGTGGTGTTATACATAAATTTCCTTTTAAGGGTGCTTACCATATATATCCCACTAATTTTGATGGGAAAAAATAAATCCACAAGTTATTCTGAATATATATTAAGATGAGCATTTTGTGTTACTGATACATCTTAAGCTGTTGTATATGATGTTTGAGTTAGTAACTTTATTATTTAAAGATAAATTAGACAAATGTGAGACTATATTATTAGTAAAATTTAAAGGTTAACAGTGCTAAAAGCTGACAGTCTTAAGTTGATCTAGCCTAAGAGATTTAGATAAAGAAACTTTTATTGATACTTTAGAAATATTCATAAATAATTTTCTATCTTAAGTCTACATTTGACTTGTTTGTTCACTGATTGAACAAAAACGTGTTGA
Organism: Saccopteryx bilineata; assembly: GCF_036850765.1. Classification (NCBI taxonomy): domain Eukaryota; kingdom Metazoa; phylum Chordata; class Mammalia; order Chiroptera; family Emballonuridae; genus Saccopteryx; species Saccopteryx bilineata. Next base: position 199,207,866 of record NC_089490.1, on the reverse strand, counting down.
GGGTTTACTACCTGGCAGCAGTACAAAGGTGAATGATCCAGATGCATCCGTAATGGAGCTCGGACTGCAGTAACAAGGACGGTGGGGCACAGGCGGGAGTTACCTACGGGGTGGGAACTCCCAGCCAGGGGAGGGGTTTGCAGAGAGGCTCGCCTGTGCAGTGGGAAGGGCGCCTGCGCAGTGTGTGTTACAGGGGCTGCAGCGAGACCCCAGGTTCTGCTCTTACAGGCTCATGCTGATCCTCGTCCATGGAGCGCTATGGTCTGTGTGTCTCTACCTGCCCACCGCTTTAAATCTGGGTGGGCCTGTGACTACAGTTTAAGTAGCACCATGTGACTTAAGAGGTGGGACTATAAGAGAAAAGATGCTGCTGCTTCTGCCTGGCATCCTTGAAACCCAGTCGCCGTTCTGTTCTGCGAGGAAGGCCAGGCCATGTGAAAAGGCCATCGGTAGAGCTCTGAGGGCCCGAGCCACCCGTAGCCTTGGCCACCAGACACGAGTGGAGCTTTCCAGTGCCTCCAGCCCCCGCCACCATCTGCTATGACTACGACGAGAAGCCCCGCTGGAGAACCCCAGCCGAGCCCAGTGGACCCCCAAACCGGGAGAGATGATACATGGTTGTTCGTTTTGTTATTGAATTATATTGACATATAACATAAATTAGTTTCAGATGTCCAACATAATGATTTGATTTTTGTGTACATTGCACGGTGATAACCACAATAGGTCTAGTTAACATCCATCACCACATGTAGTTAAAAATGACTGTTGTTTGAGGCTACTAAGTTCTTTGGGTGATTCACTATACGGCCCTAGGTAGCTGGAACCAGAGCTGATGAATGGTTACATTAACTCACATCCCCAGCTTTCTCGTTTGTAAAATGATAGACTGGACTGCAATATCTCTAAGGTTTGTTCTTTTAGTCGTCAAAGGAGGCCAGCATTCCTGCTTATGAAATCCTGCCTGGTTGTTGCTGACCCCCATCATTTTAGGATCCCATGTGACAGGAAATTCCAGCTAATGCATTTTCTTTGTACATTTGGGCCTTGGAATCCACAGGTTCCACATCTGCGAATTCAACCAACCTCAAATGGGAACTATTCTAAAGTAAATTGTTACTTTACTGCTGATGTACATATACTATGTAGTTAGGCCTATGATGGTTGTATCTAACCGAACATGCACAGACTTCTTTTCTTGTCATTGTTACCTAAATAATACAGTATATATTGTGTATTGTTATGTATATATATATAGATATAGATATATATATATATACATACATAACAACTATTTACATCGCATTTCTATTGCATCAGGTATGGTAAGTAATCTAGAAGTGATTTGAAGTATACAGGAGGAGGCGTGCAGGTTTATATGTGGGACCCCAGTGCCTGCAGATTTTATCTGCAGCGGATCCTGGAATCAATTCCCCGTGGGTATGGAATGACGGGGAGTTTCCTGGGGCTTCTGCTCTGAATACCTGTGTGGACTGGTTTATAGGCAAATCTCTAAAAATTCTTTTTACCCTTTTCTCCTAAAACCTGGTGGAGAGAGCCTTCTGTTCCACACATCTTTCCCTGATTCTCACTCGTCTCCTGAATATTCTAGGAATCCCAGTGGCCGCTAGGCCTGACCTTTTTGCACAATCCATGTAGGAGGGAAGAAAATAAACCATAGAAAGAGACTACCATGATGGTCCTGCTCTTTATTTTTATCATTTAAAGATGTGCAGGGTGCTCGTGGTCTGCTTCTTTTTTTTAATTTATTTATTAAATTTAATGCAGTGACATTGATAAATCAGGGTACATATGTTGAGTGAAAACATCTCTAGATTATTTTGACATTTGATTGTGCTGTATACCCATCCCCCAAAGTTAAATTGTCTTCTGTCACCTTCTATCTGGTTTTCTTTGTGCCCCTCCCCTCCCCCAACCCCTCTCTCCTTCTTCGCCCCCTCCCCCGTGCCCCCAACCCCCACCCCTGTTGCCATCACATTCTTGTTCATGTCTCTGAGTCTCATTTTTATGTCCTTTCTATGTATGGTTTCATATAGTTCTTAGTTTTTTTTCTGATTTACTTATTTCACTCCATATAATGTTATCAAGGTCCATCCATGTTATTGTAAATGATCCGATGTCATCATTTCTTATGGCTGAGTAGTATTCCATAGTATATATGTACCAAAGCTTTTTAATCCACTCGTCTTCTGATGGACACTTGGGCTGTTTCCAGATCTTCGCTATTGTGAATAATGCTGCCACAAACATGGGGGTGCATTTCTCCTTTTCGAGCCGTTCTATGGTATCCTTGGGGTATATTCCTAAAAGTGGGATAGCTGGGTCAAAAGGCAGTTTGATTTTCAGTTTTTTGAGGAATCTCCATACTGTTTTCCACAGTGGCTGCACCAGTCTGCATTCCCACCAGCAGTGCAGGAGGGTTCCCTTTTCTCCACATCCTCGCCAGCACTTATTCTATGTTGTTTTGTTGATGAGTGCCATTCTGGTTGGTGTGAGGTGATATCTCATTGTGGTTTTAATTTGCATTTCTCTAATGATTAGTGATGTTGAGCATTTTTTCATATGCCTATTGGCCATCTGTATGTCCTCTTTGGAGAAGTGTCTATTCATCTCTTTTGTCCATTTTTGGATTGGATTGTCTTCCTGGTGTTGAGATTTATAAGTTCTTTATAAATTTTGGTTATTAACCCCTTAATCCTGTCTTTTATTTCACTTCCCCGTGGAGATAAATCATCAAATATATTGCTCCGAGAGATGTCGGAGAGCTTACTGACTATGTTTTCTTCTAAGATGCTTATGGTTTCACGGCTTACATTTAAGTCTTTTATCCATTTTGAGTTTATTTTTGTGAGTGGTGTAAGCTGGTGATCTAGTTTCATTTTTTTGCAGGTAGTTGTCCAGTTTTCCCAACACCATTTGTTAAAGAGGCTGTCTTTACTCCATTGTATTTCCTTACCTCCTTTGTCAAATATCAGTTGTCCATAGAACTGTGGGTTTATTTCTGGGTTCTCTGTTCTGTTCCATTGATCTATATGCCTGTTCTTATGCCAGTACCAGGCTGTTTTCAGTACAATGGCCTTGTAGTATAACTTGATATCAGGAAGTGTGATACCTCCCACTTTATTCTTCTTTTTTGCTGAGGCTATTCGTGTTCTTTTTTGGTTCCATATAAATTTTTGGAATATGTGTTCTATATCTTTGAAGTATGTCATTGGTAATTTAATTGGTATGGCATTGAATTTATAAATTGCTTTGGGTAATATAGACATTTTAATGATGTTTATTCTTCCTAACCATAAGCACAGTATATGCTTCCACTTGTTTGTATCTTCCCTGATTTCTTTTATCAATGCTTTGTAATTTTCCAAGTACAAGTCTTTAGTCTCCTTGGTTAAGTTTACTCCTAGGTACTTTATTTTTTTAGTTGTAATTGTGAAGGGGATTGTTTCCTTAATTTCTCTTTCTGACTGTTCATTGTTGGTGTATAAAAATGCCTCTGATTTCTGAGTATTGATTTTATATCCTGCCACTTTGCTGAATTCATTTATCAGGTCCAGTAGTTTTTTGACTGAGACTTTAGGGTTTTCTATATACAATATCATATCATCTGCAAATAATGATAGTTTTACTTCTTCTTTTCCAACTTGAATGCCTTTTATTTCTTCTTCTTGTCTGATTGCTGTGGCTAGGACTTCCAGGACTATGTTAAATAAGAGTGGTGAAAGGGGGCACCCCTGCCTTGTTCCTGATCTTAAGGGTATTGCTTTTAATTTTTGCCCATTGAGTATGATGTTGGCTGTGGTTTTGTCATAGATGGCCTTTATCATGTTGAGGTATGTTCCCTGTATTCTCACTTTGCTGAGAGTTTTGATCATGAATGGGTGCTGGATTTTATCAAATGCTTTTTCTGCATCTATTGAAATTATCATATGGTTTTTCTCCTTTCTTTTGTTTATGTGATGAATCACATTGATTTACAAATATTGTACTAGCCTTGCCTCCCCATAATAAATCCCTCTTGATCATGGTATATGATTTTTTCCATATATTGTTGGATACCCAGTTTGCTAATATTTTGTTGAGGATTTTAGCATCTATATTCCTCAGAGATATTGGCCTATAATTTTCTTTCTTTGTGTTGTCTTTGCCTAGTTTTGGAATCAGAATTATGCTCGCCTCATAAAAGGAGCTTGGAATTCTTCCTTCTTCTTGAATTTTTTGAAATAGCTTGAGAAGGATAGGAGTTAGTTCTTCTTTGAATATTTGGTAAAATTCTGTTGTGAAACCATCAGGCCCTGGATTTTTCCTTGTTGGGAGTTTTTTGATAACTGTTTCGATCTCATTTGTTGTAATGGGTCTGTTTAGGTTTTCTGATTCTTCCAGATTGATTTTTGGAAGATTGTATGTTTCAAGGAATTTGTCCATTTCATCTAGGTTTTCTAGTTTTTTTGGCATACAGTTCTTCATAGTTTTTCTTATAATATTTTGTATTTCTGTTATGTCAGTTGTTATTTCTCCTCTCTCATTTCTAATTTTATTTATTTGAGTCCTCTCTCTCTTTTTCTTGGTGAGTCTAGTTAAAGGTTCATCAATCTTGTTTACCTTTTCAAAGAACCAGCTCCTAGTTTCATTGATCCTCTGTATTGTTTCTTTAGCCTCTATGTCATTTATTTCTGCTCTGATCTTTATTATTTCCTTCCTTCTACTACATTTGGGCTTTACTTGCTGTTCTTTTTCTAGTTCTTTTAGATGCAGGGTTAAGTTGTTTATTTGAGCTTTTTCTAGCTTCTTAAAGTGTGCCTGTAGTGCTATGAACTTCCCTCTCGGCACTGCTTTCGCTGTGTCCCATAAATTTTGAGTTGTTGTGTGCTCATTGTCATTCGTTTCTAGGAATTTTTTTATTTCTTCTTTAATCCATTCTTAATCCATTCATTATTTAACAACCTGCTATTTAGTTTCCATGTGTTTGAGAATTTTTGAGCTTTTCTGATGTGGTTCATTTTTAGTTTCATGCCGTTGTGATCAGAGAAAGTGCTTGATACGATTTCAATCTTCTTAAATTTGTTGAGAGTACTTTTGTGCCCTAACATGTGGTCTATCCTAGAGAATGTACCATGAGCACTTGAAAAGAATGTATATTCTGCTGCTTTAGGGTGAAAGGTTCTGAAGATATCTATTAAATCGAGTTGATCTAGTGTGTCCAATAAGTCTGCTGTTTCTTTGTTAATTTTCTTTCTTGAGGATCTATCTAGTGATGTTAGTGGGGTATTGAAATCCCGTACTATTATAGTATTACTGTTGATCTCGCCCTTTAAATCCATCAAAGTCTGCTTTATATATTTAGGTGCTCCTATATTATTAGGTGCATAGATATTTATAATAGTTATATCTTCCTGTTGGATTACTCCCTTTATCATTATGTTGTGGCCTTCTTTATCTCTTACTATATCCTTTGTTTTAAAGTCCAGTTTGTCTGATATAAGTATTGCTACCCCAGCTTTTTTTTCATTTCCAATTGCATGAAATGTGTTTTTCCATCCTTTTACCTTCAATCTGTGTGTATCTTTTGTTCTAAGGTGTGTCTCTTGTAGACAGCATATGTATGGGTCCAGTTTTCTTATCCACGCAGCTACCCTATTTCTTTTGATTGGATCATTTAATCCATTTACATTTAAGGTTATTATTGATATGTAGTTGTTTATTGCCATTTTCTTCTTTAAACGTGTATTCCTTTTTTGCTATATTCTTTTCCCACTTTGATCTGTTTACAACCGGCCCCTTAATATTTCTTGCAGCATTGGTTTGGTTGTAATGAATTCCTTCAGTTGTTTTTTGTCTGGGAAGCTTTTTATTTCTCCTTCAATTTTAAATGATAGCCTTGCTGGATAAAGTAGTCTTGGTTGTAGGTTCTTGTTCTGCATTACTTTGAATATTTCTTGCCATTCCCTTCTGGCCTCAAATGTTTCTGTTGAGAAGTCAGATGTCATCCTTGTGGGGGCTCATTTGTAGGTGATAGCTTTTTTTTCTCTTGCAGCTTTTAATATTTTCTCTTTATCGCTTAGCTTTGGTATATTAATTATGATGTGTCTTGGTGTAGGTTTCTTTGGGTTTTTCTTTAATGGAGTCCTCTGTGCTTCTTGGACTTGTGAGAGTTTCTCTTGCATTAATTTAGGGAAGTTTTCAGCTATGATATGATTGAACAAAGTCTCTATCCCTTGTTCTTTTTCTTCTTCTTCAGGAACCCCTATGATGCGGATGTTATTTCTCTTCATGTTGTCACAGAGCTCTCTAAGAGTTTCCTCTGACTTTTTGAATCTCTTTTCTCTTTTTTTTCTGCTTTCATGTCTTCATTCCAGTTGTCCTCCAACTCGCTGATTCGATCCTCAGCTCTATCTATCCTGTTTTTAATTCCTCCCATTGTGGTCTTTATTTTGATATTGTATTTGTCGTCTCCGACTGATTCTTTTTTATACTTGCTATTTCTTTATTTAGGTGTTAATAATGACCATCCATTGTTGATCTAAAATCCCTAAGCATCCTTACAATCATTATTTTGAACTCCGCATTTGGAAGTTTCATTATTTCCATATCACTCAGTTCATCTCCTGAAGGTGTCTCTTGTGGTTTCATTTGGATTGCACTTCTTTGTCTTCTCATTATCTGTTTTTGGGTGTGTAATTTGTAGAGTTGGTTGAGTCTAGGCTTGGTGTTGTCTGCCTTCAGTTTTCAGTTGTGTTATTTCTAGGTCTTCTTGGGTTGGTATCAACTGTTATCTGTAATCCACTTTCGGATTTGGGCAGCTTTGAAGTCTTGATTTGTTTGTTTTCTTAACAGGTGATAGTCTTGTTTACTGATCTCAGCAGGGGGCTTCCTTGAAACTGTATCCAGGAATGAGATGGGTGTAACCTGAGACTCTGAAGGTCTCTTTAGCCAACTAATTTCCCTGGGGGCAGGGTGTTTTCTCAGCTTTAGTAGGGGGAGGTGTATCTCAGATCTCCATGGAGACCTGAGTTCCTGTCCCTCTGCCAGGGTCCAGCCCCGGGGGGGGGGGCATCCAGGGTTCCCACAGGAGTAGATGGCGTCGGCGAAAATCGAGTGAGAGAGCCGAATTCTTTTCTTTCTCTTTATTCTCTAGTTAGCATTTACTGCCAGGCATCTCCGCCAAATGCTAGTACAGCTCCTTTTTTATACACACACACCAAGTTACAATTACATGCTATTAATCATTGCTTCTGTTTCACTATGTTTACATGTTTCCAGATAATAGTTAATTTATATCTATAAACTACAATCAGGTGGCAAGTCATTCAAAGTACAACTAAAAAATAACTTGAATCGCGATAACAACATTGGTAAAAGCTTTTAAAGGATTAGTACTAACTAATAACTCAACTTTTACTGTTGTTGTGAGTCAAGGGGCAGAGAGAGATTAACAGACAAAATCATTAAGGATTAGCAAAGGACCACTGCTTGCTCAGGCAAATGGCCTTGAGTTTATGCAGTGTCCTGACTTTTCTCACAAGATAACAAAAGGCTTGCCCATTAAGAAATTGACATAACATTAAGAGTAACTTTTACTTAAAGATATATAGAGTGCACTCGCAAGATAGCTTAGTAGCAACATAATTTCAGAAGACATTTATTGCTATCGCTTCTGTGGATTCCCCCACATTCCTCTCATTATCAGAAGAAAGAATCTTGGGAAGTATATAAACCTCATGAGAGTGTCTCACTGAGAAAGCCCAGCAACTGCCTTCAGTCATAAAACAAGTCTCTTAGCAAAACATTCTTTTCTTGCTGACTGCATTCCCATCCCAGGCAATGCAACGGGCCATTCCATTACTCCTTTCCTAAGATTCTATTGTCTAGTCAAATTTTATTTATTTACTATATTCACACACTAGTTAAGTTCTAACTATATTCTTCTTAGAGTGTTCCACCATCTGCAGATCAAATAAGCAAGAAGAAAGGAATGTTTCTCTACTCTATCACATGAAAAGGCTAGGGAGGAAAAATGTTGAATTAAGTGAAGGCCGAAAGGTGCTCTGTGCACAGCCACTGCCTTCTACCCATTCACAAGTCACAATCTATTCTTTCTAACATGATTAAGAAGAAATTCTCCTACAAACTTAACCCTTTACGAGGGATATCATAGCCAGCCTCTTATGTTTATGAGCCCAGTTCAAGGGGCTTACAGGCTTTTCTGTGGAACTCACACCCTCTGTCTCATTTCCAAAGAAATTCCTACGAATCTACAGGGAAAGCACGGTACTATTATCCCTGTGCTATAAATAATAGCACACACCCAGAAAAGGGGGGATATAAGGCCAGATTAATTCAAAAAGTCAAAGGGGGAAGTATTGTTGTGCCTTTCCTTTGCAGTGACTTTGTCAACCCGCAGCCATTGGTCTTCACTGCGGTGACTCTGTCAACCAGCAGCCGTTGGTCTTCTCTGCTGTGACTTTGTCAATCAGCAGTTTTTGATCTTCTTATGCTGTGACCTTGTCAGCCAGCAGTTGTGGGTCTTCTCCGGCTGTGACCTTGTCAGCCAGCAGTTGTGGGTCTTCTCCTGCTGTGACCTTGTCAGCCAGCAGTTGTTGATCGGCTCCCGACATCCCTCTTCCCCACTTCTTGTTTTCAGCTGTGTCTTGTTGTGCTGATTGGAGCTGGATAGATGTCCGGAAATGTCTGATCCGGAAGCAATTCAGCTCTGTTTTGTGAAAGGTTCAGTCCCTCCTCCAGCTATGGCCACCTCCAGCACGGATGAGTCAGCTTTTTTAGGTCGTCTCCTTCATTCCTTAGCCCCTCACAGTCTGTTTCTCTCTCTTTCCTTCCCACTTGGGAGATAAGCTGGTCTTTTCAACACACCTCGCTCCCTGGTTGCCAGGCAAGTGGCTGTGAGCAGTAGTTTCTGCTCTTTTCCCTTGTGTGAGATCCCCTCTGGGTTCTCAGCCTCACCCCCCCCCCCCCCGTTCCTGTAAGCAGGGGAGATTCAGGCGCTCTCTACCAGGTTTGTTGTGGCTTCTTCTTTGCTTCTTGGTTTTTGAGAGGTGTTCTTGCAGTTCAGAGTTGGTTTTCCATGCTGATTTTTTCTAAATTGATTTGTATTCCCGTTTGGTGATGAGAGCTGGGCGTCTGAGCGTCGGCCTACTCCGCTGCTATCCGAAAAATCCTCGTGGTCTGCTTTTGACCCGAGTGTGGTTACATGGATGTGCTCACTTTGGGGGAACTCACTGTATTGTGCCTCTACAGCTTGTACACTTCTCTGTATGTGTAGTAAGGAGCAATAAAATGCAAGAAAACTAGGCTCATAATTTTACTTTTATGATGGAAAAGCTTATGATTTACTAATAAGTAAAAAAAAGATTTGTCAGAATAAAATTAATATTTCAACCTTGGTGTATAGCAAAATGCTTGCCTCAAAATAAGCTCTGAAAAATATGTATTGAATAACTGGATAAACTATGTCAAAAGAATTTTACAGGGAACACAATTAGAAGTCTGTATAAATACAACAAAAGGCTAATCGTGTTGTGTTAGTGTAGGGACAGTATGTTTTCTCTACTTCAGAGTTTTGGTTTGATTATAGTCTATATTTTTAAAATTAACTGTTTTAGGAATAAAGAACAGACTGTTTTAAAGACTTTGTGGGTTTGCTAATCCCACAAGGTGCTTGTGTGATGGCAGTTTGTCATAGTTACCTTTCATACTGCAGTCTGGGATTGAACTGGGAGGTGACCCCGCAGGCGGGAGAATCATGGCAGCTTTCCTAGGACAGCTTGCGGACTTGCTGCTGCCTCTGTCCTGCTGGACAATGACCTTCCTGTGACAAAGTGTTTGGCCAGCACAGTGAGACCGGTGACTTTCTTCTTTCCTTTCAGGATGGCAGATCTCATTCCATTCTGATTCTTCTTCGCTGGGATCTTGGGAGACTTGCTGCCTTTTTTTGGTGTCATTTTCACTGTTCCTTCTGCCAAGGTCTTGCATCTTTATTTTTTATCTTTCTATTCCCGAGGTTTTCTTCAGTTTTACAGTCAGCCGGTGGGCCCTGGACTCCTGTAGGAGCAAATGGGAGGCCTTCTTTTATATACTGTACATTCTGGAAACTTCATATCACCCTGGTGGTATTTCTTTCTTCAAGATTACTGAGTTTTATTTATTTTTTTATTTATTTATTTTTTTACAAGGACAGAGAGAGTCAGAGAGAGGGATAAATAGGAACAGACAGATAGGAACGAAGAGAGATGAAAAGCATCAATCATCAGTTTTTCGTTGCAACACCTTAGTTGTTCATTGATTGCTTTCTCATAGGTGCCTTGACTGTGGGCCTTCAGCAGACCGAGTAACCCCTTGCTCGAGCCAATGACCTTGGGTCCAAGGTGGTGAGCTTTTTGCTCAAGCCAGATGAGCCCGTGCTCAAGCTGGCAACCTCGGGGTCTCGAACCTGGGTCCTCTGCATCCCAGTCTGATGCTTTATTCACTGCGCCACTTCTTGGTCAGGCGAGTTTTGATCATTTTAATGACACACTAATGCTCTAGACATGCGTACTCTTCAGACTATTTTACTGAACAATCAAGCCTTCATTTCAGGCTCTCTTTTTATAACTTCTAATGCTCCCACCTATGATCACTAAATAAATTTGTTTTGTGTAACACCTCTGCTATGTTTCTCTTTTCATTTCTTTTGGTTTATATTTTAAAAACACTTTTAATTGAGGTATAACATACATTATAACAGGTGCAAATCTTGTGTACAACTGATGAATTCTGACCTGTGTAAAGACCATCCAGGTCAAGACAGGAGAACATTTCCAGTGCTCAGGATACTCGTGATGCTTCCGGTCAACACGCCCTCCCCCAAAGAATCTTCTAGAAGTCCCAAGCTTTCTGTCAACAGTTGATTTTGCCTCTTCTTGAGCTTCACATCAATGGAAGTATATGATGTATATTTCCTCGCATCTATTTTCTTTAGTTTTATAATCTATGAGAAATACTCATGTTGTCACTATGTAGTATCCTATGGTGTGAATATACACTATTTCTTTCTCTCTTCTCCTGGTCACGGATACTTTAGTGAAAATAGTTGAAATGCTTTTTCTTTTTAAGATAGGTTAGGTTTTCCCCTCCATGTATCGTTTTATTCTCTAGTTTGCATGCTGTTGTTACTCAGTACACATTTTTATTTTCACCTTCTGGAATACTAATGCTTTGATTCTCGTAATGAAAATAACTCTACTGTGTTTGTCTCTCCTCTGTCCCAGCATTTCTTGCCCACACTTTTACCTGTGGCCCTTTGCCCAGGAGTAAAGGAAAGCAACTGTGGGCAGTGAGTTCATTGGAAAGACAGAATTGTAGTGTTTTTAGGCCTTTCTAGGGGGCGTCGGGTGCAGTGGCTTCCTCCTACATATGGGCACCAAGAGGACTAGTGAGGTGCCCAGCACAGAGGCGGTCCGTGAGAAAGCCAGCCCCCACGGCTCTGGTTTCTGTCCCCAGAGCTCTTTCACTTGTCATGTATGGGCTCCCTTGAACTGGTAGGTCAGAGGCTTTCCATTTGAAGCAAGAAAATAAACTATTTAATCTTTCAAAATGTAATTTGGAAATATCATAATATTAAGCCACAACAATGTATCATGTAGCCCAGTTAGTCCATTTTGAGACATTTTTCCTACAGAAAGAATCTAAAACATCTGCAAACCACAGTTAGCATGTCCCATTAGGCCCACCACCTGCTTTTATACAGTTTGAAAACCAAGAATGCTTTTTTATCTATTTCAGTGGTTCAAAATAAATATATTTATGACATGAAAATGATATGAAATTCAAATAACAGTGTTCATAAATAAAAGTTTATTGGAATAGCATTGAGTAGTTGTGACACAGACCATATGGCCTGCGGAGTCTAAAATATTTACCTATCTGACCCTCTCTAGAAAAAGTTTGCTGACCCCAAATCTAAAAAGAGGAAAAACCGTGTGACTGAAATATTTATTGAACCGGTTTTTTTAGCAATAATAAAAAAATGCATGAAAATCAAACAAGAATATGGCTGTTTGAATTATAATTTAATAATTCTATATCTTACTCAACTGTTAAAAATTATAAAAGCTATGCACTAGTACAGAAATTTTATTGAGAGGTTTAGAAGGATAAAAGTCCTTGATACCTTATTTGTGTGAACATAAATAAAGATTAAAAATAATTTGTAAAAATAATCATGGCAATAGTGATGGGGTCATCAATAATTTTTCCAACGTGTCTAGTATTTTTTCTATTTTAATGAGAAATAAAAACAATAATTTGTACAGCATCTCCAGGGAATGGGACATTTTGCTCGGGCAAATGTTCTAGGTGATAGTTACAATGTATGAGCAGCCACTATTCCAGAACTTCTGCAAGGGTGGGTTGGGAGGGCCCTTAGTTTTCTCTACTTCAGTACTCGTGTATTATAGGTGAAGGATTGATCTTCAAGCTCAAAACATTAAACATTCTCTTAAAACTTGGGAATTTGTCAGTAAATTTATTAAGAGTAAATGCATTCACTTAAATGTATAAAATGTCAGTATGGTAACAATGTCTCAAAACCCAGATCCTCTCCCCTCTGAAGTTAAATGGGGCCGAGTTTCAATGATCAGTGTAAATTCAGAATCTGATCCCTCCCCCACTTTCCCATGCCTATTTCCCAGTCCTGCCATGCGTGAGTCCCCCTTCCAACAAGACAGACTTTTCCCCAATGGCCACCAAATGTTCCTTGTCAAGCCACCTCCATTCTCTAGCATTCACGGTCTCCAACTCTCTACTGGTGTTCTGCCAACATTGCCTTGTGTTATTAGAAGGATGTATTCATTTTTTACTACTGCTGTGACGAATCACTGCAAATTTCGTGGTTTAAAACCGCACAAATTCATCATCTGGCAGTTCTGGAAGTCCAAATTCTAAAAGTGTTGCTTCCTGCACAAAAAGCAAACCACAGGGCTGGGCTCCTTCTGGAGGTTTCAGGGGCTTCCCTCTCCTCTGCCAGCTTCTGGAGCCACCTGCATTCCTTGTCTGGTAGCTTTCTTCATTTTCAAAGCCAGCAGCACAGTGTCCTCGGTTTCTCTCTCTGGCTCTGACCCCCATCTCTCTCTGTAAAAACCCTGTGATGCATCGGGCTCACTTGAATCATCTCCCCCTCTCAAGGGCCTTAACTTAAGGACATCTCGGTCTCTATTGCCACTAAGGCAACATCCTCACGGGTTACAATGTGGATATCTGAAGGACAATTATTGCTCTGCCTACCATGGTAGGTTGGAGTTTTGTGTGTGTATTTGTTGAGATCTTTCCTTTTCCTACACTTTTGTATATACAATTTATTTCAAAAGGAATTTCTTCAGCTGTATATTCATTTTTTTTTACAGTCTAATAGAGCAAGAAACAAATAGAGCACGAAACAAACTCCTGCAAGTCTATTGTCATAGCCCTTGGAACTTTATCTAGTAGCCTTTCAGTACACATTTTTCATTGGATAATAAGTAGATGCTGAGAAACTGATGGGCTTTCTCAAACAATTAACTTTATGTTGAGGGACTGATTTAAGCACTATGATAAACTGATCTCACCTCTTTGTTTTATTTGATCCTTGACTGTATCTCTTATAATACATTTTTCTTCTTATTTCTAAAAATAAGAATGATTTCTTATGCCGTCGATAATCCCTGGGCCATTTCTTATTTAACGATTCAAAGCAATTCATGCAGTTCAGTTCCTTTCAGCCTTTGGAATGGGACTGTGTGTACTAGTGGCTCCCTGAACTTGCTGAGAAAGGACTTTCCTGGCATGCAGGCTGCCTGCCACAGAGCTGCGATGTCCCGGAAGCCTGCCGTCAATGAGTCACCTCACTGAGGTGCTCGGAAAACTTAAGGAAAACAAGTATCTGGGAGGTTTCAAAGTGGATGTCACACTTCTTTTATAGAAAGAAAAATTTCAACTAGATGGACAAAATATGAGAGACCAATGGAGCATGTCTATCAACACTATTTAATCTATATTCATATGTATTATCCATCTTCCCCAAAGAGTATTAAGCTTCATGTAGAGATATTTCTCTGTTTAGTTCTGTCTGTAATGCCTGGCACTCAGTAGGTACTCAATAAATATCTGTTGGAAGAATTAATGGATGGATGATTATGAATTATTTGATCAGTTTCCTAATGAAAGTATAAAGAGAAATAATCTTGTTATGTATACATTTTTATTACTATAGCTTACTGGTGACTTCATGTTACCTTGAACTATGTTGTGAAAGTCAATTTCCATTTTAAGAATGATCTTTATTATACTACATGCCCAGATTTACAAACATAAACATTTAAAGAAAAGCGATGGCAAAGGAGATTTTTACCAAAACATTCAATGGGCTTTGATATGGTGGGGCGTTTGAAACAAGGAGCTATGTGTAGACACAGATCAATAACTGAATACCACAGCATATTGAGTTAAGATATACCACCTGGATTTAATTAAAATTTCACGGCCCTGGCCAGTTGGCTCAGTGGTAGAGCATCGGCCCGGCGTATGGATGTCCCGGGTTTGATTCCTGGTCAGGAATCGCCCACCTACTTCTCCACCCCTCTCCCTCTTGCTTCTCTCTCTCTCCCCGCCCCTGCAGCCATGGCTCAATTGGAGCAAACTGGCCCCCGGAGTTGAATATGGCTCCATAGCTTCTGCCTCAGGTGCTAAGAAAAGCTTGGTTGCTGAGCAACTGAGCAACACTCCCCATGTGAACTTTTTGGGTGGATCCCAGTTGGGGTACATGTGGTAGTATGTCTCTCTGCCTCCCCTCCTCTCAGTGATGTTTAAAAAAAAATTCAGCTGATTTTTTTTTTTTTTTTTTTTTTTTTACTATGGGTATAAGTGGTTAGATTCAATTTTGTTAAGGACAATAGTTGGTATATGCTACAAATATTCCATTTGTCCTTTGGATTTACATCTCCCAATTCTATCAAAAATAAGAATAGTCATCTCTTTCGATATTCACTGGTTGTATTTATTGATGTAACAGTATTAGGCTGTATTATAGTTTAAGACTGGAGTAGAATATTAGCTCTGACATTAATGAGCTTTAAAACCTTGGCCAAGGCCCTGAATGTCTGTACTATATTTTCTACTGTACTTTGAAAAAGTGCGAATCGATGCTTTTTAATATTCTAGATCTTCTTGGTTTTTGGATATTCACACAACTATCTTTTATTGTTGTTCTTTTTTCAGGTGATGTCCTTGTTGCTGTGAATGATGTTGATGTGACCACTGAAAACATAGAGAGAGTTCTGTCTTGCATTCCTGGACCTATGCAGGTATGGACGTTCTTTGGATCTTATGATGAATTACATAAAATAAGTGCATCTGTGTTATTTTCTTTTTTTATTTTTTTAAGATTATGGAAATTATGTATAATGAGTTCTACTTAACATACTCAGATATTTGAAACATTTTAGTTCTTGTTAACATTTTAGCTTTGGGAGACTTTCTTAAAAGAGAGAATAGTATCTACAAATAAAACTCATCCTAAGTAAAGCAGGAACAAGAACAATAATAAAATCATATATAATAACCAACTTGCCATTTTAACTACCATATGTGTTGATGAAAATCCAGTTCCTAGAAAAGTCATTTTATTTATTTATTTTTTTTTTTTAGTGAGACAGAGAGAGACAGATAGGTACAGACAGACAGGAAAGGAGAGAGATGAGAAGCATCAACTCATAGTTGTGGCACCTTAGTTGTTCATTGATTGCTTTCTCATACATTCCTTGACTGAGGAGCTGCAGCTGATCCAGTGACCCCTTGCTCAAGCCAGCAACCTTGGGGTCATGCCTACGATGCAGTGCTCAGGTTGGCAACCCTGCACTCAAGCTGGTGAGCCTGCACTCAAGCCAGCAACCTCTGGGTTTTAACCTAGGTCTTCCGTATCCCAGGCCGACACTCTATCCACTGCACCACCACCTGGTCAGGCTAGACAAGTCATTTTAAGCAGTCATGGAACTTTTTATTATCTGACTTATTAAAATCATTATTGCTACCAAGTTTTTTATGTGGCTTTATTTATTTTAAAATCATACTATTTTCTTGATTTTTCTGTTATCTAGTTTAGCCTTATTCCTGAGCTTTTGTTTAGCTACTTAATGAATTATTTTCCATTCTTTGTAGGTAAAAATAAATCTATTTCATAATAACTTATTTTGATACGCCAACCATTGACTTTTCGTGTCAGAGGTGGCATTTTCAGATCATTAGATGTATTTTGAAAGTGCTACAACTCCTATTTATGAATGCCCTGCTCTTGTTAGCATCAAGAAATCGCTTTCTCTCTCTCTTTTTTTTAGTGAGAGAGAGATGGAGGGACAGACAAGAACAGACAGGGACAGACAGGAAGGGAGAGAAATGAGAAGCATGAACTCATAGTTGTGGCACTTGAGTTGTTCATTGGTTGCTTTCTCATATGTGCCTTGACCAGGGGGCTACAGCAGACCAAGTGACCCCTTGCTCAAGCCAGCGACCTTGGGCTCAAACCAGCAACCTTGGGCTTCAAGCCAGTGACCATGGAGTCATGTCTATGATCCCACGCTCTAGCGGCGAGCCTGGGCTCAAGCTGGATGAGGAGACCACGCTCAAGCTGGATGAGCCTGCACTCAAACTAGCAACCTCAGGGTTTCGAACCCGGGTCCTCAGCATCCCAGGCTGATGCTCTATCCACTAGTCAGGCTCACTTTCTCTCTTTTGAGGAATGAGGAGGATTATATACTTCAGGATAGTTTAGAGACTCCATCAGGCAGTGAGAGGATAGAGCAGTTTTGAGATTGATCAGGATGAACAGAATCCCTGATAAGTCAGGATCTTACCTGCATCTGATTAAGATTCTCACATAATAGGACCCATGATGAAATTCCTTGATTTTTAAGAAATAAGATTTCCCTATGTTCACTGCCTTCTCTTAATGTGCACACACACACACACACACACACACAGTCTCTCTCACACACACACACAATTTAACTATCTTTGGAAATGTAAACTGAAAGTGCTAGAGGTTTAGCAGATTTGCATTTCAGAAATGTATCACTCTGGTTGGGACTGAAGGCTGGGAAACCAGGTGGTCAGCGTTAGAGAAGTCCAGAAGGGAGATGACTGAGGCCCGAGGTAAGGCATTGGCCAGGGATATGGAAGAGGAAGAGATTAGCTTTAAGACACAGGGGAAGCTAAGAGGACAGTGCTTCCTGTAGGACAGAGAGGAATTCAGGATGCCTTCGAAGTTTCGTCTTGAGTAATTCAGTGAGGCTTTCCAAGAGAGAAGAGGATCAAGGAGACGGAATGTGCGTGTTGACAGGGCGGCTAGAGACGGAAGGAGAGAGGAGATCATTGCAGCAACAAGGGTTTGGAAGTGAGGAGTTAGCATGTCCTGAGACCTGAGGAAAGGCACACCCTCTCCTGAACTGGGAGAGGAAAAAGAAACAAGAAGGGCGACATACACAAAACAGAATTGTTCTGGGGGAGACTGGAGCTGGGGGTCCGGGAAGGTTGTCACAGGTTCATGTCTGTGGAAGATCAGGATAACCTTTTTATAAAAAGCTTCATATAAACTATCTTATATTAGATGTTTAATAAAAAATGTTTTCCTATAAAACACCCAATACCCTAATATTTACATATATCAACCCCCTTTTACAAAATAGCACTTAACTCTTTATTTGGTTATCTGTCTCACCCTTTATTATTCTATCTAGGCAACCAGATTTCCTGACATTTATAGCTGCTTAACATGTAAGCTTTTTAAAAATGTCTTGCTAAAGTATACTTATATATTTTTGAATTATAGAGCCAACGTTACTTAAATCAGAAGAATGGTGGCTAACATGTTCCTTAAGGAATTTTAGCGGAGTGCCCTATGGTGTGCGCATTGGTTTGAGTCTTTATCGTGGTGAGGGGAATAGGTCCTTGTACCACAGAGAGAAAGCGCTGTCGTCCGCCAAGTATAACATGAAAGCTGGTTTTCAAGTATTTTGTTCTTCATGAAGCTTAGCAAACTGGTCTTCAACTTGAGGTTTCCATTGCTGCCTCAAGTAAATGGCGAAGTGTATTTCAAGTCTACCAAGTCATTTCCTGTGGTCATTCTGGGGAATTGCGCCCTACCTTTTGACCTCTCCACCCACAAGTCTCAGCTGGAAAAGACGCCTTCCCTGTTCTGAGGCCCATTTCTTTCTGAGGACCCACCTTTCCCAGTCACCACGGGACCTGACTATCAGGTGTCTCCCATCCCCTCCACTCCTCCCCCCAAGCTCAGTGCCTGGGAACTGTCTTCAAAGCTCCCCTCTATCTTGTCACAAAGTCTGCGCTTGGGATTTCCCCAAATTCTACATGTCTTACATTTCTAAGGAACACCATCGAAGGTGTTCTTTTGGACACTCCTAAATCCTCATTCTCAGATAAAAGAACCCCCTGACCACCAAGCCATTCACTTCATCAGATCCTGGTTCCAGGATTTTATGTATGTGTGCTTCTGTTTATATTTGTGCATACATATATTGAACATACTGAGAATTACTCACTAGAACAGATGCCACCTCAGAAAGTAGTTTTTTAGGCCATATAATGCTTCCATGTTGCATGTCTGGGTCAAAATTTCATACCAAATACGTTCCACATCCTTCTAAGATCGTTTCTAAGACAGCGTCTCTTCAATTCTTCCTCACCTTAATCATATATTAATTGCCATCAGATAAATCTTGATTTTTCCCATGTAGGATCTATAATATTTTATATTTTTGTTTAGTTTACTTAATATGCCCCCCCACCAAATATACTAAGTTTATACTCAGCCTTTCTTGATACAGTGTTCTAATATCAAGGGCCCATTTCTTTTTTTTTTTTTTTTCTTTGCCTTTTCTCTGAAGCTGAAAACAGGGAGGCAGTCAGACAGACTTCCATGTGCGCCTGACCGGGATCCACCCAGCATGCCCACCAGGGGGCGATGCTCTGCCCATTCAGGGCGTCGCTCTGTTGCGACCAGAGCCATTCTAGCGCCTGAGGCAGAAGCCATGGAGCCATCCCCAGCGCCTGGGCCATCTTTGTTCCAATGGAGCCTTGGCTGCGGGAGGGGAAGAGAGAGACAGAGAGGAAGGAAAGAGGGAGGGGTGGAGAAGCAGATGGGCGCTTCTCCTGTGTGCCCTGGCCGGGAATCGAACCCAGAACTCCTTCATGTCAGGCCGACGCTCTACCACTGAGCCAACCGGGCAGGGCCAAGGGCCCATTTCTTAATATCAGGTTTACAGAAAACAAAAAGTTTAATAAAGGTTGATCTTTTCCATTTGGAATGAAATTAAATGTTTTGTAAAGAAAGATAAGCAGCAGGCCTCAGAAAAATTTCGTGAGGGACCTCTCCCCTCCTAGTCTCTCTACAGGTTACTACTAATTGTGACCTGGTTTATCTTTATTCTGAATGCATACATATTGATGAACTTAGAACTCATGTTTCTTGTTTTCTCCTTGTTAGTGAAATAAACTCTGAGACTTATTTTAGAAAAGATGCTCGTGTTACTTAGTTTACTTAAGGTAAACAGAGATTTAGTGCCCTTGAAATCCCAGACAGCTACATATAACAGAACCAAGCACAATCATAAGTAGTCATTCCTTGCCAACAAAAAAGAAGACCTCTCGATATTTTACTTTTGGAAGGTTTTATTCATTGGGGCAGATTTATTTTACAGTATAATACAAACAACCACTGGATGGGCTGGTGGGATTATGAATGAGTTTTTAAAATAATATGCTTAACAATTTTTATAAAAATATATAAATAAAGCTCATTATTAAAAAGTTATAGTATGTTTTTTAGTATTTATCATATATTTAAAGTTGGCCTTGAAAATGATATACCTCATAATAAATTTCTAAAAATAGGGATTACTACTGTTCTGATAATAATTTTAGATATTTTACCCCAGACTGTGACTTACTACATACAGTTTTATCCATTTAAAATATTGACCAGATTTCTTTTTCCCCCAGCTTTACTAAGGTATGCTTGAGAGATAAAAATTGTATATATCTAGGTTGTACAATGTGATTTTTAAAAACTACACAATGTGATATTTAATATCCATATACTGACAAGACTTCTTGATAAGCATTAATTCATTTTTTGACTTTTAAAATTTAATCTAAGAAGAGTCATTGTATTTTAATATTTAAATCTAAAAAACTTTGGATTGTTACAGTTAGAATGTTCCGTTTCACTCATCAATATTCTGGCCAGATTTTAAATATTAGGGATACTTTGTCCTCTCTAGTTTATGATGATATCCTTGATACACAGATTAAGTATATTTAACTTTTCTTTTAGTCAAGATGTACACTGGGTGCTTTGAAATGAGGGAGTTATGATTGGCCAATGGATATCTAGTCACACAGCTCCCTTTTCAAGGAAAGGTAATTAATTTCCTTTCAACGGCTAGAAACTGGCCTCCTCCTGGACACTTACCAGGCTGGTTTGACATCATACCATAAAGGAAAACTACCTTGATAAAACTGATTGATAATCTCAGGGCTGTGGGCCAAGATCCACCACTGGTTTTTACTCTCCTGAGCCCTCATTTTAAAAGACCACAAAGAAGGTCTAAGGGAGTATTTGAGTGTCACCTCACTTGAAAGGAGCCCTACCTCTGGTTGTCTAAGGCCCTCTTAAATCCAAATTTCCTCCTTCGCTGTCCCTGGGTGAGTCAGGGCTCTCCGTGCTCATAACGTGGTGTTAGTCTTCATTAGGCTGTCAGATCACACTCAGTTTTGTTTTCCTGGGGCATTTCTTGTTTTTGTTGTCACACTTAGAAGACAATGATTAAGTTTAAACAAATAAATTTTGTGCAGAGAATTACATATTCTTGCTCAGTAAATAGGGTTAATATCATGCTCCGGACCTGGGCCAGGAGCCACACACACAGTCCCCGCCACCAGGGAGCCCACGCCATGGGATGCCTTTCTGCGCGCACACCTGAGTGCGAGTGCCCCCCAGCCTCTGAGAAAACTGCAGCTGATGCTCCCTTGTTTAGTCGTTAACAGGTTGTTTTCATTTTTAAAGGTGAAACTGACACTTGAAAATGCGTATGCTGTGAAAAAGGAAACGACTCAACCAAAACAGAAAAAGACACAGCCGAACACAGAAGGAGATCTGGTCAAACTTCTGTGGGGAGAAGAGGGCGAAGGTGTCCAGCAGAGCGCGCTCAGCAGCCCTCATGTCGTCCTGTACCTCACTCTAGAGCCAGACTCGGAGTCCACAAAGGAGGAGGTGAGTGTCTTCGCAGAGATGCCAGGGAAACACGGAGGGACCCTGTGTAATCTTCCAAGTGAAGAATACCCACGTCTCTTACTTCTTCCAAGTGCAGTCTTCCTGACAAGCTTAACGAGTGCACTCGGAGAGATTAGTGAAATACCTGGATTTGTTTCTGCTGCCTTCTTCAAAAATTCCCTGTGAACTGATTTTTCCATGATATTTTTTTTTTACCTATTTTTGGTTGCTTGTTTCATTATTATTCTTGTTGTATTCTATATTTCTACTTTTTTGTGTGTGTGATTACTCGTAACGTTTATCATATTTGTCTTACCGGATTCCAAAGTTAAACAGTATCTTCACCCCTTTTCAGAATAATTCAAGGCCTTGATGTCAGTCATCCCCTCTTCACCTGCCTGCTATTGTCATCAATATTTCAGTGCCATCATTTCAATTCCACAAACTGGGCATAATTATACTATTATTACTAATAATTACTATATTTGATACTTTATAAAGTGTATAAATTGTATATTATAAATTTCATGTTTCATACATATTTTCTAGAGATGAACCTTCTTTAAATTTACATATTTGCTTTCCAGTTTCTTTACTCACCATTCTTTCTTACATCTCAGATTGTCCTTAACTGATCTTTTTTTTCCTTAAAACATATATTTTAGGAATTTCTATATTTTAGTGAAAGTCTGTTCACAATAAATGATTTTTGTTATTTGTTAGGTGATGTGTTTTTCACGCCTTCTTAAAAGGTAGCTTTATAATTCTACACTGGATTAGTTAGAATAGGCCCATCACTGTAACAAACAAGTCTCACGTCTCAGAGGCTTAACATAATGGAAGTTTATTTCTCACTTCAATGTAAATATTCCTGGCCGTGTGGCTCAGTGATCCAAGCCCTTCTTCTAGTGGTTCTATGATTCCCAAGAGCTTCCGAGCCCTCTTGCATCTTTTGCATCCACTTGGCCAACATGAGAGGAGAGAAAGCATGCCATAACAAGTGCACATTTTAGAAGCCTGGTTTAAAAGTAGCGGCATCACCTGACCAGGCGGTGGCGCAGTGGATAGAGCGTGGGACTGGGACGCGGAGGGCCTAGGTTCGAGACCTGAGGTTGCCGGCTTGAGCGCGGGCTTATCTGGTTTGAGCAAGGCTCACCAGCTTGAGCCCAAGGTCATTGGCTTGAGAAAGGGGTCACTCGGTCTGCTGTAGCCCGCCCGGTTAAGGCACATACGAGAAAGAAATCAATGAATAACTAAGGTGCTGCAACAAAGAACTGATGCCTCATCTCTCTCCCTTCCTGTTTGTCCCTATTTGTCCCTCTCTCTGTCTCTCTCTCTGTCACACACACACACACACACACACACAAAAAGCAGCATCACTTCTGCTCCTGTCCCAGCGCCTCGAGCTAGTTACATGGTCTCTTGATGTGAGGAGGTAAGAAATGTAGTCTTCCTGTGTGTCCAGGAAGAAGAAGAGGTCAAGACATGGTGTTGCTTATGCCAACCAGGTAGAAAGCGATTTTTTCTGATCTGTTTGAAGACAGTATTCCTTTGGCTTCTGTCTTCTGTAATTGCTGTGACGAAGTCTACTGTCATTCTCCTGTAAGAAATGTCTTTTCTTTGTTCATTTTCTTGCTTCTGCTATATCCATATGGTTTTTTCACCTCTCCTTTGTTTTCTATTTAAAAAGTCACAGTTTTATCTTTAAATGTTTCTGAAAAAAGTTAAACTCTTAGGCATATAGATCTGCAGAGCTATTCCTGGTAGTCCCTTGTTGCTTGCTCATCTTAGTGATTCGTTACTTTATTTCTCTAAGCATTTCACACCAAGTTCTTCTCTGTTCCGAATCTGCCCATTGCACTGGCTCTAAGTCCTGAGGGCACTCTGACTTCTGGTGCTTGCCTTCTTATGTCCTCGGAGATCATCGGCTTAACTTCCTGTCTGATTTCCGTCTTTGGGGGTCCTGTGGTTCCAAAGTGGGAATGTGTTCCTCCAGAGAGGACTTGCTGCTCCTGCTTCTGCCACTGACCTAGGGCCCTTCGGCCTTACTCAAGGATTTGGGTTGAGCACACTGGTCATAGGCTTAGCTTACCTACTGAGCACCAGCCCCAGTGCTGTGTCCTGACCCAAGTGACTGTAGGCATCAGCCCTCAGGACAGGCCTCCCTCTATCTTTCTGCCCACCACTCAGCACTCCCCGCTGGGCCCAGGCTAGCTTCACAGTGGGGGAAAGGGGAGTGGAAGGGTATGGAGAGTATGTTCTTGGAAACCTCTCTACTTCTCACATATCCAGCAGTTCAAACCAGTGGGTTTGGCCATGGGTCTAATTGTTTTACAGCACAAAGGTCTCTCAGAGCATCTAGTTTAGGTAAAAAAGATTTTACCTAATTTACATTTCTCTGCTTTTGAAATCCTTGTAGTCTGTATTCTGAATGCCAAAACCATTTTATGCAAGGGGTGTATTTATCTCCTTAGGTTGCTTCTTCATATATCCAAATGTAGTCAATAATTGAAATGGGAAAGAAGGGACTTACTTATACGTATTTTTATTATTTTCTGTATTCTGAAATGCCTAGAAAACTAGAGTTAATTCTAATTTCTTGCATGTATGATTAGTTCTTCCTATCTTTAAAACAAATGAGAAATTTAACCATTTATTATATAAAACACACAACCAATTTCTGGGCGGTAGCACCCGGCTCTTTCTCGGTCACCTTAGAGTAGGATACTGTGGAGGCTTTTGTCACCCTTGCCTTTCTTTCCAGGGGAAAGTGTGTGGGTATTTCTCAAATGAACAAACAGGTTTCTGTCCAGTGACAGCCCTGTGTCAACACTGTAATCAGGAGAGGCTTTTTATTCTCATTGAATGGAGTAGAGGCTGCTACAAATGCATGCTGCTAACAAGTGCTTAAAAATATAGCTAATTAAGCTGGTCAGGATCGGAGAGCTTGCCAGGCCTTGATAGTGAGGCTTTCCGGTTGCTTCAGCAGCTGAAATAGAGGTTTTTCTAAGGACCTTTTTTACCGGTGTGACTTATTTTACAATAAGGTGTCAGAAGGTCATTGTGTTTTCATGTGAGTTACATATTTAAGAAAAGCTTGTTTTCTTTGAGTCACATGATTTAGAAATTTTACAAAATGAATCAAAGGAAATATAGTTATTTAAAGTGGTATTTGTTACGTGGCTAAATACAATGTTTATTTACTAGCCAAGTTTCAAATGTAGTAAGTAGACATAACAGAAGATCTTAACAGATGTTTGACTTAATTTCTAGAGATAAAGTCTTTAACTGTTTTTACACTAGAAATATTGCAAGAAAGTCTGAGTTGTTAGGCAGAGTGTATTTATTTGGCCAACATGCTCCATAGCAATTTGCATATATTGATTGTACTTATTAATAAGTATAAAAAGCAGATGTATTCAGTTTCTTATTATTTATATGTGTCCTTATGTAAAAGTTGCCAAGACATACACACCTTCTCACATAATTAGTTCTTGTAAAGGAATCAAAGCAAGATGTAGAACCCTCTTACAGAGACACAGAACCAAGGAAGAGATCTGATCATTTTAGGAGTTTGGGCTTTCAGTAGTGGCTATAGTAATATTTATGTACATTGCCATTAAACAGTATTAGTGGAAGCTACTCTGAATTCTCTGAGGTTTTTCTCTGAAAATCTTTATTTTATTTGTCTTATAAGAAAAATAACATGTTGCTTTAAGAAACAGCAAAAAAATGAGGTACAGAATTATTGATACCTTTGTGTAAAAGTGTAGCACAGAGCACACCCTGATTCTGAAATTTGTTATTTTGTTAAAACTGATGTTTCTTGGGAACATGCTCTTCTTGAAAATAGAAAAGTAATTAGCATGTTTTGAATTATCTTCTAGACATAGTATCTTCTATAATTTAAAATGTGCTATATTTAAAAGATTTTGTTCAGCTTAATTTGTAGTGGGCAAACCCTTTCAAATTTAAGACATACAATTTTATAATACAGTACTTCATTTTTCCTATCTGTACTACACTAATATAGTTTTGTGTTCTTACTTTTTAATTTCAGTGTTGTCTTGGGTTTAAGTAAAGACTTAATAATTTAACAAATTCACAAAAATGACAAAGATTATCTTTGTAGTTAAAAGATGCCTAAAAGTTACATGTAGTATCTGTGTAGATATTAACTATAGGGGCTAAAAAATATCTGTATAATGAAATATAATAAGATACTAGTATTAGTATTTATTGTAAAGGAGGTTAAAGTTTAAAACAATGTTTGAAATTATTCCAACTAATTAGTGTCCTACTCAGCACATTCTGGTATCATGATCAAGTTTGACAGTCTCTACCTATTTTCAAATGGAGTATTTTAACTGCTAGGTAATGTGTTAAAATTCCAGGCATATTTCTCATTATGCCTGAATAAAACTCCCACTGAAGCTTAAGGGTCCTTTCTGTTGTTGTTGTTTTAATACAAAATCTGAACTTTACATGACAGAAAATAATGGTTGAAAATCTGCAGAGTGTGATCATTTTGTTTGTTTTCATTTAACAGCAGGAAATCCTTTACCATTATCCAGTATCTGATGCATCTCAGAAACTTAAAAGTGTGAGAGGGATATTCCTCACACTGTGCGACATGCTGGAAAATGTGACGAGGACACAAGTTACTAGGTAATAACTGACTTTTATTTAGCTTTCATTCTTTTTCTTTCAAGTTCTTCATCTCGATTCTGACTAAATGCTGGTAGAAGTAGCTGTTATACAGGTGTACGTGACTTGTAATGAGCACGTGTCTGAGAGGCTGTGCTTCAGCCCACCCACACAACCCCAAGCCCGGGACAGCCAGCAATCTGCATTCTGTCTGCAGATTTCCCTCTTCTGGATATTTTGTGTGAATGGAATCATACTATGTGGTTATTTCTCTCAGTTTACATAATATTTTCAAGGTGCAGGGTTCCTTTCTAATCTTATTAGAAAGAAAACTTGGTTCAAACTTTTCCATGTGGATTAGCTTTTAAATATAGGCAGAAAAACCTTTTTGTGAAATAAGCATGAAAATAATTATTATTTCAGGGGTTCCTTAGTAATGTGTGTGTCATTTGTTGTATATACTGTTACAAAACTAGAGTAATATTAATCTCTAACTATAGAGTTTAATATTGTTCTAAATGTATATGTTTTTAATCTTTAAGCCAAAAATAATATCCTTTTTGAAAAAAAAATCCACAATTCATATTTAAAATCCCACCCACATATCTACTGCAGTATAGAAAGTACACTGTATCCTAAGAACTCAACAGGTAAAGACTGATGTATGTATTTTCATTTAAAGAAAGATAACATTAAATATATTTTTATTTTATCTTCTTCTCATCACATACCCACACTATAAAAAGGAATTGTGTTTTCTGTTTTCATAGTTCATGATTATATCTCTTTTTAATACACAATTAGTTTTATAACATCACTGAAGTATAAATCCAATAAACTGCACATATGTAAAATGTACAATATGATCTTTTGACAAAGGTATAGATGTTGAAACCATCACTATGATGAATGTAGCCATCACTTCAAAACTTTCCTTAAGGAACACGTTTAAATCTGACTTATATTTTGGTTAGTTGTTTATATCTGTGTCCTATACTGAATTATCATCTTGTAAGATGGGGCTATATCTTCATTTTTTGTAATTTCTTTTACTAAATCAGGTTCATAAGCAGGCAAATAGACAAGTTTTGTTAAATTAACACACAGGGATGGAAACTTTCCTTTGGAAAAAAATTGTATAGTCAACGTTAGGGAAAAAATTTCATTTGTTTTTATATAATGGATTACTTTTGTCTGAATTTTCGTCGGGTTTTAAAAAACATTTCAGAGTATATTTTTGTTGTTATACAATTCCTTTTCTGTATGGCAGTTAGGGATATGCCAAAAAATCTGCTTCTTAAGCATGCAGTTCTTAAACCATCCCATATGTAGTCTTTTATGAATGACTGTTAATAATTTTATATCATTTAAAGATAGTCTAACTTTATTTCAACTTTATTTTTTTTAGCTCATCCCTTCTTTTAAATGGGAAACAGATTCATGTGGCTTATTGGAAAGAATCTGACAAGTTGTTGTTAATTGGCCTGCCTGCTGAGGAGTAAGTTGAGATTTTTATTTACCTTAAAATCATTTCTCAAATGCTGCCAAGAGAGTCTGTTTCATTATGATGACATTTTCGTCAAAAGGCAAACTCCTTAAAAAGCTTTATGATTTAAAGGTCTGTTGTGGGAATAAGATAGATACATGTGTTCACATGGTATGAATAGTGCAGAATGGGGAACAGAAGGCCCACTGGACCAGCTGGTAAGGGTGGGGCTGTCAATCACTTTCCTCTATGACAGCCAGTAGAGGTAACTGAGAGATGAGCTTGTCCTCTGGTCACATTTTGGACAATACCATGATTCAACGTTGACATGTTTATAGTTTTTTACTGTTGAGATGTTGGCGAATTATGGTCAGCAGGAAAGTGTTTTTCCCTGATCTTGAGCTCCTTTGGCAAAATAAGGAATATTTAACTCTAAAGTGACTTCTCTAATGTTATATCTTATAATATTATCATGATCTCCTTCTTAACTGGTTTGCAAGTATTTTGAAATAGATCTTACTTTAATAGTTTGAGGTGAGAACAGGGTTGATACTGATAATGAGCTGACCGTGAACCTAGGAACTACATTAGGCACTTGACATTCATTAATCTCATTTAATTTCCAAAACCAGCTCCAAATGGACTGAATGATTCCTGGCCCGATTTTATACATGAGGAAAGTAAAAAGAAGGTTAAATAACTTGCCAAAGGTCACATAATCAGCCAGAGGCAGAATTGGAAAGTGAACAATAGTCTGTCTGTATTCTTAGTACTACATCGCTTCCCCTATGTCCTAGCACATGAAAAGCTGAGGAAATGGGGTAAAGACAAGGAGAACAGCCCCAAAGAGCTGGATTAACTACACGTAGACTAGTCGATGTCCCTATGCAATGATTTGTAAACTTTGTCATTTAGACATTTGCCTACTTTAAGGAGTGATTGGTGAATTCCTATTAAACTATACTAGACACAGATAATTGTGTGGAGATTTCAGGAGGGAGCAGGGGTGAGGGAGGTGGAGGAGGGTAGAGGGGAGATAAATGCAGTGGAGGGAGACTTGACTTGGAGGATGTGAACACACAAGATGGAGTACAGAAATGTGTTGTAGAGTTGTGTACCTGAAACCTATATAATTTTATTGACCAACACCACCCCAGTAAATTAAATAAAAACTATTATATGCACTTTAGTTTACCTTGTTGGTCAACAGAACCATCATACATTGTCTATACAGTAATCAAATATAAAATAAATACCATAGTATGTGACTGACACAACTTCAGAGAAGACCATTTTGGACAAATTTTTTTTTTGGTGTTTTACCTTAGACATCCTCCCCCCAATGCAGTAGTCATATCGAATATGACTGTTCTCTATGAGTAATGACTTTGCTAACCAGATTTCTTTCATCACAGAACAGTGTATTAGTTCTCTATTGCCATGTAACAAATTGCCCCAAAACTTAGGAACTTAAAACAGTAAACATTTATTATCTCATAGGTATTTCTGTGGGTGAGGAATCCAGCAGCAACTTAGTTGGGGGGTTCTGGCTCAGGCTTTTTTTTGAGGGTGGAGTTAAAATGGGGGCCAGGGATATAGTCTGCAGATGGCTTACACACACGGCCATTGTCTGGAGGCCTCGGTTCCTTGCTATCGTCCCCTCTATAGAGCTAGCTGCCTGAGCATCCTCACAACATGTCAGCAGGCTGATCCCGAGCAAGATCCAAGGAGAGCGGAGCTGCAAGCCCTTTTATGACGTAGTCTTAAAAGAGCTATCCTATCATTTCCACTAGATGCTATTTGTTAGACTGAGTTACCAAGTCAGGCCCACACTAAAGGGGAAGGAATTAAGCACCATCTCTTGAGAAGAGAATTAATGTACATGTTTTAACATCACAATTAGCAACTCCAAAGTAGGCTTCAGTGAAATATCAAAAGGACTGTGTTTTGAAGGTGACTTTAGTTTTTAACAGATATACAATCTATCATAAATGTGGGGTTCAAAACATTTAACATGAAGGGATAACAGTGACACACACTAGGTGATGCTCTTTTTAACCAACTACTGCATGTTTTTCAGTCTAACGGAGATTATGTCGGCCCTTGCTGTCCACGGGGGACTGGTCCCAGGACCCCTCGTGGGTACCGAAATCTGCAGATATTCAAGTTCCTTATGTAAAACAGCATAAGATTGCCTGAAGCCAATAGGTTGGATTATGAAAAGCTGGGTGTTTTGCAAGTGCGGGTTTATAAGAATTGTAGAACACCATAGTAAGATACTTTAGGATGTAGTGGCAGGGTAAAATATTTGTCTCTGGGCTTTTGTAGTAGGCCAAAAGTGAGAAGAAAAACAATACAGTGGCAAGATACAGGCAGCCGAGGCAGTTAGAGCGGGGAGGAGGGTCCAGCTCCGGAACTGAGTAGAAGCTGTAAACAAACTTGGTCTGCTTCTTTAGATATGTATTTGATTATGTTGTAAATAAACAAATGTTTTTGCCATTTTTAGTGTTCCTCTTCCTCAGCTAAGGAATATGATAGAAGATGTTGCCCAAACCTTAAAATTTATGTATGGTTCTTTAGATAGGTAAGTACTTTTTTTAATTGAATCTCAGGTTTTAAGTGTATGATTCTAAATCACCTTTTGCATTGATTGGCAAGTTAGTTGTTTGAGTTTTGGGTTTCTTTCCCTTCTTATTTTCTCATCCTTTTATTACAGCTCTAGGCAATTATTCATTCTATCCCTTGCTATTTTGGGGGGAGGATCTCATTTACTTTAGTGAAATAGTGATGAACCACAATTACACTGGGGAACAAAATTTTTATTGCATCCACAAAAACACTTGTTCTTATCTCATTTGAGTATGCTGATCTCAAATCTGACATTAGTTTTTCTCTGTAAGCTACAGTTTTTTTGCAATTCAAGATTTTGGGTTTTCATCTTATTGTAAAATTTTCAACATTTGGTTTATCATAATGAAGTAGAATATCTTCTTGGGCATCATCTTTGTGAAAATATAATAATTTATATAATGCAGTAAATACAATAAACACTAAAAGATATGATTGCATTAGAATTTGTCTACAATTTTGAAACAGAACATATTAAAACACTTATTTTAATCATAAAATTTGTGCAAAACTTAAATTCTATTCAGGCAAAAATTTGTGTTTGTAGCTCTTGCGTTTGTGTACTTGTTGAGGACAGTCTCATTTGATGCTCCAGCGGTAGTCTGATCATCCTAACAGCTCCAAGATTTTCGGGAAACTTATCAAGATGACTGTTCAGGAAGTGAATCTTAATGGTCATGTTACATCCAATGTCGAGGAAAGCCAACAGTATCCTTTGAGCCAGAAGTTCAGTTTTCTGCTTTTTTTGTTGCCAAGAAAGTTCTTTGTAACTGCCACAAAAGACTGCCATGCTGCTTTCTCCTCCTTATTCATCTTCCCGGCAAATTCTTCATCATGTATGAGGGTTCGAATTTAAGGTCCATAGAATACACCTGCTTTTATCTTCTCAAAAGACAAGGCAGGAAAAGCAGAAATAATATGTTGAAAGCATTCACTTTCTCTATTCAGAGCCTGAACAAACTGCTTCATTAAGCCAAGTTGGATGTGAAGTGGGGGAAAAATGATCCTGTCTCGATTAACTACAGGTTCATTCACAATATCTTGCATCCCTACTTCCAGAGCTTCACGTTTTGGCCACACCTTCTGTGTCCAGTGTTTCTCCCGATCTCGGCTGTCCCACAAACACAGAAAGCAAGGGTACTTTGTGAAACTTCTCTGTTGTCCTAGCAGGAAATTTACCATTTTAAGATCCACACAAATGATCCAGTTATGCTCCTCATACTTCAGAAAGTTGAGGACAATTTTTATGTCATTCTTACTAAGTCATTCAATTTGGGTTGGCTAAACTGCTGAGGGGTTAATGACTGCTTGGCATCAGGAGACAACCCTTCAGATTCTACAACCATTTCCTCTTGCATCTTATCAAAATACACTTGATCACCATGTTCACTTTCTTCATCCTTAGAAGAAATAAAACCATTGAAAACTGGAACTGGGAGTGTCTCAGAGTGTGGGATAGGTCGTATTGCTGAAGGAATATTAGGATATGCGATCATAGGCCGTTTTTTCTTGCCGATGCCCTTTGTATGGATCAGACAGAAATAACAGTCACTGCTGTGGTCCTTAGGTTCATGCCAAACCATGAGAATACCAAAAGGCATTCCTTTGCATTTTCCTTTTGTCCATGCACGAAACATTTCCTCACAGTTATGACACACAATATGAGGAGCCCAATTCTTGTCTTGATCGCCAAGGGGAACTTGAAAATAGGCAATATATGCATGTGTCACAAATGATGAAATATTGCACCTTTGACGTTGAAGTGTGTAACAGCCACATATATAACAGAAGGTGTCAGGACTATTCTTACATTTTCGCCTACTGGAAGAAGCCATGATTCAATCTTAAAACAAAATGAGGGAGTTTTTATCAGATAATAATTTTTTACATTTAAAAACAACTACAATTAGCCTGACCAGGTGGTGGCGCAGTGGATAGAGCATTGGACTGGGATGCGGAGGACCCGGGTTCGAGACCCGAGGTTGCCAACTTGTGCGCAGGCTCATCTGGTTAGAGCAAAAGCTCACCACCTTGGACCCAAGGTCGCTGGCGCGAGCAAGGGATTACTCAGTCTGCTGTAGCCCCACGGTCAAGGCACATATGAGAAAGCATTCAATGAACAACTAAAGTGTCGCAATGTGCAACGAGAAACTAATGATTGATGCTTCTCATCTCTCCGTTCCTGTCTGTCTGTCCTGTCTATCCCTCTCACTGACTCTCTCTCTGTCTGTAAAATAAATAAATAAATAAATAAAAAAAAGAAAAAAAAACAACTACAATTATGTAAAAATGATGTTTGTAAAACATTAATTGCCTTGTGGTTATGTTCAATCCAAGAGTCGTTGCCCTTTAACTCCAATTTAAAAACCAATGTATGCCATTAACTGTAACAAAAAGAAATTAAAATTGCATAAAAACTAGAGCATGCACCAAAAAACGATTTCAGATTTGGAATCAGCAATGCAGAAATATATAGAAACATTTCAGAAACCTCATGCAACAGAAAATGAAAATAAATTGCTCCCCAGTGTTATATTTTGTTTTGATATATTTCTGTAGGAGCAAATGTAAGAGCATTTATTCATAACAGAAGAATTCAAATGTTTCTTTGTGTGTGTTTTTCTCTGATTATAAGACTATTAGCAAATTCACTATCCTAAAACATAATACTTCTAAAAAACTTTTAAAGTAAAAAAACACTATTAAAACAAATAAAATAAACAAATAAAAGACACAATAGAAAAGGTATTGACAATTTGGTTTTCTGTTTATCCTTCCATTTATTTTCTATATAATATGAATTGCAGACTCTTTTTTTATACACATAGGGGCTCATATTGTACATATTTTTCTGCCTTTTACTTTTTTAACCTTACAACTTAATGTGATACACGTCTTCTTATTTGAAGAAGGATATTTGAAGAAACTACTCAACAATTGAACATGTAAAAGTATAGATGGAAAATAGATTTTTCTTTTAGTGAGATTTTTGCAAGTCACCGTACTTCAGAGAACTAAAATGATACCTTTGATTACAAAGTCTTAAGCATATATCAATATATCCAAAGACAGTTTATGCATTTTTCCAACCACAGTGGTACCAGCTCTCTTTTTATCTACGTGGATCTTTTTTGTCGCTGTTCTTAAGTAGCCTTAAGGAATTTTCTGTGATTGACATCTGGGCAAACTGTGTGGTTTACAGTACTCTCCTCCAGAAGCTGCTTAGAAGACACATTCCTCTCAAACCCAAGTACTTATTAGCATTTCCCAAATGTGTGAACTACAAGAGACCTGGCAGCCACAAACAGGGATTTCACCCTTTACTCATAAAGAAGTGTTTAACCAATGAAGTGTAAGGATGTGGTTATAAACTACCTCGTTAAATTTACACTAGCTGCGCAAACCTTGCTATGTTCTGTCCTAGTTGAATCTTCTATTTTCATAAAATGATAGTCAAAGAATCGGTTCTTGCAATGAACTCTATTCACGAAGATAACCAACTGGAGTTATTCTGCAAATTTCAATGGAGTAGATGGTGGGCAGAGAGACTCAATATCTCTGAAGTTCCTCATGAATTTAGCGCCCATTGATTTGGAATTATCTCTGAGTTGGCAGCAAATTTAACTAGTTTCTTGTTCAAGTGAGAATTTGAAAGGCAAACTGCAATACATATGAAGATCCATTGAGTTTTAAAACCAAAAAGCACACGGATCCAATGTTAATTTGCAGTACCTTTTAAAAAAAAAGGTTTTTTTCCTGAATATGAAGGATAAGAAAGGCTCACCGAGCCACAGAAGACTGAGGGTATGCTAATCAAGTTTCAGTGTTGTGATCCAAGTGAAGCTCTGACCATTTCCCTCAGCGTCCCCAGTCCATTTATCAGCAGCTCTCCGTCGGCCAGTCTGTCCACTCTCACCTTCCCCATCGCCCTGTCTGGCCACAGCCGCTCTCACTGCTGCACTGACCTCCTGGCCTCCTTGCTTTCATTCTTGCCACTTCAGGTCATTCCCAATGTGGAAAGTGACCATTGCGCAGTATGTGGCGCATACGTACCTGATTTAGATCTCCCAGTGCACGCAGCCCCTGCCCAGCTCCACAGGCACCTGGCCAAGCCTGTTCTCCCTCCCTTCACTTTTGCCCTCTCCCCTCACCGGACCGTCCAGGCACTGGGACCTCAGCTTACACGCCCAATTCTACGAGGCTCTTCCCCAGCCATTTGATCTCAAACACCGTGACATCACACATGCACATTGTCCTGTTCTCTTCCTGGTCCTTCGTAGTTCACACTTTTACTGTTTGTTCATTCGTTGTACATAGAATGTGAGCTCCACAGGAGCAGAGATGCTGTCTTTTGTCTTGATATTCCTACTGCTGTACCTCCAGCAATGAGAATAGTGCCTAGAACACAATAGGTACTCAAGTAATTTGTTGACTGCATCAGTGAATACTATTCTGATATATCCAGTTGTTGTATTATCCAGTGAGCTATTCCCATGAATGGCGCAGGCAGTACTGTATTACTTTTACATGGCTAAAACCAAGTTTCTCTCTCCACTTCTTTTGAGTTTTTCAGTAGTTATGTCTTTATCAGGAAATACTCAGGCTAATTTATGTGCTTACAAAGTAATAAGCCGAATACATACTTACTATAGACTAGATCAGCGGTTCTCAACCTGTGGGTCACGACCCCGGCGGGGGTCGAACGACCAAAACACAGGGGTCGCCTATTTTCCGATGGCTTTAGGTGACCCCTGTGTTTTGGTCGTTCGACCCCCGCCGGGGTCGCGACCCACAGGTTGAGAACCGCTGGACTAGATACTTTGCATGTGAATTAGATTGTGTTATCCCGGTTTGTACAGAGCTGAAAATAAAGTTAGGAGAAAGGTTAAACAATATCCCTGTATTTACCTAGTAAGTACCATGATCAGATTCAAAGCCAGAGCTATTCTATTACAAAGCTCAAAACCTCTTTATTTTCCTATATCACCTGGTAGATACTGGGTGTTGTAAATGGTTGGTAGGCAGAGGTAAAAAACAACTTACATTTATTTATTTATTTATTTATTTATTTTTACGGAAGGGTACTTCAGCCATTCTGCTGTAGACATATCACTTGTATTAGCCTGTGGTTCTTCATGGGACCATCTGCCCAGTATTTCTAAGAGAAAGTGTTAGGGTAAGAAATACCAACAGTGCATTTCTTCAGTTCACACACTCCCTCGAAACGGTACAGCAGTGATCCTTGCGAAAGGACAGGGATCAGGAAGAGAGCGTATGTGGTTGGGGCAGACCCAGTCCCCTTGGCAGCCTGCAGAAGATGCCCGCCGTTTCCGTGTGCTGTTCTAACTCAGAGCTCTTGCTTGGTCCCTCAGTGCCTTCTGCCAGGGTGAGTCGGCTCCTCGTTTGGACCATTTCTTTGAACTGTTTTTTCAAAGAGCGCTGCAGCCCTCAAGGCTGCACGGCCGGGCCAGCCCCGGGGCCCAGCAGTACGAGGCCTCCAGCGCGGTGCTCTTAGACGGCCTGCCTGGTGTGCGGTGGCTCCCGCTCCCGCCGGAAATCAAGGTAAGCTGAGCTTCCGGAAAAGAATCGTCACAAGCTGTCTTATAACTAACTCTCTGTCTTCTCTCTTTTACTTTTTACCTTAAGCTTTCTGTTGCCTTTGGGATTGTGGGTAAAAATTAAGAAGGCAATTGGCTGATGAAAAAGGAGGTCCAGTGCAGTGAACTGAGACAAATTTTCCTTTCTACACAGAAATTAGCGCTTTCATCTTATTATAATATCTAAGCTTTGTCCAAACTTGGAATACTTTTCAGAAATCCTAATTATATGATATATTCTGCTTTATGAATTTTGTGACTTTGATTTTGTAATGCAAGGTTATGTTAGGGTTATGTTTTTTTTTTTTTTCCTTCAATGAGAGGAGGGGAGGCAGATAGACTCCTACATGCGCCCTGACCAGTATCCACCCGGCAAGCTCACTAGGGGGCGATGATCTGCCCACCTGGGGTGTTGCTGGTTGCTCAACCACCTTCTTCTTAGCACCTGAGGCAGAGGCCATGGAGCCATCCTAAGCACCTGGGGCCAACTTGCTCCAATTGAGCCATGGCTGCAGGAGGGGAAGAGAGAGAGAGAGAGAGAAGCAAGAGGGGGAAGGGTGGATAGGCAGGTGCGTGCCTCTCCTGTGTGCCCTGACCGGGAATTGAACCTTGGACATCCACACGCCAGGCCAATGCTCTACCACTGAGCCAACTGGCCAGGGCAGGGCTATGTTTCTGTATAAATTAAGATAGATAAAGTGATTAGCTAACAAACAATGTTCTTAGCTAAAGTACAGATCTCCACTAATAATGGCAAAATCTTTCTTCACATGAACACCTATAACTAACTTTTGCCTTGTCCCCTAGATAGCATATCAAAAGTAAGGCTTCATGATGGTTAAGTATTATCAATGTGATTTTAGTCATAGCTGGAGACCTAGAATAACTTGACTGCTGAATAATTGAAAGGAGCAAGTCAGATGTTTTCATCACCAACAGTGACGGTATTAAATGACATGGGTTGGTATTAAATGACATGCTCTGCCAGAGCCAGCTCCCTGTCCATGAGGAAACCCAGCCTGTGTCGTAGTGAAAACTCCATTCAGGGTTCTATGCTTCA
Organism: Saccopteryx bilineata; assembly: GCF_036850765.1. Lineage (NCBI taxonomy): Eukaryota > Metazoa > Chordata > Mammalia > Chiroptera > Emballonuridae > Saccopteryx > Saccopteryx bilineata. Next base: position 199,171,117 of record NC_089490.1, on the reverse strand, counting down.
TGAAATTCTTGAGTGTACAATCAAATAAATTGCTTTTGATGGTTGACTGATATTTTAAACTTGTATATCAGTGACTTTGCTGAGTTTTGTCATCTATAAAACAGGGACAATAACAGAAGCTACTTCCCAGACGAGTTATATGTTGTTTTGGGTAAAGTGCTTAGAATCAAGCCTGGCATGTTCTAGTCATAGTTGCAGTGGTTCGAGTATTATTGTATATTTTTAATTGAATGGCATTGAGGGGTTAGAGCATGTTTAGAGGAAGCTTTGCTTTCTGGTATTTGTGTTTTGTTCTTCCCTTTGTCAATTACTGATACTGCAACTTTTAATATCTCAGGCTGAAGATTACCATTTTCCTAAATTATGTGAAAACTAAAATGTATGTGAGATATAATTCTACCCCCACCAGTGTTTTCATAAGAAATCATAAGTGTTCAATATACACAGAAAAGAAAGAGAAAACTTTACCTTGAAGATAGGAAGTCTCTGGCTCCAAAGTCTGTCTCATGGCCACTCCGGTGTCTTTTTTCTTCTGATAAACAGAAGGTCGATTTCCTGAGTCAGAAGCTACAGTCTCCTGTGGTCTGCCAGTCTGGTCTGGTAGTGTCTGGTTCTTTCCTGTCTCCGAACCTCTTCACTAGAGAAATCTCTTCCTTCAAAATAGGTAGTCTCTTCTTTTGTGATAAAGGTACTTAATGTCTTTGATGAATACATTGAGTTAAGTATTATCTTCCCCCTAAAAAATTTAAGACATTTTAATATACAGCCTATTTTGTTCTTACAAATAACATGTGAAGGCTACCTCCTACATTCAGATTTCTTTTTTATTGGCATTTCTCCTTAATTTAGCATACATTTGATTAAAAGGACTATATGCTTTTATTTATCTCAACCTGAAAGAAATTTTGAATTGAGAAATTCTGGTGTGAGTTCTGGTGTATGTTTTTAATTTGTTGCCTCAAATCATACCAGTTGCTTATCTTCATAAAGCTTCCATTGCTTTTATTCTTGTGAGACCAACGCTACTTGTCTGGAGATCAGTCTTCCTTGTGCCAAGTACTCAGGTTTGTGTTATGCTCTGGGGAGTCCAGACAAGTCTTCTCTGCACGCTCAACTTCAGCCGGGTAGGCAAAATTAACACACAGAAACTTTGAGGACAGAGCTTAGGCTTTTCTACATTTTGTAGTCTAGTTAAGAAAATTAAGAACAAATTTCTGGAAAGAGAAGTATACTTGCTATTAAGTTATCTGAAGTTTTTTGGTGAATGTATAGTTTTTGTTTGTTTGTTTGTTTGTTTTGTCTGTGCTTGCTTTCTTTTTTTATTTTTTTTATTTTTTTTATTTTTTTAATAAATAAATTTTTATTTTAATGGGGTGACATCAATAAATCAGGGTACATATATTCAAAGAAAACATTTCCAGGTTATCTTGTCATTTAGTTCTGTTGCATTCCCATCACCCAAAGAGAGATCGTTCTCCGTTACCCTCTATCCAGTTTTCTTTGTACCCCTCCCTCTCCCCCTCTCCTTCCTCCCCTCTCCCCACCCCCCGTAACCACCCTACTCATGTCCATGTCTCTTAGTCTTGCTTTTATGTCCCACCTATGTATGGAATCCTGCAGTTCTTGTTTTTTTCTGATTTGCTTATTTCACTCCGCATAATGTTATCAAGATTCCACCATTCTGCTGTAAGTGATCCGATGTCATCATTTCTTCTAGCTGAATAGTATACCATGGTGTATATGTGCCCCATCTTCTTTATCCAGTCTTCTTTTTTTTTTTTTTACACTGATTAAGAGCCTTTAAGCAAACTCTTGGCCAATACAGCAAGAATCCATAAAAGAGTAGTGTCCTTAACATGTTCACCAAGTCCAAGTTGGCCCCATCACCATGCCAAATCCTGAAAAATGCAACCCAACCACAGTTCAGTCTGTTAGAAGCTGTCACAGGGAGCAGGAGTCCAGGAAAAGTCCACACAGGAAAAGTCCTCATGGCACTGGAATTGTTGTCACCATTCTATACTTTGCAGCTCATGTCCAAGTCCCAATGACCACTGCTTCTAGCTGGTAATGATTCAGGTAGACTGGAAAAGCCATTTGCAGCATGTGTGGATATGGAGCTTCTGTTCTCCTCTGCCTGGAGAGATGAGACCAGGTTGCTTTTCCCTGGAGCTCTGCGACTGTGGCCTGGTAAAGAGAACCTTCGGATACACTAAACTGGGTGGCAAAGGTAGATTCATAATAGAAGTTGGCAAAAGGAGGAAAGAGAGCTCTAAATTAGGAGTAGGTCCCAGCCTGAAATATGCATGGGGCATTGAGGTAGGAGGGATAAAGGAAACACTATATATTAAGCAAAGCAGCAGAAAATAGGACTATCAACACCCACAACAGAGATCTTCGAGGGAAGAATAAAAAACCTGACTATTCAGGCAAAACATAGTTAAGTGGCCCTTGTGCAAATGAGATCAGTTTACCTGCTTCTTGGAAGAAATACCCTAGGCTCGTCCACAGTGTCGTAGATAGGGCCGACGGCCCTGGGCACCTTCAGCCTTCAGTGGCAAACCCCAGCTTTCTGGGCAAGGTTAGGTTATAGGTGGCTGGAGCAGGGCTGGAAGAGACTGAACCCTCCCTTAGAGGAGCAAGGGGGAAGCCTACCTTCCAGTGTCCCTGTTTCCTCACAGCAGAGGCATGTAAGTCTAGCAGACTTTAGCTCAATGACCTTCCGTTCCACTATTGAAGCAGGACCCAGATGGAATCCTATGAGATCCTTTTGGGGCGTTGGAGCCTTTAAGGGTGTATCCTAAAAGCTGGTAGTTCCCCTGATCTCTATTGGGCTTTTTCTGCCTCTAGGTATCTTAAAAGCCATTCTCAGAAGATCTCGCTGAGGGGTTTGAAGATCCCCATCCGCCTATAAATCTCTTCCATATATCTGGAGCTATTTGGAAAAAGACAGAACAGTGTTATTAGCTGGATCTAATAAAGAGGATAGTAGTTTGCAGGCGAAAAAGATTTGGTGTCTCCTGTTCATCAGCATTCAAAAGAAATGTAATTTCTTTTTTTTTAAGTAAGAAGCATGATATGGTAGACCCGTAGAGTTCCAGGCTATGACTACCCCCTTTAAATTTTTTTTTTAAATTGACCTTAAAATGTTTGCTGAGTACACTTTAATAATACCTTAACTTTAAAGATTGTAAGCATGACAAAATACAGTAAATGCTTTTGCTCCATATGCAGGAGCATTTTCAGTTTAGCCAGTTTAGGAAATCCAATAATATAACAATGCATACAGACAATGAGCTATAACATGCTTAGCAGCCTCTCCTGTTCTGACAGAGGTTACTATAGATCCGGAATATGTATCCACTGTAATGTGGACATACGACTGTTTGCCAAATGAAGGTATATGAGTAACATCCATCTGCCAAAGTTATCCTGGTAGGGGTCCTTGAGGGTTAACTCCAAATGAAGGGGCAATATAGGACCCCTTGGACAGGATTTCCCAATCTGCCGTGCTGCTTCCCGAGAAAGTTGAAACTGTTTACACCGGGCTGCAGCGTTCTGGTGATGAATAGTATGAGACTGACTTGCTCGGTCTCTCATGGTTGCTCCATATAATTTTCTTTTGGGTAGCTTGATCAACAAGGGCATTCCTAGGCCCTGGCCGGTTGGCTCAGTGGTAGAGCATTGGCCTGGTGTGCAGGATTCCCGGGTTCAATTCCCAGTCAGAGCACACAGAAGAAGCGCCCATCTACTTCTCCACCTCTCCCCCTCTCCTTCCTCTCTGACTCTCTTTTGCCCTCCCACAGCCAAGGCTCCACCAGAGCAAAGCCACCCCGGGCACTAAGGATGGCCCCATGGCCTCTGCCTCAGGCGCTAGAATGGCTCTGGTTGCAACAGAGCAACACCCCAGATGGGCAGAGCATTCCCCCCCTGGTAGGCATGCCAGGCGGATCCCGGTCAGGCGCATGCGGGAGTCTGTCTCTCTGCCTCCCCATTTCCATCTTCAGAATAATACAAAAAATAAATAAAAGAAAAATACAACAACAAGAAAAAAAAAGAAGAAGAAAAGATAGAGAGAGAAAAAGGGCATTCCTTTGTGCTAAAGCTCCAGGGAGCATGGAGTGAGCTTGAGTATGTCCTATGAAACATGGAGCTCTATGTTGACATATAAGTCTTTGAAGAAGGAGGAACTGCTGAAATAGTTCATCAGCATTTGTCCCTAAGACAGCAGTCTTTATAGTGAAAACACCATAAGTAAATATTTGCTGTCTGTCTATAGATTAAGAGGGGAATATGGCAAATGCTGAAAAGCCATGATCTTTGTGCCCCCCCTCCCCCAACCCCCTCCCTCTCCTCCCCCCACCCTGTAACCCCAACACTGTTGTCCATGTCTCTGAATCTCATCTTTATGTCCCACCTATGTATGGAATCATATAGTTCTTAGTTTTCTCTGATTTACTTCTTTTGCTCAGTATAATGTTATCAAGGCCCATCCATGTTGTTGTAAAAGATCCTATGTCATCATTTCTTATGGCTGAGTAGTATTCCATAGTATATATATACCAAAGCTTTTTAATCCACTCGTCCTCTGATGGACACTTGGGCTGTTTCCAGGTCTTTGCTATTGTGAACAATGCTGCCATAAACATGGGGATGCATTTCTTCTTTTCAAACAGTGCTATGGTGTTCTTGGGGTATATTCCTAACAGTGGTATAGCTAGGTCAAAAGACAGTTCGATTTTTAATTTCATGAGGAATCTCCATACTGTTTTCCACAGTGGCTGCACCAGTCTGCATTCCCACCAGCAGTGCAGGAGGATTCCCTTTTCTCCACATCCTCACCAGCACTTATTCTGTGTTGTCTTATTGATGAGCGCCATTCTGACTGGTGTGAGGTGATATCTCATTGTGGTTTTACTTTGCATTTCTCTAATAATTAGTGATGTTGAACATTTTTCCATATGCCTATTGGCCATCTGTGTGTCCTCTTTGGAGAAGTGTCTATTCATTTCTTTTGCCCACTTTTGGATTGGATTGTTTGTCTTCCTGGTATTAAGTTTTACAAGTTCTTTATAAAATTTGGTTATTAACCCCTTATCAGACGCAATGTCAAATATATTCTCCCATTGTGTTGTTTGTCTTTTTATTCTGTTCTTATTGTCTTTAGCTGTGCAGAAGTTTTTAGTTTGATAAAGTCCCATTTGTTTATTCTGTCTTTTATTTCACTTGCCTGTGGAGACAAATCGGCAAATATATTGCTGTGAGAGATGTCAGAGAGCTTACTGCCTATGTTTTCTTCTAAAATGCTTATGGTTTTACAGCTTACATTTAAGTCTTTTATCCATTTTGAGTTTATTTTTGTGAGGGATGTAAGTTGGTGTTCTAGTTTCATTTTTTTGCAGGTAGCTGTCCAATTTTCCCAACACCATTTGTTGAATAGGCTGTCTTTACTCCATTGTATGCCCTTACCTCCTTTGTCAAATATCAGTTGTCCATAGAGCTGTGAGTTTATTTCTGAGTTCTCTGTTCTGTTCCATTGATCTGTGTGCCTGTTCTTATGCCAGTACCATGCTGTTTTGAGTACAATGGCCTTATAATATAACTTGATATCCGGAAGTGTGATACCTCCCACTTTATTCTTCCTTTTCATGATTGCTGAAGCTATTCGTGTTCTCTTTTGGTTCCATATAAATTTTTGGAATATGTGTTCTATATCTTTGAAGTAAGTCATCGGTATTTTAATCAGTATTGCATTGAATTTATAAATTGCTTTGGGTAATATACACATTTTAATGATGTTTATTCTTTCTAACCAAGAGCACGGTATATGCCTCCACTTATTCGTATCTTCCCTGATTTCTTTTATCAATGTTTTATAATTTTCCGAGTACAAGTCTTTAATCTCCTTGGTTAGATTTATTCCTAGGTACTTTATTTTTTTGGTTGCAATGGTAAAGGGGATTGATTCCTTGATTTCTCTTTCTGACAGTTCATTATTAGTGTATAAAAATGCCTCTGATTTCTGAGTATTGATTTTATATCTTGCCACCTTGCTGAATTCATTTATCAGGTCTGGTAGTTTTTTGACTGAGACTTTAGGGTTTTCTATATACAATATCATATCTTCTGCAAATAATGATAGTTTTACTTCTTCTTTTCCAACTTGAATGCCTTTTATTTCTTCTTCTTGTCTGATTGCTGTGGCTAGGACTTCCAGAACTATGTTGAATAAGAGTGGTGAAAGGGGGCACCCCTGCCTTGTTCCTGATCTTAAGGGTATTGCTTTTAATTTTTGCCCATTGAGTATGATGTTGGCTGTGGGTTTATCATAGATGGCCTTTATCAGGTTGAGGTATGTTCCCTGTATTCCCACTTTGCTGAGAGTTTTATTCATGAATGGGTGCTGGACTTTATCAAAGGCTTTTCTGCATCTATTGAAATTATCATGTGGTTTTTCTCCTTTCTTTTGTTTATGTGATGAATCGCATTGATTGATTTGCGAATATTGTACCAGCCTTGCCTCCCAAGAATAAATCTCACTTGATCATGGTGTATGATTTTTTTCATATATTGCTGGATCCAGTTTGCTAATATTTTGTTGAGGATTTTTGCATCTAAGTTCATCAGGGATATTGGCCTATAATTTTCTTTTTTTGTGTTGTCTTTGCCTGGTTTTGGAATCAGAATTATGCTCGCCTCATAAAAGGAGCTTGGAATTCTTCTTTCCTCTTGAATTTTTTGAAGTAGCTTGAGAAGGATAGGAGTTAGTTCTTCTTTGAATATTTGGTAGAATTCACTTGTGAAGCCATCAGGCCCAGGACTTTTCTTTTTTGGGAGTTTTTTGATAGCTGTTTCAATCTCATTTGTTGTAATTGGTCTGTTTAGGTTTCCTGATTCTTCCAGATTGATTTTTGGAAGATTATATGATTCAAGGAATTTGTCCATTTCATCTGGGTTGTCTAGTTTTTTGGCGTACAGTTCTTTATAGTATTTTCTTACAATATTTTGTATTTCTGTTGTGTTGGTTGTTATTTCTCCACTCTCGTTTCTAATTTTATTTATTTGAGTCCAGTCTCTTTTTTTCTTGGTGAGTCTCGTTAAACGTTCATAGATCTTGTTTACCTTTTCAAAGAACCAGCTCCTGGTTTCCTTGATCCTCTGTATTGTTTCTTTAGCCTCTATGTCATTTATTTCTGCTCTGATCTTTATTATTTCCTTCCTTCTACCAGCTCTGGGCTTTACTTGCTGTTCTTTTTCTAGTTCTTTTAGATGCAGGGTTAAGTTGTTTATTTTAGCTTTTTCTAGCTTCTTGAGGTATACCTGTAATGCTATAAACTTCCCTCTCAGGACTGCTTTTGCTGTGTCCCATAAATTTTGAGTTGATGTATGCTCATTATCGTTTGTTTCTAGGAATTTTTTAATTTCTTCTTTGATCTCAATGTTAACCCAGTCGTTATTTAATAATGTGCTATTTAGTTTCCAAGTGTTTGAATGTTTTTCAATTTTTCTATTGTGGTTGATTTCTAGTTTAATGCCATTGTGATCAGAGAAAGTGCTCAATATGATTTCAATCTTCTTAAATTTGTTGAGACTGCTTTTGTGCCCTAACATGTGGTCTATTCTAGAGAATGTACCATGAGCGCTTGAAAAGAATGTATATTCTGCTGTTTTAGGGTGTAAGGTTCTGAAGATATTTATTAAATCGAGTTGATCTAATATGTCCTTTAAGTCTGCTGTTTCTTTTTTAATTTTCTTTCTTGAAGATCTATCTAATTATTTTAATGAGGTATTGAAATCCCCTACTAATATAGTATTGCTGTTGATCTCGCCCTTTAAGTCCATCAAAGTCTGCTTTATATATTTAGGTGCTCCTATATTAGGTGCGTAGATATTTATAATGGTTATATTTTCCTTTTGGATTGCTCCCTTTATCATTATGTAGTGACCTTCTTTATCTCTAACTATGGTCTTTGTTTTAAAGTCCATTTTGTCTGATATAAGTATTGCTACCCCAGCTTTTTTTTCATTTCCATTTGCGTGAAATATTTTTTTCCATCCTTTTATCTTCAGTCTGTGTGCATCTTTTGATTTAAGGTGTGTCTCTTGTAGACAGCATATGTATGGGTCCTGTTTTCTTATCCATGCAGCTACCCTATGTCTCTTGATCGGATCATTTAATCCATTAACATTTAAGGTTATTACTGATATGTAATTGTTTATTGCCATTTTTTTTCTTTAAAAATGTATTCCTCTTTTGCTATATTCTTTTTTTCCTTTGATCTGTTTACAACAGGTCCCTTAGCATTTCTTGCAGCCTTGGTTTGGTTGCAGTGAATTCCTTAAGTTTTTTGGGTTTTTTTGTCTGTAAAGCTTTTTATTTCTCCTTCAATTTTAAATGATAGCCTTGCTGGATAAAGTAGTCTTGGTTGTAGGTTCTTGTTCTGCATTACTTTGAATATTTCTTGCCATTCCCTTCTGGCCTCAAGTGTTTCTGTTGAGAAGTCAGAAGTCATCCTTATGGGGGCTCCTTTGTAGGTGATAGTCTTTTTTTCTCTAGCAGCTTTTAATATTTTCTCTTTATCATTTAGCTTTGGTATTTTAATTATGATGTGTCTTGGTGTTGGTTTCTTTGGGTTTCTCCTTAATGGAGTTCTCTGTGCTTCCTGAACATGTGCAATGTTTTCCTGCCTTAATTGGGGGAAGTTTTCCGCTATGATATGTTTGAACAAAGTCTCTATCCCTTGTTCTTTCTCTTCTTCTTCAGGAACCCCTATGATGCGGATGTTATTTCTCTTCATGTTGTCACAGAGCTCTCTTAGAGTTTCCTCAGACTTTTTGAGTCTCTTTTCTTTTTTCTGCTCTGCTTCCGTGCCTTTATTTATCGTGTCCTCTAACTCACTGATTCGATTCTCTGCTTCACCCATCCTGCTTTTAATTCCTTCCATTGTATTCTTTATTTCAGATATTGTATTGTCATTTCTGACTGATTCTTTTTTATTATTTCAGTGTCCTTTTTTATATTTGTTATCTCTTTATTTAGGTTTTCGTAATGGCCATCTATGGTTGTTCTGATATCTTTGAGCATCCTAACAATCATTATTTTAAACTCTGCATCTGGTAATTTGGTTATATCTGATTCACTTAGGTCCTTTTCTGGGGATTTCTCTTGGTTTATTTGTGTTATATTTCTCTGACTCCGCATTTTCTCTTCACGGTAGTGGCTGTGATCACGTGCTCGGGTGCACAAGTGTTGGTGGCCTTGGCCTTTGCCCCGCCCCCATGTGTGATGTTATGCTTGGTCCTGAGGGCACTGGCGAGCACCTTTGCTCTGCTGTGGGTCTCCGCTTGTTTCTGGGCTTTTGCCCTGTCCTTGCAGGAGGAGCCTACTCAAGGAATGGCTGCTAGCCTTGGCTCTACTGCCGGGAAGGACAACGTGCACAAGCTCAGCTCAGTAGCGGAACTCCGCCTCTTCTGGTCTTTTGGCTCCACCCCTACTGGAGGAGCTGGCTACCAAGTCAGACTGCAAGCCTGGGTTGCATGGGCGGGGCAAGGCTGTGCTCCTCTGCCTTTGCTCAGGGGCTGGTCTTCACCCTTTCCGGGGTTCCCGCCCTTCTCCCGCAGGCTGGATTACAGGCTGCTGGCAGCTGAGTTTGACTGCTTTTGCACGCCCCTTTCTCCCCAGCTGTGCAAGATTGAGCTCACACCTGAGCCCAGTGGTGGCCACCTGGCTTCTGCCCCTGCCAGCAGAACCACGCTTTTGTCTCCCGCTGCCGCCCGCCCTCCGCCCTCCGGTGCGCCCTCAGCCGCGTGGGTGGGAGCGTTGCAGCTCGGACCCTAAGACTCACTCCTGTAGACCCAAAAGTCCTTCTATGCGACTCTGCTCTGAATGCCGGATAGCTTGTTCGGCTGCTCTCCTGCTTCCCTTTGCTGGTATTGCTGTTTCCGGGGGAAATATTCACTTCAGCTTTGGGAAGTGACTCGTCCCAGGGGTTAGGGTGGCTATCTCCCAAAATGTTTCTCCCTGTGCCTCCTAGATTACACTCTCTTCCTGTTACTCTGGTCCTCTCCTCTCTACCCCCGTCCCCAGGAGCCCCGGGTGAGTGGTTGTGAGAATGATGTTCTGTGCGGTCCCTTTAAGAAGGTTCCTGGGTCTGAGAAATCAGACTCTTTCTCACAAACAGTATCCTGACTTGTTTCCAGCTAAATACTGTCCTTACACCTCTTCTGGGCTCTGGGGCTGTAGGCTGGGGCTTTGTTCCTGGATCTCAGAACCCTTTCCCCTCTGCTAAACTCACTTCCCCCCACGCAAGTCTCTCCCTGCAGCCGTTCGCTCCAGGGAGCTGGGCAGCCCTCTCCGTGTTTCCGTTTTTCCTACCAGTCCCGGTGTGGCTTCTTCAGTGTTCCTTGGTTGAAGAGTCCTCTTAATTTTATTGTTTTGATTTTTAAGACTTCACATATAAGTGAAATCATACAGTACTTGTCTTTCTCTGTCTCGTGAATGTATAGTTTTAAAACTAGTAATATTTTTTGTTTTACCATAAAACTCAAAAAGCTTACTTTTTTCGCTTTGAAATTGCTTATTGTGTTAAAAATAGTGGGGTTTAGTGACTATATATCTGCTAATGAAAATATTAAGGAATTTTATGTCTTAAAAAACCTAGTTTAAAACATTTATGTAAGGTTACTTGTGCCTGATAAATTTTAGGTGGAAAGTATTTTAACTTGGAAAAAATAACTTAATTAGTTCTCTGTTTAGTATACAATGAGGGCAGTTTTCTTTCCCAGATGTTTGAGAATTTCCTTATTTTTGTTTGTCTGTCATATGTTTTATTTTTTAAAAATTATTTTTCCCACAGTACATTGGAATAATTAAGAGAAAGGATACTTTACCTTTTCTCTTAAGTAATATGAGGAAACAATTATAGTAACCTTCTTGTACATTAGGCTACAGAGTTCTGGAGCAGGAATAGCAATCTATTAAACAGTAACATTTCTGAAATTAGAAATCACAGCTGGGTAACTTTCTTTCTGTCCTTCAGTTTTTCTCAAGAGAAACTAGGGCTTCAAAAAGGAGAACATGAAGTATTTGCTAGATGCAGAATATAGATCACAAATGAGTAATAAGTCATATCATGCGAAAGCACTAAAAGCCATGACTAATGTTTCCAAAGTTTTTGTCATCTCAGTGAGAACCAGTTTGTAAGACAGTCCTGCAGAGAGTGTCTTGGATTTAAAAAAGAAAAGAAAAGAATTCTTTTTCACAAATAGCATATATTGCCAATAGTTTTTAAATATGCATTACAGATTAAACTGCTGATTAAATTTATTGTCTTTTAAGTTGCAAATGCTTTAGGCGATAAAAAATGCATGAAAGAGTTGAGGCAGTTTCCATAGAAACAAAGGCTAAACCCTAAGTAAAAGATTTTCCTAATAACTCTGTAGGGTAGTTAAACTGTGCCAGATTCCAGGGGACACTTGCCTTCATGTTTTAACTCATGAATAAAGATTAACAGTCCTTTATACAAAACTCAGGAGAGACACTGGGAAGAATGTTGGTATTTCCCAAGAATCCATCTTTTGAGAAATACATAGGAAAAAGAAAAAAAAATCAAAATAGTGTAGCCACGTTATGACTGTTATTATTTCCTCTTTAAGAATTTTAATACATTAAAAATTTTTCTAACATAAAACTAAAAGTAGTTTTTAATCTCATAAATTGTTTTATATTGAATACAGAGTAAAGCCAATTTTGCAATTGTTATTTAATTGTAAATGCCTACGTGTTAAATTTTTTTTTTACATTTGCAAAATTTAAAAATAAGATGTTCTATTTGGGACTGTTCTTAAATAATACAAGGGAGAAAGATACTTACTCAGTTCCTAACAAGTAATTCTCAAACATGTTTATATGGCCAATATTGAAAAGTAACTATGAATTAAATGTTTATGTTACTCTTTTTTCCCCACATAGATGGAATTAGACAATGCACTGAGTGACTTGGAGGCTGCAGATTTTGCAGAATTGGTAAGATAAGCAGTGAATTTTAGGAAAGATCATTGTTGATTTCTCATTTTGTAAATCAGTCATTTGCAAGTACCATATAATAATCTTGATATACATTAGTTTCCTATTTTGACAAGGACAAAATCTGTTTTGCTTGCCTTAAAATTTTCTACTCAGTTAAAAATATTTGTTACATAATGTGTATCTAATGATTAATTCACATTTGTATCATTAAGAACTGGGCTTTGTGAGATAGGACATATATGTAATGCTCATTAAATTAAATAAAAACTCTGTAGATCTGACTTTAAATAGAAAGGAACAGTATGGCTTTTTTTTTTTTTTGTATTTTTCTGAAGCTGGAAACGGGGAGAGACAGTCAGACAGACTCCCGCATGCGCCCGACCAGGATCCACCCGGCACACCTTCCAGGGGCGATGCTCTGCCCCTCAGGGGCTTCGCTCTGCCGCGACCAGAGCCACTCTAGCGCCTGGGGCAAAGGCCAAGGAGCCATCCCCAGAGCCCGGGCCATATTGGCTTTTTTAATCTTTTTTTTTTTTTTTTAATATTTCCATTGACAGAGAGAAAGGAAGGGAGAGATGGGGCGGGGAGCATCAACTCACTGTTCCATTTAGTTGTTCAGTTTACCAAGAACGTAATTGCCATTTTAACTGTTCTCTCTTAACTGCGAAATCTAAATCCACTATGGTTGTCTTTTTCCCCCAGTCTGAAGACTACTATGACATGAGGCGGCTGTATACAATTTTAGGGTCTTCTCTATTTTACAAGGTAAGTTGAAGCTTGAATCTTTTACAAATGTTGAACTGCTATATGAACAGACCTAAATTTTCTGATTTTTACAAATATGAAAAATACATCCCTCTTTTTTCCTCTGAATGTAGGTACCCTAAAATTAAGATCTTAAAACCAAACTGTACCTACATATTTACAAATACAATGACTATTTCTGGCTTCAGAGTGCTCTAAAGCATTTGTACATCTGTAAAGGAGAAGTCATACGCAAACAACCAAGTGTGTAAGAGTGAGAGAATGCTCCTGGGCTTCCTTTCGCAGTAGTACACTGCTTTCCTATCTCCACACATAACCATGCACCTTCTGAATGAGTCCTTTAACACCAAGGAGTTGGCTCAATCTAAAGAAAGTGAAGCATCAAATGAATCTAAGTATGTTCATTTTTCAACTCCTCATTCTCCACTTTCTATCCATAGGATTCAGTTCTGTTCTAATTTTGCCCAACACTTAGGCTTATATTACTTGGAGGTGATCTTGCTTTGTGCCACCATGTACCTGTTGTAGACTTAAGTTATCGTAAATATTTGGTGTCTAGTTGACCACAGGGGAGAAATTATTTTTACTATGTCTTCACTTATTCCATTTGAAAGTAGAATATTTTAAGCCAACTGAAGAAGTACCTATAAAACTCTTAAAATATATTATAGGATTATTGCTTGATATCACTTGTTGATTTCTGCTCTTTGTGGTTAAATTCAAGGGTTATTTGATATGCAGTCATTTGCCTAAAGATGATCTTCTTGATATAGCTTTATACTGTCGTCACTGTGGCCTACTGCCTTTGGCAGCAAAACAAAGAGTTGGTCAGTTGGTAATATGGAGAGAAGTGTTTCCTCGACATCACCTCCAACCTCCTACAGATGCAAACACTGAAGCCTTTCCAGAACCTGAAGGGAGATATTTTTTGCTAATTGTTGGCTGGGTAAGATTACCTTGGTTTCTTTCTTACATACACACACACACACACACACACACACAGAGCAGTTTACCATCTACATAAATACACAATGTGATAATTTAAATTTTTGAGCATTTTAAATACCAGTATTCAAGAAAATGTTATATGTCCCTTATTTATTTATTTATTTATTTATTCATTTATTTATTTATTTTTCAAGTGAGAGAGAAAGACAGAAAAGAGAGAGAGGAAGGGAGAGAGATCAGAAGCATCAATTCTTTGTTATGGCACCTTAGTTGTTCATTGATTGCTTTCTCGTATGTACCTTGACTGCGGGGGCGGGGGGGGGGCCTCCAACAGAGCGGTTGACCCCTTGCTTAAGCCAGAAACCTTGAGCTCAAGCTAATGACCTTGGGCTTTAAGCCAGCAACCTTTGGGCCCAAGCCAGCAACCATGGGGTCATATCTGTGATCCCACAATCAAGCTAGCAACCCCATGCTCAAGCTGAATGAGCCTGCGCTCAAGCTGAGTGAGCCCATGCTCAAGCCGGTGGCCTCGGGGTTTCAAACCTGGGTCCTCAGCATCCCAGTCTGACATTCTATCCACTGCACCACCGCCTGGTCAGGAGCCCCTTATTTATTTCTTTTCTTTAGCATCCATTTAATCTTCATGCAGAAATATTAATGAAACCTAGGATAAGATTTCAGCAGGTTCTTAAGGTCTTTTGTTCCAATTTCTATAGTGGTTTTATCCTCTAGTTTGTTTTGGGAAATACAAGGAGACATAAAAAGAATACAGAGTCAGAATAAATATGGGATTATAAATGAAAGGACTTCCAGTAATTGAGGCTGTTTGAAAGCTACATTAGGGAATTCCATGTGCCCAAAGTAGTGACTGATGGTTTATCAGGATAAGGCAATACGGTATTTCTTTTCAAGGGTGATCAAGAAGCACTGAGAATAACTAAGAAAAAGGGGAGGGAGGAGTTTGTAATAATCATCACATGGTTATGCCACATGCCCATCTGTCTTCAGTATTCATAAACTGATAGATGCATATTGCATATAAGTATCTTCATGTAGCTAAATCCCACTAACAACTTTTTTTCTTACAGAGGTATTATATGTTGTGTGTACTGTTAGAAGCTGGAGGCTGTGCATCCAAAGCTATTGGGAACCCAGGACCAGACTGTATATACGTGGATCAGGTCAGAACAACTCTTCACCAGCTGGAAGGAGTGGACTGCCGCATAAACGAGCAGCTGGAATCTTCTCCACGCCCCTACTTGTCTTGTGCCGACTGGTTCCTTGCTGGGTCCCATGAAAAACTAGATTGTTTGACAACCTCACCTATCCTCAGTAGGCTACAAGGTACTTCCAAAGTAGCAACCTCTCCAACCTGCAGAAGAACTCTTTTTGGTGACTATGCCTTAAAGAGCCGTAAGCCCAGCCCTTCCCAAAGCAGTGGAGGATCTGACAATGGTTGTGAAGGGGGAGACGGAGCTGGCCCGAGCCCCCACGCTACTCCAGATGCGGTACGAAAGCAAAGGGAATCGGACGGCTCAGAAGAGAGTGGGGCCTTGCTTAAGGTGGGTGTTCATTCAGGTGTGCATGTTCTGGAAGCTAAGCTGTCTTTCCGGTCCTTATTTTATAATTGCAACAGAATTCTTAATGGCAGACCATTCTTCACTTGAATTGGTGGTTGTTTTAGTCACTGTTGGGAAACCAATGATTTAGAACCAAAAAGAGGAAGAATTATCAAGTAGTGAAACAGTAGCCCCTTAACATCCAGGACATCTGCTTTGACACTATTATATATAAGCAGAGAAACTCTTTCATCCTGCTTTCCCTGTTCATCTCTTTCTTCTCTGTTCACAGTGTTAACAGGGACACCCTCATTGTGGGACAGTTAGGGGGCTGATCTGACTAGCCAATAAAATTCTCAGCAGAAACAAAAAGAGAATCGGTAACTTAAAATATACCTGTGTTTCTTGTTCTACCTATTACAGATTGTTTATTTATCTATCTGCACCTGTGAAGTTCTGGTCTCCATACTTAAGAACTGAAAATGTGGTTATTAAGCAAAGAGAATGTTCATTTTTCAGACTGCTTATTTATCATTTTCTATAATTTTTTCCATGAAAATTACCATAGTATATCCAAATGATTATCAAAATAATCATGCTAGGACGTTTCCTACTTATTCCAGTGATGTTGCTTTTTCAAAACATTTTTGAAAGCTGTCATTCGGGTGGATGGAGGTGACAAAGCCTAAAGAAGGCAAATCTGCGGAGGGACAGGAATAGAATATGAGATTCTGAGTGTCCTGGCATAAAGAACGTAGATTTGATCTCCTAATTCCAAACAATAGAGCGCTCTTAGGGCCCGAAGGGGATGTACTTAGGAAGTGCTCGCTGGTATTTTACTCATTATCCTGGTAGGTAAAATTGGTGGGAAATATCATTAAAACTAGTTGGAAAGACCAGGCGGTGGCGCAGTGGATAGAGCGTTGGACTGGGATGCAGAAGACCCAGGTTCGAGACCCCAAGGTCACCAGCTTGAGCCCAATGTCGCTGGCTTGAGCAAGCGGTTACTTGGTCTGCTGAAGGCCCGCGGTCAAGGCACATAAAAAAATAAAAATAAAAAAAGACTAGTTGGAAAGAACTAAGAGGCCATGAACAACTCCTAAGAAAAATTGAATTAATGTCTAAGATTTAGCCATTCAACAGCTGTTGCTTGAACACCTACTATGTCCCTAGGGCTACACAAAGGAGATACAATGATGATAGGATACAGCCCCTGCTGTTGAGGAGTGCAGTCCAGAGAGGGAGACATATACACATACATGTAAATTATAACAGAACTGGGTAAAGGCTCCATCGTGGCTGTGGTAGAAGGTTTTCAGGGAGAACTTCCATGTCCTCCTATGCCATGGCCCTGTGGTCACTGGGTTTATAGTGAAGGATAAGCCAAGAGGCACAAGTTAGCACCGAAGATACTTAAAGGCAACACTGCAAAATAGTAAATCTCTTAGACAGATATTTAGTTTTTACATCATTTCTGCTCATTGATTCCATTCTTAGGTATAAACTGACCTACTTAATGTATTCTTCAGGTCACTAAAAAGAAGTCGACTCTTCCAAATCCATTTCATTTGGGGAACTTGAAAAGGGACCTTTCAGAAAAAGAAATGGAAATATATAACACAATGAAGTAAGAAACTTCTTTATAATATTCTTTTTCACTTAAACTCTATCTTCATACAAATAAACAATGAGGAAGGATAAGCTTATAGCAGATAGAGATTATATTCAACAACTATAATTATGATGTGTCTTGTATATTAAAGTTAATATCTATGCCATTTCCCTAATGTTCTTCCTTACACATATAGGAAACATATTCCTATTATAAGAGATAAAAACATACAAAGTAGTATTTCAAAATGTGAAAGTCTCCCTTTATCTCTCTTCCACAGGTAGCTTTCCTTTTGTGGGTCTGATTTTTAAATTAGAGTTTGCTATTTTTAGACTCTGGCGGGCGCTGCGTTGTGCTGCCCGGAAGCTCCCTACCCAGAGCGCTCGTTTCCAGGGCCTGGCCGGGACCACTGAGGCAGTAGCTGGGCTAAAGCTGCCACCTGCACTTTCTTTGCCTCTGGGCTCCTGACTAGGAAAAACAAATCAACTGAAGGGATTTTTTACTACATACATTAGAATTAGAATGAGGCAGCACAAGTGTTTGAGAGGCAGATGGGGAATTACTGTCCATATCTTTAAAGACTGCCAATCAGAAGTCAGCAGTGGAGAGAAAAAAAGCAGAGTAGAGTGGATGAAGTTTAGAGTGAGCTGCGCTCTGCTACTTAGCTCCGTAACCTCAAGTAAGTTAATCTAAGTCCTCTGAACATTGATTTCCCATGGTTAAAATGAAGCTGGTAATATTTAATACCCTGCAGGGTCATTATAAGAATTAAGGCTAAGATATTTTAAAACACCTACCCTGGTACATAGAGGGCATTCAGTATATGGTTATTATTATTTTGTTGTTCTTTAGCTCTACTTACTAATTGTAGAAATGAACAGTATATAGAGGTTATGCTGGATTGTGTGAGACCTAAATAGGGGAAGGAGGGATGAAGAAGAAGAAGAATGGAGAAATGAAAATAGTAAGGACACAGTCAAAAAGTAAGACTGAAACAATGAGAAATACAATACAACTAGTAATTGCCATGGTATTCTAGAATATTAACCCAGCTCTACAGTAGGTAATAATTCTATTTTTCTTCAGGATCATCAATTTAACTATCATGGTAAAGGCTTGAATGCTGCTGACTTAAATGTGTTCAGTTTGTTGAAAGTTGTTTTTATATGGGATGCGCTCTCGACTGATAGCATGTTCATGGCTTGTGGAGGTCCGCCCCAGACATGGGCTGAGTTCTTCATTACTAACAGTGGAAAAAGAGGGGGTTAGCCAATTTGGATTGTCTAGCAAAGGGGTGATTAGGTTACTTGCAAATGAACTGGTGTTTATTTATCCTTGCATACTATGTAATACTTGCCTCCATTAAGGGAATTGATAATAACCCTAGCCTGTACTTCTGTTAAGGAGGAAGAGGGAATTAAATGTTTGGCCTAATTCTGCCTTCCTAATTATACTCCTAATATTATATTGTAGATTAAAAACGTATTAGGAGTCTACACAATTCAAAATGAAGCAATATTTTTAAGTTTACTTAAATATCTTTTTTCTTTTCTTTTTTTTTGGTCAAGATTGACATCTGGTCCTGAGAATACACTTTTCCACTATGTTGCCTTAGAAACAGTGCAAGGGATATTCATTACTCCTACCCACGAAGAAGTGGCCCAGCTAAGCGGCTCTCTCCACCCTCAGCTAATAAAGAATTTCCATCAGTGCTGTCTCTCCATTCGTGCCGTTTTCCAACAGACCCTGATGGAAGAGGTAGGCACTGCTCTAAATACTATAGTTTTCTACCAGTTTCATTTCAAGATCTCTAAGTAGTCTCCCTAAAAGCTCTTTAATCAGTATGTCCAGCAATGACCATTTTCACTTACTTCTTTTAAGTCACCCACTCTAACAGTGTTAGAGTGGCATAAGAATTATATTCACAGTACTTAACTTCAAAGCTTTGTTTATAATACTGAATTTGATATCCTACCTTACTATTTCAGGAAACGGTAGACCTATGTTTTTGGGGGTTTTTTTCTGTATTTTTCTGAAGCCGGAAACGGGGAGAGACAGTCAGACAGACTCCCGCATGCGCCCGACCGGGATCCACCTGGCACGCCCACCAGGGGGCGACGCTCTGCCCAGCAGGGGGCGATGCTCTGCCCCTCCGGGGCCTCGCTCTGTTGCCACCAGAGCCACTCTAGCGCCTGGGGCAGAGGCCAAGGAGTCATCCCCAGCGCCCGGGCCATCTTTGCTCCAATGGAGCCTTGGCTGCGGGAGGGGAAGAGAGAGACAGAGAGGAAGGAGAGGGGGAAGGGTGGAGAAGCAGATGGGCACTTCTCCTGTGTGCCCTGGCCGGGAATTGAACCCGGGACTTCTGCACGCCAGGCTGACGCTCTACCACTGAGCCAACCGGCCAGGGCGGTAGACCTATGTTTTCTACAGCAAAGTAGAATGTATAGCTTGTAATGTAAATTAGCCTCCCATATTTGATATCTATGATTCACCCACTCCTTGGACAGTGATATCTACCAGATTAAGCATTCAGCCAGCAGTATAAGGTGTTTGGAATGGAATGGGATAAGGTACAGCAGCAGACACAATACTGTTGCAGATGTTTTAGCCATTTGGTGGTTTGGTTGCTTTTTCATCCAGAATGAAATTTCATTTACTATTGTACCGTCTGGATAAGTAGCAATGTTGTATATAATTAAAATATCAGGTTGTTTTAATAGCAGGAAAAGATAAATATTCATTTCTAGAAAAGGATAAACACACAGAAGTTTACTGTACTGTGATTGTTCACTCATTATAGAGTCCCCAAAACTCTGAAGAGGATTATAATGTATATAGCAGTATGTGTGTTCAGGATCTAAATTTATGAAGAAATTGGGCTTAAAGGTGCAAGAACATTGGGCTAGGAATAGGATTCCTGCCCTGAACCAAAACTCTTCCTATTTCCTTAGCTATAAAGTGGGCTGGATTATATAATCTCTTAGGACCCGTTCCGCAGGAAACTTCTGTATCTCATAGGACTTCTTCAAGCTATCAGAAATTGGTCTTCAGTGAAACATCACGTTTAACCTTATCTCCCATGCGATCTACATTCCTGTGCTCCTCCTTTCCTATTTAACAATGCTGATATTCTATAAGGAAATAGCTCACTCGCTTATTCAATAATGTTTAGTAATACACATTAGCCTTTCCCATATGATTTAAACACTGGAGTACTCACTATTTGCTAGACACTATTTGAGGGGCTGGTGATCCAGCAGTGAACAAAGCAGGGCCCCTTTTCTCATGAAGCCTGTATTCTAATAGAGGCAACCAATGCATTAGCAAGTCGTGGAACATGCCCAGTACGGTAAGTTCCAAAAGGAATAATAAAACAGGGTATGAGAGGTGAGGTTACTGTTTCAAAAGAGCTCTCTGGGCCTGACCAGGCAGTGGCACAGTGGACAGAGTGTCAACCTGGATGTTGAGATCCCAGGTTTCAAACCCCAAGGTGGCCAGCTTGAGCGCAAGCTCACCTGACTTGAGCTCAGGGTTGCCGGCTTGAGTGTGGGATCATAGACATGACCCCATGGTCACTATCTTGAGCCCAACGGTTGCTGGTTTGAAGCCCATGGTCGCTGGCTTGAGCCCAAGGTCCCTGGCTTGAGCAATGGGTCACTCGGTCTGCTGTAGCCCCTGGTCAAGGCACATGTGAGAAAGCAATCAATGAACAACTAAGGTGCCACAATGAAGAACTACTGCTTCCTATCTCTCTCCCTTCCTGTCCATCTCTCTCGCTAAAAAAATGGGAAAAAAGAGCCCTCTGGTCATATCAAGTAAATCTGAACAAAGAGCTGAATGATGTGAGAGAGAACCCAAGTGACAAATCTGGAGGCAGAGTTTCTGAACAGCAGGTGCAAAGCCACAGAGGTCAGAGTGGCTGAGAGCACTGGAGTGGCCGCGTGGGCAGGAGAGTGGCGGGCGCTACGGTGGCAAAGGCAGCAGGGTCTGGTGGACTTAAGAACTTGAACTTTGTTCTGACAGAGATGGGAGGTGCTTGGACTGTTCTGAGCAGAGCAGGGACGTGATCCTTAATTTTAAAGGGATCACTCGGGCTGCGATGGGAGAACGGGTGCTATAGAGTAGCAGGGCTGGAGGCAGGGGCCAGTTAGGGGCTATGGAGATTCTCAAAGCAAAAATCAGTGGCGTCTGGATTCTGGATGTATTCTGCAGGTGAGGGAGGGGCAAAAAGATCTGTTGATGGGTTACATAAGGATTCAGAAAGAAAGAAGAAACAAGGATCACGCTACTCTTCTAGACTGAGACTTACAAAAAGGATTTACATTCCACATAAGTCATTGTTTTGCTAATGATTTAATCCATGGGAAATTTAGAGAGTATGCATCAGAGGAAGAGACAAGAGTGCTTTAAGTTTAATGTGTTTTCAGTATGTTATAAAATTATCTGTTCATTGCTATTCATTAAGCACCTACTATGTACCAGGCACTTCAAAAAAATACAAAGATGAATAGTATATATATTGTCCCTGCTTTGGAAAAGAAGCTTGTCATGCACTGGGGAAGACAGACTTATAAAACTGAGAGTATAATGTAATGTAAATACTGATATGGGGCTATGAACAAAATGTTCCCTGGGAGAGTGTGCAAACATGTTCAAGTAACACTGTTAATGCCAGTTAATACTAATAATACCTATTCATTTACAGAAAAAGAAAGCAGTAAATGTTGCAGATTCAGCTACAAATTCAGTGTCTTCTCTTAACCCTGTGAAGGAACACGGGGTGTTGTTTGAGTGCTCGCCTGAACGCTGGACTGACCAGAGAAAAGCTCCACCAGTTATGGCTTACTGGGTTGTCGGGTAAGTGGGGAAAGTGAACAGGAAGCAAAATGTTAGAAAAGTGAAAGAAACGTGGTAAAGGAGACCAAGTTTTAAGATGTAGGCATGCAATTATCAATCTAACTGTAATATATATTTTAATGTTTTTGAGAATTTTATTTTATTTGCTAAGTGTCTTTTTTAAAGTCCTCCCAAGTCTTTATTAAAAACAAAAAACTGGCCCTGGCCGGTTGGCTCAGTGGTAGAGAGTCGGCCTGGCGTGCAGAAGTCCCGAGTTCAATTCCCGGCCAGGGCACACAGGAAAAGCGCCCATCTGCTTCTCCACCCCTCCCCCTCTCCTTCCTCTCAGTCTCTCTCTTCCCCTCCCGCAGCGGAGGCTCCATTGGAGCAAAGATGGCCCGGGCGCTGGGGATGGCTCCTTGGCCTCTGCCCCAGGCGCTAGAGTGGCTCTGGTCGCAACAGAGCGACGCCCTGGAGGGCAGAGCATCGCCCCCTGGTGGGCAGAGCGTCGCCCCCTGGTGGGCGTGCCAGGTGGATCCCGGTCGGGCACATGCGGGAGTCTGTCTGACTGTCTCTCCCCATTTCTAGCTTCAGAAAAATACAAAAAATAAAATAAAAATAATAAAATAAAAACAAAAACCTTACTCAGCTATCTTATAAAATTCAATTAGCAATATACTAAAAAACAATGATTTCACAACTTTTTTGTGTCCTTCCTTCCTTCCCTCTTTCCTTTTCTTCCGTTCTTTCTCTCTTCCCTTTTCTCTCCTCCCCCTCACCTCTCACCTCCAATCTGGCCCCGCCTGGCCCGCCCAGCACTCTGTTCCAGTCTCCTGCCCCTCCCCTCTCCACCTCCGTTCCACATGCACAGCCACATGGACAC
Source organism: Saccopteryx bilineata (assembly GCF_036850765.1). NCBI lineage: Eukaryota > Metazoa > Chordata > Mammalia > Chiroptera > Emballonuridae > Saccopteryx > Saccopteryx bilineata. The sequence continues at coordinate 199,148,489 of NC_089490.1, read as the reverse complement.
CGCTAGAGTCTTTCTCCTGCCATTCCCTGGGTGTGGGATCTCTGCCTCTTAACTTTGGCATGTCTGGCTCCTTGATAGTCAGACCAGTTTTAATAGTTATCTCCTCAAAGAGAGGATCCATGATCTCTTTCCTGCATTAAAAGAGCTACTCTATTATGCTCTCTTACAATATATAACCCCTTTCTTTACTAGTTATTTTCTTGTTTATGGTCTTTCTCCCTCAAACTAGAACTTCAGCGCTATGAGGTCAGGCATCCTGTCTGTCTCGGCCACCACTGGCAGCTAGCACACCACTGGTAAAGATACACCAGTTTAGTAAATGGAGCTGTGCTTGGAAGACTATGGTGGTGGGAGGCTGATATGGTGAACAGAAAGATGAAGTCACATTCATTGCCTCTAAAGGCCTTACATCTAGCAGAAGAAATATGAATTATGATTAGATACCTATTTAGGAATATATATTATATGGATATAGATATATTTCTATAGAGAGAGATATATAGTTAGATAGACAATAAGTTAGTTGCTGCAACCAAATACAAAGAAAGGCCTTCAGATTCCATTGGATCTGGTTTAGAAAATGAATTGATCTGGATAGAACACTTTAGGAAAAAGATGGGATGAACAAAGATCTAAACAAGAGAAGTCATAAAGCCTAGCAGTGAGTAGGCTGTTTTGCCAGGAAGATAAAGGAATGACATATACAAAGAGAAGGTGAAAAGGATCAAAATGGAAAGCAGAGAGCCTTCAATCCCTGACTAAAGAATTGAATTTTGAGGGAAATATTGATAATTATAAAATTATCACTGAGTTGTAAAGACTTGAGGGAAGAAGGAGCAGGAAGTTAGGTGACACTAACTGGACACCTACCATATAGTTCTAAATTGTATGACAAACACTTGACAAATGTCACCCAAAGCAGTAATTCCCATGTGCTGGTCCATGGCATTTAGAATCACCTGAGTCACTTGTTGAAATCAGAGATGCCTGTGGCTACCCCAGTAAGCTCCCTTGTATTCTGATGTGTACCTCACTAAGGTTTGGAGACCAGCCTCAGTTCAGTTCTGTGCAGCGTAATTACAGCTGTGCCACTGGACGCTTAAGTTGGGATAGCAACTGGAAGGGTGTGGATATGCCAAAGAATAGAGATGGGAACAATTAGGCATGCTGGCAGGTGTGCAGTGGAGCCTTAGCTGCATTCACAACTGGACTAGAAAGTATTGTATGAAGAGCGGGTGAGTTCTGATGATGCAGATCTATGTGGAACAGAGACTTAATTAAGGGTGTCAAGCAGGACTACCTGTGATTTAAATAGTCGGATTTATATACAGTAGTAGTGGTTTAATATGTTTTAACTCTTTAAGAAACCAAATTTCATTATTAATCCCAATTCAATACTACTTGAAAGAAGAGCTGTCATATATTTAATGTTTTAATAATAATTAACTTTTCTAAAAAGTAAGTGGCAATGTTTAATAAATATTGTACGTAAAATGATGGTATCATCATTGACTTTATTGTAATAATAATGACTAAATTTAATGTTTAAAAATTGAGGGATATGCTAATACATATTGGTGAAATAGGCTTTTTACACCCTGGGAAAAAAATTTAAAAAGTTGACCTAAGGCATACTATATATATTTATTTAAAAGTAAATCTATTTGTACTTCCCCCATTACAGATTTAACACTAGTGTTTCAATTTGCTACTGATACTTTCAGAAACAAACAAAACAAAAAAATGAAAGTGTGAACTTTGGTTTTTGTTTTTTGAATTTCTAAAATAAGTGTTTTCTTTTCCTCTACAGGAGACTCTTTCTTCATCCCAAAGTTCAGGAACTTTACGTTTGTTTTCATGACTCAGTCACAGAAATTGCCATTGAAATGGCTTTTAAGTTGTTCTTGGGGTTGACCCTGTGACTGTGCTCTGGCTGCACAGCAAGACTGCAGGGAGCATTGAGCAGCGCTGGGATTGCTGACCTCCAACACAGGAGAGGGGTGAGCGCCTGCTCACTGTGCAGGATTGCATATTCACGACTGTTACATTGTATATTTGATGCCCTACATCTTATGTAGAATTGTGAGACTTTTGAAAAAATACTTGGTCCAAGTATGAAGAAGGAACGGTTAACTTATTTCCATGTTGGTATATACATTAATTTATTGACTAGTTTGAAATAATGTGAAGTGTTTTATATAAAATTAATATAGGAAATATTTATTTTGAAAAAATTCTCAATTCATTGTGTATTTATTTCAAGACTAATACTGAGTCTGATAAAAGAATCATTAATGCTGTGACCATGAGCAAGTCTTTGTACCTCTCTGAGCTCAGGGCATTAAAGTGTCATGGGTATTAGGCACTTTGTTTAAAAATATTTATTAAATGTCTTAAATTTCTTGATATTTTCCCCCAAAACACCATAATCTTTTTTTTTTTTTTTTTTTTTTGGTATTTTTTCCGAAGTAAGAAGTGAGGGGAGGCAGACAGATACCCGCATGCACCCGACCAGGATCCACCCGGCATGCCCACCAGGGGGCGATGTTCAGCCTCACCATGATCTATTTTTAATACTGAGAATTATTAATAAATGTAGCTACCTATCACCTCAGATTTTCAAACAGACTGAAAACTTGGGGTTTTATCATAGCAAACCTTTTTTTTTTTTTTTTTTTTGCTTCATTTAATGAAATTTTTGTCTGTTGAACTGCTTTCCTGGTGTCAGAATCATATTGACTACTGCTCAGTAACTGAAATAAAAAGACTAAGCAAACTACTGATATATATATTTTCTTTTTGCATACTACGGATCTGAATAAGGGGAAATCATTTGCTATATTATAGATGTACATATTGAGGAGATGTTGCATTTTTTTTTAAATGAAACCAAACGTCATCTTGGCTTTCATCTCCTAATGTACCTTGAAGTAAACATTGCAAGTAAACTCAGCAGCTCATTTTCCCAAATATGTTCATAGTCACATCTGAAATTAGTTTAGGCTGTTACTGAATAGTGAATGTCTATCTGCCACTTTATTAAACAAAGGGAACACAGTGACAGTGCAGACACCACAGAGGTGTGTATTCGTTAGCAGGTACAGAAATACTCTTCAGTTGGATTTTGTTAGCATCCTGCACATGGTCCTTTCACCAAAGACTGTTTATGCAAAAGATTATGTGACTACCATTTTAAAAGTATCAAGTACTTATTTATCACTGTCATATACTGAATGTGGCAAACATGGGTTTTCAGGTTTTTGTATGGATAATAATACAATAATTAATACAAGAATAAACTTTTGCATATTCACTCCTGTAAACCTACTATTGCCTCACCTTATATTTTTAGCCCCCCCCCCAAAATTCCATTTTAGACTCTACTCCCTCTTCTTCTTCCCTTTCTTTAGCTCTCATTGGTATATTTTTGTGGGGTTAGAGAACTATATTTAGCAAGGGAGAGTTTCTTATTTGTGCCAAGGGACTGTTAACGATGATGCATACAGGCAAATAGAAAATCTGCAGTGTCTGCCTTTGTAAATTTGTAATACAAATGGGAAAACCTATGAAACCAATTTAGGTTTGTCTGCTTTGAACATTCTTGAAAATATTGTGAATAATTGTTTGTTGTGTGTGAATTCCCTCTAAATAGTGCCTCACACATGTTATGTGCTGTAAAAGTGTTAGCTGCTGCTACTATTATCAAATAGCCGTTGGTTGAAAACCAATGGTTCAGTTAAATCATTACGTGCTGCTGTACAAAATGTTGGGAAGATGCTGAGGAAACCTATTCAGCACTAAACACTTTCAAGAACAAGGATATATACTTTTGGATAATTTTTAAAATATTGTTAAATGTTACTAAAACTTTATACACTAAACTGTGTGAAAACAATTTGATTTTGTAGAGCTATATTTCTATATTCAGTATCACTGAAGCTATTTTTATACTGTATTGATAGTTTTTAATAAAGATGGTTTGGAGGTTTGTTTGTGATTGTGTTGCCTTTTTGTGCATTGGTCCAAAAACTGTGTATTTAATTTCTACTCTGTGCCAAGCTATTCTGGATGCTGGCGATACAATGATGAAAAAAAAGCTAAAAATCCTCACCTTCGTGGGAGTGAGGAACACAAAGGCCCTGAAACTCTGTCCTTTTAATATTAACAAATGAATCACCAGAACTGCTTTTGTTCCCTAAATTAGTATATAAAATGCAACACAGCAAGTTAAAATGAGCATTTTTAGCTCAGCCTATTAAAAAGGGTTGATCTTAAGTTCTTTTTTTTCTTTCTTTTTTTTGTATTTTTCTGAAGCTGGAAACAGGGAGAGACAGTCAGGCAGACTCCCGCATGTGCCCTACCGGGATCCACCCAGCACGCCCACCAGGGGACGACGCTCTGCCCACCAGGGGGCGATGCTCTGCCCCTCTGGGGCGTCGCTCTGTCGCCACCAGAGCCACTCTAGCGCCTGGGGCAGAGGCCAAGGAGCCATCCCCAGCGTCCCAGCCATCTTTGCTCCAATGGAGCCTCGCTGCGGGAGGGGAAGAGAGAGACAGAGAGGAAGGAGAGGGGGAGGGATGGAGAAGCAGATGGGCGCTTCTCCTGTGTGCCCTGGCCGGGAATTGAACCCGGGACTTCTGCACGCCAGGCCGACGCTCTACCACTGAGCCAACCAGCCAGGGCTTAAGTTCTTAATAAGGTAAAAAAGCTACATTTCTAAGTATATACTTTCAGTTTTGCTGTCTTCTATCAGAGAACATAGATCATCAATAAGCTTGAGGATACCGTACAGAAATATGTCATGAACATTCTCAACTGCAGTCAAATGCAACAGTGAGGGGAAAGGGAGGCAAGAAGGAAGGAGGGAGAGTCCCTAAGGAGCTGATGGCCATTTGCCTTTCTGTCCTCAGATACTTATGTTCCCTGACCAGAGATGTTTCCTCTTGGCGCCTTGGATTGTGATTCAAGTAATCACCGCTTAAATTTCTCCCTGTGTGCTTGTTAATGTTTCAAATTCCCTTTAAGGAGATTGAAACCTTTCATTTTTCAGATTTTTGCAAGTAAAACAATTCATTTCTTGAATTTGCAATGGTTTTCACAAAGGATCCTGAAGTCAATGCAATGAGAAGACTTTAAATTTTTTAAGCCTTGGAATAATGACTAACGCAATTGCTTCAGAAAGATTAATCTGGTGGTGACATGTAAAACAGAGAGAAACTCTGGCTGAAAAACCAGTTAAGAGTCGAGTGAGCTGCTGTGGCAAGGAAGGTACAGTAGCATAAAACAACACACCAGCAGGGCTTGCCAACTTGCTTGATGTGAGGTCATCAAAATATTAACAAAATTCCTACTCTGGAATCCCTTCGGCCTACATATTTGTTTTTTCACTAGTGACAAGTTATATAAAAAGTGTTATAACACACCTAAGATATGAAAGAAAAAAATTAGAATCTAAGTTTAAAAATGTCCATCCCAGGTTTTCTGGGTTTGTTTCAAGACCGCGCAGATCCTACAGAGTAAGAGATGATAAAATGGAGACTGCTTTTATGCGAAACCATCCAACAGGCTATCAAAAGGAATCCGGAGCCCTGGCCGGTCACTCGGTGGGTAGAGCACGGTCCGGAAGCGCAGAGGTAGCGGTTCAATCCCTGGTCAGGACACATACAGAAACAGATCGATGCTCTTGTCTCTCTTTCACTCTCTCCCTCCCACCCTCCCTTCCTCTGTTTCTAAAATCAATAAAATGAACATTAAAAAAAAAAGGAATGAGGAATTTATTCTAGAGCAGTGTTTCCCAACCTTTTTTGTGCCGTGCCCCACCTTAACCTTTCTAAAATTTTTATGTCCCCCCTCTATGTAACATACATAATTTTTAACATTAAAAATTTGATTTATTCACTTAATAAACATAAATGATAGGTTCTAGGAAGAAATCACTATGAAATTGTTAACAAAGCACAGTAAGTAAAATTTCAAAACATATAATGAAAAACAGAAATTTAAATTCCAAATAATTTTAATACAGATTTTTCTATATTAATTTATTATTTTAATTTAGTGTGATCCTTGCGCTTGATGCTTGCTGCACAGAGATTTTATATTAGGTTCCAATTTGGTTAGCTTTAGTCTCAAGTCTCCATGTTGTGTTATATCCAGCCAATTTCTTTTTTTTTTTACCAGTAAATCATTTACAGCACTAAATCCACATTCAGCTAAAAATGAAGATGGAAACGGTAGCAATAGTTTTCTTGCACATTTGGTTGAATTTGGGTATTTGATTTCTGTTTCCTCACAAAGCCATGCCATCGCTCCTTTGATATTAAATAAAGCTTTAACTGACTCATCATTTTGCAATTCTGCGAGTTCTTCTTGATACTGCATATTTGATATATCAGACAAATCCACTAACATTGGCTGCATCATCCATGTTGGGAAATCAATTTGTTTTAAATCAGAAAATCTTTCTTTTAAGTCAGCCGATAGAATATTCAAATGATTGACAATAACAAGTAAAGCGGTATCAGTTACTTCACATTTTTGATGCCAATGAAACTTTAAAATTTTTGTTGTTAATATGTTTCTGACATAACTCAATATTGGTAATGAAACCAAATATCTTTGCTTTTGCATCGACAAGAGTTTTATTTGTTCCTTGAAGTTGCTTATTTAATATATTTAGTTTTTCAAAGATATCGGCTAAATAACTCACAAATGCTTTACCATCTATTGTTAACAGATACTTCATTTCAGGTTTGTCACTTAAAAAATCACTAAGAGTATCAAACCGTTCCATAAATCTTTTCAAACAGTTTCCTTTAGATAGCCATCTTACTTCAATATGAAGTAAAAGTCTCACATGGTCTTCATTTTGTTCTTCACAAAATAGCTTGAAAAGACGCTCACATTTGGCACTAGCTTTAATAGCATTAACACACTTTATTACTGTATGTAATACTTCATTCAGAATAGGCGAGATGTTTTTAGCTACCAAGTTTTCTCTATGAATAACACAATGCACAAGAATCATTTCTGGATTCACATCTTTCATCAATTTTAAGCAGCCATTTTTCTTGCCCATCATATTGGGAGCACCATCTGCAGCACAAGATGTTATATTTTTCATTGGTATATCATTGACATCTAAGTAGTTTTTTAGCTTATTATATATATCTTTGGAGGTAGTGGTGCTTTCTAATCTTTTACAGAACAACATTTCTTCAGCAAAATGTCCTTTATCAATATATCTTATGTAAGTTATCAATACTGCCTCAGTGTCTCTCAAAGTTGATTCATCCATTTGCAAGGAGAATTTTCTTGTTTTCAGCTTTCAATAAGTTGTTTTTCAATATCCTCATTCATTTTGTCTATTCTTCTGGTAACAGAATTGTTACTGAGTGGCATAGCTTTTACATCTTTGTCATCTTTTTCAAGAACCGTTTTAAGAAATGCTGATATTGACAGTTTTATTAAATTTTCTCCTATAGTGTGATTTTCTCCAGTTTTAGCGATGAATAAAGAAATTTGATAACTAGCCTCAAGAACACGATTATTTTTTTTTATTCATTTTAGAGAGGAGAGAGAAGGAGTCAGAGAGAGAGAGAGAGAGAGACAGGGGGGAGGAGCTGGAAGCATCGACTCCCATATGTGCCTTGACCAGGCAAGCCCAGAGTTTCGAACCGGCGACCTCAGCATTTCCAGGTCGACGCTTTATCCACTGTGCCACCACAGGTCAGGCAGAACACGATTATTAGTTGAAGTATGAGCAGTAAATAGAGACTTTAATGTTCTTTTTTCAAATTTTTTCTTTAAAGTTTTAAAGTAACTCAAATCTGAATTAATATGAGCACTATGTTTTGCCTTCAAATGTGCCTCAAGATGACCTTGTTTCATTGATTCGTTCGTCAAGCATTGCTGGCATAAAAGACAAAAAGGAATCCGCTCATCGTGAACAGCGGGTATGAACCCAAATTTTAAATATTCCCCCGAATAGTGATGAGTTTTTTTCTTGCTTGCACCACTCATTTTACTATGGGCTATAATAAAAATAAGATCAATTAAAAATAATATTAAAATATGTGTTAAAATATATTCAATGTGACATAGAGTAAATGTATACTAAAAATGCATATTTATTTAAATGTATATAACACATTTACTACACTACCACCGCAAATCAAAAGGTATCTATATTTTTTCCACTTAACAAAATTTTCTGGAAAGTTATGCTTCTAAAATTAAAATTGTCGTGCATGCACTATTATAGCCCCAATAATATTTGTAAAATATTAGTGTTTTCTAGCCCCGATGCAAGAAGTATTGTGTTGGGGAATAAGTTCGTAGCGTTTTTATATTTTATTTTACAACGATTTGTTTGCTGTTTGGCAAAGGGCAGGTATTCATTCGATAAAACTCTTTCTGCTCTACAAAACTATGTTAATTGTATTTTTGAGTTATTTAATTTTTTATTAGTTTTGAGGCTTAGAAATGGAATACCCAGGAGGCAAAAATCAAATTTTCGACACCTGCTCTTCTTTGCTTTTCATCGAGGTCAAAAAGCTGCCGAAGCAGCCCGGGACATTTGCGACGTGTATGGAGAAGGTGTCATAGGTGAGTCTACAGCACGGAAATGGTTTGCAAAGTTCAAAAATGGCGACTTTGACGTCGATGACACGTCCCGCAGTGGAAGGCCTTCTGAATTCGATGAAGAACGTCTCAAATCACTTTTGAAGGAGAACAGTCGCCAAATCAGTCGTGAATTGGCGGAAAAAATGAACTGCGATCATAAAACAATTCTCAATCACCTTCATTCAATGGGATTTACCGAAAAATTGGGAGCCTGGGTGCCTCACGAGCTCAATGAAAAAAACAAAGAAAGTCGCCTTCAAATTGCTTCTCAGCATCTTGCCCGCCATAGAGCAACACGTGGTCATAAACAGCGCTTTTTGTACCAAATCATCATGGGAGATGAGAAACGGTGCCTATACATCAATATGAGGCAAAGAAAGGAGTGGGTGGCTCCAGGAGATACGCCAAAGCCGAGAGTCAAGCAGGACCTTCATCCAAAGAAGATCATGATATGTGTTTGGTGGGACTGGGAGGGCACGGTGCACTGGGAAATGCTCGAAAAGAATGCCACTGTCAACAAGGAGCTCTACATTGCCCAGCTACACCACGTGAATGAGGCTATTCAACTGAAAAGACCTGATCGACATGGTCAAACCATACTCCTTCATGACAATGCCAGGCCGCATGTTGCACAAGTTGCCAAAGCCACACTCCAAGAGCTCGAATGGGAGGTCCTTCAGCATCCGCCATATCCTCCGGACCTTGCACCGACCGATTACCATCTTTTCCGCTCCCTGTCAAACCATATGAAGGGCGTTACCTTCGATAACAAAGAGGTCCTTAAAAACTGGCTCAACAACTTCTTTGACACCAGACCAGGTGATTTTTGGCGGAACAGCATCAACAAATTGGTTGAGAGGTGGGAAGAGGTTGTAAACAGCAATGGCGAATATATAATTGATTAACTTATTGATATAATTATTGTTTTTTGTTTAAATAAAAGTCTTCGGTTAAAACGCTACGAACTTATTCCCCAACCCAATACTTAATAAAGAGTTTAATATTGATAAAAATAAAATCAAATACTTACCAATTGTATCTATACAATATATATATGTATATTTATTAAATCAACGAGCTTTTACAACAGTTTTGACTGACACTTATTTCAAATTAACACCAACTGAATGATGTGAAACACTACAGAATTTGCGACGGGCCAATTAGGTGAGAATAACTGCGTTGTTTGCGAGTTTTTAAAACGTCCGGGGTTCCCCGCGGCAGACGGCACGCTTCGCGGTGAACCCAGCTTGACGACGCCAATCACCCAGTTGATATTTTGGTCTCGTCAAACGAAATTATACTTAATAATTATTTACCGCAATTATTTAAGAATTGCATTTTTTGTTAAATTTGGCACCGATATCTAGCATTGCATTTAAATGGCCCGGGGCAAAAGAGTTAAAGTCGTGTCGAGTCCATTTTCAAATTGCCCCCCTTAACTATCGAATTGCCCCCTGTGGGGCGTGGGCCCCACGTTGGGAAACACCGTTCTAGAGGGATTGCGGGGATACATGAATTTTTTTTATAAAGGAGGTGGACGGAAATAGAGACAGATGAAGATGTACTGAGTACTCTAGCCCAAAGTCGTACCTCCTCTGATCAGTTCTCAAAGTGTGGTAGGGGAGAGGTGCAGATGTCACCCAGATGTCTGGGCCTCCATCAGGTCAGCACTGCCCTAACAACACTAAGCCACCTGCCAGTCTCACCCTCACTCTCCCATTCCTCCACGGTGGGGGTGGGGGGGTCCTGCGGCCCCAGCAGGTGTGACCTCGCTAGAGGCTGAGAAGCACTGCTGCAAATCTCCGGGTCTTTCTCCAGACAGTGCGGAGATTTCCAGAAATATAAAACAAGGCTATGTTCCTCACTACATTTTACTTTTCTTTTTGAAAACTTATTTTAAGTGTTATTTGTGTTGTGAATTATTCTTTTAAATGAGTTAAAGAGTTTTAAATTTGGTTTCCCTTTCTGAAATGGTACAGATCATCTAAGTTACAGGAAAACAGAAGCTTCCTTGTGCTCTGAATTTTTGTGAGTGGAAGGGGGTGGGGGTGGGGGTCCGAAAATGAGAAAGGGTGTGAAGCCCCGTTCTAGAGAAGGTTGATCCCATCCCCTGGGGTGTGCAGTCTGGCCTGCGATGCGCCGCTCCAGATGGGGTCACCGAGTTCAATCACATAAAAGAGAAGGGGGGTGCAATCAGCCAAGGACAATGCGACTATACGGCCCCTGCACAAGAAAAGGAGCAGACATGAAAGCAGTTTCTCACAGAAAAATGGAGAGGAGCCGTGGGAACTAACACCAAACTCTGTGAGGCCCAGGCGGCTGGGGGCTGTGCGCCCCTTGGTACACTAACTGTCATCACACATAAGCGGCTCTCCCCGCACCTTCCCGCTCTGCCTGCAGGCTGCAGATGCCCCACCTGCACCCACTGCAGCGGGAAAAACTCCTGCCCGCGCTTCCCGTGGGGCGTCACGTGGGGGAGTCACGTGGCCTGCACCCGGCGGCGGGAGGCAGTTGGGAGCGCGCCTGCGCAGCTCCCAGCCCTGCCCACGTGGTGCGCTCATCTCCCGGCGTCCTCAGCGTCGCGTTCCCGCCAGGACGACGACAGGCGGTTTTGTGCCCCCCTATTCGTAGTCTCTGCCAGGCTCATTTCTGACCTGCTGCTGTCGGGCTGGGACACACCACCGTGGTCTTGCCATGCAGCGTGACCTGCCCAAGAAGAAGCCGGACAAGAAGGTGTCGAAGCAACTGCTGGACGCGAAGTCCTTCGGAAAGGACCTGCTGGCGGGCGGCGTGGCGGCCGCTGTGTCCAAGACGGCGGTGGCGCCCATCGAGCGGGTGAAGCTGCTGCTGCAGGTGCAGGCTTCGTCCAAGCAGATAAGCCCCGAGGCGCAGTACAAAGGCATGGTGGACTGTCTGGTGCGGATTCCCCACGAGCAGGGTGGGTAGGGCGGCCTCCGCGCGGGCCTTCCCCGCGGGGACAGCCGGGAGCTGGCGGCTACGGGAGCCGGGCCCGTGCCAGTCAGTGGGTGTGGGTTTGTTTCTCCCCTTGGAGAATTCGGTTCGGTCCAGTCCAAGAGGCTCTGCTTTCCCTAGGGAGGTCCCTGCCTTCTCTTGAACTTCTCCTTCCCAGTGGGGTTCACACCTTGGCGCCTCTGGGCCTGGCGCCCAAGGCAGTGGTTGGCTCCCAGGCTTCAGGAAGACGCTGTTAGGCACTTGGCTCTGCCTTAACAGATGCTTAACGTGCTTAAGTACTTGTTGAAATCTTATGTTTGAGAAGTATTCCAAATATGGGACCATTGCCCCCACCTCAGTACTCTGGGCTTTCTGCAGTGAAAAGAGGTTCTGTTCATTCCTGAGAACTCGTGAGGACCAGGACTGAGCCTGAAGAGGCTCTCACCTCTACACAAATTGGGGAAGGGAGCAAAATAACTTCGTAAAGACAAATAATATGTTAATGCAGTATATTGTAAAAATTCAAGATGAGCAAAACAAAATAAAATTTAATATAAAGGCAGGATCAGTATTGCTAATATTTTCTTTTGCATCAGACCTTGTATTTATTTAAAATTTTGATTTTTTTATTTTGGAGAGCTTTTCCCCCCATTAATATTGAAAGATTTCAAAGAATAAATAATGAAAGTACTTTCTTAACCATTAAATGTCCTCCTTTTGCAGAATGGCTCCTAAGTTAGCTCAGTGGATACCAGGATAAATTTATCAGAAGTCTTTTATAATCCACTCATGTAGTTGGATTCAATTGAAAATTCTGTATGAACTTTAAAAAGGAAATAGGCCTATTTGTTGTGTATTCTGAACAGGAAATGAAGTGGCTTCCACTTATATGTAGTTTTTTCTTCCATTTCTAAGTCTAGAGCAGGTTACTATCCCATGAAAAGACAGTGCCACGCCTGACCAGGCATTGGTGCATTGGCCTGGGATGCTGAGGACCCAGTTTGGAAGCCCGGAGTTTGCCAGCTTCAGCGTGGGATCATAGACTTAACCCCATGGTCACTGGCTTGAGCCCACAGGTTGCTGGCTTGAGCAAGGTGTTACTCGTTCTGCTGTAGCCCTCCGGTCAAGGCACATATGAGAAAGCAATCAATGAGCAACTAAGGTGCCACAACAAAGAATTGCTGCATCTCTCTCCCTTCCTGGATGTCTGTCTTTCTCTCTGTCTCTGTCTTGCTTAAAAAAAAAAAAAAGGCAAAAACATTCTCTTCCTATAGATCTGGTTGCAACTCTTCTTGATATGTTGGGTGCAATATTTAGTGTTTAAGGTAGACTCTTAAGGGATTAACTAAACTGAATTTAAAATGCCCATCTGAGAGCTGTGCCTGGATCTTTGTCGTGAATGGTTCACATCTCTACACCCAATTTATTTTATCAGAGCAAGCTTCCCATTTCTCCTAAGGTTTTTACAGGAAAAGTAGGAACTTCTCTCTCCTTGGTTTATATTCTAAAACCTTTTCAGAGATTATATATATATATATATATATATATATATATATATATGCTTTAAATGTTCAGTTGGGCAAAGTCTGGTTAGATTGTGCTAAGTGGTGGTGCTAATTTGTTTTATATTTTAGATGCTCTTTATACTATTTCAACCTAAATATATTCAATATGGCTCTTATAAATTGAGATCATTCTGAATAGAATTCCAGTTCCTCTTTTCTTTACCTTCAAAGATGAAATGGTAATAGCAGAACTTTAAGATGTTTTCTATTCTTACATATGAGACCTTCTTATGAATACACTATGGTGTATATCTGAGGTTTAGAGATTAGGAATTCACAACAGGAATAATATTGCCACCCAGGGGCTTTCTTGGAAACTCATGGGGAATTTTTTGTTTAGCACAAAGCTAGAGGAGTGTAATCTTTCATTGTAATGATGTGAAAGGCAAAAGCCAGGAAGGCTAAACATCTTGTTGCTATACATGGCCAGTCCTACACAGCAAAGACTTATTTTGCAACTTGAAGGACTCAGACCTTTCACTGGACATTCATGTAAAACCTGGTTATGATTGTCTAAGCCTTGAAACTAACTGATTTACTTAGAAACACAAACTATCTGGTCATAATTCTAGTGAACACTGATTCCAGTATTATAGGCACCATGTAAGTTGAGGGAAGATTATTAAGAATTTTTTATTCAGAATTTTACTTAAGAGTTCTTCATTGTGAAAGTTCATATCAGGAACTCTGCTTGTGGTACTGGATCACCACTTACACCATCTGTATTTGTAACTATTGCATTGATGATCATTGTACATACATAAATATATTTATTAAGACCTTTTTTTTTTCCTAAATGTCAATGTGTATCTTAAATAGAACAGATAAATTGTAAGTAGAAGCAAGTATCTATTATGTCTATAGTGTTATCATTGCTCAATTTACTAATTAAAATACATATTTGATTATAAATTCCTTTATTTTCTTTTATATAATAGTGAAGACATTACATTGATTATTTTTGAATTGGTAAAGAGCTCATTGTCTTTGAATTCTGTTTCTAAATAGTGAAGTATTTACAATAAATATTTATTAAGAGAGGACTTGAGCCTGGTAGTGTTTAGAATCACCATGCTAGATTATTTTGGAATTTACTAGGTAATCCCACTCTGAGGTTGCTATTTTTTTTGGAATTTACCTTCTGTCTCTTTTCTGAAAGTCAAGACATAACCGCATTTCAATTATTTATTGAATTTTAGAGAGAGGAGAGGAGAGAGAGAAAGGGGAAAGGGTGGAAGAGCAGGAACCCTGCTCTCATATGTGCCTTGACCAGGTAGGCCCATGGTTTTGAACTGGTGGACTCAGTGTTCCAGGTCAGCGCTTTATTCACTGTGCCACCATAGGTCAGGCAAGTTTCTCTTGTTTTTTATGTTGGATCTAATTTTACTAACTTTTCCTTTCTTTAAGGCAACATGGAATGAGTCTGAAACAAGAATTCAGAAGGCACAGCTAGATATTCTCTCACTACTATCTTACTTTATCTGTCTGCTTTCTTTCCAGTCCAAGGATAAATAACTTTATTCTTGCTTTAAGCATCTCTTGGGTGTCTTTGATACTTTTTATAAGTTTTCATTGGGTAATGAAAGCTTCTGGATTTATCCTGACTAATGCTATTCTTTTTTTTTTTTAATTTTATTAAATTTAATGCAGTGACATTGATAAATCAGGGTACATATGTAGAGATAAAACATCTCTAGATTATTTTGACATTTGATTGTGCTGTATACCCCTCCCCCAAAGTTAAATTTTCTTCTGTCACCTTCTATCTGGTTTTCTTTGTGCCCCTCCCCTCCCCCAACCCCTCTCTCCTTCTTCACCCCATCCCCCCTCCCCCCAACCCCCACCCCCCACCCCTGTTGCAATCACATTCTTGTTCATGTCTCTGAGTCTCATTTTTATGTCCCTTCTATGTATGGTTTCATGTAGTTCTTAGTTTTTTTTCTGATTTACTTATTTCACTCCGTATAATGTTATCAAGGTCCATCCATGTTATTGTAAAGGATCCGATGTCATCATTTCTTATGGCTCAGTAGTACTCCATAGTATATATGTACCAAAGCTTTTTAATCCACTCGTCCTCTGAAGGACACTTGGGTTGTTTCCAGATCTTCGCTATTGTGAACAATGCTGCCACAAACATGGGGGTGCATTTCTCCTTTTCGAGCCGTTCTATGGTGTCCTTGGGGTATATTCCTAAAAGTGGGATAGCTGGGTCAAAAGGCAGTTCTCAGTTTTTTGAGGAATCTCCATACTGTTTTCCACAGAGGCTGCACCAGTCTGCATTCCCACCAGCAGTGCAGGAGGGTTCCCTTTTCTCCACATCCTCGCCAGCACTTATTCTGTGTTGTTTTGTTGATGAGCGCCATTCTGACTGGTGTGAGGTGATATCTCATTGTGGTTTTTAATTTGCATTTCTCTAATGATTAGTGATGTTGAGCATTTTTTCATATGCCTGTTGGCCATCTGTATGTCCTCTTTGGAGAAGTGTCTATTCATTTCTTTTGCCCATTTTTGGATTGGATTGTTTGTCTTCCTGGTGTTGAGATTTACGAGTTCTTTATAAATTTTGGTTATTAACCCCTTATCAGACGTATTGTCAAATATGTTCTCCCATTGTGTAGTTTGTCTTTTTATTCTGTTCTTGTTGTCTTTAGCTGTGCAAAAGCTTTTTAGTTTGATATAGTCCCATTTGTTTATCCTTTTATTTCACTTCCCCATGGAGATAAATCATCAAATATCTTACTCCAAGAGATGTCAGAGAGCTTACTGCCTATGTTTTCTTCTAAGATGCTTATGGTTTCACGGCCTACATTTAAGTCTTTTATCCATTTTGAGTTTATTTTTGTGAGTGGTGTAAGCTGGTGATCTAGTTTCATTTTTTTGCAGGTAGCTGTCCAGTTTTCCCAACACCATTTGTTAAAGAGGCTGTCTTTACTCCATTGTATTTCCTTGCCTCCTTTGTCAAATATCAGTTGTCCATAGAACTGTGGGTTTATTTCTGGGTTCTCTGTTCTGTTCCATTGATCTATATGCCTGTTCTTATGCCAGTACCAGGCTGTTTTCAGTACAGTGGCCTTGTAGTATAACTTGATATCAGGAAATGTGATACCTCCCACTTTATTCTTCTTTTTTAATATTGCTGAGGCTATTCGTGTTCTCTTTTGGTTCCATATAAATTTTTGGAATATGTGTTCTATATCTTTGAAGTATGTCATTGGTATTTTAATTGGTATTGCATTGAATTTATAGATTGCTTTGGGTAATATAGACATTTTAATGATGTTTATTCTTCTTAACCATGATCACGGTATATGCTTCCACTTGTTTGTATCTTCCTTGATTTCTTTTATCAATGCTTTGTAATTTTCTGAGTACAAGTCTTTAGTCTCCTTGGTTAAGTTTATTCCTAGGTACTTTATTTTTTTGGTTGTAATTGTGAAGGGGATTGTTTCCTTAATTTCTCTTTCTGACTGTTCATTGTTGGTGTATAAAAATGCCTCTGATTTCTGAGTATTGATTTTATATCCTGCCACTTTGCTGAATTCATTTATCAGGTCCAGTAGCTTTTTGACTGAGACTTTAGGGTTTTCTATATACAATATCATATCATCTGCAAATAATGATAGTTTTACTTCTTCTTTTCCCACTTGAATTCCTTTTATTTCTTCTTCTTCTCTGATAGCTGTGGCTAGGACTTCCAGGACCATGTTAAATAAGAGTGGTGAAAGGGGCACCCCTTCCTTGTTCCTGATCTTAAGGGGATTGCTTTTAATTTTTGCCCATTGAGTATGATGTTGGCTGTGGGTTTCTCATAGATGGCCTTTATCATGTTGAGGTATGTTCCCTGTATTCCCACTTTGCTGAGAGTTTTGATCATGAATGGGTGCTGGATTTTATCAAATGCTTTTTCTGCATCTATTGAAATTATCATATGGTTTTTCTCCTTCTTTTTGTTTATGTGATGAATCACATTGATTGATTTACTAATATTGTACCAACCTTGCCTCCCCAGAATAAATCCCACTTGATCATGGTGTATGATTTTTTCCATATATTGTTGGATCCGGTTTACTAATATTTTGTTGAAGATTTTAGCATCTATATTCATCAGAGATATTGGCCTATAATTTTCTTTCTTTGTGTTGTCTTTGCCTGGTTTTGGAATCAGAATTATGCTCGCCTCATAAAAGGAGCTTAGAAGTCTTCCTTCCTCTTGAACTTTTTGAAATAGTTTGAGAAGGATAGAAGTTAGTTCTTCTTTGAATATTTGGTATTGTGAAGCCATCGGGCCCTGGACTTTTCTTTGTTGGGAGTTTTTTGATAACTGTTTCTATCTCCTTTGTTGTAATCGGTCTGTTTAGGTTTTCTGATTCTTCCAGATTGATTTTTGGAAGATTGTATGTTTCAAGGAATTTGTCCATTTCATCTAGGTTGTCTAGTTTTTTGGCATACAGTTCTTCATAGTATTTTCTTATAATATTTTGTATTTCTGTTATGTCAGTTGTTATTTCTCCTCTCTCATTTCTAATTTTATTTATTTGAGTCCTCTCTCTCTTTTTCTTGTTGAGTCTAGTTAAAGGTTCATCAATCTTGTTTACCTTTTCAAAGAACCAGCTCCTAGTTTCATTGATCTTCTGTATTGTTTCTTTAGCCTCTCTGTCATTTATTTCTGCTCTGATCTTTATTATTTCCTTCCTTCTACTACATTTGGGCTTTACTTGCTGTTCTTTTTCTCATTCTTTTAGATGCAGGGTTAAGTTGTTTATTTGAGCTTTTTCTAGCTTCTGAAAGTGTGTCTGTAGTGCTATGAACTTCCCTCTCAGCACTGCTTTCGCTGTGTCCCATAAATTTTGAGTTGTTGTATGCTCATTGTCATTCGTTTCTAGGAATTTTTTTATTTCTTCTTTGATCTCATTCTTAATCCATTCATTATTTAACAACCTGCTATTTAGTTTCCATGTGTTTGAGAATTTTTGAGCTCTTCTGTTGTGATTCATTTCTAGTTTCATGCCGTTGTGATCGGAGAAAGTGCTTGATAGGATTTCAGTCTTCTTAAATTTGTTGAGAGCACTTTTGTGCCCTAAAATGTGGTCTATCCTAGAGAATGTACCATGAGCACTTGAAAAGAATGTATATTCTGCTGCTTTAGGGTGAAAGGTTCTGAAGATATCTATTAAATCGAGTTGATCTAGTGTTTCCAATAAGTCTGCTGTTTCTTTGTTAATTTTCTTTCTTGAGGATCTATCTAATGATGTTAGTGGGGTATTGAAATCCCGTACTGTTATAGTATTGCTGTTGATCTCGCCCTTTAAATCCATCAAAGTCTGCTTTATATATTTAGGTGCTCCTATATTAGGTGCATAGATATTTATAATAGTTATATCTTCCTGTTGGATTACTCCCTTTATCATTATGTAGTGGCCTTCTTTATCTCTTACTATATCCTTTGTTTTAAAGTCCAATTTGTCTGATATAAGTATTGCTACCCCAGCTTTTTTTTCATTTCCGTTTGCGTGAAACGTTTTTTTCCATCCTTTTACCTTCAATCTATGTGTGTCTTTTGTTCTAAGGTGTGTCTCTTGTAGACAACATATGTATGGGTCCTGTTTTCTTATCCATGCAGCTACCCTATGTCTTTTGATTGGTTCATTTAATCCATTTTCATTTAAGGTTATTATTGATATGTAGTTGTTTATTGCCATTTTCTTCTTTAAAGGTGTATTCCTTTGTTTTTTTTGTTTTTATTGTTTTTTTTTTGTTTGTTTGTTTGTTTTTGCTGTATTCTTTTCCCACTTTGATCTGTTTACACCAGGCCCCTTAATATTTCCTACAGCATTGGTTTGGTTGTAATGAATTCTTTGAGTTGTTTTTTGTCTGGGAAGCTTTTTATTTCTCCTTCGATTTTAAACTATAGCCTTGCTGGATAAAGTAGTCTTGGTTGTAGGTTCTTGTTCTGCATTACTTTGAATATTTCTTGCCATTCCCTTCTGGCCTCAAGTGTTTCTGTTGAGAAGTCAGATGTCATCCTTATGGCGGCTCCTTTGTAGGTGATAACTTTTTTTTCTCTTGCAGCTTTTAATATTTTCTCTTTATCACTTAGCTTTGGTATTTTAATTATGATGTGTCTTGGTGTAGGTTTCTTTGGGTTTCTCTTTAATGGAGTCTTCTGTGCTTCTTGGATTTGTGAGAGTTTCTCTTGCATTAATTTAGGGAAGTTTTCAGCTATGATATGATTGAACAAAGTCTCTATCCCTTGTTCTTTTTCTTCTTCAGGAACCCCTATGATGCGGATGTTATTTCTCTTCATGTTGTCACAGAGCTCTCTAAGAGTTTCCTCTGACTTTTTGAGTCTTTTTTCTCTTTTCTTCTCTGCTTTCATGCCTTCATTCCAGTTGTCCTCTAACTTGCTGATTCGATCCTCTGCTCTATCTATCATGTTTTTAATTCCTTCCATTGTGGTCTTTATTTCTGATATTGTATTTG
This sequence comes from Saccopteryx bilineata, assembly GCF_036850765.1. Lineage (NCBI taxonomy): Eukaryota > Metazoa > Chordata > Mammalia > Chiroptera > Emballonuridae > Saccopteryx > Saccopteryx bilineata. The sequence continues at coordinate 199,128,861 of NC_089490.1, read as the reverse complement.
TCGTCTCCATCTGATTCTTTTTATACTTGCTATTTCTTTATTTAGGTTTTCAAACTGCCCCTCCATTGTTGTTCTAAGATTCCTAAGCATCCTTACAATCATTATTTTGAACTCCGCATCTGGAAGTTTGATTATTTCCATATCACTCAGTTCAGCTCTCGAAGGCATCTCTTGTGGTTTCATTTGGATTGCACTCCTTTGTCTTCTCATCCTCTTTTTTGTTTGTTTGTTTTATTTGTAGAGTTGGTTGAGTCTAGGCTTGGTGTTGTCTGCCTCTAGTTTTCAGTTGTGTTATTTCTAGGTCTTCTTGGGTTGGTATCAGCTGTTATCTGTAATCCACTTTCGGATTTGGGCAGCTTTGAAGTCTTGATTTGTTTGTTTTCTTAACAGGTGATAGTCTTGTTTACTGATCTCAGCAGGGGGCTTCTTTGAAACTGTATCCAGGAATGCGGTGGGTGTAACCTGAGACTCTGAAGGCCTCTTTAGCCGGCTAGACTCACTGGGGGCAGGGTGTTTTCTCAGCTTCAGTAGGGGGAGGTGTATCTCAGATCTCCATGGAGACCTGAGTTACTGCCCCTCCTCCCCACTTCTTGTTTTCAGCTGTGTTTTGTTGCGCTGATTGGAGCTGGAGAGATGTCCAGAGGTCTCTGATCTGGAAGCACTTCAGCTCTGTTTTGTGAAAGGTTCAGTCCCTCCCCCCAGCTATGGCCGCCTCCAGCACGATGAGTGAGCCCTTTTAGCTCCTCTCCCGCATTCCTTATCCCCTCACAGTCTGTCCCTCTCCCTGTCCTCTCCACCTGGGAGATAAGCTGGTCCTTTCAACGCACCTCGTTCCCTGGTCGCCAGGCAAGTGGCTGTGAGCAGTAGTTTCTGCTCCCCTCCCTCCGAGATCCTCTCTGGGCTCTCAGCCCCACCCCACCCCCTCCTTTCCGGCAAGCAGAGGAGGTTCAGGGGCTCCCTACCAGGATTCCTGTGATTTCCTCTTTGCTCCTTGGTTTTTGAGAGCCGTTCTTGCAGTTCAGAGTTGGTTTTTCATGCTGGTTTTTCCTAAATTGATTTGTATTCCAGTTTGGTGGTGAGAGCTGGGCGTCTGTGCATCTGCCTACTCCGCTGCCATCTTTTTTCTCCACTAATGCTATTCTTAAAGATTTACTCTGTTCTTTAGTTGGTTTTATGATCTTCTAGCTTTGTGTATGCATTTTATTTAATACTGTGAATCTTTGTTACACAGTAATGCATGCTGATTTAGAAAATTAAAACAAAATTTAACAAGTAAAAACAAATCACTGATGAAGATCACTAGTTAACGTTTTGATACTTACTCTATGATTTTTCACTGGGAAAAATATGCATATGCAAATGTATTTTTAATTATCACAATTGTTATGTTTAATATATTGTCACTTAGTCTTTTAAAGATCTGAACTATGCATTCTCATTTTTAAGACCCTACCAGAACTCTTCTCATATAGGAATTCCTGGACATGAGTTCATCAGCTATCTCTAATCTGAACTTTTCCAAACTTACTTTTTTGAAGGCAGTAACAGTAAAGTTTTTATATCTTGAAGATGATGTTCTGGGACATGCAAATAAAATATTAGGTATTCACTTTAAAGAAAATGGGAAAATACAAAAAAAAAAAAAGAAAAGAAAATGGGAAAATAAACTACATTGGTATTTAGTATGTTAACACTGGCGTTTATGCTTGGACCAAATGTCAGTTACATATCACAGGACACTAAGACATTCTGAAAAAGGAGCAGGAGTTCATTACACAGTCTAGAGGGGATCCAGGCCCTCATTCTCAACATTACATAATAAACATTATAGTTTATGTTCACTGGATTAAATGGATTTATAGAGACAAGAAGAATTTGAATATTTTAAATTATCAACAAGACTATTTGAAATACAGATTTATGTACACTATTCTTAAGACTTAACCTGACCCTAAGGATGCCTTGTGATAATAGCAAATTGTGATGTGAAAACATCATAATTAGCAAGATATTTGAAAATATTGTTTTTTAAATGTTCAAATAAGTGTTCATTTATGTTCTAATATTTCCTAGCTAGCAGTTTGCCCTAAGCACCTTATCTAAATAGCCCTTTGTCATTCTCCGTCTCCATACACTATTTTTGTTCTTATGACTAACTGACATAATTATATAATTTTTGTGGCTACCTGACATAATTATTTGGTCATTGTCTCTCTCCTTAGCCTCACTCCTTCAAAAGGTACATTCTGTAAGACCAAGAACTTTGTTCCTAGAACTATCCCCAGCAGGTCTGCTATGCACTAGGTACCAAAAAGGAGTTTTTTTAAAAGAAGAATCTTTATCTCATACTTTAATTTCTATTTTGGGTATATCTTTAAAATGTACATAACAGGATAGTATAGTAACAAAGGTATATAACATTTTTAATATATACATGTTTGTGAACCATGCTAACTACATATATTTTTACTGATAGGCATTGTGTCAGAATATACTGGGGCCCACTAGTCTAAATATGCACCTAAGTGTGCCTAGCATGCCCATTCTTGTCTGTGAGTTGACAGGAAGTGACCCAATAACTTTTTCCTATTTTCCCGTAAGTTCTGTTTTAATTCTTAATTTTTTTTCTTTTTAGAATTAAGTTCAGGGTGTGTTTTTTCATTGCCCTTAAATATTGAAGAGATTATTTTTTCTTACCAGTTAAGTAAAAAACTTAGCTTAGCTATTCTGCTATTATCAAAGATACCACAATTGCTGTTTTTCTTTACTAATTTTTGTGATTATATATTAGAAAACTCCTTTTACTCTGATATGACAGGAGAGGCAAAATACTCTTGCTTTTGTATTACTCTTGTTTTTCCCTTTTTTTATTCTGACCCAAAATGACTACTGTTTTTATGGAAAATAGGTTTTTATAGAGAGGTAGTAGAAATTTAATAGCTGTAGCTCTGGGGTCAGATCTAGAATCAAGTCCCAGCCTTTCCCTTACCTGTGACTTCGAATTGTTTTACTTAACCCTTCTCAGGCTCAGTTTCCTCAGTTATATGCCGCATATCTAATGATGTGGTAGTTGTGAGGGTCAAACAAGATAATGCCTCTACAATATGTCTATTGCGTAGTTAGTGCTCACAAAATTTTAACTCTTTAATCATTATGTATGCATTCCTAAATTTGCAAATATGTATTTCTTATGTTCATTTGTAAGTGAGTGTATTTGGGATAAACTTGGGTAGCAGAGGAAATATTTTTCTTCTACCTTTCTAGGTTCTTTGGATATTCTAATCAAATTAACAGAAAACAGGAGAAAAACATTTACTTGCATATGGACGGGGTCCTAAAAGACCCAGAACCATAGGCAGTCAGTTGAGGCTCAGATGCCATTCTGAACTAAGGAGAAGGGGGTAAGGGTCTCTAGGTCTTCCAATGGGAAAAAGACAGTTTTTACAGGAAAATGGTAAAAGCAGATATTTGTAAACAAGTGTTTGTTGTACTGTGCTAAGACAAGGATACGGAGGGGACTTTGAACCAGCAGATGCTGCCAGCTCCCCCCAGCGTGTCACACTGGCCCGTTTTCTACATTTATCTCTGGTGCTAGTTCTCTCCCTGGACCAAGCCCTCTAAATTGTTTCTGGTAGTTAACAGGAAAGTTAAAAAAAATCAGCCCTAAATAATCCTTACTCCAGGGACACATTTTGGGGTTGGTAAATTTTGCTCCTCTACACTGGCATTACCCAGAGAGCAGACTTTTGTAATCCTAAGGAACTCATTTCTTTATATTTAAAATAAAGAGAATAAAGTGACTACCTTATGGGTAATTATGAGGACTAAATGAACAAAACCCGCCAGAAACCCAAACCTACAGTAGAAATTTGAAGCTAGATGGAAGTTGATTCAAAATCCTGGTTTGGCTCTTAAATAGTGTTTAAATTTTTAAAGTTTTGGTTTGTGCATGTATAAAATAGGTACTATAGGAGAACTTATATCGTTAGCATAATGTGATGATCAAGTGAAATACAGATAAAGCCTGTACTAGCACCTGGCACATGTCAGATGCTTAGGAAGTGGTAGCTATCACTATTACGTGGTAAATGTATGGGTAAAGACGGAGTCAGCTATGAGCACCGAGAAGATTATTTCTTGGCTATTTACTGTGCTTCTTAATTGTCTTTGTGCAACTTTATATTCAGCTCAGCATGTATTCACCAAGATTCTGGGGCTTTTTCCCCACTAAATATACTTATGGAACAAATAAATATATTTTCTTCTGTATACTTATTTAACTTTCAGTTTCTGAGTAGCAGACCAGTTGAAATTATTTTCATTTGAATCTGATTCTAGATATTCTCCAAGCTAGGACTAGAGGTACCCTATTCAGAGTAGCGAGATTAAATCATTTGACAATTTGTAATCAAGTAAAGATAATTTGGGCTACTAAAGAGCAAACTTGTATTCTAGGGCAGCTCTAAATTATAAGAGTCACACATTAGGATTGGTCAATCCATTGAGATTTGAAATGGGAAGACCATTGACCTTTAAAGTTTCCTCTAGTCTCTCAAATCAGGCCTCTGGAAATTGGCTTGAATTATAAATTAATGCCTTTTCAGACCATAAAGACAAAGGTGCTTTATGTATTTGCTTATTTATTTATTTATTTATTTAGAGAAAGAGAGAGAGGGACAGACGAGAGAGATGAGAAGCATCAACTTATAGTTGCAGCACCTTAGTTGTTTATTAATTGCTTTCATATGTGCCTTGCTGGGGGGCTCCAGCCAAGCCAGTGACCTTGGGCTCAAACCAGCGATCTTGGGCTTTAAGCCAGCAACCTTTGGACTCAAGCCAGTGACCAGGGGGTCATGTGTATGGTCCTGTGCTCAAACCAGTGACCCCGTGCTCAAGCCACCCACCTCAGGGTTTCACACTTGAGTCCTCAGCATCCCTGGTTAATACTCTATCCACTGCGCCACCACCTGGGCAGGCAAGGATGCTTTAGACTCCTCATAAGTTTGATGCAATCCCATTTTGTCCAGCAGCCTTACTACTATAGGAATTGCACATCAGGATTTGGGAATAATGCTAAGGATTACTAACGTCTCTGAAACACTCCTGAGCTGTTTTTCTGCTGGTGAAGAGCCTTATATTTAACTGATAATGGTTTCCGTAGGTTCTTAGGTATTCAAGGTTTTTTATTGGAAATGAACAAAATTGGAACAAGGTGCTGCCTTTTTTCTTTAGTGAACACACACACAAACTTATTTTTTCTCATGAGAAAGGGATTTAGTTTTAAATAAATAGCTAAGTTTTTTTAAACTGGAAATTATTTAATAATAATACAATGAAAGTTTATATTTAGTATGTTTTCTTTTGCAGGTTTCTTCAGTTATTGGCGTGGCAATTTTGCAAATGTTATTCGGTATTTTCCAACACAAGCTCTAAATTTTGCTTTTAAGGACAAATACAAACAACTTTTCATGTCTGGAGTTAATAAAGAAAAACAGGCAAGTGTATTTTAATGTCTAAATTTTTAGGGAATAGTTGGATTTGTCTTACATGTGATATTGTGAGGGTGTGCTCAAGAGGTGGAAAAATAATAGTTAAAACACTAACGATGTATAATATGTTATAGAAATTTATATGGAAAGTAAAATTATATATTCAGTAACTCTTACAAGTTTCTCTAAACCTTTTAACGCAGTTTTAATAATTAAGGGATCTTGCCTGACCGGACAGTGGCGCAGTGAGTAGAGATGTGGAGGACCCAGGTTCAAGACCCTGAGGTTGGCAGCTCGAGCGTGGGCTCATTTAGTTTGAGAAAAGCTCACCAGCTTGGACCCAAGGTCACTGGGTCAAGCAAGGGGTTACTCTGTCTGCTGTAGCCCCATGGTCAAGGCACATATGAGAAAGCAATCAATGAACAACTAAGGTGTCACAACGGAAAACTGATGATTGATGCTTCTCAGCTTCTCATCTCTCTCCATTCCTGCCTGTCTGTCCCTATCTGTCTCTCTCTCTCTCTCTCTCTCTCTCTGTCTCTGTAAAAAAATAATAATAATAATTAAGGGATCTTTTGCTTCAAGGCAGTATTTCTCTGAATAAATATTAATTTTAGTATAGTTTATAATCACTGTTTTACTTCGCTAGGAAAATTTCAGCATTCTATTTTATTAAGCTAAATAAATAAAGTAGTCAAGTGATATGTATTTCTACCTCTGGGTTAATTCTCTAAAAAGATAAATAATTCTTTTATGACTAAGGACCTTTTTAGCTGAGATTAAAGTGTATGGTGTATACAATCTAAAGAGATGATTCTCTCATGCGGCCACTTGCACTAATCTGGGCTACTTTTGCTGAAGACCATTAGATTGCTTTGGCATTTCAGTGTGTCCGCATCTGAAGTGTACCTCGCAGACTGCCTGACGAGAAATGCAGGCTACATGGACGTGAAGAGACCGTGTTCCGGACAGTATATGTGTTTACTGCAGAAAAGCAGTCTATAAATTTGGCCTTTGAATCTTTAGAAAAATGAGAATTTTACAGTCAGATCCTGAAATTTAATAACCACTTTTTAATTTACAATGTTTCAGTTCTGGAGGTGGTTCTTGGCAAACCTGGCTTCTGGAGGAGCGGCGGGGGCAACCTCCTTATGTGTGGTGTACCCGCTAGATTTTGCCCGAACCCGATTAGGTGTTGATATTGGAAAAGGTATGGGACTTTGGAAATACTAACTCTTCCTGCTCTGTGTTTTGAACAATGTATTTTTTCTCTTTTTAAACAGTTGTTATTTATTTTTAAATGGAATTTATTGGGGTGACATTGGCTGATAAAATTATATAGGGTGGTGTAAAAGGTTTTCAGTTTATATGGAAAATAATATGATAATAAATAATAATACAAGAAGAAACTTTCATATACTCACAGCTGTTAACCTACTTTTTACCCCACCCTGTATAGGGTTCAGGGGCATAATGCTGTACTACATCATCTGTACATTGTACTGTGTGTTCACCACCCCAGTTCAAGTCTCCTTCCATCACCATTTATCTCTCTTTTTTTTTTTTTTTTTTTTTTTTTTTTTTTATATTTCTGAAGCTGGAAACAGGGAGAGACAGTCAGACAGACTCCCGCATGCGCCCGACCGGGATCCACCCGGCACGCCCACCAGGGGCGACACTCTGCCCACCAGGGGGCGATGCTCTGCCCCTCCGGGGCGTTGCCATGTTGCGACCAGAGCCACTCTAGCGCCTGGGGCGGAGGCCACAGAGCCATCCCCAGCGCCCGGGCCATCTTTGCTCCAATGGAGCCTTGGCTGCGGGAGGGGAAGAGAGAGACAGAGAGGAAGGCGCGGTGGAGGGGTGGAGAAGCAAATGGGCGCTTCTCCTGTGTGCCCTGGCCGGGAATCGAATCCGGGTCCTCCGCACGCTAGGCCATTTATCTCTCTTTACCCTCTGCTATCACCCCCAACCCCCTTTCCCTCTGGTAGTACCCATGCTGTTGTCTGTGAGGGATTTCTTTGTTTTGTTTTGCTTAATCGCTTCACCTTTTCATCCACCCCTCTATGGCAGCTGTCAGTCAGCTTTTTCTCTGTCTCTGTGGAACAATGTGTTATTTATGTAGTTATGCTGTAACAGCAGTGTTAGTTACATTAAAATCTTTATCCCCAACCAAATGGTACAGTCATAGGGCTTAAAGATTACTACTTCCTTCTGTTTCTTTAAAAGAAGGGAGGGGTAGGCCAACACTGTAGTGACAAAAAAGCAAATCAAAGATTGCTTATAACTCACTTCCATTTTTTTCCTAGAGCGCCACCTACTTGGTGACTCGTACACTTACTCCTGCCCTGACTGACTCCTCTCTAGGTTACACGTACACATCTCATGCTAGAGATTCTCTTCCCTGTCCTTACTTTATATACCACATCTTCCTCTCTTTTTGTTACACACTTGTTTTGTTAGATTATGTTCTCTGGTAGCTTTCTGAGAAGAGCAGAATGGGAGATAAATTAAGATCTTGCTTGTCTAAAAATGTCAGCTTTATCCTCTTAATTCTTTGTGATGTAAAAAATTCTGGGTTTTAATTTCTTTCACAAGTTTAAAAGTATTACTCTGGATCCTAGTCTCTAGAAGTGCTCTTAAGAAGTTGATCTCTTACCGCTGATCCTTTTGTATGTGCCTCTCTTTCTTTTTAATCACCTTATATCCCTGACATATGATCTGACATTTCACAGGAATGTTTGTATGAATCTTTCTTCAGTGATTGTGGAGGTAACTCAATTGGCCCCGTTCAATCTGGAGCCCTGTGTTCGATTCTGAGGATGGCAGAGGAGCAGGTCCCCTGGCGGCTTAGGGCGAAATTGTGCATTTTGAGCATCCAGATGCTACTTTGCTTTCACCACAAGAATAGAATTTCGTTCCTCCCAATTTCTAAGTTTTTCTGAGGTCGGAGTTTGGTGGCTCGCTTCTCAAAAGTATCTTCTTCTGCAAGAAAATAAGTTTCAGCTTTCTCTGTTCTACTTGGAGAGGTTCTACTCCTCATCCTCCTTGCCATCTGCTAAAGTGGATTTGATTCTCTGTCATGTACTCTTCTTTGCTTGTATAGCTTTAAACCTGTTTCATTTCTTTATTGTCATTTCAATGGAATGTCTTAAGGGAGAAAAATTCATTTAATAAATATTTCTTCATTGCATTCCATGAATCAGGCCCTGCCTCAGATACAAGATGTGTGCATATCTCACACAAACACACACCCCTCATTTAAAACATGGAGCTCAGGGCTCATGTACTCAGTAGTCTAGTGGAAGACACAAGTAATAAAATAATGAATGACTGGCCCTGGCCGGTTGGCTCAGTGGTAGAGTGTCAGCCTGGCATGCAGAAGTCCCGGGTTCGATTCCCGGCCAGGGCACACAGGAGAAGCACCCATCTGCTTCTCCACCCCTCCCCCTCTCCTTCCTCTCTGTCTCTCTCTTCCCCTCCCGCAGCTAAGGCTCCATTGGAGCAAAGATGGCCTGGGCGCTGAGGATGGCTCTGTGGTCTCTGCCTCAGGCACTAGAGTGGCTCTGGTCGCAACATAGCGACGCCCAGGATGGGCAGGGCATCGCCCCCTGGTGGGCAGAGCTTCGCCCCTGGTGGGCGTGCAGGGTGGATCCCGGTCGGGCGCATGCAGGAGTCTGTCAGACTGTCTCTCCCCGTTTCCAGCTTCAGAAAAATTAAAAATAAATAAATAAATAAATAATGAATGACTAAAATATACTGTCACTTACTAATAAATACCATGGGAAAAATAGGAGAAAGGAATGACATCAATTTTAGATAAACGATCAGAGAAAAATACCTCAGAAAGGGTAACATTATGAGCAAACATGAAAACAGGAGTTCCATCTTAGTTTAACCAGCAGTCTACTTTTTCTTGTTATTGCTAAGAAAGTGAAAATAACTCAAATAACTTGCTTTAAGTTTAGTAGTTTTGTTTTCTTTAAAAATTGAGAGAATTTAGTTTATATTATTTATATTTAGTTTGTATTATGTATATTAAATGAAGGAACAATAAAAACAAAACCAACAAACACTCGAAAAATAGGACACCCCATCTAAAATGTTAATGATTCTTAAGTTACTGGTTTTTAGTTTTGTCTTTTGCTTTATTATCTATTTTTTTGTTCTTCAACTGAAACAAGTCATGGAGTTATTAATTTCTAATGAAAACTATAAATTTCTGCATTCCCAGTACAGTAACTATATTTCTAGTAACTTCTGGTAATTTTATTGTAATGTTTTAAGCCAGTCGTATTGCTTGAATTAATTGCTTTTATTAGAGATTAATATATATTTAAAACTTTGCCTGACCTGTAGTGGCACAGTAGATAAGGTGTCAGCCTGGAATGCTGAGTTTGCTGTTTCGAAACCCTTGGCTGGCCTGGTCAAGGCACATACGACAAGCAGTCAATGAACAACTAAAGTGAAACAACTATGAATCGATACTTCTCGCTCCACTGCCCCTCTCTCTCCTTTCTCTGTATAATCAATAGATAAAATCTTTAAGATATATATATATTTAAATATTTTTAAAGTACTACTTAAAACCTTATTTATTTTTTAATGAATGGGAGGACTTTGATGTGTGCTTTTTATTATTATTATTAAAAAGATTTCTAAGTGGCAAATCCAAATACTTTAAATATATAAACTGTTTAAATAAAGTATTTATCTGATATGTAATTCTGCTAACAAATTTTAAATGGCTTTATTTTAGGTCCTGAAGAGCGACAGTTCAAGGGGTTAGGTGACTGTATTATGAAAATAGCAAAGTCAGATGGAATTGTTGGTTTATACCAAGGCTTTGGTGTTTCAGTACAGGGCATCGTTGTGTACCGAGCCTCTTATTTTGGAGTTTATGACACAGTTAAGGTAATTTGGGGCTTTAACTAGTATATATTAAACAACTTTTTTATTGTTGTAATTAGTAACATGTTCAGCATATATGTTTACTTTTTAATTATATCAATCAGAATAAATGATGGAATAAGAGACATTATAGAAGCCTGCTTAACCACAACTCTGCCAGACCTAATTAAGTTATAATTCTTTTATAACTAGATATGACTAGATATAAAGCAGGAACCCAAACATTAAGTTTTTGTGCTGTTTGCACTGACAGACTTAGTATGCATCATATTGCAAACATTAAACATTCTGATTAGGCTCACATCATAATCAAGTCTTTGACATACAGAAAGTCTTCTGACAGAATTATCTGATTTTACATTCATTATCATTTTTTTACATGCAAGTAGTAAATTTACTCTCATCATTTTTGGAAAGTAAGACAGGCATAATTAGTTAAATGTAATCAGTGCTATAGTAGATCAGGTGTCTATTGCGTACTCTTAGATACTTTATTATTGTATCCTCCAGGTTATTGTAGGAATTTGCCTCTTCATTTCAGATTGTAATAGCATTTTTATAAGGTAGAAAGGAAGAAGATTGTAATAATGGCTACCATTTTGTGAGCTATTACTTAGTTCTGAGACCTTTGTTAAGTTCTTTATATCCTCGTGGTGTTCTAGGATAGCTTTTAAAACCCGCATTTTAAAGATAGATAACCCCAGAGTGGTAAAAGTCTTATGCTCTTAATCACTATATCATAATGCTTCCAAAATAAAGCAATGAAATCAATATCACTATAGTTTACTAAATAAGATTAAAAGTTTATGGACATTTTATAAGTGCTTTATATATTATCTGTGTGCTCCATCAAATGTTTTCAAATGTCATTGTGGTCTGGACATACAACTTTTAGCTGGTAGAGTGTTTTTTCTTATGTATGTTAATTTAATAACAGAAAATTTATGTGAGATCTCCCTCACTTCTCTTTTACCGCCTGTAGTAATTGTGAAATTTAGGAATGTTTTTCACTAAATTAGAGCTTTCATGTTTATCAACTGTCATCAGTTACATATAATAGCAGGAATTAGTTCACCTTTTTCAACACTGTGAAGAGCCATGGAAGAAAACTCGCTCACTGGCTGCCATCTTTCCTAGTCTTCAGTGGCATTAATGACAAATCAATTAAATAGAAAATACACTTTTATTTTTCAAATCAAATATATTTTTTAAGTATAGCCATGTATGACATTCTCTTTCTTCCTGACCTCGTACTAATATTTTAATTTTTCCACATTAAGTCTGTTTTTAATTGCACTTTAAGTATAATGAGCCCTCTTTCATATATTTCTAAGAATTATTCTGTGACTTAAGTATTTAATTATTTGAGGAATTGAGATGGTTACTTTATACATTTTTCTTTTCCAGGACTTATTACCCAAACCAAAAGAAACCCCCTTTCTTGTCTCCTTTTTCATTGCTCAAGTCGTGACTACATGCTCTGGAATACTCTCTTACCCCTTTGACACAGTTAGAAGACGTATGATGATGCAGGTATTTTTATATTATTATTTAAAAGTTTGAGTTTCCAATCTCTCTGATACTCAGGTATCATTTATTCAAATTTTAGAGGAAAATTTAGCTGAAAGGCATATGTCATTTCTTTTAGTTATTAAAATAAATGCTTACTTTGTGATCTTATAGTCTTTCCTGTCCCGAAACAGCTGTCATCCAGAAGTTTTTTCTTCTTCTGGTCCCAGAACAGAAATGTTTTCCCCTCCTGTGGTGTATATTGTTGGAAGGGTGGAGGGGGTGGCAGGGATTGGATGAGTATATCTATCTTAACTCTTTATTATATAACTTTAATATTCATAAGTGAATATTAGATCAGATAGAATAAGCCCAGTCACAAGCCACTGACATATGTAATTTTATTTGTTGTATATATCTTAATAAAAGTAAATACTTTTAACTTTATAGATGAAAACTTGTTTATATTGATCTATGTTCTAAATAAAAATCCCCAAACCAGAATTTTGATACATTCAGTCTGCATTGCTGCTACTTGTTACATTCATTCCTTCAGCAAACATTTGACTGCCCAGTCTATGCTCAACTATGGTGACACAAATAAAAGAAGGCAGCCCTGCCCCCAGATTCCTACTGTAGTCTTGAAGGCGCACAGTCACAAGTTTAAACAGAAATGTGCCCAGGTTCCAGCATTGTGATAGAAGTGGCTGCCCCAGTGCTTAAAGTGACCCCATGTGGCCTCTTCAGAGCTGAATCTCAGTAGTGGGCTTTTTCTCCAGTCAGAGAACATTCTAAGCAGAGTGGAAAAAATATAGAACACTGGGCTACACTTGAGAAGTAGTTCAGTATACCCAGGTGAATGGTTTCAGGAGGGCAAGTGAAAAGAATGAGGCCAGAAAGTCAGCACTCTGTTGCTTAATGTGCCAGATACTATCCTAAGCATTTTTCACTTCAACTCATTTAGTTCTCAAAACGATGCTCTGAGGTATAGTTACTATCATTATCCTCATTTTGTGTCTACAAAATGGTCCTGGAAGAACCCACGAGACCACCTACAAGGGTAAAACATGTTTAACCTATTACGTCACTCTTGGACCATCTTTAAAGTTATTCAATTTACTGTATATCTTTTTATTCTTGATCTATATCTAGCTGTAGTTTTAGTACATTAAAAACATTTTTAAATGGAACATTAAACTTGCATATAGACTTTATATTAGTAAATGGTACTGTGTGAATGGTAACTTTTCTGATTTTAATAACTGTACTTTGAGTATGTGAGAAAATATTTTTAGAGCCAGACCAGGCAATGGTGCAGTGGATAGAGTGTCAACCTGGGTGCTGAGGACCGAGGTCAAACCCCAAGGTCTCTGGCTTCAGTGTGGACTAATCTAGCTTGAGTGCAGGCTCACCAGCTTGAGTGTGGGGTCGCCGGCTTGAGCGTGGAATCAAACATGATGCCAAGGTCGCTGGCTTGAGCCCAAAGGTCACTGTCTTGAAGCCCAAGGTCACTGGCTCAGCTGGAGCCCCCTGGTCAAGGCACATATGAGAAAGCAATCAAAGAACAACTAAGGTGCCGCAACTGTGAGTTGATGCTTCTCATCTCTATCCCATCCTGTCTCTCTCTCTAAAAAGAAAATATTCTTGGAAAATGTATACTCAGATGTTTAAAGATGAGTGTCATGATACCTGCAAACTCACTGTCAAAATAATTGTTTTTTAGTGTATTTAGTGTATTGCAAAGGCTACCATAATAAAGTACAACATACTGCGTAGTTTAAACAATAGAAATTTATTTTCTTATAGTTCTGGAGGATCTTACAAATTTAATTAAGGAGTTTTGCGGTTATTATTACATTTTAAATATATTCTAAGATGTGTTTTTCTTAATATCCAAACATGATATTTTTCTGGTTTTCTTTTTTACTATTGATTTGCACTTCATTGCAATCTGGTGAGAGGATGTCATGGTATGTGATGCCATCCTTTGATATTTGTTAACCCTAGTATCGGGTCAGTTGTTAAGTGTGTCTGCAAAGTATGAGTATTCTGTTCTGCAACCACTATACAATGTTCAATATATGCCCTCAACCCAACCCAGCATACTTACTCAACACAATGTTAATTTTATTGGTATTTAGTGCTGAATAAAATCTACCTTAACATAAAACCTATTAAAATAACGGCAAAATATTTGTCTTTCTATAGAGTGGTGAAGCTGAACGGCAGTATAAAGGAACTTTAGACTGCTTTGTGAAGATATACCAACATGAGGGAACCAATGCATTTTTTCGTGGTGCCTTCTCCAATATTCTTCGCGGTACGGGGGGTGCCTTAGTGTTGGTATTATATGATAAAATTAAAGAATTCCTTAATATTGATGTTGGAGGTAGTTCATCAGGAGATTAAATGAGAAATGCATTCATTTAATTTGTTAAACATACAAATTACATAGCCTGCCATTTGTATACATTTTGATAGTTTGTTATCACTGTCTGTGTTTTGTAAAGTGGTAATTCTGCAATAAAGCATAAGCTTTTTCAAGGATTTAAAGACTACAAATCAGATAAATGTGGGTGTCCTTCCCACTTAGACTAAAACTCACTGTAATGAAACATTTTACTTAAACTTAGTATGTTATTTCTACTAGTTTAAAATCCTTTTGTGATTAAAAATTAAAATGTATAATGTTAAAATATAAGTTTATTCTTTTAAAATACCATTCTTTTAATATAATTGTCTTCCCATTTTTAAAAATCATATAACAAATACTTCTTAAAAGCTTACCAGAAGATGTCATCATTATATCTGTAAGTAAGTTTTCTTCCTCAATATCTCTACTAAGACGCTCAGTTTATTATAAAGTAGTGTTTATTGTAGCTTATAGCTTTTAATAAAAACAGATTCTAGATCTCAAAGAAATAATTGATAATGACTTCAATGAACACTGTAAACCTGTAGTTAGAAAATAAAAGATATGACATGGTACATCTTCTGACTTATCTTTAAAATAAGTCAAATCTTGCTAATGTGAATATATCTTGGAACAAAAAAAGTCCCTTTGAAAATTAGTTTGTGTATTTTGTATTGATAATAAAGGAAGTTTAAAACATATCTGAGCTTTCTTGATTTTAACTTTATTAATAAGCAGAGGAACAAGATTGTTGTCAGAATTAGGCACTGACATATAGACAGAAAACAGGTTGTGGGCAGTGATTCGTCAGATACAGCCGGGTCTCTGTCCATGAGTCCTTTAGAGACCTGCCTTCTTCAGTCTTTCTGTTCTAACTTCTTAAAGCAGGTATGCTTAACCATTTTAATGCTGTGGAAACCTTTAACTGTAGTAAAACCTATGAACCCCCTATAAATAGCTTTTAAATGCATAAAATAATGTAGGATTATAAAGAAAACTATTTGAACTATGGTTATTAAAGTATTTAAAAATACAAATTTATGACATATAGTAATATGCTTTTAAACATTCCCAAGATCATGTTCTAATGAGTACTTAATTTAATAATATTAATGACCATAAATGTGGTTTGAAACAATATATCCAATAATTATAATGTAGTGTGAAAATGTCTGATTTCTATTGTTGGGAAAAGTCATATTGTTAATGATGTGTACAAATCACTGTTTTGTGATTTGTATCTACATTCATAATTTTAAAAGATGTTGAGTTTTAGTTAAAGGTTAGTTCAAGACAATCCCCCCTTAAATCTATCTTAGTTATGCTCTGGGGGGTCTGGAGACCGCAGGGAAAGGACCTCGCTAGAGCACTGTAGTCACTTGCATAGTCAAATTGGGCTCCTGCTATTATGTAGTACCACCTGCATGAAAAGGGGAAGAAACTGGGGCAGGTGGAAGTTGCACATGTCACATACGGACATTGGTTAGACTTTAGTCATGTGTCTATATGGGAAGGTTGGAAAGATAGTATGTTGTTGGGCAGCCACACACAAGACAAAATAATCGATTTTGAAAGACAAGTAGGAGTCTGCCACAGTTTCCTAAGTGACCCTTAATGTATGTAATCTCATTTTACTCTAATCCAGTGTTTTTCAACTACCATTGTGGACTGGCTGCCAAGAATTTTGTACCAGTCCACGAAAGAGTTAACTACCCTGGTATTGCATAAAGATTATAGATAAACCCAATGATTTTAGTTCAATTCCCCAAGTGTATAATGGTTGAAACCACTGCTCTAATCCATTCCTAACACTGCTACCAAAATATTTTTTAAACTCCAGTCTGATTGTGTCAGTTTCCATCTATTTCAGTGTTTCTAAATATCTCAGCAGTACATCCTGACTTGTAGGTCATCTGGATTGGGGGAAGTCGGGGGGAAGAATTTTTTGCAAGTTATCTGTGAGTTAATATGCCCACTAAAATAAAAAATGGAGTTTTAAAATGAGATTTTATGTCTATATATGTAACATTTTATTCATATGCAAGGGTGCACAAAAGTAGGTTTATAGTTGTGATTATGTAAAAGTTTATTCTTATAATCATCAGCTGCATGTCTTTCTTTTAACTTTATTTAAAGTCTGTCCATCACCATTTATCCCCTTATACCCTCATCCACACCCAGTACCCTCCAACCAATTATGACACTGTAGTTTGTGTCCATGAAGGATTTTTTTGTTCTTTTTTGCCCTCTCCACCTCCCACCTCCCACACCCAACCCCAGGGCCCCCCTCCCCCAACAACTCAGCCTGCTCTTAGGTATGAGTCTGTTCCTATTTTGCTGGTTAGTTCATTTTGTTCATTGGATTCCACGTATGAATGAAATATGATTCTTGTCTTTCTCTGGCTGGCATGTCTTTTTTTTTTTTTTTGGCATATGTCTTTTTGATAAGAATAACTAAACCTCTTTTTGCCTACCCCTGTATGTACAAGCTTTGAATATTAACAAAAAATTTTAATAACAAGTTTCAGAATATTTTGGAATAAGTCTAGATGGTAGTGGGCTCAAGAGGATGATGGCGGCCAAGGCAACTGAAGGAGGTGGGTCGAATCCACGCGCCGATGGGTGGGGCTGGGGTGGGTTCCGTGGGGGAGCGGGTAGCCAATCCCATTGTGCAGGCACACTGTCTGACGGAGGCCCCTCCGGCCAGCCTGCGGTGTCCCTGACTACGGCATCACCCTGGAGCTGCTGCTGCTTTCGCGAACTGCTGAATTGGAGGAGAGGTGTGATTCTTGCATGTAGAAAGACCAGGGTCAGGGCAATACGATACATTACAGTTTCCCAGTATTGCCCTGGAAAATGGACTTCCTGGTGCTCATTGCAACAGCAGTAGGAGCTATAGCCACAGTTGCTGCTGCCGCTGTTGTTGCAGCATTGATAGTAATAAGCATAAATTCTTTTAAGAATTGGCGAACTAGTGACAATGCGAGTACCCAGAAGTCTGGTAAGGAAGTCTGTTTTAAGATGTCAACAAATAGGAAACAGGATAAAGAACTGGGGGAGAAGGAGCAAGAAACATTTGATGAACTGGACAAGAAGTACCAGGGATCCCACGAAGAACTGGGAGAGAAAGAACAGGAATCTCAAAAGGACCTGAACGAGAAGGAACAGGAAACTCATTTAGAACGGAACCAGAAGGAACAGGACAGCCAAACTCCGTTAAGTATAAACCTTGACTTGGTCCCTTCGACCTCAGATGCTCATCAAGTGGACAGGCAGGCGGCCGGGCCTCGCTAGTCTCCTATCCTACCAACTACAGGGTGGACGCGGGAGGCGTCGCCCAGGCTGGCTGGGGGGCGGGGCATGGTGACAGACGCCTAAGGTCTCTTCCCTATAAAACCAGTTTTCAGAGGTGAGGGTTGATGGAGGGGACTGCACTTCTGGAGCTGTGGCAAGGAAGTGACAGGAGGAGAAAGCTGTCAGTGTGCTGGACTCTAGACAGTCTGTCTTTTGATCCTTCCAGCCCCAGTATGGGGTGGGAGCATCCTGGGGAAAAGGCCCTCTTTCAGCCTATCGGCTGCGCCCCGGGGCAGGGCGAGGAGGGCGCGCCGCACAATGGGCGCCACCGCACAGCGCTGGGCGACCGTCACACTGCGCGCGCGGCGGGCGGCACGTGGGCCCCTCGAGGCAGCGAGTCCGGCGGGCTGATGCAGAAGCTGCGCTCGGCCCGCGCGCCCGGCTCGGGCAGCCTGGGCGGCGTCCTGCCGCCATGCCAGGCGCGGCCCCGGTTGCCAACAGCAGCCTGGGCGCCTCGGAGGCCGCGGGCGGGCGCCGCCACCCTGCGCCCCGGCCGCAGTGCCGCCGGCCGCCGCGCGGGGGCGAGAGCGAGCGCGAGCGCGCCCGGCCGCTCCCCTCCTGCCTCCTCCTCTCCGGTCCTCCCCGCTCGCCCATCCCCCGGCTGGCGCAGCCGCCTCCACGTTCCAGATCTTTCTCGAAGCCGCAGCACCTCGGGGAGCCGTTGCCCGAGCGCTGACGGAAGCGGCCGAAGCCGAGGCCCGCGCGCCCTCCCGGGCGGCCGAGCGCGCAGGCGCAGAGCGCAGTAACTGCCGGTTGGAGGCGGCCGGACCGCAGTGGGAACCCAGGCGGCGCAGGCTGCGGTGCGGTGGTCTGCTGGCTCTCCGCGGCTTCCCGACGCGCTGCCCCCGATTTAAAGCGCAGTGACTTCGGGTCACCTCCCCTCCTTTGCTTCCCATAGGGGTGGCAATCCCTGGAGCAACAGCCTAGAAAAGGACGCGGTCTCCGTGCAGGCGGCCCCGGCTCCGCGACCAGTCAGCGGCGGGATGTCCGTGGTGGGCATTGACCTCGGCTTCCTCAACTGCTACATCGCTGTCGCCAGGAGCGGCGGCATCGAGACCATCGCCAACGAGTACAGCGACAGGTGTACCCCGTAAGTGCCACGTCCGGCCCTAGCCGCGGCCCTGGCGCTGGGCCCGCCGATGGCCCCGGGGATGCGCGCCGAGCGCCGGGGTGACAGGTGCAGCTCCCCGGGCCGCCCGCGCCGCGGGGCTGCTCCGGCGGACCGGGGACTCGACTCGAGCAGTTAGCGCATGTCCCCTGTCGGTCCCCGCACCCCCGCCTGGCTCCCCGGCGGCCCTGCTGTAGTTTCCGGCAGGGGGCTGGGGTGGACCTGCTCGACGTCCCCGGCGCTGGAAAACCGCCCTCGGGTACTTTAGTGGAGCTTGCGGGGAATTTTCGGCTGCGGACGGACGTCCGCCGCCAGCGGAGTCAAGAGTTCTGCGTTCCTTCTGCCCTTCCTCCTTCCCCGTCCCTCTGCGTGTTAACGTTCTCGCAGAGAGTAAAGGAAAGCTTAGCCTGCACGGGTCAGAAGACGAGGTGTAGGGTCATCTGGCCCAGGCCTCCACCCCTCATTTTTTTTTTTTTTTTTTTGGTTTTTTGTTTTGTTTTGTTTTTTTGAGAAGCAGTTGAGGTTTGCTGGGTTCTACCCCACTGTCCTTGAGAATTTGAGGTGATGGAACCGGTTTCCAGGGGGTGTGTTGATGGTGCATTACTAGGGAGAGAGAATCGGCGTTGGCTTCGTGGACGGGTATGCACCTGCTTTAATGGGAGGTGGAGTGAACACCTATCCAGAAGCCTGTGTACAGAATGGACAGTCGGCGGGTCGCAGCCTTCTGTCCTGTGGAAACATGGTTGTGGAGTGAGTCTGTTGTGAAACTGGATGAAAGACTTAAAAGGAGCGGCATTGTGTCATGGAAACGTGCTCCCACACGCTTCATTGTTTCTCTGGGCTGGGAAGTTTGTTGGCAAAGAAATGAAATTAAGGCCGGGATATGCAAAATTGGATCCTTATTGTGGGCTCTTGTTACTGGTCATTTTATGAGGAAACCAAGTTTCCATGTCTTATTTCCTATGCAGAGGTCACTAAACATTAATTTGACCCTTCAGAATGGTCTAAAATATAATAATTTAAATGTAAAACTAATTTTAACCAATATCAGTGTTAAGCTAAGCCTTTAAATGATTAAATTACAACAACTCTGAAAATTTTTAAGCATGTCAAAATGTTGGAGTATCTTACTTAAAGCAGTCTGCATTGGTTTCTTTGAAGAATATTCTAGGTTTTATATCACTTTTTCCAGATATAGGCATTATATATATTTCTATTGAAATTTTGAATCTTTATATACTGGAATATGAGCGTAGGTCAGTTAATCTTCATTGTACTGTTAAACTCTTCTTTTTACATGTTTTTCTGTATAATGAGAGGCTGAAATAGTACTTGTGAACTATTTATGACATCTCTACAAGATTTTTTATGGTATGAATTTTGTTTATTTAAAACAGTATTTCTCACCTTTCTCAAATTGAAGACTGCATGAAAAAAGAACAGTGCTTTGCTGAGTTGTCATTAACCGTGGAAACAGTGTTGCTGAGTGTCTACACCAGGGGTCCCCAAACTTTTTACACGGGGCCAGTTCACTGTCCCTCAGACTGTTGGAGGGCCGGACTATAAAAAAAACTATGAACAAATCCCTATGCACACTGCACATATCTTATTTTAAAGTAAAAAAACAAAACGGGAACAAATACAATATTTAAAATAAAGAACAAGTAAATTTAAATCAACAAACTGACCAGTATTTCAATGGGAACTATGGGCCTGCTTTTGGCTAATGAGATGGTCAATGTGCTCCTCTCACTGACCACCAATGAAAAAGGTGCCCCTTCCGGAAGTGCGGAGGGGGCCGGATAAATGGCCTCAGGGGGCTGCATGCAGCCCATGGGCCATACGTAGTTTGGGAACCCCTGGTCTACACTCCCTGACTTGCACGGTAAACCTGGCTAGCACATGCAGAAAAGGACCAGGAAATAGTAGTCTCTCCTTTTCAGCAGAGTGGGGATTAATGGGGGCAGCCTTTGGCTTCAGGGACTTAACCCATGAGAAAAAATGAGAGGTAGGGTAGACATTCCCTTAATCCTTAAAGCTTTATCCTGAAAGATCAGAAACCAGAACTGTAAGACAGATACTGCCTTTCTAGACTCAGAAATCTTAGTAGTGAGTCCATAACTCTTTAAAGAGCCTGGCTAGGCTTACAAAGGGAGTTCTTTGAAAATTAGGATGCTCATTTGAGTCTTCTAGAGATCTGTTACTATTCTTGAGCATATTGGCTGATTCTTTGTGGCTGAGATTTAATATACTTCTGGTTTGTGTGTAAGAGAACCACTACCAATATCTAGATTAATGAGCCTAACAAACTAGAAATTTCCAAGGTGGAAGGATCACATTCTTAATTTGCTTGCATCGGCAGCTTGGCCCGTCTTTCCCGTATGTACTATAATTTACCTCAGGCATGTATCTTGTATTGTACGGAATTAGTAGTTCATTGTAGTCCAGGTTTTTTAGACTAGGTAATTATTTTGTGGGGATTAAATTATTGAGTGAATATATATCTCTTCCTGATCCCGGGTACTTATTTATTGAATGCCTATCTGGCAAAAAGCATTATAAATAGTAAGGGATGTGTAACTCTTCTAATACTTCATACTAGTTAATAATACATGCAAACTGGTTTTTCAAAAAGAGTGTTTTCCATATTCCAGTTGCTGACATCAAGGTAATAAGACAGGTATTTCTAAGATGCAAATACATTATAAAAGGATTCTGTGGAAAAGAGGAAAGAAAGGCTTGATTTAGTTGGTGTTAGCATCCATACATTTTCACATGTGTTGTTGTTTTTTTTTTATTTTTTTGTATTTTTCTGAAGCTGGAAACGGGGAGAGACAGTCAGACAGACTCCCACATGCACCCGACTGGGATCCACCCGGCACGCCCACCAGGGGCGATGCTCTGCCCACCAGGGGGCGATGCTCTGCCCCTCCAGGGCATCGCTCTGCCACGACCAGAGCCACTCTAGCGCCTGGGGCAGAGGCCAAGGAGCCATCCCCAGCGCCCGGGCCATCCTTGCTCCAATGGAGCCTTGGCTGTGGGAGGGGAAGAGAGAGACAGAGAGGAAGGAGGGGGGGTGTGGAGCAGCAAATGGGCGCTTCTCCTATGTGCCCTGGCCGGGAATCGAACCCGGGTCCCCCGCACACCAGACCAACGCTCCACCACTGAGCCAACTGGCCAGGGCCATGTGTTTTATTCTGTAACATACTTGATTATATACATAGGAGGATACTGTGTATAAACCAGGGACAGTTTAATGAACAAATCATTGCTTAATTTTGGCTTATAACTAAGGAACCAAGGCCAGATAATTTAACCTATTAATTCTTCAGATTTCACCTCTGTAAAGTTGGAGTGTGTAGCCTCTCCTCTCATCTCATGCATAAATTGAAGCAGGAAAAAAAATTAACATGCATAAATTGAAAAGGAAAAATTTAGCTTAACTTTTTCTGAACATTTTCTTTAAAAAGTTTTTTAACAAATAGTATGTGCTCATTGTAACAATATAGGCACATTAAAAAAAGAAGTTAGGCCTGACCTGTGGTGACGCAGTGGATAAAGCTTTGACTTGAAATGCTGAGGTCGCCAGTTAGAAACCCTGGGCTTGCCTGGTCAAGGCACATATGGAAAGCAACAAGTATGAGTTGATGCTTCCTGCCTCTACCCCCACCCCGTCACTCTCTCCTCTATCA
This sequence comes from Saccopteryx bilineata, assembly GCF_036850765.1. Classification (NCBI taxonomy): domain Eukaryota; kingdom Metazoa; phylum Chordata; class Mammalia; order Chiroptera; family Emballonuridae; genus Saccopteryx; species Saccopteryx bilineata. The sequence continues at coordinate 199,106,388 of NC_089490.1, read as the reverse complement.
AAAAATCAATTAAAAGAAAGGTGAAATTAAAAATTATAATTCTTCCACCCAGAAATAATTCCTTCAAATACATTTCTAAAAGTAGAATTAATGTGTGCAGAATTGAAAGGTTTTAGATATGTTTGTATTGTTGTTCACTTAAGTAGAGATGTGGAGACTGGAATTTCTAGGCTTAATTATATTAAAGTGATTAGTTTCACACATGATAAAAGAAACTGCAGCCAGGGATTCTCATTCAATACCAGGTGAAAGCATGAGGTCACCTAAAACATGCTGCCTATGTTGATGATAGTGCTTCCACTGTCATCTATACCTCAATCATTCTCTAGTTTGGTGTTACCACCGTCTTTTTTCATAAGAAACCTAAAGCACGGTTAAGTATCTTGGCCAAGAACTAACTAAGCAATGCAGTGGATTCGGTATCAGGCCGCTTGACCCCAGAACCCCGTAGTCCTTCCATTCTCCTTTGCTGTTAGGATGCTGTACACAAACTGGGTTAATGGGGTAGCTGGGCAGTTACTGGACAGAGAAGCATCTTTGCTCTAATATCGACAAACTCATCTATTTTTGGCTAGTTTCTAAGAAATACTATCGTGCTTTAAAATGTTTTAATTTCCTAAGTTATTTTACTAACATAAAATTTTAGTTTAAACATTCATAAAAAGCATACGCTAACACAAAATATGTTAGTATAGCCTGACCTGTGGTGGCGCAATGGATAAAGCGTCGACCTGGAGTGCTGAGGTTACCGGTTCAAAACCCTGGGCTTGCCTGGTCAAGGCACATATGGGAGTTGATTCTTCCAGCTCCTCCCTCCCCCTTCTCTCTCTCTCCTCTCTAAAAATTAATAAAAAAGTTAAAAAAAAATTAAAAAAAATATGTTAGTATAAACAGGAGGAAAGCAGTGTGGAAGACTAGAAACTATTAACAGTGGGTGTTTCTTGGAGGTAGTGCTTTAACATAGAGTCTGTAATTTGAATTCTTATGAACATATTTTACAATAAGGAGAATAGGTTTTTTTAATGAACTGTTATTTCAAGAGATTTTTGTTAGGTATATTGTTTTATCATCAAATTCTGTGTGATCAGAGTTAATATTCAGGTCCCAGAATTTCTGTTTTTGTTATTTTTCCCTATTTCTTTACCAGTACATGAATAATCTGACAGTATAGGAAAATATTATTTATGCACTACATCTCAGGTGTTTAGGATGTCCTCTTCAATGTATAAAAGTAGAAATCCCTTGCACTGGGATATATTAAGATTTTTTATATATTTCAAAAGTTAAAATTCACAGATTAAGAGTGGCTATGGTTGGATAGGAGGACTTTTCATGGTGATAGTATTTTGGGGGAAAGAAGAGGCTTTTGCTTTTTTTATTAAATATTCTTTGTACTATATGAGTTGTTTCTGTTTATACGTTTTGCCATTAGCTTATATCAACTTTGATTTAGAATATTGAAGAATTACACAAAGTAAATCTCCCCTTTTGTGCCTTTCCAGCTATTTCCAAAACTTGTTTGTTCCTAGTTTTACACAAATATGTGAATATATATACTTAACTGGGATGTTTTTCTAATTTGTTAAAATATTTTTATTGCTTGATTTTACAGAAAGAGGAGGAGGAGAATAAGAGCCATCAAACTCATAGTTGCTTCACTTTGTTTATTGGTTGCTTGTTGTATGTGCCTTGACCAGGCAAGCCCAGGGTTTCAAACCAACCACCTCAGCATTCCAGGTCAATGCTTTATCCACTGCATCACCATAGGCCAGGCTGGGATGTTTTTCTATTTGATTTTTAACAAAGTGGAATTACATTATACATATTTTACAATTGCTTCTTTCAAAGTATATTGCAACATTTCAAACATATACATGTGTCTCTAACGTACCTCATCTTTTTAATGGCTCTACTATGTTCCATTGATAGATACACTGTTGTTAGTGGAAAATTTGAAATATTTTACTGTTGACAAACAAAAATTTAATGAATGTCTTCACATTTTTTAAGCCATATTGTGCTGCGATGTTTAGAAGGGCAGATCACACTTGAGCATGCCAAAGCTAGGACCTTTGGGTGGGTGTGAGTATCATGTACAACAAAATGAAATGTACAACAAAACATAAAATTTTCAGTCATTGCCTTGAATTTGTGGGTGAGAAATTCTAAAAGATTTCTAGAAGGCAAAGAATAATAAATACAGTTTACATAATATCTGGGTTTGAGGTGTTTCAAATGCCATTGGCAGTTCTTTTGGTATGTGGTCACTGCAGTACAAATTAATGAGCATAGCCATATAGCCATGTTCTGATAGAATTTCATTTAGAAAAATAGATGGCAAGTGGTAATTTGCAAACCCCTGGTCTAGAACTTTCAATTTACTGTGCAATGCTATTTGTCTCTGAACTGTTGAATTTTAAGTAAGATAATCAGCTTTATAAATAGTATCTCTAGGCCCTGGCCAGTTGGCTCAGTGGTAGAGCATCAGCATGGCATGCAGGAGTCCCGGGTTCAATTCCCGGCCAGGGCACACAGGAGAAACACCCATCTGCTTCTCCACCCCTCCCCCTCTCCTTCCTCCCTGTCTCTCTCTTCCCCTCTCGCAGCCAAGGCTCCATTGGAGCAAAGTTGGCCTGGGCACTGAGGATGGCTCTGTGGCCTCTGCCTCAGGCACTAGAATGGCTCTGGTTGCAACAGAGCAACTCCACAGATGGGCAGAGCATTGCCCCCTGGTGGGCATGCCAGGTGGATCCTGGTCAAGCGCATGCAGGAATCTGTCTGACTGCCTCCCCATTTCCAACTTCAGAAAAATACAAAAAAAAAAAAAATGGTATCTCTAATGTAATAATCTAATAGTTAAATAATATATCTAATTTAATGTATCTAATCAGCTTTTATAAATGTGATTTCTGTTAATGGTTTCAAGTTATGAACAAATTTATTTATGAATTATGCTTACTAAAAGCATTTGGAAACTTAAAAAATTTTTTATTGTTTTTATATGTTAAAATTTTTTATCCATTGTCCACACTGAAAGATTGGAAAGCTTTTGTGATTACTAAGCATGAGGCCTAAAAGAAGTCTTATTTTTCTAAGAAGGCAAATGGTAACAATGAGTTTTTTAAGAACATTTGTCACCCACCTCCTCCTGGGGCAACTTTTTTCCAGATAGTTAAGTTTGGGAAATAACCAGATTTTTTTTTAACTGCAGAACTTCTTAGTAGGTCCTTTAATTTACTTATAAACATTGAAACACTCCAGGAATGGTTGTTTTTCTTTCCCCAGACTTTTTGACTAAGAAATCATTTTCCACAGAGTAATATTTAGGAAATGATGCTATAGGTCAGTGGTTCTAAACTATGTAGAAGCAATCCCCTCCTTCCCCCCTTCCTCTGCCTGGAGCACACGTGACAATGTCAGAAGATATTTTTGGTTGTCACACTGGAGGTGGAGAGGGAGGAAATGCTACCAGCATCCTGCAGGTAGAGGCCAGGAATGATTCTAAAATGCTGCACTGCACAGGATAGCCCCATGCTGCTAACAAAATTGGCCCAAATGTCAGTAGGGCCAAGGCTGAGAAATCCTACTTTATGGACATCTTGGCAACCCTAGTTGAAATTGGTAGTGTAAGCTGACCCTATGATTTAAACCAACTTATTGCCCTTTCACATCATTATTAATTGAGCTGTATTCTTAGAGTCTACTTAATGATAGCCGAAGAGGCTATAAATCAGCGGTTCTCAACCTGTGGGTCGCGACCGCGGCGGGGGTCGAACGACCAAAACACAGGGGTTACCTAAAGCCATTGGAAATACATATTTTATTTAAAAATGTATTTGTATAATAAATACATATTTTATTTAAAATGTATTGTATAATAAATACATATTTTGTTTAAAATGTATTGTATAATAAATACATATTTTATTTTAAAATGTATTGTATAATAAATATGTATTTTCCGCTTTAGGCGACCCCTGTGTTTTGGTCATTCGACCCCCGCCAGGGTCGCGATCCACAGGTTGAGAACCGCTGCTATAAATGGTTACTGTGATCATATGGAAACTGGCAAGGGAAAGCCGGAATTTTTTAAATAGGGCTATTTTTAAAGTGTGAATGGTAAATTCGAGGGATTCCGAATCCTTAGTGGAGATTGACAAAGAAGAAACAGATTTACAGTGCTGACCTCTTAATTGAGAAGTCTCTTAGTCGGCTGGCAGTGTGTTCTCCACCCCAGTCATGCTTGGCATTATTAAAATGGGCTTTATGAGACAGAGAGTTAACCTTCAATCTTAAGGGACAGTGTAAATATAACTTAAAGTGATAACTGTCATTTGATTTTATGCCCTTCCTCTACTGAAAGGAACATAGGACATTTGGAAGTTCTGCTTGTTTGTTTAGAGTTCTGTGGCATTCTCTTGAGAATCTGTGATAACCACTATGGTGACAACATTAGACTGAATATTACAGATGCAAGTTGCACTATAAACACTCCTTTTTCTTAGGTGTAAAATAGAATTTCTAAGTGTTAGTTGAAAGTGCAATATACATGGATTACATGATACACATTTGGATAAACAGTTGAATATCTTTTCTTATAAAAACTTTTTATCTGCCTAACATGTGATACGAGGTGCCTATTTACCTTGGTATTACTAAAGTTATGAAGAAGTTTTGAGGGAGAAAGGTATTTAACTTTTTATTTTTCTGAAAATCCTTGACATTTATATAATGATTGTGTTCTAGAATATTTTTGACAGAAAACTGAAGGAAGAAAGGAGTTTGAGGATGGTTTTCTATATATTGAAACTGGGTACTTTCAAGCTATAACATTAAATTTTTTAAACTTTATATGTCTACTCTCAACTAAAGAGAATATCTGGTAATGGCAACTGTTTAGCTTTCTCTGTGAAGTGATATATGTGTGAAGCATATTTCAAAGAATCTAGGACTTAATAAATGATAATTGAATCAATGACATGAATCTAGTGTTCCAATAGAAGACAAAATCTTGAGAATTCAACATAAGATTTTCTGTGCACACAATTGCTGATAGTCAAGTAATGAAAAATTAAAAGTATTCAGAATTATGTCCAAACGATAGAGTAGACAGAAAGACAAGTTATAAAGTTGGCTAAGAGATGGCTAATCAGTATCTTCTCTGATGAGTTTTGGGGGCAGTGTTAACCATCCACATGGATTGCCATATTGGGGCGCACGTATCTGCTGTGGCAGAGGCTATGTCGAATCTGGGAGTTGTTCGTGAGAGATGTGAAGATGTCACCTAACCCACTGATCTCTGCTGTGTCCTCGTTTTCCCGTTTTCACCAGCTCACAGTTAGAGAACAGTAACTTGCATTCCCTTCTCCATCTGTTCATCGCTTTCCACATTTTCGTTGTAATTATATCTTCAGTGTCCCCAAGGTTCCCCAATCTCAGCACGTCCGAAGTGGAGCTTCCCCAAACATGTCCTCCTTACAGGATTTTCTTTCTCACTGAATGGCACCCACTGTCTGTCTTTTCTCTTCTGCAGAATGGAAACCTGGATATTGTTCTTGACACTTCCCTTCTCTGTTACCTACTCTAACACTGTTCACTGAAAGTATAAGATGAGCCACATACATTTTTATATGTTCTCATGGCTACATTAAGAAAGATAAACAGGTGAAATTAATTTTAATATATTTAACTCAATATAGCTAAAATCTTAGTAATCAGTATGTTCCATTTATTTAGAAACTACCTTTACTATGTACCAGATAATAATCTAGGCCAATTCTATCCAGAACTTTGCATTGTAATGTATTTCTGTTCTGTTCTCTCTGTACTCACTGGCCATGTGTGGCTGTTAAGCACTTGGAAGTTGGCTATTGAGCACTTCAACTATGACTAATGTTAAAGAACTGAAATTTTTACTTTTACTAATTTAAATTTTTCTAGTCACATACAACCTGTGGATGCTATATTGGACAGTGCAAATCAAGGCATAAGTGTATGTATCTACCCTCATGGAGTTCACAATCCAGTATGGTGATACAGTCAATAAATAAATAAATTGTATCAAATGGTCATACATTATAAAGAAAAAGTAAAATTGAGTAAACAGTAGGAGATGTATGTGTGGGAGGAGTAGGAATTTTGTTTATATAAGATAGAAAAGGTGTCTCTGATAAGCTGACATTTGATCAGAGACATGAAAAAAGAGCAGGAACCAATATGGATATATCAATATTTAGAAGTGTTTCAATAAGAGAATAGCAGGTACAAATGACCTGAGGTAGAAATATGCTTTCCCTATTCTAGAAATGACAAGACCATTGTTCCTAAATTGAAGTTACAGGGTAGATAGAGCAGCCAAGGACCAGGCTCTGAAGGGCTTTATTAGCTGTTAGGGGACTTAAGCTTTTATTTTGTGAGACAGGACACCACTGGATGGTTTTAAACCGAAGAGTTTCATGACTGTTGGGCAGATAAAATGTATTATGCTCACTTTGTTAAAGATGGAGGCCGTAGCCCAGGTGATATTAATGTGTGTTGGGAATCCTTGTAGCCTGGGGCTTGGTTTTGGGATTAAGCCTTTCCCACCCTTTTTGATGTGGGGTGGTACAATCCAATCATGCCTCAGAGAAGTGACTTTGTATTAGAGACTTCCCTATTTTGTATATTGGATTAGAGGTTGTGAAGCTACAGTATAAAATGGGGGCGGAATGAGAGTTTGCGCGCTTGGTTCCTGAGATTAGCAAGAGAGAGCAGAGGAGAACAGAGAAAGGCCACGTGGAGGAGGCCAGGAGAAGCAGCCAAGATGGCGGAGTGCTGAGTGAGATGCCAGTTTGTGTAGAGTTTGTATCTGGGATAAGGAAGGAGATGGGGAACTGAGGAGAATAAGTCTGGTGAGCTAGAAACCTTTGATTCTAGGAAACTCGGATAAGTCAGTGGCTTTGTGAGCACTGAGTGTGACTGGGTTTTGGAGCCCAGTGTGTATTTTTACTTGCCCGCCGGGTGCAAGGTAGGATTAAAGGCTATGGCCCACCAGTTTTTGGCTCCATGGTTTCTTTACCGACTGTCCGAATCCAATGCGAACCTGCATGGGCTGGGCTGCTCTGATGGTGGCCCTGGTCTTAGATACTGGCTTTACAATGACCTTAGTTTTTAAGAGGATTACTCTGGGTATCATTGAGACTAGACATAAACCTAACTACTATAAATGTCCTTCTCAACAAAACATAATAAAATGTTTTCTTCTCTTTCAAGTCTTAATTCAGAAATCACCTCTCCTGCATGCATTTCCTAAAACCTTATCATCCAGAAGTGATTAACCTCTTTTTTTGCTACCTTCATTCTGATTTTTTCAATAGACTATAAATTCTTCAGAGAGTTATTGTAGCTAGTATACACACAGTATCTGAAACTATTTGTTCCTTAAATGTATAGTTACCTGTAATTACATCTGAAATCATAGAAATACTTTTCTTAAATATTTACATGAAATGGTATTTTAATGATAATGTTACTCTATACTTGCTTTTTATAAGCAGAATTACAAATAAATGCAGAAATTAAACAGCATTTTGTTGTTTAAAAGCACTTGCCTATATTCACTCATTTAATCCTCATACAGCCTATGAATAGGTGTTATCATTACTACTATCTCCCAGATGGGAAAATAAGGAAATAATGGTTAGATAACTTCCACATGGTTATTTAGCTGTTATGTGGCAGAAACAGGATTTAAATCCATGCAGCCTGTCCTTACTGAATACAGTTAATTTTATTAGCGGGTCATACCAGTAGAATTTAAAAAACAATTTTGTGGACTAACAAAGTGTTGCTACCTATTAGCACATTTTAAAAAATTATAACATTTACTCTAATCACTATTCCTTTACTTATAAAAGTTTAAAATATGTAAAATTCTGATTTTTGGTAATCTCTTTTAAAAATAGTACATGACTAGCTTGACCAGGTGGTGGCACAATAGGTAGAGCATCAGACTGGGACATGAGGAACCCAGGTTCAAAACCCCAAGGTTGCTGGCTTGAGAGTGGGCTCACCAGCTTGAGCATGGGGTCACTGGATTGCGTGTGAGATCATAGATGTGACCCCATGGTCACTGGCTTGAGCCCAAGGTCACTGGCTTGAACCCAGGGTTGCTGGTTTGAGCAAGGGGTTACTCACTGTGCTGTCACCCCCACCCCCTGTCAAGGCACATATGAGAGAGCAATCAATGAACAACTAAGGAGCCACAACAAAGAATTGATGGTTCTCATCACAAACACACAAAAATAGTACATTAATGTATTAATCTTTCTATTTTTGTATAAAGTGAAGCATAGCACATTGATATAAAAGCACTGTGGAAACAAACTTTGTGTCTTTTTTCCCTCTTTAGGGCCTGTATATCTTTGGGATCAAGAACTCGTGCCATTGGAAATGCAGCTAAGAGCCAGGTAAAAATTTTTTATTTATTCATTTTAGAGAAGAGAGGGAGAGACAGACAGAGAGAGAAAGAGGGAGGAGAGACAGAGAGAGAGAAGGGGGGGAGGAGCTGGAAGCATCAACTCCCATATGTGCCTTGACCAGGCAAGCCCAGGGTTTCGAACTGGCAACCTCAGCATTTCCAGGTCGATGCTTTATCCACTGCGCCACCACAGGTCAGGCCGAGCCAGGTAAATTTTTAATGTAGGTGTTTTGATTTAGAGCAGGTGTCCCCAAACTGTGCCTGTCCCCAAACTGCAGGCCGCATGCGGCCCCCTGAGGCCATTTATCTGGCCCCGCCGCACTTCCGGAAGGGGCACCTCTTTCATTGGTGGTCAGTGAGAGGAGCACCGTATGTGATGGTCCTCCAACGGTCTGAGGGACAGTGAACTGGCCCCCTTTGTAAAAAGTTTAGGGACCCCTGATTTAGAGGAATAAGCAACTAAATGTTGGTAATTAACTAAGCTCCCATTTTATGTATTAAGGGTGAAAAAAGAGTGGGAAAACATGACATCCTAAATTTTTGTATTTTATTAGATATATTTTGCTTTGGTTTTGAAATACTTTTTAAATTTTATTTATTAAAAATCTTTAGTTGTGAATTTAGGATGTGCTATCATATGGTTTCAATTTTCTACTATATGGTCGGTCACTTTCTGTGGGATGTCCTATCTAGATACCCACTGCAACAGCAGTGAGCAGTGTCTTGGTGGGGAAAATGGAAGAGATCATTTCCAGAGGAAACTAATGTGGCTGCTGGTACTTTACATGGACTCTGTTTAAGTGTTCTTATTTCTCAACTTCTGAAATGCTGGTGGTAGCACATTCATTCACTTATGTTCTGGGCTCCAACCAGAGCCCTTTATAGTTAATTCTTCTGTTGTTGTTGTTTATTTTTTTATTGATTTAAAGAGAAGAAGGGAGAGAGCAAGAGAGAGACAGGAACACTGATCTGTTCTTGTATGTGTCCTGACCAGGAATCGAATCGGCAATTCACTTTGGGGTGATGCTCTAACCAACTGAGCTATCTGACCAGTGTTACTTTTTAAATCTTAATATATACCTGGGTCTTCTTTTCTCCATTATAGGTTAACTTTGTTTAATGAGGCTTTTTTCTTTATGACTTTGTAGGAATAACTGACTCATTTATCCAGGAATTTTTGCTTACCATGTTTATGAAGGTTGTCTTACAATTGGTCTATATATGAATAGGTTTGTATGCTCTTCTACTGTTATTTGTACACTAACAAATGTCAATTGGTGCTGAAATGAGCCCTTCACTAAAGTTTACATCTCATATGCTGGCTGATTTTCTAAGTGTATCATAGATATCAGTCTCCAAAGAAAGTTATAAAGATATTTCTCCTGAAAAGCTGAAGACCAACATGGCAATTCAGCATTCCTGCAGTTTTCATTTCATAACTGAAGATAAAGATTTAACTGGCTTTTAAAAATCACTAAGAGGGCAACAAATGGATCTCATTACTATTCTATAGTTATAACTGCATGTTCTAGTTAAAGAAAAAAATTACTTTGCCAGAATACAAGCCATTTGCAATTAACACTTTAACTTAGCACCATGCTACATGGAAAAAGTTTTAACTTATTAGCCTAGAAGCAATTCTTAGCAATGGTAACAGCACAGTATAGTACGTAAGAAATTTCACAGAGAATTAGATATTCAGAGGAAAAGAAAAACGGGACAGTGAAAACAAACAAAAATGGAAAGAAACAGAAAAAATCAAAAAATAATTACTGAAATTCTGCAGCACACCAAAAATATGTTTTTTGCTGATCTGTCAATAAAATAGGTGTAATTTTGATTTACAAAAAATATATTAATAGTAATTACCTACTCTTTTTGCTCCAAAGTGACTTTTTTAAAAATCAGATGCCTATACTTGTAGATAAAGATTTCTGGTACCAGGAATTAACCAATCAGATACAACCTTACTATGTGTCATGACCAATCAGATGCAACTTTATTAAATAATATAATTCAAGTTCAACCTATATATTATAGTTCAAGATAGGGCATTCATACCAGATAATTATTGTTAAGTTGGCTGTTGTCATGTTTTTATTTGACAGTCTAAGGGGAGAGAGGTCAGTGCATCCTGACTATAAATAGTCAGGCATTGCATGTTTTAAAAATTCTTGTGGCTTACAGTTTGAAAATCACTGTACTATAGCAAAAGTGTTGAAGAAAACCAAAGATACAAGTTGTAGATAGGTTTTTATTATTTGAAAAAATTTTAAGTTCTATTCTTTTTTTGAAGACATTAATTTTGAATCTATGATTCCTAGGAAAGAAGAATTTGAGGGGCAATAGTTAAGATGCTTATGTTTTATTGTATAATTTTACTACTAGTTGGAAACCAAAAAATGAATGATTGTGTGTAATTCTGAACTTCAATGTGAGAATAAAGAGACTTGGTGGTTCTCAGATATTAGCATGTTTATTTTGCATTCATTAAGTAATTAATAAAATGTTACTACCAACAGATAGTCACAAATGTAAGAAATACAATTCATGGCTTCAAAAAGCTTCATGGACGATCATTTGATGATCCCATCGTGCAAACTGAAAGGATCAGACTTCCCTATGAGCTGCAGAAGATGCCTAATGGAAGTGCAGGAGTTAAGGTAGGCTTTGCATTCTCGAGTGCACTCATATACTTAAAGAAACCAAATACGATAATATTGCTTACTTGCAGTTTAACTTTTTTTCTGTAGTAGTAGTACATATATGGCAAGATACAGGCAGCTGTTTTAGTAAGCTTTAGTGAGTACAAAAAATTATAATTTGGATAATCTTTTTTTAAAAAATAAATTACATTACCAAATTGCACTAATACATACAACCAGCTTAAATACATTTGGTGTCAAGCACAACCAACTCTTGGTAAACCATGGTTTAACTGGGGGAGTAGAACTGCCCAGCATTAATAGAAGGAACTCAACTCACTGTCTAGGTTAGAATCATGGCTTCTTCACCTACTAGTTGTGTGACCTGAGAAGACAAACTACTAATGTTTTTGCAAAAGAGGAGTGACCTGTTGTGATGATTAAAGGAGAAAATATACTGCTCACAAAAATTAGGGGACATTTTATCACTTCATATTCATTTTTTAAATATCCCCTAAGTTTTGTGAGCAGTAAGTATACTTGTGAAGCACTTAGAACAATGTGTGGCATGTGCTAAGTGATCAATAAATCTACTTGATATCAGTGTTGTTACTGCTGGCAGCAGTTGTCCTACAGGCTACAGGCCTCAGGGGCCTGTATCCAGCCTCTGTGATATTTCATGGAGTAAGTGGAGTCCATTGGTTAAAATGTACCTTATATAGTATTATAATCCCATTTCCCATATGAGAAAACAGAGGTCTGGAGAGAATCACCGACTCCAAAGCCAAGAAGTCATTTTTTAGAACTGGAAAGGGCCTTAATGATCATGAGGTTTGGATCCAGAAAGAAAAGAGGGAAATTCATCATCTATTTTCCTTTTCCCTTTTGCCTGTTGAGTCCAAAACTCCCAGCAAGGAGCAAATAACCTCAGTGCTGAGACTGCAGAGCCCTTGTCCAGCCTGCTCAGCAGCCCAAGTGCTCTCACTATGTTGTATTTCGTGTCTACACAGCGCTGAAGCACTGGGAAGAGGCTCGATCCCAGAAACACAAGTGTGTATATTGGGGGTGTACCGCTGAGGCCAGCAGGGCAGGGTTACATGATCATGCAGAAGCCTGACATGGTGGGTCTCCTCTGTGGGTTCCTGTGGGGGTTCTCCTGGGCTGTTTGAATGACCTGCAGGAGACAGGGCAGAACTTGCCAGTGGGAGTGGCTGTGGAAAGAGCAGAAGCAGCCTGCTCTGGCTCTACCTTCTGTCGCCCTCCCTGGCTCTTACCTGTGCCGGTAGGTTGCAGAGCAATGGGAAATAGACTTAAGCTACATATCCCCCCATTCAATGGGACTTTCCCTTTCTCTGAGGTCTACAGTCAGGCTGTGCAGGTGGCAGGGTACATGCCAGGCCTCCTGAGCTGGGTGAAGGTTGTTCAGATTGCTAAACGGCAAGGACAGAGACTCAGAACACTATTTCCCAAACACAGGCCCCATCTTCTCCCAGTTTTAACAGTGGTCATGGTCCCATTAAAACCATCCAAAGATACATTCTTTCCTATTCCCTTTATCCATTCTCTAGGCCTCTCTGAACTAAGAACCCTCATGCTGGAAATGAGAACGCTTTGGGAGAACAAAGAAAGTAGATTTTAGGGAATGTGTTGGTCACTATATATGGAGGCTGTACCAAAGACTCTGTTATTGACAAGCCTGGGCTAGATGTGGGAACAATTCGCCAGTGCCTGTGTTGTGCTTCTGCCGGGCCCTTCCCACCCTGGCTGGAGTCCCCATTGGGCAGGCCCCACCTGTAGCCTGAGGCCTCTCTGGAGCTGAGGTCAGGTTGTGAGTCAGGTCCAGCCCACCCCAGGCCAAATGGGTCCTCATGGCATCTGCCAACTTGGCCACCAGCCGCTCTCGCACAGAATCAGGCTCTTCTTGACACCGGGCCAGCGCTTTCTTATAGTACTTCAAAGCCTGATTGTGCTGCCCCAGCCTGGCGACGGCAGCACCCAGACCTTTGCAGGCCTGTCACTGCCCCTTCGTGTCCCCAGTGTCCTGGGCAGCCTGCGGAGAATGTAGGTAGTTGTCTCTGGTGGCCTTGTGGTCCCCCAGCTGGCTCAGTGCGAATGCCAGGCTGCCAAAGCTCTGGCCCTGCTCCCACTGCTGCCCCACAGAGCCATGTAGGTCAGCAGCCTTCTGGTGAAACTTCCGGGCTTCCTGAGAGTTGACAAGGGCATTGTGGGCCATCCCAAGGGTTCTCAGCACTCTGGCCTCCTTTCCTGGCCCCTGGCACAAGGGCAGGGCCTGCTGGAAGGCCTCTGCTGCTATCGGGAACAGCTGGAGTTGAGAGTAACCCAGGCCTAGGTCATTAAAGAGTTGCCCCAGCAGTCCCCCCTCAGTACTCATTTCAGCAAGCCTCCGGCTCTCCTCCAGCACCTGCACCACTTCACTCAGGCCATGCTGCCCACTCTTCAGCATACACCCTGGCGCAGCCCCCAATGCCAGTGCTGCAGCCTGGGGCTGCTTTGTTTGGGCATATGCCCAGCCTACTTCCTGCAGGCAGTGGGCTGCTAGCTCCGGCTGTCCCAGAGCCTGGGAGCAGGCTCCCATTTTTGCCTGGGCTTGCCCCTGGTCACCTAGTGGCTGGTAGTGACCCAGGGCCCTGTGGTACCAGGCCAAAGCTTGAGGCAGGTTGCCCAGGGCTTGGTAGGCCAAAGCTACATTGAAACACTGGTCACCATGACACCCGCCCTGTGACTCCTCTTTAGGTTGGGTTCTTAGGAGCAGCTCAAGGCCTCTGGCTGGGTCCCCAGTCTCCACGTAGGCAGCCCCCAGGTTGAAGGCACAGGTTTGGAGGCCTCGAAGGCCAGGAGAAGGCCCTCTGGAAGCTGACCAAGGCCTTATGGTTCTGGCTGGCCAGTAGGGTTCCGTGGCCAGCCCTGGTGAGGGCTTGAATGCTGGCCTCTTGCTGTTGCCACTTTTCTTCTTTTTCTTCTTGGAACTTGAAGGTTCAGGCTCTTGTGGAGTAGCCTCAGGGTTGGGGGAAGACGTAGTACTCCTCTGATCTTCTCGGCAGCTGACTTTCTGGAATGGTCCCTTTGGCTTGGGTTACCTACCCTAGCTCCTAGCTCAGAGCCACCACTGGTACCAGACAACCAGGTACCGCTCTCCATTCCTAGGGAATTCTTTGATTCTGGATAATCTTTTTAATCCCAACAGTACATGTATTATCAAGGAAAAATGATTATTATTGGGAGAACTTTTAGAGGTGAACTGTTTTTAAGGAGTAAAGGCGGAGGTGGCATATGTAATTAGAAAAATAGTCCCAAAGAATATGTTAATTGCTATAATGAGTTTTCCCTAATTTAGAAGAATCCTAAAACATATTAGAAGTATTAAAGCAAACTGCTTCCAAGTAAGATCTGGAGTCTGGATTTTTAATTCTACATCCTGAGATAGTAAGCTATATATTGGTTAATAAAAATATGTTTCTGTTGATTTTACAAAAACAAAACAATGCCTCTTAACAGAGTTGCCATATGACCCAGCAGTTCCACTCATAGGTATACACACAAGAGATTTGAACCGTATGTGCACACAAAAACTTGTACACAGCCTGACCTGTGGTGGCACAGTCAATAGAGTCAATTTGGAACGCTGAGGTCGCCGGCTTGAAACTGGGCTTGCTCCGTCAAGTCACACATGGGAGTTGATGCTTCTTGCTTCTCCCCCTTCTCTCTCTCTCTCTCTCTCTCTCTCTCTCTCTCTCCTCTCTAAAAATCAGTAAGTAAAATTTTGAAAAAACATTTGTACACAAATGGTCATAGTAGCATTATTCATAATAGCCAAAAATGTAGAAACAACTCAAGTGCCCATCAGCTGATGAGTAGATAAACAAAATGTGGTAAACTTATGCAATGGAATATTATTTGGCCATAAAAAGGAGGGAAGTACTCATATGTACTACAACATGGGTGGACCTTGAAAACATGCTAACTGAAAGAAGCCAGTCACAAAAGATCATATATTGTGTGATTCCATATATATGGGTGTCCATAGTAAGGCAGGTCAGTAGACACAGAAAGTGGGTGATTGCTGAGGGTGAAGAGGAATGGGTACAGGACTGTGTTTGTAGGATGATGAAAATGTACTGCAGTTAGGAATACACTAAAAACCACTGTACTGTGCACCACAAGTAGGAACCTTATGCTATATGAATTATATCTCAAAGTTATTTTAATAACTAATTTTAAATGTAATGTATATGTTTTAAACTATGTTCACATTTCTATTTTTAAAAGAGGGTTCTGAGTACATAATGGGTGATTATTAATAAGATATGAGGCTGTTAAAATAATTCAAAGACACATGAGTGGTTAAAGACAAGGAGACAAACTGAAGCCATATTTTAGGTGAAATTTATGGGTCAAGGGTTGCTGACTAGGAAGCTGGATGGACTGTGACAACAATGAATGAGATAAAGGAAAATATTTAGGTGTTTCAGGTTAATGACCATGTAAAGCAATTTTATTTGAAGAGACTTAAATTGTTTTGCTTTTATTCTTTAAAAAAAATAAAAAATCATGCTTTGTAAGAAGTTTGAGAAAAATAGAGTAAGATTTTTTAAAAGAAGGCCAAACCTGATTTTTGAGTGATACAATTTTTATGCAGTCATAATGATTGCGTGTAAGAGGCTTTGAAACCATCAATCAGTTCTGGGTTGAACTAAATATCTTCATCTTTTGAAGATTGACAATCTTTAGATTTCGGCTCCTTAAGCATTTTATACATTTTTTTTTACATTTGTTTGGATATACTTTGATGTTTGTTTCATCTATATTTATATTCTTATGCAAAGGAATACTATATTGTTGGTATTTGGTTCATTTTCCTAATTTTGATACCTTCCCACATTTATTAATTTCACATAATATTATACTTGGTGTTGAACTTGTTTTTAAATTAAGTGGATATCAATTTTAGGTCTGTTTCAAAGTAATTTTTACATTACATACATATACTTATACACACTTATAAACACACATACATTGTGCCGCTTGAGAAAGAGGTTCTTTAAAGCTCTTCCAGAGCTGAGTGCTAAAGAAGAAACTCATTCTACTGGAGGTACAGAGGTCAGATGTTGCCTTTCCTCAGTAAGAGTAGGCGTTATATGGGCTCTAAGGTAGCTTTGTACTGCTTATAAGTTTTGTGATTGTCATTATAAAAGGGCTTCATTGCTTATAAATTCTGTGGTGGTCATTATAAAAGGGCTTAATTACTTGAATAAGCACTGGTCCTCCACTTTTTCTTAGTCAAGGAGCACTTTCAAGTTTTATGGCCTTAAATGCAACCTAGTCCTAAACCTGTGTATAAGATGAAATAGTTATTTGGTCAAAAACTAATTTTTAAGTTTAATATATACAACTCTAATGTTTAGTTGATAATTATTTCCAGAAACCTTGGAGTAATACGTAATGTTTTGTGTGTGTGTGTGAGAGAGAGAAGGACAGATAGAGACAGACAGACAGGACAGAGAGAGATGAGAAGCATCAGTTCTTCGTTGCAGCACCTTAATTGTTCATTGATTGCTTTCTCATATACTCCTTGACTGAGGGGCTACAGCAGACTGAGTAACAACCCCTTGCTCAAGCCAGTGACTTTGGGCTCAAGCTGGTGAGCTTTGCTTAAACCAGATGAGTCCACGCTCAAGCTGGGGCGACCTCAGGGTCTCGAACCTGGGTCCTGCACATCCCAGTCTGATGCTCTATCCACTGTGCCACCGCCTGGTCAGGCACATAACGTTTTTTAAATAAGAAATTTTTTTTCCTTCTTGATGTTATAATTTCTTTTCCTAAAACTGTATAATGAAAGTTTTTATTTTAAACCCAGGAAGAAGGTCATTATATCTTTTTCCTCTTTGTTGTTAGCTAGGAAACTGAATGATAAACATTGCTTTTGTGGGCGGTAGGGATCTGGAGCACATAAAGACACTGGAAAATAGTTTGGCTATGACACTGTGTGAGATGCTGAAACTTGTGAGCTAAGAGGTTGTAATACTGGAAGATCTTTTTGGAATATAAGTTCCCTTGAGCAAGGACTTTGCCTTTTTCCCTATTGTATGTTCATCATGTATAGAGAAGATTTCACAAATATTTGTTGGGTGAATAAATGATTCAGTAGAAATCTCACCTTTGGGTTTAGGTGCGGTACCTAGATGAAGAGAGACCTTTTGCTATTGAGCAGGTTACAGGGATGCTGCTGGCCAAGCTTAAAGAGACTTCAGAAAATGCTTTGAAGAAACCAGTGGCTGACTGTGTGATTTCAGTAAGTCTTACATCAGTAACGTATACTCTTTTTTTTTTTTTTTTTGTATTTTTCTGAAATGAGAAACGGTGTAAGAGGGGTGGGGGGCAGACGGACAGACTCCCGCATGCACCCTACTGGGATCCACCTGGCATGTCCACCAAGGGGCAATGCTCTGCCCATCTGGGACATTGCTCCTCTGCAATCAAAGTCAATCTAACACCTGAGGTGGAGGCCATGGAGTCGTCCTCAGCACCTGGACTAGCTTTGCTCCTATGGACCCTTGGCTGTGGGAGGGGAAGAGAGAGATAGAGAGGAAGGAGAGAGGGAAGGGTGGAGAAGCAAATGGGCGCTTCTCCTGTATGCCCTGACTGGGAATTGAACCCAGGACTTCCACACACCAGGTTGATGCTCTACTGCTGAGCCACCCAGCCAGGGCCAAGTAATGTATACTTGAATCATATCTTCCAGTGTTTAGTAGTCCTCCCTTATCCACAGGGGTTAAGTTATAGGACCCTCCAGTTGGTACCTGAAACCACAATAGTACCAGACCCTGTGTCTATACTATGTTTGTTCCTCCCCGTACATCTTTTCACTCAAAGAAAACAAGCACTTTATAGCTTCTCTTTGGCATGTCCAAATTGCCAGCCTCACTGCTCTTGCACTTGGGCACCGTTATTAAGTTAAATAAGGGTGACTTGAACACAAGCACTACAATGCCACAGCAGTCACTCTGATAACTGAGGTGGCTGGTAAGGGCTGGGCAGGTGGACACTTGGGACAAAAAGATGATTGGCCCAGGCAGGATGAAGCGGGATTGTGTGAGATTTCATCATGCTACTCACAACATACAATTTTTTGTAAGACTTTATTCATTTTAGGAGAGAGAGAAAGAAAGAGAAGGGAGAGGAGCAGGAAGCATCAACTCCCATAAGTGCCTTGACCAGGGTTTCGAACCAGTGACCTCAGCATTACAGGTCAATGTTTTATCCACTGTGCCCCCACAGGTCAGGCCACAAACAGCATACAATTTAAAACTTAAGAATTGTTTGTTTCTGGCCTGACCAGGTGGTGGCGCAGTGGATAGAGCATTGGACTGGGACGCAGAGGACCCAGGTTTGAAACCCCAGGGTCACTGCCTCAGCTGAAAGCCCCTCCCCACGCTCCTTTAAGGCACGTATGAGAAGCGATCAATGAACAACTACAGTGACACAAATATAAGTTGATGCTTCTCATCTCTCTCCCTTCCTCTCTCTCTCGATCTCTCGCTAAAAACAAAACAAAAAACTGCTAAACTTAAAAAAAATGAGTATATTTTCTCATTTAATTAAAACACTGTTTTTTTTTACTTAAGTTATACACAAGTTTTAGTGCAATTATTTTACATTTTTAAGCATCAAATAAGTTACATCAAATTAATATACTTAATTTTTTTTTTTTTAAATACCAGATTCCTAGCTTTTTCACAGATGCCGAGAGAAGATCTGTGATGGCTGCAGCCCAGGTCGCAGGTTTAAATTGTTTAAGATTGATGAATGAAACTACTGCAGGTGAGCCCTTTGCAATTTGAAATCACTGTCAGATAAATAGCTACAGTGTTTTTCTAATTAGTACAAAGTATTTATATTTTTAACTATCATGTATTCGTTCTTGTAAGCTTGTTATTTTGGAGTACAACATTTTGGCAGAAGTTAAGATATATCTTACATTGGCTATAACAATCATTAATATAGAGTTATAGATGGGTAAAAAGATAAATTTAAAAATATTTAGCAAATTATGAAAAATTAAGTTACTTTGAAATTAATAACGTGTCATGCTGTACTGTGTATTAAATTAAAGTGCAGTATCAGAGTGACTTATGTGTTTTCCACGTTTGCTATGCTGGAATTAACCTAATTCTTTGTTCTTACACAGTTGCTCTAGCATATGGAATTTATAAACAGGATCTTCCTCTGTTAGATGAGAAACCAAGAAATGTAATATTTATCGATATGGGACATTCTGCCTACCAAGTCTCGGTTTGTGCTTTTAACAAAGGAAAACTTAAAGTAAGTAAATAAATGATTTGAGTATTATACTTTAATGGTTCAGAGCATATAAGACTATATAGAGAACTTTAATGTCTAGATTTAAATCCTGACTCTTGTATATAAAAACGGTGACCTTGAACAAGTGATAAACCTTAGGTATCTCAGCTGAGGATAACACTAGTAGCTATCTCAGAATTTTTAGGACAAAATGAATTAACATATATATAATTTTTGGAATGCATATAGTAAATACTATAATGTGCGTTAAGTATTTGTATTATTTTTGACCTGTTATATCAGCTATTGGGGAGCATAAATTTATATATTCATTTATAAATATACTTAGGAAAGATTTTCTAAAATGATTCTATTGTTTTTAGAAACCTCTCTGCATCCAGGAGTCCTAATCAAAGTTTTCTGTGATGTGACATAATTTACTTCTGTTTATCTTTGTATAGTCTGTATTTGGTTTTATGTTCATTTTTACATTGATTATCTTAAAGATTTACAGATTCTCTCCCTCCATTATGCACATGTGTAGAATTTACATGAATATGAAATGCTTTGGGTTATCCAATTCCTTTTAAAGCCTTTTGTCTTACAGTTTCTATTACTATCACAACATCCTTGTAATCTTAAAATTAAATGGACATGGTTCACAATGAATATGGGGTAGTTTTCTGTAAAAATTGGTTTACTCCTTGGTAGTCAGTCTTGAATTTTAACTAATGGAAAAGTAAAAGAACATTCTTTTTCCTTTTTAGTAGATACCTTAGAGTAGTGATCTATAATTTTTAGATCATAGACACCTTTGAAAGTGTGATAAAAGCTATTTGACCTTCTGTCCAGAATGCTGCACATTTGCACTAGTTACATACCAACACAGTTCTGCATTTAATTTTGGGTAATATTGGACTTCATGAGAAGTCTGTGCATGGATTCCCTGTGCTAATCTGTGGGGGGCCAAGCCATCAAATCTGAGGGTTTATCACTATTCCTCCACCCATTCCTGTGAAAAAAGGCTGACAAAACAGTGAGATTCTACCTTTCAGTAGTTACTTTTTTTTTTTATTTTTTTTATTAAATAATTTTATTTTTTTTAATGGGGTGACATCAATAAATCAGGATACATATATTCAAAGATAACAAGACCAGGGTATCTTGTCATTCAATTATGATGCATACCCGTCACCCAAAGTCAGATTGTCCTCTGTCACCTTCTATCTTGTTTTCTTTGTGCCCCTCCCCCTCCCCCTTTCCCTCTCCCATTCCCCCCTCCCCCCTGTAACCACCACACTCTTATCAATGTCTCTTAGTTTCACTTTTATGTCCCACCTACGTATGGAATAATGCAGTTCCTGGTTTTTTCTGATTTACTTATTTCGCTTCGTATCATGTTATCTAGATCCCACCATTTTGCTGTAAATGTTCCGATGTCATCATTTCTTATGGCTGAGTAGTATTCCATAGTGTATATGTGCCACATCTTCTTTATCCAGTCATCTATTGACGGGCTTTTTGGTTGTTTCCATGTCCTGGCCACTGTGAACAATGCTGCAATAAACATGGGGCTGCATGTGTCTTTACGTATCAATGTTTCTGAGTTTTTGGGGTATATACCCAGTAGAGGGATTGCTGGGTCATAAGGTAGTTCTATTTGCAGTTTTTTGAGGAACCACCATACTTTCTTCCATAATGGTTGTACTACTTTACATTCCCACCAACAGTGTATGAGGGTTCCTTTTTCTCCACAGCCTCTCCAACATTTGCTATTACCTGTCTTGCTAATAATAGCTAATCGAACAGGTGTGAGGTGGTATCTCATTGCTGTTTTGATTTGCATTTCTCTAATAGCTAAAGAAGATGAGCATCTTTTCATATATCTGTTGGCCATTTGTATTTCTTCCTGGGAGAAGTGTCTGTTCATATCCTCTTCCCATTTTTTTATTGGATTGTTTGTTTGTTTGTTGTTCAGTTTTATGAGTTCTTTGTATATTTTGGATATTAGGCCCTTATCTGAGCTGTTGTTTGAAAATATCATTTCCCATTTAGTTGGCTTTCTGTTTATTTTGTTATCAGTTTCTCTTGCTGAGCAAAAACTTCTTAGTCTGATGTAGTCCCATTCATTAATTTTTGCCTTCACTTCTCTTGCCATTGGAGTCAAATTCATAAAATGCTCTTTAAAACCCAGGTCCATGAGTTGAGTACCTATGTCTTCTTCTATGTACTTAATTGTTTCAGGTCTTATGTTTAGATCTTTGATCCATTTTGAGTTAATTTTAGTACAGGGGGACAAACTGTAGTCCAGTTTCATTCTTTTGCATGTGGCTTTCCAGTTTTCCCAGCACCATTTATTGAAGAGGCTTTCTTTTCTCCATTGTGTGTTGTTGGCCCCTTTATCAAAAATTATTTGACTATATATATGTGGTTTTATTTCTGGACTTTCTATTCTGTTCCATTGGTCTGAGTGTCTATTTTTCTGCCAATACCATGCTGTTTTGATTGTCGTGGCCCTATAATAGAGTTTGAAGTCAGGTATTGTAATGCCCCCAGCTTCATTCTTTTTCTTTAGGATTGCTTTGGCTATTCGGGGCTTTTTATAGTTCCATATAAATCTGATGATTTTTTGCTCTATTTCTTTAAAAAACGTCATTGGAAGTTTGATGGGAATTGCATTGAATTTGTATATTGCTTTGGGTAATATAGCCATCTTGATTATATTTATTCTTCCTAGCCAAGAACAAGGTATATTCTTCCATCTCATTATATCTTTTTCAATTTCCCTTAACAATGGTTTATAGTTTTCATTATATAAGTCCTTTACATTCTTTGTTATGTTTATTCCTAAGTATTTTATTTTTTTTGTTGCAATCGTGAAGGGGATTATTCTTTTGAGTTCCTTCTCAGTTGTTTCATTGTTGGCATATAGAAAGGCTATTGACTTCTGAATGTTAATTTTGTATCCTGCGACCTTACTGTATTGGCTTATTGTTTCTAGTAGTCTTTTTGTGGATTCTTTGGGGTTTTCGATGTATAGGATCATATCATCTGCAAAAAGTGATACCTTTACTTCTTCTTTTCCGATATGGATGCCTTTTATTTCTTTGTCTTGTCTGATTGCTGTGGCGAGAACCTCTAGTACCACATTAAATAAAAGTGGAGAGAGTGGACAACCCTGTCTTGTTCCTGATTTAAGGGGGAAAGCCTTCAGTTTAGTGCCATTTAATATGATGTTAGCTGATGGTTTATCATATATGGCCTTTATCATGTTGAGATATTTTCCTTCTATACCCATTTTGTTGAGAGTCTTAAACATAAAATTGTGTTGTATTTTATCGAAAGCCTTTTCTGCATCTATTGATAAGATCATGTGGTTTTTGTTCTTTGTTTTGTTGATATGGTGTATTACGTTAACCGTTTTACGTATGTTGAACCATCCTTGAGATTCTGGGATGAATCCCACTTGATCATGATGTATTATTTTTTTAATATGTTGTTGTATTCGATTTGCTAGTATTTTGTTTAATATTTTAGCATCTGTATTCATTAGAGATATTGGTCTGTAGTTTTCTTTTTTTGTGCCATCCTTGCCTGGTTTTGGTATGAGGGTTATGTTGGCCTCATAAAATGTGTTTGGAAGTATTGCTTCTTCTTCAATTTTTTGGAAGACTTTGAGTAGAATAGGAACCAAGTCTTCTTTGAATGTTTGATAAAATTCGCTGGTATAGCCGTCAGGGCCTGGACTTTTATTTTTGGGGAGATTTTTAATGGTTTTTTCTATTTCTTCTCTACTGATAGGTCTGTTTAGGCTTTCTGCTTCTTCTTGACTCAGTCTAGGAAGGTTGTATTTTTCTAGGAATTTATCCATTTCTTCTAGGTTGTTAAATTTAGTGGCATAAAGTTTTTCATAGTATTCTACAATAATTCTTTGTATATCTACGGTGTCCATGGTGATTTCTCCTCTTTCATTTTGGATTTTGTTTATATGAGTTCTTTCTCTTTTTTCCTTGGTAAGTCTTGCCAAGGGTTTGTCAATTTTATTGATCTTTTCAAAGAACCAGCTCCTTGTTCTATTAATTTTTTCTATAGTTTTTCTGTTCTCTAATTCATTTATTTCTGCTCTGATTTTTATTATCTCCTTTCTTCGGCTGCTTTTTGGTTGTCTTTGTTCTTCTTTTTCTAGTTCCTTAAGGTGGAAAGTTAAGTGGTTCACTTGGGCTCTCTCTTGTTTGTTCATATATGCCTGAAGTGATATGAACTTCCTTCTTATCACTGCTTTTGCTGCATCCCATAGATTCTGATATGTCGTATTGTCATTTTCATTAGTCTGTATAAATCTTTTGATCTCTGCACTTATTTCTTCTTTGACCCATTCATTTTTTAAAAGTATGTTGTTTAGTTTCCACATTTTTGTGGGATTTTTTTCCTCTTTTTTGCAGTTGAATTCTAGTTTCAAGGCTTTATGATCAGAAAATATGCTTGGTACAACTTCAATTTTTCTGAATTTGCTGATGATGTTTTTGTGGCCCAACATATGGTCAATTCTTGAGAATGATCCATGTACACTGGAGAAAAATGTATACTCTGTCACTTTGGGATGAAATGTCCTGTAGATGTCTATCATATCCAGGTGCTCTAGTGTTTTGTTTAAGGCCACTATGTCTTTGTTGATTCTCTGTTTGGATGACCGATCTAGAGCCGTCAGCGGTGTATTGAGGTCTCCAAGTATGATTGTATTTTTGTCAGTTTTTGTTTTAAGGTCAATAAGTAGCTGTCTTATATATTTTGGTGCTCCTTGGTTTGGTGCATATATATTAAGAATTGTTATGTCTTCTTGATTCAGTGTCCCCTTAGCCATTATGAAATGGCCATTTTTATCTCTGAGTACTTTTCCTGTCTTGTAGTCAGCATTATCCGATATGAGTATTGCTACACCTGCTTTTTTTTGGATGTTATTTGCTTGGAGTATTGTTTTCCAGCCTTTCACTTTGAATTTGTTTTTATCCTTGTTATTTAGATGAGTTTCCTGTAGGCAGCATATAGTTGGATTTTCTTTTTTAATCCATTCTGCTACTCTGTGCCTTTTTATTGGTGAGTTTAATCCGTTTACATTTAGTGTAATTATTGATACTTGTGAGTTCCCTATTGCCATTTTTTAGATTGCTTTCTGTTAGTTTTGTGTCTTGTTTGATCCTTCTCTTTGTTTTTCTATCTTTTGTTTTTATTTGGTTGTATTCCATACATCTTTCCTCTGTTGCTATCTTTTTTATCTCATGTGCTTCTGTGGTGGTTTTTCAATGGTGGTTACCTTTGAGTAATGAAAAGGGTCCCTACCCTGTTCATTGTAGCAAACTATTTTGTGAGTACTTTTGCACTCCATCGTCCTTTGCTACTGTTAATCTCCATCTTCTCCCCCTCTTTCTTTTTGTTGTTGTCACAGTTTAAATTTGGTTTTATTGTGTTCTTCTTGGAGCTTTTACTTGTGGCTCTGTTTTTTTTTTTTGTTCTTTGTATCTGATTGGAGAACCCCCTTTAGTAATTCCTGGAGTGGGGGTTTTCTGATGATATATTTCCTTATCTTTTCTGTATCTGTGAATGTTTTTATTTCTCCTTCATATTTGAAGGATAGCTTTGATGGGTATAGTATTCGTGGCTGAAAGTTTTTCTCTTTCAGGACTTTAAATATTGGGGTCCACTCTCTTCTAGCTTGTAGAGTTTCTGCTGAGAAATCTGATGATAATCTAATGGGCCTTCCTTTATATGTTGTATTCTTCTTTTCCCTGGCTGCCTTGAGAATTTTTTCTTTGCTGTTGGTTTGTGTCAATTTCATTATGATATGCCTTGGAGTAGGTTTGTTGGGGTTAAGAAAACTCGGTGTTCTGTTTGCTTCTTGAATTTGAGGCTTTAGTTCTTTCCACAGGCTTGGGAAGTTCTCATCTATTATTTGTTTGAGTATGTTCTCCATTCCATTTTCTCTCTCTTCTCCCTCTGATATACCTATTATTCTTATGTTATTCTTTTTGATGGAGTCAGATAATTCTTGTAGGGCTATCTCATTTTTTTTAATTTTTGAGTCTCTTTCTTCTTCTCTCTGTTGTGCCTCAAGTTGCTTGTCTTCTATTTCACTAATCCTCTCTTCTATCTGACCTGTTCTATTAGCTAAGCTTGTTACTTCGTTTTTCAGCTCGTGGATTGAGTTTTTCATCTCTGTTTGATTTGTTTTTATAGTTTCAATTTCCTTGGACATATATTCTTTATGTTCATTGAGTTGTTTTCTGAGCTCCCTAAATTGCCTTTCTGTGTTTTCTTGTATATCTCGGAGGATTTTTAGGATTTCTATCTTGAATTCTCTGTCATTTAGCTCCAAGGTTTCCAATATATTAAATTTTTTCTCCATAGATTTTTCCTCATCTAGCTGTGTTACCTCTCTTTCTTTTGTATCCATGATATTCAATTTTCTCTTCTTTAATGGCATCTGAGGGTGGTTTTGTTGATAGTATTAATGAGATTTAATAAAGAATAAAAAGTTAAAAAAAATAAAAAGTCAAAAAGTTTTTTTTTTTAAAAAAATTAATAATGAAATAAAGAAAAATAAAGTAATAATTTTTAAAAAAAGTAAATTATTCCCCCCCCTCCTTTTTTCCTCTCCTCTCCCCTTTTTCTTGAGAAAATCTTGTGGTGAACTGTGAATTATAACAAACAATGCCTGTGATGGAGGTCCTGAATTGGGGAAAAGTAATAAAGGGGCCAAAAAAAAAAAAGAAAAAAAAAAGGAAAAAAAAAAAAAGGGGGGGGGCGGTATGGACCCACAAAAAGCAAATAAGGAAAAAATTTGGGTCAAGAATAAAATGATTTGCTTTTAGGTGTTGGTGTTGTCTAAGAGTTATGATGAGAGGAATAAGAGAACAGAAAAATGGGGGGACAAATTAAAAAAATACTATTGTATTTAGTGGAACAAGAACTAGATAAAATGGAGAGCCAGGGATGGGAGCACTGCTAGTGAGTTAAAAAGGTGAAGTAAAACCCCCCAAAATGCCACAAACATAAGTTTGAGTCCCAGATAAGATAATTTGTTTGTTATTGAGGTTTGAATGAGAGGAGATGTAAAGGAGAAAGGAAGAAACTAATATAGAGGGAGAAAAGAAAGAGAGAGAGAGAAAAAAAGAGGGAACCAGTAAAAGAAGAAAAAAGAAAGGAGAGAGAGAGAGTTAAGGGTTTTGGAGTGCAAACCTCATAGAGAGAAAGGAAGAGGAGAAAAAGATAATGGGAGATGTAACACTTATGGGTAGTGTAGTTCAAGGAGAGGAGAGAGTAAGACCGGCAGAGAGTTAATCGGCCAAATTGGAGGAGGAAAAAAAGTATCAAGAATGAAGATAAGAGAAACAAACGAACAAATATAATAAAATGGGATAGGTTATAAAGTCTGCAGATTATTCTTGATTTTGAGAGGTTATCTTCTTGTTTTTTCTTTTCTCTCCCTCTTCCTGGTCGGTGACTCTGTACCCCAGGTTCTGCCCCTTTGGCACGCTCAGGTAGAGGTTTGCAGTTGATAAGTCTCTATGGCAATGTCATGTATTGTGCTTTAGTCTCGTTGGGAGTCAAGACTCATTAGCTTTCATAGGCTCCGACAGTGAGAGAGTCCGTGTTCCTGGAGCCTTTCTCCTAGTCTTTCCTTCCTCAATTAGTAGCCTGATAATCCAGCTATGGGGTTGTTGCTGCCTCTGCCTGGATAGTAAGAGGTTCAAAGACCTGGCAACTCCCCACTCTATTTCCACTCAGCACAGGGCTCTGGGTAAGGCTCAGTCAGTCAGAGCTGCTAGCATAATCAGGCGGGCTTTCCGCCCACTCAAAGACCTCTGGCTCTGCCACTCTGTCCGGTAAGACAGGCGGGCACCCACTTCCGGGGTGCTTGGAGGAAACTCTCATTCACTATCTGCGCACGCAGACCAGGATATCCGGCCAGTAGTCTCACGCTCTGAGTGAAACCCCCAACTGCATGGAAATTTGCAGCGCTGGAATTCGCTCTCGCTCCGTCCCCGTGCGCGGCTTTTGCAAGGCACTGGGGCGGCCCGAGATTCCGCTTTTGCCCACACAAAGGCCCCTGACTCTGCCCCTCTGTGCGATAACACGGGCACGCCCTGCCGAGGCACTCGGAGGAATCTCTCACTACCTATCTGCGCGCGCACACCAGGATATGAGGCCGGCCGCGTTTCCCTGAGTGAAACCCTCACCAGCACGGAAAATTTCCACCGTTGGAATTAGTTCTCGCTCCCTCCCGTGCGCGGCTTTCCCAGGGCACTGGGGCTGCCCAGAGATTCTGCTTTCAGCCCACAGAAAGGCCTCTGACCCTGCCTCTCTGTGGGGCAACACGGACACCCACTTCTGGGGCTTAGGAAGAGATCTCTCGCCCACTAACTGCGCACCAACCAGGAGAACGGGTAAAATGGCTGCCCCGCTTGTCTTTCTTTGTTTGGGTTTGGCGCGAGTGTTAGCTTGTATTGCCCGGCTTGCCACAGGAACAGTTTTTCCTCCGCTAGGATCTTCGTGCCACAGCCTGGTTCGGCCTTTTGTGCGCGGCCTGGATGTATTCACCCCCTTTGCCCACCTCAGTTTCTATATTCACAGTTACCAGAGAAAGCCGCCCTGTTTAGGTTAGTGAGGAAGTTGGAGCATTTCTTACTCCCTATTTCCTTCAGGATTTGGTTATATATTTAGCCAATTTTTCACTCGACCATACCTTCGGGTGTATTGTGAAGCATCTGGAGGCTCCAAGTATAGGTTTTTCTGTTTCTGGTTGAAGATCTTGTTGAGTTTTGGGGGAGATTTATCAGTATCGCTTCCTACTCCGCCATTACTCTGACGTCCTCAGTAGTTACTTTTGTAAGTAGTCCTTTGTGCCCTGCACCATAGGGAGGCAGACTAGATGGCTGGTCCTGTGATTTTAGTAGCTTTGGTGACAAAGGTCCGTGACTTATCTATTCCTGTTTCACCTAATTGCTAACTGGGGCTTACTGCTCAACAAGCCTACCATAGCAGATTCTTGTATTTTCTTCACACTTTTGTTTTCTTTTTCGACCTCTCAAGTAGTCTTTGTTTTTTCTGTATTTTTTTTTTTAAATAGCCTAGTTGTTGTTGTTTATTTAAATAATTGAAGTCGTAGCCTGACCAGATGGTGGCGCAGAGGATAGAGCATCAATCTGGGATGCTGAGGACCCAGGTTTGAAATCCTGAGGTTTCCAGCTTGAGACTAAGGTCGCTGGCTTGAGCAAGGGGTCACTGGCTCAGCTGAAGTCCCCTAGTCAAGGCACATGAGAAAGCAATCAATGAAGAACTAAGGTGCCACACAGGTTGATGCTTCTTATCTCTCTCCCTTCCTGTCTGTCCCTGCCTGTCTCTCTCTCACTTAAGAAAAAAATAAAAATATTTGAAGACCTAATTCCTGATCTCTAAATTGAGCAATTATAGTACTTTAGATTTAATCTTTGGATCAGCTTTTCTTGGCTGCTTTGTTTTTGCTTGCATGTTTAGGACTATTTCTCTGTTCTCTTAAACTTGATTTTGGTATACCTGTTCAGTCCTGTCATAGAATCAAAGGATGTGAAATTTTAGTTGTAACTCAGTTATTCCAGAATTAGAATTATTCTTAAATTATGATATGTTGATCTGTAACGTCAAGCAGATAATTCACTGTGGGTAAATATGTTGGCTAAATATAAATTATAATTAATTTGATTTCAAATTTGGCACCTCGTGACTTTTGACAAGGTTTTTGTCTTTGATCTTAAAAAATTTTTGTGTTTGTTTGTTTGTTTGTAAGCAAACATGTATATTCTGAAAACTCAATTCTTCTTTTTCAATTAAACAGGTCTTAGCTACTACCTTTGATCCATATTTGGGTGGCAGGAACTTTGATGAAGCTTTAGTAGACTACTTCTGTGAAGAGTTCAAGACCAAATATAAGATTAATGTGAAAGAAAACTCTCGGGCTTTGTTGCGTTTGTATCAGGAATGTGAAAAACTGAAGAAGCTGATGAGTGCAAATGCGTCAGATCTTCCTCTGAACATTGAGTGTTTCATGAATGACCTTGATGTTTCCAGTAAAATGAACAGGTACTACAGATGTTTTCAGCTGAAAAAGTGTTTGCTTAATTTAAAATGTTTATATTCTGTTATTTCAGAAGATATGCTCAATTTTTAGATCTCAAAATAGTGAATTTTATTTCATTTTCCCACAGGGCTCAGTTTGAACAATTATGTGCTTCCCTGTTTGCCAGAGTGGAACCACCTTTAAAATCAGTAATGGAACAAGCTAGTAAGTGGGAGCATTGGACTCACCCATCCTGTAGCACGTTGTTACTCATTGGGATGGTATAAAGCAGCGATTTTCAACTGATGTGCCACAAGAATTGTTTTCTTTTTCTTCTTCTTTTCCGAGTGAGAGGAGGGGAGATAAGGGAGACAGACTCCCACATATGTACCGACCAGGATCCACCTGGCACCCCACATCTGAGCTGATGCTCTGCCCCTCTGGGGCCATGCTCGGAACGGAGCTATTTTTAGTGCCTAAGGCGGAGGCTTCACAGAGCCATCCTCAGCACCCAGAGTTGATGAGTTCGAACCAATCGAGCCATAGCTGTGGGAGAAGGAGAGAGAAAAGAGGGTGGGGGAGAAGTGGAGAAGCAGATGGTTGCTTTACCTGTGTGCCCTGACTGGGAATTGAACCCTGGACATCAACACACTAGTCTGATGATCTATCACTGAGCCAACTAGCCAGGGCCACCCAAGAACTTTTAAAACACACAATACTTGACTGTTTAGTCAAAGACGTTGACCTCTTTTCACTTTGTCAAATAAAAGAAATTACAACAGTCAACACAACAATAGTTTTCTAGTGCGAATGAATCAAAATTAAACCTAATTTTTTGGTTAGATCAACAAAAAAAAATTTTTTTTTGGTATGGCATAGAATTTTAGTAGTTTATTTGTGCCATAAGATGAAAAAGGTTGAAAATCGCTGGTGTAGGAAACAGTAAAAGCTATAAAACTTCATGTTTTTTTTAAGATTTTTATTTTTCATTTTAGATGAAATTATAACTCATTCTTTTTTGAATTGCTTATTAATTTATTGTGATGACATGGTTTGCAAAACCATACAGGTTTCAAGAGTACAGCTCAATATAACACCATCTGCACAGGGCAGCATCCACCCTCCGCTCCAAATGACATCTCTTTCTGTCCTCATCCACCCCCCCTTCCCTCTGGCTGTTGCCACTCTGGTGACTGTGTCTGTATGTTATGTTTATATGTTTTCTTGGCTAATCCTTTCACCTCCTTTTTTCCATTCCCTTTACTTCCATCCCCTCTGACAGCTGTCTGTCTGTTCCATGTGTCCATGCCAGTTTCTGTTTTGTTCCTCAGTTTACCGAGTTCATTAGATTCCACATATCAGCGAGATCACTGGTATTTGTTGTTCTCTGACTGGCTTATTTCTTAGCCTAATAACCTTCAGGTCCATCCGTACTGTTGCAAAATGTAATATCTCCTTTTTTATGGCTGTGCAGTATTCCATTGTATAAACATACCACAGCTATTTTGTCAAATCATTTATTGATGGGCATGTAACTCATTTTCATTTATAAAAGTAGGGTGCTAGAAGTCTGGGTTTTTGAGAACTCCTCCTGCTTCATTTCTTACTTTATATCATAAAACTAATGTTAGTAAAATTTGAAGTGTTTAGAAGATTCTAAGATGAAAGTAGTAGAAGTGGGGAGATGATTGCTTTTTGTTAAGTTTTTGGTAATCAATTAAAATCCACTTTCTGTGGAGAAAGTTATAATTGAAAACTGTTCCCAGGGAAATAACTATATTTTGTCCTTAAAAAAAAAATTACCTGCTGTGGCAGTTTGTGAGATGGTAGTTAGAACACTGAAGGACTCTGCAGAGTCCGTTTAACGCCCAGGAGGTGCTTGTCTTTATTGTCATCATTCTGTCATCGGGACCAAGTGTAGTGCCTGACTCACAGATAATTAGTATTAGATTTTGCCTTTTATTTGCCTATCTTCTTACCTTTTTCTTGTTTTGAGCCAATGAAAAAACCCACGTTTTAAAAAAGTACTTCCCAAGGTCTACTTTTCACATTGTTATAAACACAGTGTTTTGGTCGTTCGACCCCCGCCGGGGTCGCGACCCACAGGTTGAGAACCGCTGTTATAAAGATTATCTTATTTTTCTCAATTAAAAACATTTTTCTTTTCAGACTTGCAACGTGAAGACATAAGTAGTATAGAAATTGTGGGGGGAGCAACGCGAATTCCTGCAGTGAAGGAACAAATCACTAAGTTCTTCTTTAAAGAGATAAGCACCACACTCAACGCTGACGAAGCCGTTGCACGAGGATGTGCGTTACAGGTGGGAGTATCAGACATTCTTTGTAAAATATATATTTTGCCAGAAATACAGTGATAGGCCTAAGTGGAGTTTTAAATATTATCATTTCTAACCACTTGTCAATAGGCTAAAAGTAAATTGAAAACATTCCTGAAAAGTAAGTCTTATAGTTATATTTTTAAACGATCATAAGACAATATGTCTATAACTGGACTGAAAGATTATTTTATGAATCCATGTAAACAAACAAAATTTTTTTTGATATTTCAAAATATCAAAAAAGAATACTCTGACACACTTAAATTTTAACCAGTTACCATTAAACAGTAGTTTTTAAAATGTCACAATTTTATTAGAAGGCTTTATTAGCATTTTAATCAAGTGTTGCCTAGGTTATGTTTCGTGTGTGTTGGTGTAACTGTGGTGTACATCTTACTTGCAGTGTGCGATTCTCTCACCAGCGTTTAAAGTGCGTGAGTTCTCCATAACGGACATTGTTCCCTATTCAATCACATTAAGATGGAAGAGCTCTTTTGAAGATGGAACTGGGTAAATTACTTCTTAAAGCCTTGGGTAGAGGTTGTTATAAATAACCAATTGAACCTACTTTCATAAGTTAATGAAATTCACACTTCTTAAAATTTTCAAACACATTTAAATAAAATTAAATGTTAGTAAAAAGAATATATAAGCTATAAAGCATGATGGCATATTTCAAAGTGTTTTTTAAAAAGTAAAACATTTTTATTTTCTTTTTTTTTTTTTCATTTTTCTGAAGCTGGAAACAGGGAGAGACAGTCAGACAGACTCCCGCATGCGCCCGACCAGGATCCACCCGGCACACCCACCATGGGGCGATGCTCTGCCCATCCTGGGCGTCGCCATGCCGCGACCAGAGCCACTCTAGCGCCTGAGGCAGAGGCCACAGAGCCATCCCCAGCGCCCGGGCCATCTTTGCTCCAATGGAGCCTTGGCTGCGGGAGGGGGAGAGAGAGACAGAGAGGAAAGCGCAGCGGAGGGGTGGAGAAGCAAATGGGCGCTTCTCCTGTGTGCCCTGGCCGGGAATCGAACCTGGGTCCTCCGCACGCTAGGCCGACGCTCTACCGCTGAGCCAACCGGCCAGGGCCACATTTTTATTTTCTAATGAAAAAAATCACAGTATAGAAATATAAAAACTTAAAAACCTGCATTCGTCACACCTCTTCTCCTTAGCCCATTTTGCAGAGGTAACCATAGTTAACAGCTAAGTCTAATGCTTTTTAAAATATACTTTTTATTTATTTATTTAATTTTATTTATTCATTTTAGAGAGAGGAGACACAGAGAGAGAGAGAAGGGGGGGAGGAGTAGAAAGCATCAACTCCTATATGTGCCTTGACTAGGCAAGCCTGGAGTTTTGAACCGGCAACCTCAGCATTCCAGGTTGATGCTTTTTCCACCGCGCCACCACAGGTCAGGCTAAATATACTTTTTAAATACTCAAGAATAAAAGCATGCATTTTTTTATTAAGTAGGAGAGATGAGAAGCATCAGCTTATAATTGCGGCCTGTTAGTTGTTCATTGATTGCTGCTCGTATGTGCCTTGGACAGGGGCGGGGGCGCTCCAGCTGAGCCAGTGACCCCTTGCTCAAGCCAGTGACCATGATGATCATGTTGATGATCCTACGCCCAATGCACTCAAGCTAGTGAGCCTGCACTTAAGCCGGATGAGCCCGCGCTCAAGCAAGTGGACCTTGGGATTTTGAAGACTCTGTCCACTGTACTACCACTGGTCTGGCAAAAAGCATGTACTTTTTAATGCATGCACTGATTATCTGTATATCTCCCATGTAACTTGCTTTTAAAATATGTTGTATATTACCTTTCCATGCCAACAGAAAATAACTGTTTTTTCTACAGTTATATGTGCCATTATTAACTTAACCAATACACTTTAAAGTTATATTCTTCCTGTTTTGAGCAATGCTTTTAAGGATGTCCTTGTAACATTTCTTTGGTATAACTATAAGATAACTGTGTAGGAATAAAATTGAGCCAGAATATGACATTATTTTAACTGATACTGCCAAGTTATTCACTAAAAAGATTTATCTATTTATATTCTTAATAATTGTGTATTAGATCACTCATTTTCTCCTATACTTTTAAATTTAATTTTCTAATATTAAAATATAGTACTTTGGCCCTGGCCGGCTAGTGCAGCTGTAGAGCGTCAGCTTGGCATGTGGAAGTCCCAGGTTTGATTTCCAGCCAGTGTACACAGGAAAAGCACCCATTTGCTTCTCTACCTTTCCCCCTCTACTTTCTCTCTGTCTCTCTCTCTTCCCCTCCCAAGGCTCCATTGGAGCAAAGTTGGCCCGGGCACTGAGGATGGCTCTGTGGCCTCCGCCTCAGGCTCTAGAATGGCTCTGGTTACAACAAGCAACGCCCCAGATGGGCAGAGCATTGTCCACTGGTGGGCATGCCGAGTGGATCCCGGTCGGGCGCATGCAGAAGTCTGTCTGACTGCCTCCCCACTTCGCACTTCAGGGGGGGGAAATACATATATATTACTTTCTCATTAAATTTCTATTTCTAACTATTGTGAGTCACAATTTCATACTTTTATTGACATTTATGTTTTCTTTTCAATGAACTACTCAGGATTTAAATAATTTGTTTAAATCCTACAATATAATTTGTTTCAAATATTATAATTGACTATTTTCCAGAATTATAGCTTATACAATAAAGTTGTACTTAGCTTTTGAAGTTGCTTTTAAATTTTTGTCTATGTACTATACTATACATCTACACTCCCAAGAAATAGAAATATTTGCACAGATTTCAAAACTATAGATTATCAATCTGATTTGAATGTTTTACATAGCATTTAAATGGCATTTGTTTTATGTCAATTTTGAGGCAAGAAATATTATTCTTTAAAGCTAATTTCAGTTAAAGGTAGAAGTGATCCAGAAAAAAATTTATAACATGGGGAGTTAAATTTAAAAGTAAGTATATCGAAGTGACTACAGTAGGAAAGTAGAAGGTAATTGTGGTAGGTTCTTGAATACTAGGATAGAGACAAGGCCCATGAATATGCAACTTTCAACCTTGCAGTATTAATAGGATGGTGCTATACATTAAAGAATGAGTTTCTGGGACACTGTTAACAATTGTTATAAACCTGTTACACTATTTAAAGAATACATATTGCTTTCTTGGTTTCAAAATTTCCTTGGTCCTGGCCAGTTGGCTCAGCAGTAGAGCGTCGGCCCGGCATGTGGAAGTTCTGGGTTTGATTCCTGGTCAGGACACAGGAGAAATGACCATGTACTTCTCCACCCCTCCCCCTCTCCCTTCTCTCTCAGTACCTCTCTCTTCCCCTCCTGCAACTATGACTCTGTTAGAGCAAGTTGGCCCTGGGTGCTGAGGATAGCTCCATGGCCTTGCCTCAGGTGCTAAAACAGCTTGGTTGCCAAACAGCAGAGCAATGGACCCAAATGGGCAGAGCATTGCCCCATAGGCGGCTTGCCAGGTGGACCCAGTTGGGGTGCATAGGGGAGTCTGTCTCTCTGCCTCCCCACTTCTCACTTAAGTAAAATAAAAATATATAGAAATAAAATTTCCTGTACTGGAGAGAAGAAAATACTACAAGTGCTGCTATTATATCAACTGAAAAAAATTGAGATATGGATCACAAAGTATCAATGTAAATTTATAAAGTTGACAGTTCTACTTTGGTTATATTAGAAAATTTCCTTATTAGGAATACACATTGAAGTATACCGCTCACAAAAATTAGGGGGTATTTAAAATTAATATGAAACCATAAAATATCCCCTAATTTTTTTAGCAGTGTATTTAAAGGGAAAGAGCCATAAATGTATATAACACTTTCAGTTGTTTCAGAAATAAAATACAGATAATGTGTGTATACTCAAATGCTGAAACAAATAAAGTAAAATGTTAACAGTAGCAAATCTAGGTAAAATATATACAGTATTCAGTTGTTACTTCTCCTTTATTTTTTCACCCTGTAAGTTTGAATTTATTTGCAAATAAAAGCTCCATTTTAAAGAATCTAGAATAAAACAGGTTACATATGACAAGTATTTTGGAAGTTAATGAATAGGATTTGGTCCTCAGATGTGAGCAAAAAATTCCTATGTGAGCAAAATCTTATGCCTTAAGATATACCTATTCTTAGGTAATTTTTCTCTTTTGAGTAGAATTGTTTATTACTAAGACAGACATTCTAAAAACTTTCAGCCATAAACCTGTCAAAATGCAGGTTTGGCTTTAGCTGTGGGGGCGCAGTGGATAAAGCGTTGACCTGGAACGCTTAGGTCACCAGTTCAAAACCCTGGGCTTGCCCTGGCCGGTTGGCTCAGCGGTAGAGCGTCGGCCTAGTGTGCGGAGGACCCGGGTTCGATTCCCGGCCAGGGCACACAGGAGAAGCGCCCATTTGCTTCTCCACCCCTCCGCCGCGCCTTCCTCTCTGTCTCTCTCTTCCCCTCCAGCAGCCAAGGCTCCATTGGAGCAAAGATGGCCCAGGCGCTGGGGATGGCTCTGTGGCCTCTACCTCAGGCGCTAGAGTGGCTCTGGTCGCAACATGGCGACGCCCAGGATGGGCAGAGCATCGCCCCATGGTGGGCGTGCTGGGTGGATCCCGGTCGGGCGCATGCGGGAGTCTGTCTGACTGTCTCTCCCTGTTTCCAGCTTCAGAAAAATGCAAAAAAAAACCTGGGCTTGCTTGGTCAAGGCACATGTGGGAGTTGATGCTTCTTGCTCCTCCCTCTTTTCTCTCTTTCTCTCTAAAAATGAATAAGTAAAATCTAAAAAAAAATTTTTTTTAAATAAAATGCAAGTTTATAGTGCAGCCAGTTCTTTTTTTCTGTTTATTGGTACATAGAGAGGTTTTTATAATTTTTGCTTATGAATTTAAAATGAGATGGATTCTGTAATTATTTTTATAGATAACCTTCTGTTTGTTTTGAACTGAGCATTTTCCCACTCCATTTTAGGGAATGTGAAGTATTCTCTAAGAACCATCCTGCCCCATTCTCAAAAGTCATTACTTTCCACAAGAAGGAACCATTTGAACTAGAAGCATTTTATACTAATTTACATGAAGTGCCTTATCCTGATCCAAGAATTGGTAAGAAAACTCAAGAAAGAAATTTTCACGTTGTTTGGGGGTGACGGTGTTATTGAATATATTGAGGGGGACAATTGAATCCATGTTAATACAATAAATTAAATAATTTAATAAAAATAATTGAAAAGAAAAAACTTTTACAATTTTTTTACTTTTATAGATAATATGTTAATATTTGAATCAAAGAAACTGGATTTTAAAAGATGGATATTCATACTTTTTTTTTTTTTTTTTAGTGAGAGGAGGAGAGGCAGAGAGATACTCCCATGTATGTTCTGAGCAGAATTCACCAGGCAAGCCCACCAGGGGGTGATGCTCTGCCCAGCTGGAGCTGTTGCTCCTTTGTTCAGCAACTGAGCCATTTTTTAAGCTCCTGAAGTGGAGGCCATGGAGCCGTCCTCAGTGCCCAAGGCCAACTCACTCGAGCCAATCCAGCCATGGCTGTGGGAAGGAAAGAGAAAGAGAGAAGGGGAAGGGGAGGGGTTCGAGAAGCAGATGGTCGCTTTTCTTGTGTACCTTGACTGGGAATCAAACTCGGGACATCCACATACCAGGCCAACACTCTACCACTGAGCCAACCAGCCAGGGCCCGTACCTTTTTTTAAACATGTACTTTTTAGTACTCAGAGTTTATTTCTAGAATAACAGCAGGTTTGAGTATTTTTAATTCATTTTGACATCTGTATTTAAAATGTTCTATAATAGGTGTGAAAGGTTTGAATAAGGATTTTTTTTTAATGGAAAAAACTGTAATCAGTAAATTCAGATTGTGCTGCCTGACTATGTATTCTGATTTTAAACTTAAGCTCCAGTGACGAGTGAGTATGATTAGATTAATAGGAAAGTGAGAATGGGAGACTGTATTATCCCTATTGAGCTTTTTATTTTCATTTATTTATTTTTGCCTAATAAGCTTTTTAGAAGGTACAAAACAATCATGATGTATCATTTAAAAGAGAAGGAATAATTTTTAGGAGTTAAAATCCTCTATGAACTGCTTTCATTGACAGACTAGAGAGGGGACAGTATAAATATTTCACATACATTAATTAAATTGGTAGGTGTAAATTATTGACAGTGGTATTAGTTTGCTAGGGATTTTGAAACAAAGTGCCCCAGACTGGGGAGGCTTAAACCACAGACATTTTTCTCAGTTCCGGGGCTGGAGGTCGGCAGTCAAGGAGCTGGCATTTCTTCAGTCCCTCTCCTTGGCCGTGGGTGGCCATCTTTGTTTTCACATGACCTTCTTTCTGTGTGTGTCTGTCTCCAAAGAAACACACCAGTCACTGGGGTAGAGCCCAGCCTGACAGCCTCATGTTAACTTGTTTGACCTCTGTAAAGACATGAGGTATAGGACAATAGGACTTTAATATGTGAACTGGGGTCGGAGGACACAATTTAACCTGCAGCAGAGGTGAACCGGATGGCTTATAAGTTAGTTCTTTTGTACTATGAATATCATTATACAATTGAGATTATTTTAAAAATTAGATTTCTTAATGTGAAAAATTAATATCTCTGTAAGTGGATAATGGCAATTTTCCTATAAGAACAATACAGAAAAATTTTTAATTGCTTTATTTATGAATTGCCAAGATGATTATGATTTGCAAAGCTAATAATAGTAAAAAGGGGTAATTTTATATTTGTTTTTTAAACTCAGAAATTGAATTTTGTTATTTGGTTTTTAGAGCAGCAATATTATAGAACACACTTAAAAGTTATATTGCCTTAAGTCAGATTGTCCTTGGTTAATATTGTACCAGTTCTTACTTTTCATAGCATTGATGATTTGGGGCAGGTAGCTTAACCTTTCTGAGTCTTACAACCAAGTTTACTAAGGTATGAAAACAGTGACTTGGGGAAAATACCTATCCCACAGTAATTAATCTAGATATGGTAATAATTTTACAACTATTTGCCAGCTTTGGAAAGATGATGGTCAGATTATTGAATTTCATGAATTTACTGACTTAGTCTGAGGCCCCTGTACTGATCAAAACTCTTTTTTTCTTGAAGGGAGCTTCGCTATTCAGAATGTTTTTCCACAGTCTGATGGTGACAGTTCCAAAGTGAAGGTTAAAGTTCGCATTAACGTCCATGGGATCTTCAGTGTGGCCAGCGCGTCAGTGATTGAGAAGCAAAATATAGAAGGGGACCACAGCGATGCTCCTATGGAGACAGAGACTCTGTATAAGGGTGAAAGCAAAGATGATGTGGTATGTTGCAAGTCTGTTTCAAGTTTCTCTAATAAATATACAGTATTGTATTCATAACTGGTACTTCAATAGTCAGAAACATTCATCTCAGATTTTACTCTGAAGTTCTGTTGTAGGAATCAGTATAAACTCTTTAAATTAAAGCATCAAAGAATAATTCTATTTGCAGTGCTATACTTTTTCATATAGTAACACATCTCATGGCTTGTGCACCTTCTATAGCGTTATATGAAACGTGTGCATTGAAAATACACAGTGAAGAATTTTTCAGAGCTTTTCAGCAGTTAGGCAGAATGATGTGCTGTTCATTCAGTAACTCTAAATACGGTTATTTCTTTAGGAAAGAGTTTGTGACTCTAATACTGTACTTACTCCTGGTATACAATAGATGAAGGAATCTTAGGAGAACATGATTCTATTCCATTACACAAATTTTTCATCTCTTTGTATATACTGTTTGTTATATTTTTAATGGCATTTGTGAGATTTTTTCCCCCTGTTATAACTGGCAATCCCTAGATTTTTTATGTATTTGTACATATTTAGAACAGATTTTTTGTGTGAGAAGGGTACTAGACTTACCACGGGGCTCACTTTGTAAGTTATATAAATATCTAATCACTAAGTTTACACTGTAACTAATATCATATTGTATGTCATCTGCAAAAAAAAATGGATTTTTTTATAAACTTCAAGATAATTTCTTCCTTAGAAAGTTTGTCTTTTGTCTGTTTTTATTGATAATTTACTATAAAGTCTTTCAGACTTGATCATATTTCTACCACTACTCTTTAAAGTACTTCATTTAGGGACTGCGGTGTTTCTTTCATTCTTCCAATTTATTATGTTGCTATTACATCCTTACTCACTTGAATTGAGAACGAAATATCCTAATGTGTTAGAAGATAAGTCAGTTTTTCATAAAGTAACATAAGAACGATAGGTGAAAAGTTCTTTCTTGTAGTTCACAATTTATGGAAGACATAAATTTAATCCATTAACATTAATATTTACTAAAATTAAGAGAACTGTCTTAGGGAGGAGTTCTTGATATCCATTTTACTTCACTTTTTTTCTTAAATGTCTCTGTGGAGACTTTCGTTTTCTCTGTGGAATGTTTGTGAATCTTGGGCACTATAAGCAAGACTAGTATGGCACCCATTTTCTACCTCCCTAGCCTTTCTAATTTGCTGCTGCAAATTAGAGAGAGAGAGAGAAAGAGAGAGAGAAGGGAAGGAGGAGCAGGAAGCCTGAACTCCCATATGTGCCTTGACCGGGCAAGCCCAGGGTTTCCAACTGGTGACCTCAGCGTTTCAGGTTGACACATTATCCACTGTGCCACCACAGGTCAAGCTTGATTGCTTTCTCATATGTGCTTTGACCAGGGGGTCCAGCTGAGCCAGTGATCCCTTGGGGGCTTCAAACCTGGGTTTTCAGCGTTGGAGGTCAATGCTCTTATCTACTGTGCCACCGCCTGGTCAGGCTCTAATATACTGTTTATTAAAAATATATACTAGAAATACTATAAATTACATTTTATTTTTCAGGATAAAATGCAGGTTGACCAAGAAGAAGGTCATCAAAAATGTCATGCTGAACACACCCCAGAAGAGGAAATTGATCATACAGGAACTAAAACAAAGGTTTCTTTTACTATTTCTATTCTTTTTTTTTCTACTATTTCTATGGTTTTGTCTTTTGAGATTGATAGTTCAAGTTGATATGTTTACTTTATAATGCATGCTTTAATGCACTTGATGTTTTCAATCTTACTACTATGGAAATGTATAGAAAGCACAGAACCAGAATGAATACATTTCAAAGATTTATATTATAGAGTGTTTTAAAGAATGAACTCTGATAATACTATAAGTAAAACTAACTTTTTGGTAGGAAAAATGTGTTTATTTCGTGACTTCTCATTAAAAATCATACAATTTCAGAGAATATAGAAAATGGAATAAACTAAATGAAGACAATTTAAATTAGCAATAACCCTCCATCTCAAAGTTAACTACTATAAGCCCTGGCCAGTTGGATCAGTGGTAGAGCGTCGGCCTGGCGTGCAGAAGTCCCGGGTTCGATTCCCGGCCAGGGCACACAGGAGAAGCGCCCATCTGCTTCTCCATCCCTCCCCCTCTCCTTCCCCTCTGTCTCTCTCTTCCCCTCCCGCAGTGAGGCTCCATTGGAGCAAAGATGGCCCAGGCGCTGGGGATGGCTCCTTGGCCTCTGCCCCAGGCGCTAGA
Source organism: Saccopteryx bilineata (assembly GCF_036850765.1). Lineage (NCBI taxonomy): Eukaryota > Metazoa > Chordata > Mammalia > Chiroptera > Emballonuridae > Saccopteryx > Saccopteryx bilineata. Next base: position 199,064,967 of record NC_089490.1, on the reverse strand, counting down.
GTGGCTCTGGTCGCAACAGAGTGATGCCCCCGAGGGGCAGAGTATCGCCCCCTGGTGGGCAGAGCGTCGCCCCCCCCCTGGTGGGCATGCCGGGTGGATCCCGGTCGGGCGCATGCGGGAGTCTGTCTGACTGTCTCTCCCCATTTCCAGCTTTAGAAAAATACAAAAAAAAAAAAAAAAAAAGTTAACTACTATATACATTTGGCTGCATATTTTAAAATATTTTTATTTGTGCAAAAACAAATATATATATATATTATTTATTTATTTATTTATTTTACAGAGACAGAGAGTGAGTCAGAGAGAGGAATAGACAGGGACAGACAGGAACGGAGAGAGATGAGAAGCATCAATCGTTAGTTTTTCATTGAACGTCACAACATCTGAGTTGTTCATTGATTGCTTTCTCATACGTGCCTTGACCGCGGGCCTTCAGCAAACCTAGTAACCCCTTGCTGGAGCCAGCGACCTTGGGTTCAAGCTGGTGAGCTTTTGCTCAAACCGGATGAGCCCGCGCTCAAGCTGGCAACCTCGGGGTCTCGAACCTAGGTCATCTGTATCCTAGTCCGACACTCTATCCACTGAGCCACTGCCTGGTCAGGCAAAAAACAAATATTTTTGAGAATGAAAATTTAAAGGATTAATGACTGTTGAGCATCATTGTTTTACTAAGACATCATTGCCTTCTCATGCTAAGTGAGATAAGTCAGAAAAATTCAGGAACCATATGATTTCACTCCTGGGGTATAAAACTGAAAGCAACAAATAAACAATCAAGGCAAACAAGCAAAGAACTCATAGACAGTAGTGTGGTGGTTACCAGACCGGGGTGGGGGGGTTGGGGAGGTAGAGGGTAGAGAAGGGTAAAGGGAGTCAAATAGATGGTGACAGAAGGTGTGACTTTGGGTGGCGGGCACACAAGGCAGTATACAGATGAAATATAGAAATGTACACTTGAAACCTATATAATCTTATTAACCAATGTCATGCCAATAAATTTAATTTTAAAAATGACCTAATTTCCGATAAAAGAAGGGGAGACCCTATTCCAATCACCCAGATAAATGTAGCTACAGCTCTTAAGTATTATCTTCAACAGATTTTACTAACCTGAACAGATTTTTTTTTAAAATGTTTATTGTGTTGATTTTAGAGAGGGAGGAAGGGAGAGAGGGAGAGAAAGACTGGAACATCTATCTACTCCTGTATGTGTCCTGACAGGGGATCGAACTAGCAACCTCTGTACTTTGGGGCAGTGCTCCCACCAACTGAGCTATCCAGCCAGATCCTAACCTGAACAAAATTTAATCTGTTGGTTAGCTATACAGTTGTTATTTTTTCCCCAGAGGTTATAAAGATTCAATTTTAAGTGGTAGTCTAAGTAATTTAAAACCTGAAACCTATTTATCTGTATTTTTATTTTACCCAATATTTCTTGTTTTTAACAGCTTTATTAAGATACAGTTTCCGTACAATAATTCACCCATTTAAGTGTACAATTTGTTGGTTTTTAAATATACTCAGATTTTTGCGACAATTGTAACAATCAATTTTCTTATTTTTTTTTATTTTTATTTTATTTTTTTACAGAGACAGTCAGAGTGAGGGATAGACAGGGACAGACAGACAGGAACAGAGAGATGAGAAGCATCAATCATTAGTTTTTCGTTGTGCATTGCGACACCTTAGTTGTTCACTGATTGCTTTCTCATATGTGCCTTGACCATGGGCCTTCAGCAGACCAAGTAACCCCTTGCTTGAGCCAGCGACCTTGGGTCCAAGCTGGTGAATTTTTGCTCAAACCAGATGAGCCCACACTCAAGCTGGCAACCTCAGGATCTCGAACCTGGGTCTTCCGCATCCCAGTCTGACGCTCCCCACTGCGCCACCGCCTGGTCAGGCTGTAACAATCAATTTTATGACATTTTCCCACCTCAGAAAGAAGCCCTGTACCCATTAGCAGTAACTGCATCTTTTTCTCCAGCCCTCTCCCTGTCAGTGCTAGGCAACCACTGATCTTTCTTTCTCTATAGATTTGCCTATTCTGGACATTTTGTAAAAATACAGTCATACAATAAGTGATCCTTTGTGAATGGTTTTTTCCACTGCTGATATATGTCCTCAAAATTCATAGGTTGTAGGATGTATCAGTCCTTAATTCCTTGTTAGAGCTGAAGAATACTGCATTGTGTGGGTGCATACCCCATTTTATCTAGTCATTGGCTAGTGGACATTTAGATTGTTGCCACATTTGACTATTCTGAATAATGCTATTCTGAACAGTCATGTACAAGTTTGAGTGTATGTTTTCATTTTTCTTGGACATGTATCTATGACTGAAATTGCTGGTTTCCATCATATCTTTGTGTTTAATATTTTGAGTAACTGCCTGTTTTCCAAAATGGTTGCAGTATTTTACAGTCTTGCCAGCAGTGAATGAGGTTTGCAGTTTCCTTATTTCCTCACCAACTCTTGTCATCTTCCTTTGTTTATATTATAGCCATCCTAGTGGGTGAGAAGTACATATAATAGTATCTCATTATGGCTTAAATTTGCATTTCCAGCCCAATATTTTATGTAGAAAGACATAGTATATAGAGTATAAAATGCTGTCAGCATTACAGTGGTATTTTTAAATAAGGTATAGTAGATGATAAGTTTTATTTGGTTTTACTTTTTTGTCTTATCTGAAATTACTCCTAAATCTATTTATTTTATTTTTTTTTAATTTTTAATTTTTTTAATTTTTTTATTTACAGAGACAGAGAGAGGGATAGATAGGGACAGACAGGAACAAAGAGAGATGAGAAGCATCAGTCATTAGTTTTTCGTTGCGACACCTTAGTTGTTCATTGATTGCTTTCTTATATGTGCCTTGACCATGAGGCTACAGCAGACTGAGTAACCCCTTGCTCGAGCCAGCTACCTTGGGTTTAAGCTGGTGAGCTCTGCTCAAACCAGATGAGCCTGCACTCAAGCTGGCGACCTCAGATCTCGAACCTGGGTCCTCCGCATCCCAGTCCAACGCTCTATCAACTGTGCCACCACCTGGTCAGGCCTAAATCTATTTTTAAAGTGTTTTAGAAACTAATATTATTCTCTTGCATTTCTTTTACAGTCAGCTTCCTTGGACAAACAAGACCGATTAAATCAGCCCATTAAAAAAGGAAAAGTTAAGAATATTGATCTACCTGTCCAGAGTAGCCTATGTAGACAATTGGGTCAAGATCTTCTCAATAGCTACATTGAAAATGAGGTTTGTAAATCTGAGTTGATGTTGAAATAGATGGTCGTGTGTTCTGAGATTTTTATAAGTCAATGATTATTCCCCAAATGGGGAAACTAGTTTATAACTCTTAAGGAATTATTAAATTGATCATTGAACTACTTTATTTTGGACAAAATATTGAGCTATATTAATGTCTTTTACAATGTACTTTTTATCTTAGTTATATGAAGAACATGATTATCTCCACTATACAGGAAAGCTATTCCAACATTAATGATTCGTACCCCTTTTACTCCATCTGTAACAGTAACACTGAACAGACATCATGTAGGGAAGTATTAGAAACTTCCCTCTTCTATTATGTTGTCCTAAAAGATTAAGGCTCTATTCATAATGCTTCTGACTTCCATTTAATTTTTTAAATCTGTTGTCATTCTTGAAATTTCCTTTACATGTCTAAATGTTTAATTTTAGTCTCTTGAAGAAAAGAGTTTTGTTTCTTTACCAGTAGTTCTATAAGAAGTAACTTTTTATTTTTAAAATTTACATTTAAGTAGTGGTTCCTAGTTTAATTCCTATTCGGTAATTATTGAAGGCTGCATGTTATGGGAAGCAAGCATTCCTGCATGCCCTGAATAATTCAGAATTTGTAATTATGGCAAATTTGGGTTATAAAATTAAGTTTTTTAGTGTCTTGCTATTTTCACAAATGTTAGTTACACTGCAGTCTTGTTTTTAAAATGCTATGTTTTTAAGTGAAAATTTTGTTCCTTACGTATTACACTCCTCAGGTAATTTTTTTGCTTTTTATTATAACAATAATAATTTTTCTAAAATCTTTGGTGTTTTATTTCAACCTCAAAACAACCCTGTGACATGTAAGTGCTGCTGGAGATCTGAGTTTTACAGATAAGGAAACAGGAACTGGTAGACTGAACCACACAACAGCAAACAGAAACTTTCTGTTTGAATCCAAGTTGTCTTTCTCCAAAGCTCAAAATGACAACCACTATATTATATTACCTTCCAGAACTAACATTTTTCAGTACCAGTTATGTTTCATGCACTGGACGATATATTTTCAATGGACTGGGTCAATTTTATTAATCCTATGAGCTAGAAAGAAATGTGCAATTTTAGGATAAGAAAACTGAGGCTGAGAGTTTAGGTGACTTTTCTGAAATCTCAAAGCTAATAAATGGGGAACATAGGATTTGAACCTGAGTATTTACAAAAGCATAGTCTGATAGTCTGGGTGCTTTGTTTTGTTTTAATCTCTAATCCACTTTCTGTCTCTGTGAATTGGCCTATTGTAAGATGAATAGAATCATACAACATTTGTCCTTTTGTGTCTGACTGACTACACTTTGTAACATGTATCAGAACTTTTATAGTAGAATAATATCCATTGTGAATATACACATTTTATTCATCCTTTAATTTGTTAATAGACAGCTGAGTTATTTCCACCTTTTGGCTATTATGAATAATGCTGCAATGAATATTGACATACAAATATCTCTTTGAGTTCCTGCTTTCAGTTCCTTTCGGTATATACCTAGTGGAATTCCTGGGTCATACTGTAATTCTTTGTGTAGCTTTTTGAGGACCCCTAAACTGTTTTATGTCATAGCAGCAGCACTTGACATTCCCAACAGCACAGCACAAGCATTTCAAATTCTCCACATCCTCACCAACACTTTTTTATTAGTTATCCTAGTAAGTCTGAAGTGACAATTTATTGTAGTTTTGATTTGCATCCCTAATTCCTTAATACTCTTAGTGGCAACTAATCTGAAACTCTTTGAATAGGGGAAAATGATAATGCAAGATAAGTTGGAAAAAGAAAGAAACGATGCTAAGAATGCTGTTGAAGAATATGTATATGACTTTAGAGACAAGCTGGGCACTGTATATGAAAAATTCATCACTCAAGAAGTGAGTCTAAATTTTAGAATTTTTTATTAGAACTACTTTAGTATTTGCTTCAGACTTCTAATATAAATTATGTAAATAAATGTACTAAATGTATTGTCAATTTTCTTTAGCACATTTAGAAATGGTTCTCAGTTATTTTCTAATTTTCAGAAGTATGGTGAAGGACAAATTTATGAGTAAAATTTCATAAAAATATAAAATTTAATTTTTTATACTTTTTATTTTAACATTTGGAAAATTTTATCTCATTCTTTTTGCTCCTCCCACAAAATTTTATTTTTTTATTCTTTTATATATTTTTTTATTAATTTGTGATTCTAGGGTCACCCCAAATGCATCCCCCCTCCCTCTTATTCCCCTCAACATCTTCCTTGCCCCCCTCCCTACAGCGCCCTCCCCCCTTCCCTTCAGGTTTATCTCATCCTATCATCCCCTTTCCCTCTGTCCTCTTTAATTTTTTATGCTTGAAAACATTGTATCCTTGACTTTTATTTCTAAGAAGAGCATTTTTAATCATTGTCTCTTAAATGTGTATCTAGGACTTGAATAAATTGTCTTCAGTACTGGAAGACACAGAAAATTGGCTTTATGAAGAAGGAGAGGACCAACCTAAACAAATTTATGTGGATAAACTTCAAGAACTAAAGGTAAAATTTTTTAAAGTCTATGTTACTATTAAATAGACCATTAAGTTTTCCTAAAAATTTGTAAAATAGCACAGTGTATTTTTTATAACTATGTAAGAAAGTTTTAAGACAGATAATGTGTAAGAAGAAATGTTTCTTATTTTAAAAGCATTTTGAGGTCCTGGCCGGTTGGCTCAGCGGTAGAGCATCGGCCTGGCGTGCGGGGGACCCGGGTTCAATTCCCGACCAGGGCACATAGGAGAAGCACCCATTTGCTTCTCCACCCCCAACCCCCTCCTTCCTCTCTGTCTCTCTCTTCCCCTCCCGCAGCCAAGGCTCCATTGGAGCAAAGATGGCCCGGGCGCTGGGGATGGCTCCTTGGCCTCTGCCCCAGGCGCTAGAGTGGCTCTGGTTGCGGCAGAGCAACGCCCCGGAGGGGCAGAGCATCACCCCCTGGTGGGCAGAGCGTTGCCCCTGGTGGGCGTGCCGGGTGGATCCCGGTCGGGCACATGCGGGAGTCTGTCTGACTGTCTCTCCCCGTTTCCAGCTTCAGAAAATACCAAAAAAATAAAAAATTTTTTAAAAAAATAAATAAATAAAAGCATTTTGAGAGGTGAGTAATGCTACATGTAATTAAAATCAAATAATGTATAATCATATTTGTCTTCTCATGATACTCAGATATATTTAGAAGATGACCAGAGTGTTACTATTACTTTAACAAGCCATGTATTTCTGAGATATGTCACTAAGAAGTGATTTGTCAATCTGAGCCCTGCATATCAGAGGCGTCATGCTCTCAGCCTCTCTTCCCCCTACACTACTCTGAGTTTGAGGGTAATACACTGCTAACCCTTTTGTATTTTCACATTGCAACTGATGGGGACAACTGACTGGCGAAAACTTCAAAAATAGCACCCCTTCTCTTTTTTTTTTTTTTTTTTAATAAATTTTTATTTTAATGGGGTGACATCAATAAATCAGGGTACATACATTCAAAGAAAACATTTCCAGGTTATCTTGTCATTTAGTTCTGTTGCACCCCTTCTCTTAAATGTTCTTTTTTTAAAGACATGGTCACCAGGTTCCCTTTTAGGTAGCCTCTCCCTACCCTGAAAAAAAAAGTTTGATTAGAAGTTCAGCCTGGGCCTCACAGGTGGTGGTGCAGTCGATAAGAGTGTTAACCTTGGATACTGAGGTCCCAGGTTTGAAATCCCAAGGTCACCAGGTTGGGCACTGGTTTACCAGCTTTAGTGCTGGTAACTGGCGTGTCAGATCATCAACCTGAGCTCAAAGGTTGCTGGCTTGAGGAACAAGGTCCCTGGCTTGAGTCCAAAGGTTGCTAATTTGAAGCCAAAGGTTACTGTCTTGAGCAAGGGATCAATGGCTTGGCTTGAGCCCACGCCCCCAGATGAGAAGGAATCAGTGTACTTTATTATTTATTTATTCAGTGAGAAGAAGGGAGGCAGAGATGGACTCTCACATGTGTTCGGACTGAGATCCACCAGGCAAGCTCACTAGGGGGCGATGCTCTGGCCATCTTGGGCATTGCAGCCAAGCTCAGCAACCAAGCTCTTAGGGTCTGAGGCAGAGACCATGTCGCCATCCTCAGTACCCGAGGCCAACTTGCTCCAGTTGAGCCATGGCTGCAGGAGAGGGAGAGAAAGAGAAGTGAGAGGGGGAGGGGTGCAGAAGCAGATGGGTGCTTCTCCTGTGTGCCCTGACCAGGAATCAAACCCAGGACTTCCACCTCCGGGCTGATACTCTACCACTGAGCCAGATGGCCAGGTTCTCACTTTAAAGTGAAGCAACAACAAGTTGATGCTTCTCATTTCTCTCCCTTCCTGTCTATTCCCCTCCCTACCGCCCCCCCCCCCAAAAAAAAGTTCAGCCTGGCAGAATGACAGGGAATTTTATTCTTTCTTAGTGTGTGGGTCATGGCAGCGCTTTACTGTGCGTAGGAATTACCTGGGGCCCCTACTGAAATGCAGGTAAAGGGTCAGTATAGTGAGGCGGGCTCATGGTTCTGCAGTTTCGACAAGCTTTTGAGAGAGTCTGATGTTGCTGGCCCCTGAACTAGTCTTTGAATAGCAAGGGAATACATGGATGTTGTGATGGCATTAATAGGATTTCTAGAAAAGTCTACCTGAATCATTACCAGCTAGAAGCAGCTGTCATTGGGACTTGGACATGAGCTGCAAAGTATAGAATGGGGACAACAATTCCAGTGCCATGCGGACTTTCCCTGTGTGGACTTTTCCTGGACTCCTGCTCCCTGTGACAGCTCCTAACAGACTGAACTGTGGTTGGGTTGCATTTCTCAGGGATTTGGCATGGTATGGGGCCAACTTGGACTTGGTGAACATGTTAAGGACACTACTCTTTTATGGATTCTTGCTGTATTGGCCAAGAGTTTGCTTAAAGGCTTTTAATCACTGTAAAAAAAAATAGAAGACTGGATAAAGAAGATGGGGCACATATACACCATGGTATACTATTCAGCTAGAAGAAATGATGACATCGGATCACTTACAGCAGAATGGTGGAATCTTGATAACATTATGCGGAGTGAAATAAGCAAATCAGAAAAAAACAAGAACTGCAGGATTCCATACATTGGTGGGACATAAAAGCGAGACTAAGAGACATGGACAGGAGTGTGGTGGTTACGGGGGGTGGGGGGAGGGAAGGAGGGAGGGAGGAAGGGGAGGGGGAGGGGTACAAAAAAAAACTGGATAGAGGGTGACGGAGGACGATCTCTCTTTTGGTGATGGGTATGCAGCAGAACTGAATGACAAGATAACCTGGAAATGTTTTCTTTGAATATATGTACCCTGATTTATTGATGTCACCCCATTAAAATAAAAATTTATTTATAAAAAATAATAAATAAAAATAAATAAATAAAAATAGGATTTCTAGAATATGGGCTGGGATGGGAGGAGGTACAAAGAAATTAATTAAAAGCAAAAAAAGTTAGTATCTTAAAACAATTATTTTCATGCCAATAAATTACTTGCAAAGGGAATACAGAGGGTCCTCAGGTTATAAGTCTCAACATACGACATTTTGAGTTTACGATGCTCACTTGCATAAAAACTTTAAAAAATTGGGACGTGAGTGTTTTGGCTTACACAGTGGGCGTCATACTTACAAACTACATGGCCAAACTAGTTAGGTTGTGCACGGAGGAAGAATACGCAGTAATGCAGCGTGCGGCGTATGTGTGAGGGAGTTGGCATCTCCCAGTGCGCTTATCTATGCCATTTTGAACTCTTAAAAGCCCAAGTGTTCCCTTTGTGTTAGGGTAGGGTGTGTTTCAACTTACATGAACATTCGGGTTATGTTACTGTTGTAGGAACTGAACTGTGCCCTAACCTAAGGACCCCCTGTAATTAGAAAGTAACCAGAAAACCTAAGCTTATGATAGAAATACTAGGCTTTATCCTATTTTATCCTCTTGGTGGTTTTACTCATGATCTCCCTAAGAGAATACATATATTTTGGGCCACAGGAAGAGCCAGGCAACTAAAACCAATAGAAATAACTGGAAAAGCCCAGAAGCACCCAATATGGATATTTTGCCCAACTGTATAAGTAACCATAAAAGTGAATGTTGCAGAAGTTTTTATAGGCTTTACTATTGTTTTGAGATGGCTTTTAGAAATTAAAAATGCAGTATTCACTTTGGGAAACATTTACAATAAAAATTATGATGTAAATAGCTAAAATGTAATACGGTATTCTGGAAGAGGGAAAGATGAGGTCTGAGTGAAGTCCAGGTGGGTTCTAGTGATGCAGCAGCGCTGGTCTCTGAGTCTGACCACTGTCCACGCTGGTATCGATGTCAGCGCTAGAGACAAGCAGTGTGAGCTACTGGGCTCTAGCATTCCCTTTGGAACTTTTTTGGAAAATCGAAAATAAGCTGATTTTATTTAATTGTGTAAAACATTTGAAAGAAAAGTTATTCTTCTAGTGGATCCTCCTCCTCAAAGTTATAGATGCTATTTTAACATTTAAAAACTCCCCATCCCAGGGCCCAAAGGTTTATTTTTTTAAAGCACTACATTTATAATACAGACATATTAGTCTAATGAGTAAACATAATATATATATATATATATATATATATATATATAATATTTAAGGTCTTCTGTTAAAAAGTTTGTTAGTAACTTTTTCTTTTAAAAAAATGTCTTATGTTGACAGAAATATGGCCAGCCTATTCAAATGAGATACATGGAACATGAAGAGAGACCCAAAGCTTTAAACGACTTGGGAAAAAAGATCCAACTTGTCATGAAAGTAATAGAAGCATACAGAAACAAGGTATTGCATGCATAAAGCCGACTGATGATGATGGCATGGGTGGTACATGCTGAGCACAGGGCAGACCTGCACGTCCTCAGCTACGAGCTATCACAGCTGTGGCTGCCACAGTGCACCAAACTTGACACTTAGTTTTTTATTGCAGAATTGTCAGGTAAACAATACTAATTTATTTAAAATGCAGTGCAGATATGTGGCTTTAGTTTTTTTAAATCCCTAAAATATTAATCCAGTAATCAAATCCATTATTAATCAGTATTGATACAATGAGAGAGGTTTTCTTGAACCTTTTTTTATAACAGGCCTCTCTGAGACAGGACTCTGCCAGCCTTTATTTCATACTCTGGCCTCTCTCTGATTTCTCTTCCAATCCCCTGTACTCTTTGTTCTTTTATATATATACGTACCCAAATCTACATCACTACTCTGGACCTTTCCACTGACTTTAAGGTTCAAAAATTTATTTATACAAATGATATCTCTATTTGGATATAACAGTAAGATTTAACAAAATTAAGCTTACCATATATTCCCTTTAAACCAGAGGTTAACCAACTTTTTGTTTTTTAGCCAACTTTTTCTTTAAATGAACAAATATTTTGGGCTTTGTGGGCTTTTTCTCTACATCTTTCAGCTCTGCATTGCAGTACAAAAGAAACCATACATGATACAGAAATGCCTGGGCGTGGCTGCATCCCAGAGTGACTTATTAATAAATAGGTTTCGGGTTGGATTTGGCCTGCAGGTTTGCTGACTTCTGCTTTAAATAAATAGTCACTGTAATTCTTCCTGTTTTTATCATTGTCATTGCATTGAACTTAAATTGCAATTTATACTGTATCAGAAAGATTCAGGCAGATTATCATAATAGTTTACATTGACCAAGCACTTGGTGAATTTGAAGCATTTTTTTATGGAATATTTCACTTGATTCTAACAAGAAAACTAAAGTGCTTAGGCAGCTTGTCAAAGATTGCACAGGTAGTAAATGGTAGGATCAGGATTAAACCTAAGCAGTCTGAAGTTAACATACAAACTCTTAACTCTAGAGTGCTTTTCACTATATGTAATGTGAAAAGAGGTTACTGATTACAGAAAAAAAAGACCTGTGAGATTTATAAAATAAGATTGCAATCCACGTGACCTAGAGAACCCAGGTGCTGACTATGAATGTGCCCGCCTCTGCCAGCATTCACACTGTCCGTGGGTACAAACAAAAGTGAGGATACCGGAAAAGCGCGGCGGAACAAGCAGACCAGTGAGAATACCAGGACCGCTGCACACGTGGTAGTGGAGCCTCCCGAACAGTGACTATGGCCCAGTGTCCCCAGGCTCTCCCAGTCTTCCCGAGTGTGCGCGTTTAGGATAATCCGAAGCAAGGGAGACTTTGCTTATGTTCAGGATTCTGAGTTTTGATTTTGTGCCAGGCTCCCTTCAGGGTGCTAAAACTATACCCTGAAGCAGCACCTTGGACTTTATGCTTGAGTAGGGACTGGATGCTTTACAGTAAGTTCCTGTAAGGGAGACAAGGGTGAGAAAGGGCTTTGGGAAAAGGAAGGGACTCTCAGAGGTAGAGATTTATCAGAGGGCAGACTTTATAAGATGACATACATGTGAGGAGAGAACTGCAGGAGGTGAGGGCCCAAGATGTATGATAACTGTAAGAAGAAAGTTCTAGAAAAAGGGAATAGCAGTTGTACAACCTCAAGGGGAAAACATGTTGGATGACAGTAGGAAGGCCAGTGTGGCTTAAAACTGTTGGGGTGGGGTTAGCAGTTGACAGATCATGACAGAGGGGCTAGTGCAGGGGTCGGGAACCTTTTTGGCTGAGAGCCATGGACACCACGTGTTTTAAAATGTAATTCCATGAGAGCCATATAACGACCTGTGTACCTTACACATTATCCAATAAAAATTTGGTGTTGTCCCGGAGGACAGCTGTGATTGGCTCCAGCCACCCGCAACCATGAACATGAGCGGTAGGAAATGAATGGATTGTAATACATGAGAATGTTTTACATTTTTAACATTTTTTTATTAACATTTGTCTGTGAGCCAGATGCAGCCATCAAAAGAGCCACATCTGGCTCGCGAGCCATAGGTCCCCGACCCCTGGGCTAGTGGCTCATTAGTGAAGTTTGGCCTTTCCTCTGAGAGTAGGGATCCATTGCAACTTTTCAGCATAAAAGAAATATGATTTAACTTACTTTTTAAAGAACTTGGAAACAGACTAGTGAAGGCATTATTAGGAAAATAAAATACAGGCAAGCAATGATGGGAGACTTGAATCCAAATAATGGAGGGGGAAGAAGTGGTTGGATTTTTGCTGCATATATTTTGAAGGCAGAACTAATAAAATTTGCTGATAGATTTTATATAAATATAACAGAGGAGTCCAAAATGACTCAAAGGATTTTGGTGTAGAAGGATGAAGTTTCCATTTACTTAGATGGAGAACTGGAAAGAGTAGGTCGGGAGGTCATCAGGCATTTGGAATGTAGGTGGTCTGCCTGGGTGCTGAGGGTGCCAGTTCAAAGGCTCAGGCCTGCCCGGTCATGGCACGTATGAGAGGCACTACTACGAGTTGATGCTTCTGGACCCCCACCCCCTTTCTCCTCTCTTTGAAATCAGTAAATAAAATCTTTAAAAAAAATAGTCTGACCAGTGGAGGCACAGCACATAGAGCATTGTTGACCTGGGATGCTGAGGTCCCAGGTTCAAAACACCAAGGTCACTGACCTGAGCCCAAAGTTTGCTGGCGTGAGCAAGGGGTCACTGTCTCAGCTGGAGCCCCCAGGTCAAGGCACGTACATATGAGAAGCAATCAGTAAACAACTAAAGTGCTGCAAGTACGAGTTGATGCTTCTCATCTCATCTCATCTCCCTTCCTGTCTGTCTTTGTCTCTTTTTTAAAAAAGAAAAAAAAAGCCATGGCCTGGTAGTTCGGTTGGTTAGAGCATCGTCCCAGCACACAGAGGTGGCCGGTTTGATCCCCAGTCAGGGCACATACAGGGACAGATCTGTGTTCCTGTCTCTTTCTTTCCCTTCCTCTCTAAAATCAATAAAAAATTTAAAAAATAAAGTAGGTAGTCAATTCAAACTTTATAAATAGAAATTCAAGTTGGAAGTTGGATATAGAGTTGGAATTTCAGGGAAGTTTTAAGGCTAGAGATTTTTTTAAAGCATGTGGGTGGAGCATGAATGGAGAGGAACTTAAATGATGCATGAAGTTGGAAGTCAGAAAAGGAGGTCCGAGAAACTGAGTCAGTGATGATGGATACATAATTTGTAATCATACAAGCAGAAAAATGAGTCAAGTATCTGATAAAGCTTTATGGTTTTAAAAAACGGCATCACGGTCCTCTCAGTTCTCTGGCTTTGAGTGTTCTTACATTCTCTTTCCGTGTATTTTCCACGTCCACTCTACCATTCATCAGGAAATCCCCTTTCTGTATGTTGCACTGCCACTTTTTTCTGGTTCTGTGGTAAACAGTATAAACTACAGCTTCTGAGATGGTCTTCTAGGTATGCCAGCTGTAGTTCTCTTTTTCAGACAGAATTTTTTATTATGTTATTCCCCCTTACCAACAACTTACTATATTTTGTTGTATATTCAGAATTTTTTGTTTAGATTGTAGTATGCCTGCTTCCTTTATTTCTCTTTAATCACTAACAAATTCAATTTCATACAGCTTCTTTTTAGCTAAATACCTTTCCTTGAATATTCACCACTAGTCATTCTTTTCCAAATCTTAACCCTTCAGAAAGCCTTTCCCTTTAAGAAGCCATACTCTCCAATTCTATGTAATGTGTATGTGGCTTCTTCACATGGTTATGTACAAGGTATATACAATAAGAGTATGAATCTTTTAACTAGAAATTAATAAAATTTACTTGCTAAAAAAAAATCTGTTCTAATAAGTTACGGTTTTCTTTTAATAGGATGAAAGATATGATCATTTGGATCCTGCTGAAATGGAAAAAGTTGAAAAATACATCAGCGAAGCCATGAGTTGGCTGAACAGTAAGATGAATGCACAGAATAAATTGAGTCTCACTCAAGATCCTATGGTGAAAGTTTCAGAAATAGTTGCAAAATCAAAGGTAAGAAACTATAAAATTCTCTTTTTAAGGGGTTCAAGCACTTAAATTTTTTAATGGGAACTATAATTTTTTTTTTTTTCCTGAAGTTGGAAACGATGAGGCAGTCAGACAGAGTCCTGCATGTGCCTGACCGGGATCCACCCGGCACGCCCACCAGGGGGCAATGCTCTGCCTATCTGGAGTGTTGCTCTGTTGCAACCAGAGCCATTCTAGTGCCTGAGGCAGAGGCCACAGAGCCATCCTCAGGCCCGGGCCATCTTTGCTCCAGTGGAGCCTTGGCTGCGGAAGGGGAAGAGAGAGACAGAGAGGAAGGAGAGGGGGAGAGGTGGAGAAGCAGATGGGCGCTTCTCCTGTGTGTCCTGGCCGGGAATCAAACCCGGGACTCCCGCACGCCAGGCCAACGCTCTACCACTGAGCCAACCAGCCAGGCTGGAACTATAATTTTTAATTTTGGAAAAAGAAAGATTCTAGGTTGTACATCTCTGTTCCTTGATTTCATTAGTCAAATACACAAGGATTTGGGGGGGGGGTGTTATTTTAAGTGTAATACAGAATGAAATAAAGCAGTTTGACAATTATTGACAATGAAGTATGTCAGACTTTCTGGGCTGGATAAGACTTACCTCTTAAGTCTCTATTGTAAAACTTGGCAATATAGCCGTCTCTGACATAATTCAAAAAGTGTTTAATTCTATGGTAAAATCTTATTTATAAGGTAAAGTTTCCAGTCTAAAAACATTTCTAATGAAAATGTCAAGCCTGACCAGGTGGTGGCACAGTGGATAGAGCATCGGCCTGGGACACTGAGGACCCAGGTTTGAAACCCAGAGGTCACTGTCTTGAGCGCAGGCTCACCAGCTTGAGCAAGAGGTCACTGGCTCAGCTAGAGGCCCCCACCTGTCAAGACACGTATGGGAAGAAATCAGTGAACAACTAAAGTGCCACAACTACAAGATGATAAGTTGATACTTCTCATCTCTCTCTCTCTGTAAAAAACAAATAAATAAATAAAAAGGGAAAAGGGAAATAAGAGGTACAAGCTTCCAGTGATAAAGAAGTCACGGGATATAATGTACAGCATAGGGAAAATAATCAATGATATCACAATAACTATATGGTGATGATAATTAGTAGGCTTACTGTGGTAATCACATCATAAGGTGTATAAATGTAGAATGAATACGTTGTACAACTGAAACTAACATAATATTGTATGTAAATTATAATACAAATAATTTTTAGAATATGTTTAAAAAAATTTATTGCTGCTGAAGTAAACTGTATTTTACATTATGAGGAACCAATTTTGGGGAAGATTAGATACAAAAAGCATTGTTAAAGATTTACTAGTTTCCTGTCACCCCTAACAAGCACTAGCCCAGAAGCCAAATCCTTCATTGAAGCACTTTAGTTGTTTACTGATAAACAGCTGGTTATCTCACTGAGCTAAGTATGGTATTAAATGAAAATTTAGAAAGTTATGTGGAATTAACAGTAATATGTTAACTTAATCAATATTCTTCATGTGTTTAGGAACTGGATAATTTCTGTAACCCCATCATTTATAAACCCAAACCGAAAGTCGAGGTTGCAGAAGAGAACGCGAAAGCTAACAGTGAACACAGTGGACAGATGGATGGACAGAGTGGGCCTGAGCTGAAAGCAGAGACACCGAAAGACAGCGCACAGCATGCTAAATCTTCCGGAGAGATGGAGGTCGACTAAGTCTTCATTCTCCCTTCGTGTAATTCAAACAGTGCAAGCAGCCACGGGTCCATTCTTCTTTACATCTGGTACACACAACACGTGTCCAGTTTTTCTTAACCACTTTTTGTCATTTGTTTTTGGAGCAGTTTTGAAAAGTATTTTATATTGAGTACATGTCTGTTCATTTCCATTGCTGCTTATGTGAAGCTTTAGCTGAATATAGATTTATAAATCAGTTTAAGCTTTCCTAATATATTTTATGTCAAACATGCAAGATTGTCATGTAGTTGGCAACAATCTACCTTATTTAAAGCTTCTAGTTTGATAAACTTCAGCTCTTGATTCAGGAAAGGAGACCGTATTTGCACTATTGTTGCAGAACATAGATATAGCTGATCATTATTTTGAAAAACAAATATTGAAATTGATGTGGTTTAGAGTCACTGAGGCACTGACCTTTTTCTAGTTATTGTTCTGACTTAAATATTAAAACAAGTAAGAGGTCCTTGACAAATTAGTCCATCTCATCGGTATGCCCTGAGACCTCCAGAGCTTAGCTGTCATCTCATACATGAACCAAATCAAATGTTGGATGGCAAAACACATTTTTATGTTAAGGTGACACCAGCAGTTTTCTTCTTTTATCAGTAATGTGGATTGATGTTTTCTCAGAGTAAGTCAGTGTCATTTTCACTTGAAACTTCTGATCTACATGTCCTAAAGACCTGCTGCTATAGAAACTAGCCTAAAGAAAAGAATCATTTTTGATGAAAATACCTTCGTGTTAAGTGGGAAATGCTGTTGACCTTCTCAGATATGCATCTATGATATTGATAGCCTTGTTTCAATCTTAATAGTTTTAGTTTTATTAATTGATTCTGTTAAAATCCTAACCCAGGATAAGGGAAAACAGCACAATGTATTGCATTATGTACCTTTCTCACTGAAGTGCTTAATGTTAAGATATAAACACTATTAAATAAGCAGTAATACTTGAAAAGAAGCACTTATACCCTAAGTCTTAGGAAATAATGCTTGTACTAAACGGCATTACATATCAACAGGCAAATATAGAATGTATAGTGTGATATGATATGATGTGATTAAATTATAGTTCCAGCTGTTAAATTTACCTGTTCAGACCTTGGCTCCAGTTTTGGTGCTTCTTATATAAATTATATGGGACAAGGGACTGTGACTTAATCTGTGCTTCGTCACCAGACTTGTTCACATCGTTCAGTTCTGTCCACAAGCTTGAAACTAACTGGGAGCAGACTGAAATGACTTAAACCTGTAAGGCCATGGGGCATAGATAGTGCACGGGCTCTTGTGTTCAATGCCAGTCAACCACACTGACCCAGTTTTGAAATTTTGAAAGACTTTTCCCAAAGCTAAATCTTTATATTAAGAATTAATATGGACTTTTCTTTAGTAAACATTGAGAGTTTAATATCTTTAGGGATAGTCATTATTTCTCACAGCTAGTTCTCTAAGAGAGTTTCTGTTTCTACAATGTAGTCTGCACTGAAAGGGGTGTGTGAAGGAGGATGGTATTTTCCAGGGAGGTTATCCATCCTTTTTGAAGGAGAAGGCCCTTTTGTACATTGAAAATCATATATCCCCAATATGTTTTTACTGTCTTCCAAGTCTTTAAACTATCACTATTTTAATACTCTTAAAATGAAATCATTATATCCATTATTAGTAATATAAGTACATTATTTTAAGAAGCATGTATCAGTTTTCATTGGTATGTTGAATATATAGATTTGTTTCAGGAAGAACAGTTATTAAATGGATTTCATAATAGTATAAGTAAGGAGTTTATAGCTTTTCTTTAGTTAACAAGAAGACCTCTACCCACTTTTTAAGGAGCTATACCTCAATAACTTCTTGGGAATAAATTTGGAAACAACCTGTTCTTCATCTGGATTGTCTGGTATATCCTAACATTTTCCATTCCTTCTCTTAAATCATTTTATATAGTTCTGTGCTTTGGTCAGATGTATAACATTCCAATTCTTGCAGTTATATAACACTTATTCAATAAGTTAGATGCATCCAAAGATAAGATGTATACTTTTTACCTGTTTATTCAACTTACGTAGTATTTTCAAAAGCTCTTTAACCTTATACTGCAGTTATTTATTAACTATATTAATAAAAGAAAATGTTCTCCTTAATACAGTTTTGGGTAAGTGCTGTGGTTTAGTTTAATTTTAATCACTGAAATACATAATGCTAGATAAAAAAAATTAAAGATTTTTTTATAAATCAAAAGACACTATTTTAGAGGTTATTTTAAAATATACATAGCAAAATACACTTTTTCTAGAGTAAGCAAATAAGAACTAAGTATATAGAAGTTATCTAGGATGATTAATAAATATTAACACACTTTGGCCATATGGAAAAGTATAAATTACTTGGTTTGAAAACCAACTCCCAATAGCCCATTCTACTGTGGCCATAAAACAAAAACTGTTAAGTACTATGACAATAATATGACAAATTTTAATTCCTTAGCAGTAGACAGAATTCTTAAGTTTTAAAACACTAGAAACAGCACACCATAGAATTAGGGTATTGGAATAACTGATAATCTGTTTTTAAAGGGTAATTAGACTTTTATTAAGAAAAAAATAAAGATTTCTTAAGACTTTGGGGGGCCTGGTTTTAAGTATATGTTCATGATTATTTTCTTTTCTTTTTTTTTTTTTTTGGTATTTTTCTGAAGTTGGAAATGGGGAGGCAGTCAGACAGACTCCCGCAGGCACCCGACCGGGATCCACCCAGCATGCCCACCAGGGGGCGTCGCTCTGCCACAATCAGAGCCATTCTAGCGCCTGAGGCAGAGGCCACAGAGCCATCCTCAGCGCCCGGGCAAACTTTTGCTCCAATGGAGCCTTGGCTGTGGGAGGGGAAGAGAGAGACAGAAAGGAAGGAGAGGGGGAGGGGTGGAGAAGCAGATGGGCGCTTCTCCTGTGTGCCCTGGCCGGGAATCAAACCTGGGATTCCTGCAAGCCAGGCCGATGCTCTATCACTGAGCCAACCAGCCAGGGCCGTTCATGACTATTTTCTTGATAGAAGTCTTTATTGAAAGTGAATTTTGGGGCTCAATTATCAATATAATAAAATTGTAGTGTTAAAATATTTTATCCACATTAGCACATTTGTAAATTATTCATATTTAAAGACAATAGACATTTAAATACAGTAATCAAATTACCTGACTTCAGTTTGACCCAGATGGACATAACCATCCCTCCATTTTCATAAATTGGAATTATAATAATAAGCTTATAAGCATATTCATTAAGACTTTGTTTTAATACGGTAATTTGTATATGGTAGTCCACAACAATTAAAGCCTCCACATTAATCTTACATTTCAGATTTAGAAGTGATTTCTTAAATGGCTAGAAAAATAATGCTTTGTTTTTCTTACCTTTTAGAATTTTACAACAACAAAAACAATTCTAAAGTAAATGTTATTTTTATGGTTAAACTTTGGAAGTTTTGAGTTTTAAATGGATTTTGGTTTTGTGGTATTTGATTCTGTAAAACTTAATGAGAGGCATATCTAATTGTATTTCTTTATTTAAAATATAGCAATAATTAAATAGCCACTGATGACTTTTCAAATGACATAGGTAGAGACACTTATAAAGTTGTATCTAACATTATTCTCTTAACATTTTTTCTGCACTGATTTAGCAAACTAAATCTTAAAGCAGTGAATCAATTTTAGAAGAGAAAAACTTTTTGATCAAAAATGAAAATCAGGTTTAGTTACTTTCTTTTTTTGGCAAGGTCTAATTTAAAGTATCATTTAAAAATAATTCCCAGGAAGCATATAATCTTTTTCTTTTGACAAAAAGTAACAAAACTTTAATGCAGATCAAAGGCCAAGGCTTTTAACTAAAAAATGAATAGCTATTTTACTTTCCCATCTATAATTTAAAATACACTAACATGAATATTCTTCCATGTACTCATATGTTTCCTGTGAACACAGCTGTGGGTTTACAGTACAACCAGATGTCTTAAGTTTTCTTTTCTTATGAAATTCAAGGGTAATTGTTTCATACAATAAATGGGCACCTGTAATTTTTAGAATAACAAACTAAAACTGCTTAGAAGGAAAAACAAAACCCCTAAATGACCACAGCAGTGGTCAGTGTCTCTAGGTAATGGATCTTTCATTTTCCAGATCCCTAAGGATACATCTTGCATATTGTTAAAGTAAGTATTAAAAGAAAAAGCACGTGTGTTAAAATACATTACTAAATTACCCTGGAGCTTTCAAGCCAAAGAAATAATAATAATTGAATCATGAACATTTGATTCAGTCTCTCAAATAGGTCAACATCCACAACAACAGAAATTAATAGTATGCTGTTTGCTTCGGAATCTCTAATTTATTGTCATGTTCTAAGCCACAGGTTAATGATTAGGGAAATATACTGACACCTCAAAATGACCCATCCTCGTCTGACCTGTAGTGGCGCAGTGGATAAAGCGTCGACCTGGAAATGCTGAGGTCGCCGGTTCAAAACCCTGGGCTTGCCTGGTCAAGGCACATATAGGAGTTGATGCTTCCAGCTCCTCCCCCTTCTTTCTCTCTGTCTCTCTCTTTCTCTCTCTCTCTCTCCTCTCTAAAAATGAATAAATAAAATAAAAAATAAATAAAATTTTTAAAAAATGACCCATCCTCTAAAAACATGAGTAAAATTCAACATGTTTTAGATAATTTAATTACATGGTCTTTAGTTTTTTCTGTTTGTGTTTCATTTATCCTCTCATCCAGTTTAAGACCCTTAAATAATCATTATATTTTTCTCCAGTCTATTTTGCTTTTTTTGGTTGTTGTTTAGATCTTTTATTTCATGAATTTTTAAAAAAATTTAAATCAGCCTGACCAGGCAGTGGTGCAGTGGATAGTGTCGGACTGGGATACCAAGGACGCAGGTTCGAAACCTCGAGATCACCAGATCATAGACATGACCCCATGGTCACTGCCTTGAAACCCAAGGTCGCTTCGCTGGCTTGAGCAAAGGGTCACTGGCTCAGCTGTAACCCCCCCCCCCCCCGCCCCATCAAGGCACATATGAGAAAGCAACCAATGAACAGCTAAGGAGCTGCAACAAAGAACTAATGCTTCTCACCTCCCTTCCTGCCTGTCCCTATCTGTTCCTCTCTCTGTCGCTAAAAAATTTATTTTTTTTCTAATCATTTTTTACTTTTCCGGCCCTGGCCGGTTGGCTCAGCGGTAGAGTGTCAGCCTAGCGTGCAGAGGACTGGGGTTCAATTCCTGGCCAGGGCACACAGGAGAAGCGCCCATTTGCTTCTCCACCCCTCTGCCGCGCCTTCCTCTCTGTCTCTCTCTTCCCCTCCCGCAGCCAAGGCTCCATTGGAGCAAAAATGGCCCGGGCGCTGGGGATGGCTCTGTGGCCTCTGCCTCAGGCGCTAGAGTGGCTCTGGTCGCAACATGGCGACGCCCAGGATGGGCAGAGCATCGCCCCATGGTGGGTGTGCCGGGTGGATCCCGGTCGGGCGCATGCGGGAGTCTGTCTGACTGTCTCTCCCTGTTTCCAGCTTCAGAAAAATGCAAAAGAAAATGAAAAAAAAAAATTCTAAATGACAGCTTTGCTGGATAGTCTTGGCTGTAGGTCGTTGTTTTCATCACTGAGTATTTCTTGCCAGTCCCTTCTGGTCAGCATAGTTTCTGTTAAGAAATCAGCTGACAGCCTCATGGGAGCTCCCTTGTAGGTAACTACTTTTCTCTTGCTTTTAAGAGTCGCTCTTTGTATTTAACATTTTGCATTTTAAGTATGATGTGTCTAGTGTGGGCCTCTTTGGGTTCATCTTGTTTGGGATTCTTCTCTGCTTCCTGGACTTGTATGTCTATTTTCTTCACCAGGTTAGGGAACTTTTCTGTCATTCTTTTTTTTTTATTTATTCATTTTAGAAAGGAGAGAGAGAGGGAAAGAGAGAGGAGAGAGAGAGAGAAAGGAGGGAGAGCGGGAAGCATCAACTCCCATATGTGCCTTGACCAGGCAAGCCCAGGGTTTCGAACCGGCGACCTCAGCATTTCCAGGTTGACGCTTTATCCACTACGCCACCACAGGTCAGGCCTCTGTCATTCTTTTTTGAAATAGGTTTTCAATTTCTCGTTCAGACTTGTCTCCTTCTGGCACCCCCACGATGTGAATGCTGGTGTGCTTCAAGTCCCAGAGGCTCCTCACACTATCTTCAGTTGCTGTTGTTTTTGGATTTTTTTGGATTTTTAAAATCTTTTTGTTCTAATTGGGTGTTTTTGCTTCCTTCTATTCCAAATTGCTGATTTGATTCTTTACTTCATCTACTCTTGTTGACTCCCTATTTAAATTATTCTTCATTTTAATTAGGTGTAGCATTCATTTCTGACTGGTCATTTTTATGGTTTTCACGTCCTTTTTTATGCTGTTCAAGTTCTAAGTTCATCTACTCTTATCCTGAATTCATTGAGCATCCTTATAACCAGTGTCTTGAACTCTACATCTGTTCGCTTGTCTCCACTTTGTTTAGTTCTTTTTCTGGAATTTTATTCTTTCTTTTGGAACGTGTTTCTTTGCCTCATTTTGGCAGCCTCGCTGTGTTTGTTTCTGTGCAGTAGGTAGAGCTGCTGTGTCTACCTACTTGGCTTGGTAGAGCAGCCTAATGTAGTAGCTGTTCTGTAGAGTACACAGATACAGCATCCGAGCTGGGCACTCAGGTGCACTCCCTCGCCGTGTAGGCTGTGTACACCCTCATGCTGTAGTTGAGCCTTGATTGCTGTGGGCCCAATCACATCAACAGGAGGAGCTTACTCCTAGGCCCAGCAGCAGCAAGGACTGGCTTTGACCACCATAGGAGAGCAGCTGTGCAGTTGCCGCCCACAGATCAGGGCTTACTTCTGGTGCCTGCAGCGTCTCCCCCTGGAGTGGGCCACTGTGGAGGTAGCTGGGTGGTGCTCGACATGGTCTGAAGCTATCCACTGGGGTACACTGGCCCCGGGGCCTCTCAGGAGGTGCAGGCCAAAGTCAGCTGCCACTTGTGTCCTGCCCACGGCTTGAGCTACAGAGCTATCTGCAAATGGCTGCTACTTCTGCTGTGCTTGGCAATGACCAGGAGAAGCCACGCTGTGAACCACAGCTGGTTGCTGCTACTGCCAGGCCTGGAGTCACTCCACAAGAGGGAGAGGACATGGCCAGGCCAGAGCTACGGCTTGTTTGAGAGATTGTAGGAAAGTGAAGCATGAGCCCAGATTGGCCACTCTCAGAGCCAGCGTGGGTGCTCCTGCAGGTTTGGTGGGCGGGGTCTTGGGGATGACAGGATGGGGTGGACAGTGTGAGCCAGTTTAAGAGACTCAGATATGGCACCCGCCTGCTGGCTGTCCGAGGGCTCATCAAAGGAACAGTGGCCTCTGCCAGCACTTTGGTCTGGGAGAAAGCTGCCCCGGAGCTACCTGCTTGATGGCAGACAATTCAGTTCCTCCTTGTGTCCTTGGTGCCTGTAGAGCTACTACCGCAGTGCTAGAACTCCATGTGGTGCATCAGAGGGGCTCACTGGGACTCCACCAGCCCTCTCACCTCCCTCAGCCACAACCCTCACCGGTTTCTATAGCTAGAAATTATGGGTACTTTTCAGCATTCAAACCCTGGGCTCGGGGACCTGGTATGGGGCTGGTACTGTCACTCCTCCGGGGACCTCCACAGCTGTGATATCTCCGATTTTTATCTGCCACAGGTGGGCGTGGGACCAGCCTGTTCTGTGTCTCTACCCTTCTAGCTTTCCCAATGTGGCTTCTTTAAATGCCTAGTTGTAGGACTTGTGTTCAGCTAGATTTTAGGCAGTTCTGAATGATAGTCTGTAGTTTAGTTGCAGTTTTGATGTGGTCGTGGGAGGATGCTAGTACCACATTTACCTATGCTGCCATCTTGACCGGAAGGCTCTGTTTCATGCATTTTTAAAGAGTTCCACTGCTTTCATATCACTTTACTACCTAATTTGATTACCTCTGTCTGCTTTTAGTTTAATGCCTAATCTTACTAAGAATTTCTTTTTATCTTAAATTCATACTTGAAAAGCCATGTTATAAACTTCTATATATCATATAATATCTTTAGAATGTAACATTGGTTAGGTCAAGTAGATTTTTCACATCTGACTCAGACTACTTGTAAGCAGTTCTGGACCAGAGAGGTCAGTTTTGTGAGTCTTAAGCAACCAACACCCCTCATTTTTAATCCAAATATCAATGTGACAAAATAGTAAGGGTCAGAAATTTAAAATGGTTGTTAAAGATTAGACATCTTCAATTCTTTGCTGCTTTCTGATTACACACATTATGCATCTTCCTTGCTTTAGAACAGGGGTCCCCAAACTATGGCCCGTGGGCCGCATGCAGCCCCCTGAGGCCATTTATCCGGCCCCCTCCGCACTTCCGGAAGAGGCACCTCTTTTATTGGTGGTCAGTGAGAGGAGCACATTGACCATCTCATTAGCCAAAAGCAGGCCCATAGTTCCCATTGAAATACTGGTCAGTTTGTTGATTTAAATTTACTTGTTCTTTATTTTAAACATTGTATTTGTTCCCGTTTTGTTTTTTTACTTTAAAATAAGATATGTGCAGTGTGCATAGGGATTTGTTCATAGTTTTTTTTATAGTCCTTCCCTCCAACGGTCTGAGGGACAGAGAACTGGCCCCCTGTGTAAAAAGTTTGGGGACCCCTGTTTTAGAATGTCCTTAATTTTTTTGCTTCCAAGACCTTGAGTTAAAATAAATGATCTTAAAATCATATGTCCCCACCCAGAATGTAGATGTTAAAAATGTAATTAGAGGTGGAAATCTGGATAATGGAAGCTTTAATATGTGATTATTTTCCCCTTAGAGAAGCTCTTATGGCTTACTGTTTAGAAGGAAACTCCCATTAAAAGCTGTTACCTTATATTTGGGAGGATGAAGCCATCACTATTTAATACCACAGTTTATAGAAGCAACATTGAATGAAAGTACCCAATTGTTTAGTATAACAATATGGCATCCAAGTCACTTTTTTTCTTCAACCATTATTAAAATAATTCATATACATAGTGACTCTTATTCTAATCATTAATGTAAAATATCTCAGGCAGCTTATAATAATTTTTTAAAGAAAACTATTACATTTGATTTCTCAATTTCCCAGTTTGTTTTGAATACAAAGAGTTACCAGTGCAGTGTTGAAAACCATAATCAAGTGGGATGTGTCTATAAATATGATGAACTGAGTTTTGCATATAATAGTCCCTAGCTTTAATGAGCAGACATGAGAATGGTTTGTGATGTTATGTTGGTAACGTTCTAGGAATATATATATATATGGCATACAATTTTAGTTCACAAACATATCATAAAAATGCTTACATATTAGCAGTATCAAAGTTTTCTATGTATGTAAATTGGCAGCTTAAAACTAGTGAGCAAACATGGCAATTGATAATAAAAGTTCATTTTGGATGTCAGTGCACACTGTCAAGAAGTTATGTAATTATAATAAATATATATCTACTTACTCCTTTACCCATGAGTTTTGCACATTTGAGGTTTAATTTTCACAGATTGAATTTCATTGACTTGATGGTAGTTTGTGGACATGTCATCAGAGTCCTTTACAGGAATTTGCTTGGCATTGTAGTAAATTGGCAAAATTTTCAAACACTCAGATGTTAATGATTCTGAAAATTAAAATAACTCTTAACCAACACAAGAGTTAGGGGCACCTATCCCTGGCATACTTGAAAATCCACATATGGCCCTGGCCAGTTGTCTTAGGGGTAGAGCACTGGCCCAGTGTGTGGATCCCAGGTTCGATTCCCGGTCAGACCACACAGGAGAAACGCCCAGCTGCTTCTCCACCTCTCCCCCACTCCCCCTCCAGTAGCCATGGCTTTATTGGAGTGAGTTGGCCCCAGGCACTGAGGATGGCTCCATGGCCTCCGCCTCAGGCACTAAGAAGAGCTCAGTTGCTAAGCAACGGAGCAACCCCCCAGATGAGCAGAGCATCGCTCCCTAGTGGGCTTGCCAGGTGGACCCGGCTGCGGCTCATACGGAAGTCTATATCTTTGCTTCCCCTCCTCTCACTAAATTAAAAAAAATTTCACATACAACTTTTGACTCCCTCAAAACAAACCACAGTTGTCCCTCAGTATCCATGGGGACTTAGTTCCCGGACCACCTGTATATACCAAAGTACACCAATGCTCAAGTTCCTTATATAAAATAGCACAAAACAATGCATACCATTGGCTCTTCGCATCTGAGGATTCCCAACCGCAGGTGGAAAATACTGGTTTTGGTCCTCAGTTGATTGAGAATGCAAAAACCCAGGGACAGAGAGCCTACTGCATATTTACTGAAAAAATTCCATGTTTTTCCAGAGTCAATTGCAGTACAGTAGTTACTAATTTTGGAAGTGTCAAAAAATAACTTTATAGTGCAAGAGAGCTAGAAATAAATGAATTTGAAGACTAGAAATTTTCAGTAGGCAAAGAGGAGCTTCCTTCCCCAGAGAGTCTCATCATAGTTCCTCTGTTTGAGAATTGCTATTCCTGACAAAAAGGTGTCAAATAGCTTAGCATATTGGGATAATAAAAAAAAAATTGCTTCAGGACCCATGGTCTAAGCTAGAGCATTTAGTCTTTAACTTTCCAGGAATTGAACAGTTTGTGAGAACTTGAAGGATAATGGACCCTCAATCTAAAAAGTGTGGTGTCTCCATCCACTTGAAACTTTCCAATGAAATGCAATTAAATACTTCTGAAGTCTAGATGTGTGAACAATTGAAATTTATTTCTATTTATCTCATCCCGAGTTTGGGAAATTGTAGAGGATTTTGCGTGTTTTTGTTTAAAACTTCAGTCCCTAAGAATTAAATAGGAAAGAGGTGATAACCTTCCAGAGGTGGAAAAGGAATGTTTGTTGACTTTTAGGTTCCTCCCAATACTTTATCCTCAAAAATCCCCCCTTTCTAAAGGTCAAAAATGGTTCAAGATAGTTCACATAGCCTGCACGAAGTTGAATTGTTTGTGTTCAGCAACATTGCCTCACTTTTGCAACATTACATTTAGTCTCCTGTTCAACCTCACTGTTGATAAAGCATAAATCTAAAAGGATTTGGGTACTGGTTTTAGAGATATCAAGGATCAGATTAAATTAAAAGTTAATAAGAAAGAATGTATTAGAGAAATTGAACCCTATTGAAGGCAAAGAGAAGCAAAGAACAAATCATGCAAAAGAAATCCAAATATAAGTAATCATAAATAACCTGACCTGTGGTGGCTCAGTGATTAAAGTGTCGACCTGGAATGCTCAGGTTGCCGGTTCGAAACCCTGGGCTTGCCTAGTCAAGGCACATATGGAAGTCGATGCTTCCTGCTCCTCCCCCACTTCTCTCTCTCTCTCTCTCTCTCTCTCTCTCTTTCTCTCTCTCTCTTTCTCCTCGCTAAAATGAATAAATAAAATATTTTTAAAAATAAAGTCTATAAGTAATAGTAAATATTAAGTACCACAAATTGCAAGTATAAAAACTAATTGTAGTTTCTACAGAAACACTTCTTAATGATGTAATAGTCTAAAGTAAATTGTTGGGGAAAATATTCTAAGAAAATGCCAATCAAAGATAAATTGTGAAAGATAAAATTGACTTTAAGGTAAAAAAACAAATAAGGAAGTATTAAGATAAAAAAGGGGCTTTAATAATAATAATAGAGCAATTTCACCAAAACGATAGCAACTCTGAAACAACAGGCTTGGAATATATAAAGCTATTATAAAGAGAAGTTTAGGTATACAATAACAGTGATAATTGATAGTAGGCAATAAGTAGAAGAATACAACTTTAAAAGCTAGACCTAATAGGCTTACATAACTATCAGTCAACTGTTAGGTAAAACTTTTTAAAGTATGCATGGAATAGTTATAAAAACTGATATATCGTAAACCACAAAGCAAATCTCAATAAATACCAAAGACTCAGATTTTTAGACAACAGTGCAGTAAGATTAGATATCACCTATGAAAGTAACCCAAAAGAAATTTCTTATGCCCATATGCTTGAATTGACAAAATTAACTTTTCAGAAATGTCATCATATTAAATATTAAAAAAATCAAGTCATATCAATGACTACAAATCAAATGGTAATATAAGTTTACTTTAAATAGCAACTGTACACTCTTAAATCTCAATACCTTTTAGTCAGTTTTTCTCGTAATTCACAAAAATGCACGTAAGTGCTCAAAAATCTTTAAATAAAAGCTGAATATAAGATGGTAATGTGCAACTGAAGCACTGTTTTAGAAATTTATGTGCTTTAATAAATATACTTAAAAGATTAAAGATTTAATGACCTAATCATTTCAATAGAAAGACAACAGCAAAATAAACCTAAAAATTGGGAGAAGAAAAAGAGCAGAAATTAATAGCAAATGGAATAAAGGATCAACAGAATCAAAACCCATATCTCAAAATATTTTTCAAAAACAGATGCACTCTGCCTGACCTGTGGTGGTGCAGCGGATAAAGCATCGACCTGGAAATGCTGAGGTCAACAGTTCGAAACCCTGGGCTTGCCTGGTCAAGGCACATATGGGAGTTGATGCTTCCAGCCCCTCCCCCCCTTCTGTCTCTCCTCTCTCTCTCTCTCTCTCTCTCTCTCTCTCTTTCTCTCTGTCTCTCCTTCTCCTCTCTAAAATGAATAAATAAAAATTTTAAAAAAATGCCTGACCTGTGCCTGACCTGTGGTGGCACAGTGGATAAAGCGTCGACCTGGAAATGCTGAGGTCGCTGGTTCGAAACCCTGGGCTTGCCTGGTCAAGGCACATATGGGAGTTGATGCTTCCAGCTCCTCCCCCTTCTCTCTCTCTGTCTCTCCTCTCTCTCCCTCTCTCTGTCTCTCTCTCTCCACTCTAAAATGAATAAAAAAAAAAAAAAAATCCCTGACCTGTGGTGGCGCAGTGGGATAAAGCGTTGACCTGAAACACTGAGGTCGCCGGTTCGAAACCTTGGGCTTGCCTGGTCAAGGCACATATGGGAGTTGATGCTTCCTGCTCCTCCCCCTTCTCTCTCTGTCTCTCTCACTCCTCTCTCTCTAAAAAAATCAATAAATAAAATATTTTTTAAAAAAATGCACTCTAGTAAAGTTAATCAAGAAAAATAAGCGTTAAAGAAACTGAATTTTAAACGATCCATAAAAAATACACCAAATCTAGATAGTTTTACAAACAAATATTCTATGAATAAATATATCCTTTCCAACTTTAATGTTTCAGAAATCAGGAAAAGAATACATCATGATGCCTCTTAGAAAGCCTGTCTAAGCGCTAGCTAGATATCTTGACTGGTGAGTGTTGTCCCAATGTGTAAAGGTTGCAGATTGGATCCTCAGGGCACATACTGAAACAGATGGATGTTTCTGTCTCTCTCCCTTTCTCTTTAAATTCAATAAATAGAAGGAAAAAAAGCCAGTTTCACAGTACACTATACTCTTGATACCATCCATACGAGTAAAGAATGTTATGAGGAACATAATTATTTCTTCATACTTATTCATGAACATAAATGTAACAATTATAAATTTTATAATTACTGAATTTATAAATATATTTAAAATTTACTATTGAATTAGTTTGATCCCAAGAATACAAGAGTGATTTAAAGTTAGAAAATCCATTCCTGTGGTGCAATGAATAGAGCATCGGCCTGGGACACTGAGACCTGGAGGTCACTGGCTTGAGTGCAAGCTCACTACCTTGAGCAAGGGGTCGCCAGCTTGAGCATGGGATCATAGGCATGAACGACCCCATTGTCGCTGGCTTGAGCCCAAAGGTGGATGCCTTGAAGCTCAAGGTTGCTGGCTTTGCTGGAGTCCCCACCCCCCAGTCAAGACACATATGAGAAAGCAGTCAATGAACAACTAAGGTGTCACAACTATGAGTTGATGCTTCTGATCTCTCTCCCTTCATGTCTGTCTGTCTGTCTCCTTCACTAAAAGAAAAAGAAAAATCTCATTCCCCACATTAACATATCAGGGAAGGAAAAAAATATATGATTATTTTAACAGATGCTGAAAAACTATTTTCCACTTTATGATTTTAAAAAATACACTAATCACATACTACTACTTCATCCAAGCCACCATCATCTCCCTACATTACTGCATTAGTGTATGTACTAGTTAGTCTTCCTGACACCTACTCCAAATTGGTCCTTTTAAAAGTTGCATTAGAATGTATGTCACTTTTCTGATTAGAACTGTCCATGGATCTCCAAAGTACTCAGAGTAGAACCCAAAGTCCTTACTGTAGTCTGCAAGGTCCTACATATCTGTACCGCTACATGTTTTTGCTAATGTTTCATTATGTTCCCCCTTGATTACAAAGCTCCAACACAATGGCCAAAATGAAATAGACACTCTGAATAGGCCTATATCTACTGAAGAAATTGAATCAGTAATGAGTAACTTCTAAAACAGAAAGCACTGGGAGTAGGTGGGTTCACTGATGAATTGTACCTAACATTTCAGAAATTACACCAAGTCTCTATCTCCTTCAGAAGACAGAAGCAAAGGGACGACTTCCTAATTCATTCTATTAGGTCAGCATTATCTATCCTAATACCAAAACCAGACAAAAACATTACAAAAAACTACAGACCGATATAGCTCATGAACATAGAAACAAAAAAAAATCCTCAATAAATCAGCCAGTCAAATCAAACAATATATAAAATGCATTATACACCACAGCCAACTTGAGATTTATCCCAGATGTGCAAGTATTTTGTGTTCCTGGGCATAATTTCCAGGGCAGGGGGCAAGGTGCTTCTTTACATGTCTGAGCATTGGTCTGATGCCACCGGCTGGTCCCCTACAATTCAAGGCTGACACTGTCTACCAGGTGATAGCACCAGGTGCCACAGGCTGAGGGCTCAGTACCACTTCAGATGCTAGTTGCAAGCCCAGTTGGTAACCTGTGCTTCTGACTGGCTAAAAATCAGAAGTTCCACCGATCTCCTCCTCGGACTCCAGTAGAAAGTTCAGGTTGTTTCTCACCGACTGGATATAAGCCAGAGGTTCCCACAAGTCCCTCCTTTGGCTCAATTCATTTGCTACAGCACCTCAGGGAACTAGATTTCACTAGATTCCCGGTTTAGTGTAAAAGACAGAACTCGGACAGCCAGGTGGAAGAAATGCAGAAAGGCAGGATGTGAGGCAAGGGCGTGCAGCTTTCATGCCCGTCCAGGAGCACCTGTTCCTGAAATCTCTGCATGTTTCCCAACCCACAAGTTCTATGACCCCCAGCCTTCTGGGGCTTACAGAGACTTCAATACAGAGGCATTCTTGATTCAATCGTTAGCCATTGTCAACTGACTCAACCTCCACACCCTTTTCCCTCCCAGGGGCTCTGGAAGTAGGACTACAAGTTCTAAACCTCCAATCACATGGTTAGTTATGGCAATCAACTGCCATCCTTAGGTGTGTTCCAAAAATCACTTTATAAACATACATCTTTAAGTTCTCATCACTTAGGAAAGTACACAGGTTTTGAGAGCTGTAAGTCAGCAACTGTGGATGAAGACCAAATATATATGAGAAATTTGAATACATTTTGGTCATTTGAATGACCAAATACATATTTTTTATAAATCACAATATTGTAATCCATCTCCTGGCCTTCAAAACAGATCGCTTAACAGCAAAACAATCACATAAGTCAAAAGATACTGTCACATTAGTAGGATCTCATTCTGTCTTTAATAACTATCCACACCACCTGGCCAGGTAGCTCAGTTGGTTGCAGCCTTGTCCCCATTTGCCAAGGTTGCAAATTCGATCCCCCAGCAAAGCACATGCAAGAAGTAATCAATGAATGTACAACTAAGTGGAACAACAAAAAAAAATTCCATGTATCTATCTTCCTCTCAAGTCAATAAAAAAAAACTATCTTATGAAAATGTCTCGCAGGGTGAGACCACTCAGGTTTAAAGGCTTCCATTTGATTTTGTTGGGTTCCAAAAGCAGGCGTGGTCTCAGCAATATATGGCCTCACTCAGGTGTCTGGTATGATTGAACTAAGAGAGAATGTCGTATTGCTCTGAGCCTCTGTCTAGGTCTTACACCTAGGTACCCCTCATTAACCCATGTATCCATTCCCTTACCCTCTGCTAGTGTTCCCTTTCTCTTCAAACTTTTCCACCTTCCGAAGGGCCATTAGGGTCAGCCACTGTGTTCTGGATTGCAGGCAGCTACTAGTCTAGCAAGTTCTTCCCCTCCAACCATTCCTTGTCACAGAGGGTGCAGTTCCACAGATGCAGAACTAGTGGGCTATAGAGTCATCTGCTTTTCTGATACACTAATGGAATGAAGGATATATACTCCACACCCCAAAACCCACAATGACATGTGAAGTATAGGTATTTATGAAAAGTCAACAACAGCAGAAGCAAGTCTCATGGGAAGATTGGACTCTGGAGTCAAATGTTCAAGCACAGCAACATAACAACCTTTCAGGAATGATGTCAGATACGAAGGGGAAAAGCTGACTTTCCTCTTAACAGTGTTTGTTTGTTTTTATTCATTTTGTTTTGTTTTACAGCTTGTAGGTAGACTAAGTAAATAATGTTTAAAAAAACAGATCGAAGTTGGTTGAGCACTCCATTTGTGTACATCCTGGGCATCACACTTTTCTCATCTGCTAGAAGAGGCCCGGCCACCCTCTGAGGTCTCTTCTGCCCAATGCTTACCATTACATGTGTGGCATCTCAAGTTGTTAGAGAAATGACATTATTATAATCAAGAGGAATTTAGTACAATGAAGAATGGAGTTCCTCTTCTTAAAGCAGAGAACACATTCATCACAATTCTGAAAACTACAGAGTTTAAGCCAGATAATGCTTCTCTACCTCCCCACCCCACCCCAGGGGGAAGTCCTGTCAAGTTTAAACATTTGAAATGGTTTTTTTGGTGGTGATGGTGATGGTGATGGTGGCGGTGGTGGTGGTGGGTGTGTCAGAGACAGAGAGAGGGACAGACAGGCAGGAAGGGAGCGAGCTGAGAAGCATCAATTCTTTGTTGTGGCTCCTTAGTCTCTTTAGTTGTTCATTGATTGCTTTCTCATATGTGCCTTGACCAGGGGTTACAGCAGATCGAGGGACCCCTTGCTCAAACCAGCGACCTCGGGTTTGAAAATCTAGGTCCTCCGCGTCCCAGTCCGAAGCTCTATCCACCGCGCAGTCGCCTGGTCAGGCTAAACATTTGAAATGTTTTTTTTTTTTTTTTTCTGAAGCCGGAAACGGGGAGAGACAGTCAGACAGACTCCCGCATGCGCCCGACCGGGATCCACCCGGCACGCCCACCAGGGGCCACGCTCTGCCCACCAGGGGGCGATGCCACACTAGAGCCGAGTTCTAGCGCCTGGGGCAGAGGCCAAGGAGCCATCCCCAGCGCCCGGGCCATCTTTGCTCCAATGGAGCCTTGGCTGCGGGAGGGGAAGAGAGAGACGGAGAGGAAGGAGGGGGGGCGGGGTGGAAAAGCAAATGGGCGCTTCTCCTATGTGCCCTGGCCGGGAATCGAACCCGGGTCCCCCGCACACCAGGCCGACGCTCTACCGCTGAGCCAACCGGCCAGGGCCATTTGAAATGTTTAATCGTTTTAAAGCCCTTACAGAACTGGAAGTAGTTTTTCAGACCCTCAAGGGAGTAACGCACAGGTGGAAATGCCTCACACGCCAGACTAGCTCTTCCGCGAGCCGCCCACCGTCTTCCCAAAGCAGAGCTGCCCACTCTGCCCTCATCAGCCGCGGGCGGCCCAGCACTTCCGCCCGAGGCCTGAAAACCGGGCGTGCGGCGACTCAGAGCTCACCACGCATGTGCGCCCGGGTTCTCCGCAGCCAACCATCTCCTTACTTCAGCGCCAGCCTCACTCCGACGGCAATCGGCGGGAGTTTTTCAAAATGGGGGCGCGGAGGCGCCGCCCAGACCTCGGACGGTGTCCCGTATACCTTTCGGTGGCTGCGCTGTCGTCGCCAGGAGCGGCGGCCTAGAGAGCCGAGACTGATGGGCGCCAAAGACCGCTGGCTGCTCGGAGCGTTGCCTCGAAGGGACTGCGAGAAGGGCGCCGACCCCGGGGACCCAGGCTGGTGCCCGGAAATATGGCGGCCTGCATCGGGGAGAAGATCGAGGTGAAAGACTCGGCGGTGCTTGGCTGGGCGGGGACGGGGGTAGTGGCGGGACTCGAGACCATCGCAGGCAGGGCACCCGGAGAAACTAACGGCAGCGGGGCGGGCGCCAAGGTGCTCGAGCAGGGTCCCAACCGCCCAGGGCCCTGTGCGTGGGGGCGGGGTCGGGGTCGGGGTCGGGGTCGGGGTGGCGGCCCAGGTGAATGGCTCGGGGCCCCGCCCCTCTGTCCCTGCGCCGGGCCGTTCTGGTCTGCGGTCCCGCCGGAGCTGCCGCGCTAGAGCATCATCTCCTAGAGGATGGCGGTTACCTCCGGCGGGAGCTTCGGCGGGATCCCAGCAGCCCGTGGACCCCGGAGGTTGGCGGGGGATAGGAGGAGGCTGCGCCGAGGCAGAGGAGCCAGAGCATTAGGGTCCTCGACCTGGTGCCCAGCTGGAAACTCAGGGAGCCCCAGGAGGCGTCAGCATGCTTCCCACCCCAGACACCTGCTGTATTGAGGTGTAATACCTGCTTGAATTTTGAATGCAAATCCTCCTCTCGATTCATTTAATGTACTTTCTATTTCCAGCCCCTTTCTATCGTTCTTCCTTTCTACTCTTGTGAATCATCACATATATTCTTTCACTTTTAAGGATTTTAAAGTTGGGAATCTCCTTGGTAAAGGATCATTTGCTGGTGTCTACAGAGCTGAGTCCATTCACACTGGTTTGGAAGTTGCCATCAAAATGGTAAGAAGACATTTGTCAAATTCTCTAGGAGAGATGCACTACTTGAGATGTCAGAAGCTCCTTACCTACCAGCCTATTCTTTGATTACAGTGTAAAGAACGCATTGCTTAGGCAGAAGAAAATAGTTCCACATTCAGCAATGAACTTAACAGATATCTTAGGAAGTCCTTGATCGTGATTAAAGAAGTGTTTTAAGTTTGTTAATGTTCAGTGGACCTGGTATCTGTTCTAATTTTACATACTTGCAGTCATTGGTAGAAGTCAAAGAATAAATAATGATTTATTTTTAATAAGTGCATTTGTGCATAGTTCTAGATTGTATTGTAACAATCTCAAATACTATTTTGGAAGTCAGTCTGCTAAGAGTAACTTAAGTAATTAAGAGTCAGTTATCTAAACCAGTGGTCTCAACCTGTGGGTCTCCACCCCAGCGGGGGTTGAACGACCAAAACACAGGGGTCTCCTAAAGCCGTCTAAACCACTAGGGGAAGGGAAAGAAAGTTTTGTTTTAAAGCGTGGCCAAATTTTTGTTGTTTCAGAGTCGATAGTCGTTCTGGGAGAGGTTGTGAGCATGCATTGGAAAACTTTTCTGAGTCCATCTGCTAGGCAGTCTGTTAGGTGCACGGGGAAAATAGACTACGGTAACTTCATCTCATAAAGAGTTAAATAAAAGAATTTAAGAATATTTTTAAATGTACTTTCTCTTTTCAAAGTTAACTTGTAACAACTTCATATTTGAAAGTTTATCATCAACATTTAAACCTCTCATGTTATTTTTAGATAGATAAGAAAGCCATGTACAAAGTTGGAATGGTACAGAGAGTCCAAAATGAGGTGAAAATACACTGCCAGTTGAAACATCCTTCTATCTTGGAGGTAAAACACGAATTTTATAAAAGTCGCCAGGGACATTGAATTTTTGTCTATTATAATTTATTCTACTCTTTTACATTTTAGCTGTATAACTATTTTGAAGATAGCAATTATGTTTACCTGGTATTAGAAATGTGCCACAATGGAGAAATGAACAGATACCTGAAGAACAGAAGGAAACCATTCTCAGAAAATGAAGGTGGGCTGCTTTTTCCTTTTTCTTTCTTTTCTATTTTGGTAGATATAAATGTAACTTTGTAGTTTTGAAGAATGTGCTATTTTGTAATATTTAATAAAACTTTTTTTTTTTAAGGGAGAGAGACAGACAGGAAGGGAGAGAGATGAGAAGCATCAATTCATAGTTGGGGCTCCTCAGTTGCTCATGGTCTAGCTGAGCCAGTGACCCCTTGCTCAAGCCAGCAACCTTGTACTCAAACCAGCAACCATGGGGTCATGTCTATGATCCCACGCTCAAGCTGGAGACCCTGCGCTCAAGCTCGTGAGCCCACGCTCAGGCTGGTGAGCCCACGCTCAGGCTGGTGATCTCGGGGTTTCGAACCTGGGTCATCAGCATCCCAGCCAATGCTCTTATCTACTGTACCACTGCATGGTCAGGCTAATAAACTCTTTAATTATTATTCTGGACTACAAAAGGAGATTTCCCCCACCCCCACAATTGTAAGAACTGTTAATTCTTATAAAATATGCAGGCATTATAGAAGTAAAATAAAAGATAAATTTGTATTATCTTTCACCAATATTACATTTTAAATTAAATTGTTAACAATTTAGTATGTACCCTTCTAAATTTAGAAAAACTTTAGAATGCTGTTGATAGATATAAAATAGTTTCTAAGTCAAAAATAATTATTGAAATAACTTATCATAGAAGGTTAAACATAGAGAAGGGAGTATAATGAGCCTCCATGAAGTTAAACCACTCAGCTTTCAAAACTCAACTCCTGGTCAGATTGTTTCATTTGTATCCTTACTTCCTCAGTTTCCCAGAGTATTTTGAACAAATCAGAGACTTCTTTTTATATATAGATATTTTGACATTTCTTTAAAAGATACAGACTTTAAAACAAGTAACTATAGTCATTATCACACCTAATAATTTCCTACCATCAAATACATAATCGGTTTCAGCTTCCCCAGTTTTGTTTTGTTTTGTTTTTAAGTGAGAGGAGGGGAGATAGACAGATTCCCACATGCACTGGACCAGGATCCACCCAGCTCATCTGGGGCTGCTGGCAACAGCTATTTTTAGTACCTGAGGTGGAGACTCCACAAGCCATCCTCAGTGCCTGGGCCTGGCTGCTCAAACCAGTCGAGCCATGGTTGTGGGAGTGGAATAGTGAGTGAGAGAAGGGAGGGGCGAGAAGCAGATGGTCACTTGTCCTTGTGCCCTGATGGGGTGTCGAACCCAGAACATCCATATACTTGCTCAACACTGTATCAGTGAGCCAACTGGCCTGGGCCCCCAGTTTCTTATAAATAACTTTTTATTCTTTAATTATTGAGAGGAGTAAGGCAGAGAGAAAGCAATGAAACTATATATCATTTTTATATTTAAAAAGCAATTATTGCACGTACTTTTGTAGACTTAAATGTACATAGGCACACACAAGAAAAAGTATAAAAATATATACAGACTGTTAATAGTAATTGCTTTTTGGGAGCATTTGGGGGGACATCAGAGGAACATTAGCTTGCTTTTTTTAAATCATTTTTTATTTACAATTATATGATCTCATATTACACTGTTCACAAAAATGAGGGGATCAGGGAATGTACAGATAATCCAGTACTCTCAGCTTTTGTCTGCATTTTCACCAATGAAATAAAAGTTGGTTTTGCATCTCATTTGCATAATCAAACAACTTTCTTTGACATGTTTGCTTTGCTGATGTTCTTGTTTAATAAAAAACCCACAAATGCTTTTTTTATCACTTGATATTCATTTTGAAATATCCCCTAATTTTTGTGAGCAGTATAGTTTCAAGTGTATGGCCCATTGATTAGACATCATAAACTTACTAAGTGATCATCCTGATGAGTGTTGTACTCATCTGACATCATACATAGTTATTAGAATATTATTTACTGTATCACTCTGCTGTCCTTTGCATCATGACTGTTCTGTAACAAGCGGTTTGTACTTCTTAAACCCTCTCGTCTTTTTCACTCAGTCCTCCAACCCCCTCCCATCTGTCCACCATCAGAGGTTCTCTGTATCTGTGAGTTGCTTTTTAAAAAACAATTAGAATGTATTTATGAATTATTTATTCAATTATAAATGTTTTCTCTTAATTGCTAGAGACTTTTGGTTAACCTAGTTACTCTTTTTCCAAATGTTAGTAAAATTAAGCTTCCCTAAACTATATAGAAACCTCATCAGTTAGAAAGGACAGTGATTCAATAAAAGAACTGCCTAGTTGTCTCAAAAGGAATTTAAAAATATTATGAAATTATCAGAGTATTATTTTGGTTGATATAACTAAGCTGCAAGCCTGTGTTCTAATTTTAATACTCTTGACATGTGTGCTTGGGTTTGGGTCATATATTCTAAATACTGAATGTTCCAGATTTTCTGAATCACAGGTTTTATGTTTGCCTTCTAACAGCTCGACACTTCATGCACCAGATCATCACAGGAATGTTGTATCTCCATTCTCATGGTATATTACACCGGGACCTCACACTCTCTAACCTCTTACTCACACGTAACATGAACATCAAGATTGCCGATTTTGGGCTGGCAACTCAACTGCAAATGCCACATGAAAAGCACTATACCTTATGTGGAACTCCTAATTACATTTCACCAGAAATTGCAACTCGAAGTGCACATGGACTTGAATCTGACATTTGGTCCTTAGGCTGTATGTTTTATACGTTACTTATTGGGAGACCACCTTTTGACACTGACACAGTCAAGAACACGTTAAATAAAGTAGTATTGGCAGATTATGAAATGCCAACTTTCTTGTCAAGAGAAGCCAAGGACCTTATACACCAGTTACTTCGCAGAAATCCAGAAGATCGTTTAAGTCTGTCTTCAGTATTAGACCATCCTTTTATGTCCCGAAATTACTCAACAAAAAGTAAGGATTTAGGAACTGTAGAAGATTCAATTGATAGTGGGCATGCCACAATTTCTACTGCAATGACAAGTATAAGTGGTAGTTTGTTTGACAGAAGAAGACTTTTTATTGGTCAGCCACTCCCAAATAAAATGACTGTATTTCCAATGAATAAAAACTCAAGTGATTTTTCTTCTTCGGGAGATAGAAGCAGTTTTTATACTCAGTGGGGAAGTCAAGAACAAGAAAGCAGTTACAGTGGAAGGGGAAGAGTAATCCAAGATGCAGAAGAAAGGCCACATTCTCGCTACCTTCGGAGAGCCCATTCCTCTGACAGATCTGGCACTTCTAATAGTCAGTCTCAAGCAAACACATACACCATGGAACGATGCCACTCAGCAGAAGTGCTTTCCAAATCTAAAAGATTGGGAGTAGATGAAAATGAAGAAAGATACTCACCCATAAACAGCAACGTCAACATCTTTCACTTCAAGACATCCAATAGTTCTGGATCTTTGGAAAGACCTGAAAACAATCAAGCACTGTAAGAATGATTCTATCAAAAGCATTTCACTTTTTAGATAAACATAGTATCAGTAATGAAGCTACCTCTAACTAAGGGGGTTTACCTTTTTCTAACATTGTCAGATATTCCTCTGGCACTCCTTAACTGATTTCTCTTTTTAAGTGAGTGGAGGGGAGATAGTGAGACAGACTCCCCCATGTGCCCTGATGGTGTGGCAGCCCCTGCCTGGGGCTGATGCTCGAATCAGCTGAGCTATCCTCAGTGCCTGAGGCCAACGCTCAGACCAGCTGAGCTGTCCTTAGGGCTGGGGGCTGATGCTCGAACCACTTGAGCCACTGGCTGTGAGAGGGGAATAAGAGAGCAGAGAGAAGGTGAAGAGAAGCAGATGGTTGCTTCTCATGTGCCCTGACCGGGAATTGAACCTGAGACTTCCATAGGCTGGGCTGATGTTCTATCATTGGATTTCTATTTCTTATTAGGAAGAGAATCAGAATGATGATTTTGAATTGCGGTTAAGAATCTTTTTAAATATGAGTGTATATGCTCATGAGTATGTTTAATATTTGGAAATTTTTAGTTTCATTCTTTTTAATGAAGCAGGTCTACAGTGCAAAGTGCCATATATTAAACATGTTTTGTCTGTTCGGTATTCTAATAGTAATTATAAACACACACACAGAGAAAGAGATGCGGAGCCTAAGTGATGAGTAATCGTATTGACTGCTTCTCACATGAAGACTAGTTTTTGTAGTGACTATCGTGTTTATTTTTTCTTTCTCTGGTCTCTGATTTTTATGCTTAAATTACAAGAGGGCAATAGCCATATTGAAGCATTGTCACAGTGCCAAGGGGATTTTAGCATAGGAGTTTAACTTTGTAGAGACAGTTTAATTATGCAAATATTGGTTTCTGCGGTTATTCTAAAATTTTCAGATACTCAAGATCTCCCTTTTTAAGTATTTTTATCTAAAAAAGTTATTACCTGATAATTTTTTATTAGTTTATGCAAATATGTTTTTCTCTGTTTAGCTCCAGTCATCCAGGAAAACCACCTTTTCCATTTCCAGACCAGACATCTCAGCCTGAAATGGTGCAACAGTGGTTTGGAAATCTGCAAAAAAATGGTGAGTAGTTAATGACTGTTTAATAAAAAGTTAAAGGCTTGAACACTTAGCAGGCATTGCCCATTTCTATTTGAGTTTTCATTAAAAAATAATGCTTTTTTTTTTTAAATTTAGAAATTTTATTGAGTGACACTGATCAATAAGAGTACACAGGTTTCAGGTGAACATCTCCATGGCATTTGAACTATTGGCATTTTCAATAAATTATGTTAAAATAGCCTGACTGGTGGTAGCGCAGTGGATAAATCATTGACCTGGAACACTGAGGTCACCGGTTTGAAACTCTGGGTTTGCCTGGTCAAGGCACATATGAGAGTTGATGCTTCCTGCTCCTCCCCCTTCTTTCTCTCTCTCTCTCCTTTCTAAAATGAATAAAGTCTTTAAAAAATTATTTTTAAAACTATATTAAAATAATAGTAATAAC
This sequence comes from Saccopteryx bilineata, assembly GCF_036850765.1. Taxonomy (NCBI): domain Eukaryota; kingdom Metazoa; phylum Chordata; class Mammalia; order Chiroptera; family Emballonuridae; genus Saccopteryx; species Saccopteryx bilineata. Next base: position 199,024,035 of record NC_089490.1, on the reverse strand, counting down.
AACTATTAACACATTTTGAGTATTTGTCAGTCACTGTTCTTAGTGCTTACCATGTATTATTATCACAAAATAAATATAAAGATGGTGCTATTATTATTAGCTCTATCTTAGGAAGGATGAGGAAACTGTAGTGCACAGGGCATAATTAGCCAAGCCACACTGCCCATATAGGAGCAGGACTCTCGCCCAGTAGACTGGCTCAGAAGCTTGACTCTTAGCTGCTGTTCTTGAAGCCTGGCTGTGGTAAGCTCCTACTTTCAGTGCCTCTAACACAATCAAAAGATGGTTGACCTGATTTATAATTAGAATCTGATATGGACATCATGGTTTACCAATGAATGGACACCACCACTAGAAACCTAAACATTTTTAAACAGCTGTCATCCAAGGCACTATTTTATTTATAAAGAGAGTTTGAAAGTTAAGCATTTCTCTTTAATGAACTTGACAGATTCACAGATGGTGGGTTGGAAAATAACGATAGAAATAAAAGAGAATAAAAAAGAAACATATGGAGAGGAGGAGATTATTTTTTACTAAGTATTATATTACTTCACACAAAGAGTGCATAATGCAGTAATTTAAGCACCTCTAGCATCTATTTTTTTTCTTTCTTTTTAAATGTACGTTATTTTCAAGTGCCCAAGAGAATTTTTCATGTGTTCTTGTTGAAGATGATCATTCAAGTTTCTGTTTTTTAAACCATAAAAGTGCCATGTACTCAGTCTTGCAGTTAGTTAACCTTTTCTTGCATTTATAGATGGCATGGACATATCTGAGATGATTATTATATTTATAATAATCTAGTACTGCTGCTGTAATTTTAAAGTACAGTATTTGATATAAAATATTTCTGTTATAATGGGAGTAGAGAAGAAAAAAGCACTAAAAAGTAATTTAAGGGAAAATTACAATATAAATTTTAAGAATTTGGTATTTGAAAAATTGTCTTACTGTTTTATATCGCCTTACGTTTCAGGGCTTTACAAAAATGTTTCCAGGGGAATGTTAAAACTATAAAATATAAGTGGGTAAAGTTTATTATGAACTTTTTTAAAAATGTAGATGCAAATACATTTGCAAGATTAAATATTAATAAATTAAAACTACTTCATATATTGTGGTTTTTGCTTTTAATTGTATATTTTTAAGTAAGGATGGGATATAGATTTTAGTTTAAGAGAATACATTTACATATTATATAGAATGATTACTGAAAATTCTCTCATTTCTGTATTTGTTGCAGCATTGATAGTTCCTTGTTTTAGAATTAATCAGTGAGTAGGTGACTAGTTTTTGCTTTGATTAAAAAATTAATTTCATATTAGTATCTTTTCTTTCTCAGTGTTAAGAATACTAAAGGTATTTGCCAAATGGCTTGAATGTTCTTTAAAGATGCTATTTTGTTATATCATATCTCAAACTTATTTGTTAGAAAAATTGAGTGTTTCTGTTGTTGTTTTTAGTGAGAGAGACAGAGTCAGGGAAAGCAACAAATAGGGACAGACAGACAAGAGGGGAGAGAGATGAGAAATCTCTCAATCAATTCTTCATTGTGACACCTTAGTTGTTCATTGACTGCTTTCTCCTCTGTGCCTCAGCCTGGGTTTGACCTTGCACAAGCCAGCGATCTTGGGCTTAGAGCCAGTAACCTTTGGGCTCAAGCCAGCAACCATGGAGTCATGTTTATGATCCCATGCTCAAGCCAGATGAGCCCACACTCAAGCAGGCGACCTCGGGGTTTCAAACCTGGGTCCTCTGCATCCCAGGCCACTGCGCCACTGCCTGGTCAGGCAAGCATTATTTTTTTGGGGGGGGCTACATTTCTTTTGTTCTTAAAAAAATGTATCATAAGCAGCATGACATTATTTTATGCAAGCTTGGCTTATTAATTATTCCACTCAGTTGCTTTATTCTGTGTATATTACAGCTCATTTAAGAGAAACTACTGAGCACAACAGCATTAGCCTAAACAGAGATTTCCAGGGCCATCCAGACTTGCAGGACACATCAAGAAATGCCTGGACTGATACAAAAGCCAAAAACAACCCTGATGCTTCTGATAATGTGCATTCTGCAAAGCAGCTGAATACCATGAAATATACAGCCGCATATCATAAACCTGAAATAATTCAACAAGAATATGTTTTTGGCTTAGAACCTGTTTCTGAGCAAAACAAGGCAAGGGGTACAGAGCCACCACTGGACTATCAGAAACGCACAATACGAAGCATTCTATCTCCTTTGACAGCTTACAGGTTAAAACCAATTAGACAGAAAACCAAAAAGGCTGTGGTATGTGTATTATTTTTCAAAATTATTATGTGATATTTCCTTGTGTAAATTGATTTCTGGTATCAAATTGTATGTATTTTTAGTTCCCTGTTATGTCCTTGTACTTTTGATAAATGAATAATACACTCATTTACAAGAAAAAAGTCAGGGTTTTTATGGGAAAATGGCTCTTGTTTCTCTCTGGCTACTTAAAAATGGTGAATTGATACTGATACATTTTGAATTTTAAATTATTGATAATGAAAAACATTTCAAAATAATACTAGCCAATTACTGTTAAATATTTATCTGCAATTCCAATTACTAAATATTTAATATTACCTTTTGCTTATGTTTTTACTATTTTTACATATAATCCAGACTCAAATGGTAAACTATAAAATATAACTTTTTTTATCATTGGAAACTATTTAGAAGACAAGGAATATGCACAAAATTAAATTTTAAAAATTAAACTATTTAAAAGACAAAGAATATGCACAAAATTAAAAAATGGCAGGTGTGATTTGGGAATGGTGAGTTTTATTTTTTAATTTCATCCTCATCCTATTTTTTCGTTTTCCATCTCACCCAGTCTGGCCTTTGTTTGGCATGCTATTGTCTTTTCAATCCTTACTCTCCACCCTCCCTTCTGTTTCCTCTGCCCACCGGTTATCACGCCGCCCTTCACTGTGCCTCTTCACTGAGTTCCTGTTTCACAGTGCTGCTTGGACGCACCTCTGCTTCGGACTGTTGCAGTGAAGCAGATATTTTATTTTGACTTTAGTTTGTATTTCTGCCATGGTTAAGTACTTTTCTATTAAGTATTATCTATGTCAGCGCTATTCTAGTAAACGAGAATTCTTACTGATTTTGGATTCATTTTTAGGTGAGCATACTTGATTCTGAGGAGGTGTGTGTGGAGCTTCTAAAGGAGCATTCGTCTCAGGACTATGTGAAAGAAGTTCTCCAGATATCTAGTGATGGAAACATGGTAATGTTGATCTACCTTGTTCTCTTACAGCTTCATCCCTTAAGCATTTAGCCTTCTGATTCATTCTCAATTGATACCTTTAAAATATTTTAAAATCAAAATCAAAAACCAAAATAACATAGTACACATACTCAAGTAAATTAGTGGGGTTTTAAAAGTAATTATGACTAGTAACAAAATCTAAACTTTAGGCTTAAGGTTAAAAAGCAAAAAACTTACTTTTAGAGCATATTTAGCATTTTCAATAAAATAATATTTACTATTACATGAGTCCTTTTCATAATTTTACTAAGAAAATATAGTGCTCTAATTTAATAGCATATAATTAGAATTCTTAAAAATTTTTTGGCAGATTACTATTTATTATCCAAACGATGGAAGAGGTTTTCCTCTTGTTGATAGGCCGCCTTCACCCACTGCGAACATCAGTAGGTACAGCTTTGACAATTTACCAGGTAGGTAAAGCCACCAGGGGACAGACTTCCAGAATGGACTTACATAGAAACTCAGTGTATGTGGTTAAACAAGTGGTGAGATGGGATGTACCTTACTACTCCAGTGCAATTACTGTTCTGCATTCTAATGGTAAAAACTAACTTTGGAATATTTGTTTTGAATCATGTTATCAATTCAACGTGAAATACCTAGTTTTTGACTTTTGAAATTATAACTGTGCTACCTATATAAATGATCATTAATAATTGTGGTTTAGCAAATTTGACTCCTAGTTCAGCTCCTAGATTTTATGGGTTGGGGAAATAAGTACTGAATAGTAAGACTTCACTGCAATTAGAAACAAATAAGAGCCTGACCAGGCGGTGGCGCAGTGGATAGAGCATCCGACTGGGATGCGGAGGACCCAGGTTCGAGACCCCGAGGTCACCAGCTTGAGCATGAGCTCATCTGGTTTGAGTAAAGCTCACCAGCTTGGACCCAAGGTCACTGGCTCGAGCAAGGGGTTACTTGGTCTGCTGAAGGCCTGCGGTCAAGGCACATATGAGAAAGCAATCAATGAACAGCTAAGGTGTCACAACGATAAACTAATGATTGATGCTTCTCATCTCTCTCCGTTCCTATCTGTCTGTCCCTATCTGTCCCTCTGTCTGACTCTCTGTCTCTGGAATAAAAAGAAACAAATAAGAAAACCTATGTAATTTAATTGTATTAGAAATCAAACCAGGTACATAAGACTTAAATACTATAAAAGACCATAGTTGCAGGCAACAGCAAAAAATTTACATGTATAAGGTAAGACCATAAAACTGCTTTAGTAACGTAAGAGCTATATTTCTTTTTCTGAAAGTCGTTAGGTTCTAATATCTCAGGTAGAAGTCTTTTCATTTCACTTATAAAATTTTCCTGAAATTATAATATTTCCTTGCTTATAATAAGGAGGTGATATGTCTCTAAAATATTTTTATTTTGGTCCTGGGATTACTAACCATCTACTTGAATTTTTGAGGCAGAATAAATATAAATAGTAAATTTTTATATACTTTATATGTCATGTCAGAATTTATTATAATAGGTCATTTTTGTATTTGTTTTCCTCCTTAGAAAAGTACTGGCGAAAATATCAGTATGCTTACAGATTTGTACAGCTTGTAAGATCTAAATCTCCCAAAATCACCTATTTTACAAGATATGCTAAATGTGTCTTGATGGAGAACTCCCCCAGTGCCCATTTTGAGGTGTGGTTTTATGATGGTAAGTACTGTTTTAAAATGGTAATGTTTTCCCTTTAGTTTGTAATTTAACAATTGTGGGATTTCTTAAATTTAGCACAGCAAGTTTTTTGTTTTTTGGGGTTTTTTTTTGTATTTTTCTGAAGTTGGAAATGGGGAGGCAGTCAGACTCCTGCATGCACCCGACTGTGATCCACCTGGCATGCCCACCAGGGGGTGATGCTCTGCCCATCTGGGGCGTTGCTCTGTCAACCAGAGCCATTCTAGTGCCTGAGGCAGAGGCCATAGAGCCATCCTCAGCGCCCGGGCCAACTTTGCTCCAGTGGAGCCTTAGCTGCGGGAGGGGAAGAGAGAGACAGAGAGGAAGGAGAGGGGGAGGGGTGGAGAAGCAAATGTGCGCTTCTCCTGTGTGCCCTGGTTGGGAATCGACCTGGGACTCCTGCACGCCAGGCTGACGCTCTACCACTGAGCCAACCGGCCAGGGCCTAGCACAGCAAGTTTTTATCACACACACACACACACACACACACACATTTGAGTTGAGAAACGCAAATGGACATGTAAAAATTATGAGAATTATAAATTAGCAAAAGGATAGGATTGAACCAGAGAATCTTATTTTCTTAATCAATGAAGATGATTTGCTGTTGAATCAGTAAAGCTTGCTCCTTTAAGGCACACTTAGCACATACACTTACACAGTGCGAATGGAGCTGTATCTGTCCTTCAGTCGTGTTTTTGTATGAGAGCAATGACCTTTTCAAAAACATCCTAAGTGTTTCAGATTTAAGCCAGATATAAGCACAAAAGAAAAATTGATGACCTATATTTACTGACTACTTTGAGAGCCCCATTTTATTATGGTTTGTAAATGAACGTAGATGGTACTCTGGCCTAGGAGTCATTATGTACTGGTATAGTAATGAATATAAATACAGGGTATTTAAAGAAATGATAAAAGAGTAGTTTTCTCATTTTTTAAGGAACAAAGATACACAAAACAGAAGCTTTAGTTCATGTGATTGAAAAGACTGGGAAATCTTACACCTTAAAAGGGGAAAGTGAAGTTAATAGCTTGAAAGAGGAGATGAAATTGTACATGGACCATGCGAATGAGGTGAGTGCCCCAGGGTGCTCGTGCGTTAGCTGTTACTTCCAGTGACTGCTGGAGCTGTGACCGAGGGCACTCTCCTTTGCCACAGGGCCACCGGACCTGTTTAGCGTTGGAGGCCGTGATTTCGGAAGAGGAGAAGAAGAGTGGAAGTGCCCCCTTTTTCCCAATAATCATAGGGAGGTAAGTATGGGGAGATTTAAAAAATACGGCTAAAACATATAGAAGATGTTTAAAAACCTGGTTTGGTGTTTACACAATGAACTTCCTGTAGCTTTCTATAAACTGTAAGCTTTAAGGCAGCGGTTCTCAACCTGTGGGTCGCGACCCACAGGTTGAGAACCGCTGCTTTAAGGGAATGGGTTGGACATTTCTTTCTCCTTCAGAAAACCTAGTGGTACCAGCGCAGCGCAGGCCTTGTCGCCTCCTCCTCCTGGGGATCCAGACTTCCTGACCGGTAGAATGATGGCGAACAGTGCTGCCTCTCCGCAATGGGCACCGGCACGTCACCCCTCTGTATGTACACACATGTTCCTTCTGTACCCTAGACCCTCCAGTGACTGCCTGATGCCCTTGATGTCAAATTAAGACTCTTTGCTGTCGCCATCCATTCACACCTTATGTGCCTTACTGTCACCTACCTGCCTTTCCAGCCTCATACTAAGACTGCCCACGCTCTCTGCACCTGAGCCTCAGAAGTCTTCTTCCCTAAGTCACACTCTCAGGGCCTTTTCACAGGCATCCACGGGTCTGAGACTCTCTTCTCCGACCCTGCAAGGGCTACTTACTGCTTTCTCATCCTTCAGGTCTCGGTTTAAAGATGAACTCAAACAGGCCTAACCTGACTCCTCTGGAAAAAAGCTAAATATATTAAATTAGATATTATTGTTTTGTTTTACCTGTAAAGTATCATTAACTACATTTATATCCATGATAGACTCATGGTTAAATAAAATTACTATAGTTCTACTCATTGAACTGTTATGCCAATGAAGACTATTTAACAGTATAGTATAAAATGCAGCATTAAGCCATCATCCAGACCTACAGACGTTGCTGGTTCAGTCTCCAGTCAGGGCACAGATAGGAACAGATTGATGTTCCTATCTCTCTCTCTCATTCCCTTTCTCTGTCTCTAAAATCAATAAAATAAGCATTTAAAAAGTAAATATTGATAATAAAATGCAGCATTAAAGAAGTAGGTTCATGTTTGCAGCTGTGAAAAATTACACCTTGAGAAAAAGAAAAAGGTATCAACCAAAATGAAAACAGCAATTGTGTGATTTTTTTCTGTTCTGTATTTTTCTAATTATCCATGATATGGATAAAATTTTTCATTTTAACTTTATTTTTTAAAAGAACTTATTTTAAGCTAATGAAGAGCCAGTCATTTTCGACTTTTGCTGCAGTTGGCTTATAAACAGGCTAAGGCATAGGATCTCCTGTCTTTTACTGTGTGTAGATGGCTACAGGGGAAGGATTTGGCCTCACCGCTGCAGCTTCCAGAACAAACATCCCTTCCAGCCATCTAAAGGATTGTCTTCCTTCGTCAGCACAACTTTTGAAATCCGTTTTTGTGAAAAATGTTGGCTGGGCTACGCAGGTGAGAAGTCTTTAAGGAAGTAAATTTTTTTCGGTATGAATTTCTTTGATTTCCATAGTGATTAGACAATTGCCCAAAAATACAGAACATTGTAAAGATTTCTCTTTGCAAGAAGTGTTTACACCTTTTTTGAATTGGTTGTATCCATTTAAAATTTAAACATTTTTTCATTTGTATAGTTAGAAAACTCTACATATTGTTGATAATAAAGGCCTGTTTTTGGCTTTGCTTTTTAAAGTACAGGTCATGATAATGGCTAATTGTTAGGAGCTTAGAGTGATGCCCAGAGTAATTTAAATTTTAGAATCTTTATAATATGTATTACTGGAGTAACTTTTATTTGGCTAGAAAGTTTTCTTGTGTTTGAAAGTTAAATCCACATTGAGTTTTAAACTTACAGAATTTTATGTAGGTGTGAAATTATATGTATGTGTGTGTGTGTTATCTAAACATTCGAAGTTTTGAGGATTTTGAGCATAGTACAGTGATTTTTGCTTACCAATGAAATAAAATGCAGCCTAGGAAATAAAGGGAAGGGAGCTCAACATTTGTTGAGTATCTGCGGTGAGGAACCATGTATTTCACTTATATTGTCTCATTATTCCTCCACATAAAACCTAACAATGGTATCTCCTTTTATATACAGTTAAAAAGTATGGCTCATAATGGTTGATTGGCTTGCTCTGTCCTACTTTGTTGGCAGAGTCTGGATTTGAACCCAGGTCTCTGACTCCAAACAGAGTCCATGTTGTCATCTCTGTACTCTGGAGTGGCACATTATAAATATCAGTGACTAAAGGAGCAAGTTTCAAACCTGAGATATGAGGTTCTCATGCAGAAGAGAAATTCTCTTGGTGGAAGGCCTAAGACTTGAAAGAAATTCTAATTTAAGAAAGTTTATTTTGTTATTTCCTAAATCTATTCTAGGCTAGAAATACAATTTGGAAAAAAAAGATACTGTTGGAAAACAACAACAAAAGACTACTCCAGTGTTCTAACGGAAACAAATGGGAAACAGGATTCATTTAGAATAATCTTAATATTCTAGTACCCTGACTATTAAAGGGATAGTCTGAGAAAGACATGAACTTTCTCTCCCCCAGAGGGATTTTTTAAACTATATAAAAATCTATTAAACATGAGTACTTTTTAAGAATCTTAGATCCTCAACTGTGTAATCATTTCCGGCTCTTTATTTTCTAGTTGACTAGTGGAGCCGTGTGGGTCCAGTTCAATGATGGGTCCCAGCTAGTTGTACAGGCAGGAGTGTCTTCTATCAGTTACACATCGCCAGATGGTCAGACAACTAGGTGAGTTCTTGGAGCACTGGTAGAGATTCAGTCAGCCCTTTGGTATAAGTTTTCACTATACATTGAAATAAATGATTTAGTAAAGTTACTGTTTTTATTTTGACTATGTTTAGATTATATAAACTTAATTAGTCTTAGGAGCTCATATAGTTTTCTTAATGCACGTTTTATGATTATTTACAAGAATGCATGAATGGTCTGGATAATCCACTGTGAGTGGTTACATTCCTTGTCTTATTCCATAGCCTAACTGGGTTGGTCCTTTTCATAAATACCATAACAGACTGCTAAGTTCAAAATAACAGACCTGAGTGATTTACGTCACAAAACAGAAGCTAAAAATGTTTTTAAGAGATAACCAAATTTTCTTCCCTCAAATGAAAGGCTGTATTCTCTCATCTAATGTAAATTAATCACTGTTTGAAACACGTTTTTGAATGTATATGTTCATTCTGTATGAAAATGTGTGCCAGGCATCATGCTAAAAATAAGGAATCTGGCAATAGCAAGAGGAAACAGTAGTTTGGTTTCCACATTTCAAACCATAACTTACTAAAAAGTTGGGTGATGATGATGCCAATACCGAAATGATACTTTGAGAAGTGCTATTGTAAAGGAGTTACTTGAGATACCTACCAATTTGTGGATATCTACCAATGGCTTTTTTTGTTAAATGCGTGGATATAAGGTGTGGATATCTACCAGTGGGTTTTTTTGTTAAATGTGTACATATGCAGCACCATTATTTAAAAGCTATTCCTAAAGTTAGAGGCTTTGCTAAATAATCTTTGTCACGTGCCCCAGAAAGTGGAAGGACACAGGTATAAAATGATGGGACCCATGTTCGGAAAATAACACTTCAGATTTACTTGATACAGTCAAATTGTTAACATTTAAATAGAAATGTATTCATATGTGTTTAGCATAGTATTTTCCTTAGATTAGGACCCAAGGAATCCACATTTTCAGACTGCTTTAGAAATAATAAAGACAGCTTATTTATTTAATTTTATTTTTATTTAAATACATTTAGAGATTGGTCTGTTTTGAAAGGAAACAAATTAGTATCTACTCTAATAAACTTTTAGGTATCTACTGTAATAAATAATTTTGTATACCTTTTCTGAAATAACTCTGCCATTGAAGAATTACTGAAAAATATAATGTCTCTTTTGGTACTCCCATATGATCCAAGTAATTAAGTAATGATTTTATCTTTTTTCTTTTGCTTCACTTAGATATGGAGAAAATGAAAAATTACCAGAATACATCAAACAGAAATTACAGTGTCTTTCTTCCATCCTTTTGATGTTTTCTAATTCAACTCCTAGTTTTCACTGATTAAAGCTCCTTTTAGATATATGTTTAATAAATAATGCTTTTACTGGCTTTCATGGAAAGCGACTTTTTCTTATTTAGAATAACTTCTTCAGAAAGCCTTTTTATAAAAGAGAATTTTAATCTGTAGCATAGTGGATGTATTCTAATGAGACAACAAAACAGAATGAAACAAGTCACTTAGAAAATGTAGTGGTCATAGATTAAAATAGGACATCTAACTGTGCTCTTAAAACATATACCCCCAGACTCACTGTGCTCACTCATGTGCTTGTATTGAATAGTCTTGTAAAGGAATATATACATGGTGTGTGGTCTTCTGTGCTTCTGTTGTTTTCCCTACTTCCCAGACATGGTGAATCATGGACAAAACATGCTAGAGTGTTTTGAATTTTTGAACATGTAAATAATGTGTATTTATGTGATAAGTAACATATGTAAACATGTATATATTTTTATATTTATTTTTGTAGCATCGTTTTCTGATGAAGCATTTCTACCAATGCATTTTACATAAAAAAATAAATACAGTGATGTTATTTTATCTTTTGATTTATTTGATTAAATACTTTAAATAATTTACTAGTAAACTTGTTTTTAAATTTTGTTGCCTGTTTGCTTAGGAGAAGCCAATTAAATTTTTTAAATTAACTTTGCAAATGGTAAATACATTGTTTCTCTACCCTTACCTGAAAATATGTATATATTCTAATAAACATTTTAACACTGAAGAACTTAATGCAGTTAATTAACATGACAAAAGGAATGCATGATAGTGAGTTAGTCATTCCTTTTAGATTTTATTTATTCATTTTAGAGAGGAGAGAGAGAGTGAAAAAGGGGAGAAAAACAGGAAGCACCAACTCCCGTATGTGCCTTGACCGGGCAAGCCCAGGGTTTTGAACCAGCGACTTCTGCATTCCAGGTGGACATTTTATCCACTGTGCCACCACAGGTCAGGTGAGATAATCGTTCCTAATGAAATACTCAAAGTAAGGATAGAAAGAAACACATATGATCTAGACCAGGGGTCCCCAAACTACGGCCCGCAGGCCGCATGCAGCTCCCTAAGGCCATTTATCTGCCCCTGCCACACTTCTGGAAGGGGCACCTCTTTCATTGGTGGTCAGTGAGAGGAGCACATTGACCATCTCATTAGCCAAAAGCAGGCCCATAGTTCCCATTGAAATACTGGTCAGTTTGTTGATTTAAATTTACTTGTTCTTTATTTTCAATATTGTATTTGTTCCCATTTTGTTTTTTTACTTTAAAATAAGTTATGTGCCGTGTGCATAGGGATTTGTTCACAGTTTTCTTTATAGTCCGGCCCTCCAACAGTCTGAGGGACAGTGAACTGGCCCCCTGTGTAAAAAGTTTGGAGACCCCTGATCTAGACTATTTAATCTCCATGTTCCCTACTGATTTTATAATCAGAGAAATACTGGAGCCAGTACCATTAAGTAGACAGGAATACGCAATGTCACAATTATTCAACATTGTTTTGGAATTTTTTTCTAAGGCAATGAGAAGAAAAATAATTTGTGACATGAACTGCAGAGTTATTAAGAGAAAGACAGCCCAGTAGAAAACTGGACAAAAGATAGAAACAGATGATCAGAAAGGAAATCCATATAGTGACTCAAACAGATACATGCTCAACTACATTTATAGTTAGAGAAATGCAAAATTAAAACAAAATTATGTTTTATTAGAGATTGATAAAAATAAATGAGCAGGGCATTCTTCAGATATTGATTGGAGTATAAATGAGAATCTAATAGATATTTAGTAATATCTAATAGAATTAACCTATTTTTAATACATTGATAATCCAACTTTAGGGAAGAAAATTATGTAAGCCCTTCTCTTAGGAAAAAAATACCAGATATAAAAGTTTCCCTTTAAGAATTGAAATAAATAATTCCTAGCTAAATTTTGAAGGCTAAAATCTCAAATATTTTGCTTTGACAGAATTTAAGTATATATATTTTTATACTCTCTTTACTCGTAACATCTCTATTTCAGATATTTCTCATATACATAATATATAGCTGAATTTTGTTTGTTAATCCAGTCTAATAACCTCTAGAATAATCTATCAGTTCACTAAAGGTTGCTAAATGGAGATTTGTCTAATTTTATCATTCCATTTATCAGCATGGAGTATTCTACAGAAAAAAACTTCCCCTCCTCAATATTTGAAGGCCCTGAAGTTTAGGTACAGGAAAGGCAGAATGGATGCTGAGTCTTTATTTTCTAGGTTTCAGAATAAAGAACGAGAGCCCTAGAAACCAATGAGGTGACCAATGAGGTTTAGTATCATTACAAACTTAGCTTTTCACACATCTGATGTGTTTAAGTCAATGGCAGATATTATTTTTAATGCTTTAATTGTCCTATTTTTGGCCAGTAGGAGTCCCTTTATTTGACTCCTGTATCTTTTTTTTTTTTTATTTCTCTGAAATTGGAAACGGGGAGGCAGTCAGACAGACTCCCGCATGCACCTGACCAGGATCCACCCTGCACACCCACCAGGGGGTGATGCTCTGCCGCAATCAGAGCCATTCTAGCACCTGAGGCAGAGGCCACAGAGCCATCCTCAGCGCCCGGGCAAACGCTGCTCCAATGGAGCCTTGGCTGCGGGAGGGGAAGAGAGAGACAGAGAGGAAGGAGAGGGGGAGGGGTGGAGAAGCAGATGGGCGCCTCTCCTGTGTGCCCTGGCCAAGAATTGAACCCGGGACTCCTGCATGCCAGGCTGACGCTCTACCACTGAGCCAACCAGCCAGGGCCAACTCTTGTATCTTTTGGCAAGACTCGAGGCTTTGATAGCTTTCTTTACCTTACATGTCTTCCCAATTCTCTTAAACGAAGTCCAAAATACTTAAAATGGTATAGTACCATGCTTCCTAATATTGATGTATCACAAATGGATTATCTTTCTAAGTGGGAAACTGACCTCTTCAGTACTCTGAGTTATTAATTAGTAGGGCCTGTGTTGGGTGAGGAAGTTGGGTATAAGTAGCTTTGTCTGTTTTCCATGATGGTACATATTAATACTTTCTAGGGTTGCAATGATATGAACAGTCAGGAGGTATGGGTGTAGTGGATAAATATGTGTATTTATCAATTTGGCAAACCTTTCTTTGGTTGAACCGCCTCTTTTCCATCCAGTTATAAGTCTGTTTAGTCCATATAATTGAAATGGGCAGCTCTGGCTGGTTGGCTCAGTGGTAGAGCATAGGCCCAGCATATATATGCCCCAAGTTCGATTCCCCACCAGGGAACAGAGATACGACCATCTTCCTCTCCACTCCACCCCATTTCCCCCTTCTTTCTTTCTCTCTTTCCCTCTCTCTCTCTCTCTCTCTCATCCCCTCCTATGTCATGCCTTAAATAAGAAAGTTGGCCCTGGGCACTGAGGATAGCTCCATGGCCTCATCTCAGGTGCTGAAATAGTTCAGTTGCCAAACAACAAAGCAGCGGCCCCACATGGAGCCCAGACTCCATGCAGGAGTCTGTTTCTCTGCCTCTCACTTGATAAAAAAAAAAAAAAGGAAAAAGAAATGGGCCTCACAGTTTTTTTCCCTTCTCCCTCCCCTACATGGACAATTGCATTCCGGAATGAATGCATGACCCAGGCCTGGGTTAGTAGAAGATTCCATCCCCTGCCCATCTGGTCAGTTCAAGGATGTGTATGTTAGCTAAACATGGCTACTTGAAACCTCTTCTGATCCTTATGTCCGAGCTATTTTCCACTGGAATTGTGAGCTGTGGAGAAACGCCCCCTGACTTTCCTTTGCAGGTCAGATACCCTGTTCTCCCTCACCACTCCCTGTTCTTCCCTTCCATCGCCTTTCCCTGCAAGCATGATCACATGGGCAATCATCTGGCTATCGTCTGTCTTTCCCTACTAGGGGCTTGTACTTTGTTTACTGCTCAGTTCCCAGCAATGCCATGGTGATTGAGTATGTATTGAATGGATAGCAAAAAACCCCAAAACAATCCATTAAAAAATCAGCAGAGAATCTGAATAGACATTTGTCCAAAGAAGACTTATAAACGGCTAACAGGCATGTTAAAAGGTGCTTCATATCATTAATCCTCACAGAAATGCAAATCCAAACCACAATGAAGTAACACCGCACACCTGTTTCTCTGTGTGTGTATACATACATATATGCATGCATACATAATGGAATGTTCAGCCACAAGAAAAAAGATCCATTTGTGACATGAATGGACCCTGAGTGCATTCTGCAGGTGTGGTGTCCCCAGTGTGTGGAACCTAGAAGAGCTGAACTACTGGGGGTTGGGGGCATCAATGGTGATGGGCAAAGACTTGACTTGGTGGGGGGGATACACAATATGGTGTATACAGATCTGTTCTAGAATTGGGCACCTGAAACCCGTATAATTAAACTAGTGTCACCCTAATAAATTCAATAAAAATAAATAGAAAAATATATAAATAACAGCTGAACTATTAGAGGCAGAGAATGATATGACAGTTGCCAGGTTACGGGGGTGGAGGAAGTGTGGGGACATGTTGGTCAGAGTAAAAACTTCCTGTTATAAAATGAATTTAAGTTCTGCGGATCTAAGGTACAACATGGTGATGATAGCTAATAATACTGTATTATATTTAAAAGTTGCTAAGAGAGTAGATCTTAAATGTCCTCACTACATAAAGGAAATGATAATTATGTGATGTGATGGAGGAAACAGCTAATGCTATTGTAATCATTTTACAGTATAAATAAATCAGCATGTTGTACACCTTAAACTTATACAATGCTATCCGTCAATTATAGCTCAGTAAAGCTGGACACAAACAAAAGACACAGAAGACAGGCCTCAGGTAACCAATCCGGCCAAAACCTTGATTTTGAACATCCAACTTCCAGAACTGTGAGAAAATAAATTTCTGTTGTTTTGGCAAAAAAAACCCACAACAGTACCACAAACAATATAAAGAGCAAATTATAGTGTTTACTCTCATATTTGGAAATATGTATAACTTAAGAGTAGAAAACATTGTGAAAGTATTTAGAAACATCTTTACATTTTTTGGTAATATGGATTAACCGTATACATAATTTCAGTACGAATTCCTTTTATCAGTATTCAACTTATGTAGAAGTAGAAATGGATACAGACACCATATACTCAAGTAAACTCAGTGAATTGCTAAATGAAAGCCATTTTGCCTCAAATATTTATTAGCCTGACTGGATTGGGGCTGTCAGGGCCCATTTAAAGGTACAATTTTGCAAGTCTGAACAGCTGTGCGGACAGGGACTAAAACACTATCTACCTAGCCACTACTCAGCAATGGGAAAATGAAACAAAGTGACAATTTTTATCCAGAATTTAAGAGAGTTGAAAATGCCAATAATTATAATAAACACTTTGCTGTTCAGTATATATATACAAGAACACATACCTGGCCTAAGTTTCTAAAGTGAGTTATTTATTAGCATTTAAAAAATAAAGTAGTTAGCCTTACTAAAGGTAGTGAAATCCATCTTCTTAATAATCCTCTTCCAGGCGTCCCCAAACTACGGCCTACAGGCCGCATGCAGCCCCCTGAGGCCATTTATCTGGCCCGCCACCACACTTCCGGAAGGGGCACCTCTTTCATTGGTGGTCAGTGAGAGGAGCACTGTATGTGGCGGCCCTCCAACGGTCTGAGGGACAGTGAACTGGCCCTCTATGTAAAAAGTTTGGGGACCCCTGCATACTCATCTATGAACTCAGGAGTTATTTCAGTGAGGTAAGACAGAGGTGTATTAAAAATAAGGTAAGGGAGATGGCAGGCATGAATGGAGAAAATAAGAGCCATGATGTTGATTTCATAAGGAACCTTGATAGTAATAGAAAAAATATTTTTAAATAAAAAGTAGATATCTTTGAATTAAATTTCTCTAGGTAAACAATTTCTATAATTTCATTCTGTTACAGGGAATTCTTACAGAACTCTACTATGGTTTCACTGAACAAATATTATTTTAAATGACACTTCTGAATTCAGAATACAATTTTACATTTATAGACAATTGTTCATTCACTCATGAGTTCATGCAACTCCCAAAGAGGTGTTGAATGAAGACTCTTTTTTTGAGATAAAGAAGTTAGGATACAGAATGTTTGTATATTATCTTACTATTCACAATTACTCAAATAATTCCCTGCATTATTAACATGTGTTCCTGCTGTTCAAAGTAACAGTACCCGAAGCCCGACTTCGGAAACAGACTCACAGCAGTTGTCTAGCAGAACCTTAATAAAGGAAGTCCCACGCAGCAAGCATTCTTCATCAATGTTAGCTAGGTTCCTCTTGAATCCCTCCATGCCTTACAGAAAATGCAACGAGTCTTCTGTAAGCCCCTCCTACGAGCATGATGGTGAGCACCACTATTCCACACACAAGACTGAATGCCCACCGTGGGCCCCAGGAAGTGTACACTTGACTAATGAACACAGGTCCGAGAATCCGGGCTGCACTTCCAGAAGCTGTTAACCAGCCCATGTACACACCCTGTGAGGTGGGGGGAGGAGCAGATTGATAGGAAGGTTCAGTCACTTTAAAAACAAGAAAGGCCTGACCTGTGGTGGCGCAGTGGATAAAGCCTCGACCTGGAAATGCTGAGGTCGCCGGTTCAAAACCCTGGGCTTGCCTGGTCAAGGCACATATGGGAGTTGATGCTTCCAGCTCCTCCCCCCCTCCTCCTTCTCTCTCTCTCTCTCTCTCTCTCTCTGTCTCTCTCTCTCCTCTCTAAAATGAATAAATAAAAATTAAAATTAAAATTAAAAAAAAAAAAACAAGAACGATGTTATACTATCACCAAACTATGGGGACACAGCAATAACTTTCTCCATATATTTTGTGTGTGAATTAAATATAAAATGCCTTTCTATAAATACAGTAAACAATGAACAAAACACGTATTTGATAGTCAGGTTAGGAAAAATAAAAGTAGTGGAGAGAAACCTAAAATCTGGTGAAGCCCTGAGAACAACAGAATTTATTAATTTACCTTTAAGGCCAGAGTTTATTTTGTACTTCCTGTCTTGCAAACACTGTTACGTGCTTTACATGCAGTTTCCAGCATTCACAAATGCCCGTGACTCAGGTGTCTCCCTCTAGTCTAACCAATGTAGAAGCTGGGACTCAGGAAACTCAAGGAACTCTAACAAGAGGTCTGAGGCCGTGTTTGCTGGACTCCCCTCCACATGTCACCCCCAATCCTGTGCCCAGACTGCACTCCCACAGTCTGCCCCGGGATGTGCAGGCCGGCATGACTTCCCACGTCCCCAAACCGAAAACAGCCCAGCTGCCCTCAGTGCCGGACTGAGTAAACTAAGTACGGTCTGCTGCATTTAATTAATGGAATGCTCAGCGGTTACTTAAAAGAATAGTAATTATTGCTGATCTATTTCTTCATTTTGCTTCTATATATTTTTTAATTTCTATATAACGAATATGGAAATTCTTTTGTGAGTGTGTGTGGCAGAGACAGAGAGAGACAGAGAGAGGGACAGATAGGGACAGACAGACAGAAAGGGAGAGAGATGAGAAACATCAATTCTTCGTTGTGGCTCCTTAGTTGTTCATTGATTGATTTTTCATATGTGCCTTGACCAGGGGGCTACAGCAGAGTGAGTGACCCATTGCTTTAGCCAGCAACCTTGGGATCAAAATGGTGAGCTTTGCTCAAACCGGATGAGCCCACGCTCAAGCTGGCAACCTCGGGGTCTTGAACCTGGGTCCTCCGCATCCCAGTCTGACACTATCCACTGCGCCACCGCCTGGTCAGGCTGGAAATTCTTATAATAAAAACGAATTTGCCTGTCCAGGTGGTGGCGCAGTGAATAGAGCGTTGAACTGGGATGCAGAGGACCCAGGTTCAAGACCCTGAGGTTGCCAGCTTGAGCACAGGCTCATCCGGTTTGAGCAAAAGCCCACCAGCTTGAACCCAAGGTCGCTGGCTCCAGCAAGAGGTTACTTGGTCTGCTGAAGGCCCACGGTCAAGGCACATATGAGAAAGCAATCAATTAACAACTAAGGTGTTGCAATGCACAATGAAAAACTAATGATTGATGCTTCTCATCTCTCCGTTCCTGTCTGTCTGTCCCTGTCTATCCCTCTCTCTGACTCACTCTCTGTCTCTGTAAAAAATAAATAAATAAAATAAAATAAAATAAGAATTTAAAAATATACACAGCTGCTGTATACTTTTAAGACTACTGTTTTCAGCTTTTAGAAACCGTCCCTAAAGCCAAATGAAGCCTAGACTCAAAGCTGCCGATCAGTTTTGTTTTCCCAGCTGTTGCCTGATTTAAGAAAGTTTCAGAACTTTATGCTTCAGATATTTTTCCTATGAAAATGATTTTGAGCTCATAATCTCTGAGTTCAAGAGATCTTTGAGTACTTTTTGTTCAATTTCAGCATACAAGTCCTATAAGTACTTCTAAAACGTTGTGTTTATTTTAATTCAAAATGCTAAATACGGTAAGTCCCCCAAATCAGCTTGTGCGAAAATAGGGAACAGCAGCATAGAATGTGAGTGCTGACCAGCATACAATTCCAATGCCAGGGTAATGGCTCACCTGAGGGCTTGGTCCCAGAATTTTTGAATACAATGTGTAGGACATAACATTGCAGGATGGATAGCCTATTCCGATGAGCACAGCTGCTGTGAGGAACTGTGCCAGATGGATCACAGGGGTGTCGAGGCACCAGGCCTGTGCCATTGGGCACCCAGTCGGTCCTTTGCTGTGATCTTCTTTTGGAGACCTCCAAAGAGTAATAAAAATTTCCCCAAATGTGGTATTAGGGATTGAGTTATTATGTAAGTCTGTAAAACAAAATTAGTACAGTGCCTTACCTGTTAATTTTAGATGAATAACAGAGGCCAATAGTATAGAATTACAATATACAATGCCTCCCCTTTAAACTTAACTTCTAAATAAATATAATAAAATAAATAAATACAATTGCAGTTCATTAAAAATACTGTCATATCAATGGAACACAAATTGTGTAAAAATATTTATGATAATTGCATCATTTTTTATTTTGCTAAAATGAAGGCAAGAAAGTATTATGTGAAAGAAGTATTTATAATAAGAAATTATGTTTCGGCCCTGGCCGGTTGGCTCAGTGGTAGAGCATCGGCCTGGCGTGCAGAAGTCCCGGGTTCGATTCCCGGCCAGGGCACACAGGAGAAGTGCCCATTTGCTTCTCCACCCCTCCCCCTCTCCTTCCTCTCTGTCTCTCTCTTCCCCTCCTGCAGCCGAAGCTCCATTGGAGCAAAGATGGCCCTGGCGCTGGGGATGACTCCTTGGCCTCTGCCCCAGGCGCTAAAGTGGCTCTGGTCGCGGCAGAGCGACGCCCCGGAGGGGCAGAGCATCGCTCCCTGCTGGGCAGAGCGTCGCCCCCTGGTGGGCGTGCCGGGTGGATCCCGGTCGGGTGCATGCGGGAGTCTGTCTGACTGTCTCTCCCCGTTTCCAGCTTGAGAAAAATACCAAAAAAACCCAAAAACTAATGATTGATGCTTCTCATCTCTCTCCGTTCCTGTCTGTCTATCCCTCTCTCTGACTCACTGTCTCTGTAAAAAATAAATAAATTTAAAAAAAAATTATGTTTCTACTTATTACTTATCCAAATCATCTCGCCTCCAGATATGTGCAATACAAGAAAAAAAAGACTTGTGGATGGCCATACCTTCCCACTGTACTTTGGGAAATTGATTTCCCCAAGGTAACAAGATAAAGAAGCCAGCCCACACAATGATGAGTCCTCCCAGCAGAATAGCACGCTCACCAAACCTGTTAAAGAACAGAAACTGTAATTTAAAAATGAAACATTATAATAGTTTTATTACTTTTATCATTTTAAAAAACTATAAATAAAATAGTATTTTGATACTTTTAGTGATGTACCAGTCAATATGAATGCTCAATGTAATTTCCCACTAAAAGGAACAAAGGACTCCTCTAAAAACTGGCTTATTTCATGTCTGGATAGAAAATGTTTAAGATGAACCTGGACATCCTGTCATATAAGAGAGCACAAAAGCTATCTGACACTAGGTCATGACTCAAGGATCCAAGTGGAAGAAACTGGTCCAAAACATGAACACCAAAAAGAATAGTAATGACAATAAACAGAAACACATAAAAATGTTGTGATCTGTGAATTCAAACTATATTAAAATAAAATACTCTTGGTCACTTTTAGAGGATATTAGGGAACCAACTCTTTATTTTTAAAGTCAATTATAAAATAAAAGGAAAGACCCACCCTGTACGTCAGTCAGGATAATCAAATAGTTGTTAACAGGAAATTTCTCTTTATGGGAAATGCTCCAAATAAATAAAGAAATGATAGAATTAAAATATCAGCATTTTGCAGTGACTTATTAGTGAGTTTTAGATCTAGGGAATGTCAATGACCACCAACATGATAAAAAGATAAAATATTACATTTCTCCTGATGTAAGCATATAATATCACGTATAAAGTATTCTTGCCAAAATAAACTGAACTCAAATCACATCAAACTTCTAGATTCAGTATGAATTTTTGAGAACTATTTCAATACATAAAGACAGAAAAATTAAAAAGAAAAACAGATTCAATCAGTGAGATCTAAAATGTGGGCAACTATGGGGTAAACATCCTGGTTTCTTCAATTTGTAAGGGAAAGAGAGTGAGGTGGAAAAGAAACAGATTAAAAGGGACTTTTGACTCTTAAGAGCCTCAGTCTAGTAAGATGTGGAATAAAATAAATTAAAACAGTAGAGAAAATGTGAATATTTAACTATATTTAGAAATCATCGTTTTAGCCATGGTAATGTCAGCATTAGCTGTCAGAGACACATACTGCAATACTTATGGAAGACATGAATTGCTGTCTGGGATCGATTTCAGAAGAACCCAGGCATAGGGGACAGGGAATGTGGAGGCACTGATGAATCAAGATTATCCAAGTGTTACCATTGTTGAAGCTGGGTAATGGGTATCAGAGATCCAGTACACGATGCTCTCTACACCTTTGTCAGAAATTCTCCATAACAGAAAGTGAAATATACAAACAAGACCACAGCTTTCTTAAACCCAAACGCTCTCCGTGAAGCTCAGAATACCTCCAAGCTTTCACATCTTCCCTACCTGATGTACCGTATTTCTCTCATTCTGTTCGGGCCAAACGGGCCTTCCTGCCTGTTCCTTACACAGCAAAGCTCCATCTCCTGTGGGAGAGTTCCAGGCCATCCCAGGCTGCTCTCGGACCTCACTGAAGTCTCTACGTGGTTGGAACTTCTCAGGCACGCCTTCCTCCAGCACGCTACCAAAAACACACTTGCCTCTCTCCCAACCCTGCCTGCCGCTCCAGTCTCTTCCTGTCCTGCTCTTCTTCAGGGTACTTACACTGCCAGACTTCACCCTGGAAGGAATGCAACTGGATACTGGGAGACAATGCCTATTCGCAGGACCACTCGACTTCCCTGAACAAAAAGTGATCCATTTACTATTCTCTAACATTGTCTATGAATCTCTGCCTGTATCTATGTCTTGGTTGTAAAAAACGCTTCATGGTGTCCCCCATACCACCCAACCCTACATACTGACTCAATTTGTTAATTAATTTGAGAAACTTTATTAGAATTCTAAAGTATTAAAGTATTTTTGAAATAATTAAATTGTTAGAACTGTCTAAATTCATCAACAGATGTTCCATACCAGACTATATGAATGAGCTTTGTTTTACATACGCTTTTCCCCCAGTGTGTTCTTTCCAGTTGTACTTACACTGCGTGCTTCTTTAAAAGTGCTCTGTGGCCCTGGCCGGTTGGCTCAGCGGTAGAGCGTCGGCCTAGCGTGCGGAGGACCCGGGTTCGATTCCCGGCCAGGGCACATAGGAGAAGCGCCCATTTGCTTCTCCACCCCTCCGCCGCGCTTTCCTCTCTGTCTCTCTCTTCCCCTCCTGCAGCCAAGGCTCCATTGGAGCAAAGATGGCCCGGGCGCTGGGCATGGCTCTGTGGCCTCTGCCTCAGGCGCTAGAGTGGCTCTGGTCGCAATATGGCGACGCCCAGGATGGGCAGAGCATCGCCCCCTGGGGGGCAGAGCACCGCCCCTGGTGGGCGTGCCGGGTGGATCCCGGTCGGGCGCATGCGGGAGTCTGTCTGACTGTCTCTCCCTGTTTCCAGCTTCAGAAAAATGAAGGAAAAAAAAAAAAATAAAAAAAAAAAATAAAAGTGCTCTGTGGTCAGAGTTACAAGTAACTTTCAGAAATGCTACATGCTGATTATAGTGATATGATATGTATATACTGAAGATTTAGAAGTTTAGTAATTTTAACCAGAATTTTCCACATTTAGCAACTGCATTATTTTTGTTGTATAACATGTATTACTATTAGCAGAACAATATTTTAGGAAATACAGTTTTTCTTGTTTTTTTGGGGGGGGGTATTTTTCTGAAGCTGGAAACGGGGAGAGACAGTCAGACAGACTCCCGCATGCGCCCGACGGGGATCCACCCGGCACGCCCACCAGGGGGCGACACTCTGCCCACCAGGGGGCGATGCTCTGCCCCTCCGGGGCGTCGCTCTGCCGCGACCAGAGCCACTCTAGCGCCTGGGGCAGAGGCCAAGGAGCCATCCCCAGCGCCAGGGCCATCTTTGCTCCAATGGAGCCTCACTGCGGGAGGGGAAGAGAGAGACAGAGAGGAAGGAGAGGGGGAGTGGTGGAGAAGCAGATGGGCGCTTCTCCTGTGTCCCCTGGCTGGGAATCGAACCCGGGACTTCTGCATGCCAGGCCAATGCTCTACCACTGAGCCAACCGGCCAGGGCAGGAAATACAGTTTTAGAAATACTTTAAGCAAAATATACAAATGCTATATTAGAAGGCAGATATTCACTTTGTAAATATCTTGCTTTACTAAATAATATGCCACATGAGCTCTGGCCGGTTGGCTCAGTGGTACAGCATTGGCCCAGCGTGCAGAAGTCCCAGGTTCAATTCCTGGCCAGCGCACAAAGGAGAAGTGCCCATCTACTTCTCCACCCTTCTCCCTCTCCTTCCTCTCTCTCTCTTTCTTTCTCTCCCGCAGCCAAGGCTCCAATGAAGCAAAGTTGGCCCGGGGAACTGAAGATGGCTCCATGGCCTCTGCCCCAGGCGCTAGAACGGCTCTGGTCGCAATGGAGCAAAGCCCCAGATGGGCAGAGCATCGCCCTCTGGTGGGCATGCCGGGTGGATCTCAGTCGGGCGCATGCAGAGTCTGTCTCTCTGGCTGCCCTGCTTCTCACTTCAAAAAAATACCAAAAAGAAAAATAAAAAAAAGAATATACCATATGATATACCATGCTCACTTAAACTTTCAATTTGTTCTCAAATGTTTGAGGACTAAAACTAATATATAAAGAGAGAACAGCTTTTAAGTATTTTACTAATACATTAATTTACATTGTTAACTATTTCATGTTTGACTTTTAAAATATAGACTTAGAACAAAACCAAAGACATATAACTTACTTTTTGGAAAGTAATTTAATCCCCATGAAAATAATAACAGCCTCAACTCCAAGAGCAGCAAGTATTATCCCATCATACAGGACAGCCTGTTCTGGAGTCCAGGCGTACATGTCCATCGTTAATGGAGTAAGGATGCTGAGAAGAACAGAAAAGAAATTATTCTTATTTTATTTAAATCATAGTCATTGTTACTTAAGGTTGATAGAAGCTTTAATGCTATTGACATATTAAGAATTTGTATCCCGGCCCTGGCCGGTTGGCTCAGCGGTAGAGCATCAGCTTGGTGTGCCGGGGACCCGGGTTCGATTCCCGGCTAGGGCACATAGGAGAAGCGCCCATTTGCTTCTCCACCCCCCACCCCTCTCCTTCCTCTCTGTCTCTCTCTTCCCCTCCCGCAGCCAAGGCTCCATTGGAGCAAAGATGGCCCGGGCGCTGGGGATGGCTCCTTGGCCTCTGCCCCAGGCGCTAGAGTGGCTCTGGTCGCGGCAGAGCGACGCCCCGGAGGGGCAGAGCATCGCCCCCTGGTGGGCAGAGCGTCGCCCCTGGTGGGCGTGCCGGGTGAATCCCGGTCGGGCGCATGTGGGAGTCTGTCTGACTGTCTCTCCCCGTTTCCAGCTTCAGAAAAATACAAAAAAAAAAAAAAAAAAAAAGAATTTGTATCCGTTTTAACAATAACACCAGATCTACATAAACAAAAATTTTAACACATCTTTACCACATTTTAATGTTAAATGCACAAGCTATTATGTTTGGGTGTTCATGTTTTTCTTTTTAAACATTTAATTATAAAGTAATATATCCACATTACAAAGTTTGAAAAACAATAAAATAAAACCAACCAAAACTCCTACCATTCTAATATAACTAAATAATCATGTTTACACTTTGGTTTAAATTGGTCTCTTTTTGATGAAATAATGTCACCACTAGATTATTTGAATCTTCTGGGATTTTTCTCTTCCTTGGTCTCTATCGCCCCTATCTTTGAATGTATATATTTTCACCACACTTCTGATAAATTTCACTCTTCCTTTATATGACTGTCTCCTTCCTTGCCAATCTTTTTCTACTTTTGGTCTAGTTTTGTTAATTAGCTACAGAATGGAATTGAAATATATTTATACTATTCACTGTTTAAAAAAATTTACCATTTTTTAATTTTAAAATTATATGATGATTGAATGTCAACAAAGCCTAAACCAGGCAGAGATTTTTGTGATACACTAGTTTTCTTTACGATCAGGGCTTAAATAGAGTTTAAATTGCCAGACTGAAACCTTTATACATACGTAAGAAGTTGTGTGGCTTAGTCTGACCAAGCAGTGGCGCAGTGGATAGAGCATTGAACTGGGATGCAGAGGACCCAGGTTCGAGACCCCAAGGTTGCCAGCTTGAGCGCGGGCTCATCTGGTTTGAGCAAAGCTCACCAGCTTGGACCCACGGTCACTGGCTTGAGCAAGGAGTTGTACTCAGTCTGCTGAAGGCCCACGGTCAAGGCACGTATGAGAAAGCAATCAATGAACAACTGAGGTGTCGCCACAAAAAACTGATGATTGATGCTTCTCATCTCTCTCCATTCCCGTCTGTCTGTCCTTATCTATCCCTCCCTCTGACTCTCTCTCTCTATAAAAAATAAAATAAAATAAAATAATAAAAATAAAAAAAAGTTGTGTGACTTCAAGTTTAATCATAAAAAATTAAAACTTTATAACTATTTATTTATTTACTTATTTATTTTGAGAGAGAAAAAGAGAGGGACAGACAGACTGGAAGACAAAGAGATGAGAAGCATCAATTCTTCATTGTGGCATCTTAGATGTTCATTGATTGCTTTCTCATCTGTGCCTTGATCAGGGGGCTACAGAAGAGAGAGTGACCCCTTGCTCAAGCCAGCAACCTTGGGCTTCAAACCAGCGACCTTTAGGCTCAAGCCAGCGACCATGGGGCCATGTCTATGATCCCACACTCAAGCCTGTGATCCCACACTCAAGCTGGTGAGCCTGTGCTCAAGCTGGTGACCTTGGGGTTTTGAACTTGGGTCCTCAGCATCCCAGCCCACCACTCTATCCACTGTGCCACCACCTGGTCAGGTTATAATTTTATCTAACTTAAAACTCAGAAGGATGCCTGACCAGGTGGTGGTGCAGTGGATAGAGCGCTGGACTGGGATTCAGAGGACCCAGGTTCAAGACCTTGAGGTTGCCAGATTGAGCGCGGGCTCATCTGGTTTGAGCAAAAAGCCCACCAGCTTGAACCCAAGGTTGCTGGCTCCAGCAAGGGCTCCAAGTACAGTCTGCTGAAGGCCCGCGGTCAAGGCACATATGAGAAAGCAATTAATGAACAACTAAGGTGTTTCAACACGCAATGAAAAACTAATGATTGATGCTTCTCATCTCTCTCCGTTCCTGTCTGTCTGTTCCTGTCTATCCCTCTCTCTCTCTCTGAAAAAAAAAAAAAAAAAACTCAGGAGAAAAACTAGTGAGAGAGATCCATTAAAAGATAAGTTAGTAAGATTAAAGACAGAATTAACTACATTTGAATTTAAAACCATAAAACACTTTTTACATTATGACAAGAAAAATGTCTTACATAAACTTTTTGAGAACATTTATATGATTGATCAATAGTGCGTGAATACAAGTTGTTTATTATCTGATTTAGATAAAGACAGAATAAAACTTACGTTTCAAAAAGGGCAAAGATAAATAGAACCACGAAAAACAGAACATTGGTAGTCACAACAGCAACGTGATCAATATTTCCCTGGGGAAGCTGAACTTCCTCTGTACTTGCTGCAGTGAAAAATGAGAACAATTACATTACACACACGTGTTATTTTTGTTACCACACAAAGTAAAATTACATGTAGCAAATTCTATGACTAAACATTTAAAATCATCCTTAGGCTTCAAAACAGTTTAAAAGTAACAGATTTTATATAACAGAAATAACTTTTAAGTAAAATAACTTTTCCTCCCAGGAAATACACCTCAATTCTGTTATCTACAGGAGATACTCTATTTGTTGTCTCTATCTCCGAAAGAGAAATGTATTTTACAGAATTCTATAAAATGATCTCATACTAAATACATTTGCTTTATTTTATTTATTGATTTTAGAGAGACAGGAATGGAGAGCTGGGAAGAGAGAGAGAGAGACACTGATTCGTTGTTCCACTTATACTAATTCATTGGTTTGTTCTTGTATGTGCCCTGGTTGGGGATTGAACCTGCAACCTTGATATATGGGACAACACTTTAACCAACTGAATACATATTTTATTTTGAATTTCAATGGTATGCAAAATTAGTATTAGTAAATATCCTTGTTAGTACTATAATTTTGTTTTAAAATTTTCCATTGATTTGAGCGAGAGACAGAAATAGAGAGAAAGAGGAGAAAGTAGGGGGGAGGAAAAGAGAAAAGCATCAACGCATTGTTCCACATAGTTCTATTTAGTTGTGCACTCAATGGTTGCTTCTCATATGTGCCCTGTCCCGGGATCAAACCCATGACCTTGGTGTGCGGGGACAACGTGCCATCCACTGAGCCACCTGGCTAAGGCCTACCATAATGTGTGAAAGTAATAATGTTATTTATATTTTTGCAAAGAAACATATTTTGCAGAGAACCACCAAGTTAGTAACAGGAGGGCAAAGTGAGGGTACTGACTTAACTTGAACTGTGTAGTTAAGCTTCACACCTAATACAAACTATTTCTGATATAATGGAGAAGGGTCAAGTCATACAGATGTACTCAGATGCCTCCACGGTGCTATTTTATAATTTACCCACTTAGAGTAAACCAGGGAGGTAACACAAGGCTGTGTTCATTTCTGCTGTCTTTAAGTGTATGTGGAACGGCAGGGGCGGGGGCGGGGGCAGCGGCAGGGACAGGCTGGCAGGGACAGGCTGGCAGGGACAGGAGCTGGAGCAGGGGCGGGGGCGGGGCAGCAGCAGGGGAAGGGACAGGGGCGGGGCAGGGATGGGCTGGGGCGGCGGCAGGGGCGGGGGGCAGCAGCAATTGTGAACGCCTAACAACTGATATTAATATGCCTTTAAAAAAAAAAAGAATTTAGGTAACTTTCAACTTTGAAGATCTTCCCTCAGTCACCCCTTGTATTGTCCTAAGAAGCAAAATCCAAGTAATACCAAACAGAATCATTAGAACAGTGTGATAATGGTATAGTAATTTTTTGTGTGTGTGTGTATTTTTCTGAAGCTAGAAACCGGGAGAGACAGTCAGACAGACTCCCGCATGCGCCCGACCAGAATCCACCCGGCACGCCCACCAGGGGTTGACGCTCTGCTCAGCAGGGGGCGATGCTCTGCCCCTCCGGGGCGTCGCTCTGCCGCGACCAGAGCCACTCTAGAGCCTGGGGCAGAGGCCAAGGAGCCATCCCCAGTGCCCGGGCCATCTTTGCTCCAAGGGAGCTTCGGCTGCAGGAGGGGAAGAGAGAGACAGAGAGGAAGGAAGGGGGAGGGGTGGAGAAGCAAATGGGCGCTTCTCCTATGTGCCCTGGCCGGGAATCGAACCTGGGACTTCTGCACACCAGGCCGACGCTCTACCACTGAGCCAACCGGCCAGGGCCATAGTAATTTAGTCAAACAGATCAACAGTACCTTCTTCAAAATTAATATTTTTACACTGTCGTCCTAAGTCATCCACGTGATGTTCTCTTAAAAAGAAAAACAAAAATTGTATCCATAAAAGGCTTAGTATAATAGACAAATGGCTTAAACTTATTCTAGTCTTGTTTTTTTTTACATTCTGGTACAGTTTCTTCTACTGGCTTCTGATTAATGAAATTATTAGCAATGAGCTATAACAAATAAAATTTTAAAGATTCAAGTCATGAGTCTTATTAAACTCTATAAAACAAACAAAAGGAAAAAAACCCAAATTCATCTAAAAGCATATATTGCCTACCTACCTTAATCAGTATTTCAAGTTTTACAGTGATTTTAAACATTAGTTTAAATGGTTTTGAACTCATGGTTAAAGCACTTCAAAGAAATGTAAATCAACCAAGTTTTTGTAGTTTTATATCATTTCTTTTAATAGATAAAAGATAGAGACAGTCAAAGTAACTTTTGCATTTAAAGTTGATACTAATCATTAATCATAATATTGCTTTCATGCCATTTCCCTACTTAGAAACCTAGAGTTAGTAAATCAAGACCAGACTGACTCTTCAAAGAACTTATCTATTCTCATGTATCAGATTGTATATTATTTTAGTTACAAGCACCTTCGTTACTAGTCAAAAAATATGAACACAGCTATAGACATCAAATACCAAATAAAGAGTTCATAGGAATAATTATCCTCCAACAATGAGAATGTTATTTCACAATATACAAAGTAGTTTTATCATTTCTATCTAATTACCTTAATATTGAAAGGATCAGAATAATATTTAAAACTCCCAGGAAGGCGCCAAGTAAAACTGGTGCTGTATACATGTTTATCTGAAGCTGTATAGTGTCCCATGTCACGCCCTTTTCTCCAATGAGTGCAAAGCAGGTCTGAAAAACTTATTAAAATAAAATGGACACAAATGAATTATATGGGAGAGACAGACTAAAAACTTATGAGACATTTCCCATAAAATTGGAGGTAACATTATGGAAACATTCATTTACATCATGCATCCCAACAAAGGGAAAAAAAGCGGTTCTGAGTAAGGGGACAAAAAATTGACTCCGACATAAAGCACAGACATGCATACAATACATAAACAATATTCTGTACATCAATGGTATTAAAATTTTATGGGATGGAGTAATGAGGAAAAAAAATGTCTACAAAGCTCCTTATGGGACAATAATGAAAAAAAGGTTGAGAAACACTGATGTACATGAATTCACCAAGGATTATATCTAAAGTAATTTGTAAGTAATTTCATGTTTAAAAAACATTGCCATAAGAAATATAAATTATATAATTTCTTCCATAAATCAATTTTAATGTTTAATCAATTTCATTATAAGACATTATCACATTTTAAGTAAATATTTAAAAATATTATTATGTATATAAGTTATTTGAAATATAGATAGTTAATATTTTAAACCTAGTTTTGCAGCAAAGATCAGACTGGAAGAATACTTACTGGTTCACTCTCCTGACTTAAGAGTCTGTATCTGGCTCCTTCAAAAATTTACATGTAATGTTACAGCGAGAATTAAGTAAGACACTGCCCCTAAGGCACTTAAACAGCGTCTAGTGCATATTCAGTAATTCAGTGCTTGTTAATGTGGTTACCATTGGGAAAGTCATCTAACCCAGTGGTCCCCAACCCCCGGGCTGTGGACCGGTTCCGTGGGCCATTTGGTACTGCTCCACAGAGAGAGAATAAATAACTTACATTATTTCCGTTTTATTTATATTTAAGTCTGAACGATGTTTTATTTTTTTTAAATGACCAGATTCTCTCTGTTACATCCGTCTAAGACTCACTCTTGACGCTTGTCTCAGTCACGTGATACATTTATCCGTCCCACCTTAAAGGCCGGTCCGTGAAAATATTTTCTAACATTAAACCGGTCCGTGGCCCAAAAAAGGTTGGGGACCACTGATCTAACCTGTTCAGGCCTACATTTAGTCATCTATAATACAAAATGTTTAAATGAGATAATCTTTAACACACTTTTTAGGCGGTCTAAATATTTACTGAGCACCCAACTGTACACCAGGTACTACGACAGATACTGAGGGTAGAGTAGGAAATTAAAAAGACCCAGACTATGTGCTGATGTATTTTATATTATGGCCATAGATCCACTTATTCTCCATTTTACTTCAGATACTAAAATGAAATATCTATATTAGATGTTGGAGAATGATGACTTAAATTCTAATCTGTCGAACGTTCTCCTGGTTAAACAGAAAGGTGCTGTGGCACCTGGGATGAAGGTGGCGTGCTGATGAAGTCAACTGAGTTGGACTCCCACTGATGACATTCATAGCTTCAATTTTCAATGCATGAACCAATTATATGGTTCCAAAGTTACTCTCGGAATAAAACTTACCGATTTCTCAATTCAGCAAAAACTTAACTGGCTCTGGTAAAGTGTTAAATTTTGTTTCTATTTTGTTCAGCTCAGCTAAAGGATGGGAGCTTTGGAAAAGGAGAGAACACTAAGTCTTTTTACATTTTTTTTTCTTAAGTTGGAAACGGGGAGGCAGTCAGACAGACTCCCGCAGGCGCCCAACCGGGATCCACCCGGCACGCCCACCAGGGGGCGATGCTCTGCCCATCTGGGGCGTCGCTCTGCCACAATCAGAGCCATTCTAGCGCCTGAGGCAGAAGCCACAGAGCCATCCTCAGCGCCCGGGCAAACTCTGCTCCAATGGAGCCTCGGCTTCAGGAGGGGAAAAGAGAGACAGAGAAGAAGGAGAGGGGGAGGGGTGGAGAAGCAGACGGGCGTCTCGCCTGTGTGCCCTGGCCGGGAATCGAACCCGGGACTCCCACACTCCAGGCCGACGCTCTACTACTGAACCAACCGGCCAGGGCCAACACTAAGTCTTTTTAAAATTCTTTCATTGTCTTCAACCTTAGAAAACTCTTAAAGACATGGGCAAAGGGAAAAAGGATAAAAAAATCTCCTGTAACTTTCTTTGAATCCTTCCATCAAAAAAAAAATATAGAAAAGCAAACTCTTGCCTGTAGATATAGGTCAAGTGGAATGACTGTTTCACAGAACATATATTTTGGATTCAGACAGAGCTGAGGTATGACCCTGAGCTTTTCCGTTTATTACCTGGCTGACCTGGGATAATTTACTTAGATTCTCTATGCTTTGGAGCCCTAATCTGTAAAAAGGGACGAACAGCACTTCACTTAGAGGACAGGAGTTAACTTAGATATGGAAGAGCCTAGCCTCACTGCTGGACCCGAAGAGGCTAGTTTCCCGCCCTTCCCCTCCAGTTACAAGGCTTTATACTTGGATTTCACTTAACACTGAACCAAAAACTCAAGTAATGACAAGTGAAAAACACCTACCTGGACCCAGAATAAAACCTAATGCTTGACATGCACTTGTGTTTGCCATGGAATTTGTTCTCTCCTGAAGGGAAGTCGCACCTGCAATGTATGATCTAATAACTGCTACATTTCCTAAGAGGAGACACAATAAAATATCCTTCAGTTTATAAAATTCACCTTAATTTGGCTTTAAATGGAGGAAATATTAATCTATAGTATTGTCACTGCTTCCTCTTTATGATCAAGCACAGCATGTTTATTGAGCAAATGCATTAATAGGAAATATACTTTTAGTAGTAGGAAAACACAGTTTAACATTTGCATGAATGAAAAACTGGCATTATAGGAATGTTGAACTATACTTTTCATTATTAAATACTGAGAAAACGCTGAGTGAATGGCATACTACTGATTGCTACCACTATTTTTAAAATAAATACATCACAAACTGCATGCTTACACCTGTAATATAAGAAACAGAAAAAAAAAAGAAATTCTCTAACAACTTAACTCAAAAAATTTTATTGAGCACTTATTATGTGCAGGAGACTTTGCTAGGGACCAAGGAATATTTTTAAGTCAAATTGTCTCAGCCCTGGCTGATTGGCTCAGTGGTAGAGTGTTGGCCTGGTACACAGAAGTCCCGGGTTTGATTCCCAGCCAGGGCACACAGGAGAAGCAACCATCTGCTTCTCCACCCCTCCCCCTCTCCTTCCTCTCTGTCTCTCTCTTCCCCTCCTGCAGCCGAGGCTCCAGTGGAGCAAAGTTGGCCTGGGCGTTGAAGATGCCTCCATGGCCTCTGCCTCAGGCGCTAGAATGGCTCTGGTCGCAACAGAGCAATGCCCCAGATGGGCAGAGCATCGCCCCCTGGTGGGCATGCCAGGTGGATCCCAGTCGGGCGCATGAGGGAGTCTGTCAGACTGCCTCCCCGTTTCCAACTTCAGAAAAATACAAAAAAAAAAAAATTCAAATTGTCTCTAACTACAAAAAGTTTACTGTTACTAACGGGTAATACAAGATAAAAACAGTGCAAAACAGCATATAAGCAAGGGGCAGGCAGCATAGCCTAAGACAGTTCGTGTCAGATACGAAACTAAATCTTGAAGGGTGAAGAATGACGGGAACAGATCATAGGTAATGTGAACATCATGAATGGCGGCAAGATGATATAAAGATACCCATTTGCAGTAACAGATCTCTATGTTGAACTGTGGGGTGTGAGATTGAGAAGGGGTGACGCCAGGTGAGCCTGGACCATAAATGTCAGGATGAATGTGAGTCTGCCACAACCGAATATACGCATGCACATTACCTGCTCCAAATCCCACCAATCCACGAGCAACCAACATGTAGTATTTATTGTGAGAAGCAGGGACGTGCACATACGCATAGAGGCAGTTGGCTGTCACTGAAATGAAGATGGAGACAGTGAGAGGTTCTTTTCTTGGTCTATAATTAGACCACCAACCAAATATAGGTGAAGCTACCATTTGGCCAAGACTAAACGCAGCAATAACCCAGCCCAAAAAACTGGTATCAGCTGTCTGATCAATCTGCAGAAAAAAAGGAGAATGCTTTAAGGATTATTATCCAAGAAAAGTCAAGTTTAAAACATAAATACAATTTTTTTTACTATGTAACATTTCCTAATTTAAAAAATAAAGAATTCTCTAACATAAGTTTTGTAGCACATTACAATTAAATATGCTAACAATTCACTATACACAAAGAAAAATGCTGGGGAAGATTTATCTTTTGGAATGACTATGCAAATGTTTGGGTCATAAAAGTCTTGTTAAAAAGATAATCAGATTAACATTATAAAAAAATATGCCACTCTTTAACTCTTTCTTATAAAGTAAATACAACTATTTATTTCATTGATTTTAGAGAGAGGAAGGAAGAGAGGGAGAGAAGGAACATCAATCTGTTCCTGTTGGTGCCCTTACTGGGAATCAAACCGACAACTTCTGGGCTTCGGCATGATGCTCTGACTAACTGAGCTATCCAGCCAGGGCAAATATTTCCAATAACTTTTGGTATGGAAACAATTTTTAGTGTCATGGGTAGTCAGTTCATGTAATGCAATTTTAAATTAATCTTTTTTTTTTTTTTTTTGTATTTTTCTGAAGCTGGAAATGGGGAGAGACAGTCAGACAGACTCCCGCATGCGCCCGACTGGGATCCACCAGGCACGCCCACCAGGGGCGATGCTCTGCCCACCAGGGGGCGATGCTCTGCCCCTCCGGGGCGTCGCTCTGCTGCGACCAGAGCCACTCTAGCGCCTGGGGCAGAGGCCAAGGAGCCATCCCCAGCGCCCGGGCCATCTTTGCTCCAATGGAGCCTTGGCTGCGGGAGGGGAAGAGAGAGACAGAGAGGAAGGAGGGGGGGTGGAGAAGCAAATGGGCGCTTCTCCTGTGTGCCCTAGCCGGGAATCGAACTCGGGACTTCCGCACGCCAGGCCGATGCTCTACCACTGAGCCAACCGGCCAGGACCAAATTAATTTTCAAAACAGATATGCAGCCCTGGCCGGTTGGCTCAGTGGTGGAGCGTCGGCCTGGCGTGCGGAAGTCCCGGGTTCGATTCCCAGCCAGGGCACACAGGAGAGGTGCCCATCTGCTTCTCCACCCCTCCCCCTCTCCTTCTTCTCTGTCTCTCTCTTCCCCTCCCGCAGCCAAGGCTCCATTGGAGCAAAGATGGCCCGGGCGCTGGGGATGGCTCCTTGGCCTCTGCCCCAGGCGCTAGAATGGCTCTGGTCGCGACAGAGCGACGCCCGGGATGGGCAGAGCATTGCCCCCTGGTGGGCGTGCTGGGTGGATCCTGGTTGGGCGCATGCGGGAGTCTGTCTGACTGCCTCCCCGTTTCCAGCTTCAGAAAAATACAAAATAATAATAATAATAAAATTAAAAACCAGATATGCAAATGTAGCAGTAAATCTAGTTATTTATTTTTTTAATTAGGGATGGGGCATTGATAGGAAGCCCAAGTGGCTAATAAGCAGGGGACCGTGCATGTGCCCTTGCCTGGGACGGACCTATTTTCCTGGCACAGCACTGTTACCTGAGGAGTATTCTGGTTTGCACAGTAAAGCCTATGATCACCTTACTTACAAGCCTCTAGTGAGGAATCGTTACTGTGAGTTGCTCTAGTAAAGATTGAGTCATAGAATATCAAAGAGGCTCTAGAAAACTCTTAACTACACACAAGTTAATATATACTACTAAAGTGCCCTGGCTGGATAGCTCAGAGCATCATCCCGAAGCACAGAGGTTGCTGGGTCGATCCTCGGTCAGGGCACATACAGGAACAGATTAATGTTCCTATCTCTCCCTCTCCCTTCCACTCTAAAATCAATAAAATAAATACTTAAGAAAATACTACTAAAGCTACTTAAGAGAAGAATAGGCCCAGCCTAGTGATTCAGTTGGTTCGAGTACCCTCTTGACAAGCCAAGGTTATGAGTTCAGTGCGGGTCAGGTTACATCCAGGAATCAACCAAGGAATGCACAAATAAATGGAAGAATGTTTCTCTCTCCCTCCCTTCCTCTTTCTGCAAAAAACCCAAAACAATATATATATATTTTAAAAGAAGAATAGATTTTGAAGTGTACAAACCTTTTGGAGATATGGCCATATTGACATTATCACAATAGAAAATCCTGTAAAGAGACAAACTCTGTTATTTATAGTTATAATACTTTCATCATTATTTATAGATAAAATTATTTGAACTATAGCATGGATTTTAAAATATAATTCTGAATTTACAAATTTATGCCCAAAAATGTCAACTTTATCAAATAATATGATTTTATGCATGAAAAGAACATATAATTATAGTCCCTAGCTATAATTAATATACTAAAAGCTAAATACCTATTTTACCTTACTCATAAACTTTTACGAGAAATGGAAGTCACTGAAAGTTTTGTTAAGTTTTTATGGCAGAAATGATTGGAGGAAAGGCCACTTTGTTATAGAGGAAGTGTTAGACTTCTAATCAGTGTTGTTTGGGAAAGCTGATTAACTGAAAGAGCAGGAAGAAATAAAATGATTATCCAAGGGGGGCAGTAGTTATAAAGAACCAGGATGGTCATCCTTACAAGAAATCCATAATTTCTTTTAGGCTTTATTAATTGAGAACTGTAATAATAAAGTCCAGTACTATCTGTCAATTTTAAATGCTAGGCACATCCAATCAAAATTCTGGAAAGGTTATTTTTTTTAAAAAAGCTTTATTAAGATATAACTCATATACCATACACTTTACAAATTTGAAGTATACAATTCAGTGGTTTTAAGTATAATCAGAAATATATGAAACCACCTCCAAAGTCAATTTTGGAATACTTTAGTGACCTCAAAACGAAACCCTGGACCCTTTAGCCATATCTCTGCCATCCTCCAGAATAGTCCAGTTCATAGAAACTGAAAGTAGAATGGTGGTCCCCAGGGTTTGGGACGGGGAAATGAGTTGTTGTTTAATGGGGAAAAAGTTTCAGTTCTGCAAGATGAAAAAACCCGATATTGATTACACAACCATGTAGATACACTTAACACCTCTGATTTTAGAAATGGTAAGACGGTAGGTAAATTTTAAATTATATGGTTTTTACTACAATAAAAATAATTTTTAGCCTAACCAGGCGGTGGCACAGTGGATAGAGCATTGAACTGGGATGTGGAGGACCCAGGTTCGAGACCCCGAGGAGGCCAGCTTGAGCACAGGCTCATCTGGTTTAAGCAAAGCTCACCAGCTTGAGCTCAAGGTCGCTGGTTCAAGCAAGGGGTCACTCCATCTGCTGTACCCCCACATTCAAGGCACATATGAGAAATCAATCAATGAACAACTAAGGAGCCACAAAGAAGAACTAATGTTTTCTCATCTCTCTCTCTTCCTGTCTGTCCCTATTTGTCCCTCTCTCCGACTCTCTCTCTGTCTCTGCCTAAAAAAAATAATAATAAATAAATCAAATATAAAAATAATTTTTAAAAATTAAATATTAAAATAGATTTTATATAAATTTATTTTTTTTTTGTATTTTTCTGAAGCTGGAAACGGGGAGAGACAGTCAGACAGACTCTCGCATGCGCCCGACCGGGATCCACCCGGCAAGCCCACCAGGGGCGACGCTCTGCCCACCAGGGGGCGATGCTCTGCCCCTCCGGGGCGTCGCTCTGCCGCGACCAGAGCCACTCTAGCGCCTGGGGCAGAGGCCAAGGAGCCATCCCCAGCGCCCGGGCCATCTTTGCTCCAATGGAGCCTTGGCTGCGGGAGGGGAAGAGAGAGACAGAGAGGAAGGAGGGGGGCGGGGTGGAGAAGCAAATGGGCGCCTCTCCTATGTGCCCTGGCCGGTAATCGAACCCGGGTCCCCCGCATGCCAGGCCGACGCTCTACCGCTGAGCCAACCGGCCAGGGCTAGATTTTATATAAATTTTTAAAATTAGGTAATTTCTAATACTTACCTACACTGCTGAGAAACATAGTAAGATACAG
The DNA here is from genome assembly GCF_036850765.1 of Saccopteryx bilineata. Classification (NCBI taxonomy): domain Eukaryota; kingdom Metazoa; phylum Chordata; class Mammalia; order Chiroptera; family Emballonuridae; genus Saccopteryx; species Saccopteryx bilineata. Next base: position 198,986,693 of record NC_089490.1, on the reverse strand, counting down.
AATTCTAATAGACCTCCATCGGCTCTTGTAATGTTCCTCAGTTTCTATAATGTCCCATTCTCTAGGTGTAAAGAAGAAAGAAGTAGTATAAAGTTATCTCATTATATGCAAATCTTTCTTTGGAAAACTTTTATTTTCTCTTTCCTAAAGTCATGAAAGTGATACAATAAAGCTTTAATTTACTAATATTGCTTACTGCTATACTAATTTATCTATGAAAAAGCATTATTTCTTTGAATTCTGTGGGCTGTATTTATGAATCATTATACAAATTAATTATCCAAAAGTGTTGAGCCTGACTGGTGGTGACACAATGGCCAGAGCATTGACTTGGGACTCAGAGGTCCCAGGTTCAAAACCTTGAGGTCGCCTGACCAGGCGGTGGCGCAGTGAATAGAGCGTCAGACTGGGATGCGAAAGACCCAAGTTCGAGACCCCGAGGTTGCCAGCTTGAGCGCGGGCTCATCTGCTTTGAGCAAAGGTCACCAGTTTGGACCTAAGGTCACTGGCTCGAGCAAGGGGTCACTCGGTCTGCTGAAGGCCCACGGTCAAGGCACATATGAGGAAGCAATCAAGGAGCTAAGGTGTCGCAATGAAAAACTGATGATTGATGCTTCTCATCTCTCTCCATTCCCGTCTGTCTGTCCCTGTCTATCCCTCTCTCTGACTCTCTATTTCTGAAAAAAAAAAAAAAAGAAAAGAAAACCCTGAGGTTATCAGCTTGAGTGCATGCTCGCAGGCTTGAGTGTGAGATCACCGACATGACCCCATGGTCCCCAGCTTGAGCACAAAGGTTGCTGGCATGAGCTCCCAGTCAAGCCATGTATGAGAAGCAATCAGTGAACAACTAAACTGAAGCAACTATGAGTTGATGCTTCTCATCTCTCTCCCTTCCTGTCTGTCCCTCTCTCTCTTGCTAAAAAATAAATAAATAAAAAGTGTTGAAATTTGTTAAACTGACAAAATGAATTAAAAGTTTATCAAAATAAATCAAACTAGGTACAATTAGATCTCCCACAGGTGGGATATACAACTACATACTAAGTAATGAAAGATAATTACTGTCATCATTAAGACATGTTCTACTTGATGACAGCAAATTAAGTTTGCAGCAGATAGCTATTCTGGCTCAGTAATTTCAGCAAAATTAATGAGGAAGTGACACCAGGAAAGTTTGATGTAACCTCAGATATTCCTAGCCCTAAACTTCCTGGAATACTTCCCTTTGCACTAACCCAGGTTCTATTAGTGGACCAAAGCGAGACCAAGGCCCCTCAAGACTAAGTATATCTTTCATACAGGCCTGTGACCTGGACTAAGGGACAAGCATGTATATTAGCCAGACATCCTCCCTCTGTCAGGTGGAATACATGAGTGTGTGTACTCATTACATTTTCACATATGCATAAAGAGTTAACAAATTTACCTCAAGAATTCTGTTTTCGAGCCCTGGCCGGTTGGCTCAGCGGTAGAGCGTCGGCCTAGCGTGTGGAGGACCCGGGTTCGATTCCCGGCCAGGGCACACAGGAGAAGCGCCCATTTGCTTCTCCACCCCTCCGCCGCGCTTTCCTCTCTGTCTCTCTCTTCCCCTCCCGCAGCCAAGGCTCCACTGGAGCAAAGATGGCCCGAGCGCTGGGGATGGCTCTGTGGCCTCTGCCTCAGGCACTAGAGTGGCTCTGGTCGCAACATGGCGACACCCAGGATGGGCAGAGCATCGCCCCCTGGTGGGCAGAGCATCGCCCCATGGTGGGCGTGCCGGGTGGATCCCGGTCGGGCGCGGTCGGGCGCATGCGGGAGTCTGTCTGACTGTCTCTCCCTGTTTCCAGCTTCAGAAAAATGAAAAAAAAAAAAAAAGAATTCTGTTTTCAAATAATTAAGTCAAGCAAAACAGACAAAATACCTTCTTACATTCCAAGATTATTTTCTAAAATAGACTTTAGACTCAAATTAGTCTTCAAAAAAGAAACTTTTTTCAAATGTGATGTGACTCGGAATGGTAGAGAAGGAAGAGCAATAACATTTATTAGATCTACGATGTGCCAGGTATATTAAATCAGTTCCTGATACATATACATATGAAGTTCTTAACACCATATATGCCATTACATAAAAGAGATCTTTGGGCCTTAGTCAAATTTCCATGTCCTAACTACACACAATTCTACTGAGCTCATGTATGGCTTTCAAACCAGCACCAAAGTAGAAGTCTTAAAGCTGAGAGAAGTTGCTGACACAAACAAAAACTGGCTGTCAACAGGTAACAAAAATATGACGAGGGATAGTCAGCCAGGAACAGAATAGGCAAAAAATAAAATAAAAAGCAGCTTCGAGCCTGACCAGGCAGTGGCGCAGTGGATGGAGCGTTGGACTGGGATGCGGAGGACCCAGGTTCAAGACCCTGAGGTTGCCAGCTTGAGCGTGGGTTCACCTGGTTTGAGCAAAGGCTCACCAGCTTGGACCCAAGTTCGCTGGCTCAAGCAAGGGGTTACTTGGTCTGCTGAAGGCCCACGGTCAGGGCACATGTGAGAAAGCAAGCAATGAACAACTAAGGTGTCACGACGAAAGACTGATGATTGATGCTTCTCATCTCTCTCCATTCCTGTCTGTCTGCCCCTGTCTGTCCCTCTCTCTGACTCTCTCTCTGTCCCTGTAAAAAAAAAAAAAAGCAGCTTCGATAAGCCAAGAACATCACTGTGATCTCAAGACAAAATTGCATTACAGGTGTTATTTAATAAGAGACCAGAGAAATACATTTTCTAAGAGTTTCAATCAGAATAGTTAAAATAACATTTGTTGCTTAAGAAGGACAAATGTGCAAAAATTAACATAGACAGCTGGAATTTAACTGTGTCTTAATTTTCTTGATATACTTATTATATTTCAAAACAGTGTTACTTAACTCCGTTTTCCTAAAGGCAAAAGGACATGCTTAATTGCACAGTAAGAGACAAACTAGGCCCTGGCCAGTTGGCTCAGTGGTAGAGGGTCGGCCTGGCGTGCAGGAGTCCCGGGTTCGATTCGAGGCCAAGGCACACAGGAGAAGTGCGCATCTGCTTCTCCACCCCTCCCCCTCTCCTTCCTTTCTATCTCTCTCTTCTCCTCCTGCAGCCAAGGCTCCATTGGGGCAAAGTTGGCCCGGGTGCTGAGGATGGCTCCATGGCCTCTGCCTCAGGTACTAGAATGGCTCTGGTCGCAACAGAGCGACATCCCAGATGGGCAGAGCATCGCCCCCTAGTGGGCGTGCCAGCTGGATCCTGGTGGGGCGCATGTGGCAGTCTACCTGACTGCCTCCCCATTTCCAACTTCAGAAATATACAAATAATAATAATAATAAATAAATATAATAAAAAAAGAGACGAACTAAATATTGAATAGCTGCTGTCCATAAAGTAGGAGCGAAATAACCAGAATTATAAAGGCCAAAATACCCTTCATCTCTTGAACGCTAAAAAAAAAAAAGAAAAAAAAAGAAAACTAGTCTTTATTTATATATTTAGCGTAGAACAAAGGTGAACCAATCTCAGCAAGGCTTACTTTCTCACAAAGAATCAGGCAATTAGGTCAACACTAACAGCGATATATTCAAGTAATAAAACCATCCTTTCGGAATTTTTTTGTGAAATGGGTGAAGGGCTCAGTTCTGTAAAAGGCCAAACGCAGAGTGGGGTGGCGGCTGCACCTGCGCAGGGAACGTCCCAGAGGCGGTCTGTTTCCTCGACACCTTCCCCGGGACCAGCGTACGGACCGACTCCGCCCTTTCTCGGTGCTGGGGGGCCAACTTCCGGCCTCGCGCTAGCCGGCGCCTCTTCTCGGCCCCGCATGGCTGACGCATAGCGCAGGGAGGTTACGGTGCCCTCCCCCTACATCCGCTCACCTGCTTCCGGGAGTGCTTTCGCCTAAGAACGGTTCTCGTTCAGACTCGACCCCCAGGTCCGCCATGGTTACAGAGCCCGTGAGGAGGTATGAGGCGAACTCTCGCGACACCTTCTGCTTCCTCACCTGCCGCACCACCCGAGCTGTCAAAACAATCCAGCAAGTGCGCGCGCGCCCTGCGGCCAAAAGTGGGCGGAGCGGCACCGGTTGGAGAGGGCTCGGGGCGGGGCGTGAGGGCTCGGGGCGGGGCCCTGCGTCCTCGGCCTCCTCCTTGGGTCCGCGCCTCCGGGGCTCGCGGGCGGTGCGGAGGAGTGCTGGGGCGGCTCGGGGGCGTGTCCCAACGGCCACCCCGCCCCAGGTTCCTGTGTTTCGCGGGGCTCCTGCGCGAAACCCCGCGCTCTTGCGTTCCGGGAGAGGCTGCTGTCGCTGCGGTTGGAGCTCGGAAGGGAGGCGGGTTCCAGGAGACTTGGCCGGCTGGACACCAGGCACCGCCGGCAGCCCGTAAGTCGCGGGTACCAGGCGCGCTCCCCGGGTTTGCGACGCGCGGCTGACGTGCCAGGAGTCAGGGACTAGGGCGGCCGGCGCGGCTGGAGCCGCGGGGCGCAGCCGGGAGGCGGGCTGTTGCGTGGTCCTTTTCCCCGCGGCCCTTTCCCCGCGGGCGGTGCAATGGCTGCTGCTCCTTTCTCGCCGGGCTGACTGCACGGGCAGCTCGCGGCAGTGCCTGGTGAGGGCCTGGATGGGGCCCTGGAGATGGGGTCCCGCGCCCGCTCTTCCCTGCCCTATCCGCACCCCACGGCCGGCGGCGCGGGTCTTCTGCGGAGCCTTCTGTTCTAACCTCCGTGTCAGAAGAGCCACAGCTGCTGCTTAGCAATGACCACCTCCTTCCAACACTAGGAGGATGACAGTTTTGCAAGATATGTTCTGAGTGTCGTTCCCTCCCCCCCCCCCCCCCCCCCCCCACCGAGTAGTAGACCGTGATGTTGTTTATTTCCTGGCGCTTACATGTTAACCTCTTATCTCTGCAAGTAGGCTTGTAAGCTAACTGGTAGCTGTAGTTGTACGTGTTATAAATACTGTTTTATTAGTACTCTTATAATACATTCTCTTGTGATTCCATTTTATTACAACTAATGACACATTCCCATTTTATATAGAGCTAAGATCCAGAGAAGTTAATAACTTACTCAGAATCACTCGGTGTGGTGCTGGCAGCACTGGATCCAAGTTCAGTTCTTCTGACCGATATTAATGAGCAGCTTACCCCATGCCAGGCCCTGCGCTAGTTATACGCTGCGTGTTATATGCCATCAATTCTGATACTTTGTCATGTCGGTGACCTTTAGTGTGTCCTGTCAGACACGTTCTATTGATGAACAGCGAAACTTGAAATGTGTTTTCTATTAGTTCAGGATTATCTTCTGAATCCAGAACTAGCATTTTGTACTTGGATTCCGTCTTGCAAATTTGTTTGATAACAGCTCACCGAAATATGTAAGATTCCAATGATTGGTTCCAAGAAGGTACATAGAAAAAAATATTATTATTATTATTATTATTATTATTATTATTTTGCTATAATGTTGCTTTACTGTATCATCAGCATTTTTAATCCCTGGAATGCAGTACAGTCCTGTGTGTATGTGTATTTTACAAAGGGATTTTTAACCAATATTGCACCAAAATAAAGGATTGGTAGTTGAATGACTGCTTATAAAATCACTTCATTTCACCCCTATAACAGTCCTCTGAGGTGGTATTGTCTCAAGGAAATAGAAAGCATGGAGATTAATTTACCTGGTATCACACAGCTAGTAGTAACAGAGCTAGAATCTAAGAAATACAGGACTCCTGACTATAGCCTGTGCTTTTCACCACCAGCCTGGCTGTGAAAAAAATGTGAAGAAGAATCTTTTCCAGTATCTCTTAAAATATATCAGAACAGGTAATCAGTTTTTATTTAAATGAAACAACTTGCTATTACGTATTAGGCCAGGTATTATTCCCCTTTTATAGGTTAAGGTGGCTTACTCAAGGTCACACAGTAAGAGAACTCAGGTCTTCTGACTCGATTTTCCATGACTGCTTCCAAGTGATGACTTTAGACCACAGAAGTACATGGAATGCAGTGCATGTAAACCTGGTGTAAATAAATAAGCTCTGTGTATTGTACCAATTAAAAAAAAAAAAGAAAAAATTATTTCCTAGGAACACACACATAGCACCCAAAGTCACTTGTTTAAAAGCCTTTAAAAAACTGTATTTTTAAAAGCCCATGAAAGAGAGGAGCCAATTTTGAATGTTTCACATAGGTGAGACAGTCCACCTGATCATTTCCCTACATGACTACTTAAAAATATTCACTTCCATTAAACTTGACAGACTGACTATAGGAGGACAATATTTTTTAGTTTATGAATTCTACTTTCAAAATATATAAAAAGCTGCAGGTGGGATAAAATCTTATACATGATTTTTCGTGTCCGCTGTCTTGTGTACTTTTGTACTTAACCTTGTACAGTTATTTTCATTTCTTGAAACATAAAAGAAATGTTATGTAGATGTTCTTTAGAAGATCTGGCCATTTGGTATATAATCCAGCACAAATAAGCTGGGTGATGATGATAATAAAAATGGTTTTCTCAAAAAAAAACAAAAAAACAGATATTCACCCCTGTAAACAAATGAACAAATCTACCAATTTTTTCTACTCTTCTGTATAGGATTTAAAAGAATTAAATTTGGTGAGTGAGGCAAGTAGTGGCTATCTGGGGTATCTAAACCTTTTTTTTGCTACATAAACTTGTATTGAAAATAAGTGATTTAAAAATCAAGTTATAAGATAAAAATTAGGTCTGCATTTTTGTGGGGTAAAGTTGTACATGGTGGTATTTTTTGAAATTTATATATGCCTTTGAGATATGTATCAACTATATGAAGATAAAAGTCCAGAAAAAATTAGAGTTGCATTGTTTAAAATGCTCAACTGCCAGAGTGTTTGGAGATAAAAATACTAGATGGCATAAGAGAGGTGGAGTGCCACTTGAGCAACAGAGCTCACTTTTAGGAAAGACTTTTCATTCCTTGGCACTGTACAGGAATTTCTATTTTTGTTTCACTTTGTTTTTCCCTGTCTCATTGGCTGTGCAAAAGTGTAGGCCAAAATTAAGTCAGTTTGGCTTGATGCGTACTTCAGAAGTGAATCCTGTTTCTTCAGAAGCTCACTGGTGTCAGACTAGCCTGATACAGGGACTTTAAGTATCTGGAATGACTCCAGGTGGTGCCTCCTTTTGGTAAATTGTAGTTATCCTGACCCTGGACCTGATTGTTAATCTCTTTATGCTGGCACTTAGTAGCAGTTAGCCTTACCTAGAAAGAGCTACATGTGTCCCATAAAACCTGGTAATTCTACATCAGAGGTCCCCAAACTTTTTACACAGGGAGCCAGTTCACTGTCTCTCAGACCGTTGGAGGGCTGGACTATAAAAAAAACTATGAACAAATCCCTATGCACATTGCACACATCTTATTTTAAAGTAAAAAAACAAAACAGGAACAAATACAATATTTAAAATAAAGAACAAGTAAATCTAAATCAACAAACTGACCAGTATTTCTTTTTTTTATATTTTTCTGAAGCTGGAAACAGGGAGAGACAGTCAGACAGACTCCCGCATGCGCCCGACCGGGATCCACCCGGCACACCCACCAGGGGCGAAGCTCTGCCCACCAGGGGGCGATGCTCTGCCGAGACCAGAGCCACTCTAGTGCCTGGGGCAGAGACCAAGGAGCCATCCCCAGCGCCTGGGCCATCCCTGCTCCAATGGAGCCTTGGCTGCAGGAGGGGAAGAGAGACAGAGAGGAAAGGGGGGGGGGTGGAGAAGCAAGTGGGCGCTTCTATGTGCCCTGGCCGGGAATCAAACCCGGGTCCCCCGCACGCCAGGCCGACGCTCTACCGCTGAGCCAACCGGCCAGGGCCCTGACCAGTATTTCAATGGGAACTATGGGCCTGCTTTTGGCTAATGAGATGGTCAATGTGCTCCTCTCACTGACCACCAATGAAAGAGGTGCCCCTTCCGGAAGTGTGGTGGGGGGGGGCAGATAAATGGCCTCAGGGGACCACATGTGGCCCGCAGGCTGTAGTTTGGGGAACCCTGTTCTACATTGTTCTTGGACCTGAAATGGGATCTAAATTCTGTCACCCCAAACTCCAGAACCAAACGATATAGTAAGTTACGTGTGTTTGATTTGCTTTCTGTTTCTCATTGATCAGTTGTTGACGGTGTGTAGATATGGCCAGGGATACGCCTGCCCTCGAGTTGGAGTGCTGACTCTTATGGTCTGTATTACGTGGAATTAAAAGTGATTTGGAAGGCTTTTCTGGTATAGGGGTGAAAATTAGAAATGCCTAAACAGTTTTATAGTAGATTACAAAATATTTTAGTTTGTTATTTTCAGGTTCTTTCCTGTTTCCCTTGCAACTTTCTCCTTTTATGTTTGTCTTACTTGTTTTTATCTATTATCTATTACCAACCTAGGAGAATATTGCCTAGGAAAATGGGATGTCTCATGATCAAGTTTAGTACTTCTTGCTATAAAATATGAGTGTTGGGCCTGACCAGGCGGTGGCGCAGTGGATAGAGCGTCGGACTGGGATGCAGAAGACCCGGGTTCGGGACCCCGAGGTCGCCCGCTTGAATGTGGGCTCATCTGGTTTGAGGAAAAGCCCCCCAGCTTGAACCCAAGGTCGCTGGCTCCAGCAAGGGTTTACTCAGTCTGCTGAAGGCCCACGGTCAAGGCGCATATGAGAAAGCAATCAATGAACAACTAAGGTGTTGCAACGCGCAATGAAAAACTAATGATTGATGCTTCTCATCTCTCCGTTCTTGTCTGTCTGTCCCTGTCTATCCCTCTCTCTGACTCACTCTGTCTCTGTAAAAAATAAATAAATAAATAAAATTAAAAAAAACAAAAAACAAAATATGAGTGTTGGCATTTTTTCCCCCCACTAATATGGAATCTGCTTTGGTATGGTGCTATGGTGTTGTAAAAGAAGACATGTTGCCTTTCCCTACTGCTCTAGAGAAAAGAGGTGGCCTCGAATACTTCCGAAGGCAGTGAAGTCGTATCACAGACTAACACCACAGGAGCTAGTGCAGATAATTACAAGTTAAGGGTTCACTCCCCCAGATGCTATTACTTCTAATTCCAGCCACCCTCAGACTGACTTCGCTACGAATTTGGGAGTCCTGTGACTCCTATGGATTGGTAGTTCGCTAAAACACTCAGAGAATTCAGGAAACCATTCTACTTATGATTACAGCTTCAGTATAAAGGATACAAGCTCTGGCCAGATAGCTTGGTTGCTTAGAGAGAGCATCGTCCTGACACACAAAGGTTGCTCGTTTGATCGCTAGTCATGGCATATACAGAAATAGATTGATGTTTCTCTCTCATTTTCTCTTTCTTCCTCTCTCTGAAATTAATAAATAAAGATAAAAATAAATAAAGGATACAATTTAAGAACAGCCAAATGAAAAAATGAATAAGGCAAGGTATAGTAGTGAATATGGAGCTTCTATGACCCCTCCAGGGAGAGGGCATTCACCCTCCTACCCGTCATGTTCATTAACCAAGAAACTCTACTGGAGTTCTTACTGGGGTGTTCATGATGGATTGGCTCATTGGTCATGTGATTCAACTCAATCTTCCAGGTTCCTTCTTTTGGAAGTCAGGCTGGCCCAAAGTGAACCCTGCACATGAAATGTTTGGTCTTTTTGATGACTAGCCACAAACTATCCTGAGACTCTCCAGGGCCAACCTTAACTCACCTGATTAGCATAAGAAAGACACTCCTATCAGGAAAATCCAATGGTTTTAGGAGCTCCATGCCAGGAACTGGTTAAAGACCAGATCTTTTTTTATTATACCACACTGACATTTGTCCTTCAAGAAAAACCTTATCAAGCCTGCCCAGGCGGTGCTACAGTGGATAGAGCATCAGACTGGGACTCAGAGGACCCAGGTTAGAAACCTTGAGGTTGCCAGCTTGAGCGCAGGCTCACCAGCTTGAGCGTGGGATCATAGACATGACCCCACCATAGTTGCTGGCTTAAGCCCAAAGGTCGCTGGCTTGAAGCCCAAGGTTGCTGGCTTGAGCAAGGGGTCACTCGCTCTGCTGCAGCCCTTCCCCCCCCCATTAAGGCACGTATGAGAAAGCAATCAATGAACAACTAAGGAGCTGCAACAAAAAATGGATGCTTCTTATCTGTCTCCCTTCCTGTCTATTTATTCCTGTCTGTCCTTCTCTCTGGCTGGCTGTCAAAATATTAAAAAAAATAAAATATAGCATGGTAACTATAGTTAGCAATACTGTGGCCCTGGCTAGGTAGCTTATCCTGATCTGCCAAGGTTGCAGGTTTGATTCCAGGTCAGGGCACATACAAGAATCAACCAGCGAACGCATAAAAAAAAAAAATGGAACAACAAATTGATGCTTATCTCTCTCTTTTTCCCTTCCTCCATCCCTCCCTTCTTCCTACCCTCTATTCCTCCCTTCATTCTTCCCTCCATCTTCCACTCTCTGCAAAATCAATAAACAGTATTGTATATTTAAACTTGCTAAGAGAGTGGATCAATTTTTTAAAAATATTTTATTTCTTTGAAGATTTTATATATTGATTTTTAAAGGGGGGAGATGTGGGAAGCATCAACTATAGTAGTTACTTCTTGTATGTGCCTTGACCAGGCAAGTCTGGGCTTTCAAACCGGCGACCTCAGCGTTCCAGGTGAACTGTCCCACCGCAGGTCAGGCGAGAGCAGGTCAATTTTTAGTTTTTACCTGATATTTAAAGAGGTGTTTAGAAAATTGACCTGCTGCCTAAAGTGAAATATTTTAAGGTCATTTAAAATTTTGTTTCATAGATGTTTGCTTACTACTGATGGGTGTGAGCAAGTTAGACACTCTGTACCGGAGACTTCTCCTCACTAAGCTTTTCATCAGAGGATGGGGGAGGCCGGAGGATCTGAAAAGGTAACCACTTTTCCTGAATGTTTGTTTTATTTTCTCTATTCTTCTTGTTTTAACCCATAAATTGAGCTATTTTAAAAGTATGTAATTCAGTTATAAAAATAAAGACCCCTCAGAAACACAAATAAATTTTTAACTTTAATAATTGTTAAGTTGATTAGAGTTTCTAGGGACTGAGCCTTCTTGGGTAAATTGAATTTGTAATGACTACAAGGCTGGTATGGACTGTATAGCTCGTGGAATATCTGGACTTAGGAAAATGAATTTTCAAAATGTGTACCTTTAATTTTTAGTCTTATGTATGTTAGTTATTTTCTGAACAATGATTTCTTGCCTTTTTTCCCATGATAAAGTGTCTAGCAAAAATCCAACAGCTTAATCTTTTTCTTTCTGAATATTAAAATTAAGTTTGAACATGTTTTATGAACTGGACTTGCTAGTTTTTACTCACTATTTGTAGTCTCAATATATGGCTGTACTGAATCTCTTCCTTATTTCCCTTACCACAACAGACTCTTTGAATTCAGAAAGATTATTGGAAATCGTGAGAGATGTCAGAATCTGGTTTCAAGTGATTATCCAGTATACATTGATAAGGTAATCAAGTGAAATAAATGCAATTATAGAAATTTTGGTTTAACCATAAATATGGAGCAAAAAGAGGTTGAATGTTAAGAATATATTAACAGGCCTGAGCTGTGGGGGCGCAGTGGATAAAGCATCAACCTGGGAACGCTGAGGTCGCCTGTTCAAAACCCTGGGCTTGTCTGGTCAAGGCACATATGGGAGTTGATAACTTCCAGCTCCTCTCCCTTGTCTCTCTCTCTCTCCCTCTCTCCCCTCTCTAAAATGAATCAATAAAACCTTTTTTTTTTTTTTTGTATTTTTCTGAAGCTAGAAACCAGGAGAGACAGTCAGACAGACTCCCGCATGCGCCCGACTGGGATCCACCCGGCACGCCCACCAGGGGGCAACGCTCTGCCCACCAGGGGGCGATGCTATGCCCCTCCGGGGCGTCACTCTGCCGCGACCAGAGCCACTCTAGCGCCTGGGGCAGAGGCCAAGGGGCCATCCCCAGCACCCGGGCCATCTTTGCTCCAATGGAGCCTCGGCTGCAGGAGGGGAAGAGAGAGACAGAGAGGAAGGAGAGGGGGAGGGGTGGAGAAGCAAATGGGCGCTTCTCCTGTGTGCCCTGGCCGGGAATCGAACCCGGGACTTCTACACGCCAGGCCAACGCTCTACCACTGAGCCAACCGGCCAGGACCTAAATAAAACCTTTTAAAAAAAAGTATAATAATGGTAAACACTAAAACATGAATACAACATAGATTTTCATTTAATATTTTAAAAATCCTTGTCTGTCCTAACTGAATGCTTATAATAATTATATTCATTTAAAGTTGAGCATATACTTGCTTAAATATAAGAAAATATTTAGGACTGAATCTTTTTAAGCCTCATTTTCTACATTTAGGGTTTATGAGGGTTAAAATAAATTATTCAACATTTCAGAAGAACTGGAAGTAACACAGGGAAGTACTCTAGTTGAAGAATCACTACATGAGAAGATATTAGCAAAAACAACTGTTGAATAACATTAGTGCAATGGTATGGGATACAGTTAATTGCTGAGAGAATGGTATTAGAAAGAAAATGCTATAAAATTAGAGAAGATGAGAAAATACACGGAGGTCGTTGAATATTAATCTGTTAACAATGTTAAGTGAGTACCTACTTACTGTATTTGAAATAGTTTTGTCTTTAAGCAACCGCATGTTTTTTTGTAAAGTATTTCTAGGTTTATGTACCTGAATACAATTGGGGAGGGGTTACAAGTGGGTGGGTGGGCTTTCACATCTTTCACTTGAAAACTCTACTTTCTATATATTGGGTATCATTAGATTTCATTTTTCAGATATATTCCACTGCTAAGAACAAAATTTTAACTGGAAATTCCTCCTCTACACCATCCAACTGTTCCTCTGGATTTAGAACATTTCTTCCTCAAATTTTCTAAACATTTCTATTTTCTCTATTTAACTCTAATTTCTAAATTGATTTTTTTCCCAAGAATGAGTTATTGTGAAGGTGATGGAATGCTTCTTAAAGATTTTCTTCCTCTCTCCAGCACCTCTCTTCACTCTCTCTCAGGTTTTTTAAAAAGCAAGATATAATTCACATGCCATAAATTCATGCTTCAAAAGTGTACAGTGTAGTCTGTTTTTATAACATTCACAAAATGTGCAACCATGACCTCTCTCACGAATTTCAGAACATTTTTATTGCTCCAGAAAGAACCCCTGGACCTAGTAGCTATCCCTTCGGATTTCCCCACCCTCCCCCTGCTGGCAATCAACCTACTCTCTCTGTGGGTTCACCTATCTGGATATTTCATAGAAATGAAATCATAGAATATGTGGTATTTTGTATCTGGCTTATTTCACTTAGCAAAGTTTCATGATTCATCCATGTTGAAACATGGACCAGTACTTAATTCTTTTTATGGCTGGATTGTATGGATATATGACAGTTTATTTATCCATTTATCAGTTGATGGACATTTAGTTCTTTTGGCTTTTTGACTATTATGAATAATAGTGCTATGGACATTCATGTGCAGATGTTTTTTTGGTTATATGTTTTGTATTTATTGGCTGTATATTGAAGGGTGAAATTATTGGCTGATATGGTAACTCTGTGTTTAACTTTTTATGTTTAACAAACTGCTGCTGTTTTTCCAAAGTGCACCATTATACAATACATTCCTATAAGCAGTGATAATGGTACCAATATCTCCACATTCTCATCAATATTTGTACTTCTCACCATCCTAGTGTAGGTGAAGTGTATTTTATTGTGATTTTTGATATGCCTTTCCCTAATAACTATGATGTTGAGCATTTTTATGTGGTTATTGGCCATTTGTGGCCAATTTCTTCTTTGGAGAAATATTTGTGAAATATTTGCTTCCTCCCCGGCCCCTCTGCTATTGGCATGTCAGTAACCTGGTGACTGACTGTACCATAGAGGGGCCACAGTCATCACTGACTGTACTATAGAGGGGCCACAGTCGTCACTGACTGTACCATAGAGGGGCCACAGTCGTCACTGTCTGTACCATAGAGGGGCCACTTTTGTCAAATAAAGCCAGCAGTTGCTCCCTGGTGACTCCGGCACAATAAGGCAATAGCTGATACCCAAGCGTGGCTCTAGCCCCAATTGCCCATTTAAAAAAAAAAATTATTGATTGATTTAAAGGGGGGAGAGGAGAGGTGGAGGCAGCATAGAGGAGCAGGAAGCATCACCTCACTTCTCGAAGTATGTGCCTTGACCAGGCAAGCCCAGGGTTTCGAACTGGTGACCTCAGTGTTCCAGGTTGACACTATCCACAGGTCAGACCCTGATTGCTCATTTTTAATTGTGTTATTCATGTTTTTATTGTTGAGTTATAGCTTGCTTAATTTTCAAATCTCTATTATATAAGGCTCTAAAATTGCTTTTTCTTTTTACCAAAGGCTCGTTTATCCCAACATTGTTTGTTGAACTATTTATTATTCCCTTCACATTAGTTTATACTGCCATCTTATCAATTATTCTTTTTATAGACTATATAAGATGAAAACTTTAAACTGTACTTACAAGCAAAACAAGGATTAAAGTGAAAAGACTTCTTGGATTAAAAAATTCACATTATACACATGCTAGGTCCTCTTACCATTTTCAAAAAATGCAGTACAACCTCAATTAAAACATTCAATTTACAGCTTTGGTCCATAAAAGCCTCCTAAAATTATTTTGTAAAGAGCCGTGAGAATACGATCAGATTGGGAATACCTGAAAAGGAAGAGTGATAAGTAAAAACTGGTTCCGTCATGTATCAATGGGTGTTATAAAGCTGCAGCCTGACCAACACAGCATGATACTGGCCAGCAAGAAAAGATAGACGACTAAGACCTGATAAAGGATTGACAATAATGTGTCAAACTTATGAAAACTTACTTCATAGTAAAGAAGCATTTTATGTCACTTGCAAAAATGTGGATTATTTAATAAGTGAGGTTGATAGAACTGGCTAGAATTTGTATTTTCAGTAAAGCTGTATGTATGTGGCATCAACAGATGCAGGTTTTGATTTGTTTCTGATTTCAATGTGGTGCATTCCTGCTAATTCAATTTTGAATATTGGCCTGATAAAATTGTTTTGTTTAAAAAAAAAAACTATCTGAGGGGGGGAAAGTTTAGATATTTTATATTACCAGATGCCTTTGCTATATATGTAAATGTCACATTTCTTATTTGATGTGTTGACATGTCTTATTATATTAATAGATTGCTTGAAAATGAGTCATACTAACATACTTGATATCAACCCTTACTTGATTTTGTAAATTATTTTTACAATTTGTAAATTGTCCTTAAGTTTACTTTTATATTGTCAAATTCTAACTAGTATTTTATTTGGAGTTACTGTATATCATTGTAAAAATGAGGTTTATTTATAGTTTACTTTCCCAACTAGACTGTGTAGTACAGGATATAGAAGGAAAAGGAATGTGTTTGAATTAGAGACATGTCCTTAGAAAGCAGTGTGTGGCAAAAAAAAAAAAAAGGTACTGTACATAGTAGGCACTGGAAAAAAGTTCATAATTGAATGGAAATTTTTATAGAAAAACATCTGTCTATAATAGACAGAGATATCTTCTTCACATGTATACATCTTGGTTTTGTTTTTCTTTTAGATTGAAGAGCAGTCAGACTGTAGGATCCTTGATGGACACTTTGTTTCCCCTATGGCCCACTATGTGCCTGATATCATGCCAATTGAATCTGTTATTGCAAGGTAAGAATTTTTATGTAGAAGATTAAAGTACAAAGTTATTTGTGTTCATTTAAATTATAACAATATCAGTGCCATGCTATTTTAAATTACTTAGCATTAATGATAATAATTACTTAGCATTATTTCCATTATACATGTGGTAGGGGAAGAGAGTGAAATTTTAGAGCTTTAGTTATTCATTTGAACTTAAGTTGTTCAGCTGAAATTACACTGTAATAATATAAAATGTTTTTTATACATCACAAGGTAACCACAAAAATAAAATCTATAATATATGAACAAAAAAAAAAAGATAAATATAATTAGCCTGACCATTGATGGCACAGTAGACAAAGCATTGACCTGACATGCTGAGGTCACTGGTTCAAAACCTTGGGTTTACCCAGTCAAGGCACATCGAGAAGCAGCTACTATGAGGTGGTGCTTTCTGTTCCTCCCCCTACCTTTCTCTCTCTCTCTCTCTCTTTCTCTCTCTCTCTCTCCTCCCTCTAAAATCAATAAATGAAATCTTTAAAAAAAATGAAGAAATATATCACTATAGAAAATCATCAAATCATAAAGGATGAGAAAAAAGAGAAGGAAGAAACAAAATGTTTATAAAACAACCAGAAAATAGTTAACAAGATAGCTATAGTGAGTCCATATCTATCATTAATCATTTTAAATGTAAATGGACTAAATTCTCCAATCAAAAGGCATGGAATGGTTGAATGGATAAAAAAACAAGACCCAAGTATGTGATGCCTATAAGAGAATTATCTCAGATGTAAGAATGTAAACAAAGTGAATGTGAAGGGATGGAAAAAGAAATTCCATGCAGTGGAAACAGAAGAAAGCAGAAGTAGCTAAACTTATATCATACAAAATAGACTTTAAGATAAAGATTGAAATACGAGCCCTAGTCTGGTAGCTCAGTTGGTTAGAGCATCGTTTTGAAGCACAGAGGTTGCTGGTTTGATCCACGGTCAGGGCACAGACAGGAACAGATCGATGTTCCAGTCTCTCTCTCCCTCTCTCCCTTCCTCTCTCAAATCAATACAATAAACATTAAAAAAAAATTGAAATAAGAGACAAAGGAGGTCATTATGTAATGATAAAGGAGTCAGCCCAACAAGAGGATATAAAGTTTATAACTATATATATATCCACCCAACATAGGAATGAAATATATAAAACAAATATTAACAGACCGGAAGGAAGAAATAGGCAGCAATACAGTAATTATAGGGAACTGCAGTACTCCACTTTCAAGAATGCATAGAATAGTCAGACAGAAAAATCGATAAGCAAACATTGGACTCAGACTACATTTTAGCCAGATAGACTTAACAGACATTTAAAGAATACGTGCATTGTATCCAACAGAGCAGAACATACATTCTTTTTATGTGCACAAGGATAATTCTCCAGAGTAGATCATGTGAGGCCACAAAACAACCCTCAATAAATTTAAGAAGATTGAAATCATATTAAGAATATTTGTTCATCACATTGGTATGAAACTGGAAGTCAGTTACAAGAAGAAAACTAAAAGATTTACAAGTATGTGGAAATTAACATGCTACTAAACAGCCAGTGAGTCAAAGAATAAATTTTAAAAATCTTGAAAAAAATACCTTAAGACAGAATGAAAATGGAAATACAACTTATCAAAGCTTATGGGATGCAGCAAAAGCAGTTCTAAGAGCAAAGGTTATAAGGATAAACACCTACATTAAGAAAAACAAAATATTTCAAACAACTTATGTTTATACCTCAAGGAATTAGAAAAAGAAGAATAAACCCAAAGTTAGTAGAAAGAAGGAAATAGCATAGATCTCAGTAGAAATAAATAAAGACTATAAAGACAATAGCAAAGATCAGTGAAACTAAGAGCTGTTTTTTTAAAGAGAGAAACAAAGGAGACAAACTTTTAGCTATACATACCAAGAAAAAGAGATAAAAACAACGCCTGACTGGTAGTGGTGTTACAGTGGATAGAGCATTGACCTGGGAGTCTGAAGTCCCAGGTTTGAGACCCTTAGGTCCCCCGCTGAGGGCAGGGTCACTGGCTTGAGCATGGGATGACTGATATGACCCCAAGGTTGCTGGCTGGAGCAAGGGGTCACTGGTTCGGCTTGAGCTCCCCCGACCCCTGTAAAGGCGCATATGAGAAGCAATCAATGAACAACTAAAGTGATGCAACTATGAGTTGATGCTTCTCATTTCTCTCCCTTCCTGCCTCTCTCTCTCTCTCTCTCTCTCTCACAGAAAACAACAACAACAAAAAGGCACCCTTTTAGGCCCTGTTTGGTTGACTGGTAGAGCATCATTCTGGCGTGTGGATGTGCTGTTTCTTTTCCTGGTCAGGGCACACAGGAGAAGCAGCCATCTGCTTCTTCACCCCTCCCCTTTCCACTTCTCTCTCTCTCTATCTTCAGCTCCTACTGTCATGGCTTGATTGATTTGAGTGCATCAGCTGGGACACTGAGGATGGCTCCATGGAGCCTCTACCTCAGGCACTAAAAATAGCTCAGTTGCTAGTATGGCCCCAGATGGGTAGAACATCGGCCTCAGGTGGGAGTTGTGAGGTGGATCCCAGTTGGGGAGCATGCAGGAGTTTGTCTCCCCTCCTCTCACTTGGAAAATTAAAAATTAAAAAACAAAACAGAAGACACCCTTTTAAAGATAATTTACTGGCCCTGGCCAGTTGGCTCAGTGGTAGAGCGTTGGCCTGGCGTGCAGGAGTCCCGGGTTCGATTCCCAGCTAGGGCACACAGGAGAAGCACCCATCTGCTTCTCCACTCCTCCCCTCTCCTTCCTCTCTGTCTCTCTCTTCCCCTCTCACAGCCGAGGCTCCATTGGAGCAAAGTTTGCTCGGGCGCTGAGGATGGCTCTATGGCCTCTGCCTCAGGCGCTAGAATGGCTCTGATTGCAGCAGAGCGACGCCCCAGATGGGCAGAGCATTGCCCACTGGTGGGCATGCCGGGTGGATCCCGGTCGGGCACATGCGGGAGTCTGTCTGACTGCATCCCTGTTTCCAACTTCAGAAAAGTACAAAATAGAGCATTGGCCTGGCGTGCGGGGGACCTGGGTTCGATTCCCGGCCAGGGCACATAGGAGAAGCACCCATTTGCTTCTCCACCCCCCACCCCTCTCCTTCCTCTCTGTCTCTCTCTTCCCCTCCCGCAGCCAAGGCTCCATTGGAGCAAAGATGGCCCAGGCGCTGGGGATGGCTCCTTGGCCTCTGCCCCAGGCGCTAGAGTGGCTCTGGTCACGGCAGAGCGACCCCCTGGAGGGGCAGAGCATCACCCCCTGGTGGGCAGAGCCTTGCCCCTGGTGAGCGTGCCGGGTGGATCCCGGTCGGGCGCATGCGGGAGTCTGTCTGACTGTCTCTCCCTGTTTCCAGCTTCAGAAAGAAAAGAAAAAAAAAAAAGTACAAAAAAAAAAAAAAAAAGGTAATTTACTGATTTGCTTTATTTTAAATAGGTTCCAATTTATAGTGCCTAGAGAGTGGAACAGCAAGTATAGACCTGTGTGCATTCATCTTGCTGGAACAGGAGATCATGTGAGACTTAATTATAACATCAAATCCCTAACTTGTCAACATACTGCCCTTAACAGATGTGTTTGTTGTGCTCTTTAACTGTGTCATCTTCTCTTTCCTTAGTATTACTGGAGACGACGAACACTCATGGCCCGTCCTATGATTAAAGAGGCTCGGATGGCTTCTTTGTTGTTAGAAAACCCCTATTATATCCTTTTGTGATACCTAGAAATATTTCTCTTACTTATTTACAGATATAGTCATCAAAAGGAATGAGAAATATTAGCCAGCTTTTCTATTGTCTAATTTAGACATCAGTTTAGTAAATACTTGAGCAAGAATGAAGTGAAAATTTTCTTCATGTCTTAAAAGACCAAACTATGAATGGTGCTTCCATTGTTTAATAAAAATAAATTGTACTTCTGTTTCCATTTTAATATTAGCAAGTCAATGTTTGCTATTGAGGAACTTCTCGTGTTTTAAATGCTTTACATTTAAGTATCAGTTGAGGTTTAGAATAGTTCTTAACTTAATTTTCAAGATGATGTCAGCCTATGCCCAGAAGAAGAAACGAAAGTGATGCCCAGATACAAAGAAATGTTCAACATTGCTGGTAATAAGAGAAACACAATGTTAAAGCAACAATTAACAAATATTTAAAAAACAAAACACAGTACTACCCAGGCTGTTGTGAAATGGGCACTGTCATTACTGATGACTGAGTCAGCTCAGCCCTTCTGGGAAAGCATTTTTACCGTATTGTATCAATGGCCTTAAAAAATTTCACATCCCTTGACAGAGTGATTTTCATTCTGGGAAGTTTATTTTAAGGATAAAATACTAAGAAAAGAGAAAAAGTTAGAAAAAAGAAAAGATCTGTATAGCTTTATTTATGATAGTAAAACATTAGAAATAGCTTGAATGTCCAACAGTAGTCATATGGTTGAGAAAACTGCCTGATAATATTGGAATATTATACAACTCATTGTGTAATGTTTATTGCTCTACTGCTTACTACCTGTGTGACCTTGGACCTGTTACTTAACCTTTGAGTACATCCATTTGTTTTATTGGTAATGGGATTATCTTTTAAGTTATTCAGGGTTTTAAATAGTTAATACTATCAGCATTGCTTGGTACATAATAAGTGTTCATTAAATTTTAACAGTTATTATTAAAAAGTTTACAGCAATGTACATCAGTAGTTATAATATAAAACTATAATATGACATAGGTATGCAAAAAACTAAAAACAAATTTATTAAACTATAAAAATAAATACTGGAAAGAAATATCCCGAGATAGTAATACAGTTGTCTATAGATAAAGTAGTTCTTTTCTAATAAGACTTTTTGTATTTTCTGTGTTTCCTATAATAAATATATAAATTTTAAAAAGAACAATAAACTTACATTGAAGGTTGCACAACCCAGTGAACATACTAAAAACATTGAAGTGTACAATTCAAATGGGTAAATTGTGTGGATGTGATAATCTTTCAATAAAACTTTTTAAAAAAGCAAAACGATTAATTTGAAAAAACCTGAGAACTTCTAAACAGCATATTTGAGATAACTAGAAAATAGTTATTTCAATATTATCTTCAACTTGAACTATTTTAAGTTAATGTGTTTCGATACACAGAGTATATTTACTTATTTTAAAACTTTCTCTTTGACCCACCTTCATAAATGGCTGCAGGAAACCCAAGGACCAAATGTAAGTATATGTCACTTTATAT
Organism: Saccopteryx bilineata; assembly: GCF_036850765.1. Lineage (NCBI taxonomy): Eukaryota > Metazoa > Chordata > Mammalia > Chiroptera > Emballonuridae > Saccopteryx > Saccopteryx bilineata. The sequence goes on along the minus strand of NC_089490.1, from coordinate 198,965,686 downwards.
TTGCACTCTTTATGCTGAATTTTCAGCAGTATTAAAATTTTTGGTAGTCTTTGGGTAACCATTTCTAAGTTGAATCTCTACATGTTATTGGGAGGAAGTTCTGTTATAAAACTATAGTAGGAATGTTAACTTAAATTCTCTACTTTAGGCTTTTTATATTTTAAATGTCTGATAAAAGATAAATATTTTAATAGGCTAACTGCAGATATACTTTATTTGTGAAACTTTAACTGAAGAAATGATCAGACATTTTCCTTTTTAAAAGGAAAAGTATATTTAAAGTACATTTACTTTGTGAAATGAACACTCTTCTTGCAATACAGAATATAGGTAATCTGAAGATAAACTTTTTCTTCCTGGTCTTTTAAAATGATGGACTTCAGAGGCAATTCTTTTTGCATTTTCATAATCTATATTGTGTTTAGTTTTGATTCATTCAAGAAATACTTGAGGCCCTGGCCAGTTAGCTCAGTCAGCTAGAGAGCTGTCCAGAAACACTAAGGTGTTGTTTGATTTCTAGTCAGAGCACGTATGGGAAGTGACCAATGAGTGCACAACTAAGTGGAATAATAAATTAATGCTTCTCTCTCTCTTTCCTTCTTTCTCTCTCCCTCCCCCTTCCTCTGACCCCCTCCCCCTCTCAGTATTTCTCTCTCTCTCTCTCTTTTTCTCTCAACAAATCAGTTTTTCTCTCTCCATCTCCCTCTTTCTCTCTAACACAAAAAACTTTCTATTAATGTAAATACATAAAATAAATAATTGTCTTTTTTGTTTTGTGAGGCTAGAAGATCCAGCTTAAAAAATGTGTCCGACCTCTTTGTGATGGGAGGAGCTCTTGTTTTAGAATCTGCGGCACTCTTGCACTGGCTGGAGAGGGAGGGCTATGGACCTCTAGGAATGACCGGAATATCCATGGGAGGACACGTAAGCCTTTTGTTTCAACTCGTAATTACTGGTGATTATGTTTATAAGATCTAGGGAATCTAGTTATTTTAAAAGTTCACTTTATGTATAGAATTAATTTTAGTTATTGTGAAATCAGAAATATTCTAAACTTTTGTTCTAATTATAAAGTAATGATTTATGGTTTTGTATGATTTATGTAGACATTGATTGTACTAACACCACAATTATATCTCAGGTATTGGATTTCATATTTTATTAGAAGTTGATTACATACCCTAGTGGGTGGATCAGTGAATAGAACATCAGCCCAATGCATGGATGTCCCAGGTTCAGGTCCCAGTCAGGGCACACAGGAGAAGTGACCATCTGCTTCTCCCACCCCTCTCACTCCCCTTTTCCTCCCTCTTCCCCTCCTGCAGCCAGTGGCTCAACTGTTTCAAGTGTGGCCCCAGGAGCTGAGGATAGCTTGGTTGGTCTGAGGGCGTCAGCCTCAGATGCTAAAAATAGCATGGTACTCGAGCATTGGCCCCAGGCGGGGTTATCAGGTGGATCCCAATCAGGATGCATGCAGGAGTGTGTCTTACTATCTCCCCTCTTCTCACCTAAAAAAAAATCATTACAAAACTTATCACAGGTTTCAAGTATAATGTCTTATATTAGTGAAAATAGCTAATTTGAAAAATACTTTTTTATTTATCTCATTGCTATCTGCAGCACCACCACCCTATTTTACTTTGTGCTGCAGAGTGTGCTAAAACGGCTTCCTAATTGGTTTCCCTGTCTGTACTCTTTTCTTTTAATCTTTTCCTTAAGAGTTTTTCTCCACACGCAAGTGATCTTCCTCAATCTGCTCTCTGCTCTGTACTAAAAATCTACCAAAGACTTGCTGTTGCCCCAGCTATAATGATGCCAGGTGCGGGCATCCTTCTGGTGCCCCTCCATGCCCTTTCACCTAGCTGAGTAACAGCGTGCTCTCCAGTTACAGTCTAGAGCTTACTGACTAGGAGAAGCGCTCCCTGCCTCCCAGCTGTATTCGACTGCACTTGGTCTCCCAGTCGGACTCATCTCACTGTTCTTATTTAGCAGTCTGTTTGCTGCGCAGACTTGGTGAGGACCAGGAATATACTCTGGTTCATTAACTGACATATTAGTCATTCAGCGTATTAAAAAAGACATCATTTGTTGTAAGTCCTTTGAATTACAAAATTAAGTTCAAAAACTTATTCAAACCAGTTACCAAAGAGTGAAGCTGATAAAATTAGCTTGAAGAACTTACTCGAATTCAAAACAACTACTACACAGTGAAACCAAAGGGTAGAAAAGGATTTGTTGTCCTACCTAGTAGTGTTTCCGTTGACCTAGGTTGGGACCTTTTCATTTCACCTGGACTACTGCCTCTTACCTGGTTTTCCTACCTCAAATCTCATCCTCTAATCAGTCCTATAAACTACTATCTTTTTTTTTCTTTTCTCATAGTTGACAGTCTTTTTCTTGCAGCACTTTATTTATTTATTTTAACTTGTTTAGTGAGAGAGAGAGATTGGAAGGGAGAGAGCTGAGCAGCATCTACTCAGAATTGCATCACTTTAGTTGTTCATTGATTGCTTCTCGTAGGTGCCTTGACCGGGGGGCTCAAACCAAGCCAGTGACCCCTTGCTCAGCTGGTGATCTTGGGCTCAAGCCAGCGACAATGGATCATGTCTGTGAGCCTTCACTCAAGCTAGTGACCTTGGGGTTTTGAACCTGGGACCTCAGCGATGGTGACCTGGGACCAGGTTGATGCTCTGTCCGCATGCCACCACTGGTCGGGCTCTGACAGCACTTTAATATGTCATCCCAGTGCCTTACAGCCTCCTTTCTTTCCAGTGGGTCATCAGCTGTTGAAACATCAGCCTATTGAAGTTCTTGTACATGATGGGTTATTTTTCTGTCTTTCTGCTTTCAAGATTCTCTCTTTCTCTTGGCTTTTAACAGTTTACGAGGCCTCTAGGTGTGAAGCACTTTGAGTTTGTTACTTGGAGTTGATTGAGCTTCTTGAGTGTGTAGATTAATGTTGTTCATCAGATTTAGGGATTTTTTGGCCATTATTTATTCAAATAGTAGCGTTATTCCGTACTGTCTTACTCGCTGCTCCTCTCCTTCAGGGTCTCCCGCTTTGCATGTGTTGTTATACTTAATAGTACCCACAGGTCTCTGCGCTGTGTCCATCTCCATCTTACTTTCTCTCAGATTGGGTCATCTCAGCTGACCTGCCTTCAGCTTCTCTCCCTACTGCTTTTCCTCCCTCTCTTCAAATCTGTTGAACTGCACTAATGGCTCTTTTATTTATTATACTTTTCAGTTTCAGGATTGCCACTTCTTTCCTTATTGTAGTTTTTCTTTCTGTTGTTAAATGACTGTCATTTTAGCTCCCTTGAATTACTTCTTTGACAATGTCCATCCTGTGCTCAGGCCTCTTTATTAATTCCGCATTCTGTACAGAACAAAGGGACCTCTACCCTGACCCTGACCAATCTCTTCAGCCCTGCCTCTCTCCCAGACCCAATGGCCGCATGAGCACTAGTGGTCAGCCGAGCTGAGGTCCGTATGGGCCTCAGCTTCCTCGCCATCTGGCCTGTGGTCCTACTGTCTACTTTATGTGAAAGACAAAACACCATCTTTCATTTTTCCTGAAGCTGCCTCTGGTTCCTCTAACCAAAAATCAACCTTCCCCTCTCTAAACATACCTATGACATTATTTTATATCAGTTTTATATTCATCTCTGTAGCTTACCAAATTCTTGACCTCTCTGAGTCCATTTCAAGGGTCTGAGACATTACAGTTGTGATTTCACCGTGCCTGAGTGAGTCCCTCCGGTCATGAGTGGGCCCAGCCCGCTGCACAGCATGTATGTTCAGCCTGTCTGCTCCTGTTTGTCCCGTGGAAAGTAGCTCTCTGGGAAGTGGCTTGAGGTTGCTTAAAATTTTCTGATATACTTTATTGCTTTCAAAGGGGGAAGTTATATGTTGCTGTTGAATTTATGACTTTTAGAAGTTTGAAAAGGTTGCTAGAATTCTCATGAGTATTTAGAGACTTTGTATTCCTGTCTTATCTCACCAACTACTACCCACATTGCTTGTTTTTCTAATTTGTTTTTTACTATTGAGTTTATTGGGGGGACATTGGTTAATAAAGTTATATAGGCTTCAGGTGTACAATTCTATAATACATCATCTGTATATTGTACTGTGTGTTCACTACCCCAACAAAGTGCTTGTTAATATTAAATGCTTTTATTTTCATAAATAGAAAGTTGAAACAGACGCTCTCTGACTGGCTGTGTTAACATCTTACAGATGGCTTCCTTAGCCGTGTCCAACTGGCCTAAGCCCATGCCACTGATTCCATGTCTGTCGTGGTCCACAGCATCTGGCGTCTTTACTACGGTAATTTCATTGCAAGTAGTATTTAGATAGGTGTATATGCTCACAGGCAGTTGTTTTGGGGGCTCCCAAATCCACCTTCAGGTTTGGTGACTCACTGGAAGGAATCACAGGACTCATGTGGTGGTGGTACCCATGACTAAGACTCATTACAGCAAAAGGGTGCAATACAAAGTCAGCGAAGGGAGAAGCCCCGATTGCAGAGGATGCCAGGCACAAGCTTTCAGTGCATCTCCCTGATGTTTTTGACTCCTCCAGCCATGACTTGTGACAGTCTTTGCAAAGTGTAGTGCATCAGTGCAGCTTGCTTGAGCCCAGAAGTCCAGGGTTTTTATCAGGGGTCAGCCATTTAGGTGCCTCTGCCTTGTATGGACCAGAAGTCCAACAGGAAAGCAAGTGTTCAGCAGCAACTACATTGTCTGTACAATCAGTTTAGGTACAAAGGCCCACTTTATCATTTAGGAAGTTTTATCAGGATAAAGAACTGTTCATTAGTCAAGTTCCCAGACTCTACTCAAGAGACAACCTAATAAGCAGGCCTTTCTAAAGAAAGGAAATCTCAAGCCTACTGTTAACGCTTTTCTGCAGAGTAATAATAATAAAAATTGGGGATAAAATGGCTTATGGTGCAATTTGATCTTAATTTAGTTTATTATTTCAGGGTGTGCTGAGTAAATCGATTAATTGGAGGGAGCTGGAAAAGCAGTATTATACGCAGACAGTTTATGAAGAAATTATTCACATGCTTGAATATTGTGGAGTAAGTATTTTTAATTTCTGTTTAACCTTAGGGGAAAGGTTGATTGTGTTTAATTAGTCAAAATTTTTTATTGAATTTAGTGAGGTGACATTAATAAAATTATATAGGTTTCAGATGTGTAATTTTATAATACATCATAATGATTCAAAATTTTAAAAAGAATTGCAAATTTTTTAAAAAGCATTACTATGTTTTACTTTTAAAAATTCTTTATTTTAGACCCTGGCTGGATAGCTCAGTTGGTTAGAGCATCATCCCATTAGGCCAAGGATTCGGGTTCAATCCCGTCAGGTCACATGCAGGAATCAACCAGCGCTCTCCCTCCGAGAGCATGACCACACCGTTCCTCCTGCACCAGGAGCATTTCTCTTCTTCTCCTAAGCTCCCCTTTTCTTGCCTCTCTAACTTGTCTCTTAACGCCCATTTCTCAACGTCTGACTTTCTAAATAAACTTTCCCTTATATTAATCCTGACCAGGTGGTGGTGCAGTGGATAGAGCATCGGACTGGGACATGGAGGACCCAGGTTCAAGACCCCGAGGTTGCCAGCTTGAGTGCGGGCTCATCTGGTTTGAGCAAAGCTCACCAGCTTGGACCCAAGGTTGCTGGCTCGAGCAAGGGGTCACTTGCTCTGCTGTAGCCCCATGGTCAAGGCACAAATGAGAAAGCAATCAATGAACAACTAAGATGTCGCAATGCGCAATGAAAAACTAATGATTGATGCTTCTCATCTCTCTGTTCATGTCTGTCTGTCCCTATCTATTCCTCTCTCTGACTCTCTCTCTGTCTCTGTAAAAAAAAGAAAAAAAAAAAGAATCGAGTGCCTGCATAAATAAGTGGAACAACAAATCAGTGTTTTCCTTTCTCCCTTCCTCTATGACTGACTACATTTCTTAAATAGCAAACTCATTTGTAATAGGTCAAGAATAGAACTTGACCACCTTATTCAGGAACCACTTCCATATGTCTGACTCAAAAGTCCCTCCTACTATTAATTATCAGTATTCTGATTTTTATAGTAATTACTTGTTTAGTTTATTTATTTATTTTTATATTTTTTTTAGAGAGAGAGGAAGGGGGAGAGAAAGAGAGAAACATTAATTTGTTTTTCCACTTACTTATGCACTCATTGGTTGATTTTTGTATGTGCCCTGAGCAGGGATCAAACCTACAACTTTGGTGTATGGGGACAGTGCTCTAACCAACTGAGTACCTGGCCAGAGCTTCCTTCTTTTATTAAAATAATTTCTTTGTCCAAATGTACATTTCTAGACACCGTAGTTTGTTTGTTTGTTTGTTTGTTTGTTGGTGACAGAGTGATGGAAATAGAGAGCTGGATGAAGAGAGACAAGAGGAAATGAATAAACACTACAGTTCTTTTATTTGATGGTTCTTTTAAATCTGTAAATTCTGTTCCATCCCTTTCTTTTCTTTAAAATTTTTTCTATTGAAGAACTTGAGCTATTTATCTGTAGAGTTTCTCACAGTCAGGATTTTTCTGATTGCATTTTTATGGGACAGTTTAGCATGTCCCTCTGCTCTGTGTTGCCTGCAGATTGGTCATTAGGCTTAGAGGCATGACTGACCTCAGTTTGTACTTCTTCGGAAAGAGTATGGGAAGCACACAGTGTCCGGTTGTCTCTTTTGTGGAGTGAACTGCCACTGATGCTTTCATGCCTCTGTCAGTTCATTTGTTGAGGTTTGCAAAATGCTGCTATCCTAAATTTGTCATTGCTTTTTCATTTATTACTTTGAGTACTTTTATAAAAAGGTACAGGGGTCCTCAGGTTACAACACAGTTCCATTCCTACGACAGTGATGTAACCAGAATTTTCGTGTAAGTGGAAACACACCCTGGCCTAAGTCACTTACCTATCCTAACACAGTTGTAAAATCATAATCTAGAACATAAAAACATGGCTAAGCCACAGGAAAAAGAAAAGGACATAAATACAGTGTGTCCGTAAAGTCATGGTGCACTTTTGACCAATCACAGGAAAGCAACAAAAGACAATAGAAATGTGAAATCTGCACCAAATAAAAGGAAAACCCTCCCAGTTTCTGTAGGATGATGTGGCAGCATGTTTGCATGCGCAGATGATGACGTAACACCGTGTATACAGCAGAGCAGCCCACGGCCATGCCAGTCGAGATGTGGATGGTACAGAGGAAAGTTCAGTGTGTTCTGTGGCTCGCTAAATTCGAATCCGTGACCAAAGTACAACGTGAATATCGGCGTGTTTATAACGAAGCGCCACCACATAGGAATAACATTACTTGGTGGGATAAACAGTTGAAGGAAACCGGCAGTTTGGTGGAGAAACCCCGTTCTGGTAGGCCATCAGTCAGTGACGAGTCTGTAGAGGTTATACGGGATAGCTACCTAAGGAGCACTAAAAAATCTGTGTGTGAGCCCACATCGAACTGCACTGAATAGGTATGAAACTGGGAGAGTTTTCCTTTTATTTGGTGCAGATTCCACATTTCTATCGTCTTTTGTTGCTTTCCTGTGACTGGTCAAACGTGCACCATGACTTTACGAACACACGGTATACTGTACCTGTAGTAACAGAAAAAATGAATTTAAAAAAGAATTTCTTACCTTTATTCCTGTGGTTGGTTTGCACACTGGAGGGGGCATTGCAAGGTGGGAGAGAGTGACCTATCAGGAGGAGGAAGCTGGAGAGGCAGGAGAACCTGCAGAAGGTGCTGGAGATACTGGGTCAGGTGAATCAGGATTGCTTAAGGAACATGCAGGAGACACTGGAGATGATCCTACCTGCACTACTACAGGTGTTTCATCTCGAGAAGTAGCTGATGGTAGAGGGTGCAGGATTTGATGCAGGCCTCTCTACCTTCTAAAGAATTGTTCCAGGCTAGTCTGGAAGGTAGATGACTTCTTCTCTTCAAAAATCTGCCTGTAGCATTGCAAGGCATCCATAGCAGCTCTGTAGACCTTACTGAATCTGTCATCGCTGGGGTCCTCAACCTGAAATTTTGCCGTCCCATCTTCTACCACAGAAAAACCTTCTGCCAGACCTTTGGTAGTAAATCTCTTGGATTCTGGAGTTTCTCTCTTCCTCTTCAATCAGCTGCTTCTCCAGCTGAATGAGGTTCTCAGCAGACAGCCCCTTTCCATGAGAGTGAGCGTTGTAACTGGAAACATGTCATATGTCAGGACTGTCGTAACCGAGGACCCCCTATACTTCTTTTGCCCTCTCTGGATAACTCAGTTGGTGAGAGCATCGTCTGGAAACACAGAGGTTGCTTGTTTGATCCCTGGTCAGGGCACATATAGGAACAGATTAATGTTCCTGTCTCACACTCTCTGTTTCTCTCTCTCTCGCTTTCTCTCTTTCTCCCCCTTCCTCTCTCTAAAATCAATAAATAATTTTTAAAGGTACTTATCTATTATTTTGTCACCTATTAGTTCAGTTCACATAGAAAAGCAGGGTCGCTTCTCTTGTGAGCTGTGACCAAGAATCGAACCCAGGATATACAGACACTGGACTGAAGCTCTATCCACTGAGCCTACCGTCTAGATCCAGGACTTTTATTTTTAATTACATCACTTACAAACCTCACTCTTATAAAGTAAGTCTATCTTGCATAACCTCAAAGGGTAGTTAATTACTTTCCTGAGAACATTGTTTTAAAATAGCTCTACCTGCTAGTTCATTCCTATGATCCAGTACAGATATAATCAGAAAGGTACCTGTATTTGAGAGCATATGAGAAAACAACACGCATTCTTAAAGGAAGGTTCATAGACTTGGTCGTGTGAAATGGCACTGTGTTTATCTCCAGCACCTTCTCTGTGCCTCTGACTTGGTGATTAGATACAAGAGTCCTTTTGTTTGGCAGACCTAGTTTAGAGCAGTGAATATTCAAGAAATGTCAGGATGGCTTCTGTCTTTTTTTGTTTTAAAAATGGTGTGTTTCCTATCAAAAGAAGGTAAGTTTGTTGGTGTAGCATTCTGAGTAATTCTAGGGTGCTTTGATTTTACATTTCCCAGTATTACTAAACTTCTTTATCCCCTTTTACATTTCTGGGGTCTGGATGACTGTAGTAATTTGTTCATTTAACCAGCTTGTTGGCTTTTATTTTTCCTTTCCTTCAACCAATTTCTCATTCTTTAATTTTTAAAATATATTGTATGGCCATATAGCAGCGGAAATACATATTTTATTTAAAAATGTATAATAAATATGTATTTTCCGATGGCTTTAGGCGACCCCTGTGTTTTGGTCATTCGACCCCCGCCAGGGTCGCAACCCACAGGTTGAGAACCGCTGCCATATAGTTTAAGCTTTGAAAACTATAAAAAGTTATATAGTGAAACAGATAACTATCCTTGTTCCCCATTTGCCTTGATCCTAGCTTCCTCAACAAATATATTATTACTTAATCTTTTACTTATTTATTATTTATTTTTATTTTAGAGGAATGAAGAGAACAGGAGACAGGAACATCTGTTCCTGTATGTGCCCTCACTGGGAATCAAACCGGCAACCTCTATGCTTGGGGACCATGCTTTAACCAACCGAGCTATCCAGCCAGGGCTATTATTGTTTAAAGGAGTTCTTCAAATCAATAGCAATATGAATTATTTTCTACACAAATGTTTCCTTTTTCTTTTTATTTATTTATTTTCAATTTTTTATTGGTTTTAGAGAGAAAGGAAGGGAGAGAAAGATAGACAGACAGAAACATCCACCTGCTCCTTCCTGCATGTGCCCTGACTCAGGATTGAATCCACAACCCCTATATATCGGGAGGATGCTTGAACCAACTGAGCCGTATGGCCAGGGCTTCTGTTTCTTTTTACTGCTGCATAATAGTCTGTTATAGTGATGAATGCACCATGATGTAGTAACCAGTACCTTGTTGGTGGGCATTTTATGTTGTTAGTCATCTTGCAGTATTAAAAAACAATACTTCAGTGAGAAACTGTGCATCTATTATTTCACAAGTATAAATTCCTAAAAATGTCACTAAATCAAAGGGTATATGTATTTCTAATGTGGTAAATTTGTCTAATTCTAGTTGTGTCAGTTTATGCTACCAGCAAGAACATGTGTGTCTTTTACTTCACAAGTTTACAGATTCAGTGTGTTATCAAACTAACTGGTAGTATTGGTCAACATGATAGTGAAAATTGGTATAGTTTTTATTTTTTTATTTTAGATTTTTTTAAATGTATTCATTTTAGAGAGAGAAGGGGGGAGGAGCAGGAAGCATCCACTCCCATATGTGCCTTGACCAAGCAAGGCTAGGGTTTCAAACTGACAACCTCAGAGTTCCAGTTTGATGCTTTAACCACTGCGCCACCACAGGTCAGGTGGTATAGTTTTGTTTTGTTTTTGTTTTTTTAATATTAGTGAGAGGAGGGGAGACAGATAGACTCCCGAATGCACCCCCACCAGGGTCTACCTGGCAAGCCCACTAGGGGGCGGTGCTCTGCCCATCTGGGGCCCTGCTCCATTGCTCAGCAGCTCAGCAATCAAGCTCTTTGACACCTGAGATGGAGACCATGGAGCCATCCTCAGCACTCGGGGCCAACTCGCTCTAATTGAGCCATGGCTGCAGGAGGAGAGGAGGAGAGTGAGTGAGAGGGAGAGGAAGAGAGAGAGAGAAGTGAAGGGGGAAGGGTGGAGAAGCAGATGGCTGCTTCTCCTGTATGCCCTGACCGGGATGAAACCCGGGACATCCACACGCCAGGCAGACCACCACTGAGCCAACCGGCCAGGGCCCAGGTGTTATAATTCTTAATGTACTTAATTTTAGTGAAATTGAACGTGTTTTTATAAGTTTAAGAGCTATTTCTCTTTTATTTACTCTAACTTTACATGCATATCCTTTGTTCTTTTACTCTTGTGATTTTGTACTTTTTCTTCATTGTAGTTCTTAATAAAGCAATTAGCTGTCAGATAGGTTTCAAATATATTTTTCAAGGCTATCATTTTTGACTTTGCTTTTAGTATTTGACATAGTTTATCTTTATTTAAATTATGTTGATTTATAAGTCCTTAAACTTTGTTCATACTTTTGAGATTTTAATAAGCAGTGTTTTATTCCTTGATAATTTTTAATATTTCTTAGTTCAACCTGAGAAAGGGATTTGAAATGGGTGTTGTGTTACTGCCAAGGTATACAGGGAGAATTCTGGAAGTTCTAGTAGGTCATGGATTTCCAAACTTTGGCAATAAAAACATGAGACAGCCCTTGCTGGGTAGCTCAGTTGGTTAGAGCATCATCCTGAGATGCAGAGGTTTCAGATTTGATCCCTGGTCAGGGCAAATACAAAAATCAACCAATGACGGCATGAATAGGTGGAACAACAAATCGATGTTTCTCTGTCTGTGTCTCTGTCTCCCTCTCTCTCTAAAAATCAATTTTTAAAAATATGGTGAGGGGTAGGGGGAACATGAGACAGACTAAATTTTACATTTTACTCTACTGTTCAGTAAGAAACATTTAGCAATAAAATGTAAGTCTTAGTCCTCAGTTACATTTTGACACCTCCTCTTTTTTTTTTGTATTTTTCTGAAGTTGGAAACGGGGAGGCAGACAGACTCCCGCATGTGCCCAACCGGGATCCACCCAGCATGCCCACCAGGGGGCGATGCTCTGCCCATCTGGGGCATCGCTCTGTTGCAACCAGAGTCATTCTAGCGCCTGAGGCAGAGGCCACAGAGCCATCCTCAGCGCCCGGGCCAACTTTGTTCTAGTGGAGCCTTGGCTGCGGGAGGGGAAGAGACAGAGAGGAAAGAGAGGGGAAGGGTGGAGAAGCAGATGGGCGCTTCTCCTGTTTGCCCTGGCCGGGAGTCAAACCTGGGACTTCTGCATGCCAGGCCGACGCTCTACCACTGAGCCAACCGGCCAGGGCCTTTTTTTTAATTGTGGTAAAATATATACAACATAAAATGTACCGTTTTAACCATTTTTACGTGTACAGTTCAGTGGTACTAAGTACAGTCAACCATCACCTCCTCCAGCACTGCCGTCTGGTCACAGAGCTTCTCATCTTCCTAAACTGAAGTTCTGAACCCATTGAACAGTAACTTTCCATTCTCGCCTCCTCCCTGTCCTGGCAGCCACCACTCTACTTTGTCTCTGTGGTTTTGACTACTCTAGGTTCCTCATAAAAGTGGAATCAGAACAATATTCGTCCTTTTTTGCTGGTCTATTCATTTAGCATAGTGTCTTCAACATTTTTCCGTGTTATAGCATGTATCAGAATTTCGTTAATAGTCCATTGTATGTATACCAAATTTTTCCCCCATTTATTCATGAATGGACATTTGTGTTATCTCTTTGTTTTAACAAGATTGTTAAATAAAATCCTATTTTTTATTAAACGATGTTGTCTTTTCTTTCCTGTGTTCAGACAGATTCTTTCAAAATGGGACAGGAGTTCGTGAAACACTTTCCTAGCAGCACAGACAAGCTCGCTAACCTTAAGCTGGTTTCTAGAACTTTAAATTTAGATGTAACAGATCAGGTTGTGTCCTCAAACCCTGCTGAGTGCCGTAAATCTAGTGAAACGCCTTTCAGGGCCACATCAGAAGGACTGCTGTTGCAGGACACCTCTAAGATGGAGTGCTTCAGTCCAACGCTCTCAGCCGGCAAAAGTAGTCACACAAGTTGTAATCCTCAGTCATACCACCTACTCAGTCAAGAACAAAGAAGAAAGAACCTTCAGAAAGAATCTTTACTATTTATGAAAGGAGTCATGGATGAATGTACTCATGTAGCAAATTTCTCAGGTACAAACCTTTATATGAAATTGAGACTATTTGATGATGTATCAATTTGTGGAATATTTTTAAGAATGCTGTGTAAGTTAATTTCATATTTTCCAGAATATATTTATTGTTGGCTCCAGAATGTGTTTTCCAAGATAAGCTGGTTATTTCAATATATCATATTTTATCCGTGAAAATCTTAAGACCATCTTATTAGTTCATTTAAAACACTGGATTTTGAACCTTCTTTAGAACTTCCATCTCACTGTATTAGAGATGAATATTTTATTATGGTATATTATTTACCTTAATGGTTGATTTTTAACTTAATCACAAGAGTTCCAGTTTGACAAATATTCCACTTACTGCATTGTATGATGCACTTTATTTTCAAATACAGTGAGTAGTACTTATATAAAAGTCTTAGAGCCGGACCTGCAGGGGTGCAATGGATAAAGCATCAACCTGGAATGCTGAGGTTCCTGTTCGAAACCCCGGCCTTGCTCGGTCAAGGCACGTACAAGAATTACCTACAAGTTGATGCTTCCCAATGCCCCCCTGCCCCCGCATCTTTCTTTCTCTCTGTCTTCTCTAAAATCAATAAATCTTAAAAAAAAAATTGAGATTTTTAAAAGTATACTATGTTGCATGTTTTTAAATCCTGTACCTAGTTCCAGTTGACCCAAGCCTCATTATCGTGGTTCAAGCCAAGGAAGATGCCTATATTCCCCGAACAGGAGTTCGGAGTCTACAAGAAATTTGGCCTGGTTGTGAAATCCGATACCTAGAAGGGGGTCACATTAGTGCTTATCTTTTTAAACAAGGAATCTTCAGGTAAGATGATTGGTCTGAACAGGTATCTATCGTGTTTGGATTTTTTTACTAAAATATGAAGGATTGGGTATTTTTATTGTATGTTTTATTCCTCTTATTTCTTCCTTGCTTCCCTCCATTTTCACATTGTGGTGCTCTTTCCTTTCTTTTTTTTTTTTTTTTTTTTTTTTTTTTTTTTTTTTTTTTTTGAAGTTGGAAACAGGGAGGCATTCAGACAGACTCCCGCATGCACCCAACCGGGATCCACCCAGCATGCCCACCAGGGGGCAATGCTGTGCCCCATCTGGGGCATTGCTCTGTCACAACCAGAGCCATTCTAGCACCTGAGGCAGAGGCCATGGAGCCATCTTCAGCGCCCGGGCCAACTTTGCTCCAGTGGAGCCTTGGCTGTTGGAGGGGAAGAGAGAGACAGAGAGGAAGGAGAGGGGGAGGGGTGGAGAAGCAGATGGGCGCTTCTCCTGTGTGCCCTGGCCGGAAATCAAACCCGGGACTTCTGCACACCAGGCCGACACTCTACCATTGAGCCAACCGGCCAGGGCCATCTCTTTCCTTTCTTGTCCTCTTCTTTTTCTCCTAGAAAACTAGGAAGTAGCATATGATGGGCCTGCTTTATTATGTGTTTTCTTCCCTCTTCAGATATCAATGAGCAGGCATTTTAGGATGTAGGGAGGAACCCCAGGATTTGTAAAACTCGCTTTGGTTCATCTGGTGTTTCTCACGCCACACTGATGTTCTTCTCTCAGAACAACCGTAGCATCTGGAGATTAATCTAGCGTGGCTTTCAGTGGCAAGTGAATGTTGAACTGAACTTTTAAATGAGAAGAGAAATACTGGTTTTAATGTTAACTTTTGTGACTCCAGTATTTGTTAGAACTTATAAAAACTTTTATGCTATAACTTGTTTTTGGAATCTTGCATTATTTCTACTTGTATTCAAATTTGAGGGTAAAAGGTAGCATTGGAATGTATGTATCATTAATGGTTAAATAAATTTACATATTAGCTCACATATAGTACTTAGACCAGTGCCCTGTGTGTAATAAGTGTTCCAAAATTCATTTCCAGCTGGATGGTTATATAATAGAATAATTGTGTGTGCTCTTTGACATTTTTAATTCTTTTGAACCTAAGAAATAATTCTTTGTATATTGGTACTTACTGAGTTCAGCTTAGAAATTTCACCTTTTTGAGGTACAGACATTCTTTAAGCCTGTAATGTCCTAAAGCATATAATAAACCTTTATTTTTATTGTATGATCTTAAAAAATATTTATTCAGTGTTTGAGTCCCTGTTAGTTGATAAGTGAGCAGACTACCTATCCAATGTGACTTTCTGGCACAGCAAAACTAAAAACAAATAAATACTGTGAGTACTTAGGCTTGTTACAGTTGCTCAAGTAGAGTGTAAAGTTCTGTTATTTTGTGAATCAGAGAACTCCCCTGCTTGCTTTAGTAAATTTGTATCAGATTTCTTTTTCTCTTTTATGTATCTAAGTGGGAGTGTGGCTGGGAGACATTACAAAGAATAGATATAATCATAGTCAACTATAAAAACTCAAAATTGCTCATTTAAAAGCTTCATTTGAAAGAGATGTTAGCTGTTACTGTGTTCCAAGTACTAAAGTAATTGCTTCATATGTTATTAACCCCTTTACAAAGAAATAGAGGGGCAAGGAATAGTAAATAACTTGTTCAAATAGAGCCACTTGCTATTTGGCCTTTGTAGGCAGCAGTCACTTCAAAACCTAATAAAGTTTAGATGACACTGGAACAGAATCTTTAAACATTCATTCTTTTCACTTACCAGATGTAACAGAAGTCACTTCTTTATATGATCTTATATTTTGTGTTATTGAGAACTGATTGATAATACCTGTGAATAAGTGTATTCAAATGATTAAAAAGGCATATGTATAGCCTGGCCAGGCAGTGGTGCAGTGGATAGAGCATCGGACTAGAATGAGGAGGACCCAGGTTTGAGACCCAAAGGTCACCAGCTTGAGTGCAGGCTCATCTGGTTTGAGCAAAGCTCACCAGCTTGGACCCAAGGTCGCTGGCTCGCAAGGGGTTACTTGGTCTGCTGAAGGCCCATGGTCAAGGCACATATGAGGAAGCAATCAATGAACAACTAAGGTGTCGCAACAAAAAACTGATAATTGATGCTTCTCATCTCTCTGTTCCTGTATGTCCCTATCTATTCCTCTCTCTGACTCTCTCTCAGTCTCTGTAAAAAAAAAAAAAGGCATATATCCCTAACCTCCTCACACCGTGTACACAAGCCCATGTTGCAAACTTAGTCATCAGATTTAAAAATTTCATTCTAGCAAAGCAAGTACTCAGAACTAACTCTGTGAAAAAAACTGTTCAGTGGACAAACATATCAGCCCCCCCCCGAAGTCAATTATTGCTCTGATAAGTGCCCTGAAACCAAATCCTTTTGTGTCTACACCAACATGCATGCAAATGTCCATCTTTAGTTTGTTTCCCTTCTCATTGTTTGTTGCATTTTTTTTCCTTTTGTTTTTTTTTGTTTGTTTTTGTTTTTTGTTTTTTTAATAAATTTTTATTAATGGTAATGGGATGACATTAATAAATCAGGGTACATATATTCAAAGAAAACATGTCTAGGTTATTTTGTCATTAAATTATGTTGCATACCCCTCGCCCAAAGTCAGATTGTCCTCCGCCACCCTCTATCTAGTTCTCTGTGCCCCTCCCCCTCCCCCTCTCTCCCTCCCTCCCTCCCATGTCCTCCCTCCCCCCACCCCTGGTAACCACCACACTCTTGTCCATGTCTCTTAGTCTCGTTTTTATGTTCCACCAATGTATGGAATCATGTAGTTCTTGTTTTTTTCTGATTTACTTATTTCACTCCGTATAATGTTATCAAGATCCCACCATTTTGCTGTAAATGATCTGATGTCATCATTTCTTATGGCTGATTAGTATTCCATAGTGTAAATGTGCCACATCTTCTTTATCCAGTCTTCTATTGAAGGGCTTTTTGGTTGTTTCCATGTCTTGGCCACTGAGAACAGTGCTGCAATGAACATGGGGCTACATGTGTCTTTACATATCAATGTTTCTGAGGTTTTGGGGTATATACCCAGTAGAGGGATTGCTGGGTCATAAGGTAGTTCTATTTGCAGTTTTTTGAGGAACCACCATACTTTCCTCCATAATGGTTGTACTACTTTACAGTCCCACCACAGTGGATGAGAGTTCCCTTTTCTCCGCAGCCTCTCCAACATTTGCTATTACCCGTCTTGTTGATAATAGCTAATCTAACAGGGGTGAGGTGGTATCTCATTGTAGTTTTGATTTGCATTTCTCTAATAACTAATGAAGCTGAGCATCTTTTCATATATCTGTTGGCCATTTGTATCTCTTCCTGGGAGAAGTGTCTGTTCATGTCCTCTTCCCATTTTTTTATTGGATTGTTTGTTTGTTTGTTGTTGAGTTTATGAGTTCTTTGTATATTTTGGATATTAGGCCCTTATCTGAGCTGTTGTTTGAAAATATCATTTCCCATTTAGTTGGCTGTTTGTTTATTTTGATATCAGTTTCTCTTGCTGAGCAAAAACTTTTAATTCTGATGTAGTCCCATTCATTTATCTTTGCCTTCACTTCTCTTGCCATTGGAGTCAAGTTCATAAAATATTCTTTAAAACCCAGGTCCATGATTTTAGTACCTATGTCTTCTTCTATGTACTTTATTGTTTCAGGTCTTATATTTAGGTCTTTGATCCATTTTGAATTAATTTTAGTACACGGGGACAGGCTGTAGTCGAGTTTCATTCTTTTGCATGTGGCTTTCCAGTTTTCCCAACACCATTTGTTGAAGAGGTTTTCTTTTCTCCATTGAGTGTTGTTGGCCCCTTTATCAAAGATTATTTGACCATATATATGTGGTTTTATTTCTGGGCTTTCTATTCTGTTCCATTGGTCTGAGTGTCTATTTTTCTGCCAATACCATGCTGTTTTGATTATCGTGGCCCTATAATATAGTTTAAAGTCAGGTATTGTAATGCCCCCAGCTTCATTCTTTTTCCTTAGGATTGTTTTGGCTATTCGGGGTTTTTTATAGTTCCATATAAATCTGATGATTTTTTGTTCCATTTCTTTAAAAAATCTCATAGGAATTTTGATGGGAATTGCATTAAATTTATATATTGCTTTGGGTAATATGGCCATTTTAATTATATTTATTCTTCCTATCCAAGAACAAGGAATATTTTTCCATCTCATTGTGTCTTTTTCTATTTCTCTTAATAATGCCTTGTAGTTTTCGTTATATAGGTCCTTTACATTCTTTGTTATGTTTATTCCTAGGTATTTTATTTTTTTTGTTGCAATTGTGAAGGGGATTATTTTTTTGAGTTCGTTTTCTAATATTTCATTGTTGGCATATAGAAAGGCTATGGACTTTTGTATGTTAATTTTGTATCCTGCGACCTTACTGTATTGGTTTATTGTTTCTAATAATCTTTTTGTGGAGTCCTTCGGGTTTTCGATGTATAGGATCATATCATCAGCAAAAAGTGATACCTTTACTTCTTCTTTTCCGATATGGATGCCTTTTATTTCTTTGTCTTGTCTGATTGCTCTGGCCAGAACTTCTAGCACCACGTTAAATAAGAGTGGAGAGAGTGGACAACCCTGTCTTGTTCCTGATTTAAGGTAGAAAGTCCTCAGTTTTATGCCGTTTAATATGATGCTGGCTAATGGTTTATCATATATGGCCTTTATCATGTTGAGATATTTTCCTTCTATACCCATTTTGTTGAGAGTCTTAAACATAAAATTGTGTTGTATTTTATCAAAAGCCTTTTCTGCTTCTATTGATAAGATCATGTGGTTTTTGTTCTTTGTTTTGTTGATATGGTGTATTACGTTAACCCTTTTGCTTATGTTGAACCATCCTTGAGATTCTGGGATGAATCCCACTTGATCATGATGTATTATTTTTTTAATATGTTGTTGTATTCGGTTTGCCAGTATTTTGTTTAGTATTTTAGCATCTGTATTCATTAGAGATATTGGTCTGTAGTTTTCTTTCTTTGTGCCATCCTTGCCAGGTTTTGGTATGAGGGTTATGTTTGCCTCATAAAATGTGTTTGGAAGTATTGCTTCTTCTTCAATTTTTTGGAAGACTTTGAGTAGAATAGGAACCAAGTCTTCTTTGAATGTTTGATAGAATTCACTAGTATAACCGTCTGGGCCTGGACTTTTATTTTTGGGGAGGTTTTTAATAGTTTTTTCTATTTCCTCCCTGCTGATTGGTCTGTTTAGGCTTTCTGCTTCTTCATGACTCAGTCTAGGAAGGTTGTATTGTTCTAGGAATTTATCCATTTCTTCTAGATTGTTGTATTTGGTGGCATATAATTTTTCATAGTATTCTACAATAATTCTTTGTATATCTATGATGTCTGTGGTGATCTCTCCTCTTTCATTTTGGATTTTATTTATTTGAGTCCTGTGCCTTTTTTCCTTGGTGAGTCTTGCCAAGGGTTTGTCAATTTTGTTGATCTTTTCAAAGAACCAGCTCCTTGTTTTATTGATTTTTTCTATAGTTTTTCTGTTCTCTATTTCATTTATTTCTGCTCTGATTTTTATTATCTCCTTTCTTCGGCTGGTTTTGGGTTGTCTTTGTTCTTCTTTTTCTAGTTCCTTAAGGTGTGAAGTTAAGTGGTTTACTTCGGCTCTCTCTTGTTTGTTCATATAGGCCTGAAGTGATATGAACTTTCCTCTTATTACTGCTTTTGCTGCATCCCAGAGATTCTGATATGTTGTATTTTCATTTTCATTTGTCTGTATATATCTTTTGATCTCTGCGCTTATTTCTTCTTTGACCCATTCATTTTTTAGAAGTATGTTGTTTAGTTTCCACATTTTTGTGGGTTTTTCCCCCTCTTCTTTGCAGTTGAATTCTAGTTTCAAGGCTTTATGATCAGAAAATATGCTTGGTACAATTTCAATTTTTCTAAATTTGCTGATATTGTCTTTGTGGCCCAACATATGGTCAATTCTTGAGAATGTTCCATGTACACTAGAGAAAAATGTATACTCTGTCGCTTTGGGATGAAGTGTCCTGTAGATGTCTATCATATCCAGGTGTTCTAGTATTTCGTTTAAGGCCACTATATCTTTATTGATTCTCTGTTTGGATGACCGATCTACAGCTGTCAGCGGTGTATTGAGGTCTCCAAGTATGATTGTATTTTTGTTAGTTTTTGTTTTAAGGTCAATAAGTAGCTGTCTTATATATTTTGGTGCTCCTTGGTTTGGTGCATATATATTAAGGATTGTTATGTCTTCTTGATTCAACTTCCCCTTAATCATTATGAAATGACCATTTTTGTCTCTGAGTACTTTTTCTGTCTTGTAGTCAGCATTATTAGATATGAGTATTGCTACGCCTGCTTTTTTTGGGGTGTTGTTTGCTTGGAGTATTGTTTTCCAGCCTTTCACTTTGAATTTGTTTTTATCCTTGTTGCTTAGATGTGTTTCTTGTAGGCAGCATATAGTTGGATTTTCTTTTTTAATCCATTCTGCTACTCTGTGTCTTTTTATTGGTAAGTTTAATCCATTTACATTTAGTGTAATTATTGACACTTGTGGGTTCCCTACTGCCATTTTATAAATTGCTTTCTGTTAGTTTTGTATCTAGTTTGAGTCTTCTCTTTTGTTTTTCTATCATTTGTTTTTGTTTGTTTGTGTTCCATACTTCTTTCCTCTGTTGCTACCTTTTTTAAGTCAAGTGTTTTTGTGGTGGTTTTTTCAAGGGTGGTTACCATTAAGTAATGAAAGGGGTACCTACCATATTCATTGTAGTACCCTATCTTATGAGTATTTCTGCACTTCATCGTCCTTTGCTACTGTTAATCTCCATCCTCTCCCCCCTTTTTTTCCTTTGTTGTCACAGTTTAAGTTTGGTTTTATTGTGTTCTTGGTGGAGCTGTTACTTGTGGTGTTGTTTTCTTTTGTTCTTTGAATCTGGTTGGAAAACCCCCTTTAGTATTTCCTGGAGTGGGGGCTTTCTGCTGATAAATTCTCTCATCTTTTCTGTATTTGTGAATATTTTTATATCTCCTTCGTACTTGAAGGATAGCTTTGATGGGTATAGTATTCTTGGCTGAAAGTTCCTCTCTTTCAGGGCTTTAAATATTGGGGTCCACTCTCTTCTAGCTTGTAGAGTTTCTGCTGAGAAATCTGATGATGATCTAATAGGCCTTCCTTTATATGTTGTACTCTTCTTTTCCCTGGCTGCCTTGAGAATTTTTTCTTTGTCATTGGTTTGTGTCATCTTTATTATGATGTGCCTTGGAGTGGGTTTGTTGGGGTTAAGAAAACTCGGTGTTCTGTTTGCTTCTTGAATTTGAGGCTTTAGTTCTTTCCACAGGCTTGGGAAGTTCTCGTCTATTATTTGTTTGAGTATATTCTCCATTCCATTTTCTTTCTCTTCTCCCTCTGATATACCTTCTCTTATACCTCTGATATATTCTTATGTTATTCTTTCTGATGGAGTCAGACAATTCCTGTAGGGCTTTCTCATTTTTTATTATTTTTGAGTCTCTTTCTTCTTCTCTCTGTTGTGCCTCAAGTTGTTTGTCTTCTATTTCACTAATGCTATCTTCTATCTGGGCTGTTCTGTTAGCTAAGCTTGTTACCTCGTTTTTCAGCTCGTGAATTGAGTTTTTCATTTCTGTTTGATTTGTTTTTATAGTTTCAATTTCCTTGGTAATATATTCTTTGTGTTCATTGAGTTGTTTTCTGATCTCCCTAAATTGCCTTTCTGTGTTTTCTTGTATATCTCTGAGTATTTTTAAGATTTCTATTTTAAATTCTCTGTCATTTAGCTTCAAGGCTTCCAATATGTTAAGTCTTTTCTCCATAGATTTTTCCACATCTATTTGTGTTACCTCTCTTTCTTTTGTATCCATAATATTCGATTTCCTCCTTCTTATTGGCATCTGAGGGTGGTCTTGTTGATAGCACTAATTAGAATTAATAAAGAGTAAAAAGTAAAAAAAAAAAAAAAGGTAAAACACCCCACAAAAAAAAACAGTAATAATTTATTATTTCCCCCTTTTTTCTTTCTTCTCTTTCCCTCCTCTCCCCTCCTCAGGGAAATATTGTGATGACCTGTGAATTATATTACGCTAAATGGAACAAAAACTGCCTATAATGGAGGGCCTGATTTGGGGTGGAGAGTTCAAGGGGCAAAAAAAGGGAGTAGGGACCCACTAAATGCAAAAAAAAAAAAAAAAAGAAGAAAATTTTAGACAAGCATAAGATGATTTGCTTGTAAGTGATGGTCGACTAAGAGATATAATGAGAGGGATAAGAGGGAACCAGAAAAAAGGAGAAAAAAAATAATAATAAAGAAGAAAAAAATAAAAATAATAAGTAAAAATCTGTTGTATTAAGTGGAGCGAAGACTAAATGCAATGGAGACCTTGGGTTGGGAGGAATGCTAGTGACTTAAAAAGCAACGTAAAAAGTACCCAAAATGCCACAAAAATAAACAAACAAAAAAAACCCAACAAAAGTGAAAAAGAAAAAGAAAACCAAAAAAAACCCTTGAGTCCCAAATTAACTAATTTGTTCGTGATTGAGGATTAAATGGGAGGAAAAGTAAAACGAGAAAAGAAAAAACAAATAGAAAGGAAAAAATAAGAAAAAGAGAAAAACGAAGGAAGAAAAAAAAAGGAAGAGAATAAAACAAAATAAAGCAAAACAAA
The DNA here is from genome assembly GCF_036850765.1 of Saccopteryx bilineata. Lineage (NCBI taxonomy): Eukaryota > Metazoa > Chordata > Mammalia > Chiroptera > Emballonuridae > Saccopteryx > Saccopteryx bilineata. The sequence goes on along the minus strand of NC_089490.1, from coordinate 198,943,271 downwards.
AAAAAACAAAAGAGGAGAGAGTGAGAGTTAAGTGTTTTGGAGTATAACCTTAAAGGAGGGTGAGGATGAAGAAAAGAAATAAAATGTAACACTCATGGGTAGTGTAGTTCAAGAAAAGGGAAGCATAAGATGGGCAGAGAATAGAAGGACCGAGGTGGAGGAAATAGAAATAATAATAATAAAGGCAATAAGATAGAAGAAACAAACAACAACGAAAAAAAAATTAGTGGAACAAGTTGTAAAGTCTGTGGATTTTTCTTGATTTTGAGAGGTTAACTTCTTCCTTTTTCTTTTCTCTCCCTCTTCCTGATCGGTGACTCTGTACCCCAGGCTCTGCCCCTGTGTCACACTTAGGTAGGGATTTGCAGTTGATGGGATTCTATGGCAATGTCATATAATTGGCTTTAGTCTTGCTGGTAGTCAAGGCTTGTTGGCGTTTGCAAGGTCCAACGATGAGAGAGTTTGCTTTCCTGGAGTCTCTCTCCTAGTCCCCCCTTCCTGAATTAGCAGCCTGGTGATCCAGCTATAAAGCTGCTACTTCTTCTGCCTGGGGAGTAAGAGGCTCAAAGAGCTAGGAAATCCCCACTCTATCCCCACTCAGCGTAAGGCTTTGGGAAAGGCTCTGGCAGTCAAAGCCTCCAGTGTAATCAGGCGGGGGTGGGAGTCAATTGTTGTCAAGGTGACTGTTCAGCGCCTAGCATTCAGTTGGACCACTCAACCCAGGCTTTCCACACTTTGTAGCCTGTTTTGGCTGGGAAGAAGAGGCACTAGTCTCTGCTTGCGACTAGTGTAGTATAGATCTTATTATCTGCCAAGTACCTCTTGTTAGCGTTTATCCCTGAATATGGAGGCTCTATCAATCAGAAGTTGCCCCCGCCCCTTTAGCGAGAGGCACTAAAAAATATCACGCCTCTTGTCTTGAATTGCTGAACTGAGAGAGATCTTATCAATTAGAGCCCCATGGGTGCGCAGATTTCATGGGTTAAGCTAATTTCAGTGATTGGGTCCGCAGCTGTGCTCCCTTCCCCCAACGCTTGGTTGTTAGCTTGAATGGCTGGGTGAGGTGCCCCGCCCACGGAGAGAATCTCCCAAGTAGGGAAGACCGCCCTGGCGCCTCTCCCGCTCGCCCCGCCGCTGGCGGCTGGGGCGCACCGGGCGCAGGATAATGGGGCACCCTGGGTGTGCGGGCCAGTAGGGCGCTCTGTGTGCGTGGGATGCCCAGGGCACGCGTGCGAATGGGGTGCTCCGGGCACCGGTGGCTGGGGACTCTCACTCGCAGTGCGTGGGCCGCTGGGAACGTTAGCGGTGCTCGCTCTGTAACTGGACCGGGCGCGCGCCAGCGGCTGCTCGCGGCTCCCGAGTGTGGGCTGACTCACCACAGGCGCACTCCCTCGCGGCTTGAATGAACGTTTCTGCGGTAGTTAGCTTCCTCCACACCCTCGTCTCTCAGATTCAAGTGATAACAGTCCTTTCGCTTTCAGTTTGTGTGGAACTCCGGAATGCTCCGAGGATAAATTTTTCTGTTTCTAGTTGATAAATTTGTTGTGATTTTGGGGAGATCTGTTGGACGCGCTGTTCACGGCGCCATTTCTATGACGTCACTCTCTTGTTGCATTTTAAGGGACAAATTTCTGAGAGAAATAAAGCGTGTTGGAAAGCTGTGTCTTCCAAATACATATATTGGAAGTCATAATCTAGTAGCAGGCTGCCATTTTAAAGATAATCTTAGTGTCTTTTAAGGATGTGGGAAATGCTTTGTCAAACAAGTAGGATACAAAATTAATATAGTCTCATAGTTAGTATTTATTTATTTATTTATTTATTTATTTTTGTATTTTTCTGAAGCTGGAAACGGGGAGGCAGTCAGACAGACTCCTGCATGCCCCAAACGGGATCCACCCTGCACGCCCATCAGGGGGTGAAGCTCTGCCCATCTTGGGGCGTCGCTCTGCCGCAATCAGAGCCATTCTAGCGCCTGAGGTAGAGGCCACAGAGCCATCCTCAGCGCCCAGGCAAACTTTGCTCCAGTGGAGCCTCGTCTGCAGGAGGGGAAGAGAGAGACAGAGAGGAAGGAGAGGGGGAGGGGTGGAGAAGCAGATGGGCACTCCTGCACGCCAGGCCAACGCTCTACCACTGAGCCAACCGGCCAGGGCTTCATAGTTAGTATTTAAATTGGGTGAAAATGTAGATGCATAGATTTAAAACAAAAAAGCCTGTAGGAAATAGATGAAACATTAGTACCTTAAAGTGATGGGATTATGACTCTTTGCCCTCTCTATATTTGGGTTTTCTGAACATTCTACAGTGAAAATGTAGACTCTCACAATAAAAATTTTAAAATAAAAATTTTTAAAAAGCTTTAAAAATTATATAAAACTGAGCCAGATCAATTTCACTATTCCTTCCCAATTAATATTAAAATACCTAGTAAAATTATTATACGAAACTAAGGCTTTTAAGTTCAGTAGCTGGGAACATGTTTTTTATTTAATTTAATTTTATTTTTATTTTTTCTTTTTATAGAGACAGAGAGAGAGTCAGAGAGAGAGAGATAAATAGGGACAGACAAATGGGAACGGAGAGAGATGAGAAGCATCAATCATCAGTTTTTTGTTGCGACATCTTAGTTGTTCATTGATTGCTTTCTCATATGTGCCTTGACTGTGGGCCTTCAGCAGACTGAGTAAGCTCTTGCTTGAGCCAGCGACCTTGGGTCCAAGCTGGAGAGCTTTGCTCAAACCACATGAACCCACACTCAAGCTAGCGACCTCGGGGTCTTGAACCGGGGCCCTCCACATCCCAGTCTGACGCTCTATCCACTGCACCACCTTCTGGTCAGGCAAGAAAATGTTTTTTAATAAACAAAAGGTATGTCAGGCTGCTCTGTCCATGGACTAGCCACTGTCTTCTTCTCTAACAAACTCTCTTTCATTTTAAACTTTTAAAGTATACAATATCTATATAACTATGAAATAGATATAAGACTGTATTCTGAGAAGTTATGTAGCCAGTTAATATTCAACAAGTGACAAAAAGAAACCAGTTCCTTTTTTCTTTTATCATTTTATGTATTGTACATAGATATACATATTTACATATAGTATATAAATCCTAAGGCACAAGAAATGCTTCTCAGAAGAAAAACAGTGTTTAGTGGTCAAGTTACATGGATCCAAACACCTACCTTCAGGCATCTGCCTCTTTCACAGCTAATTTGGAGAGGGGGTCAAGATGCAAGTTATTTGGAATAACTTGAAATAAAAGCACTGTCTATCCCCCTATTTTGATAATTACTTGTAGTTTTTTCATTTTTAATTTTAGACGAGCCATCTATGATGCGTTTGAACGCTTTCTCCGTAAATATGCTAACTAATTGGATCACTCTATGTAACCAGTGTGGCCATCGTGTTTCTTACAAAAAGAGCTTCATTATTTGATGAAGAACAAGCAGACAGGACTATATATCTAATTGCTGTCAATTTAGTCTGGAATTCAGTGTTACAGTTCAGTCAACTATAATCTTTAAATCCTTTGAATAACTTTAAACCAATATTTGAATGAAATGATGTTGAAGTATTTTGTTATTGTTTGTAGGAATCCTATATACTCAATATACATTCTATTGTTACTACTTATACAAACTTTAATGTTTAGTTATGAATAATTTATTAACTTAAATATATTTACAGAAACTGTATTGGTTTTTACAGAATGGCTAAATCAAAGTTTGTGCTACATCAGCTTGTATTGTATATATACCCTTATATGATATTTCTACTCCTGACTTGCTTTAAGAAACATGTATATTTCTTTCATAGATCTAGAGTGAATTTGTAATCTTATTTTCACTTTTAATTTTCTCCCATAGAAATACTTATGATGTGCAAAATTACTTTTTAAGTTTTTTTAAAATTTTGAATTCTAAAAAATCCTGATTATTTTATAAGTAAGTGCTTTTCATAATTAAAATGAATGTGGGAATGCAGACATGATGCATAAGACTTGACTAAACTTTAAATCTGACAAATACTTGGTTAGAAATAAGTGGCCAAATGTATTTCCCCAATTAACAACTTTCAATTCATGAAAAATGGAACTGCAATATATGTTGTATTGATAGATATGTCTTAACATTCTTTTATAAAATATTTTTTATTGATTGATTTTAGAGAGAGGGAAATATCTATTTGTTGTTCTTCTTACTTATGCATTCACTGGTTGCTTCTTGTCTGTGTCCTGCTGAGTGAGTGAACCCACAGCTTTGGTGTGGTGGGATGATGCTCTAAGACCCAAGCTACCCAGCCAGGCTTAACATTCTCTTATAGGGTATCTACTGTAGGTTTGCAAAACAGCCAACTTTATTTTAGGCCAAGTACAGAACAGGTTTGACTTTTTAATTTCAAAAATTAATGACCACAGTGAAATCAATCTGTTCCAAATAAATTTAATTTTATAGAAAAAATACAACTACTTTTTAAAGTTGGAGATTATATAACTAGATTTGATGCTTGCTTTTTATGATATACTTCTCAAGCTGAGAACTAAAATGTTCTTTAAAAGTAGAAAATATTTTTGGGTAAAAAGGCTTAGAATATATTTGAATTTTATTTATTCAAAGTCTGTGTTGTCTATAGATTATATTTAAATTAAACATGTATTCCTAGTCTAGTAAGGACATTTGAATTATAATGTGCCTTTGTAGCCTTTTTAAAGGAAATTTTATTTGTCATGCTAATGCCTCCATCATTTCAATTTTTAAAAACTATTTGAAAATTACTAATGGGAAATCATTGATGACTTAGTTATAAATTTTGTAAGACTGCTTTGGCATAACAAACGAACATGGTTACAGCCATTTTAGCTGTATCAATTTTACATGTTCAGAGCAGAATCTCTACTTTTAACATAAAGTATAAAAATTTTAAGTTCTTCACTAATATATCCTTAAAGTAAAAATTATGGTCAACTGAATCATAATTTTCTTTTGTATATTATGAGGCAATATGATTGAATGCTTTCTGAATAATGGCTTTACTAAAACCAATACTTTTTTTGCACATAAATATTTCTAAGCAGTAATTTAGTATGTTGTATGACTTTCTATTGATAAAAGAATAAAATTTCATTTCATTTTAATTAATCTTAGGCATAACTAATTTTTCCCAAATGAAAGTGAAAGAAGGTATTTTAAAAATTTCATCACCTAATCAGATGCTTTAAGAATAAATTGCTGGGAGGCCCTGGCCAGTTGGCTCAGTGGTAGAGTGTCGGCCTGGCATGCGGAAGTCCCAGGTTCGATTCCCGGCCAGGGCACACAGGAGAAGCACCCATCTGTTTCTCCACCCTTCCCCCTCTCCTTCCTCTCTGTCTCTCTCTTCCCCTCCCGCAGCCGAGGCTCCATTGGAGCAAAAGATGGCCCGGGCACTGGGGATGGCTCCTTGGCCTCTGCCCCAGGCGCTAGAGTAGCTCTGGTCGCAACAGAGCGATGCCCTGGATGGGCAGAGCATCGCCCCCTGGTGGGCGTGCCGGGTGGATCCCGGTTGGGCGCATGTGGGAGTCTGTCTGACTGCCTCCCCGTTTCTAGCTTCAGGAAAAAAAAAACAAAACCCTGGCCAGGTTGATCAGTTGGTTAGGAGCATCATCTCGACACACCAAAGTTGCAGGTTCGATCCCTGGTCAGGGCACATACAAGAGTCAACTGATGATGGCATGAATAAGTGGAACAACAAAGCAATGTTTCTTTCTCTTTACCCCTTTTTCTCTGCCTCCCTCTCTCCTTCTCCCTCCCTCTCTCCTTCTCCCTCCCTCTCTCCTTCTTCCTCCCTCTCTCCTTCTCCCTTCCTCTCTCCTTCCCTGTCTCCTTTCTTCTCTCCCTCCCTCTCTGTTCCCCTCTCTCTCTCTCTAAAAATAAATTAAAAAAAATAAGAATATATTGCTGGGAGAGTACTTGAGATCTTGCTTCTCAACATGTCATCAAATTGGCTCAAATAAACTCATAAAAATTTTCAAAAAAAAGAAAATACAGAGTGTGTCTGTGTGTGTGTGTGCGTGCGCGCGCAGCTGCCTAAACTAATTCAAAGTCAAAAATACCTTTTCTTAAAGTTTTTATCCACTCCCCCCAAAATAGTATTAAACTTCATATATATGTGTATGTGTGCGTGTGTGTGTGTGTGTGTATATATACACACACACACACACGCACACACGCACACACACACAAAGCGGTCCTGTCTGCCATTTTGAAAATTGGGTACATAACTGCTAGGAATTCATTTAGCCCAGAGTTGCAAACTTGCAGTTGATGCAGGCCAGCTAACCCACAGTTGTTTTATCCAATGTGCATATTTAAGAATGTGAAATGTGTTTAGATTGGCATGCATTCCAGTTTCCCACAATCCACTGGACTCCGTCATATTAGGCCGTGTCATTACTTTGTCTTTCCTACTTAACCCTAAAGACATTTATTTGAGTTTTAGACCCCTGATTTAGATTTGTGGTTAGAAAAAGTTTCTGAATTTCATGATTTCCTAATGTTGTAATTACTATTAAATGATTTCAGCATATGCATTTTAGGTTGTTTCTTATAAATGTAACTTTTTTATTGTGGTGCTTTCTCTTGTAAAGAATATTTGTTACACGATGACTGAAATTTTTAAAATTATTTCTAAATATTTTATATTTCACAATAAATGCTTATTTTAAAAATTATTTATGTTCAAGAGGTTTTTTGTTTTGTTTTATTTCTTTGTTTTTTATTCAGTGTGAGGAGGGGAGGCAGAGACATACTCCTGCATGTGCCCCTACCAGGATCCACCCGGCAAGCCCACTATGGGGTGTTGCTCTGTTGCTCAGCAACCAAGCTCTTAGTGCCTGAGGGCAGAGGCCATGGAGCCATCCTCAGCTCATGGGGCCAACTTTGCTCTAACCAATCCAGCCTTGGCTGCGGGAAGGGAAGAGAGAGACAGAGAGGAAGGAGAGGGGGAGGGGTGGAGAAGCAGATGAGCACTTCTCCTGTGTGCCCTGACTGGAAATCGAACCCAGGACTTCCACACACTGGGCTGACGCTCTGCCACTGAGCCAACAAGCCAGGGCCCAAGAGGTATTATTTTAAATGTAGAAAACATGTCACATTTGATTAATGTGTCCAAACTTTAACTAAATAGATGTATGTGTTCCTCCTTAGTCATATTATGACCCAACAAGATGTAAGGCATAAATAAGTTAGGCTCTCGCAAAATCATCTTCAGTATCTACAACAAGAGCCAGATTTACCGCCAAATATTTGTGATCCCAGGGAAACCAGCATTCTGACAGGCAATTGTTATCTGAATGTGGTATAATTCACTATGGGATATGGTTATATTTATACTAGTACATGTACTGCAAAAAATTCAAATCTAGAAATGAGAATTTAACCACAGGATCCAGTTGGACAGAGAGTGAAGGTCTGGGGTAGAGGCCACTATGGAAACAGGGTTTGGATATAAAAGGAAAGATACAGCAGATGAGGCACAGGGAGAAGAGGCGCATTTTGTCCATTTTGCAGCGGTAGAAAACCTAATTCTAGGAGTAGTCAAATAGGCAGAATCCTAGGAAACCAATGATTGTATTAAAGATTTCAAAACAGTTTGTATTACAAAATGTTGGATCCAAATAACAAATAAGGTTTTCTCAAAAGCAAAATCACCAATGAGCAGATTCATCAGATTGTGTTCATCAAAAAAAAAAAAAAGAGCCCTGGCCGGATAGCTCTGTTGGTTAGATCATCATCCTGAAGCACAGAGGTTGCTGGTTCAAACCCTGGTCAGGACACATATACAGGGACTGATCAATGTTTCTGTCTCCCTCTTCCTCTCTTCCTCTCCCTCTAAAAATCAATAAAACAAACACTTAAAATAAATGTTAATAATGGTAAAAAAGTTGAATCAGTGACTGAGGTAAAAGTTTTCCTACATACAGGACCTGGGTTAATTCCACAAAGAAAGAAGTTGCTGCTCAAAGTGTAAGTCAGTAGATTGGCAGTATCAACAATTACTTAAGTCAACACTAATAATCGTAACATCTAATCATTTTTAAGTGCCCTAAAACTAAACCAAGCTCAAAGAAGCATAACCTTTTCTCTTCCAGTTTTCAAAAAACAGGGATTTTCAAATAGGGTGTAGAATTTGTCAATGTAAGAAACATCCAGCCTGACCAGTGGTGGTACAGTGGGTAGATCATCAACCTGGGATTCTGAAGTCTCAGATTTGAAACCCCAAGGTCACTGGCTTGAGCATGGGCTCACCAGCTTGAGCTCAGGGTCACTGGCTTGAGCCCAAAGTTTGCTGGCTTGAGCAAGGGGTCACTCGCTCTGCTGTACCCTCTTACCCTCCCCCCCCCCCCCGTCAAGGCACATATAAGAAAGCAATCAATGAACAACTAAGGTGCCACAACTATTGAGTTGATGCTTCTCATCTCTCTCCCTGCCTATCTCCCTCTCTCTCTAAAAAATAAAAAAGAAACATCCAAACTTGTATAGAATTTGTATGAGTTTATTTGATCAAAACTGACAACACTGCATGGAAATAAGATCTCAAATGCTCCTGGAATAAGTTTTGCGGCTTCTTTTATACATTTGAAATTAAAGAGGAAAGTAAGGACAATTACATGCAGGTAGGCAAAGGCAAAGCAGTGATTAGTTTACAGGAAGTTCACGTGATCATATGCTCTTGAGAGTAATAAATACCCTGTTTGCGGCTAACTACTGGTGTTTAAAAGGTGTGTTAAGCCACATGCACAAGAACAATGGACAAGACCTGGGCTTGACCACCCACCATGACCTGCCCAGTTAGGGACTTATGAGCAGATCATCCGGTGAGTTTCCCTTCCAAGGAACCCCCTTCTTTGGGGGTTCCTTGACTACATCACGGGTAGTCAACCTTTTTATACCTACCACCCACTTTTATATCTCTATTAGTAGTAAAATTTTCTAACTGCCCACCAGTTCCACAGTAAAGTAGGGAAGTAACTTTACTTTATAAAATTTATGAAGCAGAGTTACAGCAAGTTAAAGCATATAATAATAATTACTTACCAAGTACTTTATGTCGGATTTTTGCCAAGTTTGGCAGAATAAATCTTTATAAAACAACTTACTATAGTTAAATCTATCTTTTTATTTATACTGTGGTTGCTCTGCTACAGCCCACCATGAAAGCTGGAATGCCCTATAGGGGGCGGTAGGGGCCAGGTTGACTACCACTGGTCTACATTGTAAAAGAAAAGAAGTCTAAATAGCGTGACAGGAAAGGCAGAGTTTTGAGTAGCAATCCTAGCTATCATTGGTGGAGAGTTCTTATGCAAGACACATAAACATTTGATAGAGTTTCTACTTCTGTTAAACTGACACATTAAAGCCTACCTACAAGTATAACTACTTACCTAGGAACAGCAATCTGGTAGAAAGCTAACCTAGATTTGTTGTGAAACTATGTTTGCTTAGGAACTACAGTGGGGATTTTGTTTCGTCTTTTACCTATTTGTATAATACAGGTATGTGGAAAAGCAAATGTGCTTTTACTCTCACTTTATCTAAGATTGCATGTCTGTGTATCTACTGAAGGAAAGTCCACGTAAAATAAAGCCTTTCAAACACACATTAGCATTGACCCTGCCTTGAAAGTTAGAGATAACTGAAAGTATCATATTTAGTACTTAGTCAAGCATTTAGATCATGTTTATTATGATGAACAAGACCAAGGCTCTTCAACTTGGAGGTAATGATGACTCACTGTATCTTGTCAAAATTTTGATCTCTTGTAAAGTCATTATTTTATAGGAAGTTAAAAAAAATCTCTGGGTACAATTTTATCTTGGACTGTAGGACTTTGAAACAGATTATATCTAACACATTCTTTGAAATCTCTCCAGCATAAAGTACAGCTATTTGTACACTGGGTTTTCGCCAGCCTGAACCTAAATTGCACTGGTAATAAAAACAAAGATCTTTATGTTCTTGTGGGACTTTACTTTCCTGAGACATCAGGGGAGGGTAGAATGAGTGTGTTCAATCATCTGATGGTATATTAGCATGCAATAAACAGGGAAAGCAAGACATCTTTTCAAGGCTCATTTCAACAATCACTTGAATATCAAGTTTGTATACCAGTAATTACTTTAGGTGTTTCATAACTTCTGAGGGTCTAGAGCAGCGGTTCTCTAGAAATACATATTTTATTTAAAAATGTATTGTATAATAAATATGTATATTCCGATGGCTTTAGGCGACCCCTGTGTTTTGGTCATTCGACCCCCGCCAGGGTCGCAACCCACAGGTTGAGAACCGTTGGTCTACAGAATTATCTCTCTTCTTTGAAAAGACAATCCTATATCTGTGCTCTGGATTCCATTTTCCACTGGGGGGGGGGGATCAGGTCACAGCTTCAGGTTCACAATCTTTAATCGGTCATTCTCTTTGTTCTTTTTTGACATCCCAGTCTTAAAATCAGCTGCCTGATGGTCAATGGCTGTGAACATGCATTTCACAGTTTTGAAAGGATGCAATGCATCAGGGAGATTATCCTGATAACAAGAAGCAGCATAATTCTCAGTGTTTAGAACAGTGGTAGTCAACCTGGTCCCTATCGTCCACTAGTGGGCGTTCCAGATTTCTTGGTAGGCGGAAGTGGAGCAACCAAAGTATTATATAAATAAAAAGATAGATTTAACTATAGTAAGTTGTTTTATAAAGATTTATTCTGCCAAACTTAGCAAAAATCCAACATAAAAGTACTTGGTAAGTAATTATTATTATATGCTTTAACTTGCTGTAACTCTGCTTTATAAATTTTATAAAGTAAAGTTACTTCCCTACTTTATAAATCACCATTACTGTGGAACTGGTGGGCAGTTAGAAAATGTTACTACTAACAGAGATACAAAAGTGGGTGGTAGGTATTAAAAGGTTGACTAGACTGGTTTAGAATGTACTTCAGAGCCATAGTTAAGACCCAAACCCATGAAAATCAAATAAGTCGTCAACTTTACTGAAGGAGTCACCTTTTTAAGCCAAATGGCTTGCTGAGAAGTCAAGGGTTTCAACCTCTCCATAAGTGTTAATCCAAGGGCAGCAGAATGTATTGGACACAGCTGAGACACCTCCTTGCTCAGCTAAAAGATAATCAAGGTCTATCCTATTATCAAGAACACTTTGGCCAGAGAATCTAAGGATCAGTATCTTCAATAGTTGAGAGGTTCCTGATCATAGCCTCATTTACATTTATTTCTAACTAGGAAGTAAGGCCCTGCCAAAGGAAGTGAATTCTGATTCATGAATGCTTCCTGGTGGGTCCTTTCTAACTCAAGGCTATAAACCCAGGAGCTGACTAATGAGGTGCCTAGTTCCTTTGTGAAAAGTTAGGGGCAGAGTTAAATAATTTAAGAGGCATCCCTTGGTTATATGCCAATCATGTAGGTATTCATAGTCCTAAGGAGAATAATAATCACCAAAGATAAAACCTGTCAGGGCACAAACCACTTCCATCCACTAAGGTGTCATTCAAAGGGATTGTTACATTTGTCCTTTTAAGCCATAGGTCAAATTTTTAGCACATTTGCTCAGTAAGTCTACTAACCTGAAATAAAAGGTTCTAAATTCTAGAGGTTACTCTGCCCCCCTTAGGAATGACCTGGAAGCCTGACCTGCGGTGGCGCAGTGGATAAAGCGTTGACCTGGAATGCTGAGGTCGTTGGTTCAAAACCCTTGGTTTGCCTGGTCAAGACACATATGGCTATTTGTTGATGCTTCCTGCTCCTCCCCCACTTTTCTCACTCTCTCTCTAAAATGAATAAGTAAACTCTTTAAAAAGAAATGAAAAACAAACAAAAAAGAATAGCCTGGGAGATAATGGGAATGGTGTTATTGTTCCAGGCCAATGCCAGAGTAAAGAAAGAAGAGTTTCACATTTAGCTAAAGCAGGAAGGCTTGAGCCAGCAGCCTGTGTGGAAAGTTGTCTACATCGATGTCAGCCACTTCTCCTCCCCGTCAATTTGATTTGAAGGTGTCTAGCTTCTGCATTGGGTTGGGTGTCGGGGCAGTCTTCTTTAGTTGTGAATATGCACACAAAGTTCAAAGCCCTGAAGTTTGGCTGCAAGCTGGGTAGTGAGGAGGACCTGTTATTGCCTGTTCTAAGACTCAAGGGCAGTCTTCATTCTTACTGATTTCAAATCACAAGGGTGGGAGAAAACTGGAAACATTAGTTCAGAGAGTAATAGCCAGATACTTGGAGTACCTAGAAGAATTCAGAATCCAGTCCAGTTTATAGGTATGTAACAAAACTCAAAGACAAGTAACAGGACTAGAATTAGTATAGACAAAGGTGCAAACGTAACTTTCCTCTCTACAATCATCCCTATCTTTTATGATAATCTTAGTAAAACTAATCTGTTGGCATAAAATCTGGCATGATTACTTATATTAACTATATAAGCTCTTTTTAAGATTACATTGCTAGAACCCTGTAAGCAAGATACCGCCTCAATTTTTCAAGGAATGTTATTGGCTTCATAAAGTCACCTTAGTCCTTAAAACTATGTGGTCATTTCTGAGACTATGCACATCTCTTTCAAATATGAAAATCCATTCAAAATCTTGGTAGCACAGTTAATATTTCTATTCACCTATGTTGGAATATGCTTCTGGGTATATTTAGCTTAGGGAAGAAAGCCTTAAAAAAAAGTCCTATAAGGCTTTGACTATCAGCTTCCAATTTGGCTAATTTTTTTTATCATAGACTTATTAAATCATTTTAAATATCTTGTTAGGTTTCAGACAGGACAAACTGTAAACATTTCTGATAGTATTTAACAACTCTATTGACCCAAGAGGACCCAAAAAATAGTATATTCACAAGACTTGGGGAGCCAATCTCAAAAATACCCAAAGGAAAGAACCAACAACCTGCATGTCTTAGGCAGGCAGAAAACCAAGCCAAGTCCTTGAGTCATAAAACAGGACAAGCAAGTAGGTGATTGGGAAAAGAAGGGACAATGTGAAATTTTACCTCCTTCTCTCAGCTAGGCTCAGGAGGTAATCCATTTACAATAACTTCTGAGGATCCCTGGGTTTTGAGGATTCTTCAAACCTGGCTTTAAGAGGTTCTTTAACTATGAATCTTAGTTTGGCCTTTGACTAGGGGGTGAGGGATACTTGGGAGCTTTGTTTGCAACCTCCAGTAGTTTTATTTTAAAAGGTAATTGCCCAATAGTCTCTTCAGTGTGGAAAGGCGGAAGGAGAAGTAGGAACAGGTGAGTGTTCAGGTGGAAAAGGATGGGGGAGCAGTAGGAGTCACATTTATCCTACCGTCTCTTGTGTTAGGTACTTCCTAGCTTTAATTTTTCATCAGTCTTTTGTAATGAGTCTTTTCATAAAGCTATTTTGGAATCCTGAAGCCTTTTGCATACCAATTAAAGCAGGCATCCCTTTCCTGTTTGTTAAATTCAGGATCCCTTCCTTGCTCAAGTTCACTTTTTAAATGAGCAATCTTGTTTAACTGGAACATTCCCAATGACCATCATCATCCTAGGTTTTTAGTAAAATGTTGCCATCTTGCTAGATATAGGTATAGCTCCCAGTATTACACAGTAGCTTTTAAACATAAAACAAGCAGGTGTTCTGGAAGGAGGTGTGCTCAGCTCTGGATAAAATCTCATTTCCTTAGCTAGACCCTTGCATTCTCTGGAGCCCAACTAGTAACATAACAGACCTCTCATGGGAGTCTTCTTAATGTGAAGAGAGCTTTAACAGCCGTTACATGCTTGACTTGTGCGCCCCAATGTTGGCGGATTTCTTTTTTATTTCCACGATTCCTATTAGCAATTAGCATTTATTTATTTATTTCAGAGACAGAGAGAGAGTCAGAGAGAGGGATAGGTAGGGACAGACAGACAAGAACGGAGAGAAATGAGAAGCATCAATCATTAGTTTTTCATTGCGACACCCAGTTGTTCATTGATTGCTTTCTCATATGTGCCTTCACCATGGGCCTTCAACAGACCAAGTGACCCCTTGCTCGAGCCAGTGACCTTAGGCTCAAGCTAGTGAGCCTTGCTCAAACCAGATGAGCCCACGCTCAAGCTGGTGACCTCGGGGTCTCGAACCTGGGTCCTCCACGTCCCAGTCCGACGCTCTATCCACTGCGCCACTGCCTGGTCAGGCAACTACTAGCCTTTATTTAAAAGAAAATTGTATTCACCTGAGGCCTCCCACTGGCGCACACCTGATCCTAAAACCAGTCTGGTTTTCAAGTTGGACCCAGTCCAATTCCAGCTGGTAACCAGCAACAAGTCTCCATGTGGAAAATGCTATACCAGACTTTCCACAAAACAAAACAGACAAACGTACACATTAACACACCAGCAGACACCAAAAAAATAGTTACTGTGGACCTGCTGACAGAGGCTGTGAGCCTACCAGGATTTCTCAGTGTGGACTGAATCAGCAGACCCCAGTGAATAGAGACTGCAGACTGGAATGGGGAAAGGGATTCCAAACAACTGGGGAATTGTGGACTGCACCAAAGAATGTAGGGACTTGGGTTCAGGGTGAAACCGTCGTCTGCCAGCTCATGTTGACCTGCTAATCCCTGGACTGGGCAGCCAGTGAGATTGGGAGCTCCATAAAAAGAGTTCAGAACAACGGCCCTCAGAAACAGCAAGGAAGACAGAGAACTCAGAAAAGGTCTTGGGTACCACACCGGTGTTTCTGGTTTTCCCCAGATGCCATCAGAACTTCTCATCAAATCCCACCATTGTTGTCAACCAAATCTGTTAAAGAACAAAAATTCAACCAAGTAAATTTCAAGATCTAACTGGATTGAAAGATTTATGAATTGCATCCCACCATACAAACGGAAAGATTTTTTTGGCAGAAACTGGACGGGGACAAGGAACTTATTGACAAAAGAAAAAATGATTGTTTCTGGCAGGGTCATCTTTGGGAAAAGGGTAGCTGTTGGTCAAATAAGTTTGTAAAATATGATTTTCATGTTTGCTGCTTATAGTTTGCATTGGGGGCTGGGCAGCTCCAGGTATATGTGGTCTGTGAAATTGCAAATTACCTTCCTGCTTGGGAAGGGCCATTGTTTTGCTGGAGGAGAGGTTCTCATTCCAGAAAGTTTTGAAAAGAGAGAGAAGGAGAAGTGGCAGAAAGAAGACATGTTTGCAAAGTGAGAGAGCAGAGAGGATGCAGAGTGCTGAGGAAGAAGCCATGTTGGCAGAGAGAGAAGGTGTGCAGATGGGGAACCAGAGCTGAGGGGCTTTGCGAGCTCTGCTGAGACTGGTGAGGTCTTTGATTCTAGGAGGAACCAGAGAAGACTCCTGGTTGTGGAACTGGAGAGTGTGTTAGGGCTTTGTGAGCTCTGAGTGAAAGGGAAGTGTTTTCCCTGCCTGTTTGCTTGTCGGCTGGTATGAGACTTTAATAAAGGAATGGCCCACCATTCTTTGGCTCCACTGTTTCTTTACCATCTGTCTGAATCTAATGGGAACCTGCATGTGAATGACCACAACGGCTGCGACTACTGGCCATACAGTAGCTTGGGTCTTTAGAGAGCAAAATTTTTGTTTTTGGAAGATGGGGCAAGTGACTCCACCTTGTTTCTTTTTCTTAACAATTGGGAAAAGAGAAAATCTGGTTAAAAGCTGCTCTCTTACATTGATAACTGGTTCTCCCATCTCCACTGCCTTGATGACAGTGTTAATAAACTTTCCAAAACAAAAACAAAACCAACAAACACTAATAAGCAGAAAATCACAGGCCTAAAATAGCATCACTTGTGCTAAAATCCCATGATACCAAACCTAGATTTAATATCGGATCCGCTTGCCTTTCAAACTCTCCCAGAAACATCATCTTAATCAGCCTGTCTGGAATTTTCTGGTCAATACCACTGAGGTAACCTCCAAAGAAGGAGGTTCTTCCTATAAAAGCCTTTCATTTTGTACAAACGCATCACAGTGCACTTCTAGTCACTAGATGGGATATTGTCTGATTTATGAATTGCTTAATAAAGCTAACTAGATCCTCATATTCACTTGGTTGTACTTTTTTTTTTCACGCTAAGTAGCCCATAAAAATGTACTGTAACTTTGCAGAACCCTCCCACCTAACCTTTTTCTCAACTGAATCAGCCTTTAACCCACACGCACAGCCATGCATTATATATACGAAGGCGGTCCCATAAGATTATACTGGAACAGAAGAATTCCTATTATTCAGTAACCTCACACCCATCATGATGCCATAGCGCAACACATGACTCAGGCGTTTGTGGTAAACAAACCTACCGCACTGCCAGTCCTACAAAAGTATAACACATCCACTTATGTACGGTACATAATACTTGACGAGAAATGACCACACTACTGGTTTCTGTGTTTAAAGTCTCCTATTAGCAACAGGGTATACCATACTCAGGTGTGTTAAGTACACTCTAGGATGGTCACCCAGTGCTGAAATTGCCTGATGACCCCGTTGTTAAGCAGCTCTAGTTGAGAAGGTACAGGTAAAATAGAATATGTTCTCTGAGTCTCAGAGTGTGAATGTGTTGATACGCTTTTGTTTTTGGAAAAGCCAGTCAGGTACTACCTGGCAGGACTCCCAAAGGCTGATTACAAGGAAGAACAGCTGGCTGGTAGTTAAAGACACAAAGCTTCATCATCATTAAGGAGCCAGTAAAGATGGCAGCCCTACCGGGCTGTGGGTAAGAGTAAAATCTCTTTAACTAGAAATAGGTTTAGGAGGTTGCTATGATCAGGTAAATTGGGCACTAGTCATATGGAAGCCAAGAAAGGCCTTATGGTTTATAATTTGTAATATTTGCATCATTTATTAGCTTTATGAAATTAAATAAATTGCGCCTGGTACAACTTTTGAGTAAATAAAAAGACATTATTCTCGACTTCAATGGGATTAAAGTGAGACTCATGGGGTGGTTGAGGGGGTGGGAGCGTCCTGATCAAATTGTCAGTTTGACAGTTTTAAAGCTGAACCCACTTTCAGTAGCCTTGCACCGGAACATAGCGTGACTGACTCGTCAATACACGCACATGAAACCAATGTCATTGCTCGCTGCATCTGAGTGCTAATTAGAAAGCTCTTATTGGATTTTAAACATCAGAACACATTAGTACCTTTTAAACATATATCTGTTCCAAAGGAAAAAAAACACACAAGCAAACTTGA
Source organism: Saccopteryx bilineata (assembly GCF_036850765.1). NCBI lineage: Eukaryota > Metazoa > Chordata > Mammalia > Chiroptera > Emballonuridae > Saccopteryx > Saccopteryx bilineata. The sequence goes on along the minus strand of NC_089490.1, from coordinate 198,926,053 downwards.
AACCGTGTTAGTTTGTAAACAATTGTTTGCTCTGCAAATTAAAGGTAACAGGTGATAATAATAATAATAATAATGTCGGAGAAATATTAACTTTTTGTTTCCCTCAAGCGCCCTTTAAAGAGATTTCATTGCGTGGGTGGGACTAGGGGCGGAAAGCACACTCAACCTCCCGGGCAAAGGTGTCCTGAACCGTTAACGTTCAGATCACACGGGTTTCGCTTTGGACGAGGGTCAAGATTACAGGTGACAGCGCTGCCCCGAAGCTCCGGGAGCAGGGGGACTTCCATCCACTCTCCGCAGGGGACAGTGCGGCCCGGCCGGGGCCCCACTCGACTCGCGAGCGGCCCACGGCGGGCGCCGGAGACCCTGGGCTCGCCCCGGACCCCTGTGCCCGGCGCCACGTGCGTACCCACCCCGCCCTCCGCCGCCGGCCGCCCGAGTCACAGAGGCCCCGAGCGCGCCCCGCCCGGCGCCCGCAGCCCGGAACCGCCCGGTCCGCCCTCCCTCCCCCTCAGCGGGCCGCCGGGGCGGGAGCGTCCGCGGGAGGCGGTGGCCGGGCGAGGGCCGGAGCCCGCGAGTAGCCAAGTCGCGCCCCGCCCTCAGGCCCCGCCCTCAGGCCCCGCCCTCAGGCCCCGCCCTCAGGCCCCGCCCTCAGGCCCCGCCCTCAGGCCCCGGCCCGCCCCGCCCTCAGGCCCCGCCCTCAGGCCCCGCCCTCAGGCCCCGGCCCGCCCCGCCCGCAGGCCCCGCCCCCCACGCCCGCAGAGCAGTTACCCGCCCCGGCCCGGCTGCTGCGCCCGTCGCTGCCCGCGCTGCTGCTCGCGCTGCGGCTTCGGCTTCGGCTCCGGCTCCGGCTCCGGCTCCGGCTCCCGCGCGGGCGGCTGGTGCGGGCGGGCGTCGCTGAGGCGGGCTGCGCCGACGGGCGGTTAGCGCCGCGTTCGACACGGGGAGGGGCGGTACGCCAGGCGCTGCACGGCCTCGGCCGACGCGGGCGGCGGTGGCGGCGGCGGCCGGGCTCTCGGGCTGTGGGCCCCAGGCCGGAGCCGGTCGGTGTCCCGGCGGAGAGACGGGCAGCCGGAGCCCCTGGCCCCGGAGCCCCTGGGCCCAGGCCCCCCGCGGCTGGGACGGCTGGGGAAAGGGGACCATGTCCGCCTGCGCCCGGGTACCCGCCGCTGCCCCTCGGGAGGAGCCGCCCGCGGCGGCCGCCCAGGAGGAGCCGGCGCCCGGGGCGAGCCGGCCGGCCGAGCCGCCGCCTGCGCCCGCGCCCGAGAGCCAGCCGGCAGCGAGGGAGGACCGGGCCGCGGGCGCGCGGGGCGAGCCGGTGCGGGGACACAGCGTGCCCCAGGCGGCCGTGCCCGTGAGGTCGCTGGCGCTGCACCTGGCGCAGCGGGCGCGCGGGCCGGGCGGCCCCTTCAGCGGGGACCCGCCGCCGCCTCTGCTGCCGCCCCCGCCGCCGGCCGAGGACCCCGGGCAGCAGGAGGCGGCGGGCGGCCCCGAGGACGAGCCGCTGCCGCCGCCGCCTAAAGAAAACCCCTGGACCAGAAAGCCGACCCAGCACCTGTCGCCGGCGGGGCCGGAGCCGCCGCCGCCGCCGCTCCCGCCCGAACCCCTGGAAGCAGGTGGGTGGTGCGGCCGTGGTGGGCACCGGGCAGGTGCGGGCGGGGGAGGGGCCGGCCCGCCGCCGCCGTCACTCAGGGCACTTTGTGCCAAAGTGTCATTCGCTCTGCCCATTTACATAAATGGACATCTGAACGCGAGCGGCCGGGAGAGGTGGGCCTGCGGCCGCCCCGCATGGGGTCGGGCCGGGCCGGCCTAGCCTGCTCTGCCCCCCACGTGTGCGGGGAGCGGCTGCAGGGCCCCCTGTAGAAAAGTTTTTGTGGACTTTTTTTTTTCTCCTAAGAGGTGAAGCAAGGGGAATGATTTATTTATTTGTGGAAGCGAGTTTGTGTTTTATTTCTATTATGCAATAATTGATAAGCTGGACATTTCAGTGATTTCAAAACACTGACTCGTCGGATTAAAAATGAGGCTCGACTGTAGTTGCTACTAAAATGCTTTCAGTTTTGATTGTGGTGGAAAATAATTGAAGGAGGGTAGTTGACGCGAGCGTGGGGTGCGCGGTTTGTAAATGGTGGGCTTGTAACATTCAGCTCCCCCTTTAGAGGAGATTAGATTGGGCCTCTGCCTTTGAGTGCTGACCGGGGTCCCGGGCACATAATTTGCGTTGTAGCAACTGCATTAAAAAAAAGGAAGAGAGAACGTAAGTTTAAATGGAAATACAGGATCTCCTAGTTTTGCTTCCTAAATTAAATTGTAGTAAATTAGTTGAACTTTTAATAGTGAAATTACAACGGTTTACTTACAGATCTTAACTATTAAAATTAAAGGTTAATGGGCATAGGGAAATTTGGAGCCTGTTTACAGGTCTGTGAGGGTCATTTGTGATAAAGGATACTGGGTAAATGTAACATGCATTATATTATTGCAGGCATGTACAATAGAATTTCTTCAGGGGAACTCCAGTAGTGAGATGACTGTAGATTCCTTAGATTTTGAACTGTAGTGCTTAGCATTGTTGATAAAATTTGACACTTGCAGGAAAACCTACTTAAAATTTTGTTCTAAATTTTATATCGCCATCATGCTGTTCTAGCTGCAAAGATCTATTTGTTACTATTACTAACTGAAGAGGACAAAAATCTTGAGGCAATATCTTCACAAAATTTAGCTAAGGGACAGAAAGCCTTACTGAGTCTTAATAGCTGTCTCACCTCCCTGCTTCTAGACTTAACACAATTATACATTCATTATATTCACAATATACATTATATGTAGGACTACCAAAACAAAACAAAACAAAACAAAAAAACCCCAGTCTTTGTTGACTGTAAAACCAATTAGACAGGTTTTTAAATCAGTAAGGTAAGACTTGGGAGTTTTAATTGAAAATGGCCTTGTGAAAAATATTTAACAGTTTAATGTAATTAACTTACAGGTGCTTTCATTTGGGTATCTTAATTTTTGTTAGAGATTAAAAATAAGCTGTTGCTTGTTTCCATGTGGTTCATGGAATTCCAGTTTGCTGATGTCTCTTAGTAGGCAATATTCTGTTCTTGGAATCCATTCTTTTGGCACCAAAATACCGTTCTTCACACTTGGAGTAACATAGTAACTTAAAACCTCTCCAATCCTGACTCAATTCTGTCTCATCGCAACTTTTTTTTTTTTAATGTAGAGAAAGGGACAGATAGGGACAGGCAGACAGGAAGGAAGAGAAATGAGAAGCATCAATTCTTTGTTACAGCACCCTAGTTGTTCATTGATTGCTTTCTCATGTGTGCCTTGACCCGGGCAGCTCTAGCTGAGCCACTGACCCCTTGCTCAAGCCAGTGACCTTGGGGTTTCGAACCTGGGTCCTCTGTATCCCAGGCTGACGGTCAGGGTCAGCACAACTTTTATTTGCAGTTGAATACTTAGGTAGTTTAGATAAGAGATTGGTGTAGAAATGCACTGTTCTGAAATTAGGGTTCTGGTCCAAATATTGTTACTAACTAGCTAGACTTCTGGGAAGATTTGAGGATCTTGTAAATGAGTGAAGTGGATATATTCATCTCTTCCAGCTCCTAACACCCAGTGCCCTCTATAACTGGATGTATTCATTTCCTGTTTTCCTAAGCAAATTTGCAACTTCAAGAATAATGGAATAGGAGCAGAGACCTTTGGTGTCCAGAGTAGGTGAAAACTAGGGACTGTTAAATTAGTACAGTAATCTATTTGTAGACCTGTATAATTTATCCTACAGACCAGGATCTTGAGCGGGAAAGAGAAGGATATTAATTATGCTAGGATAACATTTAAACTATATTTGTCCTGGACAACCTGGATTTACTGTCACTCTTAATGAGGTACAAGGATTCCATCCACAACATTTTGCGCAGAAGTTTATTACTAGAGATAGAAACATTATAGGAAATGCAGGAGAGTATTTTGGGATTGTCAATCATGAATTTTCTCTGTTAGGAACTGCTGCAGTGAGGCATTATTGCTTCTTCAGTCCTGTTGAGATACTTTCTTCTACTCTTGGGATGGTTCTGGCCTGTGTATTGCTCTTTCTGGTAATCCAGTTAAGTGCCTTTTTTCAAACAAAGCCTGGCTCACCCAAGAGACCTAAAATAGTGTCACTGCAATTTTGAATTCAATCAGGAAACCAAAAAATTGTTTCTCAGTCTGTCTTAGCCTTGTTTGAAGTAGTTTTATTTATTTTGAGGACCTTCATTAAAATCACAGTATAAGGTTTATTAATCACTTACCTGTAGTCATGGTTACATTTTAAGTGTTGAAAATTTGCTTTCTAATATAATTTTGGTTTACTCACAAAAACATATATAAAAATGTTTTTTTTCATCTTTTTCATCCTTAGTTTTCTCTGACCCCATTAACCTTTTCTCCCTTAGTCTGTTACCCAGCTGTTATTACCCTAGTAACATTTTAAGTTATATAAATGATACAGAATTACATTCTGTTATAAAAACAGAACTCTTAATGTCCCCTTCAAAAAGAGATACTCATGTTACCAGTTTACCAAATGGTCTTTGAGCCCTGTGCCGTTATTTCCAAATAGTGTTTTGTATATGCATTTAGAACATATCCTCCTCCTTCTCTCATGTAGAGTGTTGGTTGATCCTTTTCTTATTACCTTTAGTGAGGTTTTAAAAAAAAATTTTATTGAGGTATAATCAACATACAACATTAGTTTCAAATATCCAACATAATGATTCACTATTCATATATATTGCAAAATGATTACCACAGTAAGTTGTCCCCACACATAATTACACTTTTAATCTAAACCCCTTTTAAAAATTAATAAAAAGTGGTCTATAAATATAACTGACATAATTAATTTAACCATATATCTATTAATCAATAGCAAGGTGGTTTCAAACATTTTTATACATACCTCTTGTATGTCTGACTTCCTCTTGGATAGATAAGGGGAATTGTTAGGTGACAGGGTAATAGTTAATACATTGTTCTCTAAAGTAACTAACCAAATGGATACATGAACACTCCCACTTTTAGAGTATGAGAATTAAGGTGGTGTTTTTTAAACTTTTAAAGCACACACTGTATCAGAATGGCATTTTGCTAGGTTTCTGTCTTAAATATAATAAAGACAGGTGAAATATTGATAATTGTTCATGCATTTTCTCAAATACAACTTTGCTAAAGATTATGGTCATGAAAAAGTTTTTAAATTTTTTTTGATGATTTGTTAAATTTAGAGAGGGGGGTGGGGAGGAGCGGAAAGCATTAACTCATGGTAGTAGTTGCTTCTCCTGTGTGCTTTGACAGGGCAACCCCAGGGTTTCCAACAGGCCACCTCAGCTTTTCAGGTGGACGCTTTATCCACTGCACCACCACAGGTCAGGCGTGGTCATGAAAATTAAAGTGAGTAAAATTGACGGTTATGTTGCAGTTTTGTTTTGTTTTAAGAATTCTTTTTTTAATGAAAAAAAAATTTTTTTTAGAGAGAGATGAGAAACATCAACTTATAGTAGCATCATTTCAGTTGTTCATTGATTGTGTCTCATACATGCCTCAAGGTGAGAAGCTTCAAGCCAAGCCAGTGACCCCTTGCTCAAGCCAGTGACCTTGGGTTCAAACCAGTGCCCTTGGGATCACATCGATTGCCCTGTGCTCAAGCTTGCACACTCCTGCTCAAAGCGATGAGCCTGCGTGCAAGCTGGTGACCTCAGGGTTTCGAACCTGAGACCCAGCATCTTGGGTTGACGCGCTGTTTATTGTGCCACTACTGGTCAGGCTGTGTTGCCGTGTTTGTTTTCAGTGTCCAAGTTCTTAAAATGAATTGTTTTTCTTATCAATTTAGGATTTTTTAATAGATCCTCAGGGTTAATAAATATTTTAAAATCATGTATTGGAATATTATTCAAAAAAGGTATATTGGTGAGGTATATCAGTAATGATGTTTAAAAAATGGAGATGTGAAGATCATATATACTTGGAGCTACTTGGAGCCTGAATTTGTCTCTTAGGTTTCATTTGTTTGCAAAGTTATATTTTTTTAGTTAAAATTATTTTATCGGTTTGTTTACTTTTCTAGTTTTAGGTTTTCTCTAATGGTATACAGGGCAATTCTTCCATTTTAGTTAAAACGTGGGAAAATTTAAAAAAAATGCTCTTAGGCTTGTTCTACCTGTTCTCTGCATATAAAATTATATTTAGTCAAAAAAATTTTTTAAAGTTCATTGTCATTCTTCTAACCAAAAAAGACTGGGTTGATGAGGAGGGCTCAGTAAGTGCCACAAAGGACTTTCTGTTGCTATGATTTTGGGTATTCATGTTTTGCAGAATTACTGTGGTCACTGTAGATGCAAATCTTAAGTTTATTCTACTTTTTAATGTTTACTTTGGGTCATGTTTAGCTAGATGGCATTGCAATCCACCTGTCTTGTTAGGCAATGAACCAAACCAAAAGACACTGTAAAGCTTCATTTATAGAGAGTATAATATAAATATATACATATATAATTGTCAACCACAGTGTTTTTATTCAAGATAGGGTCAAGTGATGAATCCATGATACTCTCGTATATACTTTTACAGAGACTTATTATTTTTGGCAGAAATGATGGAGGGACAGATAGGGACAGAAAGGAAGGGAGAGAGATGAGAAGCATCAATTCTTCATTGTGGCACCTTAGTTCATCAGTTGCTTTCTCATGACTGGGGGTGGGAGGAGGAGGGCTACAGCAGAGCAAGTGACCACTTGCTCATGCCAGTGACCTTGGGCTTAAAGCCAACGACCTTTGGGCTCAAGCTAGCTACCATGGGGTCATGTCTAGGATCCCACGTTCAAGCCAGCAACCCCACACTCAAGCTGGTAAGCCCACTCTCCAGCCTCAATCTGGCGACCTCGGGGTTTTGAACCTGTGTCCCTTGAGTCCCAGTCCGATGCTCTATCCACTGCGCCACTACCTTTTTAGGCTACAGAGACCTATTTTCTATGGCTTGAATCTAGATACAGCTTATTATAGTTGCCAGACTTGAATGTTTTCACGGATAGTTTGAAATCTTCTGATTTTCTGGATGCTCCTTAATGTGAACGTATATGAATTTTATAGAAAAAAAATGTATTCAATTGGGAATTGTGTTTCTAATTTTACTGTATTGAAAGATGTTAGACGGTATTTCTAATTTTTCATGTTTTCTGTTACTGAAAAGGTTAGTCTATCAGTGTAATATATTTAATATTTCAGACTTCTTGCTTTGAACATGAAGACCAATTTGAATCTACTTTTGAAATGTATTTGCACCTGACCTGTGGGGGCGCAGTGGATGAAGTGTTGACCTGGAACGCTGAGGTCACCCTTTGGAAACCCCGGGCTTGTCTGGTCGAGGCACATGCCAGAAGCAACTGCTACAAGTTGATGCTTCTGGCTTCTCACACTTCTACCACCACTTTCTCTCTCTCTCTAAAAAATCAATAAATAAAATAAAAAAAAAGAAATGTAGTTACCCTGGCTGGATAGCTTGGTTAGTTAGACTCTATCAGAGGTCTCAAACTCATGGCCGTGCGGCCCGCCCACCAATTTTGTGCGGCCCACAGACTAATCAAACTTGGTGGATTAATCTGCGGGCCGCATAAAATTGGTGGGCAGGCCGCATGAGGCCCGTGGGTGGCGACTTTGAGACCCCTGCAACTGTTAGAGTATGGTCCTCCTGACAGGACAGGTTGCTGGTTCAATCCCTGGTTAGGGCACATCCAGGAACAGATCAATATTCCTGTCTCTCTCTCGCTTTCCAGTCTTCTCTCTTTGCTGAAATCAATAAATTAAAAAAAAAAAAAAAGCAGGTGATTTCTTGTTAGGAATCTGAGTCTCAGAACTTTGGATTTTGTTGGGAATGATGACTACGCTGACTTACTGAAATTGGTATAATAGTTACTTTCTGAAATATGTTGAATGAAGTGGTTGTTGAAATAATTTTATGTATTTTTTTAGAGCTAAGTTCCCCAAAACTTACAAACGCAGGAAAACTGAAGACAAAGAAATCCAACAAGGTAAGTCTTTTCACGAGGTAGTTCTTAACTACTGTGTATTAATTTTAAAAATCATTATGTTCTTCTTATGTATAGTATTTTTCTTCCAGTTGTATTATTGATGGTAATTTAAAGTTAATATACTAGAGAAGTGCAGCCTTTACACAAATCCCCATTTGCTGCTTTTATCCTGTGTATATTCATTTAGACAGTGTCATTAAATAGTGGTAGAAGTGAGATCGTAAAACCAAGGCATTCTTGTTTCATTGTTCTGTTGTTTAGTTTAATTTGGCAAAGGCCTGCACATAATTGAATGTAGGTGATTTTTTTAAATTGCTTTCACTTTTAGAAAATATTTTTTTTATTTAAAATTTTAATTTGCAGACATAACACTTATTTATTACTTCTTAGGCTAGTGATTTCAGCGATATGGCGAATTGGCCAACACCAAGTGAATTAGTGAACACTGGAGTGAGTATTGTTTTAAGGCTTTTAAAAAATATATATATAGTATATGTGTATATATATATATATATATACACACACACACACATATAGGGAAAGGATTCTCATTTTAACATGTAGAGTTTATTTTACTTTAGATTTAGAGTCATATTAATAAAGAGGGCTAAAAACTCAGAAGCTACCCTTTCCATAGTTCTAGCATTTTACTGTAATGTGTCTAGTTAAAGCCCATTTTATGTTTTAGAATTTGTGCTGTGTGCTTTTTCTGATTTATAATATTTTCAATGTGTTGAAGTACTAAGTGTATATATACAGACATATACACACATATATTAAGTGTTCAGTGACTGGAATTTTAATATTTTAACTATGAAAGAAGCTCTAAAAGACGGTTCTGATAGGGCCCTGGCCGGTTGGCTCAGTGGTAGAGCGTCGGCCTGGCATGCAAGAGTCCTGGGTTTGATTCCTGGCCAGGGCACACAGGAGGGGCGCCCATCTGCTTCTCCACCCCTCCCCCTCTCCTTCCTCTCTGTCTCTCTCTTCCCCTCCTGCAGCCAAGGCTCCATTGGAGCAAAGTTGGCCCAGGCACTGAGGATGGCTCCATGGCCTCTGCCTCAGGCACTAGAATGGCTCTGGTTGCAACAGAGCAACGCCCCAGATGGACAGAGCATCACCCCCTGGTGGGCATGCTGGGTGGATCCTGGTCGGGTGCATATGGGAGTCTGTCTGACTGCCTCCCCGTTTCCAACTTCAGAAAAATACAAAAAACCCAAAAAAAACCCCAGTTCTGATATATAAAATATTTTATCAAAGGGCTTCTTAGATATGTGGTTATATGTTTTCATTTGACATTATGCTCTTTTTAATTTGTGTGGTATTATTGATGTGTAGTTGTAGGTAAAATAAATATATATATGTTTAAACAGCTTAATTGGTATGTAAATTACATTATAAACTACAAATATATAAAGTGTACAATTTGAGAAGTTTTTATCTATGTAAACCCTTGAGGCCATCATCACAGTCAAGATAATGACCTTAACCCAGGTGTGGCAAACAGTTTTTGCCACCTGGCCAGATTAGAAAAAAAACCTTTTTTCATAGGCCAGATGAAATATTAAAATTAAAAAATGTTAAATACAAAAATGATTCATTTAAGTAAACAAAATTTTATTATGTAATTTGTTTATGAATGAATGTGAGTGAAAAAATTTTAATATACAATATTATTAATAAAAATATAATTACATACCCTATAAATATCTAAACTATATCACAATCAATCGAAACAATATTTAATTAATAGAATGAGCTTGAAGGTTTAATTAATAGAATGAGCTTGAAGGGGTTATATCGCAAATAAAACAATTATTTCATTTTACAAACAGCCTGGACACCTTTTCAGTTATCAACTGCAGCTATTGTCTATGCTACAGTCCCACTTGATTCTGCACACCTGACCACAAGAATAACAAACTGTTTGACTTTGGGTGCGCACTGGCAAACTCCACCTAAAAGAATGTGGGTTTCATATTGCCACTAAACGTCAAACAGTTTATATCGAGTACAGATGAGTACAAAAGTTGTAAATCATTATAATGGAATTTTTTTAAAAACTAAAGAAGTAATCGTGAATTCATTCAACCTATTATTGGAAGTTAACCCTAGATTAGTCACACGTGGAATTCTTTTCTGAGTATCACTGTCTTCTTAAATATCTCAATTTCCAATAATCGAAGATGCTTTTGCTTCTGAGTAGCTGAGATTTTAAAGTAGCGGAGAATATTAAAAATTTAATTGCGGGCCACATAAACTCATTAGCAGGCTGGTTCTGGCCTGCGGGCTGTATATTGGCCATGCCTGCCTTAACCATTACCCCAAAGTTTCCTAACTCAGACCTTTGTAATTCTCTGTCACATTGCCCCATCATCCCAGGCAAACATGGATGTACTTTCTGTCACTTATAGTTAACTTGTATTTTCTTTCTTTCTTTTTTTGAACTTATTGGGGTGACATTGGTTAATAAAATTATAGATTGCAGGTGCAGTTCAATTTGCATTTTATATAATTTTATGTAATTTGAGTCGTACAGTATGCTCTTTTTTTTGGCTTTCATTCAGCTTGAGTTATTTTGTGATTTGTGTTGTGTGTGTCTTAGTTCATTTATTATTGCTGAGTAGTGGTATTGTGTAGCTGCAATGCTCTTTGTCCATTCACCTGTTGATGGACATTGTGTTCATTCTACTAACTTTTTGGTTGTTATAAATAAAACTGTTACATGAACATTTGTGTACCAAATTTTACATGGATATGTGCATTCCTGTTTTCTTACATAAATAAACCTAGGAGCAGAGTGGCTAGATTGTACTGTAGCTATTCGCTTAGCTTTTCAAGAAACTACCAAAATGCTTGTTTCCACTATCAGTGTATGACAATTTTAGTTATCTTACATAATCACTGATACTCTTTGGTCAGTCTACCCCTCCCCCCCCCTTGGCCAGGCTTTAATTTTAGTCATTCTATTAGGTGTGTGGTGGTTTCACATTGTAGTTACAATTTACATTTCTCTGCCTAAAGATGTCAAGCACCTTTTCATAGACATTCACCATTGGTATATCTTTATATATATATTTTTAGAAAATTAAATTTAATGGGGTGACATGGATCAATAAAAATACATAGGTTTCAGGTAAACTATAGCATTTGAACTGTTGATTGTGTTGTGTACCCAGCACCCAAAGTATATCTTATTAATGATGTATCTGTTTAATTCTAGCTCATTTTTCAAAAATTGAGTTATTTTCTCTTGCTCTGCTTTTTGAGAGTTCATTGTCCAGGGAGGGCAGAAGCGAGGTCTTCAGTTGTGATTACAGGAAACACAGAGCTTATACTTACACTATTTTTTAATTGTATTATTTTCAATACAAACAACTGTAAACCCACTTTTGCCCAGCCCTGTATATTTCAGGTACAAGTTCTTTATCAAATATTTAGGGAATATTTTCTCCCAGTCTGTGGCTTGACTTTTAATGGTTTCATTTGAAAAGTACTTTTATATTTTTTAGAAGTTGGCATTTGTCTTGCAATATTTAGATAAGATACATTGTCACAGATTTCTGATGTTAGTGAAAATGTTCATGAAAATTTATTTCATTCAGAAATACTTTTTACAGTGTCAGAGTGTCATCAACCAAGGAAGTAAGAAGCTACAAAATAAAAAAGAAAGAGAAGACAAATTTGAAAAGAAAAATAACAGTGAGAACAAAGAAAGCCGGGAGACAAAAGTAGATGGTCCTGGTGACAGTGTCAGTGAGGACGAGGCGCAGTCCAGTAATCAGCGAAAGAAAGGTGAGTTCGCCCGTACTTTCCTTTCCCGACACTCCTCCCGTTGTGCTGAGTGTGCTTGTACTTAAGGCACAGACGCAGTGGTTTGATGTATGTATATATTCCGAATGGTTACCGCAGTGTTTTGTTGACATCCATCACCTCAGTCACATTTCTTATGACGAGAACATTTAAGATCCATTCTCAGAGACTTTAAATATATAATACAGTATTGTTAACCTGCCGACGCCATGCTGTACATGGCCGCCCCCACCCTGCCCCAAAACTTACTTATCTTATAGTTGTAAGTTTGAACCTCTTGATTCTCTTCGCTCATTTCTCCCGCTCCCCTGCCTCTGTTCTGTTTCTTTGAGTTTGGCATTTCTAGATTTCACATGTGAGATCATACAATATATTTATCTTTCTCTATCCGACTTCTTTTGTAGCATAATGCCCTCAAGGTCTCTTTCTATGGTTGCAAATGACAGAATTTTCTTTCTTCTCATGACTGAGAAGATATATTCCATTCTCTAGATACAGTACATTTTTGTTATCCATTTCTCTGTTAGTGAACTGTTTCCATGTCTTGGCTATTGCAAATTAAATGGTTCTGGTTAAAATGTCAGTGAGGGTAAGGCTCAGTCAAGTAATCAGTGTTTTATTTTTTGAAAGAAAGTTGTAATGAAGAATTGTATCTAATCAGTTGATTCCTGGTAGTCACCAGTGGATATTTTTGGACTTCTTCAGGATACCATATGCATTGGTAACTGACTTGTTTTTGTGGCGTTCATTTCTGAAATATTAGGCTTTCCCATTTTTTGATTTGTTTTTTTACATAAGAATGAAATGAAGTTCCCCTTACAGAGATGAGTATAGATACACGATTGGAAAGTTGTGTGATAACTGTTGATTTTTAAATCTGCACTGGAACTAACTGTTCCTTGTCTTTCAAAGAGCTCTTATTTTTATTTTTTGGTGACATGGAACAGTAAGAGGACATAAGTTTCAGGTAAATAGTTCTATAGTATTTGAACTTTTGATTATGTTGTATACGCATCACCCAAAGTCAAATCATTTTCCGTCACCTTATATATGTCTCTCTTTACACCCTCCCTCATGCCCCTACCCCCCCTTCCCCTGGTACCACTTCACTTTTGTCTATGTCCATGAGTCTCAGTTTTATCCCACCTCTGTGTGAAATCATAAAGTTCTTAGCTTTTTCTGATTTACTTATTTCACTCAGTACAGTGTTCCCAAGGTCCATCCATGTTCTAAATATTACTATGTCATCGTTTCTTATGGCTGAGTAGTATTCCATTATATATATGTACCACATCTTCTTTATCCAATTCTATCGAAGGACACTTTGATTGTTTCCATGTCTTGGTCACTGTGAATAATGCTGTGATGAACATGGGGGTGCATGTGTCTTTACATACCAATGTTTTCAAGTTTTGGGGGTAGATACACAGTAGGGGGATTGCTGGGTCATATGGTAGTTCTATTCTTTTTTTTTTTTTTTTTTTTTTTTTTTTTATAGAGACAGAGAGAGTCAGAGAGGGATAGACAGACAGGAACGGAGAGATGAGAAGCATCAATCATTAGTTTTTTGCGCATTGCAACACCTTAATTGTTCATTGATTGCCTTCTCATACATGCCATGACTGTGGGCCTTCAGCAGACTGAGTAACCCCTTGCTTGAGCCAGCGACCTTGGGCTCAAGCTGGTGAGCTTTTGCGCAAACCAGATGAGCCCTCGCTCAAGCTGGCGACCTTGGGGTCTCGAACCTGGGTCTTCTGCATCCCAGTCTTACGCTCTATCCACTGCGCCACCGCCCAGAGAGGCGGTAGTTCTATTCTTAATGTTTTGAGGAACCACCATAGTTGCTTCCATAATGGTTGTACTAATTTGCATTCTTATCACCAGTGAATGAGGGTTCCTCTATCTCCATAGCCTCTCCAACACTTGTTACTTATCTTTTAATAATTGTCAGTCTAACAGGTATGAGGTGGTATCTCATTGTAATTTTGATTTGAATTTCTTGAATAGCTAATAAATATGAGCATCTTTTCATATATCTGTTGGTCATTTGTATGTCCTCTTGGGAGAAATGTCTGTTCATGTCCTCTCCCCATTTTTTAAATTGGATCACTTGCTTGTTTGTTGCTGAGTTTTATGGAAACCTTGGAGTTAAATGATAGAGAATTAAAAATTGAAGTTTTGAAAATATTTAAGATGCAAGAAGACACCAATAGGCAACTTAATGAGCTCAGAAAACAAAACGAACACTCAACAAAGAGTTTGAAACTTTAAAAACAGAGATGAAGGCCTGACCTGTGGTGGTGCAGTGGATAAAGCGTCAACCTGGAAATGCTGAGGTCTCTGGTTCGAAACCCTGGGCTTGCCTAGTCAGGGCACATATGGGAGTTGATGCTTCCAGCTCCTCCCCCCTGTCTCTCTCTCTCTCCTCTCTAAAAAAAAAAAAAAAAAAAAAAAAGGATGAAGAACTCAATACATGAATTGAAAAATTAACTAGCAAGTTTAGCAAATAGAACAAGCCAGATGGAGGAAAGAATCAGTGACATCGAAGACAGGCCACTAGAGATGCTAAAGAGAGAAGAAGAGAGAGACTCATGAATTAAAAAAACTGAGAAAGCCTGACCAGGTGGTGATGCAGTGGATACAACATCAGCCTGGGATGCTAAGGACGCAGATTCGAAACCCCAAGGTCACCAGCTTGAGCGTGGACTTGCTGGCTTGAGCATGGGATCATAAACGTGACCCCATTGTCACTGGCTTGAGCAAGGGGTCACTCACTCTGTTGGAGCTCCCCAGTCATAGGCACATATGAGAAAGCAAGTGAACAACTAAGATGCTGCAGTGAAGAATTAATGCTTTTCATCTCTCTCCCTTCCAGCCTGTTTGTCCCTGTCTGTCTCTCTCTGGCTTAGAAAAAAACAACTGACAGCTCTACAAGAATTGTCTGACTCCATCAGAAAGAGCAACATAAGTATATCAGAAGAAAAGGAGAATGGAATGGAGAGCCTATTCAAACAAATAATTGATGAGAATTTCCCAAGCCTATGGAAAGAGTTAGAACCTTGGATCCAAGGAGCAGACAGAATGCCAAATTACCTTAACCCAAACAGACCTACTCCGAGACACTTAATAATAAAATTGTCCAAAATCAATGACAAAGAATCTTAGGGAAAAGAAGACCATAACATATAAAGGAAAGATTATTAGGTTGGTTATCACTAACTTCTCAGCAGAAACTCTACAAGCCAGAAGAGAGTGGACCCAAACATTCAAAGTACTTAAAGAAAGGAATTCCCAGCGAAGAATACAATATTCATTAAAGTTATCCTTAAAGTATGAAGGAGAAATAAAAACTTTTGCAGACGTACAGAAGCTGAGGAAATTTATCACCAGAAAACCCCCTCTGCAGGAAATACTCAAGGAAGTTATTTGACCAAAGAATAAAACAAATGAAAGCTCCAACAAGGTCACAATAAAAACAAGGATAATCTGTGACAACCATAACATAAAAGGGGAAAGAATAAAGATCTGAAGTAGCAAAGGAGGATGGAGTGCAGGAGGTCTCATAAGACAAAGGACTCTTGTACATATGAACATTTTACTCTTAATAACCTAATGGTAACCACCCACGAAAAAAACCCCTATTGAAATACACAACTTAAAAAAAGAAGAAACGAGAAAGAAGTATGGAATACCACCAAACAAACACAGCTGACAGAAATACAAAGGAGAAGATCCAAACAAGACACAGCTACCAGAGAACAAAAAATAAAATGGCTTTAGGAAATCCTCAAGTGTTAATAATTACCCTAAATGTAAGGAGACTGAACTCGCCATTAAAGAGTCATAGAGTAGCAGAATGAATCAAAAAGCAAAACTCAACCATATGCTGCCTTCAAGAGACACATCTAAGCTGCAAAAACAAAAGTAGACTCAAAGTGAAAGGTTGGAAAATGATTCTACAAGCAAATATCCAGAGAAAAGCAGGTGTAGCCATACTCATATGTGACAATGCTGACTTCAAGACAACAAAGGTAACCAGAGACAAGGATGGACATTTCATAATGATAAAGGGGACATTGTATCAGGAAGACAAAAGTTCTTAATATACAGTGTGTTCGTAAAGCCATGGTGCACTTTTGACCGGTCACAGGAAAGCAACAAAAGACAATAGAAATGTGAAATCTGCACCAAATAAAAGGAAAACTCTCCCAGTTTCATATCTATTCAGTGCAGTTCGATGTGGGCTCATGCACAGATTTTTTAGGACTCCTTAGGTAGCTATCCCGTATAGCCTCTACAGACTTATCACTGACTGATGGCCTAGCAGAACAGGGTTTCCCCACCAAACTGCTGGTTTCCTTCAACTGCTTATCCCAACGAGTAATGTTATTCCTATGTGGTGGCGCTTCGTTATAAATGCGCCGATATTCACGTTGCACTTTGGTCATGAATTCAAATTTAGCGAGCCACAGAACACACTGAATTTTCCTCTGTACCGTCCACATCTCGACTGGCATGGCCGTGGGCTGCTCCGCTGTATACACGGTGTTACATCGTCATCTGTGCATGCGCACATGCTGCCACATCATCCTGAAGAAACTGGGAGGGTTTTCCTTTTATTTGGTGCAGATTTCACATTTCTGTCATCTTTTGTTTCTTTCCTGTGACTGGTCAAAAGTGCACCATGATTTTACAGACACACTGTATATGCAGTAAACCAGGAAGCACCAAAGTATATAAGACATCAACTAACTGATCTAAAAATAGAAGCAGACAAAAACACAAATCATACTTGGAGGTTTCAACACACCATTGACAACTTTAGATAGATGATCTAAACGTAAAATCAATAAAGAAATATTGGCCTTAAACAACAGACTGGACCGAATGGACATAATAGACATTTAAAGGACATTTCATCCCAAAACATCAGATCATACATTCTTCTCCAGTGTGCATGGAACATTCTCAAGGATAGATCATATATTGGGCCACAAAACTAACATCAACAAATTCAGGAAGATTAAAATTATACCAAGAATATTTTCTGATCATGAAGCTTTGAAATTACAAATTCAAGTGTAAAAAGTAAGTAAAGAAACCCACAAAAATGTGGAAATTAAACAGCATGGTTCTAAAAAATAACTGGATCAAGGAAGAAATAAAAGATTAAAAGATATATACAGACAAATGAAAATGACAGCATGACATATAAAAATTTCTAGGATGCAGCGAAAGCAGTAATAAGAGGGAAGTTTATATCATTACAAGCTTATATTAAAAAAACAAGAGAGATCCCAAGTAAATAACCTAGCATTACATTTTAAGGAACTAGAGAAAGAAGAACAAAAGCAACCCAAAGTCAGCAAAAGAAAGGAAATAGTAAAAATTAGAGCATAACTAAATAAACTAGAGAATAACAACAACAACAAAAAAAGCTGAAGAAAATATTAATGCAACAAAGATCTGGTTCTTTGAATAGATCCATAAAATGGATAAACCACTAGCTAGACTCACTAAGGAAGAAGGAAGAAGGACTTGTATAAAAAAAACTGAAATGAAAGAGAAATTACCACAGACATCATAAATATACAAAGGATCATAGTAGAATATTATGAAAAATTATATACCATAAAATTTAACAACCTAGAGAAATGGATAAGTTTCTAGAACTGTACAATCTTCCTAGATTGAATCTCGAAGTGGAAAACCTAAATAGACCTATAAGAAGGGAGGAAATAGAAACAACTACCAAAAACCTCTCAAAAAACAAACTCTAGGACTAGATGTCTAGGACATTAAAAGATTTGGTACCAATTCTTCTCAAAATCTTCCAAAAAAACCCACAGAAGAGCCAATACTCCCTAACATATTTTATGAGGCCAACATAACCCTCATACTAAAACCTGGCGAGGACAACACACAAAAAAACTACAGACCAATGTCTAATGAATACAGATGCAAAAATTCTGGGCAAAATACTAGCAAATCAAATACAACAGCGCATTAAAAAAAAATCACTATCAAGTGGGATTCATTCCAGAAGCATAAGGATGGTTCAACATATGGAAATTGATCAATGTAATACACCACATCAAGAAAAAAAACAAGAATCATGATTCTATCACTAGATGCAGAAAAGGCATTCAATAAGAAGCAGCATCCCTTGATGATTAAAACACTCAACAAATTCAGAATTGAAAAATACCTCAACATAATAAAGACCAAATATGACAAACTATCAGCTAATATAATATTAAATGGTGAGAAAATGAAGGCTTTTTCTTTAAAATCAGGAGCAAGACAAGGCTGCCCATTCTCTCCACTCTTATCAACACAGTTCTGGAAGTTTTAGCCAGAGTGATCAGGCAAGAGAAAGAAATAAAAAGCATTCGTATCGGGAAAGAAGAAGTAAAGGTATCACTTTTTGTAGATGATATTATCCTGTATATAGAAAATCCCAAAGACTTCACCAAAAAAATATTTGAAAAAATAAACCAATACTGTCAAGTTTCAGCATATAAAAGCATTATATAAAAATCTATTGCTTTCCTATATGCCAACAATGAAACTGTGGAAATGAACTCAAAAAAATGATTCCTTTTACAATTATTAAAAAAAAAATACCTAGGAATAAACTTAACAAAGGATGTGAATGACCTATATCCTGAAAACTACAAAACATTATTGAAAGAAATGGAAAAAGGCACAATGAAATGGAAAAATATTCCATGTTGATGGATCGGAAGAATCAACATAGCAAAAATGGCCATATTACCCAAAGCAATATACAGATTTAATGCAATCCTGAAAAAAATTTCAATGTCTTTTTTTTTTTAATTTTTTACAGGGACAGAGAGAGGCAGATAGAGGGATAGATAGGGACAGAGAGGCAGGAACGGAGATGAGAAGCATCAATCATCAGTTTTTCGTTGCAACACCTTAGTTCATTGATTGCTTTCTTATATGTGCCATGACCATGGGCCTTCAGCAGACTGAGTAACCCCTTGCTCGAGCCAGTGACCTTGGGTCCAAGCTGGTGAGCTTTTTGCTCAAGCCAGATGAGCCTGCACTCAAGCTGGTGACCTCAGGGTCTTGAACCTGGGTTCTTCCGCATCCAGTCCGACGCTCTATCCACTGCGCCACCGCCTGGTCAGGCTCAATGTTATTTTTTAAAGAAACAGAACAAAAAAATCACCAGGTTTGCGTGGAACCATAAAAAAACCCCAAATAGCCAAAGCAATCCTGAGGAAAGAGAATGAAGCTGGAGGTATCACTCTACCTGACTTTAAATTACACTATAGAACCATGATAATCAAAACAGCATTGCCAGAATAAAACAGATATATGGACCAATGGAACAGAATCGAGAACCCAGAAATAAAACCACATATATATGAACAAATGATCTTTGACAAAGGAGCCAAAGACACACAATGGAGAAAAGAAAGCCTCTTCAAAAAATGGTGCTGGGATAATTGGAAAGCCACACACAAAAGAATGAAACTTGACTACAGTTTTTCCCCAGCACAAAAATTAATTCAAAATGAATCAAAACTTTAAATAAAAGACCTGAAGCAATAAATTACATAGAAGTAAACATAGGTGCTAAATATATGAACCTTTGGCCATAGGGAACAATTTATGAATTTGACTCCAAAGGGAAGAGAACTAAAGGAAAGAATAAATGAATGGGACTATATCAAACTAAACAGCTTCTGCACAGCAAAAGAAACTGGCAACAAAACAAAAAGATGGACAACCAAATGGGAAATATTTACAAACAATAACTCCAATAAGGGCTTAATATCCCAAATACATAGCTCACAAAGCTCAGCAATAAACAAGCAAACAATCCAATTAAAAAATGGGGAGAGAACATGAACAAACACTTCTCCCAAGAGGACATACAAATGGCCAACAGATATATGAAAAGATGCTCATATTCATTAGCTATTAGAGAAATGCAAATCAAAACTACAACAAGATACACCTCACACCTATTAGATTGACAATTATCAGTAAGACAGGTAGTAACAAGTGTTGGAGAGGCTGTGGAGATAGAGGAACCCTCATTCACTGCTGATAGGAATGCAAATTAATACAACCATTATGGAAGAAAATATGGTGGTTTCTCAAAAAATTAAGAATAGAACTACCATATGACCCAGCAACCCTTCTTCTGGGTATATACCCCAAAACTTGAAAACATTGGCAGGTAAAGGTACATGTACCCCCATGTTCATTGCATTGTTTTTCAACCAAAATGTCCCTGGATAGAGGACTGGATAAAGAAGATGTGGTACATATATATAATGGAACACTACTCAGCCATAAGAAATGATGACTCATTGCCATTTATGACAATATGGATGGACCTTGAAAACATTATACTGTGTGAAATAAGTAAATCAGAAAAAGTTAAGAACTGTATAATTTCACACAGAGGTGGGATATAAAACTGAGACTCATGGACAGAGGTAAAAGTGAAGTGATACCAGTGGTAGGGGGATGTAAGGGAGGGGGTGGCGGGAAGGGAGTAAAAAGGGACAGATACAGAGTGACAGAGGTGATTTGACTTTGGTGATGGGTAGACAACATAATCAACAGATTCTATAGAAATGTTTACCTGAAACTTATGTACTCTTCTTGATTAGAGTCACCCTATTAAATTTAATTTTCTAAATAAAAATTTAAAAAAATGGAAATGTGGATGGTAGCTATAAAAAGTTATATACAATACAGTTAAACACCTTTTGTACTTGAAACTTAATTTTGAGAAATGTCTTGCATTAGTAGTAACGCTGGATAAATCAATATTTTAGACAATGATTTAGAACCAAAAGTATTCTCAATCACCAGCCAAACTTTCTAATGTGAACATTATAATTTTTGATCAGGTATACCCATTCTCAATCCTAAGAATCAAGTATTACATAGGAGTAGTGTGTACAACATACTATTTTTGAATACCTTATTTATTAGAGTTAAACAGAGGGCTAATCATTTCACTTAAAAGCAAATGAATTCCAGTGATACCTTATCACTGGCTTTTCACTTGATTTTTAGAAATATTATTTTTACAAAATAGTTTATTTAGCAGCTGTGTGAGAAGAAAATTATTTTGTACTCTACAGGTAATTCTTTTGAGGGCAAATTAAATCGCATTTAATTAAAATTTAGAGTCCTTTCAAAACTACAAAGCTTTATTGAAAATTGTGTGTTGTCATTAAATGGTTTTATTTTGTTTTCTTCAAGCTAATAAGCACAAGTGGGTACCACTCCATTTAGATGATGTAAGACAAGAGAGCCAAGAAAGACCAGGATTCCGGAACAACTCAAGATGTCAACCTGAAGCAAATAAATCATCACATAACAGTAAGAGAAATGATACACGAAGTAAGTTATATTCTAAGAGTAAAAGGACAAAAACTTTTTGTCTTACTGCTTTGTTTGGGAGGGGGTGAGAAGCATCAACTTGTAGTTGCGTCACTTTAGTTGTTCATTTATTGCTTCTCATATGTTCCTTGGCTCCAGCCGAGCCAGTGACCATGGGGTCATGTCTGTGATCCACGCTGGAGCCAGTGACCCCTTGCTCAAGCTGGATGAACCTGTGCTCAGCTGGCGACCTTGTGGTTTCAAACCTGAGAGCTGTGTTTCAGGTTGAGCTGTGTTCACAGCAACACCACCAGCAAGGCAATACTGCTTATTATTTTAATAACCATGTACAGACATTGTTGTTCTTGAACCCTAAATGCCTTCAGAGTGTATACTGTACGAACAGCAATGCAGTGTGACCATCCATCCATAGGCAGATTTTCCCCACAATATCCTTCACATTTTTCCCCTCTTTTCCAAGATCTAATCTGTATCACATATTGCTTTTAGTTGTTTTTTCTCTGTAGTTTCTATTAGTCTGGAAAAGTATTTTTGCTTTTGTTTCTCATGACATTGATTTTTTTTAAGACTACAGGACAGATGTGCCTTTTCTAGTTCTATAAATTGACCTGTACAATATATATTATGTATCCACTCTTGTGGGTGCTCAATGGTATGTTTTTCAAACTCATTGGTAATGTTTCATGTGTCAGTAGTTTCTACATCTTGATTGCAGTCTAGTTTTCTGTTGCATGGATATACTCCTTTATCCATTCTCCTATTCATGGGAATTTGACTTGTTTCTATTTTTTATATATTATGAGTAATACTTGATAAACATTTGTGTACAGATCTTTGTGTGGGCATGTGTGTCAGCTTCTCAGGTAAACACCTGGCAGTGGCTGGCCAGGTGGTATGGTAAATGTATATTTAACTTTATGAGAAATTTACAGATTGTTTCCAAGTTGGTTATACCGGTTTACATCCTTACCAGCAGTGTTTATTTTCCCTTGCTATTTGTTAGGTCATATGTATTAGGGAATTTCACGTATTTTGGATTTGGCTGATTGCTTTGTCATGATACTCTTTAACATATTCCTTTATCTTTTCTACATATTACCGGTAATAAGAGCTAAGGTTTGATTAGATTCAAGCTTATTTTTTATTTTGTTTTTGTAGGAATACTTGATAGTGTGTGTCTCTTAATGTATCACAGCATTAGGAATATAAATCTAGGTGTCTCAAGATTGAATTGATTCAGATGTTGTTTGCCTTATCCATTCATCATAAAAGTGTCTCATCAATTTTTCATTTAATGGTATTTTCATTGAATATCATTCCCAAGATCTATTATTTCAGCAGAGTTTCCTCAGAAAGCAGGAGACAGGAAAATTTGTAGGAGCAATTAGGTGAGGTTTTTTTATGAAGCTTTATAGTTTTCTGCTGAAATCTTTTACATCTGACATATTTTTTAAAATTTATTTTTAGAGAGAGACAAGACAGGAAGGGAGAGAAAAAGAGGGAGAAGAATGAGAATCATAACTTGTAGTTGCTTCACTTTAGTTGTTCATTGATTGCTTCTTGTATTTGCCTTGACCCAGGGGCTCAAACCAAGCCAGCGACCCTGGGTCTCAAACCAGTGGCCTTGGGATCATGTGCATGATCCCAGCAATTGTGCATTCAAGTTGGTGAGCGTGTGCTCAAGTCCATGGTCCCACACTCAAGCCAGTGACCTTGGGGTTTTGAAGTAGGGACCTCTGTTTCATGTTGACACACTATCCTCTGTCCCACCACTGGTCAGGCTTAAGTCTGATAATTTTTATTTTTTAAGCAAAGGAGAGACAGGGACAGATAGACATGAAGGGAGAGAGATTAGAAGCATCAATTTGTAGTTGTGTCACTCTAGTTGTTCATTGATTGCTTCTCTACGTGCCTTGACTTGGGGGTTCCAGCTGAGCCAGTGACCCCTTGTTCAAGCCAGCAACCTTGGGCTCAAGCCAGCCATCATGGGTTCATGTCTATGATCCCATACTCAAGCCAGGGACCTTGTGCTCAAGACGGATGAGCCCACATTCAAGCTGTCAACCTTGAGGTTTCGAACCTGGGTCCTCAGCATCCCAGGCCGACACTCTGTGCATTGTGCCATCACCTGATAAGGCAAGTCTGATAATTTTTAGGGCAGGTTGTCCTGTGAATGGAGAAGAAAGATTAAGAAAATTTTACAGAGTATCACTTAAAACTTTCTAATTATATTACAAAAAACTTGAAACACACAAAAGTAGGAAGAATTGTACTGGGAATACCTGTCTAACCACCATCTACATGTAGGAAGTTACTCTATTTAAATTTTTCCATCTGCTTAATTGTTTTGAAGTAGGGAACTTGCTGCATATTTCATGGCACTTCAGCATGGATGTCTAAGAAAATGCAGCACCTAGTGCTCTCACGCCGTTCCCTTCCTCTCTTTGTCCCCCAGGTGCAGGGCCTTTGTCCTTCCTGCCCTAAGCCCTGCAGGCCTTCTGTGACTTGTTTCCTGAGCCTCTGCGCCCAGCTGGCCCACTTCCACCTCTGTAACTGTCTAAATAAACTTTCTCTCATAATCTGAAACAAAAGAAAAAAAAATGAAGCATCTATAGAAATCACTAGCCCTAATTTCATCTAAAATATAGTCAATAATAATTTTAAAATTCTGTCATTTTATGCGTGACATGTGGGGGTGTAGTAGATAAAGTGTCGACCTGCAATGCTGAGGTCGCCAGTTTGAAACCCTGGGGTCGCCTGGTTGAGGCACATACGAGAAGTGACTACCATGAGTTGATGTTGCCCACTCCTCCTCCCTTTCCTCTCTGTCTTCCCTCTTTCTAAAATAAATAATAAATTTCAAGAAATAAAGTCTTTAAAAATAAATAATTAAAACAAAAATTCAATCATTTTAATTTGCTCAGTTTTCCACAAAACATGATTTTAAATTTATGAAAGCAGTCTGCAGAAAAAATTGCCTTTTGTATCTTTGTTTCTCAAATATATCATTTTAATGTTTTATTCTAAAATAATACATAATTTATTTTTCTCTAACACTTGGGGTGGGGAACACACCATACAGTTTACGGAGATGTGTTGTAGAATTGTGCACCTAAAAACTGCATGATATTGTTAACCAGTGTCACCCTAATAAGTTCAATAAAAAAAAAAAGAAAAATGAGAATAATGTAAAGAATTCTTTTAAAGAGTTTATTTATTGATTGTAGAGCGGGGAGAGAGAGAGAGAGAAGATGGGGAGAAGTGGGAAGCATCAACTCATAGTAGTTGCTGCTTGTATGTGCCTTGACTGGGCAAGCCTAGGGTTTCAAACTGGCGATCTCAGCATTCCAGGTCAATGCTTTATCCACTGCGCCACCACAGGTCAGGCAAAAAGAATTTTTTTATTAAACATTGAATGTATAAGAAAATATAGGAGTGGCAAAAGTAGGCTTACAGTTGTGGGTATGTGAAACAGTTTATTCTTGTATTATGTATTTTTTCCATATGAACCACCTTGGTGTCCCAGATTGACGCTCTTTATTCACTGTGCCACCACTGGTCAGGCCATACCTGAAAATTTATTATTATTCCTGCCTGATCAGGCAGTGGCACAATGGCTAGAGTGTTGGCCCTCAATTCTGAGGACCCAGGTTTGAGATCCCAAGGTTACCAGCTTGAGTGTGGCCTGACCAGCTTGAGTGCAGAGTCACAGGCTTGAGCCTGGGATCGTAGACATGACCCCATGATCGCTGGCTTGAACCCGAAGTTGCTGGCTTGAACCCGAAGTTGCTGGCTTGTGCAAGGGGTCATTAGCTTGCCTGGAGCTCCCTGGTCAAGGCACCAGTGCACAACTAAGGTGCCACAACTATGAGTTGATGCTTCTCATCTCTGTCCCTGTCTGTCCCCCTCTTTCCCTTTCACACTCTCTTTCACACACATACACACCTAGACAATTATTACTACAAATTCATTTTGAAAATGAATGTGCTATTTTTACTCTATCAGTATATGAATGTCTGTCTTTACTGTCTTGGTCCACACTTGATATTGCAGGACCTTAAAATGTTTGTCCAAGTGGGGCAGACGAAATACTCTCTCATTGTCCTCATTCGCATTTCTCCTGGCCAATGAGGCTGAGCACCATTTCCTGTACGCATTGTTTATTTGCATTTTCTAGTTTGCCCTACCTGTCTTCTAGCCATTTTCCTGAGTTGCAGGATGTGTGTGTGTTTGTGTTTGTGCATTTGTGTGTTTTCTGCATAAGAGCATTATATGAGTTCTGTATATAATTTTTTTTTTTTTTTTTTTTTTTGCATTTTTCTGAAGCTGGAAACAGGGAGAGACAGTCAGACAGACTCCCGCATGCGCCCGACCGGGATCCACCCGGCACGCCCACCATGGGGCAACGCTCTGCCCACCAGGGGGCGATGCTCTGCCCATCCTGGGCGTTGCCATGTTGCGACCAGAGCCACTCTAGCGCCTGGGGCAGAGGCCATAGAGCCATCCCCAGCGCCCGGGCCATCTTTGCTCCAATGGAGCCTTGGCTGTGGGAGGGGAAGAGAGGGACAGAGAGGAAGGCGCGGCGGAGGGGTGGAGAAGCAAATGGGCGCTTCTCCTATGTGCCCTGGCCGGAATCGAACCCGGGTCCTCCGCACGCTAGGTGTATATAATTTTTATATTGTATTGTAGACATCTTCTTCCAGTTTGTTTTGTGTTTTTATTTTCTTTTTTCTTTAAAAGAAATGTCTTTGACTTAAATAGAAACACCTTTTCCTTAAACATTTTTTGAAAAGTATTTTTAGAAGATTCTATAGTGTAAACTCAGTGGTCATAGAACTTCTTGATTCTTTGACAGTACAATCTTTGCAAAAGACTTCTTTATCTTTTTAGTATGTTGTTTTTACTTATTAGAATGTCTTTTTTTATATGTCAGAACTTTTATAGGCTCTCTTTTATGCCAGAGACATTTTGATAAATTTCTTAGGGATCTCTTAAGTTTGTATCTATCCGAAGATTGCCTGGTTACTATAACTAGTTAACAAAGTGGGGAGGGGTGGTTACTATGTTTTCATAAAGATAATCATGTTATTCATGGCTGCAAATTGGAATGTATAAACATAGTTTTATTTTATAAAGGTTGGAGGCGTGACAGAGAAAAGAGAGATGATCAAGATGACGTTTCCAGTGTGAGAAGTGAGGGGGGCACTGTCCGAGGTTCCTCTAGAGGCCGAGGACGAGGCCGAGGACGGGGAAGAGGACGAGGCAGAGGAAATTCTCGATGTATGACATGATTTTTGTGTGTTTTAATTAGATAAACTTTGAAAAAAATGTGCAAGTCCTTGTTAGTTTTTCCCACTATCTCATGTTTGACTAGTTTATTTGTCTAATAACAGATTGTTTTCTATTTCTTATCACTTGAAAGACTCTACTTTTGATGTTTTATAGTAACTTTTTTTTTTTTTTTCCGGACCCCACCCGTTTAGTAACTTTTTGTTTTTTAAAATACTTGTGACCACCTTTCTTTTTCTTTATCCACATCAAGTGAACTTTGATTACTCATACGGTTACCAAGAACATGGTGAAAGGACTGACCAACCATTTCAAACAGAAGTTAGTACCAGTATGATGTATTACTATGATGATGGTACAGGAGTACAGGTATATCCTGTGGAAGAAGCATTGCTTAAAGAGTATATTAAACGCCAAATGTAAGTTGATCACATGTAAGCAGATGGAATGATAAAATCTGTCGCAATATCAAAATTAACAGCTAGTATGTTCTAACACATTTTCTAAGCTATTAATAGAATTACACAGTTTTTGTAGCTTTTTTAGCATTTTGTATTTTTTTTTTGTAGGAAATGTTGGTAAAATAGGTATTTAAAAAAATTATATTGTTTATATGACTACTGCTTTGTCTACTGTTCAGGTATTTCCTTGCTTAAAGGATATTGATTATAATGTCATGGTAAAATATGAGTGATTAAATATAAGAGTATAAAACTATATATATTTTTTGGGCCCTGGCAGGTGGCTCAGTGGTAGAGCATCAGCCTGGCATGTGAATGTCCCCGGTTCAGTTCCCAGTCAGGGCACACAGGAGAAGCAACCATTTGCTTGTCCACCCCTTACCCTTTTGTCTCTCTCTTCCTCTTCCCTTCCTGCAGCCATGGCTTGATTGATTTGAGCGCATTGGCCCTGGGCACTGAGGATGGCTCCGTGAAGCCTCTACCTCAGGCACTAAAAAGAACTCAGTTGCTAGCATGGCCCCAGATGGGCAGAGCATCGGCTCTAGACGGGGGTTGCTGGGTACATTTTGGTCTGGGCGCATGCGGGAGCCTGTCTCTCTACATCCTCAAAAGTCACTGGCTTGAGCCCAAAGTTGCTGGCTTGAGCAAGGGGTCACTTGCTCTGTTGTAGCCCCTGGTCAAGGCACATATGAGAGAGCAATCAATAAACAACTAAGGAGCCACAGTGAAGTATTGGTGCTTCTCATCTCTCTCCCTTCTGGTCTGTCCCTCTCTGTCCATCTGTTTGTTTCTCTCTTTGTCGCTGTCACACACGAAAGAATTGTAAATACATATACACTATAGGTAATAGGGTGATTTATAAATTTATTTAGATATTCTGGTTTTCACAGAGTACTAGATTGAAAGGCCCCTTAATGATTCAGAAAAGTTTTTATCTAAAGAACAGTTTTAACTTGTGAGTAAATAAAATATCTTAATGATTAAAAATTTAGTTTAAGTCTATATATTCTGTGCCACTACATACCAGGCACTGTGGAAAATGGCCTTTGACGAATAACAAAAATCAGAATGTTCATTTTTTTCAAGATTTAGATTTTTTTTTTTTTTTTTGTATTTTTCTGAAGCTAGAAATGGGGAGAGACAGTCAGACAGACTCCCCCATGCGCCCGACCGGGATCCACCCAGCACGCCCATCAGGGGGTGATGCTCTGCCCTTCCAGGGCGTCGCTCTGTTGTGACCAGAGCCACTCTAGCGCCTGGGGCAGAGGCCAAGGAGCCATCCCCAGTGCCCGGGCCATCTTTGCTCCAATGGAGCCTCGGCTGCGGGAGGGGAAGAGAGAGAGAGAGAGGAAGGAGTGGGAGAGGGGTGGAGAAGCAGATGGCGCTTCTCCTGTGTGCCCTGGCCGGGAATCGAACCTGGGCCTTCTGCACGCCAGGCCGACGCTCTACCACTGAGCCAACCGGCCAGGGCAAGACTTAGATTTTTTTAAAAAGATTTTATTTATTGATTTTTAGAGGGGAGAGAGAGAAAGGAGGAAGAGGGAGAGCGGGAAGCATCTATACAGTTGCTTCTTGTATGTGCCTTGACCAGGCAAGCCTGGGGTTTCAAACTGGCAACCTCAGCGTTCCTGGTCAACGTTTTATCTGCTGAACCACTGCAGGTCAGGCAAGACTTAGATTTTTTTCTTCCGAGTTAAAAAGAGTAAGTGATTTACTAAGTTACTGAAATGTCAGTAGTATTTCATTGACCTAAGAGCACTTTATATCATACTTTGATAGTTGGATAAATAAATAATCAGAGTGTGAAGAAACAACTTGGATATTTACTTTTTAAAACTCATTTTAGAGAGAGAGGAAGGAGGGAGAGAGAGAGAGAAACATCAATTTGTTGTTCCACTTATTTTTATACATTCACTGGTTGATTTTTCTATGTGCCTTGACTGGGGATCAAACCTGCAACCTTGGTGTATTGGGAGAATGATCTGACCAACTGATGTACCCTGCCAGGGCCTGGATATTTACATTTTTAAAATAAGATACTATTCCCCCCCAATGAAAAGCAGGTCAAAGCTAGTTTTCATTTATAGCTGAGTATTTCTTCAGAGTTAGAATTTGACCTAAATACTTCAAGGATATCTTGAGTCACCCAGCCTTACCCCCAAATATATGAGCTGATGTGGTTGCTCATAATTTGCCGCCCATCTTTGCAGATTATCTGTGCAATTGGGTAACAGTATAGGATTATTCTGCTATACTCCATGTTATAATTGATGTCATATATTTTGTTTTTCCATCATTTATTCTCTTATTCTGTCTCTATAGAATCCTTATTTTTTTATGTAGAGGCTATAATTTAAACTTGTGTTTCTCAAATCCCATTACTAAATATATTTTTTATATTTGTATTTTGGAACTAGTAGTTATTGATTATACAGTGTGTTCACTTCTACTTCTATTATTTTTTCCTAAAAAAGATTAAGGTGTCTAAGCCTTTTCTGTATTTCCCCCACCCTTGTATTTTATGGTGTCATAGATATTCTTTGTTTAGCTATTTGCTGTTCATTCTCAATGTTGTTTATAGTTCTGTCCATCAAATAAAGGGTGACAGCTTGAATTGTTCAAATATATAACCCTGTATTTACTAAGTTGTTACTAAGCATTGTGCTGATTACTAGGATTCAGAAGTATAAATAATGTCAGTCCCCTGTCAGTTTAGAAAACAGAGCAAACTGTCATCTACAATGAAGAACAGTTCCAGTACACCATTCTTCTCAGTGATGGGAAAAGGTTGGAAGGCAGTCTGCTACATGTGTTTAGCTTTGTTATTTGGTGTTTAAACATAGCAAGTAAAAGTAGCTTTGTAATGAAAATTCTCAATTGATTCATTTAAAAAGTCAGTTATTAAACTATTGAAGTAAAATGATGGTTAATTCTTTATACTTAAGTAGATAGTTACTGTTTTTTTTAAAAAAGATAATCAGTATCTAAATTTCTTTCTACTCATGTATAAGAGGAAGTAGTAACTCAGCAGGATTTTGCTGTGTTTTTTTTTTCACATACAGTTTGCCTGTGATGATATTTTGTATTAGTTTCAGGTGTACATATATATAGTGCTTAGATAATCATATACTTTACAAAGTGTTCCCCCTGGTATTTCCAGTACCCGCTAGGCACCGTGCACAGTTATTACAATATTATTGACTACATTTTCTATGCTATATTTTAAATCCCCATGGCTCCCAGTGTTATAACTAACACTTCTCAATTCCTTCACCTTCTCTACTGAGTTCCAACCCCTCTCCTCTCTGGCAACTGTCAATGAATCTGTTTCTGTTTTGTTTGTTCACTTATATTCTTTAGATTCAACACATCAGTGCTGTTACTTCTTATATTTGCCTTTTCTGTGTTGTGCTAAATCTATATTATGTTATTAAATATTTTTTAGCAGCTGATATTATAAGCAGTAGATAATTGTTTCGTGTTGAATAAATGGATGCAATTTATATTTACTTTCTTTATTTCTCCTTGTAGTGAGTATTACTTCAGTATAGAAAATTTGGAGCGTGACTTCTTTCTTAGGAGAAAGATGGATGAACAAGGTTTCTTGCCCATTTCCCTGATTGCTGGTTTCCACCGCGTGCAGGCTCTCACTACAAACCTTAATCTCATTTTAGAGGTAACTTTACATTGCTACAACAGATAAAGCAGCTCGTACTTTTTGTTTATTCTGTGAACCTAAAACTGCTCAAAAATATAAATTCTATTGAGATTTTTAAGGGGAAAAAATCTATAGTTGCCTAGGGCTTAGTCTGTATCTTATGGCTTTTTTTCATTTTACAAAGCTCAGATTTCTAAAGTTGGAAACCCCTCAAAAATTACTTTTGATGTTTCCATCCATTTTTTATTGGATTCTTCAGATTTTAACATCTGTGGCTGTTCTTGGTCTTTTTGTCTTCAGGTTGCTGTATAAGCGCATGTGTTCCCATTTATTAAATTTTTGGCCTGACCTTTGGTGGCGCAATGGATAAAGTGTTGACCTGGAAAGCTGAGGTTGCCAGTTCAGATCCCAGGGTTTGCCAGGTCAAGGCACATACAGGAAACAACTGCTACGAGTAGATGCTTCCCGCTTCTTCCCCCTTTCTCACTCACTCTCTTCCCCCTCTCCAAAAGTCAATAAATCTAAAAAAAAAAAAAAGGGTTTTGACCCTGGCTGGTTAGCTTAGCAGTAGAGCATCAACCCAGAATGTGGAAGCCCCGGGTCCGATTCTGGTCAGAGCACACAGGAGAAGCAACCATTGGCTTCTCCAGCCCTCCCCTTCCACCACAAAGCCCCACCCCCCACAGCCATGGTTCGAATGGTTCAAGCAAGTTGTCCCTGGAAGCCAAGGGTGGCTCCAAGGCCTCTCCTCAGGCGCAGAAATAGCTCAGTTGCTGAGCAATGGAGCAGCAACCCCAGATGTCAGAGCATTGCCCTGTAGGGGGCTTGCTGGGTAGATTCGGGTCAGTCAGGGCACATGCAGGAGTCTTTCTGCCTCCCTGCCTCTCACTTAATTAAAAAAAAATTTTTTTTTTGAGAATCTTTTATGTGAAACAGCTAATTTAAAACAGTCTTTCTAGTTGTGTTCTTAATGCTTTTATTAAATCTCATCCTGTTCTAGAAATGCATTCAAGTTTTTTGGCTTTTTATTCCATATATGCAGTTAAATTTGTGCTTTCTGCTGTCTAGCTCTCTGAACTTTGACAAAGTTACACCCTTGTGCCTCTGTGTAGCCTATCTCTGTCCCTATGTGCAGCACCTGGGGGTACTGACCTGATTTCTGTCCCTCTACTTTTGCCTTTTTCAGAATATCACAGAAGTAAATTATGTATTTTGTATCCTTCTCTTTTGCTTAGCTAACTTAGTGCTTTTGGCCAGGGCTTAAATAATTTTTAATAGTAATTTTAAAGTAATATCCAGTTATGGAAAATATAACTTGAGAATTACTATACTATTGTTAAGGGCGTGCAAATATAAGACTTTTAAAGTAATACATGTATGTTCTTCAACGAAAATATAATGAGCTATGTATTTTTTAAAGTTAACAAGTATGTAGGTTGAATTTTTAAATTATATTTGTATTTTTCTTTTAATTCCTCAAAGTTGAATACCCTTGAATTTTATTGAAAATTCAGATTGTAAGATTTTTTTATTTTTTTGGAAATTTTGTTCTGGTTTTATCCTTATATTAGAGCACATTTATTTTTGAGAAACAGCATAGTCTAGTGGCTCAGACTTTTACTAGTAGATAGGTAAATGATTTGAGTCCTGCTGTGACTCGTACTAAGTTTGAGCTCTTCAGTAAGTGACCATAAGTCCCCACTTCCCCCATTTTCTTTGGAGGGTATGGTACAAGACCCCCAGTGATGCCCGAAACTGCAGATAGTAGCGAACCCTATGTATTGTATGTGCGAACCCTGTATATTGTGTGTGCAGTGTTCTTTTGTATGCATATGTACATTGCCACTTAAAAGAAGCACTTGACTGTTTCTCTTGGCATATTCGAATTGTCAGCATTACTAATCTCGTAATTCTGGGGCCATTATTAAAAAATAAGGATGAGTTGAACCCAAGCACTGTGATACTGTAACAGTCAGTCTGATCAGGCAGATGGCTACTAGGTGACTAATAGGATGTATCTGTTGGACAAAGGGACAGTTCTCATGTGGTGTGATTTTATTATGCTGCTCAGAACAATTTAAAATTTATGAAGTTTCTTTCTGGAACTTTTAGTTGAGTACTTTGGGACTGTAGTTGACTATGGGTAACTAAAACTGAGGAAAGGCTGTACTTTATTTATTTTGAGATTTAGTGCCCTCATCTGTGAAATACTAATTTTTAGGTTGTTGGACGTATAGGATGTATGATTAAAATTTTTTGAATGAAAGTTCTTTAATAGCTCAAAATTTCTATTAATAGGCACTAAAAGATAGTACAGAAGTAGAAATTGTGGATGAGAAAATGAGAAAAAAGATAGAACCGGAAAAATGGCCAATTCCGGGCCCTCCTCCACATAGGGCGCCACAAACAGACCTCTCTCAACTGATTGACTGTCCAGAGTTCGTGCCAGGCCAAGCTTTTTGTTCACATACAGGTAACAGCTTTTTCTCTGGAGCAGCAGTGGGCTTTTGGTGCACTTTACCTGTCTGTTTAAAGTTTAGAATCAGTAGGAAAATTAAAGATAAATGATTTGATGCTCTAAGTTCTATTGATACTGCCTCCCACACAAAACTATAAATTAAACAGTGATTTAAGAATGATGAGGCCCTGGCCGGTTGGCTCAGCGGTGGAGCGTCGGCCTGGCGCGCGGGGGACCCGGGTTCGATTCCCGGCCAGGGCACATAGGAGAAGCGCCCATTTGCTTCTCCACCCCCCCTCCTTCCTCTCTGTCTCTCTCTTCCCCTCCTGCAGCCAAGGCTTCATTGGAGCAAAGATGGCCCGGGCGCTGGGGATGGCTCCTTGGCCTCTGCCCCAGGCGCTAGAGTGGCTCTGGTCGGGCAGAGCAATGCCCCGGAGGGGCAGAGCATCACCCCCTGGTGGGCAGAGCTTGCCCCTGGTGGGCGTGCCGGGTGGATCCCGGTCGGGCGCATGCAGGAGTCTGACTGTCTCTCCCCGTTTCTAGCTTCAGAAAAATACAAAAAAAAAAAAAGAATGATGAGTGAAACTCTACTCTTTTCTTAACTTGTTTGTGTACTTTGTCATGGGTGGAGTTTCTACCTTTTTTCTCTTGATTTTACTAAATGATTTTGGTGTTGTACCAGTCTTCCCCTTGTGAGCTTGGAATAGTCCAGCAGGATTGGAATAATCTAAAAAGACTTATATTCAAGAGTGGGATATCTGACCTGTGGGGGCACAGTGGGTCAAGCGTCGACCTGCAATGCTGAGGTCGCTGGTTCGAAACCCTGGGCTTGCCCGGTCCGTACAAGAAGCAGCTACTCTGCATTGATGCTTCCCACTCCTATCCCCCTTTCCCTCTCTCTCCTCTCTCTAAAATCAATTAAAAATTTTTTTTAAAAGGGTGAGGTAGATAGACTCCTTTCATTTTCTTACCAATTTGCTCAGCTTTCTCTTAAAAAGATGAGATGGCCTACCTATATTCTAATGCAGAATTGGGGTTCTCTTAGGAATTTATTATAATTATCGATTAAAGAATTGGTGATATTTTGAATTTCCAAAAACTGCTTTAATGTTAAGATTTTTTTCCTGGATCATTTTTAAGACATTCCCTCTTGGGAAAAAAATGTGTGCTTAAACTTTTTTCAGTCAGGGTGATGATCTGCTGATGCTCTTGGATGTCATTTGATCGGAATATGCAGAGGAATAGGTGGCTCACTGAAATATCATTATAAATATTGGAACAAATCGTGCTGCAGAAATGAAAGCGACCAGAGTTACTTCTGTGCAAGAATGTCTACTCCCAGCTCTTTGTGGAGGAGGCTGGCCAGCCCTGCAGTGGAGTCACACACCTCTGTGAGGATGATGAGAGACAGACCAGAGGACTGCTGTGGTTGTTATAGGAGCTGCCCGTTTGTGTGTAATTAGCCTGGGCTGCATGTGCTACTTTCATTCACGGTGGGAAAGTTCATTTTCATTCTGGAAATATTACAAAGTTCTGTTTTTTTCTATTAGACTTCCTTATGTACTTGTGTCCAGATCAATAAAGCAGAAATAGAGAAGCTTGAGTGGCATTTTCCAGATTGTTAGGTTTTGGTATTTAATTTGCCCTTCAGTGTAGTGTACATAACTCACATTTTGTTATAATATTTCAAATGGACTTTAAAATTTATTAATGTGGATGCTAAGGGATAAGAAATTTAAGAAATGAACAAAAGTATTTTTTTGACTCTTTAAAATTTATTTTTTATACACTAGTATGAGACACCTGCCATCAATAAAGTAGTGATGGACAGTCTCACAGATATTTTTATTTATTGTTTCTTTGTCAGCCCTGTGCCTCTAAAGCTAGAAAGCAAGTTGGGCAAGTGTTTTAAAATTTGAGGAATAGTGACATTTTTAAGGATTTTTAATAAAGATACGATGTCTGTATAAGTTAATTTATTGTGTAAATGTGGGTCCAAGATGACATTTTTAACCTGCTATGAACAGGAATTAGTTGAGTTAGATAAATAGAAGACAGTTCTTCCATAGGGTAGTCAAGTTGGTGATGCCTGTCCATTAGCCGTTTATGTGTTACTAATAAAATTACAGGAATAAAATCACAATGCCTTGTACATTTTTGTGTTTTGTTCATATACGCTCATACATGCACATACACATTACCTGAAACACATCAGTGGATACTTAGAATGTTAAAAATTTTAGATTCTTTAGATTATATATTGGAAACCCCAGATGGATAATGAAGGCATTATAGAAAGAAGACTGTTCTTCACATTATATGATAGGAAAAATTATGTAAATTTAGCCCTTTCCTCTGAATCCTCGTGTTTCTGACCTTAATTCCCTGCTGATAAGAAAGCCTGGTTTCCAAAATGCAGTAGAGAGCAGTGTCACCAAATATTTAAAGTGGAAATAAGGAATAAGAAACAGAGGATTTGTTTATCTGTGCCCATGTGTAGAGAAAAGTAGTGAAACTTCGTCTATCCTTTTTACTCAAGTGAGAAGGCATTAAATTTCAAAAACATAATCCTTGATATATACATTGTGAGGGATTTGTGTGGTAAAAAATATTTTTAAAATTTTGGTCCTTTCCATCAAAAAAATTAAAATTTTTATTTTTCCCCTCCATGGAGCTTGAATTGTCTAACATGGATTGAGCTTTGCGCTGAACAGAGGACCTTAATGCACCAGAAAAGGGTGATTGTGGGCATGGTAAGGTGTTTGGAAATTTAGGTTCTGCTGTTCTGTGGATATGGTATTGCACTATCAATAGTACAAGGGTTTCATTCTCCAAAAATCAGAGGTCAGGAATCTGATGATCTTGTTTGTTTTAATTTGGCTTTAAAAAGTGTATAGGAGGATCCCTAGCAATTATTACATAAACTGTGGGATTTTTCTCTGAAAAGTTGATCTCTAGAAGTATTCTTTTTTTTTTTTTTTTCTCCATTTTTCTGAAGCTGGAAACAGGGAGAGACAGTCAGACAGACTCCCGCATGCGCCGGACCGGGATCCACCTGGCACGCCCACCAGGGGCGACGCTCTGCCCACCAGGGGGCGATGCTCTGCCCATCCTGGGCGTCGCCATATTGCGACCAGAGCCACTCTAGCGCCTGAGGCAGAGGCCACAGAGCCATCCCCAGCGCCCGGGCCATCTTTGCTCCAATGGAGCCTTGGCTGCGGGAGGGGAAGAGAGAGACAGAGAGGAAAGTGCGGCGGAGGGGTGGAGAAGCAAATGGGCGCTTCTCCTGTGTGCCCTGGCCGGGAATCGAACCCTGGTCCTCCGCACGCTAGGCCGACGCTCTACCGCTGAGCCAACCGGCCAGGGCTCTAGAAGTATTCTTGAATGTGCCCCACATAAAGTGTATAATCCTTTTAAAGCAATCTATATGATTACCCCAAGAAGTGACTCAGTATGGATAAATAAGTCATGCCAGGTAGATACCATGGAATGTGTAAAGTGGACCAAAAGCAGCTTTATGGTTTGTGTGGAAAATAACACAGTGATTTAATGAATGACACTACAAGAATAGACTGTTTTCACATACAACTGTAAACCTGTACTTGTTCTACTTTATATATGATGATTTATCTCTGGAGAATCCTGTTGACAATTTTCAGTTAATGAAGCAGCAACAACAATTTGTTTTCTGTAGCATTCTTACAAACTAGTCAAATTATGTGTCTAATTTTTTTGTCTACAAGTTTAATGTTGAGTAATGCAAGTCATATTCAAATTGATTTGGTCTTGAAAGGTTAGGGGTTTACTATTATCCTTAAAATTTACACACACATAGTTTAGGCCCTGGCCGGTTGGCTCAGTGGTAGAGCGTCAGCCTGGCGTGCAGAAATCCCGGGTTCGATTCCCGGCCAGGGCACACAGGAGAAGCGCCCATCTGCTTCTCCACCCCTCCCCCTCTCCTTCCTCTCTGTCTCTCTCTTCCCCTCCTGCAGCGAGGCTCCATTGGAGCAAAGATGGCCCGGGCGCTGGGGATGGCTCCTTGGCCTCTGTCCCAGGTGCTAGAGTGGCTCTGGTCACAACAGAGCGAGCATCGCCCCCTGGTGGGCAGAGCGTCGCTCCCTGGTGGGCGTGCCGGGTGGATCCTGGTCGGGCGCATGCGGGAGTCTTCTGACTGTCTCTCCCCGTTTCCAGCTTCAGAAAAATACAAAAAAAAAAAAAAATTTACACACATATAGTTTGAAATCTTTTCATTGTAAAAGAAAACAGAAAATGACATGAAGAATATGTATCACTTATAAAGTGAACACTCTTTAAAAACTAACTCTTCATGACTTACCCTAATTCTTTGGTATTTTAATGTCATTTAATTTATAAGCACAGGTTCTGTGAATATAGTGAAATACTTCATGGTAGAAACATTCAAGCTTAAAGAACGTTTAGAGATGATTATATAATAAGCTTTAGTTGCCTAAATATTAAATTTCTGTTGAAAATAGTAGCAACTGATTTTCCTAGCACGTGCCAGGTGCTCTTCTCATTATTTACAGATGCACTGTGCATAGTGGTAATTTAGTGAAGTTTCACACTTTGTAGGGTAGTGGTTCTGATTCTATTTTGAAAGTTTTATTCACTGTATGAACATAGATAACTTGTATTAGGAATAGAGTTCTCTCTAACTTCAGTAATACACAGCCCAAAACTAGTATTTTACTCATACTAAGTTTTGTGGATCAAGGGATGCTACATGTATCCCAGATAAGTTGTAGAGCAGCAATGTTCAACAGCAATATAATGTTTGCCACACCTATAATTCTAATAATGTCAATTGTCTTAAAAGCAGTAAAACAAATGACATTTTTTTCAAACATTTCAGTATATCTAAATAATAGTTTAACAGTATAAAAATTATGGATCTATTTTACTGTTTTTTGTACCATGTCTTTGAGGTCTAGTATGTATTTTACAATTATCCTGAGCACATTTTAGGACTAGACACACTTCAAGTGCTCAGTAGCTCCACATGGCTAGTGGCTACTATTGACCAGTGCAGTTTTGAATCTTTTTGATTATGTAACAACATGTTATTCTTAAAGCAATGTAATGATCTAGTGGTTGAATTCTGGATCTAACTCTGTGTCCATAAAAAGATAAATTTTCTAATTCTAGTATGCAATAGATGAAAAGTAAAATCTCAGAATATTCCTCTCAAACCCACAGTCCTGAAATGTGCCTTTGCATTTTTATGAAGTGAATAAAATGAAAATTGTTGTTCATTTATATCAGCTTTCTTTATGTCATATATTCAACTTTGCAAAATTCCTAAGGAATTGGCTTTGAAGAGTGAATAATGATGTTTTGAGTTCTACAGTGTAAATTTGTTTTTAAAACATTTTTTTGTCCAAAGCAAGTCCATATGGCAGAATAACTTAAATATTCTTTTATTTTTAGAGAAAATATTTATAAAGAAATCAGTTTGGATTTTACTTAGAGTGTATAATTACTTTGATTTTAAAAAGATGGTGTGGAGAAAGGCATTTGTAATCCAACAGAGTTTTAAAATGTTTTAAAGTTATTGTTACCAGGGCAGATTCACTTTAATGATGTGACATTCTACTCTATTCAGGATGAGCTATGTGAACACACTGTGTTTAGGTAAACCTTGTTAAGCAAAGCAAATGTGAAAAGTAGGAGTAATGCTACCTTCGTATAAATCCTCGCAGAACAACAGAGGACTGATTTTCGCCTATAATAAAATAGGCATTTAGTTTAACTGGCTAACTAGCATTTAAGATTGCCTAATTTCATTGTAATTAATAGGTTTTAATATATTATTTCACAGAGAAGTGACTCCCATGTAGATGTATTGTCATAATTAGTGACTTAATGTTGATATTCTTGAGAAGCTTGAATGAATGCTCTTTGTAAGGGTTGGTGACATTGTGTTTATTATTTCCTAATGTTTCACTTGAATACATCTTAACAATGTCTTCAGGTTTGAAAATCACTGGCAAGGATTGATTTCTCATGTTTTGTAAAAATATCAAACCCAAGGAAAAATATAAAATGTTTTACAAGTAATACAACTATTATTTTAACTATAAAACTAACTTAAAATTTTAGAGTCTGCCCCCAATTCTCCAAGAATTGGAAGTCCACTGAACCCAAAGAAAAATACTGAAACAAATCTTCAAGCAATGTCTAGAGTTTTGTCGACCAGTTTGCCTGACTTGGACTCAGAACCTTGGGTAGCAGTAAAAAAGAGACATCATCCATTGAAATTGAAGGTAAGTTGTTATAAACCAAGTGAAGTGTTATAAATTCTAGTAGAGTGTTTGTCAGGTACATATTTAAAATTAGGAAACATTTTTAGAAATTGTAAAAGTTGGGACCATTGGCCTTCAGTAAAAATTTGTGGGTTACCTAGTAGCTGAAAATAAGTTATATGGTGCCAACTTTTAAAATTTTTATTTTCTGGAGAAGATTGGGCCTTTTTACATGTGGCTGATTTAAATTTGAGTAATTTCATTTTTTAAAAACTTAACGGTATAACTTTTGAATTTATAATCTTGTTATATTATTTGTAACCTTGTTAACTATTTGTAAAGTTCTTATACAAAAACTACTTGTGAAGGGTAAGTACCAGTTTTTATGTATGTTTTGGTGATGTACAATAGGAAAGGGAAAGAGAATTGATTTCTTGGTAGTACATGAGAGAGTGAGATGGGTGTGGTTAGGAAGTAGGAGAGATCCTTGCGGTAGAACTGCTATATTTTTGGTGGTTGGAAACACAAACTCTCAAAGATGATAAAAATTGCTCTGATCTGAACTATAGATACAAATGAGTACAAATAAAACTGGGGAAGTCTGAGTACGATGGATGGGATAGGTTCTGCTGGTGCCTGTCTTGTTTGTGACATTGTACTAGATTTTACGAGATTGGGGGAAAGTGGGTAAAGAATACATAAGATCTCAATTTCTTATAGTTATGTGAATGTACCTTGATCCTAAAATAAAACGTTTTACTGAAAACAAACTTGTAAGGAACCACTCAAATGATTCAAATATTCAAAATAAGCTCACTAAAAATAATTGGACATAGCTATGGGAAGGATGAGCAAGGCTATCATACTGAAGATTTTTATGAACAGGGCTCTT
The DNA here is from genome assembly GCF_036850765.1 of Saccopteryx bilineata. Lineage (NCBI taxonomy): Eukaryota > Metazoa > Chordata > Mammalia > Chiroptera > Emballonuridae > Saccopteryx > Saccopteryx bilineata. Next base: position 198,885,743 of record NC_089490.1, on the reverse strand, counting down.
TACCTCTGTGATGAAAGCATGGTGGAAGGAAGCATGCTAGGTTTTTTGTTTGTTTTTTTTGGCAAGAGAGACAGGACGAGAGATGAGAAACATCAACTCATAGCTGTGGTGCTTTAGTTGTTTATTGCTTGCTTTCTCATATGTGTCTTGACTGAGGGGCTCAAGCTGAGCAAGTGACCCCTTGCTCAAGCCAGCAACGGTGGGGTCATGTCTATGATCCCGTGCTTAAGCCGGTGACCCTGGGTTACAAATTTGGGACCTCAGCATCCCAGGCCGATTCTCTATCTATTGGGCCACCACTGGTCAGGCAAAAACATTCAGGGTTCAAGAATGGTTCTCCTCTGAGGGAACAGGGATGCTGATCTTTTGCCTCTCCAGGGGCATTTGGCAATCATCTGGAGACATTTTTGGTGGTTACAACTGGGAAAGTGTTACACATCTTGTGAGGGGTGGGAGGCCATGGAAGCTGCTAAACATCCTCCAGTGCACAGGACACCCCTTCACACGTGTGCGCCCGCACACACACACACACACACACACACACACACACACACACACACGCATCAAGCCCACTGTGTCTGTAGTGCTAAGGTTGAGAAATCCTGATCAAAGATAATTTTAATCAGCAATGGCAGTTAAGTGTAGCATACTTAAATGTTATAAGAGTTTATTTTTCCTTGGGGACATTTAAAAGGCTAACAAAGCTTTTGTAAACAAGATTTTCTAACGATCCTGATTAATTTTTATATTTGTCATGGCAAACCTAGATTACTAGGGAGGAAGGATAGTGTACTGGACTCATTGACGAAAATTTGTATCATATTTCATTCATTCCAAGAGTTACATTTTTCCTTCATATTTAAAATCTCCACATTTAAACATTTCTCTTAAAAGTAATGGTTAATCTTAAAATTGATAGCTTAAAGACCATTCTAACTCTAATGGAGTTTTTAATATAATTCTTTTACTCAGCCTTTTATTTTTTTTAGTGCTTATCACTTCACATTTATTGGTTCAAAATAATACTGGTTGATTTTCTTTTACAGTTTGGCTATGAAACGTCACTGAGCATACAAGCTTGTTATTACCTGTAACATTGTTATGTGACATTTATCTTGAAAGTGATAGAAAAGTGTTTGTTTTTAATGTCAATTTCTTCCTTCAGGAATCTGCATCTCTACCTGAAGAGGCACCAGATCAACTACATGCTCCAGATGAACAAGAACAAGAAGAACTTGATTTTTTATTTGATGAGGAGATGGAACAAATAGAAGGACGAAAAAACCCCACATTTACTGATTGGTCTGATAATGATTCAGATTACGAAATCGACGACCAGGATTTGAACAAGATTCTGATTGTAACTCAGACACCACCTTACATGAGAAAACATCCTGGAGGAGATCGAACAGGCGGCCACATGTCTCAGACAAAAATGACATCTGAACTTGCTAAAGTTATCAACGATGGCCTCTACTATTACGAACAGGATCTGTGGCTGGAAGAACAGGAAAGCACACACACAGCTGTAAAGGTAATTGTCTCTGGCCAGCACCTCTCTGTTGGCACGATGGCTGGGTTGTATGTTGCTTATATTTTCCTAAACTTGATCTTATGGGGCTTTAGTTTGTGAACTTTTAAATATAAATAAATTATATTCAATTTGAAAATTTCTCCTAATATATCTGATAGTCACAAACTGAGAAATTATTTTATTAAGCTGACAGTGAGATACTCCAATTACAAAGAAACTAATTAGCACTCTGACTAAAATCCTTGCTTTGTTCAGGTGAAAATAAGACCCTTTATCCTAAGAAGGAATAAAAACTGAAGTTACAGATAGGCTTTGTGTGTCTACTCGTTCCTTAGCTGGCTGCAGTCCCCGCAGCCCTCTGAGTGGGGCTCCTCCCACTTGAGTCTGTGGCGCAGGCTCTGTGGTAGTGGAACTGTTTGTGGACCGATAGAGGACATAAACCTGCCCGATTTTCTCACCTTGTCTGTCCAATCATTGCTATGGTGCTGGGGCTGTTTGAAACCTTCTTCAATTTCTTTTTTTAATCTTCGGGCTTTTCACTCCATATCCTAGTACCTATCCTAGGATATGACCATGTCAGGGTAGCCCGTTGGCCATCTGCATTATTTTGATATGAATTTTAATGAGGTAGGGGTTAAATGCAATTCTTTTTTGGCCATTAAATTGGTCAGAGAACCCCCAACAGTTAAGTATTTGGGTTTTTTTGTTTTGTTTAATTATTTTTATTTATTCATTTTAGAGGAGAGAAAGGGAGAGAGAGAGAGAGAGGGAGAGAGAGAACATGTACGCGTGTGAAGGGAGGAGGAGCAGGAAGCTTCAACTCCCATATGTGCCTTGACCGGACAAGCCCAGGGTTTTGAACCGGCAACCTCAGCATTCCAGGTCGAGGCTTTATCCACTGCACCACCACAGGTCAGGCCAAGTATTTGTTTTAAGGAAAGAAGAATGTGGGAAAAGTTATATAGCTATTATATGTTATATGCCAAATAGGAAAAAGATCTTGGTCAGAAATAGAGTTGTAGAAACAAAAGCTGGCCACCTGGTTGTTGAATGGAGGGGACTGGTTGTCCTTGGAGGCTCCTGTCATCAAGAAGTGTGCCTCTCTTCTTCCTTCTTCATCTCTTCCTCGCATTTCTGCTTGGGCCACCCCTTCTTCTCTAGCTACCGCCTTTTTGGAGACCCTGTCTCAGGGCTTGATAGCATGTCAGTGACTTAGAGCCCGAAGGGTGTTCTCTATCCTGCAGTGAGAAAGGAAGTGTGTTTTTATCAAGTTTCTTGGGTGAAAGTCTTTCCTTGTATAAGCTTTATTTGTGATACTTGGGTTCTATAAGTAATATCTAACTTAAATTCCCTTTGGAACAGAGAGAGATCAAAATAAATGCCAGTAGTAATGGGTTAAAATTACACCCCCTTTATTCCTTGTTCCTCTGTCCTGCTTTATCCTTCAGCTGCCATTCTGTATGTTGATGCACGACTTTCCGTTTAGATCACGTGGGTGTAAGGTCTGTGAGGATAGGAATTTTTATTTTATTTTGTACACGACTGTATCTCCTGGGCTTGCACAGATCCTGGCACAAAGTAGTACTCAATTCTTCTTTGTTAAAATGTATAAATGAATCATGTATTAAACATTATGAAATGAAGGAATTTAACCACTGTATGTAGTGTTGGTTCTGTGGGAAATATTTTCAGAGTTTTAAGTAATGAACTTTTAAGCCACTTTGAGAAAGATAGTGATTTATTAGACAATAATAATTAAAATAATAATTAAAACCTATGTTTTGAGTTCATTAAAAACCAGCATCTGCTTCACCCAGTGAAATTAGGGGAAGTAATATTGGTTATATAGCCCTAAGCACTTTGGGTGTGCTTGTAGGTATCTTATTTTAGCCTAATCCCTACATGCATTTCTATCATCTGACTTATTCCTCTTATTTCTAATTCTGTGCTCAACAAGTAATTTCTGATTAGGATTTTACTTTTCTGGTAGGTCTTCTTAAAGAGAGAGAAATCAGCCGTTTCATGTTTATTAAACTCCTACTATGTGCCAGACACCGTGCTGGGTCCTGGACATGGGATGGAAAGATGGTAATAGAGTCTTTACATGCCTCTTTCTTGCAAATAATTGGTAGGGCAGATGTGAAAATAAACCCACAGTAAGTATTTAATCACAGATTATAATAAGTGTTCAAAGGCAAACGAACAAGGTGCTATTGGATTGGATTGTCAGGGAATGCTTATGAAAAAGTTACAATTAAAGTGAGATGTGAAGTGTAAGAATAAGCTGTGCAAAGAGCAAATAAATCATATACTCTAGGAAGAGGAAAGAGCAAGTGTCAGGTTTCTGAGATAAGCAAGGGCGAAGTATATTTAAGGATTTGAAAAGCAAGTCAGAGTGTTTGTAGTGTTACCTAAGAGGACAGTTACGGATAGTTTCCACTTCTTTTAAACATTCTGTGAACTTTTAAGATTTTATTTATTGATTTTAGAGAGAGAGAAAGGTCGAGGGTAGGAACAGGAAACATCAACTCATAGTGGCTGTTTCTTGTATGTGCCTTGACCAGGCAAGCCCAGGGTTTTGAACTGGCAACCTCTGTGTCCCAGGTTGATGCTTGATCCACTGTGCCACCACGAGTCAGGCACTCACGTTTTATCTAAAGTTCGAAAGCAGTGCCTTGAATGATTTTACAGAGGCAACAGGATGTATTCTTATTTTAGTTCTGAAAGATCACTCTGGCTAGTATGGCAGAGAATGATTTAGATGGGACAGGAGTGGCAGAAGAAATGCAGTTGGGAGGCAAGTAATTTCATCAAGAGAATGGATGTTGGTAATTTAAGGTAAATTTGTGGCAGAGGAAAGACAGAAATGAGAAGACCTAGACCTGAGCCCTAAGAAATGATCATTTCAGAGTGGTATAGGAAGGGGAAGTTGTGGAAGACAAAAACTGGCTTCAAGAGTATCAAATAGTCAGAAGTGTCAGAAAAATGGACAGATTGTGTTAGATATAATGAAAAGAATGCCCAATTGATAGGATAGTTTGATGATCGATCATTTCTGACTTTGCAAAAGAACTTTTGCTGAATCCAGAAGCTATATTGAACTACACCAAAAAGTCAGTGTAGGCTTTCTGTTTCTGGCATGTCCTTACTGCACTGCTAAAGACAGCTGAAACGGCCTGTTAATAGATGAGAAAGCATCTCCTTTTTAAAAAATTATTTTTAGGTGAGAGGAGGGGAGATAGTGAGACAGACTCCCGTGTATACCCAACCAGGATCCAACCAGCAACCCCATCTGGGGACGATGCTCACAGCTGAGCTGTTTGTAATGCCTGAGGCTGACGCACTCAGACCAACTGAGCTATCCTCTGTGTTGAGGCTGATGCTCAAACCAGGGTTTTGAACTGGCAACCTCTGTGTCCCAGGTTGATGCTTGATCCACTGTGCCACCACGAGTCAGGCACTCACGTTTTATCTAAAGTTCGAATGCAGTCACTGGCTGTGGAAGGGGAAGAAGGACAAAAAGGGAAAAGGGACGGTGGGGGGCGGAGAAGCAGATGGTTACTGCTGACTGGGATTCTCTTCTGACTGGGAATCAAACCCAGGACATCCATACATCAGGCCAATGCTATATACACTGAGCCATCCGCCAGGGCCAAAAGCATCTCCTTAAAAATCATTGACGATCTCCCTGACTTGTGGGGGTGCAGTGGATAAAGCGTCAACTTGGAACGCTGAAGTCGCCAGTTCGAAACCCCCGGGCTTGCCTGGTTAAGGCACATACCAGAAGCAGTGACTTAGAGTTGATGCTTTTCTGTTCCTTCCCCCTTCTCTTTCCCTTTCTCTCCTCTCTCTAAAATCAATAAAAAATCAATGGGGAATCTAACCATTGCCTCACCCCCCCAAATATATATATGTATCATTGATGATCTGCAAGATAAATTACCAGAATAAAACCATAGAGAAGTGGAATATTAAAACCAATTTTTCCCTGGAGACCATTTTTGATTGTAGGGCATTTGAGGAGCTTGAGAAAGCCACCTAAAATATACTGGAAGTCTGGCCACAGTTGGGGATTCCAATAGAAGTTCTTTCCCCATTAAGTTGCTACTTAAAAGAAACATCCCCTCAGTGAGAGAGAACTTAACTTGCTTTCTCACTATTCTTCTAGGAGACTTTAAAAGAATATTTCTCTAGTTGTACAGAGTAGAATAAAGGGGAAAAAATGGCTTAGAAGTTATAATCATGCAAACCAAATTGACACACTATTATGGGTAACTAAAGTAGCCACTAGTCATAAATTCAAAGTGATTCTGTCCTGTTAATTTCCCAGAAACAAATGTAGCTTCTTTGTGGAGACATTCACCTGTATTCTAGACCTCAAAGAATTTACTCAAATTATTTTATAAGGAAAGTGAGCAGCTCACAAGATAGTTTACAAGAAGCTTTTGAGAAATCAGCACAGAGTGGCAGAGATAGAATGTATGAAAGAGGTTATGGAATGACATTATGGACAGTCTTTGCTATTATTTGGTACATATCAAATCAAATTATATAATTTAACATCTAGTGGCTTTTATTTAAAGCCTTTTATTTTTGAAAAAACAAAGGTAAAAAGCAAGTATAAAAGTGAAATATTAAATGTTAATAATGGCCTAAGATAGACATCTAATCAGAATTTCAGTAGGAAAAGAGAAAGAAAATTGGGCAGAGTCAGTATTTTAAGAAGTAATAACTAGGACCTTTTCTGACTTGAGGAGAGATGTTAGTATAAAACAGCTGGGAAGAAATGGAAAGTTACTTTCAAAGATAGAAGACTAGACAGCTAACTAACTGCTGACTTCCCACCAGCAACAATGGACTTACAGTGTTAATATACCAAGGAAAAGAACTATCTTTAATTGTATGACTTGAAAAACTGGCTTTCAAGTAAGGGGGTGAAATATGAAAAATTGCAACCAGCAGAGCTCCATCAAAGGAAATTCCAAAGGTAGTATAAAAGTGATTCCAAATGCCAAGGATACAGAAATGACTGTAAAGCAAAGCAAATGATAAATGTGGGTAAGTCTGAATAAATATTAACTGTATTAAACAACAACTAAATCAAATACTTAAAATAAAAGTGTATTTAAATACAATCAAGTTTTGTTATTTACATATGTCACATTAAAAAAAATAAGGAAACAAAAAGGTTGAAAGGAATGGATTGGAAAAATACATATCATAAAGTAGTAACCAACCAAAATCAATTTACAGATTCAGTGTGACTTGTCAATATTCTAACTCGAATCTTTGTAGAAATTGACAAGCAGATCTAAAATTCATTTGGAAATTCAAAAAGGTACCAGAATAACCAAAACTTTCTTAAAAAAGAACAGAGTCAAAGGATTTATACACAGTTCATACTTATACTAGTACTAGTATAAGGATAGACATACAGATCAATAGAAGAGAATTGAGAGTCTAGAAATACACCCGTGTGGTGTCTATGGGCAGTATACTTTTGGCAAAAGTGCCTAAACCACTCAATAGGGAGAAAGTAGTCTTGATATCCACATACAAAAGAATAAATTGGCCTGACCAGATGGTGCAGTGGATAGAGCATTGGACTGGGACATGGAGGACCCAGGTTCGAGACCCCAAGGTTGCCAGCTTGAGTGCAGGTTCATCTGGTTTAAGCAAGGCTCGCCAGCTTAATCCCAAGGTCGCTGGCTTGAGCATGGGGTTACTCACTCTGCTGTAGCCCCTCCCCCCCAGTTAAGGCACATATGAGAAAGCAATCAATGAACAACTAAGGAGCTACAACGAAGAGTTGATGCTTCTCATCTCTCTCCCTTCCTGTCTGTCTGTCCCTCTCTCTGACTCTGCCTCTGTCACACGTACACAAAAAAAATTAAGTTGGATGCTACCCTAATTTGCCATGTGCAAAAATTAATTCAAACTAAATTAATACCTAATTTAAGAGCAAAAACTATAGACTTCTTTGCAAGAAAATTTCTATGAGCTCACATTTGACAATGGTTTCTGATACGACAATAGCATAAGCAACAAAAGAAAAAAATACATAAGTTGAATATAATCAAAACTTTAAAATTTGGTACATTAAAGGACACCACAAAGATATTAGAAGGATAATAAAAACATGCCATATACACTATGGAATACTACTCAGCCATAAGAAATGATGACATCAGATCATTTACAGCAAAATGGTGGGATCTTGATAACATTATATGAAGTGAAATAAGTAAATCAGAAAAAACCAGGAACTGCATTATTCCATATGTAGGTGGGACATAAAAGTGAGACTAAGAGACATTGATAAGAGTGTGGTGGTTACAGGGGGAGGGGGGAGAGAGAAAGGGAAAGGGGAAGGGGGAGGGGCACAAAGAAAACTAGATAGAAGGTGACAGAGGACAATCTGACTTTGGGTGATGGGTATGCAACATAATTGAACGACAAGATAACCTGGACATGTTATCTTTGAATATATATATCCTGATTTATTGATGTCACCCCATTAAAAAAATAAAATTATAAAAAAAACCACATGCCATTTACCACACCCAAAAGTGAAATACAGAGATACAAATCTAAGAAAATATGTACAGGATTCATGTTCAGAATATTATAACTAATGAAAGAAATTGAAGAAGAACTGAATAAATGAGAACTGTTTAATGTAAGAATGCTCAATAATATTATTAGTTCCCCCCATCTTAATCTATAGATTCAGTGCAGTCCCAGTCATGATTCCAGGAAGTAATTTTGTGAATATTGACCATCTGATTCTAAAATTTGTATGGGAGGCACAAGACCCAGAGTAGCCAGTTCAGTATTGAAAAACAATGAGAAGACTGATAATACCCAACTACAAGAGTTACTGTGAAGCTAACATGGTCAAGACAGTGTGGTATTTTGAAAGAATAGATAAATAGGACATTGTAACAAAATAGCCAAAAAAATAGACCTCCAAAAATATAGTCAGCTGATCTTTGGCAAAAGAGCAAAGGCAATAAGTGGAGAAAATACAGTCTTTTTAACAAGGTTATGGAACAATTGTACATCCACATGGGAAAAAAAAATGAATCTAGACACGGGCTTTATATTTTTTTAAAAATTAACTAAAAATGGATCAAAAACCAAGTGTAAAACACAAAAGCATAAAACTTCCAGAAGGTAACATTGGAGAGACTTTAGATGATCAGGCAGATTGGGCAATGACTTGTTAGCTATGACACCAAAAGCCCAATTTATGAAGGAAGAACTGATGTTGGATTTCATTAAACTAAAAACTTCTGTGAATGACACTGTCAAGAATAAGAAGACAAGCCTCAGAATGGTAGAAAACCATTCTGGTAAGACTGTTCTCCAAAATATAAAAAGAATTCTAAAAACTCAACCGTATCAAAGCAACCTGATTAAATATGGGTCAAAGACCAGAACAGATGGCAGTTACACATATGAAAAGATGCTCCACATTGTACGTCATCAGGAAATGCAAATTCAAATGAGATACTGCTACACACAGAATGACCAGAATCTAAAACACTGACAACACCAAATGCTGGTGAGGATGTGGAGCAACAGGAACTCTCATTCATTGGTGGTGAGAATGCAAAATGGTAGAGCCACCTCGGCAGACAGTTTGGCAGTTTTTTTAAAAAGTAAGCATATTCTTTATTATATGGTCCAGCAGTCGTCCACCTTGGTACTTACCCAGAAGAGCTGAAAAGTTATGTCCACACTGAAACCTGCACATGGATGTTTTTAGCAGCTTTTCATAATTGCCCAAACTTAGAAGCAATCAAGATGTCTTTTATAAGGTGAATGGACAAATAAACTGTGATATATCCAAGCAGTGGAAAATTTTGCAGTGCTAAAAAGAAATGAGCTATCAAGCCACTTGGCATATTACTAAGTGAAAGATCCCACTCTGAAAAGGCCTACACTACATACTGCATGATTACAACTCTTTGACATTCTGGAGATGGAAAACTCTGGAGACAGTCAAAAGATCAGTGATTGCCTAAGAGCCCTGGTTGGCAAGCCATGGCTCGTGAGCCACATGTGGCTCTTTGGCCCCTTGAGGTGTGGCTCTTCCACAAAATACCATGTGTGGGCGCTACCTCGGTAAGGAATGTGCCTACCAATATAGTTTAAGTTTAAAACATTTGGCTCTCAAAAGAAATTTCAATTGTTGTACTGTTGATATTTGGCTCTGTTGACTAATGAGTTTGCTGACTACTGGCCTAGGAGGTAGAGGGGAGGGAAGCATGAATAGGCAGAACAGGAATTTTAGGGCAGCAAAATGCTTCTGTATGCTATATAATGGTAGATATGTGTCATTTTATGCATATGAGAACCCATGGGATGTGTAACACCAGTAGTGAAACCTATGGAAACTATACACTTTTGATGATAATATGTCAATGTAGGTTCACTGTAAGAAAGGTAACTCTGGTACGGAATGTTGATAGTGAGGAGGCTGTGTGTGGGGGAAGGGTATAAGAGTTTATAGCAACTTTGTACTTTTTGTACAATTTTGCTGTGAAGCTAAAACTGTTTTAACAATCATTCATTAAAAAAACAGGTTAGGAGCCTGACCAGGCGGTGGCACAGTGGATAGAGCGTTGGACTGGGATGTGGAAGGACCCAGGTTCGAGACTCCGAGGTCTCCAACTTGAGCGCGGGCTCATCTGGCTTGAGCAAAAAGCTCACCAGCTTGGACCCAGGGTTGCTGGCTCCAGCAAGGGCTTACTCGGTCTGCTGTAGCTCCATGGTCAAGGCACATATGAGAAAGCAATCAATGAACAACTAAGAAGTCGCAACGCACAACGAAAAACTAATGCTTATCATCTCTCTGTTCCTGTCTGTCTGTCCCGGTCTATACCTCTCTCTGACTCTCTGTCTCTGTAAAAAACAAAAACAAAAAAACAAAACAAAACAAAACAAAAACAGGTTAGAAGAAAATACATATTTACAAATCATATTTAATAAAGGACTTGTATTTAATATATATAAAGAACTCTTGCAACTCACTCAAAGGACAAATAACCCAATTAAAATAAAAGTCACTTATTGAGATACCACTTCAACCTACTGGAATGAGTATACAGTTGACTTTGGGTCTTAGGAGTGGCAACCCCTGTGTAGTTGAAACTCCATGTATAACCTAACTACATTCCCTCAGTATCTTCAGGGGATAGGTTCTAGGAGCCCCTGCAGATACAAAATTCATGATGTTTGAGTCTCCTAAGGATTAAAAATACTGTTTTTAAATTCATGGATGTGAAACCCAGGTAAACAAATGGCCAACTGCATATTTATTGAAAAAAAATTTAGGTGTAAGTGAGCTGCCCTGTTTAAACCCATGTTCAAGGGTCAACTCTAATCAAAAAGGTACACGCAGTTGTTGGTGAGATAGGGAGAAATAGTAATCTTCATAGACTACTGGTGAGAATGTAAAATTGTCCAACTGCTTTGGAATGCAGTCTGGAAGTTCTCAAAAAGTTAAATAGTTGTTGTATGACCTGGGAATTCTGCTTTTAGGTATAGAACCAAGAGAAATGACAGCATATGTTCATACAAAACTTGTACACAGGCCCTAGCCGGTTGGCTCAGCGGTAGAGCGTCGGCCTGGCGTGCGGGGGACCCGGGTTCGATTCCCGGCCAGGGCACATAGGAGAAGCGCCCATTTGCTTCTCCACCCCCCCCTCCTTCCTCTCTGTCTCTCTCTTCCCCTCCCGCAGCCAAGGCTCCATTGGAGCAAAGATGGCCCGGGCGCTGGTGATGGCTCCTTGGCCTCTGCCCCAGGTGCTAGAGTGGCTCTGGTCCGGCAGAGCGATGCCCCGGAGGGGCAGAGCATCGCCCCCTGGTGGGCAGAGCCTCGCCCCTGGTGGGCGTGCCAGGTGGATCCCAGTCAGGCACATGCGGGAGTCTGTCTGACTGACTCTCCCCGTTTCCAGCTTCAGAAAAAAAAAAAAAGAGAGAGAGAGAAAAAAAAACACTTGTACACAAATGTTTATTGCAACATTATGAAAGTGGGAAGAACTCAAATGTTCATTCACTGGTGAATAAATTAATAAAGGTATTTAAACATACAGTAAAATATTTGGATGAAATATTTGGCAGTAGAAAGAATTGAATTTACTGATGTATGCTACAACATGAAAAACATTAAATAAAAGAAACTAATCAAAGAGTACCATATATTATATGATTTTGTTCATATGAAATGTCTAGTAGAAATAGAAATTAGATTGGTGGGTCTGACCAGGCAATGGTGCAGTGGATAGATCATCTGCCTGGGATGCTGAGGACTCAGATTCGAAACCCTGAGGTCTCCAGCTTGAGCACAGGCTCATCTAGCTTGAGCGTGGGATCATAGACATGATCCCATGGTCACTGGCTTGAACCCAGAGGTGGCTGGCTTGAAGTCCAAGATCACTGGCTTGAACCCAAAGGTTGCTGGCTTGAAGCTAAAGGTCACTGGCTTGGCTGAACCCCATTCACCCAGTCAAGGCACATATGAGAAAACAATCAGTGAACAACCAAAGTGCCACAACAAAGAATTGATGCTTCTCATCTCCCTTTCTGTCTGTCTGTCTCTCTCTCGAAAAAAAAGAAATTAGACTGGTAGGTTGCCTGGGAGGTGGGACTGGGGCTGGGTGGTTGGGAAGAAATAGTTACTACTGCTGAGGAATACTAGGTTTCTTTTTTGAGTGATGAAAATGTAGTATTGATTGTGATGATGGTTACAAAACTATGCTAATAACAATAGAATTGTGCACTGGGGGGAGTTGTACTATATGTGAAATATATCTTAATAAAGCTGTTTTTAGAAAAAGAAGAAGTAAAAGGAGAGATATTCTTTATAAATAGATTGGAAGTCAGCACAACCCAATGTGATCTTCAGATTCAGTGGAATCTTTATCAAAATTGTGATGGCAACTTTTGCAGAAATAGGAAGAATAATACTAAAATTCATATGGAATCCCATGGGGCCTGAAGAATGAGAAACAATCTTTAAAAAGAAGAATGAAGTTGGAAATCTCATACTTCTGATTTCAAAACATATTACAAAACCACTGTAATTAAAACAGTGTGGTCCTGGCATAAAGTCAGACATAGACAAAGAGAATAGAATAGACAGCCTGGAAATAAACCCTTGAGTTGAGATACTAAAGTAATCAAATTCATAGAAAAGAGTGGTTGATTGGGGAAGGGGAAATGAGTGTTGTTCAATAGGTATAGAATTTGTTTTGCTGCATGAAAAAATGTGAATATCTATTGCACAACAACAAATGTACTTTGGCATTATACAACTGTACATTTAAAGATGGTTAAAATGATGAATTCTACGTTATGTATTTTTACTCAATTAACAGTAAAAATTATAAAAGAAAACTGAGCTACTTAACAAAGAAGTAACCAAAAAAGCTGTTGTATGTATGTTAATATCAGATTTACAAAGTAGACTTAAAGACGAAAGGCATTAATAGTGCTAGAATGTTCTTTTGTAATAATTAAAAATGAAACCTATCAGAAAAGTATAATTTAAAATTTAATGTACTTCATATCAAATATTCAGATATATGAAGCAGAAATTGATAGCGCAAACCCACCTTCACAACGAGTGATTTAATTTAGTCCCTGGGTAAATCTGAGAACCAACTCTAACCAGTGCAGATACATGTTCTTTTCGCGGATGTCTTATAATACTTTCACCTACAGTGGTTTATAACAAAAGTAAATTTCAAAGCACTGATACATAAAACAGATTATTAATGGAATAAATTTGTATTTAATAAAATAATTAAAAAGCAAAATAATGAAACCCTGTATATCTTAAAGGTCTATTTTAAATAACTCACAAAGAAGAAACCATAGTGGAGATTTAAAAGTCTTGGTGGAATAATAACTGAATTTAAGATAGGCATCTGGAGAGACAGGCTTAAATGCAACTATATTAGGAAAAATGCTTGAAATTAATAATAATTTTTTTTTTTTTTTGCATTTTTCTGAAGCTGGAAACAGGGAGAGACAGTCAGACAGACTCCCGCATGCGCCCGACCGGGATCCACCCAGCACGCCCACCAGGGGCGACGCTCTGCCCACCAGGGGGCGATGCTCTGCCCATCCTGGGCGTCGCCATGTTGTGACCCTCCTGGGTGTCGCCATGTTGCGACCAGAGCCACTCTAGCGCCTGGGGCAGAGGCCACAGAGCCATCCCCAGCGCCCGGGCCATCTTTGCTCCAATGGAGCCTTGGCTGCGGGAGGGGAAGAGAGAGACAGAGAGGAAGGAGGGGGGGTGTGGAGCAGCAAATGGGCGCTTCTCCTATGTGCCCTGGCCGGGAATCGAACCCGGGTCCTCCGCACGCTAGGCCGACGCTCTACCACTGAGCCAACCGGCCAGGGCCAGAAATTAATAATAATTTAATCCCCCAAATTACCCTCGCTGTATATAAAATTTTCCCTACATCTCAAAAGTAAAAATTTCTCACATTGTTTGACAGTGGCTGTAGGTTAGCTGTTGCAGCAGAGAGAGAGAGAAAGAGAGAGAGAGAGAGAGAGAGAGAGAGAGAGTGTGTGTGTGTGTGTGTGTGTGTGTGTGTGTAAGATCTCATTTTGGGATTTCATGCTGTAAGAGTAGCCCCTGTACAGCACTGGTTCACTCATTCACATAGCAGAAGAGATGAATAAGAGGCTGAGCTCAAGTGTAGAATACTATTCAGAGGTGCTGCTTACATGTTCTTTTTGTGTGTGTGTGACAAGGACAGATCGGGACAGATAGACAGGAAGGGAGAGAGATGAGAAGCATCAAATCTTCATTGCAGCTCCTTAGTTGTTCATTGATTGCTTTCTCATATGTGACTTGACCAGGGGGCTACAGCAGACCGAGTGACCCCTTGCTCAAGTCAGTGACCTTGGGCTTTAAGTCAGAGACCATGAGGTTATGTCTGTGATCCTACACTCAAGCCAGCGACCCCACACTCAAGCTGGTGAGCCCGGGGTTTCAAACCTGAGTCCTCTGCATTCCAGTCTGATGCTCTATCCACTGAGCCACCACCTGGTCAGGCTATATGTTCTTTATATACATTGATCACATTCCATTGGGTAAAGCAGATCATATGGTTATGCCTATGGACTGGGAATGTGTACACTCGAAAGGCATGAAAGGTGATTACTGTGGGTGGATATGTATAATTCTATTATCTAGGGAGTCCAGGCTATGAACAATGGAATCATCTGTTAAAGCTTTCAAGAAGCTACAAGTTACAAACTTCTCAAGAAGTAAGAAAAAGAATTATAAAAATAGTCTACCATAAATGATTATGGAAGTAAATAATAAAGAGCAGAATTTAATTAATAGATCTAACCCAATAGAGGCTTAATCATACCAACACTTAATTCTTTGAGAATACTAAAATTTAGGGCAAAAAAGAAAATATACATATGGTAACTGCAATGAAACTATTGATCATGACATTCTAAAAGGTATTTTAGACCAGTAATTTGAACATTTAGGTAGGAAATTTTTCTAGACAAATAAATATAACAACAACAAAAAAAAACTGATGAAGCCTGACCAGGCAGTGGCGCAGTGGATAGGGTCAGACTAGAATGCAGAGGACCTAGGTTCGAAACCCCGAGGTCACCAGCTTGAGCGTGGGCTCAACAGCTTTAGGGCAGGGTCTCTGGCTTGAGCCCAAAGGTCCCTGGCTTGAGCAAGGGTTCACTCGCTCTGCTGGAGTGCCCTGGTCAAGGCACATATGAGAAAGCAATTAATGAACAACTAAGTAGCCACAATGAAAAATTGATGCTTCTCATCTCTCTCCCTTCCTGTTTGTCCCCCCCCCCCTCTGTCTCTATCACACACAAAAAAGAAGATAATTTTCCCCAAATTAATTCAAAAGTCAAATTCCAATAATTACTTTAGTAATTTTTTAAGGAATTTGATAAGCTGATTTCTAAAATTTATATGGAAATGTAAGGGATAAGAAACTCGTCACATTCCTAAAGGCACAACTTGTTTTAGCAGATGAAAGGTATAAGATAGACCATAGGGATGGAATAGGAAATCCAGAAACACATCAACACTTGCTAAATGGCAGGTGGGATTGCCAATCAAAGAGAAGATGTAATTTTTAATATGTGGTGCTGGAAAAGTTGTGTAGGGGGAAAAGCAAAATTATAGAACTTTGCCTAATAGTGTCATTCAAATCTATTCCAGTGAAGGGCAGAAACAGAAAGCTGTTGAGAGAGAGCAGTTAAACATCTTTATGGTCTCAGATTTTGGGAAGTTTTTGTAGGTGGACATAAAAACCACAATCTTTAAGGACAAGATAAAAAATTTAGAGGATTTTTCATTAAGTCAAAAAGACTACATATATGGTTCACAAAGTGAAAAAAAGATGGTTTCTATTAATGATTTGATAAGTATTGTAAAACTAATATGCATATAAAGAAATACAAATCAATAAGATTCAGTAAACTTGTTATAAGGCGCAAACAGGCATTTTACAAAGGAAGAAATTCAAATTATTGAATCATGAGAAAGCGTTATTAATCAAGAAAATGCAAATTAAAGTTTTAGTGAAATACTTTATAAAACCCATATTAGCAAGGTTAACACCTCAGACAGAAGTGCTTGAGAGTATTTTGAACAAGAACTTTATTCTGTATGTGAATAAAAAATGTGAAACTTAACTGTGCTCACCATCTTTACTCAGGGATATTCTCTTGAGATGCATTGTTCAAATATGGTAGCCATTAACCACATGTGATTATTATGCCCTCAAAATATGGCTTGTTCAAAATGAGATGTGCATTAATGTACAATATTGGATTTTGGAGACTTTGTAAGAAAAAAAGATATCACAATGATTTTTATTATTATTACATATGAAAGTAATATATTATGTTAAATAAAATATTTAAAGTTCACCTTATAAAAGCTTCTTATAGTGTAGCTACTGGAAAATTTAAAATTGTGTTTTGCATTATGTGTATATTTGTGCTGCCCTAAAGGAACTTAGAACAGTACAACAGAATTGTTCATGAATTCACATAGAAAATAACCAAAATGTCCTTCAGCAATTGACTGGATATGTTGTGGTATAGTAAACAATGTAATAATACATATGGTAGCAAAAATGAGTGGTGGCTATAGACGTCTTTCTTAATGAATCTAGAAAACAATGCTGAGTGCAAGAACTTCAATAAGGTTACATACAGAGTATGATTCCACAAAGCTTAAGAACAGGTCAAATCAAATCATGTATTTTTCAGAACTGTATACATATATAGAAGGTATTATAAAGAAAAACCAGGAATAATTTTCACTAGCCAGGTTCAGTCTTGTTTTGTGTGTGTGTGTGTGGGGGGGGTAGGATACACATGGTTCTAATTTGCTGTCGTGTTTCTAGTAGTTGTTGCCCATGGATGTTTAATACATTCTTCTGTATGGCCTATTTTATTAACAGTACTACAAACAGTCTAGCGTGAACGGGGATGTATGAGACAGGAAGCAAGCCGAAGTTGCTTCCTCACTTCTTGGAGCTACAGTGTTGTTGCTCCTTTTAGGTGTAATGTTCTGCAAATGTCAGTTCAGACTGTTTGATCATGTTGTTCAAATCTTGTGTATCCTATAGACCAGGGGTAGTCAACCTTTTTATACCTACCGCCCACTTTTGTATCTCTGTTAGCAGTAAAATTTTCTAACCGCCCACTGGTTCCACAGTAATGGTGATTTATAAAGTAGGGAAGTAACTTTATAAAATTTATAAAGCAGAGTTACAGCAAGTACAAGCATATAATAATAATTACTTACCAATTACTTTATGTTAGATTTTCGCTAAGTTTGGCAGAATAAATCTTGATAAAACAACTTACTATAGTTAAATCTTTTTATTTATACTTTGGTTGCTCTACTACCGCCCACCATGAAAGCTGGAATGCCCACTAGTGCGTGGTAGGGACCAGGTTGACTACCACTGCTATAGACTGAATTACTGAGAGAGAATGTTGAAATCTTCAATTGTGGTTGAAATTTATTTTTTTCTTTTAGAGCTATCAGTTTTGCTTCATGAAATTTGTAGTTCTTATATATAAGATGCATATGTGTGTTTTTGGTAGGAGATGCAGTATTCATATGTATACACCCATATATATATACACACACACACCCATACACACACACACACACACACACACAGGTAGTTATGTATTTTTGATGAATTGACTCATCATAAAATGTGCCTCCTTATCTTTTGTAATCTTGTCTTAAAGTTGACTTGCCAGCTTTCTTTCATCTCTTTACTTTCAGTCTGTTAGGGCCTTTATTTTTTAATAAATTTTATTGATTGATTGATTTGAGAGAGAAAGAGAAACACTGATGTATTGTTTGTTTATTTTTTAGTGAGCAAGAGATAGAGAAGAAGGGAGGGGCAGACAGGGACAAACAGACAGGAAGGAAGAGAGATGAGAAGCATCAACTCATAGTGGCATCTTAGTTGTTCATTGATTTCTCTCATATGTGCCTGACAGGGGGGCAGGAGGCTCCACCTGAGCCAATTATCTCTTGCTCAAGCCAGTGACCTTTGGGCTCAAGTCAGAGATCATGAGGTCATGTCTATGATCCCACACTCAAACTGGCAACCCTGCACTCAAGCTGGTGATCCTTCACTTAAGCTGGATGATTCCGCACTCATGTTGGCAACCTTGGGATCTCAAACCTGCGTCCTCAGTGTCCCAGGCCAACACTTTATCTACTGCACCACTGCCTGGTCAGGCGTACTTGTTTATACATTCATTGGTTGATTCTTGGATGTGTCCTGACAGGAATTGAACCCACAAGCTTGGTATAATGGGATGATGCTCCAACCAACTGAGCTGCCTGGCCAGGACACCAGTCTAGTTCTTTTTATCATTCTCTTAATAGATGTGTATCCCCTCTAGTTTGTTTTTTACCATTCTCTCTATCTCTTAATTTTGAAAGAGAGATATATAGAGAGAAACATGGAATTGTTGTTCGACTTACTCATGTTGTCATTGGTTGAACCTTGTATGTTCTCTCTAGGGATTGAACCCACAACCTCAGCTTGTCCAGATGAGGTTGGATACTACTGACTGAACTATCCAGCCAGGGCCTTATTAGTGCCTTTATTTTAAAGGAGAGTTACTTGTACACATGTCTTAAGTTTTGTTTTGTGACTTCTTTGGGTTATTCAAACATTTTATTATTTTTTTATTTTTTACTTTTATTTTTTTTAATTAATTTATTTATTTTAGAGAAGAGAGACAAAGGGAGAGATAGAGAAAAGGGGGGAGGAGCAGGAATCATCAACTCCCGTATGTGCCTTGACCAGGCAAACCCAGGGTTTTGAACCAGCAACCTCAACATTCCAGGTCAAGGCTTGATCTACTGCACCACCACAGGTCAGGCTTCAAACATTTTATAATATTCCATTTTATTTCCTCCTCTGACTTCTTATGCCTTTTTAAACATTTTTAAGTGGTTACTCTATGGCTATTAATATGCCTCCTTAACTTTTCAAAATCTATTGAGAATCATTATTGTATGTACCACTCTTTTCACATCTCACTTGACATTTAATACTTTTGGCTTACAGATATATAATTTGTAATTACAAAAACATAATTCCATTACCTTGGTTTTATTGTTCTTTGTGTTATTGTTATCATAGCCTTTTACATATATTATAAATCCTATCCTAAAATGTTATTTTGCTTTAAACTAGCAGTTGTTTTCTAAGGAAATGGAAAAGAAAAAAAAAGTCTGATATTTACCCTTTTTATTCCTTTCTATAATTTGTTTCTCTGTGATGTAATTTCTTCTCAGTTTGAAGAGCATTGTTTAGCATTTCTTGTACTGCAGGTCTGCTGACAAGTCACCCCAGCATTGGTTTACCTGATAATAATGTCTTTATTCAATCAAGTTTTTGAATGCTATCTTTAGTAGATATGGAATCTAGATTGACAGTTTTTCCTTTTGACGTTTTAAAGATGATGTTCCATTGTCTTCTGGCCTTTATTATTTCTAATAAGTCAACCATTATTTATATTGTTGTTCCCTTGTATATAATATGTTCTCTGACCACTGCTTTCAAGTTTTTCACTTTACTCTTGATTTTTAGCAATTAACTATGATGTGCCTCAGTGTGATTTTCTTCGAATTTGTCCATTTTACAGTTAACTGAAATTCTTAGACCAATAACTTATTTTTCTTCAAAATTTGGAAATTTTCAGTTCTGATTTTTTTCTTACTAATTTTTTAATTTTTATTTTAGGATTTCACTTACACTACTGGATAGTTTCATAGACCCCTGAGACTTTTTGTTTGTTTTCTTATATCTTTTTGTTCTCTGTTCTATAGATTGAAGTATGTCTATAGAGCTGTCATAAATTTCACAAACTTTACCATTTCCAATCTCTGTTAAGCTTATTCAAGTACAAACTTTTTTGTTACACAATTTCTGTTTCTTTGTAGATAACTTTTTTCTGCTGAGATTCTCTATTTGTTCATTCATTAAGATCATGTTTTTCTTTAGTTTGTCAAACATACAACAGTTTTAAAGTCCTTGTCTTAAATTTCAACATTTGAGACATCTGAAAGGTAGTTTCAATTGACTTTTTCCTTGACTCTGGGTTATAGTTTCCTGTTTCTTTTCACATCTAATAATTTAAATTTCTAGTGGACATTATCCATTATACTATAGACATTAGAGATTTTTTTCATCTTTCTCTGAGGAATATTGACTTTTTTATCCTATTAGCTGGCCAACTTGGAATTATGCGGCTTGGTTTTACTCTGTTTGGACAGATCTGGGGAAAGCCTCTCTAACCTGACAGAACTTACCTTTTAAACTCTGTTCCTCTCAACATCTTGTTTGTCAGGTTTTGTATTAGACTCTGCTAGTAAATCTAGAGTAGGTCTTAATGTAGGGCCTTCTTCTATAGCATGTCCTAATTTTTTCTTTTTAAAGACAGGAAGGGAGAGAGATGAGAAGCATCAGCTTATAGTTGCAACACTTTAGTTCAGTGTTCAGGTTCTCAAACTTTTGAAGTCAGGGCGCATTTAAAGTCCTACAAATAATTGTAGGCATACTATATACAGATTTCTGAGAAATGTTAAATTAATTAAGTAAAATATTAAAGAAAAAAATATAAAGTCCAAGCATGCTTTTATGGTAATTAAATGAAATAAATATGACAAAATTTAATTCTGATATTAAAAACATTTTTACAGTTTTTGAGTTATGCTTTTTAGAATTTGTAAAAAAAAGGGTTAAAAACAAAAAAAACGACAAAAAAGTTATCTTTATATATATATATATATATATATATATATATATATATATGTAATAGATACATTCTTAGTAAGATTTAGTTAATTAGGCAGATCCCGGCACAAATGTGTTAAGTTTTTTCATTGTTGTGTTTATGAGAAACATGAGCCTGATGTATCCTAGCAATTTCTTCAATGTTTGGGCATATATTTGAAAGGCAAAAACTCTCATTTCCTCATCAATACATTGAAGAATTCCTCTCTTCTTACTCTTAATTGTGTTGAGTGCAGAAAACCCCCACCATACATATCTTAACTTTACACCAAAGGATAGAAGAAACTTGCCTTCAGTCTTTCTGGGGAACATGTGGGGTAGTGTAAACAGTGCAGCACCACAGCTTAACAGCCTTTTGCAACCTAATCAGGCAATTGAGATGGGGGCTTGGGCAGACTGTCAGCTTACAGCCAATTCCCTACACCTCTGTCCCCCAAAAATTTAAACTCCAAAAACCCTGTTTTTTTTTTTTGTTTGTTTTTTTTACAGAGGCAGGGATAGACAGGGACAGACAGACAGGAATGGAGAGAGATGAGAAGCATCAATCATCAGTTTCTCATTGTGCATTGCGACTTCTTAGTTCATTGATTGCTTTCTCATATGTGCCTTGACCGTGGGCCTTCAGCAGACCGAGTAAACCCCTGCTGGAACCAGCGACCTTGGGTCCAAGCTGGTGAGCTCTTTGCTCAAGCCAGATGAGCCCGCGTTCAAGCTGGCGATCTCAGGGTCTCGAACCTGGGTCCTTCTACATCCCAGTCCGACGCTCTATCCACTGCGCCACCACCTGGTCAGGCAAACCCTGTTGGCTATTTGGTCCCAACAGGCACATAGTTCTCTGGAATACCATAGGGCGCACCTGGAAATCTTCTCAAGTGCACTGGTGTGCCCTGGTGCACACTTTGAGAACCACTGCTTTAGTTGTTCATTGATTGCTTTTCATATGTGCCTTGACTGGGGAGGGGGCAGTGGGTAGAAGGATCTAGCTGAGTCAGTGACCCCTTGCTCAAGCCAGTGACCTTTGGGCCCAAGTCAGCGACCATGGAATCATATGAATGATCTTGTGCTCAAACCGGCAACCCTGCGCTCAAGCTAGTGAGCCTGCACTCAAGCCACTGCAGGGTTTTGAACTTGAGACCACCAGTCAGGCAGCATGTCCTAATTTTTAAATCATATCTGGGTGTTGATGAGTGGTTAACAAGAGTTCCTATTCTAGGTCTATATGGTCATCATCTCACAACAGACACTCTTAGACTTTTAGTATATTTCTTCAGCTCAGCCCCATAGCGACCACTTTTGGATATATTTCAGGGAGTCTTGTCCTTCATGTATGTGGCTCAGCCTTCAGCCAAATACCCATAGTGCTGTGCGCTCCACAGATTCCACTGCTTAAATTGATCCAATCGTCTTTAAAGCAATTTAATATTATTTATTAAATTTGATAATTTATGCATCATAGGAAACATCAGATTTATTACTACATGCATATGTATATACACATGTACTATTTACCTTAACAGAAGCATGTGAGTTCCTGTTGTACCATTCTTCATGAAGGCTTAATATAGATAGACTTTAAAATTTTATAATGTAACAGTTAAGAACTTACTGTCACTGAAGTCTGTATACTGGTAGCTCTGGAGAGAAGGAGGAGAATGTGACTGGACTGGTGCAAACAGGGCTTTAAAGATATTTGTAGTATTCTGTTAACCTAGATGGAGGTAACAGGTAGTGTTCACAGTATTAATTTTCATACTGTACACATATGTTTTATTAAGATGTTTGTACAATAAAACAGTTACTTAAAAATAGCTAGATGAAAGAAGAACGTGGAGAGTTTCAGGTTGGCATAATGAAAGGAGGCATCTCTGAGAAGGGTTAGGCTTGAACTAGGCCCTAAATCAGCGGTTCTCAACCTGTGGGTCGTGACCCCGGCAGGGGTCGAACGACCAAAACACAGGGGTCGCCTAAAGCTTTTCTGATGGCTTTAGGCAACCCCTGTGTTTTGGTTGTTCGACCCCCGCTGGGGTCGCGACCCACAGGTTGAGAACCATTGCCCTAAATAATAAATACCCTGTATTATAGATAGCAACACATTAAAGCTAGGTCCCGCTACTTTGCTAACTATTCCCAACCACAAAGAGAAGGACACAAAAAATCACTCGCTCTGGAAACCATTCTTCTTGACTTCAGTTTCTGTCTTGCCTCTTCTGAGTACACCTTTCTTCATTTATTGAACAGATATTGAGTGCCTAAGAGTACAGAGCACAGCGATATGCACTGTGTACAGCAGTGGTCCCCAATCCCTGGGCTGTGGACCGGTACCAGTCCGTGGGCCATTTGGTACCGGTCTGCAGGGAAAGAATAAATAACTTACATTATTTCCGTTTTATTTATATTTAAGTCTGAACAATGTTTTATTTTTAAAAAATGACCAGATTCCCTCTGTTACATCCGTCTAAGACTCACTCTTTTTTTTTTTTTTTTTTTAAGATTCACTCTTGACGCTTGTCTCGGTCACGTGATACATTTATCTGTCCCACCCTAAAGGCCGGTCCGTGAAAATATTTTCTGACATTAAACCGGTCCGTGGCCCAAAAAAGGTTGGGGACCACTGGCGTACAGTGTCAAGGTCAGTGCAAAGGCCCTGCTTTCATGCAGGGTTCAGGTCCAGGCCCCTCTTGTTTCCTATCTGCTGAGTTGGGTCTAGGCACCTCTGTTGTTATTTGCTTTAAGGTACGTGCTAGTCAGCCCTAAACAACTGACTTCTCTTTTCTTGCTCTTTTCCTGGAAATCTGTCTGACTTCTTATTTTTTTAAAGATTTTATTTATTGATTTTAGAGAAAGGAGAGAGAGAGAAAGACGGGGGTGGAGGGCAGAGCAGTTCAGTAGGCAATGAAGTGAAAACTTTCTGGCCTGGTATTGAAGGTCCAGTGGCCTTCTCAAGCTTATCAGGCCTTTTCGCCACTGGTTCATTCAACAGGAATTCTCTGATTCACGGTATTACTGTCTAATAAATGATGGATTGCTTATTACAAGATTCTGATCTTTGCTCACATTACCTAATTTAGAAGGCTTTTCTATTTAAATTGCAAGAGCTGCTTTTGCCCTATCTCTTCTGTGATATCTCCCTGATCTGAATTCTTACACCAAATTTTATCACTCTTTATATACTGCCTAATATTTTTTTATAAATTTTTATTAATTTTAATGGGGTGACATCAATAAATCAGGGTACATATATTCAAAGAAAACATGTCCAGGTTATCTTGTAATTCAATTATGTTGCATACCCATCACCTTCTATTTAGTTTTCGTTGTGCCCCTCCCCTCCCCCTTCTCCCCCCCCCCCGTAACCACCACACTCCCGTCCATGTCTCTTAGTCTCGTCCTTATGTCCCGCCAATGTATGGAATTCTGCAGTTCTTGGTTTTTTCCAATCCACCCACCTCACTCCGTACAATGTTATCAAGATCCCACCCTTTTGTTGTAAATGATCCATGTCATCATTTCTTATGGCTGAGTAGTATACCATGGTGTACATGTGCCACATCTCACATCCAGTCTTCTATTTTTTTTTTTTACAGTGATTAAAGTCTTTAAGCAAACTCTTGGCCAATACAGCAAAAATCCATAAAAGAGTAGTGTCCTTAACATGTTCACCAAGCCCAAGTTGGTACCATCACCATTCCAAATCCCTGCATGTGCAACCCAACCCCAGTTCAGTCTGTTAGGAGCTGTCACAAGGAGCAGGAGTCCAGGAAAAGTCCGCATGGCACTGGAATTGTTGTCACAATTCTATACTTTGCAGCTCATGCCCAAGTCGCAATGACCACTGCTTCTAGCTGGTACTGAAAAAGCCATCTGCAGCATGTGTGGAGATGGAGCTTCTGTTTTCCTCTGCCTGGAGAGATGAGACTAGGTTGCTTTTCCCTGGAGCTCTGCGACTGTGGCTTGGTAAAGAGAACCTTGGGATACACTAAGCTGGGTGGCAAAGGTAGATTCATAATAGAAGTTGGCAAAAGGGGGAAAGAGAGCTCTGAATTAGGAGTAGGTCCCAGCCTGAAATATGAGTGGAGCATTGAGGTAGGAGGAATAAAAGAAACACTATATATTAAACACAGCAGCAGAAAATAGGACTATCAACACCCACAACAGAGATCTTCGAGGGAAGAATAAAAAACCTGACTATTCAGGCAAAACAGTTAAGTGGCCCTTGTGCAAATGAGATCAGTTTACCTGCTTCTTGGAAGAAATACCCTAGGCTCGTCCACAGTGTTGTAGATGGGGCCAACGGCCCTGGGCACCTTCAGCCTTCAGTGGCAAACCCAGCATTCTGGGCAAGGTTAGGTCATAGGTGGCTGGAGCAGGGCTGGAAGAGGCTGAACCTTCCCTTAGAGGAGCGAGGGGGAAGCCTACCTTCCAGTGTCCCTTTTTCCTCACAGCAAAGGCATGTAAGTCTGGCAGGCTTTAGCTCAATGACCTTCCTTTCCACTATTGAAGCAGGACCCAGATGGCATCCTGTGAGACCCCTTTGGGACGTTGGAGCCTTTAAGGGTGTATCCTAAAAGCTGGTAGTTCCCCTGATCTCTATTGGGCTTTTTCTGCCTCTTGGTATCTTAAAATCCATGCTCAGAAGATCTCGCTGAGGGGTTTGAGGATGAGGATCCCCATCCGCCTATATAAACCTTTTTCGTATATCTGGAGCTATTTGGAAAAAGACAAAACAGTGTTATTAGCTGGATCAAATCAAAGAAGGTAGAAGTTTGCAGGAGAAAAAGACTTGGCGTCTTCTGTTCATCAGAATTCAAAAGAAATTTAAAATATTTTAAGTAAAAAGCATGATATGGTAGACCCGTATGAGTTCCAGGATATGACTCCTCCCTTTTAAGTGTTTTTAAATTGACCTTAAAATATTTTCTGGGTACACCTTAATAATACCTTGACTTTAAAGATTGTAAGAAATACCCATAATTCAAAAGGTTTGAAAAAATACAGTAAATGCTTTTGCTACATATGCAGGAGCATTGTCAATTTAACCAGTTTAGGAAATCCAATAATAGAAAAATGCATACAGACAATGAGCTATAACATGCTTAGCAGCCTCTCCTATTCTGACAGAGGTTACTATAAATCCAGAATAGGTATCCACTGTAACGTGGACATAGGACTGTTTGCCAAATGAAGGTATATGAGTAACATCCATTTGCCAAAGTTGTCCTGGTAGGAGTCCTTGAGGGTTAACTTCCAATGAAGGGACAGATTGTAGTATAGGACCCCTTGGACAAGATTTCCCAATCTGCCGTGCTGCTTCCCGAGAAAAGTTGAAAATGTTTACACAGGGCTGCAGCGTTCTGGTGATGAATAGTATGAGACTGAATTGCTTGATCTGTCATGGTTGCTCCAAATAATTTTCTTTTGGGTAGCTTGATCAATAAGGGCATTGCCTTGTGCTAAAGCTCCAGGGACCATGGAGTGAGCTCTAGTATGTCCTATAAAACATGGAGCTCTATGTTGACATACAAGTCTTTTAAATCCCCGATCAAGCATCTGAGTACTGACTAAACCATTAGGACTGACAAGCAATGCTCCCGTATTTTTCAAAACATCTCTACCACACAAATTAACTGGCCATCCAGGGAGCACATAAGGCTTAAAAAATCCAGAATGCGCCTGACCAGGTGGTGGTGCAGTGGATAGAGCATTGGACTGGGATGCAGAGGACCCAGGTTCGAGACCCCGAGGTCACCAGATTGAGCATGGGCTCATCTGGTTTGAGCAAAAAGCCCACCAGCTTGAACCCAAGGTTGCTGGCTCCAGCAAGGGGTTACTCGGTCTGCTGAAGGCCTGCAATCAAGCACATATGAGAAAGCAATCAATGAACAACTAAGGTGTTGCAACGCGCAATGAAAACCTAATGATTGATGATTCTCAGCTCTCTCCGTTCCTGTCTGTCTGTCCCGGCCTATCCCTCTCTCTCTCTGGAAAAAAAAAAAAAAAAAAAAAGATCCAGAATGCCCTTCTTAATCTTCCCAATGTAGAAAACTAGAACTTTGTTGAGGGGATTTACTCTGCCCTATACCTTGTAATTCTGTGGCTGCTGCATGAGTGGGCCAGGAAGGAGGCCAATGTAGCTTAGCAATAACAGATACATCAGCTCCAGTATCTAAAAGTCCTTTAAATTTATGCCCATGTATTGTTAGTTCCATTTCAGGGAATTCCTGACCTATTTTTTAAAATCCAATTGGCAAAATCAGAGGAGCCAAATCACCAATTTTCTTGGGGACCCTTTCGCAGGATGTGGCCTGAGAAGCAGAATTAGCATCCTTAAACTATTCTTTGAACTGCTTGTATTAGCCGTGAGACAAATTCTTTTTTTTTTTTTTGATTTATTTTAATGGGGTGACATTGATAAAATTGTCTTCTGTCACCTTCTAACTCGTTTTCTTTGTGCTCCTCCCCTCCACCAGCCCCCTCCTCTTCCTCCCCCCCACCCTGTAACCCCAACACTGTTGTCCATGTCCCTGAGTCTCATTTTTATGTCCCACTTATGTATGGAATCATATAGTTCCTAGTTTTTTCTGATTTACTTCTTTCGCTCAGTATAATGTCATCAAGGTCCATCCATGTTGTTGTAAAAGATCCAATGTCATCATTACTTATGGCTTAGTATTCCACATGTATATATGTATCAAAGCTTTTTTTTTTTTTTTTTTTTTTTGTACTTTTCTGGAGCTGGAAACAGGGAGAGACAGACAGACTCCTACATGCGCACGACTGGGATCCACCTGGCACGCCCACCAGGGGGCGTCGCTCTGTCGCGACCAGAGCCACTCTAGCGCCTGGGGCAGAGGCCAAGGAGCCATCCCCAGCGCCCGGGCCATCTTCGCTCCAGTGGAGCCTTGGCTGCGGGAGGGGAAGAGAGAGACAGACAGGAAGGAGAGGGGGAGGGGTGGAGAAGCAGATGGGCGCTTCTCCTGTGTGCCCTGGCCGGGAATCGAACCCTGGACTTCTCTGTACTCCAGGCTGACGCTCTACCACTGAGCCAACCGGCCAGGGCCGGTGTATCAAAGCTTTTTAATCCACTCGTCCTCTGATGGACACTTGGACTGTTTTCAGATCTTTGCTATTGTGAAAAATGCTGCCATAAACATGGGGGTGCATTTCTTCTTTTCAAACAGTATTATGGTGTTCTTGGGGTATATTCCTAATAGTGGTATTGCTGGGTCAAAAGGCAGTTTGATTTTTAATTTCTTGAGGAATCTCCATACTGTTTTTCCACAGTGGCTGAACCAGTCTACATTCCCACCAGCAGTGCAGGAGGTTTCCCTTTTTCCACATCCTCGCCAGCACTTATTCTGTGTTGTTTTGTTGATGAGTGCCATTCTGACTGGTGTGAGGTGATATCTCATTGTGGTTTTAATTTGCATTTCTCTAATGATTAGTGATGTTGAGCATATTTTCATATGCCTATTGGCCATCTGTATGTCCTCTTCGGAGAAGTGTCTATTCATTTCTTTTCCCATTTTGGATTGGATTGTTTGTCTTCCTGGTATTAAGTTTTACAAGTTCTTTATAACTTTTGGTTATTAACCCCTTATCAGACACATTGTCAAATATATTCTCCCATTGTGTAGTTTGTCTTTTTATTCTGTTTTCATTGTCTTTAGCTGTGCAGAAGCTTTTTAGTTTGATAAAGTCCCATTTGTTTATCCTGTCTTTTATTTCACTTGCCTGTGGAGACAAATCAGCAAATATATTGCTGCGAGAGATGTCAGAGAGCTTACTGTTTATGTTTTCTTCTAAGATGCTTATGGTTTTATGGCTTACATTTAAGTCTTTTATTCATTTTGAGTTTATTTTTGGGAATGGTTTAAGTTGGTGTTCTAGTTTCATTTTTTTGCAGGTAGCTGTCCAATTTTCCCAACACCATTTGTTAAAGAGTTTGTCTTTACTCCAATGTATGCTCTTACCTCCTTTGTCAAATATCAGTTGTCCATAGAAGTGTGGGTTTACTTCTGGGTTCTCAGTTCTGTTTCATTGATCTATATGCCTGTTCTTATGCCAGTACCAGGCTGTTTTGAGTACAATGGCCTTATAATACAACTTGATATCAGGAAGTGTGATACCTCCCACTTTATTCTTCCTTTTCAAGATTGCTGAGGCTATTCGTGTTCTCTTTTGGTTCCATATAAATTTTTGGAATATGTGTTCTATATCTTTGAAGTAAGTCATTGGTATTTTAATCGGTATTGCATTGAATTTATAAATTGCTTTGGGTAATATAGACATTTTAATGATGTTTATTCTTCCTAACCATGAGCATGGTATATGCCTCAACTTGTTTGTATCTTCCCTGATTTCTTTTATCAATGTTTTATAATTTTCCGAGTAGAAGTCTTTAATCTCCCTGGTTAAATTTATTCCTAGGTACTTTATTTTTTTGGTTGCAATGGTAAAGGGGATTGATTCCTTAATTTCTCTTTCTGACAGTTCATTGTTAGTGTATAAAAATGCCTCTGATTTCTGAGTATTAATTTTATATCCTGCCACCTTGCTGAATTCATTTATCAGGTCTAATAGTTTTTTTACTGTGACTTTAGGGTTTTCTATATACAATATCATATCATCTGCAAATAATGATAGTTTTACTTCTTCTTTTCCAATTTGGATGCCTTTTATTTCTTTTTCTTGTCTGATTGCTGTGGCTAGGACTTCCAGAACTATGTTGAATAAGAGTGATGAAAGGGGGCACCCCTGCCTTGTTCCTGATCTTAAGGGTATTGCTTTTAATTTTTGCCCATTGAGAATGATGTTGGCTGTGGGTTTGT
Source organism: Saccopteryx bilineata (assembly GCF_036850765.1). Classification (NCBI taxonomy): domain Eukaryota; kingdom Metazoa; phylum Chordata; class Mammalia; order Chiroptera; family Emballonuridae; genus Saccopteryx; species Saccopteryx bilineata. Next base: position 198,856,017 of record NC_089490.1, on the reverse strand, counting down.
CATAGATGGCCTTTATCATGTTGAGGTATGTTCCCTGTATTCCCACTTTGCTGAGAGTTTTATTCATGAATGAGTGCTGGACTTTATCAAATGCTTTTTCTGCATCTATTGAAATTATCATGTGGTTTCTCTTCTTCCTTTTGTTTATGTGATGAATCACATTGATTGAATTGTGAATATTGTACCAGCCTTGCCTCCCCAGAATAAATCCCATTTAATCATGGTGTATGATTTTTTCCATATATTGCTGGATCCGGTTTGCTAATATTTTGTTGAGGATTTTAGCATCTAAATTCATTAGAGATATTGGCCTATAATTTTCTTTCTTTGTGTTGTCTTTGCCTGGTTTTGGAATCAGAATTATGCTCGCCTCATAAAAGGAGCTTGGAAGTCTTCCTTCTTTCCTCTTGAATTTTTTGAAATAGCTTGAGAAGGATAGGAGTTAGTTCTTTGAATATTGGGTAGAATTCACTTGTGAAGCCATCAGGCCCAGGACTTTTCCTTTTTAGGTGTTTTTTGATGACTGTTTCAATCTCATTTGTTGTAATTGGTCTGTTTAGGTTTTCTGATTCTTCCAGATTAATTATTGGAAGATTATATCTTTCAAGGAATTTGTCCATTTCATCTAGGTTGTCTAGTTTTTTGGCATAAAGCTCTTCATAGTATTTTCTTACAATATTTTGCATTTCTGTTGTGTCAGTTGTTATTTCTGCACTCTCATTTCTGATTTTATTTGAGTCTTCTCTCTTTTTCTCTTGGTAAGTCTGGTTAAAGGTTCATTGATCTTGTTTACCTTTTCAAAGAACTAGCTCCTGGTTTCATTGATCCTCTGTATTATTTCTTTAGCCTCTATGTCATTTATTTCTGCTCTGATCTTTATTATTTCCTTCCTTCTATTAGCTCTGGGCTTTACTTGCTGTTCTTTTTCTAGTTCTTTTAGATGTAGGGTCAAATTATTTATTTGAGCTTTTTCTAGCTTCTTGAGGTATGCCTGTAATGCTGTGAACTTCCCTCTCAGGACTGCTTTTGCTGTGTTCCATAAATTTTGAGTTGATGTATGCTCATTATCGTTTGTTTCTAGGAATTTTTAAATTTCTTTGCTCCTTTCTTAATCCATTTGTTATTTAATAACATGCTATTTAGTTTCCAAGTGTTTGAGTATTTTTCAGTTTTTCTGTTATGGTTGATTTCTAGTTTAATGCCATTGTGATCAGAGAAAGTGCTTGATACGATTTCAGTCTTCTTAAATTTGTTGAGACCGCTTTTGTGCCCTAACATGTGGTCTATTCTAGAGAATGTACCATGAGTGCTTGAAAAGAATGTATATTCTGCTGTTTTAGGGTGAAAGGTTCTGAAAATATTTATTAAATCGAGTTGATCTAATATTGTCCTTTAAGTCTGTTTCTTTGTTAATTTTCTTTCTTGAGGTTCTATCTAGTGATGTTAGTGGGGTATTGAAATCCCCTACTATTATAGTATTGCTGTTGATCTTGCCCTTTAAATCCATCAAAGTCTGCTTTATATATTTAGGTGCTCCTATATTAGGTGCATAGATATTTATAATAGTTATATCTTCCTGTTGGATTGCTCCCTTTATCATTATGCAGTGACCTTCTTTATCTCTAACTATGGTCTTTGTTTTAAAGTCTATTTTGTCTGATATAAGTATTGCTACCCCAGCTTTTTTTTCATTTCCATTTGCTTGAAATATTTTTTTCCATCCTTTTATCTTCAGTCTATGTGCATCTTTTGATTTAAGGTGTGTCTCTTTTAGACAGCATATATATGGGTCCTGTTTTCTTTTCTTTTCTTTTCTTTTTTTTTTTTTTTTTTGTATTTTTCTGAAGGTGGAAACGGGGAGAGACAGTCAGACAGACTCCCGCATGCGCCTGACCGGGATCCACCCGGCACACCCACCAGGGGGCGATGCTCTGCCCACCAAGGGGGGATGCTCTGCCCCTCTGGGGCGTCGCTCTGCCACGACCAAAGCCACTCTAGCGCCTGGGGCAGAGGCCAAGGAGCCATCCCCAGCGCCCGGGCCATCTTTGCTCCAATGGAGCCTTGGCTGCGGGAGGGGAAGAGAGAGACAGAGAGGAAGGGGGGGGGGTAGAGAAGCAAATGGGCGCTTCTCCTATGTGCCCTGGCCGGGAATCGAACCCGGGTCCCCCGCATGCCAGGCCGACGCTCTACCGCTGAGCCAACCGGCCAGGGCCGGGTCCTGTTTTCTTATCCACGCAGCTACTCTATGTGTTTTGATCGGATCATTGAATCCATTTACATTTAAGGTTATTATTGATTTGTAATTGTTTATTGCCATTTTATTCTTTAAAACTGTATTTCTCTTTTGCTATATTCTTTTTCTCCTTTGATCTGTTTACAACAGTCCCTTAGCATTTCTTACAGCCTTGGTTTGGTTGTAGTGAATTTCTTGAGTTTTTTTTTGTCTGGAAAGCTTTTTATTTCTCCTTCAATTTTAAATGATAGCCATGCTGGATAAAGTAGTCTTGGTTGTAGGCTCTTGTTCTGCATTACTTTGACTATTTCTTGCCATTCCCTCCTGGCCTCACGTGTTTCTGTTGAGAAGTCGGAAGTCATCCTTATGGTGGCTCCTTTGTTCGTGATAGTCTTTTTTTCTTTAGCAGGTTTTAATATTTTCTCTTTATCACTTAGCTTTGGTATTTTAATTATGTTGTGTCTTGGTGTTGTTTTCTTTGGGTTTCTCTTTAATGGAGTTCTCTGTGCTTCTTGAACATGTGAGATCTTTTCCTGCTTTAACTGAGGGAAGTTTTCAGCTATGATATGCTTGAACAAAGTCTCTGTCCCTTGTTCTTTCTCTTCTTCTACAGGAACCCCTGTGATGTGGATGTTATTTCTCTTTATGTTGTCACAGAGCTCTCTTAGAGTTTCCTCAGACTTTTTGAGTCTCTTTTCTTTTTTCTGCTCTGCTTCTGTGCCTTTATTTATTGTGTCCTCTAACTCACTGATTCGATTCTCCGCTTCATCCATCCTGCTTTTAATTCCTTCCATTGTGTTCTTTATTTCAGATATTGTATTTGTCATTTCTGACTGATTCTTTTTTTATTATTTCAATGTCCTTTTTTATATTTGCTATCTCTTTATTTAGGTGTTCGTAGTGACCATCTATTGTTGTTTTAATATCTTTGCGCATCCTAACAATCATTATTTTAAACTCTGCATCTTGTAATTTGGTTATATCTGATTCATTCATGTCCTTTTCTGGGGATTTCTCTTGGTTCATTTGTGTTGCATTTCTCTGCCTTTGCATTTTCTCTGTATAAAGGAAGGTTTTGGCCTCTGGAGTCCACTGGGTATGGCCTCTGTTCCCTAGGTATGGTCTGTCTGCAGGGTCGCCACCCCCTCTTCTGTTGCTGCCTAGGGCTTTTGGGTTAGGGCATTGCCGGTGCCTTCCCACTGGAGCTGTTGCTGTGGTTTCCACCTCTCTTTCATGGGGAGTGGCTGTGATCATGTGCTCGGGTCTACAAGCCTTGGTGGACTTGGCCTTGGCCTTTGCCTGCCCCCGTGGGTGGTGTTATGCTCGGCCCTGAGGGCAGTGGTGAGCACCTTTGCTCAGCTGTGGGTCTCCACCTGTTTCTGGGCTTTCGCCTCGCCCTTGCAGGAGGAGCCTGCTCATGGAATGACTGCTAGCCTTGGCTCCACAGGCCAGGCGGGACTACGTGCCCACGCTCAGTAGTGGGACTCTGCCTGTTCTGGGTTTTGGCTCCATCTCTGTGGGAGGAGCCAGCTCCCATGTCAGGCCACAAGCCTCAGTTCCATGGGCGGGGCAAGGCTGTGCTCCTGCGCCCTTGCTCAAGGGTGGGTCTCCACGCCTTCCTGGGTTCCCACCCTTCTCCTGCAGGCTGGATTGCAGGCTGTAGGCAGCTGGGCTTGATCGCTTTTGCACGCCTTCTCCTCCCCAGCCAGTCAAGACTGAGCTCACACCTGAGCCCAGTGGTGGCCAGCCGGCTTCCACCCTTGTGGACAGAACTGCACTTCTGTGTCCCACTGCTGCCCACCCTCTGGCAACACTCAGCCGTGAGGTGTGCGAGCGCTGCAATTCCAACCCTAAGACTTGGTACTGTAGACCCAAAAGCTCCCTCCTTCTGAGTGACTCTGCTCTGAGTGCCGCGGGAGAGCTTGTTTGGCTGGTGTCCTGCTTCCCTTTGCTGGTATTGCTGTTTCCAGGAGAAATATTCACTTCAGACTTGGGGAGTGACTTGTCCCAGGGGTTAGGGTAGCTGTCTCCCAAAATGATTCTCCCTGTGTCCTCCTAGATTACATACACTCTCTTCCTGCCAGTCCAGTCCTCTCCTCTCTTCCCGTCCCCCAGAGCCCCGGGTGAGTGGTTGTGAGAGAGGTGTTCTGCGCGGTCCCTTTAAGAAGAATCCTGGGTTTGAGAAATCAGACTCTTTCTCACAAACAGTATCCTGACTTGTTTTCAGCTAATACTGTTCATATGCCTCTTCTAGGCTCTGAGGCTGCAGGCTGGGGCTTTGTTCCTGGGACTCAGGACCTCCCCTCTCTGCTAAACTCACTTCCCGCCACGCAAGTCTCTCCCAGCTGCTGTTCGCTCCTGGGAGCTGGACAGCCTTCTCCGTGTTTCCGCTTTTTCTACCAGTCTTGGTGTGGCTTCTTCAGTGTTCCTTGGTTGAAGAGTCCTCTTAGTTTTGTCCAAAGTTGGATTTTCCAGATGATAGTTCTTAAAATTAGTTTGTAATCCACTTTGGTTCTGGGAGGTGGTTGTTGGTATGTCCACCTACTCCAGCGCCATCTTGTCTTCTCCCCTGCCTAATATTTTTTTATACTGCCTCATATTTTTATGTGTGTAATTCTTTCTTTCTGTTGAACTTGTAAATTCCTTAAGGGTAGGGACATGTATTAGATGACTCAGTAACCTCTGTAATTCCCTAGTAGTCCTGTGTGTAAATGCTCAGCAAATAACTGATGATTAGAATGTATGCTCCTCTAATGTATTTTAATTATAAAATATTCATAATATTTTAGGGTTCTTTATGCCTCTTTAGACTCTGAATATTGTTGTTAAGTAGAATGCTAGAGTCTTTATTAGACATCTTTTATTTTGTTGCAATTAATCCCTGTTTTAAAAACTCGTTTTTTGCGATTGTTGTCAATTATTGTCTGTTGGTTATGCTGTTAGCCAGTTTAGTAATTAGATTCCTCCATTCCACTTCAGCAAGAAGTTGAGAACTTTAAGAAGCTAAATCTCATTAGTAAAGAGCAGTTTGAAAACCTAACACCTGAGCTTCCTTTTGAGCCAAACCGAGAAGTTCCTGTAGCACCTTCACAGTCCAGGCAAGGTATGTACATCTGCTTTTGTGCAACTGTCTGAATACTGTTAAAGCAGTTCTAAGTTGTTGTTAAAGTTTGCTCCTTTATTTATTGAAAATGTTTAGTTATCTGGTAAAATGCTAGAATTTTAAAGTGCAATTTTTAACTTATCTTTTGGTGAACTTCAAAACATTATACTGTAGAGATCTAAATATATAGATTGTAAAATTGGTAAGACAGCCTTGTAGTAAATTGACAGAGTTGGAGTCCCACCTTCCTCTTGGCGAATTGGCTGGTAATTTCAAAACTGACCTAGGAGTCGTCCGCTCAAACCTGGATGCTTACTTAAAAGTAGGAAAAATTGATTGGTTCTTTTTATATTTCTTTTAATTTTGAAATTGTAGGAATGATTCTCTTTCATAAATACAGAAAAATTTTCACTGACCTGCTGATAGTGAAAATACTCCACTAGCTCGTTCTTTTGTTTTAAGGTCTTAGCTTTGTATGACAATGTAAACACATTTGGAATAATCGTAAAATTAATCTGACTTTTTCAGGCAAATTGTAGGTGATTTTGTTGTAGTATTTTCTGAAGTCAGGTTAAAGAAAGACTTTATTTGAGAGAGAGAAAGAGAAAGAAACAGGGGGAAGGAACAGGAAGCATCCGTGGTTGCTTCTCATATGTGCCTTGACTGGGCAAGCCCGAGGTCTCGAACTGGCGACCTCAGCATTCCAGGTCTATGCTCTCACAGCCTTTTTGGCTGAGAGAGCCATGAATGCCACATATTTTAAAATGTAATTCCATGAGAGCCATACAATATGTTTAACACTAAATACAAGTAAATGTGTGCATTTTATGTAAGGCCAACACTTTTAAAGTATAATAAGTCCCTGAATTATTTTTAATAACGTTGTTATGCTGTTGCTAACCAATGATGAATAAAGTACTTCTTAACCATTAATGCTACTTCTGGTGCTGCATGGTTTTGCTGATGGCTTTGTAGTCTGGTTGATACGTGGTGAGGTTAAGCATCATGCAGGCGTTAAGATTTCCATTTGTTAAACGTGATTATAGGTTGGTCTTAACGTTCTTTAGATGTGGGAAAGACTGCTCACATGCATACATAGAGCCAAACATTGTCAGTACAGCAGTACTCACACGCTGCAGTGTGTGGTTTATGACGGGAAGCGCATTTCCAAGTTTGACAATTAGCTGGTCCATGGGCTGAAGTTTTTTCATTTCTCCCCACTTGTGTTTGCTCGCCAACTCTGCTTGCTGTTGTGCAGGTCTTTCCAAATCTTTATTCAGTGACTTGAACTTATTCACCCACATGTCTGAGGCCTTCAGGTCAGCAGCTTGTAGCTCAAAATCTCTGACGGAGACACCGGGGATGTAACTCAGGTCGGCGCTGTCCACTGCACACTCGTGTGGATGGGTGCTGAATTTAAAAAGACGAGTGCGCTCACGAAATTCTCCAAAGTGCGCTTTGAATGACTGCAGGAGATTAGATGTGAAGCCTGCTAGCTGCTGGAGATCAAGATGTTGAGCAGGGTCACTTGCTGTACATGCATCTTTAAACTCTCCCAGTTTTTCAAAGTGTAGTAAATGACCTGTTTCGATGTCTGCAATGAAGAGTTCCAGCTTGTTTTCAAATGCAAACACTGCTTATTGAAGGGATAAGACTGTATTTCCAACACCTTGCATTTTCACATTGAGCTGGTTCAGATGTTCAGTCATGTCCATGAGATAGTAGAACTTCAGGAGCCACTCAGTGTTAGCTAACTCAGGATGCTTGACGTTTTTCATTTCAAGAAAAGTCCAGATTTCGCTCAGACAATCTGTGAAATGGCTGAGCAGCTTCCCTCTTGACAACCAACGCACATTGCTGTGCAGAAGCAGACCAGGATAATTATTCTCAACTTCATCCTGCAGTGTTTTAAACTGGCATCATTTAAAGCTCGGGCAACAATAACGTTGACCACACGAATCACCAGCGACATCACCTCACCAAGCTGCTTGCCACACATCTGAGCACAAAGCGCCTCCTGATGTAGGATCAGTGAAAACTTAGGATGGGTCTCTTTTCATGTTCACAGAGAAGCGCTATGAATCCTCTGTTTCTCCCCACCATGCACGGAGCACCATCAGTATACACCAAAATAAGTTTATCCATCCGTAGATTTTTTTCTTTAGCGAACTCAGTGAAAGACTTGAGTAAATCCTCCCCTCTTGTTGTCTCTTTCATAGGCAAAACAAGCAAGACATTCCTCACGTAGTGTGTCACCGACAGCATACTTTGCAATCATGCTGAACTGGGATAAATGGCTGACATCTGTTGACTCATCCAAAGTGAGAGAAAAGAATGGTGCTGCATTTATGTCCTTCACTAGTGTTGCCTCAATTTGATTTGCCATCATGATGGTATGATCCTGAACAGTTCTTGCTGACAGAGGCATGTCTTTTATTCATTTGATTATCTTCTTTATCTGAAAAGTCATCAAAAAGTTCATTGGCAACATCAAGCATGAATGTTTTGGCATACTCCCCATCTGTGAATGGCTTTCTGTTTCTCACAATTGCTAAAGCACCAGCAAAGCCAGCCAAATTCCAGTCACCTTGTTGGGTCCAAACACAGAGTTGCTGCTGACTAGCTTGTACTATGCATAGTAACTCTTGACATGCTTTCTTCCTGCTGTCCCCCGCTGGATATTTTGATGCAAATGTAGTATGGCTTGTGTTGAAGTGCCGCTTTATATTTGACCGTTTCATTGATACAATTTTATCATTGCATATTAGATATGCTGCAGAACCTGCTCTCTCCACAAAGGTGAATTCCTCTGTCCATTCCTGCTGAAAAGTACGATACTCCTCATCTTTTTTTTCTTTTAGCCATCATCTTCGTCAAAAGGGTTTCTGCAGTTAGCTAGCTGACTACTTGATTAAAAGGAGGGAAGTCTACTTCCTGACCTCACAACGACCTGTGTACATTACGCATTATCCAATAAAAATTTGGTGTTGTCCCGGAGGACAGCTGTGATTGGCTCCAGCCACCTGCATCCATGAACATGAGCAGTAGGAAATGAATGCATTGTAATACATGAGAATATTTTATATTTTTAACGTTTTTTTTTTTATTAAATATTTGTCTGCAAGCCAGATGCAGCCATCAAAAGAGCCGTATCTGGCTCGCGAGCCATAAGTTCCAGACCCTTGCTCTATCCACAGGTCAGGCAAGAACAACTTTTGATTTGGAAGCTTCAAACATATACACAGATAGAGGAAATTACACAGTGAAAGCCCATGTACTCATTACCTAACCTCAACTGCTGTCATGCCAGAGCCTGTTTTGTTTCATTTTGACTCCACTTTTCTGTGCCTGTGGCATTGTATTCTTTTGAAGCAAACTCTCAATCTTACTATTCATATTTTCATCCCTACGTATTTCTGGACATGTCTTTAAAAATACTGTTATAAGGACTGTCTCTTTTAACATAAATAACACAATACCATTATCACACCTGAAATTAACAGTAATTTCTTAATATCAAATACTTAGTTTTCGAATTTCCTCATTCATCATATTTAAAAAAACAACAACAATGCAATCCATATAAATTCCAAATATTGCAATAGGTTGTTAATGGCTCTTTTAGTCCATAGGTTCATATTGTTGTTTTTCTTTGCTATTTATTGTTGAAGAAGCGAGATTGTTTTGGGGGACTCCAGCAGAGCAAGGGACTCCTTGCTCAAGATAGCTACCTTAGACTCAAGTCAGCGACCTTGGGCTTCAAGCCAGGAACCTTTGGGCTGAAGCTAGTGACCATGGAGTCATGTCTATGACTCCACACTCAAGCCAGCAACCCCGCACTCAAGCTGGTAAGCCTGCACTCAAGCTGTCGACCTCGGGATCTCGAACCTGGGTTCTAAGCATCCCAGGCCAACACTGTATTTGCTGCTCCACTACTTGGTCAGGTTAGGAGAGAAGTTTAAATAACTGATGTGAGACTTTTTCTGTTACAGGCATTTAATCATGTATTATTTCCTTTAAGCACTGTTTTAACTGTATTTCACAAATTTTAATGTTTTAATTTTTCTTCATTTCAAAATATTCTCATTTCTCTTGAAACTTCTTCGATCCATGGGTTATTTAGGAATGTATTGTTTAATTTTCAAGTGATTGGAAATTTTCCTATCTTTCTGTTATCAATCTTACTGATATATAGTTTAATCCCATCATTATCAGAGAACATCCTTAGCATGATTTAAATTCTTTTAAATTTGTAAAGGTTTACTTTATGACTCACAGTATGGCCTGCCTTGGTGAATGTTTCATGTGCCTTTAACAAGAATATTTATTCTGTTGTTTTTCACTGGAGTGTTCTGTAAATATCTGTTAGAATCAGTTGATTGGTGGTATTTCCTTGCTGATATTTTGTCTACTACCTCTATTCCTGAGAGAGGTATTGAAGTCTCCTTCTATAACTGCAGATTTGTCTATTTTTCCTTCAAGTTAAAACAGTCATTGCTTTATTATTTTGAAGCTCTTGTTAGGTGTACTACACCCTTAGATTTATTGTGTGCTCTTAATGCGTTTACCTTTTAATTAGTATAAATTGTCCTTTTTTTTCCTTGGTGATTTTCTTTGCTTTTAAATCTAGTTTATATGATTTTGACATAGCCTTTCCAGCTTTCTCTTGGTTACCCTTTGCATGGCATATGGTGTATCTTTGTCCACTCTTTTACTTTTAACTTATTTCATTATATTTGTTATATATGTTATAGATTTTATATATAGAAACATGTTATATATGTTAAAAGTATATAGTTAAAAGCATACATATGTTAAAAGCATGTGTTTAAAATGTAATCTGACAGCCTTATCAGGAGGTGACGCAAGGGAATAGAATGTTGGCCTGGGCCACAGAGGGCCCAGGTTTGAGACCCCAAGGTCACCGGCCTGAATGCGGGCTCACCAGCTTGAGCATGGAATTGCTGGCTCGAGCCCAAAGGTCACTGGCCTGCAGCCTGAGGTTGCTGGCTTGAGCAAGGAGTCACTGGCTCAGCTGGAACCCCCCGTCAAGGCACATATGAGAAAGCAATCAATGAACAGTTAAGATGCCACAAATACGAGTTGATGCTTCTCATCTCTCTCCCTTTCTTTCTGTCTATCCCTGTCTGCCTGTCTTTCTTGCTTAAATAAATAAATAAATAAATAAAATTTAATCTGACAATCTGTTTTTTAATTGGTGTGTTTAGACTATATATAATTAATGTAATTATTGATATGTTTGGATTTAGATCCACTATTACTATTCAGTTTTTGTTCTCTCTGTTTTGTTTCTGTTTCCATTTTCTGCCCTCTGGGTAATTTGTAATAATTTTTTTTGGCATTTTACTTTATCTATGGTGAGTTTGGCCACATATATCTGTTTCGTGTATTGTTTTTAGAGGTTGGTCTAGAGCAGGGGTCCCCAAACTTTTTACACAGGGGGCCAGTTCACTGTCCCTCAGACCGTTGGAGGGCCGGACTATAAAAAAAACTATGAACAAATCCCTATGCACACTGCACATATCTTATTTTAAAGTAAAAAAACAAAATGAGAACAAATACAATATTTAAAATAAACAACAAGTAAATTTAAATCAACAAACTGATCAGTATTTCAGTGGGAATTATGCTCCGCTCATTGACCACCAATGAAAGAGGTGCCCCTTCTGGAAGTGCGGCGGGGCGAATAAATGGCCTCAGGGGGCTGCATGTGGCCCGTGGGCCATAGTTTGGGGACCCCTGGTCTAGAGCTTGCAAAATACACGCTTTTCATAGTTCATTTAGAATTAATATTTTACTGCTTCACTAGAAATGTAGAAACTTAATATCCATATAGGTTTTTTATGCTATAGTCATATTATTTATTCATACATTGAAAATTTCATTAGGCATTATATTTTTTACTTGTAATTATCTTGTATGTTTCAAAGAACTTAAAAGGAGAATAATCTGTTTATTTATATTTATATATACAGATTTAAATTTTTTATTTATATATAAAAAAGATTTTTTTACCATTTCTATCATTCTTACTCTATTTTGTGAAGTTTCCTTCTGGTATCATTTTCTTCTATCTGAAGTACATTCTTTAGCAATTTTTTAGTATATATCTGCTATGATTTATCTTAGCATCTGATGAAGTCTTTATTTGACCTTCATTCGCAAAGGATGTCTTCACTGGTTGTATAATTCTGGAAGAACTGCATTCTCCTCTCTTCTCTTTACAACTATAATGTCACTTCTCTGGCCTTCATGCTTTGTCATTTTTTTAAAAAGTCATTCAGATTGTTTCCTTACACATAATGAGTTACTTTTCTCTAGCTACTTTCAAGAATTTTTATTTATCTTAATTTTTCAGCAATTAGAGTGTGATCAGTGTCTGTGCTATTTTATCTTTGAAAATTTTTTTATCTCTGCACTCTTTTCCCCCTCCTGGACCTTTTGTGGTTGTCCTCCTGAGGCTAGGGTAATTTTTCCCAGTTGTTTTTTTCTTTGTTGTTTAGTTTAGATAAATGCTATTAATTCTGGCTTCTTTTAATATTTTTTCTTTATTACTGTAAGCAGTTTAATTGTGATTGCCTTGGTATAATTTTCTTCATGTTCTTGTGCTTTAGACTTTAGTTTTGGATCAATGTGTTAATATATATATTTTCAATCAAATTGAAAATTTTTTAGCCATTATTTTAAATTTAAAAAATTATATATCTTTTTGTACTTTTTTTCTCTTTCCTCCTTTAAGACCCCACTTACATGTGTCCTAGGCTAAAGTCTCATAGCTCACCGGTGCTCACTCACTTTTATTTTTTTTGGTCTCTTTTTCTCTGTGTTTTGGGTAATTTCTTCTTCTTTGTCTTCAAGTTCATTAGGCTCTTTTTTTCTGCAGTGTTAAATCTATTTTTTATACTCATCTTTTTTTTAATTATTATTTTTAAGACTATTTATTTTAGAGAGAAGATAGAGCTAGAGAGAGAAAGAAGAGTGAAGGAGGGAGGAGCAGGAAGCATCAACTCCCATCTGTGTCTTGACCAGGCAAGCCCAGGGTTTTGAACTGGTGGCCTCAGTGTTCCAGCTTTATCCACTGTGTCAAGATAGGTCATGTTGGTTTTTTTTTATTTTTTATTTCACATGTTGTGTTTTTCTTTTCTAGAAGTTTGGGTTCTTTTTTAAATTTTCTGTATCTCTTTTTGATATGTTCCTACTTCTACTTTATTGAAGACATGAAACATAGTTATAATGATCCTTTTTGGCATGCAAAATGAATCCATAGGTGTCTAATTTCTCTGGTTCAGGGATTGGAAGATTATTATCTATAGACCCAAACTGGAAAATTGTCAGGTAATCTGCCCACACCCCTCATTATACTTGCTCTATGGCTGTGCTGCCATGGCAGGGTTGAGCAGTTTCAACGGAGACTTTATGGCTAAAAAAGCCAAAAATATTAATATCTGGCTTTATAGAAAACTTTTCTTAGTTCTGCTTCAGTGGCATTTTATTTATTAAAAATTATAATAGGGCCCTGGCCGGTTGGCTCAGTGGTAGAGCATCAGCCTGGCGTGCAGGAGTCCCGGGTTCGATTCCCGGGACTCCTGCACGCCAGGGCACACAGGAGAGGCGCCCATCTGCTTCTCCACCCCTCCCCCTCTCCTTCCTCTCTGTCTCTCTCTTCCCTTCCCGCAGCCAAGGCTCCATTGGAGCAAAGTTGGCCCGGGCACTGAGGATGGTTCCATGGCCTCTGCCTCAGGCGCTAGAATAGAATGGCTCTGGTTGCAGTAGAGCAACGCCCCAGATGAGCAGAGCATCGCCCCCTGGTGGGCATGCCAGGTGGACCCCGGTTGGGCGCATGCGGAAGTCTGTCTGACTGCCTCCCCATTTCCAACTGCAGAAAAATACAAAAAAAATAAAAATAAAAATAAATAATAATAATAAAGTGCCAGTTGTCATGTAGCATTTTTTTTTATCAGCCTTCATTCAACACAAACAGTGTAATAGTCTGTTCTGTTTTTATAAAAGCAATCCCTGTCTGTAATGACAGGAAGGACTGTGGACAAGCTTTATATGGTCCAGATATAGAGCTGTGCAATGATTTCATTTACTAGCAATAAATTTTGGAAAATCTTGAGTAGAACACCTCTTAGTCCACTAGATTAAAACTTTAGGAAGTATCGGATGCACCTGTAAAGCTTGTTGAAACCAATTAACAGATTTTGTACCCAGCGTTTCTGGTTTAGTAAGTTGATATGGGACCAAAGAATGTGTATTTCTAACAAGTTCCCAGGTACCACTTAGAAAATCAGTGCTCTGTCCTAGTCATCTGAACTGTCTGTCAGTCTTCTCTGATTTTAGTGGAAACTGTGTGGTACACATAAACCATCACAACTGAGCTTCCCTACAGAGCAGATGACCTAGTCTTTTGTTTTTACAGCTTTGGGGGGGACATAATTTGCATTCTATAAAATTAACCCACATTAAGTGTATAGTTTGATGAATTTTGGTTAATTTGTATAGTTGTACACCAGCACCACATTCAGTTTGGACAATGCCATCATGCCAAAAAGTTCCCTAGTGATGATTTGCAGTCAGCCTCAACACTCAACTCCAGTCTGAAGTTACCAGTGACCTGCTTTCTGTCTGCATGTTTTTGTACTTTCTAGAAATTTTATATAAATGGAATAATGTCTCTTCCTTCTTTTAATTTAATATAATATTTTTGAGGTTGATCCATGTTGTGGCTTATATCAGTACTTTGCTCCTTTTTATTGCTAAATAACATTCTACAGTATGGACATAACACATTTTGTTTATCCAGTTGATGAATATTTGGACTTTTTAAAGTTTTGGCCATTATGAAAAATGCTATTTTGAACATTCAGGTGCAAGAGGTATCCCATGATTTTGATTAAAAAGCTATATCTAGATGATACTCATATGCCATTTGAGGCTTGTGTGGTTGATAAAAATATAATATATTCTTGTTCCGTAATTACTTATATTTCTAGTAATAAAATTTTTATCTACTATAAATATCTTTATAACTATTATTGTCTTAATTGCTTTTTAATAATGTCAATATTGTGAATTGGTATATGATAATGCTATAAAAATTCTATAAAGTACTTCTCTTGAAATAACAAAAGTACTCTATAAATGGATAAAATTTACACTGAATTAAACCTGATTAAAAATAAATGTAAAACTTAAATAAACCTTAACTTTTTAATAGGAAAATCTTGAGATATAAATTTAAGCAAGGAAAGTTGTGTAATGAACTCTCACGTACCTCTCTCACTTAATCTCAACAAGGTCAATAGTTTGATATTCTTTTTTTATCTGTACTGTGTTCCCCATCTGTTTCTGGTATTTCATATTGAATCTCAAACATCATATGCTTGTTTCTATAAATATTATAAACTGTTATATGTATAAATTTTTATGACACCATTATTTCACATAAAATTAGCATTAATTCCATAATACAATCTACCACCCAGTTTATGTTTAGTTATTCCTGATTGTATGAAATATATCTTTTTGAAATTTGTTGTTTGAATCAGGACCAGATAAGGTACACACATTGCATTTGATCAATAGGACCATTAAGTCGCTCTTAGTCTATAGTCATTCCTCTTCCTTTTTCTATGCCAGTGATGTGTCAAAGAAACTGGTTAATTTGTCATTGGGTTTCTTCAGATTTCCTTGATTGTATCTTCATATCATTTAATATTTACTTTTTCTGTTTCTGTTTATGAACTGGTATTTAAAAATAGAGGATTTAGTATATTCAGGATTTTTACTTTTCTGGTGGCTAAGACTGTTTCTTAGGAGGAGTTTACTTCCTGTTGCATTGTATAATGTCTTTCGGGTTGACTTTTACTGATGTTTTGATTGATATTAATAGCCTGATCCATTCATCATAAACATTCCCTTCAACTTTCTTTTTAAAGGCATTTTATTTTTTTAGGTTAGTTTTAGGCTCACAGCAGAATTAAGAGGAAGGCACAGATATTTCCCATGTACTCCAAGCCCACAACTTGCAAGGTCATCACCCATCTGGTGAAGGGTCTCGCTTCTCCATAGCAACATTTTGCATTGGTGTGTGGTACACTGGTTACAACCAATGAGCTTACATCCACACGTCATAGTCACCCAAGACCGCAGTTTGAATTAGCACTTATTCTAGGGGTTGCACATTCTATAGGTTTGGACAAATTTATAATGACTTGTGTCCATTATTACTGTATCATACCTAGTATTTTCTCTGCTCTAAAAATCACTCCAAGTCTTTAATTTACTTAGGTTTCACTCTTGGTGATGTACATCCATTGGGTTTTGAGATATATATTTGTATATATATATATAAAATGACATGTACCTACCATGATATTCTCATGCAGAATAGTTTTACTGCCCTAAAAATCCTCTCTGTTTTATCTATTCATGCCCCCCCAAACCCCAGGAAATCATACATCTTTTTACTATCTCCTCAGTTTTCCATTTCTAGAGTGTTTATTAGTTGGACTCATACAGTATGTAGCCTTTTCAGATTGGATTCTTACAGTTAATAATATGCATTTGAGGTTCCATCACATCTTTTCATGGCTTGATAGCTCGTTTCTTTTTAGCACTGCATAATATTCCATTGTCTGAATGTACCACAATTTATCCATTCACCGACTGAAGGACATTCTGCTTGCTTCCAAGTTTGGGCAATTATAAATAGGGCAGCTATAAACATTCATGCGCAGGTTTTTGTGTGGACATAAGTTTTCAGCTCCTTTGGGTAAATACTAAGAAGGGTGATTACTAGATTGTATGGTAAGTGTATGTTTAGTTTTGTGAGAAACCACCAAACTGTCTTCCATACTGGCTGTACTATTTTTTCTTTCCACCACCAATGAATGAGAGAGTTCCTCATTGCTTCACATCCTCATCAGCATTTAGTGTTGTCAGTGTTCTGGATTTTGGCCATTCTGACATATGTGTGGTATCTTGTGTTAATTTGCATTTCCCTAATGACATAGGATGTGGAGTTTTATTGCTTATTTGCTATTTGTATATCTTCTTTAATATATCTGTTCAGATCTTGGTCTCACTTTTTAAATTGGGATATTTGTCTTCTTGTTGAGTTAAGAGTTCTTTGTTTACTTTGGGTAACAGTTCTTTCTCAGCTGTGTCTTTGCAAATATAAATACTTTCTCTCAATCTGTGGCTTGTCTTCTCATCATTCTCTTAGTGTCATTTGCAGAGCAGACATTTTTTATTTTAATGGCATCCCGTCCAGGTTATCAATTATTTTTTTCATGTATCTTGTCTTTGGTGTTGAATTTCCTTTCAACATTTTATTAAATGGGGGAAAAGATAAATAATCATTTTGCCAAATAGTTTTAAGCAGTCAGTGATAAATATTTCCTAGATCTTCTACTGCAACATTAAAGTTACAACAAACAGCAGGTCCTTGAATAATGTAATTTCATTCAACATGAAATTACATTATTTTTTGTAATGTTGATAAGATGCCATAGGAACTTAACTCTTGTTTTATCAGTTAGCCTGTGATAAAATTGGTTTTCTTATATGTTGTATCAATTAAAGTTTCAGAACCTATCAATGATGTTAAGTGCAGTCTTACAGTAGTCTTTTTCTATCATCCTTTCTGTATTTCTTCAGTTCTTTAACCAGTATTCTTTTATCAATGTTTTGGTTATGCTGATACTCAATTTTTACAGGAAAGGAATGGTAAATACTTTTTTTATTCGATCTATATCAATTTTCAGAATAATGAGTTGGTGCCTCAGCAAACTACAAATACTATTAAAGTTTAAAGTGCCATTATGAACTTGTGGAGCTTACTTATTTGATGTGTTTAATTCATTTCAGTCATGGTTTTTAGTGGTCAGATCACTTTATTTTACTGGTGGGGTCTCCTAAAGTTTTCTTTTGTGTCCTCATGACCTAAGCTTGTATTTTCTCTATTAATCTCATTGCTGTCTGGCTCAAGATTTCCTAGGCTCAAGTTATACTTTATGCTCCAGACTTTCTGTAAAAGACCAGGTCAGTGGGAAATGGAATTTAGAAACCATAGTCTGATTGCTAGGAACCTTACTATTTCTGGGTTGTTATTGCTCCTGGAGCTTTACAAAGACACTGGATTTTATATATATTTCAGTGTGGGATCATATTTTTATACATGATTTTTTTTTTGGTACAAGGAAAAACAGCATTAACACAATTTGGTTAAGTTGATCAGTCGTTTGGAGGCTGGATTTATGTTTTCCTAGGTGCTCTTTGTGTGTGGACATAAGTTTTCAGCTTCTTTGGGTAAGCACTGAGGAGGGTGATTACTAGATTGTATGGTAATGTATGAATATTAAATTGTGGCCCTTGCTTTCAGGGAAGCACTGGGACTTGGCCTTAGCATCTAATGGGATGATATAAAAATAAACACTAAAGGGATAAAATGCAGAGGCATAAAATCAGGAAAGTCTTATAATTTGTGATAAAGAGTCTAATTTCTACTAGAGGCAAAAAGGGAAACATTGAAAGATTTTAGGTAGAAATACAAAATGACCAGATTTACTTCTCAGAGTAATCATTCTGGCAACAGTAAGGAAAATAAATTGGGAATGGAGATGGTGAGACAGGAGACTAGGTAATAGGTTAGGTAAATTCACTTTTGAGTTTATAAACTTGTGTTCAGAGTAGTGCTTGGCATATAGTGGACACTCACTACTTGTAGAATGAGTGAACAAAAGTTTCTAAAGAAGTTGATAGGTCTGAAGAAAAACTATATAGAAATGGAACCTACATTTTTTACTACTACTTGATTTATGTGCTTGCTTACTTAGTCTCTTACCACAGAGATTATCATAAACTTATTAGTGGAACAACCCAATAGAAAAATGGACAAATAATATGAATGGCAAGTTCATGAAAGGGGAAATCTGAGTGATGACTCTACATATGAAAATATGCTCAACTTCACTAGTAACCAAGGAAATACAAACACCATTTAAGTCTCATGAGATGGGAAAATATTTAAAAGTTTGAACAAAACCCCATCTTGACTAGGATGTGAGAATGCTGGGACGTCTACATGCTGCTGGTTGGGTTGTAGATTGGTGAAGCCACTATAGAAAGTAGCCTGCAGTCCGTGTTCTGAAAGTCAGAAGATGCCTGTGCCGTGTCCACTCGGCATTTGCATCTCAGACATAAACACTACAGAAGTGTGCCCACACCTAGACCAGGAGATATGTTCCACAATCTTCATGTTTGAACTGTTGATTATACTAAAATTTGGAAATAACATAAATCTGGATCTTAAGGAGAATGGATACACTTTGATATATTTCTCACTTTTTTTTTTTTAAGATAGGACAGGAGAGAAATATCAATTTGTTGTTCCACTTATGTATGCATTCATTGGTTGACTCTTGTAAATGCACTTGACCAGGGATTGAACTTACAACTTTGGCATGTCAGGACAATGCTCTCACCAACTAACTTCCTGGCCAGGGTCCATTTGATATATTTATATAACAGCATAATATTCTACAGTAATATGAATAAACCAAAGCTATGCAAATAGAACTTGAATATTTAAGTAAAAAATATTAACTGAAAACTCTTTTAAAATTATATATATATATATATATATATGGCACTTATATAAAGCTAATCATGCAAAATATAAATAATATTACATGAAATGTAATTTTGAGATGAAAATCTCAAATTTAAGATCTTGGTTATCTCTGGAGAGGAAAAGCAAAATGTGATTAGGAAAGATTGGACAGTGGGCTTTAGGCTATTTTTCTTTAATAAAAAGAAAAAAGTCTGAAATAGATACTGCAAAATTAAAATTTAGAAAAGCTATGTAATGTGTAGATAAGTGTTTCTTTTTTTTCTTGTATATTTGAAATGTTTCTAATGAAAGCCTTTGAGAGTAGAGAATTTCAAAATTATCCTTTCTCTCAAAATATTTTCCTAGCATCTAAATACTCATAATAACTTTATTTTGCAGATTTGACTGGTGAGTTGGCTCAGAAGCTGTCCGTTGTTTCAGAAGTATCTTCCGCAACAATGGCCTGTTCACTGCCAACAGCAGTCCCTGAGTCTCCTAGAAGTTACCTTACAAGGACATGCAAAACACCCCGAACACCCAGGTTACAAGATCCAAAGAAAACACCAAGGTTTTATCCTGTTGTTAAAGAGCCAAAGGCTCTTGATATAAAGGTACACAAAACAACCAGCAATAAAGCCTGCAGTTTTTATTCTTTAACATTGCAAAATGAGCCTTTTTACTTTTTGTCACACTTAAAAATGTATATTTGAGCTTGTAGGAATTCATTCAGAAAGGGTACTCTACCATAGCCATGCTTTCTTAGGTTAAGGAAGAACTTCTTTATAGTTGGGTAGTTTAAAGATAATCAGAAGGTGTAATGAAGATCTATACTACGTTGTATTCCCTTTAATTCTTGGGTTGAATCCTAGCCGAGGGCCTTGTTTTTTAAGTTTTGTAACTTGTATGTGATATGTTTTGAGTTTTATGACTTCATATGATTTCATAATGTGTCATTCACAATATGGACATGTTTAAGTTGGTTTACAGTCAGAGGGTTTTTATTTACTTGTGAAGTTCATACTACTGAAAGTAATTGCAATGTTTGACCTTTCTTTTAGAGTCCCAGAAAGAGAAAAACAAGACATAGTACCAATCCCCCTCTGGAATGTCATGTTGGTTGGGTAATGGATTCCAGAGATCACGGGCCAAGAGCATCCTCTGTCAGGTACTGGATTTGTCAATCATTGCTTTGTTCTTGATTTTAAATTTGTTGAAAACCTACCAATTACGTATTTGTTGAAAACCTACCAATTACATATTTAAAAATTGACTTGTTAGCAAATTATTGAACAATGAAGAAACCAAGGAAGGAGACGTAAATGCTCTTGGATGGTCTGATATTTTTTTCTACTCTTTTGTGATAATTTTGATTCAAGTTTACTGATTCTTTCCTCAATTCTGTCCTGTCCAGTATGCTGATAAGCCTGTCAAAGGAATTCTGTATTTCTAATATCTGTGTCACCTGCAGTTTTTCACTAATCTTTAATTGACTTCCCTACAGGAGTGGGGCTCCGGAGCCTCTCTGTCCCCCGTGTTTCTCAGAAGGTGACTGTGCCTCTATTATACTGCAGGAGCTCTTGCTCTCTGCTTGTCCTTATCTGTCACTGTCCCTTCTTTTGAAAGTCCTTTCTTTCTGTTGTGATGTGTGTCAGTAATGTATAGTCATTACAGTGAAATTACTTAGTGCTAGCTAGCACTTCCTGTGTTCTTTCAGTAATGCCCAGGCACTGTGCTGACTGTTTTATAGCCATTATTTAGATGTGTGTGTGTGTGTGTGTGTCTTCTTCAGACAGTACATTCGTGAATGGCAGAACCTCAGTGCCTGTCGCAGGTGGTACTGGGTAAGTGACCGGGTGAATGAAACCCCCATCCCCGTGTCAAGGCAGTTCTGTGCCTTGTGTGAACAAACGGTGTTGAGTATAGAACTACTTTGTATAAGGTAACTCTACTTTTACCCGGTTTATTTGTTTTTCATATTTGCTAATCTTACAGAGGCATTTCCAAGCAGACTTATCCTTTACCAAAAGACTCCTAAATTTCACCTGGTTTTGCTTGGTTAGAAAAGTGTTACTAACCTCAGAAATTTACATGTAAATCATTAACCACATTTATAAAACGTGGGTTGTTTTTCCTGCAGTTTGAAGATTAAGTGCACCACTGTTTAACCATAAATTTTTATTCTTTTCTTCCATACAATTTTTTGAATACCTATTATATAAAAAGTTTTATATTTGGTGGAATGGTTTATTAAGATGTAAGAGATGTATTTTATACTATTAGTGACTATAGTGGCTAGTTCGAGAGATATTTCTGGTTGAGATATGATTATAGTGTGTGTGTGTGTATGTGTGTGTATATTTTCAAATCAGTTACTATGAGAAAGGCAAGAAGGTTCATCTGAACTTGAGGGTGTCCTGGGGAACTTGACTGAGCATGGACAGCAATTTTGATCTTGATGGATAAGTAAGATTTCAGCAGGCCAAGGTGGGAAATAGAGAGGGAGAGGATTTATAAGGGAGGGAAGAGCAAAGTTACCAGACAGACAAAAATATTTGGTGGTGCAGTATAAGCATATCCCTTACACATCCCTGGAGCCTAAGATAGGAGAATACCATGATGGCATTTCATAGGAATGACTCTTGTGGAATGAAGTCAGGGTTTGGCCAGGCCTTTGTGAATACCCTGCCAGGAAAATTTGGCTTCTTCTGTAGGTAAAGGGTTTTGAGCAGCAAAAGTGATATGAATTACTATATTTTCCGCTCTATCAGAAGCATTTTTCCTCCCCAAAAGTGGAGAGGAAAATGCCCGTGCATCTTATGGAGCAAGAAATATGGTATTTTATTAAATATTTTAATACACCATTTGGTTCAGAATACTTTTTTTTTAATTATTATTTTTCTCCTTAAAACCCTAGGTGTGTCTTATGGTCAGGTGCATCTTATGGAGCGAAAAGTACGGTAGTTAAATTGTTTTTAAACATTTTAGTCTAAGGACTTCTTTATACTTTTAAAAATTATTGAGGACCTCAAAGAGCTTGTTTAGCGAGTTATAAATTAACTGAATTAAAAAGCAAAATGGAAAAAGTAAATATTTATTTAAAAATAATAATAAACCTATTTTATGTTAACATAATTTGTTATTTTTATTGAAGTAAAGGAATAAAATCCAGGATGGAAAATAATATTTTAATAGCCTTTTCAGGAACTTGTAGGTATTCTTTGATATTTTAACAAAGCTGAACAGTCATTGTTTTTTTAAAAGTTAGTTGTAATGTGGACTCTGAAACCATATCAATGACCATTTTATTCCCAGTGAATTTTTCATACTCTATTATATTAAAAGCCATTGGACTTTCTTATACTTTGAATAGGTTTTTGCCTATTTGTGCTTTTGTAACATTATACATTGGTCATCGGGAAAAACTGACTCCCAGAGTTATGCAGACTTCTAAATGTTGACATATTTTAATATACAATTTTGAAAAAAAAATCACATTAAAAAAATAACCACTAAAGAGAGTAAGTTAGGGAAGATGGCAGAGAGAGAAGGGCCAGGGGTCTCTCTCCACTTCGACAGCAACTGTACTGGCAGAAGCTATCTGCACTGACTGTTCTGGAACTCGAGTCTAGTAACATTAAAACTTAAATGTTGACAGGTTGGTAAACTGTGGTTAATACTGGTCAGTACCAGCCTTTGGAGTGTAGTCATTCCCTGTCACCCAGCTCCTGGCTCTGTGACAAACTGGTGGGTGGCAGCCCATACTCATGAAGGAGCTTGCAGGAGCCAGGGTAGGCAGTAAGCCCTCTCTTCCAGTGTTGGAGTTCCTTGTTCTTTTTTCTTTTTTCCATTTTTTAAAAAATTAAATTTAATGCAGTGACATTGATAAATCAGGGTACATATGTTGAGAGAAAACATCTCCAGATTATTTTGACATTTGATTATGCTGTATACCCCTCACCCAAAGTCAAATTGTCTTCTGTCACCTTCTATCTGGTTTTCTTTGTGCCCCTCCCCTCCCCCACCCCCTCTTTCCTTCCTCATCCCCTCCCCCCAACCCCCACCCCTGTTGCCATCACATTCTTGTTCATGTCTCTGAGTCTCATTTTTATGTCCCATCTATGTATGGATTCATATAGTTCTTAGTTTTTTCTAATTTACTTATTTCACTCCGTATAATGTTATCAAGGTCCATCCATGTTATTGTAAATGATCCGAGGTCATCATTTCTTACGGCTCAGTAGTACTCCATAGTATATATGTACCAAAGCTTTTTAATCCACTCGTCCTCTGAAGGACACTTGGGTTGTTTCCAGATCTTCCCTATTGTGAACAATGCTGCCACAAACATGGGGGTGCATTTCTCCTTTTGGAGCCGTTCTATGGTGTCCTTGGGGTATATTCCTAAAAGTGGGATAGCTGGGTCAAAAGGCAGTTTGATTTTCAGTTTTTTGAGGAATCTCCATACTGTTTTCCACAGAGGCTGCACCAGTCTGCATTCCCACCAGCAGTGCAGGAGGGTTCCCTTTTCTCCACATCCTCGCCAGCACTTATTCTGTGTTGTTTTGTTGATGAGCGCCATTCTGACTGGTGTGAGGTGATATCTCATTGTGGTTTTAATTTGCATTTCTCTAATGATTAGTGATGTTGAGCATTTTTTCATATGCCTGTTGGCCATCTGTATGTCCTCTTTGGAGAAGTGTCTATTCATTTCTTTTGCCCATTTTTGGATTGGATTGTTTGTCTTCCTGGTGTTGAGATTTACGAGTTCTTTATAAATTTTGGTTATTAACCCCTTATCAGATGTATTGTCAAATATGTTCTCCCATTGTGTAGTTTGTCTTTTTATTCTGTTCTTGTTGTCTTTAGCTGTGCAAAAGCTTTTTAGTTTGATATAGTCCCATTTGTTTATCCTGTCTTTTATTTCACTTCCCCATGGAGATAAATCATCAAATATATTACTCCGAGAGATGTCAGAGAGCTTACTGCCTATGTTTTCTTCTAAGATGCTTATGGTTTCACGGCCTACATTTAAGTCTTTTATCCATTTTGAGTTTATTTTTGTGAGTGGTGTAAGCTGGTGATCTAGTTTCATTTTTTTGCAGGTAGCTGTCCAATTTTCCCAACACCATTTGTTAAAGAGGCTGTCTTTACTCCATTGTATTTCCTTACCTCCTTTGTCAAATATCAGTTGTCCATAAAGCTGTGGGTTCTCTGTTCTGTTCCATTGATCTATATGCCTGTTCTTATGCCAGTACCAGGCTGTTTTGAGTACAATGGCCTTGAAGTATAACTTGATATCAGGAAGTGTGATACCTTCCACTTTATTCTTCTTTTTTAAGATTGCTGAAGCTATTCATGTTTTTTTTTGGTTCCATATAAATTTTTGGAATATGTGATCTATAACTTTGAAGTATGTCATTGGTATTTTAATTGGTATTGCATTGAATTTATAGATTGCTTTGGGTAATATAGACATTTTAATGATATTTATTCTTCCTAACCATGAGCACGGTATATGCTTCCACTTGTTTTTATCTTCCTTGATTTCTTTTATCAATGCTTTGTAATTTTCCAAGTACAAGTCTTTAGTCTCCTTGGTTAAGTTTACTCCTAGGTACTTTATTTTTTTGGTTGTAATAGTGAAGGGGATTGTTTCCTTAATTTCTCTTTCTGACTGTTCATTGCTGGCGTATAAAAATGCCTCTGATTTCTGAGTATTGATTTTATATCCTGCCACTGTGCTGAATTCATTTATCAGGTCCAGTAGTTTTTTTACTGAGACTTTAGGGTTTTCTATATACAATATCATATCATCTGCAAATAATGATAGTTTTACTTCTTCTTTTTCAACTTGAATTCCTTTTATTTCTTCTTCTTGTCTGATTGCTATGGCTAGGACTTCCAGGACTATGTTAAATAAGAGCGGTGAAAGGGGGCACCCCTGCCTTGTTCCTGATCTTAAGGGTATTGCTTTTAATTTTTGCCCATTGAGTATGATGTTGGCTGTGAGTTTCTCATAGATGGCTTTTATCATGTTGGGGTATGTTCCCTGTAATCCCACTTTGCTGAGAGTTTTGATCATGAATGGGTGCTGGATTTTATCAAATGCTTTTTCTGCATCTATTGAAATTATCATGTGGTTTCTCTCCTTTTTGTTTATGTGATGAATCACATTGATTGAATTGTGAATATTGTACCAGCCTTGCCTCCCCAGAATAAATCCCACTTGATCATGGTGTATGATTTTTTCCATGTATTGTTGGATCCGGTTTGCTAATATTTTGTTGAGGATTTTAGCACCTATATTCATCAGAGATATTGGCCTATAATTTTTTTTCTTCGTGTTGTCTTTGCCTGGTTTTGGAATCAGAATTATGCTCGCCGCATAAAAGGAGCTTGGAGGTCTTCCTTCCTTTTGAATTTTTTGAAATAGCT
This sequence comes from Saccopteryx bilineata, assembly GCF_036850765.1. Lineage (NCBI taxonomy): Eukaryota > Metazoa > Chordata > Mammalia > Chiroptera > Emballonuridae > Saccopteryx > Saccopteryx bilineata. Next base: position 198,830,607 of record NC_089490.1, on the reverse strand, counting down.
TGAGAAGGATAGGAGTTAGTTCTTCTTTGAATATTTGGTAGAATTCACTTGTGAAGCCATCAGGCCCAGGACTTTTCTTTGTTGGGAGTTTTTTTTGTTTGTTTTTTTTTTGTTTTTTTTTTGTATTTTTCTGAAGCTGGAAATGGGGAGAGACAGTCAGACAAACTCCCACATGCGCCCGACTGGGATCCACCCGGCACGCCCACCAGGGGGCGACGCTCTGCCCACCAGGGGGCGATGCTTTGCCCCTCCGGGGTGTCGCTTTGCTGCGACCAGAGCCACTCTAGCGCCTGGGGCAGAGGCCAAGGAGCCATCCCCAGCGCCCGGGCCATCTTTGCTCCAATGGAGCCTTGGCTGCGGGAGGGGAAGAGAGAGACAGAGAGGAAGGAGAGGGGGAAGAGTGGAGAAGCAGATAGGCACTTCTCCTGTGTGCCCTGGTCGGGAATCGAACCTGGGACCTCTGCACGCCAGGCCGATGCTCTACCACTGAGCCAACCGGCCAGGGCTGTTGGGAGTTTTTTGATAACTGTTTTGATCTCATTTGGTGTAATCGGTCTGTTTAGGTTTTCTGATTCTTCCGGATTGATTTTTGGAAGATTGTATGTTTCAAGGAATTTGTCCATTTCATCTAGGTTGTCTAGTTTTTTTGGCATAAAGCTCTTCATAGTATTTTCTTACAATATTTTGTATTTCTGTTGTGTCAGTTATTTCTCCATTCTCATTTCTAAATTTTATTTATTTGAGTCCTCTCTCTCTTTTTCTTGGTGAGTCTAGTTAAAGGTTCATCGATCTTGTTTGCCTTTTCAAAGAATCAGGTCCTAGTTTCATTGATCCTCTGTATTGTTTCTTTAGCCTCTATGTCATTTATTTCTGTTCTGATCTTTATTATTTCCTTCCTTCTACTACATTTGAGCTTTACTTGCTGTTCTTTTTCTAGTACTTTTAGATACAGGGTTAAGTTGTTTATTTGAGCTTTTTCTAGCTTCTTAAAGTGTGCCTGTTGTGCTATGAACTTCCCTCTCAGTACTGCTTTTGCTATGTCCCATAAATTTTGAGTTGTATGCTCATTGTCATTCGTTTCTAGGAATTTTTTTTATTTCTTCTTTGGTCTCATTTTTAATCCATTTGTTATTTAACAACCTGCTATTTAGTTTCCATGTGTTTGAGAATTTTTGAGCTTTTCTGTTGTGGTTCATTTCTGGTTTCATGCTGTTGTGATCTGAGAAAGTGCTTGATATGATTTCAATCTTCTTAAATTTGTTGAGACCACTTTTGTGCCCTAACATGTGGTCTATCCTAGAGAATGTACCATGAGCACTTGAAAAGAATGTATATTCTGCTGCTTTAGGGTGAAAGTTTCTGAAGATATCTATTAAATCAAGTTGATCTAGTGTGTCCAATAAGTCTGCTGTTTCTTTGTTAATTTTCTTTCTTGAGGATCTATCTAGTGATGTTAGTGAGGTATTGAAATCCCCTACTATTATAGTATTGCTGTTGATCTCGCCCTTTAAATCCATCAAAGTCTGCTTTATATATTTAGGTGCTCCTATATTAGGTGCATAGATATTTATAATAGTTATATCTTCCTGTTGGATTACTCCCTTTATCATTATGTTGTGGCCTTCTTTATCTCTTACTATATTCTTTGTTTTAAAGTCCAATTTGTCTAAGTATTGCTACCCCAGCTTTTTTTTCATTTCTATTTGTATGAAATGTTTTTTTCCATCCTTTTACCTTTAATCTATATGTATCTTTTGATTTAAGGTGTGTCCCTTGTAGACAGCATATGTACGGGTACTGTTTTCTTATCTTCGCAACTACCCTATGTCCTTTGATTGGATCATTTAATCCATTTACATTTATGATTATTATTGATATGTAGTTGTTCATTGCCATTTTATTCTTTAAAACTGTATTTCTTTTTTTCTATATTCTTTTTCCCACTTTGATCTGTTTACAACAGGCCCCTTAACATTTCCTACAGCATTGGTTTAGTTGTAATGAATTTCTTGAGTTGTTTTTTGTCTGGGCAGCTTTTTATTTCTCCTTTAATTTTAAACGATAGCCTTGCTGGATAAAGTAGTCTTGGTTGTAGGTTCTTGTTCTGCATTACTTTTAATATGTCTTGCCGTTCCCGTCTGGCCTCAAGTGTTTCTGTTGAGAAGTTGGAGTCATCCTTATGGGGGCTCCTTTTTAGGTGATAGCTTTTTTTTGTCTTGTAGCTTTTAATATTTTCTCTGTATCGCTTAGCTTTGGTATTTTAATTATGATGTGTCTTGGTGTAGGTTTCTTTGGGTTTCTCTTTAATGGAGTCCTCTGTGCTTCCTGAACTTGTGAGAGTTTCTCCTACATTAATTAAGGAAGTTTTCAGCTATGATATGATTGAACAAAGTCTCTATCCCTTGTTCTTTTTCTTCTTCTTCAGGAACCCCTATGATGTGAATGTTATTTCTCTTCATGTTGTCTCAGAGCTCTCTTAAGAGTTTCCTCAGACTTTTTGAGTCTCTTTTCTTTTTTTTTCTCCGCTTTCTTGCCTTCATTCCAGTTGTCCTCCAACTCGTTGATTCGATCCTCAGCTCTATCCATCCTGTTTTGAATTCCTTCCATTGTGGTCTTTATTTCTGATATTGTATTTGTCATCTCCGACTGATTCTTTTTTAATATTTCAATATCTTTTTTATACTTGCTATTTCTTTATTTAGGTGTTCATAATGACCATCCATTGTTGTTCTAAGATCCCTAAGCATCCTTACAATCATTATTTTGAACTCTGCATCTGGAAGTTTGATTATTTCCATATCACTCAGTTCATCTCCTGAAGGTTTCTCTTGTGGTTTCATTTGGATTGCACTTTTTTGTCTTCTCATTATCTGTGTTTGGGTGTTTTGTTTGTAGAGTTGGTTGAGTCTAGGCTTGGTGTTGTCTGCCTCCAGTTTTCAATTGTGTTATTTCTAAGTCTTCTTGGGTTGGTATCAGCTGTTATCTGTAATCCACTTTCGGATTTGGGCAGCTTTGAAGTCTTGATTTGTTTGTTTTCTTAACAGGTGATAGTCTTGTTTACTGATCTCAGCAGGGGGCTTCCTTTAAACTGTATCCAGGAATGGGATGAGTGTAACCTGAGACTCTGAAGGCCTCTTCCACCAACAACTAATCTCTCTGGGGGCAGGGTGTTTTCTCAGGTTCAGTAGGGGGAGGTATATTTCAGATCTCCATGGAGACCTGAGTTACTGCCCCCCTCCCCACTTCTTGTTTTCAGCTGTGTCTTGTTGCACTGATTGGAGCTGGAGAGATGTCTGGAGATCTCTGATCCAGAAGCAATTCAGTATTGTTTTGTGGAAGGATCAGTCCCTCCTCCAGCTATGGCCACCTCTAGCACGGATGAGTCAGCTTTTTTAGGTCGTCTCCTGCATTCCTTAGCCCCTCACATTCTGTCTCTCTCTCTCTCCTTTCCACTTGGGAGATAAGCTGGTCTTTTCAACACACCTTGCTCCCTGGTCACCAGGCAAGTGGCTGTGAGCAGTATTTTCTGCTCTTTTCCCTGGAGTGAGATCCTCTCTGGGCTCTCAGCCTCACCCTCCCCACCCTCCATTCCTGTAATCAGGGGAGATTCAGGTGCTCCCTACCAGGTTTGTTGTGGCTTCTTCTTTGCTCCTTGGTTTTTGAGAGCTGTTCTTGTAGTCCAGAGTTGGTTTTTCATGCTGATTTTTCCTAAATTGATTTGTATTCCAGTTTGGTGGTGAGAGCTGGGCGTCTGGGTGTCTGCCTCCAAAGGAAAAGTTCTTAAAGGCTGGAGTTCCTTGTTCTGACTGCCAACTGCCTCTGATCAACAGGGTGCAGACACAGAGTCTGTGGCCCACTGTCTGAATGTCCTATTTGGGGGCACTGAAAACCAACCAGTTACAGAGGGAACTTTAGAAAACTACTATGCATGCCTGAGGAAAGACATAGGCTCAGAATCGAGGTGCGGAGACTCTAACTTTTCACTGCAAGCCCTTCCCCAGTGTAGACACCGTACAACAGGAAATAAACAGCAAAGCCTGGGGAAGAAGGAGAATCTGAATGCAGAGTGCCTACATTTTAAGATTTATGTGTATTTTGCCACGCACACAAACTCCTAAAAGAATCACCATTGATTGATTTTATTAGAAAAGTCTTTAGGTGTTAGTGGGAACTATTAAAATTATGGAGACAAACACAAAGTTTCCAAAATTCTGACTTTTGCATGAAGTCTCAAATTCTTTCTTGACATTACAGACTAACTTTGTTCATCTTCAAGGACATAGCTGACACAAAATGACGTTTGAATAACCGTAACTTGGTGGTTCTTCTAATTAAAAATGGTATTCTGATCAGTGAACAACTAAGGTGTCGCAATGAAAAACTGATGATTGATGCTTCTTATCTCTCTTCATTCTTGTCTGTCTGTCCCTATCTATCCCTCTGTCTCTGTAAAAAAAAAAAAAAGTATTTCGTGAAAAAAATCAGTTAGTTGAGCTCACAACTTTATCACATGCATGCTTTGACTTAAGACAGCGCTCTTAGTTTGAGCTGCTGTACCAAGTATGCCAGAGACTGGATAGCTTAACTGTAACCTTTGTTTCTCACAGTTCCTAGATCGAAGTACTGGTAGATCTAGTATCTGGTGAGGGTCACTTGCAGTTTGCTGATGGTTATGTTCTTGTATCTTCACATGGTGGAGAGCAGTGAGAGAAAACAAGCTCTCTCCTCTCTCTTCTAATAGGAAGGGCACTCCTGAGATCTGTACCCTGTCTCAATGACTTCTCACTACCGTCATATTGGAGGCTAGGAATTCAATAAACATTCAGTGCATAACAGCAGCCATTGACTCTGAAATACTGCAAAAATGATTTATGCTTCTTCCCATCCTCTATTTTTCTAATTGTGATAAAAAAAAACCACACATAATATAAAATTTACTGTCTTAACTACTTGTAAGTGTATTGTTGGGCAAATGAGTTTGTAAAATTTGTGTTTTTTTAGTTCACTTTTATTGTTAAAAATAGTGCTGGGCAGTGCTAGGTATGTGAAATTGCAGCTTACCTTCCTGCTTGGGTAGGGCCATTGTCTTGCTAATGTTTGCTGGAGGAAAAAGAAAAAAAAGCCAAGATGGTGGTGAAAGAGAGAGAAGCCAGTTTTGCAGAGTAAGAAGCCATGTTGGCAGATGGGGAGCGAGAGGTGAGGGGCTTTGGGACTGGTGGGGCTTTTGATGCTAGGAGGAACCGGAGAAGATTCTCCTGGTTGTGGAACTGGAGAATGTGTCAGTAGCTTTGTGAGCCCTGAGTGAGAGGGAAGTGTTTTCCCTGTGTGTTTGCTCGTCAGCCAGTGTGAGACTCTAATAAAGAATGGCCCATTTTTTGGTTCCACTGTTTCTTTACCAACTGCCCGAATCCAATGAGAACCTGCATGTGAATTGCCACGAAGGCAGCAACTACTGGTCATACGTGTATCATTTAGTGCTGTTAAGTATATTCTCATTGTTGTGAAACATTTCCAGAACTTTCTCATTTTGCAAAACTAAAGCTTCTGCCTCATTTTGTCACACACAGTAAGACATATACTTAAGTGTTGAGAGTTTGTAAAGTTTATTTTTTTGCTTCATCAAGGACATCTTTTTTTTTTATAAATAAATTTTTATTTTAATGGGGTGACATCAATAAATCAGGATACATATATTCAAAGAAAACATTTCCAGGTTATCTTGTCATTTAGTTCTATTGCATACCCATCACCCAAAGAGAGATCGTCCTCCGTCACCCTCTATCCAGTTTTCTTTGTACCCCTCCCCCTACCCCTCTCCCTCCTTCCCTCCCCCCACCCTCCGTAACCCCCACACTCCTGTCCATGTCTCTTAGTCTCGCTTTTATGTCCCACCAATGTATGGAATTCTGCAGTTCTTGTTTTTTTCTGATTCACTTATTTCATTCCGCATAATGTTATCAAGATTCCACCATTCTTCTGTAAGTGATCCGATGTCATCATTTCTTCTAGCTGAATAGTATACCATGGTGTATATGTGCCCCATCTTCTTTATCCAGTCTTCTATTTTTTTTTACAGTGATTAAAAGCCTTTAAGCAAACTCTTGGCCAATACAGCAAGAATCCATAAAAGAGTAGTGTCCTTAACATGTTCACCAAGTCCAAGTTGGCCCCATCACCATGCCAAATCCCTGAGAAATGCAACCCAACCACAGTTCAGTCTGTTAGGAACTGTCACAGGGGACAGGAGTCCAGGAAAAGTCCACATCCAGGAAAAGTCTGCATGGCACTGGAATTGTTGTCACAATTCTATACTTTGCAGCTCATGTCCAAGTCCCAATGACCACTGCTTCTAGCTGGTAATGATTTAGGTAGACTGGAAAAGCCATTTGCAGCATGCGTGAATATGGAGCTTCTGTTCTCCTCTGCCTGGAGAGATGAGACCAGGTTGCTTTTCCCTGGAGCTCTGTGACTGTGGCATGGTAAAGAGAACCTTGGGATACACTAAGCTGGGTGGCAAAGGTAGATTCATAAAAGAAGTTGGCAAAAGGGGGAAAGAGAGCTCTAAATTAGGTGTAGGTCCCAGCCTGAAATATAAGTGGGGCATTGAGGTAGGAGGGATAAAGGAAACACTATATATTAAGCAAAGCACCAGAAAATAGGACTATCAACACCCACAACAGAGATCTTTTAGGGAAGAATAAAAAAACCTGACTATTCAGGCAAAACATAGTTAAGTGGCCCTTGTGCAAATGAGATCAGTTTACCTGCTTCTTGGAAGAAATACCCTAGGCTCGTCCACAGTGTCGTAGATGGGGCCAACGGCCCTGGGCACCTTCAGCCTTTAGTGGCAAACCCAGCATTCTGGGCAAGGTTAGGTCATAGGTGGCTGGAGCAGGGCTGGAAGAGACTGAACCCTCCCTTAGAGGAGCGAGGGAGAAGCCTACCTTCCAGTGTCCCTGTTTCCTCACAGCAGAATCGTGTAATCCTGGCAGGCTTTAGCTCAATGACCTTCCTTTCCACTATTGAAGCAGGACCCAGATGGCATCCTATGAGACCCCTTTGGGGCGTTGGAGCCTTTAAGGATGTATCCTAAAAGCTGGTAGTTCCCCTGATCTCTATTGGGCTTTTTCTGCCTCTAGGTATCTTAAAAGCCATGCTCAGAAGATCTCGCTGAGGGTTTGAGGTTCCCCATCCGCCTATATAAATCTTTTCCATATATCTGGAGCTATTTGGAAAAAGACAAAGCAGTGTTATTAGCTGGATCTAATAAAGAAGGTAGTAGTTTGCAGGCGAAAAAGATTTGGTGTCTCCTGTTCATCAGCATTCAAAAGAAATGTAATTTTTTTAAAAAAGCATGATATGGTAGACCTGTATGAGTTCCAGGATATGACTACCCCCTTTTAATTTTTTTTTTAAATTGACCTTAAAACATTTGCTGAGTACACTTTAATAATACCTTAACTTTAAAGATTGTAAGCATGACAAAATACAGTAAATGCTTTTGCTCCATATGCAGGAGCATTTTCAGTTTAGCCAGTTTAGGAAATCCAATAACAGAACAATGCATATAGAGAATGAGCTATAACATGCTAAGCAGCCTCTCCTGTTCTGACAGAAGTTACTATAGATCCGGAATATGTATCCACTGTAATGTGGACATACGACTGTTTGCCAAATGAAGGTATATGAGTAACATCCATCTGCCAAAGTTGTCCTGGTAGGGGTCCTTGAGGGTTAACTTCCAATGAAGGGACAGATTGTAGTATAGGACCCCTTGGACAGGATTTCCCAATCTGCCGTGCTGCTTCCCGAGAAAAGTTGAAACTGTTTACAACGGGCTGCAGCGTTCTGGTGATGAATAGTATGAGACTGACTTGCTCGGTCTGTCATGGTTGCTCCATATAATTTTCTTTTGGGTAGCTTGATCAATAAGGGCATTCCTAGGCTTTGGCCGGTTGGCTCAGTGGTAAAGCATTGGCCTGGTGTGCAGGATTCCCGGGTTCGATTCCCAGTCAGAGCACACAGAAGAAGCGCCCATCTACTTCCTCTCTGACTCTTTCTTCCCCTCCTGCAGCCAAGGCTCCACCAGAGCAAAGCCACCCCGGGCACTAAGGATGGCCCTATGGCCTCTGCCTCAGGTGCTAGAATGGCTCTGGTTGCAACAGAGCAACACCCCAGACGGGCAGAGCATTCCCCCCCTGGTAGGCATGCCAGGCGGATCCCGGTCAGGCGCATGCGGGAGTCTGTCTCTCTGCCTCCCCATTTCCATCTTCAGAAAAAAAGAAAAAATAAATAAATAAAAGAAAAAATACAACACCAAAAAAAAAAAAAGAAAAGAGAAAAAAAAAGGGCATTCCTTTGTGCTAAAACTCCAGGGAGCATGGAGTGAGCTTGAGTATGTCCTATGAAACATGGAGCTCTATGTTGACATATAAGTCTTTGAAGAAGGAGGAACTGCTGAAATAGTTCATCAGCATTTGTCCCTAAGACAGCAGTCTTTATAGTGGAAACACCATAAGTAAATATTTGCTGTCTGTCTATAGATTAAGAGGGGAATATGGCAAATGCTGAAAAGCCATGATCTTGTGCCCCTCCCCTCCCCCAACCCCTCCCTCTCCTCCCCCCACCCTGTAACCCCAACACTGTTGTCCATGTCTCTGAGTCTCATCTTTATGTCCTACCTATGTATGGAATCATATAGTTCTTAGTTTTTTCTGGTTTACTTCTTTCGCTCAGTATAATGTTATCAAGGCCCATCCATGTTGTTGTAAAAGATCCTATGTCATCATTTCTTATGGCTGAGTAGTATTCCATAGTGTGTGTGTGTATACACACACACACACACACACACACACACACACACACCAAAGCTTTTTAATCCACTCGTCCTCTGATGGACACTTGGGCTGTTTCCAGATCTTTGCTATTGTGAATCATCAAGGACATCTTAAGTTGAAACTGGCACTATGAATAATACAATCACTAGCAAGTAAAGTTTGGTTCCACTGTCTTAATTTGCATCAGCAATTGTTTTAGTACTATCAGTACAAATGTTAACACATAGAAGAGTGAATAGTATTTTAATATTAGTGGGAAATAGTTTTGACCTTGCTGACTTTCTGAAAGGTTCTTGGGTACCCCTTTAAGCTTCTACAGACCACACATTTAGATCAATGTCTTAGGAAGATCACTTTGGTGGCAAGTTAAGGGAGAGAGATGAAAAACAAAAACAAAAACCGGAAACCAGTTGGTTCCATTGAAAGAGTCAGAAAGCTTAAATTTGAATAATGGAGTGCAAATGAGAAGAAAGAGACAGATTCAGACGTGGAATAAATTTACAAAATTGCTGGTATGTCTTTGGGATAATAAAATTATTGCCTTTGTGCCAGATTTTATTATTTCCACTTATTCAATTTATATTATTAACCTATAATAATAACTCAAGAAAAGTGAAATTTTTTCCAATACCATAACAAAAAAAGAACTTACCTAAAATAAATTAATAATGGACCCAGGAGAGAAATAAACTAGCTATTCAGTTACCTGCTTCTAGTTATTGTTTTAGATTGAGAATTTCTGACCATTTTTTAAAATCAATTTTTGTATTTACCTGTGGGTTGAACATAATAGCAATTCATCTATAGATCTGTATGTCATTTGTATAGGAGAGTTTTGGGAACTAATGTCTTTTCTGTTGCTCATAATCTCACTGATGAACAAATAGTGCAAACTGGTTTAAACACCTGGATCTTACTTTTTGGTTTGATGGCTTTTTCCTCTCCTCACACAGCAGTTCAAATGCTTCACCTTCAGAAGGCACACAGCTCATAGGACATTACGGATGTACTCCACACTCACTCCCCAAGTTCCAGCACCCTTCTCATGAGCTTCTGCAGGAAAATGGCTTTACCCAGCAAGTGTACCACAAGTATCGTCGAAGGTGCCTGAGTGGTGAGATGCTTGTCTCTTTTTTTATAGAGCTATATTTAAAATTAAAATATAATTCTGAAAAATTCTAATTGTGACATTTAATATCAGGTTAAGATATTTGTGTGTTAAATGTGTAATTACCTTACGTAAATGTGCTTATATATATTCTTATTCTTTTGTTTTATAGCTTAGACACATTAAGAAATCAAGTTTAGTGTATTGTTACTATTGACTAATGTTTAAATTTGAGCAGTGAGTCAGAAAATAGATTAATATTTGTTCTTTATTTAGAAGAAACCCAAGTACAAGAGGATTAAATCTGTCCCAGCTGTCTTTATTTGTTATGTTAAACGTCTGCTGTTTTTATTTTAATAAGTATCTTTAATTTAAAAAGTTTTATTTTAAATTTTTCCAGAGAGAAAGCGCTTGGGAGTTGGCCAGTCCCAAGAAATGAATACCCTCTTTCGTTTCTGGTCCTTTTTCCTGAGAGACCACTTCAATAAAAAAATGTATGAGGAATTTAAACAGCTTGCTTGGGAAGATGCAAAAGGACATTACAGGTCAAATATTATTTTCATCTTTTTACATTTGGAGAGAGTTTTAAAAAAATAGAAACTAGTAATGAAAAGTAGCTCCGTTCTGAGCTGTGAAAGCAGCACCACATAACCGGAGGGAGGGCAGCCCCCGTTTTCTGCGGCTGCTTCTCACATCGCCCCCAACTCAGCTTAGGACAACAGTTAGACGCCGCTCCTCCGGGTCCTCCGGGTCCTCGGGGTCCTCGGGGTCCTCCGGGTCGGGACAGCAGGAGCAGCATAGCTGGGTTGCCCTGGCTCAGTTCTTCCATGAAATTGCAGTCAAGGTGTTGGACAGGGCCATCGGGTCTAAAGACCTGACTCGGCCCGAGAATCCTGTACCCGCTCGTTCCCATGGCTGTGGGCCGGAGGCCATAGGGCCTTCCTCCCCATGTGGGCCTCCGCATCGGGCATCTCGGTGACATGACCTCACTTAGAGCTAGTGAGCTGCAAAGGAGGGAGAACTTCCAGCAGGGAAGCCTCAGAGTCTTGTGTGATCTGCACTTGAAAGTGATGTAGCACACCTTCTGACATGTTGTGTTGTTCGTGACCCACCCGGTACAGTGCAGCAGGGCACTGGACAGGGCTGTGCAGACCGGGAGGTGGGGTCACCGGGGACCATGTTAGAGGCTGGCATGAAGGCCAAATGAAATGAGACAGGGAAAGTGAGAGTGCCTACAGGGCTGAGTTGAGACCAGACCAAGAGCGTGAGAAGGAACATGAAGTGAACTCGTGCAAGCTATTTATAGATTCCCACGTAAAGGGAGAAAGGAGAAGCGTGGAAAGAGGAAAAAAGATAATTTTCCTTTCAGTATTTTCTGAATTTATCTTTCTATAAGTTCTAACCATGGATTCCTCTTGTAAATCTCAAATAAGAGTATATTATTAATAATATACTGTGATCTTTAAGAGGAAAAAATTTACTGCAAGTAAATTACACTGTTAAAATTACACTGGTTTGTAAAAATGAAGCCCATTTAATTTTCATCTGGAATCTTCATCTCGATAGGGAATGTCAGATACTTGGCATTTGTACATCCGTTTTCCTCTGTTCTGTCTGTTGCTAGCATCTCTAATCAATCCTGCAGTTTTAATGTTGTTCTTGCGTACAGATTTATAGTCTTTCTTATTATAACTTTAATAGCTACTGCTAGCTATTAAAGTTTGTCATTTCTGATCTCAATGTTTTCATTGTTGTTATAGTCTGACTTGCTTAAAAAAAATACAGTAGAAAATATAGTAAGACTTCACTGAACGTAATAAGGTCAAATAATTTTACAATTCATACATACATGCAAATTTAAGAATAGTTTGAAAAACATGTTTTAATTTACACATATAATACAAGTATATACGAGTGTTATATTGACTTGGTCACAAATTATAATATTTTTCTTACTATTGAACTTAGAAAAGTTTGAAAGCCATTGTTATAATTAATTTCAGCATATTTTACTATTTAAGCGAGCAGTTTGTTCTTCAAGACTTTGGATACTTTTCTGATCCCATTCCTATGCAAGTCTATATTGCAAGTTCCTTTTCTGTGTTCCTCTGTGGATGTTTCTAGTACCTTTTTAAAATCGTTTTATAATTTGGGTCTGTTCATTTAGTGTTCACAACTAGACGGAGTTAGCTATTTCTTAGGAAATATAGCACAGTGGTTCAGCATCAGAAGGTTTTGGAATGAGACCTAGTTTTGAGTCCTACCCCATTCATTTATTCTGACTGTGGCAAATTATAATCCTTCTAAGCTTCTGGTTCTTTATGAAGTGGGGAAAATGATGATGGATGCCCTTATAAGGTTATTGTGAAGATTAAACAAAACAACATGCAAAGTGCTTACCATATTACCTGATACATAGCAAGTCCTCGGTGAATGGTTATTGTTATTAGGAAAAAGATTATTATTAAATATACCCATTGACTAAAACTAGCATTGAGGTGGTATCAGGAAGGAAGGAAAGAAATAGCATTAACACAGATTTTCAATGTGCCAGCTGTGGTGTAAGCGCCTTATGGATAGTATCTCATCTATTCTTAAAAAGCAGGATACTGTCTGTATTTGCAGGGATACAGTTATGAGCTTAGAATTCAGATGCAGTTCTTTCTGGTTCTTGGCTGCTTCCACAGTCTCACCATGAAGAGCAAGTGAGGGAGGAACACCAGGAGGCCGGCCATTGCCCTGCTCTTCAGTGGCCATGCTGCCTGTCTGGGTTGTGTTATTAATGTCATACCTTTGCTCTTTAGAATTTGTTTGCTAAGGAAAAAGAGTAAAATTCAAATGTTGCAGTAGTCTATTGCCTTTACCAATCTAAGAATTTTAACATTCCTCTAAACTGTCATTAATTTGATAAAAACCAAAAGTTCTCAATTCTACTTTTCAGAGATAAAGAAAGGGGTGTGGGCTTCACCCCCCCCCCCCCAAGATTTTGATTGCACTGGTTTGGAGCAGAGCCTGGGCACTACTAGATTTTAAGCTCCCCTGATGATTCTTCTGTGAAGCCCAGGTTGAGAACCATTAATATCCATGTAACATGATCCCATAGGAGGAATGTCAAGGCAGATTTGTCATTCTGAACAAAGTTCCTTTAGTCCTGAGTTTCCTTACACTCCAGCCATACAGGCTCACAAAGCAGCATCACTTCTGGCTACCAGAGCACAGGGCTCCCCTTTGTGAGTGTGGAGGTGCAGTTGGCAGTCCTACCTTACTCTTGGCAGATTGCTCTTCTTCTGGACTGTCACTCTTTACCTTGTAAATAAGTAGTTGTTACAAAAGACAAACACACACATACCACCACCACTATGGCCCACCTTTCTGTGAATAACAGCCAGATAATATATTACCAGTAATGAAGAAACTGTAGCCTCTACTACACTTAGGCACCCAGAATGGCAAGGATTTTAGCTGAGGAATCTTTGTGACATATTTTAGTTCAGTGAGCTAGGGATGTCCTTATACCGCTGTCCTGTTGACCTTGTCTGCTTTCATTAGTTCTGCTCATTGCCGTTAGTTGAAGGTTGAGCTCATGTAGCTTGCTGATCCACTCCCCACAACTTCTCTCAGGCTCTCTAGGTAAGTAAAGGAAGAAACAAGGAAAGTAGTTTTGTGATTTATGTAGTAATTAACAATTCTTTTAGCAAATGTCTCTTATGAAATGTTCTTTATAACTGAAGCAGGGAGGAATTCTTAGGAGCCATTTCATTAGGGTTGTCCCTCTATAGTTTTGAATGGTCAGCCACGTCTAGGGTCTTGAACACATGAATATGGTCTTTGTCTGTCTAGAATGAAGACTATGTTCACGAGTATTTAATGCCGTGCACCAACACACCATTATAATTCTTGGTTTGGGAAAAATCAAAAACATTCTCAGTTTGTCACTAAATCTTTTGACCAGTTCTTCAGCAATACCAGGGAAAAACCCTGCGTCTGTCCAAAGAAGTAGCTTCTCATCCATGGCCTCCCTCTTGCTCTGAGGTTCCCAGTACAATCTCTGGGGGTGGGGGGGGGCTATGGCTGAGCCAACAAAAACAGCAAAGCCACATATGGGTTACTGCTTACCTCTTCAACTAAACATCTCTTTTGAAACATACATACAGTTAAACATTTTGGTGGGTCATTTGTGCTGTTTGCTTATATCAGTCCTGCTAAATATGAGATGTTGGCATTGTAGCAAAAAATTTTGTTATAAACATTTTATTTTTCACAGGTATGGATTAGAATGTCTGTTCAGGTTTTATAGCTATGGATTGGAAAAAAAATTCAGACAAGAAATTTTTAAGGACTTCCAAGAAGAAACCAAAAAAGACTACGAATCTGGTAAAAAATAAATAAATAAAGGACAGTAACTTATTCTATTACTTAATTATAAACCTAAGTCTGTTAAAAAAAATAGGGAATTCATAACTTTTTTCCCGTCAGACCATGTAGTACTCGGTGAAGGATGAGGAACACGTGTAGCAGGATTAAGACCTTCCCTGTAAGGTGTTGGAAAGTATTCCTAAGTGTTTCCTCATGAAGTTGTATATTGTCGTGATTCACTCAACAAACGTGACTACTCATGCTGTTGTCTTCTGTGAAAACCCTGTGTGACATCAGTAGGTGTGCCTGAGCAGTGGAGCCGTACAAGGGGACCAGCGCAGGCTCTGGGCAGACTCTCCTTTTCATTTCCCCCTCAGAAGCTAGGGCACCTTGGGCAGCTGGCTAATGGTTGTCAGTTTCAGTTTACTCTTTAGTAATTCATACAAAAGCTCCTATGTTCCGGGGTCATATATGCTTCAGATTAGTTTAATATATAATAAAACGTATAATATAAACTAATACGTGTTACATAACAACTGCTAAATAAATGTTTGCTGCCTTTATTCATTACACTGTCTTATTCTAAAGATCTAGATCAGGAGTCCCCAAACTTTTTACACAGGGAGCCAGTTCACTGTTCCTCAGACCGTTGGAGGGTCACCACATACAGTGCCCTTCTCACTGACCACCAATGAAAGAGGTGCCCCTTCCAGAAGTGCGGTGGGGGCCAGATAAATGGCCTCAGCGGGCCACATGCGGCCCACGGGCCGTAGTTTGGGGCTGCCTGATCTATATATCGATAATATGTATATATATTGGAAGATAAATGGTGTATTGCTGGTAGAATTCTGTTCGGTATGAATCTTTTTTAAAATTTCTATATAATTTACCATGTATATTCTTCTTTGTTATATTAGGTCAGCTGTATGGATTAGAAAAGTTTTGGGCTTATCTAAAATATTCTCAATCTAAGACACAGTCTATTGACCCCAAACTTCAAGAATACCTCTGCAGCTTTAAGAGGTTAGAAGACTTCCGTGTTGATGTAAGTCTTAAGTCCTTTCCTCTGTATTTTTATTACACTTATATTTTAAGCTATCAGTGTCTTTCTTTAATTTTACTATTTTTATTAACTTTTTATTTTGAAATTTTAACTTTCCAGTTTTGAAATCAAAGTTCAAAACAGGTACAAAAATTATACAGAGAATTTCCATATGCTCTTTTTCTTTTTTTTTGAATGGACTAGGGTGGCACTGGTTAACACAAGTACACAGGTTTCCCGTGCATAACTCCACAACACATCATCTGTATCCCCACCCCAGCCTCATAAACTTCTTCACCTTTAATTCCCAAATGATACAGTTTACGTAATCACAATCACTGTGCCGCTGTCAGCTCACTTCAGTTGTGGTACGCCCATTGTGAAACATATTATAGATTTAGTAACTTTTATGTGGATATGTTACTGATTTCTCACCGGCAGCTTGAAGGTATTTTCCCTTTTATGTACTTTTATAGTTTCCTAACATATGCTGATGTAACATGAATGGAGGGCTTCCTGCCAAATAAAATTAGGCAAGAAGGTTATGTGCACACCTAGAGACAGCAGAGGAGGCTTCAGATAATGCTGCAGGAAAAGGAAAAGGAAAGCATTAAAAAAGAATGGGATGAACATAAGATAAAGGATAGAGAAGAGGAAGAGAAGTAAGGAAAGATGAACAAGACTCCAGCAGCAGAAAGAGGGGAAAGGAAGGCGAGGCTCATCCCTCCCTAGTACTGTCACTTGTTTGTCTTTAAGTTTTGTGTCTGAATGAATAAGATGGCCCAGGGACGGATGATTGAGGTGCCTTCATTCCTTGGAATTAGGAGCTGTGTTCTAGAGTGACCTAGCCAGTTCTGTCACAAAGAGGTCCCTGCTCTCTGAAGTGACTTTTGCCCTTTCTGAATGGAAGCCAAGAATTCAAGGCTCGACTTTGAAATACCATGGGATATTGGCAAAGGAGGTTGTGGTCTTAACTTGCTTTCAAATCAGAATATTTGGTGGTATTTCATTCTAGGCTCTCAAATACCTGTAATTGGAAGGGCCTAAAAAGCTGAGTTTTTTTTTAATGCAGGACGCCTTGGCACTGCTAGCCTTCTGTGCTTGCAGTCTGAGGGCATTGGAGAGCTTTATGGATAAATTTAGTGCCATCAATAATGCTCTCCAGTCTCCTTATCCTAGAAGTCCTAGATAAACCGTCAAAGTTGCTAATGGTCATTTGACTGGGCATCTCTTTTTTGCCCCCTGCTGCTTCATTTATCTGTTGAACATTACCATTTCCTCAAATCTAGGATAGGAGGTGAGGGCTGAGGAAGAGGGCTGAGGCTGGAGTTATAAAAAGCGTTTGTGGTTGACAGAAGCTGAATAAAGACAGAAAACAGGTTCCCTGAAATGTTTTTTTAGGGCAAGACACCCAGCCTTATGCTTATGCCCTACTATGTAGTTCAAGCCCCAAAACCCAGGAGAAGCTTAATAAACAAGTGGTAAGTGGAAGAATGAAAAAATAGTAGCATGCTGACTTAACTGGGGAGGACATTTAAGTTGAATACCTTAAATTGCTGTGTTGTTTTTTTTTACAAATAAAAGCTGCTGAAGTCCAACAGTTTTCTTTTTGGTGGAAAGGTCAGGCCTTTGATTTTAAAGGGCGGAAAAGTAATGTAACTGTCACTATGTTATGTTTCTTCCATAATTTGCAGCCCCCAATTAGTGAGGGATTTGGAAGAAAAAGACATTCTTCTGCTTCTGGTTCGGAAAGTAATCGTCATAGACTTCCATCTAATTCCTCCACAAAGTCACCAAGTGCTGCTAAACTCGCATCTGCCAATCAGCTTCAGGTTCCAGTAAATTCTCCCTGAAGAAAGATGTCGGAGGAGACCAGTGACAGTTTCCACCAGAACAGTGCTGCCCTCAGTCTCCACGAATGGGGAAAAGTCTGAGAAGTAGACGCTTATGAAAGTTGTTTGTCCTTGAAGTCAGCATTTACATCGATATTTATTTGGGAAAATCTGATGTTTGTGATAATCAGAAAAAAGAAAAGGAAAAGGAGTAGCATTTTTTTCTTCATAGCAAGATAAATTCTAAAAACTAGTTCCCTGATTTCATGAAAAAGACTAGTTTTGGTGGCCTTTTATAGAGATCCTCTAGTATTGTGTTTTGGTCTCAATATTTATTTTTGAAGGCCGTGTTTACAAGAGCAGCATTCCTTAAATATATTCAACAACAGCACAAGGAATGCCTAACATTTCAGTTCATACTTCTTAAAGAAGATAGAGTATGTTGCATTTGTCTCTTCTATAGAGCTTTCTTAAAGAATCCAATTACCCCACTAATAATTTATATTTGAGTATATCAAAACAAAGGAAGATTACATATATACATATATTTTAATTCAGAAAAGGAATAAGAAATGATACATTGCTTTTTAGACATACAGTTTAAAGGAAACCTTTTTTTTTTTTTTACTAAAGTAGAAATATATTGCAGTTCTATTAAAGCATACACACTTTAGATGCTGGATTTTGCTTGTTCCCCTGCGAGTTATACCTCATCATTGCCATAGTTAGTGTTGTGTTGGTGTGCAGTGTTCTGAATTGGCATTAGTTGGTTACATATTAGGAGTAATTTACTTTTTGTGATTCAATATAAACCTGCAAAAGTAATTGAAAAGAGTGAAAACTGGGTTCAAATTGGTTAGAATATTGTCCTAAATTAATTAAATCTCGCACTATTTTGAACACATCTGTTTGTACATTTGCAGATAGATAGGTATGTCAGAAACAAATTATCTTCGATTTAAAAGGAGTATTTAGTTTTTCTTTTTGTTTTGTGCTTATATTTTCAAGAGTGAGAGCAAATTGATTTCTAATTTCTATTGCTCTTTCAACTGATGTGAATGATAGTTTCAGTTTTTGTGGAAATTAAAAAATAAAGTACTTATTTTAAATTATTTGAATTGATTTTTGATTATTTTTATTTAGAATATAGTTGAAAGCTGTAATATTCACATATTGTGATTAGAAGACATATTTTGTAAATAAAGTTTCAGTTATAAACATCCATTTTTATTCACATGCATTTTCTGGTGTTGGAAGTAGCTGATTTAATACACTAAATTAATTTATTTCTTTTCAGTGTCTTATTCTTATAGAATGGCAACATTGAAATACATATGATCTTATTTGGATAAAAGCTATTTGATAGGAGATTTTCATTAGGTTATTTTCCATGCATAAATGCTTATTTTCAGTTTTATAATATTTAATTTTGATGGGGTCATTTTGAAGTCAACTTTAAGAAACAGTTTGTGTATTTAGAAAATAAATTTTGCTTAGAGATCTTGGATAAATTCAAAACAACTAATAGATTAGAATAAATTTTTAAATGTTTTCTTAAGAGGGTATGTAGTTCTTTCTGGCTTTTCGGTAAGAAATTTCCAAACCATGCTTATTAACTTTAAGTCATTTCTTGAAATTATCTAAAATTTTTTTCTCAATGTCCCTTTTGTATTGAAAACATACATCTAAATCCTGTGTTTAGCCTTAACATTTTGTACTCACTTAAATATATGCAAGTGAAAATTTAATTGGAAAATTGTATATTTTATATGAAAATACAGGAATCAAAAGTTTTGTGTTGTGTAACAAATTAGTAATTTTATATTTTGATTATAAAATTAATGCATGTATAGTGGGGAATTTAGAAAAGTACAAAGAAGAAAATAAAATACCTTTTTAAAACAAAAAAAAATGGTATCATGCCATATATACAGCATAATAACCTCCTTTTTCACATAATAGTGGTGAGCATTTTATGATGCCATTAATATTTCTACAGTATGACTTAAAATTTACATCCTTATCCAGCATATGCACCATAGTTCATTTAGCTGTCATGTTGAATTTGAGCCTGTGGCTGTTATAATCAGCAATTTAACAGTATTCCTACAAGTGCATCTTTGTGTGTAAACTTGGAGTTATTGTCTAGTATAAATTCCTAGAAGTTGAAATTCTAAGTAAAAATGTGTTTTTATTTAACGTACTCGAAGATAGTTGCAATTGTTTTTTGTTTTGCTTAAATTTTATTGATTTTACAGAAGAAGGGGGTGGAACGAGAAGCATCAGCTCATAGTAGCTTAGCTTCACTTTGGTTCACTGATTGCTTGTCTTACGTGCCTTAACCAGGCAAGCCCACGGTTTCAAACTGGCGACCCAGCCGACCATCTGTCCACGGCACCGCCACAGGCCAGGCAGCTTGCACTGTTTACACTTTCTCGGCATGTCCCTACGTCTTCACCAGCACTGCTTATTATAAATCTCTCTGATGGATTGAGCAGCAAAAAATATTTTAATGTCA
Organism: Saccopteryx bilineata; assembly: GCF_036850765.1. NCBI lineage: Eukaryota > Metazoa > Chordata > Mammalia > Chiroptera > Emballonuridae > Saccopteryx > Saccopteryx bilineata. The sequence goes on along the minus strand of NC_089490.1, from coordinate 198,810,914 downwards.
TTAATGTCATCATTTTCATCAGGATTCTACTGATTGGTAATACATATTGTTTATTAACTATGTTATTTGTCTTTTACTTATCAGGAATATTCTTTGCTTTCCCATTTTGTGTTTGACACGGTATATACATTTTTGGGGTACAGTGTTTTAAAAGTTTGCCCCCTATGCGGTCAAATGCAATGACAGCAGGACCATAGTGAAGACTCTCGCTGCCATCAGGACAGGGTTCGACTGTGCCAACAAGACTGAAATACAATTGGTGCAGAGTCTTGGGGTGCCTCCAGACAGGATTATCTATGCAAATCCATGTAAACAAGTATCTCAGATTAAATATGCTGCCAATAATGGAGTCCGGATGATGACTTTTGATAGTGAAGTCGAGCTGATGAAAGTTGCCAGGGCACATCCAAAGGCAAAGTTGGTTTTGCAGATTGCCACCGATGATTCCAAAGCAGTCTGTCGTCTCAGTGTTAAATTTGGTGCTACACTCAAAACTCAAAACTAGCAGGCTTCTTTTGGAACGGGCAAAAGAGCTAAATATTGATGTCATTGGTGTCAGCTTCCACGTGGGAAGTGGCTGTACTGACCCCGAGACCTTTGTGCAGGCCATCTCAGATGCCTGCTGCATCTTTGACATGGGGGCTGAGGTTGGTTTCAACATGTATCTGCTTGATATTGGTGGTGGCTTTTCTGGATCTGAGGATGTAAAGCTTAAATTTGAAGAGATCGCCAGTGTCATCAACCCAGCCCTGGACAAGTACTTTCTGTCAGACTCAGGAGTGACAGTCATCGCCGAGCCAGGCAGATACTATGTCGCATCAGCCTTCATGCTTGCAGTTAACATCACTGCCAAAAAGTTGGTGTTAAAGGAGCAAACAGGCTCTGATGAAGAGGAGGAGTCGAGCAAGAAAACCTTTATGTATTACGTGAATGATGGCGTGTATGGGTCGTTTAAATGCATCCTCTATGATCATGCCCACGTGAAACCCCTTCGGCAGAAGAGGCCCAACCGGATGAGAGGTACTACTCGTCCAGCATATGGGGACCGACCTGTGACAACCTGGACCGCATCGTCGAGCGCTGTGCCTTGCCTGAGATGCACGTGGGTGACTGGATGCTCTTTGAGAACATGGGGGCTTACACCGTGGCTGCCGCTTCCACCTTCAATGGCTTCCAGAGGCCGACCATCTGTCGGGACCCATGTGACAACTGATGCAGCAAGTCCAGAAGCAGGATGACGGCCCTGGTGTGGAGGAGCAGGACATCGGCGCTCTGCCTGTGTCCTGCACCTGGGAGAGTGGGATCAAGCGCCACCCAGCGGCCTGTGCCTCAGCCCGCATCAATGTGTAGAGGCTGTTCCCGTAGCTGTCACTGTGTGTGGAGCTTGAATTAAGGGATTCGGGGGTACCATTTAACTTAATTATTACTAGTTTGAAATGTCATAAGTAGGGTGGGCACAGATGGAACAGTATGGAAGGCTAGGAGACCGGGGCCACACTTATCCGTGTTCCTATGGAAACTATTTGAATATTTGTTTTATATGGATTTTTACTCAATTTTCAAACATGCTACTAAAGAGTGCCCCTCAGCTGCTGAGCAAGCATTTGTAGCTTGTATCTGGGCAGAATGGGCCAGAAGTTCCGTGTTGTGACCTGTTTTAAAAATAAAGTACCTTGAAAATTAAAAAAAAAAAAAAAGTTTGCCCCTTAAATTCTAAATGTAAAACTCAAGCAAATAAAAGTATTGCTATTCAATGAAAACATTATTGTCTCTAAATCTAGAAACCCCTACCCAAAACTTATCTAGCTCCCTGGAGATTTTAGATCCTTTCTTTCTTATAATGATTTTGCAGTTTTTGATTTTATTAAATACAAATGGCAGTGTTAAAAATTTTAAATCCAAATTATTTTCCTTTTAAGAAATAGTTGAAGCCATATTTGAAATCCTTTATACTTCCTGACCTGTGGTGGTGCAGTGGATAAAGTGTTAACCTGGAACCCTGAGGTCGCCCGTTTGAAACCCTGGGCTTGCCTGATCAAGGCACATATGAGAGTTGATGCTTCCTGCTCCTCCCCCTTCCTCTCTCTCTCTCTCTCTCTATCCCTCTCTTCTCTAAAATGAACAACAAAAAAAGATAAAATCTTGAAAAAAAAAAGTCCTTTATACTAACACATTAAATGTGATACAAAAATTTTGTCAAAAAAGACTAAAGCCCATGTCATTATCAGACTCCTCCGATTCTCCTTTCTTTGCTTTTCTCAGCGAGGGCAGCAGTGGTGGAGGGGGCAGGACTGCCAGCCGGGGCACCAGCTGGGCAGGGCCACCAGCTGCCAGGACAGAGCCACCAGCCACTCGGGCAGGGCCACCAGCTACTCGGGCAGGGCCACTAGCCACCGGGGCAGGGCCACCTGCCCTGACCATGCAGATGAGTCTTTGCATGTAGACTTTGGCAGAGTGTTTGCAAACAAGCCTGGCCAGAAAGGTTCAGCATTCCACTCCGGCTGCTTTCTGTGGGTGTGGATCTCAGCCTTCAGGCGTGCAGAATGGGGGCTGAGCAGGTACAGGTGAGCTCAGACAAGGCCATGGTGTGGGTGAGTGTCAGACACGGCGATGGTCGCCCGGTGAAGTAAGGCCCCCCAACATGGCCTTCATTTCTTCGGAAGGACTGAGCATCATAATGGCAGCTGGGAAAGAGAATGTTTGTTTATGCCAGTTTGACACTGCATTCTGACATTTCCTCATGCTTCTTGCCATTACACTAAATGATATTACTGTAAGGTCGGTGGATAATGGGGGATGGTCACGTGGGGAACTCAGACCCGCGAACTTTGGCTAGAACCGCCCACAACCAAGCGTGCCAAAAGAGGCTTCACAGGAACCATTTGGGAAAAAGCGACCGTCTACCAGCCAGTGGGATTTCACCATGTCATGTTAGCTCGACTTCCCTAGAGGGACCCCTTTAAATATCTCCCACGCGGTTTAATCCGTGCAACTTCCCTGGCCTCCATCTGACCTTCATCCATCTTACCTCGGGGCCAGGGAACCTTGCTGGGCGGGATGCGCTGTACTCAATAAAGCTGTTTATTATTCCACACTTGGTGGCTCCGAGCCCTCTTCCTTCTCGCGGGGAAAAATACCTTACATTTTGGTGGTGAAAACCCGGGAGGAGTAGAAGTCCAAAAGGACTGCTCCTCTTCCTCATCCCCTCCAAGAAAGAACCAGGATCTCCAACCTTCCACCCACTTTGGCGCACGGTGTGGTAAGTCCCCTGCCTCCAGCCTTCCTCTCAGTTCTTTCCTCCGATACTCCCTGTCCAAAACTGTAGCTATGTCAGGGAACTCTTTTCCGTCCGAGTGAGCGTGTGCTTCGGAGACTTCCGGAGCATATCCACTTTACCTTTTCTGTCCGTGGCCGGACCTTGAGTTTTTAGGATGCTAATATTCAAATCTGACCACTCGGAGGACTGAGGGCGGCTGTGGGGGCACAGGAATCTCCCTCCCTAAGGAAGAAGAAACTGTTGTTCTCCGCTGTGGCCAGGCCACAGAACCCACTGAATTAGCCTCCTGAAAGGACTTTCGGTGTTAACACCCTCACCAATTTAACTATCGCCAAAAAAGCTGGGAACTGATTGGAGATCTCTTACATATATGGCTTCTAATTATTTGAGCACCCGTCCTTAATCTCTGTGCTGCCTGGTCCACTGTGCAGGTCTTTTTCTGGCCAGAGAAACCTCACCTAAAACCTCCACTCCTAATTTTTCCTTCTCTGCAGACTCCCAACTCTCTCTCCCTCCTGTCTGATCCCCGGGGGCACCCCTCTCTCCGGACTTTCCTCTGGTCCCTCTGTGGACCTCTTTTGTGCTTGGGTCTCTTCCCTCTGAAAGCCTCCTCCCCTCCCTTTGCAAAAACCTGTTTCTTATTCACCACTACCATCTCTTTCTCCTCCCCTGCTGGCCAGGGGCCCCTCCCTTCACTGTGTTCTTAAACCCCTCCTCCGTCAGGCCATTCTCAGCCTGGCATTGGCTCTTACACTGGTTTTCAGGATGTCCAACCCCAATTTTCTTGCAGGAAGTTCTGGCCTTGTCCTGCCTTTGGCTCCAGCATTTCCTGCAGGATCTGGGTGCCGGGCTGCCCACGAGCCCCCTTCCTCTTATTCCCAATCCCCCAAACCCCTATCCAGAACCTGTGAACACAGCATTTAAAGTTTTTAACAGTCCCAACTAGTAGAAACAGGCCAAGGCTGTTCGCCAGGCCCGCATGCAGCAGAAGGTAACGCTCTAAACCCCAACTCTTGTGGCAACCCTGAGACCAGCAGAGCCACCAGCAGCTTGCTTTAAGTGTGGCAAGCAGGACCACTGGTCCCAGCAGGGCCCCTGCCGGCTGCTGCCCACTGAGCCCTGTCCTGACTGCAAGCAGCCCAGTCACTGGTGGAGTGGTTGCCCCTTTGGGCAACAGGTTTTTCCTCAGCGCCTCTACGTGGAGGACAAGCCGCCCGAATGGGAAGGCCAATCCAGCCAGGAGGGTGTATTGCTCGAACTCCTAGGACACGGCCTGGACTTGGAGAACCCAGGGTATGCTGCAACAAGTGGGTAAGTCCATCTCATTTCTTGTGGACATGGGGGCTACCTTCTCTGTTTTGCCATCTAGTTTGCCACTCTGGACCTCTAGTTCCCTCACAGGTCTTGGTTATGGGAATGGATGGGACCCTCTTCCTTTCCCCTTTTTATACCACTCCTGACCTGCAGTTTTGCCTCAAGCTTGCCTTCTTACAGGACCACTGGCAGTCAGAACCACTGGACTCCATCCATCTCCAGCTCACCAAAAGGCTGGACCCTACAAATCCCCCTATTACTCCTCTCTTTTTTTAAAAATTCTTACAGGACCGCATCTGCAGTTTCTCAACTCAAGGCCACACAGATGTTCCTCCTGACACCCCTCAAAGCCACCACTTTCTGATCTCCCCCTCCCCACGATGCCCCTATTCAGCAGGAAGTAGCCAGACAAATAAACGGCGCCCCTTTTCTATTTAACACAAAAGGTCAGAATGTAAGGCCGGTGGATAATGGGGGATGGTCACTTTGGGAACTCAGACCCGCGAACTTTGGCTAGAACCGCCCACAACCAAGCGCGCCAAAAGAGGCTTCACAGGAACCGTTTGGAAAAAAGCAACCGTCTACCAGCCAGTGGGATTTCACCACATCATGTTAGCTCGACTTCCCTAGAGGGACCCCTTTAAATATCTCCCACGCGGTTTAATCCGTGCAACTTCCCTGACCTCCATCTTACCTCGGGGCCAGGGAACCTTGCCGGGCGGGATGCGTGCTCTGTACTGAGTAAAGCCTTTTTGTTATTCCACACTTTGTGGCTTCGAGCCCTCTTCCTTCCTTCTCGGCAGGGAAAAATACCTTTCTATTTTTTTTTTTTTTTTTGTGGAATAGCAAACGGCTCTATTGAGTACAGAGCACGCATCCCGCCTGGCAAGGTTCCCTGGCCCTGAGGTAAGATGGAAGCCAGGGAAGTTGCACGGATTAAACCGTGTGGGAGATATTTAAAGGGGTCCCTCTAGGGAAGTCGAGCTAACATGACGTGGTGAAATCCCACTGGCTGGTAGACGGTCACTTTTTCCCAAACGGTTCCTGTGAAGCCTCTTTTGACATGCTTGGTTGTGGGCGGTCCTAGCCAAAGTTCATGGGTCTGAGTTGCCCATGTGATCATTCCCCATTATCCACTGACCTTACAATTACCACTTTCCTTTCTGTACTTGCCTTTGGAGTCATTCCCTAGCTCCTGTGAACTGCTTATCTTTACTTTCTTCTTGGCTAGGAACACTGATTGAATAGAGCAGAGATTTTTCAACTGATGTGCTGCAAGAATTTTTAAAACATGCAGTACCTCACTATGTAGTCAGCGCTGATCTCTTTTCCCTTAGATTTTCAAATTAAAAAAATGACAACAGCCAACAAAACTAGAGCCATCTTGTGTGAATGAATCAAAATTATATGTATTTTTTTGTCAAATCAACAAAAAATACTTTTTTTTAATGTGCTACAGAATTTTAGTAGTTACGTGATCCATGCGATGAAAATAATTGAAAATCGTTGCTATCGAGTAATGCCTAATTATATTAATATTACCACTAGATGGCAGAATGGAATGTCAGGTCTGTAGTCTTGACAGAAGTGTGTATGTATGTGTCTGTTTTAGAGAACTCGATCTCCATCTTGTGGTGACACATAATTATATCAATTACTCTTGCATTTCCTAACAAGTCCTGATTACCTTATTAGGGCAGTGCCAAATGCTGCTTAGTTATTAGTAAGTAAATACAGTAACAATATTAAGATTTGTGTATAGTTAAAGATAAGACTCCTTTTTTTTTTGTCCTTTCATGTAAGAGTTTGAAATGCTTTTTTGATGAACTCTGGGGATGTAAACACAAGAAAATTGTAAGATATGTCTGTTTAAATGTCTGGCTAACTTAAGCTGTGTAGCTAAATCACAAAGCAAGTTAGTGAATGGGTCCTGCTTGAAACATGAGAACATATTAATACTTTTAAATGTTACTCTTATAAAATATTTTCCCACAGCCTGACCAGTGAATAGAGCATCGACCTGGGATGCTGAGGTCCCAGGGTCAAAACCCTGAGTCATCAGCCTGAGTGCAGGTGCGCCAGCTTGAGCGCAGGATCATCCACACATGATACCAGGGTCGCTGGCTCTAGCCCAAAGATGGCTGGCTTGGCGTGAGCCCCCATTCAAGGCATGTTTGAGAAGCAATCAATGAACAACCAAAGTGATACAACTATGATTTGATGCTTCTCATCTCTCTCCCTTCTTGTCTTTCTCTCAAAAAAAGAAAGAAAATATTTTTTCCACAATTAGATAAGGTGAAATAAAAACTAAAGTGAACATTTTATTCATAATATGCTTAGAAATTTTATATTACTTTAGGGTTATTATTGTCAACTCAAGGTATTATAGTACTATTCAGAAATAATGCTATTCTAGTCTTTTTTTAAAAAGCCTGAAGGAAATAAAGCACATGGTTAATTAATGGGAAGAACTTTGGGCTCTATATGCTTTACAGTGAGTCTGTTTTTAAATAAGCCAGTTAAGACATGATTTAACAGAATGGTTTCTACCAATATATTATACATATTTGCTCAGTAAAAAAACAATCAGAATATTCTGCTGTTTTGATTTTTTTTCAGACAATATTACAAATCTACAAAATTGAATACCTTTCTCAGGTCTTTAAGATACATTAGATTTCCATTACAACATGAACATAATTGTGGTACTGTGATGTTTAATGTTAAACTCTTCTGGTTTCCAACTGAATGCCCTTGAGTATAATTTAAGGTAAGACACATTTAGAGGCTTTGAAAAGGGAGAGATCTGAGACCCCAAAATTTAGTATGTAGAATTTTGTATATTTATGGGTTCTTTTGGGGAGATAATCCTTAGCTTTTATCAGATTCCTACTAGGATTTATTATTCCAGATTCATCTCATTTGGTAGAACCATGATTTGAATGGTAGCTCCCCTCACTAAGTTACAGTCCTTCATCTACAAATGCACTTACCTCATAGTGTTTTAAAGATTATCCGAAAAGCATTTAACACAATGTCCGACATGCAATAAACACTCAATAAACACTTGCTATTATTAGGACTAAGCACTGGACAAGTTATCTTCAGGTATGCAAAGATTTTCTTCAGTAGGTTATGGGTATCGGTTTAAATCTTCATGTGAAACAAATCTACATAAAATATTTTAGTAAAGAAAAGTAAGATTCCTCGTCATTGTTTAGTTGTCCTAGGATAATAGTTAAAGCTTTTTGCCCTTGCAGCCCACTGAAGTCCACGTTAGAAATAGTAGAGTGCCTAGATGCGATTTCTGTTGACTGAACAACGGACAAGTATGAACTCCCATGAAGCAGTTACCGGGTCATGAATCTGAACTATCGTAATCTCACTTTGAGTTTTTTTGCCTCCTGTTTACTTGGTTAACCATTTTGCTGGTCATGTTTTCCCAGGATCGCTACAATGGACTACTTCTGCCTCATCATAAATATCCAGGCCCTGGACAGGATACAAGAAGCTGCCTTTCCACTACCTGTGGCCTCTGCCAGACGCCGAGGCACTCCGGTGACCTCCTCATCGCCATGTGCTTCCTTTTGCATAAAACAGTGGTAGTCTAAGGACCAAGGAAGGCAATAAGATATCTCAGGAGTTTGTCAGAAAGACACTTTGAAAACTCCTTCGGGTAGTCCAGGCACTGTGGTGTCATGCAGCGGCCCTCGAATTTCAGGGGCCAGGAGTACTTCAGGTCTTTCAGAGGGTGTGACCTAGGCATGGAACATTCTAAAGCAATTTCCAGATTATCAACTGCCATAAATATTTTTCCCTAAAATTGATTTATCTCATAATATGCTCAAGTTCCTAAAAGTCTTTTTCCCCACTTTATTAAAGAAAGGCATTGCCCTTATCCATCCCAAATATCACTCTTAGAAATGAAAGCCACACAAAGGTGAAACCTTCTTTGATGATTCTTTGAGCTCTCAAAAACATAGTATAAGACTTGTTGAATTCCTCTTCTTTGTAAATATTTCTGTTAAGGGTAATTAAGGCATTGAGTGAGTATTTTTGGTTAGTATTCAGTATGTTATTCAATAACAATGTTACAATGTTTTTTCTTTTTTAATAATTTTATTTTTTTAATGGGGCGACATGAGAAAATCAGGATACATATATTCAAAGATAACAAGTCCAGGTTATCTTGTCATTCAATTATGTTGCATACCCATCACCCAAAGTCAGATTGTCCTCTGTCACCTTCTATCTAGTTTTCTTTGTGCCCCTCCCCCTCCCCCTTTCCCTCTCCCTTCCCTCCCCCCCCCCCCGTAACCACCACACTCTTATCAATGTCTCTTAGTTTCACTTTTATGTCCCACCTACGTATGGAATAATGCAGTTCCTGGTTTTTTCTGATTTACATATTTCACTTCGTATCATGTTATCAAGATCCCACCATTTTGCTGTAAATGATCCGATGTCATCATTTCTTATGGCTGAGTAGTATTCCATACTGCAGGGGTCCCCAAACTACGGCCCGTGGGCCGCATGCGGCCCCCTGAGGCCATTTATCCGGCCCCCACCGCACTTCCGAAAGGGGCACCTCTTTCATTGGTGGTCAGTGAGAGGAGCATAGTTCCCATTGAAATACTGGTCAGTTTGTTGATTTAAATTTACTTGTTCTTTATTTTAAATATTGCATTTGTTCCCGTTTTGTTTTTTTACTTTAAAATAAAATATGTGCAGTGTGCACAGGGATTTGTTCATAGTTTTTTTATAGTCCGGCCCTCCAGTGGTCTGAGGGACAGTGAACTGGCCCCCTGTGTAAAAAGTTTGGGGACCCCTGCCATAGTGTATATATGCCACATCTTCTTTATCCAGTCATCTATTGACCAGCTTTTTGGTTGTTTCCATGTCCTGGCTACTGTGAACAATGCTGCAATAAACATGGGGCTGCATGTGTCTTTACGTATCAATGTTTCTGAGTTTTTGGGGTATATACCCAGTAGAGGGATTGCTGGGTCATAAGGTAGTTCTATTTTCAGTTTCTTGAGGAACCACCATACTTTCTTCCATAATGGTTGTACTACTTTACATTCCCACCAACAGTGTATGAGGGTTCCTTTTTCTCCATAGCCTCTCCAACATTTGCTATTACCTGTCTTGTTAATAATAGCTAATTGGGGTGACGTCACGGAAATGGCGCCGTGAGCAGCGCGTCCGACAGCTCTCCCCTAAATCACAACAAATTTATCAACTAGAAACAGAAAAATTTATCCTCGGAGCATTCCGGAGTTCCACACAAACTGATAGCGAAAGGACTGTTATCACTTGAATCTGAGAGACGAGGGTGTGGAGGAATCTACCGCAGCGACGCTCATTCAAGCCGCGAGGGAGTGCGCCTGCGGTGAGTCAGCCCATATACTTGGGAACCGCGAGCCGCCGCCGCGAGCGGCCGTCACGAGCTGCCACCGCGAGCAGCTGCGCGCCCGCCCGGTCCGGTTGAGCACCGCTGACGTTCCCAGCGGCCCGCACACTGCGAGTGGGGGTCGCCGGCCACCGGTGCCCGGAGCGCCCCATTCGCGCGCGTGCCTTGGGCATTCCACGCGCCCAGGGCGCCCTGCTGGCCCGCACACCCAGGGGGCTCCATTATCCTGCGCCTGGTGCGGTCCAGCCGCCAGCGGCGGGGCGAGCGGGAGAGGCTTGGGAGATTCTCTCCGTGGGCGGGGCACCTCACCCAGCCATTCAAGCTAACAATCAAGCGTTGGGGGAGGGGCGCGTGCAGGCAGCCTAAAATACCTTCGGAAGCACAGCTGCGTCCCAATCACTGAAATTAGCTTAACCCATGAAATCTGCGCACCCTCAGTTCTATTTGATAAGATCTCTCTCAGTTCAGCGATCCAAGACAAGAGGCGTGATATTTTTTAGTGCCTCTCGCTAAAGGGGCGGGGGCAACTTCTGATTGATAGAGCCTCCATATTCAGGGATAAACGCTAACAAGAAGGACTTGGCAGATATTAAGGTCTATACTACACTAGTCGTAAGCAGAGACTAGTGTCTCTTCTTCCCTGCAAAAACAGGCTACAAAGTGTGGAAAGCCTGGGTTGAGAGGTCCAACTAAATGATAGGCGCTGAACAGTCACCTTGACAACAATTGACTCCCACCCCCGCCTGATTACTCTGGAGGCCCTGACTCTCAGAGCCTTTCCCAAAGCCTTGCACTGAGTGGGGATAGAGTGGGGATTTCCCAGCTCTTTGAGCCTCTTACTCCCCAGGCAGAAGCAGTTGCAGCCTTATAGCTGGATCACCAGGCTGCTAATTCAGAAAGGGGGGACTAGGAGAGAGAATCCAGGAAAGCAAACTCTCTCATCGTTGGACCCTGCAAACGCCAACAAGCCTTTACTTCCAGCAAGACTAAAGCCAATTATATGACATTGCCATAGAATCCCATCAACTGCAAATCCCTACCTAAGAGTGACACAGGGGCAGAGCCTGGGGTACAGAGTCACCGACCAGGAAGAGGGAGAGAAAAGAAAAAGGAAGAAGTTAACCTCTCAAAATCAAGAAAAACCTACAGACTTTACAACTTGATCCACTAATTTTTTTTTTGTTGTTGTTGTTGTTTGTTTCTTCTATCTTTTTGCCTTTATATCCTCCACCTCGGTCCTTCTATTCTCTGCCCATCTCATACTTCCCCTTTCTTGAACTACACTACCCATGAGTGTTGCATTTTATTTTTCTTCTTCATCCTCACCCTCCTTTAAGGTTATACTCCAAAACACTTAACTCTCACTCTCTCCTCTTTTGTTTTTTTTTTGTCTTGCTTTATTTTGTTTTTTTCTCTTCCTATTTTATTTCTTCCTTCGTTGTTCTCTTTTTCTTATTTTTTCCTTTCTATTCGTTTTTTCTTTTCTCATTTTACTTTCATCCCATATAATCCTCAATCACGAACAAATAAGTTAATTTGGGACTCAAGGCTTTTTTTTGGCTTTATTTCTCTTTTTTGCTTTTGTTTTTATTTTTTTTTCCTTTTCTTGTTTGTTTATTTTTGTGGCATTTTGGGTCCTCCCAACCCAAGGTCTCCATTGTATTTAGTCTTCGCTCCACTTAATACAACAGATTTTTACTTATTATTTTTATTTTTTCTTCTTTATTATTCTTTTTTGGTCCTTTTTTCTGGTTCCCTCTTATCCCTCTCATTATATCTCTTAGTTGACTATCACTAACAAGCAAATCATCTTATGCTTGTCTAAGATTTTCTTCCTTTTTTTTTTTTTTTTTTTTTTGCATTTAGTAGGCCCCTACTTCCTTTTTTTTGCCCCTTGAACTCTTCACCCCAAATCAGGCCCTCCATTATAGGCACGATATTTGCCTGAGGAGGGGAGAGGAGGGAAAGAGAAGAGAGAAAAAAAGGGGGAAATAATAAATTATTACTGGGTTTTTTTTGTAAGGTGTTTTACCTTTTTTTTTTTTTTTTTTTACTCTTTATTAATTCTAATTAGTGCTATCAATAAGACCACCCTCAGATGCCGATAAGAAAGAGGAAATCGAATATTATGGATACAAAAGAAAGAGAGGTAACACAAATAGATGTGGAAAAATCTATGGAGAAAAGACTTAACATATTGGAAACCTTGGAGCTAAATGACAGAGAATTTAAAATAGAAATCTTAAAAATACTCAGAGAGATACAAGAAAACACAGAAAGGAAATATAGGGAGATCAGAAAACAACTCAATGAACACAAAGAATATATTACCAAGGAAATTGAAACTATAAAAACAAATCAAACAGAAATGAAAAACTCAATTCACGAGCTGAAAAACGAGGTAACAAGCTTAGCTAACAGAACAGCCCAGATTGAAGATAGGATTAGTGAAATAGAAGACAAACAACTTGAGGCACAACAGAGAGAAGAAGAAAGAGACTCAAAAATAATAAAAAACGAGAAAGCCCTACAGGAATTGTCTGACTCCATCAGAAAGAATAACATAAGAATAATAGGTATATCAGAGGGAGAAGAGAAAGAAAATGGAATGGAGAATATACTCAAACAAATAATAGATGAGAACTTCCCAAGCCTGTGGAAAGAACTAAAGCCTCAAATTCAAGAAGCAAACAGAACACCGAGTTTTCTTAACCCCAACAAACCCACTCCAAGGCACATCATAATAAAGATGACACAAACCAATGACAAAGAAAAAATTCTCAAGGCAGCCAGGGAAAAGAAGAGTACAACATATAAAGGAAGGCCTATTAGATTATCATCAGATTTCTCAGCAGAAACTCTACAAGCTAGAAGAGAGTGGACCCCAATATTTAAAGCCCTGAAAGAGAGGAACTTTCAGCCAAGAATACTATACCCATCAAAGCTATCCTTCAAGTATGAAGGAGATATAAAAACATTCACAAATACAGAAAAGATGAGAGAATTTATCAACAGAAAGCCCCCACTCCAGGAAATACTAAAGGGGGTTTTCCAACCAGATTCAAAGAACAAAAGAAAACAACACCACAAGTAACAGCTCCACCAAGAACACAATAAAACCAAACTTAAACTGTGATAACAAAGGAAAAAAAGGGGGGAGAGGATGGAGATTAACAGTAGCAAAGGATGATGAAGTGCAGAAATACTTATAAGATAGGGTACTACAATGAATATGGTAGGTACCCTTTTCATTACTTAATGGTAACCACCCTTAAAAAAACCACCACAAAAACACTTGACTTAAAAAAGGTAGCAACAGAGGAAAGAAGTATGGAACACAAACAAACAAAAACAAATGATAGAAAAACAAAAGAGAAGACTCAAACTAGATACAAAACTAACAGAAAGCAATTTATAAAATGGCAGTAGGGAACCCACAAGTGTCAATAATTACACTAAATTTAAATGGATTAAACTTACCAATAAAAAGACACAGAGTAGCAGAATGGATTAAAAAAGAAAATCCAACTATATGCTGCCTACAAGAAACACATCTAAGCAACAAGGATATAAACAAATTCAAAGTGAAAGTCTGGAAAACAATACTCCAAGCAAACAACACCCAAAAAAAAGCAGGCGTAGCAATACTCATATCTAATAATGCTGACTACAAGACAGAAAAAGTACTCAGAGACAAAAATGGTCATTTCATAATGATTAAGGGGAAATTGAATCAAGAAGACATAACAATCCTTAATATATATGCACCAAACCAAGGAGCACCAAAATATATAAGACAGCTACTTATTGACCTTAAAACAAAAACTAACAAAAATACAATCATACTTGGAGACCTCAATACACCGCTGACGGCTCTAGATCGGTCATCCAAACAGAGAATCAATAAAGATATAGTGGCCTTAAACGAAATACTAGAACACCTGGATATGATAGACATCTACAGGACACTTCATCCCAAAGTGACAGAGTATACATTTTTCTCTAGTGTACATGGAACATTCTCAAGAATTGACCATATGTTGGGCCACAAAGACAATATCAGCAAATTTAGAAAAATTGAAATTGTACCAAGCATATTTTCTGATCATAAAGCCTTGAAACTAGAATTCAACTGCAAAAAAGAGGGGGAAAAACCCACAAAAATGTGGAAACTAAACAACATACTTCTAAAAAAATGAATGGGTCAAAGAAGAAATAAGCGCAGAAATCAAAAGATATATACAGACAAATGAAAATGAAAATACGACATATCAGAATCTCTGGGATGCAGCAAAAGCACTAATAAGAGGAAAGTTCATATCACTTCAGGCCTATATGAACAAACAAGAGAGAGCCGAAGTAAACCACTTAACTTCACACCTTAAGGAACTAGAAAAAGAAGAACAAAGACAACCCAAAACCAGCCGAAGAAAGGAGATAATAAAAATCAGAGCAGAAATAAATGAAATAGAGAACAGAAAAACTATAGAAAAAATCAATAAAACAAGGAGCTGGTTCTTTGAAAAGATCAACAAAATTGACAAACCCTTGGCAAGACTTACCAAGGAAAAAAGACACAGGACTCAAATAAATAAAATCTAAAATGAAAGAGGAGAGATCACCAAAGACATCATAGATATACAAAGAATTATTGTAGAATACTATGAAAAATTATATGCCACCAAATACAACAATCTAGAAGAAATGGATAAATTCCTAGAACAATACAACCTTCCTAGACTGAGTCATGAAGAAGCAGAAAGCCTAAACAGACCAATCAGCAGGGAGGAAATAGAAAAAACTATTAAAAACCTCCCCAAAAATAAAAGTCCAGGCCCAGACGGTTATACTAGTGAATTCTATCAAACATTCAAAGAAGACTTGGTTCCTATTCTACTCAAAGTCTTCCAAAAAATTGAAGAAGAAGCAATACTTCCAAACACATTTTATGAGGCCAACATAACCCTCATACCAAAACCTGGCAAGGATGGTACAAAGAAAGAAAACTACAGACCAATATCTCTAATGAATACAGATGCTAAAATACTAAACAAAATACTGGCAAACCGAATACAACAACATATTAAAAAAATAATACATCATGATCAAGTGGGATTCATCCCAGAATCTCAAGGATGGTTCAACATACGCAAAACGGTTAACGTAATACACCATATCAACAAAACAAAGAACAAAAACCACATGATCTTATCAATAAATGCAGAAAAGGCTTTTGATAAAATACAACACAATTTTATGTTTAAGACTCTCAACAAAATGGGTATAGAAGGAAAATATCTCAACATGATAAAGGCCATATATGATAAACAATAAGCCAACATCCTATTAAACGGCATAAAACTGAGGACTTTCTACCTTAAATCAGGAACAAGACAGGGTTGTCCACTCTCTCCACTCTTATTCAACGTGGTGCTAGAAGTTCTGGCCAGAGCAATCAGACAAGACAAAGAAATAAAAGGCATCCATATCGGAAAAGAAGAAGTAAAGGTATCACTTTTTGCTGATGATATGATCCTATACATCGAAAACCCGAAGGACTCCACAAAAAGATTATTAAAAACAATAAACCAATACAGTAAGGTTGCAGGATACAAAATTAACATACAAAAGTCCATAGCCTTTCTATATGCCAACAATGAAATATTAGAAAACGAACTCAAAAAAATAATCCCCTTCACGATTGCAACAAAAAAAATAAAATACCTAGGAATTAACATAACAAAGAACGTTAAGGACCTATATAATGAAAATTACAAAGCATTGTTAAGGGAAATCGAAAAAGATACAATGAGATGGAAAAATATTCCTTGTTCTTGGATAGGAATAATAAATATAATCAAAATGGCCATATTACCCAAAGCAATATACAAATTTAATGCAATTCCCATCAAAATCCCTATGAGATTTTTTAATGAAATGGAACAAAAAATCATCAGATTTATATGGAACTATAAAAAACCCCGAATAGCCAAAACAATCCTAAGGAAAAAGAATGAAGCTGGGGGCATTACAATACCTGACTTTAAACTATATTATAGGGCCACGATAATCAAAACAGCATGGTATTGGCAGAAAAATAGACACTCAGACCAATGGAACAGAATAGAAAGCCCAGAAATAAAACCACATATATATGGTCAAATAATCTTTGATAAAGGGGCCAACAACACACAATGGAGAAAAGAAAGCCTCTTCAATAAATGGTGTTGGGAAAACTGGAAAGCCACATGCAAAAGAATGAAACTCGACTACAGCCTGTCCCCGTGTACTAAAATTAATTCAAAATGGATCAAAGACCTAAATATAAGACCTGAAACAATAAAGTACATAGAAGAAGACATAGGTACTAAAATCATGGACCTGGGTTTTAAAGAACATTTTATGAACTTGACTCCAATGGCAAGAGAAGTGAAGGCAAAGATAAATGAATGGGACTACATCAGAATTAAAAGTTTTTGCTCAGCAAGAGAAACTGATATCAAAATAAACAGACAGCCAACTATATGGGAACTGTTATTTTCAAAGGACAGCTCAGATAAGGGCCTAATATCCAAAATTTACAAAGAACTCATAAAACTCAACAACAAACAAACAATCCAATAAAAAAATGGGAAGAGGACATGAACAGACACTTCTCCCAGGAAGAGATACAAATGGCCAACAGATATATGAAAAGATGCTCGTCTTCATTAGTTATTAGAGAAATGCAAATCAAAACTACAATGAGATACCACCTCACTCCTGTTAGATTAGCTATTATCAACAAGACGGGTAATAGCAAATGTTGGAGAGGCTGTGGAGAAAA
Organism: Saccopteryx bilineata; assembly: GCF_036850765.1. Taxonomy (NCBI): domain Eukaryota; kingdom Metazoa; phylum Chordata; class Mammalia; order Chiroptera; family Emballonuridae; genus Saccopteryx; species Saccopteryx bilineata. The sequence continues at coordinate 198,794,084 of NC_089490.1, read as the reverse complement.
AGGAACCCTCATTCACTGTTGGTGGGACTGTAAAGTAGTACAACCATTATGGAGGAAAGTATGGTGGTTCCTCAAAAAACTGCAAATAGAACTACCTTATGACCCAGCAATCCCTCTACTGGGTATATACCCCAAAAACTCAGAAACATTGATACGTGAAGACACATGTAGCCCCATGTTCATTGCAGCACTGTTCACAGTGGCCAAGACATGGAAACAACCAAAAAGCCCTTCAATAGAAGACTGGATAAAGAAGATGTGGCACATATACACTATGGAATACTACTCAGCCATAAGAAATGATGACATCAGATCATTTACAGCAAAATGGTGGGATCTTGATAACATTATAAGGAGTGAAATAAGTAAATCAGAAAAAAACAAGAACTACATGATTCCATACATTGGTGGAACATAAAAATGAGACAAGAGTGTGGTGGTTACCAAGGGTGGGGGGGGGGGGGGAGGGAGGACATGGGAGGGAGGGAGGGAGGGAGAGAGTTAGGGGGAGGGGGAGGGGCACAGAGAACTAGATAGAGGGTGGCGGAGGACAATCTGACTTTGGGCGAGGGGTTTGCAACATAATTTGATGACAAAATAACCTAAACATGTTTTCTTTGAATATATGTACCCTGATTTATTAATGTCATCCCATTACCATTAATAAAAATTTATTAAAAAAAATAATAGCTAATTGAACAGGTGTGAGGTGGTATCTCATTGCAGTTTTGATTTGCATTTCTTTAATAGCTAAAGAAGATGAGCATCTTTTCATATATCTGTTGGCCATTTGTATTTCTTCCTGGGAGAAGTGTCTGTTCATATCCTCTTCCCATTTTTTTATTGGATTGTTTGTTTGATTATTGTTGAGTTTTATGAGTTCTTTGTATATTTTGGATATTAGGCCCTTATCTGAGCTGTTGTTTGAAAATATCATTTCCATTTAGTTGGCTTTCTGTTTATTTTGTTATCAGTTTTTCTTGCTGAGCAAAAACTTCTTAGTCTGATGTAGTCCCATTCATTAATTTTTGCCTTCACTTCTCTTGCCTGTGGAGTCAAATTCATAAAATGCTCTTTAAAACGCAGGTCCATGAGTTTAGTACCTATGTCTTCTTCTATGTACTTCATTGTTTTAGGTCTTATGTTTAGATCTTTGATCCATTTTGAGTTAATTTTAGTACAGGGGACAAACTGTAGTCGAGTTTCCTTCTTTTGCATGTGGCTTTGCAGTTTTCCCAGCACCATTTATTGAAGAGGCTTTTTTTTCTCCATTGTGTGTTGTTGGCCCCTTTATCAAAAATTATTTGACTATATATATGTGGTTTCATTTCTGGACTTTCTATTCTGTTCCATTGGTCTGAGTGTCTACTTTTCTGCCAATACCATGCTGTTTTGATTGTCGTGGCCCTATAATATAGTTTGAAGTCAGGTATTGTAATGCCCCCAGCTTCATTCTTTTTCTTTAGGATTGCTTTGGCTATTCAGGGTTTTTTATAGTTCCATATAAATCTGATGATTTTTTGTTCTATTTCTTTAAAAAATGTCATTGGAATTTTGATGGGAATTGCATTAAATTTGTATATTGCTTTGGGTAATATGGCCATCTTGATTATATTTATTCTTCCTAACCAAGAACAAGGTATATTCTTCCATCTCATTATATCTTTTTCGATTTCTCTTAGCAATGGTTTATAGTTTTCATTATATAAGTCCTTTACATTCTTTGTTATGTTTATTCCTAAGTATTTTATTTTTTTTGTTGCAATTGTGAACGGGATTATTCTTTTGAGTTCGTTCTCAGTTGTTTCATTGTTGGCATATAGAAAGGCTATTGACTTCTGTATGTTAATTTTGTATCCTGCGACCTTACTGTATTGCTTATTGTTTCTAGTAGTCTTTTTGTGGATTCTTTGGGGTTTCGATGTATAGGATCATATCATCTGCAAAAAGTGATACCTTTACTTCTTCTTTTCCGATATGAATGCCTTTTATTTCTTTGTCTTGTCTGATTGCTCTGGCTAGAACCTCTAGTACCACCTTAAATAAGAGTGGAGAGAGTGGACAACCCTGTCTTGTTCCTGATTTAAGGGGGAAAACCTTCAGTTTAGTGCCATTTAATATGATGTTAGCTGATGGTTTATCATATATGGCTTTTATCATTTTGAGATTTTTTCCTTCTATACCCATTTTGTTGAGAGTCTTAAACATAAAATTGTGTTGTATTTTATTGAAAGCCTTTTCTGCATCTATTGATAAGATCATGTGGTTTTGTTTTTTTTTGTATTTTTTTTTTTTTGTATTTTTCTGTAGCTGGAAACGGGGAGAGACAGTCAGACAGACTCCCACATGCGCCCGACCGGGATCCACCCGGCACGTCCACCAGGGGCGATGCTCTGCCCACCAGGGGGTGATGCTCTGCCCCTCCGGGGCGTTGTTCTGCGGTGACCAGAGCCACTCTAGCGCCTGGGGCAGAGGCCAAGCAGCCATCCCCAGCGCCTGGGCCATCTTTGCTCCAATGGAGCCTCGCTGCGGGAGGGGAAGAGAGAGACAGAGAGGAAGGAGGGGGGGTGGAGAAGCAAATGGGCGCTTCTCCTATGTGTCCTGGCCGGGAATTAAACCCGGGTCCCCTGCATGCCAGGCCAATGCTCTACCGCTGAGCCAACTGGCCAGGGCCAAGATCATGTGGTTTTTGTTCTTTGTTTTGTTGATATGGTGTATTACGTTAACCGTTTTACGTATGTTGAACCATCCTTGAGATTCTGGGATGAATCCCACTTGATCGTGATGTATTATTTTTTTAATATGTTGTTGTATTCGATTTGCTAGTATTTTGTTTAGTATTTTAGCATCTGTATTCATTAGAGATATTGGTCTGTAGTTTTCTTTTTTTGTGCCATCCTTGCCTGGTTTTGGTATGAGGGTTATGTTGGCTTCATAAAATGTGTTTGGAAGTATTGCTTCTTCTTCAATTTTTTGGTAGACTTTGAGTAGAATAGGAACCAAGTCTTCTTTGAATGTTTGATAAAATTTGCTGGTATAGCCGTCAGGGCCTGGAGTTTTATTTTTGGGGAGGTTTTTAATGTTTTTTTCTATTTCTTCTCTACTAATAGGTCTGTTTAGGCTTTCTGCTTCTTCTTGACTCAGTCTAGGAAGGTTGTATTGTTCTAGGAATTTATCCATTTCTTCTAGGTTGTTGAATTTAGTGGCATAAAGTTTTTCATAGTATTCTACAATAATTCTTTGTATATCTACGGTGTCCATGGTGACTTCTCCTCCTTCATTTTGGATTTTGTTTATATGAGTTTTTTCTCTTTTTTCCTTGGTAAGTCTTGCCAAGGGTTTGTCAATTTTGTTGATCTTTTAAAAGAACCAGCTCCTTGTTCTAATAATTTTTTCTATAGTTTTTCTGTTCTCTATTTCATTTATTTCTGCTCTGATTTTTATTATCTCCTTTCTTCGGCTGGTTTTGGGTTGTCTTTGTTCTTCTTTTTCTAGTTCCTTAAGGTGTGAAGTTAAGTGGTTCACTTGGGCTCTCTCTTGTTTGTTCATATATGCCTGAAGTGATATGAACTTCCCTCTTATCACTGCTTTTGCTGCATCCCATAGATTCTGATATGTCGTATTGTCATTTTTATTAGTCTGTATATATCTTTTGATCTCTGCACTTATTTCTTCTTTGACCCATTCATTTTTTAAAAGTATGTTGTTTAGTTTCCACATTTTTGTGGGATTTTTTTCCTCTTTTTTGCAGTTGAATTCTAGTTTCAAAACTTTATGATCAGAAAATATGCTTGGTACTACTTTGATTTTTCTGAATTTGTTGATGTTGTTTTTGTGGCCCAACATATGGTCAGTTTTTGAGAATGATCCATGTACACTGGAGAAAAATGTATACTCAGTCACTTTGGGATGAAATGTCCTGTAGATGTCTGTCATATCCAGGTGCTCTAGTGTTTTGTTTAAGGCCACTATATCTTTGTTGATTCTCTGTTTGGATGACCGATCTAGAGCTGTCAGCGGTGTATTGTGGTCTCCAAGTATGATTGTATTTTGGCAGTTTTTGTTTTAAGGTCAATAAGTAGCTGTCTTATATATTTTGGTGCTCCTTGGTTTGGTGCATATATATTAAGAATTGTTATGTCTTCTTGATTCAGTGTTCCCTTAGCCATTATGAAATGACCATTTTTGTCTCTGAGTACTTTTGCTGTCTTGTAGTCAGCATTATCAGATATGAGTTGCCAATTTCATTATGATATGCCTTGGAGTAGGTTTTTTGGGGTTAAGAAAACTCAGAGTTCTGTTTGCTTCTTGAATTTGAGGCTTTAGTTCTTTCCACAGGCTTGGGAAGTTCTCATCTATTATTTGTTTGAGTATGTTCTCCATTCCATTTTCTCTCTCTTCTCCCTCTGATATACCTATTATTCTTATGTTATTCTTTCTGATGGAGTCAGATAATTCTTTTTTTTTTTAAATAAATAAATTTTTATTTTAATGGGGTGACATCAATAAATCAGGGTACATACATTCAAAGAAAACATTTCCAGGTTATCTTGTCATTTAGTTATGTTGCATACCCATCACCCGAAGAGAGATCGTCCTCTGCCACCCTCCATCCAGTTCTCTCTGTACCCCTCCCCCTCCCTCTCCCCCTCTCCCTCCTTCCCTCCCCCCACCCCCCATAGCCACCACACTCCTGTTCATGCCTCTTAGCCTCGCCTTTATGTCCCACCAATGTATGGAATCCTGCAGTTCCTGTTTTTTTCTGATTCGCTTATTTCACCCCGCACAATGCTACCAAGACTCCACCATTCTGCTATAAGTGATCCAATGTCACCATTTCTCCTAGCTGAATAATATACCATGGTGTATATGTACCCCATCTTCTTCATCTAGTCCTCTATTTTTTTTTACAGTGATTAAAAGCCTTTAAGCAAACTCTTGGCGAATACAGCAAGAATCCATAAATGAGTAGTGTCCTTAACATGTTCCCCAAGTCCAAGTTGACCACATCACCATGCCAAATCCCTGAAAAATGCAACCCAACCACAGTTCAGTCTGTTAGGAGCTGTCACAGGGAGCAGGAGTCCAGGAAAGTTCCCCACAGGAAAAGTCCGCATGGCACTGGAATTGTTGTCACCATTCTATACTTTGCAGCTCATGTCCAAGTCCAAATGACTGCTGCTTCTAGCTGGTAATGATTCAGGTAGACTGGGAAAAGCCATTTGCAGCATGCGTGGATATGGAGCTCCTGTTCTCCTCTGCCTGGAGAGTTGAGACCAGGTTGCTTTTCCCTGGAGCTCTTTGACTGTGGCCTGGTAAAGAGAACCTTGGGATACACTAAGCTTGGTGGCAAAGGTAAATTCATAATACAAATTGGCAAAAGGAGGAAAGAGAGCTCTAAATTAAGAGTAGGTCCCAGCCTGAAATGTGAGTGGGGCATTGAGGTAGGAGGGATAAAGAAACACTATATATTAAGCAAAGCACCAGAAAATAGGACTATCAACACCCACAACAGAGATCTTTGAGGGAAGAATAAAAAACCTGACTATTCAGGCAAGACATAGTTAAGTGGCCCTTGTGCGAATGAGATCAGTTTACCTGCTTCTTGGAAGAAATACCCTAGGCTCGTTCACAGTGTCGTAGATGGGGCCGATGGCCCTGGGCACCTTCAGCCTTCAGTGGCAAACCCCAGCTTTCTGGGCAAGGTTAGGTCATAGGTGGCTGGAGCAGGGCTGGAAGAGACTGAACCCTCCCTTAGAGGAGCAAGGGGGAAGCCCACCTTCCAGTGTCCCTGTTTCCTCACAGCAGAGGCGTGTAAGCCTGGCAGGCTTTAGCTCAATGACCTTCCTTTCCACTATTGAAGTAGGACCCAGATGGCATCCTATGAGACCCCTTTGGGGTGTTGGAGCCTTTAAGGGTGTATCCTAAAAGCTGGTAGTTCCCCCTGATCTCTATTGGGCTTTTTCTGCCTCTAGGTATCTTAAGAGCCATTCTCAGAAGATCTTGCTGAGGGGTTTGAGGATCCCCATCCGCCTATATAAATCTTTTCCATATATCTGGAGGTATTTGGAAAAAAGACAGAAGAGTGTTATTAGCTAGATCTAATAAAGAAGGTAGTAGTTTGCAGGCGAAAAAGATTTGGTGTCTCCTGTTCATCAGCATTCAAAAGAAATGTAATTTTTTTTTTTTAAATTAAAAAGCATGATATGGTAGACCCGTCGGAGTCATTGGCCTGGTGTGCAGGATTCCCGGGTTCGATTCCCGGCCAGAGCACACAGGAGAAGCGCCCATCTACCTCTCCACTCCCTCCCCTCTCCTTCCTCCCGGCCCCCCTCCTCCCGCCTGCAGTCAAGGCTCCATCGGAGCAAATCCACCCTGGGCACTAAGGATGGCCCCATGGCCCCTGCCCCCGTCGCTAGAATGGTTCCAGTCATAACAGAGCAACATCCCAGATGGGCAGAGTATTCCTCCTGGTAGGCATGCCAGGTGGATCCCAGTCAGGCGCATGCAGGAGTCTGTCTGACTGCCACCCCATCCCCATCCTCAGAAATATACAAAAAATAAATAAATAAAAGAAAAAATACTAAAAAAAACCCCACAAAAAAGGGGGGGGGCATTCCCTTGTGCTAAAGCTCCAGGGAGCATGGAGTGAGCTTGAGTATGTCCTATGAAACATAGAGCTCTATGTTTACTTATAAGTCTTTGAAGAAGGAGGAACTGCTGAAATAGTTTATCAGCATTTGTCCCTAAGACAGCAGTTTTTATAGTGGAAACACCATACGTAAATATTTGCTGTCTGTAGATTAAGGGGGGTATATGGCAAATGCTGAAAAGCCATGATCTTTGTGCCCCTCCCCTCCCCCAACACCCTCCCTCTCCTCCCCCCACCCTGTAACCCCAACACTGTTGTTCATGTCTCTGAGTCTCATCTTTATGTCCCACCTATGTATGGAAACATATAGTTCTTAGTTTTTTTCTGATTTACTTCTTTCACTCAGTATAATGTTATCAAGGCCCATCCATGTTGTTGTAAAAGATCCTATGTCATCATTTCTTATGGCTGAGTAGTATTCCATAGTATATATATACCAAAGCTTTTTAAACCATTCGTCCTCTGATGGACACTTGGGCTGTTTCCAAATCTTTGCTATTGTGAACAATGCTGCCATAAACATGGGGGTGCATTTCTTCTTTTCAAACAGTGCTATGGTGTTCTTGGGGTATATTCCTAACAGTGGTATAGCTGGGTCAAAAGGCAGTTCGATTTTTAATTTCTTGAGGAATCTCCATACTGTTTTCCACAGTGGCTGCACCAGTCTGCATTCCCACCAGCAGTGCAGGAGGGTTCCCTTTTCTCCACATCCTCGCCAGCACTTATTCTGTGTTGTTTTATTGATGAGAGCCATTCTGACTGGTGTGAGGTGATATCTCATTGTGGTTTTAATTTGCATTTCTCTAATCATTAGTGATGTTGAACATTTTTTTCATATGCCTATTGGCCATCTGTGTGTCCTCTTTGGAGAAGTGTCTATTCATTTCTTTTGCCCATTTTTTGGATTGGATTGTTTGTCTTCCTGGTATTAAGTTTTACAAGTTCTTTATAAATTTTAGTTATTAGCCCCTTATCAGACGCTATGTCAAATATATTCTCCCATTGTGTAGTTTGTCTTTTTATTCTGTTCTTATTGTCTTCAGCTGTGCAGAAGCTTTTTAGTTTGATAAAGTCCCATTTGTTTATTCTGTCTTTTATTTCACTTGCCTGTGGAGACAAATCAGCAAATATGTTGCTGCGAGAGATGTCAGAGAGCTTACTGCCTATGTTTTCTTCTAAGATGCTTATGGTTTCACGGCTTACATTCAAGTCTTTTATCCATTTTGAGTTTATTTTTGTGAGTGGTGTAAGTTGGTGGTCTAGTTTCATTTTTTTGCAGGTAGCTGTCCAGTTTTCCCAACACCATTTGTTGAAGAGGCTGTCTTTACTCCATTGTATTGACTTACCTCCTTTGTCAAATATCAGTTGTCCGTAGAGCTGTGGGTTTATTTCTGAGTTCTCTGTTCTGTTCCATTGATCTATGTGCCTGTTCTTATGCCAGTACCATGCTGTTTTGAGTACAATGGCCTTATAATATAACTTGATATCTGGAAGTGTGATTCCTCCCACTTTTTTCTTCCTTTTCAGGATTGCTGAGGCTATTCGTGTTCTCTTTTGGTTCCATATAAATTTTTGGAATATGTGTTCTATATCTTTGAAGTAAGTCATTGGTATTTTCATTGGTATTGCATTGAATTTATAAATTGCTTTGGGTAATATAGACATTTTAATGATGTTTATTCTTCCTAACCATGAGCACGGGATATGCCTCCACTTATTTGTATCTTCCCTGCTTTCTTTTATCAATGTTTTATAATTTTCCGAGTACAAGTCTTTAATCTCCTTGGTTAGATTTATTCCTAGATACTTTATTTTTTTGGTTGCAATGGTAAAGGGGATAGATTCCCTGATTTCTCTTTCTGACAGTTCATTATTAGTGTATAAAAATGCCTCTGATTTCTGAGTATTGATTTTATATCCTGCCACCTTGCCAAATTCTTTTATCAAGTCTAGTAGTTTTTTGACTGAGACTTTAGGGTTTTCTATATACAATATCATGTCATCTGCAAATAATGATAGTTTTACTTCTTCTTTTCCAATTTGGATGCCTTTTATTTCTTTTTCTTGTCTGATTGCTGTGGCGAGGACTTCCAGAACTATGTTGAATAAGAGCGGTGAAAGGGGGCACCCCTGCCTTGTTCCTGATCTTAAGGGGATTGCTTTTAATTGTTGCCCATTGAGTATGATGTTGGCTGTGGGTTTTTCATAGATGGCCTTTATCATGTTGAGGTATGTTCCCTGTATTCCCACTTTGCTGAGAGTTTTGATCATGAATGGGTGCTGGACTTTATCAAATGCTTTTTCTGCATCTATTGAAATTATCATGTGGTTTTTCTCCTTTCTTTTGTTTATGTGATGAATCACATTGATTGATTTGCGAATATTGTACCAGCCTTGCCTCCCAAGAATAAATCCTACTTGATCATGGTGTATGATTTTTTCCATATATTGCTGGATCCGGTTTGCTAATATTTTATTGAGGATTTTTGCATCTAAGTTCATCAGGGATATTGGCCTATAATTTTTTTTTTTTGTGTTGTCTTTGCCTGGTTTTGGAATCAGAATTATGCTTGCCTCATAAAAGGAGTTTGGAAGTCTTCCTTCCTCTTGAATTTTTTGAAATAGCTTGAGAAGGATAGGAGTTAGTTCTTCTTTGAATATTTGGTAGAATTCACTTGTGAAGCCATCAGGCCCAGGACTTTTCTTTTTTGGGAGTTTTTTGATAGCTGTTTCAATCTCATTTGTTGTAATTGGTCTGTTTAGGTTTTCTGATTCTTCCAGATTGATTTTTGGAAGATTATATGATTCAAGGAATTTGTCCATTTCATCTAGGTTGTCTAGTTTTTTGGCGTACAGTTCTTCATAGTATTTTCTTACAATATTTTGTATTTCTGTTGTGTCAGTTGTTATTTCTCCACTCTCGTTTCTAATTTTATTTATTTGAGTCCTCTCTCTTTTTTTCTTGGTGAGTCTTGTTAAAGGTTCATCGATCTTGTTTACTTTTTCAAAGAACCAGCTCTTGGTTTCATTGATCCTCTGTATTGTTTCTTTAGCCTCTATGTCATTTTTTTCTGCTCTGATCTTTATTATTTCCTTCCTTCTACTAGCTCTGGGCTTTACTAGTTCTTTTTCTAGTTCTTTTAGATGCAGTGTTAAGTTGTTTATTTGAGCTTTTTCTTGCTTCTTGAGGTATGCCTGTAATGCTATAAACTTCCCTCTCAGGACTGCTTTTGCTGTGTCCCATAAATTTTGAGTTGATGTATGCTCATTATCGTTTATTTCTAAAAATTTTTAAATTTCTTCTTTGATCTCAATGTTAACCCATTCATTGTTTAATAACATGCTATTTAGTTTCCAAGTGTTTGAATGTTTTTCAATTTTTCTATTGTGGTTGATTTCTAGTTTAATGGCATTGTGATCAGAGAAAGTGCTCGATATGATTTCAATCTTCTTAAATTTGTTGAGCCCACTTTTGTGCCCTAACATGTGGTCTATTCTAGAGAATGTACCATGAGCGCTTGAAAAGAATGTATATTCTGCTGTTTTAGGGTGAAAGGTTCTGAAGATATCTATTAAATCAAGTTCATCTAATATGTCCTTTAAGTCTGCTGTTTCTTTGTTAATTTTCTTTCTTGAGGATCTATCTAATGATGTTAATGGGGTATTGAAATCTCCTACTATTATAGTATTGCTGTTGATCTCGCCCTTTAAGTCTATCAAAGTCTGCTTTATATATTTAGGTGCTCCTATATTAGGTGCGTAGATATTTATAATGGTTATATCTTCCTGTTGGATTGCTCCCTTTATCATTATGCAGTGACCTTCTTTATCTCTAACTATGGTCTTTGTTCTAAAGTCCATTTTGTCTAATATAAGTATTGCTAGCCCAGCTTTTTTTTCATTTCCATTTGCGTGAAATATTTTTTTCTATCCTTTTATCTTCAGTCTGTGTGCATCTTTTGATTTAAGGTGTGTCTCTTGTAGACAGCATATGTATGGGTCCTGTTTTCTTATCCATGCAGCTACCCTATGTCTCTTGATCGGATCATTTAATCCATTAACATTTAAGATTATTACTGATATGTAATTGTTTATTGCCATTTTTTTTCTTTAAAACTGTTTTTCTCTTTTGCTATATTCTTTTTTTCCTTTGATCTGTTTACCACAGGTCCCTTAGCATTTCTTGCAGCCTTGGTTAGGTTGCAGTGAAATCCTTGAGTTTTTTTTTTTGTCTGTAAAGCTTTTTATTTCTCCTTCAATTTTAAATGATAGCCTTGCTGGATAAAGTAGTCTTGGTTGTACGTTCTTCTTCTGCATTACTTTGAATATTTCTTGCCATTCCCTTCTGGCCTCAAGTGTTTCTGTTGAGAAGTCAGAAGTCATCCTTATGGGGGCTCCTTTGTAGGTGATATTCTTTTTTTCTCTAGCAGCTTTTAATATTTTCTCTTTATCATTTAGCTTTGGTAATTTAATTATGATGTGTCTTGGTGTTGGTTTCTTTGGGTTTCTCCTTAATGGAGTTCTCTGTGCTTCCTGAACATGTGAAATGTTTTCCTGCCTTAATTGGGGAAGTTTTCCGTTATAATATGTTTGAACAAAGTCTCTATCCCTTGTTCTTTCTCTTCTTCTTCAGGAACACCTATGATGCGGATGTTATTTCTCTTCATGTTGTCACAGAGCTCTCTTAGAGTTTCCTCAGACTTTTTGAGTCTCTTTTCTTTTTTCTGCTCTGCTTCTGTGCCTTTATTTATTGTGTCCTCTAACTCACTGATTCGATTCTCTGTTTCATCCATCCTGCTTTTAATTCCTTCCATTGTATTTTTTATTTCAGATATTGTATTTGTCATTTCTGTCTGATTCTTTTTTATTATTTCAATGTCCTTTTTTATATTTGTTATCTCTTTATTTAGGTTTTCGTAATGGCCATCTATGGTGGTTCTAATATCTTTGAGCATCCTAACAATCGTTATTTTAAACTCTGCATCTGGTAATTTGGTTATATCTGATTCACTTAGGTCCTTTTCTGGGGATTTCTCTTGGTTTATTTGTGTTGTATTTCTCTGCCTCCGCATTTTCTCTTCACGAGTGTGGCTGTGATCAAGTGCTCGGGTGCACAAGGGTTGGTGGCTTTGGCCTTTGCCCCGCCCCCGTGTGTGACGTTATGCTTGGTCCTGAGGGCACTGGCGAGCACCTTTGCTCAGCTGCGGGTCTCCGCCTGTTTCCGAGCTTTTGCCCTGCCTTTGCAGGATGATCCCACTCAAGGAACAGCTGCTAGCCTTGGCTCTACCGCCAGACAGGGCTGCGTGCCCAAGCTCAGCTTCGTAGTGCAACTCCGCCTCTTCTGGGCTTTTGGCTCCACCCTCGTGGGAGGAGCCGGCTACCAATTAGACCGCAAGCCTGGGTTGCACGGGTGGGGCAGGGATGTGCTCCTCTGCCCTTGCCCCGGGGCTGGTTTCTACCCTTTCTGGGTTTCCCGCCCTTCTCCCGGAGGCTGGATTACAGGCTGCTGGCCGCTGAGCTTGACCGCTTTTGCACGCCCCCTTCTCCCTAGCCGGGCAAGATTGAGCTCACACCTGAGCCCACTGGTGGCCAGCCGGCTTCCGCCCCTGCCAGCAGAACCGCGCTTTTGTCTTCCGCTGCCGCCCGCTCTCTGGTACACCCTCAGCCGCGTGGGTGGGGGCGTTGCAGCTCGGACCCTAAGACTCACTATTGTAGACCCGAAAGCTCCCTCCTTCTATGCGACTCTGCTCTGAATGCTGTGGGGGAGCTTGTTTGGCTGCTCTCCTGCTTCCCTTTGCTGGTATTGCTGTTTCCGGAGGAAATATTCACTTCAGCTTTGGGGAGTGCCTTGTCTCAGGGGTTAGGGTGGCTATCTCTCAAAATGTTTCTCCCTATGCCTCCTAGATTGCACTCTCTTCCTGTTACTGTGGTTTTCTCCTCTCTCCTCCCGTCCCCAGGAGCCCCAGGTGAGTGTTTGTGAGAGAGATGTTCTGCGTGGTCCCTTTAAGAAGGATCCTGGGTCTGAGAAATCAGACTGTCTCACAAACAGTATCCTGACTTGTTTCTAGCTAAATACTGTCCTTACGCTTCTTCTGGGCTCTGGGGCGGCAGGCTGGGGCTTTGTTCCTGGGGCTCAGGACCCTTTCCCCTCTGCTAAACTCACTTCCCACCACGCGAGTCTCTCCCTGCTGCCCTTCGCTCCGAGAAGCTGGGCAGCCCTCTCCGTGTTTCCGCTTTTCCTACCAGTCTCTGGGTGGCTTCTTCTGCGTTCCTGGGTTGAAGAGTCCTTTTAGTTTAGTCCAAAGTTGGTTTTTCCAGCTGATAGTTCATAAAATTAGTTTGTAATCCACATTGGTTCTGGGAGGTAGATGCTGGTGCGTCTGCCTACTCCAGCGCCATCTTGTCTCTATGGAGTCAGATAATTCTTGCAGGGCTATCTCATTTTTTTAAATTTTTGAGTCTCTTTCTTCTTCTCTCTGTTGTGCCTCAAGTTGCTTGTCTTCTATTTCACTAATCCTCTCTTCTATCTGGCCTGTTCTATTAGTTAAGCTTGTTACCTCGTTTTTCAGCTCATGAATTGAGTTTTTCATCTCTGTTTGATTTGTTTTTATAGTTTCAATTTCTTTGGAAATATATTCTTTGTGTTTACTGAGTTGTTTTCTTAGCTCCCTAAATTGCCTTTCTGTGTTTTCTTGTATATCTCGGAGGATTTTTAGGATTTATATCTTGAATTCTCTGTCATTTAGCTCTAAGGTTTCCAATATATTAAATTTTTTCTCCATAGATTTTTCCTCATCTAGCTGTGTTACCTCTCCTTCTTTTGTATCCATGATATTCGATTTTCTCTTCCTTAATGGCATCTGAGGGTGGTTTTGTTGATAGTATTAATGAGATTTAATAAAGAATAAAAAGTTAAAAGAATAAAAAATTGAAAAGAGTTGTTTTTTTAAAAAAAATTAATAATGAAATAAAGAAAAATAAAATAAAAAATTTAAAAATTTAAGAAAAAGAAATTATTCCCCCCCTCCTTTTTTCCTCTCCTCTCCTCTCCCCTCTTTCTTGAGAAAATCTTGTGGTGAACTGTGAATTATAACAAACAATGCCTGTAATGGAGGGCCTGAATTGGGGAAAAGTAATATAGGGGCAAAAAAAAAAAAAAGAATGAAAAAATAAGGGGGTATGGACCCACAAAAAGCAAATAAGGAAAAAATTGGGGTCAAGAATAAAATGATTTGATTCTAGGTGTTGGTTGACTAAGAGTTATGATGAGAGGAATAAGAGGGAAACAGAAAAATGGGGGGACAAATTAAAAACTTACTATTGTATTTAGTGGAACAAGAAGTAGATAAAATGGAGAGCCAGGGATGGGAGCACTGCTAGTGAGTTAAAAAGGTGAAGTAAAACCCCCCGAAAATGCCACAAACATAAGTTTGAGTCCCAGATAAGATAATTTATTTAGGTTTGAATGAAAGGAGATGTAAAGGAGAAAGGAAGAAACTAATATAGTGGGAGAAAAGAGAGAGAGAGAGAGAAAAAAAATAGGGAACCACTCAAAGAAGAAAAAAGAGAGAGAGAGATTTAAGGGTTTTGGAGTGCAACCCTCATAGAGAGAAAGGAAGAGGAAAGAAAAGATAATGAGAGATGTAACACTTATGGGTAGTGTAGTTCAAGGAGAGGAGAGAGTAAGACCGGCAGAGAGTTAATCGGCCAAATTGGAGGAGGAAAAAAAAATATCAAGAATGAAGATAAGAGAAACAAACGAACAAATATAATAAAATGGGATCGGTTATAAAGTTTGCAGATTATTCTTGATTTTGAGAGGTTATCTTCTTGCTTTTTCTTTTCTCTCCCTCTTCCTGGTCGGTACTCTGTACTTCAGGTTTTGCCCCTTTGGCGCGCTCAGGTAGAGGTTTGCAGTTGATAAGTCTCTATGGCGATGTCATGTATTGTGCTTTAGTCTCGTTGGCAGTTGAGGCTCATTAGCATTTATAGACTCCGACAGTGAGAGAGTCCATGTTCCTGGAGCCTTTCTCCTAGTCTTTCCTTCCTCAATTAGTAGCCTGATAATCCAGCTATGGGGTTGCTGCTGCCTCTGCCTGGATAGTAAGAGGCTCAAAGAGCTGGCAACTCCCCACTGTATTTCCATTCAGCACAGGGCTCTGGGTAAGGCTCAGTCAGTCAGAGCTGCTAGCATAATCAGGTGGGGTTTCCGCCCACTCAAAGACCTCTGGCTCTGCCACTCTGTTCGATAACACAGGCACGCGCCCACTCCCAGGGCGCTTGGAGGAAACTCTCGCTCGCTATCTGTACGCGCAGACCAGGATATCAGGCCGGCAGTCTCACGCTCTGAGTGAAACCCCCAACCGCATGGAAAAGTTCCAGCGTTGGAATTAGCTCTCACTCCGTCCCCGTGCGCGGCTTTTGCAAGGCGCTGGGGCAGCCCGAGATTCTGCTTTGGCCCAGACAAAGGCCCCTGACTCTGCCCCTCTGTGCAATAACACGGGCGTGCACTGCCGAGGCACTCGGAGGAATCTCTCGCTCACTATCTGCGCGCGCAGACCAGGATATCAGGCCGGCCGCGTTTCCCTCTGAGTGAAACCCCCTCCAGCACGGAAAAGTTCCACCATTGGAATTAGTTCTCGCTCCCTCCTGTGCGCGGCTTTCCCAGGGCACTGGGGCTGCCCAGAGATTCCGCTTTCAGCCCACAGAAAGGCCTCTGACTCTGCCTCTCTGTGGGACAACACGGGCGCCCACTCCTGGGGCTTTGGAAGGAATCTCTCGCCCACTATCTGTGCGCGCCGACCAGGGGATCCGGGAAAATGGCTGCCCCGCTTATCTTTCTTTGGGTTTGGCGCGAGTGTTAGCTTGTATTGCCCAGGTTGCCACAGGAACAGTTTTTCCTCGGCTTGGATCTCCGTGCCACAGCCTGGTTTGGCCGTTTGTGCCGCGGCCTGGATCTATTCACCCCCTTTGCCTGCCTCAGTTTCTATATTCACAGTTCCCAGAGAAAGCCCCCCTGTTTAGGTTAGTGAGGAAGGCAGAGTATTTCTTACTCCCTATTTCCTTCGGGGTTTGGTTATATATTTAGCCAATTTTTCGCTTGACCATACCTTCGGGTGTATTGCGAAACATCTGGAGGCTCCAAGGATAGGTTTTTCTGTTTCTGGTTGAAGATCTTGTTGAGTTTTGGGAGATTTATCGGTATCGCTTCCTACCCTGCCATTACTCTGACGTCATCTGTCAATATGTTTTTTCTTAAATCATACAAAACATATTACAATATCTGAGTCTCATGTCATCTGATAAATATTTAAAATTTTCTATTGATGAGATTTTATATTTTAAATAGCTGCTAGACAGACATTTTTAGCAGACTAAAACATTATTTTATTAGACTTCTTTTAAAAGTTGGATCATGATTCTTCTCAAGGCATGCCTTTTGCCTGACCTGTGGTGGCACAGTGGATAAAGCATTGACCTGGAAAGCTGAGGTCGCTGGTTCAAAACCCTGGGCTTGCCTGGTCAAGGCACATATGGGAGTTAATGCTTCCTGCCCCTCCCCCCTTCTCTCTCCATTCTCTCCCTCCCTCCCTCTCTCCCTCTCCTTCCCTCCCTCTCTCTCTTCCTCCCTCATTCTTTCTCTCCCCTTCCCTTTCTCCCTCTCTAAAATTATTAATAATAATAATAAAGACATGCATCTCTGATAAACTTGTGGAGATTCTCAAGCCTTTATGCAGTCCATACCTACTTCCCCTGATGCACCCTGTGGGTCTGCATGGCCATCCTCCTGCTCTTTTGGCTGTGTCAGTATGACTGGTTCTGGGTGTCAGATGGCAGAGGAAGTAAGGGGCACTACTTCCAGATCTGCCCACGTGCCATTGCTTTGCTCATTCGTTCCGTTTGGGCTCTGCAGTGCCACATGTTGAAGGCAGCCGAGCCCCAAGATGGGAGGAACTTGTGCTCCTGAATCACATCACTGAGTCCCTTGTGGGATTCTGATTATCAAGAAATAGTCTTTTATTATATCTAGCCATGTGTATATATGTTGTCTTAATAGTTATAACAACTCAATCCAGAAGAAAAACATTTTGCTAATTAGAAGCACTTGTGGTCAGAGGAAAATATTTAAGTGATATACTTATTTTTGTTGCAGATACATTTATGGTGCTCAATAAGACTGTCAACCATTAAAATGTATTAGGATAAAAACCTGGAGAAAATGGAACGGACATATGAGTTCAAGGAGAAGAGGGGAAGGTGTAAGTTTTCTAAATGTTGAAGACTTCTCATATATTTTAATACTTGAATTTAAATGTTATATTTGGGTTTTACTGGAGTCACTTAAGTGTTGATATGTATAATTTCATTTGTGTCAGTGTTTATAATATGCTTGAAATTATGACTTAAATATATAACTTTTATAATTTAATATTTTAAAGTCAACTTAAAACATGAGGATACATAAGTTTATGAAAATCACTTTAGAAGTTTTTAAGCAAAAATATTAGAAGTCTGATGGGAGGGAGGCAAGTGTAGACTTTTGAGTAAGTAGCTCTGCATCCAAATTCTTCTGCCCTGGCCGGGTAGCTCAGTTGGTGTGTTGGTTAGAGCGTCATCCCAATAGGCCAGGGTTGCAGGTTCAATCCCCAGTTAGGGCACATCCAAGAACCAACCAATGAAGGCATGAATGGATGGAGCAACAAATTTCTCTCTCTCCCCCCTCTCCCTACCTGTCTCCCTCCCTTCCTCTCTAAAATCAATCAGTAATTTTTTTTTTTAAAGTTCTAGCAACTTTTGAAAAAAATCCATTGAAAAAGGCATTCTAGCCCTAACTGGGCAAATTAGGTCAATCTCTGGGCTCTTACTCTGCTCAATATTTAAATGGAAATACATATAAATTAATATCTGGCACTAATCTCTTTGCTATTAAAATTTTTTATTGAATTTATTGGGGTGACATTGATTAGTAGGATGGTACAGGTTTCAAGTGTACAATTCTATCTGTATATTGCATTGTGTGCCCACCACCCAAAGTCATACCATCTCTGTCACCATATATTTTTGCTATTAAAAAATCTTAAGTACTTTTAGGAGGGGAAAAGTTAGCCCCTCGGGTTAAAATTAATTCATCGTGAAATATTAGGTACAGAGAAGAATGGATTTTGTTTGAGGGAGAAGAGAAAATTGTAGGACACGAGGCAGGAAGCAAAGGAAGACACTCCGTTACCGGGCAGAATGGCATGGAAGGGACCTGATTTGGGAGAACACAGGAAAGGCTGGCCAGGCTGCGTGTGAAGGAAAAGTGAGGAGTAAGAAGGAAGCACACATTTGCTTTACCTTACATTGATTCTGGTTGACCGTGCCATTAAAATAGCTCTCAGACTTCCAAGTCACTCAAATGACGGCTCTTAAGTCAGTGTAATTGTTTTATGTGGACCATAAAGAGCATGTACCTTATAAATTTCCTTGTGTTCCAGGTGACTTCTATTTTAAGTAGCTCCGAAGTGATACCAGAGCGTTAACTAGGTCAGCTGCCACAGGTGATTGTTTCCCTTATAATTCTTTTCCATCTCTAAGAGAATCCAGGACATTAAGTATGACAATTTCTTTACCTCCTGTGATATGGTACCTCTTATTCCAGTGTGGGCCTGTCGGGGCAGCTGATGCCTGGAACAGAATGGCGAGGCCTGGAACAGAAGTTGGGCAGGGCTGTGGGGTTGCCACATTTACGTCTGGTAAACAGGGCAGATGTAGTTAACACGGTACCTGTGTAACCTGATCTTTGTACTACTTCCTCAGCTACCCTTCAAGCTCAGAATTGCTACAAGAGTACACTTGCACTGAATCTGCAAGAAAGGGGTCAGAGGAGGTCACAAGAGAATAATATTTTGAAAAATGTTTAAAAAGAATATTAGCCATTGTTCTTGGGAGTATAAATTGGTACAAAAGTTCTGTGATTGAAAATTTAGAAACAGCCTGGCCTGTGGTAGCACAGTGGATAAAGAGTCAACCTGGAATACTCAGGTTGCCAGTTCGAAACCCTGGGTTTGCCTGGTCAAGGCACATATGGGAGTTGATGGTTCCTGCTCCTCCCCCTTCTCTCTCTCTCTCTCTAAAATGAATAAATAAAATTAAAAAAATATATATATTCCTTTAAAAAAATTTAGAAACAGCTTTCAAAATTTTAAATGTCTTTACCATTCAACCTAGCAATTCCCCTTCAGAAATTTACCCTACAAATATAACCTTTGTCCACGTGTGCCAAGATGTACACACCAGTGTAGTAGTCATGAAAGCATTTTTAATAACCTAAGATCAGAAGCAACTTGAATACATTTGTAAGAGACTGATGATTATACTATAGGCCACAAATGGGATTCTCTGAAGTGTGGCAATTTAACGGTTGACGTGGAATAATGGGGTATTCTTTCAGGAATAATCTTTATGTTCAATAAAGAAAGCAAGTCACAGAGCATTGTGTGAGGCCTACAGGGAGTGGGCCTGGTGAGAGGGAGGGCCGCTGAGTCCTTGGGCGGGTCGCACGGGTCTCTCGCATGCGTGGGGAGAGTGGCGAACAGGGAGGAGGCAGGAAACCCCTTTCCCCACGGGCTGTGCAGGCGGCACGAACTCCTGGAGGGCTTTAGTTTCCATTCTGTGGACTCTGTCGGGAATGCTGAGCAGAGGGAAGACGGGTTTCTCCCCTAGGGACCCAGCCAGCAGTGCAGCCGTCCAGGGCGCTCTCTGCTGCTGGCCACCTGTACCAGCTGAGCTCCCCTCGGTCCCTGCCGTCACAGTCACACCGGCTCCGGCTCCCAGGGTCACCCTGCCCACACGCGCGCACAGCTAGCTGCCATTTGCTCCCGGTTTTCTGGTTCTTGCCCCCCTCGGTGTTGCTGTTTGCCTTTTCAGGTCCCGATCACACTCTGCCTCAGGCAGCCTTTACTCCGGGAGGCCTTTCAGAACTTGTTCTCCAGCCCCTCCTCTGGCGCCCCACTGGTGTTACCTGTCCTGTTACATTTTTCCTTGTGGCTGGAGGCTCCGTGCAGCCTTTGCTTTTCAGCCCTAACATGATTAGTTAAGGGAAGCTTCAAAAGGGGGGGGGCACCCTGTGGGTTGCAGTTGTACAGTTTATATGTGGGAAGCCACGATAACTTTTGACTCATTATACCCCCCCCACCCCCACCCACCCAAGTCCAGTACAGAAGATGGCGCGAGGCCGAGACTGAGAGGTGCCTTCCCAGGTTGTGGAACAGGGTGTAGACAAGGGAAATTTCATCTCCCTCCCAGCTCCTGTTTCCTGGAATACTCTGGCAATTGTTTGTTCATAGGTGCCCCATAAGCTCTTGGAGGCAGCTGAGAATTAAGTTGCTTATTAATTCATTTAGTCTTGACCTACATATGGTTGAATAATCACAGGGCCATCTGTCCTCCTTAATTAACATGCAGAGATGAGGCGGTTTCTCTCCACCTTCTGTGGCTTGTGTGTGAATCTTGTCAGGAGAGCCCGAATGACTTGCTGCCAGAGTCCTGGCCATTGCTTCTCAGTGGAACCAGCAGCTCATGGGGAGGGCTTTTGTCCTGTTTGCTGGTTTCATCTTTCTTTAAACGCCCCCTGTTGTGACTAGCCCTTGCTGTTCACCAGCCGAAGGCCATCTCGTAAATGAATAAGCCATAGTAAATTTCTTTTCAGGCTCCGGAGGTAGAATGGGAGGGTTCTTCCAGCAGCCTGGGAGATCTGTCTCCTGCCGGCTCTGCATTTGCTGACGGGTCCTTGTGCTGGCCTGTGTGGAGCAGACGAACCAACAGATGCAGTCTTTCACAGAGCACAGCTCCCTCTTGGTGTGGATAAGAAATGTGATGGGTTAAAAAAGCTGTCAACTAAAACCAGACAAACCCTTACAGATGACCCTCCGAGTATCTGAACTTTTGTGACCAGAAAACCCTACTTAACAAATACCAAGGGCCTGCCGTTGGGCAAGGTGGGTGACTAGAAGTCAGGTGGATGAGAACAGCTTTCACTTCAGAGTGCTTCCCTGTATGCCCAGGATGGCCACATGTTTTATGTCACAGGTGTGCAGGGCAGGGGTATGGTCTCCATTTTATAGGAAATGAAATAAATGGAGTCCTACAGAGGTAAGATCCTTCTCTCACGGCTTTGCAGTGCAGAGTTGGAACCAGAACCCTGATTTTGGTGTCCTTATGAAGTGCTGTTTCTCATATAGTCCCCTGAAGGGGCCTCCCTGTCTCCCTTAATTATGCGACCGTGTCCTGTGACCATCGCTGGCTTGCTCACAGTTTCTTTGCGGTGGCAGTGGGCAGGGCTTCGCCGGAGTAGTGCGTCGGGGTTCCGGCCTGGGGTTGCTCATGCCGCTGCAGTTATCTGGGGACTGCCTGGGTGCCCCCTCCGAGATGGCCTGGCGCACACGCTTGTGCCTCAGGTGGGGAGGACAGTGGGGCTTCTCCTTCCACAGGCTTGCACGGCGGTCATTGTCATAGGAAGATGGATGCTTCCCAAGAGGGTAAGAACAGAAGCTGGGCGGCCTAGTTTGGCTGGGCCCAAGAGTCACGTGACACTTCTAAGGTATTCTGTTGGTCAAAGCAAGTCCCAGGGCCAGCCCAGACTCTGGGTGGGAAACAGATTTCACCTCCTGATGGGAGGCGCTGTGAAGAATCTGGGGCCATTTTACATCCATTGCAAAGGGAAATGCTTTCAAAAGGGAGATCAAGGTCCCAAGGAAAGGGAAGTTCTATGTGCGTGGATTGAGTATGTAGCTGCAAAGGGCCTGCTAAACAACGTTTTCCTGTCTTTGTGAGGGGTGTTGCAAAGGGACTGAGAGCTTCCAGAGAGGGGGTCTGCCCTGACTCTTCCCAGTGAGTTATTTCTTGGCTGCTTCATCCTGGCGAATGCCCAGGTACATCAGACTAAGAAGTTTTTGCTCAGCAAGAGAAACTGACAACAAAATAAACAGACAGCCATCTAAGTGGGAAATGATATTTTCAATTAACAGCTCAGATAAGGGCCTAATATCCAAAGTATACAAAGAACTCATAAAACTCAACAACAAACAAACAATCCAATAAAAAAATGGGAAGAGGACATGAACAGACACTTCTCCCAGGAAAAAATACAAATGGCCAACAGATATATGAAAAGATGCTCATCTTCATTAGTTATTACAGAAATGCAAATAAAAACTGCAATGAGATACCACCTCACACCTGTTCGAGTAGCTATTATCAACAAGACAGGCAATAGCAGATGTTGGAGAGGCTGTGGAGAAAAAGGAACCCTTATTCACTGTTGGTGGGAATGTAAAGTAGTACAACCATTATGGAAGAAAGTATGGTGGTTCCTCAAAAAACTGAAAATAGAACTACCTTATGACCCAGCAATCCCTCTACTGGGTATATACCCCCAAAACTCAGAAACATTGATACGTAAAGACACATGCAGCCCCATGTTCATTGCAGCATTGTTCACAGTGGCAAGACATGGAAACAACCAAAAAGCCCTCAATAGAAGACTGGATAAAGAAGATGTGGCACATATACACTATGGAATACTACTCAGCCATAAGAAATGATGACATCGGATCATTTACAACAAAATGGTGGGATCTTGATAACATTATACGGAGTGAAATAAGTAAATCAGAAAAAACCAAGAACTGCATCATTCCATACATAGGTGGGACATAAAAACGAGACTAAGAGACATTGACAAGAGTGTGGTGGTTGGGGGGGGGGGGAGAGGGGAAGGGGGGGAGGGGCACAAAGAAAACTAGATTGAAGGTGATGGAGGACAATCTGACTTTGGGTGATGGGAAAAAGAAAAAGAAACTCATTTTTAGAGCCCCATAAACTCAGGCTGTGTAGGAGACAGACAGAGTATGATTTTTGAATAGCCTAGGGCCATAATTTACCTGAGTCCTAAATGGCTAGGCCTTTTTTTAAATGATCTCTTCTTTATGTGAAGTTCAGGGTACAGGATTTTTTCCAGCGAGAGAAGGCGTCTGCTGAACTTCATTGCAAGGAACATCCTGCTGGCTGGAACGTTGAAAAAGGAAGCCAGTGTGAAGGGGCATATTGAATGGCCTTGTTCTAAATGCCTCGTGCAGAATGAAATGGGGCGAGGGAGAGTTGGAGTATGTAACCTCTGAAGAATCAATGCCTTGGGGTTTGCAGTAAACACAGTTTTTGTGATCTCACCAGGAAAGTAAAAGTCTATGCACTTAGTAGAGAAGACAGGGAAAAATTCTTCATTGTAAAAATACTCTTCTGGCCCCTTTCCGCTCTGGAGGGTGCCTTGCTCTGCCCTAACTGATCAGCCCTGCCCCCCCCCCCCCCCGAACTCTGGGAATTCAGATCTGGTGGATGGGAGAGATTTGGGTCCTGTAATCTGCTGATGACTTCCTCTTCTTCGTTAACCAGCTGAGTTAAACGAATATGAGCACTGCGAGGTGTATGCAGAGGAGGCATCATTTGATAATAAGTACACCATTTTAACCATCACATTTATGGTACCATCTGTAAAAATGTCAAGTGCAGTATCCTTGCTGGGCCTGCTGGTATGTTCAGTCCTGTTCCTTTACTAACGACATTTGGTTGAAGAAACACACCATTCATTTAGCCTTGGGATCCACATGAAAAGTCTCTCCAGGACTCAGGATTTCTTTTCTTCTTACTTGTAAGGCACCGTATGTTTGTCATTTTCCAAGCACCCTGGTGCGTGTGCCGATGGTAATGTTATTCTCTCAGAGTGCAAACAGGTTTTCTGTCTGACCACGGCTCATGCTGTCTCCCACTGGGGCCTGGGCAGGCAAACTATGTGCACACTTCTTGAGAAGGCAGATTGTTGTGAAAACCTTTCCCACATAAACAGAAACAAAGCATTGGCTCTTTAAGATGCAATTGCCAACAACTTTTCTCTCGTAACCTCTGGAACACAATTGCATCAGCTCAGAAACCATCTGGGTAAGAGTAAGTACTTCGCAGCCTGGTGGATGGCAAAATGCCCACATGCTCCAGGCACATCTGCCTCGGTCTCCAATTCCTGAAAGATTCACAAACTGACTAGCTCTGACCCAGCCTCAGGAAGGTGGTTATGCCCTGGAGGAAGCAGGAGTCATCATCACCTCAGCTCATCTGCCTTGGGAGCACCATCAGGGGCTTGTGTTTTGAGAGCAACCCTAAGAAGTATTGCTTTAGAGAAGATGTAATTTACCTATAGTCATCATTCATTCATTCTTTTCTTTTATTGCAAGAGAGACAGAGAGAGGGACAGATAGGGACAGACAGGCAGGAAGGAAGAGATGAGAAGCATCAATTCTTCATTGAGGCTCCTTAGTTGTTCATTGATTGCTTTTTCATATGTGCCTTGATGGGGGTAAGGGGGAGGGGGCTACACCAGAGCAAGTGACTCCTTTGCTCAAGCCAGGGACCCTGGGCTCAAGCCAGCGACCTTGGGCTCCAGCCAGTGACTATGGGGTCATGTCTATGATCCAATGCTCAAGCCAGCGACCCTGCATACAAGCTGGTGAGCCCTTTTTCAAGACAGCAACCTTGGGTTTAGAACCTGGGTCCTCTGCGTCCCAGGCTGATGCTCTAGCCACTGTGCAACCGCCTGGTCAGGCATGATTCATTTATTCATTCATTCATATTTCTGAGCAGATGATGGCTAGGGGTAGCCACACAAAGATTCAATTTATGCTCCTGGGAGCTCATGCAGCAGTGTGAGGATCTTAGAGAGGGAACAGAAACAGAGACATATAAGTAGATGTGGATATGCCTGGCCTGTGGTGGCACAGTGGATATCATCGACCTGGGATGCTGAAGTCGCCGGTTCGGTTGCTGGTTTGAAACCCTGGGCTTGCCTGGTCAGGCACATTCCATGAGCAACCAAAGTGCAGCGACTGAGCTGATACTTCTCGCTCCCTCCTCCTCTCTCTCTGAAATAAATAAATCAAATCTTAAAAAAACAAAATAGATGTCAATAATACAGAACTCTTTCCCTCATCTTTAAAATCTGAACACTCTTTGGCCTCTGGAAAGTAAGGGTTGAATCTATTCATTTTTTTAATCAGAAAACATTTGCTGAATGCCTGCTTCTGGCCACTCCCTGTTCCAGGTGCTGTGTTGACACTGAGCATCCTGGCTCCCCCTCCCCTCCTCCTCCCCCTCCCCCCCCCCCCCCCCCACTGTACTCTCACCTTGTCCTCTGGGCAGCAGGCCTGACCCAAAGGAGAGCAGGCACTGGAAAGGGAACTTCAAAAGGACACAGATCTTCAGTGTCAACAGCACCTCCCACCAGGCCAATCACCGGTCTCCCTTTGTCAGTCTTTAAAGGCACATGCTTCCCGCAAGGCAGCGAGGCAGCACCTCGCTGAGACTGAGTGAAGAGGTCTGTATGGATCCCTGCCCTTGGGTTTATCGAGTGCCCCTGCACATACTTGAGTTCGACTCCTACAGAAAAGGGGATAAACTATTTGGACAAATGTAGATATTCTAAATACTAAAGAGCGGTTT
Source organism: Saccopteryx bilineata (assembly GCF_036850765.1). Taxonomy (NCBI): domain Eukaryota; kingdom Metazoa; phylum Chordata; class Mammalia; order Chiroptera; family Emballonuridae; genus Saccopteryx; species Saccopteryx bilineata. The sequence continues at coordinate 198,768,907 of NC_089490.1, read as the reverse complement.
GAAATCATTGTATGGAAAATGGGACTTGAAGTAGTTTGAAAAAGGTAAATTTTATATGTAATATTACAAAAATAATTCCAAAGTACATGAATGAGTTAAACAAGTTTGCAAAATAATACACAGTAGGATGCCATTTATGTTTTTAAAATAAGGGAGAGGAATGATAGGAGCTAATACTTTATAGTGTTTACTATGTACCAGGCACTGTTTTAGGCGCTTTGCAGAAATGAAGCCGTTTGGTCCTCAGAACAACCCACTGAATCGGGTACTGTTATCCCCTCTAGAGACTGGGAGCTCGGGCAGGGAGAAGTGCAGTCTCGCTGAAAGTCGCACAACGCACAATGAGGGCTGAAACCCAGGAAGTCTGTCCACACTGTTTCCAAAGGTACAGCTAGCTGAGTTTAGAGGAAAGGTCAGAGAGAGGCACACTGAACTGAAAATCATGATTGTCATTGGAGAGGAACCAGATTTGGAGGTCAGGCAGAGTCAATTCAACATTTCATTAGTTGCAATATTGGACAAACCCCCCTCTCCCCCCACTGAGAGAGTGATTTCATGTTACTTCTGTTAAGTTTATAGTTTAAAAAATATTGTAAAACTTAATCCAGGAGTCAATTTAAGTGATTTTGAATAAAACTACTCGATTATGCTCTTCTCCTAAGTTTGACATTGACTTTGGTATCAGAGAGAGCAGGCAGACGGGGTTCATCTTCAGGTATTCTAATCACTAGTTGTCCTTACTGTTAATACCAGGTAGGTTATGAGATGATTCTGAATGATTTCATAGCAGTTGAAATAAGGTGAAAATAATGTCGACACATCTGTGAGGCTAGATGGCATGCGGCATTTTCGGTGCCGCTCTGGTGAAGGTTAGCTCGGGCACAGGTGCTCAGTAAGGAGGCGCGTTCCATTCATCACCGGCACACAGATCCCTCTCAGACAGCTCAGCCAGAGATTAAGTTACACAGACCATTTCAGGATAACGTCCACCCCATGAGAACCCAGATTCTAAAGGAATCATGAATTGGGCATGTCAGAATATTAATAAATGTGATCTATGGATCCTGACATTATAGTTGAACTTTAATATTCCATTGCTGATGTCCTTAAATACATCAATGACCTGTTCCTGATAAACTGGGAAAGCTAGTAAGCATTTTTCAGATTTCGGACTATCAGTTAGTTTAACAAAAGGTTATTTCAATTGTTATAATTATATAATTACATACCACCTAAGTAGATATTTAAAATGTCTTTTTTTTTTTTTTTTTTTTTACAGAGACAGAGTCAGAGAGAGGGATAGATAAGGACAGACAGAAGACAGGAACGGAGAGAGATGAGAAGCATCAATCATCAGTTTTTCATTGCAACACCTTAGTTGTTCATTGATTGCTTTCTCATATGTGCCTTGACCGTGGGCCTTCAGCAGACCAAGTAACACTGTGCTCAAGCTGGCGACCTTTACTAAAACCAGATAAGCCAGCGTTGAAACTGGCGACCTTGGGGTCTTGAACCTGGGTCCCTCCACATCCCAGTCCGACGTTCTATCCACTATGCTACCGCCTGGTCAGGCTAAAATGTCTTTTTATCTGCAAAGTAGAAGAAGGGAATAGTGTGTTGTATGTGCCACAGAGTTGATGGCCTTTATCTTGTTTCTTACCTGTGAGGTGAGATATTATTAGTCCCTTTCTACAGATGAGTAAGTGAAGCCCACCGAAGTTCAGAGACTTGCTCCGGTCACCAGAAAGCAGCAGACCTCCTTTAGGGTTAAGCTCTTTCTACTAGGACACAGCTGGAACAGAAGAAAATAAGACATTTGGTCATGTAGTTCTCACCTATTTTCTTTCTAGCACAGTTGTGAGGGCCCAGGTCTTCCCTACAGAAGGCATTTCTTCCCAGGCAGGTGCAGCGAGCTGGACTGTTTTCATTTACTTTGACTACACTGCAGTTTGTCTTTGGCAAGATCAAATTTAAACTTCTCACTTCAACTTGTCTTTTTCTAAATTACCACTGGAACAGACGGAACAGCAGGCAGTGTGTCTGTGCGGAAGCATGGGGTGGGGGATGGGCATGCAATGGGAGGGAGCAGAGGGCTCCCTGGGATGGATTTGGGAGGCATGGAGAAGTGGTTTCAGTTATGAGAAAACAAGCACAAAACTGGGAGTCCGCCCCTTTCCTCCGTTTCTCTTTCATTGCATCAGGGAGCCTGTAAACCAGGGGTCCCCAAACTACGGCCCGCGGGCCGCATACAGCCCCCTGAGGCCATTTATCCGGCCCCCACTGCACTTCGGGAAGGGGCACCTCTTTCATTGGTGTTCAATGAGAGGAGAAGATGCATCCGCATCCTGTGCTCCTGGAGTACTGTATGCGCCGCAAAGCGCTGCGTTGCTCAGGTACAGTATATTTCCGGTGATGCGGGACGCACATGTCATGGCTCCGGAAGCGTGTCATATCACTTGTTATGGCTAGTAGTGACAAATGTGGAACCAGACATTGACCATCTCATTAGCCAAAAGCAGGCCTATAGTTCCCATTGAACTTTCTCATATATGAGCTTTCTCATAAATGCCTTGGTCAGTTTGTTGATTTAAATTTACTTGTTCTTTATTTTAAATATTGTATTTGTTCCCATTTTGTTTTTTTTTTAATTTAAAATAAGATATGTGCAGTGTGCATAGGGATTTGTTCATAGTTTTTTTTATAGTCCATCCCTCCAACGGTCTGAGGGACAGTGAACTGGCCCCCTGTGTAAAAAAGTTTGGGGACCCCTGCTGTAAACCATGGTCACTCTAGAACAATTGTGACTAGCGGGCCTTCTGGAGCTCTAGAACAGTGTGACTAGCGGGCCTTCTGGAGCTCTAGAACAATGTGACTAGCGGGCCTTCTGGAGCTCTAGAACAATGTGACTAGCGGGCCTTCTGGAGCTCTAGAACAATGTGACTAGCGGGCATGATGGCCACGTGGGCCAGGTTGGCACCTCGAACTCGTCGGGAAGACAGGTCTGACCTTTGCAACCACACAGCACTGCTCAGTTTGTGAGATGGTGTAGTGCTCTCCTTGAATTGTCTTCATAAACTGAAAGGGTCCCACAGGTCATTTAGCCCAGTGGTTTTCCAGCTTGATATTTTATTTTTATTTTATTTATTTATTATTTTTTTGGGTATTTTTCTGAAGCTGGAAATGGGGAGAGACAGTCAGACAGACTCCCGCATGCGCCCGACCGGGATCCACCCAGCACGCCCACCAGGGGGCAACGCTCTGCCCACCAGGGGGCGATGCTCTGCCCCTCTGGGGCGTCGTTCTGTTGCGACCAGAGCCACTCCAGCACCTGGGGCAGAGGCCAAGGAGCCATCCCCAGCACCCGGGCCATCTTTGCTCCGATGGAGCCTCGCTGCTGAAGGAAAAGAGAGAGACAGAGAGGAAGGAGAGGGGGAGGGGTGGAGAAGCAGATGGGCGCTTCTCCTGTGTGCTCAGGCCGGGAATCGAACCCGGGACTTCTGCACGCCAAGCCGACGCTCACCCACTGAGCCAACCGGCCAGGGCCTTCCAGCTTGATTTTATTTATTTTTTTGTAGCACACTAACTGTTCAAATTCCTTGAAATGGTTTGATGTTAAACAGATATTAGTCCTTTCATCACACCATAAAATGTGGGCTAAAATTTTAGGCTACATATAGATTCTTTACCTGAGGAACAATTATTCAATACAAAATGTTAACTAGATATTTTTTAAAATCCTTCAAATTCTTCCTTGCAAACCCAACCAGCACCAAAGCTGTTCTGATGCTGCTCCTAGGCTCTCTTCTGGGTCCTTGATGTGACCTTGAAGCCCTCGTTTAAGAACTGTTGATATTAGTCTGCTCTTGTCATTTCACAAATGTATTTAACAAAAACATTTTGTGCACATACTAGGTATCTGGCTCTACCCTAAGCTTCGGGAAAACACCGGATCTAAAATATGAGTATGCTGTGGTTCATGGTTTATCAGGACAGATGATCCCAGCACAACGTGGCAGGCTCAGTGAAACAACAGAACTATGACAGGGCGAGGTCACCAAGTGAGCCGACTCTCCGAAACTGAGTGAAATGGCTCGGGCAGGTAGTTACCTTGGGATGGTGCCGGGAAGAGTATATACAGTCCAGATGGAAGGCTGGAGTGGTGAGTGGCTAGGTACATTCTGGAAGGTACATACTGTTTTATGCAGCACACACAGTGAGTGTGAGAAGAGGGCCTATGCCTCGTCTTGATTCTTCAGGAATTAGGGGGCCACCGAAGGCCTTGAAGCAGGAAGTGAGGTCAAGTTTATACTGCCAGCAGGGACTGTGAATCTGATGAGATCAAGAAGAGAGGTAGGAAGACCTACCGGTAGGTAGCTCTCTGACAGAATATCCGGATCAGAAGCAGACCTGAGGGAGAAACGCTTTCATTTTGAGGTTCCAGCTAGATGTCGAGCGCGACTGGGTGGGCAGCTCCAGTCTGAAGCCTTGGAGAAGAGCCGTGATCCTGCATACACAGAAAGGGAATGGGGAGAGGTGGAGGGAAAGGTGAACTCTGCTGAACTCTTGATTTTTGGTTCATTCTTTTCTTAATCCCTTTCTGTACACTGAGAATACAGTACTTTTATAACTAGGCAAAAGCATAGTCATTTTAATTCTTAAATTCTGTTAAATTATCTTCCAAACTTTGCTTTCCCTTAATTTTCTTTAAATCAAATTGGTAATATACCCTATATGGAAATCCTTACATTTTCACTAAAAATTGTATTTGGGAACAATACTATATAGCCATTAAAATCATGCTTTCAAAAGAAATATGCAAATATTTACCAGTCTTCTTACATCAAACTTCATGAGCTGGTCTAGTTGGGTCTTATGCAGCTAGAGCAAGATAGACAAATCTCTTAAGAGTAAACCAGTGTTCACAGCACTTGGAGTGTCCTCCTGTAGGGAGTAATCATGGGCAACCCAGTGTTCTCTGTCACTAGTGACAGAATAAACGCAAAGCTGAAATCTAGCCCAAGATCTCAGTGTCTGACTCGAAAGTGTGGTGAGGAGACCCAGGCTTTTTTGACATTGCCTGGGGATGATGTCTTTTTTAAAAACAGAAAATGAGTGGGTGGTCTTGATTACAACTTTCTTCCACAACAAATATAGCATAATCTATGATTAATATTACCTACCAAACTGATAGCTAAACTTAATGAAATATAAACCTTCAAAAGCCATGTTTTTAATTCCTTAGAGAAAAAAGAACCAACACTATACTATTCTATTTCTACTATGCTCAAAGCAACTTAAAAATTTTATAAATTCCTCACTATGGTTTTACCAACTAATTCCTATTCCTAATGGCTCTGTATGGTTATATACTCTTAACATGCCACTGGCATATATATATTTCTAGCAATTGGCTGCATTTTTCAGTTACCCAGAGGGAAACGGAATACTTAGATAAGGAGAGTCTGATTCAATGTCAAATTTTCTTTTTTTTTTTTTTTTTCATTTTTCTGAAGCTGGAAACAGGGAGAGACAGTCAGACAGACTCCCACATGCGCCCGACCGGGATCCACCCGGCACGCCCACCAGGGGGCGACGCTCTGCCCACCAGGGGGCGATGCTCTGCCCATCCTGGGCGTCGCCATGTTGCGACCCTCCTGGGTGTCGCCATATTGCGACCAGAGCCACTCTAGCGCCTGGGGCAGAGGCCACAGAGCCATCCCCAGCGCCCGGGCCATCTTTTTGCTCCAATGGAGCCTTGGCTGTGGGAGGGGAAGAGAGAGACAGAGAGGAAGGCGCGGCGGAGGGGTGGAGAAGCAAATGGGCGCTTCTCCTATGTGCCCTGGCCGGGAATCGAACCCGGGTCCTCCGCACGCTAGGCCGACGCTCTACCGCTGAGCCAACCGGCCAGGGCCCAATGTCAAATTTTCTAGAGAAAAATTTTCTCCAGAACTAGTCAATATATTAACTTTGGCTTTCCTGGTTGTGAGTAGAAATAGTTATCATGTCTCATTATGAAGATTTCAAAAAGGCATGGAGCATTAGTCAGGAAAACAGAAGCACTTTGGCACCCATGAAGGCTTTCAAAGCTTGCTCTGTATCTGAATGGGCGCATTTCCTTGTACAAACTGGCTAGTGTGCATTGTATAGATTTTATTTGGGAAACATGACACTTGGAGATGCCAACAAATTCTAAAAATCCGAACAGAAATTTATTTTCAATACATATTAGATTTTTATGCAAAATGGATTTTTAACTCAAAAAGGAAGTTTAGGGAATGATTACAAAATCAAATACAGCGAATCAAACCCAATTTAGCCAAGTAGTTTCCATTCCCGTCCTTTAAGTGGATGACAAGGGTGGGACAGGGACCTGGAACAACTAGCGGGGTCTTTCTCAGACATGCCTGATCATAAGCCTTACCAAGGCACGTCTTACAGGTACGAGTCTGGGACCCCTTCCTTTTCAATTCCAGCTCAGCGGGCTGAAAGTTTGGATTGGGACTAAGGTTTTGTATTTTTAACCCTCAAGTCATTCTGAACATCAAGCAAGTTAGGGAAATAGTGGCTAAGAGGGAAAAAACAACAAGACCACCACAGCTCCTGTCCCTTATTTAACATCTGCCCAACACACTGCCTGAGGATGAGAAACACTCAACTGAAAATGAGGAATCGTCTAAGGAACAGTTTATTTCAAATTCAAAACACAAAATTACTCATGTTTCTTAACATATTGCATAATTTTTACTGCATGAATATTCAGGGTTTCTGTATTCACAAGTGTATGTTTACTTCTGAACTTCAGGCTCAAATGATTCATATATATCAGTTTAATACATAAGACATGTACATGAACCAATTTGTTTAGAAAATATTTTACAGAAAAACACACAAAGCATTTACTAAAACTCTTCAGTCGTTACAACCAGTGTTCAGCTAAGAGTCGGCTGAAGTCCATCGTTTTGTACAAGACCTTCCAAGACTGAATATAAGAAAACGTAGGGCAGTCAGTCCTCACTTAACACCGTTGATGGGTTTTACAACTTTAAATGACATGTGAAACCAATTTCACTATAGGTTAATTGACATAAACAAGTGTTAAGTTCCTACAGCACCGCTCAACGTGGACACTGAACAAAACAATGTTATTTGAGGACCTGCTGTATTTTACATACTTTAGCTTATTGCAGTTAAAAGTTCCCCTTTTGATGGCTTCTGCATACATCATACTCAGAAAAGAGGACTTTTCTTTAACTGATGACTTATAAATAAATTTGTCTGTTTTGTTGTAACTTTTCCCCAATATAGACCCAAACAGTCATGATGAAATCAGGTAACTGGATACATCAGGGCTTTTTCAAATTAACACTAGAAGAATTTAATACTATTGGCATAATAGTCTTTGCTGTTTTGTAGCCAATAACTACCACCTGGAATGCTATTACTTCTAGTAAAACCAGTTGGCATCAAAATATAAGGTAAAAATATCTACATTTTTATATTACAATTCTTACCTGAATCTCAGATCTTGAGTGTTCCACAAGTGGACTATCTTCCTAAAGTTACAGTGGATGTGGTACAATGTGTACAGCTTGGTTAACTAGTGTCCACTTTGTCATTTCCAAGACTTTTCCTTATCTTGAATCAAATGCACAACCTTGACTACCATATCATAATGCACTGGCTTACATTTTGTAATATAAAGTCCAACTCAAGCTTATTTTGGTTTATTGTACATGCTTTATTAAAACGATCCTGGTATTTACAGTATCTGCAGAGTCCCAAGGCGCTCACACACATTCAGACACACCCATACAACATCCACACGGTGGCCCATGACCCACACCGGTGAGTGGCGAGGGTCAGACTCCTAACATGAGGCAGCTGTTGGGGGATAGAGCTGTTGATTTGGTTTTCAATTTTTTTGTCGAGAGAAAAGCATGGGGGAATGCATTTGGCCTTTACAATGCTAATTAAGTTTGTGTAATTAACATATACGGCAGTAACACTGAATATTCCTTTACATTCTATGTACACAGAATGACATCAAGGTTTTGCGGTCAACAGAATATTCCAACTTCGGTCTCAATGCTGCTTGTAGTGATTTCTTAATTCATAGGGGCTTTCCCTAAAAACAATTCAAGTCTATGTAAGTGAAATAAGGCACAAGGAAGATTGATTTCATCCAGGGGAAGAGAATTGGTAAAAACTACTTTCAAATGATCTTAACTGTTGGGGTTACTTTGACTTAAATCAGCATGAAATCCCATCCTAATGTCCAAAGATTTGTTAGAAATAAAGGTTTGCTCCTTTTCCCTGACGAAGCCCAACAAGACGAGTTTGGGAATTCACATCACCGTAGCCTAACTGCTGAACCGGATGTGCCCTGCCCCCTGTTTGGCCCCCCCCTCCCTCAGTCCTCACACAAGCGCAGCACGTGAAGTAGGAATCCTTTGCTATTTCTGAGATTGTACACTTAAGTAGCAAGTACATATCTAGTTGTCTTTGATTAAAAAAAAAAAATAAAGAAAAAACAACCTTGTAACTTTCTTGCTTTGTAAAAAAATCTGTCTCCTTTTCAGGACGATGAAGCCCAACCAGACCACTGCAACAAGAGTTTGGCAGCATAAATACTGTCTAGTATTCAGATCTTCAGAGTGAGATTCAGTCAGCTTATACACAATCTGTTGAATGCTTTTTGCAGCAGATGAGCCAATCCTAAAGACGCTGGACATTCTGTGAAAGGGAGTAAGAATTGCAGTTCTGAAGGCCCCTGACTTTGGTTGTTTACAAAGTTCAATCCTGTTTATTGTGATCTTTAGTATCTTCTTCATCTGTATATTCTGACGGTTCTTCTCCTGGTTTTAGCAGTCTGCCTACATAATCATATTTTTCTGAAAGACACATCAAAAGAAAATCAGTAGTGATCAAATGTTTCACTATTCCATTACAAAGCAGGGAAGGTGTTTTTGCCTCTTCATTATGAACAGTGCTTTTCAACCTCTTACATTTGGTGACCAGTGAAAACAGAATTATTTCGGGGACCACTAAGGCAGAAATCACCCTAAGCAAAAGCAAATTTGACTAAGATCACTGGGACTATAATCTTCATACAACATCAGGATGATTAACTCTTTCACAGACAGGCATGAAATCTTTGGCAGACCAGTTCATGGACCCGTGGTTGAAAAACACTGAAACAGTGGTATAGAATAAGCTAAATATTTCCTACTGCTCACCTTGTCTGGTGTTTATACTCATGTAAGGCTCGAACAAAAAAAAAATGGGATTTTATATTGTGTGGGAATAGTGTTTTGCAGGAGAGTGTTCCATACTACCACTTCTTTTTCTAATATTTTTATTTATTGACTTTAGAGAGGAAGGGGGAGAGGGAGGGAGGGAGAGAGAGAGAGACACACACACACACACACACACACACACACACACACATCATTTGTCATTCCATTTATTCATGAATTCATTGGTTGTTGTATGTGCCCTGACCAGGGATCAAATCTACTACCTTGTTGTGTGGAGACAATGCTTTAAACCAATTGAGCTACCTGGCAAGGGCCAGATTACCACTTCTTAATCAAGAACACTGCATCAGAATCACTTAGAGAGAGCTTTTTAAAAATATATGCATGTCCACGACCCACCTCAGAGCTACTTCTCCCAGGTTCTTGTGTTAGGTCTGGAGACATAGTCTGAAACTAGTTTAACTCTATATTATGCACTAAGTCTTGGAATAATTCTTTAAATCGTAATAGCCCAAAGTATAAAGAAACAAGTACAAGTTGGCAACATAGGGGTTTCCAGGCTATTTAAAATCTATAAATGTATTGGATTTTATATAGATAGAACTGACATGAAATAAAATGTACTATTCTATCAAATTCTCTTCTTAGATATGTTACATTGCTTGTTTTTACATATCAGGTGATTAATGCAGAACATTAAGTCCAAGTTGATACATGCTCAGCTATTTCTTGGTCAGGAAACTGAATCTAGGTTAACTAAAATAACTGACAAACCAAGAGGTTAGGAGAGGAGGTCTGCTTTATACAGAACCAATAAAAGTGCCAAGCAGCCAGAACTGCTCCAACAGGTCCACAGGTCGGCTACATCCCCAGTGTCCCATAGGTGGTAATGATTAATGTCACAACGGTATGATAAGAGAGATGAGCCAAGGCCTGGTGGCTCAGCTGGTTAGAGCATTGTCCTAATATGCCAAGATTGTGGGTTTGATCCCCAGCCAAGGCACATACAAGAATAAACCAGTGATGCCTGCCAAACCAGGTGGTGGTGCAGTGGGTACGGCGTCGGCCTGGGATGCAGAGGACCCAGGTTCAAGACTCTGAGGTCAACAGCTTGAGCGCGGGCACACCAGCTTGAGTGTAGGGTCACTGGCTTGAGTATGAGATCACAGATATGACCCCATGGTCACTGGCTCAGCTGCAGCCCCTGATCAAGGCACGTATAAGAAAGCAATCAATGAACTAAGTTGGCACAATGAAGAATTGATGCTTCTCATCTCTCTCCCTTCCTGTCTGTCTGTGCCCATCTGTCTCTCTCTCACTGAAAAAAAAATTAAAAAAATAAAAATAAACCAATGAGTGTATAAATGAGTGGTATAACAAAGTTGATGTCTCTCTCTCTCCCCTTCCTCTTTCTCTCTCTAAAATCAGTATATAATTTAAAATAATTTTTAAAAATAGAAATAACATTTTTCCTTATGGTCCAAGAGTAAAGTCAATAAAATAATTTAGAATAAATTATATTATTATATTAGTAATCAGTTCAGTTTTAAATATAAGCCTGTATTTTAAAAAAACTGTAACTTAATAAACAAGCCTTATACCACTAAAGGTGTCACATTTTTGTTATTTTATAGTTTGTAACAAATCAATTTTTAAATAGGAATTTTATAAATCACAAGTAACAATCATATAGCTATATCAAATAATAATGGCAATGAATACATACAGCATCCTTGGGCTCTTAAAGAATGTGAAGTAGCATTCATTTTCTTTGGCTATAAATTATAATTTCCAAAGAACCCAACAAAATGAAGTACCTTTAAACTGCATTTCCCATTCTCGAACACTCTCCATCTGTACGGCATTCAAATCTGAGAGATCATCATATTCGTCTTTCAGTGCATCTTTATCTAGACAAAATGTCGCCAGTCCTCTGGAGGCATCCCTACCAGCAAATATTCCATATGGACCCGCTGGGGGAGAAAACAGAAATTATTTAGATAACCTAACAATATTTTAGAATGTCTCAAAGGAACAACTCAAATAAAAAAACTTCACAATGACTCATATTTGCCCACAGCCTTAATTTCAAAACACACACAGATACTAGATGAGACAACGAGAAGAAACTTGGTGAAAAAATCTATCTTTTGACTAAAGTAAAGCTTTATTCTGAAAATTTAAGCCTTAAATTTCCATTATTTCAGATACCCCAAAACTTGTATTCAGAGATAAAGATTGAGGAACTAGGGAGGACAGGAAACCCGAGCAGTTAGGTTTGAAGGCCAGTTTGCTTGCAAATGATGCTTTACTGGCTGCTGTTAATTCATTTTGGCATCTAAAAATAATTGACAACATCCACTGGATAAGTACCATACACAAACTCGAGTTAGGGATCTAAAATATTTTACCATAAACTAGCTGCCTTAAGCAAGAGTTAAGTTCCTACGGCATCTTTCTGGTCACAAAAATATCACCAAATTCTAAATAAAGACTCAAACCACTTGTAATATTAAACATTAACATAAATGTGAGCTATACATTTAAGAAAGATGAATAAAAACAAGGGAATTCTTTTCAACCTGCACATTCCAGTTCAGGGTCAAGGGAGGCCAGAACTTATCCCAGCAGCTCGGGGTTAAGAAGGGACCCACCTGGACAGGATGCCTGTCCATCACAGGGCACTAACATCTATGTTCACTTAGACTGAGACAACATAGACACGCCAGCTCACCTAACATGCACATCTCTGGGATGTGGGAGGAAATCAGTCCTCAGAGAAAACCTATGCAGACATGGGGTGAATATGCAAACTCCACAGACAGGGCCCCAGTTGGGAATCATTTATTTTTCTCATTATTATAACAAAATGTTGAATAAAACAGTTATTCAAGGACCTGCTGTACAACCAAAGGGAAAAAATATATTCATCAAAGGAATGAAAAACCAAAACTAGACTTGAAGAGAAGTAAAAGATAGTGGCACAATAGCACTGAAGATTTTAGGTACAAGAATCTAATTTTATATCCGAAAACTATTATTCCCGAGTGAGGGAAGACAAAAGGAATATTTTTCTACCTCACTAAAATTATGACACACACTTCTCTAAAATGAAAACGGAACCCTGAAAAAAGGAATAAGATGCAAGAAACAGTAGTGAATAAAGAAAATAATAATTATGTTGACTACTGAAAAAAGGTAATAAAAATTTAACCAATTTGGGGGTGGGGTTTGAAAAATCACAGTAACACTGAAAATAGGGTGGGGGAGGCGGGAGTGGAGTTAACGCTTTCTAACCTGGGACATGGCTATGCCATATAGTAACAACTCCAAGGGACCCATCCATCTGTGTATGTGGTAGTTTGGTATATTTATTAAGACATTCTGTAAATGCCAGAACAGCGTCTTAAAGAGACAGGGTTTTTTTTTCCTACATCAAAAGTGTTTGGCTGAAATTCTTACATTGTTCAGAATAGTGTCTCTAGCAAAAGCTTAAGGAAATCACCAAAAGAACAGAAACAGAATGCATAAAAAAGTGGAAGAAATTTTTGAAAACTGACCTGAGAAGGGGGAAGGAAAAATGGAAAAAAGAGGTAAAGAAAAGTATGATAAAAATAAATTAGTAAATACGATGGTAGAAATAAATCTAAATAGTAATAACAAACTTATTAAGCTGTTAAAAGACATAGTGTTTGTAACAATGAGTGAAAAACACCCAGCTATTGGTTATTTATAAGGGAAAAATAAAACATAACAGATTGGTTAAAAGTAAAAGGACGGAAAAAGAAACACCGAGGAAATTAACACTAATCAAGTACAGGTAGAAGTCAAATCTGAAAACCAGTAAGTACAGTAAGTAGCACTGTAATGAAATCCAGCCAACACTTTCTTAGTATTTAAAAATGGAGCTGAAATCCTGTATTAAAGATCTGGAGATGGGATGGGGGTTCTAAGAGCAGAGCAGTTACTTAGTGATGTCTGTCTGTCATGGGTATGGGTGGGCCAGGGGCTGGCATGAGGAATTGGCTATGCCACAGGTTGAAAAGTACTGTTAAAAGATAAATGGCTAACTCCATGTGTTACTAAATCTTCTCTTTTCTTCCAGCTTAAATAGTGTCTTACTCCTTTATACATGCTTTCCTTTTATTTTGAGAGAGACAGAGACAGGAAGTGGAGAGACAAAAAGCACCAACTCATAGTTGCGTCACTTTAGCTGTTCATTTACTGCTTCTTATATGTGCCTTGACTGGGAGGCTCAAACCAGTGACCGTGGCATCATGTCAATAAGCCCGCACTCAAACCGACGCCAAGGTCTCAGGGTTTGGAACCTGGGACCTTGGTGTCCCAGGTCGACACTCTTTATCTACTTCTCCACCACCACCACCAGTCAGGCTAAGCTATCCTTTTATACTTGGCAGTAGTCTTTAACATAAAATTTCCTCAAAGACTAAAAACAAATAATGATATTTAACTCAGAGGAGCCAACCACGTAGGTATTGTAGAAAAAACTAGTATCCATTTGAGCAGACTATTAAAATTCATCAGAAAACTAAGCAGATCCTTTTTCTCACTGGTAGGTAATGGATGTGAATAGGCATTAAGCCCCAGCCGACTCAGTTGGCTTCAAAACAAAGCTGGGACGAGAGCTGGGTAATGTCAGTAGGACATCCAGGAAGGGGTAGGGCAAGTTGAGCCTGGTATATATGTTACAACTCTTGCTTTAAATGAAATTATGCAAACTGTAAGTGAACATATTCAAGATAAAGTTCAGGAAAAAAAGGAAAAACACTCCAAAGGTCCATGTATGTGTTCTTTTCCCCAATCTTCCAAATATTAGACATCTCATTGGGTATGTCTTATGTATGACTAATTTTTTCCCCCAGGGTATTTTTTTAAAATTTTATTTATTCATTTTAGAGAGGAGAGAGAAAGGGAGAGAGAGAGACAGAGAGGGAGAGAGAGAGGAGAGAGAGACAGAGAGAGAAGGTGGGAGGAGCTGGAAGCATCAACTCCCATATGTGCCTTGACCAGGCAAGCCCATGGTTTTGAATCGGTGACCTCAGCATTTCCAGGTGGATGCTTTATCCACTGCACCACCTCAGGTCAGGCTTCCCCAGGGTATTTTAAAAGTTAAAGTTGAAGAAAATATAGCTTTGTATATATCAAAATACTCTCCCTGGAATAAGGGGGAAGCAATGTATCTAAATTTCAGAAATATGTGATAAACAATTAGAAAGGTAAACTGTATAATCTCTTGCCATCCTAAAGAATAAAAACACTGGCCCCAGCTGGTTATCTCAGTGTGTTGAAGTGTCATCCTGAAATGCTGAAGTTGCAGGTTCGATCCCAGGTCAGGGCACATAAGGGAAGCAACCAATGAATGCACAATTAAGTGGAACAATAAATGAATAGCCCCCCTCTCTTTCTCTCTCCTTTCTTTATGTCTCTCTAAAATCAATCAATTAAAACAAACAAACAAGCAAGCAAAAAAACCCCCAGTCTGCCTGACCTGTGGTGATGGTGGCACAGTGGCTAAAGGTCTGCTGAGTTCAAAACCCTGGATTTGCCTGGTCAAGGCACATACGAGAAGCAACTACTACACGTTGATCCTTCCTGCTCCTACACCACCATTCTCTCTCTCCTATCGCTAAAATCAAATAAAATCTTTTTTTGTGTGTGAGAGAGACAGAGACAGGACAGACAGGAAGGAAGAGAGATGAGAAGCATCAATTCTTTCTTGCAGCTCCTTAGTTGTTCATTGATTGCTTTCTCACATGTGGCTTGACCAGGGGGCTACAGCCAAATCAGTGATCCCTGACCCCCTGTTTAAGTCAGCGACCTTGGGCTCAAGCCAGTGACCCTGCACTCAAGGTAGTGAGCCCGAGGTCGAGCTGGATCAGCCCAGGCTCAAGCCAACGACCTCGGGCGACCTCGGGGTTTCTAACCTGCGTCCTTTGCATCCCAGTCCTATGCTCTATCCACTGTGCCACTGCCTGGTCAGGCTCAAATAAAATCTTTAAAAAAGAAAAAACTCCCACTGTTTTTAGTAGAGTTCCACTGCAGCACTATTAAATCAAATTAAATTATACTATCTGTTTGAATCTTCCTAATTGACTCTAGAAACCTGTGAAATTATGTTGTGATACAATGGGAAAGGACAGCTGTGAAACCAGTTGCACTGGGTTTGATTTCTCACTTTGCCACTTACTAGATATGTGACTTTGGGCCAAATGTCTTTGAGTTGATTTCCACATTTGTAAAATCAGAACATCTTCAGAAATGGCAATATCCTATGGAGTCACTGTTCAATATTGTAACTATGTGGCTACTGAGTACCTGAAATGTCACAAGTGTGAATGAGGAATTCAATCAGAAATTATATTTAATCTAATAAATGTCAAATGCCCCATGTAGTTTGTGGCTTCCATACTGGACGGTACAACACAAAGCCGCCGTGAAAGTGTTTCTTTGAGGCTCCAGATGCTTATGGGAACCAGGAGAGGGTATAAAACAACAACAGAAAGATAGCTTCTTTACAAGTTTATCCCCAAAAGCAGTTGACCTGAAATGCCATAGATAGCCTTTGTGGTCAAATATATCGGGATCTGAATGCCACATCTGTGTATGCGCAGCCAATTTACCCAAGCCCCGAAACCTCAGGCTGCGTCCGCAGAGCAGGGCTACCTACTCCCCTCACTGAGGCCCAGTGCAGAGGACAACTTCATTCACCTGGTGGTGTAGTAGGTCCTTAACCAATCTGGTTTCCTTTCTCCTCCCACGTTCATTGTTTCTCACATGACCACTTTCTTCACATGCTGGCTGAGTGCCCCAACTGTTACTAAATTTAATATAATGTCAACTGTTTGCTAGCATGTGCTTAAACACTAAACAGTCAATATTTAGGGACTTGCACTTTAAAAATGACCAAAAAAGAATCTTCAACATAGAAAAAAGAAAACCTTTAGAAAACAAATCTTGAACTCTAAAACTATTATTGTAAAACGAGAGTAGATATTGGCTAAGCATAGAAACTAGGATTTCTGGCGCTCTTAGCTCATTCTTTCAAGCTACAAAGATTCTCAGATAAGGATTACTGCTTGAATTATTCTGCTTAATTAATCTGAGGATGAAAATAAAGAAGAAATGCAAAACTGAACTTATATCTGTTTCATAGCCAGAAATTCGGCTTCAAGACTTTTGCAAAGTGCTGTTATCTTTTACATATTCCAAGCCCATCAGATGATCCAGATACCTTTAAGGTTCCTTTCAATATTAAAATATTCCAAGTATCTCTATTAGGTTGTTGAACAATAAATACCTAGAATAAAATTATTGCCTGTCACTCTCAGGCTACTGATCAGGAGCTGGGAATTGGGAGAAGATCACCTAAAACAGACTTCTCCCTTGTTGTTTGAGTCCCCTCACTGCTCAAGCCACACAAAGCCTATCTACATTACACCTATGATTCTTATCTTAATTTTTAATTTCTGTTGCAGAACATTTGCTGCTGGAGGCTGCCAAACTAAGTCTATGGCTGTCTTGCCTAGTTATTTTCAGACAGTGGCAAGGCACAATGTGTGAGGACCAATATGGGTCTTTGCACTAAAACTTTCTTTGCTTCACTCTCAGTTTAGGCAGGGGCTACAGAAGCAGATCTTTTAGTTGGATAAGCTCTCTATTAAAAATTCTAAACCAGTACACAATTTCTAATTACTGAACACACAGTTTAGTATCAGAGGGGGAACACTTGAGGTACAAAATACCATGTAAATTCTGACTAAAAAAACCCTCCAAATTAACTACTGTATTTAATTTGGTCTGTACATCTAAATAATGTACTTTGGCCCTATCTTCTTGTCTCACATGCTCTTATGTAAACAAAAAAAGTACTAATAACTATTTAGGCTGATATAAGGCATCTGTTTTCCATATTCATATAATTAGAAGCAAATACTTTATAAGCTATCTACAACTTAGTAAGGTTAAATATAGACATACACACAAAAATACAGGCAACTAAGAAATACACACAAAATCTCCAATTTCTTACCTCTATTCTAATTAACATACAACACACCAAAGCACTTCTAAACTATCTTGTAACCAAGTAGCACTGAAATCAGAAGTATATATTTGCAAGTGTCAATCATATATACCAAAAGACTGAATCAGAGAGACCAACTTGTCTTTAAGACTTGCCAACCCCCTTGACTTCAAGGCATGGATATACTGCATAACTCACTCTTGTTCTCTAATTTCATTACTTATGTCTTACTATAGGCACTTTTTAAAAAACCTTAGAATTAATTACCACACAACCAGGATGTACTATACAATCAATTCAATGGTACAGCAACAGTATCCATAAGTCTGAACTGAAGCTTATTAGCATAACCTGAAGTGTATGCTATAAGTAGGTAGTAAAAGAAGGATTGCTACACCAAACGCCCTACACACAGTTCTCCGAAAGCAAAGTTCTAGATAGGTGTAACTTGCAAAACTGGTGCATGGGGGTACGAATTTATAGCTTTTAAAAGTTTTTTTCTTTTTCTCTGTGAAAGCACAGCCAGTCACTACCGACATGTATTTGAATACTTGCCTTCCTACTACAAAAAAAAAAAAAAATGGAAAAAAAGACGAAAGGAAAGGAAGAAAGAGAAAGAGAGGAAAGAAAAGCGAAAGAGCAAAAGAAAGAAAGAAAAAGAAAAGAGCAGAGAGAGAAAGAAACACCAAACTGACATGCCAGCTGGGTAGAGGAGCTCCACCTCCAAAACTCTGGGCAAATCCCTTACTAGTCTTTCTTCAGATCTGCATTTGATCTGTTCTCATCCAACAGACGTTGTCAATCTTGGAAAGCATCGCCACACAAAAACTAGTTTTTTTTAAAAAGTGTGAAGTGTTGCTTATATGCCCAAACCTCACTGGCTCGGGCGCTGGGACTGGGGACTACGTGTACTACACACACCGTGGCCCTATGGGGAGCAGTAGTGGGAAAAGGAGACTTGTGGCAAAAAGACAAGAACGAAGAGCTGTGAAGGACGGCGCCCAGAACTCGAGGCCCCTCCTAGAGACACCTCCCCTGCCTCCCGCCCCCGCCTAACCCTGGAATCAGACAGCCCGGGAAGGCTGGAGGGACTGCTGACAACCGCGAGGCTTTTGAAATCTTCAGCCCCCGGGAAGGCTGCGAGGGGAAACGGGACGGGACCCAGATGCCAGCTGAGAGCTGCTTCCCGGGGCGACAGGGGCCCCCGACTGCGGGACTAGCTGGAGGTGCTCGCGGCCGGGGGCGTGTGCGGGGCGGGCAGTTCCAGGTGCGGACACCGAGGCGCGGAGGTCCAGACTCGGAGAAAGCTGGGCCGACGACCCGGCGCCCCGAGTCCTCCCCATCGAGAGGGGGTGAGGCCCGAGCCGCAGGGGTCCCCCCTCCCGCTCCCGCTCACCAGGGCCGTAGAACTTGCTGCCTTTGGTCACGTCGAAGACTTTCCCATTGACCGCGAGCAGGATGCGCGGGGTGCGGGCGCCGTCGTACTGGCGCAGCTGCTCCAAGCTGAAGTCGCGCTTCTTCATGCGCGGCAGAGCGGAGGCCGGGCTCTCTTCGCCCGGCCCGGGCCCGGCGCCCAGACCCCGGCGCCCCCAGCGCACCCACAGCCGGTAGGCCCCCAGTAGCACCAGCGCCACCAGCGCCACGTTCAGCAGCATCTCCCCGCCTCCCGTCAGCAGGGCCAACGCCGCTGCCGCCCAGCCGCCCCCTTCCGCTGCCGCTCCCGCTCCCGCGCCGCCCAGGCTCTCGCTGCTGCCGTCACTGCCGCTCTCCAGGGTGCCTGGCTTCCCGTCCCCATCACCCGCCGCCATCACTGCCCGCCAGCGCCTTCCTCTTCGTCCCCACCCCCTGCCCTCCCCAATCCCGCGGCCAGCCCCGCCCACCCGGGGACCTCGCAGCCAATAACGTAAGGGGAGGGGGCGGGGTCAGGCCGGCTCCCGATTGGCTGTTGACGGGGTAACGTTGTCGAGGATCTCCCTCCTCCACCCCTCCTTTGCGGGCCGCGCTCGCGGGCGACGCTCCGCCCACCTCTCCCCACACTTCCCTGCTGTCGCTCTCAGCCTCGGCTCTTTGAGGGGAGAGGCCGGGGTTGAAAAAAGATGCTGCTCCGGGCGCGCGCTCAGGGGCGGGGCGACACCATGGCGCGTGCGCGGGAGTCGGAGCGCCACGCGCTCTCCTTTCCTCCGGCAGCCCCGCCCCGCCCAGCTCCCTCGCCGTGTGCGTGCGCCCCAGAATCGCTTCCCTTCGCAGCCCTGGGTTCGCGTCAGCGACCTCCCGCTTGTCGGCTGTCGCTCCGCCCGGGCGCTTCACGTGCTCCGTAGCGGCCGCGGGGACCGCTGGTGGCTGGTGGGAGGCCACGATAGACTTTTAACTGCCGGCGCGACCTGGCGAGGGGCGGCTGTCCCTTCCCGGGGCGCCGGGAACACGGGCGGACAGGTCGAGCTGCCGGTCCCCCGCGTGCGGAGAGCGTGTGGAGCCCGCGGCGGCGGCCGGAGGAGAGCGTTCTTGCGGCCTTTAGACGGAAGGTGACGTTGTTCCCGAAACCGTCTCGACCTCCGGCCTCGGTGTCCCCGCGGGAGCCCCCGTGCGGGCCCCGCGCCCTGGCGCACGCGATTGGACGCGCTGTCACCTGCCCGGGTCTGTCTGGGTCGCCGCGTCCTCGCGCCCCGCCGCACCCTGGCCCCCCTGCCGCACGGCCGGCTTGCAGGATGAACCGAACGCGTGGAGCAGAGGCCGGGCCGGCGCGAGGCGTGCGGCCGGGGCGCGGAGTGTTCGCTTCGGCTCTGGGGAGCGAAGTCCGGAAAAGGACTAGGTTTTATAGCGGGGGGGGGGGGGGGCGCTTTCGGAGGAGCCACGGGAGAGAACGAGAACGCCCGTGGCAGGCCCACCCCAGAGGGCTCTCCTGGGGTGGGGGGTGGCAATGGGGGCGAGAAGGGGAGTCCAGGGAGGGGCCGCGCGTTTGCGCAGCAGGTGCGGGAGATGAGCGTTCACGGTGCGGTCAGAGCGGGGGTGTGCGGGCTTTTCCACGAGGCCCCACGCACGAGCATGGTGGGGGCGGGCTGCCCCTCTGCCTGTGTCACGGACCAGCCACAGGCATGTACTTAAAGGAGTCAGCAGGGCCGGATTCCAGTGAAACTTGATTTATAGACACGGAAGTGTTATTATTTTGTGCACCAATCATTTAAAAATGTGAAAAACACTTTCCCCCCCTCCCTGGAGTTACCAAAAACCCCACCGCCACATAGTTTGGTGACCCCTGCTTGAGCGGTATTATCGTGAGGCGGAGTGAACAGGATTGCATTGGGAATTAGGAAGTGACCATGTCATCTGACCTCTGATCTGTAATACATTTGGGAGTGAAAAGGGGCACTATTAATTACACCGAGAGAACAGGATTAGTAAAATCGCGATATTATACCAGGTAAGTCTGAACGAGGAGTCATCCTAATGTTAAGGATTAGAGTGATGGAAACAAGAAGATTGAGAAGAAATTGGTTTTTTTTTGGGGGGGGGGGAGGAGATGGCTGTAGCAATCCTGGGTGTCATACAGTTGGGACAACATCAACCAGCAAAAAGACACTCCACCCCCCCACAGCCAGAGGCTGTACAGCAGGGAAGGCACCCCTATCTTTCTGACCAGAAGTGGGTCATGACCTCTTCCCTAAAGCAGTAAATGACAAAGAGCATGGGGCCACCGTGACTGGTTAGTGTTTACCTGGTTTTGGCAGTTCTTACGCAGGACTGTGGCAACAAGTTGCTGGACTTTTAGCATCATTGGCCCCTTCCCACTAAATGTCAAGAGTGCATCCAGGCATTGTGACACCAAAAAGAAAAATAAAAGAAAGGGAAAACCAAAACAAGCCTCTTTCCATCCACCCCACACACATGCCCTATAGCAGGGGTCAGGAACCTATGGCTCATGAGCCATGTGGCTCTTTTGATGGCTGCACCTGGCTCGCAGACAAATCTTTAATAAAAAAATGTTAAAAATATAAAACATTCTCATGTATTACAATCTATTTCCTACCACTCATGTTCATGGTTGTGGGTGGCTGGAGCCAATCACACATGTCCTCCAGGATAACACCAAATTTTTATTGGATAATGCATAGTGTACACGGGTCATTGTATGGCTCTCATGGAATTACATTTTAAAATATGTGGCATTCATAGCTCTCAGCCAAAAAGGTTCCTGACCCTTGCCCTATAGAGATGATACTAGTTTAGAACTACTGGCTTAGACCAAGCAGGATTTACTTGGAGCTGAATAGTATAGGCTCTTTTTCCTGGTTGGTTTAGTAGAAATAGAAGAATTGAGCAGTATTGAAGTTCTTTTGTCAAGGAAGTAAGTAGGGTGAGGAATTTGGGTAGGTAACCAACATTGCCATGGGAAGTAAAAAGTGTTTCATACCCTTGATAAAATAAATAGCTTCTTTGCACTTGAAACCCTTCCTCTTTTCCTTTCTTCTTTATTTTTTTTTTTTTTTTTAGTTTTCTGAGCAATTTATTCTAAGCCCTGACCTGGTCTAGGATGGACACCCCCCTCCCTCCGCCCATAACAATCTCAGTTGTGATATTCCTGCTTTGAATACTGCATTAATTCTCTGACTGGAGGCCTACTCTGTTTTCCTTCATTCCCACAGGACGGAACTAGTCCTATATGCTGGTTTCCTTTATTCGGGCACCTTTCTGCACCTACTTAAAGTAAAGAATTCAGAAATTTCAGTTGGCACTTAAAGGGCCCCCAAAAATTCACAAACACCTTCCCTGCCCACCCCTTCCACAGCAGACCTAATCCACTTTTTCTATTACCCCTGACACACCCTCTATTGCTGTGACGTATTTCCCTTTACAATAACTAGTCTCATTCCCCTCCGTTGCTAAGTTCATTCCCCATTCTAAGAATTGACTCATGCTGTTTCCTCACTGAGAGTACTTTAGTACCTTAAAACAGTAACCATTTTATTATCTCTGATGGTTTTATAGGTTGAATGGGCTCATGGACAATTGCCTGATTTTGCTGAGCATCTCTCATGTGGTTCTAGACAGGTATTGTCTGGGGCTGTGACAATTTGGAGGTTCCACTGAGATGCTATAATGGCTAAGCCCTTCTTCCCAGTGCTATCCCAGGGCCTCCGCTTCACATAGCCTAGCAGAGTAGCTCAATTTCTTACACAGTGGCTCAGGACTCTCAAAAGTGCAGAATAAAGAGCTTCCAGGTTTTTGTAGGTCTTCTGCATGGGAAGAACACATTCTATTGGCTAAAGCAGTCACAAAGCCAGCTCAGTTTCAAGGAGAGGGGACATAAACTCCACCTCTTGATGAGAATTGGGGAGAAGAGTAACAATTTGTGGTCCTCTTTAATCTACCACACAGTGTCTAATGGTGGCAGGACCAAGTTGAAAAAAACCCTTGGCAAGTACACGTGGCAGGGTGAATGAGAAATACATCTATTCTAAGTCACTGAGATATTTGGCGTAGCAAACAAAGCCTCATCTATACTAATAACAGAATTTGGTACCAGAAGTAAAGCACTACTGTAACAAAAAAACTAAAAATGTGACATTCACGTAAATGGAAATGTTACAGATGTTAGTGGTTGGTTGGTAGGCAGCATCCAGGAATCTCCCAGCAAATCTAGCTCAGAAATTTGAGCTCAATAAATATTTCTCAAATAAGAGATACTGTTTCTTGTAGTTCTGTTATATTTCCCTCTTTTAGGGGAAAACACTTCTTTCCCACATCAGATGTTTCTCGAAGTAAGGAAGGGATGCCACTAACATACCACCTGATCCGCTTTTCCATTGCTACTAGCAAGTTTCCTGATGTGTAAGTTTGGCACGTGCAACCCACCTTCTTCCTTCCTTTCCCCTTTTCATAGAAACCAGGCCACCCACAGAAAGTTTGCTTTCTGCTCGACGGCTTTTTTTTTTTTTTAAAGTTGGTCACCTTAATAATCACAACTTTTAAATATTTATTCATTTTAGAGAAGAGAGTTAGAATGAGAGGGAGAGGGGAGCAGGAAGCATCAACTCCCATATGTGCCTTGACCAGGCAAGCCCAGGGTTTTGAACCGGTGACTTCAGTATTCCAGGTCAACGCTTTATCCACTGCGCTACCACACGTCAGGCTTCATACCACAAGTTTCTGCTGCCCATGCCAAGGGAGGCCTGGGATAAGCTTCAAAGATACTTCCTCGGGGGGAAGGAGAGCCTCCGTTGTAGGAGCTCAGTTCACTGACAGGCAGTAACAAAACCTCTTGTTTGAACTTGAATTCACAAGAGCAAGGGATTTCAATGTTGGACATCGATAATTTTGGACTTGAACATGAAATTGATACTAATTATTTTGGGCTGTACTTTAGAACAAGATAATTTAATCTCTGAACTTTTCATTTTCCCCTGGAAAACTCATGCTTAGAGATGTTCATAATGAAATTGATGCCATCTTTTTGGCTCTTGGTTTTTAGACCATTTTTCTGTAATCTTTTGATCTTTTAGAACTTCTGAATATATTGAATCAGGTAGTGGGACATACTTTGAGATGGGCATAGGACTGGTTGTGAATTATATATAGCCTTGGGCTCCAAACAGCATTAGAGCTGATTTAATTGGTGTGTCGTTCTGACCCAGTCAGCATTCTGGGAACAAACTCTACTTGACCACTGGCCCCCAGGAGAGCCCACAAAACAGGTGGAAACAGGAGGGGAGAAGTGGCCTTAGGAAGATGGGATTGGAACTACCCTACTTGACTGTTGACTTCTTACTCAAAGGGAATAACCATATCCCAAGTTGATCTCATTGTGTAAGCTGAAAGGGATGAGGCAGTTTTTGCTGACACACCTTCCCCAACATAATTTCTAAGTTGACACGTAAATTTTGTATTCTAAATATAGCTTCAAAAGGTGTAATTTCTGGTGTACTATAAATATGAATATTTTAAAGTGAAAGGGGCTATGCCTCTTAAAAGAGCATTTCATGAAATTAAATCCCATAGAAACTGAACACTTGCTATCATCCATTTTACAGAAATTTTCATTATTCTTTTCTCTCTTTGAATTTGTCTTTTCATTCTACTTCCCCACAGGAAGTTTAAAAGTATATTTTGTCTCCCCCTCAATTCCAAAATATGATACTGGATTATTCTTTCAAACCACCAAAATAATACATGCTCTTTGCAATAAGCCTAAAATACAGAGATGTGCAAAGAAAAAGATAAAACTTTTTCCTCTCACAATCACATACAAATACTGTATACACAGTGTGCTTTTAAATTTATATACTTTTTTTTTAATTTGAGAGAGAGAGAGGCATCAATTCATTGTTCCACTTGGTTGATCCATTTAGTTGTGCACTCATTGGTTGCTTCTTGTATGTGCTCTATCCGGGGATCGAAATTGTGATTTCAGCACACCTGGACAACGCTCAATCCATTGAGCCACCTGGGCATGGCCAAAATATATAGTCTGTGCCATATAGTGTGTATAGTTCTCCCCTCCATCCCACCCTACCTCGGCGATATGGACCTCATTTCAGTACCTGCTGGATTCCAGGCACTATGCTTCATCTCATCTACCCCATAACTACCATATAGGGTAGGTACTGTTAGCCCTATTGGGTGGACAAGAAACTGAGATATGATAAATTTGTTAAAGGTCATACAGCTAATGATTGTGGAGTGGCAGTTTGAACTTGGGCAATGTGGTTCCTGAGTTCACAGTGCTAGCCACTGCCTTTTACTATCTCCCAAATAATGCTATTTTTGTTCTTTTAAATAACTGTACAATATTTATTTGGATGTCCAGAATTTATTCAGTCATTCTCCTATTAATGAATGATGAAAGTTATATATTTTTTTCTCACTACTTAAAATGCTTCAGTATATAAATTATCCAAAGCCGAGTTTGAGGTCAGAGAGCATAGTTATTGTATTATACATGGCCAGATTATGTTCCGAGGATTATGTAGCATTCTTACACACTAAGAAATTGAGGACCGTATCTGTTTCCCTATACCCTCACTAGTCCTCATGATACTGATGTTTTTAAGGGTTTTTGTTTGTTCGTTTGTTTGTTTGTTTTGGGCACTGTGGTCTAAAAAAACAGTGCACCTTTGATTTGATTTGCATGTTTTCTGACTACAGGTGAGGTTGAGAATTTTTCTGCATGTTTTTGAGATATTTACATTTTCTTTTCCATGATTTGTCTATTCATTTCCTCTCCCGTTTCTTTCTTTCTGTTGGGTTTTGTCTTTTATTATTTGGGGGGGTATTTATAGTAGTAATAATGTTAACCCTTTTCCTGATGTGTTCAAATGTTCATTCACCTTTTCATTTTTTAAAGGCATCCTTTATAGAAATGCTTACTTTTCATGTGGTGAATCTGTTGGTCTTTTCCTTCATGGTTTGGGGCTTTCTGAAATTGACAGGTTTTAGGATCTGTCTTCATTAAGGACTAGACACCCAGACACCACTGTCCTTGGAGGATACTTGACGGGCTTTGATAAATTTTGTCTAAGACTCTTTGACCTTTGCTGCTACTTCCCAATCTCCTTCTGAGGACTGTTCTTTCTTGGGACTTGTTATTACATTCAAGCAAAGCCATTCTGGCCTGGTTGTCATTTGTCACTTATAAAAGTGTGTTTGCATGTCTTTGCTCTGAAATGCTATGTGCTAATTTTCTGTTTCCTATTCTTGGTTTTAACAAGTAATCACCACAGGGTCTTCTGTGTTTTGAGCTTGGGGCATCTTTAGCCTGAGTTCTTAAGCTTTATAGAAGCAGTTTAGAGGGAAGATACGCACTTGGTACGAGGACTGAGGATGGTGAAGGTAAATTGGTAGTGGGGAGGTTGTGGGCTTGACAGTGAGTTGAACTCTCTTTGATGGTGTGTAATCCCGAGGAGGCTGTTCCAAGCCTCAGGGCTTTTTTTTTTTCTTCTCATAAAATGGAAGTGATAGTATGCTGCTCTGAGGCCACTCTTGGACAGTGCAGGTTAGCCTCTAATAGTTAATTTAGAAGTTTCTTCCTTTTTGGTCACCCTTCAAGAAAACTTGAATGAAGTCAAGCCTTTACCAATTACCTTGGTACTCCTGTTGGCAAAACAAAACTCTTTTCATTTGCTGTCAGCCCATAAAAGAGGGTTAAACTTTTTTGGCTTTAAAACTAGAATCCTGTACAGAGTCTCTGGAATGCACTGCCCATGTTTCATTATTGAAAAGAGAAACACTTAAACTCTCGGTGGAAATTAAATTTGAGTTCATGTTACACAAACCATGGCTTAGGACCAAGGATCCCAGATAGAGCATGCATGGGTGGGGATGGACACTAGGGACAAGAGTCTGGCCTGCTTCTGGGTGGATTTCAAAATGTGCACAGAATTTGTTACAAGTCTTCATTAATCAGCCCATCGAAAAGAAAGTTAGAAGATTATCCACCAAGCCTGTGCTCTCACTCAGACTGGTGATCATGAAACCAATTAGTGAAGACAGTTTGTTGATGGCTCATTTGTTGGTGTTCCTAGATAGCAGCCAATTTTAGGGCATTTGGAGCTAAGTACTGGGGCTGAGACGCTAAAGAGAAGAAGTGAGTTTCAGGAGAATGTATGCCTAACCTGGTGTAATGATCTGTCATCTTCTCTGTCTTCCACTTGACCTTGAAGACAGCACAGACCTGCTCTTCATTGGGATCCAATAAACTAGGGGAGGGAGCATTAAACCAGCTCCCAGCTTACAAGTCTTGCTGTCCTTCAAGCTAGGGCCTTGGAGGGTTCAAGTTTTATGTAGGAATGTAATGCCACTCTGTATAAGCTATTTGAATATCGTATTTGAGTGCTCTAAGATACTGTGTGGGATGGTGAGTGTGTATCCACGAGAGACGGAGGTGAGGGACAGAGCGAAGGAGGTGAAGAGGAAGGCAGAGTTCTTGCCCTCAGCGGAGCTGGCAAACTCATGTCTAGGAGCCCAGGTGCATCTAGTGACGCTGCGCATGTAAGAAAAGGAACAGCGTGAACACAAGTGACAGCAGAGACTGTATTCACTACAAGAGGAGGTGAGGGTGGGGGGAAACTGTGACCACCGGGAGTTCGCATCCCTATTTCACAAGAGCAGCCCAAGCAATGATCTCTCAGGTGGTTCTCAACATGTGGTCCCAGGACCAGCAGCATAAGAACCCCCTGAAAACGTGTTAGAAATGCAGATTTTCCCGCCCACGCAGGGCTACCCAATCAGGAGCTCTGGGGGCGGGGCTCTGCAGCCGGTTGTAACAGTCTCTCCCCGTCACTCTGTTGCTCCTTAATGTGAGTGTTGCCTTGTGGGAGTTTGGACTTGGTGTTGCTAGAGCTTTTGATTTTCCAAGAAAATCTAGAGAACTATATTTTAATGGAAATGTACTGACTTTTACATATTAACAAAGGAAGAGACTATCTGTAATTTGGGGCGGGGCGAGTTAGGGGGAAGCACCCTGTGTAGGCCACACTGAAGGCCAAGGGGACCCATATGTGGGCTGTGCGGTCTCCGGGCTTCCATTTTCAACTTAAAACATGGAACATCTTGTTGACAGTAGAGTAATGGAACCCGTGGTCAGAGGAGAGACGTGACCCGTGGTGTGTGTGTGTAGGTGGGGCTGAGACAGGTGAGGTGTGAGCCGTGGTGCCGAGAACCGACTTCTAGCTTCTATAAGCCATGAGTCCGGGTTCTCCCAGCCCACTTCTCTGCGGGTCCAGGTCCTCCCAGCCCAGCGCTTCTCAGTCCACCGCCCTCCGTGGTGAGAGATTCTGCTTCCCTGGGGCGCAGCAGAGGGGAAAAGCCTGCATCACTGTCATGTCCTGGAGCACTTGCACTTTGTCAGGTACTCCTAAACTACTTTCACACCTGTCCTTTCATCAGGTCTCGACAATCTTGTGCAACAGGTACGGATGGGTGTTTGTCCCCATTTAGAGCTGCCAGGATCCACTGAGTGAGGTGAAGTGATGTGCCCAAGGTCACACAGCTTGCAAGGGGTAAACGGAGACCAGATGTCTAATCTTATAATTTCTCAACCAGAGTTTTTCTCCCATGTGTAACTTTAATTTTAATTATGTATTTGATTACCCAAACCACCACGAATTCTTGAAAGGACGTGATGCGGCTCGCCTCACTGACAGGTGACCGGTCTTTCCAGGCCCGCTGGCTGAGCCCCTGCCCGTCCCCTCCTGCATCTTCTTTCACCTCCTGTGAACCCCCTGGAGCTTGTCTGGAGACTCTTCCTGTCACCAGCTCCGCTGCTGGGCTCTGTCTGTTCACGGGGCTCTGGGTTTCCCTGTTCTGGCGTGTCCTGCCACACACTGAACCTCACAGGGACACTCTGAGCCCAGAGCTGTCCCCAGTACAGGTGATCTGTGACCTGGACATCAGATGTCTGGAACTGGATCGAGCATGCTGACGCATTTTACACAGACTGCTGAGTAACTGCCAAAGCAGCGCCTTGGTGACACGTGACAGATTCGGGTGACGGACAACATTCATCATCCTGGCTCTCGTGTTTGGGATTCTTCAGTGTCCTCCTGAGTCTGGCTTGCCATACAGCCGCCAAGCAGGGAGAGACAGAGAAAGAGACACGGACAGGAAGACAGACAGAAGGAAGACATGGAGAGACAGAGAGAGGCAGGTAGCTTCTTAGAGACCGAGGAAGCAGTGCTGCGCGGACATGCTGTTCCAGCCCTACCAGTGGTATCTGTCCAAGGCAGCGGACAGGGTGCCTTTTACAGGACTTCACCTGGCCCGGGATTGGCTTTCATGACAGTTTTTATTGTGGACGGCAGATCGCTATTGGGAAGGGTGTGCTTCAGCTTTATCTCAGGTGCTTCCTTACTTTACAGGACTTATTCAGAAACTATACTCACTTCAGTGTGCAGATTGTGCCGTTTCCTCTGCACTCAATGAAAGTCTTATTTAAAGTCCTCATAGCCGTTTTCACTATTTTTCTACAGTAGGAATAATCAAGTGATAGTTGTGAACACTTTTTGCGCTGTTTTCAGTAAAACAGTTCAGAACAGGTTGATCTCTCTCTCCCTCTCTTTCTCTAACACCTCTGGGCAGGAGAACCAGACTTTTATAGGAGGGCTATAAATTCTTGCAAATTGTTGAAAGACAGAAAAAGGCGTATTGTTATGTTGATCTCCAACATCTTCCACAGCAATGTAGAGTACACAGTATTTCTCAGATGATTTGGAAAATGTAGGAAGAGACTGTAAATTCCCTCAGTGACCACATAGACTGTCACTTCTCTGTTTGCTTCAGCTCAGAAGTGTAAAGGCTCAAAGTGGCCAGGAATAATAATATCTAGTTGATACATCTGATGTATTCAGACTCACTTGATTCTCACAGTAATGTGTATACTGTTATTATCACTCCTTTACACAGGATGAAACTGAGGCATGAGGTTAAACAGCTCTCCCAGGTCACGCGGCCAGAAGACCAACCACTTGCACCCAGGCAGTCTGTACCACGTCACTGCAGGGCTCAAGTGAGGTTTGGATGCTTCAGCACTGACACCTGTGCTGAGGTTGGCTCACAGACTAGTGCTGCTGTGTGACACATGGCAGCTCGCGCTCAGTAGTCCCCCCAGACGCAATAGCCAGCGTTTATTGTGCCAGGTGTTACTGTGGGAAGTGCTTTTCATACCTTATCTCACCAAATCCTCCCAACAGCCTTATTCAGTAGACACCATTTCACCCCCAGTTCTCATGTGAGGAAACTGAGACCTAGAGAAGTTAAGTCACCTGTTCAAGACAACAGCTTGTAGGTGCAGGGCCAAGATTTGTCGTCATGCTATCCTGCTCTCCCGGCTCCTAGTGAGGTCTCTGTTAGCACACATGTTCTGTATGCTGTGACGGTTGTGCTAGGAACTTCCTGAAATCAGGGTGAAGGGTACTGTCAGAAGAGTCCAGCTTCACAGGGAATCTGGAAGTGGAGGTGACAGGGACTCTTCCCTCCAGTAGGATCCGAGCAAAGTGCATCCCAGTGTGTTTATGAAGAGGGAGGAAAGCATTAGCTATGAACATGGGAGTTCTCAAAATATTCACATGGTTGTTAGCAGTCTGGCCTTCATCTTAATCAACAATTAGCATTTATTTCTACTGTATTTAATACATCATTGTATTGTTTCCTTTTATTCATTCATTAGGCCCCTGTTGACATCTTAAATGTTGCAGTGGCTGACAATAGCCAGAAAGCTCTAGCAGAATTAGTTGAAAATAGAATCAAATCTATATCAGCTACCAATTTCATAATATAACAATAATTCTAGTAATGTCAATTATATGAAGTAAAAGTATTTATATATAATATTAGGTTCTACATGATAATAACAAATGTTTAATTTTGGCATCTTCTCTAGATATCTCTTCTTTCAATACCCCACAAACTCTTATTCTCTGTCTGTCTCACTGGTAGGTTCTAGGGCTATCAAGATAAGTAAGCCATGGACCTGCCTTCAAGGAACATGCAGTCCCTATTGGGAGACAACCTATAAACAGTTCTGAAAACACAGAGGCCTGGGTGCAATCCAGAGTAGAGAAGATGGGCTGGCGACACTGGAAGAGATGACCCTAGAATGTTGAGGGTATCACACTGAGGAGGATGGGTTGAGAGCTGAGCAAAGCAGCCCAGAAATCAGGGCAATCCAAATCCTGGCTCTGCCACTGACTAGCTTGGTAGCCTTGGGTCTTGACCTGATTTCTCTAGGCCTTTGTCCCCTCAAGTATGAGATACTCTCAAGTTCACAGGCATAGTATGGTATACTGTATATTATTTATAAATACAACGATTAGAATACTTACACAGATTGGTTTAGAAGCAGTCAGTACAACAAGAGGACTGTTATTAGAATGTGAAGGCATTCTACCCCTTTAAATAGAATGGACTTCAATTCATGGACTTTGTATAGATTCTGCTTATCTGCTCAAATATTAACTACTCGTCTAGCCTTTCTAGTCCCTCAAATTCTCCTACAATGCCACTATCTCCAAAATTTCTTATAGGCAACGATAGGGAAATACAGCCAGGGGAGATAGTATTTGGGCTAAGGTGCTGTGATGGCATGGAACAACGTTACCCCTCGGTGTCAAGAGTCTTTCATTTAAAATGGAAGGATCTATTCTGGATGAGAGTTTGGAGAAATCTGACTGACTCTTGATTAAGTGTAAGTTCTAGGATCAAAATAGATTTTATTCTCTTTTTCTTTTTATTAGATGTAAGGTAAAACCTAATCATTATTCTCAAAATAAGGAGAACATAAAACTTTAAAATATACAAACAAATGTCTAATTGATTCCAACTTAATTTTTTTTTTCTTAGTGAAAATATTCATCAGAAATGTTGTCATCTAAGATTCCTTGGAAGGTCAAGTAAAAACAACAAAATAAACCACCTTGGCTTTTAGTACAGATTGCAGACATCGTATTTTTTAACTTTGGGAGAGGTGTGTGAGTCCAGTGTTGCCCACTAGCCTGCACTGGAGCACCTGTCTTTCTCTTGCATGGTCACATCTGCCTTAGCAAATGCTCTGGAGGCAAAGGTCCTCTGGTGAGCTGCGCTGGAACGGGAAAACCCTCGTGGGCATGCCAGGCAGGGCAGCATGAGCTGGGCCGACTGTGAGCAGCACAGCCACAGGTCTTCCTGGTTACTCTTCGGGGTCTACATCCTTTCCCGTCTCTGCCCCTGACCTCTGCCCTTGGCCTCTCCAGGCCATGCTGTCACAGGGCTTGTCTCCAGCCCTTCACTCTGCTACCCAGGTGTTCCCACTCATTCATAGGCCCCAGACCCTCCTCTCTGGAGCCGGGGGTCCTCCTGGTCACAATTCTCTCTGCTCTACCTTTATCAGAGCCTGAAAGGATCGTGAGGCCTGAATTTCGACCTGTAAATTTCTGACTGAGAGCCCTGCTGTCCAGGGAGAAGGTGCCTGGGACCAAGCACCCCAGCCTCAGGCTGTGGAGACAGTGGCAGCAAAGACCCTGGCCACCCTGGGCCCTGCACGCAGGGCACTCCCACACTGCAGGTCCTGTCCCCTCTCTCTCGTCCCCACCTCCTCAACCTGGACCGCTCTCTTCCCTCCACCTCAGAGACTTCTGGGGCATAGTTTATGGTTTTCAGAATGCCCGGTGCTATTTTAATAACCCTTTATTAAATTTATTCATTTAAATTTATTCATTTTTTTCATATTGTATAAAGTACTTGTTCTGATGCTGGAATATGACTCTGAAGGCCTGATATTATTTCTCTCTGAGAGTGGAGTTTATGACAATGAAATATATTGATAGGATATAATATCTTTATTAACAGAAGTAATTAGTAAACTGACTTTGTAGTCAGTAAGGAATATCTTAATTTACTTTTTGACAGAATAGGGATGGGTGAATAGCAAGTCATGCATTAGCAGTTAATTTCTTATTTATCACATCCATAGTAAAATAACAGTAAAGAAAATAAATATCGTAACACTGCCTTTAAAATTCTACCATTGCAGATAATTACTGTTTTGTCTCCTTGTGTTCTCTTCCGGGCCTAGGCTAGTGCACTTGGGAAGTGACTGGAGCAGGTTCTAAGGCGCTTCTGTGGTGGAGGAATTCTTGTGAAGAGTTGTGTTCTGCTTGACAGCTGTACTCCACTCTAGCTCTTAGCAGTCCCCACATTTGACTGGCTGCTTTAACCAGCGCTAGTTTATCATCTCAGAACTATGGCTGACCGTGATAGTGGTGAGATTTTTGTTGTGTGTGTGTGGGGTGGGCACGACTTGACCACCAGCACATGGGAGAGTAGCCATGTGATACTAGATTTTCACCGTATGTAATGAGTTTGTGGGTATTAATAGGCCTCTACACAGAAGAGCTAAGTAGTTGCCTCCTTATCTTGACTTACTGTGTTCTGTTGACATCATGGAAAGTTCTCAGCTCCAGATAGACAATGGATGGGCCTGAAGCAATAATCTACCTTATCCTTCAAAAGGGACAGCAAGGTACATTCCCTGACTCTGGGGACAGAGAAAACCCCCTCTGGCCTCTCCTTCTTCCTAGTCTTCTTCTGAAATTGCAGATTTCTTATCTTGGTATTTATAAAACTTGACTGATTACAGAAATTATCTGAAGTGCCTGTGAAACACAGAATTTCCTGGGCCTTTTCCCTGGTCTGTGGAATTAGAATTCTGAGGAACAGCTTGGTTTAAACAGACACCCTGGTCATCGACGCAGATCTGGCAAACCCTAGTTTACTGGCAGCCCATTTATAGTTGCTGGCTCACACATCTGCTAAGAGAGGTGGCCAGCAGTTCCCAGCTATGCGGGTCCTTCCTCCCTCTCACCCCAAGCTCAGCTGCGGCCACCGGCCGTGGCTCAGTAAATGTAGCACAGGACAGGGGAGCAGGCTCCTGTGGGAAGGTCCTCCCGGACCAAGACCGTCGGAGGATGACCACAGCCTTGAGTTTGCCTCCGTGAAGGGGGAGAAAGAAGTAGAGAGATGGGCTATTATCTTTGTGTCATGTGCAGCTTTGGGATTCTGTTCCTCACTGAAATTATAACTGTACATCAGAGGCTGCGCGTTTGCGTGTGTGTGCACACACGCGCATGCGTTTAGAGTTTTTCCTTATGCTTTTTGTTCATGTGGTTATTGGGTTATTTTTAACTAAGTGTATGCACTGAGACGTTGCTCTCTCATTAATCCCAGTGGTATTAATTTGAAAGATAAGCAGAGTTTATGCAATTCTAGGTCATTGTCCCGATCTGGAGTACTATTCCCTGAAGTAGGCTGGTCCTAAAGTTGGGAAATAGTGGGGCTTATTTGGGGTTAACACTCCCTTCCTGGGTCCCTCCCTCACGCTGGGGATCAAGGCCCCCCTGAGGTCCTCCTTACTGTCTACTCCTATCCCCACCCCACTTCCAAGGCAGTGCCGCACACTCCAAAATCGTCGTGTTCTCTATGCCTCTTTTTCTCTTTCTCTCGTGTCAAAGATAAAATAGAATAACAACAATCAATCATACCTAGTAACTCTTCTAGACTGGTGACTTCAGCCAGCTGGTAGAAAGAAGGGAATGGATGAAAGAACTGTGTCACTGTGGGAACGACTGAGTCATGACTGGCTGGGTTAACAAGCCATCCCAAGGGCATTTACATTTTAAGACAATGCAATGCTTGCTAAGCCGAAGGAATTAAGTCTCACACCTTACAGTTTTCAAGGAGAGTGAGGGGAAATTTGGGGCAGACAGATCTTTACAATCATACCAGCAGGGCCATAGTTCACTCTGCTACCCAAGGTCATCTGTTGCTGTTGGAAACAGGTTGATATGGTGTTCAGCCAAAAAGTCCAGGGAAATGTGCTTGAGTCTGGTTAAAGGGCAAGTTCAGGCCTCTCTCCCCACCCTTTGTCTCTGGTCTCAAACAGGGCATCACATGCGTGCTCTCTGTGGGGTGTGTTGTTGTCGTGGGAGCAAATGGATCACCTGTCAGTGCAGGGCCCACCCCTGCAGAGGGAATGTTTGTCCCCTGCAGAGCCAGGAACTGCACAAACCCTCGCCCTCAGTCCAGTCCCTCAGTCCCATCCCTCCCTCGGTCCCATCCCTCGGTCCGGTCCCAGTCTGCACATTTTCATTATTTGAGCTGTTGATTTGTGGACTAAGTCATGGGGGTCAGCTGCAGCCCTTTCACGTGGACGGGATCAAGAACCTTTGGCACGGCTCTTATCTCTGTGTAAAGGTGAAGAACTGACTGGAAGAAAATGTGGCACTTTATTCTGCCTCGTGTCAGTTGAAAGTTTAGTCTCTATAGCCCAAATAATAAATAAATCCAATTCCAGCAAGGCAGACTTTTTTTTTTTCATTCAAGGATTCTGGATTAGAAAATGCAAATCTTTTACGAGGTAAATGCAGAATAAACAACAGAGTAAGCACATCAGCATCCCCTCGCCCTCTGCTGACAAACAAATCTTCCTCATTCATCAAGCCCTGCAGTGCGGTGCTCTGCTCCTTGTTGTCCTTAGGTCCTTAGGGTTGATGAGTGCTGGGTGATGGGACAGACCTAGAGAGACGAGGCTGGATGTGGCTCTCTCTCTCTCTTTTAAATTTTTCCATTAATTTGAGAGAGAGAGAGAGAGAGAGAGAGAGAGAGAGAGCAGGGGTAGGAAAAGAGAGGAGAGAGAGAAGCATCAATTCCTTGTACCACTTTGTTGTTCCATCTAGTTATGCACTCGCTCCCTGGTTGCTTCTTGTATGTGCCCTGACCGGAGATCCAGCTCGCAACCGGAGTGTACCCAGATGGTGCTCTGTCCACTGAGCTGCCCGGCCATGGCCCAGGGCCTGGCTCTCTTTGCATTTTACTACTTACCTCTTCCACACACATTTATACTTCCCATGTTCAATAAAAATCTGAAATCTTGGCAACAGAACTTTGATGGGCCTGATTTTTCTCATCTATGAGGTGTGTGGGATAATACTTGAAGAAACCTTTTGTCTCAAAAACCAATGATTACATATTCCAGAAGACCTCTTATTTTCCTGAGGACCTCTGATGTAATGTAGTGCTTTGAGTGACTTCTTTGAAGTCGAGTGTTTATATTTCTTCTTCTTCAGCTGGACGGGAAGAAGCAAGTGTAGATATTTTGTTATGAAACAGTGAAAAATTGATCAGTTATCGCTGTTGCTTCCTAGGTGCCAGCCTGTTCTAAGTGTGTTATGTGTATGTCTAGTCTAGTTCTCACAGCAGCCTTGTGACTGGTTGTCACTGTTGTGGCTGTTCTGAAATGGGGAAACTAAACCACAGGGGTTTTAGGTGACTTCGGTGAGATTCCACACTGGCTGTCTGTACTGCTGGGCTGTGGACCCAGCAGCACTACCCAGCAGTCTGCACCTGTAATTCCAGAGCCGCACTGCCTCCACAGCAGACAAACACCTAGAAGAACGTCCTGCAGCCTGGCAGGACAGGGCGCCTTAGGATTATGGGTAGGGAGCCAGGGCGAACTTCTGCCTTCTTGAATACCACTTGGATTTCTATTCATAATGATAATGTATTCGTGTGTTACTTAAGGCAGTTGAAACTACATGTTAAAATCATCCAAGGCCTAAGTCAGGTTATTAATTTCCATAAATTCATTGCTACTTTAAGAACTTTTTCAATTTGAATCTTAAAGTGGGTGGGGAACTTAGAGATCATTGAACACGATCCCCTTGGTTTTCGAATGTGAAGGAACTGTGGCTTGGTGACGTGCTCACAGAACTAGTGAGTGACAGCAGACCTGCTGGTGCCCCAGTTTGTGTACTTGGTGCTGCCTTTTTTGAGACCTGCCTTACGCAGAGCAAAACGTCCAGATCTTAAGGGAATACTGTGAGTTTCAACAAATGAATGTACCTATGTAACCAATTCAAAGACAAGATATAGATCATTTCTGTGACCCCTGAATGTTTCCTGGTGCTAGGCATCTTTCTGACAACTTTGCGTTTGTTCATTGGTGTGAATGAGAATTCAAGTGCTTACATTTCATGTGTATCCACACATTTTACAGTTCTCAGCAAAGACGCAACTTCGTTTGTGGCTACTTCTTTCAGGGTACAATTAGGGTTTTCACAAAGTCCCATGCTCGTCTTGTCTTTTACAGACCAGTTCCTTTTTTTTTTTTAATAAATTTTTATTAATGGTAATGGGATGACATTAATAAATCAGGGTACATATATTCAAAGAAAACATGTCTAGGTTATTTTGTCATCAAATTATGTTGCAAACCCCTCGCCCAAAGTCAGATTGTCCTCCGTCACCCTCTATCTAGTTCTCTGTGCCCCTCCCCCTCCCCCTAACTCTCTCCCTCCCTCCCTCCCATGTCCTCCCTCCCCCCCCACCCTTGGTAACCACCACACTCTTGTCCATGTCTCTTAGTCTCATTTTTATGTTCCACCAATGTATGGAATCATGTAGTTCTTGTTTTTTTCTGATTTGCTTATTTCACTCCTTATAATGTTATCAAGATCCCACCATTTTGCTGTAAATGATCTGATGTCATCATTTCTTATGGCTGAGTAGTATTCCATAGTGTATATGTGCCACATCTTCTTTATCCAGTCTTCTATTGAAGGGCTTTTTGGTTGTTTCCATGTCTTGGCCACTGTGAACAGTGCTGCAATGAACATGGGGCTACATGTGTCTTCACGTATCAATGTTTACAGACCAGTTCCTAATTGCTGAAATTGCTAATTGGTGTTCCTTGTTTACAATCATTCACTCAAGTTGGTCTTTAGCCAGATATAATTATCATTACATACAACATTATTCCTCAGTTGTTTGATGTCCAAGCTCCCCAGACATTTATAATCAAAGAATATGTCTTTCCCCCCCACCTCTTAAGCAAGCAGTTTCTATATTAAAAATTTGAAACTTCTGTGAAGAATAAGACATATTTACTAAATCCAGTGCATCTGAGCATGAACAAATTTGGTCTGCGGTGCTTTGTGTGAACTGGAAAAGCATCCCAGCGAAGTTGGTGGTGAATCAAGAGAGCAGTAAGTAGTCTGTCAGCTTGGCTCCTTGAACATCCTTCTCTTTCCCCATTTGGTTTGCTCCTCGGGCTTGGTGAGTGGGGTGTGTGTGTGTGTGTCTGAGAGCTCTTGTCTGGCAAGGGTACCAATGTGCTGATGAACAGTTTTCAGAACTGAGTCTGTGCTCACAAGTATGGACAGCGTCGCCCTGGCCGGTTGGCTCAGCGGTAGAGCGTCGGCCTAGCGTGCGGAGGACCCGGGTTCGATTCCCGGCCAGGGCACACAGGAGAAGCGCCCATTTGCTTCTCCACCCCTCCGCCGCGCTTTCCTCTCTGTCTCTCTCTTCCCCTCCCGCAGCCAAGGCTCCATTGGAGCAAAGATGGCCCGGGCACTGGGGATGGCTCTGTGGCCTCTGCCCCAGGCGCTAGAGTGGCTCTGGTCGCAACATGGCGACGCCCAGGATGGGCAGAGCATCGCCCCCTGGTGGGCAGAGCATCGCCCCTGGTGGGCGTGCTGGGTGGATCCCGGTCGGGCGCATGCGGGAGTCTGTCTGACTGTCTCTCCCTGTTTCCAGCTTCAGAAAAATGAAAAAAAAAAAAAAAAAAAAAAAAAAAAGTATGGACAGCGTCCTGTGGCACAAGTGAATCTCAATCTGTATAATTCTGATGTCTGAAACAGTGCGGTCCCCTTTCGAGATCTTGTTATACAGAATTATCCTAAAACCACTAGGACATATATCCAAAAGGAAATAAAGTAATTTTTATAAATCCGTTTATAGTAGTGATATTGGAAATAACAGAAATGTTCAATACTAGAAGAATGATTACATGGTAGAGATCTATATAGTTAATAAAAATGATTGCTCTATGACCAAGTTGATACATGGCAATACTTAAATACTTAATAAGACAATATTAAGTGAAAAGGGAGATCCTAAAGTTTCAAGTACTTATATACATAGTAATTTACAGCTGTGTAAAAATATTTATACCTTAATAGAACTCTAGGTTATAAAACTTTTATGCACAAAAATAATTTTGATTTTAATGTTTTATAGGGTCTTTACTCAATAAATGTTTTTATTTGGAAACAATGTCAAACTACAGAAGAGTTGCAAGAACCTGACCGGGCGGTGGCACAGTGAATGGAGCATCAGAGTGGGATGCAGAGGATCCAGGTTCGAGACCCCGAGGTCGCCAGCTTGAGCGCAGGCTCACCTGGTTCGAGCAAGGCTCATCAGCTTAAGCCCAAGGTCACTGGCTTGTGCAAGGGGTCACTCGATCTGCTGTAGCCCCCCAGGTCAAGGCACATATGAGAAAGCAATCAATGAACAACTAAGGGGCTGCAATGAAGAATTGATGCTTCTCATCTCTCTCCTCCTGTCTGTCCCTATCTGTCCCTCTCTCTGTCTCTGTCACACAAAAAAAGAAGATTTGCAAGATTGATACTAACAACAAATCCTTCTGACCCCATTCATTTGTCACCAGTTAACATTTTGCCACCTTTATTTTATCCTTTGCTTTCTCTCTTTCCACACACACACACATATATATATTTCTTGGAATCATTTGAGAGGAGGTGGCATATATCATTCCCATTTACTTCCTAATCTGTCAGTGCCTCTTTCCTAAAAGCAGGGATGTTCTCTTATGCCAATACCATGGAATTATTAAATTCAGGAAATTTAACATGAGGATATACTTTAACAAATATACAGTCAACTTTCAGTCTTTCTTCCAATTCTGAGAATTGTCCCGGTACCGTCCTAGTCCAGCGTTTCCACTGCAATTCAGGATCCAGTCCAGGACCACATACTGCCTTTTGTCATGTTGTTCCTCTGGTGTCCTTTAATCTGGAAGAAATCTGTGTTTCTTTGTCTTTTATGACATTGACATATTTGAAGAACGTGGGCTAGTTATTTTATGTTATATTCGTCTGTTTAGGTTTGTGTAATGTTTCTTCATGATTTGATTCACATTTCCCCATAATGAGCAGTCTGGCTAGAAAAGTACAAAAAAAGGTCATGTCCTTCTCAGGGTGTGGCATCTGGAACCACATGATGTCCATCTGCTCCTCATTGGTCACACTGAGCCTTGTTGATACTAACCACTGATTGAAGTATCTTCGGGAGTCTCTGCAGTACGCTTCCTGTCTCTCCCTTACAAATGATAAGCAGTTTGCGGGGCGATGCATTTAAGGACAGGTAAATATTACGCTCCTGGTCCCACACTCTCCTCAGACTTTGCATCTACCTCAGTTCCTTTTTAGAGTCCCATTTCCCACGGCTTATTTATGCATAGCCTCAGACCTAGGTAAACAGGAAAGCTGGAATGCTTTTGCTGAGGCTGTCCCCTTGCCAGTGTAGTACCCCCATCCAAACCTGTCTCGTTGGTACCAGAGGTGAAGCCTGTCTCAAAACGCTATCTTCTTCCCTATCCTTAACTTCCTCTTTAAGCTCCAGGAGCACTGTGTACTTTTCTTGGGGGCACATATTAACTTCTACTTTGTGCTTGCAACTAATGGTATACTTCCCTTATTCTAGTTACTGGACAGCGAGTGCCTGGAGGGCACAGACAGCGTCTTAATCATGGCATCCTCTGCTGGACCCAGCAGAGGCACTCCAGGGGAGGCATGTGATCAGTGTTTAATCATGAAATGCATGTTTACCCTACTATTCTACCACTCACCAGCTCTTCAGGTGCTCTTTGAAGACCCAACTGCATTTTCAAGGACTTAGTTTCATCTGTTTAGCGTCTCCTCACCTCCTGTTTAACATGTTGCTATTTTGCGCCTGAAATAAGAATGGAAACCCTTCAGTGTCTATCATTTCTGTATCCTTAGGTCAGGTGTTAAGAAAAATGTTGTTGAATGAATGACTTGCTTCTTTACACTGAGCTGTGTTTCATGTTGGCATCTAAGTCTCTTACTAGGGCACTAGGCCAGCTTCTCATTGCTTTGACAAGAGATAGGATGAGGTCTGCTGTTCTTCTGCGGCATTCTTCTAACATTTGTGATGGATAACTCTGTGTGTATTGATAGGAGAACAGACCCCTAACTTAAGATTCCTCTTTGTATCAGCCTTAGAAACAAAGTATAACCTGCCAAAATCACAAGAATAGGAGCCAAGGTTATTAATTTGTTCAGATAGTATTAATTTGTTCTGACAAGACATATAAGAACAATCATTAATTTAGTTTGTAAGTTTAATGAATGATTGGAAGTACCAAAATTCTAAGTAGGTCAATCAAAAGTTATGGTACAACTAACTTGCAGTTATACTGGAAAAGAGTGTCCAGACAGATGACTCTAGGCTGTTTGTTACTTTATGTAGAAAATATATAAGATACATAAAGTCCATCTGTTCTAAAGTGTGTTTCTTTATTGAATCTAAAGTGTATTTTTAAGTGTTGTTTTTAAAATGGATGAAAGCAAATAGTTCTTCATAGTGAGGTTTTCCTTAGAATATAAACTGGCCTATTATCTTAAAAATAATTTTGTAATAGCTTTAGATTTCCACAAAAGGTACAAAGATAGTACAGAGAGCTCACTTATACACCTTACCCAGCTTCCCTGATTGTTAACATCCCACATCACTATATAGTTGTTACATGTTAGAAATAAACATTGGTGCATTATTATCAACTAAATATAATACTTTATTCAGATTTCACTGGTTTTTCTCTAATGTCCTTTTATTTGTTCTGGGATCACATCTAGGACATCACATTACATTTAGTCACAATGTCTCCTTAGCCTCCTCTGGTGTGTGACAGTTTCTCAGACTTCCCTTGTCTTTGATGTCCTTGACAGTTTTCAAAGTTTTTTTACAAAATGTCCCTCAACTTGGATTTCTTCAACATTTTCTCATGCTTAGACTGAGATCACGGGTTTGGGGGAGGAAGACCACAGAGGTATAGTGCCATTTCCATTACATCATTTTAAGGTTTCATGCTATCGGCCTGACTCATCTTGTTGTTGTTAACCTTGATCGTCTGGCCAGGGTAGTCAGGCCACCGTGAAGTTACTTTTCCCTTCTCTTCTATACTCTACTATTTGGAAGCCAGTCACTATGTCTAGCCTACTCTAAAGAGTGTTTGGGGGAAAAAAGTTAAATTCTACCTCTTGGAGGGGAACGTATCCACATAAATTATTTGGAATTCTTCTGAGAGGGAGAGAGGTCTCTTCTCATTTATTTAATCATACATTTGCATCAATCAGTATGGAATTATGGATATTTATTTTATGCCTTGGGTTATAATCCAATATTTTATTGTACAAATTGTCCCATCTTTGGCCTTTGGGGCTCTTTTAGTTGGTCCCTGTGTCCCTTTGCTGTGCCAGTCATTTGGTTTTCTGAGCACTTCCTTATTTTATAGACGGGGGAATTGAGGCCAAAAGCGAAGGATGACT
This sequence comes from Saccopteryx bilineata, assembly GCF_036850765.1. Classification (NCBI taxonomy): domain Eukaryota; kingdom Metazoa; phylum Chordata; class Mammalia; order Chiroptera; family Emballonuridae; genus Saccopteryx; species Saccopteryx bilineata. The sequence goes on along the minus strand of NC_089490.1, from coordinate 198,726,716 downwards.
CTGACAGTGTCTCATAGCCTATTCATGGCTGACCCGGGAGAAGTCCAGAGCCCTTTCGCTGTATCCCATACCTCGTGGAATGTACTCACTGCAAGGGTTGAAAGTCCATGGTGGGTTTACAAAGCATTCTGAAGCCTCAACAAGTTATTCCTGCCATTCCTCTTTCAGAATTGACACATTTTCATTTCTCATGCACTGAGCTCTTCAGAGTGAGAAATACTTTCTTGTCTTTTTAACCAGGACAGAAGATTACAATAATTATTTTTCTTCAAGCTGATCATTTCATCCATCAGCTCAGCCATCACTGTGATTGGGGTAGAGTCTAAAGAAGAGTGGAGGAAGACATTTCACAGCTACGATAAATATCTGTTTTCTATGGCCTTTCTGTCAATTCCTAAGCGATGTGTCACCAAGAAGCCTTGAAGCTATATTTTGTCTACATAGACAAATGATTATAATGAGCAGTTTCAAAAACACTAAATTTCAGTGTGTGCATCTAAAGATGTACACGTGAATGTAACAGATGAACTTTTATGTGCAAAAAGTATTGCTGGGTTTTTTAGGGATATAAAAATTAAGAAGACATGATGTCTGTTTTCAAAGAGCTTATTACATAGTAGAGAAGGCATATATAGAAGCTTTAATCACAATAGAATAAAATAAACATCATAAAAATAAAACTATTGATATCGTACTAGAAAAAAAGAATAATCAAATTCAACTCAGAGGATCAGGGAAGACTTTCTAAAAGATTTGAACAGGATAAGCAAGGAATTGAAAAATGAGCAAAGGTCGCTTAATTTGGTTGTGAGCTGGTTAAATAAATTCCAGAAATATAGGGAGAAAGTAGCATCAGCATAGCAATATGTGTAGAAGCCAGATTTCGTGGGATTAAGGAATATTTGGGTGAAACAATGGAGGCCATGGACAGAGATATTTTGGAAAGCAAGAGGAAAGGGAGACAGTGATCAGCTAAGTGGGAAGGGTAAGAGATCAAGGGGCAGAGGGGACGAGGGAGGCAGTGAATAATTTGACCATTTCACCTGGCCGGATTGGGAAGCTAATCAAGCTGAACTGAAATAGATTATGGGATTGTGGGCTGTTATAAAGATCAAAGGCCAGTGGGATAAAAAAAGATAGGTAAATTGGGGAGATGGGAGATTACGGTCCTATAGGGTGAATTGAATTTCAGATTAAGGTCTTAGAATAGGGCAGTGGGTATGATAAAGAAAGCTGAGGTTTGACTATATTGAAAGGAGGCTGAGATGGAGTGAAGACAGTTTTCTGAGATTGAAGAGGAGGGGAGGCTATGATGGAGAATTCCAAGTGCAGAGGAAGATCCACAAATATTGATGGAGGACCAGTTGTGGAGGAAGACATGGAGCCTGGTTCTGAAGTAATTGGGGAGGATCCTCCCGGTCAATGAACAGCCATTTGGAGGGATGACAGACTGTGGGGAAATCAGATGGTCTTCACTGGAAAAGAGAAGAGCTTATTAAATGACGGTTTTGGAATATAGAACAGTCAGTGTGAGAGGTGTGTGAAGAAAGCATAGAGAATGCTTATTCACATTAGAAGGGAGATCTAGAAGTCATATTAAAGAAGTAGACTAAGTGGAATAAGGCAGTCAATAGCTTAAGTCCATCTGGACGGGGATGACAATGTTGGGGACAGGTGGAAGGAGAGGAAGAGGGATAACAGAAAGAGATTTAATAGGGGGTAGGGAGTTTTTAAAACGTCCAATTGGACTGCTGGCTGGATTACAGGTCTGTGTGAACCTTTAAGTGGTTCAAAAGCTAACTACCATAAGTAAATATAGCTCAAGTGTATCATATCATATAAATATTTTTGAATACAGAATGGAGCTGTTGTACACCAACGCCTGCAATCCTTACTTCAGATTGACTAATGACACCATGAACCTGAAAAGATCAGGAGAATTCTGTTTCTCTCTCTCTTAATGCAACAGATGTCACCATACATCAACATTGTTTTAAGAGTTGTAGTAGCTATATAAATAATTATGTGCCCTGGAGGAATCATTCTCACACTTCTTTTGGGTAATTTTTACTTTCTTTGAAGTCCTATAAAATTGTAAAGAACAAGTTCCCCTTTGCTTGGGTAACTGCCACGCCATCTTTAAAAAGTGCAGAGAAGTTCCCCCCAATCAGCCAATTTCTAAAATAAGTCCTTTTCTTCTGAATTGCAGAACCCTCCTCTAAGTGGACAAGGTGGTGCTCATGGAGTTGACACGACACAAGATCCGGCGTTGGATGCTTTGCACGTCAGACCAGCCTTCCCGTGCGTTAGAGCAGAGACTCGGCGATGCTCTTACCCTCCAACTTCATGTTTCTTCATTTGTAACATGGGAATGAAAACATCTTCCCCAGAGATTGCACATGAGGATGAAGTAAGGTAAGATACTTGAAAAACATCAACTCCGAGGGCTGGGTGCTGAGAGCTCCCCTGAGGAACTCATATGCACACCGAGGTTGAGACTCTGTGGTCTAGGCTTTGTCTGCATTCTCTTCTGGGTCTCTGGAATGTCCTGTAGGTTCTGTCACCAAGAACAAATCCGTGGTGCTGACTGAAAGGGAGAAGAGGGGAAGTCATGTGGGCCGCTGAGGGGACCAACTCACCGTGGGGATTTTAAGTGAGGACTCTGTAGGCTGTGGCCCTTGACACTCTGCTCCCAACTCCCTACTTGAGCTGCAGCAATCCACTCGCTGATCCTTCTTGAGAAAGGATACCAGTTCCTCATCATTATGGAGAGGTGAACCCTGCTTCAAGCCTCCAGTTTTCCTGGCAAGAGCAGGGCACAGGTTCTATTTATAGCGGGTCTTTGGACCAGAGCTCTGGCTTTGCCTCTGAACTGATTCTTTTACCCTGGTGATTGTAAGATCAGTTCTGATTCAGAGGTTAGGAAGGCAGTTTTCGAGTGGCCTTCTTACTCTTCTTTTAGGCTTTTCCTACTTCAAATATATATTTGTCTGGGAGTTGCACTTTTGTAGATGGCAAAGATGGCAAATTAGAAAATTAGCTTTAATTTTACTGATTAGATTTCTAAATAAGATTATCCTTTTCATAAAATTGTAGGACTGGATTAATTCAAAGAATACCTAGACATTTTTTTCAGCCTTCAAGGGTTACTCAAATCTTACCTCTCTCTTCTCCTCTTCCCTCCTCTCTTTGGTTGTCTCCTCCTCTCTCCTATTCTCCTCTTCTCTCCCCTTTTTTCTTCTTCTTTTTCTTTCTCTTCCCTCCCCTTCCTTTCCTCATTTAGCTATTATCTATCATGTGTATAACCATATAGCTGTAAGTCTGTCTATTCTATCTATCTATCTATCTATCTATCTATCTATCTATCTATCTATCTATCTAATCTATCATTCTATCATTCTATCTATCTGATCATCTGTCTGTCACATGTCTTTGTCTATCTGTTTTTATTTTGTTTTGACGGCCATAAGTACAAAGAGTTTTAAGAGAGCATTCATTATCTAAAGTCTCAAATATCACTGGAGTTTGTTGGAAATGTTATATGAAGGCAGGTCAGTTATATATATTTTGTATCATTTATTGGAATAATGGATAAGGAAGAAGAGGACTTTTCTGGAGTCCAAAAAGACACAATTCAGGTAATGGGGGGGAAATGGAGTATAAGAAACTTGTTGGTTAAAGGCTAGAATTTCAGGTGACAAAAACAAAACAAAAAAAACACAATGATAATCTCCTTTATCTCCCCAGAAGAGGAGAGTCTAGTAGCTCCAATTCCTCACCCGGCTTTATTTTCCTGTTGCCAAGAAATATCTGCCCTAAAGTAGACTATGGCACCTCCCACCTTTGGGAACATCCAGCAGCCCCACCACAGCTCGGGCAGTGACAACATTGCAATGACACCAGGGTGCTCCAGTGAGATGAGACAGCGCCTCCCCCGGCCCAGCCTGCGCTGCTCACTGATGACCTGTGCCCTAGGGAGAGACCCTCTTCTGTGTCCGAGGCCCAAACACCCCTGGGGAGACACAGGACTAAAGAACGACCCCAGACCTCCCAGCCAAAGACTCCGATGACACTGGTGACTCCCCTCCTCCAGTTCGAGGACGGCCCTCAGCACGCCCCACACCCCAGTTACCTCCCTCAGCATCAGCACTGTTGCTCATCTCGGCACAGCTTTCTGCCTTCCCTGACCTGCCTCTGGTCCTTTGCTTCCTGGTCATTCCATGTTCCTCCACTGCACTCCCTGGGGTGCCCGGTTGGCCATTAGCATGCTCCCCTACGTCTCATGTCTCACATTCGTCTCTGAGTGCTTGCTGCTCCTTCTCCCTCTGACCAACACCTGGCTGTCCCTCTCCCCAGAAGCTGTCTTTCCTTTCATCCCCTCATCTGCCTCAGGACCTGCAGGTCCAATAGGTCTTGGTTTCCATTTCTTTAAAATTCGGTGGAGAATCCTTGATCCACATCTCTCAGGGGGTTCTCCAGGGAATGTAATAATGCACTCTGTGGGGGCTCTTCCAGTGTCAGGCACTGTTCTGTTCCCCTGTGCATGGGTCACAGTCCCCCTCTCTCCCATGAGGCAGTGTCTTTGGTGCCCAGGCCAGCAGCCCAGCTTACACTCACTGTTACCGCCCCTCCATGGTCAGACCCGTCCCACTGCCACACTCTCCCTGCCCCTGCAGGCACCGGAGCTGGGGGTGCTTTCGGTGGATGGACCAGAAAGCCTTTGTTGAGCTGCGTGGATTCCTTTACGGCTGTACATGTATCAGACTGTAAGCCCCCAAAGGAGCAGAACCAAATTGCTCACTCGCATTCACGGGTCTAAATTCAGTGCAGTGAGCAGATCGGTTTATCTGCGTGACGATGATGAAGAGGCAGGCGCTGGAAGAAGTTTTTTTTTTTCTTCCAGTATCTCGAACGCCACCCCTGAATTTTATAGGCTCCCTCTTGGCACTTTCTGGATGGTCTCCTCTTTTTACACTTGCATAACCGATTCTCCCCGGAGTGAAGAGCAGGGGGAGAGGTAAAAGGGTCTGAAAACAAACGTACTGTAACACATTCACTTTGGCTACAAAAATAAAACAGCCCAAACCTAGTTTTTCTTTCAGTCTTTAAATCCAGATGGTAGTAAAATTTGACATTTCAATTCTGTTTGTGAAAGTCATTTTGTTTTTAAATCGGGAAGAACCGTGGAGCTAAAAATTGTCTGAAGGACTAGGAAGGCCTGGTGAGACCTCTCTAGGCATGTTATTAGTAAGGACCCAGCATTTTAAAAAGGGGTTGGAAGCAGCGGAGATGGAGTGGCACAGAACTGCATGCGTATGGCCCAGGGCCCGGCTCCCAGAGGAGTGCATCACCCAACCTAATCTGAAAAAGGCAGAGGATTGGCTTGAACAATGAAAGGAAAAGAGACATCTGGATGAAAATAAAGACTGTTTTGGTAGCCAAACTTAGTTAACTTTTTTTTATAGTTCTCTCTCTCTCTCTCTTTGGTTCATATTTCTCATTCCATAAGGTGGATTATCATTCTCCACAGTCTGTTCTGAAATTAAGACTCATATGTAAGGTTTTTTTTTTTTTTCATAAATCAACATCAAGATCCAGTTTAATTAATTAAACTTGAGTTTTAGGGGTCCATTGTGTTCAAAACCAGGCAGGAAGGCCCCCTTACAGAATACTTTATTGGCAAGTTTTACTTCTGACTGGGTCTGCTGTAGATTTACTCCTGGAAGAAATCGTAGAAACAAATCAGCATCTGTACGTGGTACACAGTGTTATCAGTTAATTTTCTTTGGCTAAAAGCGAAGAAAGCTTAATCCAAACAGATTTAGTAACAAAGGGGATTAAACTACTTTCAGAACTGACCTGCTGGAGGGGAGAGGGGCGAGGTTGATGCCGCTGTGAGAGCTCTCACGTGTTGAATGGTGAGGCTCTGCGTGCCCAGCTGCTTTGACCGCTGAGGAAAGATGCATCAATGAGCTACTTTCTCACCTTTTTCCAGGGAAGTGCACGCTCTCTGGAGATGGAGAGAACACATTCCTTCCAATACTCCCTTCCTTTTACTAACCACATTCTGTCCAAACTCAGACGAGAATGTTATTCCTGGCCCTGGGCTGAAGGACATTCTCTGTGTGTGCCTTGCTAGTGTAGACGTGAACTATGTCGTGTGTGCACGAGTGACAGTTACAGTTTCCTCCACGGGCTCTGGTTCGGTTCTCCTTCCCCTCGGAAGATCTCATCTCTGTTTTCTTCCACGTCTCCTCTTCCCCCATCCACAAATGCATCACACCTATGTGTGATGCCTGTACACATGCATGTGTGGATACACGATTGATAGTGACTATACTTATCAAAAGATAGGGCGTGTGCAGCAGCCAGTCAGAGTGGAAGCCAGCTGTAAACAACTGGTACAGTTGTCGTCGGATGGGATGGAAAGGCCGTGAAGAAGCTGAAACCACATTTTAGATGAGGAAGCCGACTTTCAGAGAGACACAGAACTGGGGGAGGGAGCCAGACAAGAGGGAGAGAAGATCAGAACTAGGTTGTGAGTGAGAGGGGGCGGGGGAGGGGAGGAAGAAGGAGAGAGGGTACTTCTATCCAAATTGTCTCTGGGTTTGGTGGCCTCCCACTCCCTCGAGGGCTGTCTGTATTTACATAATGCCTCTGAGATCCCGGTTTCCTTTATTATTGCTCCATTGATTCTTCCACTAAAACCACCTTCTTCCCTTTAACAGCTGCTTTGAGGGACTCTGTGAGTAGAAACGGAAGCTGATGAACTAAAATGGACGAGTCATGCTTTATACAGCATTCTGTAACTCGCTGTAGTAACTTGGTTATTCCGTGTCAGTGACAGACATCTGCCAGCCACTTCAGGAGACCGAACCACGTCACCACTTTGTACAACACGTGTGTCCGACATCTCTGGCTCTCACCCCTCACATCCTCTCGGCCCCAGTTTCATTCCACACGGGTGTTACCTTACATGTACCTGCATGTATTTCTCAGTCGCTGCCCTGAGGCTGCTCACACCCTGCGTGGGGAGCCCGCAGGGACCCACTCAGCACGGAGGCATGGGCAGAGTGGAAGTGTGAGGAGGTTAACCCACATGGGACAATCCTTGCCAACTGGTGATAAGAGCCAGTGGGTAAATGCTCCCTGATTCTCTCACGTGGGCTGACAATTGAGAGGAGTACCCAGTTCCTTAGAGCAGTGGTCCCCAACCCCCGGGCTGCGGACCGGTACTGGTCCTGTGGCCATTTGGTACCGGTCCGCAGAGAAAGAATAAATAACTTACATTATTTCCATTTTATTTATATTTAAGTCTGAACGATGTTTTATTTTTAAAAAATGACCAGATTCCCTCTGTTACATCCATCTAAGACTCACTCTTGACACTTGTCTCAGTCACGTGATACATTTATCCATCCCACCCTAAAGGCCGGTCTGTGAAAATATTTTCACATTAAACCAAATCGTAACCCAAAAAAGGTTGGGGACCACTGCCTTAGAGGACCTGGTTCCTTAGAGGCCCCCAGTCGGACCTCTGGTTTCCCGTAGTTTCTGGTTGGATGATGCACCTTGATATTATGTTTTCTTCTGCCCCGTACCATTCTTTCTGGCCCATCGCTCCCATTTCCTGGGGTCACTTCTCAGAATAAACTCCCTGCATGCAAGCCCTTGGCCTCTGCTTTCTGGAAGGAAGGCAGTCTCAGACAGGACTGCACTGCCTGGATGCATCCTTATTTACAAATTCTACCTTTGTTAACAGACTCTTAAGCTAATTCCCTCCCCATTGTTATAGATGGTGCTGTGCTGAACATTTTTATCAATACATCTTTGCATACTTGATGCTTATTTCCTTAGGGAAAAAATACTGCAAGTAGAATTGCTGAGTCTATTACTGATCAACAGGCACATGCACGCTTTACAAGGCTTTCGATACGCACCAGGGCAAAAACATTTGTCTTTAACAGTCTCGTATGCTTGTCAAAAAAATTAGCCCCTGGCCCTGGCCAGTTGGCTCAGCGGTGGAGCGTTGGCCTGGCGTGGGGGGGACCCGGGTTCGATTCCTGGCCAGGGCACATGGGAGAGGCGCCCATTTGCTTCTCCACCCCCACCCCCTCCTTCCTCTCTGTCTCTCTCTTCCCCTCCCGCAGCCAGGGCTGCGTTGGAGCGGGGATGGCCCGGGTGCTGGGGATGGCTCCTTGGCCTCTGCCCCAGGCACTGGAGTGGCTCTGGTCTCGGCAGAGCGACGCCCCAGAGGGGCAGAGTGTTGCCCCTGGTGGGCGTGCCGGGTGGATCCCCGGGCGCATGCGGGAGTCTGTCTGACTGTCTCTCCCGTTTCCAGCTTAAGGAAAAAAAAAAAAAAAAATTAGCCCCTGACCTGAGGACATAATCTATCTACAAAAAAAAAAAAAAAAAAAAAATCCATCGAAAGGACTGATTTTGTTTTGGAGGCTGGTTGCCTTCCTTAACTATAGACCAGCAACCCAGCTGTGACCGCGATAGAAAGACATGCCTCACTTGGTCCAAATCAGACTCAGTGCTGAGTTCTTGGAAGTAGCTTTGCCGACCACACTTTGCAGTGGAGATGAAGAGATGAAAGTTTATCTGAGAGGCTCACTTTTAATTATTTTCGCGTGATTGTGCTAGCCATAGTGCCGCTCAAGAGAGGTTTCAAACACACAAAGACCTTGAATTCAGCCTCTCCTACTGCAGCTTTTAAGCTTCCGACAACTAAAGTTTTCTGGAGAGAGAGAGAGAGAAAAAGAGGGGGCGGAGGGGCACCGACGATTTCAATGTCTCAGTATCGCCATCACTAAAGAAGTCGCAGGGAGTGCTAGGTCTTTCATCCTTGAAGATGTTGTCAGAAGTGACCCAAGGTAATGCTCTTCAGTTCCGCGTCCTCGCTGCAGGAATTCTCGCCTGCCGCCCACTGCAGTGAAAACGAAGCGGACCTTAGCAAGTAAACAGAGAAAATTGTGCTAAGTCTCGATCGCATGTCATATTAAATGCATTCTTAGGGTTACCTTACCTTGATTGTGTCCATGCACTCTAGAAATATTTACGTGTTACGCCGTGTGGGGAGGTTAACTTACAGTTGACAATAGATGGTGGTTGTGGGTTCCACGAAGGGGTGCTCCACAGATGCTTGGGGACAAGTACAAGCTATTCCCACAGAAAAGGAAATCCTGCTGGCAGTGTTTTGTTTGACAGCACTTGTCCCACCTACCTTGACCCATAAGAAAAATATTGGGCATTAGCGTCCTAGTCAAGGGTAAAAATATTTACAATCACATTGTTTCTATGAGAAAATTAGTGTCCATTTACTTTGTGTTGATTTAAAATAACTTTTTTTCCCCAGGAACTTAGCCCACCTATATGAAAGAATAGCTTCTCTCCTAAATCTTTTCTCTTTTTGTGTAAATGTAGGACATTTGGTCAAAATCAGTAAGGCAGTTTCCAGTGGCTTCTGATTAGGCTCCCTCCTGAGGAAGCTTGGCGGCCGGAAGACTGGGAGCTGGAAGAAACTGGAGGGGCAGCGTGGCATTCGGGGTTTGGAGGTAGGACGTGTGGAGCCACAGGGAGCTGGTGAGAATTGCACTCACGAGGGAAAGTCAGGATGTTTGAAACTATACTCTGTATGTTTTAGATTAAAAAAAAGGATTAGGGGAGAAACTGTTCAGAAATTGGCTGAGGCTTGAGCTGATGAAGGCTTGGGCTAATTAATGTGCTGGCTCTGGACGCAGCCAAAACCAGGGAGAAGAGGTCCAAGAGATGTCTGAAAGGACCGAGGATGCCGGGGAAGAACCGGTTAGAGGACTGTGACTTTGTGCCTCCGTGACTAAGACCTGTGGTTTTCCCACCTGTCTTCAGCATCTACATCAGGGCTTGGCACAGAGTAGGTGCTCCGTCAAGTATCTTTGCTGAAAGAACAAAGGGTGTATGCATCACCCAAGAGGAGATGAACTCACCCATGTGACTGTCTCGAGTGAATTCCCCAGTTGCTATTTGCAAACTGCCCCGCTGAGACTCAAGGCAGACATTTCCCCGCCGTGTGTTGGCCTTCCCTGCCGCCCGCAGACCTGATCTGGCAGATTTGTTTCATGGCAGGTGCATCCTGTTAGCTCTTCCTCATCCTCCAGGAGTGAATTTTAGCCTCCACAGCAGGTGATGTTTCTGAGACTCTTCCCTTGTCTTTGGAGCGACACATGACTTGCTGACGGATCCGGCTCCCAGTTTATGTCCTCCGTGAAGAGACAAGGAGAAGCACATTGCAGTAGCATTTACCTGCTTTCTGGGGGGTGTGGAACCTGGGAGGAGAGAGCTGACTTGCAGGGAGGAAAGCCTAAGGGGCCAGGGTTTCTATGCATCAAATCCCTCTTTAGGAAGACTAATAGAATTCAGGGCTGGCTTAGAGTCCCGGTCTTTGAGGAAACGGAAGGAGAAGAATCCAAAACAGTGTGATGGCAAGAGTCTAAACAGGAATCAAAGAAAACTCAAGGCCCTGGCGGGTAACTCAGTTGACAGAGCTTCGGCCCAGCATGCAGACATCCTGGGTGCAATTCCAGGTCAGGGCACACAGGAGAAGTGCCCATCTGCTTCTCATCCCCTCCCTCTCCCTCTCCCGCAGCCAGTGGCTCAGCTGGTTTGAGCGTCGGCCCTGGATGATGAAGGAGGTTCAGTTGGTCCAGTGCATCAGTATCAGGCACTAAAAATAGCTCGGTTGATTCCAGCAGGGACCAGGCCAGGAGGATCCTGGTCAGGGCGCATTGTGGGAGTCTGTCTCACTATCTTCCCTCCTCTCACATTAAAAAGAAAGAAAGGGGCCCTGGCCGGTTGGCTCAGCGGTAGAGCGTCGGCCTGGCGTGCGGGAGTCCTGGGTTCAATTCCTGGCCAGGGCATACAGGAGAAGCACCCATCTGCTTCTCCACCCTTCCCCCTCTCCTTCCTCTCTGTCTCTCTCTTCCCCTCCCGCAGCCAAGGCTCCATTGGAGCAAAGTTGGTCCGGGCACTGAGGATGGCTCTATGGCCTCTGCCTCAGGTGCTAGAATGGCTCTGGTTGCAACAGAGCGACGCCCCAGATGGGCAGCATTGCCCCCTGGTGGGAGTGCCGGGTGGATCCCGGTCGGGCGCATGCGGGAGTCTGTCTGACTGCCTCCCGTTTCTAACTTCAGAAAAATACAAAAAAAAAAAAAGAAAGGGAGGAAGAAAGAAAACTCACATGACAGCAGGCAAGAATCACCTTTCATGGGTCTCATTTTCTTCATCTGTGATAAAAGAGAGACTTGGGAGAGGTATTCTCTAACTATAGACCCAAATCAGCCTGTCTGTCCTACAGTTAGTGACTATAACCCACATATTTACACACCCAGTGGACTTCCCCCTAAGCCACGGCGTTCCAGGACATAGAGGCTGTGTTAGCCTTTTTTTTTTTAGAGAGGAGAGACAGAGGAGAGAGAGACGGGGGAGGAGCTGGAAGCATCAACTCCCATATGTGCCTTGACCAGGCAAGCCCAGGGTTTCGAACCGGCGACCTCAGCATTTCCAGGTCTACGCTTTATCCACTGCGCCACCACAGGTCAGGCGTGTTAGCCTTTTTGACTGTAGTCTGTCACCTGGAACCACCTTCTTAACTAATGCCAGGTGGACACATAGTCCTGTCATAAAGCATTCAAGAGTAAGCAGGTGTCCTGTTAGATGGCATCTCCCTCTTGCTGTTAGAAAAAGTCTGAGCTCTCATATTTCTGATGCAGGAGATTGATTGACAGATCATTGCCTGTTCTGTTTTTAAAAGTCTACGGCATCATTTTCCTCTCTGAGAAAATTCACAAATAAATTCAGATAGGATTGGTGACCTCAGATGTCTATCTATTTATCAAACTTGGATGTGGAGTTGAACAAGGAAGGCATAACTTTACATTGACAATGTAAGTACTGGCTATAAATTACAGGTCAAGATTGAACAGAGCTGCAGAGCCTGAGAAAAACTTTTAACCGTTGCTTATAAATGCGATGATGTTAACGCCCTTAAAAAAGACGCTTTTAAAAACGAGAACAGTACATAAATATTTAGAGGTCCCAGTGCCCAAAGGGAAGTATTACTCCTTTTTGTTGATGTTTTAGAGGCTTGGATCATTGTCTGGAATTAGTAACTATCTAATCTGGGCATGTATGCCATTCCAATGGATTCATTCAAATCAAGAGACTAACCAAGACTTCCAGATCCACAGCTTGTTTCTTTCTTTTTTTTTTTTTTTTTAGATAAATCATAAAATTATTTTATTTGCTTTACTGAGACTATCATGATATAATTTATGGAAATAGGTAATTCCTATGCTAGGATTCATGTAGAATTTTTTTATAAATAAATTTTTTATTTTAATGGGGTGACATCAATAAATCAGGGTACATATATTCAAAGAAAACATTTCCAGGTTATCTTGTCATTTAGTTATGTTGCATACCCATCACCCAAAGAGAGATCGTCCTCCATCACCCTCTATCCAGTTCTCTCTGTACCCCTCCCCCTCCCCCTCTCCCTCCTTCCCTCCCCCCACCCCCCGTATCCTCCCCACGTCTGTCCATGTCACTTTTTTTTTTATATAATTTTATTTTTTTAATGGGGTGACATCAATAAAGCAGGATACATATATTCAAAGATAACAAGTTCAGGTTATCTTGTCTTTCAATTATGTTGCATACCCATCACCCAAAGTCAGATTGTCCTCTGTCATCTTCTATCTAGTTTTCTTTGTGCCCCTCCCCCTGCCCCTTTCCCTCTCCCTTTCCCCCTTCCCCCCGTAACCACCACACTCTTATCAATGCCTCTTAGTTTCACTTTTATGTCCCACCTACGTATGGAATAATGCAGTTCCTGTTTTTTTCTGATTTACTTATTTCACTTTGTATAATGTTATCAAGATCCCACCATTTGGCTGTAAATGATCCAATGTCATCATTTCTTATGGCTGAGTAGTATTCCATAGTGTATATGTGCCACATCTTCTTTATCCAGTCATCTATTGACGGGTTTTTGGTTGTTTCCATGTCCTGGCCACTGTGAACAATGCTGAAATGAACATGGGGCTGCATGTGTCTTTACGTATCAATGTTTCTGAGTTTTGGGGTATATACCCAGTAGAGAGATTGCTGGGTCATAAGGTAGTTCTATTTTCAGTTTTTTGAGGAACCACCATACTTTCTTCCATAATGGTTATACTACTTGACATTCCCACCAACAGTGTATGAGGGTTCCTTTTTCTCCACAGCCTCTCCAACATTTGCTATTTATTACCTGTCTTGTTAATAATAGCTAATCGATCAGGTGTGAGGTGGTATCTCATTGCAGTTTTGATTTGCATTTCTCTAATAGCTAAAGAAGATGAGCATCTTTTCATATATCTGTTGGGCATTTGTACTTCTTCCTGGGAGAAGTGTCTGTTCATGTCTTCTTCCCATTTTTTTATTGGATTGTTTGCTTGTTTGTTGTTGAGTTTTATGAGTTCTTTGTATATTTTGGATATTAGGCCCTTATCTGAGCTGGTGTTTAAAAATATTATTTCCCATTTAGTTGGCTTTCTGTTTATTTTGTTATCAGTTTTTCTTGCTGAGCAAAAACTTCTTAGTCTGATGTAGTCCCATTCATTAATTTTTGCCTTCACTTCTCTTGCCATTGGAGTCAAATTCATAAAATGCTCTTTAAAACCCAGGTCCATGAGTTTAGTACCTATGTCTTCTTCTATGTACTTTATTGTTTTAGGTCTTATGTTTAGATCTTTGATCCATTTTGAGTTAATTTTAGTACAGGGGGACAAACTGTAGTCGAGTTTCCTTCTTTTGCATGTGGCTTTCCAGTTTTCCCAGCACCATTTATTGAAGAGGCTTTCTTTTCTCCATTGTGTGTTGTTGGCCCCTTTATCAAAAATTATTTGACTATATATATGTGGTTTTATTTCTGGACTTTCTATTCTGTTCCATTGGTCTGAGTGTCTACTTTTCTGCCAATACCATGCTGTTTTGATTGTCGTGGCCCTATAATATAGTTTGAAGTCAGGTATTGTAATGCCCCCAGCTTCATTCTTTTTCTTTAGGATTGCTTTGGCTATTCAGGGTTTTTTATAGTTCCATATAAATCTGATGATTTTTTGTTCTATTTCTTTAAAAAATGTCATTGGAATTTTGATGGGAATTGCATTAAATTTGTATATTGCTTTGGGTAATATGGCCATCTTGATTATATTTATTCTTCCTAACCAAGAACAAGGTATATTCTTCCATCTCATTATATCTTTTTCGATTTCTCTTAACAATGGTTTATAGTTTTCATTATATAAGTCCTTTACATTCTTTGTTATGTTTATTCCTAAGTATTTTATTTTTTTTGTTGCAATTGTGAACGGGATTATTCTTTTGAGTTCGTTCTCAGTTGTTTCATTGTTGGCATATAGAAAGGCTATTGACTTCTGTATGTTAATTTTGTATCCTGCGACCTTACTGTATTGGCTTATTGTTTCTAGTAGTCTTTTTGTGGATTCTTTGGGGTTTTCGATGTATAGGATCATATCATCTGCAAAAAGTGATACCTTTACTTCTTCTTTTCCGATATGAATGCCTTTTATTTCTTTGTCTTGTCTGATTGCTCTGGCTTGAACCTCTAGTACCACATTAAATAAGAGTGGAGAGAGTGGACAACCCTGTCTTGTTCCTGATTTAAGGGGGAAAACCTTCAGTTTAGTGCCATTTAATATGATGTTAGCTGATGGTTTATCATATATGGCCTTTATCATGTTGAGATATTTTCCTTCTATACCCATTTTGTTGAGAGTCTTAAACATAAAATTGTGTTGTATTTTATTGAAAGCCTTTTCTGCGTCTATTGATAAGATCATGTGGTTTTTTTTTTTTTTGTATTTTTCTGAAGCTGGAAACGGGGAGAGACAGTCAGACAGACTCCCACATGCGCCCGACCGGGATCCACCCGGCACGTCCACCAGGGGCGACGCTCTGCCCACCAGGGGGTGATGCTCTGCCCCTCCGGGGCGTTGTTCTGCGGCGACCAGAGCCACTCTAGCACCTGGGGCAGAGGCCAAGCAGCCATCCCCAGCGCCTGGGCCATCTTTGCTCCAATGGAGCCTCACTGAGGGAGGGGAAGAGAGAGACAGAGAGGAAGGAGGGGGGGGTGGAGAAGCAAATGGGCACTTCTCCTATGTGTCCTGGCCGGGAATTAAACCCGGGTCCCCCGCACGCCAGGCCAACGCTTTACCGCTGAGCCAACCGGCCAGGGCCAAGATCATGTGGTTTTTGTTCTTTGTTTTGTTGATATGGTGTATTACGTTAACCGTTTTACGTATGTTGAACCATCCTTGAGATTCTGGGATGAATCCCACTTGATCATGATGTATTATTTTTTTAATATGTTGTTGTATTCGATTTGCTAGTATTTTGTTTAGTATTTTAGCATCAGTATTCATTAGAGATATTGGTCTGTAGTTTTCTTTTTTTGTGCCATCTTTGCCTGGTTTTGGTATGAGGGTTATGTTGGCCTCATAAAATGTGTTTGGAAGCATTGCTTCTTCTTCAATTTTTTGGAAGACTTTCAGTAGAATAGAAACCAAGTTTTCTTTGAATGTTTGATAAAATTCGCTAGTATAGCCGTCAGGGCCTGGACTTTTATTTTTGGGGAGGTTTAATGGTTTTTTCTATTTCTTCTCTACTAATAGGTCTGTTTAGGCTTTCTGCTTCTTCTTGACTCAGTCTAGGAAGGTTGTATGGTACCAGGAATTTATCCATTTCTTCTAGATTGTTGAATTTAGTGGCATAAAGTTTTTCATAGTATTCTACAATAATTCTTTGTATATCTACGGTGTCCGTGGTGATTTCTCCCCCTTCATTTTTGATTTTGTTTATATGAGTTCTTTCTCTTTTTTCCTTGGTAAGTCTTGCCAAGGGTTTGTCAATTTTGTTGATCTTTTCAAAGAACCAGCTCTTTGTTCTATTAATTTTTTCTATAGTTTTACTGTTCTCTATTTCATTTATTTCTGCTCTGATTTTTATTATCTCCTTTCTTCGGCTGGTTTTGGGTTGTCTTTGTTCTTCTTTTTCTAGTTCCTTAAGGTGTGAAGTTAAGTGGTTCACTTGGGCTCTCTCTTGTTTGTTCATATATGCCTGAAGTGATATGAACTTCCCTCTTATCACTGCTTTTGCTGCATCCCATAGATTCTGATATGTCGTATTGTCATTTTCATTAGTCTGTATATATCTTTTGATCTCTGCACTTATTTCTTCTTTGACC
Source organism: Saccopteryx bilineata (assembly GCF_036850765.1). NCBI lineage: Eukaryota > Metazoa > Chordata > Mammalia > Chiroptera > Emballonuridae > Saccopteryx > Saccopteryx bilineata. The sequence continues at coordinate 198,710,428 of NC_089490.1, read as the reverse complement.
CATTCATTTTTTTAAAGTATGTTGTTTAGTTTCCACATTTTTGTGGGATTTTTTTCTTCTTTTTTGCAGTTGAATTCTAGTTTCAAGGCTTTATGATCAGAAAATATGCTTGGTACAACTTTGATTTTTCTGAATTTGTTGATGTTGTTTTTGTGGCCCAACATATGGTCAATTCTTGAGAATGATCCATGTACACTGGAGAAAAAAGTATACTCAGTCACTTTTGGATGAAATGTCCTATAGATGTCTGTCATATCCAGGTGCTCTAGTGTTTTGTTTAAGGCCACTATATCTTTATTGATTCTCTGTTTGGATGACCGATCTAGAGCCGTCAGCGGTGTATTGAGGTCTCCAAGTATGATTGTATTTTTGTCAGTTTTTGTTTTAAGGTCAATAAGTAGCTGTCTTATATATTTTGGTGCTCCTTGGTTTGGTGCATATATATTAAGAATTGTTATGTCTTCTTGATTCAGTGTCCCCTTAGTCATTATGAGGTGGCCATTTTTGTTTCTGAGTACTTTTGTTTTCTTGTAGTCAGCATTATCAGATATGAGTATTGCTACGCCTGCTTTTTTTGGATGTTATTTGCTTGGAGTATTGTTTTCCAGCCTTTCACTTTGAATTTGTTTTTATCCTTGTTACGTAGATGAGTTTCCTGTAGGCAGCATACAGTTGGATTTTTTTTTAAATCCATTTTGCTACTTTGTGTCTTTTTATTGGTGAGTTTAATCCATTTACATTTAGTGTAATTATTGACACTTGTGAGTTCCCTATTGCCATTTTATAGATTGCTTTCCGTTAGTTTTGTGTCTTGTTTGATCCTTCTCTTTCGTTTTTCTATCTTTTGTTTTTATTTGGTTGTATTCCATACATCTTTCCTCTGTTGCTATCTTTTTTATCTCATGTGCTTCTGTGGTGGTTTTTTCAATGGTGGTTACCTTTAAGTAATGAAAAGGGTTCCTACCCTGTTCATTGTAGCGCACTATTTTGTGAGTACTTTTGCACTCCATCGTCCTTTGCTACTGTTAATCTCCATCCTCTCCCCCCCTTTTTTTGTTGTTGTCACAGTTTAAATTTGGTTTTATTGTGTTCTTCTTGGAGCTTTTACTTGTGGCTTTATTTTTTTTTGTTCCTTGTATCTGATTGGAGAACCCCCTTTAGTAATTCCTGGAGTGGGGGTTTTCTGATGATAAATTCCCTCATCTTTTCTGTATCTGTGAATGTTTTTATTTCTCCTTCATATTTGAAGGATAGCTTTGATGGGTATAGTATTCGTGGCTGAAAGTTCCTCTCTTTCAGGACTTTAAATATTGGGGTCCACTCTCTTCTAGCTTGTATTGTTTCTGCTGAGAAATCGGATGATAATCTAATGGGCCTTCCTTTATATGTTGTATTCCTCTTTTCCCTGGCTGACTTGAGAATTTTTTCTTTGCTGTTGGTTTGTGCCAATTTCATTATGATGTGCCTTGGAGTAGGTTTGTTGGGGTTAAGGAAACTCGGAGTTCTGTTTGCTTCATGAATTTGAGGCTTTAGTTCCTTCCACAGGCTTGGGAAGTTCTCATCTATTATTTGTTTGAGTATGTTCTCCATTCCATTTTCTCTCTCTTCTCCCTCTGATATACCTATTATTCTTATGTTATTCTTTCTGATGGAGTCAGATAATTCTTGCAGGGCTATCTCATTTTTTTAAATTTTTGAGTCTCTTTCTTCTTCTCTCTGTTGTGCCTCAAGTTGCTTGTCTTCTATTTCACTAATCCTCTCTTCTATCTGGCCTGTTCTATTAGTTAAGCTTGTTACCTCGTTTTTCAGCTCGTGAATTGAGTTTTTCATCTCTGTTTGATTTGTTTTTATAGTTTCAATTTCCTTGGAAATATATTCTTTGTGTTCATTGAGTTGTTTTCTGAGCTTTCTAAATTGCCTTTCTGTGTTTTCTTGTATATCTCGGAGGATTTTTAGGATTTCTATCTTGAATTCTCTGTCTTTAGCTCCAAGGTTTTCGATATATTAAATTTTTTCTCCATAGATTTTTCCTCATCTATCTGTGTTACCTCTCTTTCTTCTGTATCCATGATATTCGATTTTCTCTTCCTTAATGGCATCTGAAGGTGGTTTTGTTGATAGTATTAATGAGATTTAATAAAGAATAAAAAGTTAAAAAAATAAAAAATCAAAAAAAGTTGTGTTTTTTAAATTAATAATGAAATAAAGAAAAATAAAATAAAAATTAAAGAAAAAAAGGAAATTATTCCCCCCCCTCCTTTTTTCCTCTCCTCTCTTCTCCCCTCTTTCTTGAGAAAATCTTGTGGTGAACTGTGAATTATATTGTATTAAATAGAACAAACAATGCCTGTAATGGAGGGCTTGAATTGGGGAAAGGTAATAAAGGGGCAAAAAATAAAAATAAAAATAAAGGCGGGGTATGGACCCACAAAAAGCAAATAAGGAAAAAATTTGGATCAAGAGAAAAATGATTTTCGTTTAGGTATTGGTTGACTAAGAGTTATGATGAGAGGAATAAGAGGGAAACAGGAAAATGGGAGGACAAATTAAAAAATTACTATTGTATTTAGTGGAACAAGAGCTTGATAAAATGGAGAGCCAGGGATGGGAGCACTGCTAGTGAGTTAAAAAGGTGAAGTAAAAACCCCCCAAAATGCCACAAACATAAGTTTGAGTCCCAGATAAGATAATTTGTTAGTTATTGAGGTTTGAATGAGAGGAGACGTAAAGGAGAAAGGAAGAAACTAATATAGAGGGAGAAAAGAAAGAGAGAGAGAGAGAAAAAAAAGAGGGAACCACTAAAAGAAGAAAAAAGAAAAAAGAGGAGAGAGAGAGAGAGATTTAAGGGTTTTTGAGTGCAACCCTCATAGAGAGAAAGGAAGAGGAAAGAAAAGATAATGGGAGATGTAACACTTATGGGTAGTGTAGTTCAAGGAGAGGAGAGAGTAAGACCGGTAGAGAGTTAAACGACCAAATTGGAGGAGGAAAAAAAAAATCAAGGATGAAGATAAGAGAAACAAACTAACAAATATAATAAAATGGGATAGGTTATAAAGTCTGCGGATTATTGTTGATTTTGAGAGGTTATCTTCTTGCTTTTTCTTTTCTTTCCCTCTTCCTGGTTGGTGACTCTGTACCCCAAGTTCTGCCCCTTTGGCACGCTCAGGTAGAGTTTTGCAGTTGATAAGTCTCTATGGCGATATCATGTATTGTGCTTTAGTCACGTTGGCAGTCGAGGCTCATTAGCATTTATTGGCTCCGGCAGTGAGAGAGTCCGTGTTCCTGGAGCCTCTCTCCTAGTCTTTCCTTCCTCAATTAGTAGCCTGATAATCCAGCTATGGGGTTGCTGCTGCCTCTGCCTGGATAGTAAGAGGCTCAAAGAGCTGGCCACTCCTCACTCTATTCCCACTCAGCACAGGGCTCTGGGTAAGGCTCAGTCAGTCAGAGCTGCTAGCATAATCAGCCGGGGCTTCTGCCCACTCAAAGACCTCTGGCTCTGCCACTCTGTCTGGTAATATGGGTGGGCACCCACTCCCGGGGCGCTTGGAGGAAATTCTCGCTCACTATCTGCGCGCGCAGACCAGGATGTCAGGCCGGAAGTCTCGCCCTCTGAGTGAAACCCCCCGCCCGCACTGAAAAGTTCCAGTGTTGGAATTGGCTCTTGCTCCGTCCCCATGTGCGGCTTTTTCAGGGCGCTGGGGCGGCCTGAGATTCTGCTTTCGGCCCACAGAAAGGCCCCTGACTCTGCCCCTCTGTGGGATAACACGGGCTCCCACTCCTGAGGTGCTGGGAGGAATCTATTGCTCACTCTCCGTGCGCGCCGACCAGGATATCAGGCCAGCTGCCTCACCCTCTGAGTCAAACCTCTCCCGCACGGACAAGTTCCAGCGTTGGAATTAGTTCTCGCTCCCTTCCCGTGCGTGGCTCCCTCAGGGCGCTGGGGCAGCCCGAGATTCCGCTTTTGGCTCACACAAAGGCCCCTGACTCTGCCCCTCTGTGGGATAACACGGGCAGGCACTGCCGAGGTATTTGCACTCGGAGTAGAATATCAAAGGAAGCCACAAAGGTCGATATTTGAAGATACTATTTCATTATGTATTTCAATATAACAATACCTAGCAGTATTCCTTAACTTGGGATTTTATGAGGATGTCAAAAATAATCGTTGGAGCTACTGGACCTAGACTGTCAAAAGCTGATTGTAGTGGCTCTCCAGGCATTCTGACATAACTAAGAAGGAAGTGAGAGCCACAGTGTGTGGTGTAGAGAAGAGTCTAGGTCAGGATCCTGTTCACTTGCTCCACGTGGCCTGGGGAAGCCTCTTCTAAATTTTGAGTTCTTATTCTTGAGCCAGTCTTTCCTTGTGCATTGGCTCTAAGTCTGTTCTTAAGCCCCAAGTCTTTATCACCTGGTGTCTATGGAATGTTTGCCCCTCTGTGTAATATTCTACCAGAACTGGCAAAAGGGATATGCACCACGGAGTTTTCTTCCCAGTGGCCTTGGTCTCAGTGTCTGTGTCCTCCTTAGCAGAGGAATACTTTTTTAGGGATCAGATCTTGTTGTCCCACTGTGTTGATGACAGAGAAGTTTTAGAGCTTTTTTTTGGCATGAGTTTCTTCTTTTTTGGAGTTCTCCATGTGGGCAGTTCCAGATGACATCTTCAGTAACATCTTTAGACATCTCTTGGGCCAGAGTGACTTGGCATGTTAGCATTTCATCCCTTTATTTACACCCTTTTATTCTATTTACTGCAGAGTAAATAGCTTTGACCACCGTTGGGGTTGAGGAGTTTGTCATCTTGACTACTTCTGGATAGTTTTCATTTTAGGTGTTATTTCCTACTATGAAATGTGAGGGCTTAGCTTTCTTTCACTTTTCTCTCCTCATCTATTACATATTTGCCTATTTTCCCTTTCTTCCATTCTCCTAATATAGACATAGAGTGATTTTAGTAGCATCAGTATCCACTAGTCACATTATTATGATGTTATTCCCATTTATCCGAGCCATGATAACATTTGCTCCTCTGCACAACTTTTTGTTTTCCTTGGCATGTACAATTTCCATGCTTATAAATTCACTGAGCTTTTTCTTTGCTTATATCAGGGGTCAGCAAACTATGGCTCATGGGCCAAGTGCAGCCTTGCCACTTGTTCTTACAAATAAATTTCACTGAAATACAATCACACTCATTTGTTTACAGATTGTTTATGTCTGCTTTCAACCTCTCACAGCAGAGTGACCACAGCTGTCAGTCTGGTGTCTCCCGTTTTCATCTGTCTGCTGATTCTCCTTACTCTCTTTTGTGTTAGATGCTTTATTAAGAAAGGATCTCGTTGGGGGTGGGGGATAGGTGAGGGAAGTGGAGGGATAGAGGAAAAAAAAGGGAAAAAATTCCTTAAAAACATGGACAACAGTGTGATGACTGCCGGGGTAGTGGGGGAGGTGGAGGAGGGTAGAGAGGTAATAAATGGTGATGGACAAAGACCTGACTTGGAAGGATGAACACATAATACACAGTACAGAGATGTGTTGTAAGTTGGGCACCTGAAACCTGTATAACTGTGTTAAGCAGTGTTACCCCAATAAATTCACTTTAAAAAATTTTAAAAAGAAAGTACCTCATGTCTTATTTTTTCTAAAAATATTCTTGTTACTCTTTCATTTTAGTAGAACACAATCTCATGCTTCCTGAAAAAGGGTGTGTGTGAGATGTCAATTTTCTCGAGAACTTGCATGTCTGAAGATGCTTTATTATCTTACCATCATATTTGACTAATAGTTTGAGTGTAAAATTCTAGATTGGAGATAATTTTCTACTGATTTTGAAACCACTGCTTCTTTTTATCTTCTAGTATCCAGTATTGTTATGAGATGTCTATTTTCATTCCATAGTCTTCCTAGGTGACTAGGAAGCTATTTTCATTCCATAGTCTTCCTAGGTGACTTAAAAACAAATCTCTTTCTCAGTGTTGTGACATTTCTTAGTGTTGTGACATTTCATAAGAATGTGCCTTGATGTGAATCTGTTATCGTTAGTAGGCCAGGCATTTGTTGAGCCCTTTTAATCTGGAAATTCATGTTCTTCAGTGTGAGGTGTTCTTGAATTATGTAATTGTTTTCCTCCTGCAGCATACTTGTAGGGAGAGCTTCTTAACCAGATGAGTTTATAAATGACTTGGGAGAATTTTTAAGATATACATGCTGGGTCTCAGCCCTAGAGTTTTTGAATAATATATCTGGGGTATGGCTCTCAGTATATGTATTTTGAAAAAACTTGGGGTAATTCTGAGAAGTACCTACCGGTATTTTTTTTTCCAATTTTTTTTTTTGTGTGTGTGGCAGAGACAGAGAGGGTTAGAGAGAGGGACAGATAGGGACAGACAGACAGGAAGGAAGAGAGATGAGAAACATCAATTCTTTGTTGTGGCTCCTTAGTTGTTCATTGATTGATTTCTCATATGTGCCTTGACTGGAGGGCTACAGAAGACCAAGTGACCCCTTGCTCAAGCCAGTGACCTTGGGCTCAAGCTGGTGAGCCTTGCTCAAACCAGATGAGCCTGCCTCAAGCTGGCGACCAAAGTGTCTTGAACTGGGGTCCTCTGCATCTCAGTCCGATGCTCTACCCACTGCGCCACCACCTGGTCTGGCTACCGGTATTTTTTTTTTAAGTGAGAGGAGAGGAGATAGTGAGACAGATTCCTACATTCCCCCCGCAACTGGGATCCACCTGGCACCCCCTGTCTGGGGCTCATGCTCTAATCAACTGAGCTATTTTTAGCATCTGAGGCTAAAGTGCTTGAACCAATTGAGCACTGGCTGCGGGAAGGGAAGAGGGAGAATAGAGGAAGAGGGTGTGGGAGAGAAGCAGATGGTCGCTTCTCTTGTGTAACCTGACTGGGAATCGAACCCAGGATGTTCATACACCAGGCCAATGCTCTATCCACTGAGCCAAATGGCTAGGGCTGAGAATTACCTCTTGATAAGAGCCTTTGTTTTAGGGCAGCTTTTAGAGTGTGGTCTAAGGAGTGTGCCATCATGGAGCAAAATTATGTGGAAAAATTGTTTTTGAAGCCCTGGCCGGATGGCTCAGGCTAGGTTTTCTTTCCTCAGTCCCTACATGTGATACGAAGACAGGAGATCAAGGTTAGAACTGTTTCTCAGAACGTGTAAACCATAGCTTGTGTGGGTCAGAAGGGCTCCGGGCACAAGGCAAAGCAGTTCATACTTGACATTCTCACAGCACTTAGAAGCTTGATCCACACTATTTTGACGCATACATGTTAAGATCTCATGTCACTCTCTAATTGCTCTTGAATAGTTCTGATGAGCATTTGCCTACCCAGTCAGATGGCAAACCACGCAAAGGTTGGGATGAACTCTGAGCCATTTATAGTGCTGTGTACAGGATTCTGTGTATCAAACATTTCTTTCTCAGCAATAACAGCCTACAATGAGACATTTACCTACTCTTCTGATGGATTAAGGGGACAGAACATGAATAAAACAGTGCTGAGGAGTTTAGGAGATGTGATTACCAACTCAGATATCTGGCATGATGTTTCTTAGCAGTTGTCAGGATGGCATGATGATACTGATTTATTGGTGCTTTGCTTTAAATACCACTTAGGAAGACAATAGCAATAAGTTATTTATCTGTATTTACTGTTGCCTCTGGTTGGCTGTTCATCCCTTTACTGTTCCTGAATGACATTATTGGCATCCATAAAATCGCAGTATGAAAAACATGCGTGCTTCCCATTTTATTCATAAGATCCTTCAGGGCAAGAGCCTTACCTTAATAACTTTCATATTTCCAATGCTGAGAATCATGCCTGGCATATAATAGCATTCAACATAAATTTTGTTGATGAATCTTCACATTTATACAGAATCCTGAGTAATGATACAGGCCAGTAATTCTTTGGAATGCTGAGAGTTTATTGGTTTTCAAAATAGAATATGAGGTTTTTTTTTAGATTATTTAGAGTTTGTGGTCTTCTAGATATTTTACTGTAGATATCTGTAACCAAAGTTATGAATTTGGGGTTTATGTTATTTTATTTGGCAGCATGCTGACTTTTCAATTCCATATAACAAATATTCACCAAACATCTTTTATTTTCAAGATTCCTTGAAATTCTACTGCAATGGTGAATTTATTTAGAAATGGAACAGTCAAGTTAGGGCTGACATTTGCTAATTCAACACAACTTATGGTTGCTTGTATTGATAAGTGTCCTTTAACCAAATTATTTTTACTGTGGAATATCTCAGAATTGCATCGTATCTTTAAACATGTTTTAGTTGCAAGTGATTTTCATCACTGTGGTAAAATTCACACTATATGAAAGTCACAATTTTAAAGTGTGCCATCCAGTGCAATTTGGGGCATTCACAAGGCTATGAAGCTGTCAGCACATCCACTCCAGGCATGTTTATCGCCCCCAAAAGGAAACAGGATGTATTGAGCAGTCACTCTTGTTCTCTCCACCCCGCTACCCCCTTCAGCTGCCCATCTGGTTTCTGTCTCTATAAATTTGCCTCTTCTGGATATTTCATAGCAGTGGAATCATCCAACATGTTGCCTTTGGTGTCTGGCTTCCTTTACTTAGCATCATGTCTTCTAGGTTAATCAGTGTGGTTTCTTTTAAAGGCTGAATCATATTCTGTTGTGTGGGTATAGACGATATTTTGTTTACCCACTTGTATATCAATGGACGTTTGCGCTTTTTCCGCCTCCTTTGTTGTGAATAGCGCTGCTCTGACCCTTTGTGTATAACTATCTGTTTGAGTCCTTGTTTTTTATTCTTTCAGATATATACATGGGAGTGAAATTGCTGGGTGGTGTGGCAATGCTATGTCTGACTTTCTGAGGAACTGCCAAAATCATTACCATTTTGCATTCCCATTAGCAATATATGAGTGTTCTAATTTTTTCTCCTTGTCAACACTTGTTATTTTCTGTTTTGTTTTTTAATTATAGCTACCTGTAAATGATTTTGAACTTTATTATAAATTCCTATCCCTCCATGGAACATCTTTAATACTTTCTATTGTATATGTCCTGGGACCTTGCAGAGTGTTGGTCCAATGCTGCTTTCAGGACCCTTGTCCTTTGGGCAGAGGGAGTGTGGTGCTCTATGCATTTCCTAGTTCATGCTAACAATACTCTCTGACTGCCCAGCACTGTTGTTTGGGTGTCTGACTTGGGGTATTGTAGTTGATGGTTATGGACAGTTTTCATCTTTGTAGGAAAGATTTACAGGTTTATGGCCACAGTGAAGATATTTTTACCACATCCAAATAACTCTAAGCCACCAAACATAGGATGGGTAATCATTCTTACCGTTTTGATGTCAGAAAGAGTATATTTGTGATAACTCCACTCTTCTGCTAAGAAGAAGCAATGTCTTTCTCTGTTAGAAAATGATTTCAGACTGCAGTATTTTGGCAAGTTTAAGAGTTCTACTGTCTGTTTTATGACAGCATTTTCTCCTTTGGGAGACAAATTTACATAATAAGATATATAGAGAATTATAAAAGGTATCAGTATTTAAATACATTGTTATGTACAAGCTTGACTTCCTGACCAGAACTTTTGAATAGGTGCATAAAAGAAGTATTCTGGTTCTCCTAGGAGTAGCTTAGGGCTACAATATTTATGCCACATTTTCAACTGTAACAGGCTGCTTTCAGAATCCAGAGGAGGTCTTTGATTTTGAGTACAAATATTCAGAGATAAATATGGAGAGACAATGGTCCATTCTTTCTATTAGTTAACAATCTCCCTAAGGATGTGAGTTGGGTTTTAGGTCATGCAATTACACACACACACAACATATTGATTGAGTAGGGATGTAGGTTAAGTATTAGGCTGCTATCAACTTTCTCATTCACTTTCCCAAAGAAGCCCTTTAGGTAGAAGCACAAATGAATCATTTTGACACTATCTGATGCTATATTTGTTTGGAAGGAAAAATTAGCTCTGTTGGAAGAGAAACATTTATTACTAGTAAAAAGCATCTCAAAAGAGATCAGTTTTCAAAGTGCTAATAACTTACCAAACTGAGACAGAGACTGTTAGTTAAATAAGAGGATAAAAGGCAAAGAAAACCATTATCTACAGTTTTTAGCAGGCAGACAAAGGATTTTGAGAAGCACTATATTACAATGACATGCACAGTAGGCTTTAAAAACATGTTTTTAGAATTAATTTGAATAATGTTGGAAAGATAAAGTGCTATAAACTAAATTGAACTAAAATATTTAACTGAAAGGAACAGATAATCCAAAGGGGAGTCTTTATTGTTGCTACCCTCAAAAGAGCTAAATTTTTCTCTTTACCTGTAGTTCAATGATGTCTATTTAGTGCCTTCTATGTATAAGTCACAGAGATGAAACAAGGAAATGTGGCAAAGTGTAGACAGGGCCCTGGCTGGTTAACTCCCTTGGTTAGAACATCATCCTGATACGCCAAGGATGTGGGTTCAATCCCTGGTCAGGGCACAGAGAAGAGTCAACCAATGAATGCATGACTAAGTGGAACAACAAATTGATGTTTCTCTTTCTGTCTCCTTGCCCCTCAAATCAATAAATTAAAAAAAAATTTTTTTTAAAGAGTAGCCAGGGAATGGGAGGAATGTAAACAAAGATGTGCAGTCATAGCGGTGTGTACAAAGGCCAGGAGCACGCAGGGGAAGAGAGAGGAGGAGCAGGTAACTCCGTCAAGAGTGGCTTAGTAAAGGAAATTGGTGGAAGAAATAACTCAGTAGGCTCAGTTTTGAAGGGAAAGGCTGGCTTGTCGGAGGGCAGTGCACGAGGAGATTCTGGGTAGCCGGGGAACACGTGGGAAGCTTCACATTCAACCAGCTTCCAGATGCTCCCCTTGCACCCTGTGGTTTCAAGCCCGCTGCTCCCCGGGGTGGGCTTGATGGAGTGAGCGAGCCTAAACTCGAGAGAGATCATCTAGGAGGTGATGGGATTTCCCAGGTGAGAACTTTTGAGGCAGGGACCCCAGGGATAGAAGGACGAAGGGAAGATGGGGAACTTGATGGAGACGTTTTGGAGATAAAGTCAAATGCAGTTGATGGTGAGACTGAGTGAAGAGAAGAGTTTCAAGCCAGGTTTCTGGCTTAATTGGATTATTACTAATGTCTTAATAACATCTATTTTTTCTTCATATATATGATTTAAAGTTTTTATGCACTCCTAAATTTGATTTATTGTTTCCTTTTGGGGCCAATTTATTGTTTTTGTTGTTGTTGAGTTTTATGGTAGCAATTGAAAAAAACAAGAAAACTTTATTTATTTAGTTGTACATCATCTCCCAAAGTGCCTCTTTGCCTCTGTGCATTAAATGAACAAGCAGCTTCCTTTCTGATATTTCTGAGAGAACATATATTGATACTTACACAATGTAAGGTCTCATTCATCACACAACCAGAGTCTTCAGAAGCAATGTGCAATGGCCTGGACAGACAGATCTTTGAAACTAGGCAAAACCCAGCCAATTGGTCAAGTATATCCATCTGTCTGTCACTGTCCTTCTTCCCTTCTGGTCCTGTCCTGAAGAAGAGACTCCTTACATACTGCGTGTGTCCGTCACTGTTACTAACTCCTGTTAACTAACGTGCTGATGGATCAGGACCAAAGCTGCAGTTCTGTGAGGAGAGTGGCGGAGGTGGTTGCCTTCCCCCACTGCTCAGTTCCCTGCCTTGCCCAGCCTCTCTGGCGGAGGGGGGACTGGCTGGCTGGCTGGCCGGCAGACCGGGGATGGGGAGGATCAGCCCCCATTGTAGACCTGCAGGATGTGCATGCTGTGAAGCTAAACCCCCTGCCCTGCCTCCCACGCTCTCCTTATCTCCCCTGGTCCCCTTAAAGCACTCGGAACATCTGCGTCAGACTTTGCCCGGTGAGACATGCTTTTGCTACATCAGGTCACAGAGACCTCACTTTATTCTGCACTGTAGCATTCATTGTCCGCTCCAATCAGTGCTGAAGTTCCTTTTCATTTCCTAGGTAACCATTATGGGCATTTAAGTCACAAATTAATGCAGTTAATGATGGAGTGACAGGCACCAGAGTGAGTCTTTTGGGATAAAAGGGGACTCTTGGTACGGCCGTAAGTCACCTCATGAAGACTACTGTCTTTGAGCCGTAAGGATATTGTATTGGCATTAGAACTTGTCTCTTCCTCATTGGGTCCTGCTCCTATCATGTTTTTACTTTTTATTTTTTTATTTGCAAACTGTGGTGATTAATACCCATGTAATAGAGCTTTTGTGGGGATTAAAAGAGACGCCATATGTAAAATGTCTAGACTGGCGCCTAGTGCGTAGCCAGTGCCAGAGGCATCCTGGAGAGCATCGGAGACGTGATCCCATAATTAACTCCGTGTGTTTCTGACGGGGTGCACAGATGGGTGTCCTTTACCTTGGTGACATCTAGTGATTTTAAAATTCTTGTTTAAAAATTGAACTCTCTATCTTTCAACGTCACAGGGCCCTGGCCGCCCTGCCCAAGGTGATGCGTGAATGACTGCCCAATGAGTGGTAGCTTTTGTTATTTTCCTGCTGTTCTTTAAAGGGGAGAGAGGGCAGCCCAGCCATTGTGAGGACTAACTGGTCTTCTGGCTCAGGAAGGTGAACCTTCATGGTCGCGGCTGTTCCCTGGGCAATGCTGTGCCAGTGATTGTACCAGTGCCCGTCGAGCTGATTTGGTCTGAAAGCCAGCAGAACTCAACTGAGCATGACAGTAGCTACGTGCTCTAATTAGGTTTATCCCCGGATTGTGTCTTTCTGTAAACAATAGCTGGAAGAGCCTTGAATGGGGTGGTAGTTTTCAAAGGACCTGGAGCCAGACCTCCATAGTTCCCAGCTCTATCTGCTGTCAGGGGACAGCCAGCCCAGATGTCATGTTCCAGCTGCCGTTCTTCACCTTTGAAATGAGACCTTGGCTGGGAGGATCTTTAAGGGTCCTTTCTGTCATCGATTGTAACCCAGACAATTTAAGGTCCACATGACTCAGTCTCTGTGGAGGAATGAATTCAAAGAAATTGTGTGGTACCTACCCCAGAAGCAATTAGAATTCTTCAAATAGAATTTCAGTTTCTCAATAAACTGCCAAACTGTGTTTTTTTTTTTTCTTTCATGGAGGATAGTCTTTTTTAAAAAAAGAGAAAAACACTTTGTTGAGATCCATCTCCCATACCATGCAATGCACCCAGTTAGAGATTACAAGTCAATAGATTGTAGTATGTGGTCTGCATTCCTACTGTCAAAACAACATCTTAAGATCTCCATACTTCACTGTCGTCTTTGTCTCCTTCCCTGCAGACATCAGGTGCTCCCCTACGCTCTGAATCGGACTGACAGCCCCCATGCTGAAAACCGCCCTGGCCTCCATTTCGCATGGTTCTCCTTCCTTCTTTTTTCTTCTCCCATCGGTCTGGGCTCTTCCACATACAATAGCATCAGCCTAGTCCCGTCCATCTCCCCCCTTTCTCCCTACTCGTAATTCAGCTTCCTTTCTGTTTGGACACGAAAGAGGGACATGGGGCCTGGAGGGAGGAGTGGGAAGTCGCCCACTTCACTGCCAGGGCTGTTTCCCTGCGGGCTCCCCGTGGCTCTTCCGCCTGGCTGTTGCTCCCTGCGCCCCAGTCAGCTCCGCCAGCGGGCACCCCTGGAAGGGCAGGGTTGTGTCTCGGGGAGGTCTAGGGCTCCCGGGACCAGCTGTGGGGCTGTTTTCGCAGATCCCGTGTCCCGTCTGTGCTGGAGAACTGTAAGGCTACACTGCCTTTGTTTTCCACTTCCCCCAAAGGGAAGTCCACCGCTTGATAGCATCTCCAGGCTGGTGAGGGCGTGTCTACGCAGGGACAGGCCCGCCCTTGTCTGCAGCGTACACCAGGCCTGTCGGCTCCCGGGAAGTAATCTCCGTGCCCTGAGGCAGTTTCACTGTGACCCAGTTTGTTCTGTCTGTTGTTTAACTGCATTTCACACCCATGAAAATAAATTAATAAATATTTATGAAGCACCTGCTGTGTTCCAGCTGTGCCCTATGTATGTTGTGTAATGCATGGTCCCTAGCCTCATGCAGTTTTAAAATGTGTGTGTGTGTGTGTGTGTGTGTATATATATATATATATATGCATATCACAGACTATCGTATTAGACATAATAAGAAGCTTGTCTTTTAGAACAAAATGGAATTCTTTTCTCTTTTTTTTTAGTGAAAAATATCTTTGTGATAGATTGATATCGGATAAGTAATAAATAATACATTGTTTATTGTAAATATTTTTGATACATAGAAGTATGAAGGAGAAAGTATAAAGGATGAGAAATTCTGCTTCCTCAGAACTGTCTAGCCATCTTGCTATACATCATACGCATACATATGCATTCATAATTTTAGATCAATGGATTTATAATATATGCTCTAATTGTAACCTGCTTTTCTTCACTCAGGAACTGCTTTCTTTATCAGGAAATGTAGATGGGCACCATTATTTTTGTGTGTGTGACAGAGAAAGAGAGAGAGACAGAGAGACAGAGAGAGGGACAGACAGGGACAGATAGACAGGAAGAGAGAGAGATGAGAAGCATCAATTCTTCGTTGCAGCTCCTTACTTGTTCATTGTTCATTGTACTGCTTTCTCATATGTGTCTTGACTGGAGGGCTACAGCAGAGTGAGTGACACCTTACTCAAGCCAGTGACCTTGGGCTCAAGCCAGTGACCTTCGGCTTTAAGCCAGTGACCTTTGGGCTCAAGCTAACAACCATGGAGTCATATCTATGATCCCATGCTCAAGCCAGCAACACCCCCCCCAACACCCCCCCCCACCCCCCGCTCAAGCCGGATGAGCCTGTTCTCAAACTGGCGACCTCAGTGTTTTGAACCTGGGTTCTCTGTGTCCCAGTCTGACCCTCTATCCACTGCACCACGCCTGGTCAGGTCATCATTATGTTTAATTGTAGCAGAGCATTCAAAATTGTCCCACTATAATTTTTTCAATTAATCCCCTATTAAAGGCAATTTAAATTATTTTCAATTCTTTAAAATATTATAAACAGTAATGGCATATTGGTCCAGTCATGCCTTCAGCATAAATTCCCTGGAGGTGGAATCACCGGGTCAAAGGATGTGAGCATTTAAGCTCTTGATATGTCATGCCACCTGTCTCTCAGAAGCCACGCCCCTTGATTCAGATGCTGTTATGGCCTCCGCCTGCTCTTTGTGGGGCCATCTCAGAGG
This sequence comes from Saccopteryx bilineata, assembly GCF_036850765.1. Taxonomy (NCBI): domain Eukaryota; kingdom Metazoa; phylum Chordata; class Mammalia; order Chiroptera; family Emballonuridae; genus Saccopteryx; species Saccopteryx bilineata. The sequence continues at coordinate 198,695,172 of NC_089490.1, read as the reverse complement.
GAAGAAACTTAGTGGCCTCCTGTGTGTCTCAGTCAAGGACATTCTTTAGTGGAGAGTCTTTTCTAGCGTCAGGGAAGCAGGAAGTGCTGGAGGTGCCTGGAAGTTCATGTGTGACCCCTCACGGAGACGTGATGGTGATTAGTAGATGACGGCCGCTGTTTCTCTGCCCCGTGGTGAGACTGTTGGGAGGTGTATTTTCCTCAGTCCCGGGAAGAATTCAGACCATTGCCTATGATGGCATCCTGCCACATAACTCCCTGACTCGCCTTCCTGCTTTGCTGCGCGACCAACCCCCCTGCTTGACTTGGCTTCCTTGGACTTGTGCTCAAGTCCTCGTCTCGGATCTGCTTTGGGGAAAACCCAAATGAAGACACCCTTCATATTACAGATGGAAAGTGTGGTGTGTGGACTGATGACCACCCCCCTCACCCCGCAAAGATGTTCACATCTTCATCCCTGGAACTTGTGGTGGAGACCTGGCAAAGGGGACTTGGCAGGTTTAATCACAGATTAAGACATTAAGATGGGAAGATGATCCGAGTGGCCCCATGTAAATCATGCGGGTCCTTCAGCCTGAAGGGAGGTGTCGAAAGAGGAGAGTCAGAAGGAACTGTGAAGTGTGGTCAGAGAGATGCTGTGTTACTGGCTTTGAAGATCGAGGAAGAGGGCACCAGCCAGGAATTGTGGGGGCTTTGGAGGCGGGGAAGGGCAAAGGAATGGGCTCTCCCAGAGAACCTCAGTAAGGAACCAGCCCTGTGGGCACCTCGATTTTAGCCCCATGGGACCTCTGTTGGGGTTCTAACCCACAGACCGGACAGGTAATAAATGTGAGCCAAGTTCCTGGCACTGGCACTGGCACTGGCACTGGAAAATAAGTTCAGAAAGTTAAATAATAGAAGGGAACTGGTGCCAGGGCGTCCCATGGTGGGGCTAGTGATTCCAAATGAGGGGCATGAACAGTGATGCTGGCAGGAGGGCCAGGTCGTGAAAGGCATTCCCTCCTCTCGAGTGCAGCCAGAGTTTGGTTTGGGATGAGTTAAGACTAGGTGACTCAGTGACCACTAAAGTACAGGTCTGTGGCCAGAAACGTTCCCAGCAAGCCAAGGGGTTTTGTTTTAATTTACTTGAAGATTCCGTCAGGCTTTAAAAACATTGAGTGTGTAGAAAAATTATCTGGGGAAAAATTGGAAAAAAGATCACATGAGGCATTTGTTAAAAATACAGATTCTTGGATCTCCTTTGCCAAAGGTCTGGAATAAGGCCCAGAAATTCGCTTATAAAGCCAACCTATTCTGATGCATGCTGCCTTGAGGACTGTCCCACAGGAAACCCTTGTGCCCTGGTGGCCGAGGATGTGGTCTCTGTGGCATCTCCTCCTGCAGGTTCCGTAGGGCAAGATCAGAAAACAAGGGAGTTGCCAGGAATTATCTGCTATGGTATCGTGTGCAAAAACCCTTGTTTAGTTTCTGCTTAGGGGAGCATGTCACAACAGTAATTAGAGTCAAGCAAAGCCTGATTTTAGTAGGAGGATGTGGCCTGTGTCACCAGAGACAGAGTATCTGGGCCCCTGCACCCCTGAGGATAGTTTGATCTCATGGTTGGTTTGCCTGCAGTATTGTTTCCTCATTTGGCTAATGGGCATATCGTTTCCAGACGACCTTGCAGGGCCGGCTGCTGGGCTCCTGCTCACTGGAAGAAGCACACTCAAACATTTGGAACATCCTGAGGATTACAGATGTGCCAAAGGGGGTCTTGGATCTTCTCCAACGGGGGCCACGGAGGTCACCTAGAAAGAATGCCAGCATTGGCCTCACACCTTGTTTTGAAGGAGGGTCGGTGCTTGTCTAGCTCCATGCAGCTCTCTGAAATGTCAGAAGATAAGAAATGCCTCTCAGCACAGAGGCTTCCAGACACATATGTGACAAGAAATTTGGCATCAGCTTTACAAGTGTCAGATGTCTAGGATAAAGCAATATGGGTATAGTATTTCTAGTGCTATTTTGGTGCCTGGTGCATGAACCTGCAGCATTAGAAAAACTGCTTTTCAGCTTCGGCGATAATAGCCTTCCTGGTGCTTGGTGTGCACATCTGAAAGCAGAGTTGCGTCACCCACCAGACACGGCCGTGGCAAGTCACCTGCGGTCCGGGCGCAGAGCTTGCTTGGGGGGGTGCCCTTGTAGGACCCAGGCATTCCATAGCCTGTGATGACTTGGGTGGAACAGCCACAGAGCCTCTGATCAGACAGTGCCTTAGAAGCATTAATCAAGTCTTGCAACACCTGGGCAAAGTGGGTAAACACACTTATCCTCGCTTCTCAGGCAGGCAGCTAATGCGTGGAGGGTCCAACCAGCAAGGTCACACATCCGGTCAGCTTACTTACCTTATTGTGCAGTGACGGCAAGGGAATGCTTGCAGGATGAATTTCTACATTATGTAGTTCAGGGAGGGTGTCTGCTGGGGAGAGAGCCCATTTGGCAGTTGTGACTGGCTGGAAGACTTGAAGTTTCCCGTCTGGCTGTACACTGGTGAGGAGCAAATGTTGGGGACCCTTGGCTTAATGGCTGCCATAAGCAGGGTGAAAAAATGTGTCAGAAACAACAAAATATGGTCCTATAGTGAGGTTGTTATAGCAGTAACATCTAAATAGGGATACAGTGTATAAAGTCTGAGTGGTAATACACCCCTCTTACCCACAGTATCGGACACTGACTGGCTCCTATTTTAATTTTATTTCTAGTTCTTTAATTTATTTATTTTTATAAGTCCAGTGATAAGCTGTGGACACCACCATTTAAGAAGGTCAAAAGGAACTTAAAGTGGAGCATCCCCCGAGTGATTCGACCATGGGAAAGATGACCTAGGAGAGAGGGTGAAGACCTGGCTGTTAAGTTGTAGAAAGAGGGCTGGTAGAAGAGTGTGTGATCTGCAAATACATCACAGGATTGTTTTGTAGAAGGCAATTTAATTCTCTATTGATGAGAACACTTGAGAAAGTAGGCTTATCCTAGAGCACAGAAGGGTTAAAGAAAGAATTTTCTGGGTTGAGGATGGGAAGAACCAGGCCAGATAACCCAGAAAAGCATGCCCCTTTGGAAGGCCTCCTGTCAGTAAGCTAAGTCATCAGGAGGTGGCAGGGCTAGTGGCCTCACCGGATGCCCGCCCCCGTACTTTAAGACAAGTGGCTGCTGGTAGTGACAATAGAAAGATCATTTTCTTATTTCCATTTTTTAGATTGAAATCATTTTAGACTTAAAGAAAATTTGTAAAACTAGCCCAGTCATCCCTCGGTATCCACAGAGGATCGCTTCTAGGGTCCCCCACAGATACCAAAGTCCACAGGTTCTCACAAGTGCCATAGAACCTGTACACACCCACTCGTATACTTTAAATCATCTCTATATTACTTCTTATACCTAATAACAACGTAAGTGGTGTGTAAGTAGTTGTTATACTGTATTGTGTAGGGCATAATGATGAGAAGAAGAGTCCTCATGTTCAGCGCAGACACAACCATCATAGGCCTAATGCCACAGTATATATGTCAGCACCTAGGTAACTTTTTTCCCAAATTTTATTGACTCATGTTTGGCTGAATGTGCGTATGTGAAACCTGTGGATACAGAAGGCTGACTGTACAGAGTTCTCAGATATCGTCACCCAGCTTTTCCCAGTGATAACACTTTACACAACCACGAACCTATCATCAAACTAAGAGATTAGCATCACTACAAAACAGGGGCAAGGGAAAGCACAGTGTGGAGGGCTGTGGAGGTCCATAGATCCTCCCACAGACAGATCACTTTTATTTGTTCAATATGCTGGCATTCCACATGAGACTCTGTTTAAACCAACTGACCTATTGCAAGAAATGTAAAAACCATGGATCTAGGAAGAGGAGTAGTTCTGCTGACCTCTGTTCCTAGGATTTCGCAATTTCTTCACTTATGGCATAGAGGGTCAATGTGTGTTGCAGAGGCATTTATCAATATAATTCATATTTTGTGGTGATGTACTTTTTGTTGTTATTATTTCTTTTTTTAAGAATCAAATAAATACTTTTTTCATTGACTTAAGAGAGAGAGAGAGTAAAGGAGAGAGAGAGAGAGAGAGAGAAAGAGAGAAAGAAAAGGAAGGAAGGAATAAATAAATAAATAAATAAATAAATACATCAATCCATTGTTCCATTTAGGTGTGCACTCATTGTTTGCTTCTCCTACATGCCGTGACTAGTGGTTGGACCCGCAGTCTCTTGAGCACTGGGTCAGCGCTTCATGCATTGAGCCGCCAGTCCAGGGTGCTATTGTTTCCCGATCTCTTCAGGCTTGTCCTGCCTCTGGTAGGCTCTTTGTACTTTTTTTATCCCCAGGACCCAAAACAATTACTGGCCCATAATCCATGCTTAATAAATATTTATTCCCTGAGTCCAATTGGCGTGTTCATCCTTTTCTTATTTTTTCACAGGGCTTGCTCCTTACTCAAATATCGCCTCAGACCTTCCATGACTACACTAACTATAACATTCCTTCTCTTTTTCTTTCTACCGTGTGCTGTTTTCTTTTATTCAGAGTGCCTTTCACTACCTGAAAGATGACCTGTTTGTTAACGTATTTGTTAAAAGTGTATGGTCTGTCACTCACAGTAAGCATCTTGAGAACAATGACTCCTTGTTTTTGTTGAATCTTTATGCTGGAAAGGTATCTGGCACCTGGAAGTTTACAGGAAACTATTAAAACAGTGAATGAATGAATGAATACAGACCTGGTCACCTGTACTTTGAAGGTTACAGATAGTCAACTTCAGCAAACTTCACTAAAGCACCTTTGAATTTACAGTTTGCATATATTGAAACCAACAATTTGACTCTTTATTTAAATCCGATCATTGTATTTATAAATTTCCTTGTGTCTTTCACTGATGTTGGAAAACTGTTTCTTAATTTTAATATCAAATAGTGATACTGCAGCTGCTAGCTCAGTAGGCATATTTTGGAGAAAAAAGAGATAAATTCTTTTTTTTTTTTTTTATAATAAATTTTTATTAATGGTAATGGGATGACATTAATAAATCAGGGTACATATATTCAAAGAAAACATGTCTAGGTTATATTGTCATTAAATTATGTTGCAAACCCCTCGCCCAAAGTCAGATTGTCCTCCGCCACCCTCTATCTAGTTCTCTGTGCCCCTCCCCCTCCCCCTAACTCTCTCCCTCCCCCAACCCTCACATGTCCTCCCTCCCCCAACCCTCGCATGTCCTCCCTCCCCCAACCCTTTACAGTCCCACCACACTCTTGTCCATGTCTCTTAGTCTCATTTTTATGTTCCACCAATGTATGGAATCATGTAGTTCTTGTTTTTTTCTGATTTACTTATTTCACTCCTTATAATGTTATCAAGATCCCACCATTTTGCTGTAAATGATCTGATGTCATCATTTCTTATGGCTGAGTAGTATTCCATAGTGTATATGTGCCAAATCTTCTTTATCCAGTCTTCTATTGAAGGGCTTTTTGGTTGTTTCCATGTCTTGGCCACTGTGAACAGTGCTGCAATGAACATGGGGCTACATGTGTCTTCACGTATCAATGTTTCTGAGTTTTTGGGGTATATACCCAGTAGAGGGATTGCTGGGTCATAAGGTAGTTCTATTTGCAGTTTTTTGAGGAACCACCATACTTTCCTCCATAATGGTTGTACTACTTTACAGTCCCACCAACAGTGAATGAGGGTTCCTTTTTCTCCACAGCCTCTCCAACATTTGCTATTACCCGTCTTGTTGATAATAGCTAATCTAACAGGAGTGAGGTGGTATCTCATTGTAGTTTTGATTTGCATTTCTCTAATAACTAATGAAGCTGAGCATCAAAAAGAGATAAATTCTATGTCACTCTGAGCTCTAAGAAGGATAATAACTACATTAATGATAGCTGCATTGTGATTATTAATTAATATTATGCATAGGAGAGAGACTCACACGACCCTATCAGTATCATGAGAATCCCATCACCCACCAGGTTGATAGGAACACAGATCCCATTAATGAATTAAAATCATTCAAAAAGATTATGCCTGTGGATATCCCACTGTGTGACAAGGGGGCTATTTCTTGGAGCCTGCTGTACACAGAGAAGGATTCAGCTGTTCTTGTTATCTGTCTATGTGGATACAAACAAAGCACCTAATGTATATCTACTATTTAAAAAAAAACTTTTTTTGTGTGCACAAAGGCAACAAAAAAATTCCTGTCATGACTCAGTTGTACAAGGTTTTGGAGAGGGCATGCCAGGGCTGCTCTGTCTGGAGCCCTGGACTTTCATCACAGCATTTATAGTTTAAAGGCTAGAGACTTCCTGTCCTATACTGAGTGTGATAGGCTGTCTCACCGCTCCAAGGGTGCCGTGCACTAGCACATGGGACCTGAACATGTTAGATTACCGGGTGAGGGGACAGTTACTTTCACACAAAATGAGTATTGCTAACCAGCTGGCCTGACAATGGGAAGAGGATCCTGGGTTATCTGAGGAGCCCAGAGGTCATCACAGCATCCTGAAAAGTGAAAGAGGGATGCAGAAGGAAGTGTCAAGAGTTTGTTGATATGAGGGTGACCCACCAGTGCTGGCTTTGAAGTTTGAAGGCTGTGGGCAGGCCCCGAGAAGCTGGAAAAGGCCGGGAAGTGGCTTCTCCACTAAAGCCTCCAGACACGAATGCAGCCTGGGCTCAAGCATGGTGACACCTGTGTCTGGCTGCTCTGTCCAGAACTGTGAGGAGATCTGTGTTGTTTTAAGCGACTAGGTTTGTTGCAATTTGTTACAGAAGAAACTGGAAACTCAGATCCAGGGGCTCATACGTACCCCACCTTCAGATGCTATATAGTCTTCTCCCAAACACCCTACCTAACTCTCTCTCTCCCATCCCGCATCTGCTCTCTACCCAATTCTCTCTCTCCCACCCCACATCGGTTCTCTACACAAGTCTCTCTCTCCCACCCAGCTTCTGCTCTCTACCCAACTCTCTCTCCCACCCAGCCTCTGCTCTCTACCCAACTCTCTATCTCCCACCCAGTCTCTGCTCTCTACCCAACTCTCTCTACCACCCAGCCTCTGCTCTCTACCCAACTCTCTCTACCACCCAGCCTCTGCTCTCTACCCAACTCTCTATCTCCCACCCAGTCTCTGCTCTCTACCCAACTCTCTCTACCACCCAGCCTCTGCTCTCTACCCAACTCTCTATCTCCCACCCAGTCTCTGCTCTCTACCCAACTCTCTCTACCACCCAGTCTCTGCTCTCTACCCAACTCTCTCTACCACCCAGCCTCTGCTCTCTACCCAACTCTCTCTACCACCCAGCCTCTGCTCTCTACCCAACTCTCTATCTCCCACCCAGTCTCTGCTCTCTACCCAACTCTCTCTACCACCCAGCCTCTGCTCTCTACCCAACTCTCTCTACCACCCAGTCTCTGCTCTCTACCCAACTCTCTCTACCACCCAGCCTCTGCTCTCTACCCAACTCTCTATCTCCCACCCAGTCTCTGCTCTCTACCCAACTCTCTCTACCACCCAGCCTCTGCTCTCTACCCAACTCTCTCTCCCACCCAGCCTCTGCTCTCTACCCAACTCTCTATCTCCCACCCAGTCTCTGCTCTCTACCCAACTCTCTCTACCACCCAGTCTCTGCTCTCTACCCAACTCTCTCTACCACCCAGCCTCTGCTCTCTACCCAACTCTCTCTCCCACCCAGCCTCTGCTCTCTACCCAACTCTCTCTCCCCAAAACCACATCTGTTCTCTACCCAACTCTCTCTCCCACACAGCCTCTGCTCTCTACCCTATTCACTCTCTCCCATCACACATCTACTCTTTACACAACACTCCCTCGTCCACCCAGCCTCTGCTCTCTACACTACTGTCTCTCTCATCCCACGTCTGAACTCTACCCAACTCTCTATTTCTCACCCCGCATCTGCTACTTACCCAAATCTCTCTCTCCAACCCAGCCTCTGCTCTCTACATAACTCTCTCTCTCCCAGCTATCCTCTGTTCTCTACCCAACTCTCTTTCTCTAACCAAGAATCTGCTCTCTACCCTACTCTCTCTCTCCCACACCACATCTGCTCTCTACCCAACTCTGTCTCTCCCACACAGCATCAGCTCTTTACCCAACTCTCTGGCTCCCACCCTGCTTCAGGTCTCGACCAAACACTCTTTCCCACCCAGCCTCTGCTCTCTGCATATCTCTCTCTCTCCCACCCAGGATCTGCTCTCTACCCAACTCTCTCTCTCCCACCGAGCATCTGCAATCTACTCAACTCTCTCTCCCACTCAGCCTCTGCTCTTTACCAAACTCTCTCTCTCCCACACCACATCTGCTCTCTACCCAACTCTCTCTCACCCCATATCTGCTATCTACCCAACTCCTCTATCTCACCCCGGATCTGCTCTCTACCCCACTCACTCTCTTCAACCCCACATCTGCTCTCTATCCAACTCTCTCTCTTTCACCCAGTTTTTTCCCTCTACCGAAAACTCTCTCTCCCACCAGGCCTCTGCTCTCTACCCAACTCTCTCTCTCCCACCCAGCCTCTGCTCTTTAACCAACTCTCTCTCAACCACCCAGCATCTGCTTTCTACACAACTCTGTCTCTCCCACCGAACCTCTCCTCTCTACTTAACTCTTTCTCCCACCCAGCATCTGCTCTCTACATAACTCTCTCTCTCCCACCCAGCATGTGATCTGTACCCAACTCACTCACTCCCACAGCACATGTGCTCTTTACACAACACTTTCTCTCCCACCCTGCATCTGCTCTCCCCTCCAATCTCTCTCTCCCACCCAGCCTCTGCTCTCTACCCAACTGTGTCTCTCCCACTGAGCCTCTGCTCTCTACCCAACTCTCTCTCACCCAGCATCTGCTCTCTACCCAACTCTTCTATCCCATCCCGCATCTGCTCTCTACACAAATCTCTTTCTCCCACTGAGCCTCTGCTCTCTACCCAACTCTCTCTCACCCAGCCTCTGCTCTCTACTCAACTCTCTCTCTCCCACCCCACATCTGGTCTCTACCCAACTCTCTTTCTCCCACTCAGTCTCTGCTCCCTACCCAACACTCTCTCTCCCACCCCACGCTTGCTCTCTGTACAACTCTCTCTCTCCCACACCACATCTGCTCTCTACCCAACACTCTCTCTATCCCACCCAGCCACTGCTCTTTACCCAACTCTCTCTCTCCCACCCAGCCTCTGCTCTCTACCCAACACTCTCTCTATCCCACCCAGCCACTGCTCTTTACCCAACTCTCTCTCTCCCACTCAGCCTCTACTCTCTACCCAACACTCTCTCTCGCACCCAGACTCTGTCTCTACACAACTCTCTCTCTCGCACTTTGCATCTGATGTCTACCCAACTCTCTCTCTCACCCAGCCTCTGCTCTCTACCCAACACTCTCTCTCTCATCCCGTGTCAACTATCTACCCAACTCTCTCTATGCCATCGATAATCTGCTCTATACCCAACTCTCTCTCTTCCACCAAGCATCTGCTCTATACACAATTCTCTCTCTCCCACCCAGCCTCTGCTTTCTACCCCGCTCACTCTCTTCAACCCCACATCTGCTTGTTACCCAACTCTCCCTCCCACCCAGACTCTGTTCTCTACCCAACTTTCTCTCTCTCACCCAGCCCCTGCTCTCTACCCAACTCTCCTCTGGCACGCAGCCCCTACTCTCTACACAACTCTGTCTCTCCCACCCAGCATCAGCTTTCTATCCTACTCTTTCTCTCCCACCCAGCCTCAGCTTTCTATCCTACTCTTTCTCTCCCATCCCGTATCTGATCTCTACACAACTCTCTCTCACCCACACTGATTCTGCTCTCTACCCAACTATCTCTCTCCAATCCCGCATCTGCTCTTTAGGCAACTCTCTCTCTCCACCACCACCCCCGCATCTGCTTTCTACCCAGCACTCTCTCTCTCATCCCGCCTCAACTATCTACCCAACTCTCTCTTTCCCACCGAGCATCTGCTCTCTATCCAACTCTCTCTCTCTCACCGAGCATCTGCTCTCTATCCAACAATCTCTCTCCCACTCAGGCTCTGCTCTCTATCAAACACTCTCTCTCCCATACCACATCTACTCTCTACCCAACACTCTCTCTCCAACCCAGACTCTGTCTCTACCCAACTCTCTCTCTCTCCCACTTAGCATTTGATGTGTACCCAACTTTCTCTCTCTCCCAGCCTCTGCTCTCTACCCAGGACTCTCTCTCTCATCCCGCGTCAACTATCTACCCAACTCTCTCTCTCCCATCGATCATCTGCTCTATACCCAACTCTCTCTCTTCCACCAAGCATCTGCTCTCTACCCAACTCTCTGTCTCACCTAGCCTCTGCTCTCTACCCCACTCACTCTCTTCAACCTCACATCTGCTCTCTACCCAACTCTCTCTCCCACCCAGCCTCTGCTCCCTACCCAACTCTCTTTCTCCCACCCAGCATCTGCTCTCTACCCAACTCTCTCACTACATCCCCACATCTGCTCTCTACACAAGTCTCTCTCTCCGACCCTGCATTTGCTATCTACCCAACTCTCTCACTCCTACCCCGCAACTGCTCTCTACCCTACTCTCTCTCTCCCACCCAGCCTCTGCTCTCTACCCTAATATCTCTCTCCCATCCCGCATCTGCTCTCTACACAACTCTCTTTCCCACACCACATCTGCTCTCTACCCAACTCTCTCTCTTTCACCCAGCCTCTGCTTTCTACCCAACTTTCTTCCACCCCGCATCTGCTCTCTACACAACTCTCTCTCTCCCACCCAGCCTCTGCTCTCTACCCAACTCTATTATCCCATCCCTCATCTGCTCTCTACACAATTCTCTCTCTCCCATGACACATCTGCTTTCTACACAGCTCTCTCTTCCACCCAGCCTCTGCTCTCTTCACTACTGTCTCTTTCATCCCGCTTCCGCTCTCAACTGAACTCTCTATCTCCCACCCCACATCTGCTACCTAACCACATCTCTCTCTCACACCAAGCTTCTGCCCTTTACATAACTCTCTTTCTCCCACCCAGCGTCTGCTCTCTACCCAACACTCTTTCTCCCACCAAGAATCTGCCCTCTACCCAACTCTCTCTCGCCCACCCAGCATCTGCCCTCTAACCAACTCTCTCTTTCCCACCCAGCCTCTCCTCTATACCCAACTTTCTCTCTTCCACCCAGCCAGTGCTCTCTACCCAACTCTCTCTCTCCAACCCAGCATCTGCTTTCTACCCAACTCTCTGTCACCCACCCAACCTCTGTTCTCTACCAAACTCTCCCTCCCACCGGGCATCTGCTCTCTACTCAACTTTCTCTCTCCCACCCCACATCTGCTCTCTACATAATTCGCTCTCTCCCACCCAGCCTCTGTTCTGTACCCTACTCTCTCTCTCCCACCCGCATCTGGTCTCTACCCAACTCTCTCTCTCCCACTCAGCCTCTGATCCTTACCCAACTCTCTCTCCCTCTCATGCTCTACTATCTACCCAACACTCTCTCTCCCACCCCACGTCTGCTCTCTGTACAACTCTCTCTCTCCCACACCACATCTGCTCTCTACATAATTTGCTCTCTCCCACCCAGCCTCTGTTCTGTACCCTACTCTCTCTCTCCCACCCGCATCTGGTCTCTACCCAACTCTCTCTCTCCCACTCAGCCTCTGATCCTTACCCAACTCTCTCTCCCTCTCATGCTCTACTATCTACCCAACACTCTCTCTCCCACCCCACGTCTGCTCTCTGTACAACTCTCTCTCTCCCACACCACATCTGCTCTCTACCCAACTCTCTTTCTCTCACCCAGCCTCTGCTCTCTATCACACACTCTCTCTCCCACCCAGTCTCTGCTATCCAACCAATTCTCTTTCTCCTGCCCTGCATCTGCTCTCTACCCAACTCTCTCTCTCCCACCCTGCCTCTGCTCTCTACCCAACTCTCTCTCTCCTACCCTGCCTCTGCTCTCTACCCTACTGTATCTCTCCCACCTGGCCTCTGCTCTCTACCCAACACTCTCTCTCTTTCCCAACCTCTGTTCTTTACTCAACTCTCCCTCTTCCACTCATCTCTGCTCTCTACCGAACTCTCTCTCTCCCACCCAGCCTCTGCTCTCTACCCAACTCTCTCTTTCACCCAGCCTCAGCTCTCTACCCAACTCTCCCTCTTTTACCCAGCTTCTGCTCTCTACCCTACTGTATCTCTCCCACCTGGCCTCTGCTTTCTACCCAACTCTCTCTCTCTTTCCCAGCCTCTGCTCTTTACTCAACTCTCCCTCTTCCACCCATCTCTGCTCTCTACCAAACTCTCTCTCTCTGACTCCACATCTGCTCTCTTCCCAACTGTCTCTCTCCCACCCATTATCTGCTCTCTACCAAACTCTCTCTTTCCCACCCAGCCTCTGCTCTCTACCCAACTCTCTCTCTCTCTCTCACCCAGCCTCTGTTCTCTACCCAACTCTCTCTCTCCCACCCAGCCTCTGCTCTCTACCCAACTCTCTCTTTCCCACCCCGCATCTGCTCTCTACCCACCTCTCTCTTTCCCACCCAGCATCCACTCTTTAACCAACTCTCTCTCTGTCTTCGAGCCTCAGCTCTTTACTCAAATCTCTTTCTCCCATTCAGCCTCTGCTCTCTACCCTACTCTCTCCCTCCCACCCAGCCTCTGCTCTCTACCCAACTCTCTCTTTCCCACCCAGCCTCTGTTCTCTACCCAACTCTCTCCCTCCCACCCAGCCTCAGCTCTCTACCCAACTCTCTCTCTCCCACCCCACATTTGCTCTCTACCCAACTCTCTCTATCCCACCCCGCATTTGCTCTCTACCCAACTCTCTCTTTCCCACCCAGCATCCACGCTTTACCCAACTCTCTCTCTCCCACCCAGCCCCTGCTTTCTACCCAACTCTCTCTCTCCCACCCAGCCTCTCCTCTTCTGCCGCCATCAGATCAGTTCCTCCCTCCACACACTCTGTCTGCATTTCCCTCCATAGCTCCTTCTGCTTATATGGGTTTCTATGGTTGGGCAAACATATCTCCCTCTTTCTGGAATGAGTCTGTGTCGGCACGGTTTCTTCTTTTTGTGACTTACGATCCACCTGGATTGTCCTGCCTCTTCAGATGGTAGAAGATTTCAATCAAAATGTGTTGAATTTCTGCCATGTGTCAGCACTGATGTCATGAAAATGAGGAAGACAAAAGGCTTGCTTCTATTGACACACATTGACTAGGTGATGACAACTATACTGGAGCACTTGCAGAACAACATGGCGTCAACTATTACTGCAGTGTGGGTGGAGTCATGAGGTTCCAAAGGGACAGTCATTACATGGGGCACGCACGAGGGTGGCAGGTTAGGTTTAGGTGAAGAAATTTCTCCAGCAAGACACTATGTGGGGTTGACTCACGAAGGATGAGGCAGCAAAAACACCCAAGGCCTCTGCTTCATGTATGTCATAGGAATATTCCACACTTTTCAGAAAAAGGTCTCATATGTTCCGCTCTGCCTCTGGAAATAATAGTTGGCAAGATCAAACTAAAGTACAGAAGGAAGATAGTAATGGGACCCGCAGAGACAGACATGGTGCCTTGAAATAGTAGTCCCTGCCTGAATCGTCCGGTATGCACGCCCATCAAGAGCCAATGAAGGGGATTTTAATGACATTAATGTTCTGATTACTGTGGAGTGCACTGCTTGTTAAACAATTTTTCAATAGATTTAAAAAATATTTAATTAAAGTAATGGGAAACCAAAACCATTTCTTATTCATGATATTAAAAAAATATGTTTCTCCTGCCTTCAAACAATAGTTGTCTGTTGATGACTCTCAAATCTATCTATCTCTAGTCATTTATTCTCGCTTTTACTCTCATCCCTGATTGAAACCTCTTACAGGACACTTCTAATGAGAAGTTCTGTCATCACCTCAGTGTCCACATGTTCAAAACCAAATTAATATTACCCAAGAATCCCAAATCTCAATTTCTGTTATCAATAGCATCAATGCTGTAGGCCCCTAAGATTTTTCCATACTGAAAACAAGTTACAGCAGAAAAAATTCTGGAATACTGATCTGGATTGGAGGATGTTGTTTATGTCCTGCCGCTGACATTTACGTAATTTTGGTGAATGCACATAGCCTTCAGGATCTCTTTCCTCGTGTTTGGGATGAAGGCCCTGGACTGGAAGCGAGGTGATGCACTCAACTATCTGCCAAACATGTTTTCAGCACCTATGATATGTCAGTTGGTCATCAGCGGAGCCCGCCATGGGGATATGATGTTGCCAGAGCCCTGCAGTGTTCCCGGTGTCCCTCACTGGTTCTCTAACCATCCCCTGCGTCAGTCCATCACTAGGCCCATTGATGCTGTCCTCACAGTGTCTCTGATTGGGCCCTTCCTCCTGTTTCCTGCCGCTCTCACTTCCGTCACCCCTGGGTGCTGGGGTGCTGCTGGGACCTCCTGCCTGCCTCTCCCGGTCTCCTCGCGCTCTTGCCCGGTAACTCTCCTCCTCACTAATCTAATACTTTCTCTTCTCTCTTGTAAATGATGGCCCATTTTGTAGACTGTTGTCCAGGGTCTTCTCTGTCATTGGTCCTTCCTTCCTGTCTCATTTTATATATTTGTGTCCCGACATGAAGCTCCTTGTTCGTATGGTCAGGGTCAGTCTCGTCATGCTTCCCCAAGCACAACTCCCACCTGCATCTCCACACCACGCTGGCCGCGTGCCTGGTCCTGGGATGCTTCTCCGACCTCACCTCCTGCCCGACCCCAGTCCCGTGAGTCTCGGGGAGCCAAGGCCCCTACTGTGCTTTCTGTATGTTTTGGATATTTGGCTACAGAATATTATAGCATCTCCATTTGTTAAATGTGTAGCTCTCACAGTTTCAATATATTTGGGAGCTCTTTAAGCACAGGTCCTGCATCAGACATTTCTTTTATGGCCCAGGCCAAGCCCAGGAACATGAAAGTCAAGGTGAAGACAGACTGAATTCCTAAGTCTGAGTTCTTAACACAGCTTCAACTTTTCCTAGCTGTGTGGCCATAGGAGATATACTCATCCTCTCTCAGCTTCTGTTTTCTTATTTGTAAAATTGGTACAATTATATCAGCCTCAGTTACTTAACAGTCATTATGAGTACAGGGTTTAGAACAGATTTTTAAATATAGTGAGTGCTCAAGAAGTGATTACCATTATTTTATTGGATTATTACTCAAATTAAATGAGATAATTAACATAAAACCCTCAGAATAGTGCCTGGCCTGTAGTAAGTATTCCATACATATCGGCTTGGTTATTATTATTCTGCTTAACAGGTGAAGAGACTTTGTGGAAAAGAAAATGGCCCGAGTCATAATTATTGTCAAATATTTAAAATTTATGAGGAAGCCTTATAATGTTCTTATTTTTTTTTAAAGATGAAGAAACTGGGGTTTAAAGAGTTTCAATAACTTGAGGAAGCCAAACACCTAGGAAGTGAGGGAGCCGCTTAACCCACCCAGGATGACCGGCTGCGGAATCTGTGTCTTTTACACAGTTGTTACGCTTCTGATCCTGAACTTGGCAGTGTGGAGGAAAGTTTGATCTGGTTGTGAAAACCAACATGAAATTTGGATTCCCGAAGTCCTGGTTCCAACCCTGGCTTTCCCACTTACTCGAGCAGGATATTCAATCCTTCAGAGGTTATGTTTCCTTATCTGTGAGATGGGGACAGTAATACCTCCTTCGTAGGATTGTGGTGGGAATTAAGAAGTAACCTAAGTGAAGCTTCCAGCACTAGGCCTGGCCTTTGTAGGCTTCAATACATTTTCTATTCCTCTTTCTTTCTCTCCCTCTTGAACATCTGAGCTAACGGTGATATGTTTTAAATGTGTTCATCTGTGATGTGAGTTAAAATGCAACGTTGTGACCAGAGAAGTAGCCTGCAAGAGCCCGTGTTCCATTGACCCGACTCCGTGCTATAAATAACCAAACATGACTGGCATTCATGACATGTGAACACCTGGCAGAATTTATTCACAACCAGTTTCAAAGCTGTGTTTCTAATTGGATGGAGTTCTTTCTACAAGCTGTGGCACGTGCCGTTGGGGAAAGTCTTTTGCCAAGCAGATGGGGTTGAGTAAGGAATTTGAGGTTGCAAATATAGACTGAGCTGGGAGTCTGGTTGTGCATGTGAGGAGCAGAGAATGCCTGGACTTTGAGCAAGTCCTTCTGTGAGCCTCTTGAAGGTCATAGCCCTCTTTGAAGAGCTCGCCACTAGAATTTTCCTAGGATTGCTTTATTTTAGTCTTTGCACTGAGCTGGTGATGACACAATCTGTGGTTGAGAATAGCACGCATAGTTAGGTTAGAGGCAACAAGAATCTCCCCAGATGTTAATAATGCCAGCGAGCAGGAATTTGTAAAGAGGAAGTCCCTTCCCAAACTTGATTCCTCAGTGGGCACAAGTGACATGATACATTTCAACAGCCAGGAAGAGAAAACGTCGGCCTCTTGCGCATGTTGTCATCTTCAAGCAGGCAGTACACAGGCTGCACTTTCCTTTTCTTCCTTTTAAAATTTTAATCAGGACGTGTTACCTGACACTGAGTACAGGATCTGCTGCAGCCTGACTGCACCCTCGGAGGGGCACCTGCTGACCAGGGCAGCGAGTCCAGCCGCATTTGGGGTTCTCATGAGCTTGCCTGTCCCGTTTCACACCTGAGCTCTTGTCTCAAAGGTTCTTCCTAACACAACCCTATCCCTTGTCATGGGACTAATTTAGGAGTAAAATTATTTGCCAAATATGTCCTGGTGAGTCATTTGAATCAACATATTTGAAATATTTTATATCCATGATAGAATGAAAGCAGTAGGTCATTAAAAATAAAACCTTCAAAATAGCTACATAAGAAAAATGTGGGTGATTTTATCAGCGAGATTAAACAAGTAGAGCTCTGAACTTAGGTCGAGCTCAGATCCTGGCTCAGTCACTTAATAGCTGTGCCACTTTGGTCAGGCTGCTTAATCTCTCTGAGCCTCATAGGGCCACCGTGAGGATTAAATGAGACAATATACATTAAGCCATAACATAGGGCCTGACCAGGCAGTGGTGCAGGGGATAGAGCATTGGCCTATGATGCTGAGGACCCAGATTTGAAACCCCGAGGTCGCTGGTTTGAGCGTGGGCTCCTTCGGCTTAAGAGCAGGCTCACCAGCTTGAGTGCAGGATCACTGGGTTGAGTGTGGGATCATAGGCATGACCCCAAGGTCATTGGCTTGAAGCCCAAGGTTGCTGGCTTGAGCACGGGGTCACTGGCTTAGCTGGAGCCCACACCCCAGTCAAGGCATATATGAGAAAGCAGTCAATGAACAACTAAGTTGCTTTTCATCTCTTTCTTCCTGTCAGTCTGTCCCTGTCTCCCACTTCTTTTGCTAAAAAAAAGAAAAGTGAAAAAAAAAAGAAGCCATAACAGAGGGTCTGACAAGGAGTGCCTCTCAATAAATGTCAGCTGTTTTTACCGTTGTTAACATCAGGGTTCAATGGTCTGCAAGGTTGGAGTCTCCATGAGGGAAATGAGATGGCATTTAAAAAGCGCCTGAACTTGAAGCTGACTAAGCATATTCTTTTGAAGAAATTTGCTTGTCTGAAAAGAAAATGTTTGGATGGAGAGCCTGGGTCTCTTTTTGTGTCCTTTGAGTGGCTAGGAGAACCACAGAGGGGGAAAAGAGTTGGGAGAAGCTGTTGTCATCTTTATAATTCTACACTTGTAGTTCAGTGAAAAGATGATACCTGAAAGAGAGACATTCAGGCTAGATTTCCTCAAACACCAACTTCCATACAAAATCTGTGAGAATTTCATCTATCTGTTCATCCATTGATGCATTATCCATTCACCATCCATCCATCCATCCATCCATCCATACACCATCCATCCACCATCCACCCACCATCCATCCATCTACCATTCATCTATTCATCCATCCATCCATCCATCCATCCACCATCCATCCATCAATCCATCCACCATCCATCCATCCATCCACCATCCATCCATCCATACATACATACATACATCGTCCATCCATCCATCCATCCATCCATCCATCCATCCATCACCATTCATTCATCCATCATCCATTCATTCATTCACTGTCCATTCATCCGTCCATCCACCATCCATCCACCATCCATCCACCATCCACCATTCATCCATCCATCCACCCATCCATCCATCACCTGTCCATCCATCCACCCATCATCCATCCATCCATCCATCCATGCATCCATCCATCGCCCATTCATTCATTCATTGTTCTCCATTCATTCATTGTCCATCCATCCATCCATCCATCCATCCATTCATCCATCCATTCATCCATCAATTCATCCATTGTCCATCCATTCATTCATTGTCATCCATGCCAGCATTTGTTGATCACCTACTATATTTCAGGAACTGGGAATTTTGCTGAAGCTACAAAGATGAACAAAACTAAGTCCCATCCCTTAGGGCATTTACTGACTAGTAGGGGAGACAGATATGAAAACAAATGGTTTTAAGGCATTTACTGACTAGTAGGAGAGAGAGATATAAAAAAAATGGTTTTAAAAAAATAATAGAGGAACATACACCAGCAAGGGAACTCCAGGGAACATATTGTCTTTATTTGGCTTTTACTGAATTCTAATAATTGTACAAATGTCAATGCATCATTGTAAGTAATAATTCTTTTTAATATGTAGGTCTTTTGCATCTAGCTTTTTTCACTTAGCATAATGTTATTACTTTTTTAAAGATTTTTAAAAAATATATTGACTTTACAGAGAGAGGAGATGGTGGGGGAAGGAAAGAAGTATCAATTCATGGTTGCTTCACTTTAGTTGTTAGTTGCCTGCTTGTCATATGTGCCTTGACTGGGCAAGCCCAGGGTTTCAAACCAGCGATCTCAACATTCCAGATTGACGATCTAGCCACTGTACCACCATAGGCCAGGCAAACAATTTTTGAGAAGAAAATAAAGGGGGGGGCAGATACTTCTACTTCAAATGTATTCATCTATTGCGTGACAAATTCTAAACTGTATACCTTGTCCTTAACACAGTACAGATGTTAGAAGATTCTGAAGCAATCTCTCAGCACAATGTTCCAACATGCCTTCCTCTGGAGAGGCATGTAAAGATTTAGGGACAGTCCACCGGGGGCTAGCCTCCAGAAGTTGTCCGAGATGGCACTGCCCGATGGGCGAGGACTCACAGGTGGCACAGAGGAAGGTGGTGATTGAGCATAGAGCTGAGAGTAGGCAGAGCCTCGAGAAGTGGACCCAAATTCCCCACGTTCCCAGCCCAGGTGAGAGAGAGTACCAGAGGCTGAGAGAAGAGCTTAGACCTCATCCCAGACCCTCCCCTCTGTCTTCCTAATGAGGAGCCCCTGACCCCACTTCAGGAAGCTGGTGTCTCAGGACAGAATAATTGATTAGGAGCCTTCTCCTGTGGTGATGCTTGGAAAAGCCCAGGGTTCAAAGTGTAAGAGACGAACCAACCACTGGGCTCCAGCTGGGAGCTCATCGGTGCCCCGGGGTCACGTGGTTACTTGTGAAAAGACACATCCTTGTCCACTTCAAAATAAATAACACTTCAAAGGTGATAATCCAGCACTTGTGTGGATGGCTGTGTGCTTCCTTATGAGCTGTGGATGGAGCTGAAACTAGCAGGAGTCAGGTAGCTTTCTGGACAGCAGATCAAACCTAGGAGTGTGTTGTTGATTTCAGTGTAAGGTCGGTGCTAGTGGAAAGGTCTCTAGTCTTCTGGAGCGTGAGAGGCGCCATGACTTCGGGGAAGAAACAGGGACTTTGGACTTCTACTGGCTATTCCTTCCTGTAGAGAAATTTACTTTGGATAAATGATGCCCACAAGCCTACAAAAACAGTGAGAACAGATATTTTACCTCAGTGGTTATTGTGAGTAATCAATTATGTGAATGACCCAAAACAATGCCTGGCAAAGTAAGGATTTACTTGTAGAGTTTGCCTGCTGGCTACGGCAGCCAGTCATTAACTACTTCTCCAGTGACCCCCTCTCAGGGTCTAACTGATGAGCCTTTACTCAGTGTTTACTGTGTGCCAGCTTACACAGGCTGTCTTGTTCACACCTTATATAAGCTGTTGGGATAACAGTGTTATCCCTATTTTATGGGTTGATAAGGCAACTGAGGCTCAGACAGGTTCTGTAATTTACTCAAGTTCACAAGTGTTAGAGCTAGAACTCCCTCCTAGGTAGTCTGACTTTGGAGCATGTCGCTAAGCAGATGGGTGGACTGTAAGTGAGGACACCCAGAACTGTGCATCCTCTCCTGCACTGTGAGGACCACTTGTAGGCTGTGGTCAAGTGAGCTCTGAAGGGAATAGGCTACCATTCAGGCATTGGATGGGATTACAGGTTTGTGAACATTAGGCATGGAATCATAAGCAATGAATTAGGGTGCCCATAGGCTGGCAAGGGGCTATATTCTGTGACTTTAAGTATAGTGTTAAGGGTAGGCAGAGTAAAGGACATAGAAGGACTGTCCACAGTCATGCACCTGATGGCTACCATGTGTTGAGCAAACTAGTGTGTGAGGCTTGCTCACTTGCACTTTGCCTGATTGGTGCATGCGTAGGGGGTAGCACCACATGTGTACAGTCTGTGTATGGCTGCAGGTGCTTGTTCTCAGGGCAGCAGATTGTAGATTGCAGATTGCCTGCCACCATTGGGAGGGGCTGTTTTTTGCTATTGTTTGCCCTGGAAAAGGGTGTTTCCCCTCCTGGCCTGTTTGCTTATTGGCTCAGAGGGAGAGAGAGAAGGGGTTTCCCCTGCCTGCTTGCTGGTCAGTCATTGCGGGACTCTAATAAAGGGAATGGCCCACCATTTTTCAGCTTCACAGTTTCTGTACCATCGGCTTGAATCCAGTGTGAATCTGCCTGGCCACGGCCACCAGCCTTACATTTAACTAGAAAGTCGGGGAAAGGCTGGTGTTGTTGGGTCCTTTTCTCTTCAAATTCTTTGAGTGAAAGGAGAGCAAACTATGGTCAGTGACATCTCATGTGTACCCATAGGCTGATGGAATTTATGATATAGTTTTTATCATTCTTTCTTTTCTATTTTTTTATTTAGAAATTAACTTTAATTGGGTGACATTGATCAATAAGAGTTTATAGGTTTCAGGTGAACATCTCTATAGCATGTGAACTGTTGATTGTGTTGTGTGCCCATCACCCAAAGTCAGATCATTTTCTTTCACCTATATTTGTCCCTCTTTACTCCCCTGCCCCACCCCTCTCCCCCTGGTAACCACTTCACTTTTATTTATGTCTGTGAGTCTCAGTTTTATATCCCACCTATGTGTGAAATCATACAGTTCTGAGCTTTCTCTGATTTACTTATTTTATGTAGTATAATATTCTTAAGGTTTATATTATGATATATTATGATATATCATATATCAATATATTATATATTATGATATATTATAATATAATATATTATATTATATATATATAATATAATATGTTATTATATATTATGTAGTATATACTACATAATATACTACATATATTATGTAGTATAATATTCATCCATGTTATTGTGAATGGCAACATCATCATTTCTTATGGCTGAGTAGTATTCCATTGTATAAATGTACAACTTCTTTATCCAGTCCTCTATTGAGGGACATTTTGGTTGTTTCCATGTCTTGGCCACCATGAATAATGCTGTGATGAACATGGGGCTGCATGTGTCTTTTTGTACCAATGTTTTCAAGTTATTTAGGTAGATACCCAGTAGAGGGATTGCTGGGTCATATGGTAGTTCTATTCTTTTTTTTTTTTTTTCAGTTTTCTGAAGCTGGAAACAGGGAGAGACAGTCAGACAGACTCCCGCATGTGCCCGACCGGGATCCACCCGGCACGCCCACCATGGGGCGACGCTCTGCCCACCAGGGGGCGATGCTCTGCCCATCCTGGGCGTCGCCATGTTGCGACCAGAGCCACTCTAGCGCCTGGGGCAGAGG
Source organism: Saccopteryx bilineata (assembly GCF_036850765.1). Taxonomy (NCBI): domain Eukaryota; kingdom Metazoa; phylum Chordata; class Mammalia; order Chiroptera; family Emballonuridae; genus Saccopteryx; species Saccopteryx bilineata. The sequence continues at coordinate 198,673,121 of NC_089490.1, read as the reverse complement.
CCACAGAGCCATCCCCAGCGCCCGGGCCATCTTTGCTCCAATGGAGCCTTGGCTGCGGGAGGGGAAGAGAGAGACAGAGAGGAAAGCGCGGCGGAGGGGTGGAGAAGCAAATGGGCGCTTCTCCTGTGTGCCCTGGCCGGGAATCGAACCCGGGTCCTCTGCACGCTAGGCTGACGCTCTACCGCTGAGCCAACCTGCCAGGGCGGTAGTTCTATTCTTAATGTTTTTAGGAACCACAATACTTTCTTCCATAATGGCTGTATGAGTTTATGTTCCCAACAGACATGAATGAGGGTTCCTTTTCCTCCACAGCCTCTCTAACATTTGTTATTACCTGTCCTGTTGATAACAGTCAATCTAACAGGTATGAGATGGTATCTCATTGTAGTGAAGCTAGTGAAGATGAACATCTTTTTATATATCTCTTGGCCATTTGTGTGTCTTCTGGGGAGAAGTGTCTGTTCAGGTCCTTTCCCCGTTTTTCAATTGGATTGTTTGCTTATTTGTTGCTGAGCTTTGTGAGTTCTTTATATATTTATATATTTTGGATATTAACTCCTTATTGGAGTTCTTGTTTGTAAATATCATCTCCCATTTGGTTGTCCGTCTTATTGTTTTGTTGTCAGGGTTTTTTTGTTTTTGTTTTTGTTTATGCTGTGAAGAAGCTTTTTAGTTTGATATAGTCCCATTTATTTATTTTTGCCTTTACTTCCCTTGTTTTGGGGGTCAAATTCATAAAATGCTGTCTATGGCCAAAGTCCATAAGTTTAGTACCTATGTTTTCTGCTATGTAACTTATTGTTTCAGAATTTTTTTTATTTTTATTTTCTGTGACAGAGACACAGAGGGACAGAGAGAAAAACAGGTAGAGACAGACAGACAGAAAGGGAGAGAGATGAGAAGCATCAATTCTTCATTGAAACACCTTAGTTGCTCATTGATTGCTTTCTCATATATGCCTTGACCGGGGGGCTACAGCAGACCGAGTGACCCCTAGCTCAAGTCAGCGACCTTGGGCTCGAGCTAGTAAGCCTTGCTCAAACCAGATGAGCCCATGCTCAAACTGGCAACCTTGGGGTTTCAAACCTGGGTCCTCTGCATCCCAGTTTGACGCTCTATCCACTGCACCACCGCCTGGTCAGGCTGTTTCAGATCTTATATTTAGGTCTTGATCCAGATATTTGATCCATTGTGAATTAATTTTTCTGTATGGGGACAAACTGTAGTCATTTCATCTTTTTGCATGTGGCTTTCCAATTTTCCCAGCACCATTTATTGGAGAGGCTTTCTTTTCTACATTGTGTGTTTTTGGCTCCTTTGTCAAAGATTATTTGTCCATACATATGTGGTTTTATTTCTAGGCTCTTAATTCTGTTCCATTGGTCTGTATGTCTGTTGTTTGCCAATACCATGCTGTTTTTATTATTGTGGCTCTGTAGTATAATTTGAATCAGGTAATGTCCTACATTAGGCTCCATTTTTTTCCCCCCTCCAGATTGCTTTGGCTATTCAGGATCTTTTATGATTCCATACAGTCTGGTGATTTTTTGTTCTATTTCTTTAAAAAATGACATTGGGGTTTTAAGAGGATTGCATTAAATTTGTTAATATGGCCATTTTAACTATGTTGATTCTTTTGATCCATGAATATGGAATATTTTTCCATTTCATTGTGTCTTTTTCAATTTCTTTTAATAATGTTTTATAGTTTTTAGTATGTAGGTTCTTCACATCCTTTGTTAAGTTTATTCCTAGGTATTTTTTGTTGTTGTTGCAATTGTAAAAGGAATTTTTTTTCAATTCATTTTCTGAAGTTTCATTGTTGGCATATAGGAAAGCAGTAGACTTTTGTATATTGATTTTGTATCCTGTGACTTTACTGTATTTGTTTCTAATAGTTTTTCAGTAAAGTCTTTGTGATTTTCTGTATACAGGATCATGTCATCTACAAAAAGCTATACCTCTACTTCCTCTTTTCTAATGTGGATGCCTTTTATTTCTTTTTCTTGCTTGATTGCTCTGCTGAGGACTTCCAGTACTATGTTGAATAAGAGTGGAGAAAGCAGGCATCCTTGTCTTGTTCCTCATTTTAGAAGAAAAGTTCTCAGTTTTTCACCATTTAGTTTAATATTGGCTGATAGTTTGTCATATATGGCCTTTTAAACCATATGTTTTGCTCCACAGGATGTACTTTTCCCTCCCCAAAAGTGGAGGGGAAAATGCCCATGCATCTTATGGAGTGAAAAATACAGTATTTTATTAAATATTTTAATACACCATTTGGTTCAGAATATGTTTTTCCTTATTTTCTTCCTTAAAACCTTAGGTGTGTCTTATGGTCAAGTGCGTCTTATGGAGACAAAAATACGAGATGTTGAGGTACTTTCCTTCTATACCCATTTTATTGAATGTTTTAAACATAAATGTATGTTGTATCTTATCAAATGCCTTTTCTGCATCTATTTATAGGATCATATGAGTTTTGTTCTTTGTTTTGTTGATGTGGGGTATTACGTTGATTGGTTTCTGTACGTTGAACCATCCTTGTGCTTCTGAAATGAATCCCACTTGATCGTGATGTATTATTTTTGTATTGTATTGTTGTGTTCAATTTGCTAGTGTTTTGTTTAGGATTTTTCCATCTGTATTCATTAGATATATTGGTCTGTAATTGTCTTTTTTGTGTTAACCTTGCCTGGTTTTGGTATGAGGGTTATGTTGGCCGCATAAAATGTGTTAGAAAGTATTGCTTCCTGTTCTGTTTTTTGGAAGACTTTGAGAAGGATAGGTACAAAGGTTCTTTGCTCACTATCCAGGCTGGTGAGAAGGGTGTGTCCGGGAACTCAAAGAGGCCAGTTCACTCTGTGTAGTCTGAAGATGTCACAATTGCTTTGATTGAGACTTTAATTTTTTCTTATAATTTTATATCATCCTAGACTTTAGTCTGAGACATAGACTCAGTTTGGTTCCTTTCCCTGAACTACAGGTTATCATAAGTGTGTTTAGTGATACCACAGGTATACCTGACTGGACAGATATTAAACATCTACTTAGGCTTTCTACCCTGCCAAATATTGGGTAGGATATGAAGAAAGTGGAAACTCCTTCATCTCTTAATTTTGATGAAAGAGAAAACCAAAACACTACTGGCTAAGATTACTTGCTGTTTTAACGATTAAGATCAGACCTAGCAAAATGGAGTTAATTGAAACATTTTATGAGGAAACTCCTGAAGTTTTACTGACAAAACAACCTCAACGTTTACAGGTCTGAACACTTGACATTTGGATATGAGCCTAACTGAATAGTTCTGAATAGAGAATGATGATTAATAATAACTATTTCTCCAATGAGGTTGACACATTTAGGAGAGATGAGTCAAGGTTCTTTTTAAGTTTTAGCACACTTACTAATAGACTGGATGAAGGCATAAATGATATGTGATACAAGTAGTCACTGAAACCTACTCATGATAATGAAAGGCAAGTGGTGCTGGGTTGTTTCTGTGTCGCCTAAGGGAAGTCAACTGCTGTCTTTGGGCTCAGATAAAACATTCCAAAAAAAATATCGAAAGCTTACGATTTTCCATGCATTTGCTAAGAGATTTATATGCGTCATATCATTTGGTTCTTACCATAATCCTGCGAGGTAGACACTATTATCATCTACATTTAATCCTGAAGAAATGACAGCTCAGAGAGGCCAATTTACTCAAGTTTATTCAGCTACTAAGTGATAAACCCAGAGTTCAAACCCCTGAATCTCTGACTCCAAGGCTAATAAATACCTTGAGCCACTCCTCCTGCCTTGTTTACGAGGATGGTGGTTGGGAATAATGTGGGATTTCTGTGTGCAGCAAACCTCCGAGATGAGGTTCCAAAGTCATCTAAACTAATGAGGGTTTGGTGTGACTTGTTATGTGGAGGCAGCTAATGCTGTTTCTCTAGTCAGTGTTGGATCCATTGCAAATGTCCCACAGGTGCAGGTGGTCAAGCTGATGTCTTGAGCTCAGGCAGAGGTGGTAGGCAGAGGTGGTGGGCAGAGGGGGGGAGGCTCAGCACCAAAGGGAGAACCTGGGGGGGACACTGGGGTTGCAGTGACAGCCTGAGGAGCCTGCCCCCTCTCCTAGCCCATGCTGTGGTCTTTTCGGCTCAGATGGATTAAATCTTTGGCCGGACGGACTTCTCAGTCTCTGGTATTTCTTAAGTCAGTGGAGTATTTCACAAGCGTCTGAGTTAGAGGCATAATCAACCTGTCTTCCAATCGATTCCCTCCTTCAGAGGCTGTAGACTGACGGGTGTGTTGACCTTTGGATTCTGTGGATTAAGGACTGTAGTGAATAGTTACTAGGATTTTTTTTTCATTCTGTGCTTCTCTCTCTCTCTCGCTCTCTCTCTCTCTGCCCTTCTAATTGTTCCATGGTACCTCTAATGTACTCCTTTCTCCTCCTCCTCGTTCAGGCCTTCTTTCCCAGCAACCTCTGAGAGATGGTGTCGAGTGGTCTTGTCAGTGCCACCTCATAACCTAGGTCCCTGCGGAGCCGATTTCCTTGTGGCTTTTTCAGTGGAGATGTGCTGGCAATGCCGAGTGGCCCGTGCTGCTGTCTGACCAGGCCCCCGACCTACGTACTCAAGACCAGCAGCCCCTGGGCTCCCGTGGTTCACACCGGTGTTTGTGGCCTAGTACAAATCAGACCTTCGTCTTCTTCAAGAAGTGTCAGCACTCAGACAAGTGCAGTATGAGTGAGCAACGCTTATTTTTATCATTCCATTTAAATAATATAATTTATGATCATAAATTTACATGTTGTTCCACGACAGATTAAGCCATACCAGGCTGGGCTCCAAGCACACCGTGTATTCCCTTGTGAATATTATCTTTTTCACAGAAACTCTTAGGAGGGATCTACACTGTATTTTGCATCTTAAGAAGTCATTTATTTTCAGAGCGTTCGGGGACCCAACCACTCTGATTATTTGTCCCGTCTTCCCAAGATCCCATGGGGCTGGCAGAGCCAGGCTGGATGGGACGGTGAAGTTCATGTGTTTGTTTGCTGCATACTTACCGACGCCCTCCCTGGCCCAGACCCTGTGGTGTGTTGGGCTCGTGGGGAGACTGAGAATGGATGGGATCAATGCTTTGGCTGTTCAATGTGTCACCTGACTCCACATCAAAGAGCCCAGGTGTCCAGCAGTGGACACAAGGGGACCTATCTCCTCACAGAGAGGCCAGGGCACCACCGGAAAGAGAGATTCCTGACGGAAGTAAAACGGGCCCCGCTGACACTCGTGGCTGCTGTGGGGTGCCCCCCCCCCCCCAGCTGGCTCCAGGCAACCCTTACCTCTTAGAGCAGGGAGGTGCTTTCAGGTGCCACCACCCTGAGGGCCACAAGAGGGTGCTTTTCTCCTTTCAGGTTATGACTTTGAAATGCAGCTCCTCATACTTTTTTAGGTCCGCATTTTCTGGGCCCTGGGAAATTCAGTATTTTCAGCTGTGGGCCCACAGCCTTGGCCCTGGGGGAGACAGAGGGGGCAGGTTTGTGAGTGTGTGTTTGTTTAGCGAATGGCTGTTTCCTCCACTGCACTGTCAGCTAGACAGGCTGTGTCTTCTTGCTCCTCCCTCTTGCCTATGTCTGGCTTACAGTCTAGTGCATGCAAAAGCCGTAAGAAATATTTGTGAATTTAAAGAACCGATCTTCACTTCAAGTCCTAACGCAAAGGTTTTCCACTTTCCTGCCTGTCAGAATCCCTGAGGCCAGTGGCCCTGGGGCTCTCAGTCGGTATCTAGGGCGGGTCAGGGAATGAGGTCTGCAGTCCAGCTGTTCCAGCTCCTCACACAGCTGTTTTATCCTCGGGCCTTTCAGGCTCATGGGTGCTCAGCTGCCCGGGCAACAACAGCCTGCCCCTGAGAGTCTTTCAGTGCGACCAAGCCTCCCTCCAACCCTACTCTTCCTGTTCCTCTTCGGGTAAGTGTCCCTTCCTGTCACCCCTCCCATAGGAGGGGGAGATGCTCCCAGAGATGCCTTCACCTGCAGGTTCTGGGAGGGCATCTAGGTAGCCACCTGTAGCAGAGCACCATCTTGGTTACCACCCACAGGGGTTAGCCTCCTTTGCAGGCTGGGACATTGTTGATGGGTGCCACCTTTTTCAGTTACACTTAAATCCTTAAAAAAATCACTGATACTGGAATAGAGACCACCCTAAAGTTGAGGAGGGCCTTTCTCTTACAACAGAGGCTTATAAAACTACTGGCTCCCGAGAAAACCTGTTTGCCACATTTCTGAGAAGGAACTGCACATGTATCATGATGACTTCTGTAGGAGAACAACTTTTGAAAAGGGGGAGTCCTTTTGTTATGCGGCATCACTGGAGTGTACAAAGAGGTTGGGCCATGCATCAGATGGCCCCGAAACCTGGGTGCACACCTCACCGGGTGTGCCTGTGCACAGACTAGTTCACCCCATTGAGCCTCAGCATTCTTATGGGCGGCTGGAGGATGGTGCTTCACTGGCTTGTGCAACAACCTGGCTCTGCGCAGACCTGCTGTAGTTAACTGTCAGGTTGTCAGCGCATATTCCATGTCAATGTAAGAAACAGTGTTTGGAACTTGTATCTGAAATTTTATTTTAAGGATGTTGTGAGGAAGTTGTTTCATCCGTTAGGCTGTGTTCCTCCCCATTGGAGAAATTCCTGTTCGGTCTTAATACCGAGAACAGTTCCTGTTCTCTCATGGTGCTTTCATCTCATGGACTTGGCGATTTGTGTAACTCAGAGGTCTCAAACTCGCGGCCCGCGGGCTGCATGTGACCTGCCCACCAATTTTGTGCGGCCCGCAGATTAATCCACGAAGTTTGATTAGTCTGCGGGCCGCACAAAATTGGTGGGTGGGCCGCATGGCAACGAGTTTGAGATCCCTGGTGTAACTGATGGGTTTTCCTTCTTCGAGCTAATTGCTAGAAAGCCTACAGCCAAGCGCGTGTCCATCAGGATCAGGTGTGTACCCATGATGGCAGTGCGCAGCTCCGGCTTCATGCCCGGCCTGTTTGCATAATTGCCATTGTTTCTTAAATCTGCTCTCACTTTTCGTTTATGTTGTTGTGTTTTAAGTATGCCTCTAAGCTGCTTTTTAGCCTTTTTGAAGAAGACAGGAAAAACCATTTATTACTCAATAAAGGAGCAAGTGCCTTTAATTTAAAGCAGTATTCACACTGCTTGGCCAGTAGTAGGTATGTAACATAAAAGTTTTATATCTTCCTAAAAAAAAAAAAAGTTTTATATCTTCCTTGTAAACGAATCTAATCATCTTTTGTGGTCCCTAAGTTGGTCCCTGAGGGTTTCTATTAGGAAGGGGATAGTAAAGTGACTCTCATCATAGACAAGTTTCCCAAACCGGAAAGGTGTTACTGTATTAGATAGTGCTACGTATAACTTCGAAATAAGCCAAGAGCCCAAATGGTCTAATGTCAGCGTGGAATTTCCTAATGATGAGCCCAGCCTAGACCAAAAATAATTTCAAAGTGATTTCAGTCTCTACTTGAGGCCTCTCAAAGCACATTACAGGACGACTTGTCCTTATCTGTCAGCAACCTATAATGAAACCTTGCTTCTTTGTCTTCCCAGTTCTCTCTCGCTCATAACCTCCCAGCACGTCCATGGGTGACTAGATGTCCGCCCCCAGCCCTCTCCCTCCTGCTCCCAGCTCTGTGTCAGGTACGCTGACTGAGCTTCTCTGGTGAGAGGCGCCCTGGTGCCTCCCACCTCCGGACTTCTCTCTAGTTACTCATTCTCTGACTCTGGGTCAGAAAAGATTTATGAAGTAGGCTGACAAAGACAATTCTTTGCTGGTGGGGGGGTTGGGGGAAATTCTCACATGTTAATAAATCTTCTCTGTCACTCAGGAAATAAAGGGTGATTAATGCTGTGTGGTTTCTAGAAGAGGAGAGGACTCTGAAATATGGCTCTGCCTCAGGGATACACGCAAGGCACGTTTGGGCAAAGGTCAGAGCTTTGTTCTTCTGGCCCTGCCTCTGCCCGAGCCTCCTTTGCCCTAGGGTAAGGGACTTTATGGCATCGATAACCTGGTAGTAGGGTCCCAGTGCCCCTGTGTGGGATGAGACCAGAGGTATTGGCTGAGAGTGGGGGGATAATGACAGGAAGTGATGGACCCATCCCAATCTTGGTTTTCTGTGGACTGTGTCGGAATAGCCACCCGGGCTTGTCCCACCTCTGAGTGGAGTAAGGGAAAGGGCGGTGGCTCAGATGCATTACACCCAATTTGCTAATGGATAGCGGAGGCATCTGTACACTAGTCATTCTCTTGCTCCGAGAAGTCCAGTAAACAGTATGTCAATTTATTGCAAGCCTATGTGCATATGTATCATTACATCATCTTTAAGATACCTGGTCCAGACTCTGATGTCAGGATCATAGTTGAAAAGAAACAGAGAGTGACGTCACGGAAATGGCGCCGTGAGCAGCGCGTCCGACAGATCTCCCCTAAATCACAACAAATTTATCAACTAGAAACAGAAAAATTTATCCTCGGAGCATTCCGGAGTTCCACACAAACTGAAAGCGAAAGGACTGTTATCACTTGAATCTGAGAGACGAGGGTGTGGAGGAAGCTACAGCGACGTTCATTCAAGCCGCGAGGGAGTGTGCCTGTGGTGAGTCAGCCCACACTCGGAAGCCGCGAGCAGCCGCGGGCGCACGCCAGGTTCGGTTGCAGAGTGAGCACCGCCCACACTCCAGAGCGGCGAGCAGCCGCTGGCGCGCACCCGGTCCGGTTGCAGAGCAAGCACTGCTAACGTTCCCAGTGGCCCGCGCACTGCGAGTGAGAGTCGCCAGCCACTGGTGCCCAGAGCACCCCATTCGCGCGCATGCCCTGGGCATTCCACACGCCCAGAGCGCTCTACTGGCCCGCACACCCAGGGTGCCCCATTATCCTGCGCCTGGTGCGATCCAGCTGCCAGCGGCAGGGCGATCGGGAGAGGCACAAGGGTGGTCTTCTACTTGGGAGATTCTCTCCGTGGGCGGGGCACCTCACCCAGCCATTCAAGCTAACAATCAAGCGTTGGGGGAGGGGCGCGCGCAGGCAGCCTAAAATACCTTCGGGAGCACAGCTGCGACCCAATCACTGAAATTAGCTTAACCCATGAAATCTGCGCACCCACGGGTTCTAATTGATAAGATCTCTCTCAGTTCAGCGACCCAAGACAAGAGGCGTGATATTTTTTAGTGCCCCTTGCTAAAGGGGCGGGGGCAACTTCTGATTGATAGAGACTCCATATTCAGGGATAAACGCTAACAAGAGGGACTTGGCAGATAATAAGATCTATACTACACTAGTTGGAAGCAGAGACTAGTGCCTCTTCTTCCCAGCCAAAACAGGCTACAAAGTGTGGAAAGCCTGGGTTGAGAGGTCCAACTGAATGCTAGGCGCTGAACAGTCACCTTGACAACAATTGACTCCCACCCCCGCCTGATTACACTGGAGGCCCTGACTGCCAGAGCCTTTCCCAAAGCCTTGCGCTGAGTGGGGATAGAGTGGGGATTTCCCAGCTCTTTGAGCCTCTTACTCCCCAGGCAGAAGCAGTTGCAGCCTTATAGCTGGATCACCAGGCTGCTAATTCAGGAAGGGGGGACTAGGAGAGAGACTCCAGGAAAGCAAACTCTCTCATCGTTGGACCCTGCAAACGCCAACAAGCCTTGACAACCAGCAAGACTAAAGCCAATTATAAGACATTGCCATAGAATCCCATCAACTGCAAATCCCTACCTAAGTGTGACACAGGGGCAGAGCCTGGGGTACAGAGTCACCGACCAGGAAGAGGGAGAGAAAAGAAAAAGGAAGAAGTTCACCTCTCAAAATCAAGAAAAATCCACAGACTTTACAACTTGTTCCACTAATTTTTTTGTTGTTGTTGTTTGTTTCTTCTATCTTATTGCCTTTATTTCCTCCACCTCGGTCCTTCTATTCTCTGCCCATCTTATGCTTCCCTTTTCTTGAACTACACTACCCATAACTGTTACATTTTATTTCTCTTCTTCATCCTCACCCTCCTTTAAGGTTATACTCCAAAACACTTAACTCTCACTCTCTCCTCTTTTTTTTTTTTTTTTTGAGTCGCTTTATTTTTTTTTCTCTTCCTTTTTTATTTCTTCCTTCATTTTTCTCTTTTTCTTATTTTTTCCTTTCTATTCGTTTTTTCTTTTCTCGTTTTACCTTCCTCCCATTTAATCCTCAATCACGAACAAATTAGTTAATTTGGGACTCAAGGCTTTTTTTGGCTTTATTTTTCTTTTTTGCTTTTGTTTTTGTTTTTTTCTTGTTTGTTTATTTTTGTGGCATTTTAGGTCCTCCCAACCCAAGGTCTCCATTGTATTTAGTCTTCGCTCCACTTAATACAACAGATTTTTACTTATTATTTTTATTTTTTTCTTCTTTATTATTCTTTTTTTGGTTCTTTTTTCTGGTTCCCTCTTATCCCTCTCATTATATCTCTTAGTTGACCATCACTTACAAGCAAATCATCTTATGCTTGTCTAAAATTTTCTTCCTTTTTTTTTGCATTTAGTAGGTCCCTACTCCCTTTTTTTGCCCCTTGAACTCTTCACCCCAAATAAGGCCCTCCATTATAGGCATGATATTTCCCTGAGGAGGGGAGAGGAAGGAAAGAGAAGAAAGAAAAAAAGGGGGGAATAATAAATTATTACTGTTTTTTTTTGTGGGGTGTTTTACCTTTTTTTTTTTTTTTACTTTTTACTCTTTATTAATTCTAATTAGTGCTATCAATAAGACCACCCTCAGATGCCAATAAGAAAGAGAAAATCGAATATTATGGATACAAAAGAAAGAGAGGTAACACAAATAGATGTGGAAAAATCTATGGAGAAAAGACTTAACATATTGGAAGCCTTGGAGCTAAATGACAGAGAATTTAAAATAGAAATCTTAAAAATACTCAGAGATATACAAGAAAACACAGAAAGGCAATATAGGGAGATCAGAAAACAACTCAATGAACACAAAGAATATATTACCAAGGAAATTGAAACTATAAAAACAAATCAAACAGAAATGAAAAACTCAATTCACGAGCTGAAAAACGAGGTAACAAGCTTAGCTAACAGAACACCCCAGATTGAGGATAGGATTAGTGAAATAGAAGACAAACAACTTGAGGCACAACAGAGAGAAGAAGAAAGAGACTCAAAAATAATAAAAAAATGAGAAAGCCCTACAGGAATTGTCTGACTCCATCAGAAAGAATAACATAAGAATAATAGGTATATCAGAGGGAGAAGAGAAAGAAAATGGAATGGAGAATATACTCAAACAAATAATAGATGAGAACTTCCCAAGCCTGTGGAAAGAACTAAAGCCTCAAATTCAAGAAGCAAACAGAACACCGAGTTTTCTTAACCCCAACAAACCCACTCCAAGGCACATCATAATAAAGATGACACAAACCAATGACAAAGAAAAAATTCTCAAGGCAGCCAGGGAAAAGAAGAGTACAACATATAAAGGAAGGCCTATTAGATTATCATCAGATTTCTCAGCAGAAACTCTACAAGCTAGAAGAGAGTGGACCCCAATATTTAAAGCCCTGAAAGAGAGGAACTTTCAGCCAAGAATACTATACCCATCAAAGCTATCCTTCAAGTATGAAGGAGATATAAAAACATTCACAAATACAGAAAAGATGAGAGAATTTATCAACAGAAAGCCCCCATTCCAGGAAATACTAAAGGGGGTTTTCCAATCAGATTCAAAGAACAAAAGAAAACAACACCACAAGTAACAGCTCCACCAAGAACACAATAAAACCAAACTTAAACTGTGACAACAAAGGAAAAAAAGGGGGGAGAGGATGGAGATTAACAGTAGCAAAGGATGATGAAGTGCAGAAATACTCATAAGATAGGGTACTACAATGAATATGGTAGGTACCCTTTTCATTACTTAATGGTAACCACCCTTGAAAAAACCACCACAAAAACACTTGACTTAAAAAAGGTAGCAACAGAGGAAAGAAGTATGGAACACAAACAAACAAAAACAAATGATAGAAAAACAAAAGAGAAGACTCAAACTAGATACAAAACTAACAGAAAGCAATTTATAAAATGGCAGTAGGGAACCCACAAGTGTCAATAATTACACTAAATGTAAATGGATTAAACTTACCAATAAAAAGACACAGAGTAGCAGAATGGATTAAAAAAGAAAATCCAACTATATGCTGCCTACAAGAAACACATCTAAGCAACAAGGATAAAAACAAATTCAAAGTGAAAGTCTGGAAAACAATACTCCAAGCAAACAACACCCAAAAAAAAGCAGGCATAGCAATACTCATATCTAATAATGCTGACTACAAGACAGAAAAAGTACTCAGAGACAAAAATGGTCATTTCATAATGATTAAGGGGAAGTTGAATCAAGAAGACATAACAATCCTTAATATATATGCACCAAACCAAGGAGCACCAAAATATATAAGACAGCTACTTATTGACCTTAAAACAAAAACTAACAAAAATACAATCATACTTGGAGACCTCAATACACCGCTGACGGCTCTAGATCGGTCATCCAAACAGAGAATCAATAAAGATATAGTGGCCTTAAACGAAATACTAGAACACCTGGATATGATAGACATCTACAGGACACTTCATCCCAAAGCGACAGAGTATACATTTTTCTCTAGTGTACATGGAACATTCTCAAGAATTGACCATATGTTGGGCCACAAAGACAATATCAGCAAATTTAGAAAAATTGAAATTGTACCAAGCATATTTTCTGATCATAAAGCCTTGAAACTAGAATTCAACTGCAAAGAAGAGGGGGAAAAACCCACAAAAATGTGGAAACTAAACAACATACTTCTAAAAAATGAATGGGTCAAAGAAGAAATAAGCGCAGAGATCAAAAGATATATACAGACAAATGAAAATGAAAATACGACATATCAGAATCTCTGGGATGCAGCAAAAGCAGTAATAAGAGGAAAGTTCATATCACTTCAGGCCTATATGAACAAACAAGAGAGAGCCGAAGTAAACCACTTAACTTCACACCTTAAGGAACTAGAAAAAGAAGAACAAAGACAACCCAAAACCAGCCGAAGAAAGGAGATAATAAAAATCAGAGCAGAAATAAATGAAATAGAGAACAGAAAAACTATAGAAAAAATCAATAAAACAAGGAGCTGGTTCTTTGAAAAGATCAACAAAATTGACAAACCCTTGGCAAGACTCACCAAGGAAAAAAGGCACAGGACTCAAATAAATAAAATCCAAAATGAAAGAGGAGAGATCACCACAGACATCATAGATATACAAAGAATTATTGTAGAATACTATGAAAAATTATATGCCACCAAATACAACAATCTAGAAGAAATGGATAAATTCCTAGAACAATACAACCTTCCTAGACTGAGTCATGAAGAAGCAGAAAGCCTAAACAGACCAATCAGCAGGGAGGAAATAGAAAAAACTATTAAAAACCTCCCCAAAAATAAAAGTCCAGGCCCAGACAGTTATACTAGTGAATTCTATCAAACATTCAAAGAAGACTTGGTTCCTATTCTTCTCAAAGTCTTCCAAAAAATTGAAGAAGAAGCAATACTTCCAAACACATTTTATGAGGCCAACATAACCCTCATACCAAAACCTGGCAAGGATGGCACAAAGAAAGAAAACTACAGACCAATATCTCTAATGAATACAGATGCTAAAATACTAAACAAAATACTGGCAAACCGAATACAACAACATATTAAAAAAATAATACATCATGATCAAGTGGGATTCATCCCAGAATCTCAAGGATGGTTCAACATACGCAAAACGGTTAACGTAATACACCATATCAACAAAACAAAGAACAAAAACCACATGATCTTATCAATAAATGCAGAAAAGGCTTTTGATAAAATACAACACAATTTTATGTTTAAGACTCTCAACAAAATGGGTATAGAAGAAAAATATCTCAACATGATAAAGGCCTTATATGATAAACCATCAGCCAACATCATATTAAACGGCATAAAACTGAGGACTTTCTACCTTAAATCAGGAATAAGACAGGGTTGTCCACTCTCTCCACTCCTATTTAACGTGGTGCTAGAAGTTCTGGCCAGAGCAATCAGACAAGACAAAGAAATAAAAGGCATCCATATCGGAAAAGAAGAAGTAAAGCTATCACTTTTTGCTGATGATATGATCCTATACATCGAAAACCCGAAGGACTCCACAAAAAGATTATTAGAAACAATAAACCAATACAGTAAGGTTGCAGGATACAAAATTAACATACAAAAGTCCATAGCCTTTCTATATGCCAACAATGAAATATTAGAAAACGAACTCAAAAAAATAATCCCCTTCACGATTGCAACAAAAAAAATAAAATACCTAGGAATAAACATAACAAAGAATGTAAAGGACCTATATAATGAAAATTACAAAGCATTGTTAAGGGAAATCGAAAAAGATACAATGAGATGGAAAAATATTCCTTGTTCTTGGATAGGAAGAATAAATATAATCAAAATGGCCATATTACCCAAAGCAATATACAAATTTAATGCAATTCCCATCAAAATCCCTATGAGATTTTTTAAAGAAATGGAACAAAAAATCATCAGATTTATATGGAACTATAAAAACCCCCGAATAGCCAAAACAATCCTAAGGAAAAAGAATGAAGCTGGGGGCATTACAATACCTGACTTTAAACTATATTATAGGGCCACGATAATCAAAACAGCATGGTATTGGCAGAAAAATAGACACTCAGACCAATGGAACAGAATAGAAAGCCCAGAAATAAAACCACATATATATGGTCAAATAATCTTTGATAAAGGGGCCAACAACATACAATGGAGAAAAGAAAGCCTCTTCAACAAATGGTGTTGGGAAAACTGGAAAGCCACATGCAAAAGAATGAAACTCGACTATAGCCTGTCCCCGTCTACTAAAATTAATTCAAAATGGATCAAAGACCTAAATATAAGACCTGAAACAATAAAGTACATAGAAGAAGACATAGGTACTAAACTCATGGACCTGGGTTTTAAAGAACATTTTATGAACTTGACTCCAATGGCAAGAGAAGTGAAGGCAAAGATAAATGAATGGGACTACATCAGAATAAAAAGTTTTTGCTCAGCAAGAGAAACTGATATCAAAATCAACGGACAGCCAACTAAATGGGAAATGATATTTTCAAACAACAGCTCAGATAAGGGCCTAATATCCAAAATTTACAAAGAACTCATAAAACTCAACAACAAACAAATAAACAATCCAATAAAAAAATGGGAAGAGGACATGAACAGACACTTCTCCCAGGAAGAGATACAAATGGCCAACAGATATATGAAAAGATGCTCAGCTTCATTAGTTATTAGAGAAATGCAAATCAAAACTACAATGAGATACCACCTCACCCCTGTTAGATTAGCTATTATTAACAAGACAGGTAATAGCAAATGTTGGAGAGGCTGTGGAGAAAAAGGAACCCTCATTCACTGTTGGTGGGACTGTAAAGTAGTACAACCATTATGGAGGAAAGTATGGTGGTTCCTCAAAAAGCTCCAAATAGAACTACCTTATGACCCAGCAATCCCTCTACTGGGTATATACCCCAAAACCTCAGAAACATTGATACGTGAAGACACATGTAGCCCCATGTTCATTGCAGCACTGTTCACAGTGGCCAAGACATGGAAACAACCAAAAAGCCCTTCAATAGAAGACTGGATAAAGAAGATGTGGCACATATACACTATGGAATACTACTCAGCCATAAGAAATGATGACATCAGATCATTTACAGCAAAATGGTGGGATCTTGATAACATTATAAGGAGTGAAATAAGTAAATCAGAAAAAAACAAGAACTACATGATTCCATATATTGGTGGAACATAAAAATGAGACTAAGAGACATGGACAAGAGTGTGGTGGTTACCAGGGGTGGGGGGAGGGAGGACATGGGAGGGAGGGAGGGAGAGAGTTAGGGGGAGGGGGAGGGGCACAGAGAACTAGATAGAGGGTGGCGGAGGACAATCTGACTTTGGGCGAGGGGTATGCAACATAATTTAATGACAAAATAACCTAGACATGTTTTCTTTGAATATATGTACCCTGATTTATTAATGTCATCCCATTACCATTAATAAAAATTTATTTAAAAAAAAAAAAAAAGAAAAAAAAAAAAAAAAGAAAAGAAACAGAACGAGAGCTAAGCCAAGTCAGAAAATTGAACCACAGATATATTGAGCTGGTGCTGTGAGATTAATTAATTAATATGATCATGTTGACATGATGGGTCCCCCCTCTTTTTAGGTCACATTCTTTCCTTCAATGAATATTAATTGAGTGCCTACCTGCCAATTCTGCTAAGTGCCGAGAGCATTAAGATAACAAGGGTCCAGCCCCTGCCCTCCAGGAACTGCAGTAGAGAGGAAGGGAGATAGGTGTAAAAAGGCTAATGAGAAAACAACATGTTCAGTGCCATAATTGAGGTATGAACAGAATGTCATGGCAACCCAGGAGAAGGCTGGACTAACTGGACCCGGTTGAGTCAGGGAGGAGGGGCCCTGGAACTGGGATTTAAGGAGAAAGTTTCCGTTTCCTGGGCCGATGGTGACCAGGTCTTAGTTTGATCATACAACCTTGTAAATATTAGACATCTTTTGGCCAAATATCGTGTTAGCATTTGATCTTTTGGTTCAAATAAGTGACAGTAAGTGACAGACCATTGGAACATCTCTGGAATATTCTTCTGAGCCAAAGAGTTTAAAAGAAGTCACAGAGCCCTGGCCCTATGATAGCTCCATTGGTTAGAACATCATGCTGATACACTAGGGTGGCAGGATCAATGCCCGGTTGGGGCACACACCCAAACTGACCTATGAATGCGTAAATAAGCGAAACAACAAATCGAAGTCTCTCTCTCTTTCTGTCTGAAATTTTAAAAAAGGGGGAGAGGGAGAAAAAGAAACCATACACCCTCAGCAACAAACCATGTCCTTGAGCCTTAGCCGGTAAACGCTCTGGTACCTTGTTGATGACGTTTATGAAAGACTTTCACTTGGGCTGCCCAGTCTTGAGTTCTGGTGGCAACACCCCCATGTGAAATACGTGCTGACCACATATGGACGGGAAGGATGATCATTCTTCAGTGTGAATGGGAATGCTCCTGGTCCGGACGTCACTGGGGGTACTGGGGATGACCGAGACTTCCAACGCACAGCAGGGACTCCCTTCAAGGGGGAGTGAGGTTGTCGAGTTATAGCGTGAAGCTGGATGCCTTGCATGACTCCTCAGCACTGCCTCTGGGAAGGGCAGTGTGGCAGCCCCAGGTCTCCGAGGCCTTCTGGAGCGCTCCAGCACGTTCCTTTCCATCCCTGCGAAGTAAACTCTGATTTAGAGCTTTGTATTTCTTTCTTAGCGTTTGTTATAAAAGCAACCATTAAATACAAGCTTTTATTGACTAAAACAGTTGGAGGCCGCAGTCAGGCTGACAGCTTTAGTAGAGAGTTTATTTTCATTTTTTTCCCCCTCTCTCCAGCCTGGCTTCAGCTTTAAATTAGGTTGTAATAATTATAACAAAGCTCTAACCTGCCCTGGGTTCGAAAGTACACTGCAGACCTAGCATCTTCCTGGGACCTTTTGGATGACACAATCCCACACCATTTTAGAGCTGTCATCTTCCATGTTGCCCAGTGTCTTATGGGTCTCTGTTTTCTAAATCACATTGCAGAAACCATGGTTCAAGACAGTATGAATTCTCTGGGGCGTTGGAAAGAGCTCTGGGAGAAGTGTTGCCTGCGTTGTTGGGGCTCTCACTGTGTTAGTGCTGGAACACCCAGAAATGTGGGTTAGTTAAAGTATTGGCTCGGGAACCTCATTATCTGGGTCAGCTTCCCAGCCTCGTCATGTACTAGCTGTGTGACCTTGGATACTGTACTAAACATTTCTGGGCTATAGTTTTCTTGGCTGTGAAGAGCACCCCTCTCAAGGGTGGTTGGAAGGGAGTCAGTGAATAAGACTACTTAAAGTTCTTTGCAGTGGCCAATGCTTCACAAAGGACAGCTGCTGCTGTGGGCTTAGAAGTTTGTGAAATCACCTAACGTAATCGATGAAACCGAATGGTCTAGGAGTCATCAAATATGATAGCTCCGCTTTGGTTGGTGTGCGTGTACGCGCCTGCGAGTGACAGACACGGCTGGAGGGTTTTAAACTCCGGACAGGTGTTCTCAGTTGGCAGCCTCTTTGAACTGTGATTTCCTGGAGACAGTAGGAGGCAGCCTAGCTTCGAGCATTGGGTTTGTTCAGTCTGAGCTGTTAAGGAGTGTTGGGTGTGGAGTTAGAGAGCAGTCAAATCCCACTTCTGCCTGACCACAGGTGGTGGCCCAGTGGATAGAGCGTCAGACTGGGATGCGGAGGACCCAGGTTCAAGACCCTGAGGTTGCCAGCTTAAGCGTGGCTTCATCTGGTTTGAGCAAAAGCTCACCAGCTTGGACCCAAGGTTGCTGGCTCAAGCAAGGGGTTACTCAGTCTGCTGAAGGCCCATGGTCAAGGCACATATGAGAAAGCAATCAATGAACAAACTAAGGTATAGCAACAAAAAACTGATGATTGATGCCTCTTATCTCTCTCCGTTTCTATCTGTCCCTACCTATCCCTCTCTCTGACTCTCTCTGTGTCTCTGTAAAAAGAAAAAAAAATCCCACTTCTGTTACTTACTTAGCCTCTTGGTGGTTCGGTTCCCTCATCTATAAAATGGACTTGATTCCTTACAAGATGAGTGTAAGGACAATGGGTGTGGCCATTTGGAACACAAACCGAATATGCCAAGCCATGGTGGGGGGCGGGGGATGGGTTGATTGATTGCAGGTCAGATGTGTTGTGATTATTTCTCTGGTAACCAGGGACGGAGATGGGACTGTGCTCAGTGCAGCAGGTCCCCAAGAGCAAAGGGGAAACACTTCACCTTTTCTTGTTTTGTTTTGTTTTTTAAATGTCAAGAATGTTGATAAATTACAAAACTAAGGACGGCAAATGGCAGTTTGCTGCCATCAGTACAATAAACTGTGTGTGCGAGGTTAGACAGTCGAGTTCAGATGAGTCATTCTGGAGCTGTCCTGTTTTGTCCAGGAGTTCCACTTGCGTAAAGTGGGCTGTCATCAGCTGGTGGTGATGGACCTGGTCTTCCTTCTTACTACAGGGACAGTGACAGTGGTCTCTCTGCCCTGGGGTTTATTCACTGTTACAAGGTTCTCAAACCTAAGAGGGTGTAAAGCTCAGGTGGAGGTCGGGTGGGGGGACTTGTTGAAAGGGCACCTTTCAAGGCTTCATGCACAGAAATTCCGGTCCGGTAGGTTGTTGATGTGTCTGGGAATTTGCTTGCCTGGCTTCCTCGGTGCTTCCACTGCAGGCGGTTAGAAGGCGACACTGTGAGAAAGAAGACCCTGCTGCGACAGGACACGGTGCGTTCCCCTGCCGAAGGCCGCTGCCCCGGCCACTGACCCTTTCCCTGGCAGGACGGTGTCCTTCCGCAAGGCCGAAGCAAAAAGCCAGAGCACTATTTAATAACCTATGTAATCGTTCCACTCCACGCTGCGTTGGGAGGCGATATGAACTCCACTCGAGGCGAGAGGAATCGGGGACACGGGAAGATTTCTCTAGTGGTGCAGTGTGGTTTGGTGCGAGCGTGCATCATGGGCAGACATTACACAGGTCCCTCAGTTTGTCGCCAGCCATCTGGGTACGGCTAAACACATCTGTTTCTTCTCCTGGAAAGGATGCTTCAACGCTGCCACACGATTGAAAAGCTGTCCAGAGAGAGGCTTCCGTTTGTCCCCCACTCTGGTTCACAGGGACGCTTCTGGGGAGCCTTGGTCCAGGGCCCGGGCACCTCACCCTGCGTTTTGACGTGGGTGTTCGCTAGGTCCGATGTTCTGCCAGGGCCTTCCCTGCCGATTCTCTGCTGTTTTGCTCCTGAAGATTTACAGCTAATAAAGAGGTAAAGAAAGGTCACGGTGAGAGGCAACAGCATGTGGTGGTGACTCACGGTCTGGGCCTGGGGCGGAGCCAGTTTGGGCAGAACACTGGCCCCACTGCCAGGCCTGTTTTCTCGTGGCTCTCTGCCATGGCCCTGCTGGAAGCTGTCTCTCGTCTGTTGCTGGACAGAGGGAAAGCCTGGTCCTTCCCCGCATCCCTGCTGTCACCAACTCGGGTCAGGCCAATGAAGCTGGTGGCCATTTGGCAAAGAACCCCCTGGAGTGGGGGCTCAGGAGCTTGAGAGACAGTGGGGTGGACTGGTCCTGGGAGGGTTCAGATCTTAGGTACCAGCCACAGCTACCAGCAAGGTACTGGCAGGCAGGGTTTCTGAAACTTGGCACTTTCTGACGTCTTGGACCAACTAGGTAATTTTCTGTTGTTGTGGGAGGGACTGTGCGGGGGCTGGTAGGACACTTAGCACGCCTGGCTTCTACTCACTAAATGTCAGCAGCACCCCCCCTCCAACACTTCGGCTTGGCCATTGCCCCTCCCCCAACTAATGCAGCCAGCAAGGTCTCTAGACATTGCTGTAGGTCCTCTGGTGGGAAAGTCACCCTGACTGAGAGCCGCTGTGGTGAGGTGGAGTCTCAGGTGTGTGGCAGTATATTCCATGTTTTCCTCATCCTTTTTTATCACCATTGTCATTACTGTTAAAATTTCTCGAGCATTTACCACATGGCAGGTGCTCTATTTTGCATTCATTATCTCGTTTAATCCACACAACAATTCTCAGGTGAAGAGACCTTTCTTGTCCCTGTGGTATCCATAAGAAAACTGGAGTTTACAGAAGTAACCCACCCCTGGGCACACACCTCGTGCTGGGGGGCTCAAGCACAGGTGTGGAGGCCTCTTCCCCACCCTGGGGCCCATGGTCATGGAGCCGTGACACAGCGTCTGTGGGAAAAGCTGGTGTGTGGCATTAGGGGTCTGTCCGCAGGAGGCAGGGCCTCCACGCTGGGGCTGGGGTTCAGGAGTGTAACTATAAACCCTGAGAGGATAATTACGGGCTTCAAGGAGCCTGGTAGTTGGTTCAGACAGAGACCCAGCTACAGGAACTGAGATACAGGTTGGCATTGGTCATAAGTAAACTTCTACCTACTATCCCCTAGCTCTTCATGACCCCTGACCCCTGAGGTAGGACAACCAATGTGAGCCCACCTGTGCCTTCTTCATTTTAAATACTGTCCATTGGACTGGGGCTATGCAGCCTGACTTCCATTCTTTCCCCAGAACCAGCCCTTCTTCCTGCCCCCAGCTGCCTTGGGTTGGGGACATGTTTGTTGAAAACCCTGGACAACATGAGGTTGCCAGTCACCTCCGGCCCACTAGAGACCCGGACACCTGACAATGGAAGCTGGTGTGTCTCAGGTGTGTGTGAATACTTACAGTGTACAGGAACGGACAGTTCTGCATGGAATGCCAGGAGTCAGAGCCAACCCTGGATAACAACTACACTTCTTAGAGGAAGGATCAGGACTTCTGATGGTGTGCTTCCCTCAATAGCCAGGGTACCAGGTAGAGGTGAGGAAGATGCTACTTGATTGAAATGAAAGTGAGCCTCTCCAGTGGGCCTGGAAGGATATTTCCCCGTGAATGGGGCAGAAGAGATTTTTGAAAGCACATTTGTTCTGTAGTCCGCCTGGTACCTAGCACCAGGTGGCCCCTGTTTGGAAAACAACATTATCAGATAGCACTCGCTTCAATTGCATGGACTTCTCCATCCATACCCAGCTGCTTAGCACTTAAACCCTGTGTGGTGTGGACACTGGGAGTACCCTGGCAGAAGGGGCGATTCCAGCTGAGCTGCCCAGGGCTTCCTTGGGACCAAAAATAGCCTGGGGCTATTGCTGCTTAGGGGGTGGGGGAGACTGTTACTGATGTCCCACTGAGCCTCCTCAGGGCAGTCAGGTGTGTCTGTAACAGTCACCAGGCAGGCCTCAGTGTCCCATCTCTGCAGGACTCTGACAGCATCCCTGTGATCTCCCAGGACTCCAAATCCCTCTTGGCCTGCCCTGGTTGGTCTGGCTCTTTCTGGAGGCTGTTGTAGTTGGTTCTCACTGGTTCAATGAGGTATCAGTTCCGAGAGCACCATACACCGGCAGTTCTGCTCACTGCAAATGTTTGGCTTCTGTTCACTCTGTGATCTTTAACATATCGTTTAAATATTAAAAGATGCATGTTGAATGCAGACAAATTAGAAAATACAAAAAAGCAACAAAGAGAAGGAAAAGAAAAATTACCTTGTAATCTCACAACTCCGATAGAGGCACCGTTCACATTTTGGTTGTTCCTTGTGTTTTTTGACTTGCTTTTTACAAAGGGAGGTGATAGAAGAAATTACCATAAAAACAGGTGGCGTAATCTTAATAGAATATTCAAAGTAATGCTTAAATAAATCTCTGACTTCCTGGCAAATGGGTCCTGATAATTTTTGAAGAGATATATATATGTATGCGGTTTTAGATATATATAGTAAGAAATGCTGTATCTTTCTCCTTGCAGATAAAGGATAGATTTACGAGAGAGAGAGAGAGAGAGAGAGAGAGAGAGAGAGAGAGAGTGTGTGAATGGACTGTCTGTGGCTCCTGAAAACGAAATTCTGTTGCTAGATTTGCTGAGTCACTGCCAAACCCTGTTGCGAGCAGGGAGCAGATTTTGAGTTATTCCAGCCAAACGTTTGGCCCGTGCAGTTTATTGGCCACTGTCACAGACCTCTCCTCACTCCTCACCTTCTCATGTCCTCTTCGTTGGCATGTGGACATATCTGGCATTTTGTTCAATTTGCCTCCTCCTATTTCTTTCCTTTACTCTTTAGCATTTCTCGAATTCATGCCCGTACCACCCAGGCCCCCTAATGCACACTGTTAGCAGCAGCCAGACACTTCTTTCCTGAGGTCGCCGTAGGCATCTGCTGTCTCCTTCTAAGACCTTGTTTGTTCCTGTGCATGCCTTCTCAGGGCTCCTATGCTGTGCCACAGGGTCCCCCAGGGAGGGAGCATCCCTCATCCTCATTTGCTCGCTGTCGCTCACAGAGTGGCCCCAGGTCAGCTCAGGGCACACACCTGACCGCGGGCTTTGTCATGGCTGAAGTAACCAGGCTGGTGAGAGGGGGGAGAGGAACCATACAACTTCATGGAGAATTCCTCACTGCAACGGGTGAGAGAGGATGTCGTACAGACTGGCATGACCAGTAATGCTGTCACTGAGAGGATGCATCCTAAGATTGTAGCTTATAAATGTTAAAAAAAAAAAGAAAAAGAAAAAGAAGTGTCTAGCTCTAGTTGGCAAAGAGCTAGACATAGGGAGAGATATGCTGGCTTAAGGGTCACAGGCATAAAGGAGGCTGATGGCCAGGGCTTTATATGCAGTGGTCATTTTCCAGCTCCTTGACTTTCCCTCCTGCTGCATTCAGTATCTGGTTTGAAAAGTTTGTCAAGGACCCTAAGCTAACATGGGGCTAACAAGGGTTGTTTTCTGAGTTCCAACAAATGCTATGCTAAGCACTGATCACATAACCACTCAATAAAATCTCACAGAAACCTCATGGGGAGATCAATCACCCCTATTCCACATACGAAAACAGACAGACTTGCAGAGGCCTACCCAAGGTCACACAGCTGGTCAGCCATAGAACATTCAGGCCAGGAATCTGGTTCCAGACACTCTACCCTGCTCTGCTCCCTTTTGCAATAAATCAGGTGATAAGACTTGGAGTTCCTCTGATAGCTCTGCTAATAACTTGCTGTGTGATCCCAGGCAACTCACACTACCTCTCTGGGCCTCAGTCTCATCATTTAGCTAAAAATTTCTATGATCCTCTGGATACCTTTGTGCTATTCCCCATCCCACCCCTGCAGCTTTTGATGCAGCTAGAAAAAAAATGCAGTTTGCTTCCCTGGAAATCCAGACTAGGTTTTGCATCTAGCTCTTCTTTTGGCCTTGATTCTGCTGCTCTGCAGGGGAGAACCTGCCGGAGAGCAGGGTTCCTGTTACCAGCAGAGGGAATTCCCAGGTGGGCGGGTGGAAGCCCATCTCATTGGGCCAATCCACGTGGGGATAAAGAGGGCTTTCTTACAACTTTCACCCGGTTGGCTCAGTGGTAGAGCGTCAGCCCAGCATGTGGATGTCCTGGGTCCGATTCCTGGCCAGAGCACACAGGAGAAGCAATCATCTGCTTCTTTACTCTTCCCTTTCTCGTTTCTTTCTCTCTCTCTTTCTTCTCCTCCCCTCCTGCAGCCATGGCTCCATTGGCACAAGTTGGCCCCGGGCACTGAGGATGGCTCCATGGCCTCCACCTCAGGTGCTAAAAAAATGACTTCAATTGCAACAGAGCAAGGGCCCCATATGGGCAGAGCATCGCCCCCTACTGGGCTCGCTGGGTGGATTCTGGTAGGGGCGCATGATGCAGGAGTCTGTCTCTGCCTCCCCTCATCTCACTAAAAAAAAAAAAAAAAAAGAACAAGGATGTAACTCTGTGATTTCCACATTGGGCGGCTGCCCAGGCGCCCACCTTAGAGAGAACCCTGATTACAAGTGCCATTTTAACAACTGGTTTGCTGAACTCAACAAAAAATTTGGCAGAACCGGCGCAAACCAACTGAACCCCACCACTGGCTGAACCTCCTTTTCTGCCCCAGCCGGTGGGCTGAGCCGCTTCCAGCAGCGCTGGGGTCTGGGTGTGCAGAGAGCCTGCTCCCATAGGGAGGCTGCTGCTGACTTGAGCAACACAGACACCCTGTGCTTCTCGTTCTGTCTGATGACAGTTGCGACTGAGACTGGCTCTTCATGGCAATGGTGAAGGTCGGACAATGGTGTTAACATCATGCTGATGCATCCCCAATAAAATAACTCACTACGTATGATACTGCAGGATGAACTACACATGGACAGGGGTGGGCAAACGTAGGGTTACAGAGTTTACTCTTGCATTATTAATTATTAATTATTGGACTATTTATTTGTATTATAACTATAAGCCTACTTTTGCCCACCCCTGTATTGGTGAAATCACTTCTGTTCTATTAGATATTACAGTCTACTTGGGGCCAACTTTTTGATTCTTTCTGCCTCAAAGCAAAATCCATCTCTTTTCCTCTTTTCCTGTGAATGGGTAAACGTTACCCA
Source organism: Saccopteryx bilineata (assembly GCF_036850765.1). NCBI lineage: Eukaryota > Metazoa > Chordata > Mammalia > Chiroptera > Emballonuridae > Saccopteryx > Saccopteryx bilineata. The sequence goes on along the minus strand of NC_089490.1, from coordinate 198,647,898 downwards.
CAGTCATGTTCTAGTCTTTAGAGACAGAGAAGAAAAAATAATAATAATAATAATAAAAAATATATATATATATATATATTTTTTCGAAGCCTGAATTTCTGCCCTCTCTTTTTTTGCAGTGTCTTTGTCTGCTGGCTTTTGTTCCCTGTATTCCAAGACTCACTCCTGTCGCTGCGTCTGACCTGTATGGGAATGCTTCAGGACTGGACTTCCATGCGGTGAGATCGCAATGCTGTAACTGTCCAGGTGGGTTGCCTAGGAGGCAGCACACCTTTGCCCTGACACTGGAGAAGGGGAGCCCAGACATGGTGCTGAGGTGGAGGGGAGGGGGCGACAGAAGGGAAGGCTGGAGTCAGATGGAGAAAAGTCCCGTCTGGCCCATTGAGGAGGTTTGGTTTTAAGCCATAAATAACAGGGACTACAGACTATCACACACGCACATGCACACACGCACACACACACACGCACACGCACACACACAGAGATTCAGGCCTCCTGTTGAAAAAGGTTTAGTTTGAGAAGCGCCTGTGTTCTGTGAGGCTCAGAGTAGGCGCTTGGGGTACAAAGGCGGGTGAAACGTGGTCCTCGCTCAAGAGGAGGAGCCGGTCCTGCCCGTGAGAAACGGGATAGGGGCGTCAGGCTGAATATTTAGTTTCCACACTACCAGCAGTTTTTAGGAAGGAGATAGATAATCAAAAATATTTTAATAAAAATGCCTTTGATATTGGTGTGGAGGGCAAAACAGAGAGTAGAAGCTGGCCAGGGGTTGGCTGTCAGCTTGGATTCAGTGGTTGTCTCTGCTTTTATGGGTATTTATGGTAATTCCCATCAATTTTGGTCCTTTAGACACATGCAACCGGTGTTACCTTGATTTTGAGAAATCCGCCCACCCCCAGTGGATGGATTTCCTTCTCAGATTCCGTAGCTGAGTCCCTCCTGGGCAGAGAAAACACCATGGTGACACCGAGCGAAGTCACTCGGGGCATGCCTGGATTTGCTTCACAGACCAAGAGCTCTTGCCTGTTTCCAAACGTTCTGGGTGGATGTACATTATTTGGAGACAATCCAGCTAAGACTTCTTAGGAGCAAAACAAAAAACAAAACAGAACAAAAAAACACTTGCTATAATGAAAATCTTTCAGACCCAAATTACCTTTTATCAAGAATTCACTTGTGATTTATACTTAGAGACATATATAATAGCCAGTGACCTAAGTGGGGCGGAGGAGGGGGGCGGGAAAGAAAACTCTGCTCAGTCATCTCGTCGTAGTCGTCGTAAGGGTCAGTTGTCAGAATATTGCTGACTCCGTAAACCACACGGGCTCTCTCTTTTTTTTTCTCTCCCAGGCAACACTTGCTATATTTATAGCCTTGTAATTTCGTTATCTATCACTCCACTTATACGTGAGTCACTCTTGAAATATACGCATGGAGACCAGATGGACTAATTACAGAGGGGAGTGCAGATGGGAGGGCCCTGTTAAGACCCCTGTTTAACAACAGTGGCAAACCGTGGGGGAAGGATCATTTTTCATTGAGTGACATAAAGACTCCAACGGCAGAGGCATTCGAGTCCGGTTTTAGAGACCGAGCTTGGAGTCATGGTGTTCCACTGTGACGTGGTGGTATTGTTTCAGGAGCGGGGGCGTGGTGACAGGGAGCAGACAGTGGTGGGGGGCGTGGGAGGGGAGGATGCGGGAGAGGGAATCGCTATTTGAGCAGGAGTCATTTGCGGTAACTTAATTTTGCTTCAAAAGTGACATGCTGGCATAGCTGTCAGAAATCACTTTTTATTTATTTATTTTTAAGGCTCCGCATTATTCTTTTCTTGAAATGACTTTCCTATTCCTGACGCTACCTGGTGAAATCATGTCCATCTCCCAAAACCTATTTTGAAAGTGACTTCCTCCGTGGAAACTCGGGTCTTCCATGTTCTTTCAAGCATATCGAGCATATTAAACCGAAGGTGTTACATGTGGGAGTAAGGAAACTTCAAGGCACAATGGAACACATTGTCTGGTGTCAAGGAAAGGGATATTTCAGGTTATTTCATTGATTATTTCTAATGCTTTCTTCTGACTTGTAAAACGGTTTCCACCGAACGTCAAGAGGAACAAATTAGTTATTTTTAGGACAGATGGCACATACTTTTCCTCCCCCTGTGCTTGTCCTTACACAGAAGAAAAAAATAACAAAAACAGATGTTGGGAAATTTTCTTAAGCCCAGTTATGTATTCAGGAGCCAGCTAGACCTGGAAAATTAATTCACTCTGCTCTGAATTTGGCTGCAGTGTTCTACCTCTCGACTTCACTTGTTGGAGTGGTCCATGTCAGCGATGGAGGCCTACCTTAGATATGTTTGGCAGCAGAGAAACTAAAAAGCCAGACTCATTGTTAAACAGTGAGCCATAGTAGTTAAAAGTGAGGCCAACACGAAATAATGTGTTCATGCTGTTTAAAAAAACTCAACCCATGCCTCCTTGTGGAAGGTGGGTGGCTGCTGCACACACTTACCAGGGACAGAGGGGAAAACTTCCCCTGGCTGCCTGCATGCTGTTTTTTTTATAGCTGGAGTATCATCGGGGCTTAGGAAGGATAAAGTCCCTGCAGCCAGTACTGAGCAGAGTTGCTGGAAGGTTTTGATGACAGTGATTCAGGGGCTGTTGGTGATCACTGGGAGAGATCTGGAAACAATGCCTGGCTTCAGTGCTTTGGGATTGGACAGATCTAACCACCTCCACTCAAACAAATCATCCATTCTATTAACCCCCACCCCCCTGCCCCTGCCCAATGCCTCCATATACATGAAGGACTCCAGTGGAGACTTAATGGCTGAGACCGAGATGTCATTCATTCATTCATTCACTATTTCATTCTTTCAAGAGATTGTTGTTGAATCATATCATACTCTAGGTGCTGTGCAAGGTGGAAAGAAAGATTGATTCCCACCAGCCTCCCTAGCGATTAATAGCAGCTTTTTCTTTTTCTTTTATTTATTATTTATTCATTTTAGAGAGGAGAGGGAGAGACGAGAGAGAGAGAGAGAGAGAGAGAGAGAGAGAGAGAGAGAAGAGAGACAGAGAGAGAGAAGGGGGGGAGGAGCTGGAAGCATCAACTCCCATATATGCCTTGACCAGGCAAGCCCAGGGTTTGGAACCGGCGACCTCAGCATTTCCAGGTCAACGCTTTATCTACTGCGCCACCACAGGTCAGGCAATAGCAGCTTTTTCTAAACTGCTTGTGTATTATTTTGAGAACAGGGTTGTTGGTTTGTTTGTTTTTTTAAGTGTAATTCATGAGCATCTAATATTGAAAAGTGTCCCTCCCCTGTCCCAGTCCTCATTTCTCAGAAGTCCCCAGGTTTAACCATTTCCTCTTTTGGTGCTTATCCCATCTCTAAAATATGCCTAGAGTGAATCCCTGGTTCATCTGCTGTAGGTAGTTCACACGGACCTCCTGCTAAGTATGGTGAGTGAGAATTTACCTCATTTGTCACTCCCATCTTTCTTCTTTTTTTTGTAATATACTGATAACATGATTTTTGGTTCTTCTAAGACTTACTTTTTGTACACCAGAATAATGCACTTAACCTTCTCTTTCTTGCTCAATCAACTATTGACATAATCTCTTGACTACTCATTTTGTGAGATGAGGATTTGATATTCTTTCTCACCTTTCCTACTGTATCACCTTAGAGTAAAGGATGTAAAGTTGCAAATCTAGGCGTTGACAGGTATCATAAGCTCCTGGAGGAAATATCAAACCACTTTCTATTTCTGTTTTTTTAATAAATTTTTATTAATGGTAATGGGATGACATTAATAAATCAGGGTACATATATTCAAAGAAAACATGTTTAGGTTATTTTGTCATTAAATTATGTTGCATACCCCTCACCCAAAGTCAGATTGTCCTCCGCCACCCTCTATCTAGTTCTCTGTGCCCCTCCCCCTCCCCCTAACTCTCTCCCTCCCTCCCTCCCATGTCCTCCCTCCCCCCACCACTGGTAACCACCACACTCTTGTCCATGTCTCTTAGTCTCGTTTTTATGTTCCACCAATGTATGGAATCATGTAGTTCTTGTTTTTTTCTGATTTACTTATTTCACTCCTTATAATGTTATCAAGATCCCACCATTTTGCTGTAAATGATCTGATGTCATCATTTCTTATGGCTGAGTAGTATTCCATAGTGTATATGTGCCACATCTTCTTTATCCAGTCTTCTATTGAAGGGCTTTTTGGTTGTTTCCATGTCTTGGCCACTGTGAACAGTGCTGCAATGAACATGGGGCTACATGTGTCTTCACGTATCAATGTTTCTGAGGTTTTGGGGTATATACCCAGTAGAGGGATTGCTGGGTCATAAGGTAGTTCTATTTGGAGCTTTTTGAGGAACCACCATACTTTCCTCCATAATGGTTGTACTACTTTACAGTCCCACCAACGGTGAATGAGGGTTCCTTTTTCTCCACAGCCTCTCCAACATTTGCTATTACCTGTCTTGTTGATAATAGCTAATCTAACAGGGGTGAGGTGGTATCTCATTGTAGTTTTAATTTGCATTTCTCTAATAACTAATGAAGCTGAGCATCTTTTCATATATCTGTTGGCCATTTGTATCTCTTCCTGGGAGAAGTGTCTGTTCATGTCCTCTTCCCATTTTTTTATTGGATTGTTTGTTTGTTTGTTGTTGAGTTTTATGAGTTCTTTGTAAATTTTGGATATTAGGCCCTTATCTGAGCTGTTGTTTGAAAATATCATTTCCCATTTAGTTGGCTGTCTGTTTATTTTGATATCAGTTTCTCTTGCTGAGCAAAAACTTTTTATTCTGATGTAGTCCCATTCATTTATCTTTGCCTTCACTTCTCTTGCCATTGGAGTCAAGTTCATAAAATGTTCTTTAAAACCCAGGTCCATGATTTTAGTACCTATGTCTTCTTCTATGTACTTTATTGTTTCAGGTCTTATATTTAGGTCTTTGATCCATTTTGAATTAATTTTAGTACACGGGGACAGGCTGTAGTCGAGTTTCATTCTTTTGCATGTGGCTTTCCAGTTTTCCCAACACCATTTGTTGAAGAGGCTTTCTTTTCTCCATTGTATGTTGTTGGCCCCTTTATCAAAGATTATTTGACCATATATATGTGGTTTTATTTCTGGGCTTTCTATTCTGTTCCATTGGTCTGAGTGTCTATTTTTCTGCCAATACCATGCTGTTTTGATTATCGTGGCCCTATAATATAGTTTAAAGTCAGGTATTGTAATGCCCCCAGCTTCATTCTTTTTCCTTAGGATTGTTTTGGCTATTCGGGGGTTTTTATAGTTCCATATAAATCTGATGATTTTTTGTTCCATTTCTTTAAAAAATCTCATAGGGATTTTGATGGGAATTGCATTAAATTTGTATATTGCTTTGGGTAATATGGCCATTTTGATTATATTTATTCTTCCTATCCAAGAACAAGGAATATTTTTCCATCTCATTGTATCTTTTTCGATTTCCCTTAACAATGCTTTGTAATTTTCATTATATAGGTCCTTTACATTCTTTGTTATGTTTATTCCTAGGTATTTTATTTTTTTTGTTGCAATCGTGAAGGGGATTATTTTTTTGAGTTCGTTTTCTAATATTTCATTGTTGGCATATAGAAAGGCTATGGACTTTTGTATGTTAATTTTGTATCCTGCAACCTTACTGTATTGGTTTATTGTTTCTAATAATCTTTTTGTGGAGTCCTTCGGGTTTTCGATGTATAGGATCATATCATCAGCAAAAAGTGATAGCTTTACTTCTTCTTTTCCGATATGGATGCCTTTTATTTCTTTGTCTTGTCTGATTGCTCTGGCCAGAACTTCTAGCACCACGTTGAATAAGAGTGGAGAGAGTGGACAACCCTGTCTTGTTCCTGATTTAAGGTAGAAAGTCCTCAGTTTTATGCCGTTTAATATGATGTCGGCTGATGGTTTATCATATATGGCCTTTATCATGTTGAGATATTTTCCTTCTATACCCATTTTGTTGAGAGTCTTAAACATAAAATTGTGTTGTATTTTATCAAAAGCCTTTTCTGCGTCTATTGATAAGATCATGTGGTTTTTGTTCTTTGTTTTGTTGATATGGTGTATTACGTTAACCGTTTTGCGTATGTTGAACCATCCTTGAGATTCTGGGATGAATCCCACTTGATCATGATGTATTATTTTTTTAATATGTTGTTGTATTCGGTTTGCCAGTATTTTGTTTAGTATTTTAGCATCTGTATTCATTAGAGATATTGGTCTGTAGTTTTCTTTCTTTGTGCCATCCTTGCCAGGTTTTGGTATGAGGGTTATGTTGGCCTCATAAAATGTGTTTGGAAGTATTGCTTCTTCTTCAATTTTTTGGAAGACTTTGAGAAGAATAGGAACCAAGTCTTCTTTGAATGTTTGATAGAATTCACTAGTATAACTGTCTGGGCCTGGACTTTTATTTTTGGGGAGGTTTTTAATAGTTTTTTCTATTTCCTCCCTGCTGATTGGTCTGTTTAGGCTTTCTGCTTCTTCATGACTCAGTCTAGGAAGGTTGTATTGTTCTAGGAATTTATCCATTTCTTCTAGATTGTTGTATTTGGTGGCATATAATTTTTCATAGTATTCTACAATAATTCTTTGTATATCTATGATGTCTGTGGTGATCTCTCCTCTTTCATTTTGGATTTTATTTATTTGAGTCCTGTGTCTTTTTTCCTTGGTGAGTCTTGCCAAGGGTTTGTCAATTTTGTTGATCTTTTCAAAGAACCAGCTCCTTGTTTTATTGATTTTTTCTATAGTTTTTCTGTTCTCTATTTCATTTATTTCTGCTCTGATTTTTATTATCTCCTTTCTTCGGCTGGTTTTGGGTTGTCTTTGTTCTTCTTTTTCTAGTTCCTTAAGGTGTGAAGTTAAGTGGTTTACTTCGGCTCTCTCTTGTTTGTTCATATAGGCCTGAAGTGATATGAACTTTCCTCTTATTACTGCTTTTGCTGCATCCCAGAGATTCTGATATGTCGTATTTTCATTTTCATTTGTCTGTATATATCTTTTGATCTCTGCACTTATTTCTTCTTTGACCCATTCATTTTTTAGAAGTATGTTGTTTAGTTTCCACATTTTTGTGGGTTTTTCCCCCTCTTCTTTGCAGTTGAATTCTAGTTTCAAGGCTTTATGATCAGAAAATATGCTTGGTACAATTTCAATTTTTCTAAATTTGCTGATATTGTCTTTGTGGCCCAACATATGGTCAATTCTTGAGAATGTTCCATGTACACTAGAGAAAAATGTATACTCTGTCGCTTTGGGATGAAGTGTCCTGTAGATGTCTATCATATCCAGGTGTTCTAGTATTTCGTTTAAGGCCACTATATCTTTATTGATTCTCTGTTTGGATGACCGATCTAGAGCCGTCAGCGGTGTATTGAGGTCTCCAAGTATGATTGCATTTTTGTTAGTTTTTGTTTTAAGGTCAATAAGTAGCTGTCTTATATATTTTGGTGCTCCTTGGTTTGGTGCATATATATTAAGGATTGTTATGTCTTCTTGATTCAACTTCCCCTTAATCATTATGAAATGACCATTTTTGTCTCTGAGTACTTTTTCTGTCTTGTAGTCAGCATTATTAGATATGAGTATTGCTACGCCTGCTTTTTTTTGGGTGTTGTTTGCTTGGAGTATTGTTTTCCAGACTTTCACTTTGAATTTGTTTTTATCCTTGTTGCTTAGATGTGTTTCTTGTAGGCAGCATATAGTTGGATTTTCTTTTTTAATCCATTCTGCTACTCTGTGTCTTTTTATTGGTAAGTTTAATCCATTTACATTTAGTGTAATTATTGACACTTGTGGGTTCCCTACTGCCATTTTATAAATTGCTTTCTGTTAGTTTTGTATCTAGTTTGAGTCTTCTCTTTTGTTTTTCTATCATTTGTTTTTGTTTGTTTGTGTTCCATACTTCTTTCCTCTGTTGCTACCTTTTTTAAGTCAAGTGTTTTTGTGGTGGTTTTTTCAAGGGTGGTTACCATTAAGTAATGAAAAGGGTACCTACCATATTCATTGTAGTACCCTATCTTATGAGTATTTCTGCACTTCATCGTCCTTTGCTACTGTTAATCTCCATCCTCTCCCCCCTTTTTTTCCTTTGTTGTCACAGTTTAAGTTTGGTTTTATTGTGTTCTTGGTGGAGCTGTTACTTGTGGTGTTGTTTTCTTTTGTTCTTTGAATCTGGTTGGAAAACCCCCTTTAGTATTTCCTGGAGTGGGGGCTTTCTGCTGATAAATTCTCTCATCTTTTCTGTATTTGTGAATGTTTTTATATCTCCTTCGTACTTGAAGGATAGCTTTGATGGGTATAGTATTCTTGGCTGAAAGTTCCTTTCTTTCAGGGCTTTAAATATTGGGGTCCACTCTCTTCTAGCTTGTAGAGTTTCTGCTGAGAAATCTGATGATAATCTAATAGGCCTTCCTTTATATGTTGTACTCTTCTTTTCCCTGGCTGCCTTGAGAATTTTTTCTTTGTCATTGGTTTGTGTCATCTTTATTATGATGTGCCTTGGAGTGGGTTTGTTGGGGTTAAGAAAACTCGGTGTTCTGTTTGCTTCTTGAATTTGAGGCTTTAGTTCTTTCCACAGGCTTGGGAAGTTCTCGTCTATTATTTGTTTGAGTATATTCTCCATTCCATTTTCTTTCTCTTCTCCCTCTGATATACCTATTATTCTTATGTTATTCTTTCTGATGGAGTCAGACAATTCCTGTAGGGCTTTCTCATTTTTTATTATTTTTGAGTCTCTTTCTTCTTCTCTCTGTTGTGCCTCAAGTTGTTTGTCTTCTATTTCACTAATCCTGTCTTCTATCTGGGCTGTTCTGTTAGCTAAGCTTGTTACCTTGTTTTTCAGCTCGTGAATTGAGTTTTTCATTTCTGTTTGATTTGTTTTAATAGTTTCAATTTCCTTGGTAATATATTCTTTGTGTTCATTGAGTTGTTTTCTGATCTCCCTAAATTGCCTTTCTGTGTTTTCTTGTATATCTCTGAGTATTTTTAAGATTTCTATTTTAAATTCTCTGTCATTTAGCTCCAAGGCTTCCAATATGTTAAGTCTTTTCTCCATAGATTTTCCCACATCTATTTGTGTTACCTCTCTTTCTTTTGTATCCATAATATTCGATTTCCTGTTTCTTATTGGCATCTGAGGGTGGTCTTGTTGATAGCACTAATTAGAATTAATAAAGAGTAAAAAGTAAAAAAAAAAAAAAAAAGGTAAAACACCCCACAAAAAAAAAACAGTAATAATTTATTATTTCCCCCTTTTTTCTTTCTTCTCTTTCCCTCCTCACCCCTCCTCAGGGAAATATGATGACCTGTAAATTATATTATGCTAAATGGAACAAAAACTGCCTATAATGGAGGGCCTGATTTGGGGTGAAGAGTTCAAGGGGCAAAAAAAGGGAGTAGGGACCTACTAAATGCAAAAAAAAAAAAAAAAAAAAAAAAAAAGGAAGAAAATCTTAGACAAGCATACAATGATTTGCTTGTAAGTGATGGTCGACTAAGAGATATAATGAGAGTGATAAGACGGAACCAGAAAAAAGGAGAAAAAAAATAATAATAAAGAAGAAAAAAATAAAAATAATAAGTAAAAATCTGTTGTATTGGTGACGTCACGGAAATGGTACCGTGAGAAGCGCGACCGACAGCTCTCCCCTAAATCACAACAAATTTATCAACTAGAAACAGAAAAATTTATCCTCGGAGCATTCCGGAGTTCCACACAAACTGAAAGCAAAAGGACTGTTATCACTTGAATCTGAGAGACGAGGGTGTGGAGGAAGCTACCGCAGCGACGCTCATTCAAGCCGCCAGGGAGTGCGCCTGCGTGCTATCAATAAGACCACCCTCAGATGCCGATAAGAAAGAGGAAATCGAATATTATGGATACAAAAGAAAGAGAGGTAACACAAATAGATGTGGAAAAATCTATGGAGAAAAGACTTAACATATTGGAAGCCTTGGAGCTAAATGACAGAGAATTTAAAATAGAAATCTTAAAAATACTCAGAGATATACAAGAAAACACAGAAAGGCAATATAGGGAGATCAGAAAACAACTCAATGAACACAAAGAATATATTACCAAGGAAATTGAAACTATAAAAACAAATCAAACAGAAATGAAAAACTCAATTCACGAGCTGAAAAACGAGGTAACAAGCTTAGCTAACAGAACAGCCCAGATTGAAGATAGGATTAGTGAAATAGAAGACAAACAACTTGAGGCACAACAGAGAGAAGAAGAAAGAGACTCAAAAATAATAAAAAATGAGAAAGCCCTACAGGAATTGTCTGACTCCATCAGAAAGAATAACATAAGAATAATAGGTATATCAGAGGGAGAAGAGAAAGAAAATGGAATGGAGAATATACTCAAACAAATAATAGACGAGAACTTCCCAAGCCTGTGGAAGGAACTAAAGCCTCAAATTCAAGAAGCAAACAGAACACCAAGTTTTCTTAACCCCAACAAACCCACTCCAAGGCACATCATAATAAAGATGACACAAACCAATGACAAAGAAAAAATTCTCAAGGCAGCCAGGGAAAAGAAGAGTACAACATATAAAGGAAGGCCTATTAGATTATCATCAGATTTCTCAGCAGAAACTCTACAAGCTAGAAGAGAGTGGACCCCAATATTTAAAGCCCTGAAAGAGAGGAACTTTCAGCCAAGAATACTATACCCATCAAAGCTATCCTTCAAGTACGAAGGAGATATAAAAACATTCACAAATACAGAAAAGATGAGAGAATTTATCAGCAGAAAGCCCCCACTCCAGGAAATACTAAAGGGGGTTTTCCAACCAGATTCAAAGAACAAAAGAAAACAACACCACAAGTAACAGCTCCACCAAGAACACAATAAAACCAAACTTAAACTGTGACAACAAAGGAAAAAAAGGGGGGAGAGGATGGAGATTAACAGTAGCAAAGGACGATGAAGTGCAGAAATACTCATAAGATAGGGTACTACAATGAATATGGTAGGTACCCTTTTCATTACTTAATGGTAACCACCCTTGAAAAAACCACCACAAAAACACTTGACTTAAAAAAGGTAGCAACAGAGGAAAGAAGTATGGAACACAAACAAACAAAAACAAATGATAGAAAAACAAAAGAGAAGACTCAAACTAGATACAAAACTAACAGAAAGCAATTTATAAAATGGCAGTAGGGAACCCACTAGTGTCAATAATTACACTAAATGTAAATGGATTAAACTTACCAATAAAAAGACACAGAGTAGCAGAATGGATTAAAAAAGAAAATCCAACTATATGCTGCCTACAAGAAACACATCTAAGCAACAAGGATAAAAACAAATTCAAAGTGAAAGTCTGGAAAACAATACTCCAAGCAAACAACACCCAAAAAAAAGCAGGCGTAGCAATACTCATATCTAATAATGCTGACTACAAGACAGAAAAAGTACTCAGAGACAAAAATGGTCATTTCATAATGATTAAGGGGAAGTTGAATCAAGAAGACATAACAATCCTTAATATATATGCACCAAACCAAGGAGCACCAAAATATATAAGACAGCTACTTATTGACCTTAAAACAAAAACTAACAAAAATGCAATCATACTTGGAGACCTCAATACACCGCTGACGGCTCTAGATCGGTCATCCAAACAGAGAATCAATAAAGATATAGTGGCCTTAAACGAAATACTAGAACACCTGGATATGATAGACATCTACAGGACACTTCATCCCAAAGCGACAGAGTATACATTTTTCTCTAGTGTACATGGAACATTCTCAAGAATTGACCATATGTTGGGCCACAAAGATAATATCAGCAAATTTAGAAAAATTGAAATTGTACCAAGCATATTTTCTGATCATAAAGCCTTGAAACTAGAATTCAACTGCAAAGAAGAGGGGGAAAAACCCACAAAAATGTGGAAACTAAACAACATACTTCTAAAAAATGAATGGGTCAAAGAAGAAATAAGTGCAGAGATCAAAAGATTTATACAGACAAATGAAAATGAAAATACGACATATCAGAATCTCTGGGATGCAGCAAAAGCAGTAATAAGAGGAAAGTTCATATCACTTCAGGCCTATATGAACAAACAAGAGAGAGCCGAAGTAAACCACTTAACTTCACACCTTAAGGAACTAGAAAAAGAAGAACAAAGACAACCCAAAACCAGCCGAAGAAAGGAGATAATAAAAATCAGAGCAGAAATAAATGAAATAGAGAACAGAAAAACTATAGAAAAAATCAATAAAACAAGGAGCTGGTTCTTTGAAAAGATCAACAAAATTGACAAACCCTTGGCAAGACTCACCAAGGAAAAAAGACACAGGACTCAAATAAATAAAATCCAAAATGAAAGAGGAGAGATCACCACAGACATCATAGAAATACAAAGAATTATTGTAGAATACTATGAAAAATTATATGCCACCAAATACAACAATCTAGAAGAAATGGATAAATTCCTAGAACAATACAACCTTCCTAGACTGAGTCATGAAGAAGCAGAAAGCCTAAACAGACCAATCAGCAGGGAGGAAATAGAAAAAACTATTAAAAATCTCCCCAAAAATAAAAGTCCAGGCCCAGACGGTTATACTAGTGAATTCTATCAAACATTCAAAGAAGACTTGGTTCCTATTCTACTCAAAGTCTTCCAAAAAATTGAAGAAGAAGCAATACTTCCAAACACATTTTATGAGGCCAACATAACCCTCATACCAAAACCTGGCAAGGATGGCACAAAGAAAGAAAACTACAGACCAATATCTCTAATGAATACAGATGCTAAAATACTAAACAAAATACTGGCAAACCGAATACAACAACATATTAAAAAAATAATACATCATGATCAAGTGGGATTCATCCCAGAATCTCAAGGATGGTTCAACATACGCAAAACGGTTAACGTAATACACCATATCAACAAAACAAAGAACAAAAACCACATGATCTTATCTATAGATGCAGAAAAGGCTTTTGATAAAATACAACACAATTTTATGTTTAAGACTCTCAACAAAATGGGTATAGAAGGAAAATATCTCAACATGATAAAGGCCATATATGATAAACCATCAGCCAACATCCTATTAAACGGCATAAAACTGAGGACTTTCTACCTTAAATCAGGAACAAGACAGGGTTGTCCACTCTCTCCACTCTTATTCAACGTGGTGCTAGAAGTTCTGGCCAGAGCAATCAGACAAGACAAAGAAATAAAAGGCATCCATATCGGAAAAGAAGAAGTAAAGCTATCACTTTTTGCTGATGATATGATCCTATACATCGAAAACCCGAAGGACTCCACAAAAAGATTATTAGAAACAATAAACCAATACAGTAAGGTCACAGGATACAAAATTAACATACAAAAGTCCATAGCCTTTCTATATGCCAACAATGAAATATTAGAAAACGAACTCAAAAAAATAATCCCCTTCACGATTGCAACAAAAAAAATAAAATACCTAGGAATAAACATAACAAAGAACGTAAAAGACCTATATAATGAAAATTACAAAGCATTGTTAAGGGAAATCGAAAAAGATACAATGAGATGGAAAAATATTCCTTGTTCTTGGATAGGAAGAATAAATATAATCAAAATGGCCATATTACCCAAAGCAATATACAAATTTAATGCAATTCCCATCAAAATCCCTATGAGATTTTTTAAAGAAATGGAACAAAAAATCATCAGATTTATATGGAACTATAAAAACCCCCGAATAGCCAAAACAATCCTAAGGAAAAAGAATGAAGCTGGGGGCATTACAATACCTGACTTTAAACTATATTATAGGGCCACGATAATCAAAACAGCATGGTATTGGCAAAAAAATAGACACTCAGACCAATGGAACAGAATAGAAAGCCCAGAAATAAAACCACATATATACGGTCAAATAATCTTTGATAAAGGGGCCAACAACACACAATGGAGAAAAGAAAGCCTCTTCAACAAATGGTGTTGGGAAAACTGGAAAGCCACATGCAAAAGAATGAAACTTGACTATAGCCTGTCCCCGTGTACTAAAATTAATTCAAAATGGATCAAAGACCTAAATATAAGACCTGAAACAATAAAGTACATAGAAGAAGACATAGGTACTAAAATCATGGACCTGGGTTTTAAAGAACATTTTATGAACTTGACTCCAATGGCAAGAGAAGTGAAGGCAAAGATAAATGAATGGGACTACATCAGAATTAAAAGTTTTTGCTCAGCAAGAGAAACTGATATCAAAATAAACAGACAGCCAACTATATGGGAACTGATATTTTCAAACGACAGCTCAGATAAGGGCCTAATATCCAAAATTTACAAAGAACTCATAAAACTCAACAACAAACAAACAAACAATCCAATAAAAAAATGGGAAGAGGACATGAACAGACACTTCTCCCAGGAAGAGATACAAATGGCCAACAGATATATGAAAAGATGCTCAGCTTCATTAGTTATTAGAGAAATGCAAATCATAACTACAATGAGATACCACCTCACTCCTGTTAGATTAGCTATTATCAACAAGACGGGTAATAGCAAATGTTGGAGAGGCTGTGGAGAAAAAGGAACCCTCATTCACTGTTGGTGGGACTGTAAAGTAGTACAACCATTATGGAGGAAAGTATGGTGGTTCCTCAAAAAACTGCAAATAGAACTACCTTATGACCCAGCAATCCCTCTACTGGGTATATACCCCCAAAACTCAGAAACATTGATACGTGAAGACACATGTAGCCCCATGTTCATTGCAGCACTGTTCACAGTGGCCAAGACATGGAAACAACCAAAAAGCCCTTCAATAGAAGACTGGATAAAGAAGATGTGGCACATATACACTATGGAATACTACTCAGCCATAAGAAATGATGACATCAGATCATTTACAGCAAAATGGTGGGATCTTGATAACATTATAAGGAGTGAAATAAGCAAATTAGAAAAAAACAAGAACTACATGATTCCATATATTGGTGGAACATAAAAATGAGACTAAGAGACATGGACAAGAGTGTGGTGGTTACCAAGGGTGGGGGGGGAGGGAGGACATGGGAGGGAGGGAGGGAGAGAGTTAGGGGGAGGGGGAGGGGCACAGAGAACTAGATAGAGGGTGACGGAGGACAATCTGACTTTGGGCGAGGGGTTTGCAACATAATTTGATGACAAAATAACCTAGACATGTTTTCTTTGAATATATGTACCCTGATTTATTAATGTCATCCCATTACCATTAATAAAAATTTATTTAAAAAAAAAAAAAAATCTGTTGTATTAAGTGCAGCGAAGACTAAATACAATGGAGACCTTGGGTTGGGAGGAATGCTAGTGAGTTAAAAAGCAACGTAAAAAGTACCCAAAATGCCACAAAAATAAACAAACAACAAAAAAATAAAAACAAAAGCGAAAAAGAAAAATAAAGCCAAAAAAAACCTTGAGTCCCAAATTAACTAATTTGTTCATGATTGAGGATTAAATGGGAGGAAAGTAAAACGAGAAAAGAAAAAAGAATAGAAATGAAAAAATAAGAAAAAGAGAAAAACGAAGGAAGAAAAAAAAAGGAAGAGAAAAAACCAAAAAGCAAAACAAAAAAAAAAACAAAAGAGGAGAGAGTGAGAGTTAAGTGTTTTGGAGTATAACCTTAAAGGAGGGTGAGGATGAAGAAGAGAAATAAAATGTAACACTCATGGGTAGTGTAGTTCAAGAAAAGGGAAGCATAAGATGGGCAGAGAATAGAAGGACCGAGGTGGAGGAAATAGAAGTAATAATAATAAAGGCAATAAGATAGAAGAAACAAACAACAACAAAAAAAAAATTAGTGGAACAAGTTGTAAAGTCTGTGGATTTTTCTTGATTTTGAGAGGTGAACTTCTTCCTTTCTCTTTTCTCTTCCTCTTCCTGGTCGGTGACCCTGTACCTCAGGCTCTGCCCCTGTGTCACACTTAGGTAGGGATTTGCAGTTGATGGGATTCTATGGCAATGTCTTATAATTGGCTTTAGTCTTGCTGGTTGTCAAGGCTTGTTGACGTTTGCAGGGTCCAACGATGAGAGAGTTTGCTTTCCTGGAGTCTCTCTCCTAGTCCCCCCTTCCTGAATTAGCAGCCTGGTGATCCAGCTATAAGGCTGCAACTGCTTCTGCCTGGGGAGTAAGAGGCTCAAAGAGCTAGGAAATCCCCACTCTATCCCCACTCAGCGCAAGGCTTTGGGAAAGGCTCTGGCAGTCAGAGCCTCCAGTGTAATCAGGCGGGGGTGGGAGTCAATTGTTGTCAAGGTGACTGTTCAGCACCTAGCATTCAGTTGGACCACTCAACCCAGGCTTTCCACACTTTGTAGCCTGTTTTGGCTGGGAAGAAGAGGCACTAATCTCTGCTTGCGACTAGTGTAATATAGATCTTATTATCTGCCAAGTCCCTCTTGTTAGCGTTTATCCCTGAATATGGAGGCTCTATCAATCAGAAGTTGCCCCCGCCCCTTTAGCGAGAGGCACTAAAAAATATCACGCCTCTTGTCTTGGATTGCTGAACTGAGAGAGATCTTATCAATTAGAACCCGTGGGTGCGCAGATTTCATGGGTTAAGCTAATTTCAGTGATTGGGTCGCAGCTGTGCTCCCGAAGGTATTTCAGGCTGCCTGCGCGCCCCTCCCCCAACGCTTGATTGTTAGCTTGAATGGCTGGGTGAGGTGCCCCGCCCACGGAGAGAATCTCCCAAGTAGGGAAGACCGCCCTGGCGCCTCTCCCGCTCGCCCCGCCGCTGGCGGCTGGGGCGTACCGTTCGCAGGATAATGGGGCACCCTGGGTGTGCGATCCAGTAGGGCACTATGGGCGCGAATGGGGTGCTCCGGGCCCTGGTGGCTGGGGACTCTCACTCGCAGTGCGCGGCCACTGGGAACGTTAGCGGTGCTCGCTCTGCAATCGGACCGGGCGCGCGTCGGCGGGAGTGTGGGCTGACTCACCACAGGCGCATTCCCTCCGCGGCTTGAATGAACGTCCCTGCGGTAGTTAGCTTCCTCCACACCCTCATCTCTCAGATTCAAGTGATAACAGTCCTTTCGCTTTCAGTTTGTGTTGAACTCCGGAATGCTCCGAGGATAAATTTTTCTGTTTCTAGTTGATAAATTTGTTGTGATTTTGGGGAGATCTGTCGGACGCGCTGCTCACGGCGCCATTTCCGTGACGTCACTCCCTATTTCTTTTCTTGTATCAACCCCATGGCACCTTCTCTCCACCCTGTCTTCAGTGATATGTTCTTTCTTTTGTTGAGCTCTGAGGACCAGGTCTGTGATCTGAAATGGACTGGGTCTCTTCCCTGACTTAGGTGAAGTTGTGGGAGTCAGCATCACAGTTGTGGGTCAGAACTCAGGCTAGATGGTTACAGGACAAAGGACTGGCACGTCAGAAGAGACAAAGGTAAGCCCTGCGACAATTAGGCTTGGAAGCAGGTGGTAAGAGAAAAGTCTTAATCTCACAATTCCAAAAAACAAGTGAAATGAACTAGTCCTTTTTATCAGGAGACATCCTAAAAGGTATTCTTCTAATGCCACTCCTGGAGAAGATCCTTTATTGCTCTGATGGGCTGGCATCTTTAGTTGCTTTGGTTATCCATTAAGAAATATGGCTCTTCCATGGGAACTTCCATAACATCTCACTCACGGATTATGTTGTGCCTGCAAATGGGTTTGTATCTCTTTGAGGAGTTCAGGTTTTCATTTCACCCTAAACTCGAGCAAGTAGGCTACCTGGGGTCCTCGTGCTTCTCTTCACTATAATTCTCCTCCCTGTGGATTTGCGTCCATGAGCTGGAAAGGGAGAAGGCAACGCCCCGAGGTTTGTCTTGGGCAAGCTTGACTCTTCTCCACAGAGGGCATGGTGATCAGCTGCAATGCTCCTTTGGGGGTGGGAAGGTGCTGGATCAACATGGTTTTGGTCATAACTGGCTTTGTGGTTTTAGAAGCATGGCTTTTTCAAAATGAGGATGTTTTTCAGGCCATATCCGATGAAGAAAACATTTGAAGTGTGCATACCCTTGTAGAAATCACTCAAGACGGAAAGGGCAGGAACCAGGGGAGACAAGCCAAAAACACAAGACTAGTGCTCTTCAAAAGGAAAGTTTTTTTAAAAAAACTGCCTGGATCCTGGATACAAGCGGGCTGAGACCAGCAGAAGGGTGTCAGCTCAGGGTGTCAGTGGGCTGAAACCAGAAAAAGGGTGTCAGGGGGCTGAGACCAGCAAAGGGTGTTAGCTGAAAAAACTGCGGAGGGAGCAGGTAGATACAGGGTTGCTGCAGGCATTGGCTGGCAGGGGTTATCTGCATCTGGACTTACTTAGATTAGCGTACTGGGTGGTTGCCTTGTTTACAGACTGTCTCCTTTTCCCATTCCTCAGGCTTCTCATGATGGCCTTGTCTCAAGGATAGTTTTTAGAACCTTCCCAGGGTGGGGGGACTTGCTTAAGGGGAGAGAGAGGATGGACAAGGGAGATGTTTACTGAAGAAGTTGCCTTAATAGCAGTTGGGTAAGGGGAATTTTTAAAGGAGCTGATTTAACCGTAACAGAGACTGACTGATAATTGATGGGTTCATTCAGTCCATGCCCCCGATATTTATACAATGTCTGATACTACTAAGAACTGAGATCACAGAAAAGAATAAGGTATTATCTTCCTCCGAGAGGCTTATGGTAGCTGTGGTGGCAGAGAATTACCTACAGAAAGTGTGATAAGTACTGTGACTGACCATTGTGCTTTGCATTGGAGAACTTTCGTATAGCTCTGTAGCCAAAGGTCTTTGAATCTGATATTGTTCTCTATGCAGGAGGGTTTTTAAAAAAAAGATCAGTCTGGTATATTGGCTAAGTGTAGCAATGTTCATCGAGGTGAAACATTTCACAGAATGTAATTGTTTTGTTCAATTGCTATATGTCCTACATTCCAAAGAGACTACAATGGATTGGCTCATGTTTCTCACACTGGCTTAGAAGTACTGCAGGTACTGCAATTGCTAAGTTTGAAATGTCATTTTTTTTTTTATTATTATTATTATTATTATTATTATTATTATTAAGTGAGGGAGGGGAGGCAGGAGACTGACTCCCCCCTGACCGGGATCCACAGGGTATACCCACCAGGGGACGATGCTCAGCAACTGAGTTATTTTAGCGCCTGAGGCGAGGCCATGGAGCCATCCTCAGCACCTGGGGCCAACAATGCTTAAACTATTCAAGCCATGGCTGCAGGAGAGGAAGTGGAGGATGAAGAAGCAGATGGGTGCTTCTCCTGTGCGCCCTGACCAGGAATTGAACCCAGGATTTCCACACACGCAGCCAACACTCTGCTGCTGAGCCAACTGGCCAGGGCAAGTTTGAAATGTCAAAGAGAAATTTTTCAGTCTAGAATTTAAACAACCCATCTTTATTTCTGTCTGAAGAGCTAAATATGTATTACATTGTACACTTTTAGATTGCCTGCTTCCTGGAAAAAACCCCAAAATCTCCCTCTTGGTTAATTAGCATGATAATCTTTTCAAAGGTTACCAGGAAATGGCTTTAGGTTAGTTCCTATTTAATGTGGTTTCCTGAATGAATTTTTATTTTGAGAAGTGAGATCTGCCTGTTTCTCATTAGAAACCCAAATGAGAAATCAGAACGTGTGTATGTGCCCACGCACGCATGTGCATGTGTATATGCGTGTGTGTTGGTGGTGATGGTGGGGGCACCCATTACTTTCCAGTGCATCAGTATAACCCCTTGTTCTCATTATTATTCACTTGACTCCTCTTACAATATAAATAGAAGGAGAAAAACATTGATAGATCACTTAAAACGTTTTACGAGAAGAAAGGGAACAAATTAGCCCACTTGAGTCATGAGCTTTGCTGAGGACAATGAACAAAAAATATATTAATCTTTCATCAAAGTCTTTATTTGAAATTACTAATGTACAGTTCCACTCAGAACAGTGCAAAATGACTTTTTAGAACATTGAGACGAACTCATCATTGTTTTCATTAGCAGCCTTGCTCCGTACTCCGTTTGCTGCAGAAACGCCCCGCAGTGTGTGCAGATCTCTTTGATTGCAATGCTTTTATATTTTCCCTCAAATGTAGTTGGCTTATTTTGTAAATATTTCAAGTATGTACATAATTGCTATTTTGCTTTAATAAAAGTCAGAGATGTACTTAGATCATCTAAGAGGTTAGAATCCATTTACTCCTGTGTCAGGTTTATAGGAGGGGTAGGTATGACCTGCTGGCCTTCAGGTCTGTGATCCTGAGGGAGGGTCTCCCCCCCCCCGCCATCCCCCCCCGCAGTGTCCCCCCATTGTACGTTTTCAGAATGAACAGGGATACCGTGAAAACTTGCAACAGACAAACTTGGGCTCTAAGCTCCGTCCTTTTACTTCATAGTTGGGTGACCTTGGGCCCACCGTCTACCTTCTTTCAGCCTCCGGGATGTTTTGTAGGATTTATTGAATATAATAATAGCAAACTTGCCAGACTGGTATGAAGATAAATAGATAACACTAAGCACCTAGCAGAGGGCCAGACAAATAGCAAGCACTCAATAAATATTAATTCCTCTCTCTCCTGTGGGCTGCTGTTGATGGATAGGAGAGGTCTGCTCAGGAGGTTCCTGAGGTTCAAGTCCAGTTGGCAGAGATTCATCTGCTTTCCTTTCTTATTAGTTGGGTTAAGAACCCCAGATTGAATCCAGAAGCACCCCTTCTGTAAGCTGTGCGGAGACGTGCAACCCTGTTCTCATCCATCCTCATCTTTGTGGTCAGCAGCGGTCACAGTAGCAAATGCGGGGACATAGCGCTCCTCAGGAATGGAGAGGGGTGGAGCGGATGCGGACTCCAGGGCTTGGCCAAGGGTGCTGGGCCATTGACATGGGGTGCTGGGCATCCAGAGAAGAAGAGCGGGTGTCTTTGCAAGAATGTGTGTGTGTGTAGGGGGGGAGGCATGGGCTGGAAAACAGGCAGGGGTATGGTTCTTTTTCCCAGGCAGAGAGCTGCCTCTGCAAAGGATCCATCCCACAGCACAGCCGGCGATCACTATGCACTCCTAGACTGTACCTGGGAAACTATCCATGTTCTTGTCACTCCGACACTTAGAAACTAAACTGGTGGTTTCAGCCTGGCCTGTGGTGGGGCAGTGGATTAAGCGTTGGCTTGGAAGGCCGAGGTCGCCAGTTCGAAACCCTGGGCTTGCCTGGTCAAGGTACCTATGGGAGTTGATACTTCCTGCTCCTTCCCTTCTTTTCTCTCTCTCCCCTCTAAAAATGAATAAAAATAAGATAAAACTCTTTTTAAAAAAAACCAAAAAAAAAAACCAAAACTTGGTTGTGTTGATTAATGATGCCGTCTAGTGACTTCCCATACTGACATATCTTTCCTAGGGCTTGAGTGGGAGGAGATGGATGACCTCCCACTTTAGGGGAGCGTTGTAGGCCTGAGCTCATGTGCCTTTTATGTGCTGCTGTGGGCGCAGGAATAAACTTGCCTGGAATGTGGAGCCTGGCGAGTGTGGGGAGTGCACTGCTGTTCCGGGTGCTGCTGCCTAGAGAATGAGTAGACATGAAGGAGGAGTAGACTCTACCTCGCTTTGCTGTTATCTGTCCCATCTGTCATGTCCCTGGGCCGGTTTTCAGACTACCGTAGAAGTGGGCTGGAAACTGAGGCAGCAAGGCCAAATCTCAGCTGTTTATCAATCATTCTGAGGTCTCGAGAAACTGAAGGCTGACCTGGGTGGGCATTCCTGCCCATTGCAGACCCTCCGGGCCCAGTGGGGCCTCCTGAGAGCGGTAGCCTTTCTGGTGCCTCTCACAGAGCCCAGGGCACCGTCTTCACCGCAAACTGGTGGCTCAATAAATACTTTCCGGATGAGTACTTTGGGAAAGGCTCTTTCCACATGTGCCACCTAAACTTGTGGACAGGTGTGCTTTTCATTGCTGTCATTGTATTATTGTTGTTGTCACTAGCAGGACACACCCCTCAAGCACAGTGCCAGTAAGGAGAGCTGCAAGGTTAGAGACACAGTCCACATCGAAGTGTTGTGGGCAGGGACCCAGTCTAACGACATGTTATTCCTAGACGCTAGCATGGCACTTGCACTGACGAGGGGTGCAGGTTGCTGAGTGACACTTGAGAAAGTGAACGGGGGATGAGAACAGATTAGTGAAAAGGCGGCCCGGCTAGAGAGCAACCATTTCCATCCCCGCTTTTCTTTTTATCAAACCACCTCTCCAGCCCACCCACCCCCACCCCCGAGAGCACTCTGTTTCCTTTAGTTTGGGAAAGGAGAGTGAACAGTCGCTTGATAGATCAGTATCCTGTTCCTGTTTCCTCTCTGTGCCCAGGAACACCCACTAGAGTTGGGGGGTGGGGAGGGGTATGTGTGGGGGGGAACAATGCAATAGTGGCCTCTGCCCATTTGAGCTCCATTCTGTGCTTTCGCTGCATAAGGTGACTCTGAGGAATGAATGCATCCGTGAGGCTACTGATGACCATGCTTGTTCCCTGGTCATTGGGATGCAGTCGTTGGTACTGCTGGGTACTTGCAGCCTCGTCCTGCAGCCCAGGACGATTCTGCTTTACCCTCTGACTTCATGGAGACACCGTGTAGACTGACCCATCGAGGGCGTGGCTGCTCATTTCTCTTCCTCCCATCAGGAGTGCTCAACTCTTACTGAAAATAGAGAGTGACATTCCAAATGATATCCTACACCATAAAACTCATTCTTCAGTTAAGGAACAGTAAGTCCACCTTCCTCTTATTCGACTATTCCTAGAGAGGGTTTTATGGTCAGAATGGCGTCTCTGGGTTCTTCTCCATTTTCTCTCCTTCCATCCTGAATGCCTCGTGAGCCCATCACTCTGTGAGGCCTGCGGTTCCTGACACTCTATCTTCCCCATTGTGTCTACTGCCACCGTGTCTCACGTTGCCACAGACTCACTGCGGCCATCGCCACAGACTCACTGCAGCCGCCACCCCAACAGTCCACTTGACACCTGCAGCACCACAGAGCAGCACACGGGCCCTCTGAGGTGGCCTGGGTCGGAGGCCCCGTCAGCCACTGACTGGCTCTGTGGCCCCAGCGAGCTGCAGTGGGCCTTCATTTCTCCCTGTGAAAATTAGAATGGCAGCAATACCCTCCCCCTTGGGGTGATGGAGGTTAAAACTTTCCGGGCCCCTTGAAAGTGCTTGTTTGATGGTAGCTCTACGATGATGAGAATGTAAAAGCGGTCCCCAGTGTCTGGGGCTGGGTTGACAGAGAGGTCTTGGTGGTTTCCTACTGAACAAACAATGTCACAAAACATCGATATCAGACAAGACCACTCTGTGACTGGGGAGGATTGAAAAAGAAAAAGACCACTGTGTAACCATGTTTGAAGACATACAAAATATGTCCCATCCACCAAACATTTTTTTTTTATTCTGACTAATAAAAGAGACTACTGTTTTATCAATTACAGCTTTAACCCAACTCTAGTCTTCCCTCTTTCTGGGTAAAATTTATCAAGATGTGAGTGGAAATACTCCTACTTCCTGGTAGCATCTCATCCAGAGCAAAGCCCACTTCCTGAAATCCTCCCTCAAATGATCTAACAGAGCCCAGATTCTATAAGAAGTTCTTTTTAATACTCTCTTACAAGACACTCAGTGGTCCGTCACTCTACATGGCAGGCCTTGCTGCACATGTAATAGTCCCTACTTATTCAGCCACATGTGACTTTCGGGTGGACTCTGCCAGAGGCATTGATCACTGCTAATTTTTTTGCTAACCACAAGTCACAGGATTGAAGCACGTATAATGCAGAGCAATGAATGGAAAGGATACCAGAGGCCTTTGGACAGCTCATTTAATGTCTCATTTGTCAAAATTAGGGGATTGGGCCCAGGAATCTGATGGTCCTTTTTGACACCAACAGGCGACTGATCCCCACGTCAGACACTTACCAACGCTAGGTTGCTGTCGAACTAAAATTTGAGAATGTCCTCAAACATCCCATCTTTCCTGGCCTGCCAGAGAGAGTACTGGAGTCACCAACCCCGTTTCTCTGCTCCTGCCACCCCTTTATGAAGAAGCTCTGTCTCTCTGGGAGACGGGCTGCTATGAGAGTTGAGTGAGGAGAAGGAAAGAAAACCACTTCGGCTGGGGTGGAGGGAGGAGAGGGTTGTCTGGGGATCACAGCAGGTGGTGGAGGCAGAAATCAAACATCCAAAGGAAGTAGAGGAGAGAGAGCTGGGTCAAGAAGAAAGTCTCGTGATCATGTGTTTGGCTACCCTTTACGGCCTTTAAGAAAGAAGCAGATAAATACTAGAATTGATTATTAAATCATTTGGGCTATTCATTGGATTTCCTGAAGTGAGTGCTGATCAAGAACTGAGCCACGGAAGTCTCTGAGCTGTTTTAGGACTTGAGGAATACATTTCTTATACAGTCAGAGAGCCCACCAAGAAGGGGCCTCTCTCTCCTGGAGGGCTTTGACATCCGTAGTCAGTAGAGGGAAGAGTCAACCTTTTCTCTCCGACATTTCCAGCGGGACCCAGGATTTAACCACACAGAGTTGCCTCTGATCTCCAATCGGAAGTGCCTGTGGCATCCGGCCCTGGAGTGGCTGGCAGTGAGAATGTGCTTTAACAGAGCTGGATAGAAGGGGCAGCAATCAGTGTCATGAGTTGAAAGGGAGATAATTAGTTATCTCCCTGGCAAGGGGTTCATGAGGCTTAGTTCATTAAAGCTTTTAATGTGCACAGAAACCCAATGAGGCTAGTCTTTGTCAGCTCCAAGGCATAGGGGGACCAGCCGTTCTGGTTTGCCCGTGATGGTGGGATTTCCATGACATGGACCTTCCGGGGCTAACACTGGGACAATTCCTTGGCAAATGGGCATCACTCTGGTTTGGATGTCCTCTTCCTTCACAACCTCAACGTCTCTTCCTCTTTGCATGCTGTTGTCATCTGAGGGCTTCGTTCTCACGTGTTCCTTGTACACCAGACCTCGGCCAAATCGTGGGGTCCCAGAACCAGAGTCTCAGAGACCGTGAAGTCATCCGGCAGCTTTTCCTCTGTGGTCCGTTTCGGGTCTTCCGTTCCCAGCGACAGGCTGGGCAGGAGCGCCCGCACAGACAATGAGCAGTCCGCTGCTCATTCTGTCATTGTATAATCCTTACTGTTTGATATTTGAATTTCTCTCTTCTTATCCAGTTATTTTTTTCCCTTCTTATAAGTTATTATGGGATTAGAGGAGAGCTTTGGCTGCTAAGGTTTCTGCAGGGGAATTAGGAGGGCGCCCTGGAGTTTAGAATTGCAGAGCTCTTCATATTTAGCAGCAGCCGTGGTTTAGGGAAAATGATTGCTTTGTTTCAGAACATTTAAATAAAAATCCTCAAGGCACTAGGGCCTAAACCGAGAGTTCAGTGTATAGGCGATTTCTCCAAACTGCTGTTAGAACTAGAAAGAGGTTGGCTTGTCTAGTTCTTAAACAGGAGAGCTGCAGACACTTCAAATTTGCTGGCTTTGCTAAGATATTGTTGAATTTCACTCTTTGGTTAATTCTTTATATTTGGTTTTCTCTTATATCCTACACAGATATTATATAGGTTGCAATAACTCATAAGGTGTAGGAAATGGAATCCATTTTGTTTTGTAAATATATCAGCCTTTGCTATCTCATCTGGGGTGGATGATCTATCTAATCTCAGCGGCAAAAAGTTCTAGACTCTTCTTGTACCTACTGACACAGAAATTCATCTTTAGTGGGTTATAGTGTTCATTCATTTATTCCATGAATGTGTGCCGTTACTGTGCTGCTGTGCCAGGTGCTGGTTAATTTTTATTCTTCTATTTCTACATTTCTATTTAATGTATTCTATATTTTCTTAAAATATGAGTGTACACAAGTGTCCTGGTAATTCTTAAATGAGTGTGCCTTGAGGGGAAGACCTATTTATAATGTATATATATATTTATCATAATGCCTAATTTATTGTATTTATAGCAATAGTAAATAGCCATAAGAATTATTGATCTATTTAAAATTTTTTTCAACTATATAACTGGGATCACTCCTTTGGTTTCTGAATGTCTGGGATCTAGTTAGTCACTTCCATTTCAGAGATGAAGAAACAACAAATGAATAGGGGTCATGATATGGACAATTTCCCAGAAACTATATGGATACATATACCTATCCCTGAGCTCTGTCCACTGAGAGGGCTTAGAATCAATGGCACCCTGGTAACAATGAGTCCACTGAGCAGCCAGATCCTGGTTTCTGCATACCATACTGCACTAAAAGAAGTCAGCATCCTTGAAGAAATGACCAAAGGCTGGTTCCAGGGTAGGGGCATAGAAAGTATCAGATGAACATCAAACATTTTTTAATTAAATTTTTAAAAATTTTATTTACAATTTGGGAGAGAGAGAGAAATGGGAGACAGAGAGAGGTGACCTGTCATTCTACTTCATTGTATACTTACCGGTTGCTGGAACATCTTCTTGTGCTAGAAAATAAAGAAATGCTCAATGAATGGAATGATGGGGACAATTCAGGACACAGGATCTCCCACCAGCCAAATCAGCAACATTCTTAGCCTACAAAATTATAATGGATTACAATCATTAAATATAATAGGAATCCATGAGTCTATATCGATATAAATAAATGAGAAGAGAAAGCTTTTCCTTACCTTAGAATGCCAACTAATAAATGCATAAGGAATAATGGACATAGAGAATTGCCATTTGTCAACCTTCACAGGTGTGATTGATTTTGGTTGAAGTTATCAATCAGCTAAGGTTGATAGGTGAAGATTTCATGAGGAACAGCATATTTTGACATCTAGGAATAATTCCTCATAAAATATCAATCAGTTACAAAGGGTAAAACAGTGAATTTAAGTGGAGAAATCCAGCAGATGTCAACATGACCAGGTGACTAAAGCAGACATTACCATCATGGGAAGAATTGACTTTGTGGATGTTTTGAGGTGATACCTTGAGAAGAGCAGGTGTTGTTTCCATGGTATTCTTGCAAAGAACAACTTGCCTGAGTCTGATCATGAGGAAACATCAGACATTTCATGTTGGAGTTTGCTATGGTCTGAATGTTTGTGTGATCCCAAAATTCACACTCTGGAGTCCCAACACCCAATGTGATGGTGGTAGAAGTTGGGACCTTTGGAAGGCGTTTTAAGTCTTGAGGGTGCAGCCCTTATGAGTAGGGTTAGTGCCTTATAAAAAAGATCCCTAGCCCCTTACACCATGTGAGGACACACACAGTGTGATGGCTATAGCTCTGGAATGGGGAGACACAGAACTAGGATGACACCTTACCTTGGACTTGCTAGCCTCCAGAGCTATAAGAAATAAATGCCTGTGTTTTTTTAAGCTACCCAGTCTTCAGTATTTTGCTATACAGAGGTTATCTTACAGAGTGCAACATAGCCTACAGAGTGTCTAGTACCAGCAAGATGAAGACAGACAAGTTGTTCTGGATTCAAGTTCTCTAAGGACTCATAATAGCTCAACACTACACATGTTCTTGAGAGTATCCTGGATCACAGAGGAGAAAGAGACATCCTTGGGACAGCTAGCAAAATTTGAATGAGCTTAGATGATAGTGTTACATCAATGTTGATTTTCTAATTCTAAGAGTTGTATGTAGTTGCATAAGGAGAATGTTCTTGTTTTGGGGAAATACATGGTAGAGAGTCCTTCAGGATGATAGGACTTACTCTCAAAAGGTTCAGAATATATAGTTAAAATCATTTGAAAATCAGTTTCCTTCTCAAAGAAGGCTATTGGAGGTGAGAGATGATGATGATTTAGACCAAGGAGGTAATAGTGGCAGTGGAGGCAAATGGTCCGATGTTAGATGTATTTCGAAGGTAGAACCAATAGGACATTCTAGTGAATTCAACACAGGAATGCAAGAATGGCTCCAAGGTTTGGTTTTAGCATCTGAAGGAATATAATCACCACCAACTGATTGTACAGATGATGGCAGGGCAGATTTTGGCAGGGGAAGAGCAGGAGTTCCACTTTGGATGTGTTGAGTTTGAAATGCTCCCTAGCCATCTGAATGAAGATGTCACGTAGGCTGTTAGATACCAGAGTCTGGAGTTCAAGAGGAGGTCTGGGCTGGAAATAAAAATTTAGGAGTTGACTCAGCAGGCAGATGATATTTAAAGTCACAAGTGGATGAAGTCACCAGGGAAGGGAATATAGAGTAGATAGAAAAGAGGACATTCTCAGAACTGCTAGCCAGAGATTTTTTCCAGCCTAGGTAAACTTACTGAAAAGTTCCTCCAAAATATTCAACTATCTAGAAATTCATGTCTAAAATCCCAACTGACATTCTTTACCCTCAAGGAGCTAACAGTTTGACATGAAAAAAGGATTAACAATAAGGTGACCAATTGTCCTCATTTAGGGAGAACAGTCCTTCCTTTGTAAGTTTCATCCTCCCTCAAAAAGTATCCTCCTACATGTCCTCTTTTTTGATATTGGAAGACTAATCTATAAATGTCCATATTCGATCGATGCAGAGCCGATCCACTGCGTGTGATGTGACATATTTGTATCTAAATGAACTTATTTCTTACAATTATTATTAAAAGGTAATAGGCATGTAGGCATAATTACAATATAAAATATTAGAAATGTTTCTATACATTTATCATATTATAGTGTATTATTGTTGCAATGAATAAAATGTTTCTTTTATTTATAATATTGTTTTCTTTAATTTATTTTTGTCTTCCTTTTCATTGTAAAAAAGTTGGTCACCTTAACAACACAAAATAGTTCTACAAACATGAACATTTGCATTGTACTTACTCCATGTTAGGCACAAGGCTAAGTGCTTTACAGGGATTATGGCGTTTAATCTTCTCCTCAACTTTTTGAGGGAGGTAATATGGTTTCTATTTTTTATCTGAGGAAACTGAGGCTGGGAAGACTTAAGTAATTTGTTCAAAGCCCCTCATGAGTAAACGATGAGGGTGGGGTTCAGACCCTGTGCTCTGTGTACACAGCCTTCCATATCCTGACTATGGGCAAAAAAGAAAAAAGCGTATGATGGGGTTCAAGATTCCCTTGACTGGCTAAAACAACCAAACCAAGTCAAACTGCACAGACACATGCACGCATGCATGGACACACACATGCACACACACACACACACACAGTATCTATGGCTGAAAATTTAGGGGTTTCCCTAAATTTATTATTTCCACATTATTTCCCAGAGTGATTGCACCCAGAAAGGCAGTACCACTTTCCAGGTGGGGTTCTAGAAACTCTGGTGTAATGGAGGGTGGGCTACAGGATGGTTAACCCACATTACCAGGGACAGTCCAAGGCCACGTTTCCAAGGACAGTCCAACAAGAGGCAGTGAAGACCGCATCCCAGGTTCCAAAGAGAAATGACTGCTCCTGGGTTCTGAGCACCACCGACCTTGTGTTTTCTGGAGCTGTGTCTTTCCTGAAGTTCCCCTCTTTTGGCTTGCTGTTATCTGCCACTTTTCTAAGCTGCTGAACCACATCACTGGTGTGAACAGTTTCAAAGCTTACATATTTCTTCCTGTAATCAGTTTAGTCAATCTTGTAACTATAAAGAGGGAGATGGTAAATCCCCAGCTCCCATTCTGAGTCAGAATTTATGACAAGAACAGTGTGCTTGTGCCCAAACAGAACCATGCATGTATGGTAATATGGCACTTGAAATTTATGCACTTCCCTTTTACCCAAGGAACAGAAAGTGCTTTTGTGAAATGGATTAAGAGCCAACTGTCTACAGCAGGCGATGAGAACAGTTCCGAATAGGACTGCTGAAGGAATCGTTCAGTTTCTTTAAGGCCAGGGTGCAGCCCCCATGCTTCCCCGTGCTTTATGGAAGCGTTTCCAGGAGACCCCTGCCGGCTCCTCCCGGCTCAGAAGTGATGGATTGAACTGCACCTTGGCCCACCAGTTGTGTGATTGGAGACATTTCTTCATCACCGCCCTTTGATGCCCGTTGTCCTAAGGATGGGCCCCTTCTGTTCGCTGAGGAGATGACCAGCAGAATGGATCCCAGCCAGTCCCTCCCATGGACTTTCATGTCAGCTCTTCTTCGTCGTAAGGGCAACTCTAGAATTCTCTTTGCTAGCTTTAAACACTTGAATCTTGTAGATAAGCCCACCATCACTTACAACCCCATAAAATAAAATGGATTCTGTATGGGTTGGAACCAAAGCAGGCTTACAATTGTGAGTATGCAAAACGGAGTATTTATTCTTGTGTTGGTATTTATTAATAATTGTATCAATTTCCATTAGAATGATGGTAAACCTACTTTTGCCCCACACTGTAGTCTGTATCCTTTAAAGTGGCCACCATGGTGCCATAGGTCCTTGTATTAGTTGCAAGATAACACATGACCCCCAAACCCAAACCGCCTTAACACAACATTTATCATCTCCAGCTTCTGTGGGTTAGGAGTCTTGTTGTGGCTCAACGGGGTCCTCACCTTCAAGGCTCACCTCGAGGTGTGCTCTGGGGTTGTGGTCAGCTCAAGGCATCTGGGGGAGAATTTGCTTTCACTTTTGCGGGTTGGGCAGGACTCAGTTGCCCATGGGCTGTGTGATGGCTGCCTCTGCTCCTCACAGGCTGTTGGTCGGAGGGCTGCCTCAGTCCCTTGTCCTCTGAGTGTCTGTATCACAGGCGGGAGGGCAAGAGAGACAGAGTCCTGCGAGGTGGAAGGCACAGTCTTTCATGACTGATCACAGAAGTGACATCCCTGCACATCTGCCACATTCTGTTACTTGGAAGCGTGTCACAGTGTACACGTCAGGGCAGGGGGTGACACAGGACATTAAAAGCCAGGAGGTGAGGGTCATTGGGAGCAGTGTTGGAAGGCTGTCCCCCACAGTCTTTTACCTACATTGTCTCACTTTATGATAATCCTCCAGGGCAATGCCAGTCCTCCCATTCTATAGATGGGGTAACAGGTTCCTAG
The DNA here is from genome assembly GCF_036850765.1 of Saccopteryx bilineata. Lineage (NCBI taxonomy): Eukaryota > Metazoa > Chordata > Mammalia > Chiroptera > Emballonuridae > Saccopteryx > Saccopteryx bilineata. The sequence goes on along the minus strand of NC_089490.1, from coordinate 198,616,832 downwards.
ACTCTTCCTCGCACCTATTGATCCAAACTTCACCTTCAGTGATTCATAGTGCCCATTCATTGCTGTATTTATTTCACGAATACGTGGAATTATAAGATATTAGGTATGCTGCTGTGCTAGGTGCTGCTAAGTTGTTATTCTTGATAAACCATGTGTGCATAAGCGTCCTAGAAGTTCTTAAACGAGTGTCCCTCAAGGGCCGGAACAGCTCATACGGCATATATAGCGTAGTGCCTCATTTATTGTTATGCCAAGAGTAAATATTCAGAACAATTTATAATTAACCTGTTCTTAAGTTTTTCAAATATACAACCGGGAGCATGCTTCTGGTGTTTGTGTGTCCAGGACCAGTCACCTCCGTGTCAGAGCTGAAAAATCATGGGTGAAGAGTGATCCCGCCATGAACAAGGCCTGGAATAGGGAAGAGAGACTTTGATCCCCATCTATCTATAGCCCACCTTCCGGGTACCATCCTCATGGGGAGAGCCGTCAGGAAGCTCGTGTTTGTGCCACCTGAAACCCACGTCGTGCACCCGCCACAGCCATTAACAAGCCTAATTGCTGTGCTGCCGATAGAATAACGTGCAAACATCACCTTGTAAACTGAAAAATGCACCCACGTATAAAAAAAGAGTTGAGAAAACGTTGGCGCTGCTGCTCCCCTGACTTGGGAGCCTGCAATGCGCTGGCTGCGCACTGTGCCACGTGCTTCTTAGAACGTCACTTATTTAATCACCTTCCCAACTGCTCTGAAAAGCAAGGTCAGAGCAGGAGTCATGGGTGGTGCCGACGGGGTTCGGTCCCGTGTGCTGAGCTGGCACTGGGGTCTCCTTGGTGGCCAAGGAGAGGGAGAGCACCAAGTGAAGCCCTCCTTCCTGACCACGTGGACTCCTGGCTTACTGGGGTGAGGCTAGCCCCACTGCCGGGTCCCACAAGGAAGTGGGTCCACGTGAGCGTGCTTGTCCTTTTTAGAAAGACGCAATCCTTTTGGGGGGGACAGAACGTGCTCTAGGACTTGAAAGTCAGTGAGAGGAACTAGCGGGGCAGCGTGTTTCCTGACTCGTGGAAAGGTTGGGGCTCTTCGGGGCGCCACCTCTCAGACTCGATGTGGCCGGGAGACAGTGATGTGGTCATCTCCGATCCATGCAGCTCCTCGGAGGCCAAGGGGAAAGACTAGCCCAGTTTAATCACACCCAACAGCCGGCATCTAGAGAATCAATAAATGTTGGTTGATGCCCACAGGGCAACGTGGAAGCAAAGTTACTCCAACTGGCAGACCTTTTACAGGTAGTTATTTTTGAACAACAATCTAAGATGTGTAAAAGCAGAAATAGAAATGGCTGATGACAGGAATCCTGACTTGCTGCCTTGAAATTGTTAGTATGCTACAGTTGATTTGCAGCTTTTTAATGGTGTGGTCAAGAGAGCCCATGGTTCCGGTTCCATACCTCTGTTTCTCCCACCTGCCTCTCCTATGGGAAGAGGACCCTACAATATTCCATAGAACCGGTACTCTTAAGTAGCAGCCTCTGTAGCAACAGAGTGGGAGGAGGTAGCTGCTGTCTTCTCTTTTACTTTTTTCCTCCAGATATCCAGATTTCTAAGTGCTGGGAAAACACACATACCAAAAACATCAGCATTTTGGATTAAAGACAGCTCTCTCTGTCTTGTCTCATTTTTGATAATGTCCGCTAATAATTGGGCTGTAGCTGGGGTCTAAAAATAACATGCAATACATTCAATAATATTCCCGGCTACATTTCCAAAGTGGTATTCTGGGACTTCGGTGCATTAATCCTGTAACAATAACAGGATTTGCGCTTTAAATTCCCTGGGTGTCGCTTTGAAAATCTCACCTAAAGCAGCTAATGTCGCAGTTTAAATCATCCATTCGCTGTCCCCAGGGAAATGCAGAGATTAAAAATATGACAGCCCAACTGCTCAAATGATCTATACCTGGGAGATTAAGAGATACAACCTATTTCCTCACAGGAACTGGGCGGATCAATATAAATATTTCAAAGGCACCATCATGCAATAAAGGCCTTAGAATTTGTATCCTACGTCAGAGCACCCTAGATATTTCCAGCTTGGACGAACCAGGTTTTCCATAGGTGACGGAGACAGTGTGGCCAGTGGATAACTGGAACGGAACTGGGTTGTATGGTGTGTGTGTGTGTGTGTGTGTGTGTGTGTGCGTGAGCATGTGTGTGTGTGCATGTGTGAGTGTGTGTGTGTGCGTGAGTGTGTGTGTGCGTGTGTGAGTGTGTGTGCACATGCGTGAGGGTGTGAGTGTATGTGAGTGTGTGTGCATGCGTGAGTGTGTGTGCGTGTGCGTGCGTGTGTATGTGAGTGTATGAGTGTGTGAGTGTGAGAGTGTGTGTGTGTGTGTGTGTAGGGGAGGAAAGGGAAGGAGGCTGTCATGATTGCGACTGCATATGTTTCTGGTCAACATTCTTTAATCCCTGCAGAAATTTGGGTGTATCCCAGAAATTAGGTGCTATTAATCACATCAGCTAAAAAACAAACAAACAAACAAAAAATCCTATCCTAAAAATTACACGCAGCTCACAGTTGAAGCTCTAAACAGCTCTAAATTCAAGTGGCCAGAGTTTTTCAGTGGTACAATTAATTGCATTTTATTAATTGAGAAAAAGAGCTAGTACTTAGCTTCGGGCTGGATTTTGTAAGTGTAGGTACCACCAGCAGGCTGGCACTGCGTTCGGCCTGTGATGCCTTTGAGATTCTAAAGCAGAAAAAGAGGCCAACACACTGAGCCATTATTTCAGAACAGATTGCCCGTTAACATTTCATAATATCACTGAAATGCATCTTTTCTGGGTCAGAGACTTGCTCTGGCTCTGAACATCCAAGAGGTGGCAGCACCCCATGCTCTGTGGGCTGGCTGCGTCCCTCCAGACCAGCTCACCATTGCGTCACCTGTAGGCCAGTTTGCCCGGAGGGGCGGGGCAGTGATGGAGGGGAGGAACAGCATTTTGCATCTCAGTCCTTCCGGAGAGTTCAGGAAACAGCTGCACGGATTGTTTTCAAATGGATTTGGAAAGGTCTCTCTCTCTCTCTCTCTCTCTCTCTCTCTCTCTCTCTCTCTTTCTCTCTCTCCCTCCCTCCCTCCTGAAATCTTCTGTCCTATGTGACGTCTTTTTCTAAAAAGACCACGTGAGTACACTTACATGTTGTCTGCTTCGCTTTCTGAGGGAGGAAGAGTTTCATTTGCTAAGGGTCCCCGGAGACCTCACTTTTGATTGCCTGTACTTATCTTTATAAACGCAGGAAGGAGGGCTATGCAAGCATCACCAGCCATCACTTTTTGGAGCACATGTGTGTGCAAGGCACTTAACACACCAAGAAGGTGACACCGTGCCCACCTAGAACAGTTATATTCTTCCCAACCATTCTCCTAGTCCCCTCCCCCATCGCAGGCTAAAAGTACACCACAGAACAAATAGCTGTTGAGAGGGCAGCATCAAAACCTGCACAAATAAGTAACAGTGTCACCTGACAGGCTATGTGTCAAATGCCTGGGAGGAAAAGCATCTGGTGGCACTGACTGCCGGAGCATCAGGGCTGGTCTAGGCTGGCCAGTGCCCAGTACTCTGTAGAACCTGGCCCTCTGCATGTGCATTAGGCAATCTGAGAGCGAGCGCTGGGGCTCACTGAGGCACCTTTGGTGATTGGCAGGCTAAGGAGGCAGGACTCTTCTGGGAAGCTAACCTATAGGAGACCACAAAGAATCTGGGACTGGGATCTAGTGCAGCTCAGTTGTGGGAATTTCTATTATCTCCCAATCACAGGGATGTGGGTTCTCTGTCCACCCCGATGGCCACCATCAGCTCAGCCCAGCTGTCAGTGCTGTGTGCCTTTCCATCTGCTCAGTCAGTTCTTTGGCTTAATTCTGACCATGGCCCTCTCCTACCCTCCCACCCATAGCTTTTCTACATGGCATGCACTTTCTGTACACATCTCAGCTTCTGCTCCCACTAACAACTCAGTGACTCCCCTCCCTGAATGGCTCATTCAATTTCTAGAAAGAGAAGGAAGAGAGAGAGAGAGAGAGAGAGAGAGAGAGAGAGAGAGAGAAAGAGAGAGAGAAAGACTCACTGGCTTAGTTAATCACAGAATCACATAGTCCGTGTCTGGACAGCTTTGGAGGTCAGACCACCTCCCAGCAGATGAGCTGGACTATGACTGGCGGTCCCGAGCCACCTTATTGAAGACCTGCCCGAACTACTCATCAGCCTGGACGGCAAACACAGCTACTTCTTTCAAAAGGGCTGTGGCTGTGGAAGGCACTGACTGACATTCCCCCGTTCTCTATACAAAGGAAAGGCTCACGATGCCGTGTGTCCGGGGGTCAGGGTTCTGCTGCCTGGGCTGGTCCTCAAACTCTCGTAAGAGACGAATCCTTCCTCTTTGCTTTGCAATAATTCAGTGACGCAGCTTGGAGGATGCACTTCGAGGTAGTCATTTTCCCTCAACCCCTGTGATTCCAAAGACTTGGAGATAAAGGAAGTGAACCTTCATGGGAGCCATGACATCATGCAGTTTTTGTACAGCTCAGGTTTTGCTGGGCCCGGCTCGGGGAGGGGCAGGTTGGATTAGACACCAGTCTCCTTAGACACGTTCCCCATAATACAAGCTGACACATCTGAATCCAAAGACAGTTTCTCAAGTGCTACCTCTAGGTGCCATAACATATGCGGGGATGAGCAGCTTACCTGTTGCCCAATGAGCTGGCAGAATCCCTGGTTGTTAGAGCCAAGCCGTCTGGAGCAGGGGGGAGGGGCACCCGGGCTATGACGGCCAGAGATCTGCTGCAGTCTCTTGGCCTTGGCCTTCCTCCACTGCTTTCCCAGGGACACTGAGGGCGTGTGGCAAAGTGAGGCCCCGCGAGGCAGCTCATTTGCTCCGGTTACTTCCAAGTGCACAGCCAAGGACTGGAGGAGCGCCCTCTTCAGCCCTGAGCCTTCAGCGCTGGCACACCCACCACCTCATCTGCCCACTGGTGGCCGGCCTCAGCCAGGGCCCTGACTGGAAACTGGACTTCGGTCCTCAGTGGTGACCAAGCCCCCTGCAGTGTGCCAGCAGGGATTTCTCCATGGTGGGTTTCTCCTTCTCATTATATAGGAAATCGGGTCACTGACTGCACCTCTTTGTGGCATTACGTTTATCATTGATTTCTGAAGTTTCTTTTTTTTTTTTTTTTCTTTTTTAAAGAAATGATCATTTGACATTTCTGGATGTTAAGTTAGTGTGCTTGTTAATTAGACTGTAAGTTTCCTGAATGGAGGAAGGGGCCGGGCACCTTCTGCGACATTGAACACAGTGTTGTACAGTGAGCAGGTCCTTGGTGGGTATTGAGATTGATTGACTCATCTCAATGCCACGTTTAGCTCAGCGTCCCTACCATGTTCTAAGGAGTCTAGATTCTTTCCAGTCATCTGTGTGGACACCTGGAAGTATAGATTCATGTTGATCAACTTTCTAACTTCTACCTTCTCTTGCTCCCTGCGGGAAGAATGGAGCACCCCACCCCGGAAACTGAGTTCTCTGGCACCCAAGAATCCTGGGTGTCCTAGGGGGATTAAAACATCCCAGAGACTTCAGCCTCTGGCGTCTCACTTCCCACTTCTCATCTGCGGTCGCCTCTTCTCCTCACTGTAGGACCAGTAAAGCTATGCTGTACTCACAACTGCTCTCTAAACTCAGTGGCGATTCTGCCTGACAGAGTGGCTCTGGCACCCAGCTGTCAGGCAGTCTGTCACCCTGGGCTGTGCTGCTGGGGTCCCTGCAGCAGGGCAGGGGGTGTGGATAACTGAGTACTAACTCTTAACCAGCGCTTCCACCCAGAAGGGGCACAGAGTACATCTGATTGTATATATTCCATGGGCCAAAGCGAGTGGCTTGGCCATGCTTAACTTGGAGCAGGTAGAGAAGTGCAATCCTCCCAGGCCTCACAAGAGAAGAGACCAGAAAACCTGGTGCCCTCTGCAGGGCCAGCCACACCCTACAGAGAACATGGACACACAGTGGCGCCCTCCAGTTCATTCTTCAGTGAGTCACGGAACCCTTGAGAATAAACAGATACACTTTGTGCTCTGTGTTTTGCGGGAATTAGAAAACAAAATAAGCCTGTAATAAAGATGATGTACCTCATAAACATGTTTTGTTAGCTATTAAGTCAACATCAGGAGCTTTTATTTTCTTTTTCGGCCAAATCAGTGATCAGAGGTAATCAGTGTGACTGTTTATAAAAGCCACCTGTAAGTAGAAGGGTGACATGAGCAGTCGCCTGTGTCTGTAGCTGCCAGGCTTGCTCATGCTTCCGAAACTTCCAGTGCCTCCCGGTCACTCGAGGGCCTGGCAAGGCTCCTTCTCTGTGAAGCAGAGTCACTTGGGAATCACGGGATCACTCTTTCTTCCCTACCCTCTGTCTGATTGCACCCTGTCAATCATAAGACCCTAAGGTCTCCAAAAGCACGCAGGGTGTTGATGTCACTCACTCACTCGGAAACTCCCCTCCTACCAAAGAATCCATTCTAACCATAGAACAAGAAATTTATTCACAAATGTAATGAGTTCAGTAGTCAACTCTCTTTTAAGCCAAGTCAATGAATGATTACTATGACACACCCGATAAGAGCCAACCATGGTGTAATTGAAAGAGGCTTTGCTCAACAGTGTTACCCCAGTGAATTCAATTAAAAAAAGAAAGAAAAAGTGTCTGAAGATTATCAGTCCTGGCTCTGCCATGTTCTAGCTGTGCTACCTTGGAAAAATCACTTGGACTCTCTGAACCTTCATTGATAAAATTAGGCTAGTTATACATACCTTCCAGGATGGAATTTTCTGTCTATAAAATATACATTATAATATCTACCTATCAGGGTTGTGGGGATTTAAATTATTTTGACAAAGATAATTTCTGGGCAAAATATATATGGATAAGTATGTATATCCCAAGCTGGGAACGTCTTCCCTCCTTTTTTGCTTGCTAATTAAGAGTCATAAATAAAATGCTGACAAGCCACAGTCTGCCGTCTGTGCTGTAGCTGGAAAGCTGTTTTGACTTTGCCTGACAAATGGCTAAGCAGCCGCTCCCACTAGGCCCAACTCAAGTGTTCAGCACTGAGAAATCCAGGGACTGCCAACAGCATCTTATAAACTCGTCACTGTTTACTTACTCAGTGACAGTGTTTTTGTTCGCCTGATCATCCCTGAGATTTCACCAGTCCGGGTGTGTCGGTTCCTGGTTCCCCACAAAATGCTAAAACACTATTTAAACACAATCCTTTCCCCAATCCTGTGAAAATAGTGAAGATCCCTATCCCTAACTGATACTTGATGTCTTTGCAAGTCATTCCTTTGGCAGTGCAGTTGGGGTGGGGTGTGGTCTTCATAAAGCAGTAGTCTGGGGTTTTATTAAATGGGCACACACTTCAGAGATGCTTTACTGCTTGACTAGCTGAGACTTCTAGGTGGTTACATCACTTACCTGGTGAGTGATGTGCCTGATGTGCCAGACAGAGCATACAGCAGCTTAAGAACTGATGGTTAAATGTTCAGGAATTTTGCCAGGTGGTGATATCATTGTTGGTAGATTAAAATCAGCTATGGTAGGAATGTTTACACCATGAATATTGGAAAACACTGCAAAAATCAGGGGATTTTTCTCCCAGATAGCTGGTTGCTATAATGCTTACCAGCTCACTGCTACCCAGTATAACCGAGTCTTTGTGCATCTGCGTCAAACTCAGATGTGACTGAAGATGAGTGGAAGGACATCCCAAATCAGAAGTATAAATAAGACCGTGGTGTTTGATGGAGGCAGAAAGGGAACCAACTTTTATTGAGCCGCTGCTGTGTGCCAGCGTCTGTTGTAGTCTAGATGGGGACTGATACATATCAGAAGGGGTCTAGCAGATTAATGGGGTGGGTATACCAAAAATGTCTTCATCTGAAGGACAGGGAGACCCCAGAGCCTGACTCAAAGCTGGTTGAGACAGAGGAGGGCTAATGCTGGGTGTAGCACAGTGCTGTCACTCAGCTTTCTATCCAGGCTCTGGCTGAGACTGATGGAGGGGATTTTAAGTTAAAAAAAAAAAAAGGTTTTTCATTTGTTTCTTGTTTTTTTTTTGTTTGTTTGTTTTTTTAATTTTCCCATTGATTTTAGAGATCGAGGAAAGGAGAGACACACAGAAGCAACTTGTCAATTATGATACAGGAAGTAAGCGGCAGAGTAGGGATTCAAACATGGGATTGTCTGGACTCGTTTTATCCTGTGTCTCCACATATTTGTCTATCTTTTCCTTATTTCTGGTCTTGGGGCTTAGAAATGTTTCTCCTTTCTAAGGCCAGCCTTTACCCTCGCGCCCAATGCCTGCTCCAGAGTCTAGACCAGGGGTCTCAAACTCAACTCAGCATGTGGGCCGCAGAGCAAGATCACAGCCGTTCAGCGGGCCGCACTAGGTCTACAAAAGGCAACTGTTACGCAACACTTTTCTCACTGCAGTTGAAAACAAAAAAAAAATCAGTACAACAAGCACAATCGTACATGCAGTTTACTCAGTGTCACAAAACGACCAGAAACTGTAGTTCGCATCACAACTGCTGTTAACTAAGCTAATATCTAGCTAGGATGCTAGAGAAATGAAAAATATAAGTAGGCCCCTAGGCTTACTTAATTTTATCCAAAATATTTTGAACTTCGTGGATTAGTCTGCGGGCCGCACAAAATTGTTCGGCGGGCCGCGAGTTTGAGACCCCTGGTCTAGACAGAGCATTCCATTGTGCTGCTCTCCTTCCTCAATCTGTCCCTCTCCACCCACTTCCTTCCTCCACCTGCTCATTGGTCGCTCACCTGCAATCCATCCACCTGCTCATTGGTCGCTCACCTGCAATCCATCCACCTGCTCATTGATCGCTCACCTGCAATTCATCCACCTGCTCATTGGTCACTCACCTGCAATCCCTCTGCCTGATTATTTGCTGGTCACCTGCCACGAGTGGCTATATGGTGCCTTTCTCGTTCTTCTCTCCCTCAGCCTTTCAGCAGCATTGAGCACGCTTCAGATTCTCCTTCGATCTTGAAACTCTCCACTCCCAGCTGCCGTGACTCGTTTATTCTTCTTTCCCTTCTCTGGTGCCTACTTTGGCCACTGCTGGCTCTTCCCCATCGTCCCAGTCCTTGAACTGCAAGAGTGGGGTTTGTTCTCTCTTCTTCGGCCTTTCCCCTGTGGCATTGCCTCTGGCCTCAGCTGTCTGCACAGGGAGTGCCAGACCAATAGATCTTCAGGTCTGAGGAATGAACAGACTGGGTCTCCAGGGCCAAGACTGGCCTCTGGCATTTAGTGGGCACTCAGTAAGCAGAAGGGGTTTCAGATGCAGAGAACGTTGTGAGAACAGAGCTTGAGTATATGTGCCTGGGCTCACTTGAAGGTTATCTCCTTTAGACTCTGAACTTCTCAAAGTCAAGAACTATGCGTTTTCTCCATTTTTGATTCCCTGGTCCAGCATTAAATATGGTAGCTATTCAGTGAATGTTTGTTGAGTGGATGAATGAGTCCAAGCTTGCTAATAATTCAGAGTAAATTCATGGCAGTCCCTCTATGGGAATATAGACTTCATTCTGTGTGCATTGGGCCTGGAGCCTCCCAGGGCATTTTCTCGTTTGAATAACTCAGTAGGAGCTGAGCTACAGGATGACTCATCCGCACAGTCATTGTTCAAAACCTTGAGCCTTCTTCCTCCCTTACCCTTGCTGTTCCACCTCTAATCAGTGGTCCAATCTTGTTGATTTTACTCAAAATATGGCTCTATGGCTTGTGTTTATGTTTTTGTTTTTATTCTGATGGCCACATCCCAAGGTCAGCCATAACTACTTCTCTTCTGGACTTCACTGCTGGTCACTCCCACTGCAACTGCTGTTTATCCCTTTTCTGTATGCCATGGGCTTTAGCTGTTCTACTAATGGCTGGCTCTGTGTTTGGGGGGGGGGGGGGAATAAAAAATAAAAAAAGCTGAATGAGTTCTGGGAAGGCAGGGGTAAAGGGAGTGAATGTAGCTCTATTATCTGCCTTCCATCCTGCAGGCCACTTAAATCTGCAGGTTGCTTTGGATTTGACGCTTGAGCTGCCTAAGTGGATTTATGCCCACATTACTCCTAGTAGAGAGTAGGGTCCCATTCCCACGATAGAGCCAAGCCACAGTGTAGGAAAAAGAGCATGGAGAGACAGAGGAGGAAAAGGTTGCACTTGACTCTGATGTTGAACAGAGGCCTAGTAAATGGAAGAACAATCCTTTAGGGGAGGGAAGACAAGAGGAAGGGAAGATCAGAGGAGGAGGTAGGGAGAAGGTCTTGAGATCATCCTTCTGGGTGGAGGAGAGAAAAAAAGAAGGAAAGAAGACGAGAGCTGAGTGCCTGCCATTTTTGCATAGCTGATTTTGGGTCAACAGACCCTTTCTGAAGATATTTTTTTGTAGAACTTAATGGGTCCAGAATTTATTCTAATAAAATAGTGAGCTAATGGCTTTAGGGGACCCTTTTTGGGGACTGTTACGCTTAAGGAATTTAGGTCAGTGTTACACAAAGTGGGACCTGCTTGCTGCAAGCAGGTAGGTACAGAAATAGCAGTGAGTGTTCAGAAACTTGATAGTAATTGGACATTGTCCCGGAGGCGGGTGGTGCTGGCTGAAGGGAGCCGGCTAAGGGCGTTTCTTTCCCCCTCTGTGGCTCACAGACTGTGTGTTGGTAGTTTGACTTCAGCCGTTGGGGGAGGTATTTCTTTTTCTTTCTTTTTTTTTTAATTTTTTTTTTTATTATTTATTCATTTTGGAGAGGAGAGAGAGGGAGACCGAGAGAGAGAGAGAGAGAGAGAGAGAGAGGAGAGAGAGAGGAGAGAGAGACAGGGGGGAGGAGCTGGAAGCATCAACTCCCATATGCGCCTTGACCAGGCAAGCCCAGGGTTTCGAACCAGCAACCTCAGCATTTCCAGGTCGATGCTTTATCCACTGCACCACCACAGGTCAGGCGGGGGGAGGTATTTCTATCATGCATGTGGACGAAGCTGCAGATGCTCCCACCCGCAAGAAGCAGATGCTGAACCCTTACCAGCCCTTACTGTGCTGCTTGGCTACCACGTCCAGGCCTCCAACCAGGGCACACAGGGTGTCGGTACGTTTATGTAATGAGGTGCTTGTGGCTGCCACCTGCTGCTCAATGTGTACAGTAGGACCCTGTATCTGAACACTGGTCGTTCACCAGAGGGGGTGGGGCATGCATACGCTGCCTTAGATCACCTTCAGCTTGTTTCCGAGGTCCAGGCCTTCCCGCAGGGGTCTTGTGACAACCAGGTGGAATCGCCGCTGGTTCAGAAACCAGCTCTGCCAGGTATCAAGCCCTCTCAGCTGGTCAGGGTCGAGGGTAGTGTAGGTGGCAGGTCCGGTCAGGGCGGAGAAGTGACATGTGAACTAGCTGAAGGTATGCGCCTTTGTCTAGAAGGGCTGCTGTGACATGACAACACAGACTGAGGGGCATAAACCACAGAAATGTGTGTTCTCACAGTTCCAGAGGCTGGGTGCCCAAGGCCCAGGGTGTGGCAAGGGCTCTCTCCTTAGCAGGCGGGCGGCTGCCTTCTTGCTGGGTTCTGATGTGGTCTTTGTGTTTGGGCATCTCTGAGGTCCCTTCCTTTTCTCAGAAGGACATGGGATTAGGGGCCCAGCTTTAAGACCTTATGGAACCTGAATTACCTTAAGGTCTTATCTCCAATATGGTCACCTTAGTTGTTAGGGCTTCAGCACATGAATTTCAGGGGGGTAAAATTCAGTTTGACTATCTGGGCTCAGGCTGCATTTCAAGCAGCAGCTGATGCAGGGTTGTGGAGACCTCTCACCCACTCCAGAGAGTCCTTCTCAGTTCTCCAGGGTGCCCCTGCCACATTTCAGCCATTCCCAACCTTACCACCTGCTACCCCTCTGCCAGTTACCACTTCAGGTCTGATCTCTCCCATGCAGGCTTCCCTGGCCTCTCCCTGAGAGACGAAGAGACATCTCCCTTACCTGACTCACTTTAGTACTCTTGCTCTGTGTTGTTCAGTTGGCAGTGAGTCTCATTCTGCTTTGCAATGCCTTTTCCGACGTCACCTCAGTGTACACACGGCATGTGTTTGGAGCTTGTCTACCTGTTAGATCGCAGGCACCGTGAAAAATGGGCATTCTACCCTTCTTCACATGCAATTCCCCCATTTCACAACTAATTAGGTGTGTACCTTTTCCAGAGTAAGGAGTCAATAAACATCAGAGAGTTGATGTACTTTTTCGTGAAATGGTTAAGGTCATTTATATGCTCATCATAGTCTATGTGTGGAGTCAGGCTAACAGCAGTACATAACGTGGTGGTGTTGTTTTTGTCCCTGTCTTGTGAATATTAAGCCATTGTAGAATGGTCCAGTGAGTACCCCTGGACTGTGATTGGTGGATGCCATTGTTCCAGTGAGTTATAATGACCTTTAACCCTGACTGTGGTATAAAGGAGACCTGGATTAGAGTTCTGATTCTCCCAGTTACCAGCTGTCTGGCCTTGGGTAAGTTATCTAAACTCTCTAAGCCTCGGTTTCTTCATCTGTATAATGGGAGTAATAATAATCCTCTATCTCACAAATTGGTAGCATAGGAGTGGAATAGAAATACACAGTAGCACTCAATGACAAGTCAGTGTGTATCATTAATGCTAGTCTGGGACACAGAGATGAAAAAGTAGAAGCCCAACCACAGACACCGTCTCCACTCCTCTGAACCAAGGGTAACTTGGAAAGAGAAACACTTGGACACCTTCAGAGAATCAGCCATGTGACGAGCCCATTTAGTGCCCTGTGTCAGATGTTCCCGGATTGAGAACAGTGTGAAGAATCCAGGAGGAACACGTTTCTGTCTAAGATGAGTTGACTTCTAAACACCTTTGACCTTACACGGTCACCAACCCCCTCCCCAAGTCTCACTCTCCTTTGAAAAGCATAATATATATATATATATATATATATATATATATATATATATATATATATATATTTTTTTTTTTTTTTACCTAAAAAACACTGCGTATTGATTTTGTTATTCTGGAGCTGGTCCGGTTGCACAGAAAGGACAGCATCATTAACTGGAGATAAGTCAGCATGACATGCATCCTGAAGTTAATGAGAAAGTGGCGTTAAGTCAGTCCATGTTTGCTTAGAGATATTCAGGACAAACAGCTTCAGTGGGGGAAGAGCAAAGCTCACAGGGCCAGCCCTCACCCACAGTCTCCTTAGGGGCGGCGCCCCAGCAGGGAGAGCAAGCGAGGGGTGATTAGGGAGACCACCCAGTCCTGTGTCTGGGGCAAAACCAAGGCCTCCAAAAAGGCTCAGAGTGGCCTGTCAGCGTTTCTGCCCATTCTAACGAATTAGACATACATCCCAAAAGGTGTACTGCGATATTAAAGTCCATTTATATAGGCTGTAAAGTTTCCCCTGCTGTCCTGGCCTGCACGTGCGTGGCTGGACAGTGTCTGTGGATGATCCCTTTGTGGATCACCTGGCGCTGACCGTTCTGAAACCACGGCGACCCAGAGGAGGACAGGAGCCGATATTGGACGGGTGGCCATGGCCGGCCGTGCGTGTCAGTCGGTGATATTAATTCCCACTGAGCACGCGCAGGGGGGTAGGGGGGGACAGAATTATTAAGCCGCTTCCTGAAGGAGCTTCTAACACGGTGCATAATGAAAGTGTTAGGGACAGAGAGTGATTAGGTGCTGCCCTGCGGTTCTGGAGCGCCAGGTATTTCTCTGCCTGGTATTCAAGCAGGTGTGTCACGGGGAGGGGGGAGGGGGAGACGGAGGGGGGCGGGGCATCAGCAGCTACTTGGGCAGAGAGCACATAATGTGAGTGACAGTGGCAAGGCCTGCGGGAGGTGCCCAAGGCAACGGCGGGGGTGGCGGTGCCACGTTGCCACGTGAAGCGGTGAGCCACGGGAGCACGTGTGGGGAGAGGACACTGCGTTCTCGGTGCTGAGTGGTGTCCTGGCCCGAGCTGTCTGGGTTTGAAAATCGTTCTCAGGGCAGCTCTAGTGATTAAGAATTCAGATGTGATCATCACCCACAGTGTCATGGTGTTAGTTATTTCTGGAGTCCTGCTGGAAATCCAAGTGCAGTGTTTGGCGTGTGTTACGTTTGTTATTTAGTTCAGGTCCCCATAGAAGTTTGTGCCTCTCGGACTTGGATGATGCTTACCTCAGCCCTCCAGTGGGAGTCTCTTTGGCTTCTTCTCTCGCCTCGGTCACATCCAGTCATTGTTAAATAGCTTTGTTCATTTTCTTAGTCTCTGGATCCTACAACAATACCTTGTTGTAGCCCTTGAGTATTGAGTCCTGTTTTCTCTTCGCTGCACTCAGTCTGGTCCAGCCGCTCTACCCCTTCCTGGACCTTCTCGCTCCCCCTCCTTCTGTCTCTTCCCCGTCGCTGTCCTTCCCAGAGCATGGAGGCCACCACCACCACAGGTGCTTTCTCTGTGCTGGGCCCTATTACTTCCATTGTACAGCTTGGGAGATTCCAAAAAGGTCATAATGTGCTCACAGCAGCCAGTGAGGACCAACGTTGGAATGCTAACCCAGGACTGAGTCACCTCACGGTTCGTGCTGTCCCCAACTCAAGTGGTTTCCTCTGCTCAGAATCCCTTGGTGGCTCCAATCACCCTCTAAAATCTAGTCTGTACGTTTCTAGGTTTTCCCCTCAACCTGTCACACATCCTTTAGCAAAAAATAACACAACAGAACTCACAGCCATATAAACAAAACATCAGTTTGTATTCACACCCATGTTTTCCGTCCGACGTGCTTCCATCCCTGCTTCTCCTTCTCCTGGGGCAGAGACCGGTGTCTTTCCTCTGTAGAAGTAAACGTTGCCTGAGAAAACAGGGAGCAGGGTAGGCTAGAGAACCCAGATATTCTCTAGTTCACCAAAGAGATATTAGATCTTTATTCAATAGCCTAAAATGTCCGCTCAATAATGTTCTTCTTTAATATCTTTTTTTTCCAAAAGACACGTAAAGTGAACCAGAAAGCAATTAAATGATTAATTGCAGCAGCTGGATTGTGCTGCCCTCAGCCGCCGTGGCTGCGATCTGACCGATTAACCTCAGCTTCAGAGCCCTTACTCAAGGAAGAAGACAGTGACGGAGAACGCTTGGCCTGTCACATGACTGATCTTTGCTGTCCCAAGCCATCGTTCTCTTAACTGCAAGCTTGCCTTTTCAGAGTCCTGGCATGCTTTCAGGAGCTGTGAACCCTCCTGTGAGGAAGTGAGCAGTAAGAACTGGCAGTTTTTCCATCTCAAGTCTCTTCAGCTGTAAACCCACATTTAGCTGTGCCTTTTTTTTTTCTCACCTTCGCTTGGCCATTCTTTCTGGTGAATACTTTTTTGATAAATAAAATAGGGTGGAGGTGAATTTGACGGAGACAAAGAAGGGTTGGTCTAGTGAGGGCCAACGATACAAAAAGCATCATAGCAGTCCCCAACGTTCATTCCCAGGTCAGAGCAGGGGGTGGAGGGGTGGGTGAGGAGGTGGGCCTTCCACCCTCTCCGCTACAATGCATTGCGGGTGGGGAACACTGAAGAGGCGCCTGGGAATTATGAATACGCTGGTGGAGGTGACCCACATGGCGGTTTAGACCACTGTTACTTCTGACATCTTGGAGAAGGTCAAGGAGTATCCACTCCAAGGCCTAACTGGATGGAACAGCTTTATGAGATGCCAGGGAATCTTATTTCACTGGAAAGATTTTTTTTTCCTAGTTCCGGTGCTTAAGTAACTGGGGTGCGATGCAATGCGGAGTTCATAGTTTTTAGCGCATTCTTAGCTGGGCACCGTGATGAACGTCATCTGCATTAATGTGAAAGGGATGGCTAATCTGAAAATAAAAACAGGAACGGGGTATGAAGGACCTGAAGGTTTGTTCCCACCTGGGGGTTTGATTTTGAAATTTGTGCATGAAATGCTTTATTATCCACTTAACGTTTTGTTTCTTAGATTTCAAAACAAATCAGTGAGAGGAGGAGAGAGGAGGGGTTGAAACTGGGCACGCCGCCAGAAGGTTCCACCATCAATATGGTGATAGCAGGTTGTAACTTCAGACCGAGGTCTTGATCGTCCATCTGTTTTTATGCTGTCTTCTCCTCTGTCTTCTTATCTAGCAAATAACTATTGACCAACAAATGTCTTTATGGTGCCAGCTTAGGAAATTGGAGGTAAGGAATTGTGTAAGGCAAAAAACATACTATCAGCTTATGGAGAGGTCATTTGAAGGACAGCTGCAGACATAATAATAGTTGTTTATAACAGCTGGAATAATAGTTGTTTACATTTACGGGGCACTTAGTATGCCTGGATAGTATTAGCTCACTTAATCCTCTCAACACTGGATGAGATAGGTACTCTTATCCCAACAGGCACTCCCTGGGTTACACATGAGATAGGTCTGTCAGTTTGTTGAATTTGTATGTAAATTGGAACAGGTATGTTTACCTATTAAAAGCAATGTAGGCAGATGTTTGTCTTAGCATAGTATTTATTTTTTACCTTTCTTTGCGTATAAACATTTTCAAATACAATCTTAAACAGTTATGGATGATGCAGATGATGGACTTGTTGGAGAGGATAGACTGGTGTTAGAGAGTCAGGATTTGGTTCTGCTGCTGGGGTCAGTTTCGTGGAGATGGTATCCAGGGAGGCTTGTACAGAGCTTTGCTTCTTATCATCAATGACCCTGTAGCATCTAAGCCCTTCGGTAACTGTACAGTAAACTTGGTGACCCTCTCTGTGTCAGGATCTTACTCCTCTATCTTTGCCATTCCTGCTTCTATGAGATGAAGAGCCTCAGATAACTCTTTTGTAGAAAACTTTCAGTTCTAGAACTTCTAGGTCCCCATTTCCTTCCCTAAATGCTGTCATCGGCTGCTGTAGATCCATAAGGTCTTCATTGGTTAGTTCTTTGCCATGGGAGTCCAGTAACTCTTATCATTTTCACTGATGTCCAACTGCAGTTGAGTGTGAATAGCCCATATGGCACTCTGTTCATAAGTGTGAATTGTACACAATTCAAGGACTTACTGTATTTTATGAATGAGGAAACTGAGGCAGAGGAGAAAAAGAATTCATCTTCAGTCACCTAGCTGAGAAGTGGTGGAGTCATAAGTTAAAACCAGAAAATCTGAATCCAGTGTAAAAAAATAAAATATGTATAACCAGAGTGAAACAAGTGTTGTTCTTTCTAGATGTTGTCAACTTCCCATCAGCACCAGTGCATTCTGAGTGGCAGTTAGCATGGCATTTGTGAGAACAGGAGAGGAGCTGTTTGCAGGGAGGAGATGGGGGCAGAAAGTGAAGAATGAAGCAGGGGGCTGCTGAGATCTCTGCAGCAGGTCCTGAGGTCGGGCCCCTAGGAGGGCAGGTGTGGCACTGTCCCCTATCGGCCACCACCTGAACTCAGCCTGCCCTGGTGGGCGGTGGTTGGTGGGAAGTCAGACAGTGTGGCTGGTGACTGGATTTTTTTTTTCAATTACAGTTTACTTTCAAAATGACTTTGTATTAGTTTCAGGTGTACAGTTTAGTGGTTCAACAATCCTGTACTTGACAAAGTCTTCCCCGCAATTAGTTTAGTGCTCACCTGCCACTAGAACATACCGTATTTCCCCATGTATGAGATGCATCTTTCTCCAAAAATTTTGGGATCTAAAAACTGGGTGTATCTTACACAGCAGTTGTAGATTTTTTTACTTGCATTTCCCACTTTTTTGTGCATATTTTTGCACTCGTTGTAGATTTTTTTTTTTTACTTGCATTTCCCGCTTTTTTGCGCTTATTGTTTTTTCTTCAAATTTCGGGCCCCAAAATGAAGGTGCATCTTGTACAGGGAGCGTCTTCTACATGGGGAAATACGGTAGTTATTACAATATTATCAACTGTGTTCCCTGTGCTGTAATTTACATCCCCGTGACTCTGTGTAACTGCCAATTTGTGCTTCTTAATCCCTTCACCTCTTTCACTCAGTTCCCCAGGCCCCCTCCCCCCTGGCAACTAGCTGGTGACTAATTTCTGTCACTCACTGCGTAGGTTCCCTGCTCCTCAGGCTGAGGTAGGGCACGGACAGCTGCCTTTGAGTTCCCATCGGCCCAAAGCACACCCCCCTTGTGGACCTGCAATCCGGGGGTTCCTCTACCTAGCCAGAACGCGTCCTTCCTCGTCAGACTTGTTCCCACTGCAGAACGCTTGGGATAGGCTCACCGTCCTTTATCTCAACCTATGGGGCCAGACAGGTTTCAGGATTCAAAATTCTTCAGATTTTAGAAAGGTGACATGTCATCCAGCCCATAGTGTATATCATATTTCTAGTGGGGGATAGGTCAGTGCCCTGTGGACACACGCGATCACCTTCCAACCACAAAATGTGTACCTCATCACCCTCAGTACGACCACCTGCCACTACCCGTGGCTGCGTGTTGGGAAGATCAGGTTTGGCTATCGCAGAAATTTTGTGCCGTATTTCTGGGAAACGCATTGAGTGGCTGGGCTTCTGGAGTTTGGAATTGCAGATAAGGGCATGTGGACCTATCAGCACCGGCCCTTTCTGCTCCGCCCGGAGGCCTGGGAGTGAACATGCTGGGTAGGGGGGCTGGGGTCTGACGCGGGACTCTGCCCCTAGAGCCTCGGGCTCCATCTTCCCGTGCTAGGTGCTCGCCGGCCAAGGCACTGCCTGGAAGTACAGTCGGTATCCTCGCTCTGGACAGTCCCTGCAGGGCTGTTGAGCACAAAGTGGCCGAGGAAGTCCAAACTCGGGAAGGAGATGAGTCAGGTTTGTTTGTTTGTTTGTTTGTTTTTTGAAAGACCTGCTTACCCTACCTAGAAAGACCTCTCCTCTTCTTACCTTGGGAGTGTCTTAGCTTAGCATGAGGGACCACAGGCTCAAGTGTAAGATAGCAGGTGTTATTAAAGAACAAGCTGTAAAAACGCATTATTCTGAAGAGTTAGCAGCTAATTTTCTGTTGCCTTTACTTCTCACATTAATGTTTTCCCCTCCTCCATGCATAGCCTTTTTTTTCTTTTAATTTTACAGCTTGCTCACAGATTCCTACTGAGTTTCATGACTGATTTCTGTTTGTGTTACTCTGGTGAAGCCTATGGAGGAAAACCATAAATTAATGGCATGTTTGTTAGCTATAAATAGGGGACAAATCCAGAAATACACAAACATTCCAAGGAGCCTATTTCTTAGAATTGCCATGCTCAACTTCCAATTAACCCCAGATTTACAAGTCTAATGAAATGGCCCTGTTCTTTCCACTGAAAAGCTTTGCACGGTGTATAAGCTTTCACTTGACCTAAATCTGTGGTCAACCTTGGGAAGTAAACTCCTTGGTGGAGCCACTCACTCTACTAGATGAAGCCAACGTCCCATTTTGGGGCCTGAGCTACCATTTCACGTCTTTTTTGCAAAGGGACTGTCTGGTATCTCATGTACCATGCTGATTTCCATCCATAGGCTGTGTTCTGAGATAACAGAAGGACCAGGCAATGTCACTTAAACTTTGCTCCCAGGTCTTCTTGGGAAACAGGGTATGATTTTGGAAGATAAATAGTAGAAAACATTTATTTACCACCTCTCTGGGTCAGCCAGCCCATTCTTTTAAGCTCTCTATGCTTATGAAATCATTTAATTCTCTTAAAAAACAAAAAGAAGCAGGGAGATAGACAGACTCCTGCATGCGCCCCATCCGGGATCCACTTAGCAAACCCACTAGAGGGCGATGCTCTGCCCATCTGGGGCCATGCTTGCAACCTAGCTATTTTTAGTGCCTGAGGCAGAGGCTCCATGGAGCCATTTTCAGTACCTGGGGCCAACTTGCTCAAATCAATTAAGCCATGGCTGCAGGATAGGATGAGAGAGTGAGAGAGAGAGAGAGAGAGAGAGAGAGAGAAGGGGAAGAGGGGAGGGGAGGGATGGAAAAGCAAATGGTCACTTCTACTATGTGCCCTTACTTGGAATCATACCTGAGCCACACACACCAGGCTGACACTCTACCACTGAGCCAACCAGCCAGGGCCAGTATGCAATTTTTAAACACAAGGTTGGTAGATCCTAGAAAAGCAAATGATTATGACAAAGCATTTTACCAGTTACCTCACCATGTTCTTGAGTAGGTGGATTAAAAACTGGTTAAGTGACTTTTCTCATAGGTGCTGCCTAGTGGGTTACTGTCACCCTGGAGGGCAGGTGTGGCCCTGCACTCTTCAACCTTCATTTCATAAAGCCAATGCTCTGATGAGGCTCTGACACTGTATGTCACTAGATAATGCTGTTCTTTCGTTTATCCTTTCTGTGTGTTCATTGTTTCATGGTTTAATTGGTTTTTAACATGGGATTCCTTGATAAACCTAAAGGGGTCCATGAATCCTCTGCAATTATTACACTAGGATGATCTACTTACCGTATTCCCCCATGTATAAGACGCACCCCCTTTTTGAGAAATTTGGGGTTTAAAAACTGAGTGCATCTTATACAGTGGTTGTCAAGTCAAGAAGTGTGGCATTTCAAGTACCATAGAGGGAACTGAGTACACGAGGCAATCTATGAAGACAGTGATTCATTATCAGACACAGATGAGGACAAGCTAATGGATGGGAGGATTTTTTTGTTTTTGTTTTTTTTGTATTTTTCCGAAGCCAGAAACGGGGAGGCAGTCAGACAGACTCCTGCATGCACCCAACCAGGATCCACCTGACACACCCACCAGGGGGCGATGCTCTGCCCATCTTGGAGCATCGCTCTGCCACAATCAGAGCCATTCTAGTGCCCAAGGTAGAGGCCACAGAGCCATCCTCAGCGCCCGGGCAAACTTTGCTCCAGTGGAGCCTTGGCTGCGGGAGGGGAAGAGAGAGACAGAGAGGAAGGAGAGGGGGAGGGGTGGAGAAGCAGATGAGGGCTTCTCCTGTGTGCCCTGGCTGGGAATCAAACCCTGGACTCCTGCACACCAGGCCGACGCTCTACCACTGAGCCAACCAGCCAGGGCCTGGATGGGAGTTTTTTGACAGTGATGAGGAGTTGTATGAATTTTATGATGAATAAAACTTGGGTTCAATAACTTCATGTAATACATTTTTTTTTTTCAAATTTTAGGTCCCAAAATTAAGGTGAGTTTTATACATGGGGAAATACGGTACATTCCTGTGTCCCTTGCTAGACTGTGAGGAACCTGAGACGGTGAAGCAAACTGGAACTAGAAAAAAAGAAAAGCAGTGTGTTTGTTAATCCATGATTGAGCCATAGTTCACTCATTCATTCATTCAGCATTTTATTGAGTATCGCTCATGCTTGCAATTGAGTACTGGGCATCCAGAAAATACGTTCGCAAAAATATTAACAGAGAGCAAAATAATGATGATGATGGCTGCAATGTGCTGTATGATAGAGGAAGCACATAGGAGGGAAATCTAATGTAGCCTACAGATTTGGGGTCATCTTCCCAAATAGGAAACATTTGTTTAAAAAATAACACTAAATTCAACTGAGTCAACTTCAAAGAACTCACTGGCTTTATTGAAAGATCAGTGAATCGGGCAGCGTCCTGTAGAGTCAATAGAAAGGTGCTCCAGGGGGTTGGATAGAAGGAAAAATTTGTACAGGTGCAAAGAGGGTGGGGCCAGCAATTTGAAAGAAGAGATTATTTCAAGCAAGATTACGTCCCCTTAGACTAAGGCAGGAGGTGGTAGCAGGCTGATGACCTCACTAGTGCTCACCTGGAAATTCCAGACTGATTGGTTTAAAATTCCACTCCTGGGAGAGGCTGCATCTTCTGGGTAGCAGGTACTAAAAGTCTTGGTGAGGCATAGCACAAGTGACTCCATTTTGGGGTCTGTTGTTTCTTTTTAACAATCCTCTCGCACTTTTGATCAAACTCGAAGCCTAGCTGAATGAGATGTGGGATCAAAATGCCAAACCCCTATCCACTCTCAGCTACTGCTCTGCGGCTCCTGCTGCATTTTTGTTTTTGTCTTTGTTCTGCTAAATCTCTTTGCTATTCCCAGATCTTGACTTCAGGTTCACAAATTTTTTGGGGGGGTTCACAAATTTTTTTTTTTTTTAGTTAATCACTGTCTTTGTTCCTTTCCTTACGCTTCCAGTTTTAGGAAGATTATTTGTTGCTGTGAACTTGCATTTAAAGCTCTTGAAAAATAAATAAATGAGTAAGTAAATACAGCACCCCAGGGAGATTATTATATAACTATAAGCAGAATAATTCCCCACATCTGGAGTGCACTTCAGAGCCGTAGTTCCCAAGACCCGAACCAATCAATGAAAGGCCCTGTGGAAGGAGCCACCCTTTCCAGCCAGCGAACTGGTTCAGTGAGCTTAGCACCTGAGTCCCAGTTTCCTCAGAAGTGTTGGTCCAGGGGCAGCAGGTGGTGTGGGCCACAGCACAGAGACCTCCTCGCTCAGCAGTAGAATCAAGATCAGAGATAATATCCTGTTGTTAAGAACAGCCTGGGTCAGAGCATCTAATGAATATTGTTGGGCAGCTATTGTTAGAACATTGGATTCTTGAAATACTTTCAAGAGCTAAGGAGAGATTCCTGACAATCACCTCATTTGTACTCATGCTTAACCTCCTGGTAGGTCCCTTCTAGGACTGCTAGGGGCACAGTGAGGCCACAGAAGAAGCATTGCCCAGTTATGCAACAGCCATGTGAGCATTTATTGGCCCAAAGAGAATGATAACCACCACACAGATGAATCAGGTAGAGCACAGTCCCCCTTCCACCAGGGTCACTCTGTTACAGGAGCTATTTGCAGGGATTGTTGGCATTTGCCTGCTCAGATAGGTTTCCTTTTAGCCTGAAATAAAAGTTGTACTAAATTTCAGAGGTAATCCCCTTAGCCATGGTCTGGAAGACATGGCTGATGGCCTTATCTTCCCAGGCCGATGCCAGAGCAAGGAAAGAGAAAAGGAGGAAGGATTCCCTCCTTAGCTCAAGTGGGAAGTCTTGATCTGGTGTCTCGAGTAGAAGCAGTCTACATAGATGCCAGCCACTTCTCTGCCTGGTTCATTTCGTTTGGAGGCCTGCAGTGTTTGCGCAGGCAGCTGTGAACTGCACATCCAGGGTCCAAGTCTTGGAGCCGGGCTGCCATCTGGGTAGTGAGGAGGATCCGAAAGGTCTTTTACCGTTCTGCCTGGGTGGGCATTCTGATTTAGACATTCATTCATAATCCCACAGGTGGTATACTTTTGCCTCATTGGTTTTTCAGCCAAGCACAGACCCCAGATATCTGAGCCTTTAGTGCCTCTCATACTAAGCAGAAGTACCTTTGTGAAGGCACCAAGGGAAATAGTAACTGTAAAGGATGCAAGACTTAAAAATGCCCATCATTAAAAATCAGATGAGAGTTCATGATAATGGAATTAACAAGGAAATTTGGTTATTTATGTAACATGCAACATTTAAAGATAATAATTGGAATTATGACTGATAACATTTTACCAGGACATATCAAACTTTAGGGATTTCATACAATTTCTAGAACACGTATGTAATTATACAAGTATAACATGAAGAAAGCTTAGTATTATATCTTATTTGACAATACTTCCCATGAAATTTTACATATCTAATTAGTTTAACATCTCTCTTTTTATAAGGAAAGAGAATCGATCTTTTGAGATGCTCCAGAGAATCTCTGTAAAATCCCAAAGGTAGTTCTAGGTCAGAAAGTCTTCATTTTGAATGTGATTTTGGGAAGTTTATAAAAAATATTGAAAGGTCTTAAAGCCTTTGGGTCAAACAGCATTATAGGTTACTGTGAAACAATACTTAATTATCTATTTAACCAAAGTGACAAAGATTTCACAGGAAAATACAGAGGATTACATAGCTCTGAGCAAAACTTGGTTTAATATTAAAAATATTGTGAGGACTAGGTCTACTTAAGTAATCAAAGACCTGGAAAAGACAACATGGTACAGGCGATTATTTTGATCAGAACAAGATCTTTGTTTTTTCTAGGTGAATCACTTAAAAGGTAAAGAAAACCTTTGTTTAAAGTTTTGGGTTTTTTAAAATATCAGACCAACAATTTTAGAAAACTTGTCCTTTCAGCAGTTGAGAGAAAATTAAGGTTCAGTTATACAGAAGTACACAATTGATATTAAAGCTTATTTTTGGAAACTTTAAAACAAATGTATTCACGGCCAGGGCACACAGGAGAGGCGCCCATCTGCTTCTCCACCCCTCCCCCTCTCCTTCCTCTCTGTCTCTCTCTTTCCCTCCCGCAGCGAGGCTCCATTGGAGCAAAGATGGCCGGGGCGCTGGGGATGGCTCCTTGGCCTCTGCCCCAGGTGCTGAAGCAGCTCTGGTTGTGACAGGTCGACGCCCCGGGGCAGAGCGTCGCCCCTGGTGGGCGTGCTGGGTGGATCCTGGTTGGGCGCATGCGGGAGTCTGTCTGACTGTCTCTCCCGGTTTCCAGCTTCGGAAAAATACAAAAAAATAAAAACATCAAAAAAATACAAAAAAAACACAAATGTATTCAAGCTTATCCAGCTTGACCATGAAT
Organism: Saccopteryx bilineata; assembly: GCF_036850765.1. NCBI lineage: Eukaryota > Metazoa > Chordata > Mammalia > Chiroptera > Emballonuridae > Saccopteryx > Saccopteryx bilineata. The sequence continues at coordinate 198,592,187 of NC_089490.1, read as the reverse complement.
AAAATTCCTTTCCCAAGATTCCTTTTTTACAAACCTTCTACCACTTCTTATTTTATATTCAGATTTTGTCCTATGGTTTTTTCCTCTTTCCCATTCTGAAGTAACCAACCTCACTTTAAGACAAAATTACTTTCTTTTCTCTTCACACACACACAAAAAAGAAGATACATTTTCATTCCTCATATTATCTTTTATGAAAAATTCACAGTTTACTTTCCATGTATTCAGAGTTTTCTTTGTTATTGTTGGTAGCTTTAATGACAAATATTAGGATTCTTAAGCCTAAAAAACATTTAATTTCTAGTGAAAACTGAGAAGCAAGCAATTATGAACTCTTTCACATTCACATTCTGTGGGTTGGTAGATTTGTAAATGCTTTTTGTAATTTTTAGAAACGAGTTTGCTCATAGAAAATTTCTTGGCATGGCACAAAATTTGTTTAATAGACCCAAATATCTTTATTCCTCTGTAAAATGAAGCCAAAGTGGATAAATCTATGTTTAGTAATTGATGTGTTAGTATTTGATAGATGATCTAGATGTTTAATAAACTTCCATCATCTAGCTAAATCTTAGCAAAACTTTAAGGTTTCCAAAAGAATTTGGGGGAACTATTTAAAATTTCACTAAAAACGTTCTGTCCTACTTACATCTAATTTACTTCTTAACATTTATGTTTAAATTTTTAAAATTTCATCATACTGACTTATTTTTCTTTTTGCCAAATTTTGCAACAGAGATAACATGAACTTATTTGACCACTAGCAAGCCTAGGTAAAATAAAAGTATTATATATTTAATTCCTACAACTCTGAAGAAATGTATGTTTTATTTATTTATTTTGAAGACGTCTGTTTTAATGAAACAATCAAACTCACACCAGCTTTAATACTACGTTTTCGCAGATCACGTGAACCTGAAATTAATTTGGGTTACTTTCTACAATATTCCTGAGAATTTCATTTGTATAAGCACTTAATATTCTTTAAGCCAATTAAGTAAAGCTCTGTTACGAATTAACTTTGGCAATGACGTCTGGAGGTAGAAATACCACACATCTACAGTGTTGGCACAGGGAGAGAAAGCAGACACCGCCAAGAAGGACCTTTGCTCCCTAAGGCCAGGAGTTTTGTGATGACTACAAGCCTTCTGAGATGAACAGGTGAGGTCCTGAGATTGGTAAAAAGAATTAGAGGACTTTAAATTGTTTCTGGAGCCAGACCTCTGGCCCTGTAAAGGCTACCTTTGTAAAACAACGACTCCCCCCTCCTCACCGCACCCCAAGAACTGCGTTGCTGCCTACTTAAGGTATAAAGGACTGCCACACCTACATGCTGTGCTGGGGTATTTTCTTTCTGTCTGGGTACACTGAGTTTAGGGGGGAAAGCTGAAAAACAATTCTATCAGGCTTTAAATATCCGCTGTTGATTCGGCCAATTGTTTGTTTGTTTTATTATAAAGGTATAAATCCTTTCACATATCCTGTCAGATATCCACTGGGACAAACGATCAGTATTTCTGGCAGTATTACATAATGCCATGGACTTCAGAGGCATCCTCAAACAGGCTGCCAAGGGTATTATCTTCACAAGATCTTACAGTCTCCTCTAAGGAGTGTCAAAAGAAAGAGAAAAAAAGTCATATCCTTTTATAGTAAACCAGTAATCTAGTAAGTAAAATGTTTCTCTGAGTTCTGTGAGCCACTTTGGCAAATAACCCCCACCCTAGAAGGGAGTAGCTGACTCTCCTGTCTGTAGTTGCGTAAGAAGCCCAGATGACAACCTGCACTGGTGATTGGCATCTGCAGTTGGGTGATGGGGGCAGTTTTGTAGGACTGAGCTCTTACCCGATGGAATCCAGTGCTCTTTCCAGGTAGTGTCAGAATTGAGTTGAACTGTAGGACACCCAGCTGGTGTCAGAGGTTAGCCTGGGAAAATGCTCACATGTCAGCATTGGGCACAGAGTCTGAGTGAGGAGGGACAGTCTGTGAGGTGGACAGCCGTGAGGCAGGGCCCTCCTAGGGACCAGGGAGAGGGGATGAGCTCTAACCAGTGAAGGGGAGAGGAAAGGGAGACAAGAACTCGAAGAGTATTGGGATTGGTAGTGAAGTGGAATTTGTTCTCCAAACGTCTCATTGCCATACTCTACTTTAACTGAGTTACAGTAGTGAAGGCAGAGGGTGAAAGGGCTGACACCTGCTCCTGAGATGTACTTGAACTCTTGGACTGTGTGGAAAACACTAAAACTCTCAGCCAGTCAACTGGGTCGTCAATGGGTGCCTATTGTTGAGAACAATGACCTTCGAGATTCCATCACAGGAAAACCCAGCTTGTTTAAACCTATTCTCAAGTCATAAACCACAGACAAAGACATCACTTGCAGAAGTATGACACTGGGGTCAAAACATGTCCTGTGTCACTGGTTTCTGATACCCCTTGTCTTTTCAAGAGAGCAGAAACAGGACCGTAAAAACAAAGCATGTGTTTTCTTCACCGTTTTCTCCCAGGTTCCTCTGGTACAGCCCTGCAGCAGTCCAGCGGTGTGTGTTGTAGGCGTAAGAAGCATCCACATCTGTAGAGAATCATTATGAGTGTATTTGAGCCAGCCTGCCCACAGTGCTAGGAAGCAAGATCTCACAGGCTCCGCGGGAGGACCGTTCTGCCGTTTCCTTCATATGTTTGGAACTAAGGGGAGAATGCAATGGAGATTCCATGAAGGTTTGAGAAAGCAAAGTACAGGATCATTAACAAGACCATGTGCTCCCTTGAGGGGGATTACACCTGTGAGGGGTCTGGAAAAGAATATCACCTCTGGCATTTCAAGGGTGTGTTAACCTATTAATGCATGCACAAAAGCAAGGGATGGTGCTTGCCCAACGTGAAGATAAACCTTTTACTGAAGAAGTCATATGTCTGGCCCTGGCCGGTTGGGTCAGTGGTAGAGTGTTAGACCAGCATGTGAATGTCCCAAGTTTAATTCCAGTCAGGGCACACAGGAGAAGCAACCAGCTGCTTCTCTACCCTCCCCTTCCTCCTTCTCTCTCTCTCTATCCTTCCTTCCCTCCTATAGCTATGGCTTGATTGGTTTGAGTGCATTGGCCCTGGGGTGGTGAGGATGGCTCCATGGAGCCTCCACCACAGGTGCTAAAAATAGCTTGGTTGTGAACATGGCTCCAGATGGGCAGAGTATCAGCCCTGGATGAGGTTTACTGCGTGGATCCTGGTTGGAGCGCATGCGAGAGTTTGTCTCTCTATCTCCCCTCCTCTCACTTGGAAAAGAAGAATAAGGAGGAGGAGGAGGAGAGGTAGAAGGAGAAGGAAGGAGGAGGAGGAGGAGGAGGAGGAGGAGGAGAAGGGGAAGAAGAAATAAGAAAGAAGAAAAAAGAAAGAAGAAAAGAAAGAAGAAAGAAGAAAGGAGTCATGGCTGGGCATGACTACCCACCATTAAGAATTCCTGCCTAGTTAGGAATCGATCAGATCATCTTGTGAGGTTACTTTAGGTAAGATTTATTATAGAGCCCCCTTTTCGTGCATGATTTTTGGTGGCATTGTGGAGTGACCCACATCTGTCTCAGGATCAGCAGTGCCCTGCCTTCGATACTTGCTAGGTGACTTGGCAGTCTAACCTCTTCCCTGATGTGAAGTGTTAAGTCTTGGTGTTAAAAATTCTCAGTGAACTCTGGTGGGATTCAAGGGCAGTCAGTGCCTTCAAAGGCTGATGAGGAATCATAGCATGGCCCACCCATGGTGGAAACCTTCTAAAAACCCACGAGCAGAACTATTTTGAATTATGAGTAAGAAGATCAGGGAAAATCTGCTTTCTGCTCTTTGCCTATTATTCTGTCAGTGACACAAGAATTTGTACACATATTTACACACACACCATTGCAGCTATTTAAAGTATTTTACAAAGGAGACAGTCTAAGTTGGAACTGTGACCACAAGGCCTGCACAAAATCCAGGTGTCTCTTACATATGGTGCGGGGGCTCTCATGGCATTTATAAAGACCCAAATGACAAATGTGTTCTCATTTCCCATAATCATCATAAAGAAAACAATCCCAGCATCGTGAAATCTTTCTCAGTTTCCTCTGAAGGATCATTTGTCAGCTGAGTGAGGCACAGGCTTGAAGAAGTTTCAAGTGATTCTTGTTTGCACAACTTATCTTCTGTAAATCTGGGGATTGACCCAGATGAAGATAGGGCCGTCTGGCTGAGCGCCCTGCTGACGCCCACAATTTGCCATGGGAACCAGCCACCTTAGCGATGGGTCCTCCGGCCCGAGAGTCACCCTGACTGACGCGGAGGGAGCAGAGGTGATAGATCCCCACTGAGCCCGGCCCAAATTGTGGATTTGTGAGCAAAATAAATGATTGTTTTTGTTTTTTTTAAAGCCATGAAGTTTTGGGGTGGTTTGTTATGCAGGAGTAGATGATGTAACCTTTGATTTCCAGCATACCACATTTTTAATTTTCTTTTGCCGCCTTGTCACTTTTCCGGTCTCAGTGGGTAATTCTTCTCATCCTTGCCGTCTTTGTTTTGCGCTTTAAATTATGGAAAATTTTAGTCATACCCAAAATAGGCAGCAAGGTAGAACGAGCCTCCATGTGTCCCTTCCCTGCTTCCACGTTTATCTACTCAGGGCTGATCTTACTTCATCTGTGCTCCTACCTACTTCCGTTCACCTGCCCATGTTATTTTTACACAGACGGTCTTTTTGCTGTCAGTCTCTTGGTGATCTCACTTGGACTCATGACTTTATCCTTGATGCGGAAGACTCCCAAACTTATTACCTGCACTAAAGCTCTGTGGCTCACAGCATGGGTCCTCATGCTTACCTGCCTGGATTCAAATCATGGCTCGTCCACAAACCGCCTTGGTGACCTCAGGCAAGGTATTTAACCTCTATGTGCTTCAGTTACCCAGTCTGTGAAATAAGAGATGGTAATGTTTCCTACTACTTCCTGGGATCCTTGTGAGGATAACATAAACTTGCCTACGTAAAATGCATAGAGCAGTGTCTGCACATACACACCTGTTGGCTTTATTGTTGTGTCTCCATGCCTGAACTCCAGGGTTATCCATCCAACCGCTTAACCGGCATCTCACTTAGATGTCAAACAGATCTCAAGGTTAATATTCTAAAACCATACTCCTGACCTCCCTTAAACCCCACACAGCCCTGCCATCGGGCTTCCTCATCTCAGTTAATGGCGATTCATTTGCTTTAGCCCCAGATGCCATGATGTCATCCTTGACTTCTTCTCTCTTGCTCTTATATCGTACATGATATCCTGTTGGCTCTGTTTCAGAATGTATCCAGAGCCCTCTGCCATTATTACCCTTGTAGACACCTCTGTCATCTCTTGCCTGAAATGTTGCAGCAGCTTCTTAATGGGGTTCTCCAGTTCCACTTTTCCCTCTCTGTCCCTCCCCCAACGGTCTACTCTCAAAGGACAGAGTGGTATTTTTTTTTTTTTTTTGTATTTTTCTGAAGCCAGAAACGGGGAGGCAGTCAGACAGACTCCCGCATGCGCCCGACCGGGATCCACCCGGCATGCCCACCAGGGGGCGATGCTCTGCCCATCTTGGGGCGTCGCTCTGCCACAATCAGAGCCATTCTAGTGCCCAAGATAGAGGCCACAGAGCCATCCTCAGCGCCCGAGAAAACTTTGCTCCAGTGGAACCTTGGCTGATGGAGGGGAAGAGAGAGACAGAGAGGAAGGAGAGGGGGAGGGGTGGAAAAGCAGATGGGCGCTTCTCCTGTGTGCCCTGGCCAGGAATCGAACCCGGGACTCCTGCACGCCAGGCCGACACTCTACCACTGAGCCAACCGGCCAGGGCTCAAAGGACAGAGTGGTATTTTGAAGAAACGTAAGTCAGATCATGTCGCTCTTCTGCTTAAAATTCTCCATTGCATTCTGGTAGGATTCCCAATGAACGCTGAAAGTCCTCACACTTCTCTTTGACTCCCTCTCTGTCTGCACTCACTCATTCTGTCCTCTCTTTCACTGGTCTCCTTATGTTTCCTTGAGGACGCCTGGAGGGCTCTCACGGCACAGTTTACAATCCAGCCATTGGCTCTTCTTGAAATTCTCTTTGCCCTGATCTCTCTTCATGGCTCTCTCACTTCCTTCAGTCTTAGATTACTGCATTTCCCGTGTATAAGATGCTCCCATGTATAAGATGCACCTTAATTTGGGGACCCAAAATTTGAAAAGAAATGTATTACCTAAAGTGATTGAACTCAAGTTTTATTCATCATAAAATTCATACAACTCATCACTGTCAGAACTCCCCTCCATTAGCTTGTCCTCATCCGTGTCTGATGACGAATCACTGTCTTCATATTTTGCCTCATCCTCAGTTCCATCTATGGCATTTGAAATGCCACAGCCATGGTATAAGATGCACCCAGTTTTTAGACCCCAAATTTTTTGGAAAAGGGTGTGTCTTATACCTGGGGAAATATGGTAGGTATATGGAGGAGCTTTATGACAGCGTCCCTCTTCCTAAGAGTCACTGTGGGGCCTGACCAGGTGGTGGCGCAGTGGATAGAGCGTTGGACTGGGATGCGGAAGGACCCAGGTTCGAGACCCCGAGGTCGCCAGCTTGAGCGCGGGCTCATCTGGCTTGAGCAAAGAGCTCACCAGCTTGGACCCAAGTTCGCTAGCTCGAGCAAGGGGTTACTTGATCTGCTGAAGGCCCATGGTCAAGGCACATGTGAGAAAGCAATCAATGAACAACTAAGAAGTCGCAACGCGCAACGAGAAACTGATGATTGATGCTTCTCATCTCTCTCTGTTCCTGTCTGTCTGTCCCTGTCTATCTCTGCCTCTGTAAAAAAAAAAAAAAAAAGAGTCACTGTGGGTTTAGCCTCCTGTTCAGCCTGGCCGGGGCCGGGGAGCCCACTGTGAGGGCATATGCAGAGGCGCCACCGTGCCATGGGAATAGTGTCCGGTTCAGTGTGGTCTGGTCCGGATGGGGTGAAGGAGAGAGGCATGATGACACCCAACGAGAGGGGTGGGGATACTGCCGCCCACTGACCTTGCTGGTGGTGGTGGGGTGACAAGAGATGAGCAGTTCACAGGGAACCATGTAGGTCAAGAGAAGGGGACTCTGGACCAACTGGGAGCCTCCTAGAAGAATATTGAGAATGGATAAGGAATAGACACACAGACAAGAAAAAGGAAAGAGGTGGTTAGGAAGCATCCAGGACAATAGTTGCCATCATGAACACTCCCATTTGTTAAGCATCTGTCACCTGACAGGCCCCAGCGTGGGCGCATTATCAGCATTTCACTGAACCTCCCTTGGTCCAGAGACTTCGATCTCATTACCCTCGCTGTCAATGGGAAACCAAGCGCCATAAAATTGCTGTCTGCTAAGTGGCTCTTTCCATGAGGTGTACACTCAGTTGAGAAGAGAGAGTCCTGCCACAGGGCCCTGACGTGCTGGTGACAGAAGACTCCAGGCTGTGGGGAAGTGGCCTTGGGCGGGCACACGTATTGGTGGCGGACGCGTGTCAGACTCTGCAATATGCTCTCAAACGTGGAGCTCGACAGACAGAGGAGGCTGGGAACGGTTCACACTCTTTGAAAGAGAAATAAACCCTTCTCTTTGATCCCCCCCGAATACTGACAGGAGAAAATTACGCACAGCACACAACAGCAGGAGCCTACCTGAGAGACGGGCTTCTCCATCTCATCACGGGGTTGGCTGTGGAGGTGTCCTGCCGTGAACTCTCGAAGAAAACGTAAATAGCATCCCCTCTCCAATCTGTCTTTCCTGTAAACCTGACCTTTCAGATCTTAGATTTTTTGTTTGACAGAAAATTGAAACCTTAAAGAATAGCTTTCAAAATATTTACCAAATGGCCTATTTATTCAGAGCAACATTCAACATCAGGAAGCTACGAGGCTGGGAAGTCCTCTCCATCTTCCTCGTGATGATTCGACTTGTAATTGAAAATACAGTGCTAATTAAAAAATAAATTTTTTCTGGTATATTACTTTTTTTTTCTTTCAAAACTTGAAATAAATTGGCACTTTTGAATCTGGCAGTTCTTACCCTAGAGGGCCTGGAAGCAATGTGATATATATTTCATCATAAAGAATGCTCCCAGCAGTAACAGGGGTACTGGGGTGGTAATTTTGTTTTGATTTTTTTTTTCTTTAAGCACGGAAAGGCGTGATCATTTACAGAGCTGTCCTATAAAACGTGCCATGTACTACTAGTCACCTCACATTGTCAGCACCATCTGGGAAGAAGAACCAGTAGATTCTCCCTCCTGTTCACGCGGTGCAATCTCTTTCTTATGTGTGTGGACTTCGCAGGATGTCAAGCACCCCGTGAAAAATGAAGGGAGTCTTTGAGGGGTTCCTGCAAACCCTCTTATGGTCTTCCCCTTCCACCAGACAACCTTTTATTATGTAAATTGCAAAAGCAGCACAGAGTCTGGCTTGAAGAGGATGGCAAAACTGGCAGGAAACCAAGAAAAAACCTGGACCTCCGTCTTGGCTCCCTGGACCTTGGGAGCCGTCCAAGTGTCTCAACAGAAGCATTCTTTCAGTTGCACGGGAACTCTGATGGACCAGGAAATCCTTTACAATGTGGGAGTTCAGTGCTGAGTCTTTTTTTTCTTTTTTCTGAAGCTAGAAACCGGGAGAGACAGACAGACTCCCGCATGCGCCCGACCGGGATCCACACGGCACGCCCACCAGGGGGTGATGCTCTGCCCACCAGAGGGCGATGCTCTGCCCCTCCGGGGTGTCCCTCTGCCGTGACCAGAGCCACTTTAGCGCCTGGGGCAGAGGCCAAGGAGCCATCCCCAGCGCCCGGGCCATCTTTGCTCCAATGGAGCCTCGGCTGCGGGAGGGGAAGAGAGAGACAGAGAGGAAGGAGAGGGGGAGGGGTGGAGAAGCAAATGGGCGCTTCTCCTGTGTGCCCTGGCTGGGAATCGAACCTGGGACTTCTACACGCCAGGCCGACGCTCTACCACTAAGCCAACTGGCCAGGGCCTCAGTGCTGAGTCTTATTCTCAGGGGGTACCCAAGTGAAGATGATTGTCCTCTCTGTTGGGCCTTACTCCTCGACAGGATTAATGTCACCCTCAATCAGCCAAGTGTAGAAGAAACGCTTCCTCAGCATCTGTTAATATCCCCAGTGGTACTCATAAGACCACTACTTCCTGTTGCTGTTTATTATTTTTTTAATCTTATTTAGAAAATTAAATTTAACATGGTGACATTAATCAATAAGAGAGCACATAGGTTTCATGTGAACGTTTCTATAGCATTTGAGCCGTTGATTATATGGTAATGTTTGTTTCTTTTCAGCAGAACTTTTGCAGTATTCTACAGACTAGAGTGTCAGCGTTCAAGTACTCTTTCGCGTGCTTAAAACGGTTAGGTTTTCCAGCTTCATTGACATATAACTGACAAATAGAATTGTAAGATGTTTAAAGTGCGCATTGTGAAAGGATTCTGTCATCTAATTACTTAACATATCCATCACCTCACAGATTTACCATTTTTTTTGTGTGTGTGTGTGTGTTTTCTGGTGAGAATATTGTCTTTTTTCTAGCAAATTCCAATTAAACAATAAAGTATGTGATCAAATATGGTCACCATGTTTTACCTGAGATCCTCAGGTGTTATTCGTCTGAAAGTTTGTACTTTTCTATCCAAGTCTCAGTATTTCCTTAACCCCGGCTTCTGGCAGTCACGTGTCTACTGTTTTGTTTTTTTTATCTGTTAGTTGGATGTTTTTAAAAAATATTTATTGATTGCTTTTTAGAGAGAGAAGAAGGGAAAGAGACAGAGAGAGAGAGAGAGAGAGAGAGAGAGAGAAGCACCAACCTGCTGCTCCATCCATCATGCTGTCATTGCTTGATTCTTGCATGGGCCCCAACAGGAAATCAAACCCACAACCTTGGCATGACGCTCCAACAAACTGAACTACCAGCCAGGGCACCTCCTTGTTTGTTTGTTTTAAATCCCACATGTAAGGGATACCTCTCAGTCTTGTCTTTCTCTGTCTGACTTACTTCACGTGGCATAATTCCCTCCAAGTCCATCCACGTTGTCCCAGATGCCAGGGTTTCCTCTTGCACTGCTGCCTCTCTATTCCAGCACTGGCTTCATCTTGTCTTTTTGATGACAGCCCTTCGAAGAGGTGTGGGTGGCATCTTCTTGTGGTTTTGATGTGCAGTTTCCTGATGAACAGTGATGTTGAGGACCTCTCCATGTACCTGTTGGCCATCTGCAGGTCTTTTTTGGAAAATTATCTGTTCAGTTCCTCTGCCCACTTTTAAATCAGATTGTTTCCTGGTTGTTTTCTATGGACTTGTATGGGTTCTCTACTTTGTATATTAACCCTTTATCACATGCATGATTTGCAAGTATTCTCTCCTATTCTGTAGATTGCCTTTTCACTTTGTTGTTGGTTTCCCTTTCTGTACAGAAGCTTTTTAGTTTGATGTGGTCCCAATCTTTTATGTTTGCTTTTGTGTGCCTTTGCTTTTTGTGCCCAATCCAAAAATTCATTGCCAAAACAGATGTCAATGAGTGAAAGCCTTTTTCAATATCCCTGTTACAGTTGCCGGTGCCAGCAGCAGCCTCAGCCTGTACTGAGTACATTGGTCTTTCTGGCGTCATCCAGGTTTGCTGAAGATAAAGAAAGGGCACAACCATTTATGATGGCTGGTGAGAAGGCAGCATGATTTATTCAACATTTTCTGATTCCTAGACCATGCCCCTAAGGTAGAGATCTATTCCCATGGCTTTCCGACTAAAAATGGCCTCTCTCAACATTAGATGGGTTTCACGATTCCTATTTAAGGAGGTATCTTACATATTGGGTACACTATTATTGTTGCTGTTCTTGTTTTAGATAGTGAGTAACATGAGTGATCAACATGGCTTTCCTTCCGTCAAATTGAGATCATTAAAATGATCAACTGATGCTCAGCTTTGAGTTCATTTATAGTTTTCGTAAACTGTTGACAGTGATAACGGGATCAGGACCACAAACCGGTGCAGGAAGGTGACCAAATTGTCTGCTGTCTTTGCCTCCTGGGGAAGTAGGAGGTGGAGCATTATCTGCATCACGACTTGTCCCCTTCTGTGCAGACTACTTACAGGTGCATTACAGCTGTAAGCAGTGGGTGGAGGGGGATGGGGAAGTATATCTTTCCTTGTGTGCAAAGTATGCCTCAAATCTGGTAACGGCTTACCTGTCAGAAGAGGCAGAATGTCAGGGGTCCCTCCCAAGACAGATAAGTGCAGTCCCTCTCATGATTGTCACATTTTAGCTTGACATCCCAGACACTCTATTCCTCCTCTGCCTCCCCTTCCTGGGCTACCAACTTTCTCCTGAAAGAGATGACACAATTGGCCTCTTCTCTTTCTTGTTCTCCATACTCCACACAACTTGTCATCCCCAAACTTGGTCCAGGCTGAGTCCTCAGACATTTCTCGGACTGAGTGGCCCCTGACACTCAGAAGGGAGACCAAGAAGGAAACCCAGTTTTCCAGTAGACGCTGGGGAACAGTGGTAGCTGGGGCCCATCGACCTCTCTGCCTCCCCCACCCTTGAGATCCGGAAGTCTTCTTCTGCCAGCCCTGTCCCAGCCTCTCTCACAGTTTCAAGGAATATAGTCTCAGAAGGGGAGAGGACATCTCTGGCAGAGGACATGGCCTGAGGAGAGCAAGAGCAGGGACCAAGAAGGTATGTTTAGTGGATTGGCTTCTCCAGAGCTCATGTTTCAAACTGAAGAGTTTTAAGTAGGAGGAAGAATACTGAGGTATAAATATTGAAGAGTGTTATTAAAGAATTTAGAATCTGATTATCACAGAGTTATTTTATAATATTACTGATTTTTAAGTTTGTCATTTACTCGCCCTGGGTGGTTGGCTCAGTGGTAGAGCATTGGCCCAGCGTGTGAAAGTCCCAGGTTCGATTCTTGGCCAGGGCACACAGGAGAAGCGCCCATCTGCTTTTCCACCCTCCCCCTCTCCTTTCTATCTCTCTCTTCCTCTCCTGCAGCCAAGGCTTCATTGGAGCATAGTTGGCCCTGGAGCTCAGGACAGTTTTGTGGCCTCTACCTCAGGCACTAGAATGTCTCCAGATGGGCAGAGCACTGCCCCCTGGTGGGCATGCGGGTGGATCCCGGTATGGCGCATGTGGGAGTCTGCCTCCCCGCTTCTCACTTCAGAAAAAACAAACAACAACAACAACAAAAGATTGTCATTTACTAAGTAGAGTGTGTAAAAATCTCCTACTATGATGGTAGAGTGTTTATTTTTCTTGCTATTCTTTTAGTTACTGCTTTTTAAAATATTTTTGAGACTACATTATTCATTGCAAATAATTTGAGAACTGTTCTATCTTCCTTGTAGGTTGACTTATCATTATCTAGTGCCTCTTTTACCTGGAATAGTGAATTTTGTCTTCAAGTTTACTTTGTATGATTTTCTTGTTTGCTTGGTTTTTTTTTGTTTTGTTTTGTTTTTTACTTTATATGATATTAATAGTAGAACACTAGTTTTCTTTTGGTTAGTATTTGCCTCAGAGTAAAATACTCCCTTTGCCTTTAGAACATCTTAGAGGGTCCCCTCCTGCCTTTCCAGCCTATCTTCTCTGCCTCCTTGTCTCTTCTTTCTTTCCTTCTGTCCTGAGCACTGCACTCCCAAAGCCAGGCCTTGAGCCCATGGGATATGTGTTGCTCATTACTCTGTCCCTGGGGGAGCTTATCTCATGGCTTTAACTGTCACCCTATTTGCGAAGCTACATTTTACACCTTCCCTTCCCCGTCTCATCTTTCTAACTGCCTCTCAGCCTGCCTCTATCGTCTTTTCTTCAAAAATCTCTTCACTATTCCTCTGATTTTCTCTTGGGCTTGGAACCTGGGAGTCATCTTTTCTCCTTTGTTCTCTATATTATGCTGCTATAAGTCGATGACCTCAGCTGGGATGCCTAGCAGCATCTCAATCGGAAGGTGACAGGGAAAAGCAAAGCCAGAATTGGAGAAGGGAGTATGAATTGCCACTAACTCTTCTCTCACTCTCCGTTTGTATGCCTGTGAAGGCCAGGGTTACCTAAACCGTCCTGGAAAGTGTTCCAGTCCAAGATTCCCAAATTCTTAATCAGGAGAGCTCTTGCCCCTTCTCCTTCAGCACTCTTCCCACCGGCCTTCCACAGAGATACCTGAATGCCAGCTCCTCCATTACGCCCCAGGTACCTGCCCACCCCTGCCGGGACTCTTGGAGTCTATGAGCACTGCACCACATCCAATGCGCTGGAACGCAGGGCTGGCAGAGGATGCGGGGCGGTGCTCTTTGACTGGAGGTGAGAATGGGTCTGTCCCTGTTCACGCGCACTCTGCTATTTGGTCTAAGTTACAATGAGCATCCCTGCATTTGCCAGCAGAGGCTTGTGGCTCAGGCCAAACATGGAACAACGGAAGCAACTCTCAGCTCACTTGAACAGATGCCGTCAGCAGCAAGCAGTGTATTGTTTCCCATATTCCTGTCCTTGATCTTGATGCACATTTGGATGTCATCTTTTCTCTCTGGTGGAAGATGTTTTCCTTAGACACTGTGGTTGCCTGGACTAAAAAATGTTGCACTAACAATTATTGAGAACCTACAATGTCATAGGCATTCTTTTAAGCACTCTTTCAGTGTGTACTGAAGTCATTAACTCATTTAATTCTGGTAACAATACTAAGAGGTAGGTATGATGCCATTTTATGTTTGGGGAAATTAAGGCACAGAAAGGGTATGTTTCTTCCCAAAGACCACACAGCTAGCAAATACCAATGCTCAGGCTCTTAACACGGAGACTGTGGTGACACTAGGCATTGGGGTCATGTAAAACATGCATAGCGTAATAAACATCAGCTGGACTCATGAGGCAGTTCAGTCATCTGATGTTCTCATTGAGCTTGATTTGAAGAAGTGACTCAGAGAGAAAGTTCCTAGAGCTTAGAAACTGCTCTCCAGGTTTGAGAGACTTGGAGACCCTGTTGTCCCGGAAGCCAAGGCTCTGTGGAGGGGTGCCTAGTGTGCATGAGTGCTCACAGTGTTCCAGGCACCAGATTTCTCATGAAGTGCAAGTTGGGCCTCTTGGGGGTTTTCTACACTAGGATAGACCCGTGATTTTAATAGTTTGAGTTATTAAAATCATCAGAAGGTCAATATGAACACCAGTTAAAACATTTCTTATTTTATATGAAAGGGAAACTTTGAAAACTTAGATTTAGCAACTTGTATTTAGAACTGCTATTAATCATATCTCACGCAAAATTACTCATAATCTGAATCTGGACTTCCAGGATTATTTTACTGAGATCTGAAAAAGCAATTTGACATACTGATCTATAAAAGTGTCGCTTACCCTGGGGATTAGGAGGTGAGTTTCTGTAGTAATTAGGTGTGCCAGAAATAGTTTCCTCCCTCCCTCCCCTTCTTCCTTCCTCTGTTTCTAACCTTACTTGCATTGGTCTTAGTCTCTCCTGGTATTCTTCTGGGATTGTCTAATGTAATGACTTTCTCTTCATCTACCCTAGAAAGTACCACTATTTCCATTAACTCTTGGAACTATAAGTGTGTGCATTTTGTTGATCTTGTGGTATTTCAAAGAAATGTAAAATCTTAAGACAGGAATTCCCAGGGAAGAGGAATTTTAATGGAATGGATTTTTTTCTTGAACAAGGGTTAATCAGGACCCCTTCTTCACAACTTTTCAACTGTTTTGGTTGCATATTTTTTTCCTAATCTATGAGCGCACTCTCTGGACTATCTGGTAAAAAGTACAAATGGACCAGTCATTATGAGCCCTTTGTTCCGGTCTGCATTCTTTCCTTTGCCAACTCTCCAGTCCTGGGGATCGGGACTCTTCAGTGAGCCATTTGTAAAATGGGGATAGTAACACTTGTCCTACCTACTTCATCAGGGCTGAAGAGTATGTCAAATCAGAGAAAGAGATAGAAACGCTTTGAACAAGTCTTGGGTTTAATGTTGGTGAAGATGACAACTACCAAGTTTTGAGTGCCTATGGGCCAGGTACTCTATACATGTTATTGTTATTTCTTCAACAAGCCTAAAATATACTCCCCCCCCCTTTTTTTTTCCAAAGTGAGAAAAGTGAAGCTTGGGAAATAAGAGAATTGCCCAAGATTATATAAGTAACAGTAGAATCACTTTTTTTTTTTTAAATAGCAGATTTCTTCCTTGATTAATCAAAGGCCTTTATTCCGAATACCAGTTCTTGCAGGAAAATTAAGCATAGAAGGTTGACTGGAAGTATACTAACCTTAGGATGCATTGTTTTTGCTTAGTATTCTTTAATTATAAGGGGCCTTAGGTTTCAGAGAGATTTCAAAGGAATCCAAAGACAGAAATGGAATTGTAGTTAGGTCCAAAAAGAACTTGTCATGAATTGAGGCCACTCTTCCCTTCCTCCTCCTTCTCTCTCTGGCTGCACGATCAAAACATTCCTTTTGCATGTTGCCTCTACCCTCTTTTCCCTATTGCCTGGCTCCCTTAGAACCACAGCTTACACGTGGCCCCTAACAGGGACACCAGGCTGCTCTACATCATGGTACCTCCTGATATGTCCATTTGTTTTTTGCCCAAGTTTCTTGGTTCAGGTTCCTGAGGAGGAATCTGATTGGCCCAGCTTGTCTGTTCTACTCGGATTTCAGGTTGTTGATTTCTGATAAGTCATGGATTGGCTGTCTTAGGTGTCCTTCTCTGGTTATATCCGCTTAGTAGAAGCTATGGTTGGAGTAGGAAATGAAAGTAATATGACAGCTATCTATACTTTCTTATTATGGAGGGTATTTGCTTTGCATGTGCAAGCCTTTACATTTTTCCCCAGCTTTGTTGAGATATAACAGACATATAACTCTAATATTTTATGTTACCTTTTAACCCTCATTCCTTTTTTTCAAAATTCCCCTGCTTCCAACATAATCCTTGATAACTACATCCCAGGTGATTTATGGTGTAGGCTCTAGGCCACACTGAAGCTTGTCTTTATCTTCTGATTCACCATGATTCATGTTGATTCTGTAGTTACATATATCATTATTTTATATGTTTTTCAAGGAGGTAGTAGTAAAACATGTCATATAGTTCAAAAGATCTTCTTTATATTAACAAAAACTATCATGTACCAAACTTATGTTGGTTCTGTAGTTACATATATCATTATTTTATGTTTTTCAAGGAGGTAGTGGTGAAGCATGTCATATATTTCAAAAGATCTTCTTTCTATTAACAGAAGTTATCATGGGCTAAGAGCTTTGCTAGAATATCTGTAATTTAATTTTTAAAATCCTTTAAACAGAAAATTTGTGGGTCTCTAAGCAGTGTGACTACAGTGAAAAGGAATGGCCCACACCCTAGGAAAGCCTGCAGGATACGGAGCTGTGAACAGACTTCAGACTTGCTTCCATTTCCCCACACTTCTTGGTTGGTGTGGTGTTTACTTTCTGCTGATAGATTTTGGCAGTAAGGCATTCTCTTTCTATTTATCTGAATATGTTTTACCCACAAACATTTTCCTTTCATTGTAACTGATATTAAACATATATTATCCAGCTAGGCATAAACTGTAGTGGAGTGGGCAGTCCTTATATCAGCTATGGACCAGAAATGAAACTGAAACCTAATTAATACTCAGTTGTTAGTGCAAGATGGAATACATCTAAAACCCAATCATAATGGGTCGGATACCTGAGACATCTTATACTGTTTATGGCTTAACTGCAAAGATTTATGTCTCTTGAAAAGAAAATATTCATCATTACTGAAAGTTTAACTTTCTTTTTTTGATATATTCTTTTGTGTTCCCAAATCTGAACCCTTCTTAATTTTATCCATAAGCTGGAAGCCTTCACTTTATTAGTGAGATAGCTGATCTTTTTGTTGTACATTTGTATATTGTATTATATTTAAGGCAATAAATTTCCCTCTAAATTTAGCTTTAGCTGCACCTCACCTCATACATTTTAAAAAATAGAGTTCTAATTGTAACTAACTACTAAGTATTTTCTAATTCCTATTGTTATTTATTTCTTCTTTGATCCATGATTTACTGAAAGGCATTTTAAAAATCTTCCTGTCGTAAATGTATTCAGACACATTCTTCTGGATAGTAGGTTGAAACTAGAAGTTGATTAAGAACTTGCCTAGAGAAAAATCAAATTGTGTGTGTGTGTGTGTGTATATATATATATATATATTTTTTTTATTAAGTGAGAGCCGGGGAGGAAGAGACAGACTCTTGCATGCATGCACCCCAACCAGGGATCCACCCAAGTCCCCTACCAGGCAATGCTCTGCCCATATAGGGCCACTGCTCCATTGCTCAGCAACCAAGCTTTTTTAATGCCTGAGACAAGGCCATGAAGCCATCCTCAGCACCCAGTGCCAACTTGCTCAAACCATTTGAGCCTTGGCTACAAGAGGAGAAGAGAGAGAGAGAGAGAGAGAGAGAGAGAGAGAGAGAGAGAAGAGGGATGGACAAAGGAGCAGATGGTCACTTCTCCTGTATGCCCTGACTGGGAATCGAACCCTGGACTTCCACTTGCCAGGCTGATGCTCTACTGCTGAGCCAACCAGCCAGGGCCGAGAAAAATCATATTTTAAAATCTCCAAATATGTGGAGTAATTTTTCCCTTTGATTTATATCATTGATTGATAACTTAATTGCATTTTGATTAAAGAGCTATGTGCATATGTCATAATTTCTTTGCTGTATATATATATATATATATATATATATATATATATATATTAGAAAGAGAGAGAGAGAGAGAGAAACAGAGACAGACAGGAAGAAAGAGAGATGAGAAGCATTAACTCTTAGGTGTGACACCTTAGTTGTTCATTGGTTGCGTTCTCTTATATACTTTGACTGGGGACCCCAGCTTAATCAATGACACCTTGCTTAAGCCAGCAACCTTGGACTCAAGCCAAAAACCTTGGGCTTCAAGCCAGTGACGTTGGGTTTGAAGCCAACAATCTTTGGGTTCAAGCCAGCAACCATGGGGTCATGTCTATGATCCCATGCTCAAGCTGGTGACCTTGCACTCAAGCTGGTGAACCTTTGCTCAAACTGGATGAGCCCACGCTCAAGCCAGCAACCTCGGGGTTTTAAAACTGGGTCGTCTGCATCCCAGGTCAATGCTCTATCCACTGTGACACCACCTGGTCAGGTACTTTATGTTAAAATGTGCTTTATGCCCTAAAATGTAGTCAGTTTCTACAAATATATAATATGCACTTGAACAGAATGTGACCTTTTTTTGTTAGGTATAGAGATCTATATATGTTAGTTTATATCAGTGATTTCAATGCTTTCCACATACAGAAAATTGTAATATTTGTACAGCACAGTAGCATAAGCTGGAATTGATTTGAAATGTTTTATAAGGTTTAGACATTCTTTGTTTTATATTATTGTAAGAAAATATAAAACATTAGATAATACATTAACTATTAAATTTTTATAAACCTAGATAAAAGGCTTTCAACGTTTTACAAGAGAAACTTGAGTTTGCCTCCATAAACATAACCTGTTTACGATGGGTTTTATGTTAGAAATGACTCTACATCATCCCTGATGAAGACTTTTTGATAACAATCTCTTCTCATCTCTCCAAATTCTTGGTAGGAAAAAAAAAACACAATGAAAAACTTTGCCCAAATAAATAACAAAAACTATTTAGCCCATTAGGAAACAATTCAATTGAAATTATTCTGAAGGCATCTAAAGCTCTTCCTTTATTTTATGGACAAATATAATGTTGGAATTTCTTGTGATAGTCATGAAGACTCTGTACTGTGTCAAGTGGGCTGGGTGGACTACACTTTCCAGAAGTCCCTTCCCTGTGGGTTTCCAGTTAAGAGGGCCTACAAGAGGCATTTGACACACTCTATGGAGGGTAAAAGCGAAGCAGAAGTACTTTTGTTTTGCATCTGGAAAGGTTGGAGCAGGTGCTGTTTTTCCAGCTCACACATGTTGCGTTATCTGCTGGCTCATCTCATTTGGCAACTGTTCTACCTTCCCCTACATCTTCCTTCAGCTTTTCCGAATCCTGAGCCAAGTGTCTGGTTAGATCTGTGACAAAGGACATCAGCATCTCCTGAAGGACAATAACTTCATTGAGGTTGGAAACAGCAAGAACTGACTATGGTTCCAGGCCAGGCTTTTGGGTTCCAGCTCACGCTGGGAGGTTCCAGCTTGATTTTGCTCTCCCTCATTTGTACTCATCTTGCCTATGTCATGGGCTTCAAATGTAGCATTAGATATAAAAATAATAGCTTTATAGAAACTGTTTAACCAGTCCCCACAATTGCATAAGGTCAAATCCCTATAACAAATCTATCTATCTATCTATCTATCTATCTATCTATCTATCTATCTATCTATCATCTACCTATCTATCATCTACCTATCATCTATCTGTCATCTATCATCTATCTATCTATTCATCTATCCTTCTAGTGTTGTGCTTCTGGGATTGGACCCTCACTTTTACATTAAGGCAAATTTCAAATTCAAACAGTTTTACATAGTGAATGGCTCAACATTCTAGAGAAGTTTTATTACACAAATATATTATTAGAGCAGTTACTCGCCGCTAGCAGGGAGATCAAAGTGCACATTAGTCACAAACACAGATGCATGGGGGGGTATATAAAAGATGGCTGCAAATTCTTTCATACTCTTCCCATTGAGAGGTGGGGTCTATTTTCTTTTTTTATTGATTCTGGGCTGGCCTGTGACTTTGTTGACCAGTTGACTAGGGAAAGTGATGCTATACCATTTCCAGCCTGCTCTTTAAAAGGACTTGGAAGCTTCTGCTTCGACCTCTTGGCATCTGAGCTGACATGAAATAAATCTGATTTCCTCCTGGAGAGACTACATAGAGCTGACCTGATACTGTACGGAGAGAGTAGGGCGCCCTGCTTAGCTGTCCAGTGATTGTGTCAAGGTGACAGGTGTGAGAAAATTTGCCTCAGCCCAGCCTAGCCAACAGCTGAATAGCCTCAGGTAGAGTAGCCTCAATTTATAGGATTTCTCATGCAGAAAGAGAACTTCCCAGTAGAGCTGTGCCCAATGTCCTGAGCCAGAAGAGAATGAGATCTAATAAAGTGGCTGTTGTTTTAAGCAATTATGTTTTGAGGTTGTTTCACAGCAATGGATAACTAAAACAGTACTCAATATATGTAAAGACAGGTATTTGGGAGAGGTGACCTACCAGGAGTCACCTCCCTCCATCTCCCCAGCCCATGGCTACAGTTTGAGTTATATTCCTTGCTTCTTGTGCACCTGGAACACCATCCCCGGAAGCTCCCCTGACCTCCCGTACCCAGAGGGCAGGGCTTCTCTCTGCTGTGCCTGCTGAGCTCAGCTCCAGGTAGGAGAACATCTTGGCCATGCACAATGCAGGCAGAGCAGCGGATGTTCACCTCGCTCAGCTTCTCCAGGAAGTGGGGGGGGGGGGGGGCTCCTTGTCGAATTGTGCCAGCCTCCCTCCAAGGAGCTTTGGATGTGGCTCCTCACAGACTAGGGCTCTGGGCAGGCCCTGCTAGGCTGTTGTGAGGGCCAAGGGGATCATATCTGTAAATGATTTTTGGAATTCCAGGTTATCTGGCAAATCTGTTAGCATCTCTGAATTAAATCAAGGTTATTAATTCTGTCACTCAAATTTTCAAAATCTGTGCTTATTTTTTATTTATTTAATCACCCCCTTTTCAGCTTATATATTATGAGTGGTAAACTTCTTTGTTTATTGTTTTAATGTATTTATTTTTACCTTCACTTTAGAATGTGAATTTATCTGGGTATTAAATTCTAGGTTCATGATTATTTTCTTAATGTTTTTTTCTTTCTTGATGTTAGAGAGAAAGGGAGAGAAAGAGAGATGTCTGTTGTTCCACTTATTTGTGCACTCATTGGTTAATCTTGTGTGTGTCCTGACCAGGGATGAACTGGCAACCATGGTGTATTAGGACAATGCTCTAACCAAATGAGCTAGCAGGCCAGGGCCCATGATTATTTTTGTATAGCATTTTGAGATCTCTTCTTTGTCTTTAAATTTCTTAAGTTTTATTTTGTTACAGCTAGCTTTGGGTTTAATTAATTTTCCTCAGGACTCATGATTTTGGGACCTCAAGATTCAAGTCTTTCGGTCATTTGTGGAAACATTTCAGCCATTCTCTTTTCAAGGATTGCCTCTGTTCTCTTTTCTCTGTTTCCACTTAGGGAGTTAAATATATGTTGGACCTCCTCATGCTATCTTCCACGGCTCTTAATCATCTTTCATATTTTCAGATCTTTATGTCTTTGTACCTTCTGGATAATTTTCTCAAATCTGCTTTCCAGTTTATGAATTCTCTTGCTATATCTAATCGCTGTGTAACCCACCTGTTTACATTTTTCATTTCCTCGATCTCTCCCTTTGCTAACGGGTGGATTTTTATCTGGACTACCCTTTCACATAGGCTACAGGCCTTTAAGGGCTATAGCTTTTAAGCAACATTCCAGTTCCAGTTTCTTGCTCACTTGGGCCTAATGCCCATCTTTTGTTCCTACATGAGCATGAAATTCCAAGCCCTTAGATGGAACAGATCAATAAAGCCTGCATCCCTATAATTCAGCCACGTCATGAGCTGACACTTGGAAACTTTGTTCTGTTTTCAATTACCTCTTTGTTTCTGGCGCCTGGGGATTTCTCTTTCTTGAGGGTTTAGCTAGGAATAGGAAACATTTTACAATTTTTATCCAGCATTTCTAGATTTTTTATGGTGAGATTTATCTTAGTCTGCATTTTGCTAAAACAGAAAATGTTGAGTTATACTTTAATAAAGAGAGGAAAACCCCTCATTGTTAGTTTTAAAAAGAGACAGATGGCTGTGTTGTTCAGGGACCAAGACAGACTCCTCAAACAGCACAAGTTGGAAAGGTTGGCTATGTCCGTATTTTAAAGTATGCCAACCAATGGATCCCGAAGCTATCCTGTATCTGCATCTTGGTGGCCACATAGTCTGCCATCAGAGAGCAAGAGCAGTTATATGATGGGTCTTCCGGAAGTCTTTGTGAAGTAGGTCATCACAGCGAGTATCAGAACTTTGAGTTCTAATCATGGCTCTACCACTGACACCAAAGGTCAGGATGGCCAGGGCCTCATGAGCTCATTCAGTAATGTATAACCTTTAATTAGACTTGGTTTGATGAATACAACAACAACAACAAAAATCTGTCAAGCACCTATATACCAAACCCTGGAGAGGTGGGAAGAGAAGCAAATAAAACCTGCTCTTCTTAGGTAGCTTACAGTTCATTGGTAGGAGATTGGCTTTGGAATCATCTATTGGATAATAGAAATTTGAATGATGGATTATTGTCAAGGGACAAAGAACAGAGTGGCCAGTTGAATCTTGATGGGAAGTATTAAAAAAAAAAAAAAGGTTCTGAGAGTCAGAAATGAGAGCATTCCAGCCATAAAATCTTGTAATCAGGGATTTGTAAAAGGATCCTTAAGACTCCCGGGCTCCTGGAAGGATGTTCTTAGCGCCTCCAGTGGAATGGATACAAGTGTACAGAGACTTATTTCCTTTTCCCGGATAGGGAGGCTTAGAGCGCTATCTGCTCATGTTTGAGGTTGTTGAAGAGCAGCCTACAGGGCCCATGGGGTCCTGCCCTTCTCCAACCATCCAATGAATAGCACTCAGTGGAGATTCTGGCTGAGGAGACTTGTTTTCAAAACAACAGCCCTGAGCCAACCTCCTTAAGTAGTTCCATATGTTTCTATGGAGAGTTTATGGATTGTGGCCTTCGGAATTCTTTTGTTTATCACCGGGAATCCAAGTCCTGAAAGCTGCTAACTAACTGTGAGGTTTGCCCGTTATAGGAGCTGTTGGAACTCTTAAGGACTTCGACATAAAGGCCACTTTCTGTGGAATAAGAGTTAGTGGTTTTAAAAGAGTGCACTTAGCAGGACCATGTAAGTCAAGATCAGTTTCTGTGTGCCATTAGGGGCCGACTCTTTTCTTCGCTCGTTGGTCTGTGCTGCCGTGTGTGTGCACTTAAAGAAGCCCTTACAGGGAAAGCTGGGCAGAGCCTTCAAAGACTTATAATCAGAGAGTTCTTTAAAAACAAAAATTAATCACTACCTTTAGCAGACCTAGGACAGAAAGGCGGGTCATTCCCCACCAGGGGTCCCAAGGCATGGCCCCCAAGCGACTCTTCCTGTCTGCCCTTGCATCAGTACCCAGCTTACAATGATACTCCTGGACCCTTCACCCATCTACTACCAAGCACGGTGGGAGGTGGGGTCCATCCGGTTTCCACAGATTGCCTCATCAGCCTTAATAATAGCTCTTTATTGAGCACTTTGTGTGAAGCACGGTTTTCTTTTTATACTTTATCTCTGATAATCTTCGCATCGCCCAGCAAAGTGGGCAGTTAATTATTCCTCATTTTACAGACAAGGAATCGAAACTCAGAAAGTCTGAGCAATTGTCTTCAGGTTACTTCATAGCTACATTTGCCTGATACTGAGACTTCCAGCCCGAGCGGCAGAGACGAGCGGCAGAGACGGGACCTGAATTCAGGGTGCCGGACTCAAAGCTGTGATGCACTGCGTGTGCTGTGCGCCCTCCCACCGTCTCTTAGGAAAGGACTGTCGACTCCATCTCTGAGTCTCCGGTCCGGCTTGAAAACGCTATGGTACTTCTCTGATGTCGGTGGTGTTGCTGTCCGGGCTGTTTTCATACAAAACAACACAGGAAAGACACTGGGCATCTACCCACCCCACCCCCAAACCCCCCATAAAACAATTCTTCGCGCATTTGAACAGTGACCGCGGCAGACCCACGACCTTGCAGCGCGGCCCCCGCATACATTTCTCAGAGCTGACAGTGAGTCAGCAGAAGTGAGCAGACAATCCCATGTTTGGTTTTCCCATGATGAGTCAGCCCTGAAACCTGGCTGGCTCCAGTGCAGCCCCCTGAAGTTTTAACAGAATATTAATTGTCCTGTCACTTCCCGTTCCACACAGCTGGATGGAATTGCTACCAGCCACACTGTTGAGAAGTTACACATTTTGGCCCTGGCCAGAAAGGTTTCCTGTGGTGGGTGAAATGACAACATGTACAAAGGTCAAACTCCAGATGTGGGACTCTGACTTTCTCCTCTTGGGGAAAACATTGCCTCATTATAGTCTCGGAACACATTCTGTACAGGCTGGAGGCCAAAGTCTACCGAGAGACCCACGTTCCTCTAACCTGAGGGATGCCAGTCTGTTTCGCCTAAATTTACTGAAGGCTTTGAGGTGACCTATTAGATTTCTGAGCCAAGGAGTGGAGGGAGGGAGGGCTTTGGCATTTCTGAATGAGGAGAGCTGGACCTCAACCTCCAACTTGCTGTGTGCTCCTTGAAGTTGGAAGGCAGTTCAAGGGGAGGAAGGGGCTGTTTCCAGACAAATACTCATCTGGATAGAAATGCTGAAGACGCTGGGAAGAATACATGGCAACGTGGTGGGGGAGCTTCCCATCATCCATCCTTTCATTCATTCATTCATTCATTCATTCATTCACTCTATTGATTCATTCCTCAAAAACTCTTATCAGGTTTATAACGACATTACACCCAGAAATGATAACAGAATATAACTTTACAGTTTTCTTTTATTCATTGAAATAACATTCCCCCCAACTTTCCACCACTGGACCCCAGGGTGGGAATTGAATTTCAGTCTACTTCAGTAAACTTCGCACAGGTAATAATCTAGGCAAATACTCAGTTTCCTTTCATCTTCCAAATTTCTTCCCCCGCCCTCTGCTCCTAAGCAAGTTGACCTCTGGGTAGGAAGCTGGCAATGGACGGAACCCCTGACTCAGGTTCTATGGGGCTGTCAGAAGAAGATGGGCCTTTTGGGTCCTCACTGGTCACCATGGCAACGAGGCTCATCCTGTCGGCTCCCTGGATTGGGAGCCACTGAAGAATGTGATGTTCCTTGATGTGTTGGCATTCGTTATTTGAACCCCTGGTCATGGAGTCCGTGCCTGTGCTGGTGGGGTGGGAAGGGGAGGGTGTGGGTGTAGTTCTGCCCTGGCCTCTGCTGCTGTACCAGTACTGTCCGCTGGGGGCACAGGGGAAGGAGCTAGCTTTCCGATGAGAAGACGTGGCAGGGAGTTTTTTGCTAAGGTAATGCTGTGTAACAAAATATCATCGAGCCCCCCACCCCACCCAAGGAGGGTTATAAAGCAATAAATATTTATTTAGTCCAGGGGTTGGCAATCTCTTTCTCTAAAGGACCAGACAGTAAATATTTTAGACTTTTCAGGTCGTACTATCTCTGTCATAACTAGTCAGCACTGCCCTTGTAGTTCAACAGCTGCCATAGACGATATATAAATGAATGGGTATGCCTGTGTCCCAACAGACTTTATTTATGGACACGAAAATGTGAATATCATATAATTTTCATGTTATGAAATACAACGTGTGTCATGAAATATGATTTTGTTATATGTGTAATGAAATAATTCTTTTGATTTTTTTTTCAACCATAAAATCAATGGCCTGTGTTTTTTTTTTACACCCCCTATTCCCATCAGATGTACAAAAATAGGTGATTTTATGTCCGTAGACCATAGTTGGCTGAGCCTGGATTTAGCTTATGAATCTGCTCTGGGCTGGGCTCATGGCTCTGGACTGGGCTAACTGCTCTGGGCTACGGTTGCTCACGAATCTGCAGTCAGTGGTGAGCCAGCGTCACTGCTGGTTTGTGATGGGCCCATCCATGTGCCTGGGGACTGTGAGCTGCTCTAGGACAGTCTTGGCTGGGAGGCCATGGCAGCTTGCCTTGCTAGAGGACCAGCCAGCAGGTCAGCCTGAGTGTATCCTCATAAAAGTGACAGAAGCTTCTGCTTGAACTATGTTTGCTAACATCCCACTGGTCAGAGCAAGTCACCTGTCTGAACCCAGCATCAGGGGCAGGGCAGACTGCTCCTCCTAGAGTGCAAGGGCACTGCCAGGTTACGTGGCCAAAGTGGAGTACTGGGGCTGTGCACACAGTCAGCCTACCAGAGAACCAACATCAGGAGGAAGCTTTAACATATATCTAGTTGTGACTTCTTTCTTTAGATACGATGCTGGATCAAGGTATGAAGATGAAAAATATGATCTTGGCCAGTTGGCTCAATGGTACAGTATCAGCTTGGTGTAAGTAAGTTCCGGGTTCGATTCCTGCACACAGGAGAGGCAACCTTCTGCTTCTCCATCCCTTCCCCTCCCTCTTTGCTCTCTCCCTCTCTCTCTCCCCGCCTCCTGCAGCCATGGCTCAAATGGTTCTAGCAATTTGGTCCCGGGCACTGAGGATAGCTTCAGAGCCTTGCCTCAGGCACTGAAATAGCTCAGTTGCTGAGCAATGGAGCAGTGGCCCCAGATGGGCAGTGCATTGCCTTGCAGGGGGCTTGCTGGGTGGATCCCGGTCAGGGGACATGCGGAAGTCTGTCTCTGCCTCCCTCCTTCCCACCTCACTTAAAAGAAAAAGCGATATAAAAAGGGGGCACAGACATGTGAAACAAGTAAGTGTGGTAAGAGAGCTGGGAGTGGTGCGTAGTCACAGAAGCATGGAAGAGCTTGCTCTTCGGCAAGATGATTCTAGTTGCAGTGAGTGTGATGTCTGGAGAGGAGAGCGGAGCAAAGCAGGCAGATCTCAAAGCAGACTTGATAAAACCTGGGACTATATTGGAGTCAGTGGTCAAGTTCAGAGAAGAAGCCATCTGAGACAGAGAACATGGGGTGCTGTGTTTACTCTGTAGCAGTAGTGTGGCACTTTGTAGGGCTGCTCAAGGGAAGCAGCTGGCCTCAGTAGAAGGAAGGTGGGAGGAAGGGCGCTCAGAGTGCACATGCTGATTCTCAGTTCAAGGGGAACTGTAGCGTTTTAAA
Source organism: Saccopteryx bilineata (assembly GCF_036850765.1). Lineage (NCBI taxonomy): Eukaryota > Metazoa > Chordata > Mammalia > Chiroptera > Emballonuridae > Saccopteryx > Saccopteryx bilineata. Next base: position 198,565,210 of record NC_089490.1, on the reverse strand, counting down.
TCTGTTTTCATGTTGCAATGGTATCAGAGCGAAGGATCAGGGAATACATTTGTTCTTCTGGTATAAAGTGAGAGGAACCATCTACGCTCAAGATTGTACTATTCTAGGAAAAAGCCAAGCTTTTGTCTTTGACCTCTAAGGATAAATTAGTTAAGCAATTAATTCCTCTTCTTTTCTTTTTTCATTGTTTCTATCTGAACTGTGTATGGGGGGGAATGGTGCCCCATATGCTACATACTCTGATTCGAGTCCTTGGCATCATGGGAAATTCCTCGACTTGTTTTGTGAAGGCTGGCTGCACCCCAAGATCCCACTTCTTCCAGGCAGAGTTGTGTACATGGCTTAGGTTTTGTGTAAGGACTTGGGGGGGGGTCGATTGTGAAACACGGTGTGCAGTCTGCTCGTTCCCCAAACTGGACCGATTTGCTATAGAAACTGAAGCTGTAGTTTCCTTTTCATAATTATAGATGTGCCTTATTGCAGTAAATACAATGAGATCTTACAGCCTTATTTATTTGAGAGAGAGAAACATTGATTTGTTGTTCCACTCATTTATGCACTCATTGGTTGGTTCTTTTTTTTTTTTTTTTCAGAGACAAAGAGTCAGAGAGAGGGATAGACAGGGACAGACAGACAGGAATGGAGAGATAAGCATCAATCATTAGTTTTTTGTTGCGCATTGCAACACCTTAGTTGTTCATTGATTGCTTTCTCATATGTACCTTGACCGTGGGCCTTCAGCAGACCAAGTAACCCCTTGCTCGAGCCAGCGACCTTGGGTCCAAGCTGGTGAGCTATTGCTCAAACCAGATGAGCCCGTGCTGAAGCTGGCAACCTCGGGGTCTTGAACCTGGGTCCTCCACATTCCAGTTCAATGCTCTATCCACTGCGCCACTGCCTGGTCAGGCTGGTTGATTCTTGCATGTGCCCTGACTGGGGATTGAACCTGCAATTTTGGCGTAGCGGGGACAACACTCGAACCAACAACGTAGCTAACCGGCCAGGGTGAGATCTTAACATTTTAAATGAAAATCAAATATATTTAAAATGAGGCATTATTAATTTCAGAATGAAATCATTTTAGAATGTGAAAGACAGTAAGAGCATGTGTTTACCTTCCCTAACGGAACATGGTTGGCCCTTTTCCTTATCTCCTAGGACCTACTGTCCAGGTCCCTGGGTTCTTCGGCTGGAATCAATGATATCATTGGAAAGGCATTTCGGGAGGCTCTTAACCACCTCCACCCCCAGCCTTTCACATGGCATTAGCTTCACTAGGAAAGCAGACTTGAGACCAAGTGAGAGAAGAATGACTATTTGTGTTTTGCCTGTATGCTTTGCTGCTTTTCTTCTCGAGTAGCTCGTTTAGAAAAGGAACTTGCGTCATCCTTGCAGTTTCGTGTGGATCAGACGTTTTGTTTCTATAATTTTCCCTCATTTGTTGACATTACATCAGTGAGAGAAAACAAGACTCTGTCTGGAAGAAATGCAGCTTTGAGCTCCCAGGATGCCCAGAGCTCTGCGCTGAGCCCAGAGCCGGTCCTCTCTGCAGGACAGTCTAGTGAGGTGTGGCTGCTCTGTGTGGGGGTCTCTTCCAGGCCTGGAATTCGACACGCCATGAGGGTCACTATCTCTGGCCCCATTTCTGCTCATCCCTTTAGTGCTCCCTACCCAGCAATTGCTTGGCACCGTGAGACCCTTGGGTGTCTGATGGTCGATGCCAAGCTCAGCATGGCTAAAGGAGACTCCTGATTTTGCACCCACCCCATGCACCTGCTCCTCTCTCCACCTCCCTGTGTTGGTAAATAGCACTACCATCCACTCAATTGCTCAGTCAGCATCCTAGGAGTTGCCCCTCCGCCCTCCCTCATCTGATTTCACACCTCTCCTGCCATCCCCCGGCAGGGCCGGCAGCTGTGCACCCGTCAAAGCTGACTGCTGCTCGGCGTGTCCACTGCCGCAGCCCAGACAGCTACTGCCACATGCCCCCCAGCCCCCACTCTCCCAGCTCCCCACCTCCACAGCATTCTTCATCCGGCAGCTGGGGAGACCTTTGTAATGAGTAAAGACCCGCCAACTCCCACGCCTGAATTCATTTTATGTTTTCTTTCTACTTAAAGTAGAACATGAGCAGCTACTCACCCAGGGCTATAGGACCCATACCGCACCTCGCCTCCCGTTCCCTCCTCTGCCTCTCTCTGCACCCGCACACTCTGCCCCCCTTCCTAGGGCACCTAGGCCTCTGGGCCTGTGCTCTCGCTGCTTGGATGTTCATCCAGAGGTCCCCTGGCTGCCGTCTTGTCGGCACTTAGGTCTCAGGTCTAATATGCAGCCTTCTCGACTATCCTAGTGGAAGCAACAGCTCTTTTCCCTCCCCCCACCTCCGCCTCCCCGCCCCCACTCTCTGTCAGTTCTAATGATTATTTTATTTTCTTCTAAGCACTTAAAGGTCCCTAAAATACCTCTGTGTTTATTGTCTTCCCTCCCCACTGGAATGTAATCTCCATGAGAACATGGATTTTGTCATCTTCGTGGTGGTACGCCTAGCACCAAGACAGCGCAATGTAGGTGCTCAATACATTTTTGCCAAATTAATGAAAAAAAACAAAACAAAACAACACGCTAATAATGGAGGACTTACCGTGGTCACTCTCTCTTTTGTGAAGGCCTGCAATGGCTGTTGTCTTCTGCCGAGCGTGGCCACCTTTCTTTGTGGGCAGCTCAGAAGAGCCCCCCACACTGCTGAGCCCTTGTTAGCCGCTGATTGATGCTCTCGTCTTTTCTGCATCAGCGCCACACCCACCAGACACTTGGCCAGCTCCTGCCAGGCCCTGTGTGAGGCCCTGGTGGGTGGGACTGAGTGACGCGCACACAAACACCTGCTTTCCTGGAGCTTATATATACCCCGTGGCTAGCTCCTGTGAACCTCTGCCCTATTCCCGATGCCACACAAACACTTCTGGAAATGGGCACCGCTTCGACGTGGCCCTGATGGGAATGAGTCCCTGCAGGTCAGGAGTTTCCCTTATTTGTTAGAAATGTAAGGGGCTCCTCAACTGGATTACTTGGTTGACCCACATAGAAGAACACAAGGCAGAACTTGGGCCAGGGTCGTACAGGATGGTCTTAAGAATGGGGTAAGAGTAGTAGAGCAACAAGGTTTGCTTCACCATGTGTCCTCACCGAGCCGGCAGTCTGTCAGCCATGCTGAAAGGTGCAGATGGGTTTAATCAGAGCTTAGGAGCACGGAACCACCTAGTGTGCCAGCATCTGAGCCCTGCGCAGCGACCGAGGGCCTCGGGGGCCAAGACTGCTGTCCTTGGCGTTTCTTTGCTGTCTGTGGGCAGGGCTGTATTTTAAACCTGAAATCATAGTGAATTCACTTGTAACACTATTAGAGACCGTTTTTAATTAGAAAACTCCTGTGCAGTCCAAGTCAACTCAATTATGAGAATAGAGCTTTTGCTCCAAGAACAACTAACTGCCAGTTAGCTTCCAACTTAAGAAATTTTTTTTACCATATTTAGAATCATTTCATTGTCCTAAAAAGAGTCAACTCCTTTTCTCTATCAACAAAACAAAACAAAACAACCCCCCCCTCACACACGCACAAAACAAAACAAAACCTACCAGAACAAAGCAAGCCATTCACTTGACAATACCCTTTGAGGCCACCATTCTTGGGAGCATGAATGACAAGGTGGTGGGGTCCTCAGAGGTCACAAAGATAGGACACTCCAGAGTCTGCATTCATCACCACGCCCTTTCCATGTGCACAGGCTGTTATCAGCTCCCCTGCCCCGTTCTCACCCCTCCTGTAACTTCACTGCCTGGCAAGGTCAGGGTGGTTTGAAGAGCTGAAGGAAATGGGGTTCTGGAATTTAGGGTGGATTAGAGGTGTATGCCCAGATGGGCTGCTTCTTGTAAGTGACCAAGACTCCTGATATTCTAAGTATGTGTCATCTCTCTCGAGATCTTGGAGATTAATAATAAAAGGAGGGGTGCTTTTTTTTGTTTCTTTCTCTTTCCTCTTAACTCTCATACTTTCTGCTGCTACAAATCAGGGCTCTTCCTCCGTATTTGTCATACCGCAGTAACTTGCACATATAAGACGTTTGTGTCCTAAGATCCAGGGTCAGCACCCTTGCATTCCATCTGCTGAGGCTGGCACATGCCTCCCCTCAAGTGTAGAGTTGTTTTAACTATCACCTTCTGAACCTCGGTTTGAGATATTGGGTCTACAAGTAAGCTTTTTCACCTTGTAATTCAGTAGGTTTCTGCTGAATGGTCCATTATAAATATAACAGAAGGAACAGTATCTATGATGCCTCTCATTTTAGAAAGGCAGACTCTGCCCTGGCCAGTGGCGCAGTGGATGGAGCATCGTCCTGGGGCACTGAGGTCGCAGGGTTGGGTCACCGCTCAGTCCTGAGGGCACCTGTTAGAGAAAAGCGATTAATGGGCACACAACTAAGTTGTGTTGTCTCTGTCTCTCTCCTCAAAGAAAAGGGGGGAGGGTACAGATTCATGACTCCAGGCAGATGCTAAATTTTCCTTAAGTTTCCGTGCTTATAGCTGAGCTATCTCATATAGAGTTGAAATTTAGCCCCTTTATTGAGCACCTAAGAAATTAGCTATAGAGAATTATCTTCAAATCATAGCCCTGTCTAACTTGGTTATTTGATTATATCCACATAAGAATAAACGTTCGGTTTTTTTTGTTGTTGTTGTTTTTTGCATATGTCCTTTAGGGTCTCTTTCAGCTCTGAATGACTTTGGTGACTTCTAAGACTTTGTGTTTGGGGTTTGTTTAGACCATTTTTAGCCTGTAAAAAGCTGTGGTTGGCTCTCCAGGAGCTCCCGACCTCCTTAGGAATGACAGTCGAGTTATCGGTGTGTTATTTAAGGCCTCTCCTCTCGAGTATAGTCCCTCATGTAGGCAATTATTCCAAATGTCAGCTGCCACCAGCACACAATAAACCCTCACCCTGGACTTCCGAATCGGAGCCTGCTCAGTTGCTTCTTGTCAAAGTTCCTACCAATGGAACTCTCCCTGCCCCCAGTCATTTCTTGGGCTTACAAATCTCAGGGTGTTTTTTTTTTTATTTAATCAAAGGGAACTGCATGGGAAAACCAGCATTAGATGAAATATACATTCTCAATAGTGAGAGTGTGATTAAAGAGTAGCAGCAGCTGCCCCAAGCCCGTGACTGGGAGAACACGATTGAAATTTTAACACATTTTGTGAAGCTCTTTTCTCTGTAGCACTCAGTTTTCAAAGTAATGGGGAAACGTATGTGGCGCTTAAGCGTAAACTCCTCCTTGAAGCCCTGGGTTAAGCTAAATGATGAAAAGTACCTTTTTTTCTTTGACACATTATGATAGTTGCTGAAATTCCTAGGCTTACCCTCAAAGTAAACCTTCAGAATATTGAATGCAAAGACTCCCCAAATTTTGCATACATAAGAATCAAACCATGTATGATCTCACTTATACATGAAATCTAATGAACAAAATAAACTGATGAACAAAATAGAAACAGAGGCATGGACATGTGGAGCAGACGGACAACTGTCAGAGGGACGGAGGGTTGGGGGACTGGATGAAAGAAGGTGAAGGGGTTAACTAAAAAAAGAGAAAACACACACATAAGCAGACAACAGTGTGGTGAGAGCCGAGGGAGAGGGGCGAGGTGGGTGGAGGTGGGCCGAGGGGGGAGGAGAGGGGAGTAAAGAGATTTGACTTGGGGTGATGGGCGCACAATGCCATGTGCAGATGGCGTTTTGTTGAGTTGTACACGCAAACCTGTATGGTTTTGTGAACCAATGTCATCCCAATGAATTAACTTAAAAAAAATAGAAATCAAATGGTGAACTTGTTAAAAATGCAGACTGGGCTCAATTGTTCATGGGCTTTTAGATAGTAACAAGTTATGGCTATTAAAAACAACTCTGAATATTCTAGTTTGTGTCTTTGTGGTGAACATATATGTATTTCTGTTGGGCATATATCTAAGAGCGAAACTTCTGCACCATCAATTAGTCACATAGTCAGCATTCAAAGATATTGATAAAAAGTATTTCAATGTGGTTGTACCAATTTATCGTCCCTCTGTCAGTAGCTAAGAGTCGCCATTGTTCCACATCCTCACCAGCACTCAGTGCGTTCTGTTTTAATTTTAGCCATTCTGGTAGTTATGTAAAAGTATTTCAGTATAATTTTGATTTACATTGAAGAGATCAATCCATTTTGGTATAATCACACAGTGGAACACCATTCAGCCAAAGAGAATGAACAGTCTACAGCTACATGCAACAATATGGATGAGTCTCAAAAATATAACTGATGAAAGAAGCCAGCCACAAAATAATGCAGATTGCATGATTTCATTTACTGGTGGTAGAAAAGGAAAAAATAAAAGATGAAAGTAATCTCTGGCATCAGCAGTTAAAATAATGAGGTGGGGATGTAGGCTGTGACTGGTAGGGAACAGAAGGGGACTTCTGGGATATCAGTGTTATTCTGGGTCTCAATCTGAGTGCTGATTTGACAGATGGGTTTCATTGTGATGCTTTCACCAGGTGTCCACTATATGTGTCCTTTCTATATGTACATCACACTTATTGAAAGTTTTATTTTTTGGAGTACAGATTTCCAGGATCTCAGCAAGAGACCATGAGAAATTTTGGTCCTTTCTGAAGTGAGAAGCAGGGAGGCAGAGAGACAAACTCCTGCATGCGCCTGACCAGGATCCACCCGGCATGCCCACCAGGGGGTGATGCTCTGCCCATCTGGGGCATTGCTCCATTTCAACCGGAGCCATTCTAGCACCTGAAGGCAGAGGCCATGGAGCCTCAGTGCCCGGGCCAACTTTGCTCCAGTGGAGCCTTGGCTGTAGGAGGGGAAGAGAGAGATAGAGAGAGGAAGGAGAGGGGGAAGGGTAGAGAAGCAGATGGGCACTTCTCCTGTGTGCCCTGACCAGGGATTGAACCTGAGACTTCCACATGCCAGTCTGATGCTCTACTGCTGAACCAACAGCCAGGGCAAAGAGTTTGGTCCTTTGATGGGATCTGAGACTGTGCATGTTTAACCAGCCCACAGGTGGTTGGGGTGCAGGTGAACTCCAAGTGCGCTTTGAGAAACGTTAGTAATTGCATTCAGTGCAGAGGGTGTTTTCTTTTGAAGCACTCATCAGCTCTTCCAAATAATTCAATCAGCTGCTTTGTAGCCTGCAGCTCTTCTAGGTCATTTCAGAGATGGTTTCAGCATCCCCCTACCCTTCACCTTCTGAGAGTGAATCAATCCTGGAAAACAAAAACATGGAGGGAGCTCCCCGTGGGCAGGAGCCACTGCTCAGACTTGGTGTGGAAGGGACAATTGAGCGAGAGATAAATCCATCCGGTGGGAAGGAGAAAACCCCGTCTAGTGCCTGCTGGAACCCTAGGGAGCGAGGGTCCCTGGGAGGGAGGGCAGTCATTTCTGGGGACAGCCCACTTCATGCGGTTGGCCAGGAGTGGAGTGACGGCGTGCGTCTGGGTCTGAGGAGCTGGGTGGAGGCTGTGCAGAAACTAGGCTAAGGACCAAGTCAGAATCTCTTAACATCCCACGGAGGAAGCTTAGAATGCAAAGAGCTGTAAATTTGTAGCTCATTCCGACAAGTCCCCCACGTGGGAAGGCCTGAATCTGCTTTCGCTTAATCACTGAGGGAAAGAACAGAGCTCCCCGACATAATTACAGCAAGCTTTTAAGGGGAACACAGAGTAAAACAACAGCAACAAAGACCACTCGGTACTGGTTTACAGCTTACTCTATCCACCCAGGTTCCAAGAAAGAAGGTGCTCAAATGTTGAAAGGGAAAAGGCTCTCAACTAATAACCAACCCCTCAGCTTTTAAAGGAGCTGTTCCTCTCATGAAGATACAGGGGTCTAGACTAGACAGTACTATCCAATGAACTTATAGGAAGGCTGATATTAAGCTAATATTCATCAGGGAGGCTGCACTCAGTTGTTAAAAATTTGGAAATCATGTCATACCTGTTGGAAAAAAGCCACCGTCCAGGGGTCCCTGACGGCTCTGTCCATATTTCCTGACCTGTCTGGAACCCCTCCGACCTCTGGACAAAATAGCAGCTATTAATGTCTGATAGTCCAAGGGCTCCAAGCCTCTGCTGTCACAAGCTACCTCTGTCTCTGTGGTGACACTTGTGAAGGAGGAGAAGTGGCCTTATTCTGGGGGGTGGGGGGCGGCTGGATAAGAGACCGTATCCACATTCCTGTCCTCCATTCTATCTCTTCACTGCAACCTCACCCCCCTTTCCAAATTCTACTTCTCTTGAAATTACTCATTCTTTGGCAATTTCTATTGAGACTGTATCCTTAGGCCATGAAGGGTCAGTAATTAAATGTAGATGCTTTGTCTTTTGCAGGTTAACCTTTGACTTTATTAGTCCTAAATACCCAAAGGCTTACAGATGTTCTTGGATTCACTCCTCCGCTCTCTCCCTCCCTCATTCAGCAAGTATCTGTGGCATGCCTGCTTTGCAGCACTGTGCTTCCCAGGAAGACTCCATCCCTGATCTGAAAGGAAGCTCACCATCTGGGGGGGATGACTGATCCACAGAGGGATAGTTGCAGTGCAGCAATAGGGTTGTGCAATAGTATGAGAGGAGTCAAAAGGGGGACCCTGCAATGGGCCAGGAAAGATTTCCTAGAAGTGGATTGAGCTTAGTCTTTTTCTTTTTTTATTAAGTGAAAGGCTGAGAGGCAGACAGACAGACTCCCACATGCGCTCCAACCGGGATCCACCTGGAAGCCCACTAGGGGGCGATGCTCTGCCCATCTAAGGCTGTTTCTCTGTTGCTCAGCAACCGAGCTATTTTAGTGCCTGAGGTGAGGCCATGGAGCCATCCTCAGTGGCCAGGGCCAACTTTGCTTGAACCAATGGAGCTGTGGCTGCAGGAGGAGAACAGAGAGAGAGAGAAGGAGGAAGGGGAGGGGTAGAGAAGCAGATAATTGCTTCTCCTGTGTGCCCTGACTGGGAATCGAACCCAAAACTTCCATACATTGGGCTGATGCTCTACCACTGAACAACCCAGCCAGTGCATGAGCTTAGTCTTCATGGAATAATAGAAATTAGCCAGATGGGGATGGGGAGTGGAGGACATTTTGGGCAAAGGGCACCAAATAAACAAGGTGAGAAATAGCAGGGTGTGTGCAGGCAGCAGGGTGTGAAGCGTGAGACAGAGGTTGGTGGGAGACTTGAAAGACAGGTGGGGTCAAAAACACTGCTGATTCTCTAAGTCAGAGGTTTTCTGACTCACCAGGATGCGGCCCAATAATGAGTTACTAATAAAATATTCAGTGATGGCTTTACTCCTTACAAAACTTAAGTTAGAGTAAATTCAAGGTTATCCCTGTAATACAGTGACTCTCCCCCACTGGCATTCCATATGCTTTCTTGAGAGACAGCAAGGAAGACAGGGATGAAGCTAGGGCTGGGAGCCAGGGCTTGAGAAAAACTGCCTGCTCACCTCAGCCAAGCGGCAAGCCGGTGGCATGGTATTCACAAATTGCTTCCGTGCTCCACCTCCTTACCAAGATTTTTGGGTTTCATCAAATCTGGATATACACCGCAGGGACGGTACGGCTTCTAGGGTGCATATTACTCTCTTGTTGGTCACGAGAGGGCCATGGGTGTGGGACAGTTTCCAGGCTGTGGGCCCACGTGTGCTTTCTGGTGCATCCTCTGGCTTCACGGAGCAGTGATCGGGCACCGTGTGGGTAAGGAACCCTCAATCCCACGCTCCCAAGGTGGTGGTATTCCAAACAGATTGCATATGCTCATTGCTGCGCTGATACTGTGTGCCCGTGTGAAAGCAGCCCAAGGTGGAAATTGTAAAAGGATGAGATTAAAACATTTAGAATAGTTTATTTTATTTACTGTTAATAAGCAGAACCTTGTGATTTGAATGTGTTTAATTATTATTCTTTTTTAAAAATCTTGGTTTAATTCTAGTGATTTGCACGTCTTGCGTCCAAGTTTATTTCAGCTTGGGGTTCTAATGGCTGACATGGTGGAAAAAGGTCTCACGAAGCCACGTCGCTCCAAATGGAAGTATCAGCCCGAGTTTAATGGAATTTAGGCAAATGGTTTGGTTGAAACTTAAGTTAGTTTCTTTTACTCCTGTTACCAATTATTCTTGAAAGCTCATCAGAAGGGAACACATTTTTCTCAGTGTTAACAAGTTCACTATCTGCTGAGCCTCTGTTTTAAAATTTTAAAAATAGATTAGTAAATTCTGACATCCAAACCTTTAAAGCACTCTGATACAAATGTTTGTACTCATGACTCCCTCATATCATGTTGGGCATTAATTATCACAAAATGACAGGGACATTTTTAAAGGACTATTTTCATATGTCTTCTGTAGGAGTTTCTTTTGACAAATGGTTATCTTCTCCCTTGTTAAAACATTTACTTTGGAAGGAATGAATAGGTGTTGTTGTTTTCTAAAAATGACTGCAAGATAGCATCTGACGCCCTCCAAGAAAGGGCAGCAGATGTAGGCTCTCTGTTGTTTTGTAGGAGAGAAAATGTGCCTCTTATGTTTGGAAGTTGGAGAATCAGTCTGTTGGATATGGGAATGAGTGAGCGGAAGGAGGCCGGAAGGAGCTGTGAGCTCCCCAGTGGATGACAGCCCGCGTGGCAGCGTCAGCAGATGAGGCAGGGGGAGGGGAGGATGGGGGCGCCTGTGGGGAGGTGATGGAAAGGGCGCGGGGAACTGGGGGGGTCACTGAGTTCGGCGGCTCAGCTACGGCCCTGCCCACTCTCACTTCATGCCGGACGCACTGAAAAGCAAACTCATCGGCCTTCGCCAGTTGGCTCAGTGGTAGAGCGTCAGCCTGGCATGCAGGAGTCCCAGGTTTGATTCCCAGCCAGGGCACACAGGAGAAGCACCCATCTGCTTCTCCACCCCTCCCCCTCTCCTTCCTTTCTGTCTCTCTCTTCCCCTCCCTCAGCCGAGGTTCCATTGGAGCAAAGCTGGCCCAGGCACTGAGGATGGTTCTATGGCCTCTGCCTCAGGTGCTGGAATGGCTCTGGTTGCAACAGAGTGATGCCCCAGATGGGCAGAGCATCACCCCCTGGTGGGTATGCTGGGTGGATCCTGGTGGGGCGCATGCGGGAGTCTGTCTGACTGCCTCCCCATTTCCAACTTCAGAAAAATACAAAAAAAAAAAAAAAAAAAAAAAAAAAAAAAAAAAAGAAAAGCAAACTCATCATGGGCTTTCTTATGTCCCAGATTTACTTTGTCCTTCCGTTCTCCTGTCTCTGTCCATGACACCATGGGATCCATTTGGGACTCGTCCTTTCATTTGCACCTGGGTCATGTGATTTGGCTCCATGTGTTTATTGAGCACCGCCTGTGTGCCAGGATCCAGCCCTGAGGATGTGAGCATAAAGAAACCAGACCAGAGCCCTGGCCAGTTGGCTCAGTGGTAGAGCATCGGCCTGACGTGCAGAGGTCCCGGGTTCAATTCCCGGCCAGGGCACACAGGAGAAGTGCCCATCTGCTTCTCCACCCCTTCCCCTCTCCTTCCTCTCTGTCTCTCTCTTCCCCATCCGCAGCCAAGGCTCCATTGGAGCAAAGATGGCCCGGGCGCTGGGGATGGCTCCTTGGCCTCTGCCCCAGGCACTGGAGTGGCTCTGGTCACAACAGAGCCATGCCCCGGAGGGGCAGAGCATCGCCCCCTGGTGGGCAGAGCGTTGCCCCCTGGTGGGCGTGCCGAGTAGATCCCGGTCGGGCGCATGCGGGAGTCTGTCTGACTGTCTCTCCCCGTTTCCAGCTTCAGAAAAATTCCAAAAAAAAAAAAAGAAACCAGACCAGGTCCCGGCTCACCTGAAGCTTATACTCTGGCTGGAAACAATAGATAACAAACTGATACAGAAACATACAGACAAAAAGGTGGTCCGATGTTGGTAAGCGCTAAGCAGGGAATTATGAGTGTGAGAGTCCCGCCTGTGTGGCTGCTGCTGCCCAAGAGCCGTTGGGGAGGCGCCATTGAAAGTGAGGCCCGAAGGTCCTCGGACGATCAGGGGAAAGGGCCTCTCAGGACGAGGGGCCAAGCTCTGGGTGAGCCTGGTAAGTTCTAGGAACAGATGGAAGGTTGGTGAGGTCAGGGCTTGATGGCGGTCATGCGGGGCAACCCTGACGGCCATGACTTGACCTCCATCGCTGCTGCTCCATGCTCTGTTGCCTGGCACCCGGCCCAGTAGGAAGTGCCCGTCACCTTCTCCCCATCTTTGCTCTCTCCCATACTGTGTTGCACACACATACCTAATTAGCCTTCTGACACGTTTACGTCACCATGCTGTCGTAGAAAAGCCTTCCATAGTTGTACAGCAGTGGTCTGACCTGCCTTTTGGGGGTCGTAGGACAGGCAGCGCTGTCCTGGGTGTGCTTGCTCCCTGGGCCTTTGGAGGAAATGATGTCTCTTGTTCCCTCTGCTGTTTGTTTGTTTGTTTGCTTTTCTGTTACTGCTCTAAGAAGTCATCACAGATTTAGTGGCTTCACACAACACACGTTTCTTCTCTGCTGGTTCCGCGGGTCAGATGTACCACGTGGGTCTCACAGGGGTTACCTCAGTATCCCGGCAGGGCTGTATGCCTTTCGGGAGGCTCTGGGGAGAATCCGTGTCCTTACCTTTCTCCTAGCTTCCAGAGGTTCCCAAATTCCTCAGCTCGTGGTCCCTTTCTGCACCATCAGAGCCAGCGAGAGAGCTTTCTCTACGGGCTCTCTGACCCTTATTTCTTGCTTCCCACTGTTGCTTGGGAGGACCCTTGTGGTTACGCTGGGCCCCGAGATAACCCAGGATAGAACCGGCCGCCCAGCTCAAGGTTAACTCGTAGTAAGCTTATTTCCCTCTTACTGAGTAATACAGTGTATTTACAGGTCTGGGGGATTCGGGCATACAGGATGTCGTTAGGGGGTCATTAACTACTACGTCACACTTCTTTGACACACAAGATTTACTAGATATTTGTGGTTCATGGGGAATTTCTGCAAGTGGAAATGCCACTAAGACTAAGGGAAGGCCTGTCAGGGGAATCTGATCGCCTTGTTTTCATGAACATGGTGAAGTTGTGTCCTCTCCCCAGGGCAGGCCTGCTAGTTTTTCCTGCCAGGGCCGGTGAATGGGGGATGCTGGGAATAGTTCTTGGATGTAACTAGAAAAGCAAACAACAATTCTCTTATCTCACTTATTGTCCACCCAGGTGGAGAGTTGTAACCACTGACCTTTAAGGTACCTCCTGACCCTGAGAGTCTATGACTTTCTTTTTTATTGAGGTGGCTTCCAAGAGAGATTGCGCTGTTGGGAGATATGGAAATAAAGGGAATCATGTGAGGGAACCTATTAAAAGAGTTATTATTGCCCTTGCTGGGTGGGTCAGTTGGTTAGAGTGTTGACCTGATATGCCAAGGTTGCAGGTTTGATCCCTGGTCAGGGCACATACAAGAATCAACCAATGAGTACATAAATAAGTAGAATAAAAAATTAATGTTTCTCTTTTGATCTCTTAAAAAAGAAGGGAGTTGTTTTTAAGCTTTATATAATGGATATATTCTGTCTTCTCTACACTTAGAAATTTTTCAGGGAAGAGATACCAGATTGTTCCTCAGTGAGACATTATTTTGTTGTCTTCAACCTCTAAGTGATGTCTGCATGCCAAAAGAAGCTATTCTTTGGCCGGGAACACAAGTCAATGCTCATTATATTGATCTCCAATGGACCATGACCATATGCCCTGAATTTCTGGAATAATTCTCATTTTGTATACCTTTATTCTTTTCAGTAAAGAATTAATTAAATGTATAACTAAATATAATTTAATTTTACATCTTGGTAAGACTTTTTCTACAAATTACTTCACAAATCAGAAAAAGATCCTTAATCTTAATCCATGTTAATTTGCAGTTTGGGCAAAAGTAGTGGAATATCTGTTTTCCTGGTGGGTGGAATTTTCTGCCTGAATAACTGTATTGCTCCAAAACATTCCTAGTGTGTAGAGCTAGAGACCAAAAAAAACCACCTTATTTCCAGGATCTCTGTATGAGCAGCAAATTGCTACCAAAAATAAATTTATTTTGTAAACAGGTAAAAGAAAAAAAAAAACATTAAGAATAATGACATTTGCACGGACATCCAGAACAGAGGGACAGCTGTTGGAGGGGAGGGGGCAAGGGACCAGAAAAAAGAAGGTGAAGGGATTAGCCAAAAAACTCTCTCTCTCTCTCTCTCTCTCTCTCTCTCTCTCTCTCACACACACACACACACACACACAACAACAACAACAACAACATGTTGATATAGATAACAGGGTGGAAGTAGCTGGGGGGAGAAGGGGGCTAGAGGTAGGGGAAGGTGAGCAAAGGAGAGAAAAACAGAGGCAAAAAGAGACTTTTTTGGGGGGAGCGAGGGGTTGGGGTACATGATGCTCTGTGTAGATGGTGTTATATTGGGTTGTACCCTTGAAACCTGTATGGTTTGGCAAACCATGTCATCACAACAATTTTTAAAAAATAACATTTAATGTGTATTTTGAAAATGAACATCATTTAGTTTGAAAATTAACATAATCTAGACACTAAGTGCTTTACAGAGACAGTTTTGTTTCAGTCTTAAAAACGAGAACTCTGCACCCTTATTACAGATTGGGGCAGTGGATGAAGCACTTGGAGCAATGTGTCCCGATCATGCGTAAAGCTAGACGGGGGAGGAATCATATCTGGATTAATTCACTGCCCCGAATACTGATCCAGCCCCAAGCCTTTCTTCCTCTCAGGCCCTCATGGTGGAGAACAGGCTTTGGGATGTTGGTGGTTTTGAGGGGGGAGGTGGTTGGGCTGACAGAGACAGGAAGGTGGGATTGTAGCGGTGTTCTAACAGGATGTGACCCCCCTGAGCTGCAGAGGAACCAACTAGAGTTCCTTACCAGGATCCAGAGACCTCGATGTGTGGGGTCGCAGGGTTCTTGCTTTGGCATCTGGTGTGATCTCATCTGCCCTGTTCCAAGAAGTAGCTCACCATCCACCCAGCTACTCAAACTGGAACTAGGAGTCATCTACAGTTCCTCTCTTTTTTTCTCTCAAATTCTACTCTCCAGCAAGGTCTGCGTGTCTTCTCTTAAAATACATCTGGAATCGGGGTCTCTGTCCGTCCCAATAAGTGCCACCCACTTGGTCCCCTGCTTCCTCTCTCCTGCTGTTCCTACCATCCTGCTTCCTAACTGGCTTCCCTGCTTCCACTTCTGCTTGCCTAAAATCCCACCCTAAAGCTATCTTGTAAAAATGCAAGTCAGATTATATCTTTCTCTCCCTCTTTTTTTTTATTTTGAGAGAGAAAGAGGAAGAGAGGAAGGGAGAGAGAGATAAGAAGCATCAACCTGTAGTGGTGGCACTTTAGTTGCCACCACTTAGTGGCAACTAAGTTGTTCATTGATTGCTTCTCATATGTGTCTTGACCGGGTTGGGGGGCTCCAATTGAGCCAATGACCCCTTGCTTAAGCCAGCAACCCTGCACTCAAGCCAGGTGATCCCCACAATCAAGCCAGATGAGCCCGCTCTCAAGAGGGCAACCTTGGGGTTTTGAAACTGGGAACTCAGTGTTCCAGGTTGATGTTTTATCCACTGTACCACCACTTGCCGGGCCTATCTTTCTCTCTCTTGCTTTATCTTCATAGACATCTTCCTGCTGCCTTTAGAATGATGTCCTAGTCCCTTAACATGGCAGAAAGACCCTGCGTGTACTGGGCTCTGGCCACTTCACCAATCTCATTGCGTGTCCTCTTTCATCCCGTCCCACCTCAAAGCCGGCTTTGCACCTGTGTTCCCTCCTTTGGAGTCACCTCCCCCTTTAGATAGTTATTATCTCTTCAAAGAGGCCTCAAGTAAGCACACCTCCACATGCACCCCTCAGATAGTCGATCACATCACCCTTTCCATCTTCATGTAGCAATTATTCCAGTCTATTATTATTTTATTTGCAAGCTTGTTGTTCTTTTGTCTATCTCTCCCACCAGAGGGCTGGAGCTCATCTGCCTGAAACCTCGGAGTCTAGCATGATGTCCGATACATAAGGGTTCATTAAATATCTGTTAAAGAAATTACAGAATGCATCATAATGATTTTTTAAAACTGATTTGAGAGAGAGACATCAATTTGCTGCCCCACTTATTTATGCATTCATTGGTTGATTCTTGTATGTGCCCTGATCGGGGATCAAACCTGAAACTTTAGTGTATCAGGATGGCACTCTACCCAACTGAGATTTCCAGCAAGGGCAGAATGCATCAAGATGATTTTTTGAAGTATTGTGTTCTTCAGTACAGTGCATATAGCAGACACATTTTGGAGTATCTGCTTAGTTCATAATAACCCTCTTCACTGGGTTCCCCAATTCAGAGGAAGGGCCCCTGGAACCATTTCGTTGAACATACTCCTGCCACCACGGATAAATAAGCGAGCTGACCCAAGCCAGGCAATCAAAGTCGCAACCGTTGCAAGTCGGCGTTGGGATGAGTAGTATGATGATGCCATCCTGTGCACCCTTGGAGCCCTGGGCAGCCCTGGGTTCTGCTCTGGACATGGGACTGGACCGAGAAGGTGGGTGAGCCGAGAAAGAGGAGCAGAGTGAATAGATATGCAAAGAGAGAATGTGCGACAACACGCAGGGGGGAGTCTCAGTGACATGACAGGCCCGAGTCCAGGACCTCCCTACAGCATGGCCGACCTCCGGCCCTGGATTCAGGAAAATGCCCACTGCCTGCCCTCCAAATGCTGTCCCAGGGGTGGAGCTAGTGTGGGGAGCCTACCTCATGCACTTAACACTCTGTGGAAACAGACGTGCTGTTAGCATGTTGTTCTGCCTGAGCGTGTGCTGCTCTGTGCCATGTTTACTGCCTAGATCAGGGGTCGGGAACCTATGGCTCGTGAGCCAGATGTGGCTCTTTTGATGGCTGCATCTGGCTCACAGAGAAATCTTTAATAAAAAAAACAAAACGTTAAAAATATAAAATATTCTCATGTATCACAATCCATTCATTTCCTACCGCTCATGTTCACGGTTGCGGGTGGCTGGAGCCAATCACAGCTGTCTTCTGGAACAACACCAAATTTTTATTGGATAATGCGTAATGTACATGGGTCGTTGTATAGCTTTCATGGAGTTACATTTTAAAATATGTGGCGTCCATGGCTCTCTCAGCCAAAAAGTTTCCCGACCCCTGGCCTAGATGGATGACTTCTTCTTCCGCTGGAAAGTGTGTGTGAGAAGGTTTCCAGAAGCCGCCGTTGAAGAAGAAGAAGCCAGAACCTGACATCTTTGTTGTGGTCCCTGTAAGGAGAGAGGCCAGAGACAACGAGGACCAGAGGGTGGAGGCGTGAGCGGGGACAGACTAGGTGCTGAGGCAGGTGGCAGGGAGCCACTCGGGGAGGCCTGGCTGTGAGCAGGGCGCTGGAGGACTGAAGGGCCCATGGGACACCAAGGGTCTGGTTGTAAGATATGAGCTGAAAAACAGCAGTGAATTCTCTTCTGGGGGTGGATGGATCGTTAGGCTGAAACCCACCTTCACGGTGGAAAATAAAGTTGGTTTAAAGAATAGCAGGCTGCTACACTGTTGGTCACGATCAATATCTACTCAGTTTAAGGCTACACAGTCCCCTCAGCCTGACCTCCTACTAATGAGGGTCTAGAGTCCAGTGGCCCTGGGTGGGGGTTTAATACTGTTGCAGTCACACCAATGCAAAAGCCCTGTATCAATAAGCCCTGTGTCTCCCGGGGGTTGGGGTGGGGAGGACACAGGCCAGCCTCTCAGCAGGGCTATCATCTGTGCAGTATCTCCCAATGAGCCCACTGAGGTGGGAGCATCAAAAGCCCAGCGGGCACTGTTTACATCGGAGAGTATAGGGCATCAGCCACACAGAGGGACTGCCTCCCCAAATGATGCCCCTGATCAGGCACTTCTCTGGGAACCCCCCTTCCCCCGACAACTCTGAGCTCTCCAGCATGACTTTCACTCTTTTGAGATCCTGTGTTTCTTAAGTATAGCTCATAGAATGATGACTCTATTGTACAAGTGAGGGGATGTTTCCATTAGTAGCTGCAGTTAGCTTCCATGCAAATTTATAAGCAAGGAGTTGCTCAAACTTTTCTCTGTTCCTAAGACAAGGCCGGCAGAATGGCAATGGAGGAGGCTACTAGAAACTAGTATTCAAAAAGATGTCAAGGTTTACCAGCCCTAGGGAAATAAGCCCCTGAGCAATTCAGTAACACAAGACCAGACGTCTTTTTTTGCAGGGGAATGTGCATAAGACTGGGGCCCAGTGGATCTTGCCTTTCTGTTTCACAACACACTTACATACATTAATGCATAGTCTCATGTGGCCGTAGCGGAACTGTCTTCAAATTGGGAATAAATGTAACTTAATTTCTCAGTGTTACAAGGATGATCGTCGAAACATCTCAGGTGCTGGGAATATTTCCAGGGATTACTGTTACTTTATTAACATAAGTCTCTTCTCCTAATAATGAATTTTTGCCACTTGCAGCTGAAGTTACATCTTTCCCATTTTTTCAACTCTTGTTTTGTTTTTATTTTTCTTCAATAATGCATAGAGTCAATTTTCTTTATTTTTAAATTTTTCTTTATTTTATTTTTTTATTAAGTGAGAGGCGGGAGGCAGGGAGGCAGGGAGGCAGAGACAAACTCCCACATGCACCCTGACTGGGATCCACCCAGGAAGCTCACTAGGGGGCGATACTCTTCCCATCTGGGGCCGCTGTTCCATTGCTCAGCAACTGAGCTATTGCAGCACCTGAGGCGAGGTCATGGAGCCATCCTCAGTGCCTGGGGCCAAATTGCTCAAACCATTCAAGCCGTGGCTGTGGAAGGGGAGGGGAGAGAGAGAGAGAGAGAGGAGAGAGAGAGAGAGAGAGAAAGAGAGAGAGGTGGAGAAGCAAATGGTTATGGTCACTTCTCCTGTGTGCCCTGATCAGGACTCAAACCCAGGACTTCCACATGCTGAGCCAACCCTCTACCACTGAGTCAACCCGCCAGGGCCAAGAGTCCGTTTTCTTTTGTGGCCCCATCTTGGCTGCAGTGCATGGTCATTCTGTGCCTCATTTCCTCTAAAAATAAATGCAGCAATTTTCAACCAGTGCACCGCAAGAATATTTAAACTATGCAATACCCAACTATTTAGTCAGGGGCACTTGACCTCTTTTCCCTTAGATCATCAAATAAAAAAAAATGGCAACAGCCAACGCAATAGCTTTCCGGTGTGAATAAATCCAAATTGTATCTATTTGGGGGTTGGGGGTCAGATAAAAAATAGGTTTTCTGGTGTGCCACAGAATTTTAATAATTAGTTTGCAAGTGCCATGAGATGGAAAAGGTTGAACATCACTGCCCTAAGGAATGGAGCAAGGTTGTGAGCATACGCACCTCTGTAAATTTAGACTCAAGTCTGGGGTCCCCACATAATAGCGACACAAGTGATGAACAGTTTGTTTTAATGAAGTAACTGGCATTTAATATGTTATTGATTTTTTTTTTCAGACTCTTACTAAAATGTTTGGGAATGTGAACCCCCACACCTATTCCCACCCCCGCTCCTATCAGGCAGTATGGACTAAGTATGAATTCATACATCAGGATTCTGGATGCTGTGTTATCTCTGGGCCAGCACATATTACCTAATCAGCACTGATTGTGCTGTGGCCGTTCGTGAAGTTTCAAAGCATCCTTTTCAGTCAAGGCAGAATGAGGGGTTTCTCACAGCCCCGAGATTAGGGCGCCGCAGGACACTGGAGAGGGTGGGATTGTTGATAATGCAGAGCGAGCAGTCGTGGATTTCATTTGTTGACCTGGATTTGACCTGTTCTGATGGCTTCCATAGTGGGAATGTGTTTAGATGTTTCCCGTTGATGGCCTTTTGCTGCATCTTCTTCCATCTGGTAGCGTCCTTCTCCTGTTTTCTGCCTGGCAGACTTCTGCTCCTTCTTCAGGATGCAACTCAAAAGCCATCTTCCGGAGAGAGACAAGATGGTGCTGGAGTAGGTGGATGTACCAACATCTACCTCCCAGAACCAAAGTGGATTACAAACTAATTTAAAGAACTATCATCTGGACCCTGGCCGGTTGGCTCAGTGGTAGAGTGTCAGCCTGGCGTGCAGAGGTCCCGGGTTCGATTTCTGGCCAGGGCCATCTGCTTCTCCACCCCTGCCCCTCTCCTTCTTCCCTGCCTCTCTCTTCCCCTCCCGCAGCCAAGGCTCCATTGTAGCAAAGATGGCCCAGGTGCTGGGGATGGCTCCTTGGCCTCTGCCCCAGGCGCTAGAGTGGCTCTGGTCGTGACAGAGCGATGCCCCGGAGGGGCAGAGCATCGCCCCCTGGTGGGCAGAGCGTCACCCCCTGATGGGCGTGCAGGGTGGATCCTGGTCGGGCACATGCGGGAGTCTGTCTGACTGTCTCTCCCCGTTCCTAGCTTCAGAAAAATACAAAAAAAAAAAAAAAGAACTATCATCTGGAAAAACCAACTTTGGACTAAACTAAGAGGACTCTTCAACCAAGGAACACTGAAGAAGCCACACTGAGACTGGTAGGAAAAGCAGAAACGTGGAGAGGGCTTCCCAGCTCCCGGGAGCGAACAGCAGCAGGGACAGACTCGTGTGGTGGGAAGTGAGTGTAGCAGAGGGGGAAGGGTCCTGAGCCCCAGGAACAAAGCCCCAGCCTGCAGCCCCAGAGCACAGAAGAGGCGTAAGGACAGTATTTAGCTGGAAACAAGTCAGGATACTGTTTGTGAGAAAGAGTCTGATTTCTCAGACCCAGGATCCTTCTTAAAGGGACCGCGCAGAACATCTCTCACAACCACTCACCTGGGGCTCCTGGGGATGGCAAGAGAGGAGAGGACCAGAGTAACAGGAAGAGAGTGTAATCTAGGAGGCACAGGGAGAAACATTTTGGGAGATAGCCACCCTAACCCCTGGGACGAGTAACTCCCCAAAGCTGAAGTGAATATTTCCCTCGGAAACAGCAATACCAGCAAAGGGAAGCAGGAGAGCAGCCAAACAAGCTCCCCCGCAGCATTCAGAGCAGAGTCGCATAGAAGGGGGGAGCTTTCAGGTCTACAGTAGTGAGTCTTAGGGTCCGAGCTGCAACGCCCCCACCCACGTGGCTGAGGGCTCGCCGGAGGGCCGGCGGCAGAGGGAGACAAAAGCGCGGTTCTGCTGGCAGGGGCAGAAGCCAGCTGGCCACCACTGGGCTCAGGTGTGAGCTCAATCTTGCCCGGCTGGGGAGAAGGGGTGTGCAAAAGTGGTTAAGCTCAGCTGCCGGAAGCCTATAATCCAGCCTGTGGAAGAAGGGCGGGAACCCCGGAAAGGGTGGAAACCAGCTCCTGAGCAAGGACACAAGAGCACAGCCTTGCCCTGCCCATGCAACCCAGGCTTGCAGTCTGACTTGGTAGCTGACTCCTCCCGCGGGGGTGGAGCCAAAAGCCCAGAAGAGGCGGAGTTCTGCTACTGAGCTAAGCTTGGGCAAGCAGTCCTGCCCGGTGGTAGAGCCAAGGCTAGCAGCTGTTCCTTGAGTGGGATCATCTTGCAAAGGCAGGGCGGAAGCTCTGAAACAGGCAGAGACCCGCAGCTGAGCAAAGGTGCTTGCCAGTGCCCTCAGGACCGAGCATAACGTCACACACAGGGGTGGGGCATAAGCCAAGGCCACCAACCCTTGTGCAGCCGAGCACGTGATCGTGAAGAGAAAATGCGGAGACAGAGAAATACAACACAAATAAACCAAGAGAAATTCCCAGAAAAGGACTTAAGTGAATCAGATATAACCAAATTACCAGATGCAGAGTTTAAAATAACAATTGTTAGGATGCTCAAAGATATTAGAATAACCATAGATGGCCATTACGAAAACCTAAATAAAGAGATAACAAATATAAAAAAGGACATTGAAATAATAAAAAAGAATCAGTCAGAAATGACAAATACAATATCTGAAATAAAGAACACAATGGAAGGAATTAAAAGCAGGATGGATGAAGCAGAGAATTGAATCAGCGAGTTAGAGGACACGATAAATAAAGGCACGGAAGCAGAGCAGAAAAAAGAAAAGAGACTCAAAAAGTCTGAGGAAACTCTAAGAGAGCTCTGTGACAACATGAAGAGAAATAACATCCGCATCATAGGGGTTCCTGAAGAAGAAGAGAAAGAACAAGGGATAAAGACTTTGTTCAAACATGTCATAGCGGAAAACTTCCCTCAGTTAAGGCAGGAAAACATTTCACATGTTCAGGAAGCACAGAGAACTCCATTAAGGAGAAACCCAAAGAAACCAACACCAAGACACATCATAATTAAAATACCAAAGCTAAATGATAAAGAGAAAATATTAAAAGCTGCTAGAGAAAAAAAGACTATCACCTACAAAAGAGCTCCCATAAGGATGACTTCTGACTTCTCAACAGAAACACTTGAAGCCAGAAGGGAACAGCAAGAAATATTCAAAGTAATGCAGAACAAGAACCTACAACCAAGACTACTTTATCCAGCAAGGCTATCATTTAAAATTGAAGGAGAAATAAAAAGCTTTACAGACAAAAAAAAAACAACTCAAGGAATTCACTGCAACCAAACCAAGGCTGCAAGAAATGCTAAGGGACCTGTTGTAAACAGATCAAAGGAAAAAAAGAATATATTGAATAGCAAAAGAGGAATACAGTTTTAAAGAAAAAAAAAGGCAATAAACAATTACATATCAGTAATAACCTTAAATGTTAATGGATTAAATGATCCGATCAAGAGACATTGGGTAGCTGTGTGGATAAGAAAACAGGACCCATACATATGCTGTCTACAAGAGACACACTTTAAATCAAAAGATGCACACAGACTGAAGATAAAAGGATGGAAAAAATATTTCATGCAAATGGAAATGAAAAAAAATCTGAGGTAGCAATACTTATATCAGACAAAATGGACTTTAAAACAAAGACCATAGTTAGAGATAAAGAAGGTCACTACATAATGATAAAGGGAGCAATCCAAAAGGAAGATATAACCCTTATAAATATCTATGCACCTAATATAGGAGCACCTAAATATATAAAGCAGACTTTGATGGACTTAAAGGGCGAGATCAACAGCAATACTATAATAGTAGGGGATTTCAATACCTCATTAACATCATTAGATAGATCCTCAAGAAAGAAAATTAACAAAGAAACAGCAGACTCAAAGGACATATTAGATCAACTCGATTTAATAGATATCTTCAGAACCTTTCACCCTAAAACAGCAGAATATACATTCTTTTCAAGCGCTCATGGTACATTCTCTAGAATAGACCACATGTTAGGGCACAAAAGCGGGCTCAACAAATTTAAGAAGATTGAAATCATATTGAGCACTTTCTCTGATCACAATGGCATTAAACTAGAAATCAACCACAATAGAAAAATTGAAAAACATTTAAATACTTGGAAACTAAATAGCATGTTATTAAATAATGAATGGGTTAACATTGAGATCAAAGAAGAAATTAAAAAATTCCTAGAACCAAACGATAATGAGCATACATCAACTCAAAATTTATGGGACACAGCAAAAGCAGTCCTGAGAGGGAAGTTTATAGCATTACCGGCATACCTCAAGAAGCTAGAAAAAGCTCAAATAAACAACTTAACCCTGCATATAAAAGAACTAGAAAAAGAACAGCAAGTAAAGCCCAGAGCTAGTAGAAGGAAGGAAATAATAAAGAACAGAGTAGAAATAAATGACATAGAGGCTAAAGAAACAATACAGAGGATCAAGGAAACCAGGAGCTGGTTCTTTGAAAAGGTAAACAAGATCGATGAACCTTTAATGAGACTCACCAAGAAAAAAAGAGAGAGGACTCAACAAATAAATAAAATTAGAAACAAGAGTGTAGAAATAACAACTGACACAACAGAAATACAAAATATTGTAAGAAAATACTATGAAGAACTGTACGCCAAAAAACTAGGCAACCTAGATGAAATGGACAAATTCCTTGAATCATATAATCTTCCAAAAATTAATCTGGAAGAATCAGAAAATCTAAACAGACCAATTACAACAAATGAGATTGAAACAGTCATCAAAAAACTCCCTAAAAAGAAAAGTCCTGGGCCTGATGGCTTCACAAGTGAATTCTACCAAATATTCAAAGAAGAACTAACTCCTATCCTTCTCAAGCTATTTCAAAAAATTCAAGAGGAAGGAAGACTTCCAAACTCCTTTTATGAGGCAAGCATAATTCTGATTCCAAAACCAGGCAAAGACAACACAAAAAAAGAAAATTATAGGCCAATATCCCTGATGAACTTAGATGCAAAAATCTTCAACAAAATATTAGCAAACTGGATCCAGCAATATATGAAAAAAATCATACACCATGATTAAGTGGGATTTATTCTTGGGAGGCAAGGCTGGTACAGTATTCGCAAATCAATCAATGTGATTCATCACATAAACAAATGAAAGGAGAAAAGCCACATGATAATTTCAATAGATGCAGAAAAAGCATTTGATAAAGTCCAGCACCCACTCATGATCAAAACTCTCAGCAAAGTGGGAATACACGGAACATACCTCAACATGATAAAGGCCATCTATGACAAACCCACAGCCAACATCATACTCAATGGGCAAAAATTAAAAGCAATCCCCTTAAGATCAGGAACAAGGCAGGGGTGCCCCCTTTCACCACTCTTATTCAACATAGTTCTGGAAGTCCTAGCCACAGCAATCAGACAAGAAAAAGAAATAAAAGGCATCCAAATTGGAAAAGAAGAAGTAAAACTATCATTATTTGCAGATGACATGATATTGTATATAGAAAACCCTAAAGTCTCAGTCAAAAAACTACTAGACCTGATAAATGAATTCGGCAAGGTGGCAGGATATAAAATCAATACTCAGAAATCAGAGGCATTTTTATACACTAATAATGAACTGTCAGAAAGAGAAATCAAGGAATCAATCCCCTTTACCATTGCAACCAAAAAAATAAAGTACCTAGGAATAAATCTAACCAAGGAGATTAAAGACTTGTACTCAGAAAATTATAAAACATTGATAAAAGAAATCAGGGAAGATACGAATAAGTGGAGGCATATCCCGTGCTCATGGTTAGGAAGAATAAACATCATTAAAATGTCTATATTACCCAAAGCAATCTATAAATTCAATGCAATACCGATTAAAATACCAATGACTTACTTCAAAGATATAGAACACATATTCCAAAAATTTATATGGAACCAAAAGAGAACACGAATTGCCTCAGCAATCTTGAAAGGGAAGAATAAAGCTGGAGGGATCACACTTCTGGATATCAAGTTATATTATAAGGCCATTGTACTCAAAACAGCATGGTACTGGCATAAGAACAGGCACATAGATCAATGGAACAGAACAGAGAACCCAGAAATAAACCCACAGCTCTATGGACAACTGATATTTGACAAAGGAGGTAAGGAAATACAATGAAGTAAAGATAGCCTCTTCAACAAATGGTGTTGGTAAAATTGGACAGCTACCTGCAAAAAAATGAAACTAGACCACCAACTTACACCACTCACAAAAATAAACTCAAAATGGATAAAAGATTTAAATGTAAGCCGTGAAACCATAAGCATCTTAGAAGAAAACATAGGCAGTAAGCTCTCTGACATCTCTCGCAGCAATATATTTGCTGATTTGTCTCCACAGGCAAGTGAAATAAAAGACAGGATCAACAAATGGGACATTATCAAACTAAAAAGCTTCTGCACAGCTAAAGACAATAAAAACAGAATAAAAAGACAAACTACACAATGGGAGAATATATTTGACATAGCGTCTGATAAGGGGTTAATAACCAAAATTTATAAAGAACTTGTAAAACTTAATACCAGGAAGACAAACAATCCAATCCAAAAATGGGCAAAAGAAATGAATAGACACTTCTCCAAAGAGGACACACAGATGGCCAACAGGCATATGAAAAAATGTTCAACATCACTAATAATTAGAGAAATGCAAATTAAAACCACAATGAGATATCACCTCACACCAGTCAGAATGGCGCTCATCAATAAAACAACACAGAATAAGTGCTGGCGAGGATGTGGAGAAAAGGGAACCCTCCTGCACTGCTGGTGGGAATGCAGACTGGTGCAGCCACTGTGGAAAACAGTATGGAGATTCCTCAAGAAATTAAAAATTGAACTGCCTTTTGACCCAGCTATACCACTGTTAGGAATATACCCCAAGAACACCATAGCACTGTTTGAAAAGAAGAAATGCACCCCCATGTTTATGGCAGCATTGTTCACAATAGCAAAGACCTGGAAACAGCCCAAGTATCCATCAGGGGACGAGTGGATTAAAAAGCTTTGGTATATATATACTATGGAATACTGCTCAGCCATAAGAAATGATGACATAGGATCTTTTACAACAACATGGATGGGCCTTGATAACATTATACTGAGTGAAAGAAGTAAATCAGAAAAAAACTAAGAACTATATGATTCCATACATAGATAGGACATAAAGATGAGACTCAGAGACATGAACAACAGTGTTGGGGTTACAGGGTGGGGGGAGGAGAGGGAGGGGTTTGGGGGAGGGGAGGGGCACAAAGATCATGGCTTTTCAGCATTTGCCATATTCCCCCTTTAATCTATAGACAGACAGCAAATATTTACATATGGTGTTTCAACTATAAAGACTGCTGTCTTAGGGACAAATGGTGATGAACTATTTCAGCAGTTCCTCCTCCTTCAAAGACTTATATGTCAACATAGAGCTCCATGTTTCATAGGACATACTCAAGCTCACTCCATGCTCCCTGGAGCTTTAACACAAGGGAATGCCTTTTTTTTTTCCCTCTTTTCTTTTTTTTTGTTTTTTGTTTTTGTTTTGTTTTTGTCATTGTATTTTTTCCTTTATTTATCTATTTTTTGTATTTTTATGAAGATGGAAATGGGGAGGCAGTCAGACAGACTCCCGCATGCGCCTGACCGGGATCCACCTGGCATGCCTACCAGGGGGGAATGCTCTGCCCATCTGGGATGTTGCTCTGTTGCAACCAGAGCCATTCTAGCAACTGAGGCAGAGGCCATGGGGCCATCCTTAGTGCCCGGGGTGGCTTTGCTCCGGTGGAGCCTTGGCTGCGGGAGGGGAAGAGAGAGACAGAGAGGAAGGAGAGGGGGAGGGGTGGAGAAGTAGATGGGCGCTTCTCCTGTGTGCTCTGGCTGGGAATCGAACCCAGGAATGCTGCACACCAGGCCAATGCTCTACCTCTGAGCCAACCGGCGGGGGCCTAGGAATGCCCTTGTTGATCAAGCTACCCAAAAGAAAATTATATGGAGCAACCATGACATACTGAGCAAGTCAGTCTCATACTGTTTATCACCAGAACGCTGCAGCCCAGTGTAAACAGTTTCAACTTTCTCGGGAAGCAGCATGGCAGATTGGAAAATCCTGTCCAAGGGGTCCTATACTGCCCCTTCATTTGGAGTTAACCCTCAAGGACCCCTTCCAGGACAACTTTGGCAGATGGATGTTACTCATAAACCTTCATTTGGCAAACAGTCATATGTCCACATTACAGTGGATACATATTCCGGATCTATAATAACCTCTGTCAGAACAGGAGAGGCTGCTAAGCATGTCTGTATGCATTGTTCTATTATTGGATTTCCTAAACTGGCTAAACTGAAAATGCTCCTGCATATGGAGCAAAAGCATTTACTGTATTTTGTCATGCTTACAATCTTTAAAGTTAAGGTATTATTAAAGTGTACTCAGCAAACATTTTAAGGTCAATTTAAAAAAAAATTAAAAGGGGGTAGTCATATCCTGGAACTCCTACGGGTCTACCATATCATGCTTTTTACTTAAAAAAAAAAAATTACATTTCTTTTGAAGGCTGATGAACAGGAGACACCAAATCTTTTTCACCTGCAAACTACTACCTTCTTTATTAGATCCAGCTAATAACACTGTTTTGTCTTTTTCCAAATAGCTCCAGATATATGGAAAAGATTTATATAGGCGGATGGGGACCCTCAAACCCCTCAGCGAGATCTTCTGAGCATGGCTTTTAAGATACCTAGAGGCAGAAAAAGCCCAATAGAGATCAGGGGAACTACCAGCTTTTAGGATATACCCTTAAAGGCTCCAACACCCCAAAGGGGTCTCATAGGATGCCATCTGGGTCCTGCTTCAAGAGTGGAAAGGAAGGTCATTGAGCTAAAGCCTGCCAGGCTTACATGCCTCTGCTGTGAGGAAACAGGGACACTGGAAAGTGGGCTTCCCCCTCGCTCCTCTAAGGGAGGGTTCAGTCTCTTCCAACCCTGCTCCAGCCACCTATGGCCTAACCTTGCCCAGAATGCTGGGGTTTGCCACTGAAGGCTGAAGGTGCCCAGAGCCGTCAGCCCCATCTACAACACTGTGGACAAGCCTAGGGTATTTCTTCCAAGAAGCAGGTAAACTGATCTCATTTGCACAAGGGCCACTTAACTATGTTTTGCCTGAATAGTCAGGTTTTTTATTCTTCCCTCAAAGATCTCTGTTGTGGGTGTTGATAGTCCTATTTTCTGCTGCTTTGCTTAATATATAGTGTTTCCTTTATCCCTCCTACCTCAATGCTCCACTCATATTTCAGGTTGGGACCTACTCCTAATTTAGAGCTCTCTTTCCCCCTTTTGCCAACTTCTATTATGAATCTACCTTTGCCACCCAGCTTAGTGTATCCCAAGGTTCTCTTTACCATGCCACAGTCGCAGAGCTCCAGGGAAAAGCAACCTGGTCTCATCTCTCCAGGCAGAGGAGAACAGAAGCTCCATATCCACGCATGCTGCAAATGGCTTTACCAGTCTACCTGAATCATTACCAGCTAGAAGCAGCAGGCATTGGGACATGGACATGAGCTGCAAAGTATAGAATGGTGACAACAATTTTAGTGCCATGGAGACTTTTCCTGGATGTGGACTTTTCCTGGACTCCTGCTCTCTGTGACAGCTCCTAACAGACTGAACTGTGGTTGGGTTGCATTTTTTAGGGATTTGGCATGGTGATGGGGCCAACTTGGACTTGGTGAACATGTTATGAACACTACTCTTTTATGGATTTCTTGATGTACTGGCCAAGAATTTGCTTAAAGGCTTTTAATCACTGTAAAAAAAATAGAAGACTGGATAAAGAAGATGGGGCACATATACACCCTGGTATACTATTCAGCTAGAAGAAATGATGACATCGGATCACTTACAGCAGAATGGTGGAATCTTGAAAACATAATGCCGAGTGAAATAAACGAATCAGAAAAAAACAAGAACTGCAGGATTCCATACATTGGTGGGACATAAAATTGAGACTAAGAGACATGGACAGGAGTGTGATGGTTACGGGAGGGTGGGGGGAGGGAAGGAGGGAGAGCGGGAGGGGGAGGGATACAAAGAAAACTGGATAGAGGGTGACGGAGGACGATCTCTCTTTGGGTGATGGGTATGCAACAGAACTAAATGACAAGATAACCTGGAAATGTTTTCTTTGAATATATGTACCCTGATTTATTGATGTCACCCCATTAAAATAAAAATTTATTTATAAAAAAAATGCCATCTTCCTCTGTGACCTTGTTCTTGATTCTCCGAGGAAGATTTTATTCCCTGAGCTCCGCCTGCCACCTTTTGTTGTGCCTAAACCTTCAGTACGGAAGGACTGATGCCAAGAATTATGGTTTTGGGGGCTGCTCCCCGCTAACCCGTATGCTTCTTTAGGACAGGGCTGTCTGCAGTCTCTTAGGAC
Source organism: Saccopteryx bilineata (assembly GCF_036850765.1). Taxonomy (NCBI): domain Eukaryota; kingdom Metazoa; phylum Chordata; class Mammalia; order Chiroptera; family Emballonuridae; genus Saccopteryx; species Saccopteryx bilineata. The sequence goes on along the minus strand of NC_089490.1, from coordinate 198,535,330 downwards.
TTGTCTGCCCCTTTGAGTCCCCAGCATCCGAGAAGTTTCCATGGTTGGCCGTGTATAAATACAAGCTGCTGTTACATGTCAGGTGGGTGTCTCTTTGCAACACTTGGGATCTGAAATGTCTGGTCCCACAGGATTTCAGTGGCCTGCTACTGCCTCAGATTTGGGGACCATACCAAGTTCCTTTCTGACTCCTACCACCACGATGGACACAGAGCCTGTGTGGCTCACGCTCCATGCCGAACACCTTAAATGCAAAATCTCAGGAATTTCTCACTATGGAGCTGGGTCATCGTTATGGTCTCCATTTTAGCGATAAAGAAAGCAAGGCTTAATAAAGACCTCTACCAAGGTCACATCACTAATACATCATGAATCAGGAAGTCCAATCAAGATCTCTGACTCCAAAGCCTTTGCCTGTGGTGTAGCTTTGGAAAAGGCTCATCCAAATCAGGGACCCCAAAATTCTACCCTTAGAGATTAATGTTTAGGAGCCTTAAAGGCCTTACAGGGGCAGCAAGGGTTGAGAAGATTAAACACACCCAAAGAGTGTATTCTAAAATATTGGCAATAGTTGGTGAACCATAATATTTTTAAGTTCCTACCAACGAATCCTTCAGCATGGATCAGTTGACAATTAGAGAAAAACTTTCCCTTCAACAACAGTTTAGACGGGAAAGAAGACACAGAGACAGGAGCCAATGAGGGGCCAGAGAGGAAGGCTAGAAGGTGCTTAAGACCAAACAAGGGGGGGTGACCACCATAGAGATAATGACATTACTTGGAGTAGGTCAAAACGCAGGGATCATGAGTGGCCATCAAGTGAATGGCACTGGTTTCCTGTTGCTGCTGTAGCAGAGTCCACGACCTTCGTGGCTCAGCACAAGACAGACATAGCCTCTTCTTCTTCTGGAGCTCAGAAGCATAAAAGGGTCTCCGTGGCTTTGAGTCAAGGTGTTGGGAGGATTGTGTTGCTGCTTGAGGCTCCGGGGAATGAGCTGCTTCCTGGCCTGTTCCAGTTCTTGGAGGCCGGCTGCATCCCGCGGCTTGTGGCCCCTCCCTGCTTCTTCAAAGCCAGCTGATAGCACTTTCCCAGCTCTCTCTGACTCTGGCTCTCACCCTCACTCTCCTGCTCCCTCTTTCACTTCGAAGGGCTCTTGTGATGACATTGAGCCCTCTTGCTTAATCCGGGATAATCTCCCACCATCTCAAAATTCTTAACCGCACCTATAAAGTCCCTTTTGCCATGCAGGGTACCCTACGACGACCAGGTTCTGAGCCTTAGTATGTAGACATGGTTGGGGTGCCTTATTCTGCCTGCCCTACACGTGCTAGCATGGGAATGAGAGGTCAGGAGCCTGAGTTCTGGTCGTGGTGTTGCTGTGAGGGAGCTCTGTGTCTGGGGGTGCCTCCTGGCCTTGCTGGGCCGGCACTTCCTCAGGGTGCCTTTATTATCTGAATGCTGGGGCTGGGGGTGGGGGGGAGGCTGGCTCCTGCTAATAAAGAGCCAGGTGTGTTTCACACACCTGCAGACGGCACCATTGCCTTTACTAGGGGCCATTTCTGAACAGGTCATTAGTCCCTCTAATGATGTTTCTGCAGGTTCTCCAATGATGCCTGCTCCCCTTCCCACATTTACCCACCCCATCGCCTACAGCCCATGGAAGTTCTCAATCCCTCATTTTAAATGGGGGCTCCAGTTCTGCAGCATGCCTGATGCATTAAATATCCACAGCCAGTTGCTTAACACGTAGGATTTTTTTTTTAAATCCCATTCAAATTAAAGCTTTTAAAACACCCAGACTCCACGCTGGCTGAATGACACACACACAGGCTTTCTGCCGGCTCTCGGGGGCAGGCGATACCGGCTTCTGTCAAGTTCTAAATTTGGATGCTTTTTTAAAATATTTTTTTATAGTGGAACCACTAAAAGGAATTGCTGCCTTATGATATATAACTACCACTTATTATAGACCGATCTATTTTTTTGTAGCCGGGAAGTGGAAGGCAGGAGGGCTGGAGGAAGAACAAGAGCCACTCTCAGACCCGAGAGAAAGGAACCTTCTAATTGCCTTTTCCATGACAGCGTCATAAGCTTCTTTCGGCGGATTTATTTCACGGTGACCTGCCACGCTGCTCTAATTTTTCTGGTGTCACTCATGCAAGTTTAAAAAAATGATTGGTTTTATGGCTTGTATTTGGGAATATGTCAAGGTTTCACATCTGTGGAAGCCTCGAAGCCGTGGGCCTAATAGTCCATAATTTGGTGTTTAAAGGGATATCGGTGGGTAGCCCACTGGAGCCCACAGGTGCCGGCCGCAATCACGTCCTTACGCCTGGTGGGGAAACCGCCATCATTTCTTCTGCCATAGTCAGCCGTCACTGTCCGAAAACTCCACTCCAACTTCCAGAAGACTCCTGGCATCCTGAGATGGGAGAAAAGCCTTTCAAGCTTCGAAGTTCGGGTTGATATGTAAACCTAATTCCCGTGAAATGGGCTTCAGGTGTTCATAAACCCAGACTGGGGTCAGCGCGTTCTGGCAAACCGGATTAATGTCCACTGGTTCTTTCATGACTCACAGTCTGGAAATGAAAAAAAAAAAAAAAGACAATATTTGAATTCTCTCTCTGTCTCTTTCTCTCTCTCTCTGTCTCTCTCCATCTCTGCCTCTCTGGCTTTCTCTCTCCTCTCCCCTCTCCCTTTGCTCCCCACCCCGGCCTTTTGGGTTCTCAAAGATGTTTTTAAAAGCCTCACTTTGGGGGACTGTCTTGGCCTCCCGCTGCTGTGGGCACTTTTTGGTTTAATGATGTTGGTGCCTCCCAAGCGCAAGCACTCCTCCTAATGGGGGGGAGCAGTTCATCTCCTGGGTCTCCTGTCTGTCTCCTGGATCTCCTGGCATAACTGCTGGTCCCGCTCAGCCAGAACGCACAGGGCAGCGAGGCCTTGTACAAACAGGCACACACGCACACACCTGCTTCATCCTGTTCCCTCTCCCAGCGGCCTGGCTTGGCCTCGGTTTGGTGCATTCCTGCCAGTGTGTGTCACCATTGGCATCGCCTCCCCTCCATGGCCTGAGCGGAGCCGGAGCCGGAGCTTATGTGAGCAGGGGTGACGTTTCTGAAGTGACCTCCATGGGCCAGGCAGGCAATTGATGGTGGCGTTTGCCTTCATTGTGCGTCGGGACGCCTCGTGAGCTCGCTGCGTGGCTGTCGGGGAGAGCGGGACGCTTCCCAGAATAAGCCCCTGGTATTATCTTTGAACATATGTTCTTGATTAGATGAGAAGAGAGAAGTCTCTTCGTGTGCTTTTTTTTTTTTCTTTCCCATTTGGAGGTGAAAGTGGAGGGTTTGTCTAAAACACAGATTGCAGTAAATTGTGGATTTATTTGAACAGTATGCCAACATTATTTACTCCTGGAGAAAAAAAAAATCTCAAATTGATAGATTTCTTTTAATCACCTCATCCTGAAAGCTGCTCTCAACAAACAGCAAATATTTCAGAAGCCATTTGGATAAGTCTGGCAATGTTGAATTACTGGCAAACGGCTGAGACTAATACCTTTGAAAATGTTTCCACAGTTCTGAGTATAAGAAAGCTTGATTGGGAAACAGCTTGTCTCCAAGCTGACGGGGTATTGCCTCCTGTGTCCCGCTGGCTTGCTTGGAAAAGATGGCTTACGAGATTCTTGCCTCATACTGATCACACACACTCTGAAAAAAAGGGAACTTTGTGGGGCTCCATGTCTCTGTCCATCATTCAAATCAGATGGTCTTGTGTAACCCCACTATAATAATATCTTCTTTTGGGGGGGGAGGGTGTTCTGTCCAGCCAACACCAAAGCTAAATGAAAAAGTAGTTTCAGTAATCGGGGAGCTCAGGCAAGTCCAAAGAACTCCTCTAGCAAATCCAAACCAAAACAGTTTTCCAAATCATGTCCTTTGCCATCAGTGCTTGGTCCTGACCGCATCAAAAGATGACGTATAAACATGGCCATTCCCAGGGCCCAGACCTCCTGAGGAGTTCAGGGGACTCGTATGCAAGCCAAGGACCCTCTCCACCTGTACCTTTTTAGGACTGCTTGTGGTTTGCTGTCTGTGTGTCCATCCGTGGCCAGGACTGTGGAGGGGTGGCGGTGGGACCTGCACACATGGTTGAACCTGGACCGCAGGTTCTTAGGGCACATGCCACACGTTAGGTAGCACTTCCTGCAACTATGTATGGCAGCCAGTTTACTTCTTGGGAAACTCGTAGGTTGAGTATCTCATTAAGAGCATTTCATGTGAAATGGACTGATTTTAGGGCCTCTCTATGTGCTGGCCCAGTTGTTCGGTTGTGAAAGGTTGACACTGCTACACTTGGTGAGTCACTGCGAAGACTCACCGCCCAGCACGAAGTGGGGGCCTCCAGGACCCTGAAGGGTGCTGCCCCTAGCCCCTGAGGCCTCTCCACGGTCAGTCTGGCCCTGGCAGTGGGTTGCAGCGCAGGGAGCCTGAGCCTCGGAGAAACCCATGCCTGCCCAGGCCCTCCGGGCAACTGGCGAGTTGAGCTCCCTTGACCGCAGTCTGGGTATGTGTAGAGGCGCGCAGATGAAAGGGACTTGCCAGGGCAGCGCTCCCGTTCCTGCCAACCAAAATCAGTTTTAAAAGGACGTTTTGGAGCCCTTTGGGAGATCAAACGCTTTTTTTTCTTCCTCCCGGTGCAGCTCTCTCCCTCCACGCCCCAGTGTGCAGTCCTGAGCCTTCATCGTGGAGACCAGCTCAGGATCGGGGGCTGTAATTCTAGTCCCCGCTCTGGCACTGAATAACTCCGTGACCTTGGGCAAAGGGACCTCACCCCTCCACACCGCCGCGTTCCCGAGTATGGGTGTTGGACTCGATTCCTTCCAGCTGTAACAACAAAAGATTCTTAGTCCTTAAGTTTCTGTTCACCCACCCACTCCACGGACAGGCCATTTACCCTTCAAAGGGAAAGAAAAATAATATCATGTGCTAACAAGGCTTAAACACGGGTTAAGAGCAATGGTAAGGGCGCCGATGCGGCCTGTCGGAGGGTCTGGCGGGCACAGGCTGTGGTGCCGCGCCCCACCTCTGCTCACCCCATCAGGCGGTGCAGATGAGCTCCCCGGTGAGCTCGGGTGGTGGATGGGACGTCACGCTAATGGGGCCATGGCCACTGCTTCAAGGGCTAATGTCATCTGTCTCGTGGTTCTGCCCCTGGCAGCCACCTTAAAACATGTGCTGTGGCTCATTAGAGGCCCCAAAAAGTATATAAATGGTTCAGTGCAAACCCATTGCCATGAATAGGGAAAATAATCTGAACATTCAAGCCACGGAGTCAGAGACTCAACACAGAGTGGCATTGTGTTAATGGAATTAGCTTGTTTTAAGTTTTGTGACATTTTGAGCATTGGTAGTTATACTTTTATATATTATGCCAGAGTGATTTCCCACTGGTGTGCCATAAGAATTTTTAGGACATGCAATACCTGACTAATCAGAGGCACTGACCTCTTTTGCCTTAGATTGTCCAATAAGATAATGACAACGGCTAACACAACAATAGCTAACCAGTGTGAATGAATCAAAATTATACCTTTTTTGTGCCAGATAGGCAAAAAATATGGTATATTTTGGTGTGCTGCAGAACTTTAGTAGTTTATTATGTGTGCTATGAGATTAAAAAGGTTGAAAATTGCTGCATTACGCTATTTATGATTTTAAAACTTTTTTGTCTTTCAAATTACAGTATATATATATTTTTATAACTTGAGTATAATTTGTGGAGGTAGGGTGAGAAGGAAAAGGTCCCACCTCTTATTTTAGAATAAATGTCAGTCATAACTTCAGAGCTAATATGCAGAAATTTATGTTGTAGATTTTTATTATCAACCTGTTCCCAACATGAAGATTATCCGGAGTCACAGAACATTATAGTCATAAACAGTGATGACTACGACTAAAATGCCATGATACCTACTGGTCTGCCTTTGGGAGGAGTGCTGTTTTATGCTTGTTAAGGACAGAAGCATTACAAACCCATGTGTGAGTCTGTGCATTTCCAGGGAGCCAGAGAGCCGGCCTGGCTGTCATGTCTTAGTGCATATGGTCTTCATAGACACAGGGCTGTGGTGAGGTTTTCAGTCACCCTGGTTGGTTTTTAAGAAAGTGAATTTTTACTTTGGATTCTCATTTAATTTTTCTATTTCACTTTGGCTTCCCCCAATGTCCTCATAAACAGAAACCCTGCCAGGCTGGAATTCCGGCATGGTCTGAGGCATTGCAGCCAGCTGTTTCACAAGCAACGCTGCAGACACTTCATAAAGGAATTTAAGCTGGAAAATTTAATACTCTATTTTTATTGGGAAATCCTGGGATTTGTCTCTAGTCAACACGCTCTTTAACTTATGAGCTTTAAAAATAAAAAGAAAGAAAAAAGAGAAGATAAATGTCACTTCCAGATGCATGTCCCGCAGTCAAGATCTTTAAATAATTATCGAAGTGCCTTACAAATGGGTTGGTGCTTCTTCAGTGATTTAGCCTCTGTCGGTATCTCATGCTGAGCGGTTTGTCAATCATTGTGATAACCTCTCAGTTTTGAGCCTGACTTTCTTATAACGTCAAACTTACTAGCCACTCCAGCCCTCCCATCCTCCCTTTTATGTGCATAAAGCAACCCGCAAGACCCCTGGGGAAGATGAAATCCTGAGTCATCATGTCTCAGCAGTGAAGGAAGATTCTGCACCTGGAACTGGCAGCCAGGTATCATGGCCGGCCTTTGTTCCCAGGACCCTGTTCCCCTTGGGGACTTATTATGCTGTTGTCACCACATTAATCCTGTGGGACACTCCTCCTTCAATGACGCACAGGTCCAAGGGCAGACCCAACTGTCTCCTTAATTCTCCAAAGCACTCATGATGCCTGTGACCAAACTGGAACTTTCAAACAAATTTTTTAGGTACCAAAAGCTTTGGGATGACGAAAGAGAAATGAATGCCAAGGGTAACATAAAAGCATGACCTGTTTTTGCAAGATTCAACTCTGTTTCTACCTCCTTTGGAGGAAATCTTCAATCTCCACCACCTGGCACTGGCCCCTGGCCAAGTCTCAGAGAGAAATGACTGTTCCTTCCCACCTATCTCAGCATCTCCATTTCCGGCCAGGGATCTTTTCTTTTTCCCCCTTGGATGATAGATAATCAGAATGTCCACTCCTTCAGCGGATATGCCACCCCTCCCACACACGGTCTTATTCAAAATGCTCCTGGACAGGCCCAGCAGCCCCATGGGGTGTACAGGAAGGTCAGGGGGTGTTGATATCGGGCACTGTGGAAAGTCAGGACCAAACCCAAAACACTGTCTTATAACGACAGCTCTCACCCTCTTTGTGTTTACAACATACTTACAAGTGTGAGGATTTTTGTCAGCACGCTTGAGGAAACTGAAAATCAGCAAGTATACAATCATGATAAAACAATCACTTCTGTGAAATAACAGCTCATACATCTTGCATTTTATCATTTTGCTTCTGTTGAATAGAACAGTGTGTTGATCTGACTTTTTCTCCACAGGCCTCTAAAGGCAGAGTTCTCCCTTGTTCCAGTAAATACTTTTTTTAAAATCCCGGTTTGATGTTGCCACCACCTCACGCCCCATGCCCAGCGATCTGTCCCTTTGTTCCACATCATGCTGCCTCTGCCTGACGAGCTCTGTGATCCCTCTGATGGGCAGCATCGTACCAGCTTTTGTTCCCAGATGTAGCCAAAATAAATGTTACACGTTGTTCAAAATTCGTCAGCACACTGAGGAAGTTTTCTCTGACATACCCAAGTGCCTCAGGACCCTGATTGAAAAGTCACTGTGCTACATTATTAAGATAATTCGAACAAGATCAGAATTTTTATGCTGCCTATTTTGACTAATCTTGTTATATATGCTATGCATATGATTGGTATATGAAAAGAAATCCACATTTTCGTTTCCTGTGTGTGTGAATTTAGGCGTTTGTGTATGTTTTAAATAAGCAATATGGCAAGCAGTGCTGGCTAACCTACAGAGATGTGTAGATGACTTTCCCAGTATGGGCCCTGGGGTTCTGTGTGTTGTGATGACCTCAAAACAAAGGAAGGTGTTTTGCTATGAATTTCTTGTCCCTGGAAAACTGTGTGGTTGAAAGAACCCTTCTTTCTTCTTGAGAACTAGCCAAGCGCCGAAGAAGAAACCCTTGGAAGGAGGGCCCGGGCTCTCCCTACATCTTCTCCTCATCCCCAACATCTCATCGTTTTGTTTTTTTTTAAAGAAGAAACAGAAGAGCCCTTGTTACTAGACTTCTGAGCACTTTAAAATGGCCAGATACATTGCATGCAACTAGGTCAAATTTGGACTCATACCAGCCAGGAAAATACACCTCTTTTTGAGGGGGGAGCAAATTGCATCCACATCACAAAGAGTTTTCGGGAAAGGGGTTGCCTTGTTTTGCTTCGTCTGAAGCTCCCGCACATCACTTTCACCGCGCTCCGGGTCCCCACACTGTTTCTGCCGCGAGCCCGGCTGCACCAGCCTCTGCTCAGTGGCCAGAGTGGCTGCGCTGTGTCAGTTGGCTACTCAGAGCAAAGACCATCAGGCTTTCAGTCTCCAGCGGGACTTCCTGAGATGGGTTATGAGATGCCCTTGTTTTCCTGATGAGCAGCTTGAGATGCAGAGATTGACTGCTTGATGGAAGCCCGGAGACAGCCTATAACGGATTGGGAGCCAGGCCTCCTCAGTGGACGTGAGGCTGTAACCGCCACACCTATCGTGCAGCCCTTTGAACCCCGCCAGGTGCTCTGTAAACATCAGGTATCCATGGCAGATGGACGGCACCGCTGTTGTATAAGCTTGCTCCTTTATTCAAAAAGCAGAACCCACCACAAGCTTGTCTGCTTCTACTGAAGGTTCCAGAGTGAAGAGGACCCCTTTCCTTCAGTCAGACCCACCTGCTCTGCTGAAACGGCTGAGAAAATACGAGGATTACCCCTCAGTTTCGTTATTTAAAACTGTAACCTCTTATAGTTTATGATAACATACATGTGAACACACAACTCAGAACAGTAACTTACTGGCCAATAACTTCAAAACAAGCATGGGTTTTCAAAGCAATTAGTACTTGTGAGAGGAATTTTGCCTGCAATCAGTTCAGACAATGAAGGATTTCTCTACGATGACTTCATCTTCTAGGTCCTAATTCTAATATTTCACAAAGAAAAAGCAAGACAGAGCATTCACGACACATCACTAGGCAACATTCGGAGGCCCGCTGATTTGTGGTGGTTTTTTATTCACATTCATCTTAATTCTTATCCTTCCTTTCAACATGGGCTGACATTGATGCTGCGATCACACAAAAGCAACCAAACACATGCTTCGACCCCATCCCTGCATTCCACGGCTAGCTTTTCCATTTCCTTGTTCATCGACACCCCCCCACCCCCCGCCATTTACCTTCGCTCTTCCTCCCAGTGTATCCAAATGACTGAGGTTCAAACATGCTTTCTTTTCTTAGAAATCCCCTAGAAATGGCAGCGATACAGCAGGGCCACTTTCTCTGTGGCAGAGATCCAGAGGAAGCCCTCTTTTGCACTAACTAGCTGACAGTGGATACTTTTTAAAGTACCATATTTTTCATTCCATAAGACACACCTAGGGTTTTAAGGAGGAAAAGAAGAAAAAAAATATTCTGAACCTAATGGTGTGTTAAAATATTTAATAAAATACCGTATTTCTTGCTCCATAAGACACATGAGCATTTCCTCCTCCACATTGGGGGTGTGGGGGTGGATGCGTCTTTTTTTTTTTTAATAAATTTTTATTTTAATGGGGTGACATCAATAAATCAGGGTACATACATTCAAAGAAAGTATTTCCAGGTTATCTTGTCATTTAGTTCTGTTGCATACCCATCACCCGAAGAGAGATCGTCCTCCGCCACCCTCCATCCAGTTCTCTCTGTACCCCTCCTTCTCCCCCTCTCCCTCCTGCTTCCCCCACCCCCCATAACCACCACACTCCCATCCATGCCACTTAGTCTCGCTTCTATGTCCCACCAATGTATGGAATCCTGCAGTTCCTGTTTTTTTCTAATTCGCCCATTTCACCCCACACAATGGTACCAAGACTCCACCATTCCGCTGCAAGTGATCCGATGTCATCATTCTCCTAGATGAATAGTATACCATGGTGTATATGTGCCCCATCTTCTTCATCCAGTCCTCTATTTTTTTTACAGTGATTAAAAGCCTTTAAGCAAACTCTTGGCCAATACAGCAAGAATCCCTAAAAGAGTAGTGTCCTTAACATGTTCACCAAGTCCAAGTTGGCCCCATCACCATGCCAAATCCCTGAAAAATGCAACCCAACCACAGTTCAGTCTGTTAGGAGCTGTCACAGGGAGCAGGAGTCCAGGAAAGTTCCCCACAGGAAAAGTCCGCATGGCACTGGAATTGTTGTCACCATTCTATACTTTGCAGCTCATGTCCAAGTCCCAATGACCACTGCTTCTAGCTGGTAATGATTCAGGTAGACTGGAAAAAGCCATTTGCAGCATGCGTGGATATGGAGCTTCTGTTCTCCTCTGCCTGGAGAGATGAGACCAGGTTGCTTTTCCCTGGAGCTCTGTGACTGTGGCCTGGTAAAGAGAACCTTGGGATACACTAAGCTGGGTGGCAAAGGTAAATTCATAATACAAGTTGGCAAAAGGAGGAAAGAGAGCTCTAAATTAGGAGTAGGTCCCAGCCTGAAATATGAGTGGGGCATTGAGGTAGGAGGGATAAAGGAAACACTATATATTAAGCAAAGCAGCAGAAAATAGGACTATCAACACCCACAACAGAGATCTTTGAGGGAAGAATAAAAAACCTGACTATTCAGGCAAAACATAGTTAAGTGGCCCTTGTGCAAATGAGATCAGTTTACCTGCTTCTCGGAAGAAATACCCTAGGCTCGTCCACAGTGTCGTAGATGGGGCCGACGGCCCTGGGTACCTTAGGCCTTCAGTGGCAAACCCCAGCATTCTGGGCAAGGTTAGGCCATAGGTGGCTGGAGCAGGGCTGGAAGAGACTGAACCCTCCCTTAGAGGAGCGAGGGGGAAGCCCACCTTCCAGTGTCCCTGTTTCCTCACAGCAGAGGCGTGTAAGCCTGGCAGGCTTTAGCTCAATGACCTTCCTTTCCACTCTTGAAGCAGGACCCAGATGGCATCCAATGAGACCCCTTTGGGGTATTGGAGCCTTTAAGGGTGTATCCTAAAAGCTGGTAGTTCCCCTGATCTCTATTGGGCTTTTTCTGCCTCTAGGTATCTTAAAAGCCATTCTCAGAAGATCTCGCTGAGGTGTTTGAGGATCCCCATCCGCCTATATAAATCTTTTTCATATATCTGGAGCTATTTGGAAAAAAGACAGAACAGTGTTATTAACTAGATCTAATAAAGAAGGTAGTAGTTTGCAGGCGAAAAAGATTTGGTGTCTCCTGTTCATCAGCATTCAAAAGAAATGTAAATTTTTTTTTTTTTTTTTAAGTAAAAAGCATGATATGGTAGACCCGTCGGAGTCATTGGCCTGGTGTGCAGGATTCCCGGGTTCGATTCCTGGCCAGAGCACACAGGAGAAGTGCCCATCTACCTTTCCACCCCTCCCCTTATCCTTCTTCTTCGTCTCTCTCCTCCTGCCCGCAGCCAAGGCTCCACCAGAGCAAAGCCACCCTGGGCACTAAGGATGGCCCCATGGCCTCCGCCCCAGTCACTAGAATGGCTCTGGTTGTAACAGAGCAACAGCCCAGATGGGCAGAGCATTCCCCCCTGGTAGGCATGCCAGGTGGATCCCAGTCAGGTGCATGCAGGAGTCTGTCTGACTGCCTCCCCATCCCTATCCTCAGAAAAATACAAAAAATAAATAAATAAAAGAAAAAATACTAAAAAAAAAAAGGGGGAGGAGGGCATTCCCTTGTGCTAAAGCTCCAGGGAGCATGGAGTGAGCTTGAGTATGTCCTATGAAACATGGAGCTCTATGTTGACATATAAGTCTTTGAAGAAGGAGGAACTGCTGAAATAGTTTATCAGCATTTGTCCCTAAGACAGCAGTCTTTATAGTGGGAACACCATATGTAAATATTTGCTGTCTGTCTATAGATTAAGGGGGGAATATGGCAAATGCTGAAAAGCCATGATCTTTGTGCTCCTCTCCTCCCCCAACCCCCTCCCTCTCCTCCCCCCACCCTGTAACCCCAACACTGTTGTTCATGTCTCTGAGTCTCATCTTTATGTCCCACCTATGTATGGAAACATATAGTTCTTAGTTTTTTCTGATTTACTTCTTTCACTCAGTATAATGTTATCAAGGCCCATCCATGTTGTTGTAAAAGATCCTATGTCATCATTTCTTATGGCTGAGTAGTATTCCATAGTATATATGTACCAAAGCTTTTTAATCCACTCGTCCTCTGATGGACACTTGGGCTGTTTCCAAATCTTTGCTATTGTGAACAATGCTGCCATAAACATGGGGGTGCATTTCTTCTTTTCAAACAGTGCTATGGTGTTCTTGGGGTATATTCCTAACAGTGGTATAGCTGGGTCAAAGGGCAGTTCAATTTTTAATTTCTTGAGGAATCTCCATACTGTTTTCCACAGTGGCTGCACCAGTCTGCATTCCTACCAGCAGTGCAGGAGGGTTCCCTTTTCTCCACATCCTCGCCAGCACTTATTCTGTGTTGTTTTATTGATGAGCGCCATTCTGACTGGTGTGAGGTGATATCTCATTGTGGTTTTAATTTGCATTTCTCTAATCATTAGTGATGTTGGACATTTTTTCATATGCCTGTTGGCCATCTGTGTGTCCTCTTTGGAGAAGTGTCTATTCATTTCTTTTGCCCATTTTTGGATTGGATTGTTTGTCTTCCTGGTATTAAGTTTTACAAGTTCTTAATAAATTTTGGTTATTAACCCCTTATCAGACGCTATGTCAAATATATTCTCCCATTGTGTAGTTTGTCTTTTTATTCTGTTTTTATTGTCTTTAGCTGTGCAGAAGCTTTTTAGTTTGATAAAGTCCCACTTGTTGATCCTGTCTTTTATTTCACTTGCCTGTGGAGACAAATCAGCAAATATATTGCTGCGAGAGATGTCAGAGAGCTTACTGCCTATGTTTTCTTCTAAGATGCTTATGGTTTCACGGCTTACATTCAATTCTTTTATCCATTTTGAGCTTATTTTTGTGAGTGGTGTAAGTTGGTGGTCTAGTATCATTTTTTTGCAGGTAGATGTCCAGTTTTCCCAACACCATTTGTTGAAGAAGCTGTCTTTACTCCATTGTATTGTCTTACCTCCTTTGTCAAATATCAGTTGTCCATAGAGCTGTGGGTTTATTTCTGGGTTCTCTGTTCTGTTCCATTGATCTATGTGCCTGTTCTTATGCCAGTACCATGCTGTTTTGAGTACAATGGCCTTATAATATAACTTGATATCTGAAAGTGTGATACCTCCCGCTTTTTTCTTCCTTTTCAGGATTGCTGAGGCTATTCGTGTTCTCTTTTGGTTCCATATAAATTTTTGGAATATGTGTTCTATGTCTTTGAAGTAAGTCATTGGTATTTTAATCGGTATTGCATTGAATTTATAGATTGCTTTGGGTAATATAGACATTTTAATGATGTTTATTCTTCCTAACCATGAGCACGGGATATGCCTCCACTTATTCGTATCTTCCCTGATTTCTTTTATCAATGTTTTATAATTTTCCGAGTACAAGTCTTTAATCTCCTTGGTTAGATTTATTCCTAGGTACTTTATTTTTTTGGTTGCAATGGTAAAGGGGATTGATTCCTTGATTTCTCTTTCTGACAGTTCATTATTAGTGTATAAAAATGCCTCTGATTTCTGAGTATTGATTTTATATCCTGCCACCTTGCCGAATTCATTTATCAGGTCTAGTAGTTTTTTGACTGAGACTTTAGGGTTTTCTATATACAATATCATGTCATCTGCAAATAATGATAGTTTTACTTCTTCTTTTCCAATTTGGATGCCTTTTATTTCTTTTTCTTGTCTGATTGCTGTGGCTAGGACTTCCAGAACTATGTTGAATAAGAGTGGTGAAAGGGGGCACCCCTGCCTTGTTCCTGATCTTAAGGGAATTGCTTTTAATTGTTGCCCATTGAGTATGATGTTGGCTGTGGGTTTGTCATAGATGGCCTTTATCATGTTGAGGTATGTTCCGTGTATTCCCACTTTGCTGAGAGTTTTGATCATGAATGGGTGCTGGACTTTATCAAATGCTTTTTCTGCATCTATTGAAATTATCATGTGGTTTTTCTCCTTTCTTTTGTTTATGTGATAAATCACATTGATTGATTTGCAAATATTGTACCAGCCTTGCCTCCCAAGAATAAATCCCACTTGATCATGGTGTATGATTTTTTTTCATATATTGCTGGATCCGGTTTGCTAATATTTTGTTGAGGATTTTTGCATCTAAGTTCATCAGGGATATTGGCCTATAATTTTCTTTTTTTGTGTTCTCTTTGCCTGGTTTTGGAATCAGAATTATGCTTGCCTCATAAAAGGAGTTTGGAAGTCTTCCTTCCTCTTGAATTTTTTGAAATAGCTTGAGAAGGACAGGAGTTAGTTCTTCTTTGAATATTTGGTAGAATTCACTTGTGAAGCCATCAGGCCCAGGACTTTTCTTTTTAGGGAGTTTTTTGATGACTGTTTCAATCTCATTTGTTATAATTGGTCTGTTTAGGTTTTCTGATTCTTCCAGATTGATTTTTGGAAGATTATATGATTCAAGGAATTTGTCCATTTCATCTAGGTTGCCTAGTTTTTTGGCGTACAGTTCTTCATAGTATTTTCTTACAATATTTTGTATTTCTGTTGTGTCAGTTGTTATTTCTACACTCTTGTTTCTAATTTTATTTATTTGAGTCCTCTCTCTTTTTTTCTTGGTGAGTCTTGTTAAAGGTTCATCGATCTTGTTTACCTTTTCAAAGAACCAGCTTCTGGTTTCATTGATCCTCTGTATTGTTTCTTTAACCTCTATGTCATTTATTTCTACTCTGTTCTTTATTATTTCCTTCCTTCTACTAGCTCTGGGCTTTACTTGCTG
This sequence comes from Saccopteryx bilineata, assembly GCF_036850765.1. Taxonomy (NCBI): domain Eukaryota; kingdom Metazoa; phylum Chordata; class Mammalia; order Chiroptera; family Emballonuridae; genus Saccopteryx; species Saccopteryx bilineata. The sequence continues at coordinate 198,520,206 of NC_089490.1, read as the reverse complement.
TTCTTTTTCTAGTTCTTTTATATGCAGGGTTAAGTTGTTTATTTGAGCTTTTTCTAGCTTCTTGAGGTATGCCAGTAATGCTATAAACTTCCCTCTCAGGACTGCTTTTGCTGTGTCCCATAAATTTTGAGTTGATGTATGCTCATTATCGTTTGTTTCTAGGAATTTTTTAATTTCTTCTTTGATCTCAATGTTAACCCATTCATTGTTTAATAATGTGCTATTTAGTTTCCAAGTGTTTGAATATTTTTCAATTTTTCTATTGTGGTTGATTTCTAGTTTAATGCCATTGTGATCAGAGAAAGTGCTCAATATGATTTCAATCTTCTTAAATTTGTTGAGCCCGCTTTTGTGCCCTAACATGTGGTCTATTCTAGAGAATGTACCATGAGCGCTTGAAAAGAATGTATATTCTGCTGTTTTAGGGTGAAAGGTTCTGAAGATATCTATTAAATCAAGTTGATCTAATATGTCCTTTAAGTCTGCTGTTTCTTTGTTAATTTTCTTTCTTGAGGATCTATCTAATGATGTTAATGGGGTGTTGAAATTCCCTACTATTATAGTATTGCTGTTGATCTCACCCTTTAAGTCTATCAAAGTCTGCTTTATATATTTAGGTGCTCCTATATTAGGTGCGTAGATATTTATAAGGGTTATATCTTCCTTTTGGATTGCTCCCTTTATCATTATGTAGTGACCTTCTTTATCTCTAACTATGGTTTTTGTTTTAAAGTCCATTTTGTCTGATATAAGTATTGCTACCCCAGATTTTTTTTCATTTCCATTTGCATGAAATATTTTTTTCCATCCTTTTATCTTCAGTGTGTGTGCATCTTTTGATTTAAAGTGTGTCTCTTGTAGACAGTATATGTATGGGTCCTATTTTCTTATCCACACAGCTACCCTATGTCTCTTGATCGGGTCATTTAATCCATTAACATTTAAGGTTATTACTGATATGTAATTGTTTATTGCCTTTTTTTTTCTTTAAAACTGTTTTTATCTTTTGCTATATTCTTTTTTTCCTTTGATCTGTTTACAACAGGTCCCTTAGCATTTCTTGCAGCCTTGGTTTGGTTGCAGTGAAATCCTTGAGTTGTTTTTTTTTTTGTCTGTAAAGCTCTTTATTTCTCCTTCAATTTTAAATGATAGCCTTGCTGGATAAAGTAGTCTTGGTTGTAGGTTCTTGTTCTGCATTACTTTGAATATTTCTTGCCATTCCCTTCTGGCCTCAAGTGTTTCTGTTGAGAAGTCAGAGGTCAACCTTCTGGGGGCTCCTTTGTAGGTGATAGTCTTTTTTTCTCTAGCAGCTTTTAATATTTTCTCTTTATCATTTAGCTTTGGTAATTTAATTATGATGTGTCTTGGTGTTGGTTTCTTTGGGTTTCTCCTTAATGGAGTTCTCTGTGCTTCCTGAACATGTGAAATGTTTTCCTGCCTTAATTATGGGAAGTTTTCCGCTATGATATGTTTGAACAAAGTCTCTATCCCTTGTTCTTTCTCTTCTTCTTCAGGAACCCCTATGATGCGGATGTTATTTCTCTTCATGTTGTCACAGAGCTCTCTTAGAGTTTCCTCAGACTTTTTGAGTCTCTTTTCTTTTTTCTGCTCTGCTTCCGTGCCTTTATTTATTGTGTCCTCTAACTTGCTTATTCAATTCTCTGCTTCATCCACCCTGCTTTTAATTCCTTCCATTGTATTCTTTATTTCAGATATTGTATTTGTCATTTCTGTCTGATTCTTTTTTATTATTTCAATGTCCTTTTTTATATATGTTATCTCTTTATTTAGGTTTTCATAATGACCACCTATGGTTGTTCTAATATCTTTGAGCATCCTAACAATCGTTATTTTAAACTCTGCATCTGGTAATTTGGTTATATCTGATTCACTTAAGTCCTTTTCTGGGAATTTCTCTTGGTTTATTTGTGTTGTATTTCTCTGCCTCCGCATTTTCTCTTCATGATCACGTGCCCGGGTGCACAAGGGTTGGTGGCCTTGGCCTTTGCCCCACACCTGTGTGTGGCGTTATGCTCGGTCCTGAGGGCACTGGCGAGCACCTTTGCTCAGCTGCGGGTCTCTGCCTGTTTCAGAGCTTTCGCCCTGCCTTTGCAAGATGATCCCACTCAAGGAACAGCTGCTAGCCTTGGCTCTACTGCCCAGCAGGGCTGCATGCCCAACCTCAGCTCTGTAGGGGAACTCCGCCTCTTCTGGGCTTTTGGCTCCACCCCCGTGGGAGGAGCCGGCTACCAAGTCAGACCACAAGCCTGGGTTGCATGGGCGGGGCAGGGCTGTGCTCCTCTGCCCTTGCTCTGGGGCTGGTTTCTACCCTTTCCAGGGTTCCTGCCCTTCTCCCGGAGGCTGGATTACAGGCTGCCGGCAGCTGAGCTTGACCGCTTTTGCACACCCCCTTCCTCCCAGCCGGGCAAGATTGAGCTCACACCTGAGCCCAGTGGTGGCCAGCCGGCTTCCGCCCCTGCCAGCAGAACCACACTTTTGTCTCCCGCTGCCGCCCGCTCTCTGGTACACCCTCAGCCGCGTGGGTGGGGGCGTTGCAGCTCGGACCCTAAGACTCACTACTGTAGACCCGAAAGCTCCCTCCTTCTATGCAACTCTGCTCTGAATGCTGCGGGGGAGCTTGTTTGGCTGCTCTCCTGCTTCCCTTTGCTGGTATTGCTGTTTCCGGGGGAAATATTCACTTCAGCTTTGGGGAGTGACTCGTCCCAGGGGTTAGGGCGGCTATCTCCCAAAATGTTTCTCCCTATGCCTCCTAGATTGCACTCTCTTCCTGTTACTGTGGTTTTCTCCTCTCCCCCACCCCTCCCTGTCCCCAGGAGCCCCAGGTGATTGTTTTTGAGAGAGATGTTCTGCGTGGTCCCTTTAAGAAGGATCTTGGGTCTGAGAAATCAGACTGTCTCACAAACAGTATCCTGACTTGTTTCCAGCTAAATACTGTCCTTACGCCTCTTCTGAGGTCTGAGGCTGCTGGCTGGGGCTTTGTTCCTGGGGCTCAGGACCCTTTCCCCTCTGCTAAACTCACTTCCCGCCACGTGAGTCTCTCCCTGCTGCTGTTCGCTCCGAGGAGCTGGGCAGCCCTCTCTGCGTTTCCACTTTTTCTACCAGTCTCTGTGTGGCTTCTTCAGTGTTCCTTGGTTGAAGAGTCCTTTTAGTTTAGTCCAAAGTTGGTTTTTCCAGATGATAATTCATAAAATTAGTTTGTAATCCACTTTGGTTCTGGGAGGTAGATGCTGGTACGTCCGCCTACTCCAGTGCCATCTTGTCTCCCCTGCGTCTTATGAAGTAAAAAATACAGTGTTTTCTGGAGGGTCTGATTTGGGTTGTGGTATCGACAGGTTTCTGTGAACATGAACCACGAGATTTGCTTTTAATTTGTTTGGTGGCCAGATTTCTTTAGTTCCCTGTTCCAGGCTCATTTTCAGGGCTCATCCATAGGTTCACACTCAAGTTTGTGCACAATCACAGGAGGCAACGATGAAGGCAGGCTCAGGCCACGGTGGTCTGGATAAGAGTGACCCGTTATAGCGACTGGACAGAGCTCCGGAGTTCATTCTCCGGTCTGCCCGCACACATATTTTTTGCTCCCCTCCCCCACACGTAGCTTTCCAGCCGCGTGCGCAGGATGGCCCACTCGAGTTAAATCTCCTCCCTGCCCCAATCAGGCCGAACCTACAGCTTCAGTGCCCCCAGGAGGGCAAGGGAGGGGTCTTGTCTTCCGCTGTTCTCCTTCGCCTCTCCTCATGGATCACCTCTCCTTCTCTCTTCCTTCTCTGCGTGGAGCTAGGCAGGAGGGCTCAAGGACCCAGTGGAAACGTCTCCTACCCATCCGTGTTGTTACAATCTGGGTCTCCATACCCGGGATGTTCTTCCAGAGTGCCTGACTCCGGGACTGGCTTGCTGGGATCTCCAGCAGTGTGCCACAGCTGGGGTCTCCCCGCACCCTGCTCCAGGTTGGAATCAAGCCCACTCTCCCGCACGCAGCTGGTTCCTGAACTATTGTCATTGTCAACTCCGCCTTCAGAGAACTCTGTCTTTCATGTGTGCACACCCGCCTGCTGCTTTGAGGGAGGCTATTGTTATAAGAAAACCCTTCAACTGTATTGTTCATGACTTTGAACAGAGCTTTGTTGTTATTTTTAACTTCTAACCCTTTGGGGCAGTGATTGCTTTAGGAGAACAAACCCGTCCCTGCGTGATGGGACCAGATCTGGGCGACTAGAAAGAGGGAGAGCCCCGTGGTGGAGCCCTGCGTTAACACAACTGAGGTCAGGCTCCTCTCATGAATGTGCCCAGGCTAGTGGTGTCCCCTGCTCCTTGGCGACAGACTGTCAGGTGGCTGCCTATGGATTTATGGAGGTATTTATTCTTGCAGGAGCTGGGGAGAACAGGTGAGGAACTGTTTGCTGGGCACTTGTCACATGCCAGCATTGTCCCAGACACACTGTATTAGTGTCCCAGGGCCGCAAGAACGAATTCCCACCCACTTGGTGGCTTCCAACAATTTATTCCCTCACAGTTTTGGAATCTAGAGGTGTGACCTCAAGGTGTTGGCGGGGTAGTGCACCCTCAAAAGGCTCAACACCAGAATTCTCCCTGCCTCTTCCCTTCCTTGGCTTGCGGCTGCATCACTCCACTATCAGCCTTTGTGGTCACATTGCCTTCTCTTCTCTGTGTCCTCTCTTTTGTCTCTTATAAGGACACTCATTGTTGGATTAGGACCTACCTAGAGAATCCGGGAAGATCCCCTCTTAGGATCCTTAACTTAATTACATCCGCAAAGACCGTATTTCCAAATAAGGCTACATTCACAGGCTCTGGTCATTGAGGCCTCCCGTATGTCTTTTTGAGAGGCCACCATTCAATCCACGATAGATACCTCTGAAATTCTCACCATTACACTCTGAAAGTGCCCTTGCTATTGCAATATTGCTATTTTGCTGTTGCAAAAAAAAATTACTTCAAAAAGTTTTAAGACACTCAGGGTTCTACAATTCTGGTAAGCGACAGCTGATTTAAATGCAGGATTGTCTGGTTCAAAGTGTTTGTTCTTACTACTATATCACACTAAAAATAACAATAATTATAATTCTAGCTGATAGTTATTGAATACCAACCATGTTTCTGATGTATTAGAAGTATTATTTCTAAACTTCGTAGGAAACTTACAAATTAGGTCTTCTTACAGTTTACAGATGAGGAAACTGAGGCTCTGATGAGTTCAAAGGGCTCTAGTCATGCACATAATAAGTTGTTAAGCAGGAATTTGGAATCAAAGTGCCGCTAGAGAGATCGTCAAAGCACTGGGGACCAATATGGGAAAGTCGGTGACCAGAATGACTCTTGCTAGTTGAAGGACTGGGTAAGTCTTTTAAAAAGGTATTACAAATTCCTGAGACCTTTAGGGTCCATTCAACCCTTCCTGGTCCAATGAGGTCTGAGCATTTTCCCCCCAGGGAGGGAAGCAGAGGTTTGAGGCATTTCCCTCTCTTTGCAGCCCTTGAGCCTGTCTTGGTTGTCAGCATCCGTCTGTGCTTTCTGCTTTGCCCACTTAGAGAGAATAGCCTTTGACCCCACAGAAAGCACAATAACTTAACTTTGAGCAGCACTTGAGAATTTTCAGAGCTCTGTTCCATTTAGGTGTTACAGCAGTCCTTAAGGTTGATAGGGCAAGTACCATTATCTTTCTGAGGACACTTGAGTTTCACAGTGAGCTGTGACCAGCTATTTGCTTCCCACAGAGGCGGAGGCGACTTGTGCCCTGCCTGTTGGGCTGCAATTCTAATTCTCCTTCCAGTGCACCAAGCCTGTTGAGAGTTTTTAAAAATCCAGGGATAAAATAAGGATGCATTTGTCTAGCATCAGCTTTTGGTAGGTAAAGGGAAAAAAAATAAGTAAGGAGAGGTCTCTTTTCCCTTTTATATTTTGATGGTAAATTATTGCATTTTAACCCTGGTACTTAAAAGTCATTTGCAATTGAGAATTTTTTCTTAAGGGCAGAGAGCTCTTTTAAGTGACCTTATTTCCCTTGTGACTCCAAATAGGAGGGCTGAGCATGTTCAGGGATGTTCGGTGTGGTGTTTATAGTGCTGTCCTCATCTGGGGGAGGTCCCTTTATGAGGCTGAATTTGGCATTACATAGTTCAGAACCTCTCTCCCAAAGAGGAGACTGCACCTGACAGAACTTCATGGTGACAAGTTGTAAAATTTAGAGTGAGAGAAATGGAATCCTCAAACCCTACTGACTCAGATAATATACGGACGTGTCTTTAAGCCAATGATTCTCAGTCTTCCTACTTGGGAGGTGGGGTGGGGGTAGGGGGTTAAATAATGTCACAGAGAAAAGAATTTAACCCAAAGACCAAGATGGCCCACCCAAAGAACTATGCCCTCACTGTTCTTTCTTTTCTCTTGAATTGTTATTTCCAACATAAAGACCTTCCTAAATGATTATGGCCACTGCCCACTTATAGGACCTTCACTTACCTAATTACCATCCTCTGCTTGTTCCCCAATCTGAGATGGTTTCCCTGACTGAGACTGAGCAGTTGCTTGTCTTGAAAGTCCTCTTGACTCCTCACCTCTCAACTATACACATACACGCATGCACACACGCACACACACATACACTCACATACACAGAGCCAAGCCAACTAGTCCCTGGGGTGCTCGACTCTTCCCATCACCCAGGCTTTGATGAAACATCATACATCAGGTTGTGCGGTCTGGCTTCTCTCATAGCTGGGGAGGCTATTCGACATGACACGAACAGGTGAGGGAGTTCATTTCCAGTGGGACAAACTTTGACCAACAAGAACCAGGCAATGAAAGGTAGCCAGGAAGGGCAAAGTCCCTCTCTGTTGTCCTTCCCAGGCAGTCCTCAGGCACAGTTTCTCCTTGTATCCCAGCACTAGATGTCTCACATGCCAGAGGGACAGACGTCCTGTGTGGCTCACTGTGCCTCCCTGTGGCCCGTCACAAAGTGGAGGCCAGTTATGTTGGGCATCAGGCTGCAATTCCTACCCTTCCCTTCGTTCCTTTCCCCTCCGCCTTGCTGGCCTGGGCTTGCACTTTCTGGGTGATGTACAAAACCTTTGCTCTGTTTTCCAGAGAAGCCAGGCTCATTCTTATCGGGTAGTTGTAGAATATTGGCAGTGGGTTCTCAGTCCCAGGCACACCCTCTCCAGTTCAGTCCAATGCGCCCCTGACGCCCACGTTGAATGTTGCACCCCCATCATCTGTGAAATTGAGCCTGCGTTCCATCACTGGGCATTAACACCCCTCCAGCTTCGCCATCTGACTCATTTTCTGATTTTATTTTTCATGATTTTTATTCATAAACCCTATTGTCTGGCTAAACTAACTTACTTGAAACTTTGATTTTGTTACTGGAGAGTTTCTGACCTCCCTGCCCTGAATCACACTGTTCCCACAATCTATACTGTCCACACTTCCCATATTTCCCCATGTGTAAGATGCACTTTTTGGGAAAAATTTGGGGTCTAAAAACTGGGTGTATCTTACACAGTGGTTGTAGAAGTGTGGCATTTCAAATGCCATAGATGGAACTGAGGACAAGGCAATCAATGAAGACAGTGATTCGTCATCAGACACGGATGAGGACAAGCTAATGGAGGGGAGTTTTGACAGTGATGAGGAGTTGTATGAATTTTATGAGGAATAAAACCTGAGTTCAATCACTTTATGTCACACTTTTTTTTTTTCAAATTTCGGGCCCCAAAAATATGATGTGTCTTATACATGGGAGCGTCTTAGACACGGGGAAATATGGTATAACCCAGAGGTTGGGAAACTTTTGGCTGAGAGAGCCATGAATGCCACATATTTTTTTTTAATTATAATTTTATTTTTTTAATGGGGCGACATCAATAAATCAGGTTACATATATTCAAAGATCAACAAGTCCAGGTTATCTTGTCTTTCAATTATGTTGCATACCCATCACCCAAAGTCAGATTGTCCTCTGTCACCTTCTATCTAGTTTTCTTTGTGCCCCTCCCCCTCCCCCTTTCCCTCTCCCTTTCCCCCCTCCCCCCGTAACCACCACACTCTTATCAATGTCTCTTAGTTTCACTTTTATGTCCCACCTACGTATGGAATAATGCAGTTCCTGTTTTTTTCTGATTTACTTATTTCACTTCGTATAATGTTATCAAGATCCCACCATTTTGCTGTAAATGATCCGATGTCATCATTTCTTATGGCTGAGTAGTATTCCATAGTGTATATGTGCCACATCTTCTTTATCCAGTCGTCTATTGACAGGCTTTTTGGTTGTTTCCATGTCCTGGCCACTGTGAACAATGCTGCAATGAACATGGGGCTGCATGTGTCTTTACGTATCAATGTTTCTGAATTTTTGGGGTATATACCCAGTAGAGGGATTAATGCCACATATTTTAAAATGTAATTCTATGAGAGCCATACAACAACCCGTGTACATTATGTATTATCCAATAAAAATTTGGTGTTGTCCCGGAGGACAGCTGTGATTGGCTCTAGCTACCTGCAACCATGAACATGAGTGGTAGGAAATGAATGGATTGTAATACATGAGAATGTTTTATATTTTTAACGTTATTATTTTCTTTATTAAAGATTTCTCTGCGAGCCAGATGCAGCCATCAAAAGAGCCACATCTGGCTCATGAGCCACAGGTTCCCGACCCCTAGTATAGCTCCTCACCACGGATCTACATTCTATCCACTGAGGGCCAGTTCAGCTGCCACTTCTTTCTCAGGTCAGTCATCAGTTCCTTCCCTCTGCTGCCAGCCCACAGTTCAAGCTCTGTTTCCTGAACCCTTCCCATCTCCTTATCTACATGTCTCCAGGGGTGCTTCCCAGTGTTTGGCTTATATTGCAGTGTTTTGCTGTATTTGTCCCCCCCAGTTAGACCATAAGCTCCTTGAGGGCACATTGGGCTCATTTACCTTTGTTTCCCTGACACCTGGCATGCTGGCTTGCCTTAAGCACAGTGGTGCTTAAGAAAATTTCAGGAAATGAATAAACAGTTCATTCATTACATGAAAGTGCTGGATTATGGCTAAAACTGATTACATTAAAGTATTTCTCATTTTGGCCCTGGCCGGGTAGCTCAGCTGGTTAGAACGTTGCCCCGACAATGCTAAGGCTGAGGGTTGGACCCCTGTCAGGGCACATACAGGCATCAACCAGTGACTACATGAATAAACGGAACAAAAGAAAACCCAATTTTTTTCTTTCTCCCTTTTTCTCCCTTCCTCCCTCTCAAAATCAGTAAATTTAAAAATATATCTTTCTGTTTTCAAGCCCTAGACCCTTGGTTTTTTGCAGAGAGGTACAGAAAAAAAAAAAAAGGCCATAGGGATGCCTCTATTGGTACCTCGAAAGGTCAAGAGATATTAATAGTGAAAATGATGTGGCCTTCTGCCTGGGGCTATCAAACAGAACATGCCTTAGTGTTTTGCTGACCTTGGGCAGTTGGCTAAGACACAGTGCGGAATGATCTAGCTTCTTAAGAAATGACTAATCTGCAAGGCTTTTGAATAACTATTCCTTCTGAAAATGGAGAAAAAAATTTTGATTAAAAAAATTCCAGGCTGAGGCTATTTTTACAGTTCTTTTATAGCATTGTAAAGTCTAACAGGAAGAGAATAACTGTACAGAAAATGTATAAACTATTTAAACATACTATTTATAGTCACTCCATATTAACCCTTTCTAAGATAAATGAATTCTTCATAGGAATAGTGGCAACAAACCACTGGCTGTGTATTTCTCTTGTATAAAATGATAAACTATGAAATGCAAGTGTATTCGGGAAACCCAACCATATATGTATTTGTTCGTAGCAATAATGAACTTATATAGAAACTCTTATAGAAATTCAATAGCATTGGAAAGATAAATAAACAGCATTAATGGGCATTTTTATTTTCCAATATATATAAAAACTATAATGTTGAGATGGCTGACATACATGTATATTTAGGTAAGTATTTATATATATATGTTATATATATAAATTGGATAGTATTTGAGGTTAGGAAAACTTATTTTATATAAAATAGCAGTAAAGTCTACTGAATACATTAATATAAATGGTAATCTAAGGAGTTCCTTATGTAAAAAGGTATAATTATGTGGTCACACATAGATTTTGTTGGTGGAAACAGGCCTTATTTGATCAGTAGAATCAGGCAAATATGACGTGGTTGGCAAGACACTCAGGAAAGTATCCGTGATTGTGTTCTTCACTCTTGTGACCACAGGAGAGAGGGAGGAAGTGAGGTTTGTTTGGTTCAATAACAGAGATCGTACAGAAATGCCCAGGTCGGGGACAGAGAGGATGCCCTGAGCCTGGGAGCTCAGGGACACCCAGGGCAGGTCTCCGCCTGTGGTTTCTGCCTTGGGCACCGTCATGACCAACCTAAGAAAAACAGGGGTGTGTGGGTCCCCATCGGCTCACTAGTCCTGCTTGGCAGGATCCCTCTCTGTCTGGCATGGCGTCTTTCCAGGACCTCCACGGGCTGGTTTACGGTGATGGCCCACTGCCCCGGAGGTCCTCCTTGCTCTTTTGTCCTGCTGAACATGGATGCGTCCTCCCAGGGGAGCCAGCAGCTGACCGAACCAAGCAACTTCAGTCTGGGAGCAGGCCCACGAGGTGCAGTTCAGATGACCGGCCCTGTAAATAAAAGGATATCCTTTCAAGGCTGGCATGATTCAGTTTTGTGTTTTCTGGCTTCCTCTGAAAATGGCCACCACTTTTTTTTTCTTTTTTGTATTTCTCTGAAGTTGGAAACGGGGAGGCAGTCAGACAGACTCCCACATGCGCCCGACCGGGATCCACCCGGCATGCCCACCAGGGGGCGATGCTCTGCCCATCTTGGAGCATTGCTCTGTTGTGACCAGAGCCATTCTAGCACCTGAGGCAGAGGCCACAGAGCCATCCTCAGCGCCCGGGCCAACTTTGCTCCAATGGAGCCTTGGCTGCAGGAGGGGAAGAGAGAGACAGAGAGGAAGGAGAGGGGGAGGGGTGGAGAAGCAGATGGGCGCTTCTCCTGTGTGCCCTGGCCGGGAATCGAACCCGGGACTCCCACACACCAGGCCGACGCTCTACCACTGAGCCAATCGGCCAGGGCGGTCACCACTTTTAAAAAGCCCTGGCTGGGTAGCTCAGTTGGTCAGAACATCGTCCGAATACACCAAGGTTGCGTGTTTGATGCTTGGTCAGGGCACAGACAAGAATCAAGCAATGAGTGTATAAATAAGAGGAGGCAGCAAATGAACGTTTTTCTCTCTCTCTCTCTCTCCCTTCCTCTCCCTTTCTAAAATCAGTTAATACATAAAGTGTTTTAAAAACCTTTTTAAAGAAGATCTTCCGTTCTTTGTGGCTATTGTTCTGTTCCTTGTCCCGCAGCTGTTGTTCTTGTCCCCAGACATTCAGAGACCACGGTGTTTGGAATGGTTTCGGCACCACGGTGACTCTAATACGTTCTCTTCAGTGTTTACCACACAACCGATTCAAGTTACTAAATCAAGTATGCTCTATGTGGCAGGGGAGCACAGGAACACCTGCCGGGCTCAGAGTAGTGCACAATAAGATAAGTCCTTTCATCCTGACAAACAGAGAGACAGACAGACAAAAACCAAAACCAGAACCCTGAGTTTGACGTTTTGTGACGCCTTTACAATTCCAAAGTATTCTTGATGCATTAAGTAGGAGCAGTGCAAATCTCAAAATTGGATTAAAAAGCCAGGACTATAAGAAGTAAATCCAAACAAGATTATAAACCATTATTGAAAAGAACTAAAGAATTGCTGAGCTGCGGCAGCCAGACAATTTGGGTGAGTTTCCAGGGGCTCTAACTTTTGGGTGGCACTTGCCTTATCAATAACAGACCAGAAAACCCAGCAGAAAAATCCAGGTCAAGAAAGTACAACCCCCACCCAAAACCTTCAGTGTAATAAGTTTTCCTCATTCCCAGAGGATTGGGATTGGCTGAGCCTCCCCACTTTCCCAATTTAAATCTGGTAGCTCTGTTATTGAGCAAGTGCAGCCTAAGGATGGTTAGGGAGTGGCTTCTTCTAATACGTCTACTATGAGATGTTTTCGTTAAATAGGCATTTTAGTTGGGGATGCAAGTAGTCAGTGAATGTCTGGAGCAACATTTTCCACACAGTCTGGTCCTCTAGACCAGTGATTTTAAACCGCGAACCAGTCCACCAGAAATTTCATGCCAGTCCGTGAAAGAGTTAACATACCCTGATATTGTTATGAAGATTATAGACCCAATGATCTTTGTTGAATTTGCTTATGCTCAGGGTGATCTCTGTCTTAGCAGTCCCCGAAGTAATTCTCTTATTTTCACCAGTCCCCACGTGTAAAAAGGTTAAAAACCACTATCCTCGAGACCAGTATGAATTAATATTCAACAATGGTAGTAATGCTGATCTTAAAGAGTATATAAAGTTTAATGTTCCATTCTTGCTATGCTCTAGGGAGTTTGACTCCAATACCTGCCCAATAATAGTTACACGGGCAACCCCATCCTTACCCATTCCTTTAGTACCTGTACTGTGTGCCTTCCAATCGTATAGCTTTTAGAGAAACATGATCATTGAAATAATCTCATTTAATCCTTGTAACAACTCTGTGTGTTCTATAATGGCTGTATTTTCACAAATGCTGTCTAAGAGATTAGGTAATATACCTAAGTCTTATACTACATCAGTGTCAGGGCTGAGATTTCAACTGTGACATATGACTCCAAGTTCAGCAGTTGCTACAGCCAGTTGCCTCCTATAGAATTACTTCCAAGATGCAATCTCAAAAGAATACTGTAAGAAAAGCTTGATATATATGTCTATCATCTCAAACAAGAGGGACTTTAGTACCTAAGACAAGTCAACAATTTGGTCTAGAATGCCCTAAAATTTAAAATGACATCATCATCAACCTTATTGGAAACAAAACTAAGAAGACAGAGGAGTGGGGGTATAATTAGAGAAAAGCCAAGTAGTAAATTTTTACGGCTCAGTTTTATTAATTTTTAAAAACCTCGATGTTTAAAATTAAGTCATGTGAAGCTGATACCATGGTTTTAATGCCGTTTAAGAGGTCTCAGGAATATTGGCCCACTTTTACCAGCAGGGGGCAGTAGGAACTCCCCATTGGTTTCTTATGCATTGTAGGCTTTAGGGATGCACATGGGGCCCCTACCTCCAACCCCTGGTTGAGGAGTCTAAACATCATGGGATGGAGAATGCTGCTGAATTTAATTCTTAAAAGGACTCCTGAAGGTCTGGAGCAAGGAGGCTCTCTAGCAGAATGCATCATAGTATCAAATTTCTCTGCACATTTCAGATATGTTATAGGAATCGGGTACAAGTTCCAGAGTATGTAGTCAACTTCTATTATTCAAGATCAGAATAAGCTGTGTATATAATTTTTGTTATTGGAAAGTTCACTTTGTACTTATTTCTAAACAAGGAATGCCAGGGTCTACCAGGGACATCGATGGGGATGGCTGCTCATTTTGTAGGAAGAACTTTTTTCCCTCCAGCCACTAAAATAAATAAATAAATAAATAAATAAATAAATAAATAAATAAATAAATAAATACAGTGTCAAATTTCTATCAGTCTGGACAGTTACGAGTTAGTTACATCAAGGCTAGCAAAAATGGCCGGATGCCCAGATAGTGCAATTGTTATGAATAGTGGGAGAGCATGAGGAACGTAAGAGACAGAGACAGATCCACACGAAAGCCAGTGCACAGCCTTGGCAGCGGCCACCAGAGAACTTGACCCTTCCTGCCCACCTGCAGCCCCTAACTTTCCATCCCTCCCAAATACAATCAGACAGCATGTATTGATAATACCAAGTCCACCAGAGAGCACTGATGTGTTTTAAGCTCCTAAGAGAATTTAAAGGAGAAAAGGACCAGTAACCCAGGGCCCTTGGTTCCCAGGCTATGAGCCGATCCTGAGGCCAGAGCCTAATTCAGAGTAGTTTCAGCTCTGGTTACAGGAGCATTTTAAATTGGAATGTGGACATGCCCGAAGGTCCCTTTTCCCCGTTGTTGTTGTTTTTGGGGGGGGGAGCAGCTCTCCTCAGTCCTGGACCAGACCTGTCACATTTAACTTTTAAGAGACTTCTAAAAGCCTGAGAAAAATAAGAAGTCGTGCTTTCTCACTTGAAAGGTTACAGGCACCCTCAAGTGAATCCTGATGAGGAGACTGCGTTGGGCTTATGGGTTCCATAAAAGGCCAGGATTATTACAGGACAGAGGTTTAAAAGTACGTCTTCAACAACAGCAAATACATTCCAGCTGGGGTAGGGGGCAACTTTAATGGTTTGGGTGGGGCATTAGACATGATCTAAAACAAAAATACTTCCTTCTTTACTATGGCACATTTGACCTCTAATGGTGTTCTGTGTCTGTGTTTTACAGACCCCCCTGCAAAGCCCCTGCCCCCAGCCACCCCAGCGTGACGCTAGCACTCTCCTTGTGTCTGGATGTGTTAGCATCACAGGAAGAATGCCCTAGCATCCAAATCATGCTGTGGAACGAGATCTCAGCAATCCGCTAGCCACTGCAGGGGTAGCAACTGAAGTCGTTAACTGGTTTTCTTCCAGTGCAGATGAGGGCATTTCCTCTATCCTCAACTGACAAAAAAAAAAAAAAGCCTTTAAGTCCAGCGGGAGCAGTTTGCAAATGGCCAGCGTGTTGGATGCTAGTTATTAATTCGAGTCTTGTTTCCCGAGCTGGGGAAGCTGGTGTGTGGCTGCCTTTCTACAGGCATGTCCCCTGCAGAGGTGTTGATGGGAAAGAGGAGGAAGGGGGCAAAGTGTGACCTGCTTTTTGCAGGCAGCTTCAGATCGTTTCCCTTGGTCTCTGCACTGCTGTAAGAGGGTTTTGATCTGATCCTCTGTGGCGAGAAGACCTCTCAACATTACAAAAGCAGAACACACACACAAGAAAAACAAAACAACTTTCATTTCCCTCCTAAGAAAGGGAATTTAATTTCTGGATGGCAAGGGCTTTGGATGGCCATGATGACGTGACACGCGTATGAGTGATCCTTCTGGAGCTGTTGACCTTCGGTAGACTGCACGGCCAAAGTACAGGGGTAGCTCTTAAAATATCAGCCAAGGGAGGAGTTGAGAGAGAGAGAGAGAGAGAGAGAGAGCAGAAAGTCTTTAAGGAGCTGGGGGAATGTTACTGAATCTTTCAAATAATGGTGTAACTTCTGTGACAGTGCAACAGTTTTCATGGGCTGAATTTATACAGAGCTGAACTGAGTTCATGGAGACGCGGGCCCCTTGCTGGTCATTTAACGGTTATATTCTTTTTTTTTTTTTTTTTGTATTTTTCTGAAGCTGGAAACGGGGAGAGACAGACCGACTCCCGCATGCGCCCGACCGGGATCCACCCGGCACGCCCACCAGGGGCGATGCTCTGCCCACCAGGGTGCGATGCTCTGCCCCTCCAGGACGTCGCTCTGCCGCAACCAGAGCCACTCTAGCACCTGGGGCAGAGGCCAAGGAGCCATCCCCAGTGCCCGGGCCATCTTTGCTCCAATGGAGCCTTGGCTGTGGGAAGGGAAGAGAGAGACAGAGAGGAAGGAGGGGGTGGGGGTGGAGAAACAAATGGGCGCTTCTCCTGTGTGCCCTGGCCGGGAATCGAACCCGGGTCCCCCACACGCCAGGCCAATGCTCTACCGCTGAGCTAACCGGCCAGGGCCCATTTAACGGTTATTAGTGTTGTTCCACACATGCTGTCTGTCTGTCCTTTTTCTCCAGTTCCCTGGGTACTCAGCGGAGATGCCACAAGAGTGTCTGTAACTTTGCTGCCTGGGATCACCTAGGAGCACAGGCCGTCAGTGTGATAGGAGATTCCCTGGGCTCTTGCATCAAGGCGCTGTGGACACAGAGGTACATGTTGGTAGACACTTCCCTGGATGAGTCCGAAGAAGAATGCTGAAATCCCAAAGTGCTTCCTGACATTTGCCACCCACACAAGTTCATGACTTAGTTATTACGGCCTTTCTGTTTGATTACAAATCAAACCAAAAACCCTGATGTCATAATTTAATTCTCTTGCAAAAGGATATGACCCAAAGGTTTCAGCCCTAACCACAGAGGAGTTGGAGGTTGGTAAATGACTCTCCGGATCAAAAACTTCAAAAAGGGAACGAGAGAAGGGAATATATCATCAATAAACAGGATGAGGCAAGCAGGCAAGCATTCACCTCTGAAGTCACCTGCTATTCTGTGATGAAATATTCCAGAGCCAGTTTCAGAACGCTGTGTATCATAGGGTCCCATTTTTCATGGCCTGAGCAATGTGGGACACTACATTACTGTCACGCTATTTTTAATAGTGAAATTAAACAGAAGCTCAGTTCTGTCCATTGCAAGCACGGCAAGTTTTCCTCACCTTTGCCCTATGGATGGGCCACGGCACACGCCCTTGTTCATGTTGAACCTTTATTTCTCTTTTTGTTGATGTTATTATAAATATTTCAAATGTACAGAAGAAAAAAACAGATGATTTAAAAACATGAAAGGACCCAACATTATTTTGTAAAATAACTTTTAACATGATGCCATATCTATCTCATTTAAAAAAATAAGGCTAGGATTATAAAGACTTCAGTATTTTTCCATTTCATTTCTCTCCGTGCCTAACACTCTCTTAAGTCAGCTATATGTTGTTCTCATGCCCATATTACTGTGTTTATATAGCTCTGTGGAATTTTCAAATTTACATAAGGAAGCTCATCGTCTAGGTACTCCTCTGCAGTTTGCTTTCTTCTTTAACACTTGGACTTTTAAGATTCATCTGTATCTTCACGTGGAGAGCGGCTTCTTTAATTTTGACAGATTGAATCTACCAGGTACTCATTTGATATTAACTTATAAAATATAACGGTTTTCATGTTGTTTCCAGTCGTTCGCTATTGCAAACCATGCGTCATGTGTCCTCCTCACACATGTCAGCTTGAAGTTCTAGTTGGTGTATATATGCAGCCATGGAGTTGGTGGGTCAGCTACTGTGCTAACCATTACCTTCGCACAGTATTGCCAAATGTGTGCCAAGTTGCACTCCAATAGTGTGTAAGCAGTCCCGTTTCCCCATATGTTTTACCAATGCTTTAAAAATCATTGCCTACCTTGTGATACAAGACAGCATCTCATCATAGTTTTATTTCCCAGAATTTGAGTGAGTTAAATAGGTTTTTAAATATTTATTGGCCATTTGGTTTTTCTCATCTGTGAATTTATATCCTTTGTCTCTCTTTTTCCTTTTGGGTTGGTTGTCTTTTTCTTGATTTGGGAGAATTCTTTGTATTAATTTAAATCATATGAGACTGCCATTTTTATGCATCAAAAATTATTGAATCTTGGCCATTTCATATAGATAAAACAAGTATATATTTCTGGAGATGAATCTTTGATAATTATATGGGTGGCAGCTATCTTTTGTCAGTTTATGATTTCTCTTTAAAATATGTTAAGGATATTCTTTGGCATGTAGAGATAAATATTAATATGGCTGATTTATCAACATTTTCCTGCCTTGGCTGGTTGGCTCAGTGATAGAGCATCATCCTGGCCTGTGGAAGTCTCAAGGTCGATTCCCAGTCAGGGCACACAAGAGAAGCGCCCATTTGCTTCTCCACCCCTCCCCCTCTTGCTTCTCTCTCTTCCCTCCTGCAGCCATGGCTCCATTGGAGCAAGTTGGCCCCAGGTGCTGAGGATGGCTCCATGGCCTCTGCCTCAGGCTCTAAGAAGAGCTTGGTTGCTGAGCAACAGAGAAATACCCCAGATGGGCAGAGCATCGCCCCCTACTGGATTTTCCAGGTGGATCCCAGTCGGGTTGCATACAGGAGTCTGTCTCTCTGCCTCCTGTCCTCTCACTGAATTAAAAAAAAAAAATTCTCTTTAAGGTTCATGTTTTTTTCTCTCTTGTTTAGATATTCTTTCTTGAACTTGATTCCATGAAGAGATTTCCCAAAAGTGGATTTTCTGTGTTAAAGGATATATGTGTATATGCTTAAATTTTACTTAAAACTTTAACATCAATTGTATGAGAGCATTCCTTTCAAGAAAAATCTATCTAATGAGTGAGAAAGAATATATTTTTATTATTTTAATTTACATTTCTCTGACAACTAGCGACATAAAGCATCTTTTTACATGTTTAATCACCATTTGAATTTGCTCATCTGTGAATTTTCTATTCATATTATCTATACTTATGTCTGTTGAGCCACTTATATTTTTCTCAGTAACTTATAGAAATTATTTGCATTTTACTGATATTAACCCTTTATCTGACATACCCATGCTGATTTTTCCATAATCTAGCATTTTTTAAGTTTATCAGTTGTATGTCTTTCAATACCAAAAGTTTTATATTTTTATATATCAAGTATATCCATCTTATATCACTTCTAAATTTCTTGTTTTGGTATAAACTATATAGAAGTCTGTGATCACTAGCTTATACACAGTCTTCTAAAATTTCTTCTGAGATTTATTTGTTTGTTTATTTTTGAGTATTTAATCTCTCTTGAATAAATTGTTATATTTAGTGTGAGATATGCATGTAAACAGAAAGAAATTATTTCTGCACCACTGAGTATCCTGATATGTCAATCAAATCATGTCATATCACAGATGTGCTCCATAGCCCGTATGTGAAGGAGTCATCACTAGCCTTTGTTTTGTTTCCGTGAGACTCAGTCTCCTCTATCAGGGTTGTTAGGAAATCCAATCTCATTTCCTCTCAGGGAGCCTCTCTCACTCACTTGCAATCATAAAAGAACTGTAGGGCCCCATGGCCAATGATAAGTGGGGATGAAGTTCCTGGTTATGAGGCAGTTGGGTTTATCTCTGAGTGCTTGTTCTTCCAGCCCACATAACGTGTTTGTGGCTACGCCACCCTCCCTGCCCGTGCTGCGGGACCGATGCCTTTACCATGTCTCCCACTTGGGATGCTGAGGTCCTCGCCTGTTTAAGCACATCTGTCCCTCACTTTCAGAGCTCCTCCCAGCTCCTGGGCTCTAGGAACGTGTACCACCCCTATCCTACTGTCTTCTGGAAGTCCATTCTCCCTCCTCCCTCTCACCAAGGCTGGGCCTCTCCATCTTCTAACTCTCCAAGTAGGCAACCTTGAACCCAGATTAAATTCTCATCTTGGGGTTTAAAAAACAAACAAACAAATGTGTTTAATAGGGGAGTAGTGATGGGTGAGGTTACAACCGGTTGGTGGTGGAGAGGGTGTGGACTTTCTGAACAAAAGCCTTGGTAGTCATTCTCTGGGTAAGAATTTTCACTCTTTAGATGTTCAATAATTTGTGTCCCGTCCACCAAGAATGAACAGCATGCTTTCTCTAAAATAGCAAAAGCTTAATAATGTGGTTGAATTTTCCTATCCTGCTTCATTGAATTGTCAACAACTCGTGTATTATAGCATATCATAGTTTATATATATTTATACACACATATTTATATAATATATTTTATCTATTACAACAGATACTTATTTTGGCTATCTAAAGGTTAGGAATTTTGAAAACTCCTACTTTTTATTTCTATCTTTTGAATTATTACTTTAATCTGCACAGTTAGAAAAATAAATGGATTTAGGAAAATGTCACAAAATGTTAGCTAGAAAGCATGTTGGCTGCAAATGAAAACCCTCTGAACAACACTTGCAAAAGCTTTCCAGATATTCTCAGGAACACTCTTTAGATACTTGTGGGAAGTGCGCTACGATAACTGGACAGTGACAAGGGAGAGGTATTTTATCTGTTCTCACAAAGCTGTCAGGTAGGATATAAGGAACCCTGATTAGCAGTCAGGCTACGTGGGGTTTTCATCCTGGCTTTGCCACAAAATAGCGGCGTAATTTTGAGAGTTTTTAAACTTTTCTGATCCTTTCCCAAAACCAGTCAATCCGCGTAGCCTCTTTCAGCTCTAGAATTGTATCATGAATATGGTTTAGAGATTTTTCAGCTGGTAGCTATACACCAGTTACCAGTATCACAGTGCCAGTAGCCGTGAGACATCCACACTCCCTTTCTTCCTTGGAGGGTAAATGCTGTTTGCCTGCCCTTCCCTCAACCCATCCTGCTTTGCCATAGCCAGGGAGCCAACGCTTATGAGAGCTTTTGCCCAGAAGACGCCCCAGAAGACTGGTTTGAGAGCTAGGACTTTGCTCCCAGTATCGTCAGGTTAACGAGACTGCCAGAAGACCCAGCAGCTGGGCTGTCTCCTTCTGGGTGGCTCACCAGCCTGTGAGCACAGGGACACGTTGGCAGGGCCCCAGGATCCCTATGAACGTGCTTGCCTCTGCTCACTAGCGCTCTCTCCTCGGCCCTCCAATGCCTCGGTGACTGGGCAGCTCCATCCTGGCTGCTGGGAAGAGCTGCCTCTGCTCTATGGGGGTGGCTCTGAGACTCTCTCTGCTCTCTGAAGCTAACTGCATTTCTGTAATAGACTTGTTCTCAGTTTCTTCTTTTTAATAGTCTCACTGAGCTCTACCCTGGGCAGCACAGACGGTGTTCGTCTCCTATGCTCCCTAATTGAATAGCTCTCCTCAACAGGGTTCATAGGGGAGAGAGCAAGCCCCACCCACCATGCTGTTTGCCTAGGTCACTGGGGCTTCTTAAAAACAACAGTTTGGAGAGCTAGACTGAGGCTAGCAGAAGGTAATGCTGTTTCCCTAAAAGAGAATCCATGAATCTTCTTAAAGGTGAACTGAGGTTCTGTGGGATGCTTTAGACTAGAAACTATGGGATTTGGGGCTGGCGTAGAGTCTCAAGGTCACAATATTTAACTAAATTTCCATATACTCTGTTGGTTCATATGAAAGTATGAATACATAACCTGCCCAGGTCCTGCTGACCAATCCAGTTTATAAGTATAATTTCTTTTATTAATCAAGAGCAGCAAATATTTACTGACCATCTGTGCCCTGTTTAGTAGTGGATGACAAGACAGAATGTAGTATGACTCTGGGTAACTGGTTTTTTTTTTGTTGTTTGGTTTTTGTTTTTGTTTTTTTTAATTAAGTAGGAGGTGGGGAGGCAGAGAGACAGATTCCCACATGTGCCTGAACGGGGATCTACCCAGCAAGTTCCCTACTGGGGGATACTCTGCCCATCTGGGGCTGCTTCTCTGTTGCTTGACAACAGAGCTATTTCAGTGACTGAGGCTAGGACATAGAGCCATCCTTAGCCCCAGGGCCAACTTGTTAGAACCATATGAGCTATGGCTTCAGGAGGGGAAGAGAGAGAGAGAAGAGAGAGGAGGAGGGGTGAAGAAGCAGATGGTCACTTCTCCTGTGTGCCCTGACCAGAAATCGAACTTGGGACTTTCGCATGCCAGGCTGATGCTCTCTACTGCTGAGCCAACTGGCCATGGCCCTGAGTAACTTTTAAAGTTAAAAATGTTAGAACCCAAATGATGAGAATTCATCTTATTTAAACTCAGAAAGGTGTTAAACATACAGTTATAAAACCAAACATGCTTTTGTTAATTTTGACAGATAGGAGCGTTAGTGGATACATACTGTGTCTGTAGTACATCCGAGAAAACGGTCGTGTTCTTGAAGCCAACTGTCCCAAGAGCCATGGGAATGAGGGAACCAAGAGGATTGGGAGATGGGGTCCAAACAGACTGATGTGATGAGAACTTGATATGTACAGAGAGAACCATTTAATTGTGCTGGTGACTCTTGATACCATTTCATGTGCTGAGCACATGTCTGAGAAAGTGTGACCTGGAGACATGTAGGTGACTTACAATGTACAGACTATCCACGTGGGTAGAAATATGACTTTGTTTTTCTGTAATTGAACATACTTTAGCTCTCAAGTACCCGTTTCTGGTAGGCAATACATACATATTATCACTTCAAAAAGCTCAAGACACTTCTAGTGTGATACTTAGTCTCTTTGGGTCCATATGTGGGCACCTGCAGGATTCTTCCTCTGAGCAGACAAGCAGAACGGTGAGGGTAAAAACCCTTCAGGTGCCCACATATGGACCCAAAGAGACTAAGTGTTAAAACAAAGTGCGAGGTGGAAGGGTGGTGAGGCTGCCCTGAGAGCCACCCCACAGACACTTGATACAATGCATGCCTGTGACTCAGGGACTGGAGCTGTATTAGAATTATTGGAAGTGACTGAAACTCATCTGTTACTATTTTGAAGTCATCAACACATGGGTCTGCCCTTCTCTTGTTCTGCCCCAGTTGATCAGATGCTGAACGCAACGCTACTGTTTTAAAGACAAGATTTTATCACCAGTGTCGCACCTGAATGCACATCAGCCATTTAACATTGTGTGTAACCACAGCCGGGGCGGGGCGGGGGGGGGATGGCCGAGTTCAGGACACGCAGACATGGCGTGGGTTGGTTGTCAGCATGGGTCCATCCTATGGGTATTTCCAAGCTGCAGTCTTACTTATTCACCACTTTCCCCTCGGATTCTGATTTTATAAATGTTTTATAACGTCCCGAAGACGTCACCCCATGGAACTTCTCCCTGCTCTTTAGTCGGCGACCAACCAGCTTGCTGAAATGGGGTGCAGTACCTGAAGGAGAGCTGATGACAACGGGGTCCCCGCAGGGTCGCCAAGGGCAGAATTTCCCGGCAGGCGTGAAGAGAGACCCTTTAAAGGAGCCAGAGAGAGTGTGGCCTGTCCCTTCCGTGCAGGGGCAGTGGGGCCCTACCTGGCTCTCCTCCTCTGGGTCCCTAGATGCAGCACTGTCCTTAGCATGTATACTGGGTACTCAATATATTTTTTGAAAAAAATGAATAAGTGAATTTTGTTTTTTAAAAAAGCCTCTAAACAATAGTTTTATATCAACAGGACAGAGAATGTGCTGGTTATTAAAAATGAAATGATTCAGTTTGAGCGAAGCTACTGGGTTTCTAAGGGGACCACTCATTGGAGATTCTGCATGTCAGGGATGCTGACGTTTTGGCGGACCTGATTACAATATAGAATAACAATAATAATAATAATTTTAACATAACATATCTTGCCTGACCTGCAGTGACACGGTGGATAAAACGTGGACCTAGAATGCTGAGGTCACCAGTTTGAAACCCTGGGCTTGCCTGGTCAAGGCACATACGAGAAGCAACTACTATGAGTTCATGCTTCGTGCTCCTCCCCTGCCCCTCTTCTTGCTAAAATCAATAAATAAAATCTTTAAAGTAAGTAAATAAATAAAAATAACACATCTTACACCGCCTCCTTCGAGCTTGCACGCCAGGCTGACTCCCATGATGCCTGGCCTTTTGATTTCATGTGAAGGAGTTACATGGACTTCATACAGAACATTCTGTGCTGCCCTTTAGAATTTCAGCCAACTCGACCCACAGAAATGTAGACACAGTTCTTTTCAAAAGGCCTCCGAGTACCCCCAGATAGCCCGAGGTGTGAAAGATCCTCTGGAGACCCCCAACATCAGATTGGCACTTATTATAGGTCATGTTTTTTTAAGAGGCTGACCTAGGTGGGCACTTGACCCACAGAAACTTACAGCAGCAAACCTCTGAGGGACGGGGCTAGCTGCTGGGGTGAGCACACTGGCCACAGGGGATATGACCGCCGGAGGGAGAGGCCGCGAAGCTAAGGCCCAGATGTGGAAGTTCAACCCGGCAGGGAGTGGCTGTATCCCCAGCCCTGCGTCCTGTCCTTTGCTGGCACCCTTCCTTCTTCCTCTGTTGTCTGGTGTCCCCAACTCCAGCTACCACAGAGGTGACAGTCCACCTCCCTCCAAACATAGACACGCCCAAGCTTGCGTGGGAACATCACCAGCTCGGACGGATGCAGATATGGGGCTTCCGGCTGCTGGTGGCCTTTTTCTCGGCCACACGGAGAGAGGCACGTTTGGAGGTTCTTTGTGACAGAAGACAGGGTGTTCTGAGGTCAGGCCTGCCGACAGCCCTGAGGCCCTGGTCTCTGTTCACCAGCTGAAATGAACCCACTGGACATGGACACCCAATCGCCTGTGTGGTTCTACATCAGGCCCCACACCTCTGGCTTCAGACCCCTCGGGAAGCTTGTTGGGGAAGGTCGTCGAGAAGGTGTGTGCTCAGGTATGACCTGAGAGCCGGCCCCTATTGCCCCCCCTGCTTACAATGTGCACTTTGTTTGCCTCTCTGCGTAGAAAGTGCCCAAGGGCACAGCCTTGAGACAGCAGTGCAGCAATGAGACCGCCTGGATGGGTACACGACCGGCCCCTGCTGAGGCCTGTATGTAGGCTTTCAGATTTGGCAGGTGGGGTGGAAGATGGTCTTGCTGCCGCCTGAGACAAGCCTCGCATGTCAGTTCCCTGCTTAGGAAGCCTGCTGCCGGCCTGTCTGGAGTGGGCTGCCTCTCCCTTCATCTCTCCTTGCCCTCCAAGTGTGGGGGTGGGGGGGCAGTTTCAGATTATCCCTGTGATCCAAAACACCGGCCCCTACCCTCCCTTCCCTGTCCACACTGCCCCTCCCCTGGCTGCACGCTGTCTCTTCCAGGGTCACGCAGTTCCCGTGAGAGGCCTTCCGACCACGCGTTTTTTGCCTCCTCTCACTTCTCTTGCAGTTTTGTTTGTACCTCAATATTAGCAGCCTGTTCTATATAGGACCTCCTTCCTCCGTCACTCCTCCACACCTTACCTCCCTCATGTTCTCCAGAACAATCCACACCCCTGACACATCTGTGTGAGGATGTATAGGGATATACTTTGGGGCTTCTTTGTTTGTGTGTTGTCGTTTTTTGCCCACTAGAATGTCAGCCCCAGAGGGCAGGGACTTGACCCAGCACCTAGAATAGCACCTGGAGAGTGGTGGAGGCCCTGTAAGGATCTGGGAAGTGAATCCATGCTGTGCTGCTCTCCGGTTACCAATGGGCCCCATCTCGGAATCCAGCAGACTGTGTTGGTCCGATCGGTGCTGCCTCTTTGGAGACCCCATAACAGTCGCGTGTGCTGCTTGGACAGCAGGTCACTCACTTGGCCTTGAGTCCTGTCCTGACTTTGTCCCTCTGCTAGTGGTGAACCTGAAAACTGATGTTGGGTCTTCTTCATCTCCTCATCCTAGCACGTATCCTTCCCCCTCGCGTTTGACCCGTAAAATTTGCTGAATTTCCTAGGTGTGCGGAATGCCTCCGACGAGTCTTCATAGATGCCACGCACGGAGCTTTGTCTTGTAACTCGTCCGAGTCCCTAAAAGCACCATGCACACAGAACTGTGCAGAGAAGTGTCCTGACTTGCTGGAATGACCTAAACGGACACACCGAGACAGGACACACCCTGCAAGGCCGGTGCATTGAAAGGACCTCAGATACACAGAAGACCGACAAGAAATGGGGGACGACTGGTTTTTCTTGCTCTGCAGGACAAGGCTTGAGATGTCCTGAGGCCTGTCCTCCTCAGCCAGTCCAGACTGAATCCCAGAGTGCACTGCCATTCCAGATCCAACCCCTCATAGCTCCCACTCCGTCATATCGATACCTGCCTGGTGCTTTTGCATCCTCATGGCAAGGCCGGAACTGATTTAGTGCTTTGAGTACATTGTCACACTTAATCCTTACTTGGGGCACGGGTTCTGATTACCTTCCTTTTCCATGAGTGGCAACTCAGGCACAGGGAGGGTAAGCAGTTTGCTTGGGGTCACACAGAGAGTCATTGGTGGGACTTGGGTTTGAACCCAGGCTGACCGCCCCAGGGCCTGCGGAACTCTTCATCTCTGCTCTGCCGCCGCCCTGGGATCTGGTTAGGACCTCCAGTGACGAACGGGCAGGCCAGCTTTCTGCGTCATGTCCAATCTATAAAGGTGACAGGACATGATGTGATTAAAAGTTGTGGATTTTTCTATTTGTTTTTTAAATTTTAATTAGAGCCTGTAACTGAGCTCATGTTAGCGGCAGTGGGCAGGAATGCCAGCTCTGCTGCGCCCCCCGAACTCGACCCTCTCCCATCCAGAATTCCAAAGCCAGCTCAGGCCTACTGATGTTTGAAACCTGCTTCTCAGTTCTGCGTTTGTGATTTGGTAATGACTTCCACACGCATTAACGTCCTGTTAATGGGCGGGTGTATGGGAACAGTTGCCTTATGAAGTGAGGGGATTCTCTTTTCTCTCTTTTCCGGTAGAAAAGAAAGGTCTACAGAATGAAAATGCTCAATTTAATGAGTGTAACCTGAAAAGTAATTTCATGGGCTGTGGTACTTTGATGGCAATAATTCTTGGATGTCAAAAGGATAAGGACACACAGTTTTCCGCTTCTAATTTTATTCTTAGAAAATGATGGTATTGAGCTATCCATAGAGTACCCCTGCAGATTAAATTCAGTTTTTCTTTGTGGAGGAGATTTAAGGGGAAGTCTTAACCTGCTTTATACTTAACTCTTATCTCCATGCTCTGAATTAAAAATAGAAAGCCGGGCTCTGGCCTCACCTCCGCAGACCCTCGGAGGGCAGCTTCTCCTCTTGGGCAGCCGGCAAGAGCTTTGTTGGGCTCCCCCTGAGTCAGCGGTCTGTGCCGACTTCCCTCCCAGCAGCCGGGTCTTGCTCGTTTTCCATCCAGGAGACGCACACTCACTTGTCTAAAAAGAGTAGTCTTTAGCCTATGGTTCTCAAATGGCATTAAGCATCTTCCTCGGGTTACATGCATTTGTCGTGAAACTCAGCTCTGAATCCTTTCCAGAGCCCTGTGACCTTGGCCATTTTCAGCATCCTCTAGTTTAGGGGTCGGGAACCTATGGCTCGCAAGCCAGATGTGGCTCTTTTGATGGCTGCATCTGGCTCACAGACAAATCTTTAATAAAAAAAAATGTTAAAAATATAAAACATTCTCATGTATTACAATCCATTCATTTCCTACCATTCATGTTCATGGTTACGGGTGGCTAGAGCCAATCACAACTGTCCTCCAGGACAACACCAAATTTTTATTGGATAATGTGTAATGTACATGGATCATTGTGAGGTCAGGAAGTAAACTTTCCTCCTTTTAATCAAGTAGTCAGCTAGCTAATTGCAGAAACCCTTTTGACAAAGAAGATGGCTAAAAGAAATAAAGATGAGGAGTATCGTATTTTTCAGTAGGAATGGACAAAGGAATTCACCTTTGTGGAGAGAGCAGGTTCTGCAGTATGTCTAATATGCAATGATAAATTGCATCGATGAAACGGTCAAATATAAAGCGGCACTTCAACACATGCCATACTACATTTGCATTGAAATATCCAGCAGGGGACAGCAGGAAGAAAGCATGTCAAGAGCTATTGTGCAGAGTGCAAGCTAGTAAGCAGCAACTCCATGTTTGGACCCAACAAGGTGACTGGAATTCGGCTAGCTTTGCTGGTGCTTTAGCAATTGTGAGAAACAGAAAGCCATTCACAGATGGGGAGTATGCCAAAACATTCATGCTTTATGTTTGTTGCCAGTGAACTTTTTGATGACTTTTCGGATAAAGACAAGATAATCAAATGAATAAAAGACATGCCTCTGTCGGCAAGAACTGTTCACGACTGTACCATCATTATGGCAAATCAAATTGAGGCAACACAAGTGAAGGACATAAATGCAGCACCATTCTTTTCTCGCTTTGGATGAGTCAACAGACATAAGCCATTTATCCCAGTTCAGCGTGATTGCAAGGTATGCTGTTGGTGACACACTACGTGAGGAAAGTCTTGCTGTTTTGCCTATGAAAGAGACAAAAAGAGGGGAGGATTTATTCAAGTCTTTCACTGAGTTCACTAAAGAAAAAAATCTACCAATGGATAAACTTATTTCAGTGTGTACTGATGGTGCTCCATGCATGGCGGGGGAAAACAGAGGATTCATAGTGCTTCTTCGTGAACATAAAAAGAGACCCATCCTAAGTTTTTACTGCATCCTACATCAGGGCACTTTGTGCTCAGATGTGTGGCAAGCAGCTTGGTGAGGTGATGTTGCTGATCATTCAGGTGGTCAACTTTACTGTTGCCCGAGCTTTAAATGATCGCCAGTTTAAAACACTGCTGGATTAGGTTGGGAATAATTATCCTAGTCTGCTTCTGCACAGCAATATGCGTTGGTTGTCAAGAGGGAAGGTGCTCAGCCTTTTCGCGGCTTGCCTGAGCTAAATCCGGACTTTCTTTGAAATGAAAAACGCCTGACCTGTGGTGGCGCAGTGGATAAAGCGTCGACCTGGAAATGCTGAGGTCACTGGTTCGAAACCCTGGGCTTGCCTGGTCAAGGTACATATGGGAGTTGATGCTTCCAGCTCCTCCCCACCTTCTCTCTCTGTCTCTCTCACCTCTCTCTCTCCCTCTCTGTCTCCCTTTCTCCCTTTCTCTCTCCTCTCTAAAATGAATAAATAAAATTAAAAAAAAAAAGAAATGAAAAACGTCGAGCATCCCGAGTTAGCTAACACTGAGTGGCTCCTGAAGTTCTACTACCTCGTGGACATGACTGAACATCTGAACCAGCTCAGTGTGAAAAATGTAAGGTGTTGGAAATACAGTCTTATCCCTTCAACAAGCAGTGTTTGCATTTGAAAACAAATTGGAACTCTTCATCACCGACATTGAAACAGGTTGTTTATTACAGTGGTCCCCAACCCCCAACCCCATTACCGGTCCATGGGCCATTTGGTACCGGTCCACAGAGAAAGAATAAATAACTTACATTATTTCCGTTTTATTTATATTTAAGTCTGAATGATGTTTTATTTTTTAAAAATGACCAGATTCCCTCTGTTACATCCATCTAAGACTCACTCTTGACACTTGTCTCGTAAGTTCGACAATTATATTTTAAAATACCACAGTTTTTACGCCGGTCGCATAATTTTATTTTGTGCATTTATCTGTCCCACCCTAAAGGCCGGTCCGTAAAAATATTTTCTGACATTAAACTGGTCCATGGCCCAAAAAAGGTTGGGGACCACTGGTTTACTACACTTTGAAAAACTGGGAGACTTTAAAGATGCATGCACAGCAAGTGACCCTGCTCAACATCTTGATCTCCAGCAGCTAGCGAGCTTCACATCTAATCTCCTACAGTTGTTCAAAGCACACTTTGGAGAATTTCGTGAGTGTACTCATCTTTTTAAGTTCATCACCCATGCACAAAAGTGTGCAGTGGACAGCGCCGACCTGAGTTACATCCCCAGTGTCTCCGTCAGAGATTTTGAGCTACAAGCTGCTGCACTGAAAGCCTCAGACATGTGGGTGACTAAGTTCAAGTCACTGAATGAAGATTTGGAAAGACTTGCACAACAGCAAGCAGAGTTGGTGAGCAAACACAAGTGGGCAGAAATGAAAAAACTTCAACCCACGGACCAGCTGATTGTCAAAACTTGGAACGCCCTTCCCATCACATACCACACACTGCAGCATGTGAGTATTGCTGTACTGACAGTGTTTGGCTATATGTATGCATGTGAGCAGTCTTTCTCACATCTAAAGAACGTTAAGACCAACCTACGATCACGTTTAATGTATGGAAGTCTCAATGCCTGCATGAAGCTTAACCTCACCACATATCAACCAGACTACAAAGCCATCAGCAAAACCGTGCAGCACCAGAAGTCGCATTAATGGTAAGAAGTACTTTATTCATCACTGGTTAGCAACAGCATAACAACGTTATTAAAAAGAATTCAGAGACTTTAAAAGTGTTGGTCTTACGTAAAATGCACACATTTACTTGTATTTAGTGTTAAACATATTGTATGGCTCTCATGGAATTACATTTTAAAATATGTGGCATTCATGGCTCTCTCAGCCAAAAAGGTTCCCGACCCCTGCTCTAGTTGTTTTCTCCCAAATCCATAATCCATAATCCATAATTCATGCTTCAGGTGGGAAGAGGAGCAAAGAGTGCTCGCTTGACTTACTTAGTTCTTTTACTCAAGGGTGCTTTCTGTTTCTTTCCCTCCAGTTGGTAAAAATCGCTCCGGAGTGCTTTCCTGACATCTCTTCTCTTTCTAACTCTTCTCCTGTCCACTCTCCGCCGCCACACCACTCCCATTCTACTTTGCCCTTCCCTTGGTCCCTGATCCCCTCCTCCTTGGTCAGACACATCTGATACACAGGAAGGGTGGGAAGAGGTCAGGAGGGGTGGGAGGAGCAGGGGTCAGGGCGGCCACATCTCATGCGTCTGCCTCCTTGCCCACCAGCAGCTGGAGGGTCATTAATCCGAAAACCAATCGTGGAGTGGGTGGAGATGGGGAAGGGAGAGCCACCTATACAGAAACTCTCTGCTTGCGGTCTGCGGTGCTTGCATCTTGATGAAGGTGGGAGGTCTGGTGAACCATGGCTTGCGCAGGCGCAAGGCGAAAGCCAGCCATGCCACTGTACGCAAGCAGACCATATCACCATCTCAGCACGTTATGCTCCCTCCCCCCATGATTTATATGTGCTTTCCATCCTCTGTCTTACCCCAGCTGCGAGCTTCAATTCGGGAATCTTAAACCAGAATACCCAAAGGAGGCCATTTTACACTTTGTTCATTGCAAACATGGCAGCTCCTAGGGAAAGAGGAGCACTCATATCTTTTCTCTGTTCCCTCTCCTAAGAGCAGCGACGATGAACACTTATGGAGCGCGTACTATGTGTCTGACTCTGTTGGTGGTGGTGGTGCTGGGGGTGAATATGCCTTCAAAGGAAACAGAGACCCCAGAACCATGGGGCCACCCATCCCTTTGGACAAATGCCAGAGTGTTCCAGGACAGTACCTTTCAGTGGATCGTTTAGCACAGAGGTCGGGAAACATTTTGGCTGAGAGCCATGAACGCCACATATTTTAAAACGTAATTCCATGAGAGCCATACAACCACCCGTGTACATTACGCATTATCCAATAAAAATTTGGTGGTGTCCTGGAGGACAGCTGTGATTGGCTCCAGCCACCTGCAACCATGAACATGAGCGGTAGGAAATGAATGGATTGAAATACATGAGAATGTTTTATATTTTTAATGTTATTATTTTTTTTATTAAAGCTTTGTCTGTGAGCCAGATGCAGCCAACAAAAGAGCCACGTCTTGCTCGTGAGCCATAGGTTCCTGACCCCTGGTTTAGCAGAACATGGAATCAAGTTACGTACTTGCAGAAACTGGCATTTAAAAAATAAAGAGAATGGAATGGGACAGAACAAAATAGAAAAAATTTCAAGGCTATTACAGTGGTAGGGGTAGGTATGATTTTTGAAACGTTGATTTAGTTAAATAGACCCACCTCTTTCTACCTAGAGTACAGTGTCAGAGCTGATGGGGCGTTCCCCTGCACTCCCCAGCCTCCCTCACCACCAGGCACGTGGCTGCTGGCAGCCGAAGGTGTCAGAGGGAACGTGCCACTTTCAGACACAACACATCAAACTTTCCACACAAGCTCCTCCCCACTTCCTTCCACATGTCACCCGGACGACACCAGGGCCACCTTGAGGCTGCAAGATGTTAGAGCCACAGTGTGGAAACAGCCTGGGTCCCTGAGTCATCATTTGGAGGAGGGCCATCCACCAGAGTCAGCTGACCAGCGACATCAGCTTTGGGAGTTGTGTGAATGAAAACTGAGTGTCCCCTGTGTTAAACCAGATTGTTTTGCTTTCCTTGTGTGTGCACTTGTGTGTGCATGTGTGTGTATGTGTGTGTGTGTTTGTGGCTGTGCTGTAACATGTATTTTTGTGTGTGTAGATTTTAGGCAAAAACATTTGGAAGCCACTGCTCTGGACAGTGTGCTTCCAATGTGGTCCTGGATCAACTGTAGATGAATCAATCGGGACGCTGATTATAAATGTGGATTTTTGGACTCTACTGAGGTCTCCTGAGTGTTGGGGCCCAGGAACATTTCATATGTTTAACAAACTCGCAGATGAACCTCATGACACTAAAGTTTAAAAGCCACTTTGGCCCTTGCATCGGTAAGAACATATTTTCTTGGCAACCCTGGGGCTGGTTAAACACACCAGGCTTTTAACCTGTTTTCTTTGGTGACAGTCCAAAGTGTGAGTCTCTGCCTGTTCCTCACTCCATCCATACTCTGTGTCATCTTATCACAATAGTGCTCTGTACTGATTCACACATCTTTTTCTGAGAACTACTCCCACTGCTCCCCTTTTTCCTAAACACGTTAGCTGAATGAACAAATGCCCCTATTCTTAAAAGCCTCTTCCCCGAACATTTTCTTAAGCTTGTGGCTCTCCCCTGAGTTATCTGTTCTGCCTCCCACACACTCATATAGGAGCTGTTCATTTTCCACGTTTTAAATCCCAGTCTCCGAACAGGCGTGTGGGATGAAGTCCTTCCTCAGACCCACCGCTACCCTTCATCCAGGACTGCCCCCTTCTTCTGGATGGTCCTGTATCAGTCAGTTCTGCCCAACAGGAATACCTCTGCTCTCATAGTCTGAAACCCACACTCTTAAGATGTTCTTAAAATTTCGCCATGCTAAAATGACCTCATTGTTTTGCTAAAAGAACCTCTATCCTCGTTCGCAATCGTGACAGGTGTTACAAAGTCTGTTTCCATGCACCTAACTCTGAAAGACTCCGTGCCTCACTGTCCCTGCCCAGTTCCTGGCTTTACCCTCCTTAACGGAGGTGGTAGGGGTGCCGTGCAGGGCTGGGTGTGAATGAAGAAATGGGTAGCCCTATTACCCACGTGTAATTCTAGTCAGCTTTTGACAATATCTTTATCCCTTCTCTGCCCTGATTTCTCACCCTCTCTTCTCTCGTGCTTTTGTTTTTATGTTCCTTGACCTTTTTTAGAAGTTGACCCAGAGCAGGAAAAGCACTCAGACTACACACCAACATCATCAAGCTTTGATTCCCATCTCCTGTCTTTTTTTTTTTTTTCCTGCGTTGGATAAAAATAGGAAAAATAAAAAGGGGACATACTGTTTGATAGCCTTCTGTGGGGGCACAGAGGACATTCCTCTTAAGGGCACTACAACCCAACCCTTTGTTCCAGAGTCTGAATCAAACAGAGAAAAGGTTCTTGCAGAAGGTGGGAAGAAGAAGAAGAAGAAGAAGAGGAGGAGGAGGAGGAGGAGGAAGAAGAAGAAGAGGAAGAAGAAGAGGAAGAAGAAGAGGAAAAGAAGGAGGAAGAGGAGGAGGAGAAGAAGGAGGAGGAGGAGGAGGAGGAGGAGGAGGAGGAAGAGGAGGAGGAGAAGAAGACCACGATGGTGGTTTGCCTCCTCGACCCCCACTGACATCTTCTACTCGCTGCCTACGTGGTAGTTCTGAATGGCAAACCTGATTGTTGACACTCCTGCTTAGGACCCCTCCGTGGCTCTGTTCTCACGC
Source organism: Saccopteryx bilineata (assembly GCF_036850765.1). Lineage (NCBI taxonomy): Eukaryota > Metazoa > Chordata > Mammalia > Chiroptera > Emballonuridae > Saccopteryx > Saccopteryx bilineata. The sequence continues at coordinate 198,486,878 of NC_089490.1, read as the reverse complement.
CATCTTCACCTGTGGTCTGCTGCACACCCTGTGCCTCCACTGACCATAAATTCATTGGGCAGCCTGGCTGTTTCACATCTCTGCACTTTCTTTCTGTGGCTCTTTCTGGATTGACACCAATAACCCCTCCCCCCTCCTTCTAGCAAATACCTACTCACCTTCAAAGCTGAGCTCAAGATTCTCCTTGTATGGGGGAAGCTTCTTGTCCTTCTTCACCTCCTTCCTCCCAGCTGACCTTTTCCTTCCATTTCTCCCCCTCTAAAGAACTACCATAATTGGTGCCCTACTTTTATTAACACAATTGCTTGACATGTTTGTATCTTTCTATGTGACTGTAAGCTCAGTGACAGCCGGCCCTGTGCTTGTTTATTCTTTCATTTACCGAACAGTTCACAAACTTTCCTTTTGTAGTAGACTCCATTAGTAGAGAAATGGAGCATGAACATCTCCCTTCACAACAAATCCTGAACCTCCCTCCCCACTCACCTTATTCATACTTGAGCACTCAGTGCCCCGCTCAGTATCTAGCACCCAGGAGTCTCCAACCATGCTTTGAATCACTGACTGTCCTTCCAAGTAACTGTTCTTTTCAACCAGGGATGCAGTTGGCCAGCAATCTGAGTTTAATTCCCCACACCCAGCGTGCAGCTTCCTCGCTCCCAGGTAACCCCGTGCCTGGGCTCCCTCGTGGTTTATTTTTGCTAACTCACTGTCTGGGTCTTCTGTCTCCTCCAGGTCCTGTTTACTTTGACTATTCAAAGCTCTGCTCCTCTGTTGGAGCAGTTGAAATTGGAAGAAAGTTTCCTCACAGCCTGTGCAGTGTAAATTGGTTTCTAAACAATCTCACCCACAGTCTCCATTAATATTGTCCTGGAGAACAAGGCAGGGTAAAATATTTAAAGTAGCAGGAGTTACTTTTTAGGATAATTGAATATGATGAAGGAGCCAAGGACAAAGGATAATTTATTCCAAAAGAAGTCAACACCTTTGCTTTGCAGTAGCTCTTGCAGTTAAAAAACAGGTCTGGTAATTGGACTTGCTTTATGAAAATCTCATTAGCATTAGCATATAACTAAAATGCACAGCTCCATAGTTAATTGCAATCCTACACTGCGGTTAACAACTACAGTGATGACATTTGCATATTGCACATAAAATTAAAAATGCATGTCAGATAGGTGCTCTTTCAGTGGAAAAAAATCTTGAATAACATTGCATTCGCTACAATAATGGGACAGATTTTGAATTTGAATGGAAATTATATGTATAGTGTGAGCTTTAGAAAGACAGAGGAGCCTGCTCAAAGGCGAGGGAAGCTAAATCTGAAACATCCGCCGGCAGCATGCCAGCAGCAGGATCTTCTTCGGGAGGCAGGGACCTTGGCTACCAGACATGTGCGCTCTGAGTCCATGCAGCACTGTCAGCTGACTGTCACCTCCCACTGCCTGGGGGTCAGTGTCTGGGGCTTTCCCTCTAGACCAGAAGCTCCTTGAGACCACAGACTTCATCTTTTTAAGTCTTTGTACCTCACAGTGTACCTCACAAAAATGCCTCACATGTAGCAGGCACTCAATTATGTATTTGTAGGTGAACCAACTCCAGCCCTGTCTCATGGAATCCAGGGGCCACAAAAGGCCGAGCAGTGAAGGGCAGTGACGGGCAAGTCCACGTCTGTGTCCTGGAAGCCAGTCACTTCTACCTCCCATCCCCCTTTCCTGTGTGAGGAGCTCAGAGCCTGGGTGACGGTGGCTGTGGGCCTGACCAGTGCATTGCAGGGGTCTCTGGCTGAGGAATAAAGTGAAGGGTGGGAACTAGAGGAAAGACGAGGGTGTCCCCCACACGGAGAGGAGTTGAAACGCTAGACGCAGGTGCGCTCTCCATGGCTGGGGGATGTGCCCGCTCGGGGGATGGAGGGGAGTTGGTGTCACTGAGGCAGACAGAGAGGACATGCGGGCAGAGAAAGGGCATGAGGCCTGGGAGGCCACAGGAGGGGCGAGCTTCCATCGGGGAGGGGACGGCTGGCAGAGTCTGCTCAACCCTGTGTCAGGTCAGGTCCATGACAGCCATTGGGTTTGGTGCTGCGGAGGGCATCGCTTTGGTCCTTCCCCAGGAGGGACACTACGTACAGTGGTGGGAGTGGGAATGTGACATCAGTGGCAGGTAAAGAATGAAAGGGTGGGAAGGAGATGTGGGAAGATGCAGGCTACGCACTGGCAGTAAAAGAAAAGAGCTTGCCCATAGCTTGCGAGCATGGCAGGGCTGGGAAGGAATGTGAGTAATATGGGAGAGACTGCAAGTAGAAGCCAGTGAGAAGAGAGAGAGAAGACGGAGACTACAGGGGGTGGCGAGCCCTGGGCACCAGCACTGGTGAGGTGCCCTTGCTTAGATGTATCTCAGGACATCCGGAATTGTAATGTTCACTTGGTCCATCTGTCTCTTCTTCTCAATTCCTCAACCACAGGGACCGTGTCTGACTCCTCCGAGCATCCCCGTACCTAGTTCCAAGCCTGGCACAGTCAACAGGCCTGTGGAAATCAACTGTTTGGTCCCTCGTGGCCAGCCTGTTCTGACAGCTGGGGTTCCCGGTAATGAACCCCACAGCCCCTCTATAAACCCTCCTACCTCTGCCCCCATCGCGCCTACATCCGATACCGCCAGGAGAGAAGTCTGGGCAGAGCTCTGCCACGCACACGTGGGGGGACAGGTAGGAACACATGGGTGGTGCCCCATCCCACTCGATGCTTAGTGAATTGTGTGGGACACCCCCTGAAATGAGGCCACAAAGCCACACCCCTATTCTCCCACCACTAGAGTCTCTCCCCTGGAGTCTGTCTGCATCTCTCCCCGGCACTCTTTTCAGTCTGCTAGTATTTATTTATTTTTTTTATTTTTTCAACTCTCCACTTCCTGCGTCCTGTTTCTGCTTTGGGAAGCCTGTTTTTAACCCAAGGCTTTCATTTTCTTTTACTCAAAGGCTCTCTAGACTCAACGATCTCTAAGAAAACGACCTCAAGCCATAATCTGACAATTGTGGTCCGGCCAATGTTGTTCACTCCTCCCAACTTGCTGGGTCCAACTCCGAGAAGACCCCAAAACGTAAGAGTTTCTGTTTGAGGAACGACCCTGGGGCCTTCGATTTAGAGTGACAGTCCTTTGTGGCAAGGGATAGAACTCACTCCCATGAGGTCAAAGATGTGTACCGGACTGTCCTGACTTTCCTCACTTAGTCAATACTTATTGGAACTAAACTGTTGATTTCCAAGTATTATAGCAACAACAACAACAACAAATCTTTTCTGATTTCACTCATGCTTAAAAAACAAGTTTATTTTCCTTTTCCACAAAACTTTTTGCTAGTAGTCTCTTTAGGTCCAATCCCCAGCTATTTCCATCTGAGCACGCTGGCTCCCACATGCTGCAGGGTTAGGCCAGGCAGACAGTGACCTGGGGCACACAGGGGCTGCCAGGCAGGGTGTAACTTGACTCCTGTCACAGACTGCCTTTTCCAAGCCACTGCACGCTCACCCTCCCATGAGTCCCGGTTTGCAGAGCCCAGGGCCCAAGAAAAAGCAGCATTGTCTCACACCTGTAAGTCAAGAGCTGTGTCTGTGGAGTTCACTCTCCTGCTTTGGGCTCAGGCTTGTTCTTGTTTTCCTGGCACAGGGCACTTGTGCCCAGAGTGGCTGCTTATGTCAGCTGACTGCTCTTTGCCGTCGCGGCCCGTTCTGTTGTTCTGAGAAGTCACGTAGTAGAGGAACGAGTCAGGGATTCTTCCTGATGCGACGTTCACATCTCTGTGCTGAATATGTCTCAGACACCCAAACTGTCTTACAACCTAGACCAAGCTCAATAAATGGCTCACTCACAGGTTAGCAGGGCAGGGAATGCGCGCGTGTGCGCAGGCGGGCGCGCACACACACGCACGCACGTGCGCGCCCCTGCACAAACCCTGATCACGTGGCTTCTACTTTGAACTTCTCACTGTCTCGAGTCTTTTGCTTACTGAGAGAAGGCTCTCATCTTGCTGACTGTGTGTGTGTGTGTGTGTGTGTGTGTGTGTGTGAGAGAGAGAGAGAGAGAGAGAGAGAGAGAGAGAGAGAGAGAGAGAGAATTGAGTGCAGAGAGGCTCTTGGTGGCGAGGGAGTGACCACGCACAGCGCCTCCTATGGTCTCTGATGGGAACTTCAGGGAACTGAGGACGCCTCGCTGCTGGCTCTGCCACTTGACGTTCCCCTCGCGGAGCCCTCCCTCCGGCGTGTCTTTCTCCCCGCCTGCCGGTGTCTCTCCCAAGGTGCCCTGGTGGCGCCCCCGTCTGACGTGTTCCCAGCAGCGCACAGTGACCCCGAACCCTCTGAGCCTGTACTGCAGACCTCATTCCACCCGCCCAGCGTCCTTGGCAGCCCCTCAGCCCCCCAGAGGAGGAGCTGCTTGTTGACCCAGCTGTCAGCCAGGTCCCACATTTGTCCGGCCAGCGAGCGCTGTGGTGGCGGGCCTTGCTTCGGTACCAACGGGCTGGCCCTCCGCCAGGTCCTCACTGTCGACGGCTCCATCTGGCTAATGACTGCTGAGTGTGAGTCCCAAGTGATGCTGCTGGACCCTTGGGCAGACCCCGACGACAAGGGCAGACCAGGCCACCGGGGAGCAGGGTCTGGGCTTGCTCTGAGGCGCCGTGGTCGGTTCTGGAGCTGGGTGCCTTGTTCGTGCAAACCGCGTGAAACGCAGTGAAGCTAGTCGGTGGACGCTCTCGCAGGCCGGGCTGTCAGAGCCACAGAGGACAAGTGAATGTGATTTGCTGTGGGGGTCATGGCCAGCAGCCTGGCTTCTTAATTGGGTTTAGTTTGGAAATGAATGCCTCACTGGATAGTGACACTTATCAACTCTTTTTTGGAAAAAAATTGTTGCTTTGTGTAGATTGATGCATAACTTTAATGATCTTATCATTAGTCCTGCGTACTTGTAAGTCACAGTTTCCTTTGTCTTGTGTAGACATTCTTGTGTTTATCCAGCCACAGCTGGTGAATGACCATATCATTAGGAAATGCTCATATTTCAAGAGATTAAATTTCCTGGGAACCGGTTTTTAGTTCTTAACATGTCCTTGCTTGTTCCCTTTAAAGAGATTGAAAAAGAATGTTCTATAGAACTCTGTCTTGCTCTGTGGTGTTGAGGTCAGGCAGACCTCCCCATGAAGATGAATACGCTGTGGGGTGACCTTGGAAGCTTGCAGACATTTAGGGCAGGCCTAGTCACCACCACAGCTCGATCTGCTGGCTCCTGTCACCACTCTGGTGATTTGGTACAATAGAGATGTCACTGTGGGAGCGCCTGGAATGAGGGCCAGTCACAGGGCCATGTTCCTGATAAAAAGAGCAAGTTGTTTCTAGTTATTTCTTATTAGGAGGCATTTTGTAATGGAAAATGCTCCTCCACCAAATAGGGCTTCATCTGTACAAAGCTTTATTGCTCATGATTATCAAGGTCAAGTCCCATTGGCATCTGAGAGCTGGAAAATGACATGTCATCACAAGAGAAAGAAGTGGGGTTTTTTCCTATATTGGTCAAAAGCCAAGCCATTAGTTTCCAACTGATAAAGGTACAGCCAAGGAGGAAAAGAATTATTGAGAATTTTAATTGCCCCTAAAATTCCACATGGAAACTTTTATATTCAGTTACACCTGAGGTAGCAGAAAACTCCAGGGGACTGTCTAAGTTCTTTGGTTAAAACAGAATTTGGTTTATTTAACATTCCCTAGAAATGGATCATTGGCTGGGACTTGTACATATGTTTGTTACACAGAGATTTTTCTCTGTATCACCTCAGGTGGATGATAATAGGTGAATATACCTATATATTAATATTAACTAACTCATATTAATATACCGGACTAATATATACACTAAATATATACATGTACCTTCAGTCTGATTAGAAATAATAGGTACCAAATTACTAAATTATTTTCAAAGACACAACCTTATGTGAGGTAAAGGTGACGTACAGAAATATTTCTTAGCTATAATAACATTTTTATGCCAACTGAATATAGGCTTTAAGCTAAGAAAATCAGATATTTATAAATTAAAGTGAGATGAAAAAATGTTGACCGGCTATACAAAAAGGTCAGCAATTCAGTTGTGGAATCTGGGTTAGTTCGTTTCACTGCCCAAGATTTTGTTTATAGTCTTAATATTATATAGTCAGGATTTTTCCCACATTGTAAAACATTGGTAATGTTTTCAATCCGTTACTGCTTACTGGGGTATAATGTAAATTCTCCTGTGTGCCTTAATAATTCCTTAGAAATCATTCTTTGGATTGCTATTCATTGAGTGAGAAGGAATTGTTTGATATGTTCCATGTGTTTTTGTTAAAGCTGAGATTTAAAAACATATGAAGGATTAGAAAATTCCTGAGCCCTGTCAGCTTTCAGCCAGAGGAGGCAGAAGAAGCGTAGAGAAGGGCGGGCTGACAGCATGGTTGTTGCTGTGGAAGCCATCGCCCGACACTTCCAAGCGGAAGATGGCTTCATGGGATGACATGCAGAGGTTATCTTTGCTTTTAGTTTATACAGTAAAGAACATTTTATTTTGTTTCAGACAAAGAGATTTGATTCCAGGAAGGGACTGGTCACGAGTTGGGGTCCAGAGTGTCATGAGTTTGCATGACCAAGGAGGTGAACTTATGATTCACAAGTTCAGATTCGGCGTCACCTAGATAAAGCTGATCTCAGAAGAGCAGCTGTTTCTTTATGACTCACTGAAGAAGCCTTACTAAACCAGAAGCTCGGGATCGAGAGCTTGACGATGTAGGAAAATTAACGACAACATTTAATGGCGGGGTCCTATAAGTAGTGTCTAAACTTTAGAATCCAAAGGAAACTTGCGTTCTCGTTGTCATCCAGGTAGGTTTCTGAGTGGAAATCTGAATGCAATGTGCCACATTTACACATCTGCTTTACAAAGCAGACGGAAAAAGCTCCTAAAACGGGATGTTTTCAGGATGTTGTTCTTATGAATCACTGATGTGATGTTTATCGTAACTAGGTGGTGTGGGGATGAAGTTCTTCTAAAAATGGTGGCATTTACATGTAAAACCCAAACAGGCAGAAACCATTGTCGTAAAAAAGAGTGGAAGAAATTTCAGGAGTGAATGCCCGGTGGCTAAAGTATGATTTGCATCAGTGAAAGACAGGTGCTTCTGTTAGAAAAGGATTGAACTGACAGGAGGGTCTGTTGTGAAATATACACTGACTGACTCGATTAATTTTTGTACTCCATGACACACCTGTAGCTCAAACCAAAGGACCTAGGAAGTTAAGAGTGGGAATTGTCATAACTGTGAATTATCTAACACTGTTTTCCTCTTGAATATGTTAAAACCAATGTAAAATAGTCACATTGTTTCATCCAGCTATTCTAATCATTCAGTTATTTCTATTATGAGTGATTCAGATTTAATGTTATTGCATTGTGGGAAACAGCTCAGACAAAGTCTTGGAATATCTCCAAGTTCTTGACTCCCCAGTCAAAAGTACATATAATAAGCTTTTTTTTTTCTTCCTAAGACTGTCTCTGTTCAGTGATTCCATTTTCTGCTTTAAACATTGGATCAGTTTCTGAGATATTGAACCACCAAATAAATAACAAAAACAAAATATGGTTAATACTCTTTCTTAGTGGTTACCCACCTAAGGGCTTTGCACTATAATAAATTTTAGGGTAGGGGGGCAAGTGTGTGTTTCTACTACAAGCATTGTTTATATTGTAAATAAATAATATGAAGTATATATTAGTACTCTTTTTTTTAACTACCTGTAAGTACTGTGATGATTATTAATGTCAAAACATTACTGGGTTTATAGAAGCTTTTATCATTACATGTTTTCTCGCTCAACTGATCACTAAAAATATAATGATGATAGAATGGAGAGTTCTCAAAAATCTGGCTGTAGAAAGAACTCAAAGCCGTTACTAGAAGAATTGAGGTGTGAGATGTGGAAGGACTTCTTGAGGTTAACTTTTTATATTTTTTTCCTGAGGGAACTATCAATAGGAGATGCAGCAGGACTGTTTTAGGATGTTCTAGATGATAGTATATCTATTTCCACAAAAATGGCCTGCCTAGCTTTAATTATGTAACCCATAAACAGGGGAAATTATTATTCTATCCATTTGAGAATGTATAATCTTTTAAAAACACATTTAGATATAAGCCATATGTTAAACTGAGTGGATCAGGTGTTAAAATAATGTGCTTTACTTTCAACTATATTACCCCAGTGTTTTTAAAATTACAAAAAAAATTGATAGCAGGCAAAGTATAGCAGAATAAATTATCGGGCTCATGTAGCTCTGCTGGAGTAGAGGGATATTGTATTGATAGTTGAGGTTTGGCAATTGGTAACCTGATAGCATGTGGATAATAAGATGGTACCTACAGTTTGAGGGCAAGGAGCTTGCCATGGGCCTGTGAGTCAGTATTTCCTGTCCTTGTATCCACTGTCCTCAGCGCTGACTGATGGACCTGAAACATAGGCTGTCCAGTTGACTCTGCAGTGGCACCCTTAACTCCAGTAACTCGTCATCTTTCTTTGGACCACAAGGATTATCCACAGAAGATTATAGGCAGCAATTTTAATCTACACCCTCTCCTTGTTGTGTAACTTTCTCCAAAAAGTCCTCTTGGGTGCAGAAATAGAGAAAGGAGGGTATATGCAGAGTTTAGATTCTACCAGAATGATGTGGTCTTTCTTGGGAATATAGAATTCTGGCACGGGTGTTACGGAAATGATGGGACATGGGATTTTAGCTGTGTATAGAGGTAAGGCATGAAAGAAGAGGGCTGGTGAACTAGTAGAAACTGAAGAGGGTCCATGGACTGAAAACAAAAATCCAGACAGAGTAGTCATGGTGAGAGGGGCAAGCTGAAGAAGAGGCAGGTGCTTAAATCAGCCATGTTAGCAGTGGAGCAGTTGTGGATAATAGCAAGGTCGTCAGGGTGTGACCCCAAGAGTGGGTAGCCAAGATGGAGAAGCTAAGGTCATTAGAGATGGGGAAACTGAGACCCAAAGTCTAGATTATCATATAAGTCAACTCTGGATTTTAAAATCACTGTAAACATTGGCTGGATTCAGTGGTGGGATTCAAATAATTTAATAATCAGTTCTCTGCCTTAATGACCATTTTAAGCATAAAAAAAGATATACGAAGCATAAAAAAAGATATACTGAAAGGTAGTTTATTATTATTATTTTTTGAAAGGTAGTTTATTATTTCATGCATTTAATACTTAAATAAGAATAAAAAGAGGTACACAAAACTGGATTATGTTATGAGAAAGAGTTTTAAAATATTAATAAAAAATATTACTGTAACATACATTTTCTTCATTTTATCGATATTAAAACACAATTTCTAGACTGAATTAAGAAATGGCATAGGCTAGGCATTCTTCCACAGTTGTCAAATGGGCAACGGGATAGATAACCCTTGAGATTTATATTTCTGGTGGTTCATTGTGTCCTACCTTCCTATTGGTTTCACTGTTCAGCAAACACCAGCATACTAGGGACAGTTTCGGGTGAAACACAAAGCTGAACAAAGGACAGCTTGTCATACCCTGGTTGCTTGGCACCTTTACTCTTTACGTTATATGTTTGTTTACTGAAGTAACAAATGTGAGGGAATTAAAACGTAGTATTTCATTAAAGGTATAATGAGTTTTATGAAATGAATAAATAAATACTGCAAGCATAGTTCCATCAGATTTTTTTTACCTATGAACAGAATGAGCATGGCTATGGGCTCTTAGAATACACTGTTGCGCAGATGAACGTTCACAAAGAGTAAGGAATGCTGTGATTTCCATGTTGGGCAGCTGACCAGGTACCACCCAAGAGAGAGACATGATTCCAGTGCCATTTTTTTTATTAATTTTAAAATATTGTGCTAACATGGACTCAAGTGTCCCACTCAAATCAGTGCCATTTTAACAACTGGTTTGCCAAACCCAATAAAACATGAGGTATTGGTTCTGCCGAACTGGTGTGAACTACTGAATCCCACCACTGGCTGGATTTGGGGGGGAGCGGACCACTGCTAGAAGAAAGCTCCTGGGGGGGGGGCTATCAGGGGATGTGACACTGACTCGGAGGGGAGGCTTACAGGACTGCAGTGGACCAAAGGCCTCGGAAGGCAGTGGGTGCAGTGGAACTCTGACTCCCCCTTCAGAGGTGTGTGAGAGAACAGACAACCACCGCTTGAGAGATCCACAGCAGTGGTCTGCGGGCAAAAAAAGCCAGGTTTGATTTGGAACAAGAAGATGAGAGGAATGTTCAGAGAGGACATTGATAAGTAGGATATGAATATGGAGCATTTGGAGGGAATGGTAGAAGGTTTGGGCAAGTGAGAAGGAGTGAAGGGCTTGTCTAAAAGGTCATAGGGGGACCATCCTACTAGAGGACTGATGACCAAGATGTGCTTATATTTGGGCATTAACTTATGAAACATAAGTTGACAGGCACAGGAGTGACTGCTGGCCCAATAGTCGAAGGGTGTGACTCTCCTGGTCTGAGATCAGGGTGTTTCTGCAGGGTTTCTGCACATGCCACCTAATTGGGATGCTCTTGAGTCAGAAGGTGCAATATCACCTTCTGTACAGCTTAGTGTCACATTGGTCCCAGAGGCTTTGACTTAATGCCTGCTGGAGTGTTGGCTGTTTCAGAGGTGAGACGTTTAGAATCCCATAGATTGGGGTAGAAGGATCCTATATAAGGTGTTAGGGAACTCGGAGGCTGGGTATTAGTCCAGTTCAGAGAATGCGGCCTTGGCAATCTTAGAGGATGTGTGTCTATAGCTGAACAGCCTGGGGTATGCTGGTCCCAGAATATACATAGCTGTGGTTTATTATTGGAATTCAAGGAGTTAGGATTTACTTGGGGTTATTACATACAAGCTTCTCAACCTTTACTAGTTAGTCAGAGGTGTATCCTCTTTGGTCCCTGACTGTAGATCAGAAGATCTTATATCAAATATAATCACTGAGCCCTGTAATTCAAGAACTCTGCTGACAGCACATCCTCACTTTCTAAATTGTAAAAACTTGCTGGAGCTGCAAGTTATGCACTATTTTAATTTCATTATAACAAAATATAGCTGGGGGTTCTATCCCAAGATTAACAAACACAAATTATTGGGGAGGTTATTTATTATTTTAATTATGTGACATTATCTTTCCCCACTGACAAAAGCAATCAAAATGACTCAAATCGAATAAGTGAAAATGAACTGATTCCCAAGGATCATATGGAAAATGTCATACATTTATTAAATTTCTTACATGATAACCAAAGATGATTAGTGCTATCTCCCCACCCCTGCCTTATGGGTTTGGAATTAGGCTAGAAGTCAACAGAATTCTAGAGATCATCTCATCAAATGCCCTTACTCTCTAGATCAGGAATCTGACAGGTCAGGTGCAATGACCATTTCCAGTGACTAACCTATACTGACAAAAAACTTAGATAGTATCAGGAACTAGCCTGAATGGCACTAATACCTCTAAAAGCATTAAGTCTCCATTCTCGCAGAAACATAGTGTCTTAGACTTCGGATTGCTATCGCATTGTGTGGTCCAGTGCTGGGATCCCCTTGACAGTAGCCTTGTGGACGGTCACTTGCACACTTCCCCTGGTTGGGAGGTTGGTTTCTGCCATAGCAGTTCATTCTGTTACATGGTAGCTCTTCATGGTGGAAAGTCTTCAGATCGAGTTGGTTTTGTTATCCCTCTGCATTCCATCCATGGGTTCTGCTCTCTGAAGCTAAGACCTGCGTTTGCTGACAGCAATTATGTTTGCTCTAATTCTTTTCTTTTAGGAAAGGCATCTCGGGTTCTCAAAGCTTTATGTCATTGTAGGGCAAAGGTGAAGTGAAGAAAAGAGAGAGAAAAGAATGTGCCGTGTTTTATTATTAGAACACGAGTTAGGATTTGCTCTGGGTCATTCTATACAAGATTCTCAACCTTTTTAACTCACCAGCAGTGTCTTCATTAGTCCCTCATTGTAGATCAGAGCAGTGGTGGGACTCAAATAATTTAACACCGCTTCTCTGCCCTAATGACCATTTTCAGTACAAAAAAACGATATACTGAAAAGTAGTTTATTATTTCATGCATTTAATACTTCCACAGCTTCCGAAATGGGCGATAAGATAGCCCTTGATATCTATATTTCTATTGGTTCATTGTGTCCTAGTTTCCGATTGGTTTCACTGATTAAGGAACACCAGCACACTCATAACATTTCAAGGGAATTTTGAGTGTAACACAAAGCTGAAACAAATGACAATTTGTCACCCCCTGGTTGTTTGGCACTTTTTCTCTTTACATTATATGTTTGTTTATTGAAGTAACAAATGTGAGGGAATTATAATGTAGTATTTCATTAAAGGTATAATGAGTTTTATAAAATCAATAAATAAATACTACAAGCATAGTTCCGTCAAATTTTTTTTTTTCCTATGGATGGAATGAATATTACTATAGGCATTTAGAATATACTGTTGTGCAGATGAATGTTAAAAAAAGAGTAAGGACTGTAAATTTGTGATTTCCACATTGAGTGCCTGACCAGGCACCCACCTTAGAGAGAAACATGATTACCAGTGCCATTTTAACAACTGGTTCACCAAACTCAGCAAAAAATTAGGTATCAGTTCTGCCGAACCAGTGTGAACTGGCTGAATCCCACCACTGGATCAGAAGATATTATATCAAATCTAAGTGTAGAGTTTTATAATTCAAGAATTCTAGTTGCAGCACATTTTCAAATTTTAACTCATGAAAAGACTAGCTATATGAAAAAGAAAGCAAATGTTATATATGGTAACATGAAGGGGGTTCCAATAGAATAAGAAGTGAGACTTTTTATTTATTTTTTATATTTTCTATTTTTATTTTTTTGTATTTTTCTGAAGTGAGAAGTAGGGAGGCAGAGAGACAGACTCCCACATACACCCAACTGGGATCCACCTGGCACACCCACTAGGGAGCGATGCTCTGCCCATCTAGGGCATTGCTCCATTGCTACCAGAGCCATTCTAGCACCTGAGGCAGCGGCCATGGAGCCATCCTCAGTGCCCAGGCCAACTTTGCTCCAATGGAGTCTTGGCTGTGGGAAGGGAAGAGAGAGATAGAGAGAAAGGAGAGGGGGAAGAGTGGAGAAGCAGATGGTTGCTTCTTCTGCGTGCCCCGACTGGGAATTGAACCTGGGACATCCACACACCTGGCCGATGCTCTACCACTGAGCCAACCAGCAGGGGCTGAGACGTTTTATTTTAAAGACTGGTCTGAGACACCGAGTGTCAATATCTGCAGATTTCATATTACTCAAAATGTTATAGCTTTGTTATAAAAAATAAAATTCTTACAATTATTTGACTTTTTTTTTTAAAGAAAGAAAATGTCTCTTCTCACCTCTTCAAATATTAGTTAAAATTTCAGGAAACAACTACATCCTAGGGCAGGGGTCCCCAAACTACGGCCCACGGGCCACATGCGGCCCCCTGAAGCCATTTATCCAGCCCCCGCTGCACTTCCGGAAGGGGCACCTCTTTCATTGGTGGTCAGTGAGAGGAGCCTAGTTCCCATGGAAATACTGGTCAGTTTGTTGATTTAAATTTACTTGTTCTTTATTTTAAATATTATATTTGTTCCCGTTTTGTTTTTTTACTTTAAAATAAGATATGTGCAGTGTGCATAGGGATTTGTCCATAGTTTTTTTTTTTATAGTCCGGCCCTCCAATGGTCTGAGGGACAGTGAACTGGCCCCCTGTGTAAAAAGTATGGGGACCCCTGTCCTAGGGTATGCTTAACTAAGATTTAAATTAGATTTGAACCCTGGCTGGGTAGCTCAGTTGGTTAGAGCATCATTTCAATATGAAAGATTACAGGTTCGATACCCAGTCAAGGCACATACAGGAATCAACCAATGAATGCATAAATAAGTGGAATAACAAACTGATGTTTCTCTCTCTCTGAAGTCAATAAACAAAAAACATTTTAAATAAAACTTGAAAAACAGAATAAGTTAGACTTGGGAAAGTTGTGCATGTGTCATTTTTAATGGTTTATGGACCATAAAAATATAAATTTACTTTGATTTTTAATTTAAATCCTAAATTTTGTTTTATTTATTCTGTAGAAAACCTAGTACATGGATGGTGCTTTTTAAGTATCCACTAATATAATTGTCTTTATGGATTCAAAATATAAAATTACTTATTTTCTAAATCGACATGAATACACACATCTATCTGACACATCTAGCTACACAGATGTTAATGTTTGTTCATAGACTGATTTACCTACAGACAGAAGTATTTTTGAAATACAGTCTACAAAACCATATACAAACAGACTTGAAATAGAATTTTTTTACTGACAGATTGCTTTGACTCTGGTGGGATTTTCAAATGCTGACCATAACTAGACTTAGCTCTACGTAAATTAGCTGTTAAAAAGTTTCACTATGCATGGGCTTATCATGCTTTATTCACCCACCCATTACACATCATATTGCCTGGTGAGATTAAAGAGTAGTCCGGTGAAAACAGTTTTGCTAAGTGTGTGCTATTTATTTGCTAGGATGATAATGATGTTAAACTTTGGCAATGTATGTTTATGCAAATTAAAATTAAATTTTATAATTAGGTTGTTTTGCACAATGACTATTTCATTTATTTCGGCTCCACTACCTCCTAGTTGCCAAACATTAGGGGGGAATATAAAGATGAATAAGATAGTCCCCATTGCACATTGTGATGGGTGACACCAGTACCCAAAGAGAAAATTATTTTTCCCCATGCATGGTCCTTTTATTCATTTATTTATGTTATTATTAATGTTTAATAACACAATCAGCCAACATGAAATAAGGTTTCATGTTTGAAACATCGACAATAATCTCCCAGTGTGCTACTCTTCCATGCCATCACACCTAATATAACCACTATTCTTTGAATTATTATATAATTTTTATCACTGTAGGTATGCATATACATATACCTACTTAACAGATATTTTTTACTTTTTTACTTTACAGGGACTTTGATGCTATACGTAATCTTTGGGACTTACTTTTTTATGCCGCATCATGTGGTGAAAATTTACTTATATTGTTTGTTGTATGTAGCTGTAGTCCACTTTTACTGCTTTATAATATTCTGTATGTGACTATGCTAAACTTTACTGTCATGTAAATAGTCATTCAGGCTATTTCCAGATAGTTTAGCTTACTTTGAATAGCGCTCCTATGAACTTTTTTTTAACAAATCGCAGGGACTTCTTTAGAGCATATATCTACTTACAGTAGTTCCCCCTTATGGTTCCATATTCTGCACGTTCAGTTAGCCATAGTCAACCATGGTCCAAAAGGATTAAATAAAAGTTTCTATAAATAAACAATTCATAAATTTTCAATAATGTGCCGTTCTGAGTAGTGTGATGAAATTTCACTGTCCTGCTCCATCCCGCCTGAGTGTCAATCATCCTTTTGTCCAACCATGTGTCCACGCTGTGCACATTCCCCGTCTATTAGTCACTTAGTTATCAGGTCAACGGTCAAGGTATCCCACTGCTTGTGTTCAAGTGACCCTTCTTTTATAAAAACAATGGAACACAATTCTCAGATGGAATGCAGCATTAAAGTCAACCGTATGATCGCTGGATCCCAACCTCTGCAGCAACACTTAGATGAGTTAAAAAGAAAGAGACAGCAACTTCTGATTGGAATGGTCTTCCAAAATGTTTTGGAAAACAAAGCAGAACGAAACATAACAAAAATAACCATTCAACTGTCAAGGATACTCAATGATCAAAACCATCTGCTCCTGACCTCTAACCATTGACATCATGCATGGCTTGATGATCCAAGATCCGCAGAAGCAGATGATCTTCCTGAAGTTTATCAGAAGGTCAGCCACAGCCGAACACTGTGTCACTCGCCTTAGATTATTTCATCTTGTGGGCATTCCATCACTTCACATCTTCACAAGAGAAGGATGAGCTCAGAACAGAAAGATTTCTGAGTGACAACATTCACATAAGTTTTATTACAGTATTTTGTTATAATTTTTCTATTATATTATTATTGTTAATTTCTTAATATGCATGATCTATAAATTAAACTTGATCATAACAATGTATGGATAGGAAAACACTGTATTTGTAGGGTGTGGTATTATTTTTGGTTTCAGACATAAATATTTCCCACTGGGGGTCTTGGGATGTATCCCCTGCAGATAAGGGGACGACTGGATGGATTTAAATCTCTTCTTGTGAAGCACAGAACATGCAGGTGAGTTTTCTCATTGTGGAAATCCAAGTCTAAAATAAGCATCTTCTCCTAAGATGAACAGATTCAAACACCACCCTAGGAGCCTTGTATAGAGTGTACTCAAGATAACGAATATTTACCGAATGTTTTCTTGGGAGGTGAAGTTGTCAGCAATAATTGGCGACTGATTTTTTCCCCCCACTGACCCGATTTAATGTCAATGTTATTTTAAGGATACAAAAGAAAAACTGACCAGAGGTAAAGAACGGTGATACCAGGTTCAGCCATGCTTAGGACTACCTGGAAGCTAGTCCAGAATAGTTCACCTTCATCTCCTTTGTGGGTCCTCTCAGCCTACCCAGCAGCCCTCCCGTGTGATGGTGAACAAAAGAACCAAGAAAAGGGGCTCTGTCAGATTTGTTCTCTCAGCACCCACTGATTGCCTGCCAAGAAAAGTTTCTCACTCTCAAAAGGTTCTGAGCTTAGAGTCTTGTCTCTTTGTGAACACGCAGGAAAGAACCCTTTCTGTGCGCAGGGGCACAGATGAGCGAAGGGACCCTGAGCCCGGACAGACCTGGAAGCTATGCTGCGCCTCTCTGTAGTATTCTAGCTGTCTGTTGTTCGGAAGTGTGACAAACATCCTTTCACTTCTGCCACTATCATGTCCATTACAGTAACCTTGTTACCCAAACTTCCCGATCGTTTTCACGTGCAAGAGTCATACTTAGAAACTATGCCCATTTTTTAGTCTAACTACCTCATTTTCTGCTTTGACCAAGCACCTTAGCCTTTGTGCCCAGTGGTAAACCTACTGACCCCCTTTCACACCCATGTCACAGGGTGTCACACTGGCAGGAGAAGAATGGCCATCTGGTTACAAATGATGCAGAAAACGAGTGCCATGCAAAGGGCCAATGAGTCAGCAGTGCCAGGGGACTTACTGCTTTACAGCGGCGTCTTCTCTGACAGGACCTCAGGGAAGAATCTCGTGGTCTCTGGCTTCTAGGCACTTGCTGTACGCCCATTCAGTTTTTGTTGTTGTTGTTGTTCTTTTTTGGGGGGGGGGAATTGGGTATATATGTATATATATTTAAATTAAATAGTCTACAAGTGCCGCACGTTTAGGTGGAAGACAAAGCCAACGCATTACCAGTCATTGCAAGCCCACCCGTAAAACACATGTGAAGTATTGGTTCTGAATGGGAAGGTGTGTTGTTCTTCAAGGAGATAGTTAAATCAAAGAAGAAACAGCAGAGGCAACAGGAAGTTGTATAATTATGTTAACCAGTATCATCCTAAACAAACACACAGAACCACAGAGGAGTCTTCCTTGTCTGGACAGCACGTTAGAACATGGCAAGGACTTACAGCTCATTTTTCTCCGTATTTCAAAGGAGCCTGCTCTTCCCACCCTGTTTTCCCTCCTCCCTCAAGGGGCCGGACCTAAGCTGTGTTCAGCTGAGGTCTGTGCTTTCAGGCACATACCGGCAGAGTTGACATTATTTGGAAATTCCTTATGGAAGGCCATTCGGCATTTACCTAAACATAATATTAATATTTGAGGGATTTGGACTCAGTCCTGTAAAGTAAGATTATCACCCCGGCTATTTACCCACCTCCATCTAGTCTCACATAAGGAAATACTATAGTTTGGCTGTATATATGTAGAGAGCAGAAAATGTGAATTTCTCTTGAAGAAGGAACACCTACTAGAGCATTCTGATTCCCAGGGAAAATTCTGCAGCAATTTTTTTTCTATAGACAAATGAAGCTCTTATCTTATGAAGAGCTGCATTAATTACAGCCTGAAATTCTGTTCACGCATCTTCTTTCAGAGCCAAGGAAAGAGCAGAAAAATATGTGTGCTGTTGGAAGTCTGTACTCCCATTTTATTTTTCTTCTTGGAAAGAGCTTTTCTGAAAGGTAAATAGTACACAAATGCCGTGAGTTTAGGTGGAGCACATGCCAGTGCAATACTAATTATCCAACCACAGCAGTAGCTGTAACTTCTAAAGCAAAAAAAAAACACAACAAAACAAGTTCCAATGTTATGAGTAACTTTGTTGATCATAATAAAAAGAAGATGCAATTTAATGTCAATGGCAGCATGAGTGTAGGAGGTAATTCTATTTCATTTTCTTTTCAGATGAAACAGA
Organism: Saccopteryx bilineata; assembly: GCF_036850765.1. Taxonomy (NCBI): domain Eukaryota; kingdom Metazoa; phylum Chordata; class Mammalia; order Chiroptera; family Emballonuridae; genus Saccopteryx; species Saccopteryx bilineata. Next base: position 198,468,391 of record NC_089490.1, on the reverse strand, counting down.
AATGGAACATGGTGAAAGAAGCAAATGAAAAAAGCCCAGGTAATAAAGAATAAAGAGAGATCTACAATCTGCATTGAGGCCAAATGCATTGGTTTTGTCAGCTTTCACTTTCTAGAATCTGTAAAGACTTATACTTCGTATTTCCTCCCCTCACCCTTAAAGGGTGACGATGGCCAAGCATAAATGGACATGTAGGAGGAAAGTGGCAATCATCTGTTGAGCAGATATTCACTGGGACAGCAATGCCATTGTACCGGCAAATGTTACCGATGCCTGCTTCGTGTTTTCTGTGCACCACTTCGTGGACTTTGCTCCCTTTCCCTATTCAGCACCAACCCTTGCCCAGGCTTTGTCCATGAATTGGTCCCCATCATACTTTGTATACATGCAAGCCTGCCATAGAGGGGTGCTACCTATATGCTCAGGGTTGGGCAAATTTCTTCCCTGATTTATTCATGCACCTATAAAAGAAGCCAGGATATTCCTATGCACTGTTACGATAGACCACATTCCCCATATCATGTCCAGGAAAAGAATCAGGTCAAATGAAATACTTTGAAGATATTAAAGAATTTAAAATAGCAGCAGACCAGCTAATTCTATCAGTGAAAAACCCAAATAACAATCCTATTACTCTTCTCTAATAAGAGTCCTGAGATAAATAAACACGCTGCATCTGTTAAAATAACTGAACCCAATATATATGGAATCGAGTTTCATCATAATAAAACCAATTGCCCTTGATTCTTTGAATGGGTTCACATTTGCGTATGGTGTTGCCTAGTGCAGTAGAAAGAGGACAACAAACCTAGGTTTGAATTTCAAGTCTGCCATTGATTGGCTGGTGACCTTGACCAAGGGCCCTTCATATTCTCAGCATTCCCCCACAATACGGAAAGTGATACGTACTTGCAGAGCTGTTGGTCAGGGTAGAGATACTGTCTAAGACAGTGCCTGGTCCATTTGGGCTCAAAAGTAAGTTGCTTTTGTTGTTATGGTTACTAATTATTCCAGTATACTACTTTCCCATCAGATGCCTCTACTGTTATAATAAAGATCCTATTAAACTTGAAATAATAAGTAAGCCTGACCTGTGGTGATGTGGTGGATAAAAGATTGATCTAAAATGCTGAGGTTGCTGGTTCAAAACCCTGGGCTTGCCTGGTCAAGACACATGTGGGAGTTGATGCTTCCTACTCCTCTCACTCCCCCCCCCCCCTTCTCTCTCTAAAAATGAATTTTTAAAAAAGAAATAATAAATAAGATACTAAACTACCTTATATTCAGAGAACACTTTTAACCTAAAGTACTCAAAACCTGTTTCTATTTCTCCTCTGACTATTTCTGTAAAGGGATAGGAACCCTCTGGTGGAGAACGTGAGGACACTGGAGTGAGAGCAGGTGTGGGACAGCAGGAATGTCCCCGGTGGTCCTTGGGCCCCCTGCACGCCTTCACCAGCCAGCCCAGGCCTGGCGAGGGAACAAAATGGCATCATGAAACAAGACCCCAACTGATCTCAAATGATCCCATCAACTGCACCAAATACAAATCAAGGCACCTGAAAAATTAAAGAATGTCAGAAAATGAGCAATTCATACAAAAGCTAAGAACTGAAGCAAAGATCTGGATTTTTATCAAAAATAATTTTTTAAAACTTGTTTAGAATGAGGCCAGTCATTGCTTCTATTCTCAGCTTTCCTCAAAGCTGCAGAAGCAGAGCCAACCTTAGTGCCTTCAGGTTGTTTATTGGCTGCAAAATGACAGGCGTCCCGTCATTGCTGGCTGGTGTTTGCAACTCTTTCTCTGTGCTCCCGCCTCGCCTGTCACCTGCCTCACAACGACACTTTGCCGACTGGTTTCCTCTCTGCCCCTCCTGCCTGTGTGGCCAACTGGCCGGGAGGAGCGAGCCGTCACATGGCCTGATCCCAGCGCCTGGGAGGCACCCACATCTGAGTTTTCCATGACGCACCTGCTGCCGTCATGCTGGCTGCCAAGTAAATAAATGGTCAGGTCTTTCCCAAAAGTGGTATTGACAAAGGACAGCTTTAAAGTGCTAAGGCTATTGACAAATGGGCTGCTATCTAGGAGAGAGAGTAAACCAACCCATTTGAATGACAAGCACAGATAGGGCTACCCCTTGCCTGTCTGCATTGGCATTCCTGGGGGGACGAAGGGGAAGAAGAAAAGGAGACAAAGGCAGAGATCTTCAGCGCCGCCTGTCCCAGGGTTGATTAGGATGCTGATCTGTGTGGCAGGTTTCTAGGTTTTCCACCAACTTCTTAGCTGCTGTTCAAAGGATTTAACAGGGCGCTTTGTAAATAGTGGTGTACAAAGCTGGTCTAAAAATAGCACATTTCCAGGGTCTGAACAGGGCGAGTGGAGTGAGTGGCAACGGTTGTATTGCACGAGGCAGATGACAAGCAGGTTACTCCAGGGTGCTTGATCTGCAGGCTTGAGCCCGTGCTCCATCTGGTTTGGTTCAGTGATGTGCACACACCGGCCAGCGTCTACGACCGGTTTTGTTTATCTGTGCTACTGCATGCTTGCATGTGTTTACGACAGACAGGCATGCATGGTCCATTTTCTGACAATCACAAAAGCTCTCCCCCGGTGAGGCATGTGGTGGAGTTCAACGGTGGAGCCTGGAGCCGACACTCCTGAGAATCGCTGATATGGCACTGCGGTGGCTGCTAATGACAGGTCTCCCGGCTGTGCTGGCTGCCCGACAGGATTTTGGCGGGAGGTGGGAATCAACCGAGGCTCTTTTTGACTGGCGGGGCTGCCCGATCTGCCTGGAGTCGCACCGGAAACCATGTGTGCGAAAGCTTGAGCCTCACCAAGCGTTCTTCACCGTGAGAGTGACAGCGCGGTTGTCACCCGGCTGCTGCTGGCTGGGCAGCTGGGACAGGGCACATGAGGACTGCACAGCCAGGGGCACCGGAGGCCGGGGCTCCGGGAGGAGCCCAGAAGGAGTGTACAGAAGAGCACTGTTTTCTGAGGCGAAGATGCTGGGACAGTGCTTTACAGTCAGAAAGCAGGAGCTACCACCCCTCCTAGGTGTTTTCAGCTGTGTGAACAGTGGTTCTTCCTACCTTGCCTGAGGAGAGAGATTTTTCTCATAGCAAAATAGAACATAATTGTTTTCCACACAACTGTCTTTCAGGTGGTTGAGAGAGTCTCATTTTAATACAACTCAGAAAAACCCCCAGGCACTCTGGCAGGTCAATTTCCTCTCAGAAGGTGGAAAATGAGAGCAGGGTCCATCTTGATGGAGTTGGACTAGGGAAATACATTACAGAGGATTGGAAAAACAAACAAACAAACAAAAAACAACCAGCTGGTCACTTTGGCAAACACTTGTCCCACCCAAATTTCATGCCTTCAACTTGATACAGTCTTGGGTCCGACAGGCTACTAGGGACTAGACATATTGTCACCCTTCTCTCCCGTGCTCATGCTGTATGACTCTGGGAATGTTACAAAAACTCTTTGACCCTACCCCCGCCCCCCCCTAGTCTCCTCATCTGTGAGACTGTGAGAATAATACCCCTCTCATTCAGTACGTTGTTGTGAGGATTAAATGAGGTAATATAAGTGAAGCATGTAGCCCACAGTAATAAAGGGGAGGCAATCCACCAGCATTCCTGGGCTGAGCATCTCACCTGCCTAATAGATCCCAGTCTCCCTTCCAATAGGTGTTCTCTCATAGGCTGAACACTACACAAATGTCTTGTTCCTTCTGAGAAGTGCCACCATCATCCTTATTATCGATATTACCCTGGTGGTTGAAGAATGAACAACCCAGAAAGCATTACCTCAGAATTTTCTCTCGTTTTCTTCTTTATTACCAACTACATGATAATGAGGGCCATTTCTTCTCGGAGATGTCTTGAGAAATAACAGAAACCATTATTTTGGCCATTATAGAACTTCCCCAATCTGGCTTTTATTTCTTATGCTAAGGAATTATGTGTTTTGTTTTGTTTTTCCTCAATAAGATAGATATTTGCTTACATCCCCAAAGAGTCAGGAAAACAACACAATTTCATCTCTTGTTTGAGAATGAATTTTTCAAGAGAGACTGTAACTGGATAGACGTTTTTGGAGACACACCCTCAGGCAGGAGCAGAGTGAGCTCTGAAGAGTCTGATGTAGTTATGGAGAAAGGAGGAGCCCAAGAACCCCCCCCCCCCAAAGCATGCAAAACATTTTACCTACCATGGGTGTAAATTTATGAACAGCATTTGAGGTAGCTGTACAAATGGAAAAATCAAACTGCGAAACTAAATGTAGACAATGCCTCTGCTGGTATCTATTTTCAAGCTTTGTTTTCAGGACCTGTACTGTGTGTGGCATTCTAAGCATCACCTACCAAGAAGGGTCACTGTTACTACTACTACAACTTCCAGTGGTTATCACCCAGAGTTATCCAAGCTCCTACAAAGTCACCTCAGCCAAATGTATAAAAATATCAGCATCGACCTGTTTATGAAGTTTTCACGTCACTATACGTAAAAAATTGGAAAGACTAAAGGTTTTGAAAATTGTCCAAGTTTCATTGTAACTGGCCAACCTGAATGAATACCACCACTTGCTCTTCAGAGGACATAATCTCGCCTCTAAGGGGCTTCTATTCTAAAAGAGATAAAATGCACAAATACAGCAACTAAGAGAATGACACCTTCTCCTTCATTTTCATTGGAGATTTGCTTATATTTTGGTTTGTTTTAGTATAAGCCTATCTACTAATGTGCTGACTATGTTCCAGGCATTGAAAGAGATGACAAACTGTCCCTGTACTCATGGATCTTATGAAGAAAAGTGATCTAAAGGTCACGCGGGCCCTGGCTGGACGCTGGGTTGGTTAGATATCGTCCCGATGCACAGAGATGGCTGGTTTTAATTCCAGTCAGGCACACACAGGAACAGATAGACATTTCTGTCTGTCTGTCTCTAAAGTCAATAAAAATCAATATAAGTAAAAATAAAGATAAACCACTCAAGACAGTACCTATAAGTGCCCAATGATATTTAACCAGCCACTAAAACAATGGCAGAGATCACTGAGGCTTTGAACAGTCAACACCGGGATAAGCTGGTATGACAGAGGAGTGGTATATTAGTACATGAGGGTGGCTACTATGGGTTCAATTTTGCCCCCCCCCCAAATTCACATGTTGATATTCTAATCCACGCAACCTCAGAATGTGACTGTCTTTGGAGATAGGGTCTTTAAAGCGGTAATGAAGTAATCTGAGGTCATTGTGGTAACTCTAATCCAATCAGACTAGTGTCCTGTTTAGGAGAGGCGATTAGAACGCAGACACACACAGAAGAGAGACCATGGGAATACTGAGGCAGAAGACAGTCACCTATAAGTCCAGGAGGGAGGTCTCAGATAAAACAACAACAAATAAAACAACTCTTTGGACATCTTGTTCTCAGATTTCTAAGCCTCCCAAATTGTAGAAAAATACATTTCTGTTGTTCAAGCCACCCAGTCTGTGTTACTTTTGTAACACAGCCTGTAGTGTCTGGCAGCCCGTAGAGACGAGTATGGTGGCCTTGAAGATGAGTGAGATGTGCACAGGGAGAGAAAAGGGCCAGTGGGCGCTGCCCCTCTCTCTTTCTTGTTGTTAAACACCCAATTCCCATTTGCATTTTATTTACTTCATTACGTCTTTGGTCCTCCTGTTAGGTGTGTCGGTGGTGGGGAGAACGGGAGGGGAAAGGAACCAGGAAGCGGAGAAGTGGAAACAGAGAAGGAAGAGGCTCTCTGACACCTTACTGGTGTTTCACTAGAGATGACGGTGTGGAACAGCAGCAGACAGCAGCGGCCACAACAACAGAGAGCAGCTTGAAAACTCGAGGAGAGCATTAGGAATCAGGAACGATAGACAGTTTAACAAGATTATTGAAAATCTGAAATTTATCTGCACTCAATAAGGAAGTCTTTATGGCTCACTTGTGCCCTCTTGATAAGTTCAACCTTTATCTTCTAAAGATAAATTCCAATATGATCACTATAGTTATGACTAATATGATATTTATAACATCCCAGGGTTGCCTTCCTGCCACATTATTTTTGTACTGTTGAAATACATTTTTTTTTACAATGGATATAAATGACGTAAGTGTAATATGGAAGCATTTATATCAATTGAAAAGACATGGCTGGGCTATTTTGTCAAATAAGACTTGTCACTCAAGTGATTCTTATTATCCATTAACTATTTCCCAGTGATTCAAGGGCTTTCAGCCTGTTGAAAAACTTAGGTAAGGACAAATGCCAGTAGAGGAAGATCAAATGCGGCCTCAAATCTAAGCCGCTAAAATCTGGGAAATCCACCAAACTCATCTAATAGGTTTTACCACCCGGACATAATTTGTTTTCACTGGCGATATATAAAAAAAAAAAGTATTTAAGTGACCACATGTGCATTGTTGTTTCTTAAGGAAAAAACGTACGTTTGATAGGAGCTCCTGTGAGTACTTAGTCTAGTAGTGAATTTAGAGACATATGTTCCTTTCATTATGATTTTGCAAATTGTGTTTGGGGATAGGCAGGAAATAGAGTTACTGAGAAAGGTTTTTATACTCCGATGTAACTATTAGAAAAATACTTGTGGCGGAGAACTTTTCTTACTCCAGAGTTCTCTTTGTTCTCCCCCAGGCTGGGCAGGCACGGGTGCCTTCAGAGGCTCCTCCCTGGCCAAGGCCTGTAGGCTTCCCGCGAGAGGACCCTGTCTCAGACAGCTTGTTGCCTCTGGGCCTCAACTTTCCCAGGAGAAAAATGTGAACATGCAGAACATCTTGAGTGTTTTTCTTTGTATCTCTGTGAATAGTGCAATGCTCAGCTTGGTAAGCATTTAGTGTGTGTGTGTGTGTGTGTGTGTGTGTGTGTGAGAGAGAGAGAGAGAGAGAGAGAGAGAGAGAGAGAGAGAAAATGAATGAATATTGGCTTTATGGCCAATTGCTACACTTAGAAATGTGATCTGCAGCAGTGGAAAAAAGTCAGCAATTTTGCTCTTGTATTCCATTTAACCGTTAGCCCCAACCATTATGCCCCTACCCACCTGCTTCCAGAGAGAGTATGTTGCTCCATAGAAGGATTGTTCCTGCCATCATAGCACCAGAAACAAGGAGGTTCCAAGGGTGGATAGATACATTTCAGATAATACAGCCAGAGGCCACATGCAGGAAGGGAAAGGAAGGCCTAAGAAAGTGCACAGCCTCCTAGTTTAGCCCAGTGGTGTTATTATGTGCAGATACCATGTTAATCCTAATGATTTTCATTTCAGTTCTGATAAAACCCCATATGTCCCAGAATAATCCTAGTAATTGTCCCCAATTCTTCTCCTCAAGTCATCCTATCTGGAATGACAGGAAGGAAGAAGAAAAAGAACAGCACTGTTACGTGAAAGAGACCGGGCTAGGTCCCATAGAAAACACATTTCAGCAGGTCCACCCAGCCCACGAGGATCCACTCAGCTCCACTGCTCACCGCTGGCTGAGCCCCCTTCAATCCTGTTCTGCTGTGTAAGCTCCCTGCTCCCGCCCACTGTCCCCAGCCACCACCTTCTCCTGCCGTGGCTGAGACTCTAGAATTGGAGTATGGGATTCCGTTCCCATGGCCTCGGCGTCTTGGAAAGGGAAGACATAGCCTGGAAAGCTAAGGGCAGTCCCATTCTGTCAGTTGGGTGGCTTAGAAGAGAGAAAGGCAGTCCTCACCAAATGAGAAAAAGATACCCAGATGTACCAGGAGAAGCGACAATGGCTTCTGATGACTGTTTGTTCCTTGGTCCAGCCTCGTTGGGAGGCTCAGCTGACTTCTTGACTTTAAGAATGATGGGATCTCACTGTAACCTTATAATTAATTCTGTCTCTGTCTCAATCTCTCTCACATTTTTTCCCTTTGAATTAGCTCAGGTTGGTTCTGTTACCTGGCAGGAAAGGAATCCTAACTAATACAGCAGTGCACATGCTTTTACCTGATTTAACATGATTTTCACAACAGGCCCGTGAGGAGTTGCTAATCTTTCTTTCCCAGGCAAGGGGACTGGCACTACCTAAGTTGCACAGGCCTTGTGCCTTGTACATTGCAGGGATGGCATCTGAACTCAAGTTTTCTGGCTCCTAAAACCCAGGCTTTTTCTAGTAGCCCCTTCTCCCTTGGAAGTTGCTCTGACAGCTGGGAGGGTCATCCCCCACGACCTCAGACACATGCCAAAATATAATAAACCTGAGGTCACAAAGATGCCAGGTACCACAATCACCCCTGAATACGGATTCCTTGGCAAGACGCCGGTTTCGGCCTGTTCTGCCTGCCCCTCCCTGCCGGGAACACAGACTGCATTCTCCTAGGGCTGGAGGAGCTGCTTCTAGGCTCCCCAGTCAGCAGGGACCTTCCCGTGAAAGAACCAAAGTCAAGTCCAAAAGACTGCATATCCTTTGGCTATGTTTTATGACCCCTGACAGCCAGCTGGGCCCAGGGAACCCAGGCGTGTTGACTGACAAAAGTCTTCTCTCGTAAAATGCTCCGAACACTCCTTCCACTGGAAAATCTGACCAGGGTGGGTTTGTCTGTTCTTTCCCAGGAACAGCGAGTCCTTTATCTTTCCACTGAAAGCTGTTTTCTGATTCATTTGGTGATTAATTATTTGGAACCCGTGGTTCAGTCCTGCCAGAGAGGTGAGGATGCTGCCCCTGTGGGACCTGAGGCCTGTGTTCGGCCAGGGAGGTGTTCTGGCCCTCCTGGGTTTCCCAGGGCCTCTGGGACCTAAAAGCTTACTGAACAGCTTGTTACGGGTTAAAGACATGGACGTGTTTACCCCGGCCTCCTTAATGACTTGAGTGATCATTAAATGAATAGAAACAAAAGTTATGACTCCCTTCCGTGGATCCAGAGCCTGAGGGTTGGGGCCGAGTTCTTGGGGTTGGAATTGCCTGCCTTCTGAGGCAGGTCCAGCATAGCTCCACAGAGCCTGTAATTGACCTCCTCCTCCACCAAAGTGATGATTCAGATGGCCATTTGATGACTGCTGGGACCATAGTAATCTGGCCAAGATTTACAAGAGGGGACCAATAGTTAAAATTTGGAGATCTCCTTCCTTTGCCATCTCCATCTTCAGTCCCCTCTCCCACTGACCACACCTGGTGGCACCATGGTGGCCAGGAGAAGGATTTGGATCAGTTGTCCGTGTTCCACTGGTGGTTTTCTCAAGTACGACAGGGAAAGGTAAAGAAGACTATGATTGCCATCATGTTCATCTCACGTGCGTACAAGGCACAAAGTCATCTCTGAATAAATGTTAAAAGAATGAATTGCTAAATGTTGAATAAAGAGAAGAGTCTATGAAATTCAATGAGAGATGGAGATACAAATGCGAAAGAAAGGGAAAATTCTTATTGAAGAACAGCAGTTGATAAAGTAGAAGGGATAGGGTTATAAAATCCCTCTCTTGTAATCCCAATGTGATATTTTATCCAGGCAAGGATATCCCATCAATACCAAAGCCATCAGGTGAGGGGCTGTTGGGAAAGAAGTTACAAATCTTAAAATATCAACTATCAGATCATGTATTAATTACCAAGGGGAAAGGATACCTTATTATATATAGCAAATAATATGTTAACCAAGCTATTTCTCAAAACACCACCAATAATGGGCAAAATGACATTATGTCTTGATATGGTACAGACTGAAGTATACAGCAATATCACCTCATAGTATTTTGTCAAAAATATTTAAACTAAATCTAATTATGAAGAAACAATCACACAAATTTAAAATGTTAGACATTCTACAAAATAAATGACCTGGATTTCTTTTTAAGTCAACTTCATGAAACCCCAAGAAGTTAGGTAGATAGATGGTTCTAGATCAAAGAAACCAAGGAAACATAACCAAATTCAATATGTGATCCCTGAATGATCCTGGATGTAAAAAAAAAAACCTATAAAGGACATTTGGGAGTAAAATTAGGAACATTTAAATGCAAAGCATACATTAGAGGCTATTAATCAATATTAAACTTCTTATGTGTAATAACAATTCTGAGGTTATGTAGAAGAATATTCTTGTTTTAAGGAGATACATCTTGAAGCATTTGAAGTATTTAGGGATAAAGTGTCATGATATCTACAATTTATTTTTGAATGGTCCAGCAGTAAAATTATACATAAAGTGTATAATAAAGTGTGTGTGTGTGTGTGTGTGTGTGTGTGGAGAGAGAGAGAGAGAGAAATTGGGGTAAAATGTTAATAGTCGATGACTCTAAGTGAAGAGTATCTACTTATTATACTATTCCTTCAACTTTTTGTGGGTTTAAAATTTTTCAAAGTAAATTACAGGGAAAGAAGAAATGAAGAGCAAACTGACTTCCACCTTACAAAAGAGTGTGAAAACCCAGTTCGTTCTTTTCCTGACATGGATGAGAGAAATTGGGAATTCAGGTAGAATACATACACAGGTGGTTTAATCAGAGTATCATAAGTTGAAGGGTCCTGAAAGACTGATTCTGAGAAACAAGCTGCAAGAAAAAGTTTTCTGGTAAAAAAAAATTAGAGAATGTCATGTTCAATCTCTCTCTCGCAGAATCACAGTGCATACGGTTAGCGTACTAATTCGCTGAGAAAAGAAGTACATTTAATTTTGTTAAATGTCACAGTTTTTTGTTTTTTTTTTGTTTTTTGTTTTGTATTTTTCTGAAGCTGGAAACGGGAAGGCAGTCAGACAGACTCCCGCATGCGCCTGACCGGGATCCACCCGGCACGCCCACTAGGGGCAATGCTCTGCCCACCAGGGGGCGATGCTCTGCCCATCCGGGGCATCCCTCTGTCGCAACCAGAGCCACTCTAGCGCCTGGGGCAGAGGCCAAGGAGCCATCCCCAGCGCCTGGGCCATCTTTTGCTCCAATGGAGCCTCTGCTGCGGGAGGGGAAGAGAGAGACAGAGAGGAAGGAGAGGGGGAGGGGTGGAGAAGCAGATGGGCGCTGCCCTGGCCAGGAATCGAACCAGGACTTCCGCACGTCAGGCCAACACTCTTATCACTGAGCGAACCGGCCAGGTCCACAGTTTTAAACTTATTTGACCATGGATTCCTCTTTTTAAAATGTTGTCTCCATTAATTTCTCCGGAAACAATGTCCCCAGAATAGAGCTAGAGCAACTCTGATCCAGCTCAAGAACCTTATTTTACAGGTGAAGAAACGGGAGCCCGGCGAGTTGATCCTCTCCGGATCCCAGAGGAATAACCGAGCCAGGAAGTCCGCTTTGGAGAAAGGTACACGGTGCTCATTGGCATTCACAGATAAAGGGGAATGTTTCACTCGGATTGAAATGTTTAACACCGTTTCAACCAATGAAAACCCCATATTTTATCCCAGTTAGAGACACTCTACATATAGGATCTGTTTTGCAAATCCAACACCTTTGTTTATAACCACGGAGACATATGTTGTTTGCTCCTAATATTATAACTGTATGTGCAAAAATCAAATGCCTTCTATATGTGATGCTAATTTAAATCTCATCCAGTTACGTGGACTATTACATGGAGTTGATAGAATCTTGTTACATTATTTTCTGAAACTGTTGTGATTGTCTGAGGGGGCGGGGGACACGCACCCCACGTTTTATTGCTTTACAAACAAACCACATTAAGAACATACATCTGCTTTCGTAAAATGGCACACTTTCTTTTTGAGGGGCCCACACAGGTCCGCTCTGGGCTCCAGCCGTCCTCAAAGCCGGCTGTGTCTCTGATGGCTGCAGTTTGCAGTCAGACCTGAGCAAGGCCCTGGTGTAGGGCAGGCAGCCTCAGTCAACAGCGATCACACCCCCTTTGCAAAGTCACGGCTCCATCTCGAAACCAGCAAGGGGAACTGAAGGAATTCCCTTCCCTTTATGGCTTTTATCTCCCTGGGTAATAGGGGATGATGCTTCAAGGAGGCGATTCTGAGTCATAAATCCGACTGCAAAGAAACCGAGAGGAGAGGGAGGAAAATGATAATGTAAGAAATTCCCTTTGTTTACGAGGTTTAATTGGGATTTTGTACATGAATGAAGAAGGCCGAGTTCTCTCCCAGGGTAACTGGGGAGGGAAGAAGATGGGTTCCCACTGTCTGTCTGCTTTTTTTTTCTTTTTTGTATTTTTCTGAAGCTGGAAACGGGGAGGCAGTCAGACAGACTCCCGCATGCGCCCGACCGAGATCCACCCGGCTCGCCCACCAGGGGGCGTTGCTCTGCCCATCTTGGGACGTCGCTCTGTTGTGACCAGAGCCACTCTAGCACCTGAGGCAGAGGCCATGGAGCCATCCCCAGCGCCCGGGCCATCTTTGCTCCAATGGAGCTTTGTTAGCAAGAGGGGAAGAGAGAGACAGAGAGGAAGGAGAGGGGGAGGGGTGGAGAAGCAGATGGGCGCTTCTCCTGTGTGCCCTGGCCAGGAATTGAACCTGGGACTTCTGCACACCAGCCGACGCTCTACCACTGAGCCAACCGGCCAGGACCTCTGTCTGCTTTTTAATGTGCAAATGAGTCAGACAGAGCCTTTCCCAGCCCAAGAGAGCCTGTAGTTCTGAGTCCAAGGCCAGTGTCTCAGTGGGTGCTCAGTAGATATTAATTGGAGAGGAGAATGGCTTGGAGGAGTGGGCTTCATTACATTCTCTCAGGCCCAGTCCTCTAGGATGCCCAGAGAGGTCACTCCGTCCCATGCCCCAGGCACTACCCGTGTGACCCCTGCAGTTAATGAGAAAGGGCTCTCATTTTTGTCTCCCAACTTATCTCCTTCCCAAATCACTCTGCCCTCTGCATGCAGAGGCTGTTGAGAACAAAACAGGGGAGAGTAGGAACAGCAGCTGCTCCAGCCTCGCAGCCCACTCTTCCTCCGTGGACACTCCTGGTGCCCCCTGGAGTGGAAGAGGTAAGCTGCAGAATCAGGTGGGGCCGTAGCAAGGACTGTGGTTCTGTCGATCGTGTTGTCATGGGCAGCAACTCACACTCCTTCTGACAGAGGATGACACAGGGTGCCAGGCTTCTTGGGGGGGGGGGGACTATACAATTTCTCCACCTTTGATGTCAGGCTTGGGTATGTGAGTGCTTTGGCCAATGTTAGGTAGGTAATGTTGATTATGCTCCATCTGAGCAAAAACTTTATGAGCCTTCCTTGGACTGAGTGTTTCCACCCAAAATTTGTATGTTGACGCTCCTAATCCCTGATTTATTTTATTTAGAAGCAGGGCCTTTGGGAAGTATATACCGTATTTTTTGCTCCATAAGATTCACTATTTTCCCCCCAAAAGTGGAAGGGAAAATGTCCGTGCATCTTATGGAGCAAAAAATATGGTATTTTATTAAATATTTTAACACACCATTTGGTTCAGAATATTTTTTTCTTATTTTCCTCCTTAAAGCCCTAGGTGTATCTAATGGTCAGGTGTGTCTTATGGAGTGAAAAATACTGTAGGTCATGGGGGTGGAATCCTCGTGAATGGGATTAGTGCCCTTATACAAGAAGTAACGTGAAAGTGATGATCTATCTCTCTCTCTCTCTCAGACATGTGAGGCTACAGTGAGGAAAACAGCTTTCCACAAATCAGGAAGTAGACCCTCACCAGACACTAAATCTGGTGAGGTCCTTTGATCTGGGGCTTCCCTGACCTCCAGAACTAGGCGAAAGTAATGGTTTAAGCCATCCAGTCTATGGTATTTTTGTCACAGGAGCCCAAACTCACTAAGGCAGAGCCATTGCATATTTCTCTCAGCTCTCTTGTTATTTTCTCTTTGCCGTAAGAATCGCATGTCCAAAAATGGGCTGTTCTTTCAGGCTGGATCTGGAATAGAGGATACAAGAGGCTGGTGTTTATGCAATGTCTTCCTCATTCCAAATCACAGGAAAAGCATTTGTAGTTGTAACTGGGATTCGGGGGTTTGTTTGTTACAGCAGCAAGGCGGACTCATTCACATTGCTCAAGGGGAACAGGAGGATGAAGTTTGTGACTTGACTATTCCATCAGTCCTGATAGTCACACATCAGGCTGCCAAACTAACAAATAGTAAAAGCTCCTGCATTCCTCGCACCTGCTGTTTCGACAGTGCCTCCAACCGTCTCCTTGAATTAAGCATAGCATTGGATGCTGTATAATATGACATGTTGACTTCTCACAGATGAAGTAAAGGGCTTTTCTATGCGGCTGCACCCTCCAAGGTTAGAGAAGCCTTAGCTTTCTCCAGAGAGCCTCACAAAAAGCATTGTATCCTCCACTTCTCTGAGCAGCAATCCAGGTTAACCTGAGTGCCCACCCCAACACTAGAAGCACCATCAACCTTCCAAGAGGAACAGAGGGACCTGTGCTAAAATATCATGGCAACGCAGATATTTTGACTCATCTGTGTTTTGCCTTGGTCTATGTGACCTTTCACCAGGCATATGCCTTGTGTAAATTACAACTGAGTACTGACTTAGACAAATGTCCTAACTAGGGGGGGGGAAACTACCTAAAAATAAACTATTCATAAATTTGACTTCAGTTATAGCTTTGTGTTGTTTTTAGGGATCATTTTTTGTTGTCATAAAAGGATCACCTTTATGAAGATGGTTGTATGAAAGAAGTGGCTCACACTTCAAGAGCTCTTGGACTATAAAGTTCTCATAGCCTCGTGAAATTTAAGTGGATTACATCATACCAATAGTTTTTGATAGCTATCATAAAATAAAAAGTTGAAACCAACAGATGATTATAACTGACAATAGGAGTGTAATTGTGAACTGTAAAATTATGCAAATACTTGTCCCTATACAAAAATATTAGCCTAAGTTCTTTCTATAACATATGTGTATGTGTTTATAATCTATTTTTATAATAGGATGTAATAATACCAGCTCCAAATATATCTTTCTCCCCTTTGACATTTATCAGTGATAGCAATAATGTCAGGAAGCATTAGTATACTAAGATGCCACCTAAAGCATATCTCTGGGTTTTATTTTAAAAGAATTTGTTATATACCTTGAATCCTGGTCTAATTTTAATGATACTTTAGATCAAATTCTTATAGAGTGGATGAGACTATGTTAAAGTTGAGATTTGGTCCTATTCATTTTTAATAAGAACTTGCTTACAGCTTGAGCCCAAGGTCGCTGGCTTGAGCAAGGGGTCACTCGGTCTGCTGTAGCCCCCCAGTTAAGTCACATACGATAAAGCAATCAATGAACAACTAAGGTGCCGCAACAAAGAATTGATGCTTCTCATCTCTCTCCCTTCATGTCTGTCTATCCCTATCTGTCCCTCTCTCTGTCTCTCACTGTCTCTGTAACCAAAAAAATAAATAAAAAGAACTTGTATAAAGCCTAGTAAATAACAGGGCCTTAAAAATGGTTTGGATGGACTGACAGACGGATGGATGAATAGGTGGGGGAAAGAATGAGCAGAAATCGACAGATGGGTCTCCCCTCGTTCCCAAAATTAAAATAAGAAAAAATGTAATTGTTTTTATGATGATATTAACTTAATCTATTTCAAAAAGAAGCATAATTTTCATTTACTGTAAATAGAATAAATGCAAATTAATATGAATTAAATTGTGATAACCATTAATTGCACTGGGGAACAATTTTTTTTTCATTTTCTATTGCATGAAGTTTTAGAACTGTTTCTATATATTTCTGCATCATTGATTCCAAATCTGAAATTCAGTTTTTGGTGCATGCTCTAGTTTTTATGCAATTTTAATTTTTTTGTTACAGTTAATGGCATGCATTGGTTTTTAAATTGGAGTTAAAGGGCAACGACTCTTGGATTGAACATAACCACAAGGCAATTAATGTTTTACAAACATCACTTTTACATAATTGTAGTTGTTTTTAAATGTAAAAAGTTATTTTCTGATAAAAACAGCCTCTTATTTTGTTTTAAGATTGAATCATGGCTTCTTCGAGTAGGCGTAAATGTAAGAATAGTCCTGACACCTTCTGTTATATATGTGGCTGTTACACACTTCAATGTCAAAGGCGTCAATGTCATCATTTGTGACACGTGCCTATATTGCCTATTTTCAAGTTCCCCTTGGTGATCAAAACAAGAATTGGGCTCCTCATATTATGTGTCATAATTGTGAGGAAATGCTTCGTGACTGGACAAAAGGAAAACGCAAAGAAATGCCTTTTGGTATTCCATGGTTTGGTGTGAACCTAAGGACCACAGCAGTGACTGTTATTTCTGTCTGACCCATACAAAGGGCATCGGCAAGAAAAAATGGCATATTAGGATCGCATATCCTAATATTCCTTCAGCAATATGACCTATCCCACACTTTGAGACATTCCCAGTGTCAGTTTTCAATGGTTTTATTTCTTTTAAGGATGAAGAAAGTGAACATGGTGATCAAGTATATTTTGATAAGATGCATGAGGAAATGGTTGTAGAATCTGAAGGGTCTTCTTCTGATGCCAAGCAGTCATTAAACCATCAGCAGTTTAGACAACGCGAATTGAATGACTTAGTAAGAACGACATAAAAATTGTCCTCAACTTTCTGAAATATGAAGAGCATAACCAGATCATTTGTGTGGATCTTAAAATGGTAAATTTCCTGCTAGGACAACAGAGAGGTTTCATGAAGTATCCTTGCTTTCTGTGCTTGTGGACAGCTGAGCTCGGGAGAAACAATGGACACAGAAGGAGTGGCCAAAATGTGAAGCTCTGGAAGTAGGGATGCAAAATATTGTGAATGAACCTGTAGTTAATCGAGACAGAATCATTTTTCCCCCACTTCACATCAAACTTGGCTTAATGAAGCAGTTTGTTCAGGTTCTGAATAGAGAAAGTGAATGCTTTCAACATATTATTTCTGCTTTTCCTGCCTTGTCTTTCGAGAAGATAAAAGCAGGTGTATTCGATGGACCTCAAATTCAAACCCTCATATGTGACAAAGAATTTGCCAGGAAGATGAATAAGGAGGAGAAAGCAGCATGGTAGTCCTTTGTGGCAGTTACAAAAAACTTCCTTGACAACAAAAAAGCAGAAAACTATGAACTTCTGGTTCAAAGGATGCTGTTGGCTTTCCACAACATTGGATGTAACATGAGCATTAAGATTCACTTCCTGAACAGTCACCTTGATAAGTTTCCTGAAAATCTTGGAGCTGTTAGTGATGAGAAGACTAGTGCTGGAGCATCAAACGAGATTGTCGTCAACAAGTACACAAACGCAATAGCTAGAAATGCACATTTTTGCCTAAATAGAATTTAAATAAGTTTTACGCAAATTTTATGATTAAGTGTTTTAATATGTTCTATTTTGAAATTGTAGACAAATTCTGATGCAATCATATCTTTTAGTGTATTAGTGTATTTACTGCATTATATAAATTATTACATTTTCACAAAATGATGACCAAGAAGACATTCTACTTCATTATGTTAAACTAAATGTTGAAAATTGTACAATAAGATGAAAACCTAAAATTTTGAATTGCAAAAAAACTGTAGCTTACAGAGAAAAACTAATGTCAGATTTGAGATCAGCACACTTGAATTAGGTAAGAACAAGTGTTTTTGTGGTTGTAACAAAAATTTTGTTCCCCAGTGTTATCATCATAGAAGTAACTTAGAATGCTTACCTCAAGGCCTTTTTTGTAAGAGCTCCTCTTGAATTGCTCTCCTGGAGGTGATGGGCACCATTCTTCGTACCCTCCAAGGTTTTTTTGAGAACCCTCCACAGTGACCCCGTAACAAGATAGGGTCTCGTCATCTAGGGAGGGCATCTGGTTTGGAATTCCTCAGTTATCTTAGTGCAGTCACACAGTGTGGACAAACGTTTCAGTCATGTTTCTATAATCCCTTTTATAGGGAGGTGCAATGAACTTCAGATTGGAATATCGTTTTTCGGGTGAGATTTGATGAAGTCTATAATTGTCTTAATGAGAGGTTGGTTCCCATGGCCCCTAGACCTGTTATGTTTTAATTTCCAGCTATTTCTTTTAGGCCTTAAAAATAAGTACCTTAAAAAAAAAAAAAGAACCTTTCAAAGAAAAGTGTCACTTGCCTCCTTTGAAAATCCATATGGACCTTAAACTCCTCTCTAGCTGTTGCCTAGTTCAGTAGCTTTTAACCTTAGTCACCCATCCATCCTTCTTGAACTTGACTTCTCCCTTCGTTTTCATGATTTCACTTCCTCCTCTTCTCCGCCTATTTCTCAGACCTGGTCGGAGCCCACTGCGGGACCCCGCCCATGGCTGCCTTCTCTCAGGCTCTGTCTTCAGCTCTCTTCTCTTCTTCCTCTGGAGCTGCTCTCAGCCACTCCGCGGCTTTAGTTTTCACCTCTCCACTGGTAACTCCCAACCTGACACCTCCAGTTTTGATCTCCCCTCAGCTCCAGACCCATAGATTCAAGTGACTACCCGATATCCACATGGGGGGCGCACCACCTGAAACTCCTGCTGTGCATCCCGTTCTTAGTTGTGGACACCAGCTGTCTGTTCCTCATGCCTAGGATTTGAAAGTCATTCTCCCAGAGCCTCCCCAGCAAGAAACCAAGACATTAAACATCTTGATGCTTAGCTTATGGCTGCCATTGGCCAGGTTGGGGACTACAGAGACAAGAAAGATATTTCTGACCGTGCAGGAACTTCCACTGTAAGGAGAGGGACTCCCAAGCAAAGAAACAAAAAAGGCAAATAGAGACAGAGTGACAGTGACATTTAAGGAATAAAACACTGAGTGTAAGGAGACGGGAGAGAGTGACACTGAGCAAGGACTTCAACAAGAGGCAGCATCGATCTGAGCCTGGAGAGAGGAGTAGACATTTCCTCAATAAAAAGGAGCTCGTGGAAAGGGTAGTATTCCACAAACATGGAAAGTATTAGCAAAGGCACAGGCTGTAACTGCACGGCTTATTTCCTTTATTTATTCACCTAGCTAGAGCTCAGAAATTGTTCTAAGCTCTGAGGAAAGGGAAAACTATGATGTGCTAATAGCATTGTGTGTGTGTGTGTGTTTGCACATGCACACTAGGGAAGTGAGGAGTACAGTAGAACAAACTAGAAAAGGAGGCCAGCCCCCCGGAAGCAGATGTTTGTTTCATTTACTTGAATGAAATGTACCTTGTACTTCCTGTGAGAAGGGTAAGCTGCAGGCTTCCCAGGGTCACATTCATTTATGCAGTTACAAAATATTATAATACAAGTTGACGTGAAGGTGCAAAAGCACGATCACACGACCTCCTGCCACACACCAGAGAAATTCGTAGCATAAAATAAGGATTTAGTTGTGGATTCTTTCCCAAGCCTCATTGCTTCTCTGGTCAGCTTAAAAAGATAAAGAAGAAAGGAGAAGGGGAGAAGGAGGAAGGAAAGCTGGAGGGGGGAGAGGGGAAGAGGAAGAGTGGGTGGAAGAAAAGAAGAAGAGGAAGAAGAAGAGAAAGAAGAAGAAGGAGAAGACAACCAACAACTCTGTTGTTCCTGTGGTGTGTTTGCAGACTGAGGCAGTCTTAGCACGAGAGGGGAGTACAGACTGATCAAGCGGGTTTCAGCGAGCCCGCATGCCTGCAAGCCTCACAGAAATGTAGAATCAGGGCTCTCCGATCAGAGGTGGATGTTTCTGTTAGCCTTGAGGCAACATGGAACATAGCTGCCATTCTTCGCAATCATACTTATCTGAAACTGGTTAGAAAATTTTTTCTCATTACAGAGTCCATCTCTTCTTCATTCCTTGGATAAGGAAAGCAAGAGAATTTTCTGTAAAGAGTGGCACCAAAAACAGTTTAGAAAGAGACAAAGGATAAATTTGAGAACGTTTTTAAGCCCAGATGGTGTGTGTCGCTGAATCAGAGGCTGTGTTTTACAAATGGAGATAATCTATATTGTCTGGAAGGATCAGGGTTCAAGAAAGGGAACGGACCGATGTCGATGGCAGTTGGCTGCTGGGATAGACATGGAAGTCACAGTGACAGAGCCCGTGCTCTGTGTGGGGTTAACGTCATCTGGCGAGAGCACCCCAAGAAGAACATGATTCAAAGGCTGGGGTTACATGGCTTGCTGCCCAACAGGATGAGAATAGCATTAGTATGAAGTGGTTGCTGGTAAGCAAAGAAAAGTCATTTCCCCTTTCGGTGCTCAGCAGTTGTGTGACCCACAGGACAGTACCCCTTGCAGGACCTGGATGCGTTTGTCTGAGGAAACTGTGCACGTGTTGGAACTGAGGACGCAGTGGCTCTTACAGACCAGATTGTATTAAATGCAGAATGCACCTCAAAGGCTTCTTGGGCATTTATCACTAAGGCCGGAGGATCCATAAAGGAACGGTGATATTAACGTGACATACTATTTAAAGGAGATGAAATCCAAGGGAATTTGTAGACTCAAGAGGAAATCCTCTGTCTTCTATCCAAGCTGAACATTCCATTTTTACAAGCACTCCTTTGTTGTCATGTTTATACACAGACTAATAAATGCTCGACCTTTTTTAGTGATGCGGGAACATTCTGTGCCTCAGGAGCGTATTATTTCAGGAAGCACAGATGAAGAGAAAGTCCAAACCCGCGGGGACAGACGGACTAAATATTTTGATATTAGAACCACATGGGGGAAGGCAGGGGTTGGGAAATGGAAAAGGCCTGATGGGGGGACCTGGACACAGCCCCAGGCTCCTCAGATGTGTCCAGGGACTCCAGATATGCCAGCCTCACGCGAGGCCGGGATCAAAGTGCGTGACACATTTATCTTGATGTGTAGCTAAAGTGGCAAATAAATGGGAAAATATGTGTGGTCTGGCAGAAGTGTTGCTGTCTCAAGTTCTGGGTTCTGTATAAAAAGGACTAGTGTTCACCAAGACGTCACTTTCTCCCCAGAAGGAGGAGCTGCCCACGGATTAACTCAATCATCATGCGGAGCACCCCACCTTTTCCCCATA
The DNA here is from genome assembly GCF_036850765.1 of Saccopteryx bilineata. Lineage (NCBI taxonomy): Eukaryota > Metazoa > Chordata > Mammalia > Chiroptera > Emballonuridae > Saccopteryx > Saccopteryx bilineata. The sequence goes on along the minus strand of NC_089490.1, from coordinate 198,447,484 downwards.
GCGACAGCACGGGACAGCGAGTGCATAACTTTCAGGATCACAGAGTGTCAGAGTGACTTTGAACTCATTTAACCTGATGCCCAGTCCCATGCTGACCTGGCCTGCCTCCTGGGGACTTGCAGTCCCTAGATGGTGTCCCCACCCCCATGCTGTGTTATCCCCGAGTCCCAACACCGAACAGGAACCTGCTGCTAAACCAAGGCTGGGCTTCAGAGCAGCCGAGGTAGCTGTGTCGCTGTCCTGAGAGTACCCCACGTGTCTGCGTGCCTTTGCCATGGGAAGTCCTGGCACAACCATGGTGTGGGGCATGCGTTGAATGTGGTATTTCTTTATTAGTTAACAGAGTGTTGTTTCTGATATCATAGGGTTAAGAATCCTCCTCCCCTCCCCCAGAGCAAAAAATCTAATTGACGATGATGGTGACAGAAAGTTTATTTGAACAATTAAAAATAACTTTCAATTCAAAAAGCCTTGATTTCGGGGGATGGGGGGTCAGAGACCAGTGATGACACGTGGGACCCCGGTTCCAGAGCTGAGACCACAGGTATGGCAGCGCGGCAGAACGGGGGGTGAGGGGGTGAAAATGTGGAAGCCCTAAGCCACGTGAAGCACCCGGTCTTGCTGCTGGGAAGAATGAGCTCCTCCCCGCACTCCGTGCCACACAGGGCAGGGTTTATGGCACCTCTGGGACTGTGGGTAAAGAGCGATGTGGGGTGCGATGGATCGCAGCTCTGCCCAAGCATGGCAGGATGCTTAGGGGGTGTCCGCCACACCCTCGCATCTGAACCAGCCTGGCCTCGCCCCCGGCCCGGAACCTAGGTGCTCAAGCCATGGCCCCTTTCCCTCCATTCTCCCCTCACTCAAGCTGCGTTTTCAGAAGCAATCAGGTAAACTGCATCGGAAAAGTTTAATGTGCGACTCTTCCAAAGGGAGTTGGTTTGAATGGAAAACCGAGCTTCAGAAGGAAGGTGCCACAAGGCCCCAGATTTAACTCTCTATGTTCAGGAATGTGGAAAACCAAAAGGTAGCTTTTATGTTTTTTGTAAATGATTTCGTCTTCCTCCTCTAACCGTCCTCGCACTGGGTGAGATGGGGAGGAAAGTTCTAAGAGTCGCCGCTTGAAGCCATCTCCGCCTTTTCTAGTGTCCAGTAGTCTTCTTTCGAGCTGTTATTCAGCTGCTTATAATCTACCACCAGTATTAGGTTTCTGTTGCTGCTTTAAACAACAGGCACCAATTTAGGGGCTCACAAAAAGGAGGGGATATTTCAAAATGAATATTAAGCAATAAAAAAAGAAGCCTTTGATTTTTTTTATTAAACAAGAACATCAGAAAAGCAAACTACAAGTCAAAGAAAGTTGTTCAATTATGCAAATGAGATGCAAACCTAACTTTGATTAATTGGTGAAAATGCACTGTACGAAAGGCTGAAAGTCCTGGAGTATCTGCACGTTCCCCGATCCCCTCATTTTTGTGAGCAGTGTATTACCTTATAGTTCTAAAGTTTAGAAGTACGGAATGGGTCTCTGGGCTAAAATCAATGTGTGGGCAGGGCTGGTTCCTCTCTGGAGGCTTTTGGAGAGAATCCCTGTCTTTGCAGTTTCCAGCTTCTGGAAGCCACCCATAGTCCTTGACCGCGACCCCTTTCTTACATCTTCAAAGCCAACAACAGCGGGTAGAGTTCTTACATCTCTTCCCTTTGGTCCCACTCTTCTGCCTCCTTCTTCCACATTCAAGGGCTCTTATAATCATGCTGAGCCAGCCCAGATAACCCAGGATAATCTTCCTACTATAAGGTCAATTGATAAGGAAACTTAATTCCATCTGCAATCTTAATTCTCACATTTTGGAGGAAAAAGTGAAGGTGGGAATTACAAGAGCAGAAGGAACATTTACAATTCCTTATACAAGGAAGACATTCCTATTTTGGAAGCCAAAGCTTCTGAATACTGGGAAAGAGAGAGTGGCCTTCCCTACAAGTTCATCCGCCACTCTGGGGTGTTTATAGGGGAAAAGCACGTGACAGGTGGGAAGCATGGTATATCAAAGGGAAGTCTAGGCGATGTGATCTCAAATACAGGCCCATTCATAATCAAAGAGCAGTTTATAGCTGCTGCTAATCCAGCCCTCCCCGCACTGGTTTATTCTTGGTAAGAAGCTGGAAGTTCATCAAAATGATTGGAAAAATTTTGTGATGCAAGGCCTTAGTGAAAAGGAAGCAAAATGTACCCTGGCCGAGTAGCTTGGTTGGTTAGAGTGGCATCCCGGGATACCAAGATTGCAGGTTCGATCTCCAGTCTGGACACATACAAGAGTAAACCACTGAATGCATAAATAACTGGAACAACAAATCGATGTTTAAAAAATAAGTAAATAAATAAATAAGTAAAAGGAAGCAAAATGCAAAAGACAAAGATGAATCATGAGGGAAGAAGAAAACGCCGGGAGTCCATTATTTCATATCTCCTGTGTGTCAGGAAACATACTGGGAGCTTTCCATACTCTAATTTTCCAATGTAATCATTGCAGTGACTTCCCTACAGAGGTAAATATACCGGGGCTCTGAGAAGTAAAGCAGTTCCCAAGGGTCATATAACTAACGTGAGGCAGAATCAGGGCTACAACTCAAGTCTTACACCAAAGTCTGCTTTCTGCAAGTACTTCACATTGCATTTAGAGACACCTGTATCCAAAGCGAAATCCCAGACATCAGAGCTAGTCAGTGAAGAGCATTGGACTAAGCAGAAAAGTTGAAAAGTTTGAGAACTTAGTAAAATACCAAGAAAATATGATGTTTGAAGAATTCATAGCACAGCTCAGTGACACCTGGCTTAGAGAACATAGTGATGGGTGCCTTTAGCCTGGGGTGTGGGATTTCAGCTCCCAAATTAGACATGATGGATGATGTCACAGACAAGGTGGGAGGAAGGGCTGAGGAGCCACTAACTGTGTTCCTTCTGGAAACTGGTGTGTTGGCTCCCAATGACTGTTTTTAGTGACGACAAGAATTATGCCATATTCCGGAAACAAGAGTAAAGACGTAAAGATAAAGGAGGACTGGAAGGTTGAGACGGCTTGTGAACGTGGGACTCTTTGTGGAGGTTGGTCGAAAGCTTGAAATTGCTAAACAAAGACCAAAGGCCACACCAGTCCTTGCTGAATAGAGGGACAACGTGGTAATGGCAGGAAGTGGCCCCAGGAAAATGTTAACTGAAAACAGTGGAGGCCACAGAATGCTGACAGACGTTAAAAAAAAAAAAATGAAGAAGTCACATCAATGTCTATTTCCTAATTTCAACAAAATCGTGTTTTACTTTCCATTTGCCAGACAAGGCTTCTTTTCTGTCTCTGGAAGTCCTTGCCAGGTTGTGGTCTGAGGATTCATCATAAGGCCAAATGAATATATGTACATCACTTTCTGTATCATCAGAAAATGAGATGTCACAAGGAAGGGAGTTTGCTAGTGAACTGATGTGTATACCCTTTATGTACCAAGCTTTGTAAAACATTCACTATTTTTCTGGAGGTCATAATCAAATGGATTCCATTCTGCTTGGACACATTAAACAGAGTATATAGAACGGCATGCCACACGCTCTCGGTGGCTCTGGGTCCTCACTGTGAACGTCAGCTGTACCGCTGGGCAGCGATGTGAAACATGCTCAGGGGTTGAAGAAAGCACAGGGTCCCCCACTACAGTCTCTCCTGGGCCCAGAGGTGGCGGTTGTCCTCCCAGCCTGTGACCACTAGGATGGCTTCTGCTTTTGTCCCCAGGTCCCACATAAGTACTGGTTTCTAGTCTTCCTGCTTGAACCCGTAATGCTCCTAATATATCAACGGTAACCTTTGTGTGAACTGTTATCTGTTGTGGAAATCAATCATCAATCTTTTTTAAAACCACTGCCATATGTGCACAGATTTCTCTATCAGTAGGTTAGAATAGGCAGGCTTAGAAATGACCTTTGCTTCTGCCATAAAGAAAAAAAAAATCACATAGCCTTTGTGGCAGGGAATTGCCTTGATGTTTGGGCATCTTTGTCATGAGTGCTGACCTAAATTCACGGCTGTATTCCAGATGCTTATGATTTTTGGAGCATGGTCACCAAATAGAACATTGTGTTTGCATATGTTTTGTTTGTTTGTTTGTTTTTCTAAGGTGCCATTGCCCTACACTCTTGTCTTCTACTATTACTTCAGGATTAAGCTTGTTCAGAAAATTAGTGCGAAAGGAAGGAATCTCACTGTATCAGGTAGCTACTGCTGTGTAACAAACTATCCAAAAGTCTAGTGGCTTACCATAACAAACATTTCTCATCTCCCACCATTCTGTGGCTCACTGGAAAATATTTTTTAGTCTGGGCTACTTCTGTGGGGCTAGATTCACTCACATAACTGGGCTCTCTGCTTGTTATTTCTCATCCTCCAGCAGACAAACCCAGCCTTGATCTCCGGTGGCCAAGAGAAAGTGAACTATGCAAGTACCTTTTAAGCCTCTACTTGGTGCCATATTTCTTAATGTCCCAGAGGCCAAAGCAAGTCCATGGCCAAATCCAGATCCCAGGGAGAAATGGACTCCATTTCTCGATGGGAGGAGCTCCACAGTCACAGTGCAGAGGAGCATGTCCACAAGAATGGAGGGATTCTGGGCTCATTTTGCAATCAACTGCGTTTGTGTTCCCTCTGTTGTCCTGTGCACCTCATGGCAACTCCAGCTCTGCTTCCCCTTGGATGTCCTGGGCGAGTGCCCTTCCTGCCGCCACCAGCTCTCTTCAAAGAGCAGCTTTTCTCGGCACCTGTGTGTCCTCCTCCTGGGTTCACCTCTTCGTTCCTGTCAGCCAGTTTCTGCAGCAGCTGTTCTAGTAATGAGGAGAACTAGCTCCTTCCCAGGCATCAACGACATCTTCTCATTCCATGTTCCGTGAATGTTTTGTAGTTTGAACCCAATCAACCTCCTCTTTTAAAGTCAGTTCTTATAGCTTCTATTACAAGTAAATATTCGTTTTCTTCCTCGTGCATGGGCTGCATTTTCTGTTTTCCTTTCATAGCTCTGTCCCCCTCTTCATGATTAAATGAGGGGGGTTGTGTCCTCATCTGTCTTCTGTTTCTTACGTTTTTCTCAGTAAATGCCTTCACTCCCAAGGCTTCATTACATAGATGATTTCACAATGGATATCCCCAGTTCTTAAATTTATTCTTACAGTTGGCTCTATTTTTCAAATGGATCACTGAACATTGCCACCCGAATGTTTTATCTATAGCTCCTCTGAAATCGACTTTTGGCTACAAACTAAGGAAATAGTGCTGAGAACTGTATAACACCCTTACAGCCTCCAGGTCATTCCATCCTAGATTTTCCTCCAGATGAAAAGGCCTGGGGGTGGTAGAAGGAGTCAGCATGGGGCTAACTAACATTTGCTGAATGTCTACTGTCTGCAAGGCACTGTGGTCTTCCCTAATTGACAGAGGTGAGCATCCTCTAAGATTGCTTTCAAATAGCAGGTAACAGGGGCTGATCAGATGCAGATACGGAATCTGCAGGGGAAGAGTTGCAGACAGCCACTGATACCACAGTGGAGGGATTAGCCACCCCAAAGGCAATGAGGTCTCTGTCTGATATCATAAATAAGAGGTGTCCGACAGCCTTTCAAACGGCTTTCAAAGAGTTTCTGCTAAAGGTATCTTAGGGTTTGCAAAAACAAAACAAAACAAAAAAAAACAACAACAACAAACAAAAAACAAAAAACAAAAAAAAACATTCTTCCCTTAAGAAAGATCTTGTTGCTGGGGAAGTGGATTATAGAATAAAACTGAACTTCTTTTTCCCCCTTGATAAAAGTGCTTAGCGACTTCTAGGGTCCAAACGAAGGTCCCGGTCACATTCCTTCAGTTTTGTTGAGTAGACTTCACTCAATGAACATGAAACGTCTGGTCTTCACAAGATGGGTGTACATCCAGTTATTTCCTGTGCCGGATTCCTTGTTGGAGCCCTCACTGATAGGCCAGTTGCAGAACTGTGTGTGTTTGCAGTCATATGCGCTACTCTGGCATCGTTTTTCTGAGGGAACTCTGATAAACATAATTAATCAAGTAACCTGGCTTGATGTGGAGATGATTCTGATGATAATATGAAAGGGCAATGATGGCCAAGAATTGTTTCTGAAACTGTGTTTTCTGGGATAGCTTTTAAAAATGTAGTGGTATCTTTCCTTAAAAATATAAAATGTACCTTTGCTCTCTTTTATTTTCATATCAATAAGGCACACAGTAATTTTCTAATGCAAAAATAGACCATAGTGTGCTAGAATGCTGGCTAGTGGGATTAAACGAAATGCCATTCTCCAAGAAGAAGCAACCTACGAGGTTGCCATATGGCTTGAATTATATTAGTTTATCCCTTTTTTTTCTTGGACTGGATAAGAATTTTTCTCTCCTTTTTGGTTTGTTTATGTTGCTGTAAATATCCATGTAGAATAATTGTGACTCTTCTCATTGACCAAATTCTCTGAGGCTCATTCTAGGAAATAGCTTGTGTAAGTATTGTGTATTGGATATGAATTACCCTGTGTCGTTAGTGCCTCTTACTGCATTGTCTTTCTTATTGTCAGTAGCTATAGGACCATCGTTAGTGAATTTGGCTAACTGTGTGAAGCAGATGAGATGTTAGCTCCCTCCTAGATAGCTGCATTGGCTCAGTCTAAGCTAAAGTCTTATTTTCATTAAAGGAGCAGACATGCTGAGAAAGAAGGTGCTATTTTTACATAGGGACTTTTTCTACTGAAACCACATGATAACACTATGCTGTTAAAATAATCTCAAGCATGCTGAGTTAGCTGAAGAAACAATACACATGTTGCTAAAATCAAGGCAGTACTATTCTAAGCTTCCTCCAAGGCCCCCTAGCTCTCCTTGGTGGTCCTAAAAGAGGAGACTGGGAGGGTTACTGGTGGGAATATATAAGTTACAGGTAAAATAGAGGTTACATGTGGTCTGTTACCTACAAGAATGATACAAATTCTTGATCATTGCCAACAGTTACTGAGATATCAAAAGTGGTATTACTCAGATGTTTGCATAATTACTAATATTTGTTGAGTATTGATTTTCTTTTAGATATATATTTTTAAGTAACACTAGCATAAAACAGTACTAAGACTAACTTTAGAACATTAGAAACAGAAGATTAGGCAGAGGCTTTCCAACTGTAGTATTTTTTTTAAGCCCTTAGTATTATAGATTACTCCACTGGAATATCTTTTACATGACAGGTGCTATACTAAGCATTTTACAAAAATTATTTTATTTTGTCTGCAGAATAATCTTGCAAAGCAGCCATTATCTCCATTTACAGAAGTCCATGCTTCTTTTCCTTTTTTTCCTCCCTTTTCAGATAATAACTGTCGTTAGAAGTTACACTCACTAGAAAATGACTTAGCTGGGATTTAAGCCTAAGTGTAAATATTTAGCTTCAACGTCTGTGTTATCAACAGGCCATGCACCACCTCTAAGGATGACATGTACAGTTAATAAGGAAACTGGCCTTCTTCCATACAGTATTTTTATTCTTCATTCTCCCCCTCCCCCCAACACACAATCAAAACATATGAATGAGAACAAGTTAAAGCACGCCAAAAATGGAGAAATAAAAATCTCCCTTCTTGGTAGTCTTCAGTTGCTAAATGTAAGTCACCACCAGGTTTGGCTTCTGTTGTCTTTACTTACTAGATGAGTCTCTCTTCAGCCTCTCCAGAATCTGAATCAGCTACTTGATCACAGACATGTTTATATTCAACAGAGAAAAATCTCTGGGGAAACTCCTGAATAGATAAAGATGGTAACATCTCTTCATCCTTTTTGTCTGTAAAGCACACATTCCTTTTGTGGTCAACATACTCTTGTGCAGATTGGGTGTTTGGATCAAGCAAATGCTAACTGTGCTTGTCTGGGAAAGCCCGAGCTGATAGCCACACAGAAGTGAGTAACTGAAAAATGGTGGAGGGAGGGGAGATGAGACCAAAGTTAGCATGCCTTGGATCTGGAAGGAAGTTGGGGGACTTTACAGAAAAAGGATATGAAAGATATTTAGGGAGTAGCTCCATGTATATGAGAAAAGGAGAAGGATTATGGAAAGAAAACACAGAACCATGACAAATTGAAGATGTTTGCAAAGATACCAGCAAAAAAGAAATATGTAATGGATTATAATGTACGAGATTGGAATCAGAGTTAAGAAATCCTGGCCTCTGAGGAAAGAGTAAACTCAGTGGCATGTTGCAGGCGCTATGCCTTGTGCCAAAAGGACCGGATTGACCTATGGGATGCACATACACATCCCCCCAAAATATCCTTGTGGCAGTAGGAAGTGAAGAAGAGGGAGGCAAAGTGGGGGAAAGCTTTCTGCTTTCTAGAAGGGCCTTCTCTATGGGTCTTCTCTCTCTCTCTCTCCCTCTCTCTCTCTTTCTCTTTCTCTTTCTCATTCTCTTTCTCTTTCTCTTTCTCTCTCTTTGTAGCTAGAGAAGGGAATTTTATAACTCATTGACATTGTCCCAGTAAATACCAACTGAGGATAAAGATAGAGGCCTGACCCCATTCCTCAACACTCCACAGAAGACCCATTCCCTCTCAAATTCCTTCTTAGATCAGCCATGTCTTTACTCGTTGTCTTCTAAGAGGTCTTAAAGAATTCCTCCTAGCCTTCATCATTTTTGCTCCTCTCCAGCTCTGGCTCCCTGTGGTGGTTTTTATTGCAATGTGTCAATGATTTAATGAAAATTGATCTTCGTCACACAATTACATTTAACAAGCATTTTAACAGATTTCTCAATCTATCTTCATTCACTTAATCAAAGAACACTTTTGATTTATTTTAATTTCACATAAAGTAAAAGGTTTATGAATAGGGAAAGTCTTAATCACAAGGTTGAGTTTAGCAGAGATTTATAAAAATCTCATTCTGTAATAAATTCCAGAAATTGCAATAATATTCACTTCTGAGATTCTTTGAGGTCAATTCTAATGGCTTTCAAATGTCTCCACAATCACATATCTTCCACTAAAATACCTTCTCCAGAAAAAGTCATCATAAATTACATTTATATTTGGTAAAAATTTGTAAAGTTTCTCTTCCTGGAAAATATTCCAGCAATAGCTAAATGGTAGTAGATATTGGCATGGATCAAACATCCGCTGCTTTAGAATGAATGTCTAGTCCAGGGGTCCCCAAACTTTTTACACAGGAGGCCAGTTCACTGTCCCTCAGGCCATTGGAGAGCCGCCATATACAGAGCTCCTCTCACTGACCACCAATGAAAGAGGTGCCCCTTCCGGCGGGGGGCTGGATAAATGGCCTCAGGGGGCCGCATGCGGAGTTTGGGAATGCCTGGTCTAGTCCTTGGTGACAAAGAGTAAGGCATTCAAACATTTCCCTTTGATACTTCCTTGCAGTATCAGAGCAACGTCTTTGGTCATTTTGACAGTGTATGTCTACCTAACAGTTTGAACATACCTCTGTTGGTTATAGTCTAATAATATTTCTGATAGGGTTGCAGGTGGGGGCCATGACCCCCTCCTCCCTTAAGTGGACAAAGGGACACTGACAAACTGGATGTTCCAGGATACTATCCCCTGGGCATCCGGTGACTAACCCGGGTGTGGAAGGTCCCCTAGTTTACTTACAGTTAATCTTATATAAATCGCTGAAAGATACATTTTTCCTTAATGACTACCAGCCCCCAGCCTCCAATCCCCTATTTAACCCGACCAGTTAGAGAACCGGGGGCTGCTGCTCTCCCTTACAAGACAGCCTGCAGATTTTCTCAGTAAAGCCAGTTACACTGGTCTTTCGGACTCCGAGTGATTCTATCAATTTCATGTAAAACATTTCCAATAACTAATGAGTAAATTCTAATAAAATCACAACTTCATTTAGGTACTTTTTTAGATAACTACTAAATTATATTGCTGATCTAGTGTTTTATTTTCTGAATTTATTTTTAGCTTAAAAACAATTAGCAACTTGATCTTAGCTGAGAAACTCAGTTGGTTAGAGAATTGTCTCAATACACCAAGGTTGTGGGCTTGATCCCTGGTCATAGCACATATAAGAATCAACCAGCCTGACCAGGTGGTGGTGCAGTGGATAGAGCATAGGACTGGGATGCGGAAGGACCCAGGTTCGAGACCCTGAGGTCGCCAGCTTGAGCACAGGCCCATCTGGTTTGAGCAAAAGCTCACCAGCTTGGACCCAAGGTTGCTGGCTCAAGCAAGGAGTCACTTGATCTGCTGAAGGCCCACGGTCAAGGCACATATGAGAAAGCAATCAATGAACAACTAAGGTGTCCCAATGTGCAATGAAAAACTAATAATTGATGCTTCTCATCTCTCCGTTCCTGTCTGTCCCTGTCTATCCCTCTCTCTGACTCTCTGTCTCTGTAAAAAAAAAAAAAAAAAGAATCAACCAATAGCCTGATCAGGCGGTGGCACAGTGGATAGAGTGTCGGAGTGGGACGCAGGGGACCCAGGTTCAAAGCCCCAAGGTCACCAGCTTGACCACAGGCTCATCTGGTTTAGCAAAGCTCACCAGATTGAGCCCAAGGTCGCTGGCTTAAGTAAGGAGTCACTCAATCTGCTGTAGCCCCCAAGTCAAGGCACCTATGAGAAAGCAATCAATGAACAACGAAGGTGTCACAATGAAGAATTGATGCTTCTCATCTCTCTCCCTTCCTGTCTCTCTGTCCTTCTCTCTGTCTCTGTTACGAAAAAAAAAAAAAAAATCAACCAATGAATGCATACATAAATGGGACAACAAACCAATATCTCTCTACCCCTCCTTTACACTCACTATAAAATCAAATAATTTTTTAAACTACTAACAACTTAAGAAGAATATATTACTATTTATTACTATTTAAAGATAGCCTTCAAATATTTCACATATAAACTAAAATCTGCACTTAAAAACAAAAGTGCTGCATGAATAAAAACGAGCGTTCACATATAATACAGGAATTGAAGTTCTGTTTCTTCATCTTTAGAGTCGATGTACTGTCATTATTTATCACACTTCAAAATTTTCAGTGCAGACATAGGAAGTCAGAACTTACTGTTAAAACACACCTGTGGGACTGAGCCCATGTGTACCGAAGGTTAACCGGGTCTTTGGAAGTTCTCTGAATTCATTACTAGACAGAATACAAAGTTTATTTTAAAAAATAACAACAGAAAAAATGCTAATTGGAAGCTTACTTACGTACTAACACTAACTGCAGCAATTGCTTAGAAAGCTGGCATAAGATTTTCTTCAGGGAGGACAGTTTTATCACTGACATTGTTTAGAATTGCGAAGAATGGTGATAATACAATACAAAGCAGACTGATTCTTAGTCGGTTTTATTCTAGTTTTAAAATTCTCAAGGTCCGCCCTTCCTGCCCGGCCTGAGGAGGCTGCCCCACGGGGTAACTGCTTGCTGGTGTGCTATTTGCCAAGCAAAGTGCAGAGAATTGAAATTAACATCTCTAATAAACATGGAAGTGCACATAAAACTTTTTTTTTTTTTTTAAGGTTGGAGCTGAGAGAGTCATTCAGTGAGGGGAAATCAAAATAATATTATTTTCTCGTTTTTTTCAGATTTAATTATGAGTCAAGTTTTGGGGGGGAGAGTCATTGAAATGTGCATCCCTGAGGCCCAGGGTAGGGTTGCAGCAAAGCCCCCCCCCCCGCCCTCCCCCCCCCCCCCCATGGGCGCTGAAGCATCATTCTCAGTGTGAACTGAAAGAGTTGGTCTAGAATTTTCTTCAAGGCCCTTTCAGCTCTAACAATGTGTGATATTTATTATGGTGGGGTTTTTTTTGTGAATGAAAGAAACTATCTGCCCCCCTCACTTCTCACAGCTCTGCTACGCCCAGTCCTCAGGGATTGGCTGGAAGAGGAGATTAAACCCGCATAGCCTGCATTTCTATAACCTCCACACCAACAGATGTGGAAAAGGCCTGGGCTTTAATAGCAAAGAGGAAGAAACATAAACACAAACAGGAGCGCTTCTTTTCGGGTCTTTGTGAACCTGAGGATGTCCACAGAGAGGGAGATTGTTCTGCCGGGAACCCTGTTTCTTATGCAAGGGGGGCTCTCCGGATTCTGTCTGAGGGCAAACAAAGGCAGCTGCCGGAGCTCTGCATAAAAATGTCAAGTGAGAACTGTCTCCTTCCTGGGAAGAGCTCTGAGATTTTGTGGTATATTGGGGGGAAATGTGTCTTTTTTTTTTTTTTTTAATTTGTTCCTGGCCAGTTGCTCAGTCAGTTAGAGCATCATTCCAAACACCAAGGTGACAGGTTTGTGCCCTGGTCATGGCATATACAAAGGGACCAATAATTGCACAACTAAGTGGAACAACACAGGAGTTCAGGGCATTTAGAAATGACTTCCCTCTTTTCAGCCCGGATGGACTGACACGTTACACGTTACAAGCCGGGGTACAAGAGCCTATAAGGGGTGACACTCCGTCCCAGAACCCCTCAAACTCCCATCACTGTCCCCGGCACTGCCCTCCATTCTGCCCTTTCTTTGCTCCCATCTTTTCTCCTCGCTTCCCTTGCATTTGGGTACTTGTAAGGGCCTCAGTGGGCAGACAGGATCTGGACTCCTGTCCTTAGAAGCTCTGTGGAGTCGGGCTTAGTCCAGAGAAACCAGACACTGCTTACAGCACAGCAGAGGAGCAGAGAGGGGGACCTTGTCTCTTTTTAGAGATGCCAGAAAAAAAAAATCTGGTGCCTCCCAGGGGAAAATAAATAACTTTATTGATGACTGCCGGAAAGAATGACTACAGGTTGACGTAAGTTGTTAAAGGATAACTTTTTTTTTCGAAAATAAAATCAAGACTTTCAGACAAATATGAAATGGATGGTGCCAGAGATTTTATAAAACTTTTATTAGTGAGGAAACCAGTAAGGTGTTAAGAACCACATTAAAGGGAAAAAACAACAACAACTAAGAACAGGCAATCAGGAATGAGACAATAAAATTGCTAATAGATGCAAAACATATTAGGTCAATAAAATGATGGAGATTTTCTTTTCTAAGAGGGAAAATCAAATGTATCTAGGCAAAAGGAAGATCATCTGCCTTTCTGTGGACAAGAATGACCTGCATTGCTCTCAGTAGGTAGGGAAAGGCACAGACCACAAGAAAATCAGACAAGCCCCAAAGGTAAGCCTGGCTGTCCTCTGACAGGACACCCAGTAATCTCCTGCCCCTTTCAAAGTCTTTCACAATTATTTTCTGACCTATTCACAAATAAAAACTTATTTATCAACTACAGCAACCTGGAGAGGTGATTTCTTCAACAGATTCCTTAAAATAGTAATGATGTCACAGAGGGCCTCTGTCAGCCAGTGACCCCTCTCCTGCCTGACGTCCCATCTTCCCCGAGTTATCTCTGGTACAGGCTATCATCATGGATGATTGGGTCCGGCAGCAATGTAGAAAAATGTAATATTCCATCTAACAAAGTCTGACTTAAGGAAAGTGCTTGTTTGACACCTCCCTGTTGGCAGGTGGTTTACTCCTGACACTTTCAAACCACCTGCAGAAAGTTGTTTCCTAACGCCCCCTCCAACCCCCGTTGTCTGCAATATAGTCTCAAACTCAGGCAAACACAAGGCTGTTTCTCAGCATACTTTATATTCATTAACTTGCACCAACATTTGCTGCACCCAACTTTAAGATAAAAACATTGTCCAGTGGACAGTTTACTGGTAGAGAAAGCCCACCCCTCTTCTTCCTTGCTTTGATGGCAGAACCCATAATTGATGTGCAAGACCTAAACCCAGAAGTAGGTCAACCCCAGTACTTCCTCCTGGCTCAGGTCCCTGGACACACTTGGAGCAGTGTTCCTTCCTGCTGGCTCAGGGCTCCGCTGCCTGTTACCTCCCGCTCCTCTGAGTCTTCTGGTCACACAAGGAGCCAGAAATTTCCAGGAGCACAGTGCTACAGCCTCTAGGAACTTCCCTTGGCTCAGAGGCAAGAGATCATACCCACCCATGATTATCAAAGTTCATGGCAAGTAAGATGATCATTCAAATGGAGTGAGTCTAAGATATTGACATTTAAAATAGCTACATAGGAACAGCCTGCTGGAAATAATTCTCAAGGGAAAGTACAGTGAGATGCTATCTCCCCTCCCCAAATTGGAAAATATTAAAACAAATTAAAATACCCAGTGCCAGTGAGGGTGTGGTTGGTGGGGGTCCGTATTGGGAAAGACAGGTGGGCTCCATCATCTTAAGAGTCTTAGAATTGCATACCTCTTGATCTACCCAGTCCTCTATTGTGGATAATTCAAAATACAGTGAAAAGTTCATGCATAAAAAGGTGTATTCTAATATTATTTACAATAATAAAATTGAAAACCCCTTAAATTCAACAATAAATATTGATAATAGTCATTTGTGTCTATTTTGGGGGTTTTCTTAGAATTATTTTAGCATTATTTATTAAAATATTCTATATTAGCCCTGCTGTGGTAGCTCAGTTGATTAAATCGTCATCTGGACCACCATGGTTGCAAGGTCAAAGCCCATGCAAAAATTGGCCAATGAATGTATAAATAAGTGAATAAGTGGAAAAACAAGTTGATCTCTCTCTCTCTAAAATTTAATTGTGCTGCTTCGACAGCACATATAATCTCTAAAAATTCATTTTAAATGGTTTTAAATATTTTAAACTATTCTATATTTAATCAACTAATACTCTAAACAGAAAAGAAATAGGACTTCTACTGTATTTGAAGTGAGCAGAACTACCTACCAGAGATCAAAATTGCATCTTGCAGAATGTTAAATAGATTAATATTGTTACAACAATCTGTGAAACATGGAAAGTAAAATATAGTATGTTTTTATTTCTTTTCTTTTTTGAAAAAAACTGAATTTATTGGGGGTGACATTGGTTAGTAAATTATACAGATTTCAGGTGTGCAATTCTACAGTGCATCATCTGCACACTGCACCATGCGTTCACCCCCCTAGTCAAGCCTCCTTCCATCACCCTCTCCCCCCTTTATCTTCTTCTGCCTCCCCCCACCCCCTTGGCCTTTTGTAACCCCCACACTGTTGTCTGTGTCTAGGAGCTCTTTTCCTCTTTCCTTAATCCCTCTACCTTTTCTGCCCAGCCCCCAACCCCCTCCCCTCTGACAGCTGTCAGTCTGTTCTTCCGTATCTATGACTATGTTTCTATTTTGTTTGTTAGTTAATTTTGTTCATTAGATTCTGCACATAAGTGAACATAGGGTACTTGTCTTTCTTTATTTTATTTCACTTAGCAGAATGCATTCCAGGTCCATCCATGCTGTCACAAAAGGTAATGTTTCCTTTCCCCTTTTTATTTTATGGCTGAGTAGCATTCCACTGTGTAACTATAACATAGCTATTGATGGACGCTTGGACTGCTTCCATATCTTGGCTACTGTGACTAATGCTGCCATGAGCATAGGGGTACATATAGTCTTTCAAATTAGTGTTTTGAGTATTGAAGCAGTAATAAAAAAACTCTCAACAAAAAAGTCCTGGATCATTTACTTCACCAATGAATTTTACCAAATATTCAAAGAAAAACTAATACCTATCCTTTTCAAATTATTTCAAAAAAATTCAACTGGAGAGAAGACTTTCAGGCTTATTTTATGAGACCAGCATTATCCTAATTCCAAAACCAGATGAAGACACTACAAAGAAAGGAAATTATAGGTCAATATTCTTGATGAATATATATGCTAAAATTCTCCACAAAATAACAGCAAACTAGATCCAGCAATACAATAAAGAGGTCATACACCATGATCAAGTTGGCTTTATTCTGGGGATGCAAGGTTGGTACAGCATCTGCAAATCAATAAATGTGATACACCACATAAACAAAGTGAAGGATAACAACCATGTGATCATATCAGTAGATGCAGAAAAGCATTTGATAAATCCAGCACCCATTTATATTAAAAAAAACTCTCAGGAAAGTGAGAATAGAGGAAACATAACTCAATATAATAAAAGCCTTAGATGATAAACCCACAGCCACTATCATACTCAGTGAGCAAAAACTACAAGTGTTTCCCTTAAGATCAGGAACAAGACAGGGATGTCCACTATTCCACTCTTACTCAACATAGGACCGGAAGTCTTAGCCCCAGCAATCAGACAAGAAGAAGAAACAAAAGGCATTCAAATAAGAAAAGAAAAAGACTGTCATTATTTGCAGATAACATAGTACTGTATATAGAAAGGCATATTCTACCAAAAAACTACTGGAAGTGATAAGTGAATTCAGTAAAGTAGCAAGAATCAAAATAAATATCCAGAAATCAGTTGCATTTTTATATACCAATAAATATCAGAAAGGGAAACTGAGAAAACAATCCCATTCACAGTTGCTTCAAAAAGAACAAAATACTTAAAAATGAATTTAACCAAGGATATAAAAGGCCTGTACTGAGAAAATTATTAGACACTGAAGAAAGTAATTTGAAAATACAAATAAGTGGAATCCATCCCATGTTCATGGATTGGAAGAATTAACATCATTAAAATGTTCATAGCATCCAAAGTAATCTATAGATTCAACACAATTCCTGTCATGTAATACACCAGTGGTGTATTCCATATAACTAGTACAAATGTTCCAAAAATTTATATGGACCCACAAAAGATCCTGAATAACCTCAGCAATCTTGAGAAAGAAGAACAAAGTTGGAATCATGTTACCTTATATAATTTGTGTATATTTTGAAATAAAATTTCAGTATTTAATTGATGATTATGAAGTGCTTAAAAAAACACAAGAAAATCTGTAATAACAAGATTTTTACTGTGGGGAAAATATGCAACATAAGAAAGTAAGAGACTAGCATGATGAGACCTCATGTCCCCATCACCTGCTTAACAATTATCAACAGAGAACAAATTCATCTGATCTACTCTATTCACTCTCCCACCCAGATCATTTGAATCTAGTACCAGACATTGTAGCATTTTATATGAAAATGTTTAAGCATGTACCTTTAAGAAATAATAATTTCTTTAAGAAAACAAAACCATTTGCCACCTAAAAAATTAATAATATACCCATCAGAAAAGAGTAGTAAAAAAAAAAAAAAAGAACCAATAATATCCCAAAGAAATAACCACAATTATTACCTTTCTTTCAGCAATTTCTTTGATTCTATATAATTAATTTTTGTTCCATTGGGTCTTGGGTCAGCTTCCCGGCCAAAAAAAAAAAAAGTTCTGTAAATCCTGAGTCAGTATTCTGTTATGGCCTGAAATTGTCCAAGGGCTGTCAGCCTGTATTCTGGGTCCTTTCTTTGAAGTATCAATAGTTAGGAGTACCCAGTACAATCTTTTCCTTGAGGCTCTAAAACTTTTGTTGAAGATCCAATCTCTGGCTTGTAACTTACAGCAGAGCCTTCAGGCAAGCATGAGAGAAGAGCAGAAAGAAACTCAAGACTGGTTAATTGATTGCAGTAACCTTCAATGTCAGAATGGAGAACAAAGTTCTCTAATGCATGAGTGTTTCATAGGGTTTGATCACTGTTTTCCCTGGGGCTAAGAACATAGTATGGACAGCAAGGACAGTGCCAAATCTTAAAGACCTCCCTGAAAAGTGGACAGGCTCTGCAATATTTATATTAATAACATTTTTCCTCTGCAAACTTATCTTAGGGAAGGGTGAACATCCCTTCCGATTGGATGCCCTTCCTGTGCTACTCTTGCAATACCATTGAGCTTATTAAAAAATAATGTGCTACCCAACAGATCTAAGTATTTCTAACATTCTCTTTAAAACACATATTGAGCCTGACCGGTGGTGGTGCAGTGGGATGAAGCTTCAACCTGGAATGCTGAGGTCGCCTGTTCGATACCCTGGGCTTGCCTG
The DNA here is from genome assembly GCF_036850765.1 of Saccopteryx bilineata. Taxonomy (NCBI): domain Eukaryota; kingdom Metazoa; phylum Chordata; class Mammalia; order Chiroptera; family Emballonuridae; genus Saccopteryx; species Saccopteryx bilineata. Next base: position 198,429,568 of record NC_089490.1, on the reverse strand, counting down.
GTCAAGGCACATATGGGAGTTGATGCTTCCTGTTCCTCCCTTTCTCTCTTTCTTTCTCTCTCTCTCTCTCTCTCTCTCTCTCTCTCCTCTCTGAAAATTGAATAAATAAAATCTTAAAAAAAAACACATATTGATTTTAGAGAAAGAGGAAGAGAGCGAGAAGGCATGAGATGAATCAGTTCCTGTATGTGCCCTGATTGTGGATCGAACCCACAACCTTTGTGTGTGGAGATGACGCTCCAACCAACCAAGCTATGTGACCAGGGCTCATTCTCTTTTATATAAAGTGAAAGAATAAATCTTTGTGATTTTTCCAGAGATTCTTTGGGAGTGCTAAGATAGTTTTAGTTGTTAAGACAATCTGAGATATATATTTTTTCAGAATTTAAGGTCTGTATTTAGGAAGGAAAAGGCAACAGATTTAACAGAGAAGATTTGGTTCATGATTAAGCTAGGATTCTGGGTACTTGAGAAAAAAATTAGATATATATTCATTATGATGACAGTATAATATTTTTAATAGCTGTAGAAAGCCATAAAAGAATCTTGAGGCATCTTAGCTATTTCAGATGTGAGGATACTTTATTCTTTGTTCTTAAGAAAATAATCACAGACATAATAAAGTCAACACAAAGTACAGAAAATTATTCTGGTAATCGTATGTGCATCTCTGCAATATAGATGCATTATGCAGAGATAAATAATAATTGTTACTCACTGTTCAAAGCTCTAAGACCAGTTTATCACTTTCGTAGAGAGCCAGATTCCAGTTTTGCATTAGCTCAATATTTGACAATAAAGAATTCCAAGTTTCTTTTTTTTTTTAATTATCTCTTGAATAAGCCCCTCAAAACTGGGGGAACTTTGCCAAAATTTTAACATATTTTATTGCTTCTTTTCAGACAACCACAACAAATATGGTTTACTTTCAGTGAAGCTACAGTTTTCAGTACCCATTCACATTTTGTCTTTTCCTACCCTGTTCCATCTTCCAGAATAGACATTTTCCTTCAGAACAAAATTATTCACTTTTTCTCTGAAAAACAAACAATTCCTTTACGTTGCAATGAGGAGCCACTGAGCCATTTCACCCGCAGGTGTTGTAAAGTACCAAAAGCTGCAGAATTAATATTAATATTTTAAGAGGCTTGGAGAACATTTTATTAATTTGGGTTAAGGTGTGCAGAGAAATTGTGAGAATAGTCTCTGTACTGTGTGATTGGCATAACCAGGATGGCCCTTGGCATTGTATTGTAAATGCAAAGGGAAGGAAAACATAGATTCCCAGACATTCCACCACACCTGTGGGGAAAGGGGTGAATGGCTAGCCAGGTGCAGGAAGAGAAAAGCCAAAATAAACCTTTTCTTTTTTTAAAAAAATTATTTATTAAATTTAATGCAGTGACATTGATAAATCAGGGTACATATGTTGAGAGAAAACATCTCTAGATTATTTTGACATTTGATTGTGCTGTATACCTCTCCCCCAAAGTTAAATTGTCTTCTGTCACCTTCTATCTGGTTTTCTTTGTGCCCCTCCCCTCCCCCAACCCCTGTCTCCTTCTTCACCCCATTCCCCATCCCCCCACCCCCCATCCCTGTTGCCATCACATTCTTGTTCATGTCTCTGAGTCTCATTTTTATGTCCCTTCTATGTATGGATTCATATAGTTCTTAGTTTTTCTTCTGATTTACTTATTTCACTCCGTATAATGTTATCAAGGTCCATCCATGTTATTGTAAATGATCCGATGTCATCATTTCTTATGGCTGAGTAGTATTCCATAGTATATATGTACCAAAGCTTTTTAATCCACTCGTCCTCTGATGGACACTTGGGCTGTTTCCAGATCTTCGCTATTGTGAACAATGCTGCCACAAACATGGGGGTGCATTTCTCCTTTGGAGCCGTTCTATGGTGTCCTTGGGGTATATTCCTAAAAGTGGGATAGCTGGGTCAAACGGCAGTTCGATTTTTAGTTTTTTGAGGAATCTCCATACTGTTTTCCACAGTGGCTGCACCAGTCTGCATTCCCACCAGCAGTGCAGGAGGGTTCCCTTTTCTCCACATCCTTGCCAGCACTTATTCTGTGTTGTTTTGTTGATAAGCGCCATTCTGACTGGTGTGAGGTGATATCTCATTGTGGTTTTAATTTGCATTTCTCTAATGATTAGTGATGTTGAGCATTTTTTCATATGCCTGTTGGCTATCTGTATGTCCTCTTTGGAGAAGTGTCTATTCATCTCTTTTGCCCATTTTTGGATTGGGTTGTTTGTCTTCCTGGTGTTGAGTTTTACAAGTTCTTTATAAATTTTGGTTATTAACCCCTTATCAGACGTATTGTCAAATATGTTCTCCCATTGTGTAGTTTGTCTTTTTATTCTGTTCTTGTCTTTAGCTGTGCAAAAGCTTTTTAGTTTGATATAGTCCCATTTGTTTATCCTGTCTTTTATTTCACTTCCCCGTGGAGATAAATCAGCAAATATATTGCTCCGAGAGATGTCGGAGAGCTTACTGCCTATGTTTTCTTCTAAGATGCTTATGATTTCACAGCCTACGTTTAAGTCTTTTATCCATTTTGAGTTTAAAATAAACCTTTTCTTATAGCAGTGAGACATTTGCAGGCATTTGTCCCCACAGAAACTACCCCTCCTATGTAATTGCATGTGGTTAATACGTCTGACTCTGGACAGAGAGATGGCACACTAGAAAATATAGGAAGGCCTTTTAATATGTAAAGAGACATCTTTCTACCATTGTGTTGACTTGTAAATTTTGTTTTCTCCCAAATGATGTATGGCTTGCAAATTGAACATGGTCCTATCATGTTAAAGGACATATGACTATAACCAATAGTAGTAAAGGGCTCCTAATTACAATTTTTGCTTCTGTACTTCCCACTTACAAAACTATAAAAACTAGGTAGAACTAAGGGCCGGCGCGCTCTCCCTCAGATTTCTGTTGGAGCTGCCGCCGCTTGGCCAAGCTAGACAATAAAGCTTTGATGTGTAAACGACGGACCTTGTTCCTGTCTTCCATGTTTTGGGTCCCTGCGAATTTGGCTTAACAGCAATATTATTGTTCTTCTCTTCGTGGTTACGTACACCACTGCCCTTTGTCCCTACTGCGGCTAGTACGGTAAATGACTACGAGACAGGTCAACAGGAGAAAATGTCCAAAATTACTCTGGATGTCATAAAATAAGAGACCCAAGATGCATTGGGCAGTTGAGATTTACAGTATTTGCCATTTTAGACAAAGGAGAAGTAGGCATGGGTCTGAAATTTCAAAGGGAAAGGAGGCCATTTACAGGTAGTGAGAAAGAGGAAGCACGTGGGAATCCAGTTCTTGCTGGCCCACCCAGAAACAAGGGATACGGAGTGTGGTTGACACAGAAGCTTTGCTCTAGTTCTCCTCATCTGCCATTTTGTCTATATTATGGACATAAGGTAATGCTCCCTTCCTTCAGCAGGTTTTCTTTCCTCTGAATTTTTTTAGGCAAGTAAAGGAAAGGAAGGGGCATAGGTTCTGTCTGAGTCTTTTGTTTCTTAATAACCAGCTTAAAATCAACATCCCAAAGGCATATTTTGGGTTGGCAAAACTTTGGTCCCCCTCAATGGTCATAATTACTCTATTTACTATAAATTTTAAGTAAATTAACCTCTATTTTACAGAGAAAACTGGGAGATGGGTCCTTGATAACTGAGCATAAATGAACATATTCGTTAACATAATCCAAAGGCATGCCACTCGGTAGCATGGTAAAATAAGAAGCTAAGATGTATGTAAGCTATGTTTAATAATAATGTTTTAGCATTCTATCTTTAGGGGGGGGATTTTTCTGAAGTGAGAAGCAGGGGGGGGGTAGGGGGCGTGGGGGGGAAGGGGTGGGGAGGCAGACAGAGTCCTGCAAGCACCTGACCGGGATCCAACCCAGATGCACCCAATATGCCCACCAGGGGGCAATGCTCTACCCATCTGGGGCATTGCTCCGCTGCAAGTGGAGCCATTCTATCGCCTGAGGTAGAGGCCATGGAGCCGTCCACAGCGCCCGCCCTGGCCAACTTTCCTCTAATGGAGCCTTGGCTGTGAGAGGGGAAGAGAGATAGGAAAGAGAGGAGGAAGGGCAGAGAATCAGATGGGTGCTTCTCCTGTGTGCCCTGGCTGGGAATCAAACCAGGACTTCCACATGCCGGGCCGAAGCTCTACTGCTGAGCTAACCAGCCAGGGCGCATTCTAATTTAAAGATTATCTAGATATTCTAACATTAGTTAACTTGATTTCATATTAGTCCAATATTTTAAAGTTAAGGATATTAGAAATGATATTTTACCTGACCTGTGGTGGCGCAGTGGATAAAGCATTGACCTGGAACCCTGCGGTCACTGGTTCGAAACCCTGGGCTTGCCTGGTCAAGGCACATATGGGAGTTGATGCTTCCTGCTCCAGCCCCCCTCTTCTCTCTCTTTTTCTCTCTTCTCTCTAAAATGAATAAATAAAATCTTAAAAGAAAAGAAATCTTAAAAGAAGAAATTATATTTCAGCTAACATAGAGCATAATGATTGTTGGTATCAAAAAGATTGTCAAAATTATAATTTAATTTGGATAGACTCATAATTTACAATTCTCATAATTCTTAACAATATTGAATAGTAATGTTAACTTATTAATTAACAAACTAGTACAGAAAGGTAAAAAACCCAAAAAACAAAGAGATCTTCTAAGATATAAAATATACAAATATTATACTTACTACTTAAATGAGGGAAAAAGATGAAGTTTTTTCTTAACTAAAATTATAAACTAGTCTGATTTATACAAAAATTCACCTTGTGAATTTAGATTAATGTGTATTACATATGATGCATCTATATTTAGATTATCGTGTAAAATGCTTCTGAATTTGCACTTCCTAAAATAATTTTTTTGTTTAAAGGTCAGAACATTTAGAGTATTAAATTTTAATTTTTTTCTAAGAATTCTGGGAATATTAGATTTATGTAAGCATAGTATAAGTACAAATAATTGACTTACCCTATAAGTCATTTGGAAGAGTTTCTTTAATTTAAAAGACCTTTTAATTTAATTTATTAATAGCCTCCAGAGGTAAGAAAATATTTCACACACACAATGAACAATAAAAGCCTTCCTCAATTACAGAGAGGTGCCTGGCTTCAGCTCTGTTATCCTCAGCTACAGGTCACGAGTAAACATAGGAAGAAAAAACTCACCAGTCCAGTTCTCAAAAGGCTGTTTTCCTTTCTAGGGGGCATGACATATTTCCTTAATTCAGTTGAGCTCACAAGTAGATAAACAGACAAACAAAAAGGCTGACACACTAGATCAGCCATCATCTCTCCTCTCCCCTCACACAAAAATAGATCCCAACTATCCACCTGACGGAGATCATCAACTAGTCAGATTATAAAACCAAATTTCCCATAATAATTGGCTATGTGCATTTCAGAAGTACATCTACAAGGTGGGCAATGGTCTACATTTGTTTGTATGAAAAACAACACAGTAATTAATAAATAATCACCTAGAAAATACTCCATGCTTCATGTACTCAGAACTGTGAACCTACTTTTGCCAACCCCTGTACACACACACACACACACACACACACACACACACACACACACACACACGGGATTGAGCCCCACCTAGCAGTCCTGTGTCTAGCTACAGAACAAGACATGGCCCAAACCACAAGTTTGATAAGAATCCTCTTTGGATAATGCAGTTGAGACTGGTCTATTGGTTAGAAACAAGACCTGGACTTAGTAGTGCCTGGATCCAATTGTAAAAAGAAACATGTCAGTTCAGATACACCAATTCTACCCAAAACAAGCCTCAATGTGTAGCTTTTGCCTATTTCTGCGGTGTAAATTTCCCCATAACTGCTGTTTCCAGTCTACCAGTGCAATGCCACCAATGCAGAACAGGGAAAAGATGAATGTATTTGGTTCTTACAAACCAATAGGATCTGCTTCAGGACACAACTGTGCTTAACCCTAACTTAATTCAAACAGACAGTGTGGTGGTTGCTGAGGGGCAGGGGAGGGTATAAATGAGGATGAATGGTGATGGATGGAGACTTGACTTGGGGTAGTGAACACACCATAAGTGTACAGATGGTGTGTTGTGGAATTGTGCCCCTGAAACCTGTATGATTTCATTAACCAGTGTCATCCTAGTAACTTCAATAAAAAGAAAAAATAAAAAACACAACAGACAGGCTAGCAGACTTTGGCCAAAGATAGAAACAAAAACAGAAACTGAAAATGAAAAAGAAAGAAAGAAACCTTTAGCAATGCAGAGTTAGTCATTTGGGGTTTGCTCTGGGAGACAAGAAAAGACACACCTGGGTTTAGTCAGGCCACAGGTCTGCTTTGCAGGCCATGCAGAGTCATGATCATGGCCTCAGAAGGTAAATCTATTTAAATATCTCCATGGGTCTTCCAAAATGACCCAGTACTCAGTACTTTGGCGACAGCTTGTTGTATCCATATTTCTGAACAATTCTCATAATTAGAAAGCGAGTTTTGGTTTTTTAATACTCAATTGTATGTCTATTTTTCCTGTAACTTCTAACTAGAGGGCTGTTGGGGAGGAACAAATCTTCCTTTACCCTCAGGGTTCTCTGGCTGGTCTAACCATCAGATAGCCCTGAGACAGGTCCTCACAGGAAAATGACCAGATGTAGTACATACGTATTATGTACGGCACCCTGCGTACCTGAGAGGTTCAGAGATTCAGAGATTCAGAGATTCAGAGATAAGAAAGGGGGACACCTGGGGCTAGGGGATGAGGTCATACACCTTGGGGATGTCAAACGTCAAAGGCTCACTGCAGGATGATAAGAAGAGCAGATGTTTAGTAACTAAAAGCTTGCCCTGCCATGCAGGGGGGTCAAAAGAGATTTGGCTGATAATCTCTCATGTCCTTGTCAAACTAATTTTAAAAAGTTAAAAACATGGCCTGACCTGTGGTGGCACAGTGATCAAGCGTAGACCTGGAATGCTGAGGTCGCCGGTTCAAAACCCTGGGCTTGCCTGGTTAAGGCACATATGGGAGTTAATGCTTCCTGCTCCTCCCCCCTTCTCTCTCTCTCTCTCTCTCTCTCTCTCTCTCTCTCTCTCTCCTCTAAAAAAAAATGAATAAATAAAAAAAATAATTTAAAAAGTTGAAAACATGACCTCTTTTAGAAATACGAAATGAACACAGGTCAAAAAATTTGTTAAACTCTTTAATGAATGAAGGAAACATTAAGATGATGAAGCGGGTATAAAAATATCTAAGGAACTGAGAGTTGAGCATCAAGAACTACATACTTCATCAGCAGAATGAATAGTTCCTCCCACTTTTGCCAGACACCTGTTGGGCAAACACTGAGGAATACCTGTTTGCATTGTTGCCAAGCTATGAGCCCACATGTCCCATTCTAGCTCTGATGATTTCTAGTTCTAACCTCTGGAGCCATGAAAAGTCAGTTTAATCCAGTTTCCATATGTCTGGCCTTGAGAACAGTTACCCTGTCCTCCAGCCGTCTTCTCCCCCTCAGATCCAGTAAGCACACCCTTCATTGGAAATGGCTTCAACGTTAGTCATTTTCATGATCACCTTCCCATGGCTGTTTTCTAGTTTGCCAGTGTGTCCAGGTGTGGCTCCCAGTATCAAACACAACAGAACAAAAGCTGGATGGCCACGTTTCTATCAAGCAGTCACCTTGCTCAACCTGTTTGGCCGACTCTGGGCTAAATAACAAAAGGAAGTCGAAGGAAAATAAACATCCACATCCCTTGAATAGAGTGACTTAGTCTCTGAAACTTCCTGGAGCATTTTCGAGTTCTCCCTGAGCTCAGGGCCACCCCGTCTAGAGACAGAAAGCACACCAAGCACTGGAAGAGAGAAGATTTAACATAGAGGACTGTTAGCCAGTTAGTGAGTTGTTGTACCGGTTGGGTAACTGTAGGGCCAAAGAGGAATCCCAAGGCGTCACAGCAGACACTGCAGGAGGCTGGTGCTCTCCTGTTAGCCTACCCGGCGCTCAACACTAAGACAGGATGAAACCTGTGCAAAAGAAAGCCCGGAGGGAGCCGGGAGGCAGGGAGAGCTGTCAGGCTGTGACTCAGGAAGAACCTGGCAAACAGAAAGGGATCATATTTTCTGAGGCAGTTTCTGCACAGCCATCGGCGTGGGGTGGAGCCAGAGTTGCAGGTCACAGGAGTCCCGTGTCTTCCAGATCTGCCCCAGGCTTCTGGTAGGTTCAGTCATCGTGGGGAACTAGAGGCAAAATATCTTTTTCCTTTACCCTTCTACCCTCCTGGGTCCTTGGCTGGGGCTCTGTAACGAAAGACAGATGAATAAGAGACTACGTGATTTATTTAATACATGACACCATGTACCTTTCACATGACCTCAAGCCTTCATAAGGAAACAAAGACCTGAAAAGGGGGTTAAACCTGAATGTTCTTAGGCGAGGTTTGATGAAAAGTAGAAGGTTTGTGGAGAAAATAGAACAGGACAGAGGGTGTAAGCTGTGGGTAGTAACTGGGGGATACTTAGGAAGGCTCGTTCATTCAGATTCCTCCCACTGTCCCTCTGTCCTTGGAGATAAGGACACCCCTTTTTCTGGTGTGGGGAGAGCACCTTTTACATGAGGTTCTCATGAGCTGCTTTGGGGAGAAGGTCAGAGAATTCTTCCAATATCTGCTGTTTCCCAAATTCCTTCAGCTTAAGATATTCAGTATGCCCTGGTACCATATTTGGGGTACCATGTCCTAAACCACATTACCATCAGCCATGAAATTTGTAACTCTAGTGTTATTAAGGCAGGAGAAGTCAGGCCCTCTACCCATCCTCTACTGAGGAAAAAGAAACCAGAAGAATGCAAAGCAGAGGAGCCTGCAGGGCAACTGAGTCAACCAGTTATAGATGAACTACTTCCTGTAGTTCTCTGAAAGGGTGTCTGGGGCCACTTGCTACACAAAGCAAGGGAGATAGAACTTATCTTAAAACCCCTTCCCCTTGTCTTTTCTTAAAAGCTTTTTTTAAAAAAACAATGTTTACATACTTTAATTTTAAAATTCCAACACTTATTCTCTAATCCCACCTAAACTCACCCTCCCATCCTGGAGTCACCAGAGTGACGTATACCTCTAGACAAAGGGATCGTGAGCCTCTTGCATGAAAACCTGTATTTTCTGTAAAAGGTATATAACCTGTAAGAAAATCAACTTCGGGAAGCACATATCTTTGGAGCTACTATCCCCGTGTGCTCTACTGGCTTTTAATAAATTCTCTTTCCCTCTAATAAAGTTATCTAAGTGTCTATTCTCCATTGGGTTGCTTCCTGCTACATTATGTTGAAATCTTAGGAGGCCAGTAGCTCTTTTTTTGTCTGTATTTCATTAATTGGGTGTCATCTTTGGTCACCTTCTACATTAGTGCCAATTACTAATTTTTTACGTCTAATCTGAAACCTGATCTTTGATGATATTCTTTTTGGGGTTTCTGCTCTGCCTGTGGCTCCCCGTGAGGCCTGCCCACAGGGGGGTGCCCAGGGAGCCTGTAGGGCGGGAGGAGGGAGGAGGGGCTTGTTTTTTCCTGTTTGTTTTCTCTTTGCTTCGCCTCAGCTTCCCTTTGTCTGCCTGTGGTTCTTCCTGTCCAGCAGCTCTCCATCACCAGGGCAGCAGCCTCCTTCCGCAGCAGCGGTTTGAGCCTACTTTGTAGTTTTCTGTCAGCTCTCAGTTTCATCCCCTCCCTGATCCTGGCAGCAGTTGGTGAGGACCCTTTCCTTAGACATCTGAGTGTCAGCTTTTCAGCTTCTCAGGATCCTCTCTAAGTTTTCTTTTCTTTTCTTTTCTTTTTTTTTTTGTGACAGAGACAGAAAAAGGGATAGATAGAAATAGACAGACAGACAGGGAGAAAGATGAGAATCATCAATTCTTTGTTGTGGCACCTTAGTTGTTCATTGACTGCTTTCTCACATGTGCCTTGACTGGGAGGGGGGGAGCTACAGCAGAGCGAGTGACCCCTTGCTCAAGCCAGACACCTTGGGCTCAACCCAAGGCTCAACCTTGGGCTTCAAGCCAGAGACCTTTGGGCTCAAGCCAGCAACCATGGGATCATGTTTATGATCCCACGCTCAAGCCAGTGACCCTGCACCCAAGCTGGTGAACCCATTCTCAAACTGATGAGCCCGGAGTTTTGAACCTGGGTCCTCTGAGTCCCAGTCCGATGTACCATACACTGCGCCACTGGCTGGTCAGGCCAAATAACTTCTTAGTATAAGAATAATCTGTGCACTATTTGGGATATACTTAGACTGAAATTGTATTCATTGTTAAGTGGATGTCCTATATTTTTATTCCCCTGTGTTGTTTAACGGAAAGATGTTGGTTACCAACTCCTATCCATCACTTTGGTTGGGTTACATCAATAGCCAACTAATGACTAGAGATGGCTTTGCCTTTGCTTTTAAAACTTCCTTCTTAAAAAAAAAACAGATGAGTTAGGATCTCCAAGCCCACGATGAAAATTCGCAGAAGGACAGGGAAGAGTATATACTGTTGTATTATATAGAAAATAACAGTAAATCCAAAGACACCACTAAAACCTCATCACCAAGGAAAACAGGTCTCGCCAACCCCAGGTGGCCAGTGGGCTCTATTCCCTTAGCAAATGGAAGAACTTATGAAATATCCTAGAATGAGAGGGGAGAGGATATGTCATACTTCCCTGTGCCTATAGTTTATAAAACATTCTACCCGACATCCTCTTACTTTGAGCCCCGTACAGAACCACACCTGGAGTTGGGGATCTGATGAGCCACCTCAGACCAAAATATAATGAGGAATCTTTGAAAGTTTCTGAGTGAAAAGGTGACATAGTCAGATCTGTGTCTTTAGAAGAGAATCTTGCCAGAAGGCAAAGGAAAAAAAAGAAAAAGATTTATCAGTAATTCACTCAAGAGGTAATGAGGCCCTAAAGGAAGCTAGTACCTTTCAGGGATCACCAATCCAAAACTGAGGCATTTTCTCCAAGACAATAAGGATTTCAAAAGAGATAAAAGGTGTGAAATATCTAATGACCTGACTGAGAGAGGAATTGTGTCTCACTTTCCGTTTTCTTAACCCTTTTTGGCATTCCTGCTCCATTCAAGTCTCTGCATTCACATGCAAATAATGCATATCAACCTTTCAAATGTGAACAGATGGAAGGAAAAGATTCAGAGCATTTTTTTTTCCTTTGGGTGGGATTTATGTGATCCAAATGAATGAGAATAAAATGTAAATAGCTGGAGGAAAAAAGAATTCTCTGATTGTACAATAATTGGTATTTTCGTTTCAAGAGTTTCAAGAATAGAACAGTATCCTCTGCTAATTGCTTCCTATATTAGTTATCTATTATCGGATAACAAATTCCCCCCAAACTCAGTAGCTTAAACAACAATAAACATTTATTATCTCTGGCAGTATCTGTGGATCAGGAATCCTGGCAGCGGTGGTTCTGACTTGAGGTCTCTCCTGAGGGGGGAGGCGAGGTATTAGCTGGGGAGAAGCATCTGGGGACCCCCTTTCAACATGGCTCACGCCTGTGACTTGGCTGTGGGGGAGGGGGCAGGTCCTCTCCACGTAAACCTCCCCCCAAGTTGCTGCAGCGTACTTATGACGTGGCAGCTGGTTCCCTGGCAAGTCATCCAAGAGCCTGACAGGCAGACGGAAGCAGTCCTTCTCAGTGACCTAGCCTTGGGTGCCACATGGCGTTGCTTCTACCCCATTCTGTTCAGAAGCGGTTCACTAAGTCCGGTCCCCATGCGGGGGTGGGGGTGGGTGGGATAGGTTCCACCTTTGAAAAGGAAGTGTGTTTAAAGGTGTTTGTTTTTTTTAAGCGTGTTTTTAAACACACACACACACACACTTCTTTAACTGGAAACAGGTTTTGGTATATTGTGCTCCAAATAAAATTGCCAACTTACTGAAGAGTTTCTCAAAAGCCGGAGAGACCTGGGACTTGATGTCACCAGCTCTCTGGTCAACCACAGCTGATCAGGTTGCTCGGGGACGTCTACGAATTGTGCCATCAGAGATGAGAAAAGTGTATGCTTGTCATCCAAAGAAGAAGAAGGAAAAAAAAAAACACCCCAAACCACAGTAGTTCCATCATTTGAATTATTTTGTTTGAATTCCCAGAAAAAGGGATGATTTTTGAAATTTCAACTTCAGTGTCAGCTGAAGGAAAAGCCTGAACTGGTTGCTAGGAGTTTGAGCTGTAACTGAGGGGATTTTGACAACTGGATACTTACTAGGAATCAGGAACAACTAAACTACCCGAACAACCAAAGCGTCCTTACAGCCAAACAGGAACCACTTGTGCGTTTATGTCTTTGTCTATTGGTCACCGTAACAAAACATCACAGACCGGATGGCTCACGAACAACAAACATTTATTTCCCCTGGTTCTGGAGGCTGGAAACCTAAGATCAAGTATCGGCAGATCCCATGTGTGGTGACAGCCTGCTTTCCAGACGGGGGGTTTTCACTATACCCTCAGGAAGGCAAAAGGGGGTGAGGGCTCACTTTTCTAAGGGCCCTAATCTCACTTATGAGAGTTCTACCCTCAAGACCTAATCAACTCCCAAAGGCCCCACCTCCTAACACTATCACCCTGCTGTGTAGTATTTCAACCTAGGAATTTGGGGAACAAGCATTCATCCCATGGCTGTGTAGCCAAGTGGAGCAAAAAGACTCCCGGAGAGTTTGTGAATGCTGTCGGGGGAAAAGATCAAACCCCAGTCAGTACGGGTGACTGCGGTTGCTTTCATGTTCAGTGATGTAGACGCTGACCTCAGAGCCCTGACTTGTTTTGCTTGTTACTGCTTTCCCTGTGAGAAGTTCTGCGTCCATGGCTATTTAGACCCGAAAGGTAGGCAACCCTTACCTTCTGCCTCTTGGTTTGATCCTTGGCTTGTCAAAATGTCTTTGCCTCTCTAGAAAACAAATCCCAGGAAGGAAGGCCAGCTAGCTAAAAAGCAAAATAATCCTGTGCCTAGAGCAGCAACGTTAACAAGGACCCTCTGAAACTGACATCGCTTCCTTCCCCTCCGGAGTGAGGGGAAACATAAAATCCATGGTTATTGCCCTCTTAAGAGAAGGAAGGAAAACTGCACTGTGATGGGGGACCAGTTGGCTCAGTGGTAGAGAGTTGGCCTGGTGTATGGACATACTGGGTTTGATTCCTGGTCAGGGCACACAGGAGAAGCGACCATCTGCTTCTCCACTCCTCCCCCTCCCCCTCTCCCTTTTCTCTATATCTATCTCTTTCTTCCTCTCTCACAGAGGAAGTTCTTGGGGGCCTTAAAAAGGAAGACTGAGCCTGACCTGTGGTGGCGCAGTGGACAAAGTATCGACCTGGAATGCTAAGGTTGCTGGTTCAAAACCCTGGGCTTGCCTGGTCAAGGCACATATGGGAGTTGATGCTTCCTGCTCCTCCCTTCTCTCTCTCTCTCTCCCTCTCTCTCTTTCTCTTTCTCCCTCTCCTCTCTAAAAAATAAATAAAATCTAAAAAAAAAAAAGGAAGACTGAGATGAATTTTTTTTTTTTTGTATTTTTCTGAAGCTGGAAACGGGGAGAGACAGTCAGACAGACTCCCGCATGCGCCCAACCGGGATCCACCCAGCACGCCCACCAGGGGCGACGCTCTGCCCACCAGGGGGCGATGCTCTGCCCCTCTGGGGCATTGCTCTGCCGCGACCAGAGCCACTCTAGCACCTGGGGCAGAGGCCAAGGAGCCATCCCCAGCGCCCGGGCCATCTTTGCTCCAATGGAGCCTTGGCTGCAGGAGGGGAAGAGAGAGACAGAGAGGAAGGAGGGGGGGTGGAGAAGCAAATGGGCACTTCTCCTATGTGCCCTGGCCGGGAATCGAACCTGGGTCCCCCGCATGCCAGGCCGACACTCTACCGCTGAGCCAACTGGCCAGGGCCTGAGATGAATTTTTTTAAATTTTTTATTTATTCATTTTTAGAGAGAGAGGAGAGACAGAGAAAGAGAGAGGTGGGGAGGAACAGGAAGCATCAACTCTCATATGTGCCCTGACCAGGCAAGCCCAGGGTTTTGAACCTGTGACCTCAGCATTTCAGGTCAACGCTTTATCCACTGTGCCACCACAGGTCAGGCCTGAGATGAATTTAGAGAGACTGAAAAGCAACCAAGATCATCCAGCCTTGGAAGAAAATGGACATCCACTTGTAAGTCGTGGGCCTGGTGGCAAAGATGCTGTTGTGTTTATTGTAAACTTGTAGGAGAGGCAAGCATTGGGAAAATTGAGTATGAGAGATTAAGATCTAATGAGTATTAGGGGATTACAGAGGCTTCCACTTGGCTCTATATTTCAGTTTGTTTTAGAAGAATAAAGAGAGTATTGGCCCTGGCCGGTTGGCTCAGTGGTAGAGTTGGCCTGGTGTATGGACATCCTGGGTTTGATTCCTGGTCAGGGCACACAGGAGAAGCGACCATCTGCTTCTCCACTTCTCCCCCTCCCCCTCTCCCTTCTCTCTATCTCTATCTCTTTCTTCCTCTCCCAAGCCATGACTCTGTTGGAGCAAGTTGGCCCCAGGTGCTGAGAATGGATCCATGGCCTCGCCTCAGACACTAAAATAGCTTCATTGCTGAGCAACGGCCCAAGATACGCAGAGGATCTCCCAGTAGGCGGCTTGCCAGGTGGATCGTATAGTTGGGGTGCATGTGCATGTCTTTCACTCTGTCTCCTTGCTTCTCACTTAAGATAGAGAAAGAAAGAAAGAAAGAAAGAAAGAAAGAAAGAAAGAAAGAAAGAAAGAAAGGAAAGAAAGAAAGAAAGAAAGAAAGAAAGAAAGAAAGAAAGAAAGAAAGAAAGAAAGAAAGAGGAAAGGAAAAAAGAAAAATAGTATTGATCCAAGTCAAATCAGTCTTCTGCATCCCCAAACTGGACTGATTTTTAACTTTACACCATCTGTGTTAGTGGTGTGAGTCCTTTCTGTGCTAATTAATAGCTTATAAATGACTCTATATACTGCAAAGGCAAACAGTAACTTTGGGGACCTAGTGGTGGGTTTTTGGCAGTTTCTACTATGAAGAAATTGAGGTCTCATCCTGATCTAAACCAATGGTTTTCCACTTGTCCCAAGCCTGCAGAGATCTCGCCTTCTCACTTTCAAGAAGTCTGTTCCCTCCCTTTCATCACGCCCTGCCCGACTGCTATATTTTGATTGGATACCTCAAGAGAAGGTTTAAAGTCTGGGCCTCTTAGCACCACTTTGAGGAAAGGTAGTTTTGCCTCCGCCCCTTTAAGTTAAGACAGCCTTTCCTTTGTTCAGTCGCTTCACATTGGAAGTCTGACAGTCTTTTTAAAAGAGTGTGAAATCCCGTGTGGAGAGAAGAGAGAATGAAAGCACCACAAGAAAGGTTAGCTTTCAGAATGACGGTGTCACCGTGTGGTGCTCTGACCACAACCACCACGAGCCTTGCCTTACCCACCCAGGCTTACTGATGAACTATACATGACCTTGTGAAAGTCACTTCATTTGGGAGATCTTCCTTTCCTCTCAGATGAGAAACTTGGACCTGTTACTCTAAGGCAGACTATAAATCTGAAATGACGTGGTTATATATCAACAAGCCTCAATAATTATGGACCTTGTGCTATCTGCCCCTCTTCGTCAGGGCTAACAAATTATATTCTGCGCCTGGACACGAACCCTTTAAATCCACTGTGAAAATGCTTCCAAATGGTCCTTCAGAAATAAACAGGCAGTTGGGAGGCAGGTGCCTTGTGGTTGGTTGTCTATCTCCACAATATGACCGCTCCTCCCCAGTTAGACCTGACATTTCACCTGTTCCCCATCCCTCAGTGCTCCCTTGCCTCAGACTTCTAATACCTCGCTAGGGCCTGAAGTCACAGAGAGCATTGCCACAAGTCACAGAGAGCGGTCACCACCGGCCTGAAGTCACAGAGAGCATTGCCACGGGCCTGAAGTCACAGAGAATGTTGCCATCGGCCTGAAGTCACAGAGAGTTTCAGTCACAGAGAGCATCGCCACCAGCCTGAAGTCACAGAGAGCATGGGCACCAGCCCAAAGTCACAGGGAGCGTGAACACCGGCCTGAAGTCACAGAGAGTGTGGGCACTGGCCTGAAGTCACAGAGAGCATGGGCACTGGTTTCTTCCAGCTGTTCCAGAAAGCAGGAGTACCTCCTCGCTGGTGGGGTAGCAAACTCTCTTACATTTCAATAGTCAGAATCACTCAGTGGGAGAGGTAGAGATTGTTTTTAGACTTAGTTAGTCCCTTTTGCTTCTCAAAATAAACATCTTTGTGCTCAGTTAAAGCTTTCCAAGATGTTCACAAGAGAAGGGAGCATTCTTGCCAAAAACTTAAGCCCAGCCAGACGAGGATACTGAAATTTCGCTGCCTGTAGAGACACGTGGCCAGGCAGGACGCTGGCATGAGAACAGTAATCTGCACTTCAGCAGTGGTGGTGGAGAGGGCAGGGGTTCGGAGCTGTGTTCACAGCACCCGGACCTGCCGACGGGTACCCTCGGCTTCCAGTTTCAGTTCACAGCGGAATCTCATCTATTTACAGAGCTTACAACTCGGCCAACCTTGATCCTTATGGTTGGATAGGGGCACGGAGAAACACTTCTCTCGCTCTTCTCAGTTTTAGTTCTGCTTCCAATTCTTAGCAGTTGCGAAATGCTTCAGAGGATCTAGGCCCAAGAGCCCTGCCTACAATTTCACGGAGTTGTGACCTTGGGCAAGACAAGTAATCATCTCTGAGCAGCAAAGTTCTCAGCTGTAAAATGGTAAAAAGAGTGTCTGTTTTCCTTTCCTTTCAAGAATGCTGTGAAGGTCAGTTAAAATAACCTAAATGAAAATGCTTTGTGCGTTAGAAGGCACTGTGTGAATGCAAGGTATCTGTAATGATCGGATGTCTCCTCTCCTCCACTGCTCTTTCCTGGACCTCAGCTGTTTGTGTCTCTGAAGTATCTTCATGGTCCTTTCTTTCTTCCAACATTCTCTTTGAGGTCACTACGCAGCTTGGTAAACATGAACTGGTCACTGAACAGGCCAACCTGCATCTACAGGGTGATCTAGCTTTCCCTTTGGAGACCAATGTACAGCCATTAGTAGAACCTCATTTATGTATTTTACAGTCCTATCTGGAGCATTTAATTGCCCAACTCTCAAGGAATACACCATGCCATCTAAGCGTCTCAGGCTGTCAGATACACAAATCTGCTCTGGACAAGCTATGGCTGAATCTTCTCTGGCCCCACAGCTCCTGGACGTTCAGATATATCTGGACCATTCGAACCACAAGTTGAACTTTTTTTTTTTTTAGATTTTATTTATTGATTTTTTAGAACGAAGAGAGAGAGAGAAAGGGGGGGAGGAATGAGAACCATCAACTGACAGTAGTTGCTTCTCGTATGTGCCTTGACCAGACAAGCCCAGGACTTTGAACTAGAGACCTCAGTGTTCCAGGTCAATGCTTTATCCACTGCGCCACCACAGGTCAGACTTGAAGTACAAATGGAACTTTGACATCCCTCAGTCTTGCTCTTGTGGAGAAAACAGCTAACTTTATCCAAGTGTCTTTGAAATTGTTTTGCACATCCCTTTGTTGACTGGCCCATACTTCCCTCCCCTTTGCTTAATACAACACTGAACTTAGTGTTGAGGCTCTGGCAGTGCGGGGTCCCCTGTTAGTGTGGGATTCTCCTGCATCCAGGTGGCTTAATAATCAGGGCTGAGCACTAAGACCACTGTGGCAACATGACTTACTATTTGCTCTAGGGAATTCACCCAGAGAGGTAAACTTATCGAGTAAGAACAACTTTCACTCTTTGCATCAAGAAATCCTCCCAAACTAAACCACTTTATTTCAGCAGTAAATTTCTCATCTGGGCACATGGCCCTGCTTTTAGAATAGTAGATTATTACCTAGGCAGATGGTTCTCTTATCAAGCAATTGTTTACTTATCCAGACTTGCTGCCAGATCCTCTCAGAGTTGTATCCATCGATCCTAAATTACTCGATCATAACTTTTCTCAGTACTAACCTGATCCCCACTTTAAAAGACCCATACCCCAAACCCTATCCATTTTTGCCTCTGACCTCCCCTTGGAAATATTCTCAGGTGGTAGTCTCCCTCATCCCAGTAGCTGTAACAGACTTAGCCATGCTTGAGCAACAGATTATACTGGTGGCTTCTTGCGGAGTTTATGGTTGACACTTTGTGCATTCATCAGCAAAGCAAGAGAAACAAGGAAAAACACTTTTTAAATTTAACATCTGTCGTTTCTTTAAAAAAGACCTCTGTAGTCATCATCCTGTGAAAGCTCAGAATGTTGTGGTGGCTCATTATCCATATTATATGACTTTAAATAGTTCTTATTTTGAATTACATATGAGGTCGTACGCCCAGAAGCGCTTCATTGCGTGAAGCATCTAGATGGTGTCATTCAGTCTTGGGCACCTCCAGAGACATTTTTGTCACTCTCTCTATTCTATCCATGCTATTTCCATTTTATGTTGGAATGTGATTAGCTCATTGTGTTCCTGTGTGACTGGCTAATATTTGAGGACTCGAACTGAAAACATTGAGGGGGGCAATCTTTGAGCTACTTCACTGTTCACACGAAGCAGAGTGGCTTGTAATCTGGCTCCCTCGCCCAGTTTGCAACCTGGAAGTTGTTCAAAAGTGTCACACATGGAAATGAGCACTTGTAACGCTTGTTGAAATTCACGAAACAGCAGTCATTTCACAGAGAGGAGCCTGGTGAGTCAGAAGCCAGTCTTACAGTTCGGTTTGGTCTCTGTGGACTCCAGCCTGCTCTGAGTTTATGAACTGAGAAAGTTGACACAAGCACAGCAATCAGGATAGTTCTCCCGATCCATGAAACCGCGGATCCTGATATTGCGATGCCATGGATCAAACATTTTTGCCATGGCCAAACGTTTTCTAAAACGTTTGAAAAGGGAACAGTTCAATCCAGTGCCTTTCGTTGGCTTCTAAAGATTGGTAATCTTCCTTTTAAGTATGCATCCCATGGTAAATTTAATCTTAATGTTTTCCCTTCTGATTCTATTTTAGCTTTATTTCAGAAAATTCTAAGGTTATGATGTTTTGAACTAGACTGTTTTTGCATGTCGCAATTCAGTGCAGTATCACGTCCTGCGCAGGTAAGCTGAGAAGACTAACATATCTTCAGTATGTGTGTGCCCAGCAAAGACCAGGATGCTTTCAAATACATTATGTTGATTTTGACAATATGGTTTGGTGGGTAATAACCTCCCTGTTTTGAAGATGTATGTTTGTGTTTGCAGGTTTACACTGGCAGTGACTTGGACGTGCCGGGCAAACACCCCAGTTATCCTGGGTGTAAAATCAGGAATGAAAGCTTTTTATACTCCCAATAGTTTATGACAATGTTCACCAACTTGCTTCTGTTATTAATTGGTTCTGTGTGACCCTCTGTGTTTCATGCTAATAAGAATAACTTTATCTGTTATTCTAGTTCTCTTCCACGCTAATACTCAGTTTTTTCTAAATCAGTGTTGATGATATCTTCTCTGTAAGGAGCCAGATCGTAAATAATTTAGGTGGTGGTGTTACCAGAGGAAATAGGTTCCCCACAGTGTCATGGGAAAAGAATTTCAGGGACAAAAAGAGGGGATTTAGGCCATTGTGGCAAGCTTTATTAGTGCACCCTGGGAAAGGCTGCTGCACCCAACGATGCACTTCCTGGGTGGGTCCAGCAGCAGGAGGTGGCGGACGTTGTCCGTCTGCCCCCAGATACACCACACCCCATGTCTCCTAATCTCCCTGTTTGAAAGCTGGTGAAGCCAAAGCTTGGAATTTGAGCTCATTCAAGACCTTGCGAGTCAGTGGTAGAGTCAGGATGGAATGCAGGTCTGCCTGGGTTCAAAGCCTGATCCCCTTACGACACACACTGTCACAGACGTTCAGTTCTCACTATTTCTGAGTTGCCGTTATCTTCCAATTTTATCATTAATAAGTATTAGTGAA
Organism: Saccopteryx bilineata; assembly: GCF_036850765.1. NCBI lineage: Eukaryota > Metazoa > Chordata > Mammalia > Chiroptera > Emballonuridae > Saccopteryx > Saccopteryx bilineata. The sequence goes on along the minus strand of NC_089490.1, from coordinate 198,409,491 downwards.
GAATATCATTTTCAAAGGATACATGAGTTTTTTAAAAGCAGAAAACCAAGCTCAAATAATATTTTTATATGCTGACATGCTAATTGAGATCCAGGATCTTACTTAAGCAAACAAATTGTTATCTTAAGATAACACTATGGCCCTGTTTGGGTAACTCAGTTACTTAGAGCACTGTCCTGTTACAGCAGGGTTGCAGGTTCGATCCCTGGTCAGGGCCATATAAGAATCAACCAATGAATGTATTGATATAAATAAATGGAACACCAAATCCGTGTTTCTCTCTCTCCCTCTCTTCCTTTATCTTTGTCTTTAAACTCAATAATTAAATTGTTAAAATTTTAATTTATTAATTTTAGAGAGAGAGGAAGGAAAAGAGAGACAGGCACATTGATCTGTTCATATATGTGCCCTGACCAGGAATTGAACTGGCAACCTCTTGCATCAGATGATGTTCTAACCAACCGAGTTATCTGGCCAGGACAAAATCAATAATTTTTTTTTAAAAATTAAGCCTGACCTGTGGTGGTACACTGGATCAAGCATTGACCTGGAATGCTTAGGTCACTGGTTTGAACCCTAGGCCTGCCTGGTCAAGGCACATATGAGAAGCAACTACTACGAGTTGATGCTTCCCACTTCTCCCCCCTCCTTCTCTCTCTCTTTCCTCTCTCTAAAAATCAATAAATAAAAAGTAAATTACCCCCAAAAAAGGTGAAGCTATGAACGAAACACTGATTCATGGATTTGTTAATTTGTCTTCTCTATTTGAAAACATTACTCTCTGTTTCTGATATACATATATCCATCTTAATGTATTTTTAAGTACTATTTCACCTATGGGACATATTATATATGTTCATTATTTATCTTATCCAAAAGTTACTTTTCTAATCTTGAAATTATAATTTATATTCTATTACATTCTATGAAATGATCAAATGGCAAAACATTGTTTTTCAAAAATCCACTTGACTAAAGTTTCAAGATATTGTAGAGATGAAGTTGTATGGAGCTATTTTTCTTTTTTAAAGGTTACTTAACAAGTTCTCTGAGAGATCAGAAGAGGTTCTCTTCTGCTATGTATTTCTGTCTTATACGTTTTTTCCTCTTGGTCTATTTTCCATCCCATTTTATTTTCACAACTTCTTACATTTGAGGAAATTTATCACCTTTGAAAATGCTGCCAGAGCATCTCCCTTCTGTTTATGGGTCGGGTAATGTCCTTGGCACTTTAATATTTCACAGCAGCAGTCATAGAGACGTTCCCCTACTTATTTTTTCCTTTCTACCGCTTCCTCTTTATTTTCCTCAGGCCTGAGTAATAGAGCACCTATAAGACACGGGAGAAAAGCTGATTTCCAAAAGGCATGACCATAGCTTTCGGGTTCACACCAAATATGCAACCTGACCGCTGCGTGAGCTGGGGACTCCGGATCACGAAGCGGGACAGAAGAGCGCACGCGGCCGGAAGAGAGGCGCTGGGTCGGCCCGATGACCCGGAGAGGGGTGTGTGGGGGGGGGGGGGGGCGGCGGTGCAGAAAAGTCCGCCTTTCCTGAAGCGAAGGACGTCTTTTCGGGAATTCCCCACACAAAGTCTCACCCATCACCTCCGGGCTTCCATCCGACCTTCAGAGCAAGGCAGCGATCTCTTGGTTCTTCTTTTGGTAGATTTCTTCCAGTGCAGCAAAACACCTGAACTGATGACTTCCAAATATGTGCTTGAAATTTTGTTCTGAATGGATAAAAATAACGGACCTGCTGCTGTCCTCAGCTCAGGCAGAGCAGCCGAGGAAAGGCACTACGGCCGCTCCTTCGCTGACACACGCGTCTCAGCCTTTCTGATTCTTCCTCTCCTGTCTCCTGCCCCTCCAACTCTTCACGGCTCAGCAGCAAATGTGATACGTGGCCTAGAAGCCCAGCTCCTGGTGAGGGAAATGACAAGTCACCAAAGCCCTAAATGACACTAACGATGATGGTGCTCTGTGGCATTATCTTTTTATTTCGCGGTACTGCCAATATTATCCATTCATTTGTTAACCAATAGTATTGAAAAGCTGCCATGTGCCAGGAACTGTTGGCTGAGGGAACAGGGCCACGTACGGGACAGACATGGCATCCGCTCTCTCGTAGTGCATGTTCCGGAACAGGAGGGATGGGAAGGAGACAGACACTAAAAAAGCAAACAACAAATGAACAGAGTGTTTTCAGATAGTCAAGACAAAACGAAGTGATATAAAAGAGCAAGACTCTGGACTGGCACCGGTTTAGATTGGGTGGTCACAGACTTTCTCACGCTTTGGAGAACTTGAAGACCTATCCACTCCTCTTTTGCGGGGCCAGTGCCCTTATGCAATGCACAGCCTATGCAAATGCTAGGGCATTCCTGTCCATGGAGCTGGTGTCCATGGGGATGGGGGTGGTGCTGGGTAGAAGAAGGTCATCTAGGGACAGACAGGCTTTTCTTACGGAGTGTGCAGGTGACTGACATTTGTCAGTTTTGTAAGTTAGGACAAATAATTACCCACTTCCTGGGGTGAAAATTTAGGGGACCTGTCAAAGGCGGGTCTTAGCCTTTGGGAAGCAGAGCTTTTTGCTGAAAAGAATAAGGAAATCTTTCTTAGGGAATGTCCCTAAAAAAGGGACTGACATCTCCTAAGTGAAATTTAAAGTCAGAGCAATTTATTAGATGGAGGGTCCTAAGGCCCAGGGTCAGAGAAAAGCAATAGTACACTTGGCATAAAATTGGCTTGAGGTAAAAAAGGGTGGAAGCAGGGAGGTAGAAAGATGTGGACCCATAAGGTGCTAGATCCTGTCTCAGGATGATGTTTGTATACAAGCGAGGAAGCCCCCAAATAGTGCTTTAAACTAGATAGCTTATTTCTCTCATAAATAAAAGAAGTCTGAAGGTAGATAGTCTGTCGGGGACCCAGACTGCTTCTGTCTGTTTGTTCTGCCATCTTAAATATCTATTCCCAAAGTAACATCATGGCTCTAGATTATATCCATATTCTAGGTTACACTAAGGAGAAAAGAGACAAAGATGAGGCATGGCCTCCAGAATCTCCCTGTTGGCTTTGTGTGCTTACAGCTCATTGGCCAGAATGCAGTCATGTGACCTATGTGCAAGGGAGGCTGGGAAATACAGTCTGTTTGCTGAATGACCATGTACTCAGCTAAAATTAGTACTGTCTTTACAAAGAAGCAGAGAGTGGTTATTGGAAAGCAACCTGTAGCCTCCATCATGCCATCCAGGCCCTGATCTCCTGCCTTGGATCTGGGGACAGGCAATGTCAATGTGTAAAAAGTGGAAGAGTTGGCCATTAAGAGTTGTAATATGTATTTGGAGGCAGAGTCTGCTGCTTACTAGCCATGTGACTGTGAGCAATTGAGCATTCTTATTTAGCCTTAGGTCATTACTATTGGGAGAAGGCAGATAATGGCTAATATACAGGGTTTCCTGGTGATGGAGTAGTCATATTCATAAAAATAAAGTATCTAACAGTACCTGGCATGTGAGAAGCACTTCTAGTAAACATGATTTTTTATCCCTCTATCTATTATACTTATTTTTCTCAACTCTGTCTCCTGCAGCTCCCTTTCTGGTGTTTCTGTTTTGTTTTGTGGTTTTGAAGGTCTCAGGTTGAGTCTGTTTATTGTCACCTTTCCCTGTCCCCTTCTGCAGCAGTCCCAAACTATGTGCTCAGGGAGCTGCTTATGCCTCACAAGGGGCACTGGCCGGAAGGTCATTCCCGGGTGGCTTCAGCATGACCTGCACAAATGCCCGTTTGGGGGATGGAACACCCGAAAGACTGGTCATTGGCAAGGCTGTCATGCAGTAACAATTACCACCTCTGAACACACAGACTGTGTCTTCCTGTCCAGAGCACCTGGCCCAGAGCTCCCACAGGTGCTGACAACATCAGCTGGGAAGTAGGGGTTTCTTTTCTAACCCATCTACTCTGAAGGGGAGTTAATATGCCTGCAAGAACTCTTATTTTCTGAAGCTTACAAAAGAATCTTCCCTGCAGACATTCTCCCCTACCCGCCTACCCAACCCTCCATCAGAACGGGTCTAAATTTTACCCATTCTTCCTCCTTCAGGGCCCTGGCTGCCTGCCCAGCCCACGTCCCTTCGAGGAGCACAGGACCCATATTTGCTCACTCAGTGTGGCCCTTTCCCTGCTCCTCTGTAGCGTGGGAATCACGCGTACGCATAGTGGTCACTTGGCTCCAGCGTTTTCTTCTCTTTGAGGAAAGAAAAGGCAAAATCTCTGTGGCTTAAAAGTAGAAGTGTCAAGATGGTGGTACAATTATAGCACCAAAGTCTGGAGAAATGTCTCAGACAGGGAAAGCATTAAAATATAGAAAGCTGATTTTCTAAAATAGTTTTATGGCACTGATTTAAATGGTTTGGATGTTTTCCCTTTTCTTTTTAGATTTATTTAAAAGTTTATTTTACTTTTTTTTCTCTTTTGATTGTAATCAGTCATCTAAAAGACAACTGGAGAGAACTTTGGGAACAGTAGTTTTTAAATGATCATGAGATATCAATGTGACTTCAAGAAGGGGGAAAAAAAAAAGGCAACTGCAAGAACAGTGTGACCCAGATGGTAGCTGTATGCATGTGAGCAGGGTCAGAGCCTTTTCTCATTGCTTAAAGGCTTGAAAACAACGAAGAAGAAAATTCCACAGCCCCAAACAACAGCAATATTAAAAACTGTCACCGGAGGCCCTGGCCAGTTGGTTCAGTGGTAGAGCGTCGGCCTGGCATGCAGGAGTCCCGAGTTTGATTCCTGGCCAGAGCACACAGGAGAAGCACCCATCTGCTTCTCCACCCTTCCCCCTCTCCTTCCTCTCTCCCTTTTTCTCTCCCACAGCCAAGGCTCCATTGGAGCAAAGTTGGCTCAGGTGCTGAGGATGGCTCCATGGCCTCTGCCTCGGGCACTAGAATGACTCCAGCTGCAACAAAGCAATGCCCCAGATGGGTAGAGCATCGCCCCCTGGTGGGCATGCTGGGTGGATCCCGGTCCGGTGCATGCGGGAGTCTGACTGCCTCCCCGTTTCCAGCTTCAGAAAAATACAAACAACAACAACAACAACAAAAAACCCAAAAAACTGTCACCTGAAATCTTTCCTCCCAGAGGAAAATGTCAAGGATATTTTTAAGTTAATTGGACAAACCATTAAGACTGACTGTCCTTTTTAGATATCTGCTTCTTTGAAAGACTTTTGGGTTGATATCTCTAAACCAGTCTCTTCATGAAGATAATTGAATTCAGCAAAAAAATGTGTGGCAAATCATTTTAATTCTAATATATAACAATTTTAGACCTAATTCTTTGGAGCTACCAATGATATTGGATCTCCCGCTCTAGATGACTGTAATGTAAGGGTCACATAATCGAGTCCTGTGACACTCTGGAAGTCCACCTGGCTGGTCACATTTGTCAACGTCTGTAGCTTTAGGAATAGCTTCTGATATTTTTCTCTCTGGCTCTGCCATCTTCTCATTATATTAATGAATGCCACCCACAATGAAAAGTAACATTTTCTGAATCAGAAAGAGGAAAATAAGGTAAGATACTAATACCACTAGCCATTTGTTTTGGCTCCATATCAGCACCCACAGCATACATCATAGTGTTTCCCATTCATAGAAATAAAACCTCCAAAAGTGCTCTCTTCTGTCCCACACCTACATTACCCACAGATAAAAGTCAAAATTTCAGTTTAAAGTTCATTTTCTTAAAAGGTTATGTAACCAAATTGTGAGAGCTGGTATCGTAACCAGAGATAATTCAAGTAAAAACGTCTAGCGATGATATCCCAGACAAAGAATAACGGACAGGTAACTGTAGAATGCAGACTCGGTGATAAATGACTCTCTGAGCAAAGGTGTCAGGCCGTTCACAGAGCAGAAAGCAAGCTGTAAACAGCACTGGGCAGAGGGCGGTCTTCATGTGCATGTGACTGTTAGGCAAGTCTGCCAGGCATCAGTCATTTCAGTCTAATAAAACCGAACTGAAAGGAAAACTGACACATGTGTATACACAGAAAGATTTTAATGATACCCCCAAATATACTAGTTTGAGTGGTATGGCATTACATCATGAAGGCAGTATAATGGCCACAGAAATCATCTGTTTTTTCATTCATTTAGCAAGGACTTATTGAGTGCCTGCTAAGCTCTAGATACTAGTATGTCCTTGGATATACTCAAAGACAAACAAGTGTCATTTACATGTACTTGACAGACATGCCTTCATATGTGCACCGGAAGACAGCACAAGAATTCCATTGCAGCTTGATTTGTTGTTCCCCAAACTGGAAACAAGCCAAATGGCCATCAACAGGAGGGTGGATAAACTATGGGGCATTCAAACAATGAATACTATTCACAAGAAAAATACTCACAGCACCTGCAGCAATATGAATGAATTTTACAATGTTAAGTATAAGATGGTAGATTTTATAAAAACCATATCACATAATTCCATCTATGAAAAGTTTAAAACAGGCACAAATAAAATAGGGCAAAGGAGCACAGCACAGGGCCTACAGCGGGGCTGAGGTAGGAACTGGTAAGTAATACAAGGGAGGCCACCACGTAATGTTATGTTTTCTGATCTGCATGGTGGGTCCACGCTCATGGTCACTTTGTGAAAATTTCTTGATCTATATATACGTTTATGTGCATATTTGCATTTCTATTAAACAGTATATTGAAAAATAAATTCCAGCTATTTTAAGGGCTGTATCGTAATGTGTGTTAGTTGTTTGTCGTGTTTTGATTCTAGATCTTATTCTTGGCCTCTCTAACTTGCCTCAGTGGCCTCAGTTTCCCCACGCTGGTCCTCCGATCAAAAGCGAGTGAGTATTTGGGGATATACTATTAGAGATGTCATTAAAGGCCTCTAAAGAGCTACTGTTTTTCTTCCAATTTTGATAAAAATTAACCACATTTTGGTCTACTCATAATTTAACAGCTACTCTAGAATGTCTAGAATTCTGCTAAAATTTTACCCTAAGAACAAATTAGAGTACAAAAACTTGGCTAATATATATATATTTTTTCAGTCAAGTTCGCATCTCAAATTAAATACTTGCTTGATGTCTGCTTTCTTCCTATTAAAAATCTATGAAAATGCCTTTGTCAGAATTTTAGATTCTGACCGATATCTGGTTGGGGCCCAAGAAATTCACAACCCTGCTAACTCTATTTAGGAACTTTTGCTTCTATGGACAGAGGTCCTAGAAGAAACCAAAATTTGTCACTGAACAAGGTTAAAGTCTTATACAGCATTGGGGAGAGCACCATAATGCATACTTGCCCAGGTCTAGGATCTTGAGTTGACAAGTTTTGCTCACCTTAGCTAGTAAAGTTTAGAACAGGGGTCCCCAAACTACGGCCCACGGGCCGCATGCGGCCCCCTGAGGCCATTTATCCAGCCCCCACCGCACTTCCGGAAGGGGCACCTCTTTCATTGGTGGTCAGTGAGAGGAGCATAGTTCCCACTGAAATACTGGTCAGTTTGTTGATTTAAATTTACTTGTTCTTTATTTTAAATATTGTATTTATTTCAGTTTTGTCTTTTTACTTTAAAATAAGATATGTGCAGTGTGCATAGGGATTTGTTCATAGTTTTTTTTATAGTCCGGCCCTCCAACGGTCTGAGGCACAGTGAACTGGCCCCCTGTGAAAAAAGTTTGGGGACCCCTGGCTTAGAATTTCCACAGTGCCTTTTCATCGAAGTCCATGCATGTGTTCTCAGAATGAAATGAACTTGCACGGGTATTCTGGGAGTATAAGAACTCCTTCTGTCTCATCTGTGTCTCAGCTTGGGGACTCACTCAGACAATATCATTAATTTATAAATGATATTTCATAAAACGCATAATTCAGGAGCCGGAAAATACTGTTACCAAAGCAGTGACTAAGCCGGAAATAAACAGTCCTTCGACAATAGTGAATTATGGCAAAAGCAATACTGAAACAAGCCTGACCGAATCCACAGCTGCATGTGTCCTGTAAGTGCCCCTGCATCATTTCCTTTTCAGATGGCAAGAACAACTCTCTCTCTGCCTGTAAACCCCAAGCACTAGGTGGACCAACACCAATATCGCATCTTCCCAAACGCACCAAAGCACCCATTAAATAGGTTCAATTATGGAAAGTGTCAAACATGCACAGAAGTAGAGAGAAAAGCATAGTGGTCTCCCATGGATGAATCACCCATTTGCAGCGAAAACTAATATTTTATCAATCTTGCTTCCTCTGTACTCTCTCCACATTCTTTTCTGCTTTGTTCCCCTCCATTCCTTCTCCCTTCCTTCTTTACTTTCTTCTTTCTGCTGAAAAGTTTTAAAGAAATTCTTGGTTTTATGTCATTCCCCTTGTAAATACTTTAGTAAAACATCTCTAACAAGACAGTTTTTAAAAACAGACACAACCGGTCGGGCGCATGCGGGAGTCTGTCTGACTGCCTCCCCGTTTCCAGCTTCAGAAAAATTTAAAAAAAAAAAAGACACAACCACCTCATTATTATCCTACCTAACAGAATTAGGAATGATTTCTCATTATCTCATGTCCAGGCCATCTTCAGATCTTCCCAGCTGTCCCAGTTGCTTGATTTGAGTTAAGATCCAAAAATGGGTCAAATGTAGCATTTGTTTACAGTTCTTAAGTCTCTTTTGTTTTATAAGAGCCTCCCTTCTTCCCATTTCCATCACTTTTTTTTTAATGCATCGATTTGTTATAGGAATTGGCTCACATTTTTTTCTGTAGGATGTCCCCCATTCGGGATTTGTCTGTTTTTTTGTAGTTATTTAACTTGTTTCTTTATCCCCTATAAGTAAGTGGTAAACCTAGAGGCTGACTGAACTCAGGTTCAATTATTTTTTAAGCAAGACAGCCGTTGTAAGCCTTAATTTGCTCCGCTTAGGAGGCTCTTGGGCTCTGTGTAATTTCCTTCTACATCTTTTTTGTTTTGCTGTGTTTTTAACTCCTGTTTTATATGGTACAAGAATACCTAGTTTTATTGCACTTTACAAACGTTGCATTTGTTTAGAAACTGAAGGCAAGGCCCTCCACCACCACCCCCGCCCCCAGAAGACGCTAACTCTCTCCGCTGTGGTCCTTGCTTCACTGTGGTGATCCGGGACCCAACTCCTGTGTGTCCTAGGTGTGCCTGCTCTCTAGTCTGTCGCTGGTCACCCAGCCACTAACCTATAGCAGAGCCGAGAAGAGATCCCGCACCTTTCCCGGCCTCACCCTGGGCCCCGCCCAGGCATCACAGAGTGCCTCTGGAGGAGATCAGCTCCCTGTCCCTCGTTGTCACGTCCCTCATAATCATTTGAAATTGGAACACAGTCTTAGAAGAAGCGCAAGGTCACTCTTCCCAGACGGGGTCTCATAAAACATACGGGGAAGGCAGTGCTTCTGCCGATTCCGCTGTTTTCTTGGCTGTTCAAAAGTTACTTTTACAAAAGTGCACAGAACCAAATGCTGGGCCTCGGACTGGGACGCAGAGGACCCAGGTTCGAGACCCCGAGGTCACCAGCTTGAACGCGGGCTCATCTGGTTCGAGCATGGCTCACCAGCTGCAGCCCAAGGTTGCTGGCTTGAGCAAGGAGTTACTCGGTCTGCTGGAGCCCCCCAGTCAAGACACCTATGAGAAAGCAATCAATGAACAACTAAGGTGCCGCAAAAAAGAGTTGATGCTTCTCATCTCTCTCCCTTCCTGTCTGTAACCGACCACCTTCTCTTTTGCTCCTGGACGGTGTTTCTGGTCAGCAGGTCATGTTTTCACCGGGACAGTCTTACTTACAGTAGCTCTCCCTAGGATTAAATCGTTTTTTCTCAAGTCTGGCAAAATGTTGGTAATTGTCAGATAAGTAACGGGGTTCACTATAATAATCTCTCTTTTCGAATAAAATAAGAAAACTGGAGAATTAGTATTTTTCCTCCTCCTCTCGTTAGGCCTAAATCAGGTGTCCACAAGATAATGAAACCTGAAGTGAGGTTATTTGTCACGTTGACCCAGAGGTCTTGGGAATTGTTTCTTTGACTGGGTGACTCAGACAAGCTTAGGCCTTTTCTGGTGTGGAAGGGCCACTGTGTCTGGTGCTATTATTACAACTGCAGTCAGTTACTGTGGTTTCGGCCTCACCTCTGTGGACGCCGATCTGTTACCAAAAGCCACTGCACACTTTATGTTCAAAGACACCCACTGATGGGCATGAAGCCAGCGCTGTTCTAGATCACGGGATCGTGGCATCGCTCAAGTGCCGTGGGAGAAGGATGACAAGGCACCTGCCTGAGCCCCACATGGTCCCCCCACGTGGTCCCACTGGAGTGAAGTCACACAACTCATCAGGCCCATTTTTTCACATGAAAACCAAAGTGGCAATTTGCATTTGCATGCAATTGTGAACCTTTCCAGGCCAATAAATGAACATTCGAGAAGCATTAGAACTTCTTTACTGATACATTGTAGCTTCTTCGCTGACACTAAAGAGCCTAAGACTCTTGTGGGAAAGAAACCCGCCAACACCATCCCCTAAGTATAGTTGAATTTTGATGCAGAGTCATTCAAGATGTAAAACAACAAAGAAAGAAATGTGGGTGATTTACTGTTCCCAATCCATGGACTGTATTTCCTTGGTTCTGGGGTTTTCTGCCACTTCTTTTGTTTGTTTGTAACTCCTATATTATAGGTATTTTATTCTGTTTGTAGCCTCTTCAAAATCATGTGGCTTTACACTGGGTGGACTTGGGACAAACCTTCCTTTCTCATGAATCTCATTATGCCTTCTTAACCCGGTTCAGCTTCTGAATTTCTAATATATAACTGCATAGAGATATAATCCCATTATAGCTAGAGTGGCAGCATTCTTCAGTTGGTTTATTGTCATGGCATCATGAAACAATGATTGTGGCGCTGGAAGTGATAGCTTCATTTTAAAGAAGTGATGGAACACTAAGAATTTAGGCATCATGTTTCTACTAGTCTTGTTTGTGCTTTTGAGGGAGAGGAGAACGAACAAGTTCAAGGGAAATGGCAACTTACATACTGGATGAAAAATTCCAAAGTGCTAAGACAGCTCATCTCTTTTCTCTTTCCCACATGCAATATTAATAGCACCCAATCAGGGACTTGTAAGACTCAATCTTTCCTGGACGGAGACCACAGGACACCATTGTTGTCCAGGATTACTTATTGTGAGCAGAACAGCAAAATGCTTCGATATGCTCAAAGACAGAAGTGTTTAATTAAATAGGAACCTTATTAAAATTCTACCTGTGTTTGTTTTGGACTTTAAAGAACTAAATACTTTCCCTGCATTTTTACTTAAATGAACACAAGTTTGCTGAAGTGAGATACTAAGGAACATGTTTTACATTGGGTGAGAGTTTCCGACACTGGCTTACTGCAAAGGTGTATTTTATGGTGTTAAAATATTTATATTAAGGTTGAGAGCATTTTAATAAATTCCTATAACTGCTAATCAGCAGAAGTTATCATGATTGTTAATATTTATTTATTCCTCTGTTTACATTCTCATTCAATGTCTCTAATTTGACTACTGCTGGGCAATGTTATAAAATGAGCTTAATAAACCAAAAAATTTAGATTTCATTGGCTTAGATTTTAATTTGACACGTATTTTATCTTTATACCTGTTATGATTTTCAATATACAGCAGCAGGAAACTATAGAGCGATTTTTTTTCCTGGTGTAAAACAGGGAAATTTGAGATTGCATAAACCAGTTCACAGGCCTGAAGTGTACATAACTTGAATCCCATAGCAGTTGAATGTTATGCTGTATGTTACTAACATGTTTGTGTCTATACACACACATATATGTGCATATAAATAGATCTGTTGATATATTTGCCTTAGTAAAATTATTGAGACCTTTAAGAAAGGTATCAGATGGAGAGTTTGGGGGTCCATTAGTTTTTTAATTTTTAAAGTTTATTTTATTAATTGATTTTAGACAGAGAGAGGAAGGAGAGAGAGAAAGAGATAGAAGCATTCATTTGTTGTACCACTTAGTTGTGCATTTACTGGTGGTTTTCCATACGTGCCCTGACCAGGGATTGAATGTACAACCTTGGTGTGCCGGGATAACCAAATGAGCTAACAGGCCATGGGGTTGTGGTGATTCTTCTGAGAGATATAGAATCCTAGTGAAGCTAAGCCCTGGTGAATAAACATAATAGAACGAAGGTGCAGAGTATTGTTCTATAATATCAAAGAACAGAGGATCGGAAGAGAAAACAAGGTGACTTTTGTTTGTATTTCACTAAACAACAGATAGTTAAGAATGAACTAAAACCTTCACAATATTTACAGTTTCTGCACTGTGTGTTTTATTATTTTTGTTGGTTGCATTGAAAGTCTTAAAACAAAAGGGACTCTGCAGGAGAGGAGTCAGGAGAAATGCAAATGTTTATTGTCTGTTGTACCTCAAAGGAGGAACTGTCAGAGGGAGGGCAGGTGATTTCAGCTGCGGATCTGGCCCTCAAGCCAGATCCCTTGTGCCTGGGATGAGAAAGAGATGGAGTAGTGGGTGGGAAGCCTGGCCCTCCCGAGGTCTAACTGCTCCTTCAGTAGGTGATGGATCTGGTGGTAGCACTCAGCCTGGCTGGGTGTGGGCACTACCAGTGGACCTTTTCCAACTTCTCCGAGCCAGGCTGATGTCACTAAGCTGAGGTGAGTACAGGCTTGAGCGTTTTACACGCACTCGGGTATTTCTTGTGTGCTATTCAGGTTTAGAAGCACCGAGTTAAGGTTTTTCTCACTTAATTTGTTTATTTTTGCAAGTTCAGCATCTGAAGATGTTTCTTTCTGGTTTGTAATGTGCAATTACTAAATCATGCCATTATGTGAGTAATGATCCCGTAGTTCTGCAGGTCAATGTCTAGCGAGGCTTAAAGTAAATGTGTGTGTGTGTGTGTGTGTGTGTGTGTGTGTGTGTGTGTGTAATAGAAAAAATTAGCATACTCAACAATTTTAAAGAAAAATAATATAAAGTATACTTAAAAAACAGCTAAATACATTAGAATTACTACACCCCATTTAAAAATAATACTTAAAATAAGCTTTAGAGAAATAAACACTAGAACCAATCTGGTACCTTTATATTAATCCCTAATTGTTCCAAATTAGTGTTTAGCTTGCTTATTTATAATCAGACTATTTTAGGATATTTCCTCCATTCTGTAAATTTTTATATTTAAGACAGACCTCTTTGAATTAAACACTAGTGCAGTAGTCTTGGATGGTTGTTTACATCCAGAAAATTTTTCTACTTTTGGGAAAGAAAAATAAATGAGTTACTTGCTCATTTTTTCATACCTGTTTAATTTCCTTTTTTATATCTTGTGTCGGTCAAAAATGTAATGTACTTTTTTTCACATTAACAGTCAAAATGCAAATTTATTTCTGATATGTCTGCCATGTAAAAGAATCAGTCTACTTGCTGCAAAAACATGGCACTTTAAAGCAGTATTCGGAGGAAGAGGTGATGGAGTTAGAAAATTACTGTTTTGCAGCCATCATAGAAAGAACTGATTCAGGCAGGACTCATTAGGGGATGCTAAAACCACCGAGTTCAGCATTGACAGGATGCTTATTTGGTCTTAAAGCACTTCCCCACAATTACAATGACAAAGGGAAAGGATTGTGACCTCACAGGGAGGAAAGTGGGAACAGTACCTTAACCAAACTATAACAGGGGAGAAAACATAGAGGCACTGATACAGTGAGGACACAACATCACCCATAGAGTGTTCTTGCCCAAATCACATAGCTTGACACTACTCTTAGAAAAGAATCAGCCTGACCTGTGGTGGTGCGGTGGTTAATGTATCCACCTGGAACGCTGAGGTCGCCGGTTCGAAAGCCTGGGTTTGCCTGGTCAAGGCACATATGGGAGTTGATGAGTCCTGCTCCTCCTCATTCTCTCTCTCTCTCTCTCTCTGTCTCTCTAAAATGAATTAATAAAATAAGGATTAAAAAAAATTCCTGAATTTGATCATTGCCTTGTAGCTATGTAATACAAAGTCATTTTTATGAAATACATGCTAAAATTATTTAGGGGTAAAGAATCATGATGTCTGCACTTTACTCTGTAATCTTTAATAGTTCATCAAAAGTAATAATAAAATCAAAATAATTATATATCTATTTTTTTAAACACATTTTATTTTTTTTAATTTTATTCATTTTTAGAGAGGAGAGAGAGAGAAACAGAGAGAAGGGGGAGAAACAGGAAGCATCAACTCCCATATGTGCCTTGACCAGGCAAGCCCAGGGTTTTGAACCGGCAACCTCAGCATTTCCAGGTCAACGCTTTATCCACTGCGCCACCACAGGTCAGGCCAATATATATCTATTAAGAGAGAGATTGAGAGAAAGATAATGTGGCACATTGTTAAAAGTTAGCCTCGGCTGTATGGCTTGATTGGTTAGAAGAGTGGTTCTCAAAGGGTGCGCCAGAGTGCACTGGTGTGCCCTAGAAGATTTCCAGGTGTGCCTTTTGGTATTCCAGAGAAATATGTGCCTGTTGAGGACCAAAAACCCAACAAGAATTTTGGAGTTTAGATTTTTGAGGGACAGAGGTGTGGGGAATTGGCTGTAAGCTGACAGTCTGTCCAACCCCCCACCTCACTTGCCTGATTAGGTTGCAAAAGGCTGTTAAGCTGTGGTGCTGGATTGTTTACACTACCCCCCATGTACCCCTGAAAGACTGGAGGCAAGTTTCTTCTATCCTTTGTTTGGTGTCAAGTTAAGATGATATGTATGGTGGGGGTTTTCTGCACTCAACACAATTAAGAGTAAAAAGAGAGAAATTCTTCAATGTATTGAGGAGGAAATGAGAGTTTGCCTTTCAAATAGATGCCCAAACATTGAAGAAATCGCTAGGACACATCAGGCTCATGTTTCTCATAAACACAAGAATGAAAAAACTTAACACATTTGTGCTGGGCCCTGCCAAATTTACTAAATCTTACTAAGAATGTATCTATATATATATATAAAAAGATAACTTTGTTTTCGTTTTTTAATTTTTTTAACCCCTCTTTTTTATGAATTCTAAAAAACATAACAAAAAATGTAACATAGAAATGTTTTTTAATGTCAGAATAAATTTAATTTTGTCATATTTATTTCGTTTAATTACCATAAAAGCACACTTGGGCTTTATATTTTTTCTTTAATATTTGACTTAATTATTATAACATATTGCTCAGAAATTTGTATATAGTGCACCTACACTTATTTGTAGGATTTTAAATGTGCCCTGACTTCAAAAAGTTGAGAACCGCTGGGTTAGAGCATCATCCCACAGCACAGAGGTGGCCAGGTTGGTCCCCTGTCAGGGCACAGGCAGGAGCAGACTGAAGTTCCTCTCTCTCCAGCTCTCAAATTAGTAAATATAATTTTTTAAACTGTTAATAGTTTAGCAAGTGAACTTGACTCGAAGGAACCGCTGAGCTAAAGCTAGCCCTAAAATTGTTAATAGTTGATGAACCCAAGTGACAGGAATAAGGAAGTTCAGTGTACCATCAGTAAGTTTGAGTTTGTTTGTTTATTTCAAAACAAAACATTTAGAAAACCATGGGAACAGAATACTCAGTAGCCTCGTAAAGACTGAGGCACAGCTTTGCAAAGTCTCCAGTGTATTTTCTTTTTCCCTTCGCCTTTTCTTAGTCCTTGCTGTTGACTGCTTTCACACGTGCTTAATGGTCTGTGAAGAGACGTAAAGCCCTAGGAAAGCATAGTCTGTAATGACAATCACTTACAAACTAACAAATCCTTTTAGAGTCCCATAGCCATCTCCTAATATATTGGTTTGATAAAGTCAAGGTTCAATGTAGTTAAGTTTCTCTGTGTTTTGCTTTTTTTTTTTAGTAGTAGTATAAACCATCACCACCATCCACCATCTATCTCCAGAACTTTTTCCTCATTCCATATTGAAACTCTGTACTTTTAAATGGGAACTCCCTTCCACCCTTTTATATAGCTTTATCTATTCTGAATATTAATCCCTTTTCACATATGTGATTTGCAAATATTATTTTCCATTCAGTGAGTTGCCTATTTACTACTTGGATGTATGAAAGTTTTTTTTTTAATTATTTCAGATTTTATTTATTCATTTTTAGAGAGAGATGAGAGAGAGAGAAGGAGGGAGGAGCAGGAAGCACCAACCCCCATATGTGCCTTGACCAGGCAAGTCTGGGGTTTGGAACCAGCGACCTCAGTGTTCCAGGTCGATGCTTTACCCACTGCGCCGCCACAGGCCAGGCAAAAAGTTTTAACTATTGATGATGTCCAATTTGCCAGTTTTTTTTCCTTTTGTTGCCTGTGTGTGCTTTTGGTGTTATATCCAAGAAATCTTTTTTTCTTATTTTGGCTTTTAAAGTGACGAATGGGTGTAGATTGTTTTTTCTTGCATTTTAGAATAGGAGTGATAATGCCAGTTACTTATAATTTCTGGAGTGGCAACCCATCTATTTTGGCCTCAGCAGTGTGTAATTTCAAAACGATGTTACATTTCCTTTTGGTGACTCAACGATGCCTGGTCCACTTGCTGCTGTGGAGCCCTTTTAAGTCCTCTCTCTGCTATTTCTGACCATTTCTCAGGGGATTTCCTCCTGTGCTCCAGAACAAATCGCTCGCTTTGTTTTTTTGTTTTTGTTTTTCTGTTCGAGCCTCTTTCTTTCGCCTGGGTTGCTGGTGACCCTGGGCGACATGTCCCCTCTGCTGGGCATAGGGGTCCCAGAGTCGATCTGCTACTGAGATCTCTACCTTGCCCTCTGACCCAGAGAGAGGAGGAGACCTCGTCTCTCTGTCACCCTCTGCTGACGTGGCCACCTTGAACTTCTTGATGCAGATGCCTGCCCTGACTTGTCTGCACTGAGGGAGGCACAAGTTGGCTTTGCTGATGGCAGGAGGGGAGCCTGAGGGGCCATCAGCTGTTATCTCAGGGTGGGGACCTGGAGGACTGTTAAGGAAAAAAAAGTATTGACACTTATTAAACCAGCAGGAAAAACTTTATCCAGAACTGTTGCAATAAGCGTCAAGACTGTGGCAATAGGGGAGAGGGACCAGGCTAAACTTGAAAACAGCAAGGACAAGTGGAGATTACAGCCAAAGATCAGAGTTTGGGGGAGGGCAGTCAGTGGGTGAAAAATTGCAAAGAAGAGATATCAGAGGTAGAGAGGTTCTTGTTAAACTGACTTAACAGCACTTTTTCTCTCTCTCTCTTTTTTTTTTTTTGCAAGAGAGAGACAGAATAGATAGGGATAGATAGGGACAGACAGGCAGAAAGGGAGAGATGAGAAGCATCAATTCTTCGGTGCGTGCGGCACCTTAGTTGTTCATTGATTGCTTTCTTATATATGCCTTGACTGGGGGGCTACAGCAGAGCAAGTGACTCCTTGCTCAAGCCAGCAGCTTTGGGCTCAAGCCAGCGACCTTGGGCTCAAGCCAATGACCTTGGGCTTCAAGCCAGCAAGTTTTGGGCTCAAGCCAGCAAGCATGGGGTCATGTCTATAATACCACACTCAAGCCAGCAAGCCTGAGCTCAAGTTGTGACTAGGGGTTTCGAACCTGGGTCCTCCGCATCCCAATCTGATGCTCTATCCACTGCAACACTGCCTAGTCAAGCACTTTACAGCATTCTTGCTGAAGGCAACTCAGGGATCAGGTATCAAGGGTAGGGATGAGGAATTTGTTTAGATTCAAAGAATGGAGGATTCTCTCTAAACCAAGTTAGTAGGATTCTTGCTACTATTGGGTTATGCGAGCCCAACAAGGATCTATGTCAAAGCCTAATCAAGAAAAGGGCCCAGAGGAGCCTGTGGAAAGTTTGGTCAGGAGAGAAAAACTTCCCTCCTGTTGGTCCCTCTTCCTTTTCAAGGAAAAAAGAGACCTTCTTCCTTCCTTCAAGCAGTACAAGCTCATTTCCCACTGGTGGTCTTTTGTTCCTTAAGGACCAGCTGACCCACCTGTCGGACTTGCTAGTAGGGCAGTCAGTCGGGAAGATTTGCAGATGTTATGCTGAAACAGCCTTAGGAAGTCTAATGAGGACAGCAGTGGTGATCTGATGGATTTTGTGGTTTGCAGTTTGAGTGTCTCTGATGAGAGAAGAGACATTGCTGTGGCGGTCGTGGTTACTTCTTCCTGGTGCAGAGCATAGAAGATGCAGGTGTTCTTGTGTACCTCCTGGCTGGCCAGCCCAGCAGGCCTCCAGGCTCAAATACAGCCCAACCCCCAGCTTCAGCTGCTGGGCTTCTTTAGATGCAAGACCCCCTACAATCCCAGTAAGGTCTGGGCAGTCGGTTTTCAGTCTCAGTGGCTATAAGGAGGGAGGTGGGGGGCATGTGAAACACTCATTTAGAGAGTTGTGACTAGATCATTGGAGGACACTAGAATTGAAAATTTGATAAGGACTGACAAAATGTGCAAGAAAGCCGAATCCAGTCCAATTTATAGATAAATAACAAAATCTCAAAGATAATAAATAGGACCCGAATCTGATAGCCCGCAGACGTGTGCTGTAGTTTTCCCATAATTTATAAAACACAAATATTTCCTGTAGTTTATAAAATATGAAATTTCCCTCTGTAGTCATCTTCCTTTTTGATTCCTGTTTACAAAGTAAACCTGGCCTTATTAGATTTGGCCTGATTATTTGCCTAAGCTCAGCAACAGTAGAATTGTCCACATAGGCCTTTTTAAGTCTGTGTTGCTAGAAGTTTTTAATAAAGAATCTCTAATTAGACATAAAAACCTTCTGAGGCTAGGAAGCCAAGTCAAAAACTTGCTACAAACTTTATCTGCAATACCTATACATTTGGGTGATTCTCTCTCTCTCTATCTCTCTCTCTCTCTCTCTTTAACTTTTTTAACATTTATTTTATTGATTTGTTTTCCACTTATTCATGCATTCATTGGTTGATTCTTATATGTGCCCTGCCTGGAGATTGAACCCACAACACTGGTGCATCAGGACAATGCTCCAACCAACTGAGCTCCCTGGCCAGGGCTGATTTCCTCTCTTCTGGAGGTCCCCAGAATATCCTAGGGTCCCTGGGCCTGCCAGGAAGTGACTTTCCTTACTCCCATGTAAGACCAGAAACCCTGTAATTAGGTACCAAGCTTGTTTTCCTAAGAAAGCTTTTTAAGCACTGGCTCCATAAAGTCAACCTTAGTGTCTTCCAGCTGTCCCATCATATCCGATTCTACACACATCATTCTCCAATATGACATTCTGGTCAAAACATGTTATATAACTAATTTTTCCAATAATGTTCTGTTACAAGGAAGACAGATTCTTAATTAACTCACACAAATAACTATTTTGCCATGGAAATAAACATAATCAATAAGAATGTCTTAATTCTTGCCTGTCCTGTGGTGGTGCAGTGGATAAAGTGTCGACCTGGAAATGCTGAGGTCGCCGGTTCGAAACCCTGGGCTTACCTGGTCAAGGCACATATGGGAGTTGATGCTTCCAGCTCTTCCCCACTTCTCTCTCTCTGCCTCTCCTCTCTCTCTCTCTCTCTCTCTCTCTCTCTCTGACTCTCCCTCTCCTCTCTAAAATGAATTAAAAAAAAAAAAAAAGAATGTCTTAATTCTGAAGGCATTAGGCAGGAAGAAAAAAATATGTGTTCATTTTTTATTTATAAAAGTATGATCACTAAGTCATTGTGGGTTTTGCTGGCTTAAGAGAAAAGGGAAAAGGGGATACATTTTATCCAGAATACAGAGCATTAACAAGTCACAAAGTTCCTTAGACCATTCTGTCCCATGTAGTTAGTTTTTGTTCAGCTTGGTCTTGGGTTGCAGTTTTCTGAACCTGTCAGCTTCTCAGCTAGAGTTCTGGAAATCCTCACTCAGATCAGGGATATGGTTTTAAAGTTCTTTCAGCAGTGCCACCAAGAGCCCATTCCCCGGAGTGCCAGTCATATTTTTTGCCATGAGTCTCTGAGACTATCTCGTTGAAGGGGAAGCACTCCGGCCTGTGGTGAGTGGACTGCGAACATTTCAGGAAAGTGACAGAATAAAACAATCACTATGTGTCGATGACAAAAGACTTAAAGTGGTCCTGGTTAAAGATCTGATGTAAGTTGACTTGTCTGAAAATGTGGTTATTTCTGTGGCATACAACATTTTAAAACAAGAACTGAAATTATGACTAATTACATCATTGGGCATATCATGGACAGAGGGGTCTGACTAGAGTTTGGTCAAGGAAAGGGTCTTTGTCAGTAATTCGGAGGATCTGCACCTGCCCTGTGATCACCCCGGTGCCAGAGATAGCAGGCCGTGGAATGGCAGCTAAAAGCACCACGAGAGTTAGAGAAAGGCACTAGAGAAACAAAGGAAAACCTTTATATTTTAGTACTTTTAAAGGCATGTTTCTTGCTTTCTGAACAAGGGGCTTCACATTTTCATGTTTTCATTGGACCCACAAATGGTGAACCAGTCCTGTCTACAGCCCAGGTAGCATGAATATATGCCCATCTATTTCCTTGGGATAAATTCCTCAGGCATAAACTTGAGAAAAGTTTAGCCTGAAAACCCTTCTAGCCACAATCTGGTTTCCTGATCTTCCTGTGAACAAATGCTTGGCCAAGGCCAATCACACGTCTCCCAGGAAAGAAATAACTGTTTGTCATGGGGCGGTCGAAACTTAGATTATGGGGGAAAATATTTTCTCTCTTGGTAGAGGCAAGGTTCCGCTGATAAGGAACCAATATAAATGATTACGCAGAACATTAACATCAGTTTTTGCATTTGTGTAACTTGATGGTTCAGGGCTTCCCTTGAGGGTTGATGCTCTGGTCTGAATGTTTGTGTCCTCCCCAAATTCATATATTGAAATCCTAACCCACAAAGGTGATGAAATTAGTAGGCAGAGTCGTTGGGAGATGCTCACATCCTGAGAGTGGAGCCCTTGTGAATGGCATCAGTGTCTTATCAGAGAGGATCCAGAGAGACCCCAGAGAGACCCCCCCCAGGCCCTCCCGCCATGTGAGGGCACAGAAGTGGGCACCAGCTGTGGGCCAGCAAGCAGGTCCTCACCAGAACATGACGGTGCTGGGGCCTTGATCTTGGACTGGCAGCCTCCACAACTGTGACCAATACATTTCTATTATCTGTTAGCTACCCAGTCTGTGCTGTTTTGTATGGCAAGCTTGAATGGACTAACCCAGGTGGGGACTAGCTAGCCTTGTGTTTGGATTACTCAAAGATTTGCCAAAGTGGAATTTCCTGAACAGAAATGAGAACTTGGCATAAGGCCACATGCATAAGGCCACAGTGCCCTGCCCCCACCCCTCAACTGCAGAGTTCCAGCTTCAAACATAGGATGATCCAGCCTCTGCCAGTTGCCTGATAGCAAAAGATTTTGCTGCTGTGATTATTGTACTACGAGTCTTTTATTTTATTTTATTTTCACCAGGCTTTAGAGCATGTCCTTTGTCTTCGGGTCACACTGGACTGCCTTCTGAACTTGCTCTTTAACTTCTTCACTTTTTCATTTTGTAGAACAGGACAAATTTTATTGGAAGGGTGAGAATGGGTAAATTATTACTGAAAATAAAATTTCTGATCTCTCCTTTCCATCTACATTTTAAATATTTATCAAAATACATCGTTAGTCTCTAAGGAATACAGTAACAAGTGGATTGAAAGCTGAGTGTTTTCATTCTAAAAAATGACTGCTTTATGAAAACTTCATCTGCACCAGACAGACAGTGTACGGAGTGATTACTCACAGGACAGCCTGATTCACCCCTTGGTGGAGTACGTTGCCGAGAACGGCTCCTGGCGGCACAATCAGGCCCCAACTTTCCTTCTCTTTCTTCTCCAGTCTCATGTCAACACTTGACCTTTAGAGTTTTTATGTCTGAGAATGACATTGTGTCTGTCTGACATTTTATTTAGTTTTTAAGACATCAAAGCATTAGCCTCAGAACGGCAAATCGTTTCCTCCAAGAGACCTAGCACTAGCACTGGATAGCGGCTCTCTGCAGAGGAACACAAGGGAATGTATGTCTGAGTTTAGCAAAGCAAAACCATGGTCGAGTAGTGCTGTCTGCCCTGAGAGGGGGATGGGCGGTTTCAAAAAACCCTCACGGTTTTACCTCCTCTGGTTAGTCACCTTTAGATGATTCTGCTGTTATTACATATAACCCATGAAGGAATGGGTGATTAAATGTCGTCGTGAGGTATAGCATGAATCTGTCAAATGAGACTTTTTAATTGAGTCTATGTGACTATTTAATGGGCCCAAATGCCTCTTCAAGGTTATCTCTCTCTCTAGAATTTTGTGGTGGGGGTGGGGGGAGAAGAAAGAATAAATAAAGATCAAGCGAAGAAGGTGGACTTAATACATGTGTTAGAACATCCTGAACCTGCTCAAGCTGGTGGTGGGGTGACTGCTGAGAGTGGAAGGGGGGCGGGCAGGTCAGAAAACCGTGATAACTCGATAACTGCAACTTTCATAAAGAAACTGATAGAGGATGAGTGTAAAATTTGGGATGAAATAAAGGCCGTGCTTTCTTTTGTTATATCTACAGTGTCTCTGATCACTGATGATGAACCTCAGGATGTTTAGAATGAAGTTACATATCAAACTTCCCAAATGCCTTCCCTTACCATTTAGTTCTTGCTTTAACCTGTCACGATTGGGGTGAGTATTTGACATGCATTTTCCTGAAGTCTGGTGGGTGAATCCTTTGGAGCTGGGGACTACCTGGGTGCTCGCCAGTCTGGGGGTAGCACAGCTGTAAGACTCAGAGCCTGTGTTCCTCAGCAGATTTCTGCTGAGTTTAGAGATGTCAGAGGGATAGAGGAAGGACAGGTTTACTTTTGCTTCAAGTTACCCAGGTGTAAATATGTATGTTAGGTTCTCTCTGTAAGCTGCTTTCGAATTAAAGTTGAGTTTTGAGAATTAAATTGGGTCAGACTCATTCTAGAGGACATCAAGGTTTCTGGGATTTCTAAAAGCTACTCACCTTCAGAAGACTCAAGCAGGATGAGCCTGGAAGTTGGCTGACCAACTAAGGAGAATTCTGACTACAGAAACCAACCCTAAAATAGCTCTCACACTCTCTAGGCAACCTCACTTTCCTCCAGGACTGACACAGAAGCAAGCCAAGCAGTTATTGACTATCTAATTCAGTCTTTGAGAAAAATATGAGAGTGTACCTTGGGTTAAAGGGCAGAGGCGATCTTGGTCACATTGCGATGCTTCTGTATTTTGTATTCTTTGAGTAGAGAAGACCCTAGAACAGGGGTCCCCAAACTACAGCCCACGGGCCACATGCGGCCCCCTGAGGCCATTTATCTGGCCCCCACCGCACTTCCAGAAGGGGCACTTCTTTCATTGGTGGTCAGTGAGAGGAGCATAGTTCCCATTGAAATACTGGTCAGTTTGTTGATTTAAATTTACTTGTGCTTTATTTTAAATGTTATATTTGTTCCCGTTTTGTTTTTTACTTTAAAATAAGATATGTGCAGTGTGCATAGGGATTGTTCATAGTTTTTTTTTATAGTCCGGCCCTCCAATGGTCTGAGGGACAGTGAACTGGCCCCCTGTGTAAAAAGTTTGGGGACCCCTGCCCTAGAAGGAAACTCCTCAGTACAAATCACAGTGGCTTCCGTGAGGACCAGTGATGCTTAGAAGTGTCACTTTGCTTGATGCTCAGGCTTTTTGAACGTCATGTCAAAGTATTTGGGGGGGGGGGGGGAGGGACCAAACAGAAAGGAAAAGTTTAGTGTTCTACGTTCTTGTGCCCCATCTAAATCTACTGGATAAAATCTCTATGGAAGAACCAGGAATATGATTTTAATGACCTGGGTGGGTTCTGGCATGATACATGTATAAAGCAGTAGGTTGAGAAAGCTCTGAATCACCCCATGTACTGTATACATTTATTTAGAGAAGAATAGTTTAGTTTTAATTATTTATGGTAATAGCTCTCAGTGCACTAGTAAATGTTCTTGGGTGCATATTTTGTAAAAGTAATGAAGTCTTTGTAATGTAAGTTTTCTCTTCAGCGGCAAGCTGCCCTCTCTTTGCAGAAGAACCAGAGTAGAGGAATGTGTCGTGTCTGCGTATGAGAGTGTGTACAAATTATTGGGCTGGGGCTTTAGCAAAATCTTACTGAACTCCATCAAGGACTTTTGAGAATTATTCCTGGGTATACTCACTGCTCCCATCCCCCAATCACCCTCCCTTCCAAACGTAACATTAGCACTTTACCAAAGAAAACGTCACCATGAGGGCGAGGAGCAGCCTGTCAGAATATATTTGTTGTTGTTGTTTTCTTTCAGTATTTTCCTTGTTGTTTCTTCCTCTGTTGCTACACTCTTAGGGTGGAGGAATAAAGCACACTATAAATCTACTATTTGCCTCTGTCCTACATTATATTTATATCATATATACTACACTTTATGAGTCTTATTATGTCAAAGAAACTTCTTTCTTTTTATTTGCTTCTTTCTTCTTTCTTCTGCTTCTCTCTCTTTATCTTCCCTCCCTGGGACTAGCTTTTTCTTTTTTCTTTCTCCCTTCTGGGAAATGTCCACACACCAAAACCAGAGAAACTGTCCAGAGGACAATGAGCTTGCATGGCTCATCCATTTAACTAACAATTTGAAGGGCTACGGTCTTCCAAATTGCAGGTTTTGTTTTGTACTATTTTAGGAGCCCTCCATCAGAGGCACGTTAGGGGTCCAACAAACCTGGACGATCATAATGGTTGATATTCACATTACAATCAGTAGAGCAATACCTTGGCACTCTTTAACATTTACAGCTTTGCTGTTTACAGGTGACCTAAAAGGGGCTGGAGTGTTGAAGTTTGCACTAGGAATTCCCATTTCATAGGGGTTTTGTAAAAATTAAATGAGATGATGCCTTTGAAGTACTTTCCAGAAAAGAATCAGCCAAACTTGAAGCTGGTGGTACAAGTCACTTAGCTAATGGACAAACCTAGTCATACCTTTTTTTTAATTTAATTTTTTAATTGAATTTATTGGTATGGTACTGTTTTGCAAAACCATACAAGTTTCAAGGTCACAAGTCAACAAACCACCATCTGCCCACTTCCTCGTGTGCCCTCTGTCCTTAGTCATGTCTGTTCCTGTCCCCATTTCCCCCCTGCGCCCACCTCCACCTAGCCTCATCCCCTTCCCCTCTGATTACCGCCACACTGTGGACTGTGTCTGTGTGTTGCGTATGCATGTTTTTGGCTAGTTCCTTCACCTTTTATCCTCTCCCCTAGGACCGTTGCCAGTGTTGGAGACTGAAGAAGTCCCTTAGAGTTTTACTATAGAAGTGTTATTGTACATAGCCTCACCGTGACTCTTAGGCTCTAAGACAGAGACCGATTATTAAGAAAGCTATATGGAAGTGCCTCATCTCAAATGAGATTACAGATATCATAGTCATTCAGACAGAAGAAATTCTACTAATATCAAAATTATCCATGTATAGATAAGACATGGCTGCTGTGTGAAGGAAAGAAACTGACCAACTTAATATCACCTATGAAGTCATCTTGCCAACAACAAACAAAGACTTGAAACTGATCAAGCCTTTGGATCTAACTGATTTCACAGGAAACATGAGAGACAGGAGAACATTAAAAAAATAAAAGAAAATAAAACTGTGAGGATGGAATCAGCAAAATATAGACTGTGGGAAACTCAGCAGGTCAAAAACAAACAAGTTTAAAAAATTACAAGGTAAAACAAAGATAGTGGTGGATGGGAAACAGAGAGAGAGGAGAAAATTAAAATACTTATCAAACAAGTGCAATGTATGGACTTCATTTGGATACTAAGCCGAACGAATAAACTGTAAAAAAAAAAAAAGAAAGAAAGAAATATATATAAGACAAGTGGAGACAATTGCAAAAGTGGGAACATTGACGAGATTTGATAAAGTTAAGGAATTATTTTTTTTTAATGTTAGGCATTATGATAGTATTATAATTTTTTTAAAAGCCCTTATTGTTTGGAGCTACATAAATAAAATATGTGGAATGATATACTGTCTAGGATTTCTTAAAATAAATCAGAGGTGGAACAAAACTGGCTATGTGCTTATGCTTGATGAAGCCAGGTGACAGAAACACTGGGAAATGTATACCATTGCCTGTATTGATATGTGTTGGAGACATCCCATCTTTCTTTTTCCTTTCTTTTTTTCCCTTTCTTTTTTCCTATTCATGGAAACCATTAAACAAAATTAAATCCGTATAAGAGGAGGGAAGGACAGAGAGAGCCCGGGATAAAACAAAACAGAAAATGTCATCAACCTAACCGAAGGCAAGAAAGAGAGAAGAGAGCACGCGGCCCAACAGTAGTCTGCCAGTCAGTGGAAACTCTTCGGTGAGCCTTACGTAACCATTTCTAGCCTCAGTTGTGAAAGTGCATTTGGAGCTAGGGCAGGGCAGGGCAGGGCCCGGCCCGTGGCTCTCCTTGTGGCAGGCCGTGGAGGCTTTCTGGGCAAAGGTGTGCATTGATTCTCAGGCTATATTAAGAGCCGAGGCATCCTTTGACCGCTGGCAGCTTTGTGACAGCTGGCTGGAGCTGAGAGCTTCAGTGTGAGGCCACAGAAGAAAGCCAAGCCTACTGGATCACATGGGCAAGTAACCTGAGCCCTCCTCTCAAACCTGGTGAGCTAAATTTGAACTTGCTTTGCCACCGATGTTGCTCTGCAGGGACAGCCTGCAGCCGTGGGACCAAACAGCCAGCCCCTCTGACACTTCCACACAGCGTCAAATCACACCTTTCACGGACGGACGTTTGCAATAGGATTTGGCAAGTTTCTAGTAGGAGAGATTTTTTTCCAGCCTATATTTTAATGAAAATAAATGTCAAAAAAAAAAAGAAAAAGAGAGAGAGAGAGAGAGAAAAGAGGGTAAATGGGGTAGGAGTAGATACCATAAAGATGGCTGCATCGTGGGGACTGTGTTTTCAGAGCATATGGGATTCTTGAAGAGGAAGAAAATCTTTCTTCGCCCTCTCAAACAGTGTTGTGCATTTAAGCCCCTTTCTTCTTCCCAGGTCCGTCCTTTCAGCTGCTTCTCGTTATTTTCCCATATGTTCTCTGATTTTCCCCCCTTTGATTTCTTTTTTCAAAGTAGAACCGTGCTTATTTACCGACGTCTTCCGAACATGCGCTTGTTTCTGTTCTTTCTCCTTTCAGCCCCGTTCCCATTCCCTCTGGGCCGACGCTGGTTCTTTAAGACAAAACAACAGCAAAAAACCACACTCTCCTCCTCTTCTTTCCTCTGCATTTCTCTTCCTCATTCTCTCTGAAACTCAGGTCGTGTTCTGTTCTTGTTCTAGTCCCCAGGAGCGAGCTCATGTGACGCCCATGAAGGAATTAGGCAGCGAGGAGCTCTGGGAATAATAAGGTCAGGCTGTGCTCTGATGTGGGCAAGCTTCCATAGTAACGGCCTCCCTGCTTGAGGTGGCTGTCCTTCTAATCCTCCCGGAGCCGAGCGTTTACTAGGTGTGATGTCTGCATCTTCCTTCGTTTTGCTCACATCATCTTGTGGGGGGCTCTTAAGTCAGGCTGCCTTCTTCTCCCTAAACCTGCTCCTCAATTCTATTATCACCTGAAGCTGCACCTGGTAGAAAATGAGAAAAAAAGAGTTCAGAGAAAGAAATAGAATGTGGTGGGGGTAGGGGGGGGTGGGGGGGAGAAGGCCCGTGCTACCTACCTACCAAAGCCCACCTTGAACTTGGGTCAAGTCATAGCTGATTTTTCTGTGGGAAAAGGAAGTACGCCAGCACAGGCACTGAATAATGCATTTCATGATGATGGGAATCTAGAACTGATTTTAAAAAAGGAAAACTATATAAAAGAAAGGGAAAAAAAATTTTTTTTAAGGAGCATTTAAAAAAAGTCTCAGATAGTAGGCCCACAAATGATTTATTTGGGTAGAAATAACTAAACTAACTTACTACATCAACACTGTTCAAAGTACTTCCTACATATCACTCATAATCTTCTCGACACACTTGTGGAGTAGGTACCATTACCAGCCCTAGTCTGCAGTTGAGAAAAACGAGATGCAGAGAGGTCAAATCTCCACCCATGGTTACACAGCTGATGCGTCATCGTCCTAGGATTTGAATCTAAGCAGTCTGGCTACATTATTCATGTAATTAATGGCTTTTAAAAAATTTTTATTTTTGGTAGAATTTGTACTTGCTTTCATGAATAAGCTTGAAATCAAGTTTAGTTTTCCAGTATTCAGTAGGAGCAAACTGAAGTTTCAGGATGTGAGCAAACTCAGACATTCGTGTGGCCTTGATTACGTTCCAAATCTTTGTTTGTGGCCATGATTCCAGTAAAGGCATGATGAAGAATGTGTGAAGATAAGTCACAAAAATTTCAATGGTAGCAGAAGGGACGGAATAAAATGATTAAATGGTAGTTTTCTGAGAAAAGTGTTTTATGTAAAAAATTCTAAGTAAAACCATAACACAGAATGGAATTTAGAATCGTTTTTAAAAGCCCATGAAGAAAATCTGTGCAGGTGAAAGTATAAAAAAATCAGAATATATGTACTGGATGAAAATCAGTAATTTAAAAAAATTAATATGCAAACTTTAATTTAGAGCAGTTTTGTGACATGGATGGGCTGCTGATAAAGGTATTGCAGGTGAGTTGTAAAACGATGGAAATTTACCCATGCTGATGCTAGCAAACATAGAACTCAAGTATATAGATGCAATTAGGAATTAGCTATTGCTCAAAGAAGGAATTATCTGTGAAATGGGACATCTTGACAATGAGCCAGACAAGGGTGTTGAGTCACCCTGTGAGCTCTTGCCCCTGTAAGGGCAGCCGAAAAAGCTGTCTTTCTTGTGTTGTTTGCAGTGGATTGCCTGTAACCTTTTCATGGTTGGTAATGAATTTACTGGGATTAGCAGTTCTTACACTCCATCGTTAAATTTTGAACATAGATTTCAGGAGGCTGGGCAGAGGAAGACGCTGACCATGCTGCTTTTCCAACATGCCCCATAGCAGGTGGTGTGGGGGATGGAGCTTAGAAGGGTCATGAAGTCAGTGGTCAATGGTCCACCTGGTAAAATTGTGTCCTGTTTTGTGCCTCCGTCTCCTTCTATTGAATATGTATAACAAACACACTCTCCTTTCCTCCTTTCTTGCTGGGAAAGTATATTGTTTGTTTTCATTTGTTTTCCACTAAACACAGAAGAACTCTTTGCTCAGAGACACGGAAATTGTGTACTTCTCCCACTTCAGGTGAGCTGGCCATAGTGGAAGGCAGATAGATGCTCTTGAGCAGGTAATATAACTATGTAACTAGTCTGAACTTGAAGAGATTCCCAGAGCAGCTGAAGAACAACCAGTCATGTACTCCGACGGCCAGTCGCTTCTGAATGTTAGAACAGTAGGCAGCCCCGTCCTTCACGACCCTCAACATTCAACCACAGGCAGTTAGAATGACAGTTCTAACCAATCTGTGTGTGATGTAGGTGAGTCCAGACAGAGGATCTCTGACAAGTGTTCAGACAGAATTCCCTGTTGGAGCTGTCATCTCTGGCTCCTAGTATGATGTCTGGAATCTAGTGGGTACTTAAATGTTCATTAAGTAAACAGTAATGTGCTCTGAAGAGTTCAGTGCAGTGTTATAATATTTCACATATGGTTCTAATAAAGTCAAAAGCTGTATAGCCTGGCTGGCAAAATAATTATCACTCCCTCCTCCCCCAATTTTATTAAATATCTTTGATTCATAAAATTTATATTTTATTAGTTCATCTATTAGTTGTGAATCTCTGAATAACAGAACTGTGCCTTTTATTACAGGGAATGTTGGACCATATGTCACTTGAAAGGTATCCTTCCCTAAGTATGTATTAATGTGCAAGCTTGAACTCAAAACTGGCCTATCAGGAATGGTTAATGTTTTCCTCATGAGGGACCTTGAAGCAGTTGAATGTTACAGTGTTTGTGTGTATTTTTATTAGCTAAAGAACCTTGCCAACTCACTCATTCTAATCTGCAGGTTCTGTGATTATCACCAAGAAAGTACTCTAGCCAGTTAACCCCACTTCTACACGCAGGCGTAAGAGGAATGCGTTCTTTTGAAAGCTCAGTGGATTGTAAGTGCTACTTTACAAAACACACGGCAGCACACTCACATTTTGAAATACAGCCTTAAACAAGTTCACTGGCGTTCAGTGAGCACATTTCCAGCCTTTATCTTTCCCCGTTGACTTTGTTACCCTAGAGACTTTGTAGCTGACTGGGTGCTGGCAAAGGGCCCCCTGGAAGGGTGCAGCTGTGGTGGAGGGGAGCAGAGAGGGCTCCATGTTTGTGGGTGAGAATGGACATCATTGGAGTGCATGTGATTTGAACAACTAGCCCCATTGGAATATCATTGAGAGAGTGATAGTTGGTTATAATCAGGGGTTATGCAGTGAATCAATCAGTGGATTCAAAATCACCATGAATTGCTTAACATAAGCTAAGACTCCAAAAGACCCATCATAAAATAGCTACAAAGAAGTAGAATAAAAGCACAATCTTGGATGTTGTGACCGCTGACACTGGAACAATAGGGATAATCGTGAATGCTTATCTCTAAAATGAGTGCTTGCAGGAGTCAGTGAGTGGAGACCAAAACAGACTTCTAGCAGACTCACTTCAGAAAAGATTCTCTCTGTAATAAGGGTTCAGATTACTAAATGACAGTGATCAAGACCTCTTGGGGATTCAAGGTCACACCTAATCCATCGCAGTCAACTGGGATGTTTCTAGAGACCTAGTACACTCACTTTTCCACCCGCAGCCCCACTCATGGCCCAGGCTGGGCCTCAAAGTTTCCCCTGAGCGGGCAGGCCACGGCTCCAGGCAAGGCCTCTCTGGGCACGTAGCTCCCTGGGTACCACAGTGCGCTGGAAGAGCTCTGGTGAGAACCGGGCAGTGCAGCCTCAGTGTCTGGTGAGATCAAACCTGAAGAGAGAGCGAGATAAGGAGAGGGCTGAGTCATTAGTCACCTCTTTTAACTAACTCTCTGAAGTTGGCAGGCTTCACACCAGACCTGATGATTAATGGTAAAGAGATAGCTCTTGCAATTCAACTTCTGGAAGGAGAAGGAAATTTAAAGCTTCCCCTGAGCCCCTGTTTCCTCTTCAAATGCTTCAAAACAAATCTCAGCATTGGTAGGCTGATGTCGGTTCTCATCGTGCACACAGACCATGATGGGAATAGGGAGAGGGGTAGGCGTGCCCTGTGGGACAAGGTCCTGTGGCTCCTTGCCTCTTTACAGCCATCTCCCAAAGGGGAAACTGAGTCACATAGTCATGGCACAAAATGGCAGCCCAGAGAGGTCACTTCCAACAGAAAGCACACTCAAGCGAAGAAAACCACTTTGCAATTTTCTTTCTTTTTTTTTAAACATTAAAATTTTTTTATTATCTGATTCTGACCTTACATCTTCATTTCCCATTCTTTTTATTTATTTATTTACTTATTTTTAAATTTTATTTTAAAAATTATATTGGTCAATAAGAGTATATATTGAATAGATAAGTTTCAGTTAAACATTTCTATAGTAAGTATTTGAACTGTTGATTATGTTGTATACCCATCACCCAAAGTCAAATCATTGCCCCTCACCGTATATTTGTCACTCTTTATTCCCTTCCCCGATAGTCCCTCCCTGACATCCCCCTCCCCCTGGTAATGAGTCTCAGTTTTATATCCCACCTATGTGTGAAATCATATAGTTCTTAGCTTTTTATGTTTTACTTATTTCACTCACTATAATGTTCTCAAAGTCTATCCATGTTGCTGTAAATGTCACTATGTTATCAATTCTTATGGCTGAGTAGAGTTTCATTGTATATATGTACCACATCTTCTTTATCCAGTCCTCTACCGAGGGACACTTTGATTGTTTCCATGTCTTGGCCCCTGTGAATAATGCTGGGGTTTGCCAGGAAGTGCTTTTTATTTAGTGATCCCCTGTAGAAAAGTACATACATAGAAGTTAAGAAAATTCAATACTGAGAATAATTCTTTTTCTGACTTTGAACATTTTCCTAATACATAAGCAAGAGTCTTTGTTCCGGACTCTCAATTACTCAGTTAACAAAAGATGATATGGATAAGATGATATAGATAAGATGGATAAAGTGATGAGACCCCCACTCAGCTGCTCAAACAGAAGGCTAGGATCCCTGCTGCTCCCTCTCTTCTCATACATGATCCATCAGTCTCATCAATTCACCCGCTTTTCTGCGTTCCCATGGCCTAGTTCTACTCTACGTCACAATCAGGCCTCACCTGAATGCTGCAGTAACCTCCTAAACAGAACTACCTTTGCTTCCCTGCCATCTATCTGTTGTCCACCAGAGAGCGATTTCCATGAGATTGTGACATTCAGGAGATCACGTCCTCTTCAACGGCTTTCTTGGGGGGGGGGGGGGATACTACCTCCCACCTTTATTCCCTACCCCATTCTGCCCTGACACTGCTGGCCTGTTTAGGATTCCCTAATTAAGCCAGTCTTTTATCTGCCCCGGGGACTTTGCCTGAGCTCCCTCGGGCTGTAATGCTGACCTCCTTCTTAGGACTGGTTCTTTCCTGCCCTTTCAGGTCTCAGCACAACTTCCTGTTCCACAGATAGGGTCTCCCTGACCAGCCCCTCTCCCTCTCTTGTTCCTCTCCTTTTATTAAAAACCCCTGTTTATTTTGTTCATATTTGTTCATTTTAATTTGTCCTGTTTGTTTATTAATGGCTGCGCTTCCATGCTGGTCTCCTCTCACCCACCACAAAGTATTCACTCCTTCGGGGCTGCGACCATGTGATGTCTCTGAGTCTCCCACACATAGAACAGCGCCTGGAACATAGGAGGTATTCAGTGACTATCTACTAAATCAATGAAAATAGAAAGCTCATTTAGAGCAGGGATTGGCCCACTTTTTCTATGAAGTACTCAGGGTCTACTCACAGTCAATATTTTGGGTAGTCACTTAAAATCTCTGTCGCCTGATTTTCTTCACGTAAAACCCATTCTGAGCTCTTACAAAAACAGACCTGTGCTGGACTTGGTCCAAAGGCCATAGTTTCCAACCCCTGATCTAGATGAAGAAAGCAGTTTATCTATGACCCAAGTTACCTCTATTGTCTCACTTTTGTTGGAGTTGTAGGTTATTGCAGGTAAACTGGATTAATATGCCAGTTATTACTTCCTTGTCCCAGACTCCTCATTAGCAAACCTCCCCCACCTCGGTTCCTGGAGAGGCTGTGAGCCACCTGATTCCTCAGCACTTCCTGCTCCCTGCTCCTGGCTGTACGAGTGCTCAACTTTACCCTAATCAGATAGTGTCTCTATGGAATTTGGTATTGGGCCACTCAGCTGACCCAATTTGATTCTTGAAATAAAATACAGTTGACCCTTGATCAAAGTGGGGCTCAGGGACACTGACACCCTTGAAGTAAAAGATCTACATATAACTTTTGACTTCCCCAACACTCAGCTACCTTCAATCCTTAGTTATCTTCAGGGGATTGGTTCCGGGACCCCCTGCAGATATCAGAATTGGAGGACATTCAAGTCCCTCATGTATAATAGTGTAGGCCAATGCATGCAGTTGGCCCTCTGCCTCTGTTGTGTTTCTGTATTTTTGATCCCTCATTGACTGAATACACAGACTCTAGCCCCAGGGATGCAGAAGGCTGACTATATATTTATTGAAAAACAAATCTGCATGGAAGGGCCTGTGCAGTTCAGACCCATGCTGTTCAAGTCAGCTGAGGTTGAGTAGGTCGAGGACAACCCAAAGCAAATATAAGCTCATATTCTCAGGGAATAAAGATCCTACCATAAAAAAAAAATTAAAAAAAAAGAGGTCAGTGTACTGGAAAAGCTTGAGATACACAGATAGAAGCATAGACCTGAAGCCACAGGGTCCCAAGAGGAGACTGGCCGTGGGTCCTGAATGTCCAGTTCCATGTCCCATATGGTCTAAGTGTGCTTTGCTTATGTGTGCTTGGATAGTCGTGAAGGGGTTCGTTGTTCTCTTCTCTTAATTGATCTCATTTGAGAATGTTTCTACTCCTGACTAGAGGAATGGGTATTTCAAGTTACTATCAAAACTATCAATCGATGCATGCCTTTTTATGGATGTCTGTTAGGTTTGAGATGCCTGATCGACTTGATGAGGCCAAACCAATACATAACACAAGAAATCGCTGTTGCCCTCACGGAGCGTAGCTCTGGTTGAGGATGAGACACAGGTACGTGAAATGTTCATTCACAGTGAAAGGCCAAGTGCAGGGAGTACCACGTGTGTCTCTAAGACTTTTTAAAAATCAATTTTAATGATGTTGGAAGCAAAATGGAAATAGATGCTGAGGAAGTAATGGTTACTATTTCCAAAGAACTACCCAATAGTGAATTTTGACAAATAAAATTGCTTTTATCAGAATTACATTTTTATGGAAGTATTTGAGGCTTATTTTAGCAGAATTTCAAAACTGCTAACCATGACTCAATCTGTCCTTGGAGTATCTAAAAAGTGTTTGGTCTTAACCACAAAGGTAGACAGAGTCCCTGGCGTGTCTAAAGTGAGCTCTTGGGTATTCCATCAATACGGGCATCATGTTACCGGTTGCTTTAAAAATGCACTGGCTGGTATTGTCTTTGTGCTGACAAAACATTCATTCAGGAAAGAGATGTTTGGTGGCCTGTGTCTGATGTGAGTAGATACAGGGATTAATTTATCCTGATTTGTAGAAACACCATCTTCTTGGAATCCTTCCTGTAAGATCTTCTCAATCAGAAGTGGAAATAAACACTGTAAAGGCAACAAGTGTATCAAGATTTTTTTAATGGAAGTTTGTATTGAAAGTATTATTTTTAAAAAGGAAATAATAATGGGGTATGAGGAACGATAAGTTGGTTGCCGGATACATCAATGCAGAAATTCAGCATATATATCTTATAGTAATCTAACCCCAAAACAGTGTTGTTCTTCATCCGAATGCCCTCTAAATCCATTCCAGAAACGGGCGTCACTGACATTATTAGTCCTGATCTTGAAAAAAATCACTTTGGTTTTCTCATCTGTAAAATGGGAGGAATAATTATGCCTATTTTGTTAATGTTGATAAGAGGGGAATTAAATAGTAGAATAATGTGTAGTTGGCATGGAATCCTTAATAAAGGAGGACTATTGTATTAGTAGTGTTAGTATTCAATGAGGTCCTGCTTCAGAGCTGGAAAGAAAATCAGATGTAACAGAGGCCAGGACAGAAGAGAATTTTAAGTAAATCTCTAATGATAAACACTGAAAAGAAGTCAGATGAGGTAAGGACCACGATACAGTGCTTGAGTGCTGTCCTAGTCACATTTTTTAGTATCTGCGACTGCCGTATGTTATTAAACTGGCAGTCCACAAAGTTTTCTCTTCTTTTGCACAAACTCCAGCCAAAGTAGGTCTCTTTCTTTCTGTCTCTGGGTAGCTGATGGCAGGATTTATATTTTATCCACTACATTGCATCTAACCTTTGGTTTTAGTCTAGTGTTCCAGTCTGACAAGATCAATTTGCATCTTTAGTCTGTCATGCTTACATTAGATGGCTCTTTCACTGTTCTGGGTTTTTTGTTCTTTTTAAATTTCCACCAATTTCCGAGAGAAAAGAAGGGAAAGTGTGGGAGTAACAAAGAGAGAGAGAGAGAGAGAGAGAGAGAGAGAGGAAGAGAAAGAGGCATCAACTCGTTCCACTTAGTTGTTCCATTTAGTTGTGCCCTCATTGATTGCTTCTTTTACATGCCCTGACAAAGGATGCTCTATCCACTGAACCACTTGACCAGGGCTCACTGTTAATGCCATCTGTACATTTGATGAGTATGCACCTTGTATATTTTTTATCCAATATTATTATTCTAGTTATGTGGTAAGAATATTTAAAAGAGAAGTAACTTTTCTCTAAGCTCCAATCCATTTCCTCATCTGTAAAAGGCTATAATTATATTTTATTTCAGAGGATTGTGATAAATAAGTAAATGCCTGAACATGTCTAATGCTCCTAAACAGTTCCTGGCTTCCTCCTCTGTGTCCTTCCTTTCTTTTTCAATTAAAAAACAAAAAACATTGTTTTAACCTTTTGGTGTGCTTATAAAGATAAAGGACATAGAACAATGTATTGAAATACCATTGACTAGACTAGTAGAACAATGTGTTGAAATATCATTGACTAGACTAGAGTAAACAGAATGCCAGGCTCTGAGTTGGTGACAGCTCCTTCAAGTGAGGATAGATCCTATATGGACTTCTGGCTCCTTTTCTTGAGATCTAAGGTTCCCTGAAGCCCCCTCATGCCCTTACCTCACTGACTCACACCTCCTCCTCCCCCTCCCTGCGAGCCCCTCAAAGCAGATCACAGGCATTCCACTGTTCATGGAAATGATTCACGAGGATCTGTGATGTCACAGCACCAAGGTTAAAGCAGAAGATACTAAAGCCTAAAAAAGCCTTTCTGCCTTTTCAGCCCTAATGAACTAGGGCCCCAGGGTTTCATCCCCTCGGGCTAGAATCTCTTTATTTTCCAGTAAATCAGCGATCTCATGCTAACACCTGCGGGGAGGAAACAACACTCTGGTTCTTGCCCCGCACCTCTCAGGTAATCGGCACATTGCACTTGTGTATTCTTTCATGCTCTCAACAGATATTTCTTAAAACTTGCCCATTATAACTGCAAGGGGTCCTGTGGAGAGCAAGACAGTGGAGGTCCCTGTTCTCAGGGGATTTCCAGTAGAGGGGTGGGGCAGAAACACACAATAAGCATACCGGGAAAATGCACAAACAAGGCAAAATAAGTGTGATAGAGAGCATTTGAACAAATGACATGCTGGAGTGTGGCTCCTTTAGGCCGCATGGGCAGGAAGAGCCCCTCTGAGCAGGTGACATTTCCACTGAGAGCTTAACCATGAGGAAGAACCACCACACGAAGATCTAAAGAACATTCCAGGCCTGACCTGTGGTGGCGCAATGGATAAAGTGTAGACCTAGAAATACTGAGGTCGCCGGTTCGAAACCCTGGGCTTACCTGGTCAAAGCACACATGGGAGTTGATGCTTCCTGCTCCTCCCCCTTCTCTCTCTCTATCTCTCTCTTCTCTCCCTCTCTCTCTCCTTTCTAAAAAAATGAATAAATAAAATTAAAAAAAAATCTTTAAAAAAATGTTAGCTATTAAAAAAAATAAAGAACATTCCAGGCAGAAGGAACACTAGTGCAAAGCCCTCTGAGATAGGGATGAGATCGCTGCATTCACAGAGCTGAAAGGAGGCCTGTGTGACCAGATGACAGCACCCAAGGGGGACAGTGGGACGAGATCAAGTGGTAGAGACAGGGGCCAGGTTATGCCAGCAGGGGCTGGCCCACCTGGGACCTGCTAGCATCTCCAGGGAGCTTTAAAAACTGTCTGGTGCCCTCGTCCCATGGTTGTGACTCCCCTGTTCTGAGGGCAAGACCAGGCACCCAGATTCCCAGAGGGTTCCCATGTCCAGCCAGGGCTGAAAATCGGTGATGCCTGGGTTTCACCAGCCTAGGTGGGGAGCATGCATTTCCTCCTTAGTGGGATGGGAAGTCACTGAAAGGCATGAAGCAGAGCGGTGGCAGGATTTGAGTAATTTATATAGAAGATCCCTCCAGTTGCTTTACGGGAAAACAGATTGTGTTGGATCAAGACAGGAAGCAGGCTGTTACCGTCTTTTTGTGGACGTACACTTTCATTTCTCCTGGGTAAATACCTAGGAATGGAATTGCTGGAAACAACCCAAACATCTATCAACAGGCGAATGGATCAACACATTGTGATATGTTTGTACCGTAAAATACTACTCAGCAATAAAAATAAAAAACTAGTGATACGTGCAATAACATGGCTGAGTCTCAAAACCATTATGTTGAGCGAAACCAGTCGGAGGCAAAGCAGTATATATACTAGGCTAGTTCTTTGGAGGTTTCAGAAGAAGTAAGACTTGTCTATGGTGATAGCAACCAGAAGTGGCTGCCTGTAGGGGTAGGAACTTACTGGAAGGGGTGGTCCTAGGGAATTTATTAGGGTGACGTAAATGTTCTACATCTTGATTACAAAGACGTACACGTTTACCAAAACTCATTGAATTGTACACCTAGGACCTGTATATTTTATTGTATGTGAATTTGCCTCAATGGAAAAAACAAGAGAACTATTATATACCTGTTAGAGTGGCTTTAAAAGCTACCAAGTGCCAAAGAGGATGTGGAACACCTAGAACTCTCCGGTATTACTGGTGGGAACGGACAATGGAAGTCAGCTTGGTGGTTTCTTATAAAACTAAACAGGCACTTACCATGTGACTCGGCAAGCTCACTTCTAAGGGTAGACCCAGGAGAAATAAAATATGTCACACAGAGACCAGCATGTAGATGCTGATAGAGAGATGTGACAGGGATTACGGTCAGGAGGTGATCCCCAGTGTCCTGGTGGAAGGTGATGGCTTCATCTGGGCTGATGGGGACGGAGAAGAACAGCAGCTAACACATTCAGGACATGCTCTGAAAGTAGAATTTAAACACACTGCCTCGTGGGTTGAGTGTGAATGACAGAAAAATCAAGAATGACTCTTAGGTTTGGCCCCAGCATGAGGATGGGTGGTGATGGCACTTGAGGCCCTGTGGAAGACAGGGAGGAGGAGGCGGCCTGTGGGCCACTGGGAGTTCTAAGCGTTTATTAGACATCGTGGACGCTTTCGCTCTGCACTTTTGGAAAAGATGCTCCCACCTGTTATTGTCGGAAGGTGAGCTCTCAGCTCTGTAAGACCAGGTGGCAGTCAGATGTACCCTCTTGAAGTTGTGAGAGTAAAGTCAGGAATAGGCTGATGACACCCAGATTGAGATAGAACTTAAAGTTTCTGTGAAATTGTAGAGCAAACAGATAGAATAAATAGGAAAACATTCAGGATGAGATGGAGCCATAAATAGTTCACAATCCAAGTATAGTAGGTGCAGTCACCTGAGTGGAGACTGCTAGGAGGTGGGAAGCTTAAAAAATTGATACTGATACATCCGATTCAGGGATGTGAGCTAATAAGACCATTTCTGATTAGTACACAAGTCACCCCCAAATTTAGAAGCTTAACATGACAATAAATGTGGATCAGGAATTTAGGAGCAGGTTAGTGTTTTTGTTTCTTTGTTTTTGAGCAAGAAAGAGCTGTTTTGCTTTGAGTTGGGATCTCTCAAAAGGTCAAACTGTTGGCCAGGGCTACAGTTATTTGAAGGCTTCAGGGCAGTTAGAGAATCTGTTTCCCAGGAGGATGAGTTACTGCTGCCTGTTGGTCAGAGAACTCAGGCCCTTACCGCACAGACCTCACCCCAGGGCTGCATGGCTAGCTGGCTTCCCCCAAAGGAAACAAGCCAAGACAAGCAAGATAGCAGCCATGTCCTATGACCTGGCTTCAGAAGTCACGCTCCATCATTTCCACAAAATCCTATTGGTGACACAGGTCAGCTGTGTTCAGAATGGAAGTACCTACCCAGGGGAGTGACTAACATGAGGTGAGAATAATTGGGGCTCTTTTTGGAGGTTGAGGATGACTCCCTTTTAAGTTTTGGAGTTCACGATGTAATGAGTATAAACAGACTCATCCTGGGAGTGGTGTCATGAGCAAAGTTCCCCTGGATATTTATGCCTCCAGACCTCATGTGAAATTTAACCAGTTTTGGAAGTATGATCAAAAGAATTTGAGATATAAGTACTTTTTAAAGTGATAAGCATTTCTTTTAACGGTTGAGTGACAGTTTTTTTTTTCTTTTCTTTTTAATTTATTGATTTTAGAGACAGAGGAAGGGAGAGAGAGAGAGACAGAAACATCCATTTGTTTCAGTATGTGCCCTGACTAGGGATCAAACCAGCAACCTCTGCGTATTGGGATGACTCTAACCAGCTGAGCTATCCGGCAAGGACTGATAAGCTTTTTTTTTTTTTTTCATTTTTCTGAAGCTGGAAACAGGGAGAGGCAGTCAGACAGACTCCCGCATGCGCCTGACTGGGATCCACCCGGCACGCCCACCAGGAGCTACGCTCTGCCCACCAGGGGGCGATGCTCTGCCCATCCTGGGCGTCGCCATATTGCGACCAGAGCCACTCTAGCGCCTGAGGCAGAGGCCACAGAGCCATCCCCATCGCCCGGGCCATCTTTGCTCCAATGGAGCCTTGGCTGCGGGAGGGGAAGAGAGAGACAGAGAGGAAAGCGCGGCGGAGGGATGGAGAAGCAAATGGACGCTTCTCCTGTGTGCCCTGGCCGGGAATCGAACCCGAGTCCTCCACACGCTAGGCCGACGCTCTACCGCTGAGCCAACCGGCCAGGGCTAATAAGCTTTTTTT
Organism: Saccopteryx bilineata; assembly: GCF_036850765.1. NCBI lineage: Eukaryota > Metazoa > Chordata > Mammalia > Chiroptera > Emballonuridae > Saccopteryx > Saccopteryx bilineata. Next base: position 198,369,021 of record NC_089490.1, on the reverse strand, counting down.
AAACACTGGGAAGGTTTACAGTAATGTAGAAAAATATCAAAGAAAATTAAACCAATTGTATTAGTATTTTTGTACAAAGGATTCTATATGTATTTAGTATTTTAAGTGTTTTTAATGTTTAAGAGAATATAACCTGTTAGAATAAGATAGTATATGTATAGTGCTATTTAAAATGTACAATCTAAGTAGCCTGACCAGGTGGTGGCACAGTGGATAGAGCGTTGGACTGGGATGCGGAGGACCCAGGTTCAAGACCTTGAGGTCGACAGCTTGAGCGTGGGTTTATCTGGTTTGAGCAAAGCTCACAAGCTTGGACCTAGGATCGCTGGCTCAAGCAAGGGGTTACTCGGTCTGCTAAAGGCCCGCAATCAAGGCACATATGAGAAAGCAATCAATGAACAACTAAGGTGTTGCAATGAAAAACTGATGATTGATGCTTCTCATCTCTCTCCGTTCCTGTCTGTCTGTCCCTATCTATCCCTCTCTCTGACTCTCTCTGTCCCTGTTAAAAAAAAAAAAAAAAAAGTAAAATGTACAATCTAAGTAATTGATTTACTTTTGTGATTTTAAGTGGAAATCTTGCAAAATGTAAATGTAATATTGGACATGTAAAAGAATTTAAGATGAACATATTAATAAGACTAATTTATTGAATATATATGGATTACTTAAGTACTTGGAGTCTCTTTTTTCTTTTTTTTCTTTTTTTTGCCAGACAACTGAAGTACTTTTAAAGAATTAAATATACTAACTTTACAAATGCAGTTAAAATATTTAATGTAGGTTCATTAAGTAAATTTGTTAATGTGACCAAACAATTCATCAAAAGCCCTCTCAGAAGTGGTTGTTAAAAATTTAGCTATATGTCTATAAAATGACAAGTTGAATATTTATAAGCTTAAAGAAAAAAAATCTCCTTGGATTTTGATTTTGTAAAGTCCAATATTAATATCAAAATCAAAGTGATTTCTGAACAATTTTTCCGGTCATGCAAGTCATCCTTGAGGAAACAGGTTCACTTGCATGGCAGGTGGGCCAGGGGAAGAAAGGTTTTGGCTGGTGTGCCAGGTGGTGCCTGACCCTTGCTCAGGCCCGCTGGCTAGGCTGGTTCGGCTAGCAGAGCTCCTCCCTGCCAGGGCCAGAGGGTGGGGGAAGGGAAGCAGGGAGCCATGTCTGTGCCTGGGTTGTCTGTCCTCCACCCCATCCCCCTGTCCTCACTGTGCTCCGTGTGCATGTAATGAGTGCTGCTCTGGCCTTAATACCAACTCACAGCATGACTCTTGCTCTGTGCAAGGAGGCTGAGCACACGGTACAATGGCTTTTCTTTATTAACTTGCTCTTTGATTGTGCAATGGGCGAACAACTGACCTGGACTAATTGTGGCCATATTAAGCAAACAATACAGTGAAACACTGCAGAGGGCCCTGGACAGCAAGCCTGCAGGTGCGCCACATTGTAGGCATGCGACTGATTGACACAAAAGAAAAACACAGCCAGACATTGTCCTAGGGCGTAGCACAGTCTCACACTGAGTTTTTGGTGGTAATAGTGAAGTTCTAAATTTATCATAACTGATCTTACGCTTGAACCCCCTGCCCCTGCCTCCCTGAGCTGTGTTCTCTAGAATTTCCAAGTCACTGTCTTTTTGTGTGTTTAACTCCCAGTTCATGCTCTGTGCCTGGGGGGGGGGGGGGGGAGCATCAAGGGACAGGAAGGTAGCCTCGGAAGTCACCATGTGCCAGAGTGAAGGGTTGCTCTTTGCTGCAGGGTGTTGAGTGGCTCAGCTGCTGCCCCAACCCCGCAATGTTACATCTTGCTGGTGGGATTTTTGAGAGGGTAAGGATAGGAAATTATATTTAACAGTGACTGCCTGTTACATGCACAGTACCCTGTCAACAAGAAACCAACATCTCGGAGAGGGAGGCAACGTGTTTATGAGTATCTTCCGTCGATGCCAGAAGACGGCACATGTGACCCAGGAAGTGCCCGCGGAGGACCTCGGACGTCTGGCCACCGGCGGGCGGATTCCAAACAAGCAGATAGATCCAGGAGGGCTTTCAGGGGGCAGCCGCAAATTCCCGAGGCCGGCCGAGGGGAAGAGGGTATCGGAATGATAAGACGGTTTCTGCTTTTGAGGATCCATGGTCTCGTGGCAGAGACTGAGCCCTGTGGGAAAGGTGACATTTTAGCTGGACTTTGAAAGACAGCTGCAATTTCAACAAGCAGAGATAGACAAGAAGAGAAAAGGGGGTTCCAGGAAACAGGAGGCGGGGATCACTGATATCTCAAGAGCCCTAACATTTTCTTTTCCCCCTCCTACTTCTGCTTCATCCATATGGTTTCTGGTAAAAAAAAATAATCATCTTCTTGGTACCCTAAGATCATGGGTTTCTGTAGGCATCATCTTCTGATCGTATAATATCCCTTGGTGAATGTTGGTAGAATTCTGACCCAACAGGGCAACTAGTTTTTTCTTGCAAATTTTGAAACTGAAAAAAAAAAAAAGCCATCAATTCTCTTTGGATGTCAGAAGATAAGTAAACTTTGTGGCTGTTGATGTAGGCAGAATGTGAGAGAGAAAAGAGGAAGAGAGAGAGAATGTCTGAGCATGAGTGGGACGTCCGGGTGAGACCCCTGGTGACCTGGTGTGTTTCTGGCTTTAGACGACCCTGAGGCTTGGCTGCACTTCTGTTCTTGGATTTCCTGAAATACAGAAGTGGTATCTTTTTAATCAATTTATTTTTCCTTAAGCTAAATGGAGTTGTTTGAGTGGTTTTGTTTGTTTTTTTGTTTTCACCACCAAAAGTCTTCTAACCCATTGTGTCAGATTCCTAGGGCCACTGTAATAAATTAACACCACTCAGAGGCTGAAAACTGGCTTATTCTCTTTGCAGTCCTGGAAGGTAGAAGTCCAGCATCACGGTCTCCCCAGTGCCACACTCCCTCACAGGTCCACAGAAGCACTCTTCCTTGCTGCTATTGGCACATGCTGGACTGTAAGTGCATCATTTGAATTCCCATCTCCACTATGGCCACCTCCTCTCTGAATGTCTCTCTCTGTCTTTACATGGCATTCTTTTTTAATTTCTTTTTAAAATAGATTTTTAAGACTTATTTATTCATTTTATTATTTTTTTCTTTTTATACATAAATTTTTATTAATTTTAATGGGATGACATCAATAATATCAGGGTACATATATTCAAAGAAAACATGTCCAGGTTATTTATTCATTTTAGAGAGTAGAGAGAAAGAGAGAGAAAATGGGGGGGGGCAGGAAGCATCAGCTCCCATATGTGCCTTGACGGGGCAAGCCCAGGGTTCCAAACCTGCGAACTCAGCATTCCAGGTCGACGCCCCATCCACTGTGCCACCACAGGTTGAGCCTACATGGTGTTCTTATAAGGACACCAGATATCCGAGAGGGCCCCCGAGGGCCCACCCTAATCTTCCTAATCCAGCAAAACCTCATCTTAATTCATTTCATCTGCAAAGATACTGTTTCCAAATAAGGTCACATTCTTTGGTTTTAGGTAGACACTAAAACGGTGGGAACAGTATTCAACTTAATACGCGAATTCAATGCACAGAGTCCCTAGGGCTCCAGGTCAGTTCCCTTTCACAGCCCGGTGTTTGAAGGTGGGGGGGTGTCGCGCAGAGGATGCTGAGGTTTGCTCTCCCCCCACAGAGGCGGCATTAGGCACTCTTCGCAGGAGAGCATCATGGTCAGAAGTTCATGGGCAAGTGTTTCGGTCACAGCACATAAAGTAAATTGGAGCAGCCAGGGCTCGGAGGAAGGAGAACCAGTTATACCACGTGATGGTTCAGGTGGAAGGGAATGCGGCCTTCAATCAGCAGAGAGGGTGTAGGAGGAATACGAGACGCGAACAAGTCAGAGCCATGCAGATTCGGAGTTAGCCAGACTTGGCAACCACGTTGGGTGGGAGGAGGAGAGGGAAGAGAAGGACGAGTCTGGACAGACTGGACAGTACAGGTGGTCCACAGACATCACTGCGCTGTTGCCAAGTGAGAGCTGGCATCAGCCAGGGGGGTGGTGTATGAAGCGCAGGAAAGCTCGAGGACCCCACGGGGGTGGCCCCCAGGGACATTAGGAGTGATCAGGGAGTTGGAAGTTAACTGTTTGGATTACTTCCATGGAAATTATTGTGTCTGTAAGAGGATTCCATGGTATAGTCTTTACCTGTTTTCTTTTGTTTTTTCCTATTTTTAAAAATGCTGTTCACCTACCTCAGGATCTTTGTCTCGAGAGTACATTTTTAATTTTAGTAGCTATTGCCAGATAACTTTTCTAAAAGGCTCGAACAGTTCACTTTTCCATCGGCTTTCTGAGAAGCCCCCTTTCCCCCTTACGCCCACTGTTGGGAGATACTTTTACTCATTGAAAGTGTGACTTCTTTTAATGACTACTGCACATCGTATCAACACGCCATAAATTTCTTAAACAGTTTGCTATTTTTTTGGACATTGACATTGTTTTTCATAACATTTCCTATTTTTGACATTTAGATTGTTTCTATTGTTTGATATAATAAAATTAATAACCCAGAAGCAAACATTTTTTTGTACATAAATTTTTATCCATTTAGTAATGCTTACAAAGCTGCCTGTAATTTGAAAGAAGATGACGTAAGTATAGTTTCCCAGGCTCTACGCTCTGTTGTTTTTCTTCCTGAGTGCCGTTTTTCACTTTTCTGATAATATGTTGGGGGATAGGAAGGTATGAGAAAAGGAAAGGGTTGTAACAAATAGGTTTTTGATTGTCTTAGAATTCTATTTATGCATATCCTTCCTTGCCAAAGTGACCTAGAATTGCTATTGACCCATTCTTGGTTCTCCAATTTTACCTTATGCATAAATGAAATTTCTCATTTAATTGAAGGAAGAAGAAATACAAAAGTGTGTATATCCGAGCATTGTCTATCCCCTACAAAAGCAGTATGTTTATTAGACATAAAAATTCTGAAAAGCATCAATCTTTTCCTATCCTGGTGAAAAAAAAAAAGGATGCAATTTATACCTTGATACCATGAATCGTATATGTTATATGAGTGGATAAGAAAACATCCTTTTCTAGATTCTTCTCCCTGAAACCTTAGCCATTAGGGTAGAATGCTTTGATTGCAGAATTCTCACTGGAGCAAGGTTTTATATAACACTATTCATTTTCTTGGCCTTGGATGCCAATTAAGTCTCTCAGGTCTGAAATTGCTTCGTTTGCTTTTTCAAGGAATCTGCCCACCTTACAGACCTACAAGTTAACTAACCAGCTTGGTTTTCCTTCCCCCCTCCCAGAGGACTTTGCTCTCTTGGTTTCTTGCCAGCTCTTACTTTCAAATTGAAATAGTTTAGTTTCTCTGTTTCTAGAACATAGAATTCATTATGCCTGGATTTTTGCCAACAATGTCCTTCTTGTGTTTTTAAAACTAAGATGAATGTTACAGAGTGTCCTAGCAGGCTCGACGCACTATTAGAAGTCAGGTGGTGATATATCAGACGTCCACGTGGATGCTCTGTTCTGGGTGGTGGGGCGGGTAGGGGAATAGGATTCTGGGAGGCTGGGGAGGGCACTCAGGATGAAAACTTGGGACTGGAGTGGAGAAGTATATCCAAGAGATTAGGTAAGATTTGGCTGATGTGAAGCAAGAATTAGATTCTTTCCCTGCCCTCAGAGGCCTGGTGAGTATTTACTGTAGATAGGGCACAGTCGTTTATTCCTTTGGGCTTTTTGGGTAGAAAACAGAAAACCAGATGACGTAGAATATCTAGAAAGGGCTCTAGGAAGAGCCACTCTTACACTCTTATCTTTCTGTTTGTTTGCTTTTACAACACCCCCTACTCTTCCTCCCTCTGCAGCCCTGTTCAGCCTCCTGTTTCTACTAGCACTGGAGAGACATGCCTTCCTGAAACAGAGCAGGTCTTAGGAACGTGAGCCTCAGCATAACCTTAGGACCGTGAATTTTTGATTCGTGTGGCTCCGTTGAATGACATAGGGAAATTCCTTTACCTATTTATTTATTTATATTTTTCTGAAGCTGGAAACGGGGAGAGACAGTCAGACAGACTCCCGCATGCGCCCGACTGGGATCCACCCGGCACGCCCACCAGGGGTGACGCTCTGCCCCTCCGGGGCGTCGCTCTGCCGCGACCAGAGCCCCTCTAGCGCCTGGGGCAGAGGCCAAGGAGCCATCCCCAGCGCCCGGGCCATCTTTGCTCCAGTGGAGCCTTGGCTGAGGGAGGGGAAGAGAGAGACAGAGAGGAAGGAAGGGGTGGGGATGGAGAAGCAAATGGGCGCTTCTCCTGTGTGCCCTGGCCGGGAATCGAACCCGGGTCCCCCACACGCCAGGCCGACGCTCTACCGCTGAGCCAACCGGCCAGGGCCTCCTTTACCTTTTTAAAGATTACTTTCCAGGAATATGTTAGTGTTTAAATTTTTTTTTCTCTTCTACTTGGCTATATATTTTAAACTAAAATTTTCATTTTGAGGCAATTGTAGATTCACATGCAGGTATAAGAAATAATAGTGTCAGCTGTTGTGAACCCTTTACCCAGTTTCCCCCAATAGTCACATTTTGCAAAATTTTGTGCAGTATAATGCATTTATGCTCAACGTAAATATCACGGATAGCCCTGGCTGGGTAGCACAGCTGGTTGGAGTGTCATCTCTATATGCCAAGGCTGTGGGTTTGATGCCCGGTTGGGATGCAGTCAAGAGTCAACCAATGAATGCATGAATAAGTGGAACAACAAACTGATGCTTCTCTTTCACTCAGCTCAATAAATAAATAAAATTAATGAATGAATAGATATTATCAACATCAGTATAATCAAGATACATAACATTTCCCTGCCACAAGGATTCCTCATGTTGCCCTTTCATAGTCACATATACTTTTCTCCTTCTCTAACCCTCCACATTATTTCTTGATCACCACTAATCTAGCCTCCATTTCTATAATTTTGTCATTTCAAGGATGTCAGAGAATGGAATGATAAATATAACCTTTTGGTATTGGATTTTTAAAATCTCCAATATAAATTCCTGGAGATTCGTGTATGTATTAATGATTTTCTCTTCCTTTCTTTCTTTCCTTTTGGTTTTTAATTGCTGAGTAATATTCCATGGTATGGATGTACTAGAGTTTGTTTACTATTCACTCGTTGAAGGACATCTGGGTTGCTTCCAGTTTTTGGCTATTATGAGGAAAGCCGCTATGAACATTTGTGTACAGGCTTTTATGTGAACATAAGTTTTCATTTCTCTAGGATAAATGCCTGAGAGTGCAATTGCTGGGTCTTGTGCTAGTTGCCTGTTTAGTTTTATAAGAAACTGCCAAACCATTTTCAAGAGTGGCTGGACCATTTTACATTCCCACCAGCAATGTATGAGTGATCCAGTTCCTCCACATCCTTGCCAACATTTGATGTTGCCCCTACTTTTTATTTTAGCCATTTTGATAGTAGTATAGTGATATCTCATTATGGTTTAAATCTGCATTATTTTCCTGATGGCTAATGATGTTGAACATTTTTTCATGTGCTGATTTGCCATCTGTATAGCCTCTTAGGGAAATGTGTTCATGTTCTTTGCCCAGTTTCTAATTGAATTGTTATAATTTTTTAAATTGTTGAGCTTTGTGTGTTCTTCATGTATTCTAGATACCAGTTATTTGTTGGATATGTGGTTTACAAACATTTTCTCCCAGTCTATAGCTTGATTTTTTTATCCTTTTATCAGAGTCTTTGGAGAGAAAATTTTTTAATTTTGAGAGATCCAATATATTAATTATTCCTGTTATGGATTGTGCTTGTTGGTGTCTTTGAAAAAAATCATGAAGAGTTTTCTTCTAAAAGTTTTATAGTTTTACATTTTGTATTGCAGTCATAGCCACATATTTTTAATTATTTATAGCTTGTCTATCTGAAATAAACCTTAACATGTCGAGTTTCTTCTGCTTTTATTTTCTTTCCCAAGCATCTACTGAAAGCCAGCTGTGACTCAAGTCACTGATACCAAGTCATGGACACGAATCCCAATGAGGTACATGATTCTGACTTTTTCATGGGTCAGTTATGTCTTTGACAACATGAGCGTTACAGCCACTCTTTTGGTTCAAATCCTGATGCCACCTCTCAAAAGCTTTGTGAGCTTTAGCAAGTTGTTTAATCCCTCTGATCATTCATGTCTGGATGAAAAGAATAACAATATGGATTTCTCAGGACCATTGTGAGACATAAACAAACTAGGACGTGTCGAATGCTTAGCTCAGTGCCTGGCACATACACAGAAAACACTCATTTGTTCTTGGTCCCCGCCTCGCAGAGGTGCTCCGGGCACCTTCCTCACCTCAAGGGCCTCCTTCCCTTGGGTCCCTTTCTTTCTCTCTACCCTCTCCTGGTCCTCATTATTTTATGTCTTGTCTGAAACCTTTTCAGCCTACTTCCATAGTATTTTCTGCCTTCAAACACCATGGTATTCATATATATGTTCAGGTTGCCTTCAGTGTCTTGAGGACAAAGTTGTGCCTCCCCAGCTGCAGATCTCCTTGACGGTGTGTCCTAGCCCTCGGTGGATTTTGGTGGGCAGGTGGTGAAGACCCTGCAGGTCCCCAGGACACGGATAATAGCGGTGATCTCAATTACAGCACATTTTGTAGAAAGCAAAACGAATCCGGAGCCTTAAACCGTTTGGCCCAGTGATTGACCTTTTTCAGATTCTGTTCATAAAATGGTCAGTTACATGAACAAAATTTTATGTACGGGAATATTTTTCACAGCCTTTCACACCGAAGGGTAGGGATTTAGAAAAGTTAAATTTAAAAGTTGTCACGAAATAGAATTAGCTCATGATCCCATTTTTTTTAGAAAGTATGTATATAATGAGACACCTACGAGCAGATAAAAGCCAGAAAAACTATATATCAAAACTCTAGGGGTGATTATCTTTGAGTAATAGTATTTTTGGTGACTTTAATTTTGATTTTGGCTTCTCTAAAATATAACATTTATTATTTTTAGCATAGGAAATAAAAAAGTTATGTTTGTCTTTTTTTAAAGTGCTTCGGAGACTGTTTAATTACATGAATATAATGATCAATCATCCATCACATTCAAAACATTTATTAACTGCCTACCAATTGTTGGGCCCAGTACTAGGAACACAGCGGGGAACACAACTGACGTATTTCTTCAACCACAAATTCAAGGGAGGGATATAAGAAGAACTAACTCATGGAACAGAAAGAGAAGTGATAACGTAGTGATAGTACTGAGTGTTGAGGAAGTTTGGAGAAAGGTCGGGGTTCGAGAGGTGGGATGAGGCTCTTTGGTAGAGCTTACGTGAGTTAGAGGCTCACGAAGGGGAGTAGATAGGGGAGAAGGATCCAAGCTTAAGGACGAGCATTTTCAAAGGTTCTGAAGGATACAGTGCTGAAGAATATGGAGAGCCGTGTGGCAGGGGTTGGGGAGGGGGCGGGGAGGGGATCAGAAGGAGAGCCAGAAAAAGTAATTAGGGATCAGAACGTGAAGATCCTCATGGTTATGTTGATGACACATTCTATCCATAAGAGGAAACAGGAGAGAAAATGTCAATTAAGGGTTTTACATGTGAATGGTCTGATCATAGTTCTGCTCTAAAGAGATCACACTGACGACTGAGCAGGGACTGAGTCAGAGGGAGACAGGACCGGCAGCCCAGGAGACCAGTTAGGCAGTAGCCTGGGTCACTGTGACACTGTGATGATGATAATGGCCATACGGGTGGATAGATGAGACCTGATGGAGGAGTAACGAGGTGACTGATGGGGTTGGACTGGTGATGGGAAGGCAGGTGTCAAGGACACTGTTTTGACTCCTGGGTTGGCAGTTGTGTCTGGTGGTACTGCTGATGGAGATGTGGGACTGATGAGGAGGCACAACGTGGGAGGGCAGTGGAGTTCTGTTTGGAACACACTGAGTTTGAGCTGCCTGCGGGAGGTCCAGCGGGTGTGGACAGAGCTGTTGGGTAGAGGCCATTCTGAAGGTCAGGTGTGACACTGGCTGTACAGACAGACGTGCGTTGCGGGGAGGGCAGGAATCAGAGGAGATGAGATCACCGATCACCGAGACATACCTGTAGATGTTGACGAGAAGAGAGCGAGGACAGAACCTTAAGGAAAATCAACACTTAAGAGACTGAAAGTGAACAAGGAAATTGACTCAACACTGGTCTGGGACAGAATTTTTTGGTGTGATGTAATTTACAACTTTTTCTGGGAAGCAATTAGCATTCCTGATAAAGTGCGTGAACAGTTTTCTGACAGACTTTAATAAGACGGAGAACTCCTTCTGGGAAGCTAGGGTTACCCATCCAGCTGATTGACTAGCCTAATAATCTTTAACCAGATGTTCGTTTTTTAAATTCCTTTCTAAACATGGTTAGTGAACTATTTTTTTTATTTTTTTATTTTTGGTCTTATATCTCAACCAAAATTACTTCTTCCATTGATTATTTTTTTAAAGCTGCTTTTCAGGTACTTGAAAACAAGTTGTCTGAGGCCTGGCTTTAGCAAAACAGAATGAGAAAACATTCAAGAGTAGGAAAAGGCCAGACAGGTAGGGGAGAAAGCGGAGACTATTGGTGCTGTGAAAACAGGACAGGGGTGGACAGCTGTGTCACGCACCAGTGAGAGGTAGAGGACAACACAGGTGACAGAGGCCACTGAATTTAGCCCTCAGAATGTCAGGGGCAGTCTTGGCCAAGCAGTTTCTTTGGGGTGACTGGGAGCATTAGTCTGATTTCACTGGGCTCAAGATGACCATCAGAGGGGAGTGGGTTGGGAAGCTTGGTTAAAAGGTGACAAGATCAGCCAAAACAAAACAAAAAACAAACCTCATAGACACAGACAACAGTGTGGTGATTACCAGAGGGGAAAGGGTGGGGGAGGTTGAAGAGGGTAAAGGAGCGATAGATGGTGATGGAAGGAGGCTGGACTCAGGGTGGGGAACACACAGTACAATACACAGATGATATATGTATGATAGAATTGTACAGCTGGCCCTGGCCGGTTAGGTCAGTTGGTTAGAGTGTCATCCTGAAATGCCAAGGTTGCAGGTTTAATCCCCAGTCAGGGCACATGGAGGCAGCAACCAATGAGTGCACAACTAAGTGGAACAACAAGTGAATGTTTTCCTCTCTCTCTTTCTCTCTCTCTCCTCTCCTCTCTCTCTTAAAAAAATCAATAAATAAAATAAAATAAATTAAAAAGAAGAACTGTACATTTGAAACCTATATAATTTTATTAAGCAACGTTACCCCCTGTGGGGCAGCTGTGTCAGGCTTGCTCGCGGGGTCAGCTGCAAGCACTTTGCCTGGTTGGTATGTAAGTGTGTGGCAGCGCCATGTGTGTGGCCTATATAAGGCTATGGGTGCTGGTGCTCAAGAGAGATGGCGGATTGTGGATGGCAGATTGTCTGCCCACCCTTGTAAGCTGCCACTTTGCTGTTTTGTTTGCCTGAGAAGCGATTTCCCTGCCTGTGTGTTTGTCCGCCATTGGGAGACTTTATTAAACGGAATGGCCCACTGCTTTCTGGTTCTGCAGTGTCTCTACCATCTGCCCAAATCCAGTGTGGACCTGCCTGGCCTCAGCCATTGGCCTCACATCTAGGGTAGTGGGCAGGGTGGGAGCAGATGGGTATGGAGCCGCTGACACCCTTGAGGGGTGGGGTAGAGGAGTGCTCATTGTTATGGCTGTCCTTTTGGGGACCATGGGCTGGCTGTTTTTTACAGCCCTGTGAGAGGAAACTGAGAGCTCTGTGCAAGAGGTGGCCCGAGGTCGGGAGCTCCAAAGTGAGTTGCGGACCCAGTGGCAGCAACGGCTTGAACTGGAGCAAGTGCTGGAGAAGGAGGCCAAACGGCTTCGTGAGTTGCAGTTTGCCCAGGAGGTTGAACATTGGCAGCGGCAGTTGTTGGAGAAGAACTGCAGGTTCACCTTCAGGCCAAGAGCCGGCAGCCGCAAGAGCCAAAGACGGAGCTGTGCCAGCAGAGTGGCTCTGAGTTGGCGGGAGCAGGCATTTCCGACTCTTGTTAGGGGGAGGCTCGGGCTGCAACTGCCACCGGCAGACTCGGAGCCCGGCTGGTGATTGCCAAGAAGGTAAAGACCCAGCAGCCAAGAGTCCCTCAGGTGCAGCCACAGCCTCCTCCCCAGATAGTGGAGCACTCTATGGTCTGGTCCTACACCGGGCAGAGCTGATGGAGCTGGAGGGGAAATTCAGGCAGAAACCCACTGAGCCCCAGGCAGCCTGTTTGGTGTGGCTGCCAAACATGGGGTGGATGGCATCTTGGTCTCCAGAACAGAGATGGACCGGAGGGCTGTGAGGGCTGCTGCCTGTGCACCCCCCCCCCCCAACTAACAAGAGAAACGGGTCTGTGGAAGTTACCCAAACACAGATGTGGGGAGATTTGATTGCAGCTGGGGCAGATAGAGAGAAATTAGGTGGCAAGCCTAATAGAGTCTTGTTGGAACTTTGGCGGCAGCTTGAGTTAGAACAGAGGTTCTAGCCACTGAAAAAGTGGGGTAAGGGGGTGGCCCTGGCATCAGCCAGGAAAATGGCTGGCGTTCAGGTTGCAGAATCCCTAAGACCCGTTGTCCCAATTTGAATAGGGGGAAGGGTGAGGGACCATCTGACAGGAATAGGCGGGGGACAGAGGCCCCATGTGAAATTGGCAGTCCACTGGTCCCCTACTAATGTGCAGCAGGTGCTGGAATTAGAGGTAATAGGTGGTTTTGTTGTTGTTGTTGTTGTTTTTAACAGCAGCAGCAAATAAGAGAACTGTTAAGGCAACACAGGCCTTGAATGTGTCTGACCCCGCCAGGCCCTGTGAGCCTGTTGAGGGGTTTGGGTTTGTGACAATGAACAGCACACTATGGAAAGGTGCTGAGGTCCGTTAACAAAGAGCTGTATGGCTAGCTGCCTGTAATGGACCTTTATCTTGATGATTTGCAAGACAGCTGAGCTATCTATCGTGGACTGACTCTTGGACTGCGACCAGAGGGGGGCACTGGCTCCCTTGATGGATGGACACGTCGCTCGTGGACAGTATTGTGAGAGACCCTAATGGGGGGGCACACAGCACCTGTGGAGGCTCTCCTGCACTGGTTCTCATCCAGGTGCAGAGGGGCACCAAGGACACTTTACGGTTTCCATGGACACAGCCCTGGACTGAACAGGCCCTCCCACCTACCACGGGGTAGGGATTTAGAAGTGGGCCTCCAGGTGATACCCTGGGCAGAGCACTCAGGGAGACATTGTGAAGAGCACCTTTGTAATTATTGTGTAACTTTTGCTGTTGCTGTAGTCTCTCTTTCTTGTCATGTAGATTGTGAAGCAAGCAGCCCTAAAGAGGTGGAATGTGGGGCAGCTGTGTCAGGCTTGCTTGCAGGGTCACCAGCTGTCTGCACTTTGCCTGCTTGGTACATGAGCGCATGGCAGTGCCATGTGTGTGTGGCCTGTATGAGACTGCAGGTGCTGGTGCTCAGGGAGATTGAGGATGACGCATTGCAGATTGTCTGCCCGCCACTGTGAGGGCCACTTTACTGTTCTTTGCCTGAGAGGCGGTTCCCCTGCCCATGTGCCAGTCCGCCGTTGTGAGACTCTATTAAACGGAAATGGCCCACAGCTTTCCAGCTCCACAGTTTCTCTACTGTCTGCCTGACTCCAGTGTGGACCTGCCTGGCCTTGGCCTCCGGCATTACACCCCACTATAAATTTAAAAAAGTGAGTGTAGACCATTCTTTTAACAAGTGTGACCGCGAAGAGGAAGGCAGAAGGAGAGAGCTGTGGGAGGGTTTCCTTTCAGTGGGTCACACCTTTGCACTCCGGTGAGTCTCGGAAGGACCCAGTGGCTGCAGAAGATCCTACTGAGAGCAGGGCTGACCTGAGCGAGAGGCCCGGGAATATGCGCTGGGCTTGAGGTTCTGAGCCCATGTGGGGCGCTGTCTCTCAATCATTGTGACAGAAAAGTGGGGAGGGGGCTTGCAGGTTTGGAGGTGGAAGGTCAGCCACCCTGCAGTGGCCTCTGTCATCCTGTGCTGTAGGAGTTGGGATCTCCGCTGACTGCGCTGAGGTGGGCGGCAGGAGGGCAGACTAGGGTCCACCGGTGAGCCTGAGCCAGCGCCCGAGCACAACGGGAGGGTGAGCTGGCTGGGGAAATGGTGATTTCCAGACATCCTGGAGGAGGCGGAGGATGGTGACACCATGGACCCAATAAATCTGTGACAGTCCCCAGCGGTGCCCAGAAGTCCTGATTTGGGCATGAAGAGGCTAAAAGCCTGCAGTAAATCTGGACTGGCTTCAGTGAAGGCAGTGACCCTTGGTGGCTTCCTCTGCCCATCCTTTAAATAGACTCCTTCTTTTCCAGCCCAAGCCGTTTTCTTTTCTACAGACAAGACACTTCTGATTGATCTCATCTCCTCCCAGGGCTTCAGTTACTTTCTTTCTCTCCCCCCCCCCCCCCCCGTTGTAACCCAGCCTTTCCCATCTGCCTCTGGGCACCCTCAGATGGGTGTCTCCTCAAGCCGCACTCGGCAGTGTCGGGGCTCCTTCATAGCCCTCCCTCGGAGATTAGTACAAGCTCCATGAGGACAGGGCTTCGGTGTCCTCCACGCCGCTGCACGCCGGCGGCTCAGGGCTCTGCGCATGCCTGTCCAGTCGGTGCCGGTGGCCGCTCCACTCTCTGAGCCAGAGACCCGGGGCCACCCTTCATTCCAATTCTTCCTCCTCGCTGACACCCAGCCCATCACGTCTTGTCCACAACTAAACGTGCCTCAGGACAGGGGGGTAAAGAATGACCAACAGTCCTCACACAGAGCCTGTTTGCTTTCCCTCCTTCTCTTCGCTCCATTAGCAGGGCCACTAAACCATGGGGGAGCACGTCCTTCCTGCTTCTCCCCCCAACCCCCCCAACCTGGAGCACCCAGGCCTTTCAGCCTCAGAGATTAGGGAGTCGGTTTTTCATTTGCTAATGATCTGGGCTCCGGTTATAATGGGCCATTAAGGTGTTTTGTGGAAGAGAATGGGAAAGTGGAGCTTTCCTGCTGATGGATAAAGAGAGGTAGGGGTAGCAGCCCGAGGAAGTGAGGGAGGCGGGGCCCAGAAAGACCCTGCGGAGGCCCCGGTCCTCCGGACTGCCCACTGGGGCTCTGGGACCTGAGCCTCCACTCTGTGGGTGGCCACAGGCTTGGAGCCCTCGGTACTAAGTGTAATCAGTGAAAAGCCCTAATTACTACCTGACAGCCAGTAAGCCAAATGACAAGGAATTGGGACAAGGAAAGCGACTGTATTCAGAAAGGCAGCATGCCGAGAAGACGGTGGCCCAGCTTCCTAAAGAACTGTCCAGAGAAAGTACAGAATTCAGGGTTCTTTACATTAGGACAAGGCGGAAATGGGAGGGTTTTGAGGTCAGGAGGTGACCACAGACATCTGGACCACAGCAAGAGTCCAGGGGGGACGGTCAAACTTCCTTGCTGTTGGTCAACAGACTCTGGTTGCCGTGGCTCTGGTCACAGGTTCCTGTAATCTTTGGATAAACAATCATTACTTTTGTACATACCTTCCTTATCTCCTTGGGGACACAGTTTCCAGCAGGAAGGCTGTTGCAGTCATTCCTAGGCTACAGGTTAGATTCCTTTAATGATTAGCATTTCTATGTGCAGGGCTCAGCAGAAGTTGCTAACAGACGTGATCTGGGAACTGAGCAAGCTTGAGCAAGAGGGAATCGGAAAGACTGATTATTTTATTCCCTTACTGCCCAGCAGGACTTGGGCTTGGTCCTTGAGGTGGCTGCTCACCCCATACGATGTCGTGGGTGGGAGCCCTCCGGAGGTGTTCCAGACACATCTGTGAGTGGCAGGCCTGGGGAAGGAAGGAGCTCTCACCAGTTTCCAGCTCCATCGTTGAACTGAGTGAGCTGGAGATCTCTGACGGCTGGGGCTAAGCAGATCTATAGACAAAAATGTTGAAATTACAATATATAAAACCTTTGGCCCTGGCCAGATAGCTCAGTTGGTCAGAGCCTCGTCCTGAAGCTCAGAGGTTCCCCATGTTAGCTGTGCCTCTGTCACAGGCTGCTGTGCCCTCTGTCTCTGTCCTAGTCAGTGACTGAAGTTTACGTCTCTATCTCTCCCCTGGTCGCTGCAGAAGCCTCCTACCTAACCTCCCTACTTGTGTCTCATCCACATCCATCCGTTTGCTACACAGAAGCCAGAGTTTTGGTAAAAGAAAATAAAGACAAAAACGACAGCACTTGGTCCGCCACCCCCTTCCTCACCTGGCTAATACCTATCACCCTTCAGGGTTCAGGGTAGGGTCACTTATTCTGAGACGTCTTCTCCAACGATCCTTCCCCACTGCATGCACCAAGATTAGGGGCCATGTACTTGCTTATTCCAAACCTTGTGGTTTATTGTCATCACTTATTGCTGTTTGATCGGGCCTGTGGGCAGAGAACAGGTGTACTTGCCACTGACTAGCTGCCATTCCGGATGCTTGGCCCCGCGCTTCAGGTTGGTGGATGGAAGTAAGGTCTGCATTTGTGTGGCTCTCAAATTTCAGTGTGGATCAGAATTATCTGGAGAACTTGCTAAAATACATATTGCTGGTTCCCGCTTTGATTCAGGTGGGCTAGGGTGGGGCTGGAAGTAATGCATCTCCACCAAGTTCTCAGGTGCGGCTGCTGGAGGTCACGTTTTTGAGTTCCCACTGCTCCATCTCCAGAAGGAGGAGAGGGCTTGATGGGTAGATTGGAGTGACTGTTCAGATGGAAGGAAAGGCCGACCGAGAAGCATAAGCTTTGGAAGTCTCAGGTGGTAAAGCAAGAGACTACACTTTGATAATGAAGATGGCAGAACTTTCCAATAGTTGATAAGAGTGCATGCTTGAAATGGCCTGTAGTTGAAAGTATAATATGCAAGCAGGCAAAGACCTAAACATTAAAATTTTATTTCTTTACTTGAAAAAGTACAGTACTAAAATGAAAGAGGTAAGTGGCCTGACCAGGCGGTGGCACAGTGGATGGAGCGTTGGACTGGGACACAGAGGACCCAGGTTCGAAACCCCAAAGTCGCCAGCTTGAGCACAGGCTCATCTGGTTTGAGCAAGGCTCACCAGCTTGAGCCCAAGGTCACTGGCTTGAGCAAGGGGTCACTCAGTCTGCTGTAGTCCCCCCTCCTGTCAAGGTACATATGAGAAAGCAGTCAGTGAACAGCTAAGGTGCCACAATGAGGAACTGAGCTTCTTATCTCTCTCCCTTCCTGTCTGTCCGTCCCTGTCACACACACAAAAAAAAAGGTAAGTGAAAAAAGGCTATAAAATGGAATGCGTGACATCATAGCAACTTTATTAAAAATGTCTAGAAAAAAGACTGAACATATATGGCAATATTTATAGTATGTGAGTTTTATTGCCTTCATCTTTTTAGATTTTCAAAATCCTTTCTATTTTCATGTTTTCAAGATTAGAGAAAATTTTTTCCTATTTTGAACTCTTCAAATGTCAGATGTCTTAGACACTCCCATCTGGTTGAAGTAGATAATCTTTTCTCCGGTCCCCCCATCAGACTTGTCTTTGCTATTTTAACTTGTGCTAAAAGTATGAAAATCAACAATATTAAAACAACCAAAATTAAAAGCAGGCAAAAAAAAAAAAAAAAAAAGGAAAAAGAACCTCAAGAATAAAAATAATTTAGTAGGTACGAATATCAACAAAAAAAGTGTCTCAGTTATTGGCCTTCCAATCATTCTATACAATTGAACGTTGTAACCATCTAGCTGGCTTTTCTGGATTGGCGACCTCATGGACTGGTCAGACAGGGAGCTCTAACCTATGAACTCTTGTTTCTTTCCATGGGACTCGGGCATGGGTTCAACATGGTTCCCAACTTTACTCTTCTTGTTCACAGCATGGCCATTTAGCCTTCCTTGAAAAAGATCCCCTTCCACCCAAATCACATCATTCAAAAAGGTTAATAACAAGTTATTCTTTCCTACCATTTAGTTATTAAAATTATTGTTTTTAATTACTTGACAACCTAAGCTCTCTTTATAATAAGGTTTATTTGGAGCATAAATTGAAAGTTCCAAAGTACTAATAAAGTTTTAGAACACAGCCTATTTTATCCAGGAGACCACTTGTGCAATAAAAAATCCTGTCTCTGCAACATCATGTATACCAACTGGCAATGGTATTTGTCAGTAGGAATTTCATGCTCATTTTTTTAAAGGAATGAGATAGACAGTACTTTAGCATATGAGTCTGCTTCACTTCAAATATGAACAATTCTGAATTTCTTGTCAAATCCAATTCTTTACCTGCAGAGTAGACGCAAAGGAAATGACTAAGTAAACATTTACAAGTGTAGTTATGGGTGGTTTCACAATCAGCTTGGATATGAATATCCAAGTTTTTATTCCATGAAAATCCATTATTATGGGAGAAAATAATTAAATCATATATGACTATGGCAAAATGTAAAGCAAAATATATAGAATTGTAATTATCACCAAGAATACTGACCAGATCAGAAAAGACTAAAATCATCCTGGCCAGATAGCTTGGTTGGTTAGAGCTTCCTCCCGAAGGGCAGAAGTTGCTGGTTCGATCCCCGATCAGGGCACATACAGGAACAACTTGATGCCCCCCTGCCCTTCCTCTCTTGGTGAAATCAATAAACAAAATTTTTTTAAAAAATTTTATTTATTTGGGTTGGGGAATAAGTTCGTAGCGTTTTTACCGAAGACTTTTATTTAAACAAAAAACAATAATTATATCAATAAGTTAATCAATTATATATTCGCCAATGCTGTTTACAACCTCTTCCCACCTCTCGACCAATTTGTTGATGCCGTTCCGCCAAAAATCGCCTGGTCTGGTGTCAAAGAAGTTGTTGAGCCAGTTTTTAAGGACCTCTTTGTTATCGAAGGTAACGCCCTTCATATGGTTTGACAGGGAGCGGAAAAGATGGTAATCAGTCGGTGCAAGGAGAATACGGCGGATGCTGAAGGACCTCCTATTCGAGCTCTTGGAGTACGGCTTTGACGACTTGTGCAACATGGGGCCTGGCACTGTCGTGAAGGAGTATGGTTTGACCATGTTGATCAGGTCTTTTCAGTTGAATAGCCTTATTCACGCGGTGTAAATGGGCAATGTAGAGCTCCTTGTTGACCGTGGCATTCTTTTCGAGCACTTCCCAGTTCTTCATCGAATTCAGAAGGCCTTCCGCTGTGGCACGTGTCATCGACGTCAAAGTCGCCATTTTTGAACTTTGCAAACCATTTCCGTGCTGTAGACTCGCCTATGACACCTTCTCCATACACCTCACAAATGTCCTGGGCTGCTTCGGCAGCTTTTTGACCTCGATGAAAAGCAAAGAAGAGCAGGTGTCGAAAATGTTGATTTTTGCCTCCTGGGTATTCCATTTCTAAGCCTCAAAGCTAATAAAAAATTAAATAACTCAAAAATACAATTAACATAGTTTTGTAGAGCAGAAAGAGTTTTATCGAATGAATACTTACCCTTTGCCAAACAGCAAACAAATCGTAAAATAAAAGAAAATATAAAAACGCTACGAACTTACTCCCCAACCCAATATTTTTTACAGAGACAGAGAGAGGGATAGACAGGGACAGACAGACAAGAACGGAGAGAGATGAGAAGCATCAAGCATTAGTTTTTCATTGTGCATTGCAACACCTTAGTTGTTCATTGATTGCTTTTTCATACGTGCCTTGACTGTGGGCCTTCAGCAGACCGAGTAACCCCTTGCTGGAGCCAGCGACCTTGGGTTCAAGCTGGTGAGCTTTTGCTCAAACCAGATGAGCCTGCGCTCAAGCTGGCGACCTCAGGGTCTTGAACCTGTGTCCTCTGCATCCCAGTCCGACGCTCTATCCACTGCACCACCGCCTGGTCAGGCAAACAAAATTTTTTTTAAAAAGATGAGAATCTTTCCATTTCAACCACAATGACTATTTTGTAAGTATTTTTTTTTTTATAATAAAGTGTGAATTAATAGAACCATTTGAGAGACCAGGAAATGGTCATTGTCAATGACTTGGTAAGATGTGACCCTAGGGGACAGAGTGGAACCAGGAACTCATTTTCCTAATTGTCAGCCTGGTACTTCTTATTATAGACCGTCTTACCTGTGCTGACAACAGGCAGACCATGTCCGTGCCTTTTCCATTTCAGAAATCGGTTCTACGAAAGTTTCCTTGGTGGTCTGATGGCAAATGACACCTATTATTTTTTTTTTTAAAAGTCAACAGCTAATCATTGATGACATTTTTTTTTCATGTTTCTTCTCGATACAAGCTATCCTCTATTTCTTCAAATGATCACTTTCTAAGTTAGGTAAGAGCAATCAGAATTTAGGAGTTAGATTTGATCTTGTCTATCATCTTGATGGGGAAACTAAGGCCAAATAGATCTGTTCAGTGTGAGTAGATGGGAGTCTCCTGACTTCTACTCCAGGGTTAGTTATAGCACAGGGCGCTGCCTCAGCCGTCACTATTCTGAAGAATAGTGGAAAAGATGTTCCTGGGACCATCAGTCCTGATCAGTGTATCTGTGTGTGGCATTTGTATGCCATTTTACCTTTTTATTTTTCTCATCCATTTATTCATTACTTTGATTTTGTTGCCTGATGTTTTGGGAGTGGGGATAGTCAGAAAAAAAAAAAGTAAAATGACAAATGGTAAGTGTGATTTAAATTTTTTTTGCCTGACCTGTGGTGGTGCAGTTGGATGGGTGGCGACCTGAAATGCTGAGGTTGCTGGTTCGAGCCCTGGGCTTGCCCGGTCAAGGCACATGCGAGAGCAGCAAGTTGATGCTTCCTGCTCCTTTCTGCCACATTCTCTCTCTCTGTCTCCTGTCTCTAAAATCAATGAATAAAATCTTTAAAATAAATAAATAAACTTTTTTAAAAGGGAGAATGAGTGAAATAAGTCTAGCTGGAATTTAGAAGTTGCAATTTTCCATTGAGAGAAGACCAAGAAAGGGCTAGAGTAGGAATGGCTGAGGGAATTGATTACTGCCAGGGCCTCTGCTAGGCACTCTTATGGGGTCATCTCATTTCTCTTGACAACCCTTTAGGTAGGGGCTATTAACCTCAATTGATTACTCCTGAAGAAACTGGGGCTCAGAGTTCTATAATTCACCCCACAGAACACACACTGATAATTGGTGGAGCCAGGTTCAATGCAGGGTCTGTCTGGCTATGAACTTGCATACTTTACTTCTATAGTAGAGTATGTGTAAGGTGAACCAATGAAAATAACAATAACTGCAATGCAATATTACTACTACTAATGGTAGCACAGTGCTTCGCATCCGTGATCTCTTTGAACAAGATTAAGTGGGCACGTGAAGCCAGCTGGTGTTGAGTCTTTGTACTCATCCTTAGTGAAACAGTCTATGTCTATACCTAAGAATTCCTTTGGCTTACTTTGTTTTCTGAAAAATAACGGAAGGGCTCAATTAGCTTTGTTTTACCTTATCAGATTCTATGGTCTTCATGTGGGTGGCTGGGTTGGTGTGTGTGTGGAGTTAAACCTGGTATATTCAGAAGAATTCACCCAGTGCCTTTGGGTTGGGTACTAAACTTTGTAATTAGTGATCACTGTGCCTGTTTACTGAACTGGAGTTTTAATCTGTATGGTGGTCTTGTTTCTTTTGAAGCTGAAGGTCACATATACCCTTATTTTTTAGGGGGGCAGGGCCTATGAAAGAAATATGTTAACCTTCCTATGAAAAAGCAAGTTTGTATTCTGCAGAAAATCAGTAACCACTCATTTTTACACATAAATACCCCCCAAATGAATCTCTGATGACTAATTTTGCATTAGTCTGCCACTCCAGTTGCAACATTAGGCTCAGTTCTATTTGGAAGGCGAAGTCCAGTTGTGTGATACTGTGTAACAGAAAAGTGGTGTCAGTTTATAAATAAGCACTGCCTTCTAATGAATTAATGCTCATTTGCAGTTATCAGTTTGATACTAATTTAGGTAAGGAGTGTTCCTGCTCTGAAATTGGATTCTGTGTATTTAAAAATGTCATGCTAATTCGCAGCTCCCGAAACCTGTTACTACAAAAGAGCTATTTATTTTGTCATTCAGTCTAAAAATAAAACCTTTCGCCCAAATTATACGCCTTAATAGTCACATTTTTATACACACAGTTTTAATCTTAACTTGAAAGAATCAATGTCTAGGTGCAGTGATGTCAGACTAGAGTTGGAACTGGGACAGTTCGGAGGAGATAAAGCCCTCCTCCCTACCAGGAGGCACCTCAAGAAATTTCTAGACTCACAAGGGGGTGAAGGAAGAGTGTCAGCGCAGGCAGGGCCCGCCCCACGGATGATGGCCGAGCAGCCTGTGTGCGGAGAGGGCCGCGAAGAGTTAACAAGGGACCAAGCCCCCCGCACCTCGGGCACTCCCTCCGCCCTCCTGTCCCCACCCTCTCGTTTTGGCAAGGGATTAAAGTGCTCCCCCCTGTGGCAGCAGTGACCCAGAAATGAGTTTGATTCACACAGTCCTTCCTCCATAACAAGCCAAGCGTCCGTCGGAGAGTGCCTCCTCGCGCGAGCGCCGGGTGTGTGCGAGCCGGCGAACGCAGGGGCCCGCCCGCCGCGGCCCGAACTCATGCTGCACAGAGCCCAGCGCCTCGGCCGAACCCCTCCGCAGCAGGTAAGCACGCGGGCCACGGGGGGCGGAGGGGGGCTCCGCGCGTGGGTCCGTGTGCGCGTCCTGAGCCCACGGTGGCGGCGGCAGCGGCGGCGGCTGCAGGACGAGTCGAGAGGCTCAGCCATATTTGATGGTTTTGTTGCTTTGCTCGGGAGTTCTCGGGAGTAATTTAATGCCGAAGGTCGCTGCCTAGTGGAAATAATATAGTACGTCATTAATATGGCGCCAAAAGATTGGGTTCTCGAACTGTAGCAAGGAGGGAGGGCTGGCGGCCGCTGAGCGCAGCCTTACTATCCCACCAGTAACTTGGGCATTGCCGGGGCGGGGGCCGGAGGAGGAGGAGGAGGAGGAGGAGGAGGAGGAGGAGGATTTTTGGAGCCTGAGAATTGATTTATGTTGGCTCAGTAAGTTTTATTATGATTATTTTTCTATTTGGGGTGGCGGATGAAGACTTAGAGCTTTTTCTTCTTTTGGATTTGCGAAGAACATGCGTTTTTTCAGGTAAAGCGTCAATTAAACGAGTTCAGGAGCAGAAGCCGTTTAGTTGGCCCAAAGTGCATTAGGCTGCAGGAAAGTGGAAAGCATAGTAGCAACTTGGTAGACAGATGGCAATGGCAGAACGCAGGTTCGCATACATATATGAATCCAGAGTGTGTGTGACCGTGGAGGAAGGGGGGGGGCGACTCTATTTGTCTAAATATGAGTGTGTGTGCATAGGTACATTGTGTAGGGTGGCCGCAGCCCCGGGTCTTGTCATCGCGTCACCACATGTCCAAAATATTCATTGTATCAATTCAAGGGCAGTGAGCATGGGGTAGAGGGACAGCTTGGCAATTAGATTCTTCCAAATTGGGTTTCCAATGATCAGACCTTTTACTTACAGCAATACTGCCTATAAAGTGTAAAATCCTTCATCGGTGAAATTGGGAAGGAGTTGATTTGGTAGAGCAAAGTACCGATTAACCGTGAACTTAAAACGGATTGCAAATTGCCACCTTTGGCACCATCTGCAAATCGTGGGGGTGGGGTCGCTCAGTCTTCGCTGCCTTAGACGAACGAACGTGTACTGTGTACCCCGGGACTGCAAGTTGCAAAGCCCTTCAGTGCACGTGTCCTGTGCCTGTGAGTGTGTGTGAGTTGGGGGCTGTTGTTCGGCAGCCAGAAGGCTTTCCGGGTTGTTGGCGCTGGGTCGCAAATGCGGGAGAGGGATGGAATGTGGAATGTTGACCGGGGAACCGAATCCTGTCGGAACGGTCCCATTTGCTGGAGAAATTCGATCCCTTCCACCTCCTTGCCGCCCCCCCCCCCCCCCCCCGCCCGCCCGCCTGCCTGCAGGCGGGAGGCGGGGCCGAGGACGCGGCTGCTGCTCAAAGTGGCTGAGCGCAGCGGCGGGAGGCAGGTGCACGGCACCCGCCAGTGGGGGTGCCTCAACTTCCGCGGGCGTTTAAATAGCAGTGTCTCTCCCCTCCCACCGGTAATAGGTGACCTGGCGGTGGAGGGTGGCGGGGGTGGAAGGGGACGGGGAGACCCGGGAGCGAGCCTCCGCGGCACGTGGGCAGGTGCTGGGTGGCCCCGGGGCCAACTTTTGGAGCCCGCCTTTGGCGTTGGAGGAGAGGTGGCTCTGAGTGGAAATGGGAACGGGGGCGGGCAGCGGCCAACGCGCTGCTGTCTCGGCCGTGGTCCGAGCGTCACCTAATGGTCCCAGCAGCACTGCGGGGGCAAGGGTGGGGGCTTCAGAGGCCGGGACGCCCGGTCCTCCGCATCTGCGCCGCAGGAGCCCGCACAAAGCCCATGGTGCGGGGCGACTGCCTCGTCCCCGCCCGGGTAATGGCCTGGAGCCGGTCGCCATCCCCGCGCCGATTCCGTTCGGTGCCGCCTTCCACGCTGGATGGCTTCCTGTGACAGAGGTGATCCACAGTTTCCAGAACTGTCTGGGGGCGGGAGTGGGCGCGGGAGCCGAGCCCGCTCGGGGTTGCTCGCCGCGGCTCCCACTTCCTGGCCGTTCTCACCGAGCACCCGGCCCGGCCAGGCCCCAGCCCAGAGGTGCCGACCAGTAGGGACGCGGGGAAGGGGCCGGCGCAGCCGTTTCCAGCGGCGCAAGTGGCTTCTGGACGCGGGGGAGCGTTTGATTTGCAACTGGGGCCGAGCGGATTGGTGCAGCGGGCGGCGGCGGGGGCAGCCACTTTCGAATGGAGAGGGCGGCGGCACGTCGCTGTCGCTGCGGAGGGAGCGCGCTAGCTTGCGCCGCGAGAAGGTGTCATCACTGCACCCGGGCTAATTCCAGCGAAGGTGCCGGGAGTTGCTCTCCCCTCTTCCCGCACTGTGGCTGCTGTTGCCTCAGGGGGAGGGCGGCGAGAGAGGGCGGGAGGAGGCGGCACCCGGCCTTGCGTACACCTCAGCGGGCGGCGGGCGGGCGGAGCGGTGCGGGGGAGCTCCCAGTGCAGGGCGGCGCCTCCTCCCCCGTGTCGCCCCCAGCCCCCCCCCCCGCGTCCCCCTCCCGCACTGACCCCAGCGCCCCCCCCCCCCCGCGTCCCCCTCCCGCACCGGCCCCCATCACCGTGGTCTTCCCCATACCCGCTCCAGGGCCCCGCCCGGATCGCTTCCTCCAGCTCCCCCTCCCGGGCGCGCGGGGCAGCCGCAGTCCGGAGCCCGGAGAATGCAGCGAACAAAAAAAGCGGGCGATTTAAACGTGCCTGCGAAACCCGTTAGGGATGCATCGTCACCCGGAGGCCGCTTCGAGGCGGCCTTGGCTTTCTAGTAACAGGGAAGCGGGCAACGAGAGGCTGTTGCCCTCCGTTTCCCCGGGCCAAGAGGGAATTCAACATTTCATTTTGTAAAGTAATAGCTGCAGTTGAAGGACTTAAGACGGCTACGTTTTCAGGACAGCGACAGGGAATCTGAGGTTTCCATTAATGGGAATGCTTGGGGACTTCTTTCCCAAAGGTTTTTATGAGTGAGATCTATTTTTCCTTTTTAGAAAACCCACTGTGAGAAGCTAGCTCTTAAGTTACTTGTAGCTCAAGGCTAATCCCTTTAAGTCAGAAAATTGTTGCCCTGGAAGCTGACTTAGGTAGTGACCCACCACTGGTTAGAGGTTACAATACTAAGTTGCATTTTGATCAAATCACAGCTAATCGATATTTAATCACTTGTAGGTGGAGAAAGGAAGGAAAGCCTTCAGTGACACCAACCATACTTAACACTTTGGTACAATAGTTTGTTATTGCAGAGTGTTGCACGTGTTGGCGAGATGGATGGAGGTATTCTTGTGGGTGACACTTTCCAGGAAATAACCATTCTGGAATTATTACTACTTTCTTTTCCCCCAAATATTTCAGTCACTCTTAGATAACTTTCTGATTGCTTGGTATTTTTGCTGTCTTTCTTAAATTTGTGTATTTTTTATATGTGTATGTGATCTGGTATTGTCATTTTTACAATGACAATGAAAATAAATACAGTTTTCAGCTATTTGTTAGGTTTCCTCATATCTCTCTTCGTCTTTACACTAGCCAGAGATAAAGGGTGTTGCCAGACACGCGGTAGAACTTGACCTTGATTCCATCTTAAGATCATACGCTGCTTTCTAGTAAGAAAACTTCGGTGCATTGTTACAGAGATTTTAACTTGGCAAAAGCTAAATAGCTGTTCATTCAAAAGGATCCCTCCTTCCCCCATGGTATTAGTTCCTCCTCTGTCACAGGTTTTCAGCTTACAAAGGAGTGTTTTAGTTGTATATTAGTTACCAAGGTTGAAAGAGCAGCTATAAAGGGAAAACAGAAGAATTATTAGTGTGCCTGAGAAAGAACAGAGAGAAAAACTCTTTGGAGTTTAAGGAAATGTTATATTTAAAAATGACTATTGCTGAACCCAGAGGCTTGGGGTGAAAGATTAACTAAAAAAAAAACAACCAAAAAAACTTGGAGAACTTGGTGAGAATAAAAGCAGATCTCCCTCTCACCTATACTAGGCACTTCATAAATACTGTTTTCTGACTTTAAGTGGCCCTTAGTGGTTTGAAGTAGTATTACAGAAGTGATGTTACATGTACATTGTTGAAACTCAGAAAATGCAGAGAAGCAAATAGAATAACACATTCCAAGATCACCTTTGTATCACCAGATAATTGCATAAGTGTGCGTGTTTTAATCAAAATGGAATCATACTGTACATATAGTTCCATAAAGGGTCCCCCCACCCCATCAGCTAACTTGGTAAGTTTTCATCACGTCTATCACTGGGACATAGATCTCCTTAGTTGGCCCCCAAATACATATAACAGCAGCTTTGTTTAAAAACAGTCTAGTCAAGGGCCCTGGCCTGGTAGCTCAGAGCGTTAGACTGATACGCTAGGTTGTGGGTTTAATCCCTGCTCAGGGCGTATACAAGAATCAACCAGTGAGTGCATAAATAAGTGGAACAGCAAATTGATGTTTCTCTCTCATTCTCAAATCAGTTAAGAGAGAGAGAGAGAGAGAGAGAAAAGAACATGGTCTAGTGAGGGTCATTTACTGCATTTGACTACTTTGTAAGTAGATTTTAATTTGTAGTAATTAACTCTTTGACAGACCCGACTGAGGGGGCAAGCCGTCGGAATTGGTCATGACGTGATTTTAAAAAAGTTGGAAATCAAAATAGCATTTTATTGGAATTTGGAAGTTTTAGATTTGGAAATTCTGTTTGAAAAATACTTCAGAAATTTACCCTATGCATTTATCCACAGACTTGTTGAGAAAAGAATGAACCAGTTTTAGTACTGAGGTAGTTGGAACAGCAAACATCAAGTTATCAAACACGATGATACCCTGTGTCTTTGGGGTTTGCTACAGCTGAGGAAGGGGCACGGGGATCTGAGGGTGCTTCCTTCCTGTTGGGGAAGAAGCTCTTTGCTCCTTTAGTTTGATGGGCACCTGTTACACCGGGGTAGTCAACCTTTTTATACCTACTGCCCACTTTGTATCTCTGTTAATAGTAACATTTGCTAACCACCTACCAGTTCCACAGTCATGGTGATTTATAAAGTAGAGAAGTAACTTTATAAAATTTTTAAAGCAGAGTTACAGCAAGTTAAAGCATATAATAATAATTACTTACCAAGTACTTTATGCCAGATTTTTGCTAAGTTTGATAGAATAAATCTTTATAAAACAATTTACTATAGTTAAATCTCTTTGTATTTATACTTTGGTTGCTCCGCTACTGCCCACCATGAAAGCTGGAACGCCCACTAGTAGGCGGTAGGGACCAGGTTGACTACCACTGGGTGACACCATCACTATTAATGGTCTGTCAGAATTTGTATTACACAGATTCAGTTTTCACACAAGATTAATAAAATAGATGTACTCTGGAGGAAGATATGGCATCTTAGCCATTATGGCTTGCTTTTTATTTGTATCGGCATTAAAAAGCTTGGCTTGATCAAACACTGAGTTGTATCAATGTTACGCTTTTTTCTCCCCCCTCTGTCCAAGCCTGTAAGTTAGAACATTGGCACTATATTCAACAATACAGTAAGTCCCCAAGTTACAACCATTCAATGTATGTACAACTCATATGAACGGAGCCATGAGGGCTATTGGTAATCAACTGCAGTTGGACATCAGTGAAAATGATAGAGTTACTCGACTCCCATGGCCAAGAACTAAACCAGTGAAGACCTTATGGATCTACAGCAGCCGATGATAGCTTTTAAGGAAGAAAACGGGGACCTAGAAACTCCAGAATTGAAAAAGTTTTATATGCAAGAGTTAGCTGATGCTTTTTGTCTCATTGAAGTAGGAATGGCAATTTGGAGGAGCAAGGTCCTGATGCAGAGAAGTTACCAAAGTTTACCATACTGTTACCGAAGGGCTGAGATGCTACAGGGCCATTTATGATAAAAAGAAGTGCTCTGTACAAACCTCCCTGGATGCCGACTTCAGGAAACTGACCCCAGCAACAGAATCAAACCCTGACTTTCTAACACCGGTCCCATCATCTCCAACAAGTTTATCATCTGTTTCATGCAAGGTTGTTTAAGATTGTATTTGAAAGTATTTAAATATTTATATACACAGAAAGGTAAAAATTAATACTATGTGAAGACAAACATCTAAGTTGCATTTAAGAGGTAAGTGTATCTGTCTAACTTACATACAAATGCAACTTAAGAACAACCCTGCGGAACCTATCTTTTGTAACCTGGGGACTGCCTGTACCTTGCAACGTTTTTAACTAAAGGGTGGTTTTGCTTGGGGCTGCTCATCTCGTACATGGTTTCAGAAGGTTGGCATGAACTTTGGCAAAGTATTTTAATTCCTGAGATAGGAGGTTGTTTCCTGGAAAGATCTGGTGTTCAGTCTGTTTTCTCCATTTTCAAGAGATTGCAGCACTTGATGCGAGCATGTATTTAACATTTGATCACTGTGTGTATTATTTTAGAATGGGATATTTCAGGAAGTTGAGACTTCATTGAACATTGGTGGCCATCTATGGGCTGTACTGGTACAAGTGATCTGTCTGTGAGGCTGAAGGTTGCTCCTTCTGCTTTGCTGTCCCTAGTTGGTGAGCTCTGGTGTCAGAGGGTACTCTGCATTCCAGCAAGTGCAGGAGTGGCCCAGGAGGACCTTGCTACCTCTGAGTGGAAGTGGCGTTTGCTTATACGTGTCGAGTATCTTGGAGCTGAGAGAAAATCTAGTCCAAGAGGATATTGATCCTGACTCTTGGCCATCGTATTGTGGCCTTATCTAGTCTAGACCTTGAAGGATGACTCAGGATGTCTTTCCTCACCTGAAAGCAGCAGAAATGAAGAGAGCCAGAAGAGGAATGGAAAGGCTGGTCGCTGGCAAAGGGTGGGCCTGTGTTTCTATTTGGAATCCTATGTCAGCCGTAGACCGGTGATTATACCATGTGCCCTTAACAGATGTGCAAGGACCAAACTTTTGGTTACGGGGCAACCAGTTCTGCATTTACCATTTGTTTCTGGTTCTTCAGGTGGTGTCAAGACATAGTGAGGTGATGGAGGACAGTTAGTTGAACTAAGTTCATTTTTCAAACCTTAGGTTCTGCTGGGCTTATTTGTTGAAAGGATGAAAGTACAGTTTTCTCTTGTTTTGAAAGCGCTCCCAATTAGAAATAATATATTTTTAAGATTAATCACTTAATGTCTGCACGGGAGATGCTCTTAGTTTGAAACTTCGTGACAGTCTCTAAGGCACTTTGTAAGCGCTTGTTTTAAGTGAACGTTTCAGTGGGGAGGGTCGGGACTGAAGAAGAAAATGAGCTTTTCTTTCCTTGACTCTTTACTCCAGGGTAAGCAGCAGGAATTGGTGAGGGTAACAAGTTGCCAGAGTTGTAACTGCTCCGTTTGGTTTTGTTTAGCACAAAAGTACCCGGAGCAAGAGTAACAATTTTTCTTGATTACTCATGGTCAGCTTTTTGAGCATCGGTTATTTCAGTGTTGAAATATAATGACGCACTTATGAAGTGGAGGCTGAGTACTGGCAGCTCATAACTTCTGTGGAAGTCAGATTTAAACCTGGGGGACCTCTCTGGTAGAAAACACAGAGGAACACTGAAGCTTCCTGTGTTATTGCAGGGACTTGCTGGGTACTTTGAAGTGCACCGTTGGATTCCGGTTTTGTGTTTAAATTTTGGTGACTTCTTTTGATGATAGCTGTCTGGACCTTTTAAATCATGATTAACCATGAATTGTCATTAAAATGCCTGTCTAGAATAGTCTTTTTTCCCCCTGCTTATGTTTTTTTGGCTTGAGAATCAGATAAGAAGAATGTTAGAAGTTCTTATAACTTAGTGAACAGTGGCAGGTGCCTCACGGGTTTTCCTTGGAGAAAAATTCTGGGTTTTCTAGACATGGCCTTTATTTGAGTTGCTCAGAGCACCTGTCCCTTCTCGGTTCTGGTTGTGATTTCTGTGTTCTAGTTAAGAGGTTCTTAAAGGACAGAGTCTGTCCAGATCTGTAACTTTGTAACATTAAGGTGTTTGTCAGTTGCCAGGACCTGGTGATTGGTTTACATTTCCCTAAACATGCAGAATGCTGGTTTATAATGTACTGCCAGTCTTTTTGTTTCATAACAGGGATCAGTAAACCTTTTTGTTGTTGTTAAGGGCCCGATAGTAAATGCTGATATTTTAGTCTTTGTGGGGTCCGATGGACTCTGTGACAGCTGTTCAGCTGTGCTGTTGTGAGTATGAAGGCCATCAGTGGGCAAAGGTAAATGAGTGACTGTGGCTGTGTTCCAATAAAACTTTATTTGCAGACAGTGACGTTTGAATTGTGCGTCAATAATTTCCATGTTTTGCGAAATGTGCTTTTGACACCCCCACCCGCCACCCTAAATTGTTTAACTATGTGAAAACCACTTTTAGCTCAGGGGCAGCACAGAAAAGTGGTGGACCTTTGAGTTACAGCGAGACACAGCCTTGCCTGGTCCCCAGGTTGTTTCCACTGGGGTTCAGTCCCCTTTGTGGTAGGAACCTGAAATAAGTTGAAATCAGAAGTTTGTTTGATAAATATGGAGGGAGTTGACTAGTCTAAGGACAGTGGCTCTTCATCCTTTGGTCCCAGGATCCCTTTTGAGGGATCCTTTTGAGGACGGGTGTGTAACACACGACCCTGTGGACCTAGGAAAGATGGCACGCCTAGGTAGTCACACTAGCCAGGAAGCCCTGTGTAAGGGATATGCTCTACGAACAGGTCCTCCTACAGAAGGAGATAACCTCTCTCACCCTTCTCCAGGCTGGGTGCGTTCACACCAGTGGGAAGTCAGTGCCCGTGGCTGCAAGGACTCCCCCTTGGCAGTGTTCAGGGCACTTCTAGCACTCACACTCTGGTGGCTCCACCTTTGTGCGCTCCACCAGGCGGCATGGCACTTGTAACTGTCTTCACATCAGCCTGCCAGGACCACGTTTCTGTTTCCAAGTTTGCACCGACTGTTGTTCTCTGATCACATTTTAGTTGTCTGCTCCCTGATAACATAACAGGGTATGGCCTTCATCTTCTAGAATCTAGAATGGAGAGAACCTTTTTAAACCCTCGAAGATGGCCGCTCACCTTGGGAACTTTTTGTTGGTTCGAGGACTGAATTTGCCCCGTACCTCCCCCATGCTGCTTCACCACTTCAGAAATCAGTGTACTTGTCTTTTTTTTTTTTTTTTTTAATTTTAACTACTGTTTTTAGAGAGAGGAAGAAAGGGAAGGAGGAGCAGGAAGAAGCATTAAGTCATAGTAGTTACTTCTCGATTGTGCCTTGGCCGGGCAAGCCCAGGGTTTGGAACCAGCAACCTCAGCGATCCAGGTGTATGTTCTATCCACAGCGCCACCACAGGTCAGGCAGTGTACTTGACTTTGAAATTCAGAAAGGTGGGTTAAATGATCTCTTGAAATGAATGTTCTTTAGTGCCACGATTCTGGTTTGATGCACTTTCTCTGGGAAGATTTCCTATAGATACAAATCCATGGGGTGAGACTCCTCAGCTTTAAACCCAGAGAGTAGTTCCCAGACCTTGCTGCTGGGTTTGAGACCATAGTAACAGTAAGACTTGTGCACTGTGATGGAATATTCTTTACACACGTTACTCAGAGGAGGTGTACATGCAGGTTTTGTTCAGTGTGCCACCTAGGTCTCCTAAGATGTACATTGGAAATCTCTTATTTATTTAAAAAATGGTATGTTAAATTTTTGGGTGACTTAACATTGTTAGTGGTAACTGATAGTTTCTGACACCCGGCTATAATCAGGGAACCCAGTTCCTCAAAACAGCTGCATTTCAATCTGTGCGTAGTGTTGTAATTGTCATTAGCTGGTCGAGACTGGTTTCTGCAGAAGCAGCTTTTGTATATCCTGTAGAAGAACATCTGGTTTGAGCATTTAAAAATCTTTTAAAATTCCCCTGTAGACACTTGGCTTTTATTGACTTATTTTTCCAAGGGTGGAAGAGGGGTTGTCGATGCCTTTTCCATCCTTACCCTTAACTTGATTCATTCAGAAACCAGCTCCTCTGAATACTCATTGTTTTTTTTTTAGTGTTATTTTTCAATGAATTTTTAGTTTGCAGGCCTGCATGCATGCCTGTGTTACGTAAATGAGAAAACTTGGTTCAGAGGCCTCAGTGCAGAATGGAGCACAAACTTCTGATTTGAGTGAAATACTTCAGAAAAGACTTTATAATTCATATATTAGGAAGAGTGTGGTCTTACCTTACTTTTCCTGGCAAATGGTCAAAAAATGTGCAAGGGGCTGTAGGACTTTACCTCTCATGACTTCTGACTTGAGTGGTAGCACTGTGTGTTAAGAAGGAT
The DNA here is from genome assembly GCF_036850765.1 of Saccopteryx bilineata. Lineage (NCBI taxonomy): Eukaryota > Metazoa > Chordata > Mammalia > Chiroptera > Emballonuridae > Saccopteryx > Saccopteryx bilineata. Next base: position 198,335,988 of record NC_089490.1, on the reverse strand, counting down.
TCTGAAGTCATGTCTGGGATGGTGGAAAAGGATGACCTAATATATGGGTGGAGGAAATGGTGTGTGTCGTAGCAATCTCTGGAACATAGCTTTTTTAATTTTATACCTGCCCCCCCCCCCCGGCCAAATAGTACTACTCTTGAAACGGATAAGAAGTTGAGTATTTACTCTTTTTTATTTTATTTTATTTGTATTTTTCCAAAGTTAGAAGCAGGGAGGCAGTCAGACTGACTCCTGTATGTACCCAACTGGGATCCACCTGGCAAGCCCACCAAGGGGGCAATGATCTGCTTGTCTGGGGTGTTGCTCTGTTGCGGCCAGAGCCATTCTGGCATCTGAGGTGGAGGCCATGGAGCTGTCCTCAGTGCCTGGGCCAACTTTGCTCCAGTGGAGCCTTGGCTGCAGGAGGGGAAGAGAGAGATAGAAAGAAAGGAGAGGGATAAAGGAGGAGAAGCAGATGGGTGCTTCTCCTGTGTGTTCTGACTGGGAATTGAACCTGGGACTTCCACATGCCAGGCTGACGCTCTACCGCTGAGCCAACTGGCCAGGGCCCAAGTATTTATTCTTTAAAGGTGGTTTATACACTAGTTTTCCTGTCTGGGGTTAGTTTTTCTATTCTTATTGCATGCATTTTTAGTGACTTGCTGCTGGCACTGGCTCTTATGTTTTGAAAACTTTAGCTTCTGAACTAAATACTGAATGGGTGATAATAGCATTTTACAGTGTTCTCTCCTTACCTTTCCAGTTTTTTTTCCTTCTCCACTATTCCATCAGGTATTCTTTAGAAGCAAGACAAGACTGTATGATACCTATCTCAAGAAGGAGGTAGAGCAAACACTTTATTGCTGGCTGTTCATTTTAGGGTGGTGCTTCCTAGGGAGTCCAGAACTGGTGCCCCAGGGACTCCTGTGTGTGGTGAGGAGTGGGGAACAAAGTTTTGGATTTTAAATCTTTAGTGTTCTAAGTGTAGTACTGGATCATAGTAAGAAACAAAAGTTTTATAAAGGTCATAAGGAGAAGTAAAACTTCCCAACCCATCCTGTCTCAAACACTTTGGTTGTATTTCTCAGAGATTAAACAGTCGTTTTTCATGATGATGCAAGCAATTGTTGTATGTATTCTCTTCCCTCCTCCCTTTTATGTATAAATGGGCCTATATTTATCTTTCGGGTACCCTCCCCCCCTGCAGTTTGCCTGTGTTCTTCCTTTATATGTCTTCGGCATCTTTCCATACCTAAACGTAAAAATGTAACAGGAAGGAATTCTGAGGAGCTGAAATTAGGGATAGGAGCCCTGGCCCGGAAGCAGTGGTGACTGCCTTTATTTGGGTGTGAATTTCTTAACTCCCCTGTCAAGGGAAATTAACCATTCCAAATACAAAGGATTGGAATGTTCTGTAACTGCTTTTGAGTGGCTGACTCCTATTGAGTCAGCGATTATAGAGACCTGGGAGGGGTTTAATAGAATGTTTTAGGGCTCATAAACAGGATTGCATTATTTTCAAGTTGACAAATGGTTGCTGCTTGTGATTCATGTCAAACCACTCAAATTTATAAATTCCTTAAAATATTGAAAAATGCTTTTCTTGTTTAAAATCTTGAGTTTCAAAATAATGTATAAAGAATTTAAAGTGAATTATTAGCACTTGGGTTTTAGCAGTAAGGTTCATAGAAGTAAATATTGTAGTTACGATGATCTGGTCTATTCATATAATTTCTTTTTTGGTAGAGGTGGTTATTTATTGCTAATATAAACTTTTCATCTGAATAGTTTCAAGTGTCAAGCCTTTGCAAAGGCTTATGGTAGTAGCTTGGGCAGCATTTTCTTTAAACAAGTTTTGATGTATGACTTTATAAAGGACATGTGTTTTAAAGTTCCATTTTTGGGCCGCCTTGTGGGGTGTTAAAATAGGTAGATAAGGTTAAAACTTGAATACTTAAGATCAAAGCAGTTTGTCAGTTAAATCTAGGACTATATATATGTTTTTTAGATTTTATTTATTGATTTTTGGAGAGAGAGAAAGAGGGGGGAGGGGCAGGAAGCATCAACTCATAGTAGTTGCTTCCTGTGTGTGCCATGACCGGGCAAGCCCAGGACCTTGAACCTGAGACCTCAGCATTCCAGGTGGAACCTTTATTCACTGTGCTACCGCAGATCAGGCTATGACTTTTTTTGACCAGATATAACCCTTTGGTTAAAAGTGAGAAGTAAGAAGAAGTTTGTTGAAATTATAGTCACATTAGTATTTTTTGACTCTGGGAGCATATGACTTAGATATTGTTGCCAATTTCAAAACTCTATCTAGACAATTAATGTTTGCTTTAAAGACTGAGGTAAGGCATGACCAGGCAGTGGCACAGTGGATAGAGCGTTGAACTGAGATGCGGAGAACTCAGGTTCGAAACGCCAAGGTTGCCAGCTTGAGCTTGGGCTCATCCGGTTTGAATGTGGGCTCACCAGCTTGAGCACAGGGTTGCTGTCTTGAGCATGGGATCATAGACATGACTCCATGGTCGCTGGCTTGAAATCCAAGGTCACTGGCTTGAGCAAGGGGTCACTTGCTCTGCTGTAGCCCCCCAAGACAAAGCACATTAGAGAAAGTAGTCAATGAGCAACTAAGGTGCTGCAATGAAGAATTGCTGCTTCTCATCTCTCTCTTTCCTGTCAGTCTGTCCCTGTCTGTTCCTCTCTTTGTTCCTCTCTCTGTCTGTCACAAAAGAACAACAAAAAACAAAAACTGAGGTAAGAACCTGGTGGAATTCCTTCACGTTCACTTAGGGCCAGGACATTACTGTGAAGTACAGGTCATTTCTGTGTGGTGACTTTGCTGCATTAGGCACTGTATACTCCAGAGGGGACAAGAAGGTACCTATTAAGACAATGTAAATCTTTTCAGTGGGGTGGGTAATCTAGGATCAATAACCAAGGAATCCAATGATCAGTTGCATAGCAAGCACTTAAAAATAATATTCAAATTCTGTGAACGTAGAAAACAAACAGAAAGGAGTCATTCATTGCAATATACTTTTTAGGTAAGTAAGACCCTTTGGTGTCCAAAAATACATTCTTAATTAACATTGTTATATTATACATGCTCCAAATACATTTTTGTTAATATACTACATTTAGGTATTGGATGGAATTTCACTAAGAATGGAAGGACACCAATAAATTTAAAAATAATGTAATGAAGTTAAAGGTCAGTCATCCTCTCAAATCCCACGAAGCCAAGTGCACGTGGACAGTTTCTGTAGGACTTTCAGTCATTCGTCCAAAAGTTATTGTAATGCATCGCACTGCATTAGATGCACAGAGAAGAAGGGTGTAAAGGTCTGTTATTGAGTACCTTCTATAACTTCTTGAGAGTGAAATGAATAGGAATGGAAACATAGGGGATAAAATTGATAATTTGGGGGAGAAAACCAAGCCTTTCTGCATCTGACCCTGTGAGATAATTAAACTCACTAGGGTGTATGTAATTCTTGTTACAGCTCTGGAGTTTATGGCCTGATAAGTGGTCCGGGTCCTACCACAGAGAGTTGTTCTAGTAACTGGACAGTTTGTTTTCCCTCTTTCCCAAGAAGCACGTTGAATAAACATTCTCAAATTCTTAATCATTCTATTCTTTTGTGCAAGCTCTCCTCTCCTTGTCCCCGAGGTGATTTCTCATTCTTTCTTAGTTAGAGTCACATACATACCAGTCATGCCTCCCTGGGACCACACCCAGGTCACTGAACTTGTTCCGCTCACAGAGTCTGAGCCGCCCTCGGAAGGGTTCCTTCCGCAAGTGTCTGTTCTTAGCTTTGTGCATGCTGGTTCTTCCCCCCAGTTCCTGGCCAAGGAAACTCACACTTAGGGTTCTCAGGTACCTTGCTGTCTCGCGTGTGCATCATGTGTCCAAGAATGGCCATCCTGTAACCTTTATAGCAGTGGCCACACTGAAGCTGCTTGTCGAGTTCTGTGTTAACTTGGTCTCCCATGGACCATCCTGTATTTTTTTTTAAGTGAGAGGAGAGGAGATAGACTTCTGCATATGTCCTGACTGGGATCCACCTGGCGACCCCTGCCTGGGGCTCATGCTTACAACGGAGCTGTTTTTAGTGCCTGACGCAGAGGAGTATTGTTGGCTCCTCAGCACCCAAGGCTGATACACTCTAATTAATTGAGCCATGGCTGTGGAAGGTGCTGAGAGAGAGAGAGAGAAGAGGGAGGGGGAGGAGCGGAAGGAGCAGATGAGCAGATGGTTGCTTCACCTGTGTGCCCTGCCTGGGAATAGAACCCGGGACATCCACACACTGGGCCAACTTTACCACTGAGCCAACCGGCCAGGGCCCCCGTCCTGTATTTTGTTCACTGTATCTCTTGGCATCTAGTACCACACAAGGTTAATTGATACTAGCTGTTGCACTACATCTTAACTGTGTGACAGAAGAGCTTGAAGGAGGGTGACTAATGTGTCACGTGAATAGGGTCTTGGGCCCGTTGTGGGGGAAAGGGCCTGCTTCCTGAGGAGGTCAATGGTGCTCTGAGCAGCCACCACATCTGCCGTGTGGCTTTGGCATGTCCCTCCCTGCAGCTAGTATAGTGGGTAGGTGAGGAGGACAGGGCAGAGGCTGAGAACAGAAGGAGGAGGTGCCGTGGCCTGGCCCCGCCGAGCTGAGCTGGTTCTGTTGGGATCTGGGCTTGGGCAGAGCGGGAGGGCCAGCTTTCCTGTCAAAACTCTGTGTTCTGGCCGGACCCGGTAGCATTGTGGAGCTGAGGGGGACTGATGAGTTCATCGGGCATAGCCCAATGAGTTCATCTCATAGGGAAGATGAACGTATTGCGACAGTTGGAAAGGGTAACACATTGTGGACATGAGGAATGGAAGGGCCATGCTTCAAGCAATGTAAGGTAGAGGGGCTGCTGACAAGACTGGGAGGTGGGGGGCTGGAAGAGCCCATGACTTATGAATCGCTAAGCCTCACCAGCTGGACACGAGGTAAGAAGGGGTGTGTGTTAGCAAAGAAACGAACAAATAGGTTCTAAGTACAAGGCGGCTGCTCAGAGCAGTCTGCGTGTTCAGTGTTAGAGAGCTTTGCCCAAAATGCGGTGCGTCCTCTTCCGGTCACCTCCCCTTTGTTCTACAGACTCTGCTCAGCACCCCCACCCCCCATGAATCCATCAATCTCTGTTCCCACGTGCTGACCACTGTCGGGCACTGACCACACTGAGTTCCTGTGGACTTCTCTGTCCCCTCCCCTGGACCAACAGCTCCACGAGGTCGGCAACAGTCGTCATGGGTTATCCATCTTCTTGGCTGCTGTCTCAGGGGTTGGAAGGAACCCTCTTAATTATTACGCATCCTGCACCCTCTCACACCATCCAGATAATAAGCGACCACTGCCCTGAAGGGGTCTGCCTGTGCTCTGGCTTTCGCCACACAGGTGTTCGCTGCGTTCTGCCGCTGTGTCGTGTTTCCTAAGACTAGTAACCCACTTGGATTCTTGATACATATAGTAAGTGACCCCAGGTGCGATAAGGCAGCTGGGTGCCCAGGTGTAAGCACACTGGAGGGACTGAGGGGATGTGGTGTGAGCACCGTTCCCCCATCCTGTGGGGTCTGGATCCCTGGAGAAGGTCCGGGCCAGGCCCTCGGGCCCCGTCGCTCAGGACCTGTCGGGGTGGATGGGAACGGGACTCGTGAGAAGGAAGACACTGTTTTTTTACTCTTCTTTACATGCATACTTTTTTGCTCGGAAGTATCTTAGTGTGTTTAGGGTCGGAGAGGGACGTGGATCCATTTTGGTCCGTGCTCGCAGTTTTCAGAGTGGGGGACTGTGGGGGAAGTAGTTCCTGGTGCGCGGGGGACGGAGAGCGGGAGGGACCCCTTCTGAGGCAGAGGGGTTTGCAGACCCCAGGCTCTTCTTTTGCTACATTGAAGTTGTCCCGAATCAGTGGAAGATGGAAGCAGCCTGTTTTCCTGCCTGTTACTTGGGAGTGTTTCCGGGCTTTCTTCTCGCCCCCTCACTCCTCCTGCATCATGGCTCTCGCACCCGTCCAGGGGTGGGAGCTGTGAGCTTCCTGGCTCCTGTGGCATCCCACTATCACAGAGAGAGACAGATGCCAGTCTGTTCCTTTATGTGCCCTGACCAACAACCTGGCATATCGGGACCACGCTGCCACCACGTAGTGAACAAATACTCCCCAACCTTCGCTGGATGAGTGTGTCGGAAAGAAAATATAAAATGCTGGAATTAGTAGTGACGTGGGCCCGGATATTCGAGCGAATCACCCGGGCCACTTCTGCGGTGGTGGTGGTGAGGGGGGGACGGACAGGCCATGTTGTGCGATGCGCTTTCTGCTTGTTCTACAAATCCATGGAGAGGGGAGCTTTGGGTTTTTAACTCATGTCTTTTTCTAGCCGGTGGTTCTCCACGTCATCTGCGTCCACGCTCCTGGACACACTGTATTCTGTGCTTCCCAGTGCCAGGGACACGGGGCGGGGGGTGGTCCTTCTGATTAGGAAAAGCCCTCCTCCCTGACTGCAAACCATTGATCTGCCGTGAGGTCGGAGCACTAGAGATATGGGAAGTTGATCAATAACTGGAATTTGGAAAAGCCTTTTTGGGTTTGTTGGGAGAGCTGCCCTGTGTGAATGTTCCCGTGAGCCCATCTCCCTAAGTTCAGTGGCCGGAGGTTCAGTCTGCACCCGCTGCCCTCTCTCCCAAGTGCGTCTCTCTCTCCTCTTCCGTGGCGGGGCCGGAGGCCTGTGGCTGCTGGTTGCCTCGAAGGAGTCGGCAAGGTGGGCTGGGTGTCCCTACAGCTGCTGCCTCAGTTTGCTGGGTTGGGTTGGACTCCCGGAACTCCAGGAGGGTGCTGGGCTTAAGGGGTGCTGCAGGTGGGTGGGGTAAGAGGCTCCCCACCCACAGCGTGGCCTTTTCTGACTGCAGGTTTCTTGTGAGGGGACCTGCAGGGGAGGAGGGGTCAGCATCAGAGTCACATGTTGTCTGGTCCCTTCCTGTCCCCGCTGTGCCCTATGGAGAGGGGTGGGGATGGCGATGGGAGGCCTCGGCAGTGCAGCTATCCCGTTTGTCTTGTTCCTAGAATCTAGGTTATTCGGCTTTTAGGACTGTTTCAGTAACATTTGACTGAGAAGCAGAATCATGCCCAGTGAAGTGTAAATAAATACTCACACATGAGGCACCCCCCCACACACACACACAAAGTAGGAACCTCTCTGTAGGAAGCAGTGCCTCGCTCACTGTGCAGCTCTCCGGGGCAGAGACTCCTGGAGGAGACATCCTGATGATGTTGCAGGAAGGAGAGAGGAGCCTGGCACTGGCACCGGCACCACCGGGGGACCTGCTGATACGTGACTTCCCTGCCCCTCCCCCTTGCTTCCAAACCTGTTCTGTTCATGATTGCACCTAATGATGTGTCCCTGGGCTTTTTGCTGTCGCCCGTCTGGGTGCTCCCCGTAGCCGATGGTGAGCCTGTGTGTGCCGTCCACCCTGGGCCGCTGTCCGCCCTTCTGTCCGAAGCACAACTTGATGATTGTGCATCACCATCTTGGGTTAAGTGCTGTCTCATTCTTTGCAGGCTGCCTGCTGTTTCCCGGGGAGATCATGAAACGAGGTCGCCTTCCCAGCAGCAGCGAGGATTCTGACGACAATGGCAGTAAGTCCTGCTTTGTTGTTCTTGGAGCCTCCCCGGGTGTGGGTCAGCGGAGAAACAGGAGGTTTTCATGTAAGGCTTTCAATAGCCGGAGCCCTTTACCTGCCGGGCCGGTCGCTGCACGCCGAGGCCGGAGGAGACGCATCCGAGTGTGATACTGCAGGTCTGCCACCAGCTTTCTGGGGCGGGTGGTCCCTGGGGCTCCTGTCTGCGGTCTGAGGATGAACGATCCGCTTCCAGGAGTCAGTGGGCTGTCTGCTCTTCCCGAACATCACGCGTGGCACTTCGCAGGTGCTCTTTATGAGAAAGGAACTTAATCGAAGCTGGTCAATTATTAACTAGCTCAGCTCGATGCTGAGGGGTCTGAGGAGGGTCTCGTGGGACAGGGGACGTACTCAGTGCAGGCTGGTAGTCGGTGGTGGGTAGGCGCGCTCGCTTGGGTTTGACTAGGACCGTGCTCAGCGGCTGCCTGCCTCGCGGTGCTGTGGCGTACCCGTTTTCCCAGGGCAGCTGAGAACCAGGAGTCAGTTGGCTTCCAGGCAGTCCACATAAATGTGGCACAGCGTCTGTGTGCCGGGGAGCTAGCAGACCACTTGGAGAGCTCCCCTCAGACAGCAGGGGGGTTGTATCCCGAGCACCATACCTGAGCGCCAGCCCATTAGCTGACGTCTTACATCACAGGTTGAACTTCGGGAAACCTAGAAAGAGTGCTTGTTTCGCTGTGTGATGGCACAGGTACGGGGTCCGCTTTCAAGGAACTCGGTGTCAGATACCACCTCACCACAGCTCTGACAGGGAGTCTCAGCGTAGTCACGGGGGCGGGCGGTCTTTGATGCCCTGGGCACATGGGAGACTGCAGGGACAGATCCACAGGAGCAGAGGGCCAGGGGAGCCTGCGGAGGAGATGAAGGTTGGCCAGGTCCCGAACGGGGGAATACTTTTCAGGCAAACAGGTTTGTTTTAGTTGTCTGATCTCCCAGCAGATTAAAAACTGCAGATTAGAAAGCAGGGCTTTGCTGCCATGAGTGGCCACACTGAAGGCCACTGGGAACGAGGGAGGGAGGGGACCGGAAACATGGAAATGGAACCAAAAGACCGTGTTTTGGTTGGAGCATTGGCCCAGGCATGGAGCAGTGGCGGGAGGCGGGATTGGTGACTCGGAGAGGGGTGTCGGCATTTGGGGTGCGTGTTCGGTACGTCGTGACCGGATCGGGAGGCAGTTGAGGGGTTGGGACTGTGGGACAGACAGTGTGGGGAGTGCTGCTGTTTGACACAGGGAGAAGTGAGTGGGAGAGGGAGACAGACACAGAGGTGTGTGGGATCCAGAGACGGCTCCCTGCTGTTTCAGGGAGGGCTGGTGAGGGTTTGTGTGGCGCGCGGGCACTGGACCACCTGTCTGAGCCTTCCCACTGCCTTCGCAGCTTCTCAGCACCTGTTGGTCGATTCACGGCCTTGCTCCCTGGCTACTCTAATATTTACTTAGGCTTCTTACTCCTGGAGGCAAAAACACACTGAGGTGTGTTTTTCCCCCACCCCCTGTGGTGCCTGTCAAAGTCCTCAGGACTTAGAAGCACTCCGTGAGTGCTGCTGTGACGCTGGCCGTTTGCAGAGGACACAGTTTCCTCGGACAGCAATTTTTAAAGTCCTGCTCTTTGGTGCAGAGTTAACTGGAAGAAGGTGTCGTGATTCCCCTCCGCATGTGTTTTGTTGGCATTGGGCAGCCAGTCTACATGCCCTCTGTTTGTCTCCGTCACCGGTGGCCTCACTGTCTTTTGGGGAGAGCCAGGTGAGAGGAGCTTCTCCTGAAGGTCCTCTCAGACGTAGAGCCTCTCCTCCTGTCTCGATGTGAGCTGCCCGGTAGGATGGGGCGCTTGAATCCAGTGTAACTGAGGAACTGAATTTTTAAATTGTATTCAGTTTTAATTAATTAAAATTTAAATGGAAAAAGCCACATGTGGCTAGTGATGACCGTGTGGGACTGTGCAGTTCTGGACCAGGGCCCAGTCTGGTCCTTCTCAGCCTTCCGGAGGCTTCTAATGGCCCCAGAGGCCCTCGTGTGAGTTCGCCCCAGGCTGTGGTAACAAGTCCCAAGACCAGGCTGCTTAAACAACAGATGCTTATTTTCTCACAGTGCTGGAGGCTGGAAGTTCAGGATCAAAGTGCCAGCAGGTTTGCTCTCTAAGCCTCTCTCCGTGGCTTGCTGATGGTCTTCCTGGCATCTATGTGCACCGCTGGGTGGCGTGCCCTCCCCTCCTGTTTGTACGAGGACACCAGTGAGGTCGGATCAGGGTCCACCTCATTTAACACAATCACCTCTTAAAGGGCCCCGTCTGCAAAGGCCTCACCTTCTGAGGCACTTTGGGGGGACACAGTTCAGCCCCTAAGAGTCATCGTGGACCAAATGCTTCACCTCAACAAGCACTCCGCCCTCCACCTACCCCCACCCTCTTCTCAAACTTTGGGTAATTATGAAGGAGGAGAAAGGTGTCCAAAATCTCCATGGAAAGTGTCTCCATCAACAGTCACCTTTTTGGTGATGGGCCGTTTTCTTCCCCCTTTTCATGTCTCGTGTCCGCAGAGAAGAGGGCGGGAGGAGCCAGGTTCATGTTTATGGGGTACCTGGCGGGTTACCTGAGAGAGACGACAGATCTGGTCCTCCCCTCCCTGGACTAGACAGACGTGGAAGTCGGGAGGCAGCAGAGGACAGGCCGCCAAGGCCAACTGCTGGTAGACGGCAGGCCGTCCTCTTGTGTAGGTGACGTGGTGTAAAGCACGAGCTGATGCTTCACGGCCCTGCTGTGTGTCCTGGCCTCGTGTCTGGCAGTTCAGGTGGATGGTGACCCTGGTAGGAACCATGGAACGCCAAGCCTTATGAAATATGCACCAATCATAGCACAGAACACACCCCTGCCCACCTTCTCTGCGGGTAGCTGCTTCCTGGGCCCACTAGCACTGCAGCCCTCCTTCCGTGGGGGCCCTGGGGCCTGAGTGTGGTGCCCTTGCCCTCTGTCCCCTGAAGTCAGGCCTCTAGCACTGAGCTCGCACTCAGCCGGTCTGGGCACTTGGAAAGCCCGGCTTGCAAGGAGGGATGAATCTGCAGTGGCTGCCCCAGCCTGCCTGACTTGCAGCCCTGACAGTAGCCACTCCCAGCCTGCCCGACCTGTGGCCCTGACAGTGGCCACTCCCAGCCTGCCTGGCCTGCAGCCCTGATGGGACTTTGACAGCAGTTCCCAGCCCAGTGCAGAGCGAGTCTGAGTCTGAGTGGAGCAGCCACAGACAGCAGCGTGGCTGTAGCCACACCTCCCCTGCTGGCTCTCAGGCCTGGGGCCCTCTGCTTTGCTTTCTGGCCAGGTCCAGGAAACAGCAGTGTATTGACAACGGGGGACGCACTGGCATTTTCTGTGCCGGTGCCAGCCCTCAGCCAGCTGCAGTGTGGCCACTGAAGCCTTCCTCCAGGTGCCCTGGGGGGCTGGCCTTGCACCCAGGCTGTGTCTGTGACCCAGGCTCCTGGGACAGGGTGGCCCAACTGGTCTCTGAGGTTACACCAGGGTGTGGCCCCAGAAACAGGCCCTTCCTATCCTGCCTTCCTGCCTTGAGATCCTTGGTCCTCTGGGGTTTCTGCAGTTGTACAAATAGGGTCCACCAGCAACTTTCAGTTATTTCCAAAACCTAAGGGAGATTTTGTTTTATCTTTAACAAAGCTGCAGAGGCTAATTAAGACATCAAGGGTTCTCGCTTTTGGCAGGAAGTTATATATATTATTGGTTATCTCAGGCCAATTAACAGCTCTGAACAGCATCCTTGTATTTTTTTTCTTATGAAAAAGGAAAGCAAAGATTAAGTAATAGTATGTAATGAATACTGCTCATTTGGTAAATTTTTAAAAATATGGGGGCTTTGGCTAGGAGAATGGAGCCAATGTAAGCGGTGTTTGCATTTTTATTTTTCTGTTTTAAAATGTGCCTCTCGGCCCTGGCCAGTTGGCTCAGCGGTAGAGCGTCGGCCTGGTGTGTAGGAGTCCCAGGTTTGATTCCCGGCCAGGGCACACAGGAGAAGCGCCCATCTGCTTCTCCACCCCCCCCCTTCCTCTCTGTCTCTCTTCCCCTCCCGCAGTCAAGGCTCCATTGGAGCAAAGATGGCCCGGGCGCTGAGGATGGCTCTGTGGCCTCTACCTCAGGCGCTAGAATGGCTCTGGATGCAACAGAGCGACGCCCCAGAGGGGCAGAGCATCGCCCCCTGGTGGGCATGCTGGGTGGATCCCGGTTGGGCGCATGCAGGAGTCTGACTGCCTCCCCATTTCCAGCTTTGGAAAAATGGGGGGAAAAATGTGCCTCTCAAAACCCATTGGTTCCTTCCTTTTCCACAGAGAGAGCAGTGTGCGGATACTTCAGAGTGGGTCCTCCCCGTGTGAGGCAAGGTCTCCTCTTCCTGCCCACTGTCCTGTGTCTGGGGCCGGTGTGGACCGCCCTGTGGAGGTGGGGCTGAGGGTCTGGAGCCAGGTACCTGGTGGGGCCTCTCGGCCTCCCAGGGTCCACACCTACCTGTGCAGGCCCCGCCACCCTCCGTCTGACCCCGTCTGGCTTGGCTCTGCCTCCTGTCCTAACGGCAGGGAAGAGGGCGAAGTCAGATTCATGCCTGCTGGTTTCGCCCCAGGTCCCGCAGGCTGACATGCACGGTGATCTGAGCCTTCGTGGCAAAACGCTCAGTTACGTGGGACTTCGCTGTCCTGGGTGAGCTCCGTCTTAGAGGCAGACCACGGAGAGACCGTCCTGGGTAGCGGGTGGGATGTTCTGCCTCGGCCCTGGCGTGTCGCTACATTTAGTTCACGGCTTCCCATCTGGTTTGTCTTCGTTCTCCTGCGTGTGGCTGGCTGTGCTTGGCCACCTCCGAGCAGGTCTTTGGGGGTTTCTCCTTTGCCTTCAGGTGACTCCGCCTCAGCTCTGCACCTGCGTGAGAGTGCCTTTCAGTCCCTCCTCTCCCACAGCAGTTGTATCTGGTGGGAGCCCAGGAGGTGCTCAGGGATTCTGGAAATGGGGGACGTTTGGCTTGGATAGGGCAGAACGTGTCCTGTACTCGTGTCTCCTCATGGCACATGAACCCGACTTGTGGCTTGACTTTGGCATTGACAGGCAGGGCACTGTCTGGAGCTCCAGGAGCCACTGGTACAACAGGAGCTCGTACGTGGATTACCCCTTGGGATCCTCACACGTGGACCTCCGCTGGGGTGCTGGTGGCTGTGAACCCTGTGTGTCGGTCGGTTGAAGGTCCCAGCGTATCGAAGAATGTGGGAACGTGCCTGGGCCAGTCCTTTGAAATGTCTGTCATGCTTCTGTGTTTTGGAAGCTGGAAGTGAGCTGTGAACGGGGGTGGGGGTGGGGGTGGGGGAGTGTAGGGTTGGGGTCCCCGATAGAAACGAGGCTCACCTTCTGTCATGCTGTCAAAACAAGTAGCCAGTGACTACATTAACTGGTGACTGTCTGACAGGGAGTTTCCACGGCCCTACTTTGCTTGCACAGGGCTAGCCTTCCCTTGCAGTGTCACATGGGGGCGTGTCTCCAGTGTGCCCTGTCTAGTGGGGTGGGCCGCGGCTGGTCCTAAGCACCGTGCTTTGGTAAGCGGGTTTGACGGGACTGGAGACACACCAGCACGTTGTTTCTTAGTGCCTGAAGCAGGGTTTGAGACACCCGAGATGCACTCCTTGGTCCATGGCGAGGTTCTCTTCGTTGGTTGCATTTTGTAGTGGAGTGAACACCCCGGCCGCCACTAACTCTGATTTCTGAGCCTGTCACGTGCTGCACACCGGGGAGGTTCACACGTGAGCTGCTACGTGTGGGAGGTGTGTGCAGGACGTATTCGATTTGCTCTTGAGGTTTTTTTTCCGTTAGTTTAGATCTAGGGCAACGCAGTGTGGCTATTTTTAATATTTCAAAGGAGCGTGTTGGAGTTATCTGCATAATAACCAGAAAGCAGAGTTTGGAAGTCCGCATGCGCACAGGGTCCAGGCTCACAGTGCCGCCTGGGAGACTCCTGCGACTCTGATGGAAGGTGGGGATGTGGAAACAAAATGACTTTTATTTTCATTCATTCTTTTCAGTATTTAATATTGAATTGTCACTCAAACAGCATAAGTATTTTTAAAGTTGTTTACATTTGTCACCAGAGTGGACTCAACTTTCAATACTAATATCTGGTGTGTAATCAATAAAATAATTATAAGGCATCATTACCAAATCAGAGTTCCCAATACCTCTCCTGAAAACAGAAAGGAAATAAAACGGAATTTTACGTGTCACATCGGTCGTGGAGTCTGCCCGCCATTAAACGTTAGCGCTCTGACACCCAACGCTAGCCCAGCACGGTCTCAGCACACTGCATCTCAGGACCAACGGGCAGGTGCCTGCTCGACATGACTCTGTCTCCCAGTTCTCTCATCCTATTCTGGAGACTTCTCGGCCCCTCTGCGGATCATCTGGAGAGCACATCGCTGGGGGTGGGGGGGAGACTGGGGACGCTTGCTTGCGGCTCTGGCTGGGGACGCAGGCGCATTCTGATCAGGAATCAGTGGGCCCCCGCCGGTCTGCTTTTAAACGTACCCTTGCTTTTATTTTCCTTGAGCTCAAAGTCGTATCTCCTACAAGGCAGAAGAGGAGCGTATTCTCGGGGCCTGATGCCTTCTGTTCTGGAGTGAGAAGGATGACTCTTGTGGAGTGTGGCTGTCCTGAAAAATGACAAAATATTTCTGCCCACCTTTAAAAAAAATGTATTGAGAAGCTGCTGTGTGCAGAGCACCAAGGCAGGGGTGCTGGGTGTCGCCAGTCATCTGTGTCTCTTGCGGCTGTGGCTTTCTCACATGGTGTTGGGAGTGATGAGGAGGCGGTCACTGGCCACAGACACCTGCTGCCTGACATGGAAGGAGGTTCTTGCAGGACCCCATCTGCAGCCTCGCCCCGGGGGGGCGGGCTCAGTCTGGGTTCTCTGTCCGCCGCCCCAGGGGGACGTGGCACGGAGCATTTTCGTACCTTTGTTGTTAGTGAATGACCGTCACTTTTCTCCTGCCCATGTGGAAAGTGTCTCCTATCACACGTTCTGACACGTTTACAACCACACAATCCGGAGCCCAAGGTAATTCTCTCCCACCCGTCCCCCGGCAGCTGAGCCACGTCCCAACACCACAGATGAGTCTGTACTTCTCCCGAGTTTCCTGTAGGTGGAATAATATGCTGCACTGTTAGTCTGGTGTCCTTCACACCACACAGGTCTTCCTGCGTTGTCCACGGGGCCTACAGCAAAACCTCCTTCTTTCTTGTTGGGGCGTGGTATTCCATGGTGTGGACTTACCACAGTTTGTTTATTCATTCAGCCTGTTTGGGCAGTTTCTGTTTTTGTGGCTTTTTTAGAATTAAGTTAAGAATATGTCCCATGTTAGCGATAATTTAAACTTAGCTTCCCCCCCCCCAACCTCCCTTTCTGCAAAGTCGGTTTAATAGGATTCGTTTTTACTTCTCTGTTTTCACGCATTATGTCAATTAAGAGGAAGAGGAACAGACTGTGTCCAGGTGGACTGGTGTTTCGGGTCATAATACTATCGGTTGCCAGATGTGTAGCATCTTTGGATCTCTGGTTTTAAAAAGCGGATGTGGTGCAGACGCCCATCTCTTGAGGATGTAGAAGCAGCCGTAGGATGAGTTTCGCAGTGATCGTCACTGCTGCAGGCGTCCTGTGAGCCCTGGAGGCCACGCTGGGGGATTGCTGACAGATGCCCAAGAAACGGCTAGGAGGCCCCCACCCCGAGAACGAGCACGGGCGCGGATGCTGCTTCAGCTCTGGAAGTGCCCGACTGTGAGGATGCGTCTCCCTGCACCCCATGCTAGATTCTAAAGTACAGCAGTGGAACGATCCTTGTTAAGTGTCTGGGTTTGTTCCATGTGATTTATGACCCTGCCCAGAGCAATTCAAAGGAAAGGACTGTGCCTTCCTGCCCCGACCTCTCGCCCCTCCTTGGACTCCTGGGCACCATCTGGAGCTGCTGAACTTGTTCCTGTCTCCTGGCTGCCAAGGACCGGACAGAAGGGCCTAAAAGCACAAGCTGCCCAGCGCCTCCTGTCCGGGCACCTCTCCAGGGTTATGATTGGCTTCTTTGTGTCTTTGCTTTTTCCAGTGATGACCAGATTTAGAGCTTCTGTACATTGGGTTCACCCCAGTGTGCCCGGAATATCTCTCTCTGTGTGGGAGTGAGAGACACACTTACTGTTTTTCAAAGAAGTGTTTTCTAAATGCTTTGCTGAGCACGACTCCCTGGGCTGCCTGTGGGGAATCAGTTCTGCTGACCCAACAGCTGCGTCAGGTGACCCATTAACAGGCACAGAACTGGTCACAGTGGGCCACGCCAGAGGAATCCTGGTGGTCCCCCTCAGTCTCCATCATCGCAGATCCGGTGATGGGCTTGCATGCAGGTTCTACTGCATTGCTCAGTGCCCGAGGTCCGAAGAGCACGTGACTCTGTGTCACTTGTCTCTGGAATCCATAGAGATAAGAGTTCCCTGTTTGAGTGACAGGTGGTTTTATTGGTGGAGTAGCAGTTCCTTCAGGTTTTGGGTTTGGGGGGTGTTAATTTCTGGGAATTGGTAAGTCTGTGTTCAGGTTGGAGGTGAGGCCGGTGTGCAGGTGCTTGTGCGGCTGTCTCAGGTCCCTGGCACCGGCAGAGCATGCGCAGACGGGAGCCCGCCAACAGGGTTTTTGGCAGGTGCGGGGCTGCGTGGGAGCGGGGACCCACTACCTGCCTGAGGTATGGGGCGTGAATTGATGGCTCGGCTGCTGAGTGGATGTGTCCCAAGTGAGGAGAGTGTAGGGTGATGGTCAGGTTTCTGACTTCAGGTAGAAATGGTGATTCTCATCAAGGTAGGAACAGAAGAGGAAGAACGGGTGTGGGTAGCCCAGCACTGAGTTGACCGCTCAGAGGGACTCTGGGGTTCATGTCCTAATCCCAGGGGAGCGCGTAGCTGGCTCTGGGGAGGGAGGCGGGTTTGGGGTGCAGGTCTGACCATCTGCTCGGGCTGGGCGGGGGAGCAGGACCACAGGGTAGGGGTGCCGGCAGGGGTGTCGGCGCTGCGGTGGGGCTGGCGTGGAGACACCTAGTGTCTGTCCCTGGCCTGTCGGGAGTGGCCCGACTGGGGACTGGAGCACCCCTGGATAAAGAGAAGAGCTAGCTGCCTGGCGTGTGCTTTCCCGGGAGAAAGTGGAGCAGAGGCAAGGTTGCAGGTTGTTTGGCCGGAGCACCCATCTCTGCCCCAGGTGTCGGCATCCCTGTTCTAGGGAACCTAAGTTTTCATGCTTTGTGGAGTCAGAACCAAATTGTTAGGTTGTGAGGTTGGCCTGAGAAGTTAGCATGAAGAGCTTATTAGCATTAAGAAAGGTTTCCAAAATGTCAGTGAAATGTTTTTCAATTTGCATTTAGCAGTGGGAGGTATGACCTGCTGGATTTCAGACACAGGCTTGTGGCTGAGGGGCCACGGCTCCCCCATGTGCTGTGCCCCAGGTGCAGGCAGCGCCGTAGCCAGCGCGGCCCTGGGACCCTGGAGGCCTGCCCTGGGTGGGGGGCTCCATCCGTCCAGGGGCTCTGCTCCACCCTCATGCACGGCTCATCTCGTTGGCGGTGTGGAGGTGAGCCTTGCTGAGTTCAGTTAAAAAAAAACAACAACCCGTGTGAACATCAGTGATTTCTGCATTGTTAATTGTTCCCCTGTCCTCGCTTGTGCCTCTAGGCCTGTCAACTACCTGGTCCCAGAACTCCCGGTCCCAGCACAGGAGAGGTTCCTGCTCCAGACATGAAGATCGGAAGCCTTCCGAGGTATTTCCTACATGCTTGTGTGACTGCGTGTCAGACACATGTGTGCGTGAGAGCATGTGGCCACACGTCTGTCTGTGCCTTAGTGCCTCAGTTTATACATCTGTAAGATGAGGACGATGCAGGTGTCTCCCTCAGGACTCTGCTGAGGATTAAGTTGGTTAATACGCACAAAGCATGCAAAAAAAAGTGCTCAGTAAATGGTAGCTATTATTATTATTATTATTATTATTATTAATTATTATATGTATTTTCCTTTTGTGTTTCCTACTTGCTGGCTCCCAACAGCTTTTCCTCTGGCCAGGACATCAGTGGGTTTGGCTGCTGCCAGTCACTGCCAGCCTCTCGTTTTAGCTGTAAATTTGTGGCTCACTTGGCGATGACAGTGTAATTCCGGAAGTTTTTGTTTGGGGGTGTTGCCTAAGGCTTTCCCCCTTCTTGTCCAGCTTGCTTCTCATCCTGCGTTTCCCCTGCTCCCCCAGGGTACTGTCCATCTATGTTCTGACGTTGATCTGCTCTCAGTCTACCTACAATTGTCTTTCTTCCGGTACAATTCTCTGCGGGCCGTTGTTGATCTGGGGCTCCCACCAGTCCTGACACCTGTTTCCTGTGCAGACCTTTCCTGGGCTCCGAGGGTTTAAGTCATGGAAGGAAAGGGGTTGTAGTTTATCCCAGCGTTCACGTGAGCAGGTGGTAGGCAGGAAGATCTTCGGTTGTGTTCGTTGGTTTTGTGCTGCCTCTTGGTGGAGTGACCTCGCAGACCACCTCACCTGCGGCCCTTGAGTCTCCCCGACTGAAACGGGGGTGCCAGGGGCTGTGTTGGAGGCTAGGAGAGCCATCGTCCATGAGGAAGCACGTAGTGGGCATCTTTAGAATTGTAGGAACTTGTCCCGGAGACACTTTACCCATTAGGTCGGACATTCTGGGAAAGTGGCCGTTTTATCACCTCAGTGCGTTCCTGGCTCTGTCCGGTGGAACCTGCACTGTTCCTTCCCCCTCGGTGGCATCGGGCAGTCTGCCTCCCCAGACCCCTGCTGCCTTCCTGACGTTCACACAGTCGGGACGCCTGTGATTTCAGCGTAGGTGTATGGGGCGGAGGTTCACCAGTGCCCCAGGGCTGACTGGAACCCCGTCACCAGCCGTGCAGAGGAGCTGGGCAGCCCGGACGCCACACCTTGTCCCCGACCCATGTTTTATTCCAGATTCTTCCTGAAATTACTCGGAGTTCAAACAACTTTATACCTAAAGTGTTAACAGTGAGCTCTGCCAGGGACTTGGGCGTCTGCGTCCATTGAGGGCACCTGCTGTGGTTCCGGTCCGTGCCCACCCAAGTCTTTGTGTGCAGGAACAGTGGGCTGTCTTGTCTCATCACGCTGCCTCAGTTTGCTTTTCCTCCTTTGGAAAACTCCTGAGTTTTTTCACTTACAGGATTTAATTGAAATGTTTTTTAACTTGCTTCTTGATGATGTGGGCCTGTCCCTTTCTCTTTGGGTTGGGGCGGGCATGGTGTGGCCGGGCACCTGCTTTGGGACTCAGTGCTGTGAGGAGCCCAAGCTCACGCGTGCTTTAGGGGAAGGTGCACGCCAGGTTCTCATCGTTCTGGGACTTTGGGAAGGAGGAGTGGTGTGCTGGGGGCACGCCCATGTCAGGACCGTTGGGCCCGACTGCTTTCTGGTGAAGTTTATTAAAGAGCTCGCCAGCCTGAAAGGCCAACAGGAGAAACAAACATGGACCTATCAGCAGGCACACAATGTGAACTGTGCTGAGCAGCGCAAGGAAGAACGTCCTGTCCTTCTCGAGGAGGGAGAGTTCAGCATTGTGACTTGTGTAAACAGACAGCGGGCTTACAGATGCCAGCTTGACTGGTGGGTGTCGGGGGGGAGGGCTTAAACTGAGCCAGCGACCCCTTGCTCAAGCCAGTGACCTTGGGGTTTCAAACTGGTGACCACAGCATTTCAGGTTGACACTCTACCCACTGTGCCATCACTGGTCATGTGGCAAAGGGTAGTTTTGAGTCCTGTGGGTCTGTTTTTGGCAAGGTGAGGAGAGGGTAGTGCCTTGCCTTTCTCTCCTCCCTCTTCCTCCCTCTCTCTCTCTCTCTCTCTGTCTCTCTCTCTACCTCTCTCTCTCTTTCTCGCTCTCTCTTTCTCTGTCGTTCACAAACATGGCCTCCCTTGTAGCTGTCGTGCTGGGGAGAGGTGCACGCATGTTCTGTGAGGCCCACTTCCTGCCTGGACTCCACTGGTCTGTCACCTCTGTCCCCATCTGTGCAGTGCCTGGCACAGGCCAGCCAGAACCTGCCCTCCCTGACGCCCCGCCACACGCCCTGCGCCTGGAGGCTGAGCTGGGTGGTGGCCGTCTGAGTGCAGAACAGGAGGCCCGGATGGTTCTGGGTTTGGGTTTGCAGCTGCTACATGGCCAGTGGTGTGTGCCCGAGTGGCATACTTCCCTCCTGGGACCTGCACACCCCGGGGTCAGCGGGCGCTCGGTGAAGTGAGACTTCAGTGAAGGTGTTTTGCTGCTGTTGCTGCTGCAGCGCCATGTGGACATGGCCCTTGGCAGAGCTGGTGAGGGGGAGGCGGTGTGAGCCAGAGAGGCTGGGGTGTGGCAGGCTCCGGGGTTTCCTGTCGGAGGCCAACTGGCTCTCAGTGGGTCTGGCGAGCGTGTGTCACAGCCATGCCATGGTTACCCTACAGCTGCCAGTACCCTGAAGGAGAGGGCAAGTATCCCATGTCAGTGACCCCGTTTCTCCCTGTCCAGGTGTTTAGGACGGACCTAATCACCGCGATGAAGCTGCACGACTCCTACCAGCTGAACCCCGACGAGTACTACGTGCTGGCCGATCCCTGGAGACAGGAGTGGGAGAAGGGGGTCCAGGTGCCCGTGAGCCCTGGGACCATCCCTCAGCCTGTGGCCAGGTAGACACACCTCCCACCCGGCAGCCGGAGGCCTGCAGTGGACATAGACATGGGATAGAAGCACACTTCAGATCAGAGGGTGGTGACTGAGGACTGGCTGGGGGGGTTGATGTTGACCCCCCCACTTCCCCTGGAGGGCAGCCACACTCACAAGTGTTTGGGTGCCAGGGTGGTCACTTCACCTTTGGAGGAAGATAGGAGGAGTGAGGGGGCAAGTCAGTGTGTGGACAGGGGGCGAGTGGGCAGGAGCATGTGGAGTGAGCGCTCCCTGGATGAATGTGGCCCCGTTCCTGTGGGGCCTTGTCTAGATTTCCGTACAGACCACCCCGCCCCTGCCCTCGAGCGGCGGATCCTCAGTGACTCACCTCCGCCCGGAGCTGCGGCTCGTTTGCCCCTGTCCCTTCTACCCAGCTCTGCTGACCCGGGGCTCTTCCTGGCAGAGAGGACCAGGTGCCCCCTGCTGGGCTGGCATCTGGCCTCTGCTGTGGCCTCAGTCAGCTGCCAGCGTGGCCAACGGCTTCTGTCTTGTAGCTGGGTGAGGACGGGCCCACCCGTGTCCACTGCCGATGTGGCCGCCAGCCTCTCTCCCTGTGGCCGGGTGTGGATGGGCTCACCTGTCGGCCCGTACCCACTGTCTCTCAGACACTTGAAATGGTTGGACGTGATCATTGCTCTTTGGGATTTCTGTGGTGAATGTCCCTATAGATTTGAGGGTTTAAATGACCAATCAGATGGCATCTGTAGCCAGACTCCTGGCCTATGGATGGGTCTGCACTGGGCTCTCAAGACAAGCAGTGTGTTTGTCTCTGAGGGCATGTCTGGGCACGGTACCAGCTTGGCAGTTTCAGGCCAGGGATTGTTTTTTACGGATTTGGGTTATTTCACTTGGGAGCCCAGTGCAGAAGCAGCCCCGTGAACACCGCTGATGGGAGTTTTTAGCCAACACTCTGCTTTCGGGTGAGAAGGAGAAACGGCTGCTCAGTGTGCCCGTCTCGGTGCTCTGCTGCTGAAATCGCTCCAGTGGCGAACGGGGTGATGGTGATGCTTTGACAGTCTTTGGACAGCTTTGTGACGTCGACGCCAACTGCTGGCACGGGCACGCGGCGGGCCCTGCGTCCCTAGGTCGGGCGTCATCTGACCGCCTCACATGCTGTCACAGCCTTCCCGTGGGGATGACACCTCTCCAAGTGGCAGGTTGAGGCAGAGGGCAGGGTGGGGAGGAGGGGGAGCCGTGCCCCTGTCCTGGGATCCTGAGTGGATGCTGGAAACGTCCCCAATGGGGCTCAGACCCCGATTCTTAGACGGCTGGGTACTGGCCGACCCTGGTGGTGTTTTTAAGATCGGACAGAGGCGACGTGACCGGTTTCTGTCCTTGGTTCTCGGACGTCCACTGTGGCTGCTCTACTCCCGGTGCTCTCGAGAGCCCAGTGTGTGGCCTCCGCAGGGTGGTCAGGCCTGGTGGGTGGAAGGGGACGTAACCAGTGACCTGGACACCAGCAGGCCGCCGCTGCTGTGGTCGGTGGCGGCCCGGGGCTGTCCGGGGCTGCTCAGCGGAGGAGCAGCTGGTTTGGGAGACGTTGGCCAGCTCTTTCCGTTTTGGGTGATGTCAGACTCCTGCTTAGTTTTACTAGCAGTGACGTTAGGGTTTGAAGCCTGTTAACCTGGTGCTGACCTGGGTTTTGGACTGAGGTGGAGATTCCCTAGGGGCCTCTGGACAGACTGCCTTTTATGTGGCAGAAGGGATTACCGGGTGGTCTTGTTTTCTTGTTTAGGGTGGTGTCCGAAGAGAAGTCACTCATGTTCATCAGGCCGAAGAAATACATCGTTTCCTCGGGCTCTGAGCCTCCCGAGCTGGGCTACGTGGACATTCGCACGCTGGCCGACAGCGTGTGTCGCTATGACCTCAACGACATGGATGCTGCCTGGCTGGAGCTGACCAACGAGGAGTTCAAGGAGATGGGTGAGAGGCCCTGGGCTCCGCTGCCGTGCGGCGGGTGATGGCTAGAGGGGTGTCCGGGCGCAGAGGTGTGTCGCGGAGGCTGCTGGGGAAGCCACCTCTGGCGTAGCCGTTCTTGTGGACAGGTGTCCAGCCGAGGTGAGCATGTGGAGGTGGACTTGGGGACAGCGGGCCAGTGAGGGACGTTCCCGCCGGCTGTGGAAGCCGGAGTCCCCTCCCTGCCCCGATCTTACTTAGCTCAAGGGAACGGAAGCCAGATAAACGGAGTGACTGTGCCCGGACTGCCGAGGGGCTTGGTGGTGCAGTGCAGCTCAGAGTTCTTCCTCCGCATGGACTCTGTCCCTCGCCATGACATCCCCTCTGGCTGGGCTTACTTCTCCGGACATTTGTGTTTTCGCCTCATCACATCCCGCTCCGAGCAGGATGCCGGCCTTCCCTGAGGTCTCTGGCCTCTGCCAAAGCCTCACCACGCTAGCGCCTGGCCTGGGCCATCTCTTTTCCGGAGTCACTCATTTTCTCGTGTCGAGGTCAGAGCTTCTGCGCCTCTTCACCAGGCCCCCTGGGGTTGAGACCAGGGTGGCATTAGGTGTCACTTGTGAGCAGGACCAAGGCCTAGTCTGGGCTTGGGGGGAGAGACTGTGAGGGTTGACGCGCATGTGTGCCCCGGGCCCAGGGTGGGGAGGGTGGCACAGGCCGCCTGTTAGCAATCGGGTCCCCAGGGAGTCTATACCAGGCGTGTGGTGGTGGATCTCTCATCCCCGAAGGAGAGCCTGTGGTTGTGTCCTCTGTTGCACCCGGGGCCCAGCACAGGGCTGGCACGAGCGTGGTGCTTCTTCCTGCACTGCTGCGGCCACCAGTCTGCTAAACGGGGGCCACAGTGTGGACTGAGCCTGAAGCTTGGTGTTTTCATGGACAGCAGGACCTCCCTTGTGGTCCTTGCTTTTCAGTGTTAGTGGCCAGAGTGTTAGCAAGCCAGGACGTGTTTTACAGAACCTGTTCTGAACTCTCTTGGCGGTGAAGGCTCTGCCTCGGCCTCATGCACCACACACACACAGCTCTGCTTCACAGCAGTTTGTGAAGACCAGGTGATGTGCTTGGCTGAGCCGGTGTCCTGTGTCTAGGCAGGGAGTCCAGCCAAAGCAGAGACACTGTGGCCCTTTGGATGGACTCTAATGAGTCCTGGGCTAACTCCCCATATGGGAAGGCAGTGCCCTGCACTTAACGTGGTCGTGTAACATAAACAGAATATGTACTTTTATTTATTTTGTATTTTTCTGAAGTGAGAAGCGGGGAGGCGGCAGACAGACTCCCACATGTGCCCGACCAAGATCTACCCGGCACGCCCACCAGGGGTTGATGTTCTGCCCATGTAGGGCGTTGCTCTCTGTAACCAGAGCCATTCTAGCGCCTGAGGCGGAGGCCACAGAGCCATTCCCAGTGCCCGGACCAACTTTGCTCCAATGGAGCTTTGGCTGTGGGAAGGGAAGAGAGAAACAGAGAGGAAGAAGGAGGGGGAAGGGTGGAGAAGCAGATGGGCACTTCTCCTGTGTGCCCTGACTGGGAATCGAACCTGGGACTTCCACATGCTGGGCCAGTGCTCCACCACTGAGCCAAACGTGCAGGGCCTGATCTATGTACTTTTTTATTGGTCCTTATAACGGTTAAAATTAATTGCAGGGCACAGGATTGTATTTTCAAAGTTGGTGGGATTTTCAAAATGGGTAGTGGGAATCAAGACGGAAGTGCCTGGCTACGCAGAAACTACCACGGAGTTAAATAGGATTTTTGGCAATGATGGCGCTTTTGAATATGTGTTTAGGGCTATCACAGTGTCAGCTCTAATGTGTTTCCCAATTTTTAAACCTCCTCCCAAAAGTTTTAATTTGATGGTTTTACACGGATGATCCTGCATCGAAGTCGTTGTTGGCTCTAATGACATTTCTGTTGTTTCTTGCCACCTCAGAGTTCTGTCTGAATATTTTTTGCAACCTATTTTTTTCTTTACGCATGAGTATTTTCATTGTAGGAAGCTTGGACTGTATCCACCAGTGGCAGAAAATAGAAGTCTCTTCCCACCACTGGCTGAAACCACGAGAACCACTGGAAATGTGTTTGGGTCGTTCTTGCCTGAGAATGCATTTTATTCGATTCACAATGAGCTGTCTCCTTTGCTTCAGACATTCTTTGTGTTTTGGCCTTCTGTGTGCCTAACTGTGCATTTCAAGTTAGTTCAGAGAGCGAGGACAGGCGAACGGGGTGAAAATGTCTCTGGTGCTCAGTGGAGTCTGATCTCCGAGCGCCGTGATAAGTAGCATGTAAAGGAAGTTTTCAAAATAAAACCACCCAAATCCATGACACGGGATCATCGATTCGAAGTCACTTCCATGGTTGTTGATGTGTAATGACATAATGAAATGACCGTTCAACAACGTGTGCCTTTAACATCCTTGGTCCCTTTTGGGGTTTGTCTGTGCCTCTCCTGTGCCTGGCCGTAAGGCACAGACTGTCACCATGAAGATGCTTCCGACCTCGGAAGGGTCTGGAGGGATATTCAACAGAAAATGTCTGGGGCATTCAAGATGGATTTGCTTATTCATTCACTATAAGTTACTTTATACCTAGAAACCGACACTGCCTGTCTGTGTGGATTGATGGAAAATGGGTTTTGTGGCCCCCCCGCCCCCGTAGGAATGCCGGAACTGGACGAATACACCATGGAGAGGGTCCTGGAGGAGTTCGAGCAGCGGTGCTACGACAACATGAACCATGCCATCGAGACGGAGGAGGGCCTGGGCATCGAGTATGACGAAGATGTTGTGTGCGATGTCTGCCAGTCTCCTGACGGTGAGGACGGCAACGAGATGGTGTTCTGTGACAAGTGCAACATCTGCGTGCACCAGGTACGTGGGCGGCGAGGCCAGGGTCTCCCTCGGAGCAGGGTCCCCCACCCCCGCGGTCCTGAGTGAGGGTGTAAAAGGCGTGTGCCCCGTGGAACCGCTCTCTGTCCCTGATTGGTTCTTGCTGTGTCTGAAGGATTTCTTGCTACTTCCACGACCTGAAGAATAGAGTCCTTGGTGGGACTCTCCTTCCCTCCCATGTTTTTATTCCCACTCAGGGAAGTCAGGTTTACGTAAAGAGAATGCACAAGCCCTCGGCCCTGCTACCTACAGTACCTGAGCTCAGGTATTGACACTGAAAACCTTGAAGCAGTGGTTACTGGACTAGTTAGTTCCCTAGGACTGCTGTGACAAAGGACCACATATGGGGCTGAAAATAGCAGAAACTGGTCGCGTAGTTCTGGAGAGGAGAGGGTCAGAGAGTAAGGTGTAGCCATGGGCAGGCCCCTCTCACCCAGCCTCGCCCAACTCCGGCGCTCTGCTGAAGTTGTCGGTCTTCCTGGACTGCAGTGGCACAGCTCTGGTCTCTCTGTCTTCATCCTATGGTGTCCTCTCTCCGGGTGTCTTTACAGCCAACTGTCTTCTTCCCAGTACAACAGTCATGTGGGGCAGGGGCCCACCATACTCCAGTAACCCTGTTTCCAGTGAGCTCCCGTTCTGAGATCCTGGTGTTAGGACTTTCAGTGTACCTTTCCGGGATGCAGGTAGGCCCGTCGTCTTAGAGTGCGTTAGAGTGTAAACTGAGCAGGTCGGAGGAGGAAGGGGTCCCTGTCTCCTGGGAACTGACTTCTGTCTTTCCTAAGGCTGGTAGGACTCGGGGGGGTGCTCACTGTCTTCTGTGCAAAGGTCAGTCCTTAGTCTTTAGGAAGGATGAACATGGCGCAATTTAAAAAGCTTGGGACAGTCTTAGTCTTTCTTACCTCTTTTCTGTATTTCTTTATTTGTGTATGTAAATGCGATACTAAAGTAACTTGGATTTCTGTGGGGATGCACATTCACATAGACCAGGGTCCCCAAACTTTTTACACAGGGGGTCAGTTCACTGTCCTTCAGACCATTGCAGGGCCGCCACATACAGTGCTCCTCTCACTGACCACCAATGAAAGAGGTGCCCCTTCCGGAAGTGGTGGAGGGGGGCGGATAAATGGCCTCAGGGGGCTGCATGGGCATGCACGCTGTAGTTTGGGGACGCCTGATCGTAGACCCTTAGGATGTAACAGGCGACCCTGAGGCACTTTCTTGAGTCCCCTGTTGATGCTGAGATGTCAACAACTAGACTTGTGTGGAGGTTGCCAGGCGACCTTCCCTCTCTGGGAGGTCTTGATCATTGTCGTGATAACGTGTCTGTCACTTGGCCTCCGCCCTGCCCAAAGTCCTACCCTGAGTTGTTTTTTGTAGCTAGTTTTGTTCATTCAGATGGTATTTTAGTTTTTTATTCTCAATTTCATTTTTTCCTGCCCCTGAGAAAAATTTCATATGTAAAGGGTTCTGTTTGGAAAGTACCCCCCCCCCCATTTTATAAATGAATTTTAACTGATGTCAGGTGAGCTGTTCCAGGACCCCCTGTGGGTTAGTGGCACTGGACCTGGAACCAGCCCCCCCTCCCCTGCCCCCCGCTGGTCTCGTTCCTTTTACTGTAATAACCATGTTGTCTCTCTTTTTAGCATTTCCTTGTGGTTCCTTTTTCTCTTGAGATGTTCTTCATGGCTTGACTTGAAGGCATAATTTATTTAATCTTTTAATTTTGTTTAAACTTGCTTTTCCAATTAAAAAAAAAAGAACGAGATCTTTTAAAATGGAACTCTCTTTCTTAGAAATGCCTGATAAGAAACCTTTTGGGATTTGAAACCTTTATAGTGTCATTTAGCCCCTGGGGACCCCGCCCCCCTGTCTCCCTCGGTGGGGTGGGGCCGGGCCTTGGACGCGGCACCGCTGTGGTTTCCTTGCGGGTCGGGATGTGCAGACTGCATGGGCTGTTTTCCTGTCTGGGGCGCTGAGCTCTGTGTTCCTGCGTCTCCCGACTTCCTGTCTCGCAGGTCACTTGAGGACAGCGCTCTGCAGTGGGGTGTTTTTAGAAGGCTCTGAACGGTCCCGTGGCACTGTCCTGTCGTGGCTTTGTTTCTCCACGTTGCTGACACATGCCTGTTCCTACTTTGGGCCATCTCAGTGACCTCAGTTTTAAAAAGCCCCGATTTCTGCAGTTTCGCTGGCCCATGTAATTTTGCCATCTTGTGCCAAGCAGGCTTTGTGTTCAGTATCAACGAAAAAGACCCAGTTTTCTTTGTCTAGAACGTCTCCCTCTCCTGGGCTTGTTGGGCTCACTTGGGAGAGCGTTGGGATCCTGGTAGGGGCAGGTGTACTCAGCCCCGGGGGCGGGGACACTGGTAGCTGGCATCTCCTCATTGAATAGCTTTGGGAGACCTAACTGCTTCTTGTCTCTTTCTCACTCCGAGCCCCGGCCACATCAGAAAGCGGGAGGAGCAGCCTGAAAGGGTGCTGGGAGGAGTCAGTACTCAGTGTTTAGAGAATTGGTTTGGGGGTCTATCGCAACACAGCCATACAATACAGTCTTTGCAAACCTTTCTGCTCTCGGGGTTCTCAGAACCTCCTGGTAGTGAAGACCTGTGGATTGTCCCCACGGTTGGCAGGCACCTCGTGCATGTGGGCGGTGCTCCAGGGCTGCCGGCCAGTTTCCCAAAGGGACAGGGTCTCTGTGAGGTGGGCCCGAGGGCACCTTGGTGTGGCTGCTCTGTGAAAGTCCTTGTAGGTGTTCTAACGTTAGTAGATGTATGACGAGGAAATGAATCTCTGTTTCTCTTTTCCTTGGGGGGGGGGTGTGGTGGCGTTCCAGGCTTGTTACGGAATCCTCAAGGTCCCTGAGGGCAGCTGGCTGTGCCGGACGTGCGCCCTGGGGGTTCAGCCCAAGTGTTTGCTGTGTCCCAAGAAAGGCGGCGCCATGAAGCCCACCCGCAGTGGGACCAAGTGGGTCCACGTCAGCTGTGCCCTGTGGATCCCCGAGGTAGGTATGGGACTCAGCAGGTGCTCAGCCCAGGAGGTCCTGGCTTCCAGCGGGGGAGGGGGTGCATTCACAAACAGGCTAGGCTGTAGCTGATGCGGGAAGAGGTACATGGGAGGCTGCCCACCTCTCCTCTAACCTGAACCTCCAGCACCCCGTCTTCTTGTCATGGGAACGTCAAGTGTGGAAATGTTTACTGGAAGCAGCACTGAGTGGGACGGTGTTTAGTCTTCGACTTCGATGTGTGTCACCGCTGAGCTACTGCCGGGGACACACACTCCCAGGCGCAGACCTATGTCTCCGCCTACGGCTGTGGCCTGGGCACGGTCCTTCCCTAGGATGGTCTGCGCCCAGCGCCCCATACACGGGGGACCACCGTGGCTCAGAAGCCACTGCTTTAGGTCACATTGTTGTGATTTTTATTAAAATGCTCTCTTTGCCTTGACCTTTTTAATTTTAGGTCTGGTCTAATTTATTTCAAGTCCCAGACCTTGACTAATTTAATTTGCATGGCTCACTGTGGAAATAATCATTTGTGATTCAAATTTCAGCATTTTTTGGTATGTGATACTTTTTTTTTTGTTGTTGTTGCATTCTTCTTCGGAGAAAAATCATCTGGGGACGATCATCTGGCTGGAGGCTTCACGCCTTGGGTCTTGGTAGCACTGGATCTTGTGGTTTGCTATTAACATGGATCCAGTTCAGCGATCCAGGCCGCACACTGAGGGGAGCTTGTTTGTCTTGGTAGTTTTCCACTTGTAGTCATCTCTCTAACTTGAAGAGAAGGCTTTTCTTCAGTGAGAGAGACGTTGAAGTCAGTTTTTGCTGACTTGCTCCTTTTTCAGTCCTGACCACCTTGTGGTGGGCAGAGATGTGCAGACTGGCTTGCCAGACACTCAGGTGAGGGGAGAGCGTCCGCTTCTCGGAGTGTACGTCAGTGGGGGCGTCGATCCCTCCCTGGGCACGTGGAGGGAGTGAGGTGGCCCTGAGCTCCCCTGCGGCTGTCCCCGGGCTGCCCCTGCATTGTCCTGACACTTTCAAGTAGGGGTTTGCCTGTCCCAGGAGGTCAGGTGTCCCGTGCCACGGTCCGGGGGCAGAGCACAGGGAGGTAACTGGTCTTTAACTCTCTGCTGCCCACGCGCCACCTTTGTCTGTCTGACGGCCCAGCCACACTCTCGCTGTTTCTCGGGCCTCCAGGTTAGCATTGGCAGCCCCGAGAAGATGGAGCCCATCACGAAAGTGTCGCACATCCCCAGCAGTCGGTGGGCGCTGGTGTGCAGCCTCTGCAACGAGAAGTTTGGGGCCTCCATACAGGTATGGCCTGGCCCCAGGGCTCCCCCCCCCCTTCCCCGTGTGGCGGCATGCTGGAGGGCTCTGGGAGTTCACTAGGGACCTGGAGCAGGGGCTACAATCCAGGAAGCAGGGTGAGGGTCGCGCAGCTCCTATGAGGTGGCTGGCAGTGGCTCCCGGGTGGCGTGAACCCGTTTCATTGGGGTGGGGGGCTATACCCTTGAAGCAAAGTCCCAGGTTGGCCTTCGCAGGGCAGCTCAGACGCTTGGTCTGTCTGGTTGCTCCCTTTCCGCTCCCAGCATGGCAGATACCCCGGGGGAAGAGCCTGTCCTAACTGTGCTGGGTGGCCGCCCTCTTACCTATTAGGTGCTGAGTAGCAGCCCTCCCCTCCGCTGCCCCTCACACGGCAGGTTTCTTGGGTGTGTGTGTGGGTGTCATGCCTTAGGTGAGCTGTGTGACGTCAGCCTGGCACCCTGTTTTTGCACCCGCTGGCTAGAGCGACACCACAAGGCGTGCTGCACAGACACAGTCTGGATGGCTGGCTCTTCATGGCACCGTATGTGCGTGTGTATGCTGGAGCTTGTACGTGAACTTTTGCCTGCTTTTCCTCTGTCTGCACACAGACAAGCCTAGGAAACCTTCAGGCAGACAGAACTAGTGAGAGAATGCAGGTGGCATGTTGAGAAGTTAAGTTCTGGGCCTTACAATAGCAGCATCTCCATATCGCCACAACCGCAGACGTGGCCCTGATGGTCAGGTACCTGCTCAGCCGCCCCTCGTCCTCGGTCCCCTGGCGTGTGCCGAGCGGGCACACATTCCAGGAGCTCGGTCAGACTGCCAGCTGTGGGTTCAAAAGAAATGACCTCATTTGGCAAAACCGGTTTATAGCTGGCTGATAAGTATTTCTTTCACTAGGGTACCCACTAACTGGCGGATTAAAAAGTGTCTTCATTTTGTACGCCAAGTAGTTCTGCTTCCCTTCGGTATCGCTTCCCCAGGCGTTCAGAATTCAGAATGTAAGAGGAATACTGAGAGGCCGAGGCCTGAGACAGCTGCTGGGCTCTGGCTGCAGACCTCGAAAATAGTGCAGGTTTTTGTGTGCGAACAGAATCTGCTGAAAACTAGATCATGACAAAAGCCTCTGGCCTGAGAGTTGTATTAGGAAAGAACACAGCAGAAATTTTTTTTTAAGTCTCAAAGAAAAAGAATAGGTATTCCAGTTGTGTACGTGTGTGTCCAAGCACCTGTGTGAACACTTGCAGGACATGAGCTGCGGCCAGCCCGGAAGGGGAAACCATTTCCTTCCTTCCCAGTTAGTTACCTGATGTTCTTGGGAGGGTGGAGCTTATGCCCTGCCCCCCAGTGTGCCTGTGGGGGGTGTACCTAACCAACTTCCAGGAGGTGGGCGGAAAGGATCTTTGTTTCTCTCCTGAAGAGACACGATGACTTTTATTTTTTGTGGCCATTGGCCTCTTTTTCCCGGTACATTAATTGGAAGGAGAAGAGGCCAAGGAAAGCTGATGATTTTTCATATCTGCACAGAGCTGACTGGTTTTATGAAAGAATTGCTCTCTGAAACGTCTGCAGCTGTGAAGGTCCTGGTGTTCGATTCTGTAACATCTGTTTGCTGAGTCAGCCTACTCGGAAAACCCAGAGGAAGGCCGCTTGGCATGCTGACAGAGCCCTGTGTAAATACTCGGCGGCCGCCTGCTGCTGCTGGGGGTCCGGGCGCCTGGGTTAAGTGCAGTTCAATCCCAGCACCCACTGCCTCTCCTTCCCCTTGTGGCTGCGTGCTGCGGGGAGGGGCGCCCGGTGTCCTCATGGTGATGGCTTGGTGTGCGTGTGGGTGCGGCCACCAACGCCGCTGTGCCACACTGCTGGGCGTTGAGGTTATTGATACCTGTTACTCCAGGTGTTTTGAGCGTGGGTAATGAGGGCATGGGATGAGACGTTGTAGGAGTGGGGGAATCCTGACTGGCAGTGAGCCACCTCTTAAATCCTGGGCTGCTTGGGGCAGAAGCTCTGCCTCCAGCCTCTGCCGTTTGTGGTTCTGGACTCGGGGTCTGTGGAATGAGTTCACCTAGGCTTTTCAGCTGGCCCGGGCACTGGGCCTGCTTCCCTGCAGCCCTGGCAAGCTTGGCTTTGCCGGGCCTCCCACGGCACACTGTTGCTTTTAAGGGACTGGCTTCAGTCACCACTAGGAACCTTTCCCAGAGCTTCGCCCAGCGAGATCAGATGGGAGAAGTTAATCACTCTCCTCCGGCCAGGTGGCTGGGCCGCCGTCCGGGACCAAGGCACTAAATTGTATCCCCGATGAGTCACTGAGAGGGGGGTGTGTGCTTGTCAGGAAGGGAGGTGCAGGCAGGTCTCAAGGCCACCTCTGCTGCCCCGGAAGCATCACATGAGGCTTCCTGGTGGGTGCGGGGACCTGGTGTGCTCTTCCTGAGCTGGGCTGTCCTGGTCTCCTGTGGTTTTTCTTCTTCAGGAACTTCTGTTCACCCTCCTCATTTTCAGCAGGAGGCTCGGAGGGAACGTCCACGTCTTCCCACAGGGGCGAGGGCTGAGCGTGAGGGTCAGGTTCCGATAAAAAGTCCCCCCGCGTGTCATTCTTCCTGAGATGTCAATCATCTCAGCCTTTTCCAGAAACACTGAAAGAGCTCAGATCTAGATAAGCAGATTAGTGCTTCCGAGTGTCCCTGCGTGTTGAGCACGTGTCCCTCCACGTGGAATCTGAGTGCCAGACCACCTCAGCCACACGTGACGTTCATGTAGCCGTGTCTCCGTGGGAGGCTGCGGGCCGTGGGTACTTGCTGTGGAAGAGGTAGGGTGTCATCTGCAGCTCCCGAGCTATCCCTCACACGACACGTGGCTGGGCTCGCCTGCCAGGGCCCCTCCCGGGGAGGCCGTGTCTAGGCACAGGCTGCGTGTGGGGTGCCCGGTGCTGTGGGCTTCAGCCAGCGCCCTGCCTAACCACCCGTCTTTCCTCTTGTTCCGCGTGTCCTCCCAGTGCTCCGTGAAGAACTGCCGCACGGCCTTCCACGTGACCTGTGCATTTGACCGGGGCCTGGAGATGAAGACCATCCTGGCAGACAATGACGAGGTCAAGTTCAAGTCCTACTGCCCGAAGCACAGCTCTCACCGGAAAGGCCTGGAGGGCCACGGAGAGGGGGCTGCACAGGAGAACGGGGCGCCTGCCGGTTCCCCCCGGAGCCCGCTGGAGCCCTTTGCCGGCCTGGAGCAGAGCCAGGAGGAGGCCCACCGCGGGAGCGTCCGCAAACAGAAGCTGCAGCAGCTGGAGGATGAGTTCTACACCTTCGTCAACCTGCTGGACGTGGCCAAGGCCCTGCGGCTGCCCGAGGAGGTGGTGGACTTCCTGTTCCAGTACTGGAAGCTGAAGAGGAAGGTCAACTTCAACAAGCCCTTGATCACTCCAAAGAGGGACGAGGAGGACAATCTGGCCAAGCGCGAGCAGGACGTCTTGTTTAGGAGGCTGCAGCTGTTCACGCACCTGCGGCAGGACCTGGAGAGGGTAATGACCGACCCAGACACCTTGTAGGACGTAGCCAAGAAGACGGCAGAGGTCGTGCCTGCCTGGGCCAGGCGTGGCGGCCGGCGCGCTCTCTCAGACCCTGTACACACGCAGCATGAGGTGGTGTCTGTTACCGGTCTTTATGGGCTGGGAGACTCGTACAGTCGTGCACGGCGGCCGCCGAGTGGGCAGCTTCCCTCTGATTGATTTTTAAATACTTCCCGTTAATCCTTACTGTCCTTCTGCAAGATCAGAGAGTGTGTGTGTGTCCCCCTCCATTGTAGAACTAGAAGGGACTGAGTCCCAGGAAGATGACCAAGGGGTCGGCCCAGCACTGTTTACAAACTGGTTAGAAAACCAGAGTGGGTTTGGCTAATGGTGGGGTGCACAGAGGCAGGAAGAGCTCCCACTCCACTGGGAACACTCACCGGGGTGGGCTCATTCAAGGGAGCTGAGCTGAGCCCTGCCTCTGTGACCCCTCCGTTTCCTGGCGCATTCCCAGGGGCGTCCCTGGTGCTGTCACTGAGCAGGGCAGGCTGTGCGTGCTGGCGTGTGAGCTCTTGCACACGTGCATATCTGTCACAGGGGAGCTCCTGGCAGTGAGGTGCTAAGTCGTCCCTGAGACTGTGGCTATGTAGCGTGTGTGTGCCTGTTTGTGTCCATGTGTCTGTGCTGTGTCCACGTGCGGGTGGGAGGGGGTGCCCAATCCTGCACAACACACAACTCCATCACCCTGGGGGATTGCTGGGTGTGGGCTGGTGGCTGCGAGGGACTGCCGCGTGCCTCCCCCTCTCCCTTACCCGTGCAGTCCCGGGCTGTACCTCTCTTCCTGCCACAGGGGTTACTAGGAGTGGGCTGCCTTCCCCCCAGGCAGGGTCTCCTGCTCCCTGTAGGTAGTTCCGGTTCCGGAAGGAGGCTTGCTAATTGGGGACACACCTTCTGCAGCGCTCCGGGACTGATTAAATGCATTATGGCGCAGGAGCTGGCCCTCAGCAGCCTGCCCTGCAAGGCGCACCCACGTGGCCCAAAACAGTTAACGCTTCTCTTCCGGGCACCCAGCTTACTGGCGGCAGCGAGTGATTCGCCTCCTGGGAGAGACTGACTCAGGTGATTTGAAGGCAAAGAGTAGGGATAAATTGAAGACGTGCTGAACCAAAAGATCAGCTCTCGCAAAGAGACTGGCACGGCCCAATTAGCGGTGGCATAGAAGTGGAAGTGTTTTTAAGTTCATTAGGGACCCTTTTTGGACACTACTGAGCGGTGGCTGGTTGTATGTACAACACCCCTTCCGGGACCAGGTTAGGTTTGGGATTGAGGACAGGCAGGTGGGGCTCTCGTGCTCCCTCACCCCGCCCCCCTGGTGGTGAGTGTGAATAAGACCTTGCCTCCCAACCGCCATGTGGGGTGTTTTTGTTGAGAGATGAGAGAGGCATTCGGAAGGATAAACTGGAATCCTGGCTAGAAGCCATTATCTGACAACTGTACTTGGGGTGCGTAAGCCACGGAGTTAGGGAGTCCTCGGGAGGGAGGACGAGAAGTCTTAATGTTTGGACTGTGTTTGTCTCACCACCACCACAAAATAAACGTGTAGAAAATGCTTGTGGTGTACTAACTCTTTTTCTGTACTTCAGTTACTCAGATTAACACGCACTTATAATTAAATTCTAAATATTTTTATTGGAGTCATTACTGATTGCTTTTTTCAGCAGAACGATGCCAATCATGTATGAGACACAGGGAATAAATCAGGATTATTGCGTGTGTGTGTGTGTGTGGCATTACTTACATTTATTCTAATCAAGAGCCTAAGAGATTTTAGGGTATTTAGTGTCAGTTTAAAATGGGCTTATTATAATGAAAAACGTGTTTTCCAAAATATGCCATGAGGCCTGTGATGGTGGAGGAGTTTAAAAAAATTAAATCTTTCCCTGCCCCAGAGAGCTACACAGCACTTTGTCCTGGGAAACGTAGGTGTGTCAGGTCAAAGGCTCATCAGGGCAGGGGTGATGGAACAAATCCTACCTCAGCGCTTTGTTTGTTCTGTCTCCTTCACACAACAGCGGCTCCTAGCAGGTTCACAGACCCCGTTAATACACGGGACAGGACATAATCGAGGCATGGGTCAGACCTAAACGGACCCAGAGTCGCCTTTGTTAGAAAGACAAGCGACTATGAGACCGGCGATAGCTCTTTCCCTGCACACACACACCAGGGGGCATTGCACAGCCAGTACCAGTCCCGGATCAGAAAGGTAGATGATAGGGATGGCTTTGGGGGTGGGGTGGGGTTGGGAACAGCACCTTTAAGAAACCACGCTTGCTGATTGGTGGGTGGTCATGTCTTCAGGTTCCCTAGGCACTTGGGCTCTGGTGGGATCCCTTTCCCCTAAATGTCTTCTGCTGAGAGACGCGCTAAGCAGTTCAGCAGAGGAGAGTCTGCTCAGATGTGCTGCCCTCACGCAGGCTGGGTGTCTACCCGGTACCCAGCGGAGTGGGCACATTGGAAAACCTGATAGGGCTACAGTTGTCCCTGAACAAAACGCACGCTAGGCTTCAGTGCGGCAAGCTGTTTCTGGGATTCAAGAAATCCCCTGAAAGCATCCTTGGATTACAGCGTGGTCCCCAACCAGCAGTCACGTTACCTGGGAACATAATAGAAATGCCAGTGCTTGGACCCCACCTCGGACTCCAGAAACACCTGGGCTGGGGGTCAGCATTGTGTGTTGTAGGGAAACACTGATTTTGATGTACGCCGCTTCAGGTTCAGCGTGGTGTGAGTGCACCCATGAGCCCTTTTTTGGTGGGGGGTACCTCCTTACTGGCTGCTGAGAGAAGGTGAAACGGTGGGTGGTGTGTGTGCAGGAAGGGCCAGGCAGGGTCTGTGTTCAGGATAGCTTGTCAGTTCAGCTCTCACACACGGGCTGCTGAAACACATTGTCCTGTGGGGAGTGTTCTGGACACAAAGTGTGGTATAGTGCGCTCCCTCGTCTAAATGCGGTCAGCCAGGCCTGGGTCCTTCCAGGCGCTGATTTGTTCCAGCTGAAGGGAGTCCCAGCTTTGCTTGTTGGGGTAATAGCTGGATGTTTTTCATCAGAGGTCACGAGGAAGGGAAGTGGGGATTTCCCAGTTAGCCAGGGTGGGAGCCTTTCCTTGGGGAAGTGGTTGAAGCCACTAAGATTCAATGTGACTGCTGTACCAAGTTCAGGCCTCTGGCCTCCCTATTTCCTAGGTCTGTGGCTAATTTCAAGAGAGATGGAGGTATCTCTGCTGTACATCCAACTTGGATCGGAGAGGATCCTGTCTGCTCCTAGGAATCAGGCTTTGTTCCCAGTCCCTCTGGCCAGAGGCCAGATTCCTTGTTTTAATGTAAAAATTGATCTGCCCTCCACAAGTTGTGAATCTGTGATAGGTCTCTAGGTCTTGCCTCTTCCTCCTCCTGAGTGTTCACGCTTCCTCTCCCGTGGGTGAGACCATATTTATCAGAGAGAAATAGCTTGTTAGCCATCCTCCACCCGCTCAAGATTTTAATCAAGGAGGCCTGCTTCTTGGCCTGGGGGGGTCTGAGGCTGTGAGATCAAGAACAGGCTTTAAGAGGTGAATGGCACCAAAATAATACTGACTTGGAGACAAGGAGAGAAACCTTATTCCTTAGGTCTTTCATTTTAAGCTATTATTCATTTTCATGGAGGAGGGGAGTGTTAGGGAGGGCTCAGTGGTCAGTGGCTCAGCGGCAGAAGCCTGCGTTGGCATTCCTGCCCCAGGCGGGAATCCCCCGTGGGTGTAAATGGGTGCCCGAGGGCTACGCCTCTGAGCGCCTCCTGGCCTCTTACAAAGGAGAGCCTGGAACACAGGACAGGAATGGTTAGGGCTCAGAAAGGGGGACACCCCGAGGGAGGAGGTATCCGTGCTGAAGTCAGTGCAGTCTCTTGTGAGCGTGGGTTTTGTCACCATGGCCAGAGCAGGAGGTCGGCGACCTCCGGACCTCTTCTAGTTCAAGGGAGGCGGCAGGGAAAGGGACTGCTGAGCCCAAGGAAACCGTGGTCTGTGGAAAGGAAGCCGTGCCTTTGACGTGGGGGCTGATGGGGAACACGGGGCACTGTTGCATTTCTGCCGCTGAGCTGACTTGGGAAGTCCTGCCCACGTCTTCCTCCAGGAGGGGTGAACTGGGCACCTGCTGTATCGCGTTGTCAGGCCCATGGGGTCTAGGCAGGTTCACCATCGGGTTTTTGGTCCGAGGGTTTCAAGGGGGTTTATCGACGAATCCTTTACATTCTCTTTCGGCATTGACTGATCACAGGTGGCTTGAACAACGGGGAACGAAGCTATCTTGATGAGTGAGTTGGATAGCGAGGGTGTGCACGCAGTCTCCGGTGGCCGCACCTCAGACACAAGGTGGCACCATCAGCCCTGGGTCTTTTCAGTTCCTTACAAGTGAAGCAGGAAGAGGGCAGCATCTTATTTTTTTAAGTGGTGACTTGGAGAGCTGACCTCGATGTTGACGATGTTGACGTAGTGAATCCATGGACAAGTGGGAGGGGTGCTCCCCAGACCCAGTCTGTGGGAGCGTCAGCTGCCTGTTAGCTCCTGCAGCCCAGTGTCGAGAAGTTTCCTGGGATTCTTGTTGACCATTCGGGTCCTGTGCAGGGATGATTTTTTGGGGGAGGGGGGGAGGGGAAGGAGGCTCCTCTTCTGCCGGCCCCTGACCCCGTGTGTACCTAGCTCTGTCTTCAGAAGATGCTTGGTCAAGTGCAGCAAAGGTGGCTTCCAAACCTGTCTAAAGCCTTTGACCCTACAGTTCATGGAAGGAAGATCTTGAGGGGTGACGAGCAGGGTCCTTTGGAGAGATGTAGCAAGTCCGGATGTGGCCACCAACAGTCTTCTCTTTCTGGTGGGACGAGTCTAAGGCTGGGTGTGGTGGAGGCTTTGGGGCTTTTGTGGGGTTCCATGGTGCTCCTCCCACAATCTATCTGCTGTGCTGCTGCCCATATACAGGGGTATATGCAGAATCCTCATTAGCAGCCCAAAGGAGATTAGAGATTGACTCCAGATGTCACTCAAGGCCCTAGTAGGACAGTTTTCTCCCAGGTAAAGAAAAATTTAAAAAGTACCAACGTACTGTTACAATGCATTTGCTTACTTAGAATCTTTATTCTCTACATTCTAGGTTCGGAACCTCACTTACATGGTGACCCGCAGGGAAAAGATTAAACGATCTGTGTGCAAAGTCCAGGAACAGATATTCAATCTTTACACTAAGCTCTTGGAGCAAGAAAGAGTTTCAGGTATGCATTCGGCCCTTGTAGGTTAAACTGTAGGGCAGGGGTTTGTAAACCTTAACGCTATGCTAAGGAAAGAAAGAAGGGTTTCTTTAATTTTGTTTTACCCTACAGAAGAATCCGAAAGCACAGCCTTTCTCAGCTAAAGCAGACCTTTAAGCATGTGAGCCATCGTGGTATAGAGGACAGGGCTATGAATTTGGCCTCAGATATGGGTCGAAGCCTTGTTCCTCTACATCAATGCTGAACACAAGCGGGTCGCAAGTTTTCCAAGTTGCCCCGTTTCCTCATATATAACTTGATGACAGTATCTTTCCAGCTATTGCTCAGGAACTGTTATGAGGCCCAAATGAAAGAGTAACTAGCCCTGGTCTGGTGGCTCAGTTGGTTGGAGTATCGTCCCTGTACGTCAAGGTTGCAGGTTTGATCCCCAGTCAGGGCACATACAAGAGTCAAGCAATGAATGCATAAATAAGTGGAACAACAAATCAATGTTTCTCTCTTTCTCTCTCTCTCTCTCCCCCTTCCTCTTTCTCTAAAATCAATACATAAACTTCCAGAAATGAAAGAGTAACTTCTGTATACTTGATAAATGTAACACATGGGGATACCAGAAAAGATTTGTGGGTTATCTAGCCTGGCATCTTCCTGTAACATGGCAAACAGAGGCATGTGTCTACATTTAGAGAACAGTCTCAGTGGACTTTTTGGTGTAGGTGGAATTTTGAATCTTTTGTTGGAGATTCAGCACCGAGTACTGATGTATTTAGTGCTTTCTATTTCATATTGCTCTGGGCTAAGAGAGAAAAAGGAAAAAACACAGACCACGACTTGGAGATCAAATCCGAAGTTGGGCACATGGTGTCCCCTCCCTGGGGCTCTGTTGATCTGTGGAAACGGAGGAGTTGCCTTTCAGCACTCATTCTGTGATCATCAACACCAGAAAGCAGTTCTGCTAAGGCAGTCAGAGGAAGATGTGTTGAGTGTAGGTCAGGCAGAACCGTGGCCGCGGGGAACAGGTAGGTCATAGGTGAGCATGTCTCTGTGCCCGTCTGCCCTTTGAAAGTCACCGTGGCAGCATTGGAAGTACTTGGATTGTAGGCACGGCTGGCTCACTTTTCTCCTTTTGTGGCTTTGTGACTGTTGCCTGTAGGTCATTATGACACCTGGAAACAAAGAAGTTGTTATACCTTGTTATGTTGGAATCTAAATTCTGGTTTACCTAAAACTAGTGTGCAGGTCCTCGAATCATGTCATTTTGTTCGGTGTGGTTTCGTTGTAACACTGATGAGATGCTATAGGAAGTTGTGTATATCAGCCACACAGTACAGCTGGTTTTGTTACATGTTTCACCTAAAAGTCGCAGAGCCCATAGATGCTAAGTGAGGAAGGACTTCCTGTAAATCGGTCGGTGGAACAAAGAGATAAAGCCTAGGGCAGGGGTCCCCAAACTATGGACCCCTGAGGCCATTTATCTGGCCCCCACCGCACTTCCGGAAGGGGCACCTCTTTTATTGGTGGTCAGTGAGAGGAGCATAGTTCCCAGTGAAATACTGGTCAGTTTGTTGATTTAAATTTACTTGTTCTTTTTAAATATTGTATTTATATTCCCATTTTTTTTTTACTTTAAAATAAGATGTGCGGTGTGCATAGGAATTTGTTCATAGTTTTTTTTATAGTCCGGCCCTCCAACAGTCTGAGGGACAGTGAACTGGCCCCCTGTGTAAAAAGTTTGGGGACCCCTGGCCTAGGGAGTATTTATTAAATGACACTCTTGAAGTAATTCATAGTTTTAATGGCATTAATTTATTAATAGTATCTGAGATATTTTTTCCCCAAGAAGAAATAGCTTCCGGATGTAGCAAGCTTATATCATTAGCTAGAATTTAGTTGTAAAACTTAAAATAAATTTTCCTAAGTCGGGTGTCAGCAGTAAAAGCAGTTCGATTCAGATTCTTTAAAGTGAACGTCTGTCCCTTCATTGATTATTTGGAGTTATTTCAACCCCGAGGAAGCTTGGTGACCCGGAATGCTGGCCGAGCCTGGGGGCTCTCCATGGCTCCTGCAAAGTGGTCACACGATGAGTGATTCCAAGTGAAAATGAGCCGCGAAGAGCGTGTGCATCTGATTTCACTCCAATCCTTCTCTGCGGACGGTTCAGGCAGCGTCCTGCACGTCCCGGCGGAGGCGGCGGATGCTTTTCCTGGGGTCAGTGGTTGTGTGGAATCACGTGAGGACAGTTGGCATTAACAGAGCTGTAAGGTAGCCCTCCACTCCACTCGGGAAAGGAGAGGAAACCCAGGCTGCCCCGCCCTCTGGGAGGAAGGAGCCACTGCGGGATAAGAGCCACGCCTGTCCGCGTGGGCAGGGAGGCCTCCTCTGCATAGTGTAGTGGGGGGCACAGTACATGGGTGGGGGGCGCTCTTGCTCTTTTTCTAGTTTCAGAATCAGCTGTCCTGTAAGATCAGTGATCCCAAATGAAGCCGCCCAGACACCTCCTGGGACCCGGTTTAAGCTCCGCCATGACGCTGAGGACTGGTAGAGCCATTCTGCTGGGCTCATGTCCTCAAGGGGACGCTGCCCGGAGGAGGTCACGGCCTGAGACTCTGCAGAGACTTGGGTTCCAAGTAGACACAAGTCAGAGGCAGAAAATGCCCAACCCTCTTAGCGCTGCTGTCCCATGGTAGGTGAGGAGAAGCAGGCCCGGTATGCTGTGAAGTGACCCTCACGTTGGATGCTTGAGAAAGCAGATTATAAAACACCTTCCCCTTTGGTGACAGGTCTACCTTTAGAGTCGCTAGCTCTGTTCTGTATTGTGCTTGGCCCCTGAGTGCACGGACAGCAGGAGGTTCTTCCCGGGCTCCAGCCCAGGACTCTGGGTCGGAACCTGCTGCAGCTGGTGGTTCTCACCTCCCAGGAAACGGTCGTGCAAACGCTCTTAGCAGACGCCCGGAGGCTGTGGCAGAACCTGGCCCTTCTGATGAATTCCGCGTGTTACGAGTTCACGCAGTGTTTTCAAACCGCGGGTGATGATTTACTAGTGGGCTTCGAGATGCATTCATTGGTTTGTCACCGGCGCTGGACGCAGAGCGCACAGAAGATGACGAAGGCTATAATAGGGTTTCGTGAACAGAGGGCTTCCATTGAGTCTTGTGCAATTGAGTTCCTACTGTGATTTGCATGAAAAATGTTTGGAAAACACCAATTTAACTTGTCCTCATGCTGGATGACAATTTAGTTTAATTTCACAAATGAGTTTTATGTATAATAGTAAACTTTTAATTTTTTAATATTTATGTGTCTGGAAGGTGTTTACTTCCCTTATTCATTTCACATATATTTTCATGTATTTATCCTCATCATAGTCCTATGTCGTAGAAGGTGCTGTCCCTGCCCTTGTCTCTTTGGGAAGGAGGTGACTGGCAGGTGACTTGTGGGTGTGGCTTCTCCAGAAGCAGGTAGATGGTGGAGGCCCCGCCGACCACGGGCCGACTCCTCCCCTTTGCAAATCAATTCAGCTGTTTTGCTGGAAGGAATATAGATTCCTTGAAAAGATGTTGTTTCAGGAAGTTCTGTGAACTTCCACTCTTTTAGAAAATGTAGCCTATTGAGTCGTATGGAGACTGAGTGCGTCGGGCAGACGGGGTGGGTGGGTGTGGCCGGGTGGCCCCGCCTCCGGGCTGGATCGCTTCTGCTGTAACCGGTCCCTGTGCTCCCTGTCCGCAGGTGTGCCTTCTTCTTCCTGCTCCGCCGCCTCCCTGGAGAGCATGCTCCTGTTCAACAGCCCTTCGGTGGGCCCCGACGTCCCCAAGATAGAGGACTTGAAGTGGCATTCCGCATTCTTCAGGAAGCAGATGGGCACGTCCCTGGTTCATTCACTGAAAAAGCCCCACAAGCGGGTCCTGCTGCAAACCCGCGCCGGGAGTGAGGGCAAGGCCCTGCTCAAGCAGCCAGAACTGTGCGGGAGGCGGGAGGGCGTGGGGGGCCCGGACGGCTTCCTGGGCTTGGAGAAGACCTTTGCGGAGGCCCGTCTCCTCTCAGCACAACAGAAAAATGGTGTGATGATGCCAGATCCTGGGAACAGGAGGGACCATCGTCTCCACTGTGACCTCAGCAAGGGGGACGGGAAGGACAGACCTTTTAAACAGGGTCACAAGCCTCTCAGGTCCACAGACGTGTCCCAGCGGCACCTGGACAGCGCTAGGGCAGCCTCCTCGCCCGCAGGGGGGCCGCCGGTGCCCAGGTACAATGGCTCCCTGATGCCAGTGAGCTATACCCAGACTACAGTCAAAGTGCCTACCACACCCGCCAGCCCCGTGAAAAACTGGGGTGGATTCCGGATTCCAAAGAAGGGGGAACGGCAGCAGCAGGGCGAGACCCACCAGGGCGCCTGCCACCAGCACTCAGACTACCCCTATCTGGGCTTGGGCCGGGTCCCAGCCAAGGAAAGGGCCAAGAGCAAACTCAAGTCCGACAATGAGAATGACGGGTATGCCCCCGATGTGGAGATGAGTGACTCGGAGAGCGAGGCCTCGGACAAGAAGTGCATGCGCGCCGGCAGCAGCATCAGCCGCAGGACAGACATCATCAGGCGGAGCATCCTGGCCTCTTGATGAATCAGACCTGGTGTCTGGGGCCACGGGCTGGCCGTCGAGTTGTGAGACGACAGACAGCAAGGGACAGGCAGAAACCCCGCTCTCCTGAGCCACACTGACACATTTACTTGCAATTCAGATCGACTTTTTTGTTTTGGTTTGTTTTCTTCCCAGAGTCATTTATAAATCGTTGTGAGACTTGTGTGTTATTTGCAACTCGTTGAGGAAACGCAAGAGTAGACTGTAACCATAAGACACTGCTAAGACTAGAGGCGGAGTTAAACACTAAAATAGGAATGAATGAAGGAAGTTTTTAAGGAGGAGCGTGGGGCTTACATAAGCCTCCTGAGTTTTTCTTGCTCTCTATCCTTCCCAAAGCACAAAC
Source organism: Saccopteryx bilineata (assembly GCF_036850765.1). Classification (NCBI taxonomy): domain Eukaryota; kingdom Metazoa; phylum Chordata; class Mammalia; order Chiroptera; family Emballonuridae; genus Saccopteryx; species Saccopteryx bilineata. The sequence goes on along the minus strand of NC_089490.1, from coordinate 198,292,626 downwards.
TCATGGTTATCAGAATACACGGAGTCAGATATGGTTCTTGGGAACCCTCACATACCGTTTAATAGCCCATAACACTCATTTTCTAGGACTGTGGTGGGTCTTGAAATCCTGTTTATACTTTGGCCCACAAGGCTGTATGTGTTGCATTCTAGTGTATAGACAGCAGCTCTGAAGCTTCAGGAACTCTAGGGAATTTATGTGTAAATATATCAGATGGGGAGGAAAGTTTTTTTTTTTTTTAAAGGCCATTCTCTGAAAAATCTGATGGGTCAGGGCAGAGCTGCTGTGGCTTGGATTTGGGGTGTATGGCACCCGGTCCCTCTGCCTGGAGCCCTGGGGCTCCTGGACTGGTGGGGAGGGAAGCCATTAGAAAATTCTGTCTGTGAGAAAGGGCGCTGAGTCTCCATTGTTACCATTCCTCTTGACCTCCCTCTTCCCTCAGCACTGCCTTGTGGGCCAGCATGGACTCTCCCTGGCCACTGGCAGTGCTTGGCTCCCAACAATACAAATGCTCTTTCAAGTTCAAGTGATGAACTTGCAGACTCTGGACTCATTTCCCAGAGTCATCCACTGGGAATATGTCAGGGGATCTGGGCTCCCAATGTTGAATGGATTCCTTAAGAACAAGGAAAAAAGAAAAAAAGGGAAAAAAAAGCACGAAGTAGGTTATATTTTAAAAACAATAGAAAGGCAATAAGTTGCGATTACCGTTGACCAAGTTTATACAGGAAAGAGATTTTAAGTGTAATAGGTTTTCTGGAGTCAGTTCTAGGCTCTGGATTCGTGACTTGGACTTTCGAATTACAAATGGCAATAACTCGTAAGTTAGCAGCAATAATAAATTTAGCATTAAATTTGAGTACAATGGTCTGTTTTTGCACTCATGGCAGTGCGTATGTATGAAGACAGTGGATAGTGTTCACGTCCTGTTAATTTTCTTTGGAATTCAATGTAGTTGTGCATCGAACTTAAGAGAAGGAAAGTTTAAATAGCAATGAGATTTAGAATTATGGGCACTTGGAACAGCCCAACTTCCCCTAAATTACCCCTTAGTTTGTTATCGGTATTCAGATTACTGATTCAGTTATACATCTGTTTCCATGTGGCAGGGACATTCTGATACTTAATGGGTAAAGCTTTGAGTTCTGTAGTTAACTTTCTAGTCTTCCAGAGGATGGTCAACATCGAAAAAAGGCTTATTGAATTCCATCTTGCTATGCAAGTTTTATCAGATGATCAAATAGTAGATCGGATGCATCCCCATTGTATGTATGACATTTTCAAACCAAGTCTTAACTTTTTGAATACATTGTAGTAGCTAATTCAGGGGAGGGGAAAAGATGACCCAGGTTTTTAGATTGACTATTTTTGAGCTATGGGACTCATTTTGAAAGACTTGCTTATCCAGATAAACTGTTGCTATAGATATTAGAAGTTTCTTATCAACCCCAGTGGTACATTCACTTAGAGCCTAATTTAAGAGTCAGATTTTTTTGCATATGAGCAGAAACCTTTTGCCAAGGACAGAAGGTGGACTACAGTTATCTTTTGACTACAGCGACAGCTCTGGATAAGAATAGAATATATGGAGGGGTGATTTGTCAAGCCATAGAAAGAAAATCTAAATTCTAGTAAGCATATGACCTCTCACCATTTTAAGAGGTACCAGATTCATTTGCACTAATAGGAATGCTCATTTTGTGCAAAAATAATGCCTTACCTGTTTTCCCCCACATTTAGGTTGAAAAGCTTTCAAACGTTCCAAGTTATGCTGAACCAAAAAAACAAAACCCACAAAAAACAAAAACAACATAAAATAAACAAACCCACATGAAAACAAAACCCACAAAAACAAAATGCCCACACTTTTTACTTCTGCTTTGAAATGCAGACGGCTAGAGCATGGTGTCTCTGCGGGTGTGGGTGTTATGACAGCTTTGTAAGTTAGTTTCCTGTCCTGCGGGAGGGACCTCTCTGTGAGGCCACTGCCCGACCCACCTGCTTGCACTCAGTGTGATACCATTTGTTCTTTCTTTTCTTTTTTTAAGCTTTATCTTTCCTTGTGCATCCTGACCAAGAAATATCTTTGATTAGGATCAATGTATTATGTCAAAATGTAGGCTAGTTAAACTTTTGTAAAGTTGCCTGGAATGTCATTTGTTAGGTTATAAACACAGAATCTAAATGAAGGCTTATATGTGTTGTGTACAAACCTGAGTTAATTTTGAGATGGACGGACTCATCATTATTACATTTGTAACCTTGTACAGAGGATTTTTCACTATGTGCCTAGCTTGGTGTCCATTCAGCTAAAATTGAAAAAAAAAAGGTGCATGAAAAGTTAACAGATCAGAAATTAAAGTTATATGTAGAGATGACTATTTTATATGACATGGCCCAGTCCTGTATTTATTTCTACCCCCCTTTTTGAAAGTATTTATAAAACTAGTTGAGGACAGCTGTATTTTTTTGTTGAACTATTTAGTAGAATTTGTGCCTTTTTGTCTGTATGTGAATAAATGCTGTACATTTTGCAATACATTTTACGTGTATTTTGAGATCTGCTTTTGCTAAATATTTAAAAAGGCATGTGACTCAGTCCTGCATCGCTGTGTAGTGGTTTGTGTCCCAGTAGAGGTAAGGAGACTGGCGGGAACAGGACAGGCTGATGGAAGGGCTGCTCACTGCTCACCTCGCGTGCACAGACACTGAAAGATGGGAACGGTTTGATTTTTGTCTGCCCCACCCAGAGGTCTTTCCAGAATACAATTTTGGGTCTGAAAGCAAATGGTGAAGCAACTTAGATACTCAGGGTCAGAGAGATCCGAGTTTAAAGGCTGAACTACATATATATTTATAGTTTACTGGCCATGTGACCTTGGCCAAATTGCCTAACCTTTCTAAGTCTCAATCTTCCCTTCTGTAGAAAGGAGGGGGGGAATACAGTACCGTACTTTCCCATGTATAAGATGCTCCCATGTATAAGACACACCTTAATTTGGGGGCCTGAAATTTGAAAAAAAAAAAAGTATTACATAAAGTTATTGAACTCAAGTTTTAGTCATAAAATTTATACAACTCCTCATCACTGTCAAAAAAATGGGAAATTCAAGTAAAAAAACTACAAGCACTGTATAAGACGCACCCAGTTTTTAGACCCCAAATTTTCCCCCCAAAATGTGTCTTATACATGGGAAATATGGTATCATACAAAGCCTGTGGTGGGCATTTAGTAGATGGTAAACTTTTTATGATTATAAACAAGACATTTCTCCAACCTATTGACTGATGAGCTTTCTGAGACAAAAAAAAAAAAGTTATTCCTGAATGACAGGGAAGTTGTATTTCTGTAAGACCCAAGTAATTTTAATAAATGCATTCTTAGATGTTATCTGCAATTCACAGACACATCCAGACCACAGTGTAGGCACTGGCAGGAGTGGGCTCGGGCCCCGTTCTGATTTCCAGTTTGGTGTTTTTCCCTGCCTGAAACAGTCTTCAGTCACCGTGTGTAGAGATTGGCATCTAACAACAGGAAAAACTGTCGTGCGTCCTGTATTTTCACTTAGATTGAGGTGAATGGGCCACACCAGGGTGGCATTACAGCCTTCATTTACAGTTTTTGTAGTAATTTGGCCACCGTGTGTGTGTTTTTATACTTGAATAGTTCGCACATTTGGCTAAAAGCTTGTTTATTTCTTCTTGTTCCTCCTTAGTGTCTGTTTACTTCCATGTTACTTGCTCTAAGACCCCAGAGAGATAACTGTGATCCTCCCTACCGGGTCTTAAAGTTGAATAAACCACAATCCTTCTCTAGGGAAATTAAGTCCCCGGGAGCCTCGGGAAGGGCTCAGCGGCAGCAGTTCTGCAGTATGTGATGGGCAAGGTGGCACCAGGGGCTCGTGTTGTTGTTTTTTTTTGTTGTTGTTTTTACCCAGATCACTTAAAAAACGGTTTCTACCTTTGAAAAATATTAGCCATCTGCAGCAAACTTCACAATTAACTTCCGGGTTGCTGTCTTTAACGCTCAGAACTGCATCGCAGGATAGGTTCTAGTCTGGGGCGGAGCAGAAAAGCACCGATTGCCCGGTTACTGAGAAGCGGTTAAAAACAGGCCTGTTACCTGCTCATGGGCTGCACCTGTTCTCGCCGCTGTGGAGTTCACGCCTGCGCAGTGACGATTCTCGGGGCTGCTCTCTGGGCTTTCCCCGTGGATGTACGCAGGGGCTGGAGATTTTGGAACTCATCCTTTTGTACATCCTGCCTCAGAGATGTCACCCGAGTCCGAAATCGGGGAGTCCTGGGTGAGTCCCTTCCCCATCTCCTACGAGCAAACAGTGAGCTAGGCCTGTGTGTTGCGCTTAACTCTTCAGCATCTTTCACTTCTCGTAATCCCACGGCTGCGCACGGTGCAGCCCGGGGCTCCTCACCTCTTGTCCGGGTTCGTGCAGCAGCTCCGTTTCCTGACTCGTCTGTTTGAAGCTAGTCTTTCCTGCCTCCCATTAGCTGCAGCCCTGCCAACGCTATCCATACTGGTCACTTCTGCAATTAACACCTGGTCTTGTCATTTGGGGCGGAGCCTTCAGCGGGAACCTCCAGACTCCTGCAGGTAATGCAAGGTCCGTTTTTCGCCTATGACTTTGTTTAGTCCTCACACCATGTGAGGTAGGTGTTCTCTAATTTGCAGGTGAGGAAACTGGAGCACAAGAGGCAAGGTACTTGCTCCAGGTCAGGAGGTAGAGCTGAGAGTCAACCCCAGCCAGAGTGTACTTGTGCACCCCCCCCAGGGGAGGGGGCTCTGCCGCCTCTCAGGATATAAAAATAGTTCCTATAAAGTAGTTCGCGTGTTTTTGAGCGGACTGAGGGTTATACATGTGAACTTTAGGTTAATGAATTTCAATGAAGTAGAGCTAATCATCTTGGCTCAAAACATGTTAATGTACTGGTTGAACGACTATGAACGTAACCTAATGGATAATGAATAAAGAATATAGTCAGCTCCTGGCCAGTCCCTGCCTTCTAGGGAGAACGGAATTAGTTAACGCAGCATCAGACACGTTTACACAGCATACACACACGCATCTGCAGGCAGAACAGGTGAACATATGAGCGACGAAAACCGCGTTGCTACCAGGAACTCAGAATTCTCTTGCTATTCGGAGACAATGCTTAGAAAGTTAAAGAGAATTATTTAAAATCACAGTGTCTTGATATTGAATCTAGATTTAAGACTAATGTCTAAAGACTTTAAATCGATGCTAGGTAAGACCTCCAAATAAGGACAATCATGATAGAAGGTATAATAAATCTGGTTCATTTTTACAAATAAGTCAAGCAATGACTTACCTGGCAAATTAACTAGCAAAGATATTGTCATTCCTAATTAACACTAATGTATCCTGATTCTCACTGGTGCTCGGCTTATGCATGGCTGAGTTTTAAGCAGTACATTTATAATTACGGATCAATTATGGCTATTTTACCCACTAATCTCACAAATTGTTCTAGTATCAGTGTTATTACCAGTGTGAGACAATTTCCTCAGGAAGCCGACCTGTTTACTCTGGTGTCCTCTCCCCCAGGTGGCTGCCTCTGAAGACACGTTTCTTCTGTTCTTTCTGTCCTCGTTCTGCGCCAGCTTTACCCTTTGAATTGTTTGAGCTTCTTTTTCAAATGCTTGTGATCGCATTTTAGCCTCAATGAGTCCCAGGTCCTGAATTTTGACACAGGAAATCATAAGTTTTAAAAAAGTTTATTTAGTGAGAGGAGGTGAGGCAGAGACAGACTCCCACATGTGACTTGCCTGGGCAAGCCCACTAGGGGGCGATGCTCTTCCCCTTGCTCTCTTGCAACCAGAGCCATTTTTTAGCACCTCAGGCCACACGGGTGCTTCTCCTGTGTGCTCTGACTGGGAATCGAACCTGAGACATCCACACGCCGGGCTGCTGCTCTACCACTGAGCCAACTGCCCAGGACTGGAAATCACAATCTTGTACCAACCACTTTACAATTGCTAAACAAACTTTAACATATTTATGATTTTGGGTAGATATTTAAGATATATATATATATATATATATATATGTATTTTTTGGGGGGAGGATTATAATTTTTCCTACCTATTAAAGAAATCTGGAAATCTTCAGAGGAAGACCACTAAATATTATAACTTCCTTTGCTTAGATTGATATCTGCTATTGACTGAAGTTATTAGTACTTGACTTTTTAGGTTATGGCCCATTTCTATGCAAGGTTTGAAAAAAACTACCAAACCCTAACCCTATTATCTACTAAGATGCTGTTCTTAGTGAGGCCTAGTAAGTTTTCTATACAATGCATATTGATTTGATGACCAAAAGGAGGGCTTTTGGGTTAGAGTCTGAGTCAGAAAAGGAGTAAAAGGGGGGGGGGGCTCACAGTGCTGACTTGTTATAGTAAGGTTGATGGGCAAAAAATGGAGGTAGGATGTTTTGAATCCAATTCTGCACCTGTATTTCCCTTGAAGAACACGGCCTTGAAGTTGAGAGGGACGGGGTGGGTACTGGCAAGAGTTACGCGATGTCCAGGATGAGCGAGAAACTTGCAGGGGAGCAGCCTGCTATTCACAGGGGGTCAGTCCTCCTCAGCCAGCCATCCACATTCCAGGGTGCTCGGAGAACCTGGAAAGGTGACTGCTCACTTCCCGTCAGCAGACGGGAGAGGTGTCCAGGGTGCGCATGCGGCAGACTCCGACGGGGCCGTCTTGCCGGCAGAAGAAATCCAGTGTTGGACCTGGCTTGAGAGTCTGCAGGACCACTTTCCCACTGTTTGATTCTGGGTAAGCTGCTTGGCTTCTGTCATACCGTCTACCTTTGGAAATGGAATGATACTATCTATCTAGCAGGGCTGTTGGATTACCTGAACTACTAGCATAATGCCCTGTATACAGTAGGCGCTCAGTAAGGAAGCATCGTGATACAGTCGGGCATGCTCATTGTAGACCCAAGGAAAGAGTCTCCAGTGAATGCTGATGGCTATTTGTGGAAATGTGATAACTTCTCTCATTCTCTTGTAGAGGAAAGGAGATACTAATCCCATATTTTTAATCTTCACAGATCTAAGTGCTAACAGAGTTCCTTATATATCACATTATACTCTGATGGCTTATTTCAGAAAAGGATGAAAATATTGAATGAAAGTTTTCATGATGCCACATATTAAAGGGCTTAAAGGGTTTCTAAAAAAAAAAACCAACATAAAAGGAACAAACAGTGATGACTGGGATGCCATGTGCGTTTACTAAGAAGAATTCCATCTGCCGTTTCTTGGACAGGATTACTAGAGGAGATCTCAAAAGTATGACCTGAGGTTGTCACATTAATGAATGCTCTGCTAGGCTGATGGATGGGTGTTTCTTGATCTTTCTGCGCTATTGTAGATGCAGTCACATGGGCCAGATTAAACTCGCACTGAGTGACCATGCCTGGTGGGTCCTGATTAGTTCTACCCATCACGGAGCTGGAGGTTGGTAAGACTTGGCTGTCTTATCACGGAGCTGGAAGGGACCAGCTGTACTCAGATCTGTCTAGTTCCCATCTTGTCAATGATTTCCCCCAAAATATGGGTGGCATATTTATCACATCTGTAGATGTTTATTCTTAGTAAAAAAATCAGGTGCAAGTAATGTAGCAGGAAAACAAAACGAAGCAGAAATGGCCCCCAATGCTTACAGACAACAAATTGGATGCCGAAATTAGGAGCTAACAAGATCTCAGCGCATCATAATAAATAATGAAATTTAAAAGGCATGAATGACCAGTCTGGCTCCTGGGGCAAAGATATGGCTTAGCAACAGAACCTTTGGAAAAGAATTGGGATTTTAGTTAACAATATGCTCAGTATCTGTCCAAAAGCATGCTTCAACTTCTGAAAATGCCAACGTGATGTTAAGCTGCATTTCTGAAAGTGTAGACTCTAGAACAGCAGTTCTTTCATTCTCCCTATCCTAAATACTAAAGAGAAATGACATGTACCTTTCCATGGATCTCTCAAAGCATGTTTCCCTAGGAGAATATGCCAGACCCTTAGGGGTGGGGGCAGGGTGTGCAGTTTAAAGCCAGATCCCTTTCCTGGAGAGTCTGACAGCTGTTCCCCACACGTGGGCAGGTATCACCCCCTCCCCAGCCCTCTCTGTCACGATCTGGAATGAAGAATGAACAGTTTATACCTTGACTATTATGTTTGGTTCTGGGCATGAGAAGGATGTGCCCCAGCGTGCCTGGTGTCAAGCAGGTGCCCATAAAGAGACTCACTGAAGGGGTGACGGAGGCCAGATGCTAGCAGGGGTGCTTGCAGAGACCAGGGGCTGGTTGGTGCAAGGGCTCCAAACCCAGTCCTCTGAGGAAATGGGGTGTTTACTACGAGCAGGGAGAACACCACCATCATTTCCGGAGGCTGAAGGCCTGCCCTGTGGCAGAGGGTTTGGACTGTGGAGAATATCTTCACTCTGTGCACAAGGTGGAGCTCGGGCAGGGAGACACACTTCAGTTCAAGGTAAGAAAGGACTTTCTAATGGTCAGAGCTGTTGGAAGTCAGCTGGACCGTCTCAAGGAACAGTAAACAAACTGCCCCTGCAGTAAACGTCAACAGCTGTGCCCCATGACAGTCGTGATTTGTCACTAAACAGAAAGCAGTGCACTTTAAAGATGGGCATTTAAAAAGCAATAACGTAGAGCAGATTCAGAGCTGTCTCTGGACTGTTGCTCTCCTTTGCTTACATTCCAATATACTTTCTGAGTGAAGAAGCAAGGGTGGGTTAGAGCAGCGCGTTGGGAGTGTCTGTGGGAATGGGGGCACGTGGGAAGGCTTTGTGCCGGACCCTCAGGTTACGCCACTTGGTGTATACTTTTTCCCAGGTTGGGGGGGTCCCAGTGCTGTAAAAATTACCATCCTCTGATTATTGTTCCCCAAGGGACTACTTCTTTAGTCCCTCTTTATCCAGATCCTGAGGACCCAGCTAGTGTCACAAAAGCCACACATTTTTATAGGGTTTAGGGGCTGTAAGGGACAGATTTCACATTTTAGCATGGGGTACTGCGGTGCCTGCTCCCTCTCTGTGTACATATCTGCACATGACTACACGTTTAAAGTAAACAAAAAAATCAATCATTATTTTTGAGAAAATGTACAGAAGCTCATTAAAGATTTGTTATTTTGGAACAATTGATAAAAACACATTCTGGCGAAAGAATCGAAGTTATAGTAAAATGTTTAGAGTGCTGTTTTGTTTTTCAGCCCTCCATGATGTGTCTGAAAGCTGGCTCGGCAGACAATGCAGCGATAAAATATTCATATTTGCTGAATAAACGAGTGGCTGAATCGTGGCTGACGGTCCCCTGCATTTGGGGCTGGTGCGGTTCTTACTCCAGAGAAATGAGGAGATTGCGGGCTGCCCCAATCTGCGTATTTGTGTACAAAGGGAAGAAGAGGTAATCATATCTCTTTTCTTCCTCAGGGAGGCACAACAGCAAAACATGAATAAATCAAATGAACTAGCTATGTTTGTCCCCAGTTTCAGATTTATATTATCTCTTTTTTCTCTTTCCTCTTCATTTCCTGTCTTCTAAAACTATTGATAGGAGAAATGATACTGTCTGTGTATGAAGTCAAGGCTGGCCGACTTGAGAAATATCAAAACCTTCACTACATTTTTACATTACAGATCATTAGCTAACAAACTTTTCTAAAAAAAAAAAAAAAAAGGTAACCACACAAGTTCAGTTCCATTGCTAAACATAAGCTTACATCTCTTCAAATTTAAGGGAGGTCAGAAAGGTCTATTATCTGCATAGCAGTCACCCATCCTCAGAAAATGTCTCAGCGTTCAAGGAAAGCTCCAGAAGGGGTTATTAATATTAAAATGTAAAGAGCAGGTGCCTATGGGCAAAGTTTGGAGAAAGTGCTCACGTTGAACGATTTTTGATTTGAGAAAATGAGGCTGGGTTGTTAGATTTTCTTTCTGAAAAAAGGATAATAATACATTCCCTTTGTCTAGAATGTTAGTTTCTGAAGTGCTTTCTCAACTACAGCCTCTTTTTCTTAGATGTAATTCTAACATCTCTAATTAAAAATTTTAAAAAATCTATATCCTATAAACACGAGTATGAAAATAACATCACAAGGAAATTAGTCTGAATGTGATACGGGAAGGCATTAGAGAAGCAATGGAAATGGGCTCAGCCATCTCAGTGCCATCTGGACCTGCTGGTGTCACCACCGCCGCCCGACGGCTCACGGCCGTCCTCCATCCCTGTCTCCGTGCCCATGGGTCCTCCCGGTTCCAGCCCGCTCGCTGCTGCCGTCGTCTCCCTCCAACATGCTTCTTCCTGAGCTCATGCAAAAACAAAGACATGTCCTTGTTTCCGTTTAAGATCCTGCCCTTAAAAACTCCTTTTCAGCTTTCGAACACACGGGTGTGAAATTCCCACGTGAGCCAGGAACTCGGCCGAGCGCTGAGACGACGAAGACGCACCCCACTCTCGGGAAGCTTGTGGTCTGTGGGGGAGATGACATCAGAGAAAAAACCTGCAGGGAGTTGACGACAGACTGTGATGAGAGCTATGAAGGAAAATGACAGCACCCCATTAAGAGCAATACAAGGGTCCTACCTCATCCCAGGCAGTGACGTCTGAGTCGGCATCTGGAGAAAGCAGCCAGGTCATCACAGCACAGGCAGAGATCCTGCGTGGGGGCGGACGCGGCAGGGACGCAGCACAGGCCGCGTCAGGGCGAGGGCAGGAGTCACTGGAGGAGAGGGAACCCTGCGCAAGGCAGCGCCGGGCACGGTCTCCAGTCTTGGCTCCACGCTGCGGACCCAGGACCGTCCCGGTCTGACGTCCGTCCAGAGCGCGGGCCGCATTCCGAGGACTCACACAGGAACGTCTCCATTGCCGTCTCCAGTTCAGTGTGCGATCTCTGATCTGAACAACGCAACGGCCTCCTGACTTGTCCAGATGCCAACTAACCTGCTCGAGTCGCCAGAAAGCAGGTGCACTGAGTCCAAACCAGGAGCAGAGAGCAACTAACTAACTGCACGGACCTATTCCAGTCAGCAGGACTGTGGGCACAGTGCCTGTGTTCTAGAACATCCTCTATCAGGTCAGTACTGCCCCGGGTTACAGCAAAACAAAACCTCCCCCTGCCCCGCCCCCTTTCTTAAATGGCAGTGTTTGATCGGTACTGGAAATCATAGCATGTATGTGAAAAAAAAACAAGTCAGTACAACTATATATTAAAATACATGACAACATCATTTTAGAACATAATTTATTATATTTACGAGTTCATAACAAAATGGATACTTGGGAACCTTAAAAACGAGTTAGGAGTAACAATCAGATGCAAAATTCTCAAATCTTGGAAGCGGAAATATTAAAATCCTATCATTTTTTAAAAATCTCTTTCTCATGGTTAACATAACTTAAAAAGTATTATGCTCTTCCACAGGAAAACGGGGGTGGGGGGAGGATTAGAAAATAGACACGTTGTTGAAGGTGGTAAGTTCTTCTCGGTTGGCTTTACCCTCACTGCCGCCCCGTCTTGGCTCTCTCTCCTGGACTCAGAGGAAGCTGTCGCTGTCCTGTTTTCCAATCACCCTCCAAAGAGCAGAATGGAAAACGCTTCTGCTACATGACACAAGCCTTAACCATTCTCTGCAGGCTTTACTGGTTCAACACCCTGCTAGTTCAACAACTTTCCCAACTCTAACGTTCTGGGAGTGAACTAGGAATGTGTTTAAATATTTTCCAGATTCATCATGGAGGCTGCTTTTCTTCTCTGCACTGTAACCGCACTGAGCTGCAATTAAAATAGACAATCAGTGAGCAGTTACCTTTTCTCTGGCAAATCGCAGGCTAAGACACAGTGTAATGCATCACAACAGACCATGATTGGAAATAACCTTATTGGAACAGTTTTGTGAGAGATCACTTTTTTGTGTTCATTTCCACTTGGCTCTTGAGACACGTCAAAGTCTGTATCGCCCTAGAGAGGTGTGTGTTGAACACAACATCCCACAGCGCAGTGACATACTGAGAATCCCCAGGCATGTCTCACAGGTGGTAGGAAGCTCAAAGGAAAAGTTACTCAGAAAAGTGACAACAGGCCACGGTAAGCCCGCACACTACAGGGCTAGTAATAAAAAGATGATAGATCACAGCAGGAAAACTGTTACCAGGAAAATAATCTGTAAATAGTAATTGGAGTTAAAATATACAATATACCACATAATACCCCCCAAAAACCTCAACAGTACAAAACATCCCCCTAATGGCACACAGTACATAGGAAGTCTCCCCATCACTGTCATCGTCCCACTCTTTCCAGATACAACCACTGCTTCCAGCTTCTAAGCATACTGGTTGAAACATTTGAAATGAGGACAAGAGCATATATTTCTTCACCCCTTTTTATTTTAAAAACAATAAAGGACTATATAGACTTTTCATGTTTTTTTTTCCTGCTAGAAGATCTCACCTTAGAAAGAAATGGTTTCAGTTTAGATCTACTGTACTTTATTCCTCTTAACAGCTGCAAACTTTCCCCTGCATGGATGTTCTACAATTTAACTGGTTTCCTGTTGATGGGCATTTATTTTTTAAAATTACAGGCAATGCTGCAATTAGTCCTTTACATGCTTCCTTGTACACTTGCCCAGGAGCGAGCGCACCACCTGCAGAATGAATCCTCAGAACTGCTGGGCCATAGGTTATGCACATTTACAGCTTTTGAGAGATGCCACCTAACTGGGCGTCAAAGGGACTGCACCAATAGACACTTCCCCTGGTGGCGTGGCAAAGTGCCGGAACAGTGCCCTGTCTAACCCCGCACTTGACAGGTGAGGAATGTGCGTGATACAGCTCAGTCTGATGTGTCTGTGTCTCAGAGTGAGCATGTCTGCAAAGCTGACAAGCCGCCTGCCTTCCCTTTTTGGGCAATGTCTCCTATTCGTTTTTCTAACAGACTGCAGCTCTTCTTCTGTTGACTTAGCCGCTCTTTTTTTTTTTTTTTCATTTTTTCAAAGCTGGAAATGGGGAGGCAGTCAGACAGACTCCCGCATGCGACTGACCAGGATCCACCCGGCATGCCCACCAGGGGGCGATGCTCTGCCCCTCTGGGGCATTGCTCTGTTGCAACCAGAGCCATTCTAGCACCTGAGGCAGAGGCCACAGAGCCATCCTCAGCGCCCGGGCCAACTTTGCTCCAATGGAGCCTTGGCTGCGGGAGGGGAAGAGAGAGACAGAGAGGAAGGAGAAGGGGAGGGGTGAAGAAGCAGATGGGCGCTTCTCCTGTGTGCCCTGGCCAGGAATCAAACCCGGGACTCCTGCACGCCAGGCCGACACTTTACCACTGGACTTAGCCACTCTTAACATGTGTTTACCAGCCCTTTGTTTGTGTGTCGGGAGCCGATCCACAACTGCTGGCTGACAAGGTCACAGCAGGAGAAGACCCACAACTGCTGGCTGACAAGGTCACAGCAGAAGAAGACCAAAAACTGCTGATTGACAAAGTCACAGCAGAGAAGACCAATGGCTGCGGGGTGACAAAGTCACTGCAGTGAAGACCAATGGCTGTGGGGTGACAAAGTCACCACAAAGGAAAGGCACAACGATACTCCCCCCTTTGACCTTTTTGAATTAATCTGGCCTTATATCCCCCCTTTTTCTGGGTGTGTGCTATTATTTGTGGCACAGGGATAATAGTACCGTGCTTTCCCTGTAGATTCTTAGTGATTTCTTTGAAAATGAGACAGAGGGTGTAAGTTCCACAGAAAAGCCTGTAAGCCCCTTGAACTGGGCTCATAAACATAAGAGGCTGGCTATGATATCCCTCATAAAGGGTTAAGTTTGTAGGAGAATTTCTTCTTAATAATCATGTTAGAAAGAATAAAGTTAGAACTTAACTAGTGTATGAATATAGTAAATGAATAAAGTTTAACTAGACATTAGAATCTTAGGTAAAGTGTAGTGGAGTGGCCTGTTGCGTGGCCTTGGATAGGAGTGCAGCTGGCAAGTAAAGAAAGTTTTGTTAAAAGACTTGTTTTGTCACTGAAGGCAGTTGCTGGGTTTTTCTCAGTAAAACGTTCTCATGAGATTTTTGTATTTGCCAAGAATAAGGGGAGGAATGTGGTGGGATTCATAGCAGCAGTAGCAACTAATGCCTTCTGATATTGTGTTGCTGCTAGCTATCTTGCAGATGCGCTCTATGTATCTTTGGGTGAAAGTTACTCTTGATACTATGTCAGTTTCTTAAATAGCAGGCCTTTTGTAGTCTCGTGGAAAAAGAATTAGGACACTGCATGAACTCAAGGCTATTTGCCTGAGCAAGTGGTGGTCCTTTTGCTAGCCCTTGATGATTTCGTCTGCTATCTCTTTCTGTGCCCTCGACTCACAACAACAGTAATATAGAGTTATTAATTAGTACTAATCTTTTAGAATTTTGTACCAATATTGTTATTATTTTTCAAGTTATTGTATAACTGTACTTTGAATAACTTACCACCTGACTTGTAGTTTATAGATATGAATTAACTGTTATCTAGAAATATGTAACCACAGTGAAACTAAAACAATAATGTATTCAAAATACCATGTGATTGTAACTTAGTGTGTGTGCATAAAAAGAAAGCTAGACCAGCATTTAGCGGAGATGCCTGGCAGTAAATGCTAACCAGAGAATAAGAATTCGGCTCTCTCACTCGATTTTCGCCGACGCCGTCTCTTCCTGTGGGACCCCTGGATCCCCCCCCCCCGGGGCTGGACCCCGGCATTTGTGTCTGTTGCAAATACTTTTCTCATTTTGTCACTGACTTCAGGGCTTTTTTAAAATGCAGAAATGTGGAGTTTTACATCGTCACACTTATTGATTTCTTATCCTGGTTTCTAGGTTCTGTGTTCTTGCAGAGAAAGGCGACCCATCCCGATCTGAAAGACACAGCACACAGTCCCTGATAGTGGTGACTCAGACCACAGTGGCAGTGCCAGGACAGGCGCAGGAGGGACAGACGGGGAGTTGGAAGGGCACATTTCAGGGCGCGCCTGGGTGGGTCCAGGAGGGCAATGCTGGACCGCGGACACGTGCGGGCGGCACGAGTAAACACGCCATGCTCCGAGCAAGTATAATCTAACTCGGCCACCTCATTATCTAGTGGGCCCTTAGCAGGATTCTACTTCTATTAGCAATTGCCATTTTTTAGAGGACAATGGAAATATTAGAAAGAATTCAGAGAAGGCAAACATAAAGGTTTTAAAAAACTGAATACATATTTCATAAAGAAAGTTTATAACTTGGGTTCATTTAAAATGGAACAAATATTAACTCCAGGGAATAAATTTCTTTTTGTGCCTAGGGAGAATGCTAAATGATTACTTTCCATCTTTGAGAACAAAATGGAAGGAAAAAGCCTTAAGGAAAAATTTGTGGAGTGGTTACTGGGAAAAACAGAACAAAATAAAAGCTCACAAAGAGAACGGGGGACTCTGCCCCTGGAGTTTAACAGAAGAGTGTGGAGGTGTGATTCTGTTAGGAGGGAGACCACACGTGACGTCACTCGGATGACATAATTAGGGTTCTGTAACCAAACTCTTTTTACCATGGAATTCAAGGTGGTTGATTTTAAGTAGGCATTTTCTTTATCATACCCCTTAAAGTAGGTAAACTTGAAGCTTTAAGGATTGCAATACGAGACAGTGAGTTTCTTACCTATCTACTTACTTACCATTTAATGACTAAGTGCTTTATATGCGTGAACTCCCTTGATCTTTCAGTAGCTCTCTGCGGGAGGCGTTATTATCCTACACTGACTCTGAAGAAACTGAGGCCTAGAGGAGCTGAAGCTGCCCAAAGTCCCAGGGCTCCATAACGGCCGCAGGCAGTCTACCTGGCAGCAGACGCACACTCAGAGGACGCTGCCCAGGACACCCTGGCTCCTGTTGCCTTACAAGCCACACGGGGGAATGGTTTGGGAGTAAGTAAGCAACCCTTTCACTCACGACTTCATAGGAAAGTGAGCGTATTTGGTAAAGCCATGATTACTTCCGACAGGGAGAGGAACAGAGGACAAATCATTACTGGGTTTAAGTGCTGCAGCATGTTCATACAAGAGGTAGATTTTGAAAAATATCTGTAAGCATCACAAACATAAACTGAATTCAGTATTTAGAGTTGCTGTAATATGTAAAAAATGCTGTAAGATCTAAGAATAACATTGATGTTAATTAAAACAGTGCACTTATAACCAAATATAATTAATAATCTACTACCTTGACTTGTTTTTGCCTGCCTGTCTATACCTACCTATCTATCTACCTGTCTGCCTGTCTGTTGTCTGTCTCCTGCCTATCTTATATTCACTGAACTGGTCTCATTTTGTTCCCAGTAGGAGAGACTGTTGCTCCTTATTTAGAACGATCGTACCATTTCATTATGATTTGTGTGTATTATGAGTAATTACCCCTTATCACTGCATTGATGCTTTGCATTTTCTAACTCTATTTCCCAGCAGACAACTTTATGCCATATTTTAGATTTATTAGTCATCCAAATGTGCATGAAATGAATGAAGCCAACCTATGCGCAGAGTGATTTTTTTTTCCATTTAAACACTACAATGCAAACCAAGTGCCATCTGAAATAGTACATTTGGAGCCACGTTACCAAATTCCCAAGCTGTCCGTGAATGACTGCCCATCGTACATAATGGAACCACAGTGCAGGGCTGCCCCAGAGAACTTCCTGTGAGGACAGGTCCTTCACGTCTGCGCTGCCTGATGTGACAGCTGGAGCCACATACAGTGACTGAGCACTTGAAATCTGCTGGTGTGACTGAGGATTTCAATGCTTAATTTTATTTAATTTTAATTAACTTAAATAGCTGCTGGTGGCTAGTGGCTATCGGTGGACAGTTCAGTTCTAGATGTAGGGTCAACTGGAGGAGACTGATGCTTGTTTCTGTTTGTCAAGTTTACTTTTCCAACTGCAGATATTCAACAGACTAATTTTCAATAGTTTGGTCAAGTGAAAAGAAAGGGGCTAGCTCTCTGGGGATGTCTGAGGTGCTCAGCTGAGCTCTGAGCATGCCGCGGCCGCAGCACAGCCACACGGGGAAGCTCCCTACCTGCTGGGAGGCAGATGCGGCTCTCTGCTCCGCCTGGTTCAGACGCCACTGCAGTTGGCTGGCTTTTTCTTGGTGGCCTTGAATTAACCTCTCACCCTGTTAAGGGTAAACACAAAACATACAGGTTAGAAACCTGCGTGTGCCATGGAAATGTTCTGTGGAACAGTCAGTGAGAAAATCGGGACATCGTCTCACCACTTACAAAATGCCAAGATAACACATCCCTCGATTCACACTGTTTCCAGCAGATGAACATCAGAGCTGGTCTTACATTCTCACCAAAGTGCTTTTACTCCCACGTGCCAACAAGAAAGCTAACTGAATACAAAGTAACATGAATGGATGTCAAAGAAAAGACTGTCAATTTTGGATCTGTTGACTGAAGGCTGCGGGCTCTGTGCTCCAAATGCAGGAGTGTGAGGACGCAGACTGCCGGTCTCCCCACTGGAGTTCCTCCCAGCCCGAGCACCTGCCCTCTACCACGTCCCCAGGCGCTGCCGTTGCTGCCCGTTGGTGCCCTGGGAGCCAGGGGCTAGACCAGCTTCGAGGGATGCTGGGGCATTGTCATCATCAAAGCTCAAAAAGAAAAAAGAAAACCTTCATTCTAGAAATCCTGTTTTTCTTACAGTTAGACGTGTCTTACACGATTTACATGCTAAAGGTATTCTTTAAAAGGCAAAGAACTGTTTCTACATGTTCCCTGTACAGCTGTGTGCTGAGGGCATTAGGGTCAGCAGACAAGGTTGGATTATGTCCCTTAAAAAAAGATATTTAAGTCCTAGTCCCCTCATACCTACAAATGTGACCTTATTTGAAAACAGGGTTTTTGCTAATGATGATATTATTGGCTTGGCTCTAAATCAATGTGACTATCTTCATAACAAGGGGGAATCCGGACCGGGACAGACACATACGAAGGGAAGACCGCGTGAAGACACGGAGAACACGTGTACAAGCCGGGGATGCTGAGGCCGCCGGGAGCTGGGGGAGGGGCCATGGGACCAAGTCTCCTGGGCCCCAGGAGGAGCCAACCTGCCATCTTCTTGATTTATAGCCTCTGACCTCCTGAACTGCTGGGAGATAATACATTTCTGTTGTTTGAACCAACCAGCCCACAGTACTGTCAGAGCGGCTCAGGGAACCACACAGGCATCAGGGATATAAATCTGTCATGAGCGACTGTCATGCAGACAGTTCAAAGAAGCCTTCAATTAAAAAATTTATCAGCCCTCCTCATACTCATTCACCTGAACAAAAAGTTTTTGTACAACTGGAATTGTTATCCATTTTTTTCTGGCACGTGTGGGAATGGAGTGAATAATCGGCCTCATCAGGACTAGCAAGAAAAACGCACTTTCTATGAAGAACTCCAGTTTCCATGTCCTAATTATAAGTGATTGCAGGAAATGCCGTGTCTAGTGATTTAAAATTGAAATAACAGTATCCTGTTAAAATAAGCTTATTATTATGCCCAAAAGTTAAATTTTATGGAGAGAACTATATTGGCTGTTCCAATTTACCAAGTTGTTTAAATATGTAGCCTTAAATTTAAGAGGCACATTGTTAACTCTGGAGAAGACTTGTGGGAAAAATGCTCCCTTCTATAATAGTCATTTTCATAGTCACAGACTATTCAATGTTTAGTTTTCTATGTGGCTCCAATGAAGTCAGATGACATATATCATAATATACAGGTGACGATTCCTTTTCAGCCGATCATTGTGGTTGCTTCTGATCTTCCAATATTATTAACATTACTTTGTTGAATATCTTCCTTTAATTTTTTTCATATTTTAAATGATTTCCTTAGAACAGATTCCTGGAAGTTTTGGGAGCTACACCAAAGAGTACTTTAATGGCTAGTGTTTGTTTTCTAAGTGGTTCATATCAATTTAAAATGCTACAAAACTTAAGAATAATAACTTCAGCCCTGGCCAGATAGCGTGGTTGATAAGAGCATCGGCCCAAAATATAGAGGTTGCCAGTTTGATCCCCGGTCAGGGCACATAGAGGGTCAGATCAACGTTCTCCCCCCCCCACACACACACAACACACACACAACACACACACACACACACACACACACACACACACACACACACACACTCCCTCTTGCTAAAATAGAAAAAGAAGAATGATTTCACTGTGGCTGGAAGAGGGCCACAAAGAGAAGGGACCATAGGGACCATACGGCCTATTAAAGGAATTCCAACAAATACATTCGAAGTTAGAACTTCAAGAGAACTAGAGTTCTAAAATGCTCTACTCATGATCTAGACATTACCTTTTTAAAACTTCAAAGGAAAAAACGAATTCTTGCTACATTTAGCTCTAAAGTAACATAAAGGAGTATTTTAATATATTCTAGTAGGCCAGAGTATTTTCTGTGTGTCTCTTCTGATGGATGAAAACTAACAAAAGGAACAGGTCAAAAATAACCTTGGACACACTGCGACATCAGGAGGACCCTAACAGTCTCTGCGGTGCTCACAGGTCACCCTGCACATGCTCCACCTTCTGTCATTTACACATGGCGAGTCACTGGCTCTCAAAGCTTTCGTTCACACGATACTCTGCGTGGACTTTCAGGGTTGTGGATGATTTTTTACAAGAAATACATCTATACAGTCATTTCCAAGTGGATAATTAATTTGGACTTGGCTCAAGTAGAATTCTCTAACGTGTGTATCAAGCTGCAGCAGAAGGACTTCCCGGGAGAGTCATGATCTTACCTCAAGTACCTTTTCATTTGCCATTTCCAGCTGAGAAAGCAGCTCTTGGGTATGAAGTTTCTGTCGACTCAGCTCACTCCTATTAATCGAGGGATCGAGGGAACAAGAGAGGGAGGGAGGGAAGGAGGGAGGATGGATGGAGGAAGGGGGCACAGGTAGGGAGAGAGAGAGAAAGCCATTGTTTAAAAAAATGAAGAAAACAGATATATGTTCATGTTTTGAACAAAAATATCATCTGTGTGCAAAATAAAGTTTCTTATGAACTGACCACCACATCTAAAGAACTCACTCATTCTTTTCTTTATAAAATGCACACAAAGTCTGGAAACTCGTTGTACAGCAACATGAATACACTTAATACTATTGAACTGTAACATTTAAAAATGGTTAAGCTGGGCCCTGGCCGGTTGGCTCAGTGGTAGAGCGTCGGCCTGGCGTGCAGGAGTCTCGGGTTCGATTCCCGGCCAGGGCACACAGGAGAAGCGCCCATCTGCTTCTCCACTCCTTTCCCTCTCCTTCCTCTCAGTCTCTCTCTTCCCCTCCTGCAGCCTAGGCTCCATTGGAGCAAAGATGGCCCGGGCGCTGAGGATGGCTCTGTGGCCTATGCCTCAGGCGCTAGAATGGCTCTGGATGCAACAGAGCGACGCCCCAAGGGGCAGAGCATTGCCCCCTGGTGGGCATGCTGGGTGAATCCTGGTCGGGCGCATGCGGGAGTCTGTCTGACTGCCTCCCTGTTTCCAGCTTCGGAAAAATGAAAAAACAAATGGTTAAGCTGATAAATGTAGTATTTTGTATATTTTATCACAATTTTAAAATGCTTAAAATGGTATATATTATATTTTACCACAGGAAGCCCCAACGTACTTACATATATATGTATTAAATATATTTTATATATACAGGTACTTATATCAAAATATATTTATATGTGTATTAAAAACAATGTATATGTATTAAAAGTGCCCTTGTATCTTCAATCTTGAGTCTTATTGGGCATTAAAATAAAAGTCTATCTGTATTAAACAGACACAGCATTTGTTAGTACAAACTTGAAGCTACTGTGATTCCCAGTCATCGTGTGCACCTGCACATTCACACATAGTGCTTCAGTGCAGGGTGTGGCGTGGAGTAAGCGAGGGCCACGTTAACCACTCTGTGATCATGTTCGTGTAGTACAGTCAGGACTGGGGTTTGTTCTGCCTGACTATGTGCTGTGTTTTATGCATTCATATCCTTTATGCTTTATTAGTATGAATTTTCTTAATGCACAGAACTCTTCCTTCCTATTCAGTATATATGCATTATATTGCTTTGGCCAAAGACAATTTCAACAGTCCCAGGTTGGAAGTGGATACAATATAGTTTTAGAAATAACTTTAAAAAAGATCGACTAGATTTCTGAGTATTAAGATACTCAACCAGGACTGATTTTTATCCTCTGACCTTCTGCTTCTAAAAAAAAAAATCAACACATTAATACTTCCAAAACAACTTCAGCTTTAATTTCTTTTTTTCCCCCAAAGGAGCTATACAAACAGCTAAAATATACCCTTGGTCTCTCAAAATACAGGACACTTAGTACTAAATCAGGAAGCAATCTGTTATAAATATGAAGGCGGGAACAAACCATGGTGTTCACGAGTCAATTCTACATTTACTGGCGCTCTCTGGGCCAGGGGCAGGCGTGTGCCAGTGAGCACGGGCTGCCGCTGCGACAGACCTCACATGCTCCACACTTCCTGAGGAATCTACCACACAACATATTCTAGGTCAAGATTACTGTATTTCTCCATGCATAAGATGCACCCTTTACCAAGAAATTTGGGGTCTAAAAACTGGGTGCGTCTTACACAGTGGTTGTGGCATTTCAAATGCCACAGATGGAACTGAGGACGAGGCAATCTATGAAGACAGTGATTCATCATCAGACACGGATGAGGACAAGCTAATAGAGGGGAGTTTTGACAGTGATGAGGAGTTGTATGAATTTTATGATGAATAAAATTTGAGTTCAATCACTTTATGTAACACATTTTTTTTTTCAAATTTCAGGCCCCAAAATTAAGGTGTGTCTTATACATGGGGAAATACGATACTTTGACTTCTTTAGATTTATTTAGATTCTGCTTCTTTCAACAAAGGATTTGAAGCAGCTAGGAAACAGTTATTTTTCAGTTGAACATGTCCTCCCCTCAATTCTTTCTGAGTGGAGTTGTAGGGGGTGTGCAGGGCCGGGGGGCGGGCTTTGGCCTGTCAGTGCTCTGCAGCTGCTCTGCTGCTCCTCCTCTGTCAGGACGTCTCACGGGGAGGAGGGGGTCCGGGGTGGGGGGCCCAGGGAAGACCCAGGAGGATGGTCCAACTCTGTGATCTATGAGAAAATTTCCCTTCATGAGAGAACATCTCTGAGTGTTCCCAGTATCATTAGTGATCTGGGAAAAGCATTAAACCCCACTCTCCGGAAAGGTTCACAGTGCTATTACAGCTGAAACACTTGCCAAATAAAGCCACATAATCTCTCCAGTGGTAATCTTTAAAAACAGAAACATTCTTACCTATCAGGAATGATTTAAGTGCAGCTGGCCAGAAGGTATGGCAACAGATGATATTTCCAGTTTCTCTATGATATGATGGTATTTAAAGAGTGCTTTACACTCATTAAAGAATTTAGGTGAAACTGCCCAATTTCTCTATAAGTTCTGGCATATTATATGATAAGATGTAAGGTGAAATTACCTTCTACCAGTTTTAATGTAAGTATGTAAGAATGAGGAATTCCTTAAAAATCAGCCTATCAGCGTCCTAAGTATTTTTAGTTCACTTACATAATTGATGTGTACATGATTAAAACAATCCATGTCATGCCTACAAATATAATTTGGAAATATGGTTGTAAAATATAACTGATTTGCTATCTTCTAGATAAAATTTTAAAAATAACAAAGTAATGTATATTGTATCTATTAAGAATACATGAAATGCTTTAGTAAACAAGATTGGTTTTAAATCATCAAATTCTTCAATTCGAGATGCAAGTAGGTGAAGGGTGAGAACCTAAGGCAAGATTCCCCCTGTTCTTTTAGAAATACTTTGTCCAAACCTACAGCAATAGCAAATTCCCCAAAGCAGACAGTTAGTTTTTAAATAAACAATAACCATCTCTTCTTGTACGCATATATACTGGTCTATTTAACTAAACGGCATATTTTCAAAATAAAAACGACCGGAATAACCTGGTTGGGAAACAAGCATGCTGACACTTGTAATGCAAATGACAGGTGACACTAGAGTGACCACAGCTGATGTGTCACGGCCTGGGGAAGGCCTGAGCATGGCCAGCATGCTGGACACAGACACTTCGTTCACTGGTTAGTGTGCTTAGATGATGATGGACATTAGCTAAGAGGGTTCTCTACTGCACCTTAACTTTGCCACTGGACCTTACTGTTACTTCACGGTTACAAAGTAGTTATTATTCTTACCCCATAAATAGAGGAGTTAAGACTCAGAGAAGTCATTTAATGTTTCTAATGTCATCAAGTGACTGAATGAAAAAATAGGGTTCAGCACCGCCCCTGGTGGGCGTGCCGGGTGGATCCCGGTCGGGCGCATGCGGGAGTCTGTCTGACTGTCTCTCCCTGTTTCCAGCTTCAGAAAAATGAAAAAAAAAAAAAAAATAGGGTTCGTATCAGTCTCTTAATCAAAATGTTCTCTCAACTAGGTCACGGTGCCCCTCACCTTAAGTTCTGTCGATTACAAGAGATACTAATAAAGCATATCTGTGGCATCGTAAAATATCAAGATCTAAAAGGCAAAAAGATTATCTGGAAAAAAAATATTTAATGTTAAGTACGTGGCAAAATGGTCGGTGGTCACGAAGATTGTAATGTTAAGGTTTTGTATGGCTTCAGAAGACCTGACCACTGAAAAAGGCAGCGCACTGAGAGGTCTCGTTCAGTTAGCTGCAACACAGGCTGGTGCAGGCAGCCCGGCTTCACACAACCGCACTCCTGGCATCCCAGCTGCCTCCCCTCCGCTCTGCACAGTCCACTGTGGGACCTCAGGGAGTCCAGGTCCAGGGTGAAAGGACATTAATGAGCACCTCTCCTGCAACCTGTCCAAAGTGGAACCTACGTATCTACTTACCTAACCCTTCCTAGTGAATGTCACTGCCATCTACCCAGATACTCCACTCCAAAGCTTAGGTATTACCTTAGACCACCCCCCTTTGCCTCAGCTATTTGTGTGTGTGTGTGTGTGTGTGTGTGTGTGACAGAGACAGAGAGAGGGACAGATAGGGACAGGCAGGCAGGAAGGGAGAGAGATGAGAAGCATCAATTTTTAATTGCGGTACCTTAGTTGTTCATTGATTGGTTTCTCATATGTGCCTTGACTGGGGGGCTACAGCAGACCGAGTGACCCCTTGCTCAAGCCAGCGACCTTGGGCTCAAGCTGGCCACCTCGGGATTTTGAACCTGGGTCCTCCATGTCCCAGTCCAATGCTCTATCCACTGTGCCACTGCCTGGTCAGGCTCATCTGCTGTATTTGATTTAACAAGAAGTTCTGTCCTTTATATACTATGTTGGTACTAGTGAGATTGGGGAGGGGGAGATCCAGCCACTGCCATAGTGAAACTGAGGAATATCAGAAATAGTGAGAAGCTACTGGGTTTGTACTATGGGTAGCAAATGCTATGAAAAGTCCCCAGGGCCAGGGGAGCACATATGGAGGAGTAGGGGACTGGAGCTGTCTGTCCAGAGGAAGTAGGCTTCTAAGCCAAAGTATGAAAGAGAAACAGAAGTTAGGTAACAAACGCAGGGTGAGAAGAAGAGTGCTACAATCAGGTCTCCGTGGGGAGGCCAGGAACTAAGGAAGAATAACCAGTCTAGAAAGCTGAGAGGCGGTCTGTGGGAATGCGGCAGTCACCAGAAGGGGGGAGAGGGGGGAGAGAGGGAGGGCTGAGGACACGAGGAAATACAGACTGCAAAGTGCCGTCCATGTCCTCACAGGAAATGGAGACTTTAACCTTAGTACTATAGGGAGATGCCTGCATTTTTCTTAAAAGTTTCCCATTTATATGAGAGAGAGAGAGAGAGAGAGAGAGAGAGAGAGAGAGAAGAGAGTGGGAGAGTGAGAGAGAGAGAGAGAGAGAGAGAGGGAGAGAGAAGCATCAGCTCACTGTTCCACTTCATTATTCTATTTAGTTGTGCACTCATTACATTGCTCTTGTCTGTGCCTGACGGAGGGGTCAAACTTGTGACCTCAGTGTGCTGGGTTGACGCTTTATCCACTTAGCCACCAGGCCAGGGCCTCAGGTGTTTTAATAAAAGAGGTGACATGATTAGATTTGAGTATCAGAACATTTTATTGATTACAGCAGGAAAAACAGGAAGAATCTATCTGCAACTGCTGGGAAAACTGGCGTGATTGGGCCTGCTCACTGGTTTCCCTGCTGCAAGCACTTTGCAAGATTAGTGCGTGCATCTCTATAAAGAGCTACGGTGCTTTCCCTCAGAGGCATCTCCCAGACGGCTCTCCTGCCACAGCAAGGGGCAGTTCCCTGAGTCCCTCAGCCGCCACCGTGAGAGGCTGTGTTCCCGGTCCCTCGCCCTCCACGGCTAGAGTGGTTTTCCTTTGTTTATTCTCTCACCCATCTCTGCGAGCCTCCAATAAACAGGATAGCCCAATGTGGTCCGGCTCCACAGTTCCTCTACCGTCTGCCCGAACCCAGTGTGCACCTGCCCGGCCTTGGCCTCCTGCATCACAACGACCATAGCTAGTCGGGGGGCGGCAGCCATCTAGGTGAGCAATGTTGACAGCCTGAACCTTGAAAGAAATGGACAGATTCAGGAGATAGTTGGGGTGGGGGAGAGGACAGGAGCAGTAGGTCGTGACAGGGGTTTAAGGAGAAGGCGTTCAGGACAACTTGTGGAGTCCTGCTTGAGCCACTGGGCAGACAGTGCTGCTCGTGGGAAGGGAAGTACAGGACGCAGTGCGCGTGTGGAGCGAAGGGCTCAGTTTTGAGTAGACTGATTCTGAGGTGCTGCAGGGAAGACCGCCCGTGTTAGGCCTGCTTGCTGGCACCTGGCACGATTACTGTGTGAGCACGTGGCGGCGCTGCGTGTGCCTAGCCTCTGAGGGGCTACGGGTGCTTGTGCTCAGGGTGGATGGCGGATTGCCTGCCCGCCACCGCGAGGGGCCATCTTGCTGTGCGTTCACCTGCAGCCGTGAGAAGCGGTTTCCCTGCCTGTGTGCCCTCCTGGCGTTGGGGGACTTTACTAGACGGGAGCGGCCCACTGCGTTCTGGCTTCACAGTTCGTCTCCCGTCTGCCCGACTCCAGCGTGGGCCCGCCTGGCCTCGGCCACCGGCCTTACAGGTACCTCTAGAAACGTTCAGCAGAGAACTATTTTAATATTTTTAAAAGGCCAGCGCTAGAAGCTGTTTTGTAATAACAATTAGTCCTTTCCCTCTTGTCTGTCATAGAAATGGGTACCCTAACCCTAGCCGAGAGAATTTCCGTTCTAAACGCATTCTCAGTATCGCTGGCGTGTACAACTGAAGAGGTACGGTTAGAAGGTTAAGAGCAGTGTTTTTACCCTACCATGCAGGAATTTCTTTGAAAATACCACAAATACTTCTCCTAAAAGAAGTTATGATTCCTTAAGACATGGGATAAGAGGGTGTAATTTGGGCCACTTATCTTAGGCTTTATAACGAATGACTTGAATTGCTTACATCATTCTGTTACTACTGAGGCAGAACGGAAGGTGAGCAACAGCCATCAATGTTCTGGCCGATACAGCGGAAGGGAAAATTCCCTTGCCGCCTGGAATCCCTTAGTGATGTCTCAAGGAGTAAGTCACAGAAGGCTCTGCCCTGCGCTGGACTCGGGCCTGACAAACAGAGGTGCAGTGTTTGTTTCAGGGGGACGGCATGCCAGCTGTGGCAAGCGCTTCCTCCAAAACTCTTTGCGATGACAAATTAACATAGCGTGTGCCAGATGGGTTTTTTTCCCTGTTGAATCATACTATAATATGCTTCAGTTACTTTGAGTAATTACACATTTTGTAATCTGTCAGTACCTGCAGCTGCCTCTCATCCTGTTAATTAAACAAACAAACAAACAAACAAAAAAACTTAAAAAAAAAAGCAGTATGGCAGCCAAACGTTACAGAGCTATACAGCCAAGAGGCATGTTTCAGAGACTGAGGAGAAGGCCTTGGGCTCTGATGCTGTGTGGCTGCATAGACACGTATCATTTTGGACAAGGGAAGAGAATGTGACATATTGTCTATTCACTCATTCAGTCCAGTTTCATTACACACGTGGGTGCCTGGCAAGGTGTGAGGTCCTGCTCCTGTGGAAGAGCGGCCCATGAAGGACAGTCACACCACAGTCCAGCTGGTGCCATAAAGAGGGAGAAGCACAGCGGAGTGGCGGTGCGGGCTCAGGAAACCCTCCGTCGGCATGGGAACTAAGGAATACCTTACCGAAAAGGAGGATGCAGGAGACGGGTCTGGAAGGAAGAACGTGTTTTCAGTTTGGGGAGCTGGGAAAAGACAGCCCTAGAAAGAAATCCCATGTACAGACTACTCCTAGAATCGTCCTGGATTCCTCTCTTTCCTTCATATTCTACGACGAACCCATCAACACCTTCTATTGCCTTTAAAAAGGGGGGCGGTCCCAACTAATCCACCTTCCTTTTTTCTCAGTCTAAGCCACCGTCATCTCTTAACCAGACTCTTGCAGTAGCCTTCTAAAGCCTTTCCCAGTTTTTTCTAAACTTCTTTTTTCTACCCAGTATCCTGAGGGATGTTTATTTTTTAAAAAAGGTCTAATCAGGTGATTTCTTTCAAAACGGCCCAGTGGCCTTCATTCACACCTAAAACTCTGGAACCTAAAGGTCAAGCCCGGTCTTCAGCAGAGATGGTGGTCACCACCGTCCCATGTGCTCCATGGGCATTTCCCAGACTCCTCTGCGGCTGGGTCAGTTTGGCCAGAGAAGGCAGAAAGAAGTGATGCAATGACTTCAAAGCTGATTGAGTTAAGAGCCAGCACCCCCCCCCCCCCCCCCGCCCCGTGGTTCAGTGAGCTCAGAACACCACACCTCCCAGGTGGGACGACCTCCCCTGAGAGCCTTCCTGCCGGACTGCCTTAGACCTGTAATGTGAGCAAGAAAGAAGCCTTTTCTGTGCCCAGCCCCTGGGATTTCAGAGTCTGCGTGTTGCAGTGGCTGTTATTACCCGATGGGATGCACGGCCTAGGTCTGCTCCTCCCGCCTTCACTCTGCATGCTGGTTCTTTTCCCACAGACATAGCAGGGTCCCCCCACCCCCAACCTCCATCTTCCCATAGCCACGCTCTCTACTTGAAGTGCTCTCTCCTGGTGTTTACACGACAGGATCTTCTGTGTCATCAGACCCCACAGTAAGATGAGTTTCCTCACAGGGTCCTCCTTGTTTCCCAGTCTCAGGTGCCCACCCACCCATTCACCCTCACACTGGCTTATTTTGATTTTCTCCGTAGTACTTATGATCTGACTTTCAACATGGATATTTATTGATTTGATCGTTTCCATTTGCCTGTATAGTATCTTCAGAGAAACGAGGGGACGGGGGTACTTTGCTGTGTCCTCGGCACTTAAACGAGCCAGACCTTTCAGTAAGAATGTGATGAGCGGGTGGAGGGCAGACAAGGGGCTGGCGGGCTGGCCGAGCACGCAGGGTTTGCTGGGGGGAGGAGGAGGGCGGGCTGTGCAGTGTGGCTGGGACACAGGGACATGAGGATAGGTGGAGGGAGGCAGGTCACTGACGATAAATAAGGTGAAGGAAAGATTGTGAAAAACATGCAGGCAGCAACGAAACAGGAGCCAGTGCGGTGGTGGGCCAGGATTGGGGCTGCTTTTTAGAAAGATAATTCTGACAGCAGTATATAGAAAGTGGGGAGAGCGGGGGGAACCACTTGTGGCAGAGACACCCGAGTGGGGGGTGTTAAGAGCCCTGTGTAAAGGCATGCAGGGCCTGGCTGACAGCGAGAGCAGGTGTGTGACTGCACTGCTGACACTCACGCAGGTGTTTCTGGGGGACGGATTCCTGCACCTGCAGCTGTGGAGAGTCTGCACAGTTCGAGTCTTGTCAGATCGTCCTTCCCACAAGGACGGCCTGTCCCCACCAATTTCCCCACCGACTTCTCCACATGCTGCTGGCGGGCACTGTGTGTTATCAGCCTGCACATTTCTGCCAACTTGCTGGGTGAAATTACTGTCTAAATTTCCGTCTCTTTAGTGAGTAGCGTGGCTGAACCTGGTGAGATAGGTTCACCAGAGCTTTTGTATTTCTGCTTCTGTGAGCTACCAGGTCAGGCACGGTTTCCCTCCATTTGGTTGTCAAGCTTTTGCTTAATTATTGTGTTCTTGCCCAATTTTTCATACAAATACTTGGAGTTTTGTCATTTGTCTTTTATCTTTGGTATCTTCATAAAGAATTTTATTTATTTATTTTTTTACTTAAATCAATCAGTATTTTTCTTTTTTAGATTCTGAGTTTTGTGTTTTGATTAGGAAAACTTCTTTGTCCCAAAATAATAAAAATAGATAAATACAGTCATTGCTTTTAATACCTTCTTTTTTTTCTTTAACTCTTTAGTCCACTTGACATTTATTTTATATATGCGAAAGAAAAATATTCTAAATGAGTTAAAACATCATCTTTTCACCATTGATTTGAAATGCCATATTATCATGAACAGTCTTTCCAATTTTACTGTTTTCCTGTCTTGTGTTCAATTTAGTTTTAACTAATCTTTTTCACTCTGCTCAACCTACCAAAACTGCCATGGAACATGGAGCTTTTAATATTTAATAAAAATAGTGTTCTAACACCCAGAACAAAGACCAGGGTGTCACCTGCGCAGGAGAGGTGACAGCTGGAAAACTTAGGCTCCTTCTCTCCTGTACTCAATAAAAGCATTCAAAGAAGGGTTCCTTCCCTATGTAGTTATGATGGGTTTGTTAAAAGCTGTTACACTGAACTAGAATGGCAGCAGGAAAAGCAGTCATAACAACCAGTGTTCATATGAACTTGAAGAGATAAGATCAGGGTAAAAACTAAAACTGAGGATTTGAAAAGTCTGTAAGATGAGAAACAAGTTTCACCCTAAGGCTAAGTTTCTTAAGGAGTCAAGTCTCTTAGTGATGTAGTCTCTTAAATAGTGGGGTGCAGTATACTTTCTCAGCTTTCACACATTCAAATGCATGTCCCAAACTGAAATTCTTCAGAAAGAATCAAAAGATGAAAGGGGAGTATGACCTAGAAAAGAAACAATAATTGATACATTCACTAGCTTTTTCGTTCACTCACTAATTCATTCAACTACCGTTTTCTGAGTATGTACTATGGCTGGGCCTTCTTTAGGGTCTAGGGACAAAGGCCCCTGTGGAGAACACAAGAGACAAGTTACTTTATGGAGCTGATAGTCTCTTGCAGGAAAAAAAAAAAGTGTAAGTAAAGTAAAGATATATAAAATGCAGTTCCTTTAGTGATGAGTGCTATCAGGAGAAGAGAAATCAAAAGGGTAATGATATAGAAAACGTAAGGGCAAGACCTCACCTTACTTGCATCTTTGTGTTTCTAGCGTTTGGCAGAATGTTTAGAAAAGAGTTGTTGCTCAGATATTTGTTATATAAGTTAAAGTGAGACTTCAGGTATCTGCTTTTACTTCTGGAAATACTTCTATAAATCTGCAAGTTGAGGTAGTGGCACTTTAACTTGCAAAGTGTCATTCTAAATAAAGAGCTAGAGAGCCAAGATGTAACAATTCTGCTAAAAACTTCTCAGGGTGCACTAATCCCTCAATCCAAACGAATGTGTGTCCTTTCAGTTACATTTACTAATATAGGACGGCAAGTGTGTAAAATATCAATGAGCTCCTACCATTGCAGGGTTAATATATATAATTTTAATTTCCATGTTATTTTTAATACAACAATAATGTAAAACTAGAGTGATTTATTCATTTTTATTTTCCTGAGAGCTATAGAAAAATCAAATGTAACAGGACCCACACAAGGGTGGCACTGCCTTTCTCTTAAACTTGATGCAGATTATCTGCCACACAACCAAAGCTTTCTCGGAGTAGATTCATAGTTGCTGGTCATCAAAGTATAAGGACTGATGGGAAAGCTGAGTGAGAAAAATGGGACGTCCTGGGTCCCTTGCTAAGCCAGAGGAGAGTTACAACTTCGGCTACATTTTTCAAGATGTTTTTAAGATCTCGGCCAATAAGACCGACACTTTCTCATCTCCCACTCCGACACTGGGATACAAATAAGTCAAAGGCAGGCACTTCTGGCCCATTGCAGACACATATCTAGGACGCTATACTGGTAGTTGCTTCAAGGTGATCCAAATGGAGGCCCCAGCCAGAGACAGGTCAGCTTCCGTCCCTGAGCAGCTGATTAAACTCACTCTCGACCACCTGCCTTGCAGGGGTCTCACACTCTGGGCCACTCTACACCTGCCCTCCGTCAGCTATCAGCCAGCCAGGGACTCTGAGCCTGCGGAAATGATTCGATTAGCCGACCCTGACCCTATGCCTTCCCAAAGGAAACTCCAATCCAGGCGCGTGCCCACTGTGCCCTGACCACCGAGGGGGCTGGGGCTCTGGGCTGTGTTCAGCCCCGGCACCCTGTGGGCAGAAGCAGTAAAACTCCCACATTTTCTCTCTTGTCTGCCTCTGGCCTCACTATGTTTCCCTCAAGGTAACACGGTTAAAATACAAGAGTAGACAGCATATTTTTCTATTTTTAGTTAAGAAATAAGAGTAAAATCAATTGCTAATGTTTCTTAATTAAAAATAATATGGTGTATAAGTACAACATTGATTCTAATGACCCTGATGTTAATTAATTTCCTATAACAGTTTTGATTTATTTTGTAGCTATGATTGATTTAGCTTCCAGGATGCTAGAACTGACCAGACACATGTACACTTTGTTTTGTTTTGTTTGTTTGTTTTGTACTTTTCCGGAGTGAGAAGCGGGGCAGCCTACAGACAGACTCCCGCATGTGCCAGACCAGGATCCACCCGGCATGCCCACCAGGGGGCAATGCTCTGTCCATCTGGGGCATTGCTCCATTGTAACCAGAGCCATTCTAGCGCCTGAGGTAGAGCCATGGAGCCGTCCTCAGTGTCCGGGCCAACTTTGCTCCAATGGAGCCTTGGCTGCGCGAGGGGAAGAGAGTGACAAGAAAGGAAGAAGAGGGGGAAGGGTGGAGAAGCAGATGGGCGCTTCTCCTACGTGCCATGGCTGGGAATCAAACCCGGGACTTCCACATGCCAGGCCGACATTCTACCGCTGAGCCAGCCAGGGCGACACGTGCACACTCTGTATAGATGTTACCCACAGTCCGGTTCTCACCAAGATATATTGTCACTCACTGCGCCCATTGAGGTGGGATATCTTTAAAGAACATATTTGGGTCCACTAAAGAGATATTGCTTATTCAGATTAATCAATCCATTAAATATTCTACAACACTTCAAATGCATTAAAGAGGTGAAAACGCAAGAACAAGTTGTGAAGCAGGTGTTGAACGAAAGCTCGCAATGAGAAAAGCAGCAGAGCGCGGGCGTGCCGCCGAATCCTATACCATGGAAAGCATTTATAGCCCCGGAGCCCAGGTTCCGGTCTGGGGTACAGTCTGGTCGTACCATTCTGCTCAAAGCCCTCCAGGGTGCCTGTCTCATTCAGCACAAGAGCTCAAGATCTTTCTGAGCAGTAATCGGCAAACTTCCTTAAAGGGCCAGGCAGCAAATATTTTAGGCTCTGCAGGCCAAACAGAGTCTCTTGCAATTATAGAACATTATGATGCTAGATCTATATGCAAATACCATTAAGATTCTAAACTGTCCTGTCCAACAAAAATCATCTTTTGTGGCATATGCCTAAAACCTACAAAAACACACAGTATCGGTTTTGGTTTATAATGGTGAATATTTCTCATAGTAGTTCAATAAATATACGCTGAATAAAAAATATAAGTACAAGGTCCAGAACTATACACATTTTTACAAAAAGATTCTGGCAGGAACCTTAAACTAGAGGTTAATTTCTTCTGTAAAATGAACAAGCAATCAACAGGGAACTTACTTCAGATTACTGACTCTCAGCTCGGCACTTTCAGTAAGTTTCTTTGTTTCCTCTCTCCACCAGTGGGCTGCCTTCTGCTGCGTGGTCAGGAGATGCCTCAGTTCGGCAGTGGCACTGAGGGTACTCTCTTCCATCTCTCTCAGCTGCACTTCAAACCCGCGTTCCTTCACTGAAAGTTCCTGCTCCATGGTACTGATCTAGGGAGGGAAGCAAACACGGTGTCTCCGCTTTCCTGCTCTTCTGAGGACTGTACTGACCAACGATACGCACAAAAGGGATCATCCACGGTGTTGGCTGTAGCACATAAATGTTTGGATGAGCAATTCATATAAAAATTAAGTTCACAATTTGTGTTTGTCACATGTGAAGGCTTACCCTGTGTGACGGTAAACACTCAAGTAAGACCAGGCTTACGGTGGACCACGACTTTCTGCAGAACTCTCCCCAGCCCCTTAGAACGGCAGTGGTAAAAAAGTATACTATGTCAAAACAAACTGCTCTCATTGGTGACTTCTACTTTGGTTACCATAGTCCACAGAAATGTTCATGCTCTCAGTCACTGAGAGTTCGGTCTTTCCTCAAGCCCTTCAAAAAGATGTCTACTTGTTTATTATACAGGATACCACTCAAGAGCAGCCCGATGGAGATGCGTAGGGCATGGTGTGGCTGCAGGGCTATGAGCCTCCCTGCCCCGGATGTGTGCACCAGCTCTGGAGCCCTCCCGTCATTTCTGATGGATATACTACATTTCAGACGGTCTTTCAAAGGGCCTTATGAAGTCTAAGGGTGTTATAGATTATGGGAATTCCTTTACCATTTCAGTTACAGTACAAAGGTTTTTCTAGGGAAAAAAGACCATAATAATGATTTTGAGAATCTCATATGGAGATAAGTTCAGTATTTTTCTAGGTAATGTATGTCATTATAGGAAAAACACTTTAATGCAGAATGAACATACAAGTAAATGCTCTTGGGTTACCCTAGAAGTTTTCTCAACTGGGATCCAGGGAGAGAATTAAGCCTTATGTAATGAACTTCCTTCCCTTGCGTGCATCTAGAATGAAACTACCCATTACCACCCTCTAAGCAACTGAGAAACAGTTACTGGATCAACCTTTTTGGTGTACTCTCAGCAAGTCTTTATCCTGCTACACTAAAGAAATATTATAAATAATACCTACCTTGTGATAGTTTAATGTGCTTTAGAAATGGCCATAGTTGGCATGGCTTCAATATGGCCACTTCCAAACTAAAAGAATGAACAAGGGACCCAACTTTATCAACTCAAAAAACACCAGAGGAAACCCAACAGCATCACAGTCCACAGCTCATGGGAGAAAACTGTAAGCAGCCTATCCTGACTCCCCTGCTAAAGGCAACCTGCTTCCTGAGACGTGTGCATTTGCTTTCTCAGGTAGTGTACCTGGGTAGAAATTGAAGACTTCATGAACACAGGCACTGGAAAGACAATACAGATTTCTTAGTTTTGTATTGAGTTACTGCTGGGAAAGCCTCCCGAGGTTCCTCGACTCTGGTATTTTCCTAATTTTTGAATTCTTGTATTCTGAAAATGCAAATTTGAACATGCCCCCCTCCCCTGCCTTGGTCTCCACTTCCCCTGGAGAAGCCGTGGTTCCAATGTCTGAGGTGGAGTGGTCGATTTCTGTTTCTCTCGCATATATATTAAAAACAGATCTAACCATCTATATAGTTTTAGAATTCTGCCTACTAGGCTGATTCCCCATTGCCACCTGGAAAATCTGTTTGTGATGAGCCTTGCTCTAGAATCCTTCAGGATAACCTGGTGTCTGCTGACTTCTTCAAGCTTGCGTCTGTGACTGTTCCGCTTCTCCTTCGTTCCTGCTGATGCCCTCTTCTCCCTGGTCTCATCACACGCTCCCTTTGCATGGAATCATCTCTCCCCTTCTGCTTATCTGAGTTATTTGCATCCAACTTTTAGAATTCAGCTCAATGACTGCTTCCGCAGAGTGACTCTCTCACCATCTGCCCTGTATAAGCACTCCCAGTGCCCCATGCATTTCCTAGAAAGCATTTATGAGTTTGCAAGTGGATATTTAAGGTGCACCCACCTCCACGCCAATTATAAGTATTTAAGGGTACGGGACCACGTCCTTCTTGTTTAACCTTTAGGACCGGAAACATAGTAAAGTTGTCAAAACACATCTGTAAATTGAACAAATGCTAGCTTTTGGGTGTCAAAATTTAGTCTTTCTACAAACCCAGGTCCTGCAGATTCAATTTTGATCGTTAAGCTGGATAGGTCTGCAGTGACAGTGGGAGGCAGAGGGCCACAACCACTGGGCCTCCCATAACAAAGGTCCCACTATTGGTGGAATTCAGAATGCTGGGCAGGAAAGGGCATTTGCTGTCTCCCTCCCTTCCACCTTTGTGCCCTTCACAGCACAGGTCATAAGTACTCCTACCAGTTGGGTATGCAGCCAGAGTTATCTGGCAGAGTACACATA
Source organism: Saccopteryx bilineata (assembly GCF_036850765.1). Taxonomy (NCBI): domain Eukaryota; kingdom Metazoa; phylum Chordata; class Mammalia; order Chiroptera; family Emballonuridae; genus Saccopteryx; species Saccopteryx bilineata. Next base: position 198,257,108 of record NC_089490.1, on the reverse strand, counting down.
TATGTACAGCTTTAAAAGATACAGCCAAATGGTGGCTGCACAAGTTCACGCTCCCAAAAGGGTCATGTGAAAGTTCCAGTTGCTTTACAATTTTGTCAACATTTGATATTGTCAGTTTTTAAATTTTATCCATTCTGGTAGGTGTGGAGTGGTACTTTCATGGTAGTTTTAACTATAGTTCCCTAATAAGTAATGAAGCTGAACAGTTCTTCATATATGTTCTTTCATAAAGTGCCTATTTAAGCCTTACCCATTTACAGAAATGGGATGTCTGTTAATTCCTTATTAATTGGTAACAGTGTTTATATTCTAAATACAAGTCGCTTTTTATTTTTGGTTTTGTATGTATTATACTTCCAGTGTTCCTTCTCTTGATGTCTTCTGATGCTATTTATTAATTTTAATGAAATCCAACTCATTTATATTTGCATTCTGATTATTGCTTTTTGTGTTCTAAGAAATTTTTTTCTTAGTCAAGGACACAAAGCTTTGCTCCTTGAAGCTCCAGTGTTTTGTATTTTACATTTAGGTCCGCAAGGCAACTCAAATTAATTTGCATGTATGCTGTAAATTAAAGGTCAAGGTTTGTTTTTAAAATATGGACCCAACTGACCTAGCATCACTTATTGTAATTTTCTTTCCCTAATGTACTGCAGTGGTGCTATTATTATAAATGAGGTGATTAGGAAAAATTGGTTTGTTCCTGGACTCTATTTTGTCTGATTAATCAAGTTGGTTATTCTTATGTCAATGATATATTTTACTATTGTAGCTTTACATAAAGTCTTGATATCTTGTAGTACAATTCTTCCCTTGTTGTTCAAAGATTTCCCACTGACTGAAGCATAAAGCACAAACTTCTTTGTATGAGACATAAGGCTCTCTTTTTCAGAGTTCAAGGTGTTATCAGTAACCATAGTGTTTAATACTTTGTGTGTGTGTGTGTGTTTAATACTTTTAATAGGAGGCATTCAACAAATATATGTTGAGCCCTGGCTGGGTAGCTCAGTTGGTTAGAGCGTCATCCCGATACTCCAAGGTTGAGGGTCCGATCCCCGGTCAGGGCACAAACATGACTCAATCAATGAATGCATGAATAGGTAGAGCAACAAATTCATGTTTCTCTTTTTCTCTCTCTCCCTTCCTCTCTTTTTCTAAAAAAGTCAATAAAATTAAAATAAACAAATATATGTCAATATGAATTTGTTTGCAGTGGGACTGTTTGAACTTCACAGAGTGAAGCACTAGCACCCCATACCCTTGCTATGAAACTAGAAGACACAGATCCTTATCATAACAAGTTAATGCCACTTTTTACAAAAGTCTCATGGAACAGGAACAAGTGACATCAAGCAACATGTTGACGGTGACACTTATGCTCCCTTAGCACAATATCAAGTCTCTCTGGCCAGAGCACGCGAGCACAGAGAAGGGACACATGAGAGGGAAATCAAGGGGAGGGCTTTTCCCCAGAGGAGACTTTGTCCCTTGCCTTCTTCCTACTATGGGATTTTTAGACTACCTATGAGTGATTCTCAGAACACACTGATGTACATCCTCTGCACAGCTATTGATAGTTTCAGAATTCAATTTTCGAGAGGCTACTATAGAGGGAGAAGAGAGGCAGTCTAAAGTGATCTAATCTACAGTTTTGCTAACATTGCTTAAATTGCGTTGGCAGGAATATCAGTGTACTCTGTAGCTGGAAAAGAACTTTTCTGTATGTGGACAGTGAAAAGCAATCATTTTCAAGTTGGCTTGCCAAGTTCTACAATGCAGAAGAAGCTGGCTAATGGTCTGGATTATGATTTAGTGCTATCTGAAGTGAAGGCAAAAAAAGGGGGGGCTTAAAAATGTTTTCTTAGATCTCCAAATATTCTATTTTGATTTTCACAAGTACATATATAATTCTGACGAGTCTTGAAAATACCTTTAATTTGGCTTTTTTTTGAGTTTCGAGAGCAATTTTTCTTAAATCCGCCATCTCTTTCTCTAACTGTTCATTTTCTTGCTGAAGTTTTAGCCTCTGTTCACTGACAAGTGCACAGCTCGCTCTCTCAGACTCCAGGACATTTTGAAGTTTCTGAATCATTTCTTGGCAACGTGATATCTCTTCTGAGGAACTGATTAAAAAAAACAAAAGAAACTGACACTTAATGATTTGTAATGGACATCAAGAAGTCTGTCTAAATTTTAGAGTAGAGAGTCTTGTTTCCCTTGTTCTGAGCCATTTCTCTTTACTGTAGACTTAGCCGCGTGGTGTCATCCTGTTTTGTTGCGCCGGAAAATATTATACATTCACCTTAGCAATCTTAACAAAGAATAGACAAATTAAACTGTTACCACTCCCCTAGAAAATCTATGTAAAACTTCATTCAAATTTTGAGTAACTTGAGAACCACTGTGTAAAGAGGACTTCAAGGGGACATGGTAAGAAAGGTGAAGTAGGTAATAATCAAAACTCCTTTATTTCATCAATCAGCTCCATAAAAAGACATTAGCTGACCATGTGACTAAAATATAGCAAGATCTACTTCATATTTTCCTATTATATGCCTTAGAAACAGTTTTTAATAAATTTATATTTCTATAAACTTCTCATTTAATCATAGTTTAAATAGGTTAGATATTGTTTTTAACTTTCTCTACAATGGATTATTCAGTGACACAACCTCCAAATGTGTATGTTGCTAATTTCTATTCCTCTCATTTTAAATCTCTATCTTTTCAATCTGAGGTAATCAAATAATGTGAACATTTTCTGGTAAATACAAGGCCCTCATTTCCCAGAACACTTGCTGATGTTTTTCTTCTCTATCAACCTTGGCTGATAAAGTTCTTAATAAAATGATGGACCCAGGCAGTGATCATCCAAGAAGGCTAAAATCGGAAAGATGTCAGGGTCAGAAACACACACACGCTGTGTGCCTCCGAACGGAAGTCCGAAATATCATCATCTACGAAGAAATCTTACAGAAAAATGAAGGCTGGATCAGTTCAGGCCTCTTGACTGAATCCCTCGTTTATAGGAACTACAGGGCACAGAGGAACGAGGCAACTGATACCACACATAGGCGTCCTAGTTAACTGCCAGGAAGGGGACATTTAAAGAAGATGGCAAAAGTACTATTAAGTCTTTTCCTCCTGAAGAAATCAGTCTTCAGAATTAATTTTGGGAAGAAAACCCACAACTATGTGTTCCTCAAGCTTTTATTTTTTAAGATAAGATATAATTAGTAGTCCTATAAAAAGAAAAGTAAAGAACGGGTAAAACATTCTATGTACTCTGCAAATGTTATTGCAGGAAATCCTAAAGAATATCTTACTTTAATTCAAGGTGCTTGATTTTATTTTCTGCTCTCTTAAGCCTTAGCTGAAGGTCGTCCTTTGAACGCTCTGCCACCAGGCATCGGTGCTGCAGTTCCTCCAGCTTCCTGTAGTGGCCCTCACTGGCCCTGCCTTCAGAGGACACCTGAAGAAGAGGCTTAGGTGAATATTACCTTATGAAAGAAAACGGTCTAAGAAAATTCAGGTTTAGAAACTGAAATCAATGCCGAGAAACCAAAACTCATGATTATGTGTTCATGTTTCCACTGTAATTTATTAAAACGTATCAATCATTAATTTGACTGTTTTGCATTTACACAATTCAATGCTAAAAACTGACATATAAAATATAACTGCTTATGTTTTGAAATTATTCATGCTCATTGTAAATCATTCCAATAGCTTTTAATATTTTTTTAAAGAAATGTGAACTAGTTGAAGTAAAAAAAACCCCAAAACTCAAGATGCAACCACTTGAGAGATGGCTGTGTTGATTCTTTGATAACTTGTAGTCAAGTTAATCCTGTTTCAGAGTACTGAAAAAACACAGGTCGATGCTGCGCTCAATGAGGAGGTCTATCTGACAGCAACTCCAAAATTTCTGTGTTAACTAGACAATGATGTAGCTGGAATGTGGGGTCCCCCTTGCCCAGCAGGAGTGGAGGCACCCAAGTCAGTCTTCTCATGAGACTGGCCCTTATCCCACATTGCAGAGGGTGTAACACCCCAACAACTGCAAGGTCCGCAGGAGCGAGGCAGCTAGCTCACACTTCCAGACAAATCCTACACACAGCTCCCTTCACACCAGACTGTCTGGACAGATACCCTCTGTCTTCGCCCACTGCCAGGACTGCTCTGTTGCTCCGCTCTATAAAAAGGAGGGTATCAGCACAGTGTCCCGCTACTTAATGCAGACTTCTATGACTAGCCCACTTCTCTGCGACACAGTGGGAGAACAGGGAGCTGTTTCTTCTTGACCTGTCGTGTCCAGCCTTCCAAGTTTCACATTTTCCCATTGGAGCCTATTCCTTAACCCAGTGATTTACAACCGCAGGTCCATGGACTGGTCTGCCAGGACTTTCCTGCCCATCTGCAAAACAGTTACCCAGCACGATGTGTGGAGATTACAGACCCAATGATCTTAGTCGGATTTGCTTATGCTCAGGATGACTTCTGCCTCAGCAATCCCAGTGGGTCCCCAAGCATAAAAAGGTGGAAAACCACTGCTATGTTATATGACATTAAAAGTTCTTCCTAAGCCCTGATGTATATAGCAAGCAGGTGGCAATCTAAATGGCACATATATGACAAAAACTGAGAAGGCATCATCCATGAAGGAGAGAGGTGACCATGAAGGTCCTACCTGGAACATGACATGTACAGTCCCCCCCCCCCACACACAAATGGGATTATACAAGATGTTTTGCTTTATAAATTACTCTTTTATGATCTGATGTTATGATCTTTTTTATGTCAACATTACAGATATATCACATGCTTTTTATGCTATACAGCCTTCTTCGGAAAAAAAAATCAAACTTTGACTCTACCATTGACTATTTTTTCTTTTTTTTTTTATTTTTTCTGAAGCTGGAAACGGGGAGAGACAGTCAGACAGACTCCGGCATGCGCCCAACCGGGATCCACTCGGCACGCCCACCAGGGGCGACGCTCTGCCCATCAGGGGGCGATGCTCTGCCCACCAGGGGGCGATGCTCTGCCCCTCCGGGGTGTCGCTCTGCCGCGATCAGAGCCACTCTAGCACCTGGGGCAGAGGCCAAGGAGCCATCCCCAGCGCCCGGGCCATCTTTGCTCCAATGGAGCCTTGGCTGCGGGAGAGGAAGAGAGAGACAGAGAGGAGGGGGGGGGGCGGTGGAGAAGCAGATGGGCGCTTCTCCTATGTGCCCTGGCCAGGAATCGAACTTGGGTCCCCTGCATGCCAGGCCGACGTTCTACCGCTGAGCCAACCGGCCAGGGCCTGACTATTTTTTTTAACACAGGGCAAGTATGTGCTAAATCAATTAGTCTCCTCTTTTCCCCAAGGCCCTAAAAGGGAGTGGGATATTTACTGCTAATAAAAGTTATCTGAGAACAAAATTTTAACTTAACTTATAGACTTCTTACAATATTTTTTCCTCTCAAATATCATCAGAGTAAATATTTATCTTAACTATGTAATGAAATCTGTACTTTGATAAGTAAAAATCACCACAATGTTCTAATTTTCTGGTTATATATGCTTCCTATATTTATAGATGGCCTAAACCCATTAAGAATTGGCCTAATATTTAAAAAGAGAAGACATACAAAAGGAAATACAGCACTGGGAGGAGGTTTAAGCAAGGACTATAGCTACTTCATAAAATGTATACTTTTAAGTAAAACTTCAAATAATGTGACCACTTTTATAAAGAAACGTATGCAGGCAGTATCAATATTTAAATGCAAAATGTGAATATATTCCAAGCAATAAAAACACTCACCAGGAGAATACTTATAATATAGGGATTGCTAGTAGATAGTATGATGGAAGCAGACAGTAATGTTGAATATTTGCTGTTGGGTTTTAGACAGTTATTTTTTCCTTTTTCTTTTTACCTTTTCTAGTTCTTCTTCCACTCTTTTTTTCTCCTTAATGACTCGTTCAATTTGGCATTGTTTACTGGCACACTCCTATAAATTCAAGTCATACTGTAAATAAATATGTTTGGAATTCCTTAAGAAAAAATGGGAAACAACAAAACAAAGCCAAAAACAAACTAACAGGTAAACCCACTCTTCAAAGAGCTGCCTACCCCTGGTTTGCAGAAATCACCTCCAGGACAGAATGCCAAGAAGTTCTAAGTAAACACACAAGGTGGGTGATGGAGGTTGAGGGGTAGCAATGAGAAAAAAAAATAAATGATACCCCTTCCTCATACTACAGTTTTTATTTCCATATACTATTATCACATATTTTCAAAGGGGACATAGAACTAGACAGAGGCACAGCACCCTGAGGATAACCTGTGGACTAAAAGGAACACAGGTATATAAATTCTAAAGATTGTTATTACTTGCAAAACTAATAAACAGCCAGTGAGAATAAAACTAAACCTAAAACAATCATCATAATGACTAGTTCTTCACCATTAACTCTGATTATAATGAAGATCTTCAACCCTATTTTACAATACGTTCAGAGAGTAAGTTGCTCATCCATGAAAATGTTTCACGGTATGAAACTTGAGATTTCTCTTATATTCGTAACTCAACCTGTGTGATTTTCTTTTAAAGATACTGTCTTTTAGAAAAGTTTTGGGTTCACAGCAAAGCAGAGTGCAGGTGACAGAGACTTCCTGTACACTCCCTGCCTGCCCCGCACACGCACAGCCTCACCCATCTCCAACGTCCCACATTGCAGCGGCACATTCGTTACAAATGATGAACCGACACGGTGTAACATCATCACCCCAAGGCCCTGCTTTACCTAAGGATTTGCTTTCAGTGGTGGCTGTACTGTGGGTTGGGACAAATTTATAATGACATGTATCATCATCATAACGCCGTACAGCGTAGTTTCATTGTCCTGAAAATCCTCTGTACTTCACCTACATCTGTTCATCCTTCTTTCCTCCATCACCTGATAACCACCGATCTGTTTACTGTCTCCATAGTTTCACCTCTTCCAGAACGTCATATCGCTGCAATGATGCAGGACGTAGCCTGTTCAGCCTGGGTTCTTTCACTTAGTAATATGCATATATGTTTCCTCCGCATCATTATGGCTTGATAGCTCATTTCTTTTTAGTGTTGAATAATACTCTATTGTCTAGATCAGTGGTCCCCAACCCCCGGGCCACGGACCAGTAATGGTCCATGGGCCATTTGGTGGTACCAGTCTGCAGAGAAAAAATAAATAACTTACATTATTTCTGTTTTATTTATATTTAAGTCTGAATGATGTTTTCTTTTTAAAAAATGACCAGATTCCCTCTGTTACATTCATCTAAGACTCACTCGACGCTTGTCTCAGTCACGTGATACATTTATCCGTCCCACCCTAAAGGCCTGTCCATGAAAATATTTTCTGACATTAAACCGGTCTGTGGCCCAAAAAGGTTGGGGACCACTGGTCTAGCTGTATCACAGTTCATATATCCGTTCATATACTAAAAGATGCTAACAAGTTTTTGAAATGATGAGAAAAGTTTCTGTAAAGTCATGCGCAGATCTGTGTAGATGCAGTTTCTACCCGGTGTGGGCACATAAAGAAGAGTGACATGGACCATGTGGAAGAGTATGTTCAGTTCTGTAGGAAACCACCAAACTGCCTTCAAAAGTGGCTGTACCCATTTTCACTCCCACCAGCAGTGTACGTGAGTTCCTGGGGTTGCATGTCTTGGTCAGGGCTGGCGTTCTCGATTGTGGTCACTCTGATAGTTGTATCTGGCACACATTTGGTGTCATGCATGGTATCTCATGATTGTTTTAGTTTGCATCTTCCTGGAGGCATATGATGTGTATCATCTTCTTTTTTTTTTTTTTTTTTTTTTTTTTCTGAAGCTGGAAACGGAGAGACAGTCAGACAGACTCCCGCATGCGCCCGACCGGGATCCACCCGGCACGCCCACCAGGGGGCGATGCTCTGCCCATCCTGGGCGTCGCCATATTGCGACCAGAGCCACTCTAGCGCCTGAGGCAGAGGCCACAGAGCCATCCCCAGCACCCGGGCCATCTTTGCTCCAATGGAGCCTTGGCTGCGGGAGGGGAAGAGAGAGACAGAGAGGAAAGCGCGGCGGAGGGGTGGAGAAGCAAATGGGCGCTTCTCCTGTGTGCCCTGGCCAGGAATCGAACCCGGGTCCTCTGCACGCTAGGCCGACGCTCTACCGCTGAGCCAACCGGCCAGGGCGTGTATCATCTTCTCATATGCGTACTTGCCATCTGCATATCTTCTTTGGTGAGGTGTCTGTTAAGGTCTTTGATCAATTTTTTAATCAAGTTCTTTGTTATCTTATTGTTAAGTTTTAGGAGTTCTTTCTATATTTTGGATAGCAGACCTTTATCAGATATGTCATTTGCAAATATTTTTTTTCCAATCTGTAGCCTGAGTTTCCCGAAAAATTTATTTTTCAAAGTAGCTGAACATGCCTTCCTTCAAATGTAGTTTTAAATTCTTAAACATTTTCTATCTTTTATTAACTGTATTGGGGTGATATATACAATGGACTACTTCCCAGCCATAAGTAAAGATGAGATACTGCAATTGTGACAACATGGATGGACCTTGAGAATACAATATTATGCTAAGCGAAAGGTCAGACAATAAGATAAAGATGCCCTGGCCGGTTGGCTTAGTGGTATGCATTGGCCTGGCATGTGGAAGTCCTGAGTTCAATTCCCTGTCAGGGAAAACAGGAGAAGCACCCTTCTACTTCTCCACCCCTCCCCTTCCCCATCTTTCTTACTTTTTCTCTCTCTTTTTTCCCCTCCTGCAGCCATGGCTCTACTGGTTCAAGCAAGTTGGCCCTGGGCGATGAGGATGGCTCTGTGGCCTCCACCTCAGGCACTAAAATAAATGGCTCAGTTGCTGAGCAGCAGAGCAGCAGCCCCAGCTGGGCAGAGCATCGCCACCTAGTGGGCTTCCTGGGTGGATCCCAGTCAGGGTGCATGCAGGAGTCTGTCTCTCTGCCTGCCCTCCCTCATTAATAAGTAAAAGAAAAAAGAAAAAAAAGAAAAAAGTTAAGAACCATATGATTTCACTCATATGTGGTATATAAAGCTGGAAGCAACAAATGAACAAATAAGAAAAATAAACAAAAACTCAGACACAGACAATGGTAAACGCTTTTCAATCAGTAACATGACATCAGTAAACAGTAATATTTTTAGAAAAATCCACTTAGCTGTAATTTAGCATTGTTTCACTATATATCCTAAGAAACATGTATTAAAATAATCTGAAATTATAATTTTTTTACTCTAAAGTAAATTTATGTAGCTCTGTTACACTGCTAACAGTTATTTTACAAATCCCCACAGGTTCATTTGGAAAAATAGGAAGGACAGAAATTCTTGTCCTTCCAGAGTTTACAATCCATTAAGTAATCCCAGACCATGGTAGGACCTTCTTCCTCAAAGCTGTTAATCCTTTAATAGCTAAACCATTCCATGTAATGGAACAAAATAGCAAGGTGAGAGAAGAGGATATAAAATTAAAAAATCACAAGGAATTAGAACATGACTATTTGGCCACAATGCATCCCATTACTTTATCTAATGTTCCTGTATCCTTAAAACAAATGACATAAAACACAACAGAATATAACATTGTTTCTGTTCTACTGGTCTTAGGACCCATACATGATGCCTAAATTCCCATCAAGGATGCTACTGAGTTTGCAGATTAGAAAGATGTGATCCTTCTTTCAGGGGTAATTAAATATCAATCTGATATCTTCCCAATTTTGGAAAATCCTACACTTTTATTCCCCTGTAAGCAAGATTCTTAAATTTCATTTCATCAATCTTTAAATTTATGGATTTAATCCACCTCTAGGTACACAGATACTCTTTTCCTCTCCTCCCTTTGCCGACGACTCATCCTTCGGTCATTTATTTTGGGAAGCTTGCCTGTCCTTTTTGCATTCCCACATGAACCCAGCACATTAGCAGCTGCAGCTGGCTGCTTCAAGAGCACCGTGTACATACTTGTCAAACCAGGTGACCAGAAAATGTGATAAATAAATGCCATCCATCTTTCCTGCTAGACCGTAAGTTTCAAGACCGCAGATAACATGCTTATCTTGATTTTTACTCTTTTTCAAGCATCTAGAATAGTACTTGTCTTAATACATATCTTCTGAATGACCTAGTGCCTGATAATATGTACCTTCCCCTTTAAAATAAGCAATTTCAAAAGTAAACATCAATATAGTCTTCTAACATACCATCTGAAGGGCTGAAAGTTCTTCCGATAGTCGAGAAATCTGTACATTAAATAGTTTTTTTGTGTTTCTAACCTGTAAATTAAGATATTTATGAATTATTTAGATCTACAATAAAAATTAATAACATCCAATATACACATTTAAGAGAATCATTTTGATAAAAAGTAAAGCTGTACATTTTAGGGCATAGGAAGATAAATAAGCCTGTGATGTACCGGAGAGTCAAGTATTTCTCATGCCAGTGGGAAGAGAAAGACTAAGGGAGAAGGCAGTGGTTGCCAAACATTTTGGCCCCGGGTCCTTTAACACTACAGAAACAAAGACCTTCTGTTTATGATAGGTTCTGTCTATTGAAATGGACCATATTAGAAATGACAACTGAGAAAATTTCAAAATATTTACTTATTAATCTCTTTATAAATAGTAACTAAGGTTATTACAGGTTAACACAATAATATATTTTTATAAAACGTATACTTTCTAAAATTAAAATATTTTGAAAAGTGAGATTATTTTATATTTTTGCAAATTTCCTTAATGTGTGGCTCAACAGACATAACTGCTGAACACAGATACCTGATGAGACTAATTAGATAAGTAGATAACTAGATTTTAGAAGGCATTTGAATATTCATGTTTGTAGAAAGGTCAGGACTGAATATAGAGATCAAAAGACTTTTGAAAAGTTACAGAGATTATTGGAGGAGTCATGCAAAAGATAACCATAAAATTAACATGAATTTATTTAAGAATTAGAAAATCAATTAGAGGACTTCTCATATTATGAGTACTTTGATAAAAAACTGTTTCATCATTTAAAGCAACAAAATTTATTATCTATTTATAAAGCTACGTCATCAAGACTATTTTAAACTACAGCCAAAGTTATAGTATTTTCAATCCCAAGCACAGAACAGGGATTTCTGCCTATGTTAAACCTTGTCTCTTAACAAAAATGTCAAGTTAAAAAATTACAACCAAGGCTTCTTGAAAAACTGGCTAATTCCAGGTCTGAGGCAGGGACAGTACCGGATGAGAGAGGAGCATCACTATGCAAGGAGACTGAAGCAACAATGTGAGGAAAAAAAAGACGGATGGGATGCAACTCAAAAAATAAAAAATATTCATAAAACGATGGTGGTATTAAAAGTGGGACAGGACACTTCATTACTGAAAATGACAGCTTATAGATGTATAGAAAGAATAACAGAATTAGAATATTATCACTTTAATCAATCACTCCATATATATAATATTCATTTATTTCAGGTAAGGATTATCAGTGAATGCTAAGACCACTGGATGAAAGAGTTTGGTGGAGAAGGATACCTGTATGGTCTTCAGGTATCTCCCCCAATTATTTACTAGGTATACAATGGAGAAATCTGGTCTTACCACCTTAACCATGTGGTCAAACTTAGCGTCACCAATGCAAAGCCTGACATTATAGCTTCTTAATATGATGAGGTAGGAAGTGTACACATCATTCTGCCAGAAATGACCTGAATCTAATCAACAAGAAATAGTCACATGAATCCAGATGTGGATGTTCTGAAAGACAACTGGCCTGTATTCTACAAAGGATTCCTTGCCACATACGGAGGAAGGCAGGTGATTGGCTTAAACTGGTGAAAGCTACAGAGACAGCAGCCAAACGCAATGATGCATAAATGTGGGTTGGATCCCGGATGTAAAAAAACCAATCAGCTATAAAGGATATTTTAGGGAAATCTGACTGTGAATTGCATTGAAGTAATGCTTATTTTTTTTCAGGTATGATAACAGTAGTGTGGTTGTCAGTGAAACGTCCCTTTCCTGGGGATAGAGACGCCCAGACAGGAGTGAAGTGTTATGATGCCTGTCGTCTCTGCTCAAACGTTTGGCAAAAGGGAACCGATACTTACTGCCAGGTGCTAAAGAGTTACCTGGGTGGGGGGTAAATAAATCAGTGTTCACTGCACAGCTCTTTCAACCTTTTTATAGGTTTGAAAATGTCTAAAAATATACACAAATGAATGTGACTGAGAGTATAGCTCAAGAAGCAACCGGCTGCAACCACAGGGCAGTTCCGCGGTTCCCGGAAGTGGAACCCTTGGCAGTGACAACCTCTCTGTCCTTCAGTTCTGTCATCTTCCAAAGGGACTTCTGTGGTTTCTTCCCCCTAAACTCAGACTACACTTTCAAACTTTCCCACACCACTTCAAAACAGATTTCCATGTATACCGAGGGAAAGGCAAATATAAGTCTTCTCTCTCTCTTCAGATGAAAGCAAACTTCCATCCAACACAGTTTTAACTTTCATAAGCCTCACAATTCAAACCAAGAAATTAACACAAAAATATTAGCTGTAATCTTGATAACAGAATAGCAGCAACCACACAATTCACATATTGGGTTAAGTGTCAGCACGATGTGATGGAAACAAAACCGGGCTCAGTATTGCTAGGAGGAGGTATGGGTCTAAGTTCTGGCTTCTATTAGTATGTAACTTTGAGTGAGTCAATAAACTTATGGGTTTCAGTTTCTTTTCGAACAAAATGAGAGGTTAAGTCAGATTTCTCCAGTCCTCAGACGCTCTAAGATACTGCAAACACCAGGTTTCCTTATTTCTTATGCATGCTCAGTTCCTTTTTGAGGATTCTTTTTAACTTTGTTCTTCAGCTATGTTGATCTTCACTCTGTTCCCAGCCTACACCCTGTTCTTTCCCATTTCCCTCCCTTTCCCCACGGCCCCGCCCAGCGCAAACAGTATGTGCTACTCTGCTGAGATGATCTTTCTTCGAAATCTGGCACAATCGATGCAATTAGCTAACAGTTCACTAGTTATAGCCATCAGGCAAAAACTTAGTAGTCTTAAAATTTTGAATTTTAAATATAATTAAAAACCTCTTACCTCCTTCTTCGTCGTCATGGTGGCATCTTGCATGAACTGAGAAAACGATTTTCTCATTCTCTCTATATCTTCTTCTTTTTGCCTCTCCTCAATCAGAGCCTTTAGAAAACAGTCATTCGGTGTCATTGTCATTAATGAAGGTAGCATAATAAATGGGTTAAAACTTAACCACTAAGCACCCTCTGGAAAGCAATCCTCTTATTCTAAACTTCTGAGACATCTGCACTTGGAGTTCTTACTTAAGTACCGAGTGGTACTTCTCGCTAACCTCCTACCTGCCTGTCCCTAACCCAACGGTCATTCTTTCCCTTTGGCGTTTCCTCTCAGATGGTGCCCTCACTCTGTGGGCTCTACAGTGGGGCTCTTAGAATCAGGTTTGAACGTTTCTTCTTTCTCCGTCTCTGTACAAAATAAGTCAAGTCCAGGTATTACATTCTTGGAAAAATCTCTTGGATTTCCCTTTCTATTATTCAGTATTATTCCAATTAAGTCCCCTGTCACCTCACATTTCAGTCACTCCAGACACCACCTGCTCTGTCTTCCATCCAATCACTTCATCTCCCACCTAGAAAGCAGTCTTATAACTCCAGTTCTGCTGTCAGTCAACTCTTGTCTTGGCTTCCCAGTGGAGTGAACTCAAACTCGTGGACGTCCTCATGTCCCATAACCCTCCCCCACACGCTCTCCAGCCAGGCTCCCACCAATGGTCTCAGCGTCCATGTCACTCTCCTTGGCCCCGTGCATGGCCGCTGTACTAGCTCACCCGTCCTTTCCTTTCTAGCCTGTGCTGCTGCTGCTGCTTCTCCTCCTCACCCTCTTCAACATCAGGGGACACGAGACTCAAGCTTTGGTCCTTTGCTCCATCTACGTCCACCCTTGGTGGTCTAATCTAACCTCAGGGCTTTAAATATCATTTATATGCTGACAATCCCCAAATTTACCTGTCTAGCCCAAATATCTTTCTGAGCCCAGAACTGAATTTCTCTCTCTCCCTTTCATCATCACAGAATAAGTGGCCCTGTGTTCAGATCCTACTATCTTTCAAAGATACCACATTCCCAACTTTTTATTTTTAAATTGCTTAATACATTTTCTCCTGCATAACTAGGGAAGCTAGTAAGAGGAAGGCGGTTTTGATGGGACATCCTGTGGGGAGAAGGAAGTGCTGAGGGAGGGAAGCATTACAGCAGAAGTGCACTGTGCTGCACTTCCCGTCTGTTCTGACGACTGGCTCAAAGAACCCTTGACTTCTTGGCACAAGCAACTGAAGGGGAGACGCTCTGGCAATCAGGCCATAAGTCAAAGGCAGCTCAATGGTACAGCCACAAACGGCCTCTAAGTGTCTGCTGACTTAGGGTTGGGGTGAGAAGATCTGAGGGTTAGGCCATGAGTGTCCCTACCACCTTCTCTATCCATTTGCTCTACCCCCAATGGTCATCTTTTACAACCTGATGTTAAGAATGTTTATGAGCTCTGGCTGGTAGTTCACTTGGTTAGAGAGTCAACCTAACATGTCACGGTTGTAGGTTCAATCCTTGATCAGGGTACATACATATTCAAGCAGTGAATACATAAAAAAGTGGAACAATAAATTGATGTCTCTCTCTCTCTCCCTTCCTTTCTCTCCAAAATCAATAAAATAAAATAAAGAATGTTCATGTTACAAGGCTTCACAGGAGGAATAGAAACAATTGTGTCCTGCTCTTAATTAATTAATTGTTTTAGCTGAGGTGTCAGGAGAAAGGCCCAGGTACTTTGTCTATTCTGAGCCTTTTAATCATTCTGAGAGAGAGCATTCAGATGGAAAGATTAGCATTCCCACAGTCTCATACTATTCATCACAAGAACGCTGCAGTCCTGTGTACACAGCTTCAACTTTCTTGGGAAGCAGCACGGTGGATTGGTAAATCCTGTCCAAGGGGTCCTATACTACAATCTGTCCCTTCATTTGGAATTAACCCTCAAGGACTCCTACCAGAACAACTTTGGCAAATGGAGGTTACTCATATACCTTTGTTTGGCAAACAGCCGTATGTCCACGTTACAGTGGATACTTATTCTGGATTTATATACATAGTAACCTCTGCCAGAACAGGAGAGGCTGCTAAGCAGGTTATAGCTCATTGTCTGTATGCATTTTTCTATTATTGGATTTCCTAAACTGGTTAAAACTGACAATGCTCCTGCATATGTAGCAAAAGCATTTACTGTATTTTGTCAAACCTTTCGAATTATGGGTATTTCTTACAATCTTTAAAGTCAAGGTATTATTAAAGCATACCCAGCAAATATTTTAAGGAAAATTTAAAAAAATTTAAAAGGGGGGAGTCATATCCTGGAACTCCTATGGGTCTACCATATCATGCTTTTTATTTAAAAAATTTTAAATTTCTTTTGAATGCTGATGAACAGGAGACACCAAATTTTCTTCTCCTGCAAATTTCTACCTTCTTTTATTTGATCCAGCTAATAATACTGTTTTGTCTTTTTCCAAATAGCTCCAGAAATACGGAAAAGGTTTATATAGGCGGATGGGGATCCTCAAACCCCTCAGTGAGATCTTCTGAGCATGGCTTTTAAGGTACCAAGAGGCAGAAAAAGCCCAACAGAGATCAGGTGAACTACCAGCTTTTAGGATACACCCTTAAGGCTCCAACGCCCCAAAGGGGTCTCATAGGATGCCATCTGGGTCCTGCTTCAATAGTGAAAAGGAAGGTCATTGAGCTAAAGCCTGCCAGGCTTACATGCCTTTGCTGTGAGGAAAAAGGGACACTGGAAGATAGGCTTCCCCCTCGCTCCTCTAAGGGAGGATTCAGTCTCTTCCAGCCCTGCTCCAGCCACCTATGACCTAACCTTGCCCAGAATGCTGGGTTTGCCACTGGAGGCTGAAGGTGCCCAGGGCCGTCGGCCCCATCTACGACACTGTGGATGAGCCTAGGGTATTTCTTCCAAGAAGCAGGTAAACTGATCTCATTTGCACAAGGGCCACTTAACTATGTCTTGCCTGAATAGTCAGGTTTTTTATTCTTCCCTCAAAGATCTCTGTTGTGGGTGTTGATAGTCCTCTATTTTCTGCTGCTTTGTTTAATATATAGTGTTTCCTTTATCCCTCCTACCTCAATGCCCCACTCATATTTCAGGCTGGGACTTACTCCTAATTTAGAGCTCTCTCTCCCCTTTTTGCCAACTTCTATTATGAATCTACCTTTGCCACCCAGCTTAGTGTATCCCAAGGTTCTCTTTACCACACCACAGTTGCAGAGCTCCAGGGAAAAGCACCCTGGTCTCATCTCTCCAGGCAGAGGAGAACAGAAGCTCCATCTCCACACATGCTGCAGATGGTTTTTCCAGTCTACCTGAATCATTAGCAGCTAGAAGCAGCAGTCATTTGGACTTGACATGAGCTGTAAAGTATAGAATTGTGACAACAATTCCAGTGCCATGCGGACTTTTCCTGGATGAGGACTTTTTCTGGACTCCTTGTGATAGCTCCTAACAGACTGAACTGGGGTTGGGTTGCATTCGCAGGGATTTGGAATGGTGTCGGGGCCAACTTGGACTTGGTGAACATGGAATGGTGATGGTGTCAACTTGGACTTGGTGAACATGGAATGGTGATGGTGCCAACTTGGACTTGGTGAACATGTTAAGGACACTACTCTTTTATGGATTCTTGTTGTATTGGCCAAGAGTTTGCTTAAAGGCTTTAATCACTGTAAAAAAAAAAAAAAAAAAAAAAAATATATATATATATATATATATATATATATATATATATATATATATATGACTGGATAAAGAAGATGTGGCACATATACACTAAGGTATACTACTCAGCCATAAGAAATGATGACATTGGATCATTTACAACAAAATGGTAGGATCTTGATAACATTATATGGAGTGAAATAAGTAAATCAGAAAACACCAAGAACTGCATCATTCCATACATAGGTGGGACATAAAAATGAGACTAAGAGACATGGACAAGAGTGTGGTGGTTATGGGGGGGGGAGGGAAGGAGGCAGAGGAGGAGGGGGAGGGGGAGAGGCACAAAGAAAACTAGATAGAAGGTGACGGAGGACAATTTGACTTTGGGTGATGGGTATGCAACATAACTGAATGACAAGATAACCTAGACATGTTTTCTTTGAATATATGTACCCTGATTTATTGATGTCATCCCATTAAAATTAATAAAAATTTATTTATGAAAAAATTCTTTTTTTAAAATTAATAGTTTCTAAATATACAACTTATAGCTTGTTTTGTTTTTAATAACTCTCTTGGAAAGCCCTCCATGTAAGAAAAGAAATGTAAATAAAACATAGCATTTTTTTTTGTACTTTCCATATTTCCCATACCTATACTAGAGATTCATGTTGTTTAAATGGATTAATGATCTAATGATCTCTATATAAGGAAGGCAGCAATATTAAAAACAATTCTATGTCTCTGATTTCTATAAACTACATAACATGCATATGGAAGGGGTAAAAGACAAAAATAAGATAGCAGAGGAATCAATTGTTAAAAGGGCTAAAATAACAGTGATTGAAGGCTCCAATTAGTATATCTTTGCAGCTAAATTGAATTCCTGTCAATTAAGCTTCTGCTCTATTAGAGGTGGTAAAGGGGAAATAAAGATGAATAAGATTCATCTGATTTCAATGAATAAAATCTAGAGTGTACCACAGTCAAGTGCAGATTTTTTTTAAACAAGTACAAAAAGTGACTAAGGGGATGAAAAGTAGTTACAAAGGATTGTAGACAGAAGAAAAGTCTGCTGTGTATACATAAGTTTTGAGAGAGGGCTGACAGTTTTTCATATATATTTTTGATCTATTAAGTTTTACCATCAATAATGTAATATGTTTATTAATGGAGAGCATAGCAATTTAATTTTCACGTGTTTATTCTGCTGTTATGGATTCCCTTACCCTTAGGTCAGATGGGGAAATAGTCAGCATTTTATTTTTTTATAAACATGTTAACTAGTTTTCGTACCTGTTTCTGTTGCAGATTAGCTTCTTCTAAGAGCTGCATGCTATTTCTGGCATTTATAATGGCGTCATATTTCTCCTTTTCTAATTCACTGTACTTGGCTTGCAGCTCTCTGGTCTGTCTCAGCAAATGTGCTTTTTCTTCTTTTAGTTGGGTGGCTTCTTGGATTGCCACGCATAATCTAGAAGTTAATAATCACATTGTAAGAGCTAATTATTTTTGAAGGGAAGGAAGGAGACAGCGTACTTACTGAGGACCTATGACGGTATAAGCATTGTCCCAGTTACCATCACGAGTATTTCCTCATTTGATTCACACATAAGTTCTGTAACACCTACATATGGAATGATGCAGTTCCTGTTTTTTTCTGATTTACTTATTTCACTTCGTATAATGTTATCAAGATCCCACCATTTTGCTGTAAATGATCCGATGTCATCATTTCTTATGGCTGAGTAGTATTCCATAGTGTATATGTGCCACATCTTCTTTATCCAGTCATCTATTGATGGGCTTTTTGGTTGTTTCCATGTCCTGGCCACTGTGAACAATGCTGCAATGAACATGGGGCTGCATGTGTCTTTACGTATCAATGTTTCTGAGTTTTGGGGGTATATACCCAGTAGAGGGATTGCTGGACATAAAAGTGAGACTAAGAGACATTGATAAGAGTGTGGTGGTTACGGGGGGAGGGGGGAGAGGGAAAGGGAAAGGGGGAGGGGGAGGGGCACAAAGAAAACTAGATAGAAGGTGACAGAGGACAATCTGACTTTGGGTGATGGGTATGCAACATAATTGAACGACAAGATAACCTGGACATGTTATCTTTGAATATATGTATCCTGATTTATTGATGTCACCCCATTAAAAAAATAAAATTATAAAAAAAAAAAGAAATGTAAAAAAAAAAAAGTTCTGTAACAGAGATTTCGCTATTTCCATTTTAAAGAAAAACAAATAGACCCATTTCATAGAAGTTAAGCATTTGATGGAGGCCATATGGCTGATGAGCAGCAAGAGGCAGATGTGCCTAGATATCAGACCCTAACTCTGTTGCACTTTCTATGTGTCACAGTGTATTCTATAGGTACATATGATGTTTTAAAGCAAATCCTTAAAAATGAGTTAATTTTTATTTCTTTGGTCTTTTTTTCCCTTTCCTACTTGCTTATTCCTGGTTCCCATTGTCTACCCTGATAACCCACATTCACTTACTAATGTGTACCTTTAAATATCTTTTCCAAGTTGTTAAAATTATATACATATATACACGTAACATTCATACACAGTATATACACATTTACCCATAGGTTTTTAAACATAAGTTATTGTGTTATAAAAACTATTATTGTGTTATAAAAACTAATATTGGCCCTGGCTGGTTGGCTCAGCAGTAGAGCACTGACTTGGCATGTGGATGTTCCGGGTTGGATTCTCAGTCAGTGCACACAGGAGAAGTGACCACCTGCTTTTCCACCCCCCTTTTCCTTTCTCTCTCTCTCTCTCTCTCTCTCTTTCTCTCTTCCTCTCCCACAGCCATGGCTTGGTTGGAGCAAGTTGGCCCTTGACAGTAAGGATGGCTCCATGGCCTTATCTCAGGTGCTAAAAATAGGTTGGTTGCTGAGCAACAAAGCAACAACCCCAGTTGGGCAGAGCATTGCCCCCTAGTGGGCTTGCTGGGCGGATACCAGTCAGGGCGGATGCGGGAGTCTGTCTCTCTACCTATCCACTTCTCACTTAAGAAAAAAATATTAAGGTTACAGTATGTACCCTATTCTGGACTCGCTTTTCTCATTGAACAATATCTTGTAGAAATCTCCTACAATACATCCAAAAGCTCTATCCTTTCCTACTCTGAGGAATGTAACTTAATTTTGCTCATATTTTCTATTTCCCTGATTACTGGAAGGCTTAAGCATATTTTTAAAAGTTAGTTAGCTATGTGAATTGTCATCTTTAAATTTTTTCTTCACATCCTCTGTTCATTATTTCTGACAAGTTATTTACTTAGCTTGTTCCTTTATCAGAACTCTTTGATAAGATATTAACCTTCGATCGGTCCTGCAAAATATTTTTCCCAAATCTATTTTTGTTACCTATTGACTCTATGTAGGGACTCTTTATCACACAACAGAATTTCACTTTAATACAGTTAACTTTGACTGTTTTTCAACTACTTGAATTTCAGTTTTTATAAAGATGATCTCCTTTATCCAGAGATTGTCAATATAAGCTCCTAGATTTCCTCAAAAGATGGCTATGACTTTCATATTTTTACCCCTAAATCTATCATAACATGCTCTGGTAAGACAGCAAACACTTCCCTTCCATTTTACACTGCCCTCTGTCAGCTCTGGGACTCTCCCCGCAGCGGCAGCAGGAGCAGCCCCACCGCACACCCAAACACCCCAGAGCCAGGAGGCAGCATCCGCCCACCCTCCCAGCTTGCAACGGACAGAAGTCAGCGGACCTTTTATTTCATCCCTTTTCAGATATTTTCTTCGTTGCTGGTTAGTATACTAGCGTAATTCTATTTATTTATTTATTTATTTATTTATTTATTTATTTATTACAGAAAGATGGATAGATAAGGACAGACAGGATCGGAGAGAGATGAGAAGCATCAATCATCAGTTTTTCGTTGGGACTCCTTAGTTGTTCATTGATTGATTAGCGTAATTCTAAATGAGTGAGTAAAGCCTATCACTACGTCATTCAGCGTTCTTAGTTGCCAGGCAGAAGCCAATCTAAGCAGAAGGAGGGCTTCTGAAAGGACACTGTAAGTTCACAGACTCACTGGTAAAGCTGGAGAACTAGGCGTGAAGCTTTGTAGCAAGGAACTGGTCTCCCACGAAGAGCTAAACCCAGGGAACTCCCCGGACAGGGCAGGGAGAGGTGATGTGAGGGACAGAGATGATGTCCACAAGCGTATTCCCCTGCAGACCACCTCGGCACTTCTAGCTTTTGCATCACATATTGAGCTGTTCTGTTTATTATTTGCTGTATTTAGGTTTACTGATATTACCTTTTTTTTCTAAATTAAGTGAGAGGCTGGGAGGCAGAGACAGACTCCCACATGTACCCCAACCGGGATCCACCTGGCAAGCCCCCTACCAGGTGATGCTCTGTCCATCTGGGGTTGTTGCTCCGTTGCTAGGCAACTGAGCTATTTCAGTATCTGAGGTGAGGCCACAGAGCCATCCTCAGTACCTGGGGCCAATTGGTTTGAAACCATTTGAGCCATGGATGCAGGAGGAAAAGAGGGAGAGAGAAGAGGGAAAGGGAGGGCTGGAGAAGCAGATGGGTGCTTCTCCTGTGTGCCCTGACTGGGAATAGAACCCGGGACTTCCACACTCCAGGCTGATACTCTACCGCTGAGCCAACCGGCCAGAGCCTAATGTTATCTTTTTCACAATGGGCCGTTTTCATTACATAAGATCCCTCTTACATGTTTACTGCTTTTACCTTTACACCCTACCTTGTGTGATATTAATACTATCAGTCTTGTTTTATTTTTAAGTTCCTAAGTCTCCACTAAACCTTTATTTTATTTTATATTTTTAAATTTATTTCTTGATTTTAGAGGAAGAGAGGCAGGGGAGAGATAGAGAGAAAGAGACATCAATTTGTTGTTCTACTTAATCGTTCATTCACTGGTTGATTCTTGTATGTGCCCTGACTGGGGATTGAACCCACAACCTTGGCATATCAGGCTGGTGCTCTAAGCAACTGAGGTACCCAGCCAGGGCAAACGTTTACTTTAAATGTAAAACAGATCCTTTTCTTCTTTCCTTTCTTGAAATCTTTGTTCTAGTTCACTTATTCTTTGTTTTAGGTGTTTTCTAAAATAACATATTACTAAGCCTGGCTTTGTAATCAGAATCTGCAAGTGTCGGCCTCATAACAGAATCCAGCCCTGCTGCACCTTAATGAGATGATTTCCACACAGGACGTGATTTATTCCATTCTCTTTGGTGGAAGCACTGTGGTGGCAGACCAAGCTCTGCCACCCCCACGGGCACAGGACACCTGCCACTGTCCCTACCGTCTGTCCGTCCGTCCCTCCCCTTTGCCACGGCCTCCCGGCGGGCTGAGCAGGTGGATGCAGGCCGGGCTTCTGAAGAGCCACGGTACTCATTCCCCTCTTGTCTTATCTAGCCCAGCACAGAGACACCAGGGAGGTCTCTCCCAGAGAGAACTGTCATTCCTTGGGGAATTTCCCACAGTCCAGAAATCATCTAAAAGGCAGGGAAAGGGGACCTTTCTATGGAAGACGGAATGATGCTTCTTAGATGTTTGTAGCATTTGAAAAGATCACAGTTAAATTTAAATATAAATAATTTTAATAACTATAATAAGTGTATATGGAGGCCAAAATGTCTTTGACTTTATGGACCAAAAATGACCATTAAAAACAGCTTTTCAACCTGATAGTTCTGTTAAATGAGATACGTTCATACCTAAACATATGGGCTGAGCATTGCTAGAGAAACACATCAGGCACTCTGCTTTCTCTTGTGTCAAAACATTTTACATACACAAAGTTTTAAACTTTAAAATATACAACCAGTTCTTTTTTTTATCACAGCAGGAACTTGATATTAAATAGTGCTGAAAGACAGCCAACGGAAACATTTCTTTTCAGAAGGCTAGCCAAATACTTGACTTTAAAAAGAGTATCTTCATAGTTTCATATATATGCAGTGATCTCTTAGGGAGCTGTTCAGTTAGGTTATATGACAGCTTTATACTAACAGCAAAACAAAATAAAACAATAATAATAATCCCAAGACCTTCAATACTAAAAAGACAACTTGCACCACTGAGGAATGAATGAAAACTAGACCAGGGGTAGTCAACCTTCTTATACCTACCGCCCACTTTTGTATCTCTGTTAATAGTAACATTTTCTAACCGCCCACTGGTTCCACAGTCATGGTGATTTATAAAGTAGGGAAGTAACTTTACTTTATAAAATTTATAAAGCAGAGTTACCACAAGTTAAAGCATATAATAATAATTACTTACCAAATACTTTATGTCGGATTTTCGTAAGTTTGGCAGAATAAATCTTTATAAAACAACTTACTATAGTTAAATCTATCTTTTTATTTATACTTTGGTTGCTCTGCTACCGCCTACCATGAAAGCTGGAATGCCCACTAGTGGGCGGTAGGGACCAGGTTGACTACCACTGAACTAGATGAATCGTGACTCACTACAATCAGACTCCAATGGAAGTGGAACTCACTCATTCAGATTTCATGGTTTTGCCACTCCTGCGTTTATTTTCATAGTACAGACTGTCACTAAACTAACAGAAATGAAAATCTATAACCACAGACTTTTTCTCTAAAGTTAATAAAAAGAAGTTCAGGAAAGCAGTAAAAAAAAAATCAACTGCTAAAAAATTTAGAAAAAATGAAAATCAAAACCCAAAATCCCTAACACTCAAAAATTACCTCTTTTGCCTGACCAGGGTGGCGCAGTGAATAGAGCATTGGACTGGGATGCGGAAGGATCCGGGTTCGAGACCCCGAGGTCGCCAGCTTGAGCGCGGGCTCATCTGGTTTGAGCAAAAGCTCACCAGCTTGGACCCAAGGTCGCTGGCTCCAGCAAGGAGTTACTCGGTCTGCTGAAGGCCCGCAGTCAAGGCACATATGAGAAAGCAATCAATGAACAACTAAGGTGTCGTAATGAAAAACTAATGACTGATGCTTCTCATCTCTCCGTTCCTGTCTGTCTGTCCCTGTCTATCCCTCTCTCTCTCTCTCTCTCTGTCTCTGTAAAAATAAATAAATAAATAAATAAAAATTACCTCTTTTATCGGAATATCAAGTTAGCAGTTAAAATCAATTAGTTCTCAACCTCTTGTGAGCAAAGAAATTATTATACTTTCACTAACATTTCAGAGAACAGTAAACAGAAGGTCAAAGACTAATCTTTTTTCTGAACAAACAATAAATTAGCCAAGGATCTGTAACTAGAGCTGAGATCTCAATTTTTGGTGTTCACCAATTAGCAGATTATTTCTGATTGTAAAAGATTCCAAACATACCCAGGAGAATTCTGCTCTCTAACCACAGTGTGAATTTACAGGCTGTGGTCATGATATCATTAAAAGATTACAAATTACAGTGTAATATACAGATGACATATTATAGAACTGTGCACCTAAATCCTGCAAAATTTTATTAACCCATGTTACTCCAATAAATTGAATTAAAAAATTTACAAAAAAAATTACAGATGACAATTTTCAAGTTTCTGAAGGGAACAGCTAATAAGAGGAAACAAGAACAAAACAACAAAATAGTCTAGAGCAGTGGTCCCCAACCCCCGGGCCGCAGACCGGTGCCGGTCCATGGGCCATTTGGTACTGGTCCACAGAGAAAGAAAAAATAACTTACACTATTTCCATTTTATTTATATTTAAGTCTGAATGATGTTTTATTTTTAAAAAATGACCAGATTCCCTCTGTTACATCTGTCTAGGACTCACTCTTGATGCTTGTCTCAGTCACGTGATACATTTATTCATCCCACCCTAAAGGCCGGTCCCTGAAAATATTTTCTTACATCAAACCAGTCCGTGGCCCAAAAAAGGTTGGGGACCACTGGTCTAGAGCGAATGTTTACATTAAGATAGTAATGAAAGTATTTAAAAAGTAGTCCGCACCTTCAAAGATAAATGAAAACTGTTGCTTCAGAAAACTCCAGGGAAAACATCTATAATGATTACTCAAGTATTTTTCCTCTTGTGTATGTATTATACTTAGTAAAAAAATAGTTGTTTTATATAATTTTTACCCGTCTTCCTTATTGTTTCAGTTTTAAGATGGAAACATTTAGATTTGGGGATTGACTACAGTTGACTATAACTGTTTTGGAGCAAAGGTGAAGAGAGAAATGATCTTTAAATATATGTTCAAAATATACCCATCTTTTGAATATTGTTTTTAAATAAACAATGTCCAATAAATCAGATTTTAAGCCTATAATTATAGTTTGTTTAGTACTTACTTATAAAATACATACTGAAATTCTACCTAAGATGGAACACCGTTTGGAAAGCAGAGGCCAGGCTAGATGTACGAAACAAGGTACCTTGTGTTCAGCTCTTTTATGTTCTTCTCCAGCTGCTGCAAACGCCTGTCCGATACTTCCTCTCTCCTTAGGGCAGACAGCAAATCCTTCTCCTAGAGAGTAGAGAAACTGGAAGCTTATTCTGAGTACGTGGAGGGATCAGTTCATCATTCTACAGCATACAGACATCCATTCACTCTCGAAAGTTATTACGCTGCCAAAATTTAAGAGATGAGTTTAAAGAAGCAGGACTACTTCGGGAACAAATCATACCTACACTAAAAAAGGAGGAAGAGAATCTCACTGTAGTAAATACCCTCAATCCTGTATTAGATAATCAATAATCAAAACAGTCATTGCACACAGGTGGCTGCCAATATTCCAAACTACTGTATTTCTACAGAGCAAGTGGAACAAAACGAGGCAGTGATTTGTACGCAGTCTGCGCTCATGAAATGCCCCACACCGGATTGTACGGTGTCCGTTATAATAAGAGGATAGCTCTTCTTTGACATGGCGATCTTGAAATATATTTAGGTTTTACTTGTACCATATTTAATTTTTTTTTCCTGTTCATCCTTTCCTACCTTCTAGTGTGTTAAGCAAGTATTATTATTATT
Organism: Saccopteryx bilineata; assembly: GCF_036850765.1. NCBI lineage: Eukaryota > Metazoa > Chordata > Mammalia > Chiroptera > Emballonuridae > Saccopteryx > Saccopteryx bilineata. Next base: position 198,231,249 of record NC_089490.1, on the reverse strand, counting down.
ACTATTTTTTAAATACCATTTCAGTTCTTCTATTGGCTTTTGCTATATCTGTTTGAATTGATTTTTAGGGTTGCTCTAGCAATTATAATATGCATGTTTAACTTACCCTAGGTTACTTAGAGTTTATATTTAATTAGCTCACAGAAACATCGGAGTGTGCAGCTGCATGTCTATTTCTGTATCCCACACCAGACTCTAGTACCCTGGAGGTCATGTCTGACGTCGGCACACTTTATAATATAATCCATCACACACAGTGTTGAGTCCTGATTGAAAGCAGTCACGTCTTTTAAGGTATTAAGAAAAGAAAAATATATCGATATATTATTTCATTTTTTTAATTCCCATGGTTCCTCCTCTATGTGAGCCATTTTGTGTCACTTCCTTTCAGCCTAAAGAACCTTCTTCAGCATTTCTGAAGCACAGCTCTGCCAGTGACAACTTCTCTGTTTTCCTTTATCCAAATATGCCTTTATTTTGCCTTCATTTTTGAAGCACAGTTGCACTGCTCTCAGAGTTCTTAGTGAGTGTTTCCTTCGCCTTCAGCACGTCAGATGTATTCTTCCAGTGTTTCCTGCTCCTCCAGTGTCTTGATGGGAAATATGCCGTTACTCACAGCCTTTCCCGTTTATGCCATTTTATTGTTGCTCCTTTCACAGCTTCTCGTTATAACTGGCTGTCAGTGTTGTCACGATGTATCTAAAAGTGCTTTTCTTTGTGTTTATCCTACTTGGGGTTTGCTCAGAATCTTAGATCTATTAATGTTTTCTGTCAAATTTTGTAAGTTTTCAGCCATTATTTCTTTGAATGTCTTTTCTGCCCCTACCCTTCGGCCTTGGCCTGCGGACTCCACAACTGGTCTGCTGAGAGTGCGTCATGGACTGCCTCATCACCAAGAGCCCCACTTTCCTGTCTAGGAAGTTGGAGTTGAAAACTGGGCAATATAGTTATTTCCAACATAATTTAGCTTTCTAATTTTAGAGGGTGCAGAAATGATTAATTTGTTTTCCAGCAGCCCTGTTTAACGCCTAATGAAATAGATCAATAATAAAATACATTAAAAAAAACTAAGCTACAAGAAGGAGTTGCCTTAGAAATAAGAAAATACCTTCTTTTGCATATGTCCTTGAAACTTTTCAGTCATGTTAGTTAACTCTTCCACTTTTGCAGATGCAACTCTCAGCTCAGACTTGGCATGCCTAAAAATGAAAGTAAATTCATACAGTTTTCTTACATTATAAAGAATTTTAAAAATTAAAAATGTAAATTTGGTAAAATCAATACTGATTTTTGTGTACATACATGTTTAAGAAGGATAATAGACCAAGACCAAACCTCTGTAATAGGTGGTTTCCTCATTAAAAATATTTATTTATTTATTTATTTATTTATTTTTAGATAGAGGGCAGAGAGAGAGAGAGAAAGAGGGGGGAGGAGCAGAAAGCATAAACTTGTAGTAGTTGCTTCCTGTATGTGCCTTGACCAGGCAAGTCCAGGGTTTTGAACCAGCGACCTCAGCGTTCCAGGTCAGCACTTTACCCACTGCGCCACCACAGGTCAGACAGGTCTCCTCATTTCTTTTTTGGCAGATTATCTAATCTGCCTTCCTGTTTTTAGACACCAGATCACTACACACTGTTGGGGTCAAGTGCACCAAGCCTCTGTCTGTGATATATGGTTTCCTCATTTCTATTTAATTTGCCTAATGATTCTACTTAAAAATTGTTTCTCAATCGTGTAATCCATTTTCATGTCCACTGTCTAACCTTGGGTCCCACTGTTACTTCCCAGGACTATCCCAATAGGCTTCACACTGATCTCTTCACTGCTGGTCTCCTCTTGAATTCATCCTCTATAATGCATTTTTTTCCCTTTCTTTCAGGGGAGAGCGTGAACACAGTCTCCCACTACGGGAAACTATGCAGTGGGGCTTCCCACACTTGGGGAAATCGCAGGACTCAGCACTTCCAGAGAGCAGTGGGTGAGCCTCACTCTGGGAAAATCACCTCCATGGTCATGGCATCTCCCCTGCCGGGTAAGTAGTCATTCTCTATAATGCATTTTATCTGCCAAGAAGTTATCTAGTGATAAAAATTCTTGTTTACTGGCGATTTCTGGATTCCCCACTTCTCTGGGTACACAATCAATACTCCGCTCTCTGACATACAAGTTAGCCCTCATCTGGCCTCAAAGAGTCTCATGCCTTGCCGATTCCCCCATGCAATGTGTGTTCCAGGTATAACAGACTACTAACTCACTGTTTCCTAGACACACTCTGGCCTATTTTTTTCACGTTTGATTGGAATAGCTTCCTTCCTCTTTTCTTGATAACTTGCCAAATCTTCAAGACTTAGTTCAAAAGGCTCCTCATCTCAGGTCTTCCCTGTTCTAGGCAAAAGGCCCTGTATAATCCCAGTCCTCGTAACACATAACACTTTGTACATTATTAATGGATATTCCCTCATGGAATTCAAAGTTTATTTAAAAAATATGGAATTAGGACCATTAAAGGCAAGGGTCACATTTTGTTAAGGATATTTCCCCTCCACTTTTGGGGGAAAAAAGTGTGTCTCATGGAACAAAAAATATGGTACTCATTTCTACATTGTTCCACAAGATAGTTAGAAAAGAAGTCAATAGTTGTTTATATATATTCTGGCATGAAACACTGAAAACTATTCTAGAATAAAAGCTGTAAGCTTGGTCTTTTAGACCTGGCTCCACCACCATAGCAGCATGTGAACTGGGTCCATCACTTCACCTCTCTGAGTGTCAGAAATGCAGCTGTAAAACAGATACAGAAACAAATTTTTCCTGCATAGCACACCGAATTATCATAAAATTCAAGTAAGTTAATTCATATTAAAGCACTTTCTAAACTTCACTGTAGTTTTTTTACATGAGTAAGCTATCATCATAATCTTGCCCGTTATTGGATTTTAAATTGCCAGGAACTGTGTGGTATCTATAGTATTGCTTTACAGTTGAATCAAGAAAGTTTGAGGGCCTGTACATCTGGCCTTGATTTCTGGCCAAGGAATGACAAGTAGGATTTATGATGTGCTGCTTAAGTCTGAATCTCCTCTGGTAACCTGCAACCAGAATTTGTTTACTGATGGTTTTCACCTGGTGTATCTGGTTAGACAGCTGGTTTGGACACTGTGACCAGAGGGGCAAAAAAAGACCCCGGAGGGAACTTCCGCTTTGAGCTTTCCTGAAGCCAAGATCACTGCACACATGTTGGTGGTTCAATCTGGAGACAAAGCAGGTCTGTGTGTGAAGAAAGACCCTGGACGGAGCACTGTGCTTGGATGTCACCGGCCCCCTGTGCTCGCCCAGAGCTCTGACTTGCTGCACAATATCCTCTGCATTTAAATGAAAGCCTTATGTGAGTAGGCTCTGTGGGGTCTTGTGAGTCCTTTCAAATATTCAAACTCTGACTCTCTAAAGGGGCCAACAAAAATAATCCTAACTTTATGAAGGGACTTCAATAACTACATGTTTATACTATAATATTTTACATGCAAATATTTTAGGTATATGTCTGTTTGTGTACACATTATATCAAGGTCTAAAATAGTTTTCATTTTAGAAAAACAAATTTGATAAAAAATAAACAAGAATAACTAATTAAATAATCCTGATATCCCCCCTACCCATATATTTCATTTCTGCCCCAAAGGTATGTTTCAAAAAGCACATATTTCATTTTCAGGCATGCTTTCTTGTTCAACAGTTTAAAATTTCTGATATTTTCCTTTAATGTGATTTCTCACTATCTGTAAAAAACAAAGCTTTGCTCAGTTAAGCAAAGTATAACCAATATAACATAAAAGGATATAGTACTTTAAATTACGGTATTAATTTGGACACAAATGCAAACACTTCAATATCATTACATCCTTCTGAGATTTAACACGAAATACATTGAGTCTACTTTATATTTTTATCTGTTTCTTTGGCAGTCTTACATCAAGGAAATCCTAGGAATGTTTACAATAATTCTTCATACAATGAAAAGATTCCAAGAAAAATAAGATGCAGTTTCACTAATTTGATTTTCAATTTTTTCTTTAATATAAAAGAAAATTGTGTTCCTTGGTACTGTAATAAGCACCTCTGTAATTATCCAGTACTGTAGTAAAACCAGTCATTTATGCTCCCAAACTTTAAAGAATCCCCAAACATAATTTTAGACAAAGTTCTGAAATTTTAAGATCATTTCTGCTACAGGAAACTAATGGTAAACAGCAAAACTGTGAAAAATTTTATTTTATTATTATTATTTATTCTTTCAATCATTAGTGGCCATTTAATGATTAAACTTACTCAAAAGACAAGCCTACCAGAAAACTCTAAAAGCAGTGGATGTTAACAATCCACATCTAAGCTGTCACAACTTTAAAACAGAGGCTCTTGAATCTTTAAAAACGTATTCAAAATTATACACAATCTAAGGTAGTTCCAAATACTAATGTCTATGTTAAAATATTATCTTCTAATATACCAATAAAAGTGCTCTATACTTTCTTTGCAGGACAGTGAGCTTTTCCCAGCTATATATACATAGGCTCTTTGTCTCATTCATTTACAATGTCTGATCATCAATGTTTTTCAGCATCTCTAAAAGTGATTCTGATATACAGCCATTGTCTTAGATTTTACAGAATAACTACACAATCAACAAATTTATCTTTACAAAAAGATTGCAAACAATGATTACAAATACAGGTTTACAGTCATAACTTCGGATATCACTGATAAAGGAGAAAATATATTAATTCATTTTTTATCATTAAGTAGGCTTATGCAATGGACATGCTTGAAAATGTTTACCAAGTTGTGATGTTTGTGACACACAAGGTGTTTTGTAAAGTGGTATAAAGCACTGAAAGATAAGTGAGAGGCAGTAATCCTTAAGAGAGCCATAAAGCCACACTTTTAGCATCACAGAAGATTAAAATGAAGTGTTATGATTCAGATAGGCTGCACATTTACATTTAGTTCAAATAATACTGAAGTGGGAGGTATTTAAAATAAGAATTGGCAGAGGAATAGTAATTCTCACAAACAGATAAAGAGAAAGCTTCAGGAAGGAGCAAAGTAAAACAAGCAGAAGGGGATCAACCTGCAGGGCCCATTTCGGGGAGGCCAGAAGTAACCTGGAGAGGCGATGGGGGCTGCCATGTCCACGGCCAGCCGTAACAAACAACTTAAGTAGTCTGCGTTGATTAAAGGCAAAGAGGAGCTACTTGGGATCAGAGCTGCGCTTTAGGAATTGAAACCTCACATTTGCGAAAAACAATGCGCCGGAACGATGGTTCTCTCTCTGTAACCAATACATCGCGGTAAAGCAGAAAGAGGCAGGAAACGTCTAAAGCCGCGTGCTGGCAACGATCAGTAAGCAGTTCCACTGGGAGAGGTGGCACAGATTTTCCAAAGACAGAATTTAAGAGATTCTGTAAAATCACCCTTTGAAGAAATATTTATTGAATGCTTATAATATGCCAGGAACTGTGAATTCAGTCTGGACACCTTAAGCTGGTGGCTCATTCACTTTTTTTTTTAAACTGTATTTCAGAAGCCCTAGACTTACTTTATTGAGCAGCTCCATAAATTAACTAAGTACTGTTGTCAGCACTGGTGATGCAGTGACGAACACGGGAGACAAAGCCCCTGTCCTCATAAAGTTGTAGAGGGAGTAGAGGGAGATGGACAATAAATATGCAAACAAACAAACAAAGTCATTTCAGAATGTCAGGAAGCAAGGGATAGAAAACAATAAAGAAGAGACCTGGGTCATCAGGGACGACCCATCTAAGAAAGGGATATTTGAGCCAAGGTCTAAAGGACGATGATTCAATCTTGGGCAAATAAGTTTGTAAATTTGATTTTTATGTTTGCTCACTTGGTTAAAAATGGCGCTGCCCACGTGAAACTGCTAATTACCTTCCTGCTTAGGAAGGGTCATTGTTATGATAATGTTGCTGGAGGAGGGGTTTCATGCCAAAAAGTTTGTGAGGAAGAAGGAGAAGGAAGAAAAAGCCAAGATGGAGGGGAAGGAGAGAGAAGCCAGTTTTGCAGAGTAAGAAGGTAGGCAGATGGGGAACCAGAGGTGACTTAGACTGGTGGGGGCCTTTGATTCTAGGAACACCTGGATGTGTCAGCAGCTTTGTGAGCTCTGAATGAGTAGGTTTTGGTGCCTCATGTGTTTTCACCTTGCTGGGTGCGAGGCTAGAATAAAGGAATGGCTCACCATTTTTCAGCTCTACTGTTTCTTTACCATCTGCCCAAATCTAATAGGAATCTGCACCTGCCTGGCAGCGACGATGGTCACGACTACTGGCCTTTAATCAATGCAGACTACTTAAGTTGTCGATTACGGCCGGCAGTTGACATGGCGGCCCCCATCGCCTCTCCAGGTTACTTCTGACCTCCCTGAAACAGGCCCAGCAGGTTGACCTCCTTCTGCTTGTTCTTACAGGAAGAGTGAATTAACAATAAACACAGAGTGTGAGAAAGGCACTTAAAGAAATGATAATTAGCTGGGGTGTGTCACTAACAGAAAGGTAGACAATGAAGGCAGAGGTCAGGTCATATAAATGCAGAAAAATCCTCATTCAAGGAGAGTCAACAACCAAGAAGAATGGAGTATTTTGTTTTAATGCAAAAATGGTACCAGTAATCTGGAGGAGAAGAATGGAGAGGTAAGATCAAAACCAAATTGAAAGAAATTCCGAAGAGAGACTATAGTCAATATGCTCTCTTCCAAGCAATTTCAAAGAATAGAAAAAGGAAATTATAGTAAAGCCAATATGCATTTTCAAGCAATTTCAAAGAATAGAAAAAGGAAACTATAGTAAATTGAGAAAACATCAGGGGGATTCTATATATTTGGGGTCTTGGTAATACCCCACAGAAGACAGACTAAGATTTTTTTTTAAATGAGAAGAAACAGAAGAGATCTGGGGTTGTGCAGTATGCAAGAAATGGGAATAGTTTAACAGAAAGAATGGAATAAGAGAGGAATGCTTCATCTGGTTTGAGAAGATGCAGCATCAACAACGCAGGTAGTGCTGATCCTCCAGCACAAGAAGGAAAAATATCTACTGCCTATTTGTGACATTACACCAACTCCAAAACTTACTAGTATCTGCTTTCTAAGTATTATACATGCCTATCTACTTGGATAGGTTGTATGTTAAAGAAGACTAGAGGAGAGCAAAGACAATAGTTACAGAATACTGCAAGAACACAAAGGTAATTTATTTCCATTACAGAGATGAGGAAACTGAAGTTCCTTCAGTTGAGCAACCTGCCAAAGTCAAGAGCCAGAATGCAAAGTAGAAAATAAAAAATAAGATAATGAGGCCCTGGCTGGTTGGCTCAGCGGTAGAGCATCAGCCCGAAATGTAGAGGTCCCGGGTTCAATTCCCAGCCAGGGCACACAGGAGAAGCACCCATCTGCTTCTCCACCCTTCCCCCTCTCCTTTTTCTCTCTCTCTTTGCCTCCCGCAGCCAAGGCTCCATTGGAGCAAAATTGTCTCAGACACTGAGGATGGCTCCACCGCCTCCACCTCAGGCACTAGAATGGCTCTGGTTACAATGGAGCAATGCCCCCGATGGGCAGAGCATCGCCCCTTGGTGGGGGGCATGCTGGATGGATCCCGGTTGGGCGTCTGTCTGTCTGCCTCCCCGATTCTCACTTCAGAAAAATACAAAAAAAAAAAAAAAAAAAAAGAAGATAATGAAACTAGAGCTGTGACTTCAAAGCCTATGCTCTTTATACTTCACACCACACAGAAGCACATTTTTAGGGTAGGTGTACAAATGTGGAATATTTGCAAAATAAAATCAATAAAATATATACTTTGAAATAAACCAGTAATCAATTATTGGAGGCAAAACTTCTAAACAATGAAGTTAGGTATTTGTTCCTACTCTTAACCAATATGTGGAAGTCAAGTATAATATTCTTTCTGTTTCTTAAAGATCAAGAATGAATAATGTAAACATTTGAATAAGGGGTAAGTATAAGTGAAACAGTTTGAAGAGATAGGAAAATGACAGCAGAGTCCTATTTCTTAAAACATGTTTTCTATGCTCAGAAAACTAGCTGCCAACACATAAGGAACTGTCTGGCAATTCTTATGACTAAGCACAGCTGCTCAGACCATTTCTCACATGGGACAGGCTCCAACAGACACTATGAATCAAATATAGTGGTCTATGAATTCCCGATTTCCATAGCATTCTTATAATAGAAGACAAAATATTATTCAAATTGTAACATGAAACATCTGAGAAAAATCTGTTATCTTGTTAGTGTAGGTAGCTAGATTTTAATAAAAGAGAGACAGAGCAAAGCTGGCTAAGCTTAATTAGGTCAGAAGCTGTAGCCTCGCACACTGTCCAGGGGACGGGGGCATCATCGGCCCTCGGACCTAATCCCTGAAGTGGGCAGGAAGGATTGTTACTGTTCATTAACCAGATTACTGTGGGGTAAGGGTGGAACAGGAGGGAAATTCCTCTGCTGGGCACATGCCCGGTAGAAGGCCATAAGATGGTGACCGTAAGGGGGTGGAGCCTAGCCTGGGAAAAGGATTGGATCGGATAAGGGACACAGAACCCTAGAGGGTCCAGGAAATGGATTGGCTAAGGGGAGGTCCCAGTGCAAGCCCATGAGGGACTGGTCAGTTTGAAAGGGCGCCTGGTTCCTTCCCAAGCCCCAGATCTTATCATCAGAGCCTAACAAAGTCCTCTGGCCCCAGTACTGTGTTCATTTGCATGTTCCGTCTCTGAGGCAGGCAGGTGGGCCTAGCAGCCCTGCAGGCTACAACCCCTGCCCCAAGCGAGAGCCTGGCAGCCGTGCCAGCTCTAGCAGGAGGATGGGCACTGAGCACAGCCAGCCAGTGCAGCCGGGAACAGAGGCTGAGCCGGCTGGTGGGGTCAGACTGAGAGGGACTGCACAAACGGCACACTGTTTCTGGACTCTGGACCTACTACTGTGCCTGATGATGACAAGGCCAGACTCCTTCCACAGTGGGACAGACTGAGATAAGACGGGGGATCTGGGGGCTGTCCTTTATTTCTGCTTCCATACACCTCCCCATTAGACCTCGTCCTCCCATGTGAGGATCCTCCAAAATGCTTTCCTTGCCACTCTGAAAGAATGCCATTTCCACTGACAATGAACTCAGTTAAAATAAAACTGGTACCTGGCAAAGGCACATATACTTTTGAAAATATGATACTATATAAAAATTATTGCCATGTACAATGTTTTTAAAGAAAAGATTATGTGTTTTCAAAAAAGATTAAAAACAAACACAATAAATATACAGACTGATTTATATAGTTTAGCCTTTGTTGTGTCAAACATAATAGAATGATACCAAGAATCACATTCATAGCAAATTGCTATTATGTTCTTCAATAAAACTACTTATTTAAAAATTGTTTCACTACAAATGACCAATAGATATAGGAAAAAATGCTCATCATCACTAACTAGTCGAGAAATGCAAATCAAAACTACAATGAGATACCACCTCACACCTGTTAGATTAGCTATTATCAAAAGACAGGTAATAGCAAATATTGGAGAGGCTGTGGAGAAAAAGGAATCCTCATTCACTGTTGGTGGGAATGTAAATAGTACAACTGTAAATAGTATAATTATGGAGGAAAGTATGGTGGTTCCTCAAAAAATTAAGAGTAGAACTACCATATGACCCAGCAATCCCTCTACTGGGTATATACCCACAAAACTTGAAAACACTGGTACGTAAAGACACAGGCACCCCCATGTTCATTGCAGCCTTGTTCACAGTGGCCAAGACATGGAAACAATAAAAAAGCCCTTCAATAGATGATTGGATAAAAAAGATGTGGTACATATACACTATGGAATACTACTCAGCCATAAGAAATGATGACATTGGATCATTTATGACAACATGGATGGATCTTGATAACATTATGCTGAGTGAAATAAGTAAATCAGAGAAAGCTAAGAACTGTATGATTCCATACATAGGTGGGACACAAAGTTGAGACTCATGGATATAGACAGGTGCAGTGGTGACCAGGGGGAAGGGAGGGGTGAAGAGAAAGGGGGTTGGGGGAAGGAGAGGGGCTTAAAGAGAAACAAAATGTAGGGTGACAGAAGATGATTTGACTTTGGGTGATGGGTATACAGCATCATCGACTGTCCAAACGATGTGGAGATGCTTTCTCTAAATCTATGTACTCTGATTGAACAATGTCACCCTGTTAAATTTAATTGTCTAAATAAATAAAAAAAAATAATAAAAATCCTTTCACTATAACATTTTAGAAATTCTCTGGATTTTATTTCATATTTAAACAGAGCACTATACAGTTAAAAAAATACTTAAATGCATCTATCATGCATTCAATTTTGAGATGATTGGTTACAAAAAACAGATTTAGAAATTAGTACAGGTTAAAGCCTAGATTCATAATGGGAAACACAGAAAATATTTTCATTCATTTTGCAAAGCTACCATTAATTATATTAAAAAGGGATTTTCATACTCTGGCTTTTCTTCAAATCTTATAAATCTTTTGCCTTTTAGAAATGGTTTTCTCTGGTATGTTGGGTTGGAAATCAAACTACTAAGTGGTCACACATTACTGCAATACCTGAAGAATACAAAATATAATTTTTCTAAATAATGACATTCTAAGAAACCAATTGTACCCCCACATGATCAATGACAAAGTACACAAAGAGAAAACTCACATGAATTAGTTTAGCTTTGCCCCTCCAAAGAAGTGCCATTTAATTAATTATGTAATTAACTGACTTAATCACTCAAAATATTTTTTGAGCCCTTGTCCTGTGTCTTAGCACTAGGCTAGAAGATGGCAATCTAAAAACCTTAAAACCCAGTAAAGGGAGATTAATTTGTAAAGAATTTCCACTGCAATGCTAATAATGCTATGAGAGGAGGACCCACAGTCTACGGTGCAGGCAGAAAGGAAGGCACGTTGGGTTCTGTTCTACCCAGGGAGAAGGAAACCGGAAAGATTCAGAAAAAGATTTCTAGGACATGTGACATTCGAGCTGAACACTGAAAATTGAAAGGCTCTATTCCAGGGAAGAACATTGTAGGCAGCCAGAACAATGTGATCAGAATTAGGGAGTTAGGGAACAGCAAGCATGGCTTGCTTGGAAAACTCAAAGTAGTTCAGAAAATTGAAGTGAGGAGTGACGAGCTATAAAGTAGCCAGCGATCAAGTCATAGAAGACTTTATGTTATGCTGAGTAACTTGGATTATATCCTCTATGCATTTACTAGCCGTTGAAGGACAGTGACATGATCAAATTTCATTTTAGAAAGACCATTTTGATGACAGTTTGAAAAAGGAGGACGAGGAAGGAATAAGTCACTTCTGAGGCACTCAGATGAGATGATGGACTGATCAAAGGCAGTAACGGTACCATGATGGACGAGTGAAGGCCATGAACAACATTTGGAAAGTAGAGTTGAGACAGAGAAGAATTTTGATTCCTTTTAGTTTTCTGAAGCAGGAACTGGATAGTACCGTTCACAAACATAATGACAAGATTCAGGATCTATGACGGATGGATGATAAGCTCAGTCTAGAGCCTGCTGAGTTTCAAGCTGCCTCTGAGCCAGCTGGACAGAGATAACCAGGAGAATCCTGAGCTAAAAAAACTGAATGGGGTCTCATCTTTATAGAGATTGTTGAAGTCACTGAAGTATGCATGGGACGAATGTGTCAAATTAAAATAATTTGAGGCTATCATATTATATATAAGCTTATTAAAGATTGTTTCTACACTCAGAGCACACTTGTATATGTTTATGTTCTCAATAAATATAAAATAAATTGGTTGACAAGTTACAGAGTCTTTATATGAAGAGATAATATCTATGTCTGCTAACAGGATCATTACTTAATGGCTAAAATATTTTAAAATAAACATTCTGATGATGCTACTCTGATGACAGTATAACATAAACCCCTATGCAAATGCTTTAGTTGATCTTTATAGTATATCCTTTTACCAAGATAATATTATCTGAAAGATAGAGTCAGATGACCATCCTTTCCGTCAAAGACTTACCAGGAAGATGGAAAATCTGAGTAGACGTGACTTTGAAAAAGAGTCATTTCCCTAACTGAGCTGGACATACACCAGAAACAAATAGACATGACAACAGCAGCACTGAAAGGGAAATAGCATAAAATCTGTTTACATGAGTAAATGCTGAGTAGGGCCACAGGAAAAGTAAAATTCTGGTGGAATGAAGGCGAGACGTCTTCCTGGAGAAGGCAATTTTCACCAGGTCTAGAAAGTTATTAAGTTTCTGACAAACAGAATAGTGATCAAAGACAAAAAGGAAGAAATCAAAACTTCCATGAGTAAATAGTAAAACAACTAGTGTGAGCAGTCTGTACACAACTGGAGGGCTGGGAAACCAGGTGCACAAAGCTTCTTAGAAAACAGGCTAAAGAGTTTCATCTGCTATGACCGCGCATCACCAGAAACTCCCGAGAAGGAAAAGGATGAAACGCTTTAATTATAAATTCACGTGATTCTAATTTTTTTGTACCATAACATCAGACAACAAATGAAACTAGTATGTTTTCAGTATAAGTACACACTTAAACAACACTGGTGTTGAAAGAGTTTCTGATTTAGTTATTCTTAGCATGGTTATATAGGGCATCTCAAAATCTCAATTCTGGTAATGTCAATATGCCCATCATTCAGAATCTGTCAAACTTGAAAGCAACACCTTCTTCCCTAAAAGAAGCATCTGCTTATCCTTATGTTCCTTCAAGTCTGTGCCAGGAAAGCAAGCACAGTTTTATGTATACAACTCTGAGCTCCTTAATGTTAAGCTATGAAATACTGTCGATAAATATTATGGCAAAATTGCTCATGGACAATTAAACTGAAGGCTTTTTAGGCTTTAAAAAAACTACGAGCTTTATTAATCTCTAACTTAAATTGATAACCTTTGGGCCTGAATGTCCAAAAGCTAAATAAGATTTCCACACAGATGTCAAAAACAATGTATCCACTCAATATTCTTTCTTTAACAAGTGGCTCATTCTTGACATCCTCACTGCTGTGAATACTGTCCGAGAAGCGGAAACTCCCTGGATTAGCAACTACAACATGGGACTTCTAACTTGGCCCTTCCATGAATTTTCGTGCAACCCTGAACAAGACAACTTCTGAGCCTTTGGCTCATTTTGGTTTCTTCTATCAAAGCAGGAAATTAAAGCAAGATGATCACTAAGATACCTTTAACAAAATTCCATGATTCTTCTCATCCTTTATCCCAGTATTACCGAGTTTTGCCCATTTTTTGTCTATAGAAATATTTTACATGCATTTTAATTTTCTATTTCCATTGTCATCATATGATCGCAGGTCTTTAGGAACCAATTTCCTTAGTTACCTTTCTACCAGGATCTCTACACCCTGATTGATACTACATACACTGTGTATCTTATATTCTTCCTCCGCTCTGTTCTGTACATTGAGTGCAGAGGTAAATCAATCACACTATCCTTTCGGTGACCTGGTATCACTATTAGCTGGGCATGATGGTTCTTATTTGTTTATTTTTTTTCCTGTGCATTCCCAATCCCTCTCTCATTCCCCTTCATCTTGTGGCTCACTTGAAGATGTGATATATCCTTTGAGATATATACATATTCGTCTATGTTTCTATGCTATAGACCAAATCTCCTTACTTTTTTTTTTACAGGGACAAAGAGAGAGTCAGAGAGAGGGACAGACGGGACAGACAGACAGGAACAGAGAGAAATGAGAAGCATCAATCATCAGTTTTTCCTTGCGACACCTTAGTTGCTCATTGATTGCTTTCCCACATGTGCCTTGACTGCGGGCCTTCAGCAGACCGAGTGACCCCCTGGCTCAAGCCAGCGACCCTGGGTCCAAGCTGGTGAGCTTCTTGCTCAAGCCAGATGAGCCCGCCTCAAGCTGGCAACCTCGGGGTCTCGAACCTGGGTCCTCGGCATCCCAGTTCGACGCTCTATCCACTGCGCCACCGCCTGGTCAGGCTCTTCTTACTTTTTAAATACAAACCCTATTTTATAGATCTAGCTGCTTGTAACTACATCTTCACATGTAAATACATGTTGCTTAGTGACGTGTAGCTTTCCACAGATGTACCTACCATGTTTTACCTATCCATTTCTTTAGTGACAGACACCAAAGCTGCCTCTACTTCCCTACTTCTATTGATAGTCTTACTCCCCAGAGATAATCACTAATTTCAAGTTAGGGTATATCATTCCTGGAAATGTCTTTATTTTATTCTTTTACTATATAAACTGATATAGATATATTCTGAATATATATGGGATCTATAACAGAATATACAGGATGCGGCAAATGTAGGTTTACAATTGTTTGTATGAAAAATAATACAATAATGAATAAATAATACAAGAATAAACACTGTTTCTCATACAACTGAAAACCTACTTTTGCCCCACCCTCTATATCCATAATCAATAGACACTATTATTTAAAAACATTTAAAATGTATATAAATTGCATCATTCTTTGAGCTCCTTTTGCACTTGTCATTACATTCCCCATTATATTCTTGACACTGATAACTGGGTGTGAAAAAGTATCACATTACTTCAACGTGCATTTTCCTACTATGACTTTTGAAATATTTAATATTGTTTGCCCAATGTTCTAAGAAACTCTGGTCTATGTTAAATCAATCCTTGGAAAACTGTTAATTATTGTTTTACCACCCAGAATGAGTTCAGTGTTTTCTTAAGTGATTTGTGCGGATATGAAAAGGAAGTAGATTCTGAAGTACCCTGGTTAAAACCACAATGACGTCTGTAGTAGGTCCCCAAATTCTGGTCCATTGAAACTTTATTTGGAAACAGGGACTTTGTAGAAGTCGTTTAGGTAAAGATCTCCAGATGAATCATGCAAGACTAGGGTGGGCTCTGAGTGCTGAAACCTGTTTGCTTATAAAGGAGGAGAGGACAGAGCTGGAGAGACAGAAAGCAAGTAAAGATAAAGGTCGAAAGAGATTCGAGTTATGCTGCCAGAAGCCAAGAAACATCTGAAGCCACCAGCAGCTTAGAGGCAAGGAGAGATTCTCCCCAGAGCCCACAGAGGGAGCGTGGCTCTCCTAACCCCTCGATTGCACATTTCTAGCCTCCAGAACTATGAGGAATGCATTTCCGTTGTTTTTGTTATGGCAGGTGGGAAACTAATACAACCTCTATGTTGCTAAATTCTCAGAACTCATTGTGCTTTATCTATTATAAGCACTGGACTCAGCAGTCACTCCTTCCTCCTTGATATACTTCTTTCTCTTGGCTTCTACACATATTACAATTTAAAGATATTTATAAATGACTGCAGCACGGAACAAAACCTTCCAAGTCTATACTTCTTTTATTATTATTATTATTATTATTACTATTATTGAGAGGCGGGAAGGCAGTGAGACAGACTACTGCATGCACCCCGACCAGGATCCACCTGGCAAGCTGCTACCAAGCAATGCTCTGCCCATTTGGGGCTGCTGCTCCATTGCTCAGCAACCGAGCTATTTTAGCAGCTGAGGTGAGGCCATGGAGCCATCCTCAGTGCCTGGGGCCAACTTGCTTGAACCATTTGGACCATGGCTGCAAGAGAGAAAGAGAGAGAGAAAGAGAGAGAAGGGGAAAAGGGAGGGGTAGAGAAGCAGATGGAGAAGCAGATGGCTGCTTCTCCTGTGTGCTCTGACCAGGAATCGAACCTGGGACTTCCACACACCAGGCCGACACTCCACTGCTAAGCCAGCTGGCCAGGGCCCCAAGTCTACACTTCTTAATTTTAAATATCATAAGTGAAAGAAACTTTTAAAAGTGACAAAAGTTTTTTTTGGTCATTTGGAGTTTTTCCTGTGAAGTCTATTAATGCAATGATTATGAGACCCCCGCACCACAATATGTAAGTACCGTATTAAAGTGCCTGATTTTCAAAACCCCTTATTGGTTTCCTTCTCTTCCTCTTCCCTGTCTCACTTCTCCACTCCCTCTAACGGTGCTCCTGGCATTCCATCTGAATCAACTACTGTATATGCTCAGAACCTTTTGCTCAGGGTCTGCTTGTGAGGCATCCAAAGAAAGACAAGTCTAGAAAACTTATCTAAGGAAATTGACTTTCTTCTCTAAGCACTAGTTGTACCATCAGGAAACATCCCTTCATGTATATATGTATGTGTGCGTGTGTGCATGTATGTGTGTGTGCATGCGCGCACGCATGTGTGTGTATAAACACACAACAGCTGCCTTCTGACTAAGTTTTGATTTCAGTCTCTTCCCACCCCAACAGACCGTACATACAAAACACTATTGACAGAAACTTAAAAGGGCGGAAAAAAACACCCACGGGGAAAATGATGGCATCTTTAATTCCTCTGAGGAAAAAGACTAAAAGAACAAAATTCATTTTTAGAAATACCTAAGTTGTTTTCGGAGCTGCTGGAGTTCTGCACTTTGTTCAGTCACTGTTTTCAGAAACTGCTTGTTAGTCTGCCACAAAAAAAAAAAAAAGAAAGAAACATGTAGTATCAGAACATTTATAACTGCTTCTTTGGAGATTAACTATGGGGCCTATAAGTAGGAAAATAACATGAAGTCATGGTGATGATGAGGTTTTCTGAGGGTAGAACAGAACCCCGGCCCTCTGTGCCGCCTGACTGCTTCAGCGGGCCCTGCTTCCCGCCAGCCCACCTGCCCGAGTCTCCTCGCAGGGCTTCTCTGGCCACCTGTGGCCCCGCTCACCGGTCCGTGCAGAAGGCCCCAGGCGGCAGAATTCACATCCCCAGTCTGCTCTGGAAGGGAACCAGCATGCAAATACCCCCAACTCTCGTGTCCCCTAGTGGAGTGACTCTGAGCCGTGTCCTACACTGGCTTCCACAGTTCATTTGTGGGATTCAGTTTCAGGGACCCCCATGTTAATGTGCGTGATTAAGCCTTTCCTGGCTGCCTCTCTCCCCTTCCCAGCCTGGCTTCCCACTCCCCTATCCCTACTCCCCTATCGCCACTCCCCTACCGGTGCCTCCCTCCCACAGGTCTCCTGAGTGAGCCACAGGCCTTGGAACCTCGCCTGCCTCAGGGTCCGCTTGTGGAGGGAACTAAGGTGAGAGGTGAAGCAGGGGTCCAGGTGTGGAAAACTTTGTAAGGGAATTCTTTTCTTCTGTAAGTACCGCTTTGCCCATGTCTGGAAAAGTCCTTATCCCTCCCTGTGGGCCATGTCTGCAAGTCTAAAGGAGAGCCACCTTCTCTCTGCCCGACTTCTGTCCTTCCCACCCCCACGGACCACATGTCTCTCCAACAAAATCCCGGAGGCTGTTCTCACTGCGCGTCTCTCACTCTCTACCCAACTGCATTGACTTCACATTCTCAGTAACCTCTGTATTTCCCTCTGCCTGGGATGCCCCAGACTGCCAGCACTCACCCCTGCATACCCCACAGGGGCCACTCACCCAGGCAGGACTGACTGTTTCCTTTCTGCATTCGATAAACTTTACACACGCTTTTACAATGCACACTGCATTGTATTTAAAGTTTATGTGTTTCTGGTTACAAGCTGAGCCATTTTTTGAGGACCAGCTTCTCCCATGTCTGGCACATGATTTAGTTTATTCTAAGTGTTTAAACCTTTGAGGAATGAATGGATGGATGTCTTTATGGCCATGAAAGAGTGCCTATGGATTGCATCTTTATTTTTACTGTGGGGAGTAGACTACTGAAGACCAGAATTTAGTATTCACTTCACAGACCAAAATTTAAGAGACCAACTATCATCATGCAGAGAAAGAAAGATCAGTAGGTAAATTATACCACACCACCACCAACAACAATAGCAACAACAAGACCTGGGTGTGATACTGGGCCTGACATCAGGAAAGACATCTGGTTGTGTGCACATAACTGAAGCGCTGACTTAAAGAAGCCAGCCTTCTGTGTTACTCCACAAGGTCAAGCCATGTGTCAGGGGGAAGAAATTGATGAGAGATTTTTGGCTTTCCAATAATCAGAGTAGAAAGGAAAGGGCTATTAGGGGAAGTGTAATAACCCTTCCAGGGAATATTCAAAGCAGAGGCTAAACGATCATCTAACTGAAAAGCATTTAATAGAAGGATGTCTATTACATTTGGGGGAGTAGATGACCTTTAACATAATTTCAAATTCTCCTCTGAAGCAACTTCAATGACTTCAGCCCAAACTAATCCACGGCTCTGAATTCCTCTATAATGCCTGCATGGCACTATTAGTGTTTTATTATGTAGACTGCCTTGGCACCACCATAAGTAAGGTTTGTGTTTTTTATTACCTGGGGGTACCTTACAGATAATTGATGTAGAATAAGCGGACGTATAAATTGGAAGTGTGGATTTTAAGCAGCTAGTATTGGTAACTAACACATTTAATTTGGGAACGATCCTAGCAGGAGCTCCACAACTGCCTCTGAACACGGCCTTGCTCTGTATCGAGATCAGTCGCAAATGTGGAAGATTCTTAGAACGTGGAGCGGCACAGAGGTCTAAGGAAGCATTGTTTTCAGCCAGCACTTATTTCAGCACTTGATTTAACACTGATTACTTTGTAGTCTCTTCTGTTTTACCAAACAGACCAGGGCCCTGTGGGTAGATGCACTTTCTCTAGCAGCTAGAGACTCTGTAACAGTCAAAGACCTTAGTATGCAATTAACAAATATTTTTGAGTAATTTAGAGATGAGCAACTATCAAAGAAGAATAGGATTTCAGTAAAGAGAATCAGTGGGGAATGTGAACTCTGACTGTACCTATAGCCACAATAAATAAGCATAAACTTGTGCTTTTACATACCATTCAGGTGAGGGCATTTGACCTTCTGCATATTACTAACGTGGACTGGTCACAAGAGCAATTTTATTTACTTTGTTTATACTTATCAATTTATTGTGCATCCATAGAAACCTATTCATTTCATGAATTTATTCATGTAATCAGAAAACTTTTAAAAAGAAACTGTTTAATTTTTAAAGGGTACTTTTCTACCAATTGATTGTGACTGAAACTCGCCCCTTGGCTGTGCTCTGAGTGCTGAGACACACAAGATTGTCCCCATCACTCAGTTATGTCCCTTTATACTGAGCGGTCTTGTTTGATGCTCGTACGCACATTGAGAAAAACTCCTCTACTTTAAAGTTTCTCTTAATCCCTTTCCTTGTTTTAACCACAGTATGGTCTTTTATTTGTCTTTATAGCACAACTCTCATTTACCCATCTTGTCACTCCTTTAACACTGTCCTGTAACCATAGTTTAATTTTGGCCTGTAACAATAAATTGTGTGCCTTGGAAAATTTTAATGTATTTCCTGTGATTATTCAAATATTCTTTTCTTACAATTTGCATCACAATGATTTTGAGTTGTTTTTAATAACAGAGGGGCTCTGTTATATAATATAACAAAAAATCATACACTCCCACATTAGGGGATGTACTAAATAAAGAAATAATTTTGATGTTAAACTATTAATTCCATGTAGAAATAGGATTTCTCAATTAGGGATATTGGTAATTTTGTTCTGGATTTTGTTAATACTATTTTAAAGCCCTAAGAAGTGTATTATAGAAAAATATAAGTGACTAGAGATTCTAAATGTTAACATAAGTAAAAGAGGGTGAAACTGAGCTAATATTTTTACATGGTTAAAACAGAAAAACTTTAAAAAATAGACTAAAACTGGAAAATTTACTTTTGATGGTACAACTCAGCTATTAAACAAACACATTCTCATTAGGTACTAACAAGAATAAGCAGAGTAAGTAAGTAAAACAAAGAAAGGAAAGAGAGTAATTACCTGAGATGTGATAATCCTATTACTCAACAATGAGGTAAAATAAAACTCCAAGAAAGAAAAGAAAAGGGAAGGAAAAAGAGAAAGAAAAATATCTGAAAGAAAAGGAAAGAGAGGAAAAAATGGTAAAAAGAGAGCTGCGAGGGCTGATTATATTTGTTTAGGAAAAAATCATAGGAAAATTTAGGTGTACCAGCTAGTCCTGGTGGGTTCTTAGTGTCCTATTGTTGTTATTGTTTTAATGTTTATTGTACTGACTTTAGAGGGAGGCAGGGAGAGAGCGAGAGGGAGACAGGAACATCGATCTGTTCCTGCATGTGTCCTGTGAACCCTGTCATGTTATTAAACATGAAAGGGAAAGACAGACACAGAGAAAGAGTACTGCTTCCGTATTTTAATTTCCTGCAACAAGCATTTTGTTGTTGATTTACATTAGCATAAAAAAATACTTAGAGGGCTCAAAAGATGGCAGCGGAGTAGGCAGATGCATAGACGCCCAGCTCTCACCACCAAACTGTAATACAAATCAATTTAGGAAAAATCAGCATGAAAAACCAACTCTGAACTGCAAGGACAGCTCTCAAAAACCAAGGAGCAAAGAAGAAACCACAAGAATCCTGGTAAGGAGCACCTGAACCTCCTCTGCTTACCCAAACAGAGGGGGGGGGTGAGGCTGAGAGCCCAGAGAGGATCTCAGAGGGAAAGAGCAGAAACTACTGCTCACAGCCACTTGCCTGGCAACCAGGGAGCGAGGTGCGTTGAAAAGACCAGCTTATCTCCCAAGTGGAAAGGACAGGGAGACGGACAGACTGTGAGGGGCTGAGGAATGCAGGAAACGAACTAAAAAAGCTGACTCATCTGTGCTGGAGGCGGCCATAGCTGGGGGAGGGACTGAACCTTTCACAAAACAGAGCTGAACAGAAACAGCTCAATCATATCATAGCTGAAAACTTCCCTAAATTAACGCAAGAGAAACTCTCACAAATCCAAGAAGCACAGAGGACTCCATTAAAGAGAAACCCAAAGAAACCTACACCAAGACACATCATAATTAAAATACCAAAGCTAAGCGATAAAGAGAAAATATTAAAAGCTGCAAGAGAAAAAAAAGTTATCACCTACAAAGGAGCCCCCATAAGGATGACATCTGACTTCTCAACAGAAACACTTGAGGCCAGAAGGGAATGGCAAGAAATATTCAAAGTAATGCAGAACAAGAACCTACAACCAAGACTACTTTATCCAGCAAGGCTATCATTTAAAATCGAAGGAGAAATAAAAAGCTTCCCAGACAAAAAACAACTCAAGGAATTCATTACAACTAAACCAATGCTGCAGGAAATGTTAAGGGGCCTGTTGTAAACATATCAAAGTGGGAAAAGAATATAGCAAAAAAAGGAATACACCTTTAAAGAAGAAAATGGCAATAAACAACTACATATCAATAATAACCTTAAATGTAAATGGATTAAATGATCCAATCAAAAGACATAGGGTAGCTGCATGGATAAGAAAACAGGACCCATACATATGTTGTCTACAAGAGACACACCTTAGAACAAAAGACACACATAGATTGAAGGTAAAAGGATGGAAAAAAACGTTTCATGCAAACGGAAATGAAAAAAAAGCTGGGGTAGCAATACTTATATCAGACAAATTGGACTTTAAAACAAAGGATATAGTAAGAGATAAAGAAGGCCACTACATAATGATAAAGGGGGTAATCCAACAGGAAGATATAACTATTATAAATATCTATGCACCTAATATAGGAGCACCTAAATATATAAAGCAGACTTTGATGGATTTAAAGGGCGAGATCAACAGCAATACTATAATAGTAGGGGATTTCAATACCCCACTAACATCACTAGATAGATCCTCAAGAAAGAAAATTAACAAAGAAACAGCAGACTTATTGGAAACACTAGATCAACTCGATTTAATATCTTAAATCGAGAACCTTTCACCCTAAAGCAGCAGAATATACATTCTTTTCATGTGCTCATGGTACATTCTCTAGGATAGACCACATGTTAGGGCACAAAAGTGCTCTCAACAAATTTAAGAAGACTGAAATCGTATCAAGCACTTTCTCCGATCACAACAGCATGAAACTAGAAATGAATCACAACAGAAAAGCTCAAAAATTCTCAAACACATGGAAGCTAAATAGCAGGTTGTTAAATAATGAATGGATTGAGAATGAGATCAAAGAAGAAATAAAAAAATTCCTAGAAACGAATGACAATGAGCATACAACAACTCAAAATTTATGGGACACAGCGAAAGCAGTGCTGAGTGGGAAGTTCATAGCACTACAGGCACACTTTCAGAAGCTAGAAAAAGCTCAAATAAACAACTTAACCCTGCATCTAAAAGAATTAGAAAAAGAAAAGCAAGTAAAGCCCAAATGTAGTAGAAGGAAGGAAATAATAAAGATCAGAGCAGAAATAAATGACATAGAGGCTAAAGAAACAATACAGAAGATCAATGAAACTAGGAGCTGGTTCTTTGAAAAGGTAAATAAGATTGATGGACTTTTAACTAGACTCACCAAGAAAAAGAGAGAGAGGACTCAAATAAATAAAATCAGAAATGAGAGAGGAGAAATAACAATTGACACAAGAGAAATACAAAATATTGTAAGAAAATACTATGAAGAACTGTATGCCAAAAAACTAGACAACCTAGATGAAATGGACAAATTCCTTGAAACATACAATCTTCCAAAAATCAATCTGGAAGAATCAGAAAACCTAAACAGACCGATTACAACAAAGGAGATCGAAACAGTTATCAAAAAACTCCCAACAAAGAAAAGTCCAGGGCCCGATGGCTTCACAAGTGAATTCTACCAAATATTCAAAGAAGAACTAACTCCTATCCTTCTCAAACTATTTCAAAAAATTCAAGAGGAAAGAAGACTTCCAAGCTCCTTTTATGAGGCGAGTATAATTCTGATTCCAAAACCAGGCAAAGACAACACAAAGAAAGAAAATTATAGGCCAATATCTCTGATGAATATAGATGCTAAAATCTTCAACAAAATATTAGCAAACCGGATCCAACAATATTTGGAAAAAATCATACACCATGATCAAGTGGGATTTATTCTGGGGAGGCAAGGCTGGTACAATATTCGTAAATCAATCAATGTGATTCATCACATAAACAAAAAGAAGGAGAAAAACCATATGATAATTTCAATAGATGCAAAAAAAGCATTTGATAAAATCCAGCACCCATTCATGATCAAAACTCTCAGCAAAGTGGGAATACAGGGAACATACCTCAACATGATAAAAGCCATCTATGAGAAACCCACAGCCAACATCATACTCAATGGGCAATAATTAAAAGCAATACCCTTAAGATCAGGAACAAGGCAGGGGTGCCCCCTTTCACCACTCTTATTTAACATGGTCCTGGACGTCCTAGCCACAGCAATCAGACAAGAAGAAGAAATAAAAGAATTCAAGTTGGAAAAGAAGAAGTAAAACTATCATTATTTGCAGATGATATGATATTGTATATAGAAAACCCTAAAGTCTCAGTCAAAAAGCTACTGGACCTGATAAATGAATTCAGCAAAGTGGCAGGATATAAAATCAATACTCAGAAATCAGAGGCATTTTTATACACCAACAATGAACAGTCAGAAAGAGAAATTAAGGAAACAATCCCCTTCACAATTACAACCAAAAAAATAAAGTACTTAAGAATAAACTAAACCAAGGAGACTAAAGACTTGTACTCGGAAAATTACAAAGCATTGATAAAAGAAATCAAGGAAGATACAAACAAGTGGAAGCATATACCGTGCTCATGGTTAGGAAGAATAAACATCATTAAAATGTCTTATTACCCAAAGCAATCTATAAATTCAATGCAATACCAATTAAAATACCAATGACATACTTCAAAGATATAGAACACATATTCCAAAAATTTATATGGAACCAAAAGAGAACACGAATAACCTCAGCAATCTTAAAAAAAGAAGAATAAAGTGGGAGGTATCACACTTCCTGATATCAAGTTATACTACAAGGCCATTGTACTGAAAACAGCCTGGTACTGGCATAAGAACAGGCATACAGATCAAGGGAAGAGAACAGAGAACCCAGACATAAACCCACAGTTCTATGGACAACTGATATTTGACAAAGGAGGCAAGGAAATACAATGGAGTAAAGACAGCCTCTTTAACAAATGGTGTTGGGAAAATTGGACAGCTACCTGCAAAAAAATGAAACTAAATCAACAGCTTACACCACTCACAAAAATAAACTCAAAATGGATAAAAGACTTAAATGTAAGCCGTGAAACCATAAGCTTCTTAGAAGAAACCATAGGCAGTAAGCTCTCCGACATCTCTCGGAGCAATATATTTGCCGATTTATCTCCATGGGGAAGTGAAATAAAAGACAGGATAAACAAATGGGACTATATCAAACTAAAAAGCTTTTGCACAGCTAAAGACAACAAGAACAGAATAAAAAGACAAACTACACAATGGGAGAACATATTTGACAATACGTCTGATAAGGGGTTAATAACCAAAATTTATAAAGAATTCGTAAATCTCAACACCAGGAAGACAAACAATCCAATCCAAAAATGGGCAAAAGAGATGAATAGACACTTCTCCAAAGAGGACATACAGATAGCCAACAGGCATATGAAAAAATGCTCAACATCACTAATCATTAGAGAAATGCAAATTAAAACCACAATGAGATATCACCTCACACCAGTCAGAATGGCGCTCATCAACAAAACACAGAATAAGTGCTGGCGAGGATGTGGAGAAAAGGGAACCCTCCTGCACTGCTGGTGGGAATGCAGACTGGTGCAGTCTCTGTGGAAAACAGTATGGAGATTCCTCAAAAAACTGAAAATCAAACTGCCATTTGACCCAGCTATCCCACTTTTAGGAATATACCCCAAGGACACCATAGAACGGCTCCAAAGGAGAAATGCACCCCCATGTTTGTGGCAGCATTGTTCACAATAGCAAAGATCTGGAAACAACCCAAGTGTCCGTCAGAGGACGAGTGGATTAAAAAGCTTTGGTACATATATACTATGGAGTACTACTCAGCCATAAGAAATGATGACATCGGATCCTTTACAACAACATGGATGGACCTTGATAACATTATACGGAATGAAATAAGTAAATCAGAAAAAAAACTAAGAACTATATGAATCCATACATCGAAGGGACATAAAAATAAGACTCAGAGACATGAACAAGAATGTGATGGCAACAGGGGTGGGGGGTGGGGGGAGGTGGATGGAGTGAAGAAGGAGAGAGGGGTTGGGGGAGGGGAGGGCACAAAGAAAACCAGATAGAAGGTGACAGAAGACAATTTAACTTTGGGGGAGGGGTATACAGCACAATCAAATGTCAAAATAATCTAGAAATGTTTTCTCTCAACATATGTACCCTGATTTATCAATGTCACTGCATTAAATTTAATAAATAAATTTTAAAAAAAAAACCACAAATACTTAGAGTGACAATTTCTGGTTTATATAAATAAATACTCTAAATGAATGTCTTCACTTACCATTTCTACGTTTTCATTCCTAACATGAAGCTCACTGGTCGGTTGTTGAAAACTGGTCATCTGATCCTATAGTAAAAAAGGTAGAGGAGGTACATATATAGCATTTGGTTTGCAGCTCTTCTTTAAAATTAAACTAAAATCAAGTTTAAAATCATTATGTCTAAGTTTAGATCAGATCAGAGGTATTTCTTCTATTATTGTATGAATTAAAAGTTGAAGAAATGATACATTTTAAAATAAATGATTACAAAATTAAATAAGGTGGTGATATGAAAACCAAAGCAGTTATTTGCTTTTGTGTGTTTGTGTGTATGTGTGTGTATGTGTATGTGTGTGTGTGTGAAAACATAATCTAGAAATCAGTTCATCAGTGAACAGACATGCTAGAGAAGTCTTTTCCGACACTGGAAAGCCACATTCAAACCTTTTCAAAACCTACAATGCAAAACATGGCACTGGAGTCACAGCCGCCCCTCCTCAACCCAGTTTTCAAAATTCTCACAGCTTGAATGCCACAAGATTTAAGTTGCTTGATTATTTGTTATGCTCCTATTAAACATTACATGTGCAGGTGACAGAGAGTTGGGAGGTGCTGTTAATGTGTCAGATGACAGAATTAAAGATTAAAAATAAATGGGAAAATGAGAACAAAGAATTATTTGTAAAGTATTGTAAAGCTAGAGTGCAAACATAATCTTATTCAGGTGAAAAAAAGAAAAAGAAAAGAAAAGTAATGGCTTAGATGACTGACCTAAACAAGAAAACACCTTAAATAACTTACTTATGTTAGAAATAGTTTCTAGAACTCAGAGATAAGTTTTATGAACAAGACCACATGGGTTATTTTCCATACTGGGCATATAGAAAAAAGTTACTGAGTAAACTATAAAGCATCACAGAAGTATTATTATGACTTCTTTTGGTAGAAATTCCCAATTACAAATAGTTGCTTTCTCAAAATGCTACAGAAAAGCCATCAGAATTGGAATTATTCCATAGTTTTCAACGTACTCAGCAGAAAAAGGGGAAAAAAGGATAAAGGAGGCAGATTTTTCCAATGGAATGGACAGAATTGTGAAATAGTGAATTCTTGTCAACAGAAGTATAACGCGAAAGCTAGATGGCCACTTTGGAAGAATATAAAACGATTCTTGCTTTGGATAGTAAGACGTCTTTAAGGAACCAGTAAGATTCCTTCCTATTGTAAGATTTTATTCTGGTTAATTTATGTTAGACAAGCCTGACATCCATTTTAGTAAAAGGTTCCATGTAAAGGTGTCCATTTTCATTTTACATGGCATTGTCATTATAGTTAAGCAGGTTTCTTCGTTGGACATAATCCAATGCACAGATTTTGTCTTTTTTAAGCCAGGTAGGACATCAAGAACATAAAAGCTTTAGAGGCCCATTTAAAAATAATAATCTAATAGCTGCTTCGTAACACCAAACACAGTTTTCATGTTAACCACATTCTAAAACCCAGTGTATAGCAGGAACTGTTCCAGTGATTTGTTTCAAAGATTCCTAAGCATCCAAGATCTCTTTTTTGTCAACATAAATGACACACTAGAAACTTATGCATTCCTCCCCAAAGCTCAGTTTGTTTAAAATGTGATTTCATATTGATATACAAGAAGAGCATGAAATCCAACATTACCTTTTGCTTTTGATTTTCAACTAGATAAATTTGGGCCTCAGTCATATGTTCCTGGTAAAGCTTCTGCAGTTTGTTCAACTCCTGAGAAACAGTTTGCCAGAGCTCCACAGCCTGAATTTTTTCCTATGTAACAAAAAAATATTTGAGAATTCATTAAACTATTAGTAAGCTATCATATAGTACAAATTAATCATATCCTTTTCCAGAATGAATTCTTGCATATAAGTCATAAGTTAAAACAGAACTTCTACAAAAATAGTGTAATAATATTGTGGATGATATAAAGTTGTATTAATAACTTAGAGAATAAAACTAAAAGTGAAAATTGTTTTCTTTGAAAATTTTTTTTATTTAGGTTTTATAGGTAAAATTAAAACCCTTAGATCAGAGATAAGGATTAAACCACTCTCCTTGTTCCTCAACAAAGTGTAAGTCTTAGAAACTACTGACAAGAAAATTGCCCCCAGTAAAGTACAAGACTTCTTTTGTGATTGTAACAGTAATAAATGTTTATTGTAGGAAATTAGAAAAATACAAAAAATGGTGATGAAAATAAAAAGTATCTAAGATTTTACCAACTTGTAGAAAATATTGCTAACATCTGGATATAATAATTTTTAAATTTTATAATTAACCCAATAAATGTTGGGTTTATTGATGTGTATAAATGTGATTTTTCAGGAGAGTTTTGTATTTTCTTTTAACAAAATTGAAAATCATATGGTGTACTGTTCGTATTATACTATTTTCACTTGGCACTTTATAATGAAAATCTTCTCAAGTTGTTATTCTTTCAATATAGCAATTCCCAAAGTGTGGAATGGGGATCCTTGAAGTCAAAATTATGTTCAAGCTAATGTACAGATGTTGTTTGCCTATTTGACTCTCATCTCTGATGAGTGTAGAGTGGCATTGTCCATCATATAAATGACGTGATGTGTGATGCTGTCAATCCTCTGACAGCTATTAGAATGTGTTTTTATGCTCCCATTTGTTTTTAAAAAAATGTTTGTTTACATCTTTAATGCAATAACTATGATAGATACACAACCTACAGAAACAAAAAGCTCTTTGGGGTCCTCACTAGTTCTTAAGCACCCTGAAAAGGAGTCCCAACACCAGAGGCTGAGAAAGCCTAAACCGGCCTGCAGGGCCATTTTACTTTTAGGGAGGCAGAACCCGAGACTCAGGCCATCGGCACAGGGTCCCTCCGCGAGCTGATGGCACAGTCAGGAAGAAACCTTGGTGGGAAAACCTGAAGCCAATCTGCTTTTTCCTATTTGATTGTCCAGACTTGGACCTTCCCAAACCGTCTACGAAATAACTGATCCAAATGTAGCAAAATAGTGGGACCATCTTCAGAGATATAACAGGAGACCAAGCAAGATGTAGATGGAAAGACAGGGAAGACAGGAGGAGAAAGGGTATGTAGTGAGAGTATGGTTTCTTAAAGTATAGTAAAAGAATGGCTAAAAAATGAGCAATTTTCGAGTTTTAATAAAATTCAGCACTGGACATTACAGGAACAAAATTACTATAAAGAGAGGCTTTTTGAGATAACTTTTCTGTTTGTTTTTTGAAACTACAAGCTCCTATATACTTCTTCTACATAAATATTTATCAGACCTTCCTAATAGCACTAGTTTAGAACAAACTAAAAAACATGATTTCCTTATTTTCTCCCTTCTACTACTTTTCAAACTCAGTGTTAAATACATGCTCCTTATCAGGGTCAATACAGCCTATCTGCTTAAGTAAATAATTCCAAAACCAAATTTCCAAGGAATAAAAAAATGACTTTTCATAGATGACTATAAAATCAAAATTGTAAAATTAGAATTGCTAATCCCCATTTATAAATGAGGAAACAGGCACACAGCCAGAAAGTAAAAGGATAGGGATTCAAATCCATACAATACATGATACCTAGGATATAAAATTGTAAATTAGAATATAATTCCCTTATATATAACACAAAAAATTAGTGTTAAAAACTGGATACATATAACATGGCTTCCAAAATTTCAGTTACTATGATGGAGAATGAAACAAGAAAAAATGTAATCCTAGAAGTACCACTAAAAATATAATCCTATAATCCTTGAAAATGGAAAAAAAACAGTACCAGAAGAAAACACAGAAAAATAAAAACCGTAAATTTAGGGAAGTGGATAACTGATGATTTTTCTCTTTCAAAATTTCCCTTGATATCAAAATACTTTTATAAGATAAATTCATGTCAAAAGCTTTATGATTCAATTAAAATGTATATTTGACAACTATATTTATAATGTTATTTAAAAGTTTTGTTACCTGTTAACCACTGTGTAAATTGTAGGAAAGCATTAAGTATTAACAATTTTGTTATTCTGTGTTATCATTCATAAATCATGATTAACAGAGATTTTTAAAAACTCTCTGTTTATTCAGGATATAATTTAAAAAATATGTCACTCACTTGATTGGCCAGTTGTAATTGTTCTCGAAGGTTCCTGATTGTTTCTTCATCTGCATATAGGTCACTTCCCACCTCCGTGCCACAGGGAAGGCTCTCCAACTGGTTTTCAATAGCATCTTTTAATTCACTGTGTAACCTTTTGGAACAAATGATAATCTAAATTCACTTTAGTAACAGTAATTAATGTTTCAGGGTTACATAAACATTTGGGTCAAAAAATCATTCTTTACGTAAAAATTATTTTTAAGCAGACCTCAAAAATTAGAAGTATTGCCCTGGCTGGTTGGCTCAGTGGTAGAGCATCGGCCTGGCGTGCAGGAGTCCCAGGTTCGATTCCCGGCAGGGCACTCGGGAGAAGCACCCATCTGCTTCTCCACCCCTCCCCCTCTCCTTCCTCTCTGTCTCTCTCTTCCCCTCCCGCAGCCAAGGCTCCATTGGAGCAAAGATGGCCCGGGCACTGAGGATGGCTCTGTGGCCTCTGCCTCAGGTGCTGGAATGGCTCTGGATGCAACAGAGCGCCGCCCCGGAGGGGCAGAACATCGCCCCCTGGTGGGCATGCCGGGTGGATCCCGGTCGGGCGCATGCGGGAGTCTGTCTGACTACCTCCCAGTTTCCAGCTCCGGAAAAATGAAAAAAAAAAAAAAAAAAAATTAGAAGTATTTATTCACCACTACATACTGTGCTATAAGAATAAAAACATCTTATAATTTCAGATGTATTAATTGGTCATAATTAATTCAAATCTAATTCAGTTTGTCCTAAGTTTTTAAATTTTCAAAAAGGTAAAATTCAGATATTATACCTTCTTAATTGATAAAAAGACAGTCATAAAAATATTTAAAATGTGATAATGTTTTCATCTAGTCAGTTAAACAGAAATGGGATACTGAATCTTGTAGAATTACTTATTTTCTTTGTAGTGTTTCACAAAACTCATTTGACTTTGTACTCATCTTAGTTAATAAACAGAGTAGAATAAATCTGTTGCTAGTTATGGAATCAAGATTATTGAGGTTTTATTTTTCAGTACAGTCTTATATCAACTTGACCATAATTCTGAAAACCTTAAATTTGATTAAAATTAATATTAAGCTAAATTACAGATAGTTCTTACTTTAAAACTAAAAAAAAAACCCACAGAAGGTACAGATTAAAAGATTACTGTTTTATTTTAACACGATATACAAACCTATGGGAAAAAAAGTTTATCAGAAAAACTTCAAAACAATTAATATAATTACAAGCAGAAAATACTACTTCCAATAAACACATATACATAAAACTAAAAACTTAATACATATATCTGTAAAAAACATATATCTGTTACATATACATATATCTGTAAAAAACTTTTAAAAATGATAGAAAGAAGCCCTGGCCGGTTGGCTCAGCGGTAGAGCATCGGCCTAGCGTGCGGAGGACCCGGGTTCGATTCCTGGCCAGGGCACACAGGAGAAGCGCCCATTTGCTTCTCCACCCCTCCGCCGCGCTTTCCTCTCTGTCTCTCTCTTCCCCTCCCGCAGCCAAGGCTCCATTGGAGCAAAGATGGCCTGGGCGCTGGGGATGGCTCTGTGGCCTCTGCCCCAGGCGCTAGAGTGGCTCTGGTCGCAACATGGCGACGCCCAGGATGGACAGAGCATCGCCCCCTGGTGGGCAGAGCATCGCCCCATGGTGGGCGTGCCGGGTGGATCCCGGTCGGGCGCATGTGGGAGTCTGTCTGACTGTCTCTCCCTGTTTCCAGCTTCAGAAAAATGAAAAAAAAAAAAAAAGATAGAAAGGCCCTGGCCGGTTGGCTCAGTGGTAGAGCGTCGGCCTGGCGTGCAGGAGTCCCGGGTTCGATTTCCGGCCAGGGCACACAGGAGAAGCGCCCATCTGCTTCTCCACCCCTCCCCCTCTCCTTCCTCTCTGTCTCTCTCTTCCCCTCCTGCAGCCAAGGCTCCATTGGAGCAAAAGATGGCCCGGGCGCTGGGGATGGCTCCTTGGCCTCTGCCCCAGGCCGCTAGAGTGGCTCTGGTCACAACAAAGCAACGCCCCGGATGGGCAGAGTATCGCCCTCTGGTAGGCTTGCCGGGTGGATCCTGGTTGGGCACATGCGGGAGTCTGTCTGACTGCCTCCCCGTTTCCAGCTTCAGAAAAATACAAAAAAATAAAAAAATAAAAATAAATAAAAATGATAGAATACAAAATTCAAGATAGTATCAAGCTCTTGCAAAGAGCAAAATGGATGGGATAGGGAAAAACACATGGATCGATGTACCAGTTTGGTAACCTATTAGTTCTTATGTTGGATGGTTGCTTACAGGTGATTGTTTTATCAGCATATCTCATAACATACATGCTATACAATGATACTATGAACAACTGCTAACATTTATGAGGTGTTCATTATGTACCGCATTTCATGTATTCAATACTTCATAGATGAAGACTCTACAGTACAAAGTACAAAGAAGGTAACTTGATCAGTCAAATAGCTAGTAAGTAATGGAGCCAGGAATCAAACAAGAAATATGGCCCGAGAGATCACACTCATATGTTGTATAAATAAAATACCAAATAACAACAATAACATGCATCTAAGACAATAAAATAACCAGTAGTTAAATAATATACCTTTCATTTTCCTTGATGACACTTACAAGTTTTAGTTTCATCTCACCCACCTGTTTCTGAAAGAATAAAATGTGGTTGTGGTCACACATTTCCCAAACATTTAGATCTCTATTAAATCCTCTATTCATATGCAAGTAAACGTAGTCTAGGACACTAGCCTTCAGATGAAAAATAACTATTTTTTCCTTCTAACAAGCAATATTAAATGTAAATATTTTAATGATACAAAGACTTTGAGACACATTCATTTTGCATAGAATATAAATAAAAGTATTTTATATAACACATTGGGAAATATTTATAAATGTAATTTCTATGATTTGTAGATGTTTACAAAGAAGATATTCCTCATGTCACTATAATAAATATCAGATGCTCCCTATACTGTGAATGTATATTTTAATTAATTCACCTTAGTTTAGGTGAAGCCCATTAAAGCTTTTGTATTGTACAAGGTAAAATGTTAATGGTGAAAAATAAAATATATAAAGATCTTTAGCATTAACTTTTTCAGCCTCTGATTCACTACCTTTACTAATTGTCTACATCCTCTGCACTATACAAGGCTGCTTTGGTAAACCAATGTATGCCAAAACATATATTTTTAAAGTAAAGTAAAAATACTTTAGTAGGAAAGAAGGTTAAAAAATGACTAAAATGCAAAAAATAGTAAAATATAAACTATAAAGGTAATGAGATTAAGGTATGATTAATTTTCTCTGAGGGGATAAAGGCATAATAGGATTTCAACAGGAAAGAAAGGGCATTTCACATCGGGAGAAATCTAAGTGACAGCAAAGAAGTAAAAAATGCGGATAACAAAAGCATGGTAGTCAGCTCTCAGGAAGAGTTTGTGGGAAGTGAAGAGCAGGAAGAAGATCATGTGAAATCAGTTGAACTGCAACCGATTCCTGATCTGTCCATCAGTCTTGATTGGCCACCGAGGCTAAAGAGGAGGAGCCAAGCCTGGAGGGAACCGGGCAGGGGAAGGAGAAAAGGCAGGACTCCCAGCCTTTCTCACTCCCTTCCCACCCAGACAGTGGCCGAGGAATCAGTACAGCCAATCCTACCGGCAAAGCTGGTTTGGAAGGGGAACTTGCCCCAGGTCCCTGCTGTGCCTGAATCACGATGAAATAAAAATGAATGAGTTTAGTCCACATAACTGAGGACTGACCATACCCTGGGCAATGGCAATGAGAAAGAAAATTTAAAAAAGACAGTTGGCAGGCCTTGAATGCCATGCCAACTATGAGGTCTGGATTTTAGGATAGCAATGATCTCACTTTGTAATTTTTAAAAAATCAATCTTTAAAAGTTGCAAAATTGTCAGAATATCTTGAAAACTACTTATTACTCTTAAATAATTCCCAGGTAGAATCTACATCCACTAGCTAGGATTAAAGGTGGATCATTACAGTTGCCCTAAAGATTTTTTCATGTAAAATATTTCAAAATATCTACTTAGCAAAGCAGTTGGAAGGAAACTAAATCTCAGCAGTACCTCTCATAGCACCAACTCTCCCACTATTATTTACATTTTCTGGAAGGAAATCTTTCATTTCAAGAATTATAGTGGCTTCTTTTTTTTACGCTTTCCAGATATACTACTTTATGACTGGGACAACAAGATAAATCATAAGTACTAGTTCTAATCAATAATATCTATGTGAGCAACTGTTCTTAGAAGTAGCTATCAGCATCTTTTTATCTCTTTAAAAGCAGCAGCTATTCTTATCTCAGACCCCAGGGCTCTTGGCTTCTCTCTTGTCATTAATTCAGTAATCACTCTTAGATGGAGAATGCCAAATGGAAAAATGAAGTTAAACCCCTTAGTAATGTGAATCAGATAGATTACAGAAAATTAAAATTTTAACACAGTTTAATTTCAAGATAACAAGCTATTCCATTCTATAATAACTGAAACATGTCATTATAGCAATTCCAAGAGAGAGAATTCAGCAGAAATTTAAAGCACCCTAGTCTTAAAAATAAAAGTAAAATGCCATTTGTGCAACAGAGAACTTTCTGTTGCTACGGTTAAGTAGAAAGATTAGAAGACATTACTATGGTTGGCTCAAAACTGAAATGACCACAGGCTGAAAAGCTTATAATAAAGACTAAGGAAACATTTCATTAACTTGTGATAACTTAATGAAATGTTTGTTTTTGAAATTTAGGTCTGCAGAATCACTTTATGATTTTATATATATATTAGAGGATTAACTTTGGAAATGAAAGTATAAATAATTTCAAATGCAATGGAAGAACTTCAGTTTTAGATGATACAAACATTGTGTGTTCTTTTAGGAGATTATTATATTGGATCATCTTGTTAATAAGCTCTAGCATTTATTCATTCATCAATAATTGAAGGCCTGCTATGCACCAGACTTCAAAGCATATGGTAGGATCTCTTGCTGTCCATGCATGGAAAGAAGATGTGAGGTTCTTAGTGGCTGCCACATTCAAGGCCCATTTCTGAGGAAATGAGTATCACAGTGTTGTCTTTATATAATGTTAAACTTCCTTCTATTTGCATTAAATTAAGTCAACCCTGCCAATTTTGTCACAATTAAATTGATTCAGGGATTGTTATCTGAGCCAGACACAATGGTGATTTTATTAAAACTCTAAGACGTCGTCACTTGTTGGTGGGCTCAGCTACCAACAATAGGAAAAGTCAAGATTTTCCAAACAAAAAAACAGATTATAAATATTAGGTATACTCTAAAAATGTAACTAATTGAAATATAGATAGTACCCCAAACAATGATGTGCTATTTAGTCTAGTTCTCCGTGAGCCTGCTATAAACCCTAGTCTTAGAAATTCTGGGACTCATAATGTAATCTGTCTACATAGGTGTTTCCCAACGTGGGGCCCATGCCCCACAGGGGGGCAATTCGATAGTTAAGGGGGGCAATTTGAAAATGGACTCGACACGACTTTAACTCTTTCGCCCTGGGCCATTTAAATGCAATGCTAGATATTAGTGCCAAATTTAACAAAAAATGCAATTCTTAAATAATTGCAGTAAATAATTATTAAGTATAATTTCGTTTGACGAGACCAAAATATCAACTGGGTGATTGGCGTGGTCAAGTAAACTTCGTCCTGGGTTCACCGCGGAGTGTGCCCTCTGCCGCGGGGAACCCCGGACATTTTAAAAACTCGCTAAACAACACAGTTATTCTCACTTAATTGGCCCATTGCAACTTCTGTAGTGTTTCATTCAGTTGGTGTTAATTTGAAATAAGTATCTGTCAAAACTGTTGTAAAAGCTCGTTGATTTAATAAATATACATATATATATTGCATAGATATAATTGGTAAGTATTTGCTTTTATTTTTATCAATATTAAACTCTGGTTGGGCGCATGCGGGAGTCTGTCTGACTGCCTCCCTGTTTCCAGCTTAGGAAAAATACAAAATAAATAAATAAATAAATAAAAAGATGTGTGATGGTTTGGGGTCTTTCTGGGGGATAAAGAAAGATGTAAGCCAACAACAGACTAAGGAACGCTTCTAAGCATCTAAGACGTATTCCTACCCAATAGCATGCACAATGGAACACTGGATTAAAAAATAAACTGAAGAAAATATCGCATATACCCACACGCACATACATATACACACGCACACTTACAAGGAGCTAAATATTTTCTTCCTCATCAAAACTTGTACTTATTTACTTTTTTTTTTCTCATCAATATTTCAAAAAAGAAAGGGAGTCTATTTCACTTTTTTTTATTGTAAAATCCAAAAGAGCTTGATAACTGTGATGTCATACCTGATAGTATGTCAGCTGCCCATTCACGTCTTCCAGATGCTTATCATACTCAGTAATAAGAGATGCTACAAAGCTAAAAAGATATACAAAATAGGGCATATTCTGTTTAATCTGGTTTAATAAATGTGTAACTTGTGAAATAAATTGTACATCCAAACGTTTACTGTTCTGATTATAATTTTAGCCCTAGCAATCAATACACCCCCCCCCCAAATGGAGCTAAGGGGTTCTTAACCTTAGCTCCGTTCATATTTAGTGCCGAGTTATTTGTTGTGGGGAGCTGTGCACTGAGGACATTTAGCGGCATCACTGGCCTCTACCCAATAGATGCCAGTAGCACCCTCACCCTCTAGAGTTGTGACAAAAAAATGTTTCCAGACATTGTCAAATATCTGGGGGCGGGGAGGAAGGCAAAAGCACCCCAGTTGAGAGCCACTATTCTAGACTGTAATACTGGCTTTTCTGCCTGGCCAGGCGGTGGCGCAGTGGATAGAGCATCGGACTGGGATGCTGGAGGACCCAGGTTCAAGACCCCGAGGTCGCCAGCTTGAGCGTGGGCTCATGTGGTTTGAGCAAAGCTCACCAGCTTGGACCCAAGGTTGCTGGCTCAATCAAGAAGTTACTTGGTCTGCTGAAGGCCCATGGTCAGGGCACATATGAGAGAGCAATTAATGAACAATAAGGTGTTGCAACAAAAAAACGAATGATTGATGCTTCTCATCTCTCTCCGTTCCTGTCTGTCTGTCCCTGTCTATCCTTCTCTCTGACTCTCTCTCTGTCTCTGTAAAAAAATTAAATAAATAAATAAATAAATAAATAAATAAATAAAATGTTTAATACTGGCTTTTCTTTTCAATTCAATGACAAACCATTCAAGCCTAACTACTTACAGCAGACCACAAAATAAACATTCCTGACACTACTACAATTATTTTCACAATAGCTAAATGTAATTTAGAAAATAACACTTTTCTGGTAACTCAGCCTTACCTTTGGTCCACCACCGAGTTTCCCAATGCGTCATCTCCGTCCCCTTTGAAGGCAGCTTTCTGCAGGAGAGAAGACCGACTGTTAAAAGGTATTCTCAGTCCGTTCTAGCCCAAACTGACAGCAGTTCAAAACTAAATACAATGAAAATTTTTATAACCTTAGAAAACCTATTAATGCGATTAAAAAGGAGAGAAAGGAAAATCATCTCAATTGATGTCGAAAATGCATTTGGTTTTCATACATAATAAAGAATACATAATAAAGAATCTTGGCATACTAAAAATAGGAACTTTCTCAAACTGTTAAAAAATATTCCCTACCAGAAACCTCTGTATATCAATTACAGTCTGATAGGGTGGAGCATCAGAAACACTGCATTAAACTTATTGATACAGGCTGCTTCGCCATCATTGCAAAAACTCAGCACTGGACTAGAGGTTCTAGTCCATGCAACCTGTCGCAGGAGCATGGGGCTGGGTATACAGTAAGAGGTGCTGAATGTGAGAGTGAGTAGAAAAAAGATTTTTTTTTATTCAAGTACTATATTCATGCATAATGAAAAAGTATACAAATTGCAAGTATAATACTAGATTTTCACAAAGTAAATACACTAGTAAATACACAAGAAACAGAAGGTACGCAGAGCAGGTACCCTGGCAATGGAAACGTGTGTATGTACTGGTCCAGTGACTTCATTTTGCATTTCATTTCTGGGCGAACATCAAGTCAAAGTAAGCACACAATTCTGATATGTGAAGGTTTAGTTAACTTTGTGCCATGCAAAGTGAGAACTGCTTAGACGACCAGCAAAGCAAAACCCCACAAACTACCCTGTGACTTCTAAGTTTCTGCCCCCCCCCCCCCCCCCGGTCCTCCACGTGTAACTAATGCCCCAACTGCTAACACTGGAGATTAGTCAACCTGTTTTTATAAATTTACAGAAATGTCATCATTCAGTACATTCTCTTTTATGGCTGAGTTTTTTTTGTCCAAGTTGGGTTTATAAGAGTAATTCTTCTGTTGCAAGTGATTTCAGTTTGTTCCTTCTTATGGCTATACACTTTTTTTAATTCTAAGAGCATGCCACAATATATGTATGACTTCTACTGTTAAATGAGCTATGTTAGAAAGGTCTTTTCTTATGGTTATACCTTGGATGGAACTGATGACTCCTAGGGTATGAATCAGTTAGTTATAATAGTGATTGTACCAGTTCACTCTCCCACAGGCAGTATTAAGAGAGTTGTTTCACACCCTTGTCAACACTTGGATTCACTCATAGTATGCTTTTACTTTCTTAATGGTGTCTTTTAACAAACACAGTCTTTCATTTTGAGTTATTCCATTTTTCAATCCTTTATTATGACTGTTTTTTGTGTCCTTTTGAAGACAACATTCCTATGTAAGTTGACAGACTTGCTCTTATAAGTTTCCTTCTAAAAGCTTTATTATTTTACCTTACACACACACACACACAATCAATCCATATGTAGTATTTTAGACTAGTATTGGTAGGGGTCAAGATTTTTTTTTTAATGGAAATCAGACATGTGTAGAGCTATTTCTGAACTCTATTCTGTACAACTGGTTTATTTCTCTACCCTTAGTCAATATGGTACTGTCTTAATTACAGAGTTTTACAGTAAATCTTGACCTCTGCTAGTATCTGTTCTCCAGCTTTATTACTCTTCCTTGAGATTGCCTTAGTTCTTTTTGACCTTCTGTACATAAATTCTGGAATCAGCTTGAGAAGTTTGAAGAAAAAAATATCCTACTACAATTTTGATTGAAATTTTGTTGAATGTAATTAATTAACCTTGCAAGCTATAAACATATTACATCCTTACATTTATTTCATTCTTCCTTAATTTTATCAGTATTCTATAGTTTTCAAGTCATATATTTTTCATTAGAACTATTCTTAAAGATTTAATGTTTTTTTCATGTTATCATCACTATTTAAATTTCATTGTCAATTGGAATACTGCTATTTATAGAAATAAAACTAAATTTGTAATTTGGCCTTGTATCCAAAGATACTGCTAAATTCATTTAAGTCTGACAATCAGAAGATTTTTTATTTTTCTCATATACAATCTTATTTTCTGCAAATAGTGATAGTTATTTCTTCCTTTCCATTTTTTATATATTTACTCATTATGATGCTGAATAAAAGTTATTTCAGCATGTATTCATACCTCGTTTTCATTCTTAGGAGGAAACTTTCAACCTCTCACCATCAAGTACAATGCATATCTAGTTTTTTGTACTTTTTCAAACTGAAGAAGTTTCTTTCTATTTCTAGTTTGCTGAAATTTATTTTGTCATGATAGGAAACTGAACTTTATCAATCATTTCCTAGATCTCTTGTGAGAGGCCATTTTCTTCTTCTTTTTCCTGCCATCATGGTGATTTACACTGATTTATTTTCAAACGTTAAACCATCATCGTATTGCTGTCATGTTACCTCCCCTCTCACTACTGCAAGCCATGCAGTGAAAGGCAAGACCTATGACGAGTGGAGCCCTGAGATAGCCACTCAGGAGATGGTCGAGCGTAGGAGGAACCTTTGGCAGGAACAATAGCCTACCACTAAGAATAAGAGATAGGCTCTGAGATATGACTGTATGACTATGAGAACAGTACATGTAAGAGAAGAATGTGCACCTTTGGAAAATCAGAAGTGCTATAATTTCACCATAGAGTACACTATTAAATAAGGGAGGATGTGTCCCTACTTGGTATGTTACCATCAGACTTTAACAATTTATAATCACAGTGCATACTGCATACACCCAAGGAAAGAACTATTAAAAAATGTCATATATTATTTACTATTTTTAGTTTGTCTAATGCTTCAGTCATAATTTATGAGACCTCAGGGAGTTAGAGTCTATAACTGGCTATATCTTGAGAAACAATTTTAGAATGTTTTAAAACAATAAATTTTCATTTTAGAACACAGACATTTTAACAATATGCATAATATGTAGGTGCCAACCCTGAAAATGATAAGGCAATTTCTATGGTCAAAGACATTACATTCACCAAGCAAAAACAAGCTTTCCTCCTCATAAGAATCAAAACTGTAAGTAAAATTTCAAAGCACTGTAGGTAACTTTACATGAGGAGAATCCAAAGTAGAGTTTATTTCGATTCATATCCATGTAAACATATTTACAACCCAAATGAACCAGTTTGTTAGACCTCAATTAATTTACATACCTGTACTGTTGAATATTTGGAAAAATTTTCCATTTGATATCTTCTAATAACTTCATTTA
Source organism: Saccopteryx bilineata (assembly GCF_036850765.1). Classification (NCBI taxonomy): domain Eukaryota; kingdom Metazoa; phylum Chordata; class Mammalia; order Chiroptera; family Emballonuridae; genus Saccopteryx; species Saccopteryx bilineata. Next base: position 198,190,966 of record NC_089490.1, on the reverse strand, counting down.
GTCCTTGATGTGAAAATAAAAAAGACAAATCAATCTGTAGTTTGTTGGGTAATGTTCAAGTTATAAAAACTAGAAATGAAAAAATTATTATTTGATATATCCAATGTAAAACTAGTCTCCACAGCTTCTCAAAATAAATGAATCTTTAATTTCAACATGCCACTTTAGAGTTTAAGAACAGCTAAACCAACTATTGCCAATAAAAAAAAGAGCAGCTGCAAATAATTAATTTTTGTGGTCTCAGAAAATTTAATTTTCAGTCTCTCTAGCTTTCTCTTCAGGTCAGCAGAACCAAAAAATATTTTGCACATTTCTTTTTAAATTCCTGCTACAGAGGTAAAAAGAGTTAGAACGATTAACTGTAGCCATATTCTTTAGAATTGTTCAAATCTGTTGAAATTCTTTTTCAGGATAAACCTCCACACTGAGAAAAAACTGCGAGACAAAGAATCCAAACTAAGCAGGAGTGGGCAAGAGACAATGGCAAAGAAGGTCCAGAATAAAGCCAAGAGTTCTCGACAAACACAGGTGAAAATTTTAATGCACAGTAGAACACAGCACCCAACAAATGTACAGTATTCATTATTTCAAGGTCACTTGGAACATTTATTTTAAAAATTATTTACTTTTTTAAAAAATTATTGACTTTAGAGAGAGAGGAAAGGGGGAGAGAGAGAGAAAGAGAGAAACATCAATCTGTTCCTATATGTGCCCTGACTGGAAATCAAACCCGCCACCTTTGCTATCAGGATGATGCTCTACCCAACTGAGCAGTCATCTGGAACATTTAAAAGTGCAATAGGGTGATTCTCAACAACTTTCCAAAGACTGAAGCCAAGCATAGCTTGTTATTTGAAATAGCTCAATTAAATGGCAATGGAGAACAAAAAAGTAAAGGGAAAAATCTCCATAGATTTTGAAGTTAAAAAACTACTTTTCAATAACTCACAGGTCATTGCAGGAATTATAAATGTGAAGGTATTGTGAACTGAATGGTAGTGAAATGTAATACCTTGAAACCTGCTTATAGAGAAATCTATAGATTTAATTGCATATACTAGAAAAAATGGCTAAGGTCAATGAACTACACACATCCTTCCCCAAAAGTTAGACAAAGAGCCATAAATTAAATGCAGAGAGTGGGAAGTAGAGGAAATCACAAAGATTATTCACCCTCAAAAGAAACAGAAAATAAACATGCCAAAGAAGATCAATGAATACAATCATCTCAAAAGTTATATGAAAACATCTGACGAAATTCAAGATATACTTATGATAAAGCTTTAGGAATGTAGGAATAGAAGGAACTTCCTTATCATGTTAATGGGTTCCTATATAAACATGCAGCAAATGCCAGCCATACTTAGGGGTGAAAATGTGGAAAACTTTCTCTTGGAAATTGAGAATGACAGAAGATAACTTCTCTTGATATATATTCACACTCTCATGGAGGTAGGTGTAAGTTAATACAAAAAGGCAAGTAAAAGAAATAAAAAACAAAGACTTGAAAGAAAAAAAGTCATTATTTATGGTTACAAGTGTGTATGTGGTAAATCCAAAAGAACACAAAGATAAATTCTTAGAATCAATAATTAGAATTAGCAAAGTTGTTGGATACAAGTCAATATACAAAAAGTAATTCTATTTATATATACTGGCAACATAAAGTTAAAAAATAATTTAAAGTACAATAGAAATATCTATATCTCCAAATAAGTCTAGAAAAGATGTGTAAGACTCTTGCGTAGAAAACTATGAAACATTCAGGAGATAAATTAAGGACCTAAATAGATAGAAAGATACACATCATTTACAGGACTTTGTCAGGATGTCAGTTCTCCCCCACATTGTTCTCTAGGTTCAGTGCAATCCAATTAATATTTCCAATAAGGATTTTCCAGAAAATTAAAAGCTGATTCTAAAATAGAAGTGGAAATACAATGAGAATAGCTAAGACATTTTTGCAAAATAAGAACATGGGAAGATGTGCTATACCAGATATCAAGATTTATTATAAAACTACAGTAATTTAGTCAGTTTGATAGTCATAAAAGAATAAACAAAACTGATCAATGGGAGAGAATCTAGAAATATATTCTGTATATATGAGCACCAGAATTATCACCAAAGGGGTCCTCCAGAGCAGAGTGGGAGAGAGAATAATCATTCTCTAAGTCAGGGGTAGTCGACTTTTTTATACCTACCGTCCACTTTTGTATCTCTGTTAGTAGTAAGATTTTCTAACCGTCCACCAGTTCCACAGTAATGGTGATTTATAAAGTAGGGAAGTAACTTTACTTTATAAAATTTATAAAGCAGAGTTATAGCAAGTTAAAGTATATAATAATAATTACTTACCAAGTACTTTATGTTGGATTTTTGCTAAGTTTGGCAGAATAAATCTTTATAAAACAACTTACTATAGTTAAATCTATCTTTTTATTTATACTTTGGTTGCATCGCTATCGCCCACCATGAGAGCTGGAATGCCCACTAGTGGGTGGTAGGGACCAGGTTGACCTACCACTGCTCTAATAGATATCCTCAGGGGCAGGAAAACTTCACCTATAAAAATCAATTCTAGGTGAAACGAAGAATCTAACTGTCAATACCAAAACACTAAATCCCAGGAGAGAACAAAGAGAATATCTTTACAACCTTAGGCTAGGCAAAGATTTTAAATCAGAATACAGAAAGCACTGACCATAAAAGAAAAAACTGATAAACTGTACCACATTAAAATCAAGTACTTCTGCTCACCAAAAAGAGACTGTTAAGAGAGTAAAAATGCAAGCTGCAGACATGAAGAAGAATTTCCAACACATATAACTGACAAAGGAATTATATCTAGAAAATACTGGCCAGGTGGCTTAGTGGATAAAGCATCATCCTGGTGCACCAAAGTTGTGGATTCAATCCCTAGTCAGGGCATGCATGATTGCATTGAATCCACCCACTACTTTATGGGAGAATTGACATATTTACTTCATTACGTGTTCTAATGCATAAATTTGATACGTTTTCCATTAATGTAGGTCTTCCTTTATGTACTCAATAATTTTCTAAGGTTAGCTATCTTTCCACTGCTGAGATGAACCCAGTATAAATACAATAATATGGGAATGAATACACACACATTCATAGCTGGCTTCTATTTATTAATATTTTTCTTTAGTACTTTAGTTTCTATGTGCATAAGTGAAAGCGGCCTATAATTTTTCTTCCTTTCAAATGTCTTTGTTGGATAGTAGTTCAGAACAGAGACACTGAAGCTAGACTGCCTGGGTTCAAATTCAAGTGCATCACTTACTAGTTATGACTTAACCTTGAATGTGTGGAGGCACTTGTCCAGAAAGCTGACATTTAATCTATGGTTACTGAACAGTTGGGTGTGAGAACTGTAAAGGCAAATGCAAAAACTGACCTACAGATAAGGTATTACTGGGCGGGCAAGGGCTGCAGAAACGTGGGGGCATCCTCATCTTAAGATTACTGGCAAGAAAGCAGATAAACTAATGGGCAGTGGTGACAACCTGTGTAAGAAGCAGTAAGAGCACACTGGTACAGGGTTTAAGAGATGAAAGGAAATAAAGGATGCAACGATAGAGGTCTTACATCAAAGAATACAGTAGACTAAGAGATCAGTGTCTAAGACTTTGAAAAGAAGGCAACTTGAACAGGACTTCTGCTTACGCCCAGGATGAAATAACAAGGACTTCCTTCTCACCACCTACAAACACACCTGAAAACATATGAGAGACATAAAAAATAAGGTGAGACACATGATTGCCCAGCTTAAGGACTTGACTTTCCAGGCCATGGGGCAGGCAGGAAAAAAGGCAGGCAGAAACCAGCAGACTCTCCGAGTTAGGGGGATGGAGCTGGGTCAATAGAGACCGAGTAAGTTAATATAGGGAGTTCAAAGAACAGGAGAGAGAGCTGCACAGAGACAGAGCCCTGGACATAGGAGAGGGGCAGAGGGTTTCTCTCGAGTACACAACAGAGTATGGAGTAGCTACTCCATCTATTAAGAACACTGAGTTGGTAGTTTAAAATCTTTCCACAAGGAAAATTCTAGGTCTCACTGGCTTCAATGGTGAATTCTGCCAAACAGTTAAGGAAGAGATAATACTAATTCTATATAAGCTCTTCCAGAATATTGAAGAAAACAAAATATTTTCCAAGTGGTTCTATGAGAACAGCATTATCTGTTACCAAAACCAGACAGATCTTAGGGGGAAAAAAAGGCTTTATGAAAACAGATGTTAAAATTTTAAACAATCTATTAGAAAATCAAATTTAACAATGTATAAAAAGGATAATACATCAAAACCAAGAGCAGTTTATTCCCCAAAAGGGAGCTTAACATTTGGAATTTAATCAATGTAAATCACCCTATTAACAAACTAAAAATGAAAAAAATTATCTCAATCAATGCAGAAAAATAATTTGAAAAAATCTGACATCCATTCTGATAAAACTCTCAGAAAAGGAATAGAAAGGAACATTCTCAACTTATTAAGAACACCAATGAAAAACCTACAGCTTGTTATCATACTTAATTTTGAAAGACAGATGTTTTCTCTCTAAAACCAGGAAAAAGATAAGGACGTCAACTCCAACCACTTCTGTTCAGCACCATATGGGAGGTGCAATAAGACAAAAAAATGAAATGAAGGCATTTAAATTGGAAAGTAAGAAATAAAACTGTATTTACAAGCTAAAGGGATTATCTAGGTAGAAAATCTAAAGGATTTTACAAAACAGAAACAAAAACAAACCTTACTAGAACTAATAAGCAAATTTAGAAAGATGGCTGGGTACAATTGGTAAGAAAATGATTTCCAAGTAGCAGCAATGATGAATCCAAAATGAGACTAAACAGATAACGCCATTTACAGTAGTATCGAAACCAGCAATAACAGGGAACAACTTGACAAAAGATGTGCAAAACCCATATACTAAAAACTATCAAATATTGCTGAGAGAAACTAATGAAGAGATATGTCAATGGATATATATACCTTTTCTTTTATCAGATAACACAGTATCATTAAGATATAAATCCTACACAAATGAAGAGATTCAATGCAATGCCAAACAAAGTCCAAGCATCTTGTTTTTAAAATAGAAATTGACAAGCTGCTTCTAAAATTTATATGGGAGTTTAAAGGCCCTAGGAGAGCCAAAACAACTGTGAAAAAGCACAAATCTGGAAGGCTAACACTATGTAATTTTTAAGGTTTATTATAAAATGTCAAACAGATCAATAAAACAGAATAGAGTCCAGACATGAATTTACACAAATATAGACAACTGATTTTTAACAACGGTGCAAAGGTATTCCAATGGCAAAAGGACATTCTTTTCAATTGGGCATCTATCCATTTGCCAAAAGGTGAGCCTCGACCCTTATGCTCCACCTGTACAAAATTTAACTCAAAATGGGTCATAGGTCTAAATCTATAACGCAAAACTACAAAACTAGAAGAAAATCTTCGCAGCCTGTCTTGACTAAGACACAGATGAATAAAGAAACAAATTGATGAACTGAACTTCATCAACAGAAGAAGGCTCTATGAAAGAGTGTTAAGACAATGAAAGGAAAAAAAAGCGCATCCATCCCCACTTCCCATAATCCGCACTACCAAATCCAAATGGAAAAAAATGAAAAGAGACCACCAATATCAATAGAAGCCAATGTAGAGAAGGTCAGAGGTCGGTGGGAGTAGGGCAAGCCATCTACGTTGACCTAGCTGTTTGGGTGGTTCATCTAACAGGGGAAGCTACCAGCTATTATAGGCATGCTAGGTCCAGTTAAAGGAAACAGTGGGGCGTCCTTGACATCCACTGACTCTCACCTCTTCATGCAAACCCTGCCATCATGCTCCAATTTCCTGTGCAAGCACTGTCCTTTCAAACCTCTGAGCCTGTATGGCCTCTGCTCCCTCTGAGATTTTCTCCTGCCACTCAACTCGTCCTCTAGTAAATAACCACACATTTTCCCACAAATAATTTACTATGCTTCTACTGTCTTATTTGGTTTCTCTGGTTTTTGGACTTCAGTTTTATCAAAGAAATCTGGCTGTCTCATTCCCACGAAACAGAGTTTCTGACTGCCTCAGGTACTCTCCCTGCCAGCCAGACTCCTCCACTCAGCGCATGTCCCATACCACCCAGATGGTGTTCAGCTGGTCCTCCTTATGGGGTGGGAGACAGTCCCGTTTCAAACCGAAGAAATAATGCTAACGTTATAGTATCATTACGCAAAATATACACTCTGCACCTACTATGTGCTAGACACTATGTTTTATTTGTACCATCTCATTTAACCCTCACAAGACTGCCTGAGGGTTAATGTGCTATTTATACCCATTTTACAGTGAGGAAACTGAGACACAGAAAAGCTTAGTAGCTTGCCCAAGGTCAAAGACAGACTGAATCCAGAGGCTGAGTTCTCCACCACTGGTCTCCCATATGCTTCCAAAATGGAACCTATCGTAACCCCAGCCCCATCTTCCCTGTTGCTCAAGCCAAAAACTTGGTTCCCTCTATCTCCTTCTCCCAAATCCCCTAATCTCCAACCTCAGTGTACCAACTTTAGTTCATGTCTAACCTGGATGCCAGCCACCTAATTGCACTGTGCTATATAATGCATGTTCCTCATAACAGCCACCTGGGCTTTCCAAATCACAATTTGATCATGTTATTCTCAACTGATTTCTTTTCAGTGGTTCCCAGAACCTGTGCAATGGTCCAAACTCCTTAACACATAGCAGACAAGGCCCTTCATCGCCCAGCCCTGTCCTTCCCTTTCAGTGACACCTGTCATTTCTCTACACATACCATATTCCATGCAAGCCAACCTTGCAAGTCATTTACTAAGCAAGCATATTACTAAGCATATTCCTAACCCCTCAGTGTCACAAGTACTGTTCAGTTTGAGGTGCCCACTGAAGTCAATATTAGTACTTCAAATTTCAGCCCAATGGCACCTTCCTTGACCACAATTAATAAATAAGCCTGTACTGGTTAATATGTACTGGCTTACCTCTGTGTGTGAGATACTACACTAAGCCCTGTACCTATCTCAACACTCATCAAATCATGCCAGCAACCCTATGAAGAAACCAAGGCCAAGGAGTTGGCAGTTGCTGCCACTGCGGTGCATTTATGGAATTTATGTATTTCTCTCCTTGGATTAAATTCCTGGAGGGTAGAACTGTCTTCTTCATCTTAGTAGCAGCTATGCTTGTAAAGCGCTAGAACATATAAAATAAAAAAGAGGACCTCAGTAAACATCCTCTGAACAAATGGCCAGAGCTGTGCCTCTAGGTTCTAACTGCAGACTTGGAAACCCTTTCCTGCCCTGGCCCTGCAGTTTCCTCAGAGCAGGTGAGAAGCGTAAGGAACACGTCTAGTGTCTGGTCGAGTCCTAGGGAAGCGTAAGGCATCTCTGAGTATTTACACGTCCGCATGTATACCACCAAGCCTCTTCTGCAGATGACTTCTTCAAACTGCTACGCATTCCCACGCACCCAACAGGCATTCAAAAAATATCGGTGGGTCCACGATGACATTCAATATGACACAGAAGAATTCTCAAAAAAGGAATACGAAGCTTACTTTTCTCCCTCACTGAGTCGGGATCTGTGGCCATCGGGATGCCATGTGAGTTTGGAGGTTTCGCCACCTTCACTTTCCTCGACAAGACACAGAGCCCACCGTGCGGGAAAACCAAACTACTGTGACGCTACGGAGGTTGGCAAGCGGTGTCATCAGCATCCCACTCACGCGGCTTCAAGAGAAGCCGCGCCTCCGCTCCTGAGTCCCAGCCCAGCGGAGTCCCAGGCTCGGGACCGACACTTCAGGTTTCAGGTGTGCGGGGGCCCGCCAAGTGCATTCTGTACACGTTCACACCAATCCCAGCCTGGAGGGGACCGGGCACGCCGGCCACGGGCGGGCGTCCCACGGGCCACTCGGTAGTCGAGTCGGGCCAGCCCGGGGGAGCGCGGAGGGAGCCGGCGGGCAGCCTGGCGGCGGCGTCCTTCGCACAGTGAGCCAGCAGCGACTTCAGGACCGCCGAGGCCAGCGGCGGAAGTCCACTCGGCGCGCCCTGCGACTTTGAAAGCGGTGCCCCGGCCGCTCCTTGGAGACGGTGACGCCGCCTGCGTCATCACGCGGGCGTCCGCCCCTGTCATCACGCTGCTGCCCGGAGTCCTCGCGCGCTATTGGCTCTGTAACCAGTTGGTGCTGAGAACGTGCGCGACACGGCACAGCCGTCTGAGCCAGCTAAGCGGCGGCGGGAAAGCGGGCGGGCCTGCGACTTTCGGGTGGTGGGACCCCGCTACTGTTTTCTTCTTCTTCTTGATTCTTTTTAAAGGAAACACCTAAAATGTAAACCTAGCTAGGTCTTTAATTACATGTTTTAGGCTCCCCTGCATCTTGGACAGGTAGCACTTATGCACTGGGGGAACCTGGTCCCCAAAGCCGGTGGGTGGAAAGAACCCCGGGGTCTGCGTCTGGTGTCCTCGGAGGTCACCACCAAGGCGGGCACCCCGTGGAGGATTTCTGAGTAAGGACTCGGAAATCTCCAGAAACGAAGTACCGTCCTGCCCCTCGTGGGTCTTTGGAGAAAGGGTACAGCTGCCCTCAAATATTGAACTGTGTGGCAATGAGGCATGTAGCTAGAAGTTCTCCGAAGATTCTGCAAAGTCAGCAGTTGTTTCTTTAAAGATAAATTTGTTCCTCAGGAAAAAAAAAAGGGGGGGGGTGTGTGCGACAAAAGTTGACACTTTTTTTTGCAAGAAAAGAATTAGGAAAAACTTTACATGAATGGCTGGAATATAATTCCCATTATTAAAAATTGATTTTGCCTGGATTTAAACCCTATCATCCCCCCCCCCAAAGTTAACATTGGAGGATATTTCAGTACTAGTAATAAAAAATGTTAACTTGAAGCTAGCCACTAGTTTTAGTGCTTTTTAATAGATTGTGTGTTTCTGGACTACACTAAGTAGACATGTCATAGATGTAGCTCCGCTTGTCTTTCTCTTTAACAGTTAAGTTTTATTGTCCTGTACTCATTGTTATATATACTAAGTTATTTTAGCAGAATGCATTAAGAAATTTAAAAAATTCATTCAACTGTGTCCAATTAGGTATTCAAAGTCCCATTATGGCCTTTCTCCATACTAATAAGATAATAAGATGGTCCCTTTCTCAAAAAATTGGCTGTTAAATATGGAGGTTTATCTAATAACCATAAAAAGGTTTAATTTAGCTTTGAGTCAGTGAAGATGGAGTTTTATTTGGTTTTTAGCAGCCATGAAGTTAACATGGAAACTTGTAGGGAGGAGAAATTGAGTGTGCAAGCTCCAACTCTTTTTCAAAAGTGACTGTATGATCTTCTACATGAACTTTCCCTGCTTCCCTCAGGACTCGCTGTGTCTTCTCCTACATCTGAACCTTGTGTATTGTCATATTGTGGTTTAAGTTGGCATCAGGCACGTAGTTAATAAGCTTGACTCTACATTTACACTAAAAGGTGATAAGATATATTAGTTTTGGTGAAAGCAAAGAGCCCCTCCAGAATACATTGAATCCTATATAGAAACAGGAAGTCCACATTGTGCTGGGTGAAGGAAAATAGGTTGAGAAATGCTAAAACTGCGAGGCTAGTTGAGACTAACACAACCAGACCCATGTTGTGTATCTCTAGGACATTTAACCATATTTTATCATCTCAAGGGTCAGTCATACTATCCTGTCTCACAGTCTAGTTTTCTATAAGATAACCATTTCAGTTCAAAACGCTTTGGAAAAATGCACCCCCCCCCCCGCAAAAAAAAAACACGCACCGATAATACCCACTGGCACAAACTTTGAAATGAATTTATTATATGACCAGATATATAACAAGTAGAACAATAGGGTAGATTTTTAAAAACTATAATTAAAGATTGTAATTAAGTGAGTATTATGGGATTGAAAATAACCCTTTATACTCACATAACTGAGTAAACATCAACAATTTTAGGAAAAAAAGGCCTGAATGGGTGGCTCAGTGTCCTGGCACCCTGAGGTCATGGGCCAACGTCAGTGCACATAGGAGAAGCAACCAATGAGTGCACAACTCGGTGCAACAATGAATTGACACTTCTCTTTCCCCACTCCCAATCAGTGGAAAATTTTTAAAAATTCAGGAAAAAAGCAAGTTTTTGATCAATTTATAATAAATATATCCCACATATGCTTTAAAAATGACACTGTAAAAAGGTGAAACTTTTACTGCTTCTAATTTCAGTCCGTAGTTTATGTGGAGCAATGCAGAACTACTCCGTTATCGCAGAGTGAGGTTAAGATATAGAGCCACTTAAAAATCTGCCTTTTCTGTGTTACCAAAGGACGCAGTTGATATTTCCTTTTATGAAAACACTCATACCAACAATTACTAAGCAGGCAAAGAACACTTTAGGACTTTTGCTTTTCACTGCTGTTTAAATCACACATAGATAGCTCCTCACTAAGCTTGTCAGCTCACTGTGGTCCCCTGGAATGGTTTCCTCCCCTTAGGAACATCACCGTAACCATAACCGCTCCCCCCCCCCCTGCCCCCGTCCCCATCCCACAAGCAAAACTGGTGAAAATAGGAATTCAAAGCTCTCATAGACCATTTTCAAGAAAAGTTGTGGCCTATGTGGAGTTTACATGAACCTCTTAATGGAAGAAATCTGATCTTTTTAGTGTTTGTGCATTGTAACAAAGTGGCAGCGAAACTGTGTCGGCTAATATGATACCAGTGCCCATATTTTAAGTGAAAAAGAAAACACTTGTTTGTGCCATGTATATAGACTTCTGGAAAGGAAGGAAACCCTTTTTATGACTCATACAGCTCAAAAGTACCTGACGCTCAAGTGTATGCTTCCATGTGAGCTGCTTTTTGTCTTATTCTCTTTTGGAGAAGAAAAAAAAGAACCACTTCAGAAACATATAGGATTAATAATCTGAACAAAAATATTTTCTTTAAGAAAACCTATATACTTTAATAATAAATAGATAACATTTTTTTGAATACTGTGCCTGACACTGTTGTAAATAATTTATATATATATGTAATATGTAATATGTAATATATCTATATACATCACAACTGAATTCCTACAAAAACCTTTCGTGTTTTTTTCAAAATGTTTATTGTATTGATTTTAGAGAAAGGGGGAGAGAGACAGGAACATCAATTTATTCCTGTATGTGCTCTGACCAGGGATCAAACCAGCAACCTCTGCACTTTGGGATGGTACTCTACAAGCTATCTGTTCAGAGCACAAAAACTTTTCAAGGTAAGTGCAGTTTCAATTTTATTTTATAATAACTTGCTGATGATCACAATCAGAAAGAGCCTGGATTGGGAATCCAAGCAGTCTGGTCCCATTATCACAATTGTTCACCACTATGCCGATGTATCCCTATAGAGTAACATAATTGACAGCTGGGGTAATATTATTTATAGCTAGTATAATATAATTCCCAGGTTTGGCTTATATAGCCATATATAGCCAGCTAGCCTTCAGTTGCATTTAGTGAATTACGACTGTATGTGTTCTATTTTAATATTAATAATTTAGAGTTGATTTTCAAATCGTTGCACGGGATTTATATTGCAGAGTTACTCCTCTTTCTCCTAGAAAACCGCTCACACTTCAGGAGAATGATTAAAAGTCTTTCGTTGTTCACTGGTGGTCCTTCAACATTCTTCCATCCTGGAAAATCAAGCTTCAGTCCTTCAAGTCCCTCCCCTCGAGGTGTGGCAGCTGGGTGGAGCCTAAGGCTGCGTCCCGTGTTCCCGGCTGGGAGGAGGGAGTCAGAGGCAGACTGAGCAGCGCTTCCCGGTCTGGGTTTGTGTTCTGCTCTCCATCTGCCTCCTCGCTCTTATTCCCAGCACCTTCGCCCAGCCTTGTCCTCAGCCTTTTCTCCCGTGACTGTTCTTCAGCAGCTGCCTCCTGCTGGCACAGTTTACTCCCACTCTCCGTTAGACTTCCTCATTTCCTCTTTTCTCTTTTAATGGGAGCTGTGGGGGATGGAAACTAGAAAGTAATTGTTTGGCGGATAAAATGTATTATGCTCACTTTGTTAAAGATGGCACTGCCTACGTGGAGGCCATTGCCCAGGTGATATTAATGTATGTCTCTGTGGGCTGTGGGCAGGCAGGATCCTTGTAGCCCGGGGCTTGGTTTAGGATTAAGCCTTTCCCACCCTTTTTGATGTGGGGTGGTACAATCCCATCATGCCTCAGAGAAGTACTTTGTATTAGAGACTTCCTTATTTTGTATATTGGATTAAAGGTTTTGATTTCTAAACTATAAAATGGGGGCAGAATGGGAGCTTGCGCTCTTGATTCCTGAGATTAATATTAGACGAGAGAGCAGAGAGGAGAGCAGAGAAAGGCCACGTGGAGGAGGCCAGGAGAAGCAGTCAAGATGGTGGAGTGTTGAGAGAGAAGCCAGTTTGTGCAGAGTTTGTGCAGGGAGAAGTAAGGAGATGGGGAACAGAGGTGAATAAGTGGTAAGCTAGGAACTTTTGATTCTAGGAAACTCGGATAAGTCAGTAGCTTTGTGAGCACTGAATGTGAGTGGGTTTTGAAGCCCAGTGTGTGTTTTTACTTGTCCGCCGGGTGCAAGCCAGGATTAAAGATGATGGCCCACCAGTTTTTGGCTCCTTTGTTTCTTTACCGATTGTTGGGCAGATAAAATGTATTATGCTCACTTTGTTAAAGATTACACTGCCCACGAGGAGGCCGTCACCCAGGTGATATTAATGTGTGTTGAGAATCCTTGTAGCCTGGGGCTTGGTTTTGGGATTAAGCCTTTCCCACCCTTTTTGATGTGGGGTGGTACAATCCAATCATGCCTCAGAAAGTGACTTTGTATTAGAGACTTCCCTATTTTGTATATTGGATTAAGGGTTTGGATTTCTACACTATAAAATGGGGACAAAACAGGAGCTTGGACTCTTGGTTCCTGGGATGATTAGAGGAGAGAGCAGAGCAGAAAGAGGCCATGTGGCCAGGAGAAGCAGCCAAGATGGCGGAGTGCTGAGTGAGATGCCAGTTTGTGTAGAGTTTGTATCTGGGATAAGGAAGGAGATGGGGAACTGAGGAGAATAAGGCTGGTGAGCTAGAAACCTTTGATTCTAGGAAACTCAGATAAGTCAGTAGCTTTGTGAGCACTGAATGTGAGTGGGTTTTGAAGCCCAGTGTGTGTTTTTACTTGTCCGCCGGGTGCAAGCTAGGATTAAGGATGATGGCCCACCAGTTTTTGGCTCCATTGTTTCTTCACCGACTGTCCGAATCCAGTGCAAACCTGCATGGGCCAGGCGGCTGTGTTAGTGGCTGCGGCCACTGGCTTTACATAATTTTTGTAGAAATTTACAGAAACTGAAGAAAGTTTTCTGAAGAGAGGAATTTGGAAACTCTCCTTGCAAAACCTTCTGTTGAGAAAACACCATTTCCATAACTTCCTTCTTTTAACCTTCATGGATTTTTCCCCCCACTCCTAAGCTTTTAATGCTCCAAGTTTCTGTCTCTTTCCTCTTCCTTCATTTCCTTTTTAAGTTCTTTCCATAGTACCAGGAAAGCATGAAAGTAATTTAAAATTATTTTTTACTTTTTTTTAATGAATAGTTTGAAGAATAGCAGTTAAAAATGTGGGGAAGAAACCCAGAATTAACAGTTAACATTCTTTTTTTCTTTTTTTTTTTTTTCATTTTTCTGAAGCTGGAAATAGGGAGGCAGTCAGACAGACTCCCGCATGCGCCCCACCGGGATCCACCCGGCATGCCCACCAGGGGGCGATGCTCTGCCCCTCTGGGGCATCGCTCTGTTGCATCCAGAGCCATTCTAATGCCTGAGGCAGAGGCCACAGAGCCATCCTCAGCGCCCGGGACAACTTTGCTCCAATGGAGCCTCGACTGCGGGAGGGGAAGAGAGAGACAGAGAGGAAGGAGAGGGGGAGGGGTGGAGAAGCAGGTGGGCGCTTCTCCTGTGTGCCCTGGCCGGGAATCGAACCTGGGACTCCTGCACGCCAGGCCGACGCTCTACCGCTGAGCCAACCGGCCAGGGCCAAACATTCTTTTAAGAAAGTTTTAACAGCCAATATTAAAATTATATAATAGGGTGATGATTAACTTGCATTAATATATTCTTTCAATAATGTTTCTAATATTCCTTCTGACTTTTTGGAAATGTTCAGCATAGATAATATAAAGGAAAGTAGAGGTAGTCACCATACTCTTTAAAGAGACCTAGCCTTAAATTGAACTTTAAGAAATATATATATATATATATATATATATATATATATATATATATATATTTATTTTTGAGAGACAGATGGAGACAGGGACATCGATCTGTTCCTGTATGTGCCCTGACTGGAGAATTGAAGCAGCAACCACTGTGCTCCAGAATGACATTCTAACCAACTAAGCTATCCAGCCAGGGCTTAAGTTTGTTATTTATTGGTTAATTTAAAGAGAGACAAAGAGAGAAAGGGAGAGAGTGGGGTGGGGTAAGGGAAACATTCATTTGTTGTTCCACTCCGTTGTGCATTCATTGGTTATACTGAGGATAATAATAGTTCATCTGCAAGTTTCTTGTAAAATTAAATTAGATGATGTTAATAAAATGCCCAATTCATAGTTTTCAACAAAATATAATTTTATTAAAATAATACAATGTCTTTTCATTTAATCCTTAAAGAATGTGAAGTGCCAATACTTCTTGTGTCATGTACTTAGTCTATCCAATTTTTGATATTTTAAGTGTTAGTGACCGTTTGCTTAGTTATTGCCTTTTCAGCCTTTGAAAATGGGGGGGGGAAAGCCCTGTCAGGATAGCTCGGTGGTTGGAGCGCCATCCCAGGGCATGGAGGTTGCCGGTTCAATTCCCAGTCAGGGCACATAGAGGAGCAGCTCAATGTTCCTGTCTCTCTCTCCCTCCCTGCTTCTCTCTCTATCAAAAAGAAAGAAAATATTCTGCCATCATTTAAACTTTGAAATAGACTAAGAAAATCTATAACCTATACCCTGAGACCAAAGAAGACAATATTAAAGTTTACTAACCTTCAAATGGTTAAAGTTCTCTTTGTTCCCCCCAAAAGAAAAAAGGATTTTAGCTAAAAAGAAGAGTATAACAGCAATGCTTCTGCTGATTTATAATTTTTTTTAAATCAAATTGAATTTTATTATAAAGAACTTTGTTCCCAGGTGGTCCAATAGTTCAGACACCTGCACATTTTACTGTAGTGACAAAGAGTGATGTATATAAACTCATGACGCTTATAGTTGTCAAGTACATGAATGGTTTCTGCAGTGGACTTAATTATAGTTTTAAAAATGATTTTGGATCTATACTTAAAGTCTCAAAGCTTTTAGAATCCAACCATCTGTTGTATAGTAGAGCTCAGTGTCCATGATTTGCCATCTCACAAATGGCCTTTGGACTTTTCAGAGCTGTGCTCTGGTCACTCTGCTGCCGTCTGCTTGCTATTGGGCATGGGAGTTTTCGTTTCTCTTTCTTTTTTTAGAGAGAGAGAGACAGACAGGGATAGACAGGAAAAGAGAGATGAGAAGCATCAACTTGTAGTTGCAGCACTTTAGTTGCTTCTCATACATGCCTTGACTTGGGGGGGGGGCTCCAGCTGAACCAGTGACCCCTTGCTCAAGCCAGTGACCTTTGGGCTCAAGCCAGTGACCATGGGGTCATGTCTCTGATCCCATGCTCAAGTCTCTATCCTGTGCTCAAGTTGGCGACCTTGGGGTTTCAAACCTGGATCTTCAGCATCTCAAGTTGATGCTCTATTCACTTTGCCACCATCTGGTCAGGCAGGAATTTTTATTTCTAACAAAAGGACACATTTGTAGATGGTTAAAGAGTTTGTTTGAATATATTGATATATATTTTTTTTACTTAGAGTCCAAAGATGGATTTTAAAATTGAGCACACTTGGGATGGTGTCCCAGTGAAGCATGAACCGATGTGTGTCCGGCTGAATCCAGGTGGCGGAGGAGTGCTGTTGAGAGTCAGTGCTCCATTTTTCAATGATCCTCCAGCCCCACGTGGAGAGCCAGGAAAGCCTTTCCATGAACTGTGGGACTATGAAGGTAAGTGGAAGTACTGTATTTTATTGCAAACATAAATCTTTTTATAATAACCTCTCACAGAGCTATTATTTTATCTTACTGTGAGAGAGTGAGTGCTTCTGAGCGACTGACATGTACAGCATGTGATATTTCCTACCGATCTCTCATTCTGACTTTCCCAGCATCACCTTTGTGACTCAGCTGTATCTCTGGGACAGTGAAAGATGTCAATTACAAATCCACGTTCCTAAATTACTGCCGTATGTTCTTTAACTGTTACCTATGTTAAGAAGAGTTCAGCATCCCTGTTTTGTCTTCAAATGTCTAGATTGCCGCTTTAACCTTACCTTCTTTATGGAAGTTTTGGGGTGTTTTACTTATTTTAGAAACACCATCAACTTCAACATGAAGTGTAGTTTTTATTTTATATGTACTGACAGGTAATCTCACGTATCAAATGAAGGTTAAAAGACACCATGAAATTACAGTTTCAGGTTTGCTATATGATCCCCTTGTAATGTGTCCTAATAGGCTTTCAAACTTATTTTTATGACGCTGTTCCCCAGATCACAGACCATCACTATCCCTGAGATAAAGTTCGAACCCTTCCTATAAACTTGCAGGGTACTCGTGAATTGAGCTCTCAGTGGTATTAGTGTCCGTGCGTGTTTTCACCCAGTACCTTTCTCATTCTGTTTCCCCTGCCTCTAATGCTCATAGTTCAAGGTTTACATCAGGTTCCATTTATTCAAAGAAACCTTTGATGCCTCTTCTAGTTCCAATTAATGTTCATTTTCTCTATACCATCTGTACAGCTTATATTGTGTCAGTGTTCATTAGGCAAATGTTAAACATATGTTGGCTTTTACTGATACAGAGCTCGTGTATCCCAGCATCCCCTGGTGTGCACATTGGTATACACACCAGTGAGACGTATTCACTTAACAAGTCCCAAACGCAACTCCGCTTCTCTCATAAAACTGCTTCTTGCCCTACTTGCCCGGTCTTGTTCACTCCAATACATCAAATCGCCGACTCCAGAACTGGGAGATTTTCCCCGTCTATAACCTCTCACTCTCCCTGTTTGGGTTTACTCAGAGTCCTACAGACTGCTCCTCCTGCATATTTCTCTAGTTCAGTGCCCTTTGTTGTCCCCACCATCTCTGCTCTGCTCTCTGTTCGGCCAGTGTCACCTTTTACCCCAGCCAGGACAGAGCCTCCCAGATCAGCCTTGTCCACCCTTCCCGCTTGGCAGCCAGAGTGAGCTAGCCAAAATAACAGTTTAAACTCACCAGCCAGCTTCCTCAACACCTCTTCAGGCTTCCACGGCTCCCAGGATAAGTGTTACTCTTCTTACTATGATTTCTATGTGAGATTTCCATGACGTGGCCCTTACTCTCCCTGCAGCCTCACTTGTTAACACATTGAAAGGTTTGCTTATTTGCGAATTTGGTTATTGCTCTGTAGCCTACTTATCAAATATTATGGGTATCTTTTCATATCAAACATATCGAACTGTGTTTTTGGTTTTAATGGCTGCATTAGCATCTACTGCATAGACTACATCAATGCCATAACTTATGTACTAGCTTTCCCATTTATATTTTTCTATTTATATAATTTCCTATTTATATTTTTCTATTTATTTTGTATTTATATAATAGGCAATAACCCTATATACTAGGAGGTAACCATTTATTTTCCAATTTTTGAGCAATACTTTGATGGTTAGCATTATATTTACTTCTTCTTTTTTTTTTTAGTTATCTGATGATTTCCTTAGGATAAATTCCTGGAAGAAGTGAATGGCTCAAAGTCTCTGTGATCATGTTGATTTCTTTACAGTCTCACCAGCACTAGGCTTTATTAATCTTTTTAATTTATGGCAATCTGATATGGGAAAATTTGATGGTGATTTATTTCCAAGCAATGTCTATTTAGTTTCTTCATCTATTTTCCTATTAGGGATAGAGCTATAATTAAAAATAGTAATTTATTTTATATTCTGAAAAATTAAAGAAATTATTTATTGTTGAAGCATAATTAAATTTCTCAAATGTCATATCTCTCTTTTTAAAAGTTGTAGAAGCATTTTTCTTGAATGACATAGCTGAACAGTATTTAGAAGTTGAACTTTGCCTGTAAGTACAAAAATTTTTTCTAACTCATTACTACATAATTTGCACACATTGTTTTCTGGTTATAAATTATGTACTCATATTAAAAACTCACTAATTCCAACAAAGTAGGGGAAATGCTAATCTGAATTATGTCTTATTTCTTATTTTCAAGTAAATATATGATTTAAAATATATGTTTAGAACATAAATATTGTAAATGTTTAAATATATTATGTTGACTTTATTTTCATTTTACTCTGTGGTTGGTCTTTTTAAATAAAATCGTAAACAATTTTTTGCAAAATGAAAAATTATTATAAAGCAGAAACTCACTATTTAATCTATAAATTTGCATTATCATGTACTGGCTATTCAGAAATAAAAGGAGACATATTCATAGATATGTCTGGTTGACAGTTTTTGCCCTATAGATGTGAAAAAGTATATTTCTACCTACCACTCATCTATATTATGACAAATTTTAAATTAGTAAAATATTGAATAATGAAATATTTTTTGAATTGTGATTATTAATTTTAAATGACATTGAAATGCTTCTCGGTACCCAATATAGCCTTTGTCCCAGTGTAGGCTGAGCAGAGAGTCCCAAACAATTGATTTGAGATTTTAGATACATTTTCTTTTCCCTTATTTTGATGTTTTGCAAACGCTAATGTAGAAAATCTAGCTGTTCACAATTATATTTTTTAGAAGAATAACCATATATCTTTGTGTATACCCTTCAATTTACATGACAAAGTCTTTTGTTGAAAAATATGATTAATTGTCCTATACCTAATGAAATGAGATGAAAAGAATTTCACCTGTTGGGTGATTAATTTTACCATACAGACAAGAAAACTAAGGCAAATAGATTTATAACTTGTCTACAAAGACAGTAAAGAACTTGGATCTACTGGAATTCTAAAGTTCTCTCCTTAGTTTTACTTTTATTAGATAAAATTATCAATTTGTTTTCATAAAGTAATGACAGCACTGGATGAGTAGGGTAATTAGACTCTCTTTTACTAAGATACTACATAAAAACCATTATGTACACATTAATAAATTCTAAAAGTTAAAGAAAAAGTCCTCAAAGTAGTTTGGTTTCTTATACATCAGGACAGACAGTAATCAAGAATCATGATTTTGCTCCAGGCAATCAACTCCTGTGCAGTTAATTAATCTCTAGGAAAGTAATAGGGAGAATATTGTTGTTTTAATTTACAAGAACTTTCACTTCTCCTAGGATATTCTTAAGCTTGCATAATAACCATAAAAATAAGTAGAGGGGGAGAACACTTGCCATCTGTTAGAGGGAAACCCGCCCTGAGAAGCTCACAGTAGACTGTCTGCATAGAAGTGTTTAGATAAAGTCTTTTCCAGAGACAATACATTTGTTTCATGTAAACTACTTGAAAGTCTTTGATTCTCATCGACCTGGCTCATCTCAATTATGCTCTCTTATTTGAGTTTCCTTTCAAAGAAGTATTGTGTTTCTCTTTGAAAATGTGACATTGGTGTCTGAACTAATGGTGGAAAGCAGGAAAACACAGAAGGCAGACGAATAGGGTTTTAGACAACCTGTATTTTGTATTTTCTGACTGCCTAATGAGCTTCAAGATGGTTCTCTTATAGAAATAACCTTCAGTGAAGTTGTTGGGTTCAGACCTGGAAGATGGTGCCGGCTTCCCTTAGGGTGCTTTAGTTTCGAAACTGGTTTTATTATAAACTCCAAGCACCATGGTATCCCCGCCCCTTTGCATACTTTGCGTTGTCTAATCAACTGAAGTCTTTTCTATAATTTTGTATTTTAAGAATATAAAAAGCAATCTGAACATGTGTAGCTTTTGACTATAATTGTCTTCAGAATGATAAACTCAAAGATGTCATTTCTCAGTCACTGAACACACTGATACTTCCTCTAATAGCTCAATATTTGTCATTCATCTTTTAATTATCTGGAAATTCAGTTACAAATATACACATTGCAGATATGAAGATTAGCGGAGAAAATACTTTGTTTCTTTCAAACACTCATGAGGAATTTAAATTTTGATAGCCACGGACAGCATCTGGTGCTTTTATTATCTGGAAGAAGAAATGTGTGGAAAGTAAGTAAATAAGAATATGTTACAAAATTTTTCCATATAGAAGATAGATGTATATCTGTTATCTAATACATATGTTTAAAGTATAAGTCTGCATTTGCCTTTTCGATTTCTCCCGTTGTTTCTGCAGTGAGAACTTGCTCTGTCTTTCGAAGTGTCCAGAGGAGAGACAAAATGGGAGGGCCGAGCGTATCTTCCTTGGAGTTATTTTCCACCAAATGTGACAAAACTCAATTTATTTGCAATTCATGGATCGAAAGATAAAAGAAGCTATGAAGCTCTGTACCCTGTGCCTCAGAGTGAGCGGCAGCCGGGACAGAAACCTGATTTGTAAGTGGAAAGAAAATGAGGACCTTCCAACTGTGTGGGTTTTTTTGGGAAATTCATTCTTGGTAGAGCAACAATACCATTTTTCAGTCAAAGGAGACATATGCGTCCAAGCACCCAGGGGGGTGCTGTGTTCCCTGCTGGTCCTCTGCACATCCTCGCCAGACTGAGTGCGGACAGACTCGGTCTCCCTCCCTGCTGTACGCCCAGAACTTGCATTTCCATCGCAGTGTGAGAAAAGTCTCGCTTGGTGACTATTGCAACTGCTGGCATAGATGTAGTGCTGCGGATTCATTTATGATCCCTTTTGGAGCTACGTGGCCAGAGAGAGGCATCCAGATTCCTGGTGTGAACAGAGGGGTAATAAATCCTTCCCCTTGCTTCCTGGGAATCTGACCTTTAGTTCACTATCTAGCATGCTTCCCATGGTAAACTCAAGGATAAACGTGTCACCTAGGTTTCTAGGCGACACGGTTTATGAGAAAAATGACACTTAATTGGTAAATTGTACCCAGACCGGTAGCATTAGGAATAAACTATAAATACGTGATGGGGACAGCATGGTTTGGGATCCCACCATTAGCAATCATGTTCTGTGTGGGGACCCCAGAAGCTATGCCTGTGGACTTATCACCAGAGCCCAGGCCCCTGTGGGGCAGCAGGCATGTGAGCCCTGGCAGCTCCTACGCCTGCCCAGTTTGAGTCTTACCCGTTTGGAGTTGTCAGCTTAGGAGATCGAGCTCCTGGCAAGCCCTATGAATGCTCCATGCGCTGCAGCCAGCTCTGCTCCCAGCAGGAGGAAAGCCGGCCGCTGTCCTGGGGCAAGCTGGCCTCTGCTCTGCAGGTCCCCATATGCTCTCTGTGTGGCCAGGGCCATCTGCTCAGTCTGTGTGATCAGAAGAGCTTCCCTGAGATGCCCCTGTGGGCTGCGCACCAGGACAGACCCACCGTCCTGCCTCTGTGTGCCGGGTGGGCGGGGTGGTCCCTCCGCTCCCTGTCTGCCTTCTCCTTCTTGCTGAGCCCTTTCTCCACCTTGCCTTCCTGTCTCTCACCTCTACCTGCTTTCTGCCTGACCCCCTTTCTCTCTTCCCTCTGCTTCACTCCCCAATCTCGGCACTTTCTGACTAACCTCTTTCTCTCTTCTTCTCTCTTACCCTGCGCTGTCAGTTCCTTAACCTCTTCCTCGGGAATGACAGTTGGGGCCCCACCTGCATCAGAATGGCCAGGGGAGCAGAATGGGACCGAAGTCTAGATGCCAGTGACTCAGGGCCCTCATCTCCGGATGGGGGCTCCTTGATTGATACTTTATCGGAGGCTTAGCCCAGCTAGAAGTATGATTCTACCGCTGGCCAGGTTAGGGCCGAGGCAGAGCGAGCATCTGCAGAGCCGAGTTCGAGTTCCATGCAGTATGTAGTCCAACCTTTTTCTCGTTAAGCCACAGTAAGAATTTCCCTAATGGTTACATGGTGTTCCCAGGAAGGAAAGAACCGCGATTAACCCTCAAACACTCTTGTAACCTCCTTTGCTTTGGCAAAGGGATCTATCCTGTAATTCAGTGGTTTTCACTGTCACAGAGCCTCAAGAAATTTCTGGAGGACCAGCACCTGTGTGCAGACTGTTGGTTGAAAACCACTGCTCTGATCTGTGGAACTGGAACTTTTTAAAACAATTGCTTAGGTGACTGATATAAACCATATCAAAGTTGAAATTTAAAATCATCTTTATGATATGATTTTGTTTATGGCTAGATGGAATGACTCAGGTTTTGATGGTTGATTTTTATTTCTCTCAGCTGTGAGGCAGCTATTTGTAAGAATTTAGAGGGGGGTGCTTTGGGATGTGGGTGAATGTTTTCAGAATGCCTGTTGGAGAGCTAACTCGAGACACTTATACATACAGAATAGATCTTACCTTTCGTATTCTTAAAATAGAATGTTGTCCGATCACAGTTGTGACAGAATGAATAGCCCTTCAGGACAACTATTTCACAAATGCATAATTCATTTCAATTCCCACCTTCTTTTTCTTTGCATTTAGCCATCGTCTGGAATACTTCAAGCCTTTCAATTTTAACACAGTGCATGGAGAAGAATGGAAACAACCAGAATCTGACCTGTGGCTAACAGAGAAATGTGGTGTATAAGAATATAGCAGATGACCATATAATCATTTCTTCTCTATGCCTTTTAAGATAAATCAATACCAAGTATAATCTCTTTCAAGATACCATGACAACCTTGCCATGATAAATGTTTTCATAAAGTATATCTCTGGAAAATTGTGTATAAATTAAGGAAATGGAAAGCTTGTTGATGATTGTATCTAAAGAGTGAAACATTTTCTCAAAGTCATTTAATGTCAGTGAGTTCTTTTATGAGCTCTGCATCACCCTTACCCTGAATATTCCTGCCTCTGTGAATCAAACTATGATTTCCCTTCCCACTTCCCTAACCCTCAGCCAGCCTGAGACAGGAATGCCTTTTTTGCAGATTTTTGAACTCCCTGTAATTTACATTATTTTTTTACTCAGAATCTTTCACCCAGTCTTAAAACGGGTAGAAAACAATAACCTATTTCAGTTGAACAGGAGAGCCACATCTGTAAAGGTATCATTAAGATACATGTGTTATTTAACCTGCTGTTTTTCCTGTCCTATGACTGTTTTTACTTTGTAGAAAGGATGGAGTTTGGGTAACAGCTTCTGCTTTTATTTATAAAGAAATACCATTTTTCTTAATGCTATTAAACAATGTGTGAATTGTACTCATTTTATTTTGCGAACATCAAAATTCCTGGTCTACAACTTTGAAATTTCCTATTAGAAGAGAACTTGAAGTCATCAAATAGATTATCCGTGAACCTCTCCACCAAACCTGGCCCTGCTCTAGCATTCTCAGTTCAGAGATTAGCAGGGTTGCAGAAGCACCTTTATTACTTACAGATATCTAATTCCCTACCCACTAACATACTTTCTCCTCTTCCTTACTGACAGAACTTTCATTTTTAGGGATGTGCTCAACAATTGTATTTTCCGAGATTCCTTTGCAGATAGAAATGGCCCTATAAAACAGTTCATATCCTGAGATTTAAGTATATAGTGTTCAGTGGGGATCTCAAGAAAAGATGCTTTAAAGATGGAAGACTGGGCCTGACCAGGTGGTGGCGCAGTGCATAGAGTGTCAGACTGGGATGTGCAGGACCCAGGTTCGAGACCCTGAGGTCACCAGATTGAGCATGAGTTCGTTTGGTTTGAGCAAAGCTCACCAGCTTGAGCCCAAGGTCGCTGGCTGGAGCAAGGGGTCTCTCAGTCTGCTGAAGGCCCATGGTCAAGGCACATATGAGAAAGCAATCAATGAACAACTAAGGAACCACAACGAAGAATTCATGTTTCTCATCTTTCTCCCTTCCTGTCTGTCTGTCCCTCTCTCTGACTCTCTCTGTCTCTCCCACAAGAAAAAAAAAAAAAGATGGAAGACTGGGCAGCCATACATCTGTTGTCCTTGGCTCTCCCACCTCCTTTACCTGAGTTGCAGAATGAATCCCTGAGTTAACACATTAGCTACATTGCGCCAAAGAGGAGCCAACCCAGGGTTAGCTGAATACAAAGACAACACACAGCCTTGGTTCGAAACAGCCCAGAAGAGGAATCCGTCTGGATTACTTACCTATATAGGAGAGAATCAACTGTCTGATTTGTTTCCCCAACGTGGTCTGTAGAATCAGTGCAATCCCAGTTAAAAATCCTAGGAGGTTTTTTGGGTGGAACTTGACAAGCTGATTCAAATTTTTTGTGGAAATGCAAAGGGCCTCGGCCAAAACAATTTTGAACCAGAATCAAGTTGGAGGACTTATGCTACCTCAATCAAGACATTATTGAGCAGCAGTAGTGAGACAGTATGACCTTGGCACAGATTTAGTCAAATATAATGACAGAACAGGATGGAGAAACCAGAAAGAGAACTACATAAAGTCAGTTGATTTTTGACAAATGTACCAGTGTATTTAAAAGGAACAGGATAGTCTTTTTAACAAATGGTGTTGGAATAATTGGAAAAACATGAAAAGAAAGAAAGAAAGAAAGAAATGTGACCTCTATCTAACATCCTACAGAAAAATTAAGAAATTCCAGAAGAAAATCTTTACAATCTGGAGGAGACAAATTTCAAATAGGACACAAAAAGCACTCACTAAAATAGAAAAAATATATAAACTGGGCTTCATCAAAATTAAAAGCTTCTCTCCCAAAGTCTCCAGTAAGAATGTGAAAAATCAAGTCACAGATAGGGATAAAATACTTAAAATACACACATCTGATGGAGGATTCATACTCAGAATGTATAAAGAACTGAAAATCAGTAATAAAAGAGAAGCCAGTTAAAGAGCAAAAGAACTGAACAGACACTTTGCAGAGAAAAATATACAAAAGGCCAGTAAATCTATAGAAAGGCTCTCAATCTCACTTACCATTGAAAAAAATGTGAATTAAAACCACAGCAAGATACCACTGAGTGACTAAAACTACAAAATATACACAGTGGCTAACTGGCTAAAATTGGAAAAACAAAACTGAAAATGCCAAAAAGTAATGAGACTGTGGAGTAAATTTAATTTTCCTACACTGTGAATACGGATGTAAAATGGTACTACCTCTTGGGAACCATTTGCCAATTTCTAGTAAAGTTAAATACATACCAACCATATGATTCAGCAGTTACACACACACACACACACACACACACACACACAATCAAGAAATGAATGGTCATAGAGCTTTATAACAGTACCAAACTGGAAACAATCGAATTTCTATCTACAGGAGAATGGATAAACTGACAGACAATGGAGTACTATCATAAAAAAGAATGGCCTGTTGATAACATGCAACAACCTAGAAGAATCTCAAAAGCATTACACTGAGAAAAATAAACCAGATACAACATACTGTATAATTCTTCTTCTATGAAGGTTAATTCTAGGCAAAACTAGGCTATCTTGAATGAGAACCACAACTGCTTTGTGTAGGGGCAGGGGATTCAAAGGGCCTGGAACAGGGGCATGAGGAAATTTTGGTGGTGGTTGAAATGTTTTGTATTTTGATCTGGATGACGGTATGTATATACCTGTATACATTTGTCAACATTCCTCAAGCTGTATTTAAGATTTGTGATATTACTATGTGTAAAGTATACTTTAATAAAATACTACTATAAAATAAGCTGTAAATAAAATGGTGTTCAATTCTAGTTTATGCTGTTCCATTTAATCATTAGTGCTGGTAAATGTGACTTATCAAGTAACTTCTCTGTCTAAAAAGAGAGCTGGTGTAAAGAAACGCTGACTTACAAAAGGCACTATGGTTACAAATCATGGTGGCAGTGTAAGGCATCTTTGATTAAATTTAGAAGTTATTTTTATATATAATTTATTAAATTTTATATATAATTTATATTTTATATATAATTTATTTAAAAAATGTACTTAGAAAATTAAATTTAATGGGATGACATTGATCAATAAGAGTACTTAAGTTTTTGGTAAACATTTTATAGCATATGAACTGTTGATTGTGTTGTGTGCCCATCACCCAAAGTCAAATTATTTTCCATCACTACAGATTTGTCCCTCTTTACTCCCCTCCCCCAGCACCCACCATTCTAACCCCTTCCCCCACTAACCACTTCACTTTTATCTATGTCCATGAATCTCAATTTTGTATCCCACCTATGTGTGAAATCATACAGTTCTGAGCTTTTTCTGGTTTACTTATTTCACTCAGTATAATGTTCTCAAGGTCTATCAATGATGTTGTAAATGACAATATATGTCATCATTTCTTATGGCTGAGTAGTATTCCACTGTATTATACATATGTACCACATCCTCTTGATCCAATTCTCCATAGAGGGGGTTGAAGTAGTGGGTGTTGGGGGGAAGGGAATAAAGAGGGACAAATATACGGTGACAGTAGCAAATGGATGAAGCTATTATAGCAAGCCTTTAGCACTTCTACTCATATCCCAAAGCCTACAGATTATCTTCTCTTTTTCTTTTAATCATAGTATTTTTTGTGTGTGTATTTTTCCGAAGTTAGAAGCAGGGAGGCAGTGAGACAGACTCCGGCATGTGCCCGACTGGGATCCACCCGGCAAGCCCACCTGGGGGTGATGCTCTGTCCATCTGGGCCATTGCTCCGTTGCAACTAGAGCCATACTAGCACCTGAGGCAGAGACCATGGAGCCATCCTCAGCACCCGGGCCAACTTTGCTCCAATGGAGCCTTGGCTGCAGGAGGGCAAGAGAGAGGTAGAGAGGAAGGAGAGGAGGAAGGGTGTAAAGGCAGATGGGTGCTTTTCCTGTGTGCCCTAACCGGGAATCGAACCCGAGACTTCCACATGCTGGGCCGATGCTCTATGCTGAGCCAACTGGCCAGGGCCTTCTGTAGTATTTTAGGCATCACTTTATAGAGCACTTGTCCCACAGTGCACTAGGAAGCTCTCCCGACTACTCCAGTCCTCTAAGCCTCCTTACCCAGCAACCAGCAGCTCTCTGTGAACTGACAGCACCTTGCTCGGTATCTCGGCTCTGTGGACCACCCGCGGCAACCCACTTAGCTGTTCTCACACCTAAACTACCCTGGGCGTGTGACAGGGCAAACGCCCCACAGACAGCTCTGAACCAAGGAGAGGATTCAGAGGATCCATACTCCTCTCTTTTCTTCCTCGGGTTGACAGTTCTGAGGTCCCCTTTCATGCCTAAATGGATCATACCCTAGTTGCTTAGAGCAGTGGCCAACTATTAATATTAACACACTTTATTTTGCTTTTTCCTCATTTCCTGTTTTTGCTCTTCCTAGTTCCTCACTCCTCTTTGGAATGATTTAACCAAAATCAACCTACAGTGATGTGTCTTTGTCCCAGGTTGGCTTTGTGGGTTGTTACCTGATTCCGCAAATAAAAATAACTTGGAAGCAAAAAGATGTTCATAAGCCCTTTACTTTTATGTGGTACATATACACGTTCAGAGGTGAGTGTTCAAGCCACTCCTTATTAATAAGCCACTTGCACAGAGACACATTTTTACCCAGGCCCCTCTTGGGTATCATTCATTGCAGCAGTGTCACTGTCATTGCAGCAGGTGGACTTTGGTGGACTAGTGGCTAATCTGATTGCAAATCTCTCACTATTAATCATGAATAGGGAATGGGTCAGAGTGTAGCAGAATACAAGAAGAAGAAAACCCAGCCTGTGTGTATACTAAATGCTTTTCCTAACTTGGTATTTGTGAAAGATCAAAATACAAGCTTCAGAAGATATGAAAACTTTGGCAACCAAACTTCATACCCTTGAGTAACTTGCAGTAACTCTAATGACCTTTTGTCTCTATTTATTAAAAACTGAAGTAATTGAGCAGTGATTTATTCAAAATGATTGTATAGTCTACTTGTACAGAAAACATAAAGGTTGTGAATGTCAGCCTTCCTGTCCTTAATATTTTGTTGTGGACCGTAAATGGCAAAAAGCCATTGTAGATTTCGAAGCTTAGCAAAAGACTAAGTTCTCCCCCCTCCATCTCCATATTTGGCTATGATGCTGAGTATTTGCACCCACTCCACTTGCTTCCTTAGGCTGCTGGAAGCAATATATATGCCCTTCCTCTGACTCTTTGTTTGTTTTCGGATGTTGGTAAATTTCACTAATGCATCCTGTTTTATGCCTTGGGAGAGTTCCTGTCTTAGCCTTGGATGTGCAACTTTGTATCAGGGTCCTTGATTTGCATATGGCTATATAATAAAGCAAACTGGGGCTATGGGGCACTCAGATACTGCCAGGCAGTTTGAAGAGTCCTCCCGGTCCCATCGTTTTTGTTTTGACAAGTGTGTTTCCTTAATTCTGCACCCTTATTTGGAGCCGTGCTGGTCCGCGGCAATATTTTATTGTTTGCAACAGTGACAGTGTCTCTTTTCCTTTCTGAGAAGACCGGTATCTTTTTTTTTTTTTAATAATAATTTTATTTTTTCAATGGGGCAACATCAATAAATCAGGATACATATATTCAAAGATAACAACTCCAGGTTATCTTGAGTTCAATTATGTTGCATACCCATCACCCAAAGTCAGATTGTCCTCTGTCACCTTCTATCTAGTTTTTTTTGTGCCCCTCCCCCTCCCCCTTTCCCTCTCCCTCTCCCCTCTTCCCCCGTAACCACCACACTCTTATCAATGTCTCTTAGTTTCACTTTTATGTCCCACCTACGTAAGGAATAATGCAGTTCCTGTTTTTTTCTGATTTACTTATTTCACTTCGTATGTTATCAAGATCCCACCATTTTGCTGTAAATGATCTGATGTCATCATTTCTTATGGCTGAGTAGTATTCCATAGTGTATATGTGCCACATCTTCTTTATCCAGTCATCTATTGATGGACTTTTTGGTTGTTTTCATGTCCTGGCCACTATGAACAATGCTGCAATGAACATGGGGCTGCATGTGTCTTTACGTATCAATGTTTCTGAGTTTTTGGGGTATATACCCAGTAGAGGGATTGCTGGGTCATAAGGTAGTTCTATTTGCAGTTTTTTGAGGAACCACCATACTTTCTTCCATAATGGTTGTACTACTTTACATTCCCACCAACAGTGTATGAGGATCCCTTTTTCTCCACAGCCTCTCCAACATTTGCTATTACCTGTCTTGTTAATAATAGCTAATCTAACAGGTGTGAGGTGGTATCTCATTGCAGTTTTGATTTGCATTTCTCTAATAACTAATGAAGATGAGCATCTTTTCATATATCTGTTGGCCATTTGTATTTCTTCCTGGGAGAAGTAAGACTGGTATCTTTTGAGAGTAATGGAGTAGAATGACTTATCAGTGATTTTTCTAGCTGCAGGTTGCAAACCTGTTTGGAAGTAGATTATGGCATCTATGGAGCAGGCTATAATGAAATCGAATTGAAAAGGCCAGAGTGCATTTACATTTATTAAGTGCATATATTGTTTCAAGGGCTTTGTTCTTATTTTGGATCTAGTCTTTGTTCTTATGTTGGATCTAGTTCAAAATCTGCCAGTTTTGAGTATTTGCAGGACACAAGCCTTAAACACTTTGGTTGTTTGTAATATTATCTTTTGGGTAATTAGATAGTATTAAGATTCTCAATGATTAGTGATGGGAGATTTGGAGGGAATCTAACACTCAAACATGAGTCCAGAGCAGCTTAAGAACTAGAAAGAAATATGGACTTTTATTTACTCTTCAATTTGATTTTATTTATAAATTAAAAAAAAACATATGATAGGTAAGACATGCATATAATAGAGCCTCACATTTTAAATATATTCATTAAAAGTGGTCCCTTATCACAGTATGTAGCTGTTTAATACATAAATTAGGATAATTTTTGTGTTACATGTAAATGAAAGTAAACTGAAACCAGTTTAAACAATAAAGGGGATAGAATAATTCTGGAAATTCTCTACCAGGGATTGATACTCTCACTGTGTCAGCAGGTTGCTATCTCCATTTAGAGGTGGCTTTCTTGCCCTGCCATCTTCTAGATTAGTGATTTTCAACCTTTTTTGAGCCGTGGCACATTTTTTACATTTACAAAATCCTGGGGCACACCATCTACCAAAATGACACAAAATGATACTCTAACACAGTACGTATTATACATATAGTTAATAATATAGTTTCTAAATGTATTTATACTCACTTAGTGTGAAACCTGGGCCTGTTTCAATGAACACAAAAGGATATTCTGGCAGGAATGGTGGAAAGACACACACAAAGCTCTTCCTCAACAGTTCTCAGTCTCTCTCTGTTTTTAGTTTTTATCGCAGTCAAGCTTGAGAAGCTCAGCTCACATAGATAATGTGGTTGAAATGGGAGCAATGTCAAAATAGCTTTGTTGGCCAGAATGGGGAACTCCTTGGCAACAGATAACCAAAAACTGTCCAAAGGAAGATCAGCAAACTTTAACTTTAAAGTTAGATAACATTGTGATGCATTGTATATCACCCTCTGCAGGGGCCTCTTTTAAAAAGAAAAAGATCAAATATCTATATACACCATCAGGATAGACATAACCAGCTGAGGGTGAGGCTTCATCTAGTGGTGGCAACATTTACCTCCAGTCCTGACCAGGATTAGAAATCGGGACCATGGCTGACCTGTGGTGGCGCAGTGGATAAAGCATTGACCTGGAAATGCTGAAGTCACCGGTTTGAAACCCTGGGCTTGCCTGGTCAAGGCACATATGGGAGTTGATGCTTCCAGCTCCTCCCCCGTCTCTCTCTCTCTGTCTCTCCCTCTCTCTCTCCTCTCTAAAATGAATAAATAAAATAAAATTAAAAAGAAATCAGGACCATGGGGAGGAGTAGCAGCTTCAACTACTCGCTGTGGCCACACAATGACAAGTGCACGGCAGCCCGAGCGGGGACCTTCCTGGGTGTGGATGAGAGGCAGCCTACTATTGGTTCATCGCTAGTGGTTGGGATGAATTCTAGAAGGTGATTGGTCAGTGAGCGTTCCCTGTGCCTCCACTCTTCCTGTCACTGATAGCTGGAGGGATTGTGAGGGGAATGTTTATGTTCGGATGGAGGCAGCTGGCAGCGGGCCGTAGTTTGGGGACCCATGTTTAATTTCCCCATGGCACACCTGACCATGTCTCACGGCACACGAGTGTGCTGTGGCACACTGTTTGAAAAACACTGTTCTAGATCACCTTCATCCATAGACTTGCATACACGATGACTGTGGGTGTTACAGTGACAAACCGGAGAACTCAGCACAGGAGAAAAAGCTGCATGATTTACGACACTGTCTAGATACTTTCCTCCTATTTCAGAAAATAACCTTTTGTTTGGCATCTAGATCTTGATCATTGTATTCCCATGCTTTCATCTGTCTCCTATATTTTCTGTGCATTACATCTAGAAGCTTGATTGCATTCAGGTTCCATTTTGGGTAAAAACATTTCGTAGACAGTGTCGCATTCTTCATCAGGAGATGCATAATGTCTGGTCATCTTCTTGAGTATGGCCTGAATTCATGAATTCATTAGGACTTGCAATATGTCAGTAATTTGGTTTTCTCTTTCCATACTTCTTAGCTGGAATCCTCATACAAAATAAATTAAACCATTTCAACTGTTTTGATCCCAAGAAGCACTGGTTTTATAGGATAAATGTTGATTCTTTTATTTAGCAGTTTTATGAATGATTGGTTCTCTAGCAATCCCCAAAGATGGCCAATGAGATTTTAAAAAGTATCTACATGAACTCATGGATTTAAAAGTACTTTATGTGTATCAGTCCATTGAAGTTTTCTTTTGTTCCAACTTTGACTAGGGAGTCTCTTTAAGTTGCCCCTAAGGCTTTTGACATGACCTTAGTAGTCTTTAGTAGCTTACTGGCTTTCTGGGTGACAGGATGTTCCAGGCTTACCTTGAGTATGGCCTGCTGTAGACAGAGAGAGCTAGCCATTTCTCCAGTTAGTCCTGTTTTCTCTTAGTGGCAAATGATACTAGAGACCTCTGTTCGGACACTAGGAGTGCCCATTGCTGGTGGCCTGGGTATTTGTTTTATAGTCTTCTTAAATAGAAAGTGCATCATGATTTTATATTGATACTTTCTACTTACATCTTACTGTTTCCCATCTGACATGGCCCAAATTGGTTTTCATTGATTTCAACATAATTTCTCATTTGTTTTTCCCCATAATTCACACAACAGACTAAATAAAAAACATCAACAGCAATATGATTACTGAAAAGGTTTTAAAAAGTATATCATTTTTGTTTTTGTGATTCCTTTTGACTTTTGAGTATATTCCATCAAGAATATATAGCCAAATTCCTGTGTTCAAGTGTTTAACTTGTAAGTAGTTTCTGTCTGTGTATTATGCCACCAGATTCAATACACACAAACGTCCATTGGTTTCATTCCCCTTTTACTTTGAATTATGGGGTATCATTTCATTATTTCTTTTACCAGTTTCTGTGACATTTGTACAAAAGACTATGCCTACTAACTCCATGGACCACCAGGATTTGAGCCCATTTGTTAGGGCATTAGAAGTAGCTCTATAAAACACCTTGAGAGACAGAGACACAGAGAGAGAGAGACATCGATTTGTTGTTCCACTTATTTTTTTTTTTTAATTTTTTAATTTATTCATTTTTTAGAGAGAGGAGACAGGGACAGATAGAGAAGGGAGGGAGGAGCAGGAAGCATCAGCTCCCACATATGCCTTGACCAGGGAAGCCTGGGGTTTCAGGCCAGTGACCTCAGCATTTCAGGTCGACGCTTTTACCCACTGCGCCACCACAGGTCAGGCTGTTCCACTTATTTATGCATTCACTGGTTGATTCTTATATGTACCCTGATCGGGGATCAAACCCACAACATTGGCATACCGGGTGATGCTGGAACCAAGCGAGCTAGCCAGCCAGACCCCACACTGCTTTATAGGTCTTTTGATATTCTTTTGTTGACTTAGTTACTCTTCTTCCTCCTTTATTCACAGTTATCTGAAACTTTTTATAATGTGTTGATGGAAGCATTTAACTTGAATATATAATTTTTCTAAGGCTAAATTCACTGTCTTCTCTGGCCAGTTTTTATAAATATTATATCTATTGGAAGATTTAATTCAGCTTCCCGAATTATTTTCTCATCCTGGGGGAATCATTGTTTACATAAATCTTGCTTTTTATTTAATTGTATAAATAAACTTAAACATTCTTTGATACACTATAAAACCTTTGAAGAGAGAGAGAGTCAAGTGATATTGGACAAACCATGTATCAGTCATTCTGTTCCTTCCCAAGAGAAATGACTTCTTATACACCACATTCCCAACTGTAGGGGTGGTGAGTAGAGTCCATTGTTCAATGAAGTCTGGATCTCATTTGGTTTGTTCCTGACATTATAGTACAGTTTTTAGTGGGTGATGTTATGTACCATCTACCCCTGCTAGAGAAGACACAGGTTGTTACTGCATCTGAAACTGCATACCTCTGGCTTCAGGAACCCAGGTAGCTGGCTCAGGAATCTGAGGAAGACATCTATCTTAGCATTCCAGTCTCCTTTCTGAGCTGGATTTTTTTTTTTTTTTTGGTGACTAGCCATGTGACCCTCCTTTAATTTGTCTTAATTCTCAATGACCTTTCCTTAAGTGAGTGCCACAAAAGGGTATTCTCTATTTCCTCGTGATCTAGGACCCGTTTGCTGTTGACTACAGCCCAAACTCTGTGAATATCTAATGGCTCCTCTGAGCTCAGGAGCCTAATTCTTCCCCCACAGCTAAATGAGCAGCTCTCGGCTCTGCCAGATTTACGGACTTGCCAGTTCTCTCTACCTTCAAGGTTTTTCCCTCTCAGTAAGGCACACAGCTGCCAATTTCCTGACAGCACTGTGACCCTCTAGCCAGGAACTCCCGGCACAGAACCAGGCAGCTGCTTGGTCTTGGCTGGGGAAGAATCACTGGGCTTGGACTATGGGCGGGGTGGGAGGCCAGGTCCTTGGAGGGCTCTCTCAGCGGCACTCCCTACCATAGAGCACCCTCTGTAAGCATTTTCTCTCGTGCTGCCCTCCCTGGTCAGTCGGTGTCTCTCGGACATCACACGAGGCGTGATTGACATCTAAGCCTCCGACTTTTTGACACCCTTCTGTGGAGGTGGGGGGGCAGTCTTAACTGACTTCCAGGAACAGGCTAGCGACTGTCTTTCAAATGGGCTTTAATGAGCAGCTGCCTTCGTTTTCAAGTCCAAAATCTGAAAGGTCTTTGCTGAGGGGCCCTGGTGGATTTCTTCCAGGGGCTTCGCATCTGCATATATTCCAGGAGGCAGAGAGATGCTGTGTAAGCTGAGCACGATTCAGCGGAATCGTGCGATCGGAGTGGGGCTCCCTATGCCGCCATCCTTTTCTATCTTTTAATGGTTATTTGTGCTCAGGACCCCGCTGACAATAAGATTTATTTTGGATGGCTCTGTGATACAGGCTAACAATATTATTATAGGAGCAACTTGATATTGTCAAACTCAGACGGCCCTCCTAAGCTGTGAGTGGCCTGCTCGTTGGAAGGGTCTGTGAGGGGAAATAGATTATTTGTCAGTGTTTGAGGAATGTCTCTGGTTGCTCCAGGAATTTCTCAGATTGGCTTGGACCTGATTTTTAGCTGGATTTATCAACTGTTCTCTATTTGTCATGAAGGCAACTATGGATTCAGCCAATTTCTAAGGTTCTTATTTCACACAACCAATTTAAACTGAGTGAAGAGTGGGCTTAGGTACTGTCCCCTGTGAAAAGGGCACAGGCAACAGACCCCTTGCTTTTAGCAACATGGACTTAACACCAGAGGGGCTGTGTTTTAGTTAATAAACAGTTCTATTTTATATTCAGAAAACTACATTGTTTGTGTGACATTTTCCAGGGACCCATGCTCCATCAACCCAAAACTATGTGGGTATTTTTTTTTTATTATAAGCAATCTTAAACCAACCAAATACATCCTGCGCAAAGCTTCCTGTAGGTAAAGGAATCTCCTGTTTGCAAATATATTAGTTTGTCAGATTTGGCATGATTTGATTTACAAGGAGATTTGACGGGCTCAATTTCTTACCTAGGGCATCTCCATAAAAAATAAAAAAAGAAGAAAATAGATCTCTCTTCTGCCATTTATTTATTTTTTCTTTTTTAAATTATTATTATTATTATTATTATTATTATTTTCTTTCCTGTATTTTTCTGAAGCTGGAAACGGGGAGAGACAGCCAGACAGACTCCCGCATGCACCCCACCGGGATCCACTTCGCACGCCCACCAGGGGCGAAGCTCTGCCCACCAGGGGGCGATGCTCTGCTCCTCCCAGGCGTCGCTCTGTTGCGACCAGAGCCACTCTAGCGCCTGGGGCAGAGGCCAAGGAGCCATCCCCAGTGCCCGGCCATCCCTGCTCCAATGGAGCCTTGGCTGCGGGAGGGGAAGAGAGAGACAGAGAGGAAGGAGAGGGGGAGGGGTGGAGAAGCAGATGGGCGCTTCTCCTGTGTGCCCTGGCCGGGAATCGAACCCGGGACTTCTGCACGCCCGGCCGACGCTCTACCACTGAGCTAACCAGCCAGGGGGGATTAAAAGTTTTTAATGATCATTTTAGTTTCCTACTTTTTGTTCTTTAACAGATGTTTTAAAATAATCAAATGCCTCTTTTTAAAATTATGTATTTTAAGTTTCCTTGCATTAATCTTTAGCTTTCCAGCTTAGATTTTCTAAGAACCACCAAAAACCAATGTCACACATATAGACATAATTTTAAATGGCATTCTTTATTGGCTACCCAAAGAGTTGACGGCATCGTTTACACAATATTTGAAAATTTTTTTACAGAAATCACCATGTTTATTTATAAAGGTGAACTACGATGAGGAACTATTTGCACCAAAGGGAGCATGCTTAAATTTATTTTACTAACACATGTAAATAAATGTTAGATGTCAGACAAAGGCAGGATAATATGCTACAAAATTTCCGGCATATATCCAGTACCCTGTAAATAATAATATTTTCTATCTATTGAGCATTTACTACATATTTGCCAGCACTTCATGTGTATTTTTTTTCATGTAGTCCCTCATCAAACCTTATCAGATGGGCATGATCATCATCTCTGTTATATAGATGAGAAAACCAAGGGCTAAAGAAGTTGCCTGATTTGCCCACGGTGAAAGAACTGGCACCACTAATGAATAAAATATTAATGCCAGTGGCTATGTGTGCAGTTTTGCCTGAAGTTTGCTTCTCAGGAATTGAACTTGTCCATTGTGGGGGGAAAAAATGAAGTGCCATGATGTCTAGTTTTAACAGAACCACATCACAACATCGTAAAAGGGATGGCCCGGAAAGTGGGGATGCTGGATTGTGAAGTCAACGAAATAAGCAGTGTCAGGATCTGTTCCAGCCCGGGTGCTGGGAGTCCCTCTGGGCGACCAGAGCCCTTCGCCGTCTTGGCTCTCGCTGGCACCATATGGTAGCGGTTGTTTGTGTCAATTGTGAGGCTTCAGGTTTTATGACTGTAGGGACATTGAAACATGGCAATGGCTCCAGCCATCTCCCAATGAACTGGCCTCCTCTCCTTGGCTCGATCCGGGGAGACCGGCCCCAAGAATGCCGGTGGAACGAGAACCATCCTCTGCCCTGTGCCTCTGTCAGATGGGGCGGTCCAGTGAGCCCGTCTCCTTTGGCTCACCTTCTCTTCTATGTTAACGCCCCATACCCCCGCCCTTCCTCCCATTGGTAGCAGAACATGCATTTTTAGGCTGCTTCCGTTTGAGCAGAGAGAGTGGCTAAAGAGAGGAAAAAACCCCACATTTGCCTTAGAGGTTGAAGGTATTAAGGCAGGGATTTTCTGGTCTTGAGAAAATGCTGATGTTCTGGAACAAAAAGTCAGTCTTCTTTTAATAATAAAAAAATATATATGTATATATTAGATTTGAAATAATCATATTTGTTCACACTTACATTTTCCCTGATGTAGTCTCCACATATTTTTAACTTGGACAACTCTTCATTTATATACCATGACATATTGTGAACTGGCTCACTAGAATAGGGGTAGGGGAAAAGCCGCCTCTCTTGGGGAACAGTGATCCCATTTCGCATAGCCCACGTGTAACTTTAAAACGTTAATTGCATGTGCAGTGAGGCAGACACAAAGTGTGAGAAGAGCAGTCAAACCTCCTGTGTCGGGGTGAGCTGGTGGCCTTTGAGAGTGCGGAGAAGGTGCTGTTAGGCTGTGCGCTGCACGTTATTTTCCATCAGCGCCTTTGAAGCCTCTCTCACGATGCAGAACAGATGATTGTGCCTCCCTTCGGTCTGCCTCTTCCCCTTTCCAATTGACTCCATGCCTCGGGCCATGCAGTATTTCACTGCCTATTTTTGAAAAATTATTTAAACTAGTAATTCCAGTGGGATAGGCCAGTTTCAGTGCCTCTCAACTTTATCTCTTGAAACTTTATAATGGCACGTAGTCCTGGGTGCATGGCCGAGGAAGTAATGGGATTCTAAATAGTTATCCAACAGCTTGGTTCAGAAATAGAACTATGTCCCTCCTGATTTAATATGGGGTGGGACATGTCTTTATATTTATATATGTAGCAGAGGTCATTGTTAAAAATGTGCTAATACACATATACATTTAAATAACTTTGATAGGTATCCCAGCTGAATACTGTCAGTTTGCTAAAATTATTATTAAAAAAAAATAGTTTCAACCTTGAATGTTGGGCTCTCAACCTCAGTAACTCCTAAAATGGCATTTATAACCATTTGACCAGGGTGTTTTTCTAGGACATTGTTTCTTACTGCTTTTTGCCACTAGATGGAAGAAGCAGGTTAACAAAATGATATTTTTGGTGCTTCATTCAACTCTACTCAGAAAACAACCACAAGGCTAACATAATACCAGTCTCAACATTCTTTTATTTATGTATTTTTTTTACTGAAGTATTTCTTTTCATATGAATACTCGATCTAAACACCCTATTTTTCTTGGCATTTTTTGGCTAAAGATTAATTTTCTTTTTTATTATCTTAAAGTACTGGGATTTTCAAAAGTAACCATGAAAGAAAATGCTTGCCAGCTGGGAAAAGGGAAGAAAGAATTATATAAGGTTGTTTGTAACAGGTGTGCCAGAGAGTAATTCCTCATGTGCATTATTATCCAAGGAAGCATACACCCATGTAAATATTACCTCGTTCATTCATTCGATTATTCTTTCATGGCACAAATGCTAACTGAGCCACTGACACATCAAAGACACTAGGTGATGAGAAACACACAAAGGATGACTCATACAGCAACAGTTTATAACAGTTAATAAGTATCA
Organism: Saccopteryx bilineata; assembly: GCF_036850765.1. Taxonomy (NCBI): domain Eukaryota; kingdom Metazoa; phylum Chordata; class Mammalia; order Chiroptera; family Emballonuridae; genus Saccopteryx; species Saccopteryx bilineata. The sequence continues at coordinate 198,152,390 of NC_089490.1, read as the reverse complement.
GAAACACAGATGCAATGTTGGGGCATATAGGGTATGTAGGGAGAATGTGTTTGGGGGATGACTTTCATCTGAGGAAATCGGAGATCTTTTCACGAAGACACTGGAATTAAAATGGGCCCTTGAATTGGGAGAGACAGAGAATGGCATTCCAGTGATAGAGGCAGACGGAACAAAGGCATGGAAGCAGGAAATAACAATTTTAAAAAATGTTTAAATCTGAAAGGACAGCACAGTCGTCCCTCACCATATCGTGGTTCACTTTTCACGGTCTCACTGTATTGTGAATTCTAAATTTTTATATATCTAATTTTGTATCACGGAGTTTTAGCTATATCGCTGATTTTGCAGTGTATAGGTATTTTTATATATTTCTTATTTTAATTATTTTAGTGGTAAAATAAGCAAAGGTTTGTGTGGGAAAGGTTTGTAAGTGTGTGGGGAGGATTTGTAAAGCCTTAAACATATATAAATAATAAAATAAATATAAGGTTGCTACCTCATGGATTTTTGCCTATTGCAGGGGCTCTGGAACCGAACCCCCATGATAGATGAGGGGCCACTGTACCTTTAAAGAAGCAGTTTAAGAGTTTGCATAAATAGCACATTGTTATTTGTATTTTTTCATGTCAATCTTTTTTGCTTTTTTATTTTAAAATTTTTATTTTTCAATTACAGTTTACATTTGCTGTTATTTTATGTTAGTTTCAGGTGTACAGCAGAGTGGTTAGATATCTATATAATTTTCAAAGTGATCCCCTTCTGATGTCTATAGAGTGGACATTCTGGAAAATTAAAGCTTCAGCTTGGAAACAGCAGACCACTCAAGATAAAATAACCTGGAAAAGGGAATTCCAGTATTCCTCTGACGCCAGTGTTTTGTCACATGTCGGCTTGCTACATTTGATACACATGGCTGTGTAAAGTGATGAGAAGACTTCATAAGAGAATGATAAATTCTGACTTATAAAGCCAGTTCCTAGGCTTCTAGTCTCTTTCATCACTCTTATGCATGTTAGAACGGAGACGAACCTGGCAAATGGTGTCATGTGACTCCAAAGGACTAATATTTAACTTTTACAACAACACATATTACCACCTACCTTCACATCTACTAGTCTACTGATACAAAAGATCAAAGAATTCTATTCCAGCAGCTGAAGGCACTGAGCTTGAACACTGATATTATGAGTGCTCTAAAATTACCCAGCTTTTAAATTCAACCACAGAATTTGATTTTATGACCTTCTATGGAGCTGTAGCCTCAGGTTAGTGAAAGGTTATGAAGTAATATTTCCTTTTTATGGTTCAGAATTCACTGTCTTGTAATTTCAGAGATCACCTTGTTCTAAAGTGGGACAAGCTTCATAGCATTATAATGTTGTGTCATTGAATGAAGAGCTATATTTCAAATTCAGATGCTATATTATTCCTATAATATTATTTGTATCTAGATCATCACTATTTTATTGGCTAAAGTGTACATAGAAGACTTTATGTAATATTAAGCCTTATTTTCCTATTTTTTTCTATGCCTTGCTTACAAGTAAACTGTAAATATAACTTAAAATTAAATATTATTTTCTATCTTAATGGGGGTAGAAATGCTATGCATTAAATTTAATATATACTACATAGGATTACTATATTATGTAGAATATATTGATATATGTATATATACTTTTATATAATTTCAAATGAACACATTCAGGTTATAAACATCTTACCTTATTTTTCTACAAATAAACCTTGTAGTTTCATATATGCTACTTTTTCTTAATTCAAAATAGTAATCCCAATGATTTTTAATGTACATATAAAATATTAGTCATGTTTATATCTCATCAGATAAAACTGATCATTTTATCTTGCTGACCCTTCATATACATTATAGAACATAAGGTAATTCCTGTACAAGAATGACATCAGTTTGGTTTTATAACTTTTCTGATCATCTACAGTGAAAATCTTTAATAACTATCATTGCTCAGTAGTAGTATTAGATATGAAAAATGTAAGCTTGAATGTATTTGTCAGAAGGGTAAAAAGTGGGCCTAGAAACTTACAAAAATTATTGGCTTTCTTTTAGAGCTGTGTCCTCACAGGCAAAGTAGAGAAGAGACGTATTATTTAAACAGAGCTGGCCAAAATTGTTAAGCCCTATAACTCAAGAAATGCTAGGCCCTGGCCAGTTGGCTCAGTGGTAGAGCGTCGGCCTGGCGTGAAGAAGTCCCGGGTTCGATTCCCGGCCAGGGCACACAGGAGAAGCACCCATCTGCTTCTCCACCCCTCCCTCTCTCCTTCCTCTCTGTCTCTCTCTTCCCCTCCCGCAGCCAAGGCTCCATTGGAGCAAAGATGGCCCGGGTGCTGGGGATGGCTCCTTGGCCTCTGCCCCAGGCGCTAGAGTGGCTCTGGTCGCAACAGAACGACGCCCAGAGGGGCAGAGCATCGCCCCCTGGTGGGCAGAGCGACGCCCCTGGTGGGCGTACTGGGTGGATCCCGGTGGGGCGCATGCGGGAGTCTGTCTGACTGTCTCTCCCCGTTTCCAGCTTCAGAAAAATACAAAAAAAAAAAAAAAAGAAAAGAAATGCTGGAGCATGGGCTTTGTAGCCTGGGTACCCAGACTCTGTATTTACATTAATTCTAGTGACTCGGCATAATTGTGCAACTGTAAGTCTTTGCCATTATAAATGCAGGTAGAAAAGTCTAGAAATAAAATTCTACAATTTGATACAACCTGCTTCTATCTTCAGTGCAGCTTGGCTTCCTGTTATTACACTTACTTAAGAAAGCATTGGTAATTATACTTTTTTTAAAAAGAAGCCTATCAAGAAACATTTAAAAAAACTAAACAAGACATGTCTGTTAGGAGTGTTATCTACTCTTTTACTGACTTTTAGAATTTATGTTTTTCAGTTTAGAAAATTTTAGTTTTGTCTTACATGAATCATAGTATTTTTGGCCAAATAACATCTCTCTGTCACTACAGGTGATACAATGTTTCTTTGTGAAAACCTGATGAAAACAGAACAAAACACTGCTAGTCAGGCCAAATTCTGTCCTATGCAGTGCTCGCATCAGATAGGAAGGAGTTCACACATTGAACCGGGAGCAGACTTGAAGAATTTAGTAAACATCCAACTGTTTTAGAAAGGGGTCGGCCCTGGCTGGTTGGCTCAGTGGTAGAGCATTGGCCTGGCGTGCGGGAGTCCCTGGCTCGATTCCCGGCCAGGGCACACAGGAGAAGCGCCCATCTACTTCTCCACCCCTCCTCCTCTCCTTCCTCTCTGTCTCTTTCTTCCCCTCCCGCAGCCAGGGCTCCATTGGAGCAAGGATGGCCCAGGCGCTGAGGATGGCTCTATGGCCTCTGCCTCAGGCACTAGAATGGCTCTGGATGGAAGAGAGCAATGCCCCAGATGGGCAGAGCATCACCTCCCGGTGGGCATGCCAGGTGGATCCCAGTTGGGCACATGCTGGAGTCTGTCTGACTGCCTCCCCGTTTCCAACTTCAGAAAAATACAAAAAAAAAAAAAAAAAAAAAAAAAAGAAAGGGTTTGACCTCTTTTCTATCTCAGCATTTGAGCCTAAGGCTACCTAAAACAGTTGTGTATGGTGTTCTGGGGGTTTTTTGCATTTAATTTTTCTTTATATGCAAAGTAGGTTTAAATACTATAGATAGCTCACATATGAAGTTTTATGTGCTTCTTGTCCATACATATATTATTTTGTTTCATAAATTTTCTTACTGGTGTTTGATATTTCTAAACTATGTAACAAAGCAAGTAAAATTTCCGACAAACTTAAGATGATTTTGAAATTTTGAATTTTTACTAAAGGTAAGATTCTGAGCAAAATTTGTGGGTTGTCAGAAGAATGCCTTTGACTATTTGGGGATATTAGAATAACCCTACATAATACATTTAAAAAAATGTTTCAACTTTTTTTGTAAGCAAAAGGTACTGAGAGCTAAATATAATTTAAGAATTTTTAAGAGCAGCAGAAGAATCTTACTACTACTGAATATATGGAGTTTTAAACTTTTGTGTAGGTAATTTTTTTTATTTTTATGATGGCATAGTTGGCTACTGTCAATGGCTATTTAAACCTATAGCATTCAGAGCTCACAGTAATTTATTCTTGGCTCTAAATTTTGTTTTCATCATTCAGTCAGAATCACTTTAGTTAATTTTCTTTACATAATGAGAAATGACTAATTGAGGGGGCAGGAGTGTATCTCGCACAAGGAAATTCAAGAAGTGTTATGTTGTAGACAGGAAATCAAGAGTTCCATTGTGATTGGACTGCATTCAATTCTATTCTGGAAGATCCTTTTCCCTTACAGATATTTCACAAGATTTGAAATAAAGACTATCACTTTGAAAATAAAAGCACATTGGTGTAGTTAGGGGAAATTGGGATAGAAAAAAAATTTGAATAAGACTCCACATTTCTTGGAGTATGTTTGTTTTTCTACATGTCCTATGGAGCGATCTCATCAGTAAATTCTCCGCTAAAAGCACTTCCGTGGTTGCAGTTGGCTTCAGTGTACAGTCTCGTGTCAGCCTGCAGGGTCTGTGCCCCTTCCACTGGCATGACCTCTCTGCCCACCCCTGCACCTCCTCCCACAAACGCTGTGATCTGTTTATATCTGCTGATCCCTCTCCTTCAGCTCTCACGTGGCTCCGCGTTTTCGTTCATGCCCCTTCCTCCGCTTACAATGCACTCCTTTTCTTTCTTGTTCTGTTCCTACACCTGTCAACTGTAAGTTCTGTGAGGTCTTTGCATGCCGTCTGTTCTTCCTACTCAGTGCTCCCATGCTTCTGTTAAAACACTTTCTCAGCTTTCTCCTGTGTTGTTTATAGGTGTCTTCTCCACTAGATATGTGAGCCACCCAAGGGCAAGGGGCATGTCTTGTGTTCTGTAGTTCTAACATCTAGCACGGACAAGGAGGATGATGGTGCACAAGAATATATATATATATTTTTTTTTCTAAGCTGGAAACAGGGAGAGACAGTCAGACAGACTCCCGCATGCGCCCCACCGGGATCCACCCGGCACGCCCACCAGGGGCGATGCTCTGCCCACCAGGGGGTGATGCTCTGCACCTCCGGGGCATCGCTCTGCCGCGACCAGAGCCACTCTAGCGCCTGGGGCAGAGACCAAGGAGCCATCCCCAGCGCCCGGGCCATCTTTGCTCCAATGGAGCCTTGGCTGCGGGAGGGGAAGAGAGAGACAGAGAGGAAGGAGGGGGGTGGAGAAGCAAATGGGCGCTTCTCCTATGTGCCCTGGCCGGAACCCGGGTCCCCCGCACGCCAGACCGATGCTCTACTGCTGAACCAACCGGCCAGGGCAAGAATATTTTTATAATAACAAAATCCTTCTATTTAGGTGTCTTTTTGATGATATATATTTTTTCATGAAATAATACATTATTTTAATATATTCACTGCATGCCAGTGTGGTTTCTTACACAACTTTATTATGGCAAATGGAGAACTGATACAAATTTGCCAAATCCCCTCTGTTTTTTTTTTTTCTTTTTCCTTTTCTGAACCTTTTGACCCCTCAAACCCTTAATATTAAGTGGGGGACACTTAGTGTACGTGCTGCCGAAGCGAGGACAGTGACTGACCCTTATAAGCATTGAATGTATGCCTCAGTAAGAATGACACTCTAGTACATTCTGGGGGTTTGTGGGGGACACAGACAAGCCAGCAGCTCGCAGGGATGTGAACAATAAATGCTGATGAACTGACATCATTATTTTCAGTTCTCAAAAAGTCTGAAGTTAAGGTTGGCAAAAGGAACACCTAAAATAGACTATCCTAAATACTTACGTTTAACACCTGTCTTTTCCTTCCTTGTGCCGTTCAAGTCCCAGGAGGTATTTTCTGACTATTCCAACCCATATTTTCCTCCACGTTTCTATGACTTTACTGTGTTACCCAGTTGGGTTCTAGATCCGTGCTGCATTGACTTGCCCGTTAGTGTGAATGCGCGTTTTGTCTTCCCTTCTGTTGATAAAGGTGAGATGTTCTTTCAGGACAAGGATTGCATCTTCTACATCTTTGACTTTTCTCTGCAGGGCCTCGTGAGGAGCTTACCCATAGAGTAGGCAGGTCCTCAGCCATTCTTTGTGGAATGAATAAAAGTAAACTCACATCATTGAACATTATAAATCATGAATAAATGTACTGGTGTATTAAGTCACAAAAACCAATTCTATGAATATCATATATATATTTCTTGGTACAAATTTTGCTGTGGGTAAATAATACTACACAAAAGCATTTTACTGCAATTAACACACTGCATTACTTACAGCATGGTATGTGCTCTTCTGTCTCTTTTTGGTACCTGGGACATGGAACTCCCACACCATGGGGCAGTTTGCTGGTGCTGCCCAGGCCTGTGACTGTCACATTTAAGCCTGGGGTTCAAGGATTCCTGATGGAACTGAGCGCTGTTTTCTTTGACGACCACCCAGCATGCCAATGGGAGGTAGAGCCACTTCTCATGGACTCTGGAGTACAGAGGTGAGAAACCTTCTTTTCTGAGTGCCACAGCTGAGAGAAAGAGGAAGAGCATGTTGTGATATATGGCGATGTCCCCTTACAATAACAATTCACTCGCTCAGTGTTTCCAAATAAGTCACGTGACTCGTCCTGAGCATCGGAACAGACAGTGACATAGGAAGTTCAGGTTGGAAACTGTGTGACCTGGACATGAAAGGTTTTGGAGTTAATAGTCTATACCTGATAGGCACTTACCACAATTATTTGTCAGGGAGTATTCATTAGCAGTTTATGTGGAAATGTTAGTCCAAATAATAAACATAGGTAATTGTTTTATTTCAGGTATTGAGTGGTATTTACAAAGCATGAATCATTGAATTTAAATTCAGTATTCTCTAAGTTCAAAGAAATATTAAAACTGTACCCTTTTTAAATTTTATAACAGTGTTGTGATACATATTTCTATAATTTTAACTATATATTTTGAGAAAGATTTTTTTATCCAGATATTTTGTTTTTGTTATTTATAGATTTCACTCAATAATTTAGAGAGAATAAGGTGACCTTTTCATGGATATGATAATAGGATATCGGAGCTTGGGCCACCTTAAACATACTTGTGTTTCCATCTGAGGTCTCTGGACCCCCAAAGCCAGAACCTTCCAATAAGTTTAGTTATCCGATTTAAAAAACTCATTTCTTAAGCTGCTAGAATTTAGCCAGCAGAAATTCGTTCTATACAATCTCACATGAAACATATTTATAGCTTTGTGGTATGCACAAAAACCTGAATCTATTCCTTCTTTACCCTAAACTTTCCACATCTGAATCTGAACTTCTCTGTGTACAAAATCATTTTTATTTCTGAATTTCCAGTTTTGTGAAGTTAGTCTCCAAGTTACCAGCCTTGAGATCCTAATATCATCATTGACTACTTCCTCTCCCCTTTCCCAGCTGCCCCCAGTTATCAAATCCTGTTGATTATCGGGGGGGGGGGACATCCCTTGAATACAGCCCTTCATTTTCATCCTCACTATTACTTCTTGAGGACTGTCCACACCATTATAATATGCTTCAGCATTGTTTCCTGGATCCTGCTTATCTCATATGTGGTGACCTGGCGGATGGTCCTAAAACACCACTTGATGTCACTCCATTTTCCCCAAGAAGATTCGTAGCTCCATTTTGCTTGTAAGGTCAACCTCCAAATTGTTAGACTGCTATTCAAAGCCATTAATTGGCTGTTCCCTAAACTGTGTTCACTTACTGTCTTTCCGGAAACGTCTTTTTCAACCGAGCAGTGCTGTGCATTTTAACTTAAATTAATTAACTTTTGAATGCATAGCATTTTATTTTCTTTCTGGCTACCCAATTCTCCCTTTATGGCCAGACTAAAATGTCGCCTCCTCTGTGGCCTTCTAAGATAATCTAGCTCATGGTGATTACTCTTTTTAAACTCCTGTAATGTATATTAGCCATGCCATTCATTTAGAAATTTATTATATACTGCATTGTGACATTTACATATCACCGTATTGACTTTTATCTTTCGTTTTTGATACTGTTTAAACTCTTTAGAGACTGTCTTGTTTTCCTTGTTATATTTAAAACTCCTTGAAGGCAGGACATACATGTTCTGTCCCCTGAATAGATTTACAGTAAAGCTAATGAAGCTTATGCTTGAGAGCCCTCACTTGCATGGGTCTCTTCCAAGGTCTTATGCCTAATTTTGTTTTCATAATTTTGTGTTTCTATTGTTTCATATAGGGTCCTCCCAGATTGTGTAAATTCTGCCCACAAACCCTGGGCCCAACCCTGAATGAGAATGAGTGCTAACAGTTAATATTCATTGCATGTTTATGTATGTTTTTTCTAGAGAACAGTAATCCTAATAACAACAATGGCCGATATCATCATTGAGTAGTTACGATGTGCCAGACACTAGTCTGAGAATTTTATACTTTAGTTCTATTACATAGATACTGTTTTTAATCTCTATTTCACAGATGAGGAAACTGAGGCATGAGGAAGTTAAGAAATTTGTCCAAGGTCACATTGTGGGGGTAGGCATAATTTGTTATTATTATTATTATTATTTTTTCCAGAGATAGAGAGTCAGAGAGAGGGATAGACAGGGACAAACAATGGAGAGAGATGAGAAGCATCAATCATTAGTTTTTTGTTGTGACACCTTAGTTGTTCATTGATTGCTTTCTCATATGTGCCTTGACCATGGGCCTTCAGCAGACCGAGTAACCCCTTGCTTGAGCCAGGGAACTTAGGTCCAAGCTGGTGAGCTTTAGCTCAAACCAGATGAGCCCACGCTCAAGCTGGCGACCTCGGGGTCTCGAACCTGGATCTTCTGCATCCCTGACTGACGCTTGCGCCACCGCCTGGTGAGGCATAATTTGAACTCAACTACTATTGCAAACTGTCTCCCACATTTACTACCTACCACCTGTAGAAATTCTGTGGAATTAATGTTTCAAGGGCATCACTTTGGGAAAGAGTTGGAACAGAATATTTTGTATGAACAATAGATGAATTGCTTTAACTTTTAATATTCACGGGATCCTGAGAATGTCACATTGAATTTTCTAAAATAGTTTGCATATAAAAATTTTATTTTATATGATACTAGATTTACCTTCTTCAGAATATGACTCTACAATTGTTTACCTTCTTGACTCTGGATTAAATTTTTCAATATGATGACTGTTTTTTATTTGCAGTTGTTGGATCATTTCTTTTAACAGTGAGAATAAGCAGTACTTTGAGGTGGAAATCTGCCCATAAGTTCTCTTTTAATGCACACTAAAGCTGCTCGCTGCTTGAGACCAGCTTTCCAAGTAGTTTTTAAAAATTTGTAAACTATCCATGAGTCCCACCGATATTTTTTATTGTAGAGATCATACAGAGTTCAAAGCATTAAAGTAGATAGACTATGCATTTCTTCTGGAATGCAGACTCACACAGGTGATTGCGATTATGTATGCTATTTCCTTCATGCTGACCCACTCCCTGATTTACATTTATCATGACTGCTGCCTTTTTATGAGACTCACCTCAAAATTGCTTCTAGTATAGTTATGATGCCCAATGATTTTTTAGGTTATTTATGACCTTAATTCAACTCTGCTAAGTAAGTTCTATACACACACTGTAGTCATCTATCCAAACCCACCCCTGTGTTTCATGGACTTGGAGTCAACAAGCAAACAATGTTTAGAAGACAATTTCCTAATGAGATGAGTTTTGAGCTCCAAAGCCTCTGTTTTGAACTTAAAAATTTAAAGCTCTCTCCAGGGCATCACACACTTCTACACAAATTTCATACAAGCACACGTGACTTTTCTGACCTTTATTGTGCTGGGCAGTCAATGGTAATATCCGTACAGATGCTTAGTCAAAAAAAAAGAGTATGGTTTGGAGATTCATTGTATAGCTAGAGCTTTAAAGAAAGAAAAGAGTCCTTAGATAATCATTTTGGAGAGTTAAATGCTACTTCAGCACACTTCAGAGGCACACAGCACATTCAGTCTGTTTGAGTGACCTCCCGTTCGGCTAGGTGAGATGCTCTGCTGGACTCTTCTCTGCGACAGGCAGTCGTCGAGGGTGTTCTTCCCTCCGCCAGGGAACTTGGTCCGCAGCGCTCTCCGTCTTCTGGTGAAAGTTGTTCCCCGGTGCTTGCTCATTCTGTCCTGTTCTCACAAGGTTTGCTTTGTGATTCTCTTAGACGTGATAAAATTAGCAAATTTAATTAGTCACTGAGTTGAAAATTTGTTTTTTTAAAATTACATATTTAGTGTTTTTCTTCTTTGATAATGAAGGAAATTGTGTTCATTGTAAAACACTTAAAAATGAAAGACATATTAATTTATTGAAACAAATAGAAATCATGTATGACTACCACCCAAAGTCATCATTCATCTTTTTTTTTTTTTTTTTTTTTTTTTGAGTGCTTAATGTGTTCCATGCACTGTTTTAGGCACTGGAGATACAGTAATGATGTAAAATAAAAACCAGAGGCAAAAAATTTTTTTCCCTTTCATGAGGGAACTTTATTCAATAAATTATAGTCCATAGATTATAGTATGAATGGTTGTTGCCTGACCAGGTGGTGGCGCACGAATAGAGTGTTGGACTGGGATGCAGAGGACCCAGGTTCAAAACCCCAAGGTGGTCGACTTGAGTGCGGGGTCATGGGCTTGAGGGTGGGATCATAGACATGACCCCATGGTCACTGGCTTGAGCCCAAAGGTCACTGGCTTGAACCCCAAAGTTGCTGGCTTGAGCTCAAGGTCACTGGCTTGAGCAAGGGGTCACTTGCTCAGCTGTAGCCCCCTGGTCAAGGCACATATGAGAAAGCAATCAATGAACAACTAAGGAGCCACAACGAAGAATTGATGCTCCTCATCTCTCTCCCTTCCTGTCTGTTCCTGTCTGTCCCTCTCTCTGTCTCCCTCTCTGTCTCTTTCACACACACACACACACACAAAACCAAACAAACAATAATATGAATGGTTATATTGGCATTATTTTATAGATATTATGTGACTGACTTATAAACATCATTTATGGAGGATTTGTTATAGGACAGGCTATGCTAAGCATATTACATATATGATCTTACTCAGTCTTTACACAAAGGAAGTATTATTATTATTTTGCCCATTTTATAGGTAGGGAAACTGAGGTATACTAAGTGGTGGAGCAGGAATTCAAATACAGACCGGAAATCGCCCTCTCTGGGCTATAGCACTGTGTTGCTTCCAGAACATGAGCAGGCATACAGTCGGCCTGAATAGACAGTCATTGAGTAAATGGACCTCTGAGCCTCGCTTACAACAGTGGCATTGTGGTAGGTGCTAGAGACAGAGCAGACAGGAGTGTGACATAGTCCTTTACCTTATTTGCTTTAATTAAATATTAATAAATTGGAGGGAGCATATAAATTGAGAGGTTGGTAAAGTGACAGAATCTCAGGAAGATATAAATATAAGTATGGCAAAAGTCAACAGACATCATGTTATAAGTTAAAATAGTAAATTACTCTAAGATTGTAACATAAATCAATCAAGCAGTCTGAAACTGCTATTATAAATGATGAATGAAAGGAATTTTCAATTCTAATCAAGTTAATCTCAATATCATCAGACATAACTTTATTTCTATATGCTGAATCTAGAGCTTGCCTTTTAAATTTTCAACCATATTTGTCTAGAAGATGTGGTTTTCTTTCTCTTTTTTTCTGAAAAGTAGTGACATGGGAAACTTCGTATTGTATAAAAATGATAATCAAAGCACGTTTTTTTCCTAGCGACTGAGAATGTACTTCTCTGTAATCTCCTAGGTTATAAATTACTTAGCTCAGAAGGTTTCCTTTTTTTTTTTTTTTTTTTTTAACCTCTTCTTCTTTGCCTCTTTCTCTTTGGCTCTTTTGTTCATCCTCCCACATTCTCTTCCTTCTCTCTAAACTCTCACATTCTCCTTTTCCTACCTGGCATAAAATATTATGGCGGGAGAAACTTTAATGCCCATCTATTGCAAACTTTTATTCGGTTCAGAAATCTCTCTTACCATACTGTTGGTGGAGTGTGCTATCCAGCCTTTGCTTGAAAAGAAGGCAGAGTGTTGGAAGTACCACAGTTCTTAAAGAATGCCAGTGTGAGGCCCTGGCTGGGTAGCTCAGTGGGTTAGGATATCATCCCACTACACCAAGGTTGTGTGTTTGATCCCTGGGCAGGATATATGCAAAAAAAAATGCCATTGTGAGAAAACAATTTTCTATATTTAATTGGAACTCACTTTTATATAATTGCTAAGTGTTTCGCCTTTTAATTAACAGAAGAAACCAAATTTTAATCCTCATCTATGTGATGAGTTTGGTTAAAACATAATCACAAGGCCACATCTAGTTGTAGGCAGTGGTGGGATTCAACCAACTTAACAACCCATTCTCTGCCCTAATGATCATTTTAAGTATTAAAAAATATATACTGAAAGGTAGTTTATTATTTCATGCATTTAATACTTAAATAAGAGCAATAAAAGAGGTACACAAAACTAGATTATAAGAGTTTTAAAATATAAATGAAAAAATAGTAAATAATACCTCACAGAAAACCAATAAAATTGTTAAGATGTTTCCATATTGTTCTTGATTGGCATCCTCACTTGCAATGTTTTTCATCTGTGCAGGGAATGAACATGACCACGGGTGCTTAGAATATGCTATTGCACAGATGAACGTTAAAGAAGAGTAAGGAATGTAAATTTGTGACTTCCACAATGGGCGGCTGACCAGGCACCCACCTTAGAGAGAACCCTGATGATAAATGCCATTTTAACAACTGGTTCTCTGAACTCAACATGAAATTAAGTATCGGTTCTGCTAACTGGTATCGGTGCAAACTGGCTGAATCCCAGCACTGGTTGCAAGGGAAGCTGGGAACCGCCACCTGAAGCTAGAAAGTGATAGGCGAGCTAAACCCAATGATATTTATCATTCAACAGTAGCAGAGACAGTAGATACAAATGGACCATCAGCAGGAATGCTGCTCCCAGAGGACAGGAAAAAAGCACAACATGAACACTTGTGTTCTTTTGTGTGGTGGTCAGTCAAGTGCGGCCACAAGGGCGAGACACTGGAGAGAGGAAACAAAGTTTATTATATTCATAGGTCCTAGAAACAGGAGGCATTGCGGCATGCCATGATGGGCCACATGGGGAAGCCCCACCCTGGGTCAGGAGGCAGAGAGGACAGGAGCGAGGGGAGTGTCCTCGGCCACCATCATTATTAGAATTTTTGAGAGAATGGCAAGGCAGGGCACAGCCAACAGTTTAGAACTGGCTAATTTAACAGAAAGCGATTTATAAAATGGCAATAGGGAACCCACAAGTGTCAATAATTACACTAAATGTAAATGGATTAAACTTACCAATAAAAAGACACAGTGTAGCAGAATGGATTAAAAAAGAAAATCCGGAGTGATGTCACGGAAATGGCGCCGTGAGCAGCGCGTCCGACAGATCTCCCCAAAATCACAACAAATTTATCAACTAGAAACAGAAAAATTTATCCTCGGAGCATTCCGGAGTTCCACACAAACTGAAAGCGAAAGGATTGTTATCACTTGAATCTGAGAGACGAGGGTGTGGAGGAAGCTAACTACCGCAGGGATGTTCATTCAAGCCGCGGAGGAAGTGCGCCTGTGGTGAGTCGGCCCACACTCGGGAGCGGCGAGCAGCCGCCGGCGCGTGCCTGGTCTGGTCACAGAGCGAGCACTGCTAACGTTCCCAGCGGCCCGCGCACTGCGACTGAGAGTCCCCAGCCACCGGTGCCCGGAGCACCCAATTTGCGTGCGTGCCCTGGGCATCCCACGCGCCCAGAGCGCCCTACTGGCCCACACACCCAGGGTGCCCCATTATCCTGCACCCGATGCGCCCCAGCCGCCAGCGGCGGGGCGAGCAGGAGAGGCGCCAGGGCGGTCTTCCCTACTTGGGAGATTCTCTCCGTGGGCGGGGCACCTCACCCAGCCATTCAAGTTAACAATCAAGCGTTGGGGGAGGGGTGCGCAGGCAGCCTGAAATACCTTCGGGAGCACAGCTGCGGCCCCAATCACTGAAATTAGCTTAACCCATGAAATCTGCGCACCCACGGGGCTCTAATTGATAAGATCTCTCTCAGTTCAGCAATCCAAGACAAGAGGCATGATATTTTTTAGTGCCTCTCGCTAAAGGGGCGGGGGCAACTTCTGATTGATAGAGCCTCCATATTCAGGGATAAACGCTAACAAGAGGGACTTGGCAGATAATAAGATCTATACTACACTAGTCGCAAGCAGAGACTAGTGCCTCTTCTTCCCAGCAAAAACAGGCTACAAAGTGTGGAAAGCCTGGGTTGAGTGGTCCAACTGAATGCTAGGCGCTGAACAGTCACCTTGACAACAATTGACTCCCACCCCCGCCTGATTACACTGGAGGCTCTGACTGCCAGAGCCTTTCCCAAAGCCTTGCGCTGAGTGGGGATAGAGTGAAGATTTCCTAGCTCTTTGAGCCTCTTACTCCCAGGCAAAAGCAGTTGCAGCCTTATAGCTGGATCACCAGGCTGCTAATTTAGGAAGGGGGGACTAGGAGAGAGACTCCAGGAAAGCAAACTCTCTCATCGTTGGACCCTGCAAATGCCAACAAGCCTTGACTACCAGCAAGACTAAAGCCAATTATATGACATTGCCATAGAATCCCATCAACTGCAAATCCCTACCTAAGTGTGACACAGGGGCAGAGCCTGGGGTACACAGTCACCGACCAGGAAGAGGGAGAGAAAAGAAAAAGGAAGAAGTTAACCTCTCAAAATCAAGAAAAATCCACAGACTTTACAACTTGTTCCACTAATTTTTTTGTTGTTGTTGTTTGTTTCTTCTATCTTATTGCCTTTATTATTATTATTTCTATTTCCTCCACCTCGGTCCTTTTATTCTCTGCCCATCTTATGCTTCCCTTTTCTTGAACTACACTACCCATGAGTGTTACATTTTATTTCTCTTCTTCATCCTCACCCTCCTTTAAGGTTATACTCCAAAACACTTAACTCTCACTCTCTCCTCTTTTGTTTGTTTTTTTGTTTTGCTTTATTTTGTTTTTTTTTCTCTTCCTTTTTTTTCTTTCTTCGTTTTTCTCATTTTCTTATTTTTTCCTTTCTATTCGTTTTTTCTTTTCTCGTTTTACTTTTCCTCCCACTAATTCCTCAATAACGAACATATTAGTTAATTTGGGACTCAAGGGGTTTTTTTTGGTTTTATTTTTCTTTTTCGCTTTTGTTTTTTTTTGTTTGCTTGTTTATTTTTGTGGCATTTTGGGTACTTTTTACGTTGCTTTTTAACTCACTAGCATTCCTCCCAACACAAGGTCTCCATTGTATTTAGTCTTCGCTCCATTTAATACAACAGATTTTTACTTATTATATTTATTTTTTCTTCTTTATTATTCTTTTTTTTTCTCCTTTTTTCTGGTTCCCTCTTATCCCTCTCATTATATCTCTTAGTCGACCATCACTTACAAGCAAATCATCTTATGCTTGTCTAAGATGTTCTTCCCTTTTTTTTTTTTTTTTTGCATTTAGTAGGTCCCTACTCCCTTTTTTGCCCCTTGAACTCTTCACCCCAAATCAGGCCCTCCATTATAGGCAGTTCTTGTTCCATTTAGCATAATATAATTCACAGGTCATCATGATATTTCCCTGAGGAAGGGAGAGGAGGGAAAGAGAAGAAAGAAAAAAGGGGGAAATAATAAATTATTACTGTTTTTTTTGTGGGGTGTTTTACCTTTTTTTTTTTTTTTACTTTTTACTCTTTATTAATTCTAATAAGTGCTATCAACAAGACCACCCTCAGATGCCAATAAGAAAGAGGAAATCGAATATTATGGATACAAAAGAAAGAGAGGTAACACAAATAGAGGTGGAAAAATCTATGGAGAAAAGACTTAACATATTGGAAGCCTTGGAGCTAAATGACAGAGAATTTAAAATAGAAATCTTAAAAATACTCAGAGATATACAAGAAAACACAGAAAGGCAATTTAGGGAGTTCAGAAAACAACTCAATGAACACAAGAATATATTACCAAGGAAATTGAAACTATAAAAACAAATCAAACAGAAATGAAAAACTCAATTCATGAGCTGAAAAACGAGGTAACAAGCTTAGCTAACAGAACAGCCCAGATAGAAGATAGGATTAGTGAAATAGAAGACAAACAACTTAAGGCACAACAGAGAGAAGAAAGAGACTCAAAAATAATAAAAAATGAGAGAGTCCTATAGGAATTGTCTGACTCCCTCAGAAAGAATAACATAAGAATAATAGGTATATAAGAGGCAGAAGAGAAAGAAAATGGAATGGAGGATATACTCAAACAAATAATACACGAGAACTTCCCAAGCCTGTGGAAAGAACTAAAGCCTCAAATTCAAGAAGCAAACAGAACACCGAGTTTTCTTAACCCCAACAAACACACTCCAAGGCACATCATAATGAAGAGGACACAAACCAATGACAAAGAAAAAATTCTCAAGGCAGACAGGGAAAAGAAGAGTACAACATATAAAAGAAGGCCTATTAGATTATCATCAGATTTCTCAGCAGAAACTCTACAAGCTAGAAGAGAGTAGACCCCAATATTTAAAGCCCTGAAAGAGAGGAACTTTCAGCCAAGGATACTATACCCATCAAAGCTATCCTTCAAGTATGAAGGAGATATAAAAACATTCACAAATACAGAAAAGATGAGAGAATTTATCAACAGAAAGCCCCCAGTCCAGGAAATACTAAAGGGGGTTTTTCCAACCAGATTCAAAGAACAAAAGAAAACAACACCACAAGTAACAGCTCCACCAAGAACACAATAAAACCAAACTTAAACTGTGACAACAAAGGAAAAAAGGGGGGGGAGAGGATGGAGATTAACAGTAGCAAAGGACGATGAAGTGCAGAAATACTCATAAGATAGGGTACTACAATGAATAAGGTAGGTACCCTTTTCATTACTTAATGGTAACCACCCTTGAAAAAACCACCACAAAAACACTTGACTTAAAAAAGGTAGCAACAGAGGAAAGAAGTATGGAACACAAACAAACAAAAACAAATGATAGAAAAACAAAAGAGAAGAATCAAACAAGATACAAAACTAACAAAAATCAATTTATAAAATGACAATAGGGAACCCACAAGGGTCAATAATTACGCTAAATGTAAATGGATTAAACTTGCCAATAAAAAGACACAGAGTAGCAGAATGGATTAAAAAAGAAAATCCAACTATATGCTGCCTACAAGAAACACATCTAAGCAACAAGGATAAAAACAAATTCAAAGTGAAAGGCTGGAAAACAATACTCCAAGCAAACAACACCCAAAAAAAAGCAGGTGTAGCAATACTCATATCTAATAATGCTGACTACAAGACAGAAAAAGTACTCAGAGACAAAAATGGTCATTTCATAATGATTAAGGGGAAGTTGAATCAAGAAGACATAACAATCCTTAATATATATGCACCAAACCAAGGAGCACCAAAATATATAAGACAGCTACTTATTGACCTTAAAACAAAAACTAACAAAAATACAATCATACTTGGAGACCTCAATACACCGCTGACGGCTCTAGATTGATCATCCAAACAGAGAATCAATAAAGATATAGTGGCCTTAAACAAAATACTAGAACACCTGGATATGATAGACATCTACAGAACACTTCATCCCAAAGAGAGAGAGTATACATTTTTCTCTAGTGTACATGGAACATTCTCAAGAATTGACCATATGTTGGGCCACAAAGACAATATCAGCAAATTTAGAAAAATTGAAATTGTACCAAGCATATTTTCTGATCATAAAGCCTTGAAACTAGAATTCAACTGCAAAAAAGAGGGGGAAAAACCCACAAAAATGTGAAAACTAAACAACATACTTCTAAAAATGAATGGGTCAAAGAAGAAATAAGCGCAGAGATCAAAAGATATATACAGACAAATGAAAATGAAAATACAACATATCAGAATCTCTGGGATGCAGCAAAAGCAGTAATAAGAGGAAAGTTCATATCACTTCAGGCCTATATGAACAAACAAGAGAGAGCCGAAGTAAACCACTTAACTTCACACCTTAAGGAACTAGAAAAAGAAGAACAAAGACAACCCAAAACCAGCCGAAGAAAGGAGATAATAAAAATCAGAGCAGAAATAAATGAAATAGAGAACAGAAAAACTATAGAAAAAATCAATAAAACAAGGAGCTGGTTCTTTGAAAAGATCAACAAAATCAACAAACCCTTGGCAAGACTCACCAAGGAAAAAAGACACAGGACTCAAATAAATAAAATCCAAAATGAAAGAGGAGAGATCACCACAGACATCATAGATATACAAAGAATTATTGTAGAATACTATGAAAAATTATATGCCACCAAATACAACAATCTAGAAGAAATGGATAAATTCCTAGAACAATACAACCTTCCTAGACTGAGTCATGAAGAAGCAGAAAGCCTAAACAGACCAATCAGCAGGGAGGAAATAGAAAAAACTATTGAAAACCTCCCCAAAAATAAAAGTCCAGGCCCAGATGGTTATTCTAGTGAATTCTATCAAACATTCAAAGAAGACTTGGTTCCTATTCTACTCAAAGTCTTCCAAAAAATTGAAGAAGAAGCAATACTTCCAAACACATTTTATGAGGCCAACATAACCCTCATACCAAAACCTGGCAAGGATGGCACAAAGAAAGAAAACTACAGACCAATATCTCTAATGAATACAGATGCTAAAATACTAAACAAAATACTGGGAAACCGAATACAACAACATATTAAAAAAATAATACATCATGATCAAGTGGGATTCATCCCAGAATCTCAAGGATGGTTCAACATACGCAAAACGGTTAACGTAATACACCATATCAACAAAACAAAGAACAAAAACCACATGATCTTATCAATAGACGCAGAAAAGGCTTTCGATAAAATACAACACAATTTTATGTTTAAGAGTCTCAACAAAATGGGTATAGAAGGAAAATATCTCAACATGATAAAGGCCATATATGATAAACCATCAGCTAACATCATATTAAACGGCATAAAACTGAGGACTTTCCACCTTAAATCAGGAACAAGACAGGGTTGTCCACTCTCTCCACTCTTATTTAACGTGGTGCTAGAAGTTCTGGCCAGAGCAATCAGACAAGACAAAGAAATAAAAGGCATCCATATCGGAAAAGAAGAAGTAAAGGTATCACTTTTTGCTGATGATATGATCCTATACATCGAAAACCCAAAGGACTCCACAAAAAGATTATTAGAAACAATAAACCAATACAGTAAGTTCGCAGGATACAAAATTAACATACAAAAGTCCATAGCCTTTCTATATGCCAATAATGAAATATTAGAAAACGAACTCAAAAAAATAATCCCCTTCACGATTGCAACAAAAAAAATAAAATACCTAGGAATAAACATAACAAAGAATGTAAAGGACCTATATAATGAAAATTACAAAGCATTGTTAAGGGATATCGAAAAAGATACAATGAGATGGAAAAATATTCCGTGTTCTTGGATAGGAAGAATAAATATAATCAAAATGGCCATATTACCCAAAGCAATATACAAATTTAATGCAATTCCCATCAAAATTCCTATGACATTTTTTAAAGAAATGGAACAAAAAATCATCAGATTTATATGGAACTATAAAAAACCCCAAATAGCCAAAACCATCCTAAGGAAAAAAATGAAGCTGGGGGCATTACAATACCTGACTTTAAACTATATTATAGGGCCACGATAATCAAAACAGCATGGTATTGGCAGAAAAATAGAAACTCAAACCAATGGAACAGAATAGAAAGCCCAGAAATAAAACCACATATATATGGTCTAATAATCTTTGATAAAGGGGCCAACAACACACAATGGAGAAAAGAAAGCCTCTTCAACAAATGGTGTTGGGAAAACTGGAAAGTCACATGCAAAAGAATGAAACTTGGCTACAGCCTGTCCCCGTGTACTAAAATTAATTGAAAATGGATCAAAGACCTAAATATAAGACCTGAAACAATAAAGTACATAGAAGAAGACATAGGTACTAAAATCATGGACCTGGGTTTTAAAGAACATTTTATGAACTTGACTCCAATGGCAAGAGAAGTGAAGGCAAAGATAAATGAATGGGACTACATCAGAATAAAAAGTTTTTGCTCAGCAAGAGAAACTGATATCAAAATAAACAGACAGCCAACTAAATGGGAACTGATATTTTCAAACAACAGCTCAGATAAGGGCCTAATATCCAAAATTTACAAAGAACTCATAAAACTCAACAACAAACAAACAATCCGATAAAAAAATGGGAAGAGGACATGAACAGACACTTCTCCCAGGAAGAAATACAAATGGCCAACAGATATATGAAAAGATGCTCAGCTTCATTAGTTATTAGAGAAATGCAAATCAAAACTACAATGAGATACCACCTCACCCCTGTTAGATTAGCTATTATCAACAAGACAGGTAATAGCAAATGTTGGAGAGGCTGTGGAGAAAAAGGAACCCTCATTCACTGTTGGTGGGACTGTAAAGTAGTACAACCATTATGGAGGAAAGTATGGTGGTTCCTCAAAAAACTGCAAATAGAACTACCTTATGACCCAGCAATCCCTCTACTGGGTATATACCCCAAAACCTCAGAAACATTGATACGTAAAGACACATG
Source organism: Saccopteryx bilineata (assembly GCF_036850765.1). NCBI lineage: Eukaryota > Metazoa > Chordata > Mammalia > Chiroptera > Emballonuridae > Saccopteryx > Saccopteryx bilineata. The sequence continues at coordinate 198,131,592 of NC_089490.1, read as the reverse complement.
TAGCCCCATGTTCATTGCAGCACTGTTCACAGTGGCCAAGACATGGAAACAACCAAAAAACCCTTCAATAGAAGACTGGGTAAAGAAGATGTGGCACATATACACTATGGCATACTACTCAGCCTTAAGAAATGATGACATCAGATCATTTACAGCAAAATGGTGGGATCTTGATAACATTATACAGAGTGAAATAAGTAAATCAGAATAAAACAAGAACTACATGATTCCATACATTGGTGGAACATAAAAACGAGACTAAGAGACATGGACAAGAGTGTGGTGGTTACCAGGGGTGGGGGGACGGAGGACGCAGGAGGGAGGGAGGGAGAGAGTTAGGGGGAGGGGGAGGGGCACAGAGAACTAGATAGAGGGTGGCAGAGGACAATCTGACTTTGGGCGAGGGGTATGCAACATAATTTAATGACAAAATAACCTAGACATGTTTTCTTTGAATATATGTATCCTGATAGATTAATGTCATCCCATTACCATTAATAAAAATTTATTAAAAAAAAAAAAAGAAAATCCAACTGTATGCTGCCTACAAGAAACTCATCTAAGCAACAAGGATAAAAACAAATTCAAAGTGAAAGGCTGGAAGACAATACTCCAAGCAAACAACACCCCAAAAAAGCAGGGGTAGCAATACTCATATCTAATAATGCTGACTACAAGACAGAAAAAGTACTCAGAGACAAAAATGGTCATTTCATAATGATTAAGGGGACACTGAATCAAGAAGACATAACAATCCTTAATATATATGCACCAAACCAAGGAGCACCAAAATATATAAGAGAGCTACTTATTGACCTTAAAACAAAAACTGACAAAAATACAATAATACTTGGAGACCTCAATACACCGCTGATGGCTCTAGATAGGTCATCCAAACAGAGAATCAATAAAGATATAGTGGCCTTAAACGAAATACTAGAACACCTGGATATGATAGACATCTACAGGACACTTCATCCCAAAGCGACAGAGTATACATTTTTCTCTAGTGTACATGAAACATTCTCAAGAATTGACCATATGTTGGGCCAGAAAGACAATATCAGCAAATTTAGAAAAATTGAAATTGTACCAAGCATATTTTCTGATCATAAAGCCTTGAAACTAGAATTCAACTATAAAAAAGAGTGGGAAAAGCCCACAAAATTGTGGAAACTAAACATCATACTTCTAAAAAATGAATGGGTCAAAGAAGAAATAAGCGCAGAGATCAAAAGATATATACAGACAAATGAAAATGAAAATACGACATATCAGAATCTCTGGGATGCAGCAAAAGCAGTAATAAGAGGAAAGTTCATATCACTTCAGGCCTATATGAACAAACAAGAGAGAGCCGAAGTAAACCACTTAACTTCACACCTTAAGGAACTAGAAAAAGAAGAACAAAGACAACCCAAAACCAGCCGAAGAAAGGAGATAATAAAAATCAGAGCAGAAATAAATGAAATAGAGAACAGAAAAACTATAGAAAAAATCAATAAAACAAGGAGCTGGTTCTTTGATAAGATCAACAAAATCGACAAACCCTTGGGAAGACTCACCAAGGAAAAAAGACACAGGACTCAAATAAATAAAATCCAAAATGAAAGAGGAGAGATCACCACAGACATCATAGATATACAAAGAATTATTGTAGAATACTATAAAAAATTATATGCCACCAAATACAACAATCTAGAAGAAATGGATAAATTCCTAGAACAATACAACCTTCCTAGACTGAGTCATGAAGAAGCAGAAAGCCTAAACAGACCAATCAGCAGGGAGGAAATAGAAAAAACTATTAAAAACCTCCCCAAAAATAAAAGTCCAGGCCCAGACGGTTATACTAGTGAATTCTATCAAACATTCAAAGAAGACTTGGTTCCTATTCTACTCAAAGTCTTCCAAAAAATTGAAGAAGAAGCAATACTTCCAAACACATTTTATGAAGCCAACATAACCCTCATACCAAAACCTGGCAAGGATGGCAGAAAGAAAAAAAACTACAGACCAATATCTCTAATGAATACCGATGCTAAAATACTAAACAAAATACTGGGAAACCGAATACAACAACATATTAAAAAAATAATACATCATGATCAAGTGGGATTCATCCCAGAATCTCAAGGATGGTTCAACATACGCAAAACGGTTAACGTAATACACCATATCAACAAAACAAAGAACAAAAACCACATGATCTTATCAATAGACGCAGAAAAGGCTTTCGATAAAATACAACACAATTTTATGCTTAAGACTCTCAACAAAATGGGTATAGAAGGAAAATATCTCAACATGATAAAGGCCATATATGATAAACCATCAGCCAACATCATATTAAATAGCATAAAACTGAGGACTTTCCACCTTAAATCAGGAACAAGACAGGGTTGTCCACTCTCTCCACTTTTATTTAACGTGGTGCTAGAAGTTCTGGCTAGAGCAATCAGACAAGACAAAGAAATAAAAGGCATCCATATCGGAAAAGAAGAAGTAAAGGTATCACTTTTTGCTGATGATATGATCCTATACATCGAAAACCCAAAGGACTCCACAAAAAGATTACTAGAAACAATAAACCAATACAGTAAGTTCGCAGGATACAAAATTAACATACAAAAGTCCATAGCCTTTCTATATGCCAATAATGAAATATTCGAAAATGAACTCAAAAACATAATCCCCTTCATGATTGCAACAAAAAAAATAAAATACCTAGGAATAAACATAACAAAGAATGTAAAGGACCTATATAAAGAAAACTACAAGGCATTGCTAAGAGAAATAGAAAAAGACACAATGAGATGAAAAAATATTCCTTGTTCTTGGATAGGAAGAATAAATATAATTAAAATGGCCATATTACCCAAAGTAATATATAAATTTAATGCAATTCCCATCAAAATTCCTATGACATTTTTTAAAGAAATGGAACAAAAATTCATCAGATTTATATGGAACTATAAAAAACCCCGAATAGCCAAAGCAATCCTAAGGAAAAAGAATGAAGCTGGGGGCATTACAATACCTGACTTTAAACTATATTATAGGGCCACAATAATCAAAACTGCATGGTATTGGCAGAAAAATAGACACTTAGACCAATGGAACTGAATAGAAAGCCCAGAAATAAAACCACATATATATGGTCAAATAATCTTTGATAAAGGGGCCAACAACACACAATGGAGAAAAGAAAGCCTCTTCGACAAATGGTGTTGGGAAAACTGGAAAGCCACATGCAAAAGAATGAAACTCGACTATAGCCTGTCCCCATGTACTAAAATTAAATCAAAATGGATCAAAGACCTAAATATAAGATCTGAAACAATAAAGTACATAGAAGAAGACGTAGGTACTAAACTCATGGACCTGGGTTTTAAAGAACATTTTATGAACTTGACTCCAATGGCAAGAGAAGTGAAGGCAAAGATAAATGAATGGGACTACATCAGAATAAAAAGTTTTTGCTCAGCAAGAGAAACTGATATCAAAATAAACAGACAGCCAACTAAATGGGAACTGATATTTTCAAACAGCAGCTCAGATAAGGGCCTAATATCCAAAATTTACAAAGAACTCATAAAACTCAACAACAAACAAACAATCCGATAAAAAATGGTAAGAGGACATGAACAGACACTTCTCCCAGGAAGAAATACAAATGGCCAACAGATATATGAAAAGATGCTCAGCTTCATTAGTTATTAGAGAAATGCAAATCAAAACTACAATGAGATATCATCCTACCCCTGTTAGATTAGCTATTATCAACAAGACGGGTAATAGCAAATGTTGGAGAGGCTGCGGAGAAAAGGGAACTCTCATCCACTGTTGGTGGGACTGTAAAGTAGTACAGCCATTATGGAGGAAAGTATGGTGGTTCCTCAAAAAACTGCAAATAGAACTACCTTATGACCCAGCAATCCCTCTACTGGGTATATACCCCAAAACCTCAGAATCATTGATACGTAAAGACACATGTAGCCCCATGTTCATTGCAGCACTGTTCACAGTGGCCAAGACATGGAAACAACCAAAAAGCCCTTCAATAGAAGACTGGATAAAGAAGATGTGGCATATATACACTATGGAATACTACTCAGCCATAAGAAATGATGACATCAGATCATTTACAGCAAAATGGTGGGATCTTGATAACATTATACAGAGTGAAATAAGTAAATCAGAAAAAAACAAGAACTACAAGATTCCATACATTGGTGGAACATAAAAATGAGACTAAGAGACATGGACAAGAGTGTGGTGGTTACCAGGGGTGGGGGGAGGGAGGATGCAGGAGGGAGGGAGGGAGAGAGGGGGAGGGGGAGGGGCACAGAGAAAACTAGATAGAGGGTGACGGAGGACAATCTGACTCTGGGCGAGGGGTATGCAACATAATTTAATGACAAGATAACCTAGACATGTTTTCTTTGAATATATGTACCCTGAATTATTAATGTCATCCCATTAACATTAATAAAAATTTATTAAAAAAAAAAAAAGAACTGGCTAGTTTGACTAAGTTTGGCAGGCTCTAAGTTCTAAGGGTGATCCTTCCTTGTCTGGTTCCTGGCCCTGGGATGATTAAGGCAAAGGAATACAGTGGGTCCTCAGGTTACAATACAGTTTCTACGACAGTGACATAACCTAAATTTTGGTGTAAGTTGAAACACAGCCCGGCCTAACACAAAAGGAGCACTTACACTTTTAACAGTCCAGAATGGCGTAGGCAGATGTGCTGGAGGGCACCCACTCCTCACTCCTGGGCCGCGTTACTGCTACTGCGCATTCTGCAACCCAGCGCACAAACTGGGTTGCCCATGTAGTTCGTGAGTACGCCATCAACAGTGTCGGCTGAAACACTCACATCCCAATTTTTTAAAGTTTTTATGGAAGTGAGTGTCGTAAACTTGAAATGTCTTATGTCAAGACCAGAGGCGGATTAAGGTCCATTGAAACCCCAGGTGCAGAAGAAAATATTGGGCCCTTTTAAAAATACATGTTAACTATATTTTTAAATAAATAAAAAATATTATGTACTATTAATGTTAAAATTGCACATATAAAACTAAACTTGGTATAATTAGAAAAAAGAGTAAAGTTGGGGTTTTGTGGGGCCCTTTAGAAGTTGGAGTCCAGGGCGCATGTCCGGTGCGCCCGCTGTTAAATCCACCTCTGGTTGAGAATGTCATAACCCGAGAACCCCCTGTATTGCCTCCTGGCTAGTCTAGCTGGATGGAGGGGGATGTGGTTCTAAATTTGTTAGTTTGCATATCAAAGGCATGCACTGAGCTAGCCCCTTTGCTGTCTGGAAGAACTGGCTAGCTCAGGGAGGAGCAGTCTCTCCCTGGCCTAAAAGGTTTTTCAAAAAGATGGCAAAACATTGTACTACACAGAAAATATAATATATTATATTTTATATTATAAATATACATATTATTTTAAGAAATTAAAAATTTTAGGTGTTAAAATTTTTAACCACATCTCATTGCTTTTATTTTTATCTATTTTTAAATCTATATTTTTATTTTTCAATTATACTTGGCATACAGAATTATATTATATTAGCATTATATTAGTATATTAATATTATATTAGTTTCAAGTTTACAACATAGTGATTAGACCAGGCGGCCACCAAGATAACTCTGATATCCATCTGACATCATACGTTATGTAGTTATTACAACATTATTGACTATATTCCCTGTGCTGTACTTTACAACCCTGTGACTCTTTTTATTACTGGCAATTTGCAAATCTTAATCCAGTCCACTTTTTCACCCATCCCCGCTCCCATCTGGCAGCCATCAAAATATTCTCTGTGTCTATCACTTTTGTTTGTTTGCTTATTTTGTTTTGTAGATTGCACATGTATATGAAATCATATGGTGTTTGTCTTTTTCTTACTTATTTCTCTTAGCATAATACCCTTAGGTCCACCTATGTTGTTACAGATGGCAATATTTCATTTTCTATGGCTGAGTAATATTTCATTGTATATAATTACCACCTCTACTTTATCCATTCATCTAGCCATTTTGTACATTTTAAATGTTTATGAAATGATATATTTTTCTTAATGAATTGGGAAGAGCCATTAACTAAGATGTTCTTATAAATGACAGAATCTAGGGCCAATAGTTATAAACATTGTAAAAGTCAAATCTTTTGCCAAGTTGTATGTTTTGCCACGGTTCACTCATTTTGATTGCTGCATTTTTTACAATACATAAAATTCATATGTTCCTCAATTGATGAACAGTCAGGTTGTTTCCACAGATTTTTTAAAGCAATTTTATTATTAAAAATTATTTTTAAAATGCATATAGTTTAAAAATCAACTAAAGGACTTATAACTTAATACAATACAGTACAGTATTTCTGTCTTATTACTCACTCCAGTCTTGTTATTACAGTCACTGCTTTCAAAAGCTTTAGCTGTTTTATTTCATATTTTTGTATCTAAAGTAATAAGTTTGTGTTTGGGTGATTCTTTTTAATGGTTAAGAAAAGAAGACACAATAGTATGACATAACTCTTTTTTTCCCAACAAAAATACATTAAGACATAAAGTTTCTGTTGCAGTCTCGAGGATACCTCAAAGAGGGTGTCCTAATAAGGGTACAATTAGAGATTTGATATACATGTTGGACAGTCATTGTTTGGTGTCCCATGACTATAGGTTACAACTGTAACTTTTGTCAGCTCTTCACATTTGTGTTCTATTGTTTTCACACTCTTTGGAAAATATATAAAAGCACGAAACAAATCAGAAGCCTATTGTAAAATTTCTGACAGTGGTAGAAATACAGGATTGAGGAGCTGAAATAATGATCTGTCCATAAAAAAATATAACAAGCTATTGAGTTCTTTCCATCTTTAGAAACAAAATTCTCAGCAAGGGACTGTCCACAGGAACAGATGGTCTCATCACTGAAATTTACAAAGGATCACGTGCTCTATTAGAAAGGCTTGTTTTATTTTGTCTTGTTATTTCAGTTTGTAAGGAAGGGGAAATAATCAACAAGTGACTCAAGTTCTATTGCCATTTTGTTTACGAAAATGTCACGGAAAACCTTTTGAATTGGTGGACATTATTGATCCTATATTGTAACAATATTTTCAGAGACTGTTTTTTCAAAGTAGTAGTGAGTAGAAAAATTAATAAGGCCTAAGTGTTGGCAATAAAAAAAAAATAAGGTAGGAAATAATCTTTATTTTTCCCAAAGGTGAAAGAGTAATTTATTAACTGCCACTTGTATCCCTTTGGGTCATGCCAGATATAGTCCTATTAATTTATTTTAAAAAATTTTATTGTAGTAAGAACAAAAACCATGATATCACCATCTTAAATTTTAAGTGTACAATACATTATGGTTGACTATAGGTACAATGTCCTATAGCAGACCTCTAGAGCATACTCATCTTGTAAACTGAAGCTTTATGCCAGTAACTAGTAATAACTCCATTTCCCATTCCCCCAGCTCCTGGCAACCACCGTTCCACTCTCTGATTCCATGGATTAGACTAGTTTCGATATCGCATCTAAGTGGAATCATACAGTATTTGCCTTTCTGGGATGTGTTTAGTTTATTTGTTAGTATAATGCCCTCAAAGTTTATCCACGTTGTTGTATATTGCAGAACTTCCTTCTTTTTAAAAGTCTGGATAGTACCCATTTTATTTATATATCGTGCTTTCTTTATCCATTCTTGGATGATAATTATATTAGAGAAATAACAAGACATACTAAATATTAGCTTATTGATTGAATCTTCTAAAGCAATACTGTCCCATAGAAATTTCTGTGATGATGGCAAATGTTCTGTATATAAACTTTTTCTAAAATGGTAGCCACAGGCCATGTGTGGCTTTGGAGCACTTGAAATGTGGCTATTGAAACTGAGTAATTGTTTGGTGCAGCGTTCCATTAGTGAAAATGTATCAATTGACAATTGATATAAAGTAAGATTAAAGGACTGAGATAATTTTTTTATAAGGTAGGTGATAAATATCGGAGTCAAATGGTTGTCGCTTCAAACTCCAACTTGGTGCTGATTTGCTTGCTGTGTGCCTTTGGATGAGTAAACTAACTTTTCTGACACTGAGTTTCCTTGTCTGTGAATTCAGGAGAATAAAAATATTCACTTTTAAAGGTCTTTGGAGATGATAAAATGGGATATTGAATGTCAGGCACTATGCTAATGTTTAATACATAAAGTAAGCCCTCAAATGGTAGTCAACATTAACTATTAATGAAAATAATTATAGCTTAGAAAAAACAGAGCATTTCAAATTCCACGTGGTGCATTTCAAGTATGGTGATGAAAATATGACTTATGAAAATGCTTATGAAAAAAGAGTACTATTGAGGTACAATGAACGAAGGCATAAAAAATTTCAAAGGGAAAAGTGTGAAGTTTATGAATTTCAAGTTCAGAGGTTATTAAAGAAGATGAAATTTTATTATAATTTAAAACTGTAGGAAGAGGTGACTGAAATGGAGAAAATGATGCTTAAGAATAGACATAAATGGCCTGGGAAGCAAACCTGAGTTGATGGGCAGCAGTGATGGAGGCCGTGCTTGGTGGTAGAATGTCTTAGGACTCAGGTCATCCAGGACCTAGTCAAAGCAGACTAATTGATCACAGTCCCTGAGGTCCTCCCTACAAAAGGCAGAAGCTCCGTAAAAGACTAATCTGAAAGCATTTTCCATACTATGATATCCCAGTCATGAAAGAAGAAAATGGCTCAGCAGTGGCAAGAAGTCAGAAATCGGCCTTGTCCTGTTGGCTCAGCGGTAGAGCGTCGGCCTGGCATGCGGGAGACCCGGGTTCGATTCCCGGCCAGGGCACATAGGAGAAGCGCCCATTTGCTTCTCCACCCCCTCCCCCTCCTTCCTCTCTGTCTCTCTCTTCTCCTCCCGCAGCCAAGGCTCCATTGGAGCAAAGATAGACCGGGCGCTGGGGATGGCTCCTTGGCCTCTGCCCCAGGCGCTAGAGTGGCTCTGGTCGTGGCAGAGCATCGCCCCCTGGTGGGCAGAGCGTCTCCCCTGGTGGGCGTGCTGAGTGGATCCCGTCGGGCACATGCGGGAGTCTGTCTGACTGTCTCTCCCCGTTTCCAGCTTCAGAAAAATACAAAAAAAAAAATGTCAGAAATCAATAAGATCCTTATATCTGCTTTTTATCTACTATTTAAAAAGCCCTCTCCTAATCTACCTCCATTGTTCTAAAAATCTTTCCTGTTTGCTTTCTGTTAGGAAAACCCTATAGTGGCAGCTCTTCTATTCTTAAATATGTTTATTGCTTAAACTTGTATGTTTTGGATTTTATCTGCTGGAGTTATCTTGATCCACAGATTTAATGGAAATCTTATTCTTCTTGATTTCTGTGCAGCACATGACATTGATGATTGTTGCTTTTTCTTGAGATTCTTTTCAGTGTTCTGCTAGTTCTCTGATTAGTCTTTTTCGACCTGATTCTTTTCTCCTGGTCCTCAAAATAGGTCTCCTCACTGGTTTTGCTGCCAAGTGTCTTGTCTTTACATTCTCCACCATGCCCTCCTGATCTGCTCCCATGCCCTCAGCCTTCATCCCCCTTTGTGTTCCCCCACTTCTATGGACCTGGGCCCCCATTCTCTCCAGAGCGCTGGTCCTATGTTCTGAAATGTTCTCTGGACATCTCCACCTGGGTGTGCTGTCAGCCACTCAAACTTAACACTTCTGAAATTAACTTATCAATTCCCAGGTTTTGGTTGGGCCTTCCCTATATCTGAAGTTGCATCGTTATTCTAAATCAGGCAGACAGGAAGCTTCTGCCATGTGTGATTATTCCGTCTCTCTTACCTCTTCGATATAATCAGCAGCTATGTCTTGTGACTTTTCGGAGTTTTTGCTATAAAGCAGCCTGTGAAGTAGTGTGACCACTGCATGATATTACTGTACATTGAACCAAACTTAGCAAATTTTAATTAGAAGGTCAGTTAGAACTGTACACATTTCCTGGTCATAGGTCAGCCACACGAGGGGTTGAGTATTGGGAATCAAGTATGGTTGTATGACTAAGGTAGGATGTGATAGGCAGGAGACGAAGAGAGGACGGGACCATGGCCCAAGCAAGGGGGTGTTTGCATCCTCTCGAACCATCGGATGACTACAGGGCTATAGGTCCATGTCCCAGGGGGTGGTATCCTCTGCATGGCTTTGTTAGAGTTCTTGGATAGAAATGTCTCTATGAACATCTTTGACTATCTTCATTCTAGCATTATTTAGATATAAACAGGACAAGAGAAAAACATTCACTTTAATACTGTGGATATAATTTTTTTAATTTGTTTTTTTTCAGCTGCTATAAAACATGGAAAACCATAATAAAACAAGAAGGGACTTGAAGAGCAAACTGTGAGTGGCCCAGAGTCATGTATTGTGTCCTCTGTGTTTTCTCACCTCCTTGCCTTTTATAACTAGAGACTGCAGATTGCCAGCTGCTTTCCTGAACCCTGTTTCCTGGAATCTCAAGGTTAAGTTCTGGTCATTTGGTTTTTGAACTCTCTCCTCTTTCCCTGTGGATTGATGACAACATAGTAAAGCCAAGTAATACAATCTCTCTTTTAAATAAAGCAAATGGATTTTTGCATCTTGCCTTATTGACAAGTATGCAAATAGCCAATCTTTACTCTTTTCTCTTCCTCCCAATTTTTCATGGTAGCAATTAAGTACTGTAAATTTTACTTTATCATTTGTGTTAGGAATAGTAGCATAAATCATAGTAATAGCACTGTTTATTTCGGTAATGCCAGCCTGCCTGCAAATCACTTGTAAATTGGTTCCATGGATGGACCTCTATGAAATAAAAAAACCACCTGCCTACATTTCCTGAGCTTGTTAGTGAAGAAGAAAGACCATTACTGACCTTTTCATTTTTATTTATCTGCGAGTTCTGAATGGCTCGTGTGTATGTTTTCATTTTGAACTCTGGCCACATCTGAGTATTTTATGTAATGCTTTCTTTTTAGACACAGGTAGGGTTTTGTGCCCTCAAAATAATATGCCTGCGTATGGCCCTACTGTGATCCACACACAGTAATAATAATGTTTGATTGGACATAAAATTATATACCATTTAAGAATTTATGAGAAGCTTTTGAGCTGAAAGAAAAGATTTTTCAAGTGAGCATAGTAGTTTTCAGTGTTGGAAAGTTAGACAACAGTGACTTTTGTTTGCCCGCCTTGCACCCAGGGAGGTGATACGAGTGTGTCGTTCTGAATACGGAGGGAAGGGAAGAGCCCTTGGGGGCCAGCTGGTGCTCCCTGGAGCGGTCGCTGAGACAGGACCAGTTCCTGTGCACTGTGCACAGGACGTGTGGCGTTCTGTCCTGCGTGTGTCTCCTAGGGACATCCCAATTTGTAATCCTCAGGTCCAGCCTGCTCCTCACTTATCTGGTCCTACCTACCCCAAGAGGCGGAAGGGAGATTTGAATTTACTAACAACTTGCTCTTAGTCTTACCCTGAGTCAGCCATTCTTAAGAAATACAGGCACTTTATTTTAATTTTACCTTTGGAACTGCAAAAATGTGGCAAAATCATGTTCAAGGGGGTCAGAAAATAAAAATGTAATAATAAATGCAATTATAACTATATTTTTATGTGTGCTTTTTCCGATTTTGGTTTCTGGAAAATAAACTTGCTTTGGAGAAGTCATTATTGTATGTGGATTTCAGGGGGTTTTATTCACTGAAAAGCCTTCAAGGTTAATAAAAGAAATCAGAAATAAGTAGAAGAGGCTTAACTTTACAAAAAGCCTACTTCTGCACCTAATTAAGAAGATAATGAAAAGCTCCCTTTAATTTTTTAAAAAGTTATATACAATTTTAGTCTCTGTATGCTCTATGCTAGCTTCTCCACTCTTTTTTTTATTTTTATTTATTATTATTATTATTTTTTATTTTTTACAGGGACAGAGAGAGAGTCAGAGAGAGGGATAGATAGGGACAGACAGGAACGGAGAGAAATGAGAAGCATCAATCATCAGTCTTTCGTTGTGACACCTTAGATTGTTCATTGATTGCTTTCTCACATGTGCTCTGACCGTGGGCCTTCAGCAGATCAAGTAACCCCTTGCTCGAGCTAGCGAACTTGGGTCCAAGCTGGTGAGCCTTTGCTCAAACCAGGTGAACCCACGCTCAAGCTGGCAACCTCAGGGTCTCGAACCTGGGTCCTCCACATCCCAGTCCGATGCTCCATCCACTGCGCTACCGCCTGGTCAGGCGCCTCTCCACTCTTTAAGAGCCTGTATATCAGACCTCACACTTCGGAAGTCAGAAGAATCTTTTAAGTAAATCCACCCACTACTCTTTCCTTTTTTCTCCCTGGATGAACTTGTAAGTAACTGGCAGTAACTTACTTCAAAGAATTTCTTTTATTAGAAATAGAAGAGACAAGAGCAACAGATTGCCTTAAATCTTGCTATTCTCTAAAGTAATTAGGCTAAATAGCTTATTTCTGTGTTGCAAAATTTGAGAGCCCAGAGGGATTATGACATATTTTGAAATAGCCATTTAATAATTTAGTCTTAAGTATATATATTCAATAATTCTCATGGGGAAAGTGCTTCGGAAGGCAACAGAGTAGTGTCAGGATAGTAAGGAGAGTTTTGAAGAGTGACAGTCCTGATGACTTTGTACTTTTCTATGGAGCTAGTGTTGAAATGTCTGAGAGGACCCTCACAGAGTAAATAAATATTGCTTTATATATATTATAGATCCATGTGTGAATAAATGTATTAGTGAACATATATAGATTAAAGCACGTTTTTATTGTCTAGTGTTGCAATAATCCATTTCATCAAATTACTGTGGGAAAGAACACATTAAAATTAATTTAGCTACAAGGAATTTTTTTTAGCCTATTGCAGTGGTTTACTAGTCACGAGACTTTAATATATATATATATATATATATATATATATTTTTTTTTTTTTTTTTTTTTACAGCAACAGAGAGAGTCAGAGAGAGAGACAGATGGGAATAGAGAGAGATGAGAAGCATCAATCATCAGTTTTTAGTTGCAACACCTTAGTTTTTCATTGATTGCCTTCCCATATGTGCCTTGACTGCAGGCCTTCAGCAGACAGAGTAACCCCTTGCTTGAGCCAGCGACCTTGGGTCCAAACTGGTGAGCTTTGCTCAAACCAGATGAGCCTGCGCTCAAGCTGGTGACGTCAGGGTCTCGAACCTGGGTCCTCCACATCTTAGTCTGATACTCTATCCACTGTGCCACTGCCTGGTCAGGCGATACTTTAAAATATTTTAATGTTCTTAAACAAATATAAAAGAATAAAGTTAACTGTTGAAAGCCATCACGTTTTCTTTCCAAATAAGACCATGATTTACCAATATTCAAGATCGCAAAGGTGGTAGAGTGAATAATCTTTCTACTCCCTTCACCTCTATTCTCTTCCAAAATAAATCATTTCCAGACTGTCACCAAGCCTGAGAAATTTCCAGCTGAAGCTCGTTCTTTCTGTAAGTCCTCAAAAAGAGAGGCTTAGAGTGAAAAGCACCATAGCTACAATAGTAAGTTCATTCTACCAAGAATAAATAAAAATTGCAAAGCCTGACAGTGAAGAATACAGAGAGGAATTGAAGTGACTAAACCTCAAATAAAGGATTATCCTTGTTTGTGAGGAATCTATTCCAGTAAGAAATCGATCCAAGGACCTCTATACACGAAAGAGGCTGGGCATATTTTGAGCCCCGGGGAAGCTGTAGCTGAGGCCAGCAGTCCTAACTGGGCCATGGTCTGGGAGCAGCTTACAGAGCTCCAGTGGTGGACAGCCGCCTTGGCCTTTTTCTGTATAGTCTTTTGACCCTGAATCTGTTTATCCAGACAGCAGCTGTCCTCAATCAATGACGCTCACTCTGTCATTAAAATAAATTTGGTACTATATACAGTATTTTGACAATGCTTTAGATTGAACCTTCCCTTAATATTCAGATTCCAGAGATTCTGAATGGGTTCTTGGTTTTTGTATTTTTGTAAGTACCTTGTGCAAACTTATAATCAGACAATTAAAATTTTTCATTAATTCCTTTTGAATTTAAACACTTTTAACTTGGTTTGTCCTAAGAACTATGTGGCAGAAAATGTACAGTGGGAAAGAGCCGCAAAAATATGGCGATGACGGCTTCTGTTCTGTGTAGCTGGTTGATAGAAGTCAGTGGTGACCTCACTCAGGACACTGATGGCCAAGGTGGTGCTCCCAGGAATGCAGGGCACCGAAGAGCCTCAGATATGTACTCTGGCCAGGATGGAACTTCCACCTGCTGTGAAGGAAACAGGTCAGGAATGCTCAGGAGTAGCCGAGCTCCAAAAAGCAAGCAGCTCTGGTTATCCTCAAGGGCGGAAATAAGCACTTCTTTGAAACGACAGAATCATTCACTGTATGCCTGGAAGAGATTGGCTTCGAATGTTTGTGAGGGCCAGATTTTAATGTGGCTTTCGAAACATCTTTAGTTTTATCCAGTTAAAAATTGTGCAGTTTAGCAGGAGAAGCTGGTATAGGGCTTGAAGGGGGTGGGTAGCGAGCTGAGGACACTGCCTTTTGGGGAGACAAGGGAGCTCTCCTTTGTCATAATACAGATGGGACACACTGGTTTCCCCTCAGCTATGTGGAGTCTTCTGTCTCATCACTCAGAGCAAAATTTAAAGAATTGGGCAGCAGACTATCCAAATGTTGGGCAGTAGATTAAGGGTTGGGGAGCAAAGAGCACAGAAGTAGCCACTGGAATCTATCACTAGTGCATTTAGAATTTCTTTGAGGATCTTGCTTGCTGCCTAGTATATAGGAAGGTCACTTGACACAGTCACTGGGAAGGAAGAAGGATGATACAGTGGAAAATTAAGTGTGTTAAGTCCACCACAGTTATAGAGTTCCTTGTGAATTGATATTTCAGTGATATTCATTTACTCATTCATTACTTGCCCTGTTGCTCATTGGTCATTCAAAGATGTTACATGTGCTAGACAATGGAACATTCTGAGGTAGAGTTGGACATCATCTTTGACCTCTTGGCACTATATTCTTCTCAAGAAGAAAGAAATAGCAGATAAAAAAAGAGGCTATTCAGCAAGGTTAACCGGATTTTCTGCAGTGTTTTCAGCAAATCAAAAATGGCATCCTGTCCTTTTGATCAATGGATGAAGGAGTTTAAGGCACTTTCCCTAGGTGTTGACAGACACTCAAGAGTCTCTTCTCTGAGTGTAGCTAGACTGTCAGCTCCATGAGGCCAAGGCTTATTGTTGACCACACATGCCCAGTTCTTTGAAAATGATCTGTCATCTGGCAAGCACTTATTAAATACTTGTTAAGTGACAATCCTGAGCCTGAAGACAGGAATTAAGTTAAGTTTCTTGATACAAAGCAAGTAGAATGAGGAGAGGAATAATGGTGTTCCATTTGGATTCTAACATTTGCTGGAATTTGAAAGGCTCAGATTTTGATAAAAATGTCTTTTTGTGAACACTGGTTTTTCTGGAAAATGACATCCCAAACTATTAATGCTTGGTTCCTGTGATCACAAAATGAATTAAGAAATTTTATCCATGATGGAAAACTCTGATCAGTGCCTCTTTTGAAAGGCGGTCAAGCAACTTATTCATATTTGTCCTGACAGCAGAACAGTATGTAGGATTCCAATTATTTCATAATGGATCTTCCATGTAAAACCATCTCTTTAAAAAAAATTTTAAAAGGGAGACAACTATTGATAGCTCTGTGGAATTATACCAGAGTGAGCTCCAGAGTTGCCCTGGATTAACTTCCTCATAGACTTTCTTCTCTAGATACAGAATGAACTGTTAGGGAAAATGACTATGCCCAACAGCTCGACTTTATAAGAGACCATAGACTTCAGTTTATGGGTTTCTTCATAAAAGTTGTCAACTGACCTGTGAATGACATAGTTACAATTGTTTCCTGAACAGTTTTTTAAATTAAGTAGCCTTGATCTCCAAGGGAGTGAAGTTGGAAGAGCAGAGAAGGTAATTTGGCTCTTGATCACCACTGCTTTCCAAATGGGTAATTTTTAGAATGAGATTGTCAGTGATTCCAATTGACTTCAGTTAATATTAGATCCTTCATTAGGGTTGACAGGATCTGCTGTGGGAATGGGGGGAGACAATCGGAATGAAAAAGGAATCTAATATTTTCTGTTTGGGACACAATGCTTTCGAAAACCTATCCCTTTTACATCTTATCCCTGTTAAATATTGCATTAGTTAGCATTAATAAGGAGCTAAACAGTTCAAAAAGGCAGAAATTGGTATGAGCAAAAAAAAATTATTAAAAATCACATAATGACAAAATAGTTATTTGTCTGGGAAACTTTTTATTTCTCCTTCAATTTTAAATGATAGGCTTGCTGGATAAAGTAGTCTTGGTTGTAGGTTCTTGTTCTGCATTACTTTGAGTATTTCTTGCCATTCCCTTCTGGCTTCAAGTGTTTCTGTTGAGAAGTCTGATGTCATCCTTATGGGGGCTCCTTTGTAGGTGATAGCCTTTTTTTCTCTCACAGCTTTTAATGTTTTCTCTTTATCACTTAGCTTTGGTATTTTAATTATGATGTGTCTTGGTGTAGGTTTCTTTGGGTTTTTTTTTAGTGGAGTTCTCTGTGCTTCTTGAATTTGTGAGAGTTTCTCCTGCATTAATTT
Organism: Saccopteryx bilineata; assembly: GCF_036850765.1. Taxonomy (NCBI): domain Eukaryota; kingdom Metazoa; phylum Chordata; class Mammalia; order Chiroptera; family Emballonuridae; genus Saccopteryx; species Saccopteryx bilineata. Next base: position 198,114,866 of record NC_089490.1, on the reverse strand, counting down.
AGGGAAGTTTTCAGCTATGATATGATTGAATAAAGCCTCTATCCCTGTTCTTTTTCTTCTTCTTTAGGAACCCCTATGATGCGGTTGTTATTTCTCTTTATGTTGTCACAGAGCTCTCTAAGAATTTCCTCAGACTTTTTGAGTCTCTTTTCTTTTTTCTTCTCTGCTTTTATGCCTCATTCCAGTTGTCCTCCAACTCGCTGATTCGATCCTCAGCTGCATCCATCCTGTTTTTAATTCCTTCCATTGTGGTCTTCATTTCTGATATTGTATTTGTCATCTCCGACTGATTCTTTTTTAATATTTCAATATCCTTTTTTATACTTGCTATTTCTTTATTTAGGTGTTCATGATGACCATCCATTATTGTTCTAAGATCCCTAAGCATCCTTACAATCATTATTTTAAACTACGCATCTGGAAGTTTGATTATTTCCATATCACTCAGTTCATCTCCTGAAGGTCTCTCTTGTGGTTTCATTTGGATTGCACTTCTTTGTCTTCTCATTGTGCCTGGGTGTCTGGGTGTTTTCTTTGTAGAGCTGGTTGAGTCTAGGCTTGGTGTTGTCTGCCTCTAGTTTTTACTTGTGTTGTTTCTAAGTCTTCTTGGGTTGGCATCAGCTATTATTTGTAATCCACTTTAGGATTTGGGCCGCTTTGAAGTCTTGATTTGTTTGTTTTCTTAACAGGTGATTGTCTTGTTTGCTGATCTCAGCAGGGGGCTTATTTGAAACTATATCCAGGAATGTGGTGAGTGTGACCTGAGGCTCTGAAGTCCTCTTCTGCCAGTTAATCTCTCTGGGGGCGGGTTGCTTTCTCAGCTTCAGTAGGGGGAGATATATCTCAGATCTCCAAGGAGACCTGAGTTACTGCTCCTCCTCCCCACTTCTTGTTTTCAGCTGTGTCTTGTTGCGCTGATTGGAGCTGGAGAGATGTCTGTATCTCTGTGACCTGGAAGTACTTTTGTATTTTGCTTTGTGGAAGGAAAGCACCTCTCCCCTTCACCATCCGTCTCTCTCTTTCTCCTTTCTTTTTGGAAGATAAGTGGGCCTTTTCAACACACCTTGTTCCCTGGTCACCAGGTAAGTGGCTGTGAGCAGTATTTACTACTCTTTTCCTTGGAATTGAGAGCCCAGCTTCACCCCCCCCCCCCCGTTTCTGTAAGCAGGGGAGATTCAGGCACTCCCTACCAGGTTTGCTGTGGCTTCTTCTTTGCTCCTTGATTTTTTTTTTTGTATTTTTATGAAGCTGGAAACAGGGAGAGACAGTCAGACAGACTCCCGCATGCGCCCGACCGGGATCCACCTGGCACGCCCACCAGGGGCGATGCTCTGCCCACCAGGGGGCGATGCTCTGCCCCTCTGGGGCATCGCTCTGCCATGACCAGAGCCACTCTAGCGCCTGGGGCAGAGGCCAAGGAGCCATCCCCAGCGCCTGGGCCATCTTTGCTCCAATGGAGCCTTGGCTGCGGGAGGGGAAGAGAGAGGAAGGAGGGGGTGGGGGTGGAGAAGTGAATGGGCGCTTCTCCTATGTGCCCTGGCCGGGAATCGAACCCGGGTCCCCCACATGCCAGGCTGACGCTCTACCGCTGAGCCAACCGGCCAGGGCCTGCTCCTTGATTTTTGAAAGCTGTTCTTATAGTCCAGATTTGGTTTTTCACGCTGATTGTTCATAAATTAGTTTATAATCCAGTTCGGTGGTGTGAGCTGGGTGTCTGTGCTTATGCCTACTCCGCTGCCATCTTCAGGTCCAAAATAGTTAGTGATGAGTGAGTGAATAAGACAAATATAATGGATAGGACCAGCTTCTGAAATACTGAGAAAGAATAAAATGACTTCCTCAAGCAGGTAGGTACATACAGGGTCCATCAGAGACTGTCTTCATGACTCCAGTGAGGTTCCTGAGCTAAGATGGCCGTGTTTGCTGCCAGGTTAAGCATGGGCATTCACAACCACAGTCAAGTTAGGACCAACGAGCAAGCAAAGCAACTCCAGTTGCTTGTCCTTTGAGCCCCAAGCCCAAGGAAGCAACACTGAGGTCAGCAGTATCATTGTGCCCTTGCATCACTAGCCATTTGCACAAATTAAACCTAACGTTTTACCTGTTTTATAGCAGACCCTACGTACTTTTTATAAATAACAAAACTGAATGGGGTGGATACTCTGGTATGACTAATGGATCTTCAACCTACGAATCACAACTGGTTAACTTGCTTTACAAAGGAATTATATAATTTTTGTTTAATTTAATAAACCCTGGTTCTACTTGCGTGTTAAGCAAATAGCACCCACCAATTTAAATTCATGCTGTTTTGATTAACTCCTCATAATTAGGAAAGAAAGAGCTGCATTTACAGTGGAAAGTCAGCATTACCAGGACCCAGTGCAATGGGATTGTGTCTCTTCCTTGGGAATATTGTCTATCCGGTACTGATAAAATGAATTCACATGCAATTCACAGATCAGGGATTAGAAGACTTTATGAAGCCCTTTATTTAATACCACTTGAAGAGAATGAGGTACAACAAGGGCCTAATTTATGAGTATCCAACAATAATTTGATTGCACATTTATTTTTGGCTTTTACTTACAATGAGTTTTGAGAGGGAGATAAAAGTTCTTTTAACAACTCCTTAAGTATTTTTTTAATATCCAAGAAAGATCATTGTATTTATTGTAATAAGAATAAGTAGCCCTATTCACAAATGAGATTTTTACAAAATTAATTCTAAAATATTGTCTGCTTATACTGTGTGAGCTAATAGGAACAGGAAGCCAAGGGACAATTATAAATTATTTAAGCTTTTAAAACTGCGAATGGAATCTGCCATGTAATCTTTCTTGTTTACTTACATTATTTTCTCAACCTTTCATAATTCTTATCAAAAAATGAGATATGGTTTATCTTTTGGCAGTTTTCCGTATATGTTGTATTTTATGACTATTTGAGTTTCTTGGTTTAATACCTGCATATCAGATACTACACATTTTTGGAAGATACTGTACATTTATCATTCTTTTTCACAGTGCCTGAAATTTTAAAAATTACATGTCTATGTAAAACTATAAATATTCTTGTATACTGTACACATTTTTTTTTTTATTTTAGTGAGAGGAGGAGGGGAAGAGACAGATTTTCACGTGCACCCCAACCAGGATCCACCTGGCAAGATCACCAGGGGGCGATGCTCTTGCCCATCTAGGCCCCTTGCTCTGTTGCAACCAGAGCCATTTGCCTGGGGCCAACTCACTATAATTGAGCCATGACTACAGGAGGGAAGGAAAAGAGAGAGAGAGAGAGAGAGAGAGAGAGAGAGAGAGGCAAGAGGGGGAGGAGTGGAGAAGCAGATGGGTGCTTTTCCTGTGTGCCCTGGCCAAGAATCAAATCCAGGACATCCACATGCTGGGCCGACACTCTCCCACTGAGCTAACCAGCCGGAGCCTGCTCATATATACATTTTATAACTATAGTTTTTTTTTTTTTGTATTTTATGTGTAGCACAGGTGAGTTATTTTCAGCATGTTTGTGCAAACTACTTTTTACTCATTTATATGTAATAGCTCTATCATTTGGATCAACTTCTACCTAATTTGAAATAAATATGCACAGTAGTCAATTTGAATACATTTCCCTTAGGCTATACTAGCCACCTTATATGATGACAGGATTCTTACTTATTATAAATAGTAGTAGTAACATCGCTGCTGGTAGTGAAGGCTCACATACTTTGATAATGTGTAGGTAAAGGTCATATGACAAGAGTGTTGAATGAATGGAAGAACTTAATTGGTGTTAGTTTAAGATGGGATTAGTGTTGCTTGAGAAACCACATAATTTCAGAAGCAGAGGCTGTTCTCTGTAGTCTGGGTAGTGCTGTGCAATAGGACTTTCTGCAATGATGGAAATGCTCCAGCAACATGATAGTCACTAGCCACATGCCACTTTCAAGTACTTTAAAGGAAACTAGTGCAACTGAGGAGCTGAATTTTTAATTTTATTGAATTTAAGTTTAAATAGCCACATATGGCTAATCACTGTCCTATTGGACAGAACATCTCTACAGGCACAAGACTTAAGATAGAGACATCAAGATAGAAAAAAACAGAGCAAAAACAGATTGAACAAATTCAGTGACTATTTGAGTGTGCAAAGTGAGGGAGAGAGAAAGTCCTATCTGATATTAAAATTTAGAGCCAGGGAGAAATGAAATATGGTCATGCCACTTAGAGAGACTGCAACAGAGAAAAAAAAAAAGGACTCTGAGTGCACAACAAAGGAAAACAACAAAATGAAAGACAACACACTGAATGGCAAAGCATATTTGTCAATAAAAACAAGAAATCCAATTAGAAAGTGGGCAAAGGATCTGAATAGACCCTTCTCTAAAAGGGACAATAGACATATGAAAAAGTGCTCAATGTCACTAATTGTCAGAGAAATGCAAATTAAAATCACAATGAGCTATCACCTCACACCTGTCAAAATGGGTATTATTAAGAATTGAACAAACAAGAAGGATGTGGAGAAAAGAAGGATGTGGGAATGCAGATTGGTGCAGGCATTGTGAAAGCAGTATGAACTACCTTGAAAAGTAAAAATGGAACTGCCTTATGACCCAATGATTCCATTTCTGAGAATATACTTGAAGAAACCTGAAACACTAATTTGAAAGAATATATGCACCTCTAAGTTTACTGCAGCATTATTTACAATAGCCAAGATGCCCATCAGTAGATGAGTAGATAAAAAAGCTATGGTACATTTACGTAATAAAATTCCTTTTGGCTGTAAAAAAAAAAAAAAAAAAGGAAATCTTACCCTTTGTGAGAACATGGATGGACCAGGAGAGTATTATGCTAAGGGAAATAAGCCAGGCAGAGAAAGACAAATATCATATGGTTTTACTCATATATAGAATCTAATGAACAAAATAAACTAACAAACAGACTCAGTTAGACAGCAATACAATATATGTATGATGTACTATAGAATTATACACCTGAAACCTACATAATTTTATTAACCAATGTTACCCCAATAACGTCAATAAAAGTAAAAAAATTAAAATATACTTCTTATCCCAATTAAAAAAAGAGAAAGACTCAGTGAACCTCTCACTTCCCTTTCTTGCTCTCTCATTCTCTCTTTCCTCTATTTTAATAGACAGCTCCTAAACCTGTCAACAGGACATTGGAAATGACAAAAGGATTTAAGCTGACTAGGAACCAGGGTTTCATACTTTTCTTAGCTGTATTGCTCTAAATAAAATGTGACAGCTGTTGGAACTTAATCTATACTAGACAATACTTCTGTGTGAATGAGCCAGTGTGTTTCATAGTAAATAGGGACTCACGGAAACCACCAATAAGCCATGAGGGGTTACCTTTATTTTTATATGGTAAACCTTAGATTTGGATGATCTTGAATGTCTTTAAATGTGAAATCAACACATTGCTCATACAATCCTTTTTAGGTGTGATTGAATTAAGAAATACATGTATAAAAAGTACATATATAATTGTATGTAATCATTAAATAGCATAGAAAGAGGTTTCTGACTCTTCAATGAATATGATGGCAAGGCCTATACACATACACATACACATAAGAAAAATTACATATGTATTTATGTAAATATAATTTAAAATATAACAGATATATTTTGCACAATTTCTAATGTAATCAAATTTTTATTAATATAATAAAATATTAAATAAATTTAATATTAAATAATAGAAAATAAATATAACAACATACTCTTTGTTTATATTTTCTTCTATTTAATGAAAAAATTAAAACATGGCTCTGTATTGATATTTCCAATGTGACCTGAAGCCATTGCCTTGAGTATTTTAAACCTTTGAATCCTTGGGTCTGAAATGGATTACAGGTGATGACGGGGAGCAGCCTGTCTCCGAGTTGTAGGGGGGGCTTTGCTGTGAGCTCCTGTCAGCCCGGTGGTAACCCCTAAAGAAAGCACTTAACAAATGGAACTCAATCGCCACCACCTTTTGGCCTTAGTGGGAGAGCTGAAGTAACATCTGTCTGCTGACACTGTAAATGTCCCAACAGCATGCCAAAAAAAAAAAAATCACTGAATTGAATATGACTTTTACTCTTTATGTTTTACTATATAATGGTTATTTTAATAAACAATAAGAGAAAAAAACTGTTGGGGTGCTTCTTTCCCATCAACTCATCCTTCCTGGCAAGTTTTCTGTTCCCTGAAACAGGACTTGGGAAAATCCAGAAAGAACGTGCAGCGTGTGTCTTGTGAAAGGCCAGTGATGTATTAAATAGTGCCGAGCCCTGATCAAGAAAAATGAGTGGCTGCTGATTTCGTCCTGGGAACAGTGCAGTGCTGTGCAGATCCATGGAGGTGACTGGGCTAGCTTCTACTCAGTGTCATACCTAAACATAGTATGATCTGATTCCTAACCCTGACAGCTATCTTCAGAGTGGCCTGTGAGTCATCTGCCAGAATAAATTCTTTCTTAGCCTGAAATGCCCTAACCCAGGGGTCTCCAAACTTTTTACACAGGGGTCAGTTCATTGTCCCTCAGACCATTGGAGGGCCAGACTATAAAAAAAACTATGAACAAATCCCTATGCACACTGCACGTATCATATTTTAAAGTAAAAAAACAAAATGGGAACAAATACTATATTTAAAATAAAGAACAAGTAAATTTATTTATTTTTTAAATTAATTTTAATGGGGTGACATTGATAAATTGGGGTACATATGTTCAGAGCAACCATCTCTAGGTTATTTTGACATTTGATCATGCTGCATTCCCATCACCCAAAGTCCAATTGTCTTTCGTCACCTTCTAACTGGTTTTCTTTGTGCCTCTCCCCTCCCCCAATCCCCTCCCTCTCCTCTCCCCTACCCCATAACCCCCACACTCTTGTCCATGTCTCTGAGTCTCATTTTTATGTCCCACCTATGTATGGAATCATATAGTTCTTAGTTTTTTCTGATTTACTTATTTCGCTTAGTATAATGTTATCCAGGTCCATCCATGTTGTTGTAAATGATCCGATGTCATCATTTCTTATGGCTGAGTAGTATTCCATAGTATATATGTACCAAAGCTTTTTAATCCACTCGTCCACTGACGGACATTTGGGCTGTTTCCAGATCTTCGCTATTGTGAACAATGCTGCCATAAACACGGGGGTGCATTTCTAACACCATAGCACTGCTTCAAAAAAAAAAAGAGAAAAAAAAAAAAGAACAAGTAAATTTAAATCAACTAACTGACCAGTATTTCACTGGGAACTATGCTCCTCTCACTGATCACCAATGAAAGAGGTGTCCCTTCCAGAAGTGCGGCAGGGGCCGGATAAATGGCCTCAGGATGCTGTAGTTTGGGGACCCCTGCCCTAACCAATATTGGGTTAGGGGATGAAAGTAAGTCCAGTAGACATGATGTTATTAAATTATCGGGTACTTGTTGGATACAGGAATGTCTCATAAGTCTATCTAGTCTTTTTCCAGCTCCTACCACATTAACCGACTCTCTAAAAAACCAGTTTGTTTATGGTGGCAATAATAATCAATTTTGAGGCGATCAGTTGAAATATAGAGCGTTTCTTTTCATATTGGCCTTTGAGTTGTGGTGGCCAGAAAGAAACATGGAATAGTTGCTAGGGTAGAGATTCTTATGTGGCCCTGGAGACAGGTGGGAGCTGATCTGAGAAACTTGCCTGTCCTCTTATTTGCCTCTCTGAAAACAGTTTAGATTGTTTGTAAATTGAATTCTTGTTTCCTTAAAACTTCTTCTACATTTCACAACAGTAGTTCTTATCTTGGGGCAATATCATAATCAGTTCTGGGGATTGTAAAAAGTGCATATTCTTAACAAAACAAATAAGCAATGACAATAGCAAACCAACACAAAGTCTCAAAGGAATTTATTGATTAACAACTTTATTTAGAAACTCATGTGAAATACTTGAGTCCTGAAAGAATAAATAAAAAAACAAATTTCATTATTGTTGAGCACTTCTTAGGGTCCCTCAGTATCATAAATCTTAAAATTACCAACACTTCCTATGGGAGTTTGAAAAAATACTGTAGTTTAAATATATGGTGCAGTAAAATTTAAATCTGAAATTATCCCTTCCAACCCAGCAGTCTTGCTAGCTGGAGTGAAAAAAACATATTCTTATGTCCTGATTCATCAACGTCCAGTTTTTAGGTTTCAGATGATAATTAAATCTGTCTGCCAAGAGATCATCAGTTTCACACAAAGGTTTTTTTTGTAGGGCGGACTTGTCACACGCTTTTGTAAATGGGAGTTTGGGAACTTTAAATGAAAGAGTGTGTAAAGTTTTCTTTGCTGAGTGTTATTAACTGAGGGACTCTGGATTAATTTAGCAGCCAGGTTTGTTCTCTCAACCATGAGCCATGCTGTCAGAGAAACTTAATTACACTTTAAGTGAGATGCAAATGAGTTGTGACACTACATCATTTCACATGAAAGGTTCATTACGTACATTAACTTGCACAATGCTTGCTCCTCAACCTGGACCTCAGTACAATATTCCTGGGATGATGATGATTATTTTTTAAAGCATAGCTAAATAAAAGTAGGGTTTTTAACTTTTAATAGACTGTTTCTTAATATTTAAGACCACAAATGTTCACTTTATTAAATGATGATGACTTGAACTACTGGATGCATGAATGTCTGAAGGCCGGCAGGACAAAAATGTTCCACCACGCGTCTGCTCAATTAGCACATTCTCAGATTGTTCTTTAAAGAACTTTATAAGAATGACTTCCTGAGCATTCCTCACTGACTTAAAACAGGAAGTGAACAGCTGTAAAATCAGGAGTCTAAGGAAGTTTATCCCAGAGCTTCAACAGATTTTGCTGAGCATTGGTTGGTTGAAGGGATATATATCATATAAAATATGTATGTTTCATATTGATAGATCAAAGCCTTGCAAGAGAGGGATAAATCAGTCATGACTATCCAACAAGGTATTAGAAAAAGTGCAAAAGATACATTTGGTCCCTTTTCGAAGAAATAGTTAAGTGGTCCTGTAATTCTGAGGGGAGAGTAGTTCACTTTAAATGTATCCCTCTATTCTTTGATGTGATGATGAGAGACTTTTAGAATAATTGGTTGTTTCTTCTTTACATACTTGGTCACCATGATTAATTAAGAGTGTTGGATACAAGTGGTAGGAAAAACAACAATAAACTTTTACTTTTATTTTAGCTCATTTAATACACATAAAACTCCTCTGAGGCAGGTACTCAATTCTTATTTTACAAATGACAAAACTGAGAAGGAGAAGAGGTTAAGCAAGTTGCCCAAAGTTGCTCAGTAAGTGTGAGAGTCAGGATTCAAACCTGACTCAGTTTATTTTTAAAGTCCATGCTTTTAATAACTAGGCATTCTGCCTGTTATGTAGGGATTTTTACATCTATTAAATATAATAGAAAAAATTAAAAAAATAGATGAGAAGTGAAGTCCATGGAAAGCATAGTGGAGAACAAAACTTCATTCTGTTAATTGACGAACAGGATATTTTAATGCTGTTGTATTGTGTGTTTATTCAAATAAGTTCCTAGATATTTCAGTTAAAGTTTTTTCTCTCATACTAACCACTAGATGCTGTTTCATTTCAAGTCACAAGTGTATATATTTTTCCCCCATAAAGTAGCTTGTGGTATTTATTAAAAGTAGACTCTGATGTCAAACTGGAACAGATTTGGAAAGGTGAAATATATTCTCCAATTGAAAAATTATAAATAAGTTGCAACAAAAAATGACTTTCTATGAATTCTCAAAGAGTTTCATGGAATATAAGAATAAAAAACTAAAGACTCTTATTTTCTAAGCTGAAACAAAATTGTAAATCCCAACAAAGCAATCAGTCAAGGTAGAATATGATAAGGACCATCTGAGTTATGAAAAAAGAGACTGGAGATCATATCTGGGACAGTAAAGAGTGCTTTGATGATTATGACAACATATGATATGAACAGGCCTTGAAGAATGTGTAGGGTTTGAGACTCAAACTCAAGGAATGGGGAGTGAGGACATATGGATATTTAACATGAAAATAATAGTTCAGAGGCAGGAAAATGTATCACTGGGGGACAAACTAGGTATGGAGAATAGTGGGAAAACTTGGCAAAATAATTGAGCCGACACTGAATTCTTATAGATCACAATGCATGATATTCTAATAAAAATCAAGAAAATGTAGGATGAAATTAGTTGAGTGAGTTAATCATAATTTATATTCCAATAAATTTATTTATTTATTTTTTACTTTTTATTAATTTTTAGAGAGGAGAGTGTGAGAGAGAGAGAGAAGGGGGAGGGAGGAGCAGGAAGCATCAACTCCCATATGTGCCTTGACCAGGCAAGCCCAGGGTTTTGAACCAGTGACCTCAGCATTCCAGGTCGATGCTTTATCCACTGCACCACCACAGGTCAGTATATTCCAATAAATTTAAACATATTATTTAAATTACAGGAGTTAAAAAAAAGAGAGCTTTGAAAGCAACCAAATTTTTCATTTTTTAAAAAGAGGTAAGAGCTAAAATAATTTTGAATGTGACATTAATATAAAGATTTCTCACTGAATCTTAAGTGACAGATTTGGTTTCATCTTTAGCAATCCTAAAATTAACTTCTCTGTCATTGAATTGAGTATTAAATCTAATAGCCAATATTAACTTATAGTAAAATAAAGGGTTTCATTTTCTGGATATTTGTGATTAGATTAACCCAAACAGCCTTCAATTTTTTTTTTTTTTGAAAATAAGATTTATTATTTTATTTTAATTTGTTGTGTTGACATGGTTACAAGTGTCCATTTCAATATAACAACTTCTACCCACCACATTGTGCTCCCCATGCCCCAGGCAAAGTCTCTTTCCACCCCCGTTTCATCCCTTCTACCCTTCCTCTACTTCGATTCTCCATTTCCCTCTGGGAATTGCTACCCGATTGTCTGTATCTCTGTGTTACATATATATAATTTGGCTAATCCCTTCACCTTCTTTGATCCCATCCCCTCTTCTTCCTTCTCTCTGATAGCTGTCCATCTGTTCCTTGTGCCTTTGTTTCTGTTTTGTTCCTCAGTTTATTGTGTCCATTAGATTCCACATACAAGTGAGATGATATGGTATTTGTCTTTCTCTGCCTGGCTTATTTCACTTAGCATATTTTTTTAAAATAAATTTTTATTAATGTTAATGGGATGACATTAATAAATCAGGGTACATATATTCAAAGAAAACATGTCTAGGTTATCTTGTCATTAAATTATGTTGCATACCCCTCGCCCAGAGTCAGATTGTCCTCCGTCACCCTCTATCTAGTTTTCTCTGTGCCCCTCCCCTCCCCCTAACTCTCTCCCTCCCTCCCTCCTGCGTCCTCCCTCCCCCCACCCCTGGTAACCACCACACTCTTGTCCATGTCTCTTAGTCTCATTTTTATGTTCCACCAATGTATGGAATCATGTAGTTCTTGTTTTTTTTCTGATTTACTTATTTTACTCCATATAATGTTATCAAGATCCCACCATTTTGCTGTAAATGATCTGATGTCATCATTTCTTAAGGCTGAGTAGTATGCCATAGTGTATATGTGCCACATCTTCTTTATCCAGTCTTCTATTGAAGGGCTTTTTGGTTGTTTCCATGTCTTGGCCACTGTGAACAGTGCTGCAATGAACATGGGGCTACATGTGTCTTTACGTATCAATGTTTCTGAGGTTTTGGGGTATATACCCAGTAGAGGGATTGCTGGGTCATAAGGTAGTTCTATTTGCAGTTTTTTGAGGAACCACCATACTTTCCTCCATAATGGTTGTACTACTTTACAGTCCCACCAACAGTGGATGAAAGTTCCCTTTTCTCCGCAGCCTTTCCAACATTTGCTATTACCCGTCTTGTTGATAATAGCTAATCTAACAGGGGTGAGGTGGTATCTCATTGTAGTTTTGATTTGCATTTCTCTAATAACTAATGAAGCTGAGCATCTTTTCATATATCTGTTGGCCATTTGTATTTCTTCCTGGGAGAAGTGTCTGTTCATGTCCTCTTCCCATTTTTTTATTGGATTGTTTGTTTGTTGTTGAGTTTTATGAGTTCTTTGTAAATTTTGGATATTAGGTCCTTATCTGAGCTGTTGTTTGAAAATAACATTTCCCATTTAGTTGGCTGTCTGTTTATTTTGATATCAGTTTCTCTTGCTGAGCAAAAACTTTTTATTCTGATGTAGTCCCATTCATTTATCTTCTCTTGCCATTGGAGTCAAGTTCATAAAATGTTCTTTAAAACCCAGGTCCATGACTTTAGTACCTATGTCTTCTTCTACGTACTTTATTGTTTCAGACCTTATATTTAGGTCTTTGATCCATTTTGAATTAATTTTAGTACACGGGGACAGGCTGTAGTCGAGTTTCATTCTTTTGCATGTGGCTTTCCAGTTTTCCCAACACCATTTGTTGAAGAGGCTTTCTTTTCTCCATTGTGTATTGTTGGCCCCTTTATCAAAGATTATTTGACCATATATATATGGTTTTATTTCTGGGCTTTCTATTCTGTTCCATTGGTCTGAGTGTCTATTTTTCTGCCAATACCATGCTGTTTTGATTATCGTGGCCCTATAATATAGTTTAAAGTCAGGTATTGTAATGCCCCCAGCTTCATTTTTTTCCTTAGGATGGTTTTGGCTATTCGGGGTTTTTTATAGTTCCATATAAATCTGATGATTTTTTGTTCCACTTCTTTAAAAAATGTCATAGGAATTTTGATGTGAATTGCATTAAATTTATATATTACTTTGGGTAATATGGCCATTTTAATTATATTTATTCTTCCTATCCAAGAACAAGGAATATTTTTTCATCTCATTGTGTCTTTTTCTATTTCTCTTAGCAATGCCTTGTAGTTTTCTTTACATAGGTCCTTTACATTCTTTGTTATGTTTATTCCTAGGTATTTTATTTTTTTTGTTGCAATCGTGAAGGGGATTATGTTTTTGAGTTCATTTTCGAATATTTCATTATTGGCATATAGAAAGGCTATGGACTTTTGTATGTTAATTTTGAATCCTGCGAACTTACTGTATTGGTTTATTGTTTCTAGTAATCTTTTTGTGGAGTCCTTTGGGTTTTCGATGTATAGGATCATATCATCAGCAAAAAGTGATACCTTTACTTCTTCTTTTCCAATATGGATGCCTTTTATTTCTTTGTCTTGTCTGATTGCTCTGGCCAGAAGTTCTAGCACCACGTTAAATAAAAGTGGAGAGAGTGGACAACCCTGTCTTGTTCCTGATTTAAGGTGGAAAGTCCTCAGTTTTATGCCATTTAATATGATGTTGGCTGATGGTTTATCATATATGGCCTTTATCATGTTGAGATATTTTCCTTCTATACCCATTTTGTTGAGAGTCTTAAGCATAAAATTGTGTTGTATTTTATCGAAAGCCTTTTCTGCGTCTATTGATAAGATCATGTGGTTTTTGTTCTTTGTTTTGTTGATATGGTGTATTACGTTAACCGTTTTGCGTATGTTGAACCATCCTTGAGATTCTGGGATGAATCCCACTTGATCATGATGTATTATTTTTTAAATATGTTGTTGTATTCGGTTTGCCAGTATTTTGTTTAGTATTTTAGCATCCGTATTCATTAGAGATATTGGTCTGTAGTTTTTTTTCTTTGTGCCATCCTTGCCAGGTTTTGGTATGAGGGTTATGTTGGCCTCATAAAATGTGTTTGGAAGTATTGCTTCTTCTTCAATTTTTTGGAAGACTTTGAGTAGAATAGGAACCAAGTCTTCTTTGAATGTTTGATAGAATTCACTAGTATAACCGTCTGGGCCTGGACTTTTATTTTTGGGGAGGTTTTTAATAGTTTTTTCTATTTCCTCCCTGCTGATTGGTCTGTTTAGGCTTTCTGCTTCTTCATGACTCAGTCTAGGAAGGTTGTATTGTTCTAGGAATTTATCCATTTCTTCTAGATTGTTGTATTTGGTGGCATATAATTTTTCATAGTATTCTACAATAATTCTTTGTATATCTATGATGTCTGTGGTGATCTCTCCTCTTTCATTTTGGATTTTATTTATTTGAGTCCTGTGTCTTTTTTCCTTGGTGAGTCTTGCCAAGGGTTTGTCGATTTTGTTGATCTTTTCAAAGAACCAGCTCCTTGTTTTATTGATTTTTTCTATAGTTTTTCTGTTCTCTATTTCATTTATTTCTGCTCTGATTTTTATTATCTCCTTTCTTCGGCTGGTTTTGGGTTGTCTTTGTTCTTCTTTTTCTAGTTCCTTAAGGTGTGAAGTTAAGTGGTTTACTTCGGCTCTCTCTTGTTTGTTCATATAGGCCTGAAGTGATATGAACTTTCCTCTTATTACTGCTTTTGCTGCATCCCAGAGATTCTGATATGTCGTATTTTCATTTTCATTTGTCTGTATATACCTTTTGATCTCTGCGCTTATTTCTTCTTTGACCCATTCATTTTTTAGAAGTATGTTGTTTAGTTTCCACAATTTTGTGGGCTTTTCCCCCTCTTTTTTATAGTTGAATTCTAGTTTCAAGGCTTTATGATCAGAAAATATGCTTGGTACAATTTCAATTTTTCTAAATTTGCTGATATTGTCTTTGTGGCCCAACATATGGTCAATTCTTGAGAATGTTCCTAGAGAAAAATGTATACTCTGTCACTTTGGGATGAAGTGTCCTGTAGATGTCTATCATATCCAGGTGTTCTAGTATTTCGTTTAAGGCCACTATATCTTTATTGATTCTCTGTTTGGATGACCTATCTAGAGCCGTCAGCAGTGTATTGAGGTCTCCAAGTATGATTGTATTTTTGTCAGTTTTGTTTTAAGGTCAATAAGTAGCTGTCTTATATATTTTGGTGCTCCTTGGTTTGGTGCATATATATTAAGGATTGTTATGTCTTCTTGATTCAGTGTCTCCTTAATCATTATGAAATGACCATTATTTTTTTATTTTTTATTTTATTTTATTTTTTTTCTGAAGCTGGAAACGCGGAGAGACTGTCAGACAGACTCCCGCATGCGCCCAACCGGGTCTACCCGGCACGCCCACCAGGGGCGACGCTCTGCCCACCAGGGGGCGATGCTCTGCCCCTCCGGGGCGTTGCTTTGCCATGACCAGAGCCACTCTAGCGCCTGGAGCAGAGGCCAAGGAGCCATCCCCAGCGCCTGGGCCATCTTTGCTCCAATGGAGCCTTGGCTGTGGGAAGGGAAGAGAGACAGAGAGGAAGAAGGGGGGGTGTGGAGAAGCAAATGGGCGCTTCTCCTATTTGCCCTGGCCGGGAATCGAACCCGGATCCCCTGCATGCCAGGCCGATGCTCTACCGCTGAGCCAATTGGCCAGGGCCTGAAATGACCATTTTTTTCTCTGAGTACTTTTTCTGTCTTGTAGTCAGCATTATTAGATATGAGTATTGCTACACCTGCTTTTTTTTGGGTGCTGTTGGCTTGGAGTATTGTTTTCCAGCCTTTCACTTTGAATTTGTTTTTATCCTTGTTGCTTAGATGTGTTTCTTGTAGACAGCATACAGTTGGATTTTCTTTTTTAATCCATTCTGCTACTCTGTGTCTTTTTATTGGTAAGTTTAATCCATTTACATTTAGTGTAATTATTGACACTTGTGGGTTCCCTATTGCCATTTTATAAATTGCTTTCTGTTAGTTTTGTATCTTGTTTGATTCTTCTCTTTTGTTTTTCTATCATTTGTTTTTGTTTGTTTGTATTCCATACTTCTTTCCTCTGTTGCTACCTTTTTTAAGTGAAGTGTTTTTGTGGTGTTTTTTTCAAGGGTGGTTACCATTAAGTAATGAAAAGGGTACCTACCATATTCACTGTAGTACCCTATCTTATGAGTATTTCTGCACTTCATCGTCCTTTGCTACTGTTAATTTCCATCCTCTTCCCCCTTTTTTTCTTTTGTTGTCACAGTATAAATTTGGTTTTATTGTGTTCTTGGTGGAGCTGTTACTTGTGGTTTTGTTTTGTTTTGTTTTTTGAATCTGGTTGGAAAACCCCCTTTAGTATTTTCTGGAGTGGGGGCTTTCTGCTGATAAATTCTCTCATCTTTTCTGTATTTGTGAATGTTTTTATATCTCCTTCGTACTTGAAGAATAGCTTTGATGGGTATAGTATTCTTGACTGAAAGTTCCTCTCTTTCAGGGCCTTAAATATTGGTGTCCACTCTCTTCTAGCTTGTAGAGTTTCTGCTGAGAAATCTGATGATAATCTAATAGGCCTTCCTTTATATGTTGTACTCTTCTTTTCCCTGGCTGCCTTGAGAATTTTTTCTTTGTCATTGGTTTGTGTCATCTTCATTATGATGTTCCTTGAAGTGGGTTTGTTGGGGTTAAGAAAACTCGGTGTCCTGTTTGCTTCTTGAATTTGAGGCTTTAGTTCTTTCCACAGGCTTGGGAAGTTCTCATGTATTATTTGTTTGAGTATATTCTCCATTCCATTTTCTTTCTCTTCTCCCTCTGATATACCTATTATTCTTATGTTATTCTTTCTGATGAAGTCAGATAATTCCTGTAGGGCTTTCTCGTTTTTTATTATTTTTGAGTCTCTTTCTTCTTCTCTCTGTTGTGCCTCAAGTTGTTTGTCTTCTATTTCACTAATCCTATCTTCTATCTGGGCTGTTCTATTAGCTAAGCTTGTTACCTCGTTTTTCAGCTCGTGAATTGAGTGTTTCATTTCTGTTTGATTTATTTTTATAGTTTCAATTTCCTTGGTAATATATTCTTTGTGATCGTTGAGTTGTTTTCTGATCTCCCTAAATTGCCTTTCTTTGTTTTCTTGTATATCTCTGAGTATTTTTAAGATTTCTATTTTAAATTCTCTGTCATTTAGCTCCAAGGCTTCCAATATGTTAAATCTTTTCTCCATAGATTTTTCCACATCTATTTGTGTTACCTCTCTATCTTTTGTATCCATAATATTCAATTTCCTTTTTCTTATTGGCATCTGAGGGTGGTCTTGTTGATAGCACACAGGCGTACTCCCTCCTTGGCTTGAATGAACGTCCGTGTGGTAGATAGCTTCCTCTACACCCTCAGCTCTGACCCGTCTCTCAGAATTAAGTAATAACAGTCCTTTCGCTTTCAGTGTGTGTGGAACTCTGGAATGCTCCGAGGATAAATCTTTCTGTTTTTAGTTGATAAATTTGTTGAGATTTTGTGGAGATCTGTCGGACGCGCTGCTCACGGCACCATTTCTGTGACGTCACTCTCCGCCTTCAATTTTTTAAAACTTTGAAAATACTAGATAAAACATAATGATTCATTAAATTGCCAGTACTCACAAGAGAATTTGGAAAAATTTCGAGGATATAATTGATAAGGAAACTGAAGCTTTGTGGCAACAACCTTGGGGGTGGGTATGGCAATGGGCTTGGTTCCACCTCTCTGTCATCAAGCATTGGAATTAAGTGCCCTCTGTGGGGACAGGAAATGATACCATGGATCCACCTGAGCCAGGGAGTTGAAAATGCAATCAAAAATAAAATTAAAAAACTATCAAAGAGTTACCACACCAATGAATAGGTCAAGGGTGAACTGAAAGAATATCTATCCCCCGGAAGAGAAAGCCAGCTGAGCGACTAATCCGTCTCAGCCCGAGCTGGGAGTTGGGGGAGCAGAATTTTCCTCTGAGAACTTACAAACATGGGCTCTCCTTTCCATTCATTTGGAGCTCAACTTTATACTATCTAGGTTGTCTATACATTGAGAAATTAACCTAAAATATGATTTCAGCTGGTAATATCTCTGGGGAGTACTGGGTTGAAGCAACCACAAATAATTACAAGCCAGGCTTCATAGAACTTAGAGCATTTTAATGTTGTGTAGGATTTTTTTTTGGAAGCAGGGTAGAGATCTATACTAACTTTAGACTTTAAATCAATTTGTTATTCATATGAAAACAAAAAATGAATCCAAAGGTTATAACATATACAAGAATTAATTCCAGATGAAGAAGCCAAACCTGAAATGTAAAACTAAACTCCCTTCAGAAGAAAACATTGGAAAAAATATTTTTGACTTTTTATATTAAGAACAGATTTCTTAAATAACACCCAGGAAACAGGAAAAATTGATTAATTTAAATAAAAATGTTTATGTGTGTCAAAAGACACTGTAAACATTGTTGATGAGAGTATAAATTGGTACAGCTGCTTGGAGAGCAATTGAAGACACAAACTTGAAGAGTACATAACCTTAGAACTCGATAATTTCATTCTGATTTATATAATCTAGGGATACTTCTTTCCACAGGTACAAGCTATATGTATGTGTGCCTGTGTGTACATATATAAATAAATGTTTATTGAAGCCTTTTAAAAATATTGGAAACACCTTAAATATCTATCTATAGGAGAATAACCGAGAAAATTGGTCACTTTAATTCATTAGAATAGAGTGACTGAAATAATGACTTATAACCTAATTATTAATGTAGATATTCTTAAAAATATGATTTTGTATATATAAATATATAGTGTAAGTATAGTATGTCACTATTTTATACAAAATAGGAACATGCAAGATGACAATATGTACATAAACAGGTTTATATGTATCATTTCCAACATGATTTGAAATGATAATTACCAAATTTAGGGTAATTACTATTTTGAGAGCCAGAGGGAGATGAATGGAATTTTTTTCTTAAATTCGGTTTGTTAAAAATGATTTAAAAAGACAGTTTGGATGATACAAGCTAACTTTAACATGTCATGAAGCAGTCTGCATTCAGAGAACTGAAAAATAGGGCAGAAGGCAGGAAGCTTTTATAGGATAAAGAGAAAGAACAAGAAAGAGAAAAGCAGAAAATATCTGAATGGCTGGGGTCACGTAGTCAACCTTGTCTGGTGTGAGAAGAAACAAGAAAATCAGCTCTGGAAGACCCCCCCCCCTCAATTTTCCACGGTATTGCTTTCTGTGGTTTTATTAGTTCCTGAGGTCAATGAGGGACCAAAAATATTAAATAGCAAGTTTCAGAAATAAACATTTCATTAGTTTTAAGTCATCACGTTCTGAGGAGCATGATGAAGTGCCTGGGTCTAGCTCTGTCCTGCCTGGGACATGATTCATCCCGCTGTCCAGTGTCTCCATGCTGAGGGCGTCCTGCCCATTAGTCACTCAGTAGCCATCTTGGTTATTAGAGCCACTGTCCAGCCGTTGCAGTGCTTTTGTCCAGGTAACCTGTATATTATTTAATAATGCTCCCAAACTGGCAATTTGGATATGTCAAAGAGAAGCCAGAAAGTGCTTATGTGAAAAGGTGAGTACCATACAGTAAGATATTTTGAGAGAGAGAGAGACAGAGACAGAGATCACATTAACATAACTAAATTGTTCTATTTAATTAATTAATTAATTCAATGAGAGGAGGGAAGGCAGAGAGAAAGACTCCTTCATGTGCTCTGACCAGGATCCACCTGGTAGGTCCACTAGGAGGTGATGCTCTGCCCATCTGGGGTGTTACTCTGTTGCTCAGCAACCGAGTTCTTCTTGACCCCTGAGGTGAAGTCCATGGAGTCATGCTCAATCCTGGGCCAACTCGCTCCAATAAAGCCATGGGTGTAGGAGGGGAGAGAGAGAAAGAGAGAGAGAGAGAGAGAGAGAGAGAGAAAGAAAGAGGGAGAAAAAGAGAAAGAGAGAGAGAGAGAGAAGTGAGAGGGGGAAGGGTGGAGAAGCAGATGGGTGCTTCTCCTGTGTGTCCTGACTGGGAATCAAACTCGGGACATCACACGCCAGGCGACGCTCTACCACTGAGCCAACCATCCAGGGCCTTATCATTAGTTATTGTGATTAATCTTTTACTGTATCTAATTTATAAGTTAAACGTTATCATAAGCATGTCAATGTAGGAAAAACAATGTATCTGGGATTTGGTATTGTGGCTTCAGGCGCCCTCTGGGGTATTGGAATGTATCCGCTATGAATATGAGGGCACTACTGTACGGACCCCAGAGTTGGCTTGGGGTTCAGGGATTGGCTGACTGAACATGTGTTTTTGGTCAGGTGGGGAGCACTTACGGGAACAGGAAAATTATCATCAGTTTTGGTTTGTTTTTATTTCAGTGACACCCTGGGCCAATGCCGCTCCCTCTTGGGCCTGGAAAGTAATTTCAACAGGTGATCGATGTTTATTTTGTCTATACTTTTTAATATGGCTGAAATGTTTTATAACATTAATTAAAACAACTATTGATAGCTTCTTAATATAACAATTTTAATATCAAATAAGTATTTTTCATACTAGTCTGTTCACAACAAATTTCTCAAGTGTTTCCATTACCAAAAAAGGCAATAATGATGGAGGCCACTATGGATGTGATTTATGCATCTATGTAAATCCAAAGATTAATATTAAAAATAAACAGATAAAATGATAAAAAGAGACATAGATAAAATCTTTGAATATTTTAAACAGATAATATTGTAGATTAATATCCTATGGAAATGTTAATATTCTAAAAGTAAAAGCAAATATCTTTTTGAATTAGAAAGAGTTTGAGAACTGATTTTTTTTTCATTTTTTTGAGGGAAGATATTAAAGTTTTGGATGCACAAAGATTAATATACTCAAACCACTCAGTCAAATAGAATCCAGTTCTTTTGTTCCCTTATCTAAAGCTTAGATATGGAAACGTTAGACTTCCCTCTCTCTAGATTATATGTATTAAAACAAAAAACAACCTGAAACTATACTGATTGTTATCACATTTTTTTCATTTTCCCCCTCATTTCATGCATATATGGTTCTAAATTTGAGTATGTGACAAAAATTACAAAGGGCACTCAATAATGGAAAACGTCCTAGAGTGGCAGTCTTTAGTCTTTTGGAACTTTAATTTTGTACATCTACAGAACACAGATAACAATGGCTCATTAACCATGAAATCCGGGCAATTTGTCAAAAAGATATCAATGTTGCAAAGGATTTGACTCAGCATTCCAAGGCTACCCACCCACTGCCTACCTAAAAACTAAATAATCACCTTCTACTCTATCCGGAATCTGATGTACAGGGCTTTCTCTGCTTTGGAGAAAATTAGGGGGGAATATTTCTTACATGTTTTGTTCTTATTTCAGAACCTCAGCAAAACTGCTTTTCTGATGCTTTTCTTATTGATTATCCTAAGATTGACAATCTCACCTCCCTCGAGGGCAAAGAAAAAGCACACCAGGATTTCAGGCCTGAAAAATGGCATACAGATAATTATCACAGTCCCCTGTTGGCCTTTAATCTGCTCCCTGCATCCTTCAGTCCTTGGGAATCCTATTTTGAAATAATTTTCTCTTTTAGCAAGACTGTCTGGCTCCCCACACAATGGTTTTTCCTACAACAAGATTTTAGAAAGCAGGTTTTTGGGGAAACGCTAGTGGGAATCTCCTAAGCCTTTGGTCACTATTAGGCAAGGCTACTAAAAAAGTCTGCCTAAGCTGAAGCTGCTTTGTGCTTTGTACACAGCAAGGCAATCCTTCATTTGTGGGCTAGTGTTAATGAAGTCAGGATCTCAGGAGCTGAGAATTTTCTTTTTAATGACTGCACAAATATATACAGCCCAAACATGTATGAAGATGAAAAATCAGTGCAATTGGAGAAAAAAACAATGGCTTAAAACAGTTTGGAAGAAAAGAAAGTATCCCAATAAATCACTTGTCATTGTGGATAATAGAATACTGCATCATCTTCTATCAGCGAGAATAAAGGGTAAAACACTGTGCTTGTTCTCTCAACTGGACGACCTCGCCGGCCTATTCAGTAGCGGCTTCCATCATTATTGCCTTTTTGGTAATGGAAACACTTGTCTTTCCTGTAATTGTTTATAATTCCTAAAAACTCTTAGGGAATGTCATGCGCTTTAATAAGTAATAGATCCTCTGCTGAATGTGTTGAGGGATGGCCGTAATGGGAAGAGAGAAGGAAATTTCTTTTCCCTGTAGGCATAACATGCTGACAGAATGCTTCACAAATTATTTAAAACATTTTGCATTAACAAAGAGAAGTTTTGAAAAGGTTGTCTTGAAAAGTTTTCAGGTTGTCTTGCTCTGAAAAACGATTGGTTTGAAATGCAAGGGCATGCATTGAAAACGTAATTCGAAAACCTTGAGATACTCCATCTAGATTGTGATCAGTGGCAATCCGTCACTCAATCCAAACATTAGTCCTTCTGAAGTTCCTCTCCAGACTGATCCCCTCTTAATCTCTTTAGCAGCACTCCCATCCTCTTTCTGGAAAAAGAAATCAAAGATTTTATTTCATTAAAAATTGTGAATGCAGCCCTGGCCTGTTGGCTCAGCGGTAGAGCGTCGGCCTAGCGTGTGGAGGACCCGGGTTCGATTCCCGGCCAGGGCACATAGGAGAAGCGCCCAATTGCTTCTCCACCCCTCCACCGCGCCTTCCTCTCTGTCTCTCTCTTCCCCTCCCGCAGCCAAGGCTCCATTGGAGCAAAGATGGCCCAGGCGCTGGGGATGGCTCTGTGGCCTCTGCCTCAGGCGCTAGAGTGGCTCTGGTCGCAACATGGCGACGCCCAGGATGGGCAGAGCATCGCCCCCTGGTGGGCAGAGCGTCGCTTCCCTGGTAGGCAGAGCATCGCCCCATGGTGGGCGTTCCAGGTGGATCCCGGTTGGGCGCATGCGGGAGTCTGTCTGACTGTCTCTCCCTGTTTCCAGCTTCAGAAAAATGCAAAAAAAAAAAAAAAATTGTGAATGCACATCTTTTGTTTGCCACTTAATATTTTATGCTATGGGTGTGATTTTAGAGAGAGAGAAAGGGAAAGACAGGAACATAGATCTGTTCCTGAACGTGCCCTGACTGGGGATGGAACCAGCAACCTCTGTGCTTCAAGACAAGGCTCTAACCAACTGAGCTATCTGGCTGGGGCTGTTATAGAAACTTAAAAAAAAAAACCATATTTAACATTAGGTCTATGATCCACTTAAAATTAATTTTTGAATATGAAGGAAAGTATGGATCAAATTTTATTTTTTTCTCATATAGTCATCCTGTTTTTGCATCTTTTTTATTTTTTAAATTTATTTTTATTAAGTGAGAGGCAGAGAGGCAGAGCAACAGACTCCCGCATTTGCCCCAACCAGGATCCACCCACCTGGCAAGCCCCCTACCCAGTGATGCTCTGCCCATCTGGGGCCGCTGCTCCATTGCTCAGCAACCAAGCTATTTTAGTGCTTGAGACAAGGCCATGGAGCCATCCTCAGTACCTGGAGTCAACTTTGCTCAAACCATTTGAGCTATGGCTGTGGGAGGGGAAGAGAGAGAGAGAGAGAGAGAGAGAGAGAGAGAGAGAGAGAGAGGAGGGGGAGGGGTGGAGAAGCAGATGGTCGTTTCTCCTGTGTGCCCTGACTGGGAATGAAACCCAAGACTTCCACACACCAGGCGATGCACTACCGCTGAGCCAACCGGCAGGGCCTTTCTGCATCCATTATTGAGAAAAACATTGTGCCCCACTTAAATGCAGTGATAACTTTGCCTAAAACAAATGACTTTAGATAGGTGGATCTCTTTTTAAACTATGTGTTGTTCTCTTGATCTATTTACCTCTCTTTGGATCATTAAATAATCTTGATTGCTTTAGATTTGTAATATGTTTTGCTATGTGGGAGTATAAATCCTCTAGCTTAATTCTTCCTAAAGGTTCTTCCTTAGAGTCCTCTGCATCTTCAGGTAAATTTTGTATTCAGCTTGCCAGTGTCTACCAAAAAAATATACCGCAGCTGAAAACAAAACCAAAACCAAATATAAAAAACCATGGATAGCAATTGGGATTGAATCAAATCTGTAGATTATTTTGGAAATATTTGACTAAAATATTTGTTCTTCTAATTCCAAACATTTTATTTTACAAATATAGATTTAAAAAAGTTTCTCCCACCAGTGTGTCTAGTTTTTAATACAAAGATTTGTACAACTTCTGGAGGATTTACTGCTAGGTATTTTCCATCTTTTGATGCTTTTGAAAATGGTGTTAAAAATTTTCATTTGCCAATTGTTTGTTGCTAGTAAATGGAAGTCAGTGAACTTTTGTATGTTGAACTTGAGTCCAGTGACCTCGCACAGTGTGCTAATTAAGTGAAATATTTGTAGATTATTTTGGATTTTCTACATTTATAAGAATATCATCTGCAAATAATGACAGTTTTACTTCTTCCATTCTAGTATTTATACATTTTATGTGTCTTCCTACTGTTCTAGTAATGGCTTGGACTTCCTCAATGGTGCTGAATAGAGTGGTGAGTGGACCTTCTTTTTTGCTCTACCTCTTCTTAGAGGAAACGTCTTCAGTATTTCGCCGTTAATAATAATACAGGGGCAGGCAAAAGTAGGTTTACAGCTGTGAGTACGCAGAACACAGAGTTTATTCTTGTCTTACTATTTATTTATCATTGTCTTTTTTCGACTGAACAGTTGTAAACCTACTTTTGTCACCTCCCTTGTATTATCTATAATTTTTCATTTGATGACTTTTATCAGATTGAGAAAGTTGTTTTGCTAGTTTGCTGAGAGTTTTTGTCATGCATAGGTGTTGAATTTTATTAGTTGATTTTTTTTAGTCTACTGATATATTTATATTATTACTTTCCTTTATTCTGTTGATGTGGTAATATATACTGATCGTGTTTCAAAGGTAAACCAACCTTGCATTCTAGGATAAACTCTACTAGGTATTGATATCTTATCCTGTTATTATACTACCGAATTTGATTGGCTAATATTTTGTTTAGAATTTTTTAACTTATGTGAAATATTGATCTGTAATTTTCATTTCTTATAGTATCTTTTTCTGGTTTTGGTGGTATCAGGGTTACATTAACTTGACACTTGAATAGTAGTAGTTGAGTTGGTTATGGAATACTAGGTTGGAAATATTTCCTTCCACCGTCTTCTTTGTCCAATGTGCTCTTGAGAAGAATCACAATTTATGATTGATACTAATCATTATGATTTATACTGTTACCTAGAGCTTCATATGTTTCTGATTTTCTAAAATTTCACTGCACTGTGCTTTATTGTGTTTCCATTTTAATCACTGTTCTGGGAAGTAAGGTGTATTTCAAATTCCAAAATGCAGATCTTTCATTTATGGAAATTTTTATGAATTATTTCATCAATGGTCAGTAGGCTGAATGATGTTCTCCTTACCTCCTGCCTCCCCAGGTCCATGTTTTAATCTCTGGAATATGTGAAGGTTACCCTATATAGCAAAGGGGACTTCGCAGATGTGATCAAGTTCCGTATCTTGAGACAAGATTATCCTGGACTATTTGGGTATGCTTGATGTAGTCGTAATGATTCTTATACAGAAGTCAGAGTCAAGGAGAAGGTCATGTGGAGACAGAAGCAGAGGTTGGAATAGTGCTTAGAGGATAGAAAAAAGGAAGAACATGCCAGGGAATAGTGTGGTTGCTACAAGCTAGGAAGGCAAAGAAATGAATTTTTCCCTAGCACCCACCAAAGGAACCAACCCTGACATCGTCTCGATGTTAGCTCAGTGAAACTGACCTTAGTATTCTGGGCTCCCAGAACCTTATGATAATGTATTTGTGCTATACTAAGTTTGTAGTACCTTGTTAAAGAGGTCATGGGAAAATAATACAAACAGTTTCCTCCTCTTTTCTCTGTTCTCTAATTATAGAACTCCTGTTTTATTATAACTTCTTGACAGCAACAGCAATTTTTTTTTCATTTTTCTGAAGCTGGAAACAGGGAGAGACAGACAGACTCCCGCATGCGCCCGACCGGGATCCACCCGGCACGCCCACCAGGGGCGTCGCTCTGCCCACCAGGGGGTGATGCTCTGCCCATCCTGGGCATCGCCATGTTGAGACCAGAGCCACTCTAGCACCTGGGGCAGAGGCCACAGAGCCATCCCCAGCGCCCGGGCCATCTTTGTTCCAATGGAGCCTTGGCTGCGGGAGGGGAAGAGAGAGACAGAGAGGAAGGCGCGGTGGAGGGGTGGAGAAGCAAATGGGCGCTTCTCCTATGTGCCCTGGCCAGGAATCGAACCCGGGTCCTCCGCACGCTAGGCCTACGCTCTACCGCTGAGCCAACCGGCCAGGGCCTAGCAACAGCAATTTTTAATGTTCATTTAATCTTCTTCTTTGGCCCAAATTTCTAGAATATTTTCTGAATTTCTCTTCAAACTTACTGTTTAAAATTTTTAGTTTCTACTAGAAAGTTCTAATTCTAGGAATTGACTCTTGGTTTTTGTAGCATCCACCGGGTACGAGAACAAATGTCGGAGACTTTCAGGAGTTAAGATGTTACTTTATTGGCCAGTTTAACCTGCGCAGGGGCGAACTCCCGAGATGTCCGGAGACACCGTGCCCACAAGGAGCTGCAAATGGGAGCCGCGCCTGGAGCTTACAGCCAAGCCCTTATATATCCTAAGTGAGCAAGCATAGACAGAAGCAGATGTGGCAGTTTAGCTATTGGCTAGGGAGGTCACACGCAGCATAGTAACAGGGGCCGGCATAGCAACAGGGGCCGGTTTTAGCTTAGTGGCGAATTTCAAACCTAAACTTCTGATAAGGGTCTCTGACCTTCTTTGTTCCCAGCCTCACAGGAGCCATATCAGCACTTACTGTTCCTGCAATAGTTACACTCTTTGGCAGCTCCAGTACTCCCTGAATCTAACATTCCCCCATCTCTTTTGGGCATAAATCAAACCCTTGATTCTTCATCAGTGGGGAGAATGGTATAAGGCTGGGGCTCATGAGAATTTTCTACTTTAGCTGTAGCTATAAGCTAATTGGGTCTTATACACTGGCTAGTGATTAGCCTACTACGCCTCTCACAATGGTCAGCGATGAGCTCAGGGGGAGAGGGGTATTTATAGGCGAAACCTACAAGGTTACAATGTTTTCAGCACATTTGTACAATATCTTTGCAAAAGTACACAAGCACACACTGTTTTAAGATAATAAACTGTTGATACTTTCCTGCAATATGGGCAGGGCTGATACACAAGGAACGTGTCCTGCCTTGTATTTTTCTTCTCTGCACTAACTTCTTACAACTTGCACAAACCTTCTGCAACTTACATAAACCTTCAACTTTTATGTACTTTCTTATCCAGAAATAACTGGCCTTTATAACAACTTGCTTTTTCCTTTTCTTTTCAAAAGTACCTCTACACTTTATACTTTCTATTATCAAAACCATACAATTCCTTTCTAGTCAAAACTCTTGATTTAAAAATCTTTAACCTTTAGTAACAATTAAGTTGACTTTCTTTTTATCCTAGTTTCTCTTTTCCTAAAGCCTGATTAAAAGAGTCCTTAGTTAGTTCCTCTAGGCATTAGCCATGCGTGGACCAGTTAACTTCTGGTTTGTGGCTGAAGCAGGGCATGCTGTCCTTCTCAGGGTCAGCTTACAAGGGTTGGCGGGGTCAGTCTTCGCTGTCCACAAAGGTGTCTCTGCTGGGACTGCAAGCTTCAGCTGGCTGCGGTGGACCTAGGCGGGTATGCCTTCTACCTTGGCAGCAGTGGGGGTGCTCAGGATCATGGTGTGTGGACCCGTCTATGTGGGAGTCAGTCCTTGGGTGGTGTACTTCTAGAAGTGCCTCTTGGACAGTCTTTGAACAGTTTGCTGAGTAACCTGTAAAACCTTCTTATGTCCTACTTTCTACAGCACAGACGTATCCCTTGATGGGGCCGGGAAGCCTGGCAGGCTTTCAGTTCAATGACCTTTCTTTCTACTCTGAAGCAGGGCCTGCAAGGACTTGAGGAAATTATGATTAGAAATCTCTAGTTCCCCTCTGGTCAATCGAGGTACAAGGGGCACAGGTTGCCCAAATAAGATTTCATAAGGGGTCTATTTATTGAGATAGGGGGTACATCTGGTTCTAAAAAGGGCGAAAGGGAGGAGCTCAACCTAGTTTTCGCCGGTCTCCCCTCTCAGCTTAATTATAGTTTCCTTCAGAATCCTGTTCATTCTTTCTACCTGTGCTGAACTTTGGGGCCTATAAATGCAATGCAATTTCTAATTAATACCTAACTTCGTGGCTAATTCTTGAGATATCCTGGATATGAATGCAGGTCCATTGTCTGATCCTAGGGCTAGGGGAATGCCATGTCTAGGTATGATTTCCCTTAATAAGACTTTGCAGACTGTGGAAGCAGCCTCTCCTCACGTGGGGAATGCTTCCACCTATCCTGAGGTGTCTAATAATACTAGTAGATACTTATAACCTGACTTCCCAGGGGTCATATCTGTGAAATCTATTTCCTACAGTTCTCCTGGAGCTTTCCCCTAATACCTTATAAAGGGGGGTAGCTTCTTATTCTGTGCATTTACTCTGGCACAGATGCTGCACCTCGAGACAATGGAGTGGACAATATCTCTGATGTTGGGCCCTACATAATACTTCCTAATAAGTTGTTCTAGCTTGTTTTGTTTTAGATGGGTACTAGTATGAATACTTCTTACTATTTTTCTTACTATTCCCTGGGGTAAATAGAGCCGGGAGTCTGGAAGCTCTATCTCTCCCTGCTGATTTTTCTTCCCTTTCAACTGCATCCCTTCCTGCTCTTCTTCTGGGGAATAACTAGGATCCGGAGGTAGCATTGGCTTAGGCAGCAATGGCAGAAGGCTTTCTTGTGGCCTAGTGGCTGCCCCTCTCTGGTGTCCTTTGCAGTGGATGATTGCAACTTTGGTAGGTAGCCAAATGGCGTTTAGGAGGGCAAGAATTTCATTGCGATTTTTAATGTCTTTCCCCCTGCTGTCTGTAAGCCTCTCTCCTTGTATATGGCTCCGTGGACATGGGCAGTGGCGAATGCATACCGGCTGTCAGTATAGATGTTGGCAACTTTTCCCTCTGCTATCTGTAAGGCTCAGGTTAGTCCTATTAGCTCTGCCCTTTGTGCAGATGTTCCTGCGGGCAGTGCTTTCTGCCACAGGACCTTATTTTCCATGGCCACTGCTGCCCCTGCATGTCGCTGTCCATCCTTAATAAAACTGCTCCCGTCTGTAAAGAGGGTCAGGTCTGCCTTCCTATATACTTGATCCTTAATTCTGGGAGGGAGCCAGTCACTGTGTCAAGGATTTGTTTGCAACTGTGGACCAAAGTGGAGTCGCTGGGTTTAGGGCAGCAGTTTTGAGGAACTGAACAGATGGAGGGTTCAGCAGCTGAGCCTGATACTGCATTTGCCGAGCATTAGATAGCCACCTGTCAGGAGGTGCTCGCAGCACTTGCTCTCTATGTAGTGTTCCTCAATGACTTTGATGTCCTTCCCTAAAGTTAATTTACTAGCCTCCTTGACTAGTATGGAGGTGGCAGCAAGTGCCCTCAGACATGTTGGCCATCCCGAGGCTCCAGGATCAAGTCTCTTGGACAGATAGGCAACAGGCCTCTTCTACAGCCCAAGTTCCTGGCTCAGTACTCCTAAGGCTACCCCTCCCTTTTCTGCTATAAATAGCTGAAAGGGTTTGGCCAGATCTGGCAGGGCCAGAGCTGGGGCAGCCGCCAGGGCCTCTTTCAGCGCTTGGAACGCTTGCTTCTTCTTATCTGTCTATGTGAACTGCTCTTCCTTACCCCTGGTCAGTTCGTGCAGGGGTTTAGCTAGTTCTGCAAAGCCTAATATCCATAATTGGCAGTATCCTACTGCACCTTGGAATTCTCATACCTGTCTCTTGTTAGTAGGCTCAGGGATCTGCAAGACCGTCTGAATTCACTGGCTGGATAATGTCCTTTGTCCTCCCTGTAAGTTATAACCCAAATAACTTACAGTTTGCGTCACAATCTCGGCCTTCTTGGCGGAGACTCGATACTCCATTCGCCCGAGATCTTGTAGCAGGTCCAAGGTAGCTTCCTCACACTCTCCTTTATCCTTGGCAGCTATGAGGATGTCATCCACATACTGGAGCAGTACAATTGACGGATGGGAGAAGCGGAAAGCCTGCAGATCTTTGCTGAGGGCTTCATTAAAAATGGTGGGGGAATTCTTAAACCCTTGTGGTAGTCTGGTCCAAGTGAACTGCCCCACCAGTCTATTATCTGGGTTATTCTATTCAAAGGCAAAGATCCCTTGGCTCTGAGGTGCCAGGGGAATACAAAAGAAGGCATCCTTTAAATCCAGGGCAGAATAATAGGTATGGGTTGGAGGCAATGAGCTCAGTAAGGTATACGGGTTGGGCACCGTGGGATGAATAGTCTCTACCTGTGCATTCACCTCCCGCAAGTCCTGGACCGGACAATAGTCTTGGCTCCCCGGTTTCTGGACAGGAAGCAGCGGGGTGTTCCAGGCTGATTGGCACCTTCGAAGGATGCCTGCCTCCAGCAGGTGTTGCAAGTGCCAGGTGATTCCCTGTTTAGCTCGGGCTGGGACCGGGTACTGCCTGATCTTAACCGGTCTAGCAGTGCTAAGCAGTTGCACCAGGACAGGCGGTTAGTGAGCAGCCAAACCTGGGGAGTTGGTTTCCGCCCAAACCTCAGGTACCCAGGCACGGGAACCCTTTCCTCAGCCTCCTTACCTTCTAGGACGGTGGCAAGTAAGTGTTCTTCAGACAGTAGGACAATTACTTCTATGCTGACCTCTGCCTCTTTGTTCCCCATAGGGCTTTTCTTCTGTCGGAAGGTTATGGTGGCCTGAAGTTTCTGCAATAAGTCCCTTCCAAGCAGTGGGTAAGGGCAGTCTGGAATGACTAGGAAAGAATGGGTGATGGTGCCTCGACCTAAGTCAGTAATTCTTGTGGTGGCCCATGGGTAGGCTTCTGCTTTGTCCGTTGCCCCTCTTATCTTAGTAGTTGTCTTCTGCATCTGGCCCTGTGGTTTCTTTAGAACTGAGTAGGTGGCTCCCATGTCGACTAGGAAGTCTATTAGTTTTCCTTCGACTGTTAAGGTGACCATGGGCTCCTGGGAGCTGGCGGAAATGGAGCCCTGGCCCTTTTGCTGTCCCCTTTTCCCTTTGGGAGGAGGTTTCTGGGCCGTGGCAGCAATCAGAATTTTGGCAACTTCCTTCGCCCTGCCAACCTCCGGATCATCCCTATTGACATACATCTTCTGGGCTATCTCTAATAGCTTGCTTCTATTCTCTCCCTCGAACCCCTCAATCTTCTGAAGCTTTTTCCTAATATCTGAAGCGGCCTGAGTCACAAAGGCTATATTTACTAGTCTCCTGTTCTCTTCTGCCTCAGGATCTAGAGGGGTATATACTCTATAAGCCCCTATGAGTCTCTCTAGAAAGGCTGCTGGGAATTCCTCTCTTCCCTGGATGACTTTACTTACTTTACTAAAGTTGGTTGACTTTCTAGCTGCTGCCTTGAGCCCTCTCAACAGAGCCCAGCGATACTGGAGGAGCACGTCCCTTCCCCCAGCGGTATTAGGGTCCCAGGTAGGAGGTTGAGACGGGAGAATGTCTTCTATTTCCCTTCTTCCCTCCTAAGTTTCCCTTTCTTCTCCTAATACTGCCTTAGCTGCTTCTCTCATTATTCTGTCCCTTTCTTCAGAAGTGAAGAGGGTTTGTAAAATCTGCTGACAATCATCCCATGTGGGCTGATGGGTCCTAAAAATGGTCTCAAGGAGAGATATTAGTCCCTGAGGTTTCTCGGAAAATGGGGGATTCTGATGTTTCCAATTGTATAAATCACTAGTGGAAAAAGGCACATAGATGAGGTGAGGAGGTGCCCGTGGGCCAGCATCTGGTGCCAGCGGCGCCTCCCGGAGGAGGAGGCAAAATGGCTGCCCTCCTGGAGGAGGAGACAAAATGGCTGCCCTCCCGGAGGAGGAGACAAAATGGCTGCCCTCATCTACCCACACATCCATATACAGGTATTGGTCTGGGTGGGAAGCCCTATAGACCATGGCTCTGACAGCAAACAAAATTAGAAGGTCAAAAGTGCCCTCTGTGGGCCATCCTACATTAAATGCAGGCTATTCCAGCTGGCTCAAGGTCGGGAGGAAACCTGGACTTGGCTGCGGACCTCCGTACCCCTGAGCCCTCTTCTGGAAATCAGAAAAATTCTTCAACAGGCACTCGAGTGGGGATCCCGGCACAGACTCCTGTTGTCCCATCCTAGATGACTCAGGAATAATGAGAAAGGGTAGGATACAGGCAACACACACTATTAACACAAGGAACACACTTGTCTCTCTCACACTCAACTCAGTCATTTGAGCTCAGACAAAACGCAGCGCAGTGCAAAACGGATTCCTAATGTGACTGGTCACTCCCAAAGTTAACAAATCCAAATATCCAAATTTCAGAGAGCGGTGTCCCGCTTCTGAAAGCCCTGGGTAGGTTACCAGCGGCGTCCCACCTACTACCTCAGGTTTATATGCTCCGGAGCCCAAAACCAAACCAAATGAGGATCCTCCGTGAATACTTACTCAGCTCGAGCTGTCCTTCCGGTCTCCAACCCAAAACTCCGCCAAGGGAGAATCCCGGACGAGCCCCCAAAATGTAGCATCCACCGGGTACGAGAACAAATGTCGGAGACTTTCAGGAGTTAAGATGTTACTTTATTGGCCAGTTTAACCTGCGCAGGGGCGAACTCCCGAGATGTCCGGAGACACCGTGCCCACAAGGAGCTGCAAATGGGAGCCGCGCCTGGAGCTTACAGCCAAGCCCTTATATATCCTAAGTGAGCAAGCATAGACAGAAGCAGATGTGGCAGTTTAGCTATTGGCTAGGGAGGTCACACGCAGCATAGTAACAGGGGCCGGCATAGCAACAGGGGCCGGTTTTAGCTTAGTGGCGAATTTCAAACCTAAACTTCTGATAAGGGTCTCTGACCTTCTTTGTTCCCAGCCTCACAGGAGCCATATCAGCACTTACTGTTCCTGCAATAGTTATACTCTTTGGCAGCTCCAGTACTCCCTGAATCTAACAGTTTTATTCTCAGAACGCTCTTTTATTGTTGTTGATTGTTTTTCAATGGTGTTCCATTCTTGTTCATGGTTATAGTATTTTATTTCTCTTATACCTAAGGGTCTAAGTAATTTTCTTTGGCTTTTTATTCTCCCTGAAACACCATTCTCCAACTTTTATTTAACAGTCTGTTTTGATTTCTGTATTTCATAGTAGAAACTGTTTTATTGTTTTGTAATATGTGGTTGTCTGCTCACACTTAAGAGTACAAGTACAAATAAGGTGGAAGCACTGAACTTGTGGGTAGAGCTTTAACCCAGCTTTCTGAAGTCTATAGAGCTGCCAGTTCTTTCCAAGCCTTTTGGGGTGATGTCACTTCAATTGACTTGCTTCTTGGCCACCCTCAATACTAGGTAAGATTTTTGGTGTGTGTGTTCTTTTTCTAACTTGCTAAATTATTTACATTTGTCTAAGTGCTTTTCACCTTCTACAGCTATGTGCTTTCCTCTTCTCTTCTTGTCGCACTCCTGTTTTGCCTGTCCTTCTGAGTTACACTTTTATTTTATTTTTTTGACAGAGACAGAGAGAGAGTCAGAGAGAGGGACAGATAGGGACAGACAGACAGGAAGGGAGAGAGATGAAAAGCATCAGTTCTTCATTGCAGCTCTTTAGTTCATTGATTGCTTTCTCATATGTGCCTTGATTCGGGCTTACAGCAGAGTGGTGACCCCTTGCTCAAGCCAGTGACCTTTGGACTCAAGCCAGTGACTCTGGGGTCATATCTATGATTCCATGCTCAAGCCAGCGACCCCTCGCTCAGGCTGGTGAGCCTGTGCTCAAGCTGAATAAACCTGCGCTCAAGCTGGTGACTTCGGGGTTTCAAACCTGGGTCCTCCACATCCCACCTGGTCAGGCCTGAGTTACACTTTTAAATAAAGATACAGTATGTGGATTCTCTTTGTAGTGTGGTTTATGAATAGACTGAGAGTAGATGGATGTGCTCAATTGGCCATTTTTGGCAGAAATACCATGGCTTGCATTCTTTAGCCTAATCCTTAAAACGGAGGCTCTTCAGGTATGATCCTCCTTGTCTATCCTTTTCAGTCTACATACTCTTGCTTCTCAATTTTATCCATTCCTACACTTCAACTGTCATCAACAGACTGATGACCTTCAACTTTATATATATATTTATTTTCTAACTTTTCCACATTTTCAGAGCTTTACTTCCTCTAGGAAGTCCTTAATCAGCACATGGATCTTCTACATTTTCCTCAGAATGGTTTTAGAATTGACCTCATTGTTCTCTGCAACCTTACTGTACCTTCCCTACATACAAGCTTGCTGGTATTTTGTGTGTTTGCTCATTTCTCTGCCTCACTAACCATCTAAAATTCAAAGCTGGACCTCATCCTTAGCTCTCTCTTACCACCTACATCTAATTAGTTACCAAGTCCTGCCAAATTTTTTTTCTAAATATCTGTCCCTGTACTTCACTCACCCTCACACATGATCAGTTCCCCTGCTTTATTTCTGGCTTATATTATCTATTAGACTATCACAGTAACCTAACTTGATGCCTTCCTCTGATCTCTCTGAACCTCCAGTCTATTGATATAAATTAATTACTCTGCAAACAGTTACTGAGTGCCCAAATCTGTACCTGGATGGTATCCCCTGGAGATACTGGGAGAAGACATGGTTTTTCTCTGTGTCAGTGGGTAAATTATCTTATTGGGAAAATATCACATGAATGGGCAATTACAAAACAACATGATAAGTCTTAAGATAGGAGGAAAGCAATCTAACCTATATTTGAGGATAATTGCAAAGACTCTCTAGAAGAAGGTCAAGTACATAAAGACCACACGCTTAGGAAATCTGTGTCACATAGAATACACAGTCCCTGTCAAAGGCTCTGACATGGTGGATGCATTTGATGAACCAAGAGATGTTCAGTGAAGAGGTGGAGAGGGAGAAGAACATGTGTTGCCAGAAAGCTGGAGACCTCATCGAGACCCGGATCACCCCAATGCCTTCAAAACCAATTTCAGGAGGCTGGGAATTTCTTCTAAAAAAAGAGAGAGACAAACAGGAAACATTATGATTTCCACTGCATTTTAGAAAATGATTCTCTTCCTTTGGGGAATGGATTAAAAATGATCAAGTTTTCCGAGAGAGACCAGTTGTAATAATCCAGCTGGCCAGCGGTGATGGCTTGAACTAGAGTTAGGGAAGTAGAGAGTAAGAGAAGTAGTTAGCCTTTCAGGTTGTGAAGAGGTAGATTTAGGATGATAAGAGCATAAGCAGAATTTAAAAACACAGAAATGGTAGGTTGGAGGAAATGGTTCAATGATGAGTTACATTATGATTACATTGAGTTTGAAATGTTGTGGGACATTCGAGTGATGATATACTAAAATCCATTTATTTTCATTTGAGTGATGATATACTGAAATCTATTCACTTATTTTCTTCTTGGCTTGTTCAACATAAAAGCAAAGCCCTTTACATATACACAGAGTTCTTTCCAATCTTACCCCGCACATCGATCTGGTTGCATTTCCTAACAACAATTCCTAGACCTCTTCACCTACTATTCTCACTCTTTCATGCCTCCTTATCTTTAAATATGCTATTGCATCCCCCCCCCCCCACATTACATCAATTCTTTTGTGAAATTTGGCTTTATCATGATTCAAAACCCAAATCTCTCATGTCACATGTTTGTGAGGATGCTAGCTTTCACTGAAGGTCCTGGGAGTTCACAGGCAGAGGGTATGTTACATAGCACAGGGTCTTCTGCCTGCCCATCGGTCACTCCCCTTCCTGCCGGCTGGATCTGTGCAGCCCAGTACACTAACCACTAGTCATTTGTGGTGCTTCTTGAACATCTGAAATGGAGCTAGTTTGAGATCAGGTGGCTGTAATTGTAAGATGTATACCAGATTTTGAAGACTTCCAAAAAAGAACATAAAATATCTCAGTGGTAATTTTAAAAATATTGATATGTTGAAATGATAGTGTTTTGGGTATATTGAGTTAAGTAAATTATTAAAGTTAATTTCATTTTTAAAAAAGTTACTGTTTAAAAATGTGACTACCAAATACATAAAAATTACATATGTTGTTCATATGTTTTTACTCGACAGTGCTGTCCTAGACCTCTCTCCTAAACTGCCAAATTTTTCTTCCTTTACTTTGCAAAACAATTTAAATCTTCAAGTTCTATTTAAACTTATCTACCAAATTCCATCAATGTCTTTCATTTTATAAACTCTCCTTAGAAGGATGTTGTTATTTATGTCAATAATAAAAAATTAAAAACCCAAAACATTCATATTCCTACATGAGTATTCATTCCACTGTAGTGTGTGTGTGTTTTTTTAAAAAAAGTCTCTTTCCCAGCTTAAGCTGTGAACAAAAAGCTTGTCTCACCTTTTTATCATCGATACATAACACTGTGGCAAGCACATAGTAGGTGCTGAGAACTGTTTGTTATATAATGGATTTGGGTTCTTTATTATCTGAAAAGGAAGTAGTAGCTGAGCTTGTTAATTACATTGCTGGCAATCGGTTTGGTGTAATTAAGAATAATGGTAAAAGTGTGTTGGTACACTTACCTCCCTCCATTTTCCCTTGACCTTACAAATTGATCCAGTAGTGATCACTTGAAGCTGTTCAGTGCATCTTTGTCACAAAGTCTGTGCTAAAACCATTCTCCTCTAGACATGTAAGTAGAAGCAGAGAAGGAATTGAAATCAATACAGCTAACAAATAAATAACAAGCTGCAGAAGTAGAACCTGTCACTTAAGAACATAGGGGTGAAGGGCATATTGACAGTTTCTGGTCACTAAATAGATGGAGTATTGATAGCAGTCATTATGAAATGAACTTGCTTGAGATCATGTTTACATAAAATTGTTATTGCAAGTGGGTATTATAAATGCCACTACAGCATTGTCCTTGGGTCCATTAGGCCGGGGTTTATGTCACTCTGCAATTACTGACTGCAAATATAGTTCCTTTAATGAATATTTTAAAGTTTGAAGTGTACTTCCCGACTTCACACACCACCAGCCCCTAACGATAGAAACTTTGTACTACAGAAGAAAATGTCAAGAGAGACCAAGCATACAGTGGGATGCGGAAAAATGATAAGACAGACTGAGCCCGATTTCCCCAGCGGTTTAGGCACACCTTGATTTTAGAGTTAAAACTTTTGGAAATTGCATTTACCATTTAAGGCCACACATTCCATGCTCTCAAGAGGTGTCTCCTAATTTCTGTGTGCGAAGGACTCTGGACTTTAAGGGACCACGTATGAACGGGAAGAGTGAGGCGAATTTAGTTTACTTTTTTTGGCAGTTGATGTATAAACCGAGACCCTCTGATATTTCAGAGAGGATGTGCGTCTGTCTCCAGAATAAGGGGTCCATACTCAGCCTGCAGTCGTCCTTCTGCAGGGAAGCAATGACAGCGTGGCTGGGGATCACTCTGGGCCACGGCACAGAAAGGGGCCAGAGTTGCAGAAGGGCTTTGCAGGGTCTCCATGTTCTCTTCCTGAAACCCGGTCTCCAAGAGGAACAGTAGCAATCTCAAACCACTGCCATCCCTCCGCCAGCCACCTCCCATCCGGGTTAGGGTAGTACTTCGTGCACGTTAAGTGTGCTAAGTGAAAGAATAAACAAAAACTTGAAAAAACGATCACTTTACAATGCCTCTGTTTCCATAAGTACCTTAGCAACAAATGCTTTGGGTTTCATCGAAAACAGTCAATTTACCAGAAACAGAAGTATGATGTAAATATTGTATTTTATCTTTTTTCTCCCCCACCACGGGCCCCAAGGCATCAGAAAGCCAGCCAAGGAATGGAACTTCCCAGCAGTTGAAAGAAGTCTTTGTATAGGATGAGACACATGGAGAATTGATTCCATTGCTACCTTTTAGTGTAATATTAAACAAAACTTCAAAAAGTTAAGTTTGCCACAATAAAATTTCCTCAAAAAACAAAACAAAACAAAATCAGCAACCCCCTTCACTCACTTCTTAGAAAGTCTTCTCTGTAGCGTTATGGTACCACAGCACAATGGCTTCTTTGCTGATTTAGGGGGCTGGAAAAATCGCCATCCTTCTTTGTCATGCATGCCTAGAGATGACAAATCTAAACTGGGTCAAAGTAAAGTCAGTTTACTTGGGGGGATAACTATTGATGACCTGGGAAACATATTTAATCATATGCACACCAATTCATTTAATCTACTGGTAGTCCACCGTTTGTTTTCTGCTTTCTTGTGAATATGTAGAACTAAACAACTAATTTATCACTTGTCAACTGCTAATCTTTTATATTTCTCTGCTGGTTTGGTCAGCCCATTTCTGTTGCCTTTTTAATAGTAAAATGCTAATGAATATACAAGTTTCAAATTGCAGTATAGTTTTTAAAAATCTTATATAGTATGGAGAGAGAGAGAGAATGAGAGAGAGGAAGGGAGGGAGAAGAAACATAATGAATAAGCAGTTTAAATGATAAGCTGACTTTGTACAGCAATGGCCACTGGAAAAATATCTCACACATATGGAAGTCAGCCAGTGCTGGAAACCTGACTGTCATCAATCATACAGTGAAACAGCAGAGTGGGAGGGAATAGTAATTTCATTCTAATGCTCTGTAACTCAAAAGCCATTTCCCATTAAGAAAAGTTTTTAGGTTTTCACAATATTCATTCTCCCTGAAATTAATGAACTTCCTTAAACTTTTTAATTTTCTCTGTTCTAGTTGATCACTTTTGTGGTTGTGATCAGCAAAAGCTCTGAGTAGACATGCCTTCCAGAGTATTTATCGCAGGCATGTTAGAGTGAAAAACAGAACCACTGGTAGACTGAGCATGATGACAGGCCCCCAGACACTTTACTGGTTGGTTGTCCAGAACAATTCACATAATCCTCTCCACT
Source organism: Saccopteryx bilineata (assembly GCF_036850765.1). Lineage (NCBI taxonomy): Eukaryota > Metazoa > Chordata > Mammalia > Chiroptera > Emballonuridae > Saccopteryx > Saccopteryx bilineata. The sequence continues at coordinate 198,076,026 of NC_089490.1, read as the reverse complement.
CCTTGAACAGTACTTACTGATAGTGACATACTCTCAATTAAGCTGAATGGCAATGGTTCAGGATTATTTCTCCTTCGTAGATCTTAATAGGATCTTTTCTATTTAAATAATGTGATTCAGTCATTTTGTACAATCCTCCTGTCTTCCGTAGTGTTGCAGTGCAATGTTGCACACTGATTAATGTTCATAAAAGTCTCAAGATTTAGAAATAGAAAATCAGATGAAAAATGTCTAGCTTCTCCAGGTGGTGATAAGGATAAGTGGAATTACAGTGTCAGTCACTGTGCATGAGAAGTGGCTATCAGAGGACCAAATGTTTGTGAAGTTCAAAGCAACTGGACCAGCAGCAATCAACTAAAAATCAATTAAGGTGGTGGTCTGAAAGGGATCGTGTTTCAGAAACACAAGAATTTACATGGCTAAAGCCATGCTGATGGACCTTGTGTGGATGTAAATTAGTGTGGAGTAACTGGTTTTGACTAAGGATTAATGTCATGTTAAAATATAATTTGCATTAACTGAAATTTTTCCAAATGAAGTAAAAAACACCAACACCATCAATAAATTTTTTTTTTTAATTTCTATTTGTCCTCCCTTTCCCCTCTTCTACCCCCCACTGCCCCTTCCCCTCTAGTAATCACTCTACTGTTGTCTGTGTATATGAGAGTTTTTGTTTGTTTGTATTTTTTTTTGCTTAATCCTTTCATTATTTTTACCCAGCTTCTCAATCTCTCTCTCCTCTGACAGCTGTCAGTATGTTCTCTTGTCTCCCTGAGTTTATTTCTATTTTGTTTATTAGCTTATGTTTTTCATTAGATTCCACATATAAGTGAAATCATATGGTACTTGTCTTTCTCTGACTGGCTTATTTCACTTAACATAATACTCTCCAGGTCCATCCGTGTTGTTGCAAAAGCTAAGATTTACTTCTTTTTTATGACCGAGTAATATTTCACTGTGTAAATGTAAAGTACCATAGCTTTTTTATATACTTACCTCATAATGGTAAATTGGGCTGCTTACAGATCTTGGCTATTATAAATAACACTGCAATGAACACAGGGTTGCACATATTCTTTTGAATTACTGTTTCAGGTTTCTTTGGATGTATTCTCAGATGTGGAATCATTGGGTCATGAGGCAGTTCCATTTTTAATCTTTTGAGGTAACTCCATATTACTTTCTACAGTGGCTGCACCTGTCTGCATTTCTACCAACAATACACAAACGTTCCCTCTTCTTCACATTCTTGTCAGTGCTTGGTTTTTATTGAGTTATTGATGTTAGACATTCTGACAGGTGTGAAGTGATATCTCATTGTGCTTTTAATTTGTGTTTCTCTGATGATGTTGAACATCGTTTTATATATTCATTGGCCATCTGTATGTCCTCTTTGGAGAAGTGTCTATTTAGGTTCTTTGCTCATTTGTTTGAATACATTTTTAAAAATATTTTTTAGAAAATTAAATATAATAGGGTGACATTGATCAGTAAGAGTACATAGAGTCAAGGTAAACATCTTTATAGCATTTGAACTGTTGATTGTGTTGTGTGCCCATCACCCAAAGTCAGATCGTTTTTCATCGCTGTATATTTGTCCCTTTTTACTCCTCTCTCCCCAAGCCCCTCCCCCTGGTAACCACTTCCCTTTTATCCATGAATCTCAGTTTATATCACTATGTGTGAAATCATATAATTCTTAGTTTTTTCTGATTTACTTGTTTCATTTAGTATAATGTTCTCAAAGTCCATCCATGTTGTCGTAAATGGCAATACGTCATCATTTCTTACGGCTGAGTAGTACACCATTGTATATATGTACCACATCTTCTTTATCCAATCCTCTATCGAGGGACACTTTGTTCCCTTGTCTTGGCCAGGCCACTGTGAATAATGCTGTGATAAACATGGGGGTGCATGTGTCGTTGCATACCATTGTCCTTGAGGTTTTTTGGTAGATACCCAGTAGAAGTATTGTTGGCTCATATGGTAGTTCTATTCTTAAATTTTTGAGAAACCACCATAGTTTTTTCCATAATGACTGTATTAGTTTACATTCCCACCAGCAGTGAATTATTTTTTATTATTGTTGGGCTGTATAAGTTGTTTATAAATTTTGGACACTAACCCCTTATCAGACGTGTCATTGGCTAATATGTGCTCTCATTTAGTGGGTTGTCTTTTCATTTTATTGATGGTTTCCTTTGCTGTGCACACCAGTAATTTCATTTGGATGTCAACTCTGATTATTCTCACATAAGGTAGGTGTAGTTTTCTTGTTTATTTTTTGGCCTCTGGCATATTTTTCAAAGACCAAATTGATCTTCAAAGGAAAAAAAAAAAGATCAGTGATGAGTTCAGCAAAGAACTTGAATCTCTTATCCAAATGAGGGCTTACCAAACTCAAGGAAGCTGACTTGCCTGCTCTCCAGACTAGAATACATTCAAGGGCAAGTTTCTAAAGAGAAAGGCCATCTTTGTATCTGTTGTTTTCTGGTCATTAAGCCCGATGGGACCAGGAGGTAAGGAGTCTAGGTGATTGTCTAATACTGGTGTGCTGAGGTCACTACCATGTGAGACAAAGGAGTTGCTGACCCACCACAGGATCCTGGAGGGAGGGAGGGAGCTCAGCCCGAGTTAGAATATATTCGGGAGGTCCGAAGACGCTCTAACCTGATCTATACCTAGTGGGAAGTACTGCTATGCAAACTAGTTACTCTCTCTGCCCCTATCCGGTACTCATTCTCCCTTCATCCTGTTTTATTATTTCCTCATAGCACTGGTCCCCATTTAGTGCCCTGTACACTTACTTGCTTATTGGTTTATTGGCTTTCTCTGTATGCTGGGATGGAAGTTCAATGAGGGCAAGGACTTTGTCGTATCATTGCTGCATCCCTGCAAGTGGTGGGTAAATGTTTGTTAAATAAGGAAATCAATTATGTTTGGCTTAGTGGGATGTTTAGAATGTGGCTCACTTGTATATTTTTGAGAAATAAATGTGATTGTCTTAATAGTTACTCTTTTTTTTTTTTTTTTTTGCATTTTTCTGAAGCTGGAAACAGGGAGAGACAGTCAGACAGACTCCCGCATGCGCCCGACCGGGATCCACCCGGCACGCCCACCAGGGGGCGATGCTCTGCCCACCAGGGGGCGATGCTCTGCCCATCCTGGGCGTCGCCATGTTGCGACCCTCCTGGGTGTCGCCATGTTGCGACCAGAGCCACTCTAGCGCCTGGGGCAGAGGCCACAGAGCCATCCCCAGTGCCCGGGCCATCTTTGCTCCAATGGAGCCTTGGCTGCGGGAGGGGAAGAGAGAGACAGAGAGGAAGGCGCGGCGGAGGGGTGGAGAAGCAAATGGGCGCTTCTCCTATGTGCCCTGGCCGGGAATCGAACCTGGGTCCTCCGCACGCTAGGCCGACGCTCTACCGCTGAGCCAACCGGCCAGGGCCAATAGTTACTCTTTATAAATAAATAAGAGAACAATAGCTGGATGTTGTGATGTATAATGATAGTGCCCAAGTATGAAAATCTAAGGTTATTTTGTAGAGAATATTAAAATGAAATTACAAGTAGACTTGGACATGGAATGTCACACATTCTGAAATATTTTAGGCGCAGAAAATAACAAATGTTATTTCTAAACAAATGGCTACAAGTATAAATTATATCACACAGTGTTTTACTTTTAGTCAGAGCCCATGGATTATGGAGACTAAGAAAGTATACATGAAGGATGAAGTTCATTTATTTGCTGTGATTCTATTTTTAGCAAAAATAATCACAATGAAGGTTTAGTTACCTCATTCAGCTCTTTTTGGGTACATGAAATGAATGTTTCAGAAATCTATTTGAAAAGGAAGAAGTATGGCCATTTTAATTCTCTTTATCATAATGTATCATAATGAATCAGTACTAAAGGTATAATAAGAGCACAGAATGAAACACAGATAGCAATGTTTATAACAGAAGTTATTCTCTAGAAAGCTTATTGTGAGTTCTGTCAAATTTAATAAAAGTGGTTCTTCTTGATCAAACCATTTTCAGGTATAATTCAGAAGACAATTATATTATATAATTAAACTTGCTACTTAAAATGTACGATAACTTTGAAGCAGTATTTTTTTTTCTGCATGGAATGAAAAGTGAAATATATAGCCAATCTTTGGAAATATTCCCAGTAAAAAATTTTAAATAGGTAAGAGACAAGCTATAGCCCTAGGTAAATTGTTTATTCTGTTTCATAGACAGGGAGGGAAGCACTGAAGTGTTAAACTATCAATCATTACTGATGTTGTAAATGCAATCCAACTGTTTTGGTTTTTCAAGCAACTTAAAAATATTTCAAAAGATTAATTAATCCCTTCATATGTCTGATTTCCAGCCTACCAGTGATGTGGGGGTAGTTGGGAGGGGTTAGTTACCAAGAGTCAGGGAAGCAGGATGGCTTCAGAGAGAATAATACATATCTGAGCAGAAGATTCTTAGGGTTATGCCAGACAAATTGGCATTAGCTCACAGGGTGGGATAACAGTGGGAGGCCAAGCAACTGGTCCGGAGTTGAAGACACACAGTGACAATTTGGGAAGAAGTGGTACAAAGGAAGAGGGAGATGAGGGAGTCTTGGAGGTCGGTTACCACTAAGGCTGGAGTTCTTACAGCTCATTCTGGAAGATGCTGGTCTCATGGTGCATGGGTGGGTATTAAAATAATATGGGTGCAGGTTCTAGGTTTTGGATGTTGAGCCAGAGTCTGTGATTAGAAAATACTTTTGGGGGATCTTAAAAGGGACTTGAGTCAGGATTCTAGGTTTTGGATGTTGAACAAGAGGCTGTGATTACAAAAGACTTTTTGGGGGTCTTGAAAGGGACATGGGTCAGTTTCGCACATTCAAGGAAAGTAACTAATCTGTCTATGGGAGGTACCCCATACCAACCCAGGAGAAGCAATCATATCTGCCCTTCTGCTCTCCCCTAACTTTGAATAAATCTTTTTAAAAAGCTTCAGCTTCATTTTAGTTGAATGATGGGAAATGAGGGTGGGGTCTGTGTTCACGATCCTTGTCATTTCCCAAGTCTAAGAAGCTGAGTAAACCATTTTGCTTCTACAGACTTCGGTTTTCTTGTTTTTCAAAGTAAGGGTGATATGTGACTCAAGGTTATTATATGTGCCAAATGAGATAGTTTGCTCCAAAAAAAATACTCTGAAACTCCAAAGAACTGTGAAAACATAAGGAATTATAAAAATCCTTATGTAGGTTGCAGTCCTTATTAAACTTCCTCATTCTGACCAAGCCCTTTTTCAAAATTGCATTTTACACAGTAGAGGTTTACACTTACATTGAAAATAAACTCGTGAATCGGTGCTCAGAATCAGATCTTTAACAAAACTAGTCTTAGTATAGCTTTAAGTAACTCAGTAAACTGAGAGGAGAGAATAGTAAAATTATGGTAGCAATTGTGCTTTTCTTTATTCAAACATCTTTTGGGGAAAATGGAGAGAACTCTTACATAGAATGCAGCCAGAGAATAATACTTTTTGACCAAGGTTTTGTCTCTAAGAATCTATTATTAACAACAGGGGAACCCAAAGATACCCCTTTCTCTTAAAAAGAATGGCCAGACTCTCCGCTTGATTGAGCAGCACAAAATTAATACATGTGCTGGCACTCTCCAAAGGCCCATAGAAAGCCTGAATTCTGATAGATTTCAAATAGTAATGACTTATTTTGGGGACAAGCCATTAGAGAACCTAACTTATTGGGGGAACCAATCAAGTAATATGTCTTCCTCCCTTGTCTTAGTTTGGGCTGCTGTAATAAAAAACCCAGGACTACAACAGAAACTTCTCTCTCCCAGTTCTGGAGGTTGGAAGTCTAAGACCAGGGTGTCAGCATGATGGGGTGCTGGTGAAAACCTTCTTCTAGGTTGCAGACTGGAAGAAGGTCACCCGGTGTCTTCACAAGGTAGAAGGGGCACATCAGCATTCTGGGAACTCATTTATAAAGGCTTACTAATTCCAATTATGAGGGCTCTGTCTTCCTGAATTAATCATCTCCAAAGGCACCACTTCTTAATGTCATCACCTTGGTGGTTAAAATGTCAACATATGAAATTTGTGGATCCCAAACATTCAGACTATAGCACCCCCATTATGGAACTGTCACAAAAATATTTGTGTTTGCATTGTCGAGGAAAATTGGCAATCTTCCAAAATGGCATTAATCCATCTTTACAAATAAAGTTGATATATTTATCCACCCAGTTATTTTTTCTTGTGCCACAGAACTGTCTTAATTTGCACTTCTAGTATTTGTGGAAAACAGTAAATACATTTTAAGAATGATATTGTTTTTTAAAAAATACAGCTAGTGCTAGACTTACAACCATGATTGGTTCCAGCAGACCGGTTGTAACACGATTTGCTCATAAGTTGAGCAGGCTATATGTACAATACTGTGAAATGATGTTATAAAAATCTTTAAGTCATATTTTATCATAATTTCCTTTCATTATTGTTATATATTATAATTTTCTTTGTTCATTTTATGCCATTTGTATCATCTCTACATCATTTTGTTTCTTATTTTTACATTCGTCAGGTTTAAGTAAAACACTGCATTACCAGTACAACTGCTTTAATATTTGCAGAACATACAAAATTACAAAATATAGGTGCATACAAAAATACAAAATACAGGTGTAAAAAATACCATAGGAAACATTTTCCCAATTGCAAAACATATCAAAATATATAAATATGTATGAAACATTTTATTGGCCGATGGTGCTTGGCTGAGGGTCGTTGATGTCATCATCTGAGGCAGCAGTTGGGGTTACCGGAGTTGGTTTTTTTCATAAACATGTGCGATCACATTCACTTTCTTTCCTCCTTCATACTTGTTCATTGATTGCTTTCTCATATGTGCCTTGACCAGGGGGTTACAGCAGAGCGAGTGGCCCCTTGCTCAAACCAGTGACCTTGGGCTCAAACCAGCGACCATGGGGTCATGTCTATGATCCTATGCTCAAGCCTGTGCCCCTGCACTCAAGCTGGTGAAGCCATGCTCAAGTCAAATGAGCCTGCGCTCATTTTCGTGTTGAGATCGATGGCCTTTCTTTCCTTCTTGGCAGGCTGAGGCGTAGACAAAGACAATTTCCTCTTGGTAGACATCTTGGGAAGGGTTTGATGAAAAATATCCAAGACACAAAACACAAATTGCTGTACTGAGTCCGGGATAATAGTTGAAATGGTGCACGCGGAGATGGTAGTGCTGCCGGAAGCTGGTCTACACTGTCGTACACCCAGCTGGGCAATGCTTGTGCTGCTAGGTGCAGAGCAGTCGTGGCTAGTCATTGTGGTCGTAAAGTCGAATAGTCGTAAATTGCATAGGTTGTAAGTCGATCAATATCTGTAATAAATTAGAGCACTTGAAAAAAAGACTAAAGAACAAAGAGACACAAACTATCAGTTAAAATGCAATATATAAGATGCATCAGGAACCTAGGATAAATCGTTCCTGCAATTGGATATTGTATTTGTCTCTGGGCTCCCATAGGATTCCCCTTCCTTCCAAAAAAGGAGAAGGAATTTATATAAACAGAGAACCTGAAAAACCGAGAGGCATAGCTAGATAGTGCATTCCTAAGAAATTTCTCAAACATAGTGAGTCTCTCAAGTCAACTTTTGACAACTGTTATATTATCTTCCAATCCAATTTATTTCTGACTTTTCTTAGAACTTGAAGAGTTGAGTTTCTTGGCTTCTGATGAATGCAATAGCTACCCAAAGTGCAGGAAGCAGATTTACAGCCAGGAGTGAGAATTTAGATTTATGTTCTTCTCTTGAGGCAGGTCTTCTTTTCTTATAAAGGGAGGCCCATAGAGTACCTGAGGTAGAGGATACGTTAAAAGGAGAAGTTCTGAATCTCATCAAACACTTTTACAACATTTGGTTTTATGTCAAGAAGCATAGAATAAGTGATAACAGTATTTTTTTTTATTACAGGACCTGTGTTACCAAGTTGTTTTCTAGCCATATAAGTACTTAATACATTTTTTAGGTTTAGTTGTTCAGTGGAACTGAAATGGAATAATTTCACTATTGCCAAATATGATCCAAACAGCTAGATGGTTTTATCTGTTGGTTGAGATTATTTTGAATTTTTCTCTTAAGCAATTAACCAATTTTATTTTAAAGCTTAAGCACAATAAATATTTGTTGAATAAATAAATTAAAGTAAGATTTAAATGGCAGGATCAGCTGTTACTTTTGAAATGCACTTTTTAAGTTCTAAAAATATGTTTATTGTAAACATTCAAACAATACAGAGGTAATTGAAGAAACAATGATTAATTTTTCCTTCTACCTCTAATCCAATCTCACTGGAAAACAAAAACAAAAACTATTAACATTTGATGGGTATCCTGGTATTCTTCCACATCTTTTCTAAGGTGTGTGTATACATGAATATATATGCATCCCTTAAAGCAGTGATTTCAACCTTTGTTTCTCATGCACTCATAAACTAATTACTAAAGAAAAAGGGGACCTATTTCATTTATCTGTTTGACTATTCCAATGCTAATATTATACTGATTAAATTAGTATTGTTTAATAATTTAAATACCTAATAGGAATAATTTCACTATTCCTTTCCTTCCCTATTATCTTACCAACAATTACATATTGAATCTTTCATAAGAACTTTCCATATTTTTTTAGTTCTTTAAGGAAGTCGTTGATCATTACATTGAATTTATGTAATTATTTTTATTTATTTATTTATTCATTTTAGAAAGGAGAGAGAGGGAAGAAGAGAGAGAGAGAGGAGAGAGAGAAGGGAGGAGGAGCAGGAAGCATCAACTCCCATATGTGCTTTGACCAGGCAAGCCCAGGGTTTCGAACTGGTGACCTCATCAATTCCAGATCGACGCTTTATCCACTGCACCACCACAGGTCAGGCGAATTTATGTAATTCTTGAGGAAATCACCCTTGTCACAGGATAGTTTTGCCCCTCCTTCTTCTAGGAAGCTTGGAACGGGGCACTACCGAGGATAAGGGGACTACCATTTGCATTTTGTGATCAGAGATGAGTGAGGTTCAATTAAGACAAAAGAACAGTTGGAAGAATGGATTTCTAGACAGTTTAAAGAGAAAACATATTCTAAAAACCCACATATTTGAATCGTCAAAGACTACTTACTAGAGATGGCTCGCTCCTACCAATTTCATTGCTTTGTCTGTCCAGATTTCTCTTACGAGTCTCAAGCTGATCCTTCCAAACCTACTGAGCAGAAAAGATGCTGGCTGCTTTTGTGGCTGTGGGGAAGGAGGAGCAGTGAGGACAGCAGGGACAGAAGGGATTGGTTATCTTCCCTCAGCCTCAGAGCTCCTCTGGCCAGAGGTACTATCCAGGGTGCGACATGCTCGAGTCCAGTTGTTACCTGAATAACCAGTAATCTTGTGAACACATGGTACTCCATTCTGATAAGCATTTTGCTTTCTTCACTAGGCTGAGCCTTCCGATGCCCGGGCTAGTTTCCTTAGGTGTGTCCTCACGGGAGCGTGGGCAAGTGTCAGTGTCTGATGCTCCAGCTGCCCTGTCTGGAGACAACGCTTTTACTTCATTTTGAACCTATGATCTGATTATATGTATTTGTGACATAATTTTGAGAGTCTGAGAATTTTGGGGCGAAGTCACTTTCAACTCCATAGAAATGACAACTTTGTTTAGTGCTTACAGTTATAAGCACATTATAGATACATTATCTTATCTGATTTTCCCAACAGGTCCGTGAAGTTATTGATTAGAGATAAAAAACACAAACCCAAAACCCTGTAGATTGAAATGATAACATACAGAAGGGAAAATAGTCAGAAAGACAATTTTAATTAAGGAAAATTTATTTTCTAGGTTGAAAATCACTTTTGCACCATTAGTTTTTGAAAAGGATATAGCATGTACGAGGAATTTTGCTGTCTTGTGGAAATACATTACAAATCCTGAAAACTGGCACATGCTTCAGTTGGCCATACAGCACTTGGGTGTGCCAATGTGTATTTTATGGACACAGTTGCTCACAGTTTAGCTGTGCACAGGTGTTAGTAGACAAGTCTGTTATGTAAGTGATATACTAAGAGTTTGGCTTTTCTCACTACTAATCTCAGCATTGAGATATTAATTTTCTTTCTATAACAAATGGGACAGCTGGTATATTAGAATTCTGGGGCACTGCCTCTTCTTGTATCTTGTGCTCAATGCGATGGAGCCTAATTGTTAGACTAGAACAAGGACTGGTCCCTTCCCTCATTCATTCTACATGGGTGCATTTCTGGATGCTGGTGCAGTTGGGAGAGCTGTGGGAAGAGCTGTTCTCTGGGCAGATGAAAGCTAAGGGTCCAATGACATGTTAGACTCATTTATAGTGAAGGGAACTGACATCCAAATCTTTGGTCCAGTCTAAAGACAATGGACAGAAAAAATAGCACGGACCTTAAAAATTGCTCATTTTCTAGTCTATTTGGGTGATGTAAACCACTGTGTTTATAAAGGAAATTTGACTTTGATGTTTATAGCAAACCCAGCTTGTATCGTTTTCAAATTTATGAGTCATCAGTCTTTAATCTTCAAAAAAGTTCTAAAGTCTTCTGGAAAATTCTAATAGGTCTTCCTTTTGGGTATTCTTTAACTGGTTTGCCCAGTGGGGCCATTGCCTCCTATGCATATATTCCTGTTGTGTATTGTCTGTGCTGAAATAGCATCTCTTACCTAATTCTACCTTATTTCTTTTCTGAATCCTGGGAAACTGACAGATCTTGAACTGGCTGACTCATTCTCTCTGTTGATTTTTTTCTTATGATGGTTTACTTTTTAACCTTTCTTCTTTTCAAGTAAATTGAGTCACTTGTTAGACATTTTTCAATATTTAAAAGGATTATAAAAACTATAAACATGAATTTGGACAATTGATTTTTATGTGAACAGTGGCTTAATTGTTATAGAGAAGTATGCTGTGAACTATCTTTCTTCTGAAAGTGTGGGAATTTGCTTCAAAACAATCACAGTCATCCCAGGGATGAGAAAATGTTATTTTAGAAGATTTATAAACCATCCTCAGTGAATAACCTTTAGTGACATATTTATTATATTCAGTTCAGTTCAACAAACAATTAAAGATTGTTCATTGTGCTATACTGTTTGCTAGGGATCATGGTTATAGATAAATAGATACTGTTCCTAGTGTGAAAGATATTGTATTTAGTTCAGCAGTGAAAGGCTGGTAGAAATTCCAGTCTTGAGCATGGACTACATAGATTTCACATATTAAGCTTTCTTTGAATATATATAAGGTCTACCGGAAAGTTCTGTCTGTTTCTATCACAACAAGTTTCGACATGTAAGCACATGTTTATTTGGCACATGTGTGCCTCTCTATTTTTATCACTTAATGTATACATACTGAAGTAGCAAATTAACTAAAACAAAGTTGATTCACATTAGTCTTATGTGTGAAGCGATAGTGTACCCATGGCTACTGATAAAGTTTATTTACACCACTGTATTTTTACGAATTTAAACAAGGAAGAAATGCTACAGAAGCATGTAGAAATTTATTGAAAGTGTTTGGTGAAGGTACAGTTTCTGATATGACATGCAGAAGATGGTTCGAAAAATTCGAAACAGGTGATTTCGACCTTTCTGATAAGCCATGTTCTGGATGACTATCTTTGATCGATGACGATGTTGTTAATACCATGTTGGAGCAAGATCATTTTCTGACAACATCGGAGGTCACAGAAAGGCTTAATTCAGCTCAGCAAACCATTTTGGACCATATTTGGAAGATAGGATTGGTGTGGAAATATTCAAGATGGGTGCCACATGAATTAAGTCAGAAGAATTTGTATTTTGTTTTATTCCAAAAACGGACAGAACTTTCCGGTAGACCTTATACAAAAGTTCTTTTCTATTGAGCATTTAGGACAGGGGCCGGGAAACTTTTTGGCTGAGAGAGCCATGAACACCACATATTTTAAAATGTAAGACTGTGAGAGCCATACAACAACCCGTGTACCTTACGCATTATCCAATAAAAATTTGGTGTTGTCCCGGAGGACAGCTGTGATTGGCTCCAGCTATCCGCAACCATGAACATGAGCGGTAAGAAATGAATGGATTGTAATACATGAGAATGTTTTATATTTTTAATATTATTATTATTTTTTATTAAAGATTTGTCTGCGAGCCAGATGCAGCCATCAAAAGAGCCACATCTGGCTTGTGAGCCATAGGTTCCCGACCCCTGATTTAGGATATAGTACCTTTTACCAGAGTGTCTAAGGATTGGTGTATAGTGTTTTGTTAAAAGATGAAATGTCTGGTCATATAGCCATTATTTTACCCTAAATTTTGATATGCATTGTTCATATATCAGATGTTATCTATGAAACAAAGAGTTGTGCAATTATTTAGAATATTGCATATTTTTGATGAAGCGTAAACAATTATGGGCAGAGCAAGCATTCTTTCTTCCCCAAGTTAACAGTCGCGTCCTTAGCGTTCAGTGCACTAACATCAGGAACAGAGCCTGTGCCTTGCTCTACGTGGCTGAGAGTGTCCTGAACTCTCCCTGAGGGCCATACAATTGTTTTCTTTTTCTTTACATGGCAGTCGAGGGGCCCTGTTCTGGTAGTAATCACCCAACAGGCAGAACTTGAGCAAATTTAAAATCCTTAGAATGTCCCAACCCATGATTGTGGATGTTTGCTAGGGAAAACACAAATCCTGGCCTGCAGCTTTTTATGATCCTCTCTTCTGGTCGGTAGCAAATGGAATTTCAGTGAGTGCTGTCTCCTTTAAAGAACTTGTCCACTAAAAAAAAAAAAAAAAGGATACGAATTTATAGAAATTCAATGTATTCATGGCAGACCAATTTGCCATTAATTCTTTGGATTGTTATAGCAATAAAGATATTCGTGACAAGCTAGTTTTCTATTATCTTTAACAGTGTGAAAATTAGATGTGCTACTTTAATGAGATTTTTTTCCTGAATTTGGCATTTTGCTAATGAAACTCTCATTTTAAAGTGTGACTGTTATTTCCAAACAAATAACCAATAGATATTGTATTCGTGATTTTATAATCATTGATAGCTGCAAACATTTTGAATTTCCAAAGGTTTTTATTTCTATTAAAGTTGCTTTCACACACAGACAGTCACTTTGGAAGATCCTGAATTTTTTTTCTAAGGCTCTAACAACCATCCGGGTTGGGCTGGTTTTGTCATCACAGTTTCCTGGAGATGGCAGCAAAGTACACAGAAGCCAGGGGACCAACCCTTGCACACAAACCAGCGGTGAGATGAATGGCGTCATGCAGTCCTGGGGTGACTGACGGATCGTATCTGCCCCTTTTGCTCTCAAATGCCAGGGCAGGTAGATAGAGAGCTGATGTATGTATTAATTTGCTTTTCAGTTATGTTGGATGGCTTCCAAAAATTCAAATTCCTGGTTGTATTCTATTCTATTCTTCACCTGTGGTCAAGTTCATGGCTCTCCTGTCTCCCTGCCTGTTTGTTGCCTTTGTTTCTTTTCTGGTCAAAGGATTGAGAGATCTTTACAACAAACATTTTTTCCCCCGAAGCCTTCATTTTATGTGCCTATCTACAACATTTGTTACCCTTCCTTCATTTTCATGTAGCTATTTCTAATCTTGCAGCACACTGCATTTCAATCCCTCTAGGTTGTCAGATTTTCAGAATCTGTAATGGGATGATTAACTGGCAGGGCGTTGCACACGCTAATAACAGATTGCAAAGGTCATCATATTAGACATTGTAAAAGCCCTCTTTATTCCAAAGTATACATCCAATGATGCCCGAGCAGACATGAGTAATGAGCATTGTGTCCAGAATAACAGGGGCCCTGTCATTTTGGAATTTGTGCAGAAATGTTATTAAAATGAAAAAGAGAAAACTTTTCTTTCTACTGAATTGCAACTGTTGGTTTCAATGCTAAACTTGTTTGTCAAAATGCTGTTGCTGGGAATCAGTGAAAGCTTATGTAAGATCAAAATGTTTCATAAGTTGGTTGAGTACCCTAAGAAATAGTGCTTTGCAGTAACCTCAGCGAAGAATTTTGAAATGGAAAGATCCAGTGTTTTTCAGATAAAACAAATAGCTATCTTTTGAGAGGATTTTTGAAGTAAATTTTACTTTTAAGATGAGCAAAAATAAATAACACCCTTGATATGACTAAAGATTTCTAGTATCAGTTGAAAAAATTAACTTTTCTTAACAGAGTTTAAGAAAATAGAAATATATTGTCTGAGAAAGATATTTACTTTCTCAGACAATATACAAGCCAGATGAATTGATTAAATGATTGTGTTTGGTCAGATTGTTTACGTTAGTACCATCCATTCTGGTTCCATGAGAACTTGGCTCTTAGACTGGAAACATACTAGAAGTGTCACTCTGTAGTTGCACACTATAGAAAGTTCTGAAGCACTCATTTACAATTATACAATTGATGGGCTAACTACACATCATTTCTGTCTATTCACCTGAGGGAGATAGCTTGGCACAGAGTCAAGGAGCCCTATAATAAGAAAGGCCTGGGGGCTTGGCTTCCAATTGGGGTGCCCTGTTTTTCTGTGCAGTCAGTCATTGAACCCAGAGATGCCTTTTCTGTTGGGTGAGGGCTTGCCTACACACCACCTGAACCGTTTTGTGCTTTCTGTTTCTTCATCACAATATCGTTAGGGAAATGAACCGACTTCAATAGACATAGGGAGCTGGATATAGAATGGTACAATAAAAAGACATATTTAAAAGTATGCATAGTCATTGCATAAATGAGAAGTTTTTATTTTTATTTTTAATGACTTTGTTAGTATCTCCATTCTTATTCTATAGACAAAAGTCTTAGAAAAGATTTTTTTGAAGGACACACATTTCTCTTCTTTCACTCTAGGCATGTTTTTTTTTTTTTTTTTTGCTTTTGAAACTTTGAGAAGGTAGTCAGTAAAAGGAAAGTGTATAATGGAGAGGCAAAAGTGGCCACGGGGGATGTGGAAAGTCCCTGTGACTAAGAGTATGGTTGGCAGTTTGTGACCTCACTTGTCTTCCACATTATCGGTGGGGCTGCTGCAGATTTTTCCAACAGTAAGAATGGGAATGATAGTTCTTCATCGTACAACTGCCAGGTGCCGCCCTACAGACAACAGGTGCTTCATGTTTATTAACCAATTTAATGCTCATAACCATCCTTTGCAGTCAGTTCCTGAACTTGTGTATTCTAACAATTCTACAGATATAAGGCATAAACAAGTTAAGTAACTTGCTCACGTCAGAAAGTTAGTGGATTTGAATATGGTGGTCTGAGCCTGTGTCTTTAATGACCGAACAGTTGCATTATGGACTGGAGACCATTTTGTCTCTCTGGGGACAAGTTTGTGGGTGATGGGAGGACTTTTCTCAGTTCCAGAGTACCAGTTCTTAACAGCAGTATGAAGGAAAAGAAGAAGCAACTGCAATGTTTGGGATCACCATGGACGGAGTACTAGGTCTTTCCTGTTTTTCTGGCATAATATTAACCTCTGATCCTAACAGCTAAAGGGGAGGAAAATAACTGATAATGATAGATTGGGTTCCCTGCCAGTCACATCGGTGGCGCCTCCAGCTGAGTGTGTTCAAGCCGTATATCCAGCTGGCTCCTGGACATCTCTAATTGGTTGTCTAACAGGCATTTCAAGCTAAAACATGTCCCAAACTGGGCTCTTGAATTTCCCCTTATGATGCTGTGGTTTATAATAAGAAATATATATTTGGTCCTTGGTCTTTGTCGTCATTTCTGGCACAGAGTTCATAAAACCCTTGGAATTTCCTAAGCAAGAAGAGAGATAAAAGTCTTTTGTTGTGTAAAGGAGGTAGGTGACTTTTGGAAGGCATGGAAGGAGGGAGACTGGTGGCCAGGAGAATCCAACGTGGGATTAGCACGTTGGAACTTTCAGTCCCATATCCCCCACCTCCGGGGTTGGCAGAGGGGCTGAAGATTGAGTTCAGTCCCCAGCGGGTAACGGTTTAATCAATCTGGCTTGTGTGATGGAGCTCCCATGAAACCACCAAAAGACGGGGTTTGGAGCGCTTCCTGGGCGGTGAGCATGTGGTGGTCTGAGGAAATGAAGCCCCTGGAGAGAACATGAAAGCTTCTCACCCCTCCCCCCATACCTGGCCCTCTGCAGCTTTCTATCTGACTGTGCCAGAACTCTAACCCTCTGTGTAGACAAGGGTTATTGTCCTTTTAATCATTGATTTATATCTAGCTCAGTGCTTAGCCTGATAAATAGTAGGTATTCAATAAATGCCTTCTGAATTTATGAGTTTATAGAATTAAATGTTGTATGACTTGCACCTTAGGGATATGCAGAAAATTTATATTCACTGCAACCATGTTTGGATTACAGTGGATGTTAGCTAAATGTTTATCTAATTTTACCAACGTGCTGATAAATAAATTAGCAGTATAGCCTGCCAATTATGTTTCCAAGGCATTTAAAATATATGATGTAAAAATAAATATGGTTTGCCACCTGAACTTGTCAGTTTGACCCAGACACAGAGGGTACTCTCTGTGTACTATTATTATATTATCGTTTATCATCTATCTATCTATCTATCTATCTATCTATCTATCTATCTATCATCTAAATTCATCTGAACTAAAATCATCTAGTTAGGTGATGACCCCATTGATTACTCATTGTATGTTAATTACTCTGTCATCTATGCTGAAATATAAGATGCCCCCATGTATAAGACACATCTTAATTTGGGGGCCTGAAATTTGAAAAAAAAATGTATGCCGTAAAGTTATTGAACTTAAGTTTTATTCATCATAAAATTCATACGACTCCTTATCACTGTCAAAACTCTCGTCCTCACCTGTGTCTTATGACGAATCACTGTCTTCAATAATGAGCTCAAACTCAAACACAAAAAAGTGGGAAATGTGAGTAAAAAAATATCTACAACCACTGTATAAAATATACCGTTTTAAGACCACAAATTTTTTTGAATAAAAGTGCAACTTATACATGGGAAAATACGGTATTTAACTTTCACATGTTCGTTGGGTAGACGAGTGGCTGAGGGACTAGTATATTGGATTGGTGTGGATGTCTCCAGGACTATTTACCCAGGATTATTGTTTATCTCCTACCAAGGTATTCTATTTTTTTTCCTTTTCTTTTTTTCCTTATTTTCTTTTCTTTCCTTTCCTTTTCTTTTTTTATTCATTGAGAGGAGGGGAGGCAGAGAGACAAATTCCCGCATGCACCCTGCCAGGGATCCACCCAGGAAGCCCACTAGGGGGCGATACTCTGCCCATCTGGCTGTAACTCAGCAACCGAGCTCTTCTTAGTGCCTGAGGTGGAGGCCATGGAGCCATCCTCAGTGCCCGGGCAAACTTGCTCCAGTTGAGCCATGGCTGCAGGAGGGGAAGTGAGAGGGATAGGTATGGAGAAGCAGATGGGCACTTCTCCTGTGTGCGCTGACCGGGAATTGAACCTGGGATACCCACACACTGGGCTGATGCTCTACCACTGAGCCAACCGGCCAGGGCGAATTCTCTTTTTCTGTGATAGAACTAGATATTTCATTTCTAACACACACATGAATGCCTTCTGAGGTCCAAAAGGGTACACCAAAATACAAAAACAGGATAATAACAGTGGCTGTCCTCAAGAAACCTATATTTCTGTCTTAAATTTGCTCAGCTTATCATTAACTCTGTATTCGGTGAGAATAGGGAAGGTTTGGGATTGTCATGCACTCAAACTTTTCCCAGAAGGGGCATCGGTGAACAATGACAAGGACCTCTCAGAAAGAATAAGGGTTGTACAAAGATAGATGTCTGAAAGCAGAAGAGTAAAAAACTTTGGATAGTCAGGAAAAAGACCTAATGGTTATGTCAGTGCCTGGGAGTAGGTAGGAGACAGTCATTTAAATTGAACAGTGGATTTAAGTTTGTTTAGCTTAGAAACACATATCTAGATGCTGATATTCATGATGGTAACAGAATCTTAAACAGGTAGTTTCTGACATTTTCTAGCTCTATAAAATGAGTTAATAAAAATAATAATTGGGCCCTGGCCAGTTGGCTCAGTGGTAGAGCATCGGCTTGGCGTGCAGAAGTCCTGGGTTTGATTCCCGGCCATGGCACACAGGAGAAGCGCCCATCTGCTTCTCCACCCCTCCCCCTCTCCTTCCTCTCTGTCTCTCTCTTCCCCTCCCGCAGCCGAGGCTCCATTGGAGCCAAGATGGCCCGGGCGCTGGGAATGGCTCCTTGGCCTTGCCCCAGGCGCTACAGTGGCTCTGGTCGCAACAGAACGACGCCCTGGAGGGGCAGAACATCGCCCCCTGGTGGGCAGAGCGTCGCCCCCTGGTGGGCGTGCCAGGTGGATACCGGTCGGGCGCATGTGGGAATCTGTCTGTCTCTCCCTGTTTCCAGCTTCGGAAGAATACAAAAAAAAAAAAAAAAAAAAAAAAAAAATAATAATTGGCTTTTCTTCAGAAGTTGTTGACTTTCTGTTTTTTAATGTAAGTTAAAAGAAGTAGAGGCAAAGGGTAACTCTGCCTCCTGTTTTAAATCAGGAAAGAGGTCTCATGGAACAGTGGCCTCCAAAGATTTTGACCTTTAACAAGTAGACAGCCAGCTGTTTCTCCAGCAACATGGGTTTATTTTGGAATAACTAAGAGTTGCAATTCAGGGCCTGTATTCTGTTGGTGAGCCACCTGCCAGTCCAGAGAAACAAAGGAGAGGACTACCTTTTTATGTTTATTAATTTCCACATTGTCCGCTTTGCAATCTGTAGACCCTGCATGTTACCTTATATGGCAAAAAAGACTGCAGGTGTGATTAAGAGGGAGATTATGCTGGATTATCTGGATGGGCCCAAAGTAATTACCTGCCCCCCCCCCCCAAGCTAGAGGCCGGATGGTTGGAGGAGATGCACAGGTGGTAGGGATGAGGCCAGGAGGGGGCCTCCTCTAGGAGCTGGGTAAGGCAAAGAAACCAGCTCTCAGTAGGACCTGCAGAAGGAATGTAGCTCTCTGGACCCATTTTAGATCTCTGACCACTGTGACTATAAGGTGATGAATTTGAATTGTTTTTAAGCCACCAATATTGTGGTAATTGTGTGTGTGTGTGTGTGTGTGTGTGTGTGTGTGACAGACAGAGAAACAGACAGGAAGGGAAGAGAGATGAGAAGCATCAATTCTTCACATTAGTTGTTAATTGATTGCTTTCTCACATGTGCCTTTACTGGGAGGCTATAGCAGACTGAGTGACCCCTTTCTCAAGCCAGCAACCTTGGACTCAAGCTGGTGAGCCTTGCTCAAACCAGATGAGTCTGCACTCAAGCCGGTGACCTTGGGGTTTTGAACCTTGGGTCCTCTGTGTCCCAGTCTGTCACTCTCTCCACTGTGCTACTGCCTGGTCAGGCTGTGGCAATTTGTTAAAAGCAGCCATAGGAAATTTATACAGGTCCTGAATACAGAACTCTAGAATTCTCGAATGTTTACATCAAGATAATTTTCCCAATTTTAATTGTGTTTTCCTTTCATAAGGTTGTCATAGACTTAATAGAATAAAAACTATATAGCTCTTCTGATTGGTGGTGCTGAGTAACTGTGATACCAATAATCATCTGAATTTATAAAATAACTTTTACTCCTTGAAAATACTGAATATATTAGGTACAGGTTCTGAAGACCATAAAGTCTTTATTCAGTGGTTATCTATTTAACCTCTGTCCAGGTGGCTGGTAAATGCATAAATAAGCAGTACATCCAGCCAATTAAATGTCCAATCATTTAAAGTCTTCTTTCAAGTCGTGTAATTTTCAGAATGTTTAAAGTACCAATCTCTCAGGCCTCACTCTTGTGGTACAGAGAGTAACAAAACCAGCAAAAATGGAGCTGTTTGAATCCATTATTGAGTGCTGGAGACTAGAATAAGAATGGACAAACAGTATGAAACCTTTGTACTATTTTTACAAGTCATTCTCATTAAAGTGTGAAGACTGTAAAGCTATTGGGCTCCTTCTAGGATAATGTTCCCCTTACTGTTATATTTCTTCCTATGAAACCCATCTGTGAGCTTTTGCAGGATGGGCATGCCATGCATTTCAATGGCCTGTGGTGTTCTAGAAACCATTTCTTTCTGCAAACAAGGGATGACCTCTCTGCTCTATGTTCATGCAAGAGACAGACACAGTACATCATCCCAGGCAGGCTGTCAAATGGCCACATCCTGTTCAGTGCAAAAATACACATTTTCATTAAACCAAGATAATTAGAAAAAGTAGCGTAGAAGAATATGAGTGATTCCATCAGTAATTACTGCAATTATACCCTTAATTGCCAGAGGCCACCTCCAGTGTCACATTGTATATATGTACTGATGTTTTGCAGAGAAAACACTCATATGTTTTATATTAAAGATATACGTGGATATCAGATACTTCCAGTGTTAAAAGATAATCGTCTCATTCTTGCAATGATCAAAGCAAAACTCACTGTACTGTCCTCATTGTGGTCATTATGGAGTGCTTTTTTCAAGACACAGATTTCTATGTATTCAACAAGCACAGAGAAATGAAAACCAGTACACTAGAAACCACCAATGCCTAGTTTTCCCCCCAGACCGGTGAAAAACAGTTTCTCAAATTTCTCAATAAAGAGAAAAACACCTGCCCATTAGATACATTTCCCCCCCAATTCTATTCCTAGAGCACGTGCTAATAACCTATTAATATGTTAAATATTTACCTCTGGGTTTGACTTTTTCCAGTCTCCCATGTCTCTGTTAGCATACAAGAAACAACTGGGTATATACCCCAAAACCTCAGAAATATTGATACGTAAAGACACATGTAGCCCCATGTTCATTGCAGCATTGTTCACGTGGCCAAGACATGGAAACAACCAAAAAGCCCTTCAATAGAAGACTGGATAAAGAAGATGTGGCACATATACACTATGGAATACTACTCAGCCATAAGAAATGATGACATCAGATCATTTACAGCAAAATGGTGGGATCTTGATAACATTATACGGAGTGAAATAAGTAAATAAAAAAAACACAAGAACTACATGATTCCATACATTGGTGGAACATAAAAACGAGACTAAGAGACATGGACAAGAGTGTGGTGGTTACCAGGGGTGGGGGGAGGGAGGATGCAGGAGGGAGGGAGGGGGAGAGTTAGGGGGAGGGGGAGGGGCACAGAGAAAACTAGATAGAGGGTGACGGAGGACAATCTGACTCTGGGCGAGTGGTATGCAACATAATTTAATGACAAGATAACCTAGACATGTTTTCTTTGAATATATGTACCCTGATTTATTAATGTCATCCCATTAACATTAATAAAAATTTATTTTTAAAAAAAGAATCTATATACGTGTCCCCACCCTCCCACCCCCCAGTTCTCACAGTCGGAATGCCCAGCAGGGGGCGTCCCGTCCCGCCACCTGCTGAGCCCATTCTTTTCCTCAGTGGCGGTCTGGGATGAGCGGGGAGAGGACTGGAAGTCCACCCGTCCTCTGTCCTCTTGCTCAGCTATTAGGAGTGACTTGGGGCTTGGCGCCCTTGCTGCTGAGCCGCCTGGTACATGCCTGCCCTCTGGGGAGGCGGCAGTGTGTGCCTGGGAGGCAGGCGGGGGAGAAGGACCTATTTTGTATCCGACAAAGGCAAATTTTCATAGCATTTGCTTGTTTGATTCAAAATTGTGTGTGTGATTGAAATTTCATAATCTCACAATAAAAGACTCTCTTCGCATTCCTCCTCACCCTCCCCTCTCTTCACAACACAGGTGTGTGTGTGTGTGTGTGTGTGTGTGTGTGTGTGTGTGTGTGTGTGTCTCCAGCAGCCTCGATGACAGAAAGGCCAGAGCCAGGGTCTGGCGGCAGCATGTCCTACCTGTTGGCTGCCATCCAGCGGACATGGGCTTTACTGCCCTCCAGGGCTTTCTCTTAATGCAGGAATAGATCCTAGCAGAACACAGGAACTTACATGAATTCACAAACACGTAGTTGGGTACATTGAAGCCCAGGGCCATGTCAGCTTGAGCGACAATGACTGGGTGTTACGGCAGAAGTCCTCCGAGGCAGAGAGAATTCAGTCAGGCTGTAGAACTGAGACCGTCCTGTGGGAGCTTCCTTTATTCCGTGCACAAATGCCTCCCAGCCCCGTGGGAGGCCTTCCTTGGAGGAGATTGCGGCTGGAACACGTGTGCTCTCCCCCCTGATAACTCCACTCACTTTGCTTGTGGCTTTCTTCATCATGACACTCTTAACTTCGCTCACTTTCAACTGTGCTCTTGGGAGCCAACATCCATTTCTCCTTTGTGTTTTCAGGAATGCAGACATCCTGCAGGTTCCTTCTTTTTATTTTGTCTGTTCTTCCCCAATATCTTGCTGATTTTTACTACTTACTTGCTGTGCATCTTGACCAAATGACTGAAACTCTGTTTCAGTTTCCTGATCTGAAACAATACCTACTTCAAAGAGACATTATGAGGGTGTAATGAAATCAAGTTTGTTAAGCACTTTGAGAATGTTTGACAATGTAGTAGTGTTCATTAAATCTTGGCTATTTTTATCATCATGACTGATATTACCTTAAATTTACTAAACTTATATATTCTCCTTTTCTTAAACCTTTTACATCTTAGGTGCAATAAATCCTTTTCTGATCAAGATTTCTCATCAATGCAAGCATAGGTATTGAATTCATTTAAAGCCCTAAAAGAAAGCTTTTCAGATGATCTTCAGAGTTTAAATATAAGTGCTTTCCTTTTATAAATAGGTACAAATATGTCTTTAACTTTTAGCTCTGTGATCCTCAGCCAATTACCTAATCTCTCTGAGTCTCAGTTTCCTCATCTGTCAAGTGAGAGGTGATGATTAAAAAATGTGCCTTCATATGGTTACCATGGGGATAAAATGAGAAAAAGCCTTTAAATATGCTCACCTAAAAAGTTTCCTAGTATATATCAAGCCTTCAGTGAGTAATTAAGTTTCTTGTTAATTTACAATTAGATTGTAGATGTCACTTTATGTTTTGGGGCATGGGCAATATTAAATTGAGCCTCTGTATTTTCCACGTGATTATTTTTTCTTCTCTTTTTACTGGGGTCAAATTTCCATATAGAAGAATGCACAAGTCTTAAAGGTATAGGTCAACGAGTTTAAGCCAAGGCGGCCTCCATTTGTTCATGTGACCCACAACCTAAATAAGATCTAGAATGTTTCCACCAGCCCAGAAAGTTTTATTGAGCCTTCTTCCTGTCAGTCTCTACCTCTTGAGAGACAACCATTTCTCTGATTTCTAGCACCATAGATTACTTTTGTCTGTTTTTGAACTTCATTTGCATGATGGAATAATAGAATATGTACTTTTTCATGTCTAGTTTCTTTCACTCAACATGATGTTTTTGAGGTTCATTCAAGTTTTGCATGAATCAGTAGCTCATTTAAAAAATTGCTGATTAGTATTTTGTTGTATGATATGTACCACATTTTGTTTATTCATTTTTCTGCTGATAGTATGGGTTTTTTTTCTCATATATTTTGGCCATTATCAATAAAGCCTGTATTATACATTTCTTCCTCTTCTTTTTTTTGTGACAGAGACAGAAAGAGACAGAGAAAGAGACAGATAGGGACAGACAGACAGGAAGGGGGAGCGATGAGAAGCATCAATTCTTTGTTATAGCACCTTAGTTGTTCATTGATTGCTTTCTCATATGTGCCTTGACCAGGGGGCTACAGCAGAGCAAGTGACCCCTTGCTCAAGCCAGCGACCTTGGGTTCAAGCTGATGAACCTTGCTCCAACCAGATGAGCCCACGCTCAAGCTGGCGACCTCAGGATTTCTAACCTGGGTCCTCCACATCCCAGTCTGATGCTCCATCCACTGCGCCACCGCCTGGTCAGGGTTGTACTATACATTTCTGTACATGTCTTTTTGTGGGCATGTTTTTGTTTCTCTTTCATAAATACCTTAGAATGGAATAGATGATAGTGTAGGTATATGTTTAACTTAAGACACTGCCATACAGTTTTCCAATGTGGTTGTGCCATTTTATACTCCTACTACCAATACCTGAGAGTCTTTTAAACTGAGCTGTTCTAGTGGGTATGAAGTGGCATTCTGGTTTTAAGTTGCAGATCCCGGATGACTAAGGATGTTGAGCACACTCTTTCATGTGCTTACATGCCATCAGTATCTTCTTTGTGAAGTCTGAATTCAAAACTTTTCCCATTTTTTAAATTGGGTCTTTTGTCTTTTTATCAATGAGTTCTTCATATATTTAGGATAGAAATCCTTTGTTGGATAAGAGCATAAGAGCATTGCCAATACTTTCTTCCAGCCTGCCAATTCCTATTTTATTTTCTTAATGGTGTCTTTGGATGAGTTTTATATTATGATAAAGTTAGCACTTCATGGTTAGTACTTTTGTGTTCCCTAAAAAAATTTTTCTACCTCAAATCATATAAATCTTCTTCTTCTTCTTTTTATTCTAAAGCTTTTTGAATTTTAGCTTTAAGTCCAGATATATAATCATCTCAAATCAAACTTGTGCATGGTGAGGAAGAGGTCAAAAAGTGTTTTCTTTTTCCTGTATACATTTATAGTTATTCCAGTGCTGTTTGTTGAAAAGATCATTCTTCCTCCATTGGTTTGCCTTGGAATTTTGTCTAAAACGTATTTACCATATGCATAGGTCTATTTTTGAACACTCCATTCTTTTTCATTAGCCTGTTGGTTCATAGTTATTTCAAAACTACACTGTCTTGATATTTAATACCATTGTAAATAGTATAGATTTTAAATGACCTTTTTCAATTGTTTCTTACTAATTTATAGAAATACAATTTTTTGTGTGTTGATTTTATAACCTTACTTAACTAAATTTACTTATTAGTTTTAGTAGTAGCTTTTCTGTAGATTTCTT
The DNA here is from genome assembly GCF_036850765.1 of Saccopteryx bilineata. Classification (NCBI taxonomy): domain Eukaryota; kingdom Metazoa; phylum Chordata; class Mammalia; order Chiroptera; family Emballonuridae; genus Saccopteryx; species Saccopteryx bilineata. Next base: position 198,050,999 of record NC_089490.1, on the reverse strand, counting down.
TTTTTTTTCTTTTTTTTTAAATTTTTTATTTATTCATTTTAGAGAGGAGAGGGAGAGACAGAGAGAGAGAGAGAGAGACAGAGAGAGAGAGGAGAGACAGAGAGAGAGAGAAAGGGGGGAGGAGCTGGAAGCATCAACTCCCATATGTGCCTTGACCAGGCAAGCCCAGGGTTTCGAACCGGCAACCTCAGCATTTCCAGGTCAACGCTTTATCCACTGCGCCACCACAGGTCAGGCTTTTCTGTAGATTTCTTGTGATTTTTTGCATTCACAATCACTTACTATGCAGACAAAATTTTCCTTTTTCCTTTTTAATCTTGATGCTTTTCTGTGTTCCATTTAAATAATGGTTTTTATGATAAACTGAACTCAGTTTACCTGAGAAAAGGAAATGTTGAACATCTGATTACTGTATTTCTATTGCTTATCTATCAAAAGAGGATTTGGAGAGGGATGCCTGATTAGGATGTACTACAGAAAACATTTTCAGGAATATTTTGCTGAACAACCTATTAAAGTTGTGAAAATCCTTAAGCTTGTGAAAATCTAGAAAGATGAGTTTTATTGATGCTGCTCTTCCCTAGGTGTTTGTGAGTGACCAGTTGTTCTGCCAGTTGGGAGTAGAGCTATCTTACAAGTCTGTTTTCCAATATTAGGACTTCCTGTTCCTACAAAACTTTGTTGAACTTCACAGCTTTTCGTATCATTACGACCCTGGTCTCTCTACAGGTGTTCTCCCCTGCATTGCGAGCTGAAGAAAACTTGGCAGAACTCCCTGAAATAAGTCAGCAGCACAGGAAAGGAAAAAATTGATAAGAATTTCTAGCCGGGGCTCCTTTCTCTTTTCCCAGATGCTGAGGGTTAACTAAGTAATTTAAGTGATGACTCTGCCCTACAGGAAAAATAACATAAACCTTCAAATCAACCCATTATGTGTTTCGCCTGTGCGCTCAGGCTCCGGTGGTGGAGAGGGTTTCTTGGATGCACTCTCAGTATCCTAGGCAAATAAGCAGCGGGGTTTCTGTGTAAATATGCAAACGAACGTGCTGAATTAAGGCATATTGTTTGCTGAGCTAATATGTGCTTTGGAGGAGGCATTATTTGCTTCTAAAGCTCTGAAATCCCTTTGTAGATACATCATCTTGGGCTGACAGCTTGGAGAGGCGGAACTTGATGTAGTACTTACTCCAGCCGCCCCTCTTCAAGTGCCATTGGCTCGGCTGGCGGGGAGGGAGTTGCTGATAGGTGATGCTTCTTTCTGTCACCCTGGCGATGGCACCGCCAGAAATAGCAGACAGCTTGTGAAGAGGCAACGGAGAGGATGAAGGATATGCAGAATGAAAATTACCCAGAATACAGCAGGACTTTTCTCCCAATAACTGAGAACTGGCTAGTCACTCACAGACAGGCACAGAGCCGGGATCTATCTACGGCTGTGCTTCCAGGATTTGCTCCCCGTGTTCAGCAGAGAGGGTGTATATGAAGGGGACATCTTTTGCTTCCTGTATGTCTCTACCCAGCTCACAATTTTGAAAGAATGACAGGGAAGAGAGAGCTGTCGTGTCTTTTTGTTTGTTTTTTTTTTGTACTTTTCTGCATTATGGCTATCTGGCTATTGTAAGTACAGACGCTTAGAGGTAACCACAACCCCCTTTCTCCTCTCTTCCAGAAGTTGGCATGCTGAAGTTTGGGCTTGTGGCCTTGTATCTGAAAGCCCAGCAGGTGTATTCTGAGTTGTTCCACCTAAAGAAATGTGACCTCGGAATAGCACTGCAGATATCCAACCCAGATTAATGATCTCTAGGTAATCAAAAACTTGATCTTTCATGGTTTAAATGTCATCTTCCCTAATTTAGGAACACTAGATTTTATTTTCATGACAGGAGGACTTTAAATCAAAAAGTGCTTGGACCAAAGCCCTATGGCGGGCTGTCGCCTGTGGTATGTAGCTTATGGCCGACGGCTCCGTTAAGTGAGTGGTGCAGACATGCTTTTATCTCAAGCTCCCTTTTGCTTCTCCCTCTGGTAGAATGTTCAGGAATACGGAGGTTATCATTACAAGGCAGAAGTAGTTTGAATAAAAAGTTAAGAATAAAATGTAGTGAGCTTACTCACTTTAATGGATTTGCTAGGAAAAGTATATCTGAATGCGGCACCTTTTTTTTTTCTGGCTAATTTGTTTGACAAGGAGTTACAGAGTCAAAAGTTTTTGAAAAGTGTGACACACCAAGTGAATTCATAAGCCAACTTTCTCCACAAAGCAAAGCTTCAAGGAACACAAGCACAAAGCCAGGTTTTGGTTCCTGCCTCAGACGCACTCCCTTGAAGTTGTCCTGTGGCTTTTGTAAGCTAAACTGCCGCCGAGCCAATGGGCAGATACAGGCCTTTAGGGTCCCACTGTGGACTATTCCATCTGCAGGCCATAGGAGTCTGCTCCAGCCGCCCTATGCCATTCTTATTAAATACTAATCAAAAGGCTGGGGCTCATCTCTCTTGCAAGGCTCCCTCTTTCTTTGAATGCACCTGCAAATAAAAATGAAATGGGCCTAATAGACTGAAGCTTTGACTGATTCTCGTCGCTCCACTGCATGGTCACTAGTTGCTTCTCTTGGTAATTTACAAGGTTTCCTGCTGTATGATAAAACACAGGTGCCCAGCCTGCCATCCAGAGCAGTGATTTATTAGCTTTGTTGCGACCACAGGCCTCAGGCAGCAGGCAGTAAATCAAGAGACTATATACTGCAATAATATGTTTTCCAATGATGACCCATGGTGACCCTTGAGCTGTTCATGCCCTTTTACCCACTGCTGTTGGCTTTGCCATTTCTCCTCATTATTTTAAAGCCCGCAGGATTTACTTCCTGTCTTAATTTCTCACCTGCCAGGATGGCTTCACCACCAGCTTTATTGCTATAGATTTCTACTTGATCCCTCACACCACCAAAGAGTTCCAGCTAATGAGCAGGAGAAAGGGATGCTCAGGGGAGTTTTTTCAGGCCTCAGGGACACTTAGAATTCCTATTCTGGGCTGTACTTTGATATGGTTGCCAGACAATAAAAGCTCACATTGTTCTTTAAAAAAAAACAAACCCTTCTTTGAGGTTAACTATGTCTGGATATTCATTTGGAACATTTCATCTACTGAATATGTCTTCATGAAAATTTGTTAAGGAGTTCAGCCTTCCTACTTTTGTGACAGTGACTATCAATCAAAGTGACTTCTTGTTGATTATCAGAGAGCCCTATGAACAGATGAGAGAAATCTTTAATTACTATTAAATGCCTGCCAGACACGGGCACAGGGAAGAATCACTCAGTCAATCAAAGTGAAGCCTGGTGTGGACTGTGAATTTTAATGAGGGGACAGATCAGAGATGGAAAGGGAGTCCTAATAGCTAGGAAAGTGAAGACAGGGAGAAAAATGTCCAAAATCATTCTGAAAACTGACAAAAGCAGAACGCAGAAAAAAGCAGGCCTGGAACAGAAAAGCCGTTGATGGAAAAAAGTAAGAACGAAAGTGAACATGAATTATATACCATAGATTTAAACAATCTAGAACCTCGCCCTACATAGGCTAACACAGGGAGAGCAGAAGCTTCGGCCAAGGCCACGGGGAGCCGGCCATCACTGCCTGGCAGGCGTAGCTGGGATGCTAGGTGGCCAGCAGTGGGCACCGCCGAGTGGTGGAAGCCGGGAAGTGTGAGATCACTCACAACTGAGGGTCCTGGGGTTCGCCAACACCGAAATGAGGCAGCCAAGTGAAGAAGATGGTGAGGGTGGTGACCGCTCGGAAGATTTCTGAGTACCTGCAAAGGCAGTGGCTACCCAATCTGTTGAAAGGAAGAAGTGAAATATACATGGTTCCCCAAGGTGATATTTAAAACTTTCACTGTTGATGAGGCGTGGCCTTGACCCTGCAGAATGGATGACAGCCATGCCCTGGGGCAGGACCCTGGATGCCTCCTCCGCTGGGATGGCCACAAAGCCACAGTGTCTGTGTCATGGAGAGGCCTGGGAATGCCCTGGGAGATGGCTGAACAGCCAGGGCTGTGAGGGGCTCTTGGGGCTGTCATGGTGGTGGCCTCCTACCAACCGTAAAGAAAAGGTTTCAGTATGTTGACATCCTTGTCACCAGGGCACACAGCTTGATTTCTGGTCCTGTCAAATTTCTCTTTTATGAATGTGAATTCAGGATGTTGCAGAGATCTCTCCCTTTCATATTTTCCTCTTAAACTATGTGATGGGAGAAAGTAATAACAAATTTTTAAAGAGCAAATAAACACTGTAAGGCAGTGACTTTTCTCTTCCAACTCCCTAAATGCCCAGCAAAAAAGCAACAGGAGTTCTGTGGAAACAGTAAGAAACAGCCCCCAGGCATTCTGAGCAACTTCCTAACTGATCTTCCACAACAGACTGATCTGTGTTGCATTTTTACTAGGTTTTTTTTTTTTTTTTAACTTTGCTTATGTCAAGTATATTATAGTTTATTGTATGAAAGTTGTAAAGCCAGTAGTCACGGCCACTATCACAGCCGCCTGGCCGGTGCAGGTTCGCATTTAATTTGGACAGACAGTAATGAAACAACGGAGCCAAGAACTGGTGGGCCATTACTTTTAATCCTAGCTCTCACCTGGTGGGTGAGAAATACACACAGTGGGAAAACACTTCCCTTTCCATTCAGGGCTCCCAAAGCCACTGACTTATCTGAGTTTCCTAGAATCAAAGGTTTCTACCTCACCAGCCTTATTCACCTCTGTTCCCCATCTCCTTCTCTCTGCACAACTGGCTTCTCCTTCAGCACTCCACCATCTTGGCTGCCTCTCCTCTGCAATGCTAATTTCAGGAACCGAGAGAGAGCGAGCCCCCAGTCTGCCCCATTTTATAGTGTAGAAATCAAAACCTTTAAGCCAATATACAAATAAGGAAGTGTCTGATACAAAGTCACTTATCTAAGGCATAAATGGGATTCCTCATAAAAGTGCACCACCCACATGATGCAACAGTCAAGGGTGTGGGGAAAAGATTAGTTTTGAAAAGATCTTAGTATTAAAAGGGCAGGAGAGACTTAGTCTTAAAACTAAGCTTTAGGATATAATGACTTTGCCAGCTTACAGCCTGTCCCCCACACTCAATGCAAACTATAAGTGAGCAAACATATATATCATATTTACAAACTTATTTGACTGACAGAAGTTGTAAATTTTCTTATTGTTAAATCTACCATCTTTTCTTCATGGTTTTTGTGTCATGTTTAGAAAATCTTTCTTCAGGACAAAATCTGTATAAAATATGACTCTGCATTTTTTTTTAGTTCTTCCATGTTTCCATGATTGTACCTTGAAGTATTTATTCTAGCTAGGATTGTCTAATTTATATTTAAAGACTTCAGAGAAAGATATTCTGTAGGCTTTCTGGTTACTCCATTTAATCATTTAGCCCTTGAGGCTCACAGAAATCTTTCTTAGAAACCTAACATTTTAAAGGTAAAGAAATCACCTTGTATTTTAAAAATAAAGGAACTGTGATCTTGATAGGTCGATGAACAAAGCAACTTAGGGGCACAGCAGGGTGGATGAACCCACATCTCTGCTTTCTGGTTTGGGAACCTTTCCCTGGGTCATGCTGACATTTAAAATATTTCAATAAATCCTTCAGGCCAAAGCTCAAATGCCTACTCGCTGTTTTGTGTCTTCAGTGGGAACAGATGTTATTCTTTGTGGGTCCATGAAAACCATGAGTATATTCATTTCTATTCAGACATTTTCATCCCCACATTGAGTGGGCACAGATATGATACAACTATGTAAAAGTGTGAGGAAAGAGAGTATAGTGGATAAAATTTAGGATCTCAGGAGTATTTGACCATGACCGCTCTGATTGACATCTGACTGGGACAGTTTAGTTTTGGGAACTATCCGTGATCCCATAGGAAGCCGCGGAAGACTTTCTCAGCCTGATGATTTGAATCATTGGTTCTTTGAGAAAGAAGCCAATGGACAATCAGGTTTGTGTTTACCAAACAGTATAGAGTCATCACTCCTTACTGCAGGTTCAGTTACCCATGGGCAGCCATCGGCCTATAATACTAAGTGGAAAGTCCAAAAAATAAACAATGCGTGGCTTTGGATGGCCCGCATTCTGAGGAGGGTAATGAAATCTGGCGGTTTCCCTTCATCCCTGCTGGAGAGGCGCTGGGACTCACTCCTTTGTCCCGCCTCTCCACCTGGACGCTCTCCTGATCAGCCACTCAGCAGCCGCCTTGATTAACAGGCGGACTGTCCCGGGAGCACACTGCTTGTATTCATGTTGCCATTGTTGACTTCAGAACGGCCAGGCCCGGAGCAGGGGTGGGGCCACAGTGATGCGGGGCATTGGGACCCCCGCAGAGGAGAAGAGCTAGGAGTCTTCCTGCAGGGAGAGGGGGAGGTTCCCGCCTTGAGAGAAAGAGGCCTGTGCTGAGGCTGCTGAGACCTGCAGTAACCACGAATCTTCTACCGCTAAACTGTGAAGAAGGAAAAAAAAATTCTTGCTAGTTTGTTGATGCAGAGAGCAGTACATTGTTATAATTGTGCTATCTCCTTAGCTGTTGTTAATTTCTTCCAGTGCCAAATTTAGAAATTGAACTTCATCATAGGTGTGTATGTTTAGGAAAAAATCACAGTGAGTCTGGGCTGGGTACTGTACACTGTCTCAGCATCCCTGGGGGTCTTTGAACGCGCCCTGGTGGATGAGGCTGGGGGGACGACTGTATTTACTTACATACAAAGAGAAAAATTCAGAATTCAGTGTTCTATGGGTTATGTAGTTCAAATCAATATACAGTTTCTGCTACTTCTGTGCCTACACGGGCACAGATATGTCATAAATTTGTGCACGCCTCTCCATCTGTTTTCTCAGCCCACTCTGTTCTCTGCCTTCACTCTCCCCGGAGCTCCTGGACCACCCTGCCTGTCCGGCGCTCCGGCCGTCTGCTTTCCTGTGCTCTGTGATGGCTTTGCTCTGGTTTGGGCCCGCCCGCATGCTTCCTGACCGCTGTTCGCCTGGTCTCTGGGAGCTGCGAGGGCCGCCTCTGCTGGTTCCCAACTCAAGGCTCCCGTGTGCCCTTGGACGTGTAGTCCTTCTGGGTGCCCGCCCGCCTTCTGGCTAACTCACCGTTTAACTCATAACTTCTCAGCATGTGTGGAACTCCTGGCTCTCTCAGTTTCAGTCTCATTTCCCTATTTCTACACTGCTGTTATAGCCCGCGATTCTGGTGTTAACCCTCTGATTCAAGACTCCCCCCCCCCTTTTATCTACTGCAGAGGAGACTATATAATGAAAATACAACTCCCCCAATCTCACTAAGGCATGCTGACATTTTAGAAGGGTGGGGGCAAGTCACACACGGATAAATCATAGGAACACTTTCAAGGTCTTTCCATAGTCGGCCATAGCCGGCCAAGTGCATCGTTATGGCTCTTTCTAGTTTCCTTTGCTTAAGGTTTCCCCTAACTCTTGAAAGGATTGTCCTTTTAAACTAAACTTTATTGTAATTTCTCCCGAAATCGCAGGATGGCTTTAGAGAGTGTTCCAAGTTTCTGGAGAAATCTTCTTGGTACCAAGTCAGAATGGTTCTTTATGAATCCACCTGCCATCTGCGTCGGTCAGTGACACGCACACGCTGCCCCCAGACCACCTCCACGTGTCAGTGTCTCCTCTGCAGCTGTCAGCAGCCTGGGGGGCAGCGGGGCTCTGCTTACACAGCCTGGTTCCACTCAGCGCTCACTTCCTCCCTCTCTGAACCCACGAGTCTTGAGGTTTCCTTATAACCCCGCAGTGGGATGCACTTCCCAGAGAAGATGGAGTGTCAGCGTCTCCACGCACTCCAGCTACTGAAAAACCTGCTTTTGCTTCCCAAACACCACCTGCTCTTCGTGAGGATGGAACTAACCCTATTTTCTTCTTCTATAGTCTGACAACAATGACAATAACAATAATGCCAAACAGGCATCAAGCAGTCAGTAAACACTAGCTTTTATTATAAGTTTGCTGTTTCCATGATTACTTTTTAAAGAATGGAGCAAAGACTGACAAAAAGTATTCACTTTTGAATAACATATGTCTTTTCCTTGGGTCAGGTAGTTCATGCAAATGAATTATGTAAGGCAGAGGAGGGAAAACAAAAGTGAAAACATAGAGTTACCATGAATAAGGTACTATAAATGGTTGGTAATTGTAAATGCCCATTATTGCTAATTTTAGAGGTATAAAATGCCACTGCTATCCTATGTGTTGTATGTTGGATTTTTGTTTTTATGAATGTAGGGGTAATGGATTCCCTCCTGTCACCCCCCACTCTGGTTTCCTGTTAGGTTGAAGTTTTTCAGTCCTTGAAGAGGCGGACTATCTGACAGCTCAGTGGGGCCTATGTCCTCTCTCCCTTAGCATTGTTTTAGAATCCCAGCACAGGCTGGGAGTAAAATGTTTAGGCACAGGGATTTTCAGGGTCACCCAGTGTCATTCAGGAACCAGTCTGTGGCGGAGGTGATGTGGGGAGCGGAGAGTAGAGGAGCAAGCCTGGGAAGGGGATCAGGACTGCAGCTGAATGCAACAACAGCCTCCATCCTCAATCCTGGAGGCTAACAGGAAAAAGGCTGAGGAAGTCAAGTTAGGCAGATCTATTGAAACACCACACATCATGAGTGTGGAATGGAGTGACGGCAGCCAGGGCATGGGGTTCATTCCAGGCTGCCCTCACCAGGAGGGGCAGTCACCTCTCTCCAGGCACTCTCTCAGGCTGGGCTCACTGGTTACAGGTGCCTGCAGTACTGGGCAGAGCTCTTCAGAGCTGGATTTCAGTCTTGGTCCGTTTAGTGTTTTGGACAAGTATTTTCTCTGTGCTTCTATTTCCTGACCTATGTCATGAGAACAGCCTTACCTGTCTCATACGATATGAAATTTGATAACACTGCAGTTAAGTTTGGTAATCTATGAAAAATGCTTAGGACAGTAACTAGCACAGAGCAAGTCCTCAGTGAATGGAAGATACTATTATTATTGTTGTCATCATTGCTATCGTTGTTACTTTTATTGTTGCTTAAAGCCGAAACTGAGAATCAGGCAGGGGCAAGCACAAAGATGTGTGCAGTGACTTTTAGGAGCGAGGTTTGCCACCTGCACCCCATACATTGATAAACTCATTCTAGTGGTATCTTAGCCTTCACGAATAGAACTTCCCAAAGATGGGGTAAACAGTGCGCTTGTCAATATCTTCTCAGAGAACTTCGCTAAGGTTTTACTGATCTGCTTCGTAAACGCTCAGTAATGTTGCCAATGGATACATAAATTGGTGATGTTCTATACACTGCTCCGGGCCTTTCGGTTGGTAAAAACCGGTTACACGCTGGCGCATCTGCTCCTGGACGTGGGTTGGAAGAGCTCCCTCTGGCGGCGGGAAGGGGTGAGCGCTGTACGGCAGCTGGGGAGATGCGCTCCAGACGTCGGGTTCCTTTGGTAACTGCGGCGCAGGTATAATTAATTGCCTTCTTCTTTATTCAGTTTTAATTGAGAGTATGGGCAAGAGTATACAAGATGCATAACGAACTGAGTCTGCCCTCAAAGATCTCATACTCTTGTGAGAAGAGAAGTTATAGGCAAATGTACCAGAAAAATAAAGAAAGCACACTTTTCCTCTGGCCTTCAACCACCAGTATAACTGGAGAGAAAGTGGTGAGCATCCATAGAAGACTTTCAAAAGGAATAGAGAAGTCTAATGGGACGTTTCGTGAGGCTGTAGTCAGAGCCCTGGGACCGGCATTCTATCTGTATGGTTATATTTACTGCTGTTTAGGACCGAAGCAGGAGGCCCAGGCAGAGACAAGCACGAGAGGGACATTCTAGGAATGTCAGGGAGAGAACACGGTCCCTGCAGTTCACACCAAGGAAAACTCCCGGCTGGGAGACACAGGAAAGGTGACTTTGAGGGCAGTCATCTATGGGAGGACTCTTGCCGGCTCTGTTTCCTGCGTTAGAGGCCAGAGAGGAATCCGTCCTGTCCCGTGGAGCCAGGAGTGCGAGGGTTGTAGGGACAGTGCTAAGCGGCCACCTGGCAGAGGCAGTAGGTGACATCCAGAAGGGCCTGCGGTGTGGTATGAAACATACGAGTTGCCTGATTTTCCTTCTCCTTCTGTGAGTCCAGGAATAAAGTGATATTACTCACTCCCAGTGCTCTTGGAGTTGGAGATTTGTGGGAGTATGGTCAGGGCAGGACCGCTGAGCGCTGACTCAGGCCTCCGGTGAACATGGGATCTGAGCAGAGGCTGCCCATAGGGTCCCAGGGAACACTGGGATTACAACTTGATCACCATAATGCAGCATGAGATTGGTCAGTGCCATGAAACAGGCACGCAGGCAGCATTGTCAGGGGTCTGAGCGCTGCACAGTTCCCGCCACTAGGAGTAGAGAGAGAGGAGGGGAGCTTTGCGGGAACTTCAGTAGGATGGGGCGTGTGGACTCTGTGGCTAATTCCCTCATCTCTTGGATGACATGTGGCAACAGATTGTGGCGGGTCCATGGCCTGTGTCAGGATTCTTTCAGAGGCGGACAGACCTGTGATCATTTGGACCGATAGATGGATGAAGTGTGGAGGGGCTTTGGGAAACAAGTGACTCCTTCTGCTCTTGGATGGGAACCAGGAAACATTGAGCCCCCACCCCACCCCCCGCCCTTGCTTCTGGCAGTAGGGCACTGCTGCTCCCAGCAGAGAAAGCAGTCTCCGGTGAAGCCATGGCTCAGGGAGCAGGTTAGAGGCGTGGGAGCCTGCCTTCCTGCAGACAGGGATGCGGAAGGGTGCGCTTTGAATGAGTGGAGTTAAGAGGAATTCCGTAGAACTAAGAGCAAAGGCAGGAAGGTGAGGAAGTTTGGAATATGTCCTGAAAGCAGCCAGAGTTCACCAGCATTCCTCGCAGCACCCTCTCTGTCAAGCATCTGAAATCAGCATGCGATAAATAAAATTTTAAGGCGTTTAGTTATTTTAGCTTTAAGAGTGTGTTTAGTATTGTTTTTGAGCTTTATAAATTTGAACATGAAAGGAGAACTCAATTGTTTGGTGACTGAGCACTTTGTTTAATGGTTACTAAATTGGGGGGCTTAAAGAGATTGCTGCATCAGCCCTGCCCAGGTAGCTTAGCGGGTTAGAGCATAGTCCCAGGCCCTGGTCAGGGCACAAACAAGAAACAACCACTGAATGCATACATAAGTAGGACAAAGATCGGTATTTCTCTCTCCTTTCCTCTACCTGTAAGAGGTTTCTCTTTCTCTTTTCCTTCATCCCTTTCTCTAACATCAATTAAAAAAAAAAAAAGGAAAGGAAAGAACAGAAATTGCTGTATCAGTAGCTGTGTTTGAGTTTCCATCACAGCCTCTTGCTTGACTACTTTCTGCCTCAGCAAGGTATTGTGGGAGGAGCTTTGGAAAGCCTGACCTGTGGCTTTGAGTCTTGACTTTTGGTTGTTGTGATAGTTAACTTTTGAACTGCATTTTCTTCTACTCTACCTTAATAGTCTTTCTTTGTTGTTGTTGTTAAAGTAAATGAAACCCTGTTCATGTTCTAATGGTATTGTAGTCCCTGGTATCAAGGCTTGACCTATTATCTTAGGTTTTTACTGGAATGATGGTGTTCTTCCAAGGTTTTGGGGGAGAGAACGCTCTGAGAAAGGGTGTATTACATCACAGGATGGGGAGATGGTTAGTTTTTGGTGCTCTGGTCCAGTTCCATTGGGTCTATTTGTATTCTGTCATGCTAAAAGTCATACAACTAAAAAAATTAACCACTATTGGGTAGTTATGTGTAATTTTTCTTATTTTTTATTACTTCTTTTACTGCATGGTTCTCAGCTGGCTAGAATGTAAGCTCAATGAATAGAGAAACATTCTTGTGGGTTTTGTTCACTTTGTCATAACTAATACCCAGAAGAGTGCTTGAAGCATGGTTGGCTCTCAGGAAATGTTTGCTGTGTGCATAAATTAATTACTCAGCACCATGATACTCCACATGAGAGCCAGTTTATTTTCATGTCAGGAAGAATGATTTCCTTATCCCTATATTTTATTAATTGAATTTAATGGTTATTGGTTGGAAATTTATTTTCTAGATGATAAACAGATATATAAAGCATTTCAAGTTAAAACTATGTCAACATTTACTTACTAAATTTTAAAATAAATACAGATTTTAAAAACAACACGCTAGTCCATCCACACAGACAATCTCCTTGGTTAAGAAGATGTAGAAGCTTAGTTGATGAGCTTTTTGATGGAACATTTTCTACTTCTGCTTCCTGTACTTACTCTTAGGTGTAGTTAAATCTCATTGGCTGTTGTTGTCACCATACTGTTTAGATCCAAAAGTATTAAAGATGAAGAAAATACCAGTTTACCAAAAGATAGACTGTCCTTCACTTGTCCTACCAACTGGAAAAAAAAAACAAACAAACAAGAAAATAATTTAAAAAGAGGAAAAAATAATGAATTCTCCAATGGCACCATAACTGAAACAACAATATTTGAGATAATAAGTGTCTGCAGAAACCTGGATTTACGCTCTGTTTGCCTCACCGTAAATGAACGGCGGCTCTAAGGAGGAGCAGGCGATAATGACTGGGACTGCAGTATATGTACAGTGGAGGCATACGTCTCGATGGAGAACAAGGGACAGGGAACATAATGAGATTCAACGGTAGGATTTGGGACTTAACTCTTCTTCTCGTTGGAGGGAAACCAGATTCATAGCAGTAGAAGGACTCCATAAACATTATTCACTGAAATGAGAGGGTGATAAAAGGCATTTGTTCCCCCCTTGCCTTTTGCAGGGATAAATTATACCCGAAGCTACAGAAATGCTCCTTCCCAGCTTCAGATGAAGTGTGCTTGTATAATAAACATTTCCGTGACATTCGGCTTCTTTAGCCCAGACAGCTAAATTAGGGCAGCTCGACAAAATACAGCTCCCTTTCACTTTGTGACTGGGGGGCTGCTCGCACGGAATCTCGCAGAAAATAGGTCTCATCGAGTGTTTAAGGAAACTGAATCGGCGTGGTGTTTAATGAATATATTTGTATATGTACCTTTTCAATTCTGTGTAATGTAATTGGATTGACGTAGTCTCCTTTCCGGGTGGAAATCTCTTTGTTATCTCTCCTATTTGCTGCAAAGCCACAGAGAAATGTGGGGAATTGCTACCTGTAGGCAGAGATGGTCAGAGAAGTTTGGACTCTGGAAACTCGCAGAGGTGGGAGAGGGCCTCCCTCCGAATCGGAACAGTCCTGGAGAGAGGGTTTGAGCCGAAGGTGACCCGCCTGACTTGGAGTTGTATTGCTCAGTGCACCTGCATAGTTCTGTTCTGGAGGAAAGTGAAGTTCAGGCTTCTTGTCCGACTGGCTGAGAAAAAGGCCTCAGGGAGCTGAGTGGTGGGTGAGCAGCATTGTGGGGGGTGGGGGTGGGGGGGACTTTCCACAACCTGCCTGGCTCACTTCTCTGCACATCAGCGACTGCGTGGCACTAAGCCAGTGTCATAACTATTGTCATGATGACCTACCAGATAGATGAAGCTTCCGTGTCCCAGACTGGCCCTCACAGACGCCGCCGTTTCTACACTGAGATTTCCAGTAGCTTGTGTGCACAGTCCCCGGGCCAGCCTGCGGCTTTCAGGTGACTCTTCTGTTTAATTGGAACTTAATTTCTAGCGCACGACCTCATGCTTCTGGCCTTCGTGACAAGCCAGCATCCCTTCCTATCCCATGTTTCTGCACCTTCCTCCTGTCGCCCCTCTGTGTCCGCGGCCTGCCCAGCAGTTCTGCTCTCCAGTTGTGTGTAAAGCCCCCCCCCTCATGAGGACCCCCTGTGCACTCCCTCTCTGCTCGGCAGGGCCAGGAAGAGTCTCCCCTCCAACCCCTTGATTGCTTCATTTTTACTCCACCTATGACACATCAATTTCTTCCTGTGTTATTATTTTTGTACCTGTCTCCTCTCCCTCGAGGGCAGGACTGGTGATGGATTCTCTGTCAAGCTCGGCCCTGGCGCTGCGCATTCAACTCTGTTCCCCCACTCCCACTGAGCATGGGTTCTGCTTTCCGGGAGCATGGCCGTAGTGTTTGAATATATGTAAGTGCCGTGTATCCATATAATTCACGTACCTACAATAACGTGGCGAGGGGGCCCTGGCCGAGCTGAATAGAATTCAAAAGCGCAGTTCCACCTGGAGCGACATAAGGTCATCGTGTCTTGGTGAACAATTGTGGCTTGTCTCTTAGAGGAGAAAGCTTACAGACTAAACAGAGAGAGAAAGTTCGGGGGGAAGAATCACAGATAGAAAGACTAATTTCTCATGTTACGCGGTGTCTCTGAAAGGAAATCATTCACGTGTCAGCCGGGCCTTTTCTTTACTCCTGTGGCTTATGGTCATGGCGCCGAGGGGACAGAAGTGTCGGAGCTTTTCAAAGGGCTGTTGACCAATCACAGGAGATCCGTGGGAGACCAGGAGACTCTTTATTTGCACTCCTAACTGTGTCCTTAAATGTATCCATAAAAATTCATTCAGAAAATTGCAGCAGATTTAAGGAGATAAAATGAGACCTCAGATGGCTGTTAGAAATACAAATAACTTGGAAGTGTTTTTCGCAAATTGCACGTCAGCCCCAATTAACAATACGATGTTTATTTTGGTGTGGATGGATACCCTCAGTAAGCAGTCTCCGCAAGTATATGGACAGTTTTTTTTTTCTAATGTCATTGTAATTGAAGCAATCTGTTTTCCAGAAGACAGATGGGTGTGTGGCACATGTTGATGACCATTTATTCCGCCAGAGCTTGCAGACACCACGTCCTGTGAGCAATGGCTGTCCCCTTGGTAAAGGGATCCACACACACATTGGAGCTTGGGTCACAGTCACCACGCACAAACAATTCTGCAGCGTGCAGCAGTTTGGGCATTGCCTGATTCACATGCCGTGCAATGGTGGGGAGGTTTTGAACAATTACTGATTGGGGAGGAGCCCACAAAGACCACGATGACCATTTTTAGTATTCCCTTTTCTCACTCTGTGCAAACCGTCTTTCCTCTTGAGAAGAAGTAAATAAGATATAGAAATGTTGCTCTACTGTGTCAGAAGCTAGACAAATATTTTTCTTTTCTGCCACAGAATGTGTTCTGGTGCTTGTCAAGCTGTCTAGTGTGCTCTGCGACTCTCCACTAGTACAGCACCGTGGTGCTTGCTTTGTGCGAGCCCTGAGCTTGCACTTGGTATCAATGGAAGCAATTATTTGGAGACTTACTGAATTGGCTTTTAAAAGCCAGTCTGTTAGTCTGGTAATTAAGCTGCCAGCCCTGTCCTCTTGCCCCGCCATTGCTGTGCTCACCATACACTGGGGCCGAACCAGCAACAGCCTGTTGCTGCCAGGCTCGGCTGAAGGATGACCGTTTTCTCTCGTCTAGGGTGGCTTTGGCGCGTGCACCCTGATGGCTTTGTTTTTACCATAAACATCAAACTGTATTAAGAACAGCATGCCAAAATGAAACACGCTTTAATGTGTCTGACAATTCTGGAGACAGGGCTGTCCTGGCTCTGGGCTGCTTCACAGCCATATTACAGAGACCGAGTGGGGTGTCTTTTCTGTGTAAGACGGAAAGAGAGATGCTGTTTTAAGAGCGTGTTTGGTTGCAAATACTAGAAAACCTGCCCACAGTGTTTGAAAGTCCTCTGTCATTCTCAGTGTGTAGAGTGACAGGAATTTTGGTCGCAAGCTGGCTGCTGTGGCCCCCAGAATCCTGTCTGGGTCCTGGGCCGGAAGAAAGAAGGAAGAGGCAGAGGTCGCTTTCCAGAATTCTCAGTTGATACTTCACCCATCAGGTCAAAACTCCTAGCTGTAGGGGGTCTGCGGAATGCGGAATCAAGTCCCATCTTGAGCCTGTGTCAGAGGTTAGAAGGGGATGATGAGAACGAGCCCATTAATAAATAGTATGTCACACTGCTTACGGGCGGTTTTAAATGAAAGGTGTGGGACCCTTGCTAACAGTTGCTTTCCCAGGTTGTGGAGTCTCTCTCTGCTGGGCTGACTATGCCCGGAGAGTGGGCCAGGTTGGGAAGAGCCGGGGAAACTAGGAAATGGCACAGAGAGTGCTTTTAGTTCCCAGGTGGTTTTGGCCTAGAAACCAAGGGAACAGAGAAAACTCCTCCAGGGGCTGAGATCTGACTCCTGATTTCCACCATTCTTTCCCTTTCATGCACTCGAGCCTTATCTTTGATGTGGGGAAGCTTATAAAAATTGCCACTTCTTTGCTCATGACCTACCCTACGAAGATAAATATTTTGACATGATAGATAGTGTTCAGGTAAGAAAACCGTAGACTCACACCTCCTGTGTGAGAAAGAAAAGGCAAGGAGAGTGTAAGGAGAAAACAAACAAACACGAAATGTTGGCAAATACGGCCTGCCAGAAAATTTATGTTGGTAAACTTTTGCCTGATGTGTGTGTGTGTGTGTGTGTGTGTGTGTGTGTGTGTGTCTGTATGTGACAGAGAGAGGGACAGATGGGGACAGATAGGCAGAAAGGGAGAGAACGAGAAGTATCAATTCCTCACTGTGGCTCCTTAGTCTCCTTAGTTGTTCAGTGATTACTTTCTCATATGTGCCTTGGCCGGGGGAGGGGGGCCTACAGTGACCCCTTGCTCAAGCCAGCAACCTTGGGCTTCAAGCCAGTGACCTTTGGGCTTCAAACCAGTGACCATGGGGTCATGTCTATGACCCTACTCTCAAGCCAGTGACCCTATGGTCAAGCTGGCAAACTCAGAGTTTCAAACCTGGGTCCTCTGTTTCTCAATCCGACACTATCCACTGTGCCACCGCCTGGTCAGGCAACTTTTGCCTGGTTTAATTTCCAGTATTTATAATTGTGGGGTAGTACAGGGACCTTGACATTACCGTATTGTTATCCTGAGGAGTTTCCCAGGAAAAGGCAGGTAAATTGATCAATGGCTGTAGGGAAAAGTCATTGGTGTCAAATCAGATTTTCACAGTTAATTTTATATTCTGACAATTACATAAATTAATCCAGTAAAGCCAACAAAGCTTATCAAGATTTGTCTGGATTTGTCATGAACATTAAAATGTCATCAGCATACATGGTAATTTGTACTGACTACGATTAACGGTAATCCTTCCATCTCCTGTGAGAATCTAGTAACCAGAGTGAATGGCCTTAATGCGAAAGCAAACAGCAGAGGAGCTGAGCAGCCTCTCTCCTTTGTAGCTTTTGAAAATTGTCTGATATGTGCAGAATTTTTTCATGGTGTACTTTTTATCAGGACAGGAAGACTATCCACTACTTATTCCTGTTCCAAATAAAAGTGTTTCAATACATCATGGCAGACATTATTGCATTATATGAGTTATATGTGTTGTGTTTCCTATGGTAAACATTTAGAATGCTAACATCTCCTCAAATTAACCCATAACTGTCATCTTGACATATCATGTCTTAGAGCGTTGTTAACTAAATGACTAGTTTTGTCACTCTAACATGGAAATAGTGATAGTTACAGGGCTGCCACCAGCTCTTACAAGCTTATGTGTGAAATTAAAAAAATATAAAAACAAAAACATTTTCCAATGTAGATGGGATTTGTGGCAAACAGGTTGGCAAGCAAAACTTGGGGCTACCTGTGAGTCCCTTTCTTGCCCCATGGCTGGGTGCTTGGGTGCAGAGCACAGCCTGCTCACGACTGGAATACAACCTGACAGGAAGAGTCCACTTAGTGCCTGGAAAAGGCATACCTCCGGAGGAGTTTCCATCAGGTGCCAACACGTGGATAGCCACACCGAAGAGAGGATAGTGCCTTGTAAAAACCAATCAGTTATCTGTTTACTTGCTATGTAAAAACCATGTAGATATTTTGATGTGGCAAAAGCCATGCAAGTTCTTTTTCCTTTTTGAACTATACCAAAACAAAATTAATTCCTGTCAGCCACTTAGTAGCTGTGTGGTCTTGCAAGCTGATGAACCTTTTTAACATCTTAGTTTCATTGCATGTAAAATAAATATACTAGTATGTCATGTAAGAATAAGAAGAGATACCATCTAATAGGTAAAAAGCATGTTGGCAGGTATGAACAAGAACTTTAAAAATGGGCTAACTATTATTGTGGGGTTGTCTGGTTGTTATCTTTAGAACCTAGTGGTTGCTGGTGTTTCTCTTTATTCCCCAGGAGTCATGATGTTGGCGCCTGCTCCTCTGTAGTTGACACCTTTGTTGGGACATCAGCCACCGCAGTTCTGGACACCTGCTGTACCTTCTTTTTATCCTTCGCATAGCAGCCTTCTTAAAGTACACATTGAATCACTTTAGTACCCTAAGACATTTTCAGTGGCTTCTATACTTCAGTGGATTTTATACTTACTAAGGATAAAATCCAAACACCTTCACAAGGCCCAGAAGGCCTTGCATTATGTAGTTCCTGCCTCATTCTCACACCACATCTAACGCCACTTCCTTCCTTGCTCGACACGCCTCAGCCACACTGCATCTCCCAGAGCACACCAAGCTTCCTTCTGCATGGGGCTTTCATCTCACCCTTCCTTATGTCTGGAGCGTAGCTGCTCTTTGTGTGACAGATTAGACTCCTTTGAATCCTTCAGTTTCAGCTCAGAAGTGATCCCTTGGAGTACACTCTCTGCCCAGTCTAAAGTGTCCCTTCCCACCCCTTGAATTTAGCTCTATCTCATCATCTTAATCACTGACGCACTTGTTCTTCTATCTCTCCACTCAGATGGGGCTCCATTGGGGGCACTGTTATATTTCCATGTTTAGCGTAACACCTGGACATTATGAGGAGCCTAACAAATGCGTGTTGCATATCTGAATGATAATTGCCGGCCTGTGAAATTCCTGAGGGCATGGACTCTGTTTTGTTAACTGCTGTATTGCCAGTACCTAGCACACTGGCCAGCACATAGTAACTACTCCACACATCTCTGCTGAATGAAACCATGCATGCGTAAATTAATGAGTGAATTAACCCAAAGTGATTTTTGAGTCATAGCATCTCCAGTAGCTAAGGATCCTTCATCACAAAATAGGAATATGTTAGTGCATTGGAAAAGTACAGCAAGGCCAGCAGCTCTTACAATCACAGGAAATGTGAAATCAGCTTGTCCGAATACGAGCTCTCTGACAACAGAAGAAGCCATTCTCCTGTCCGTCCCTGTTCCCGCTCTCGGTACGCAGTGACATGTAGAACCTCCCTTTTCAGCTGATCTGTGTGCAAAGAGGAAATAAAACTAATATTATAGCACAACTTCAGACATGTTTGCTCCAGAAATGCCTTTGCACCAGTTGCTTCTGAGCCACCAGGGAATGTACTGACACACGTTTCTGGGCAGCCTACCTTCCTCCTCTTCACCTGTGACTCTCATTCAAATGCCGTGGTTCTTCCACAGACTGAACACACTGGAAGGGAAGTGAAGCAAAACACTCTCAGCTGGAACATCTGACCTGCTGTGCGTAGTCCCACAGCTCATGTGGATTAGGTTGTTGTAAAAGTAAGTGGCGAGCCTGAAAGAAAAAGTTCCAATGAAATCACACAAGTGTACGGGTCTAGATGAAGCGCCTTACCCACTCGTACTTCCTGACAGCCGTCGGGGCTATTGTAACCCCTGTTTCTTTGTCTCGTTTAACAGAAAGGCAGAATTTATATTGCACTCCTCTCAGATGTAGTTTCTTACCTCTCAAATTAAATTCAGGTGTCCTCTGGGATTTGTTTGACTTAAAAGAAGTTCTGGACTTAATTGTGTTAGAACTTTGTAGCTACTGCTGGAATTTGGTGATTTTCTGAGATATAAATTCTCAGAGTCAGGACCCCACCTCTAAGAATTTTCTCCTTGTTAGAAGAACACCTCGTCCTAGACCTCCCCGCACCAATGGAAGGACATATTCTGAGGATTAAGGCTAATGTTTTTTTTTTAAATTACAGATTCTGTAGAGGAAATTTCCTTTTTTTTGATTTAGCACATTAGTGATCCAGCCAAATCTTTTTTGGCTATAAAAAACAAATTGAATGTGACTACCAGAACAGTACTTCCAGTGTGAACACTCCCTACACATTTTTATAGATCGAGCGTATGCATAGCTTATTAACATATTTTACAGATGCAGTTGGATGAAAATGATGCACTGGAAATTTAATAAGGTTTAATTTACCAAACCCTTTCTCACAGTCCTGGCATGAAAGACTTCACATTCTGTTTGGTAGGTTTAGTAATAAAATTGTAGTAATAGAACTAAATCTTCTAGATAATTTAGTTCTTCATATCACTCTGTCATTCTGGTGGAAATTGCATCTTTTATTGGGAAATTTTTTACTTGACTTTAAGACCAATCTATATGATAATAACTGCCTGAAGACCTCAACTTGGCACACCCATTCTGTGCCTCACCTGTGTTCTTTTAATTTATTCTGCTAGTGTGTTCTGGGTTGATCTGATATTTTATTTTGAATGTACCACAGAAGATTGTGTTTCTTTAGACTCAGAAAATTGTCCCTGGCCGGTTGGCTCAGTGGTAGAGCGTCAGCCTGGCGTGCGGGAGTCCCGGGTTCGATTCCTGGCCAGAGCACACAGGAGAAACACCCATCTGCTTCTTCACTCCTCCCCCTCTCCTTCCTCTCTGTCTCTCTCTTCCCCTCCCGCAGCTGAGGCTCCATTGGAGCAAAGATGGCCCGGGCACTGAGGATGGCTCTGTGACCTCTGCCTCAGGCACTAGAATGGCTCTGGATGCAATGGAGTGAGGCCCCAGAGGGGCAGAGCATCTCCCCCTGGTGGGCATGCCAGGTGGATCCCAGTAGGGTGCATGCTGGAGTCTGTCAGACTGCCTCCCTGTTTCCAGTTTCAAAAAAATGCAAAAAAAAAAAAAAAAGAAAAGAAAATCAAGTCTTTTTTTTTCATTTAGCGCAACATCATATATGCAAACAGGGAAGTTATTAGCATTTTACCTATTACAAATTAAGCACATTGGAGATTGCATCAATTTCCTTAAGCTAATTAAAATAGAGAGGCAATAATTTACTAATGGTGCTGAATTTTGCCCACTATTGGGTAGGCATAGAGTAGAATGATCGAGTATTTTTCTTCATATTCTATGTGTGCCTTTAGGATAGAATAGAGATTTTTATCTGACAAGAAAGAAACCACGTACCTTTAAAATCATGGAACATTTTAGGGTAGGAGAGTCAAGCTCTATAAGTACTATTATAATGAACATTTTGGTCATTAGGTAAGAAAATATATGTGAATAAATATTAAAAGAATGTAAATACTCAAAATATTTACATAACTACTTTAAGAAATAACTACCTAACCAAATTGTCATCTTGCATGGAAAAAAAGCCAAAAGAGAAATAAAAATCTCACTTCATTTTTTGAAAAGATAGTTCATAGTTGATTGGTTTAATTTTTTTTTAGATTTTTATTCATTTACTTTAGAGAGGAGAGAGAGAGAGAGAGAGAGAGGGAGAGAGAGAGAAGGGGGGAGGAGCAGGAAGCATTAACTCCCATATGTGCCTTGACCAGGCAAGCCCAGGGTTTCAAACCAGTGACCTCAGTGTTCCAAGTTGATGCTTTATCCACTGCGCCACCACAGGTCAGGCTTTTTTTTTTTTTTTTTTTTTAGATTTTTGATTTGTTTTAGATGTTGATTTAACAAAGTCTTCTTTGGTTAGCTTTTAATAAAACATTTGTATTATACCTGTAAAATTGTTCATCCCCTTGAATATTATTATCATACTTAATAGTATCATCAAGCATTTATTACATTTATTGCATAATGCTTGGTACATAGTAAGCATTAAACAAATAATGCTTGAATTTATTAAATTATATTGAATAAAATTAATTTTAATATAAAAA
The DNA here is from genome assembly GCF_036850765.1 of Saccopteryx bilineata. Taxonomy (NCBI): domain Eukaryota; kingdom Metazoa; phylum Chordata; class Mammalia; order Chiroptera; family Emballonuridae; genus Saccopteryx; species Saccopteryx bilineata. The sequence continues at coordinate 198,029,066 of NC_089490.1, read as the reverse complement.
CTAGCACTAAGGGTGTTTAGAGCTAAATGCAAACAATACATCTAAAATTAAAATCTGGCCAGTCTGTTTACTCTAGACCACACACTATGGAGAACAATTGTATTTCAAACCCAAATATTACTCATTCTTTTCTACTACTTCAGTCTTATAGATCAACTTAACACATGTTTGGAGAATGAATTTGGGAGCTTGAGTTAAGACTCCTGGATACTTGACCACAGTACCTGCTTCAAGAGTGGTAGGAGTTGCTAACACCTCGAAGTCCTCTTGAGTTGTTCCAGAAAAAAAAATGATTCTATATCCAAATAAGTTTGGGCAATGTTGTCTACTATAGCTATCTCCTGGTGATTTGTAATACATATCAGTATAGTAAAGCTCCAATCATGTATGTGTGTGTGTGTGTGTGTGTTTATATATATATTTAATAAAACATTTCTTAACTATATATATTGGACCATGTGAGCCTTTTTTTCAGGGAAGTCCCATTAATATCCCAAGACTCTAATGATCTGTCTAGTTTATTTTGGGCAATGCTGTCTTAAGGAGCTATTAATAATTTACACTAATTGTGAAAACAAGATGAAGAAAAAGTAAACATGAAGATTTTTAACATTATAAAAAATTGCAGGAGATGCCCCTGAGGGAGAAAAAAGAAGCCAGATATGACTCTAGGATGGAAATCAACTCCATAATTCATCAAGTGGCAGTCGGACTACGATTTGATCACTATTGACGAGTGCTGTATGTTCCTGTTGGGATTTTCATTTGGTACAGAAACTATTGTTCATGGTGATTCGAAAATGAAATTAATTTGAACCAAAGGGCTAAGAAGTTTAGGATAGTTTAATTTGTAACATAAACCGACTCTAAATGAGGAAAACAGTAAAGAAGAATGAAAATCTCAACACTGGAGGAGGTCTTGGGAGGTCTATTCCAGCTCTAGCCCAGTTTGGAAGTTACTTAAAATAAAACACATCCAATTACTTTGTTAATAAATTCTCCCAATTTTCATAACTGTTAGGTTGCTAAATTCTTTATGATATTGAATTTAAATCACTTATCTTGCAGTTTAAGCCTGTTCCCACATGTCTTACTTTTGTGTGCATATTGACTCACTGTCACTTAACGGAATGTTGTCATTTTCTACCTGACAATGTAAGCCTTCCTCGCCCTTAAAAAAGGGGCTTTAAAATGTATTCTGAAGCTAGATTTCTGTCACAAAGAAAATGGCAGCAATGCCTTCTTCATTTCTGACTGGAGTGTGTTCAGAGCCTCCCACACAAAACAAGACACAACTAAGCTTAAGCGTCTATTTGCTGGGAAGAGGACAAAGAGGTTTTCAGTAATGTATTTGAGAAAGAACTTGGATTTCTCTGTGTTGGGCACTTGGAAACACAAAAGCAGTTTATGTGAGGATATGTTACTGACTTAATAACTGCCCAGGTAAATAAAGCTAGGCAGCATGAGGATTTTTCAATTCTCTTTCAAGTCAAGTCTCTGTTAAAAAAAAAGAGGGACTTTGTTGGCATCAGGTGGTGCTTCAAGGACAGGGAAAGTGCATTGGAAAGTGGGCACAGGTGCTCAGAAGGGATTCAGGATGGAGACAGAGCTCCCACAGTGCTTTTGAACACCATGAAGAATGCCTTCATCTACCTTCAGTTCAATAATTAATGTCACTATTCCTTCAGCTTCTCTTCGAATAACAAGTACAGGCAACTCAAGACTTATAAAGATTTCATTTAAGATGCTTTCTTTCATGGCATATTTTGGCCTTGATGGGTATACTGGGATGTCTTACAGTGGCACACAGTGAAGATGATTTATGAAAAATTAGGGGAATTTTTATGACCTCCACGTAATAAGAAATAGTGAACTCTTTGACAGGATATTTTACTAAATTTTTATTTATCATGAAAAGGAGATCAAAGTCTTCAGTGATTGGCAGACCCCATGCAGTTGGGCTCTAATTGGAAGCCAGAGGATTATCTGTACTTGACAGTGAAGGTGATTTTGCCTTCAGAACTCTGGATTGGACTCACAAGGGGGTCGGTGCTCAAAAGGGAATTCAGTCCAGAATCCAAACTAAATTCTAAGGAAATTCTAAAATGGAAGCAAATTTATAGAGAAACACACACACACACACACACACACACACACACACACACACACCATACTAAGCAGCACACTCAACCTGCCTCACTCTCCTGGGGCATTGAAGAATGTCGTGTTGTGGCTGTAGTCATGAAGGGGCGAGCTGTCCTCTGGTGGTCTCTGTTTCTGTGAGGCTCTGGTTCAGAAGTGGGCATGTGCTGTTCTTTGTATATAAAGAATGCTTTATTCTTTATGTAAGGGGTATAGTTGTCAGATGTGCATTTGCTGGACATGATTTTCTACCACATTCTCAAATTTATTTTTCACATTGTAATTACACTTCTAACTCGATTTTTTACTTTTTCGTCCTGTTATTCATTGATACACAAGATATTAGTTCTGAAAGAGACCTTGTAATTATATGTTTTATAAAGTACTTTCTTTTTTTTTAACACTAGGATGTATTTGTTTATTTGCTTCAGGTTACATGGGTTAGTTTATTAAAAGAGTGGCAGTTAGAATCAGACAGCTTGAAGTCCTCTGTGATCACAAACTGTTGGAATGCTTATTCTGAACTTAAGAAACAAAATTAAAATGAACTGCTTCTAATATCCCAGCAGTGTTGGGCACATGGTAAGTTCTCACTTAGTATTTGTAGACTGAATGAATAAATAATCGATGTTGAATAATCGCTGACTTAAATCATGATTTCTGTGCAATTATTTGTTTTGTTTGATATTCTAAATCATCCTTTACCCATTTATGTTTTCTACATAAATTAATAAACTCACTTTCTGCATAAAGTCATAAATTTAAACTCTTCATAATCATAAAATTAACCTCTTTTGCGTGGAGACAAAACTGTCAACTACAGTCTTTTCTTGATTTAAGTAAATTATTTCTCAAATGTTCATCATACCTGTGCTGACCCACTTGGCAAGACATATCCATGGATAAGTATAGAAACCAACCTTCTTTGAGTTGGGAGATAATGGCCTTTATACACTTGGAAGTATCTATTTGAAAATAAAGTGATGAAAAGTAACCAAATGCCAGCTACTTCTTTGATGCTTAAAATGTTGTCTGGGTTCATACTAACCTTTTTACATATATCACAAATAAAGATAATAAGGATAGCAATCATTAATTAGAAGTTTATATATTTAGCTTAAACATGTTTATAAAACTGTTTATATATTTAGCTTAAACATGTTTATAACTCTGTTTAGCAGTTATAATCTAACATTAATTTGGCAAAGTCACCAGTAAAAGAACTATGACATGTATGATTTAGACAAGCCTCTTTGGTAGTTAGCCATGAGATGTTATGAATAATGGAAAGGTTTATTTTACCTGTTTATTTGCATAGGTGTTCTATATATCCATCAGAGATATAGCATTTATCATTTAAATAGAAGGTATCTGAACTTACACAAGAGGTTGGAATCATCAATCTCTGTATTAGTGTCTTTATGAAGATATTTATATATGCAGTAATAGAGATGAATAATTAAAGATATATTGACTTCAATAGTGTTTTTATGGGATGCAATGAATCTTTCAAACTTTATATCATTTCTGATTTTTTAATTGAGTTTATTGAGGTGACATTGGTTTATAAAACCATGCAGGTTTCAAGTGTACAACTCAACAAAACATCATCTGCCCACTGCATCGTGTGCCCATCACCCCAAACAAGGTCTCTGTCCCCATTCCCCCCACTTCACTAACCTCTACCGTGCACCCCCTTCTCTCTGGCTCATACCACACTGTTGTCTTTGTCTATGTGTTCTTCTGCTTAATTCCTTAACCTTCTTTCATCCAGCCCCGTAACCCCTCTCCTCTCTGAACAGCTGTCATTCAGTTCCGTATATTTATATCTCTGTTTCTGTTTTGTTCATTAGTTAATTTTGTTCATTAGATTCCAAATCGAAGTGAAATCATAAGGTATTAGTCTTTCGCTGACTGGCTTATTCCACTCAGTATAATCCATGCTGTCACAAAGGTAAGAGTTCTCTGTTGTATTTTTTATTTTTATGGATGAGTTGTATTCCATTGTGTAATTGTAGCACACTGTTTGGTTGATGGGTACTTAGTTCCAAGTACCAAGATTGTTCATTAAATGACCTATTTCTGTTCCTCTTTGCTTTTACATTTTGAAAATGCCATAATTAACTTCTCTCTCAAAACTGCGTATTTTGTCTCTCACACCCTTCCTTATGACATCCTTAGCATCATGAATTTCAAAACTGAGATGCATCATCTTGTACTTAATTGGCTATTACTCAGTGGTTATGAATACTATTACTGCTCTTAAGTCCTTTTAGCCTTCCCCTGCTGTTTTCTCTCATTTTCACATAAACTGGTATGTGAGTTGAAGAAGATCCTGTTGTGTGGAAAGACTCAATTAATTCATACTTTGATCTAATAAGACAGGCTCTATCCTTGGGATAGGATTTATGAGCATGACAGTAAAGTCTCTCACTCTATCCCGGGGAAATCCTTCCAGTTCAACAAGCTGTTGGTCATCTGGAAATCTTTTCTGATTTTCTATATATGGCTTCCCAGCCTAGCTTTCCAAGCTTTCATAGTGTAAATGATCCTTTTTTTTACATCTCAAATGTACTTGAGATATTTCTGAAAAATGTTCTTAATATAGACCAGTGTTTCCCAACCTTCTTTGTGCCATGCCCCACCTTAACCTTTCTAAAATTTTTATGTCCCCCCCTATGTAACATACATAATTTTTAACATTAAAAAATTGATTTGATCACTTAATAAACATAAATGATAGGTTCTAGGAAGAAATCACTATGAAATTCTTAACAAAACACAGTAAGTAAAATTTCAAAACATATAATGAAAAACAGAAATTTTAATTCCAAATAATTTTAATACAGATTTTTCTATATTAATGTATTATTTTAATTTAGTGTGATCCTTGCGCTTGATGCTTGCTGCACAGAGATTTTATATTAGGTTCCAATTTGGTTAGCTTTAGTCTCAAGTCTCCACGTTGTGTTATATCCAGCCGATTTCTTTTTTTTTTACCAGTAAATCATTTACAGCACTAAATCCACATTCAGCTAAAAATGAAGATGGAAATGGTAGCAATAGTTTTCTTGCACATTTGGTTGAATTTTGGTATTTGATTTCTGTTTCCTCACAAAGCCATGCCAACGCTCCTTTGATATTAAATAAAACTTTAACTGATTCATCATTTTGTAATTCTGCGAGTTCTTCTTGATACTGCATATTTGATATATCAGACAAATCCACTAACATTGGCTGCATCATCCATGTTGGGAAATCAATTTGTTTTAAATCAGAAAATCTTTCTTTTAAATCAGCCGATAGAATATTCAAATGATTGACAATAACAAGTAAAGCGGTATCAGTTACTCACATTTTTGGAGCCAATGAAACTGTTTAAAGTTTTTGTTGTTAATATGTTTTTGACATAACTCAATATTGGTAATGAAACCAAATATCTTTGCTTTTGCATCGACAAGAGTCTTATTTGTTCCTTGAAGTTGCTTATTTAATATATTTAGTTTTTCAAAGATGTCGGCTAAATAACTCACAAATGCTTTACCATCTATTGTTAACAGATACTTCATTTCAGGTTTGTCGCTTAAAAAATCACTAAGAGTATCAAACAGTTCCATAAATCTTTTCAAACAGTTTCCTTTAGATAGCCATCTGACTTCAGTATGAAGTAAAAGTCTCACATGGTCTTCATTTTGTTCTTCACAAAATAGCTTGAAAAGACGCTCACATTTGGCACTAGCTTTAATAGCATTAACACACTTTATTACTGTATGTAATACTTCATTCAGAACAGGCGAGATGTTTTTAGCTACCAAGTTTTCCCTATGAATAACACAATGCACAAGAATCATTTCTGGATTCGCATCTTTCATCAATTTTAAGCAGCCATTTTTCTTGCCCATCATATTGGGAGCACCATCTGCAGCACAAGATGTTCTATTTTTCATTGGTATATCATTGACATCTAAGTAGTTTTTTAGCTTATTATATATATCTTTGGAGGTAGTGGTGCTTTCTAATCTTTTACAGAACAACATTTCTTCAGCAAAATGTCCTTTATCAATATATCTTACGTAAGTTATCAATACGACTTCACTGTCTCTCAAAGTTGATTCATCCATTTGCAAGGAGAATTTTCTTGTTTTCAGCTTTTCAATAAGTTGTTTTTCAATATCCTCACTCATTTTGTCTATTCTTCTGCTAACAGTATTGTTACTGAGTGGCATAGCTTTTACATCTTTGTCATCTTTTCAAGAACCGTTTTAAGAAATGCTGATATTGACGGTTTTATTAAATTCTCTCCTATAGTGTGATTTTCTCCAGTTTTAGCAATGAATAAAGAAATTTGATAACTAGCCTCAAGAACACGATTATTAGTTGAAGTATGAGCAGTAAATAGAGACTTTAATGTTTTTTTTTTTTCAAAATTTTTCTTTAAAGTTTTAAAGTAACTCAAATCTGAATTAATATGAGCACTATGTTTCGCCTTCAAATGCGCCTCAAGACGACCTCGTTTCATTGATTCGTTGGTCAAGAATTGCTGGCATAAAAGACAAAAAGGAATCCGTTCATTGTGAACAGTGGGTATGAACCCAAATTTTAAATATTCCTCCGAATATTGACGAGTTTTTTTCTTGCTTGCACCACTCATTTTACTATGGGCTATAAGAAATAAAAGTAAGATCAATTAAAAAATATTAAAATATGTGTTAAAATATATTCAATGTGACATAGAGTAAACGTATACTAAAAATTCATATTTATTTAAATGTATATAACACATTTACTACACTACCACTGCAAATCAAAAGATATCTATATTTTTTCCACTTGACAAAATTTTCTGGAAAGTTATGCTTCTAAAATTAAAATTGTCGTGCATGCACTATTATAGCCCCAATAATATTTATAAAATATTAGTGCTTTCTAGCCCCGATGCAAGAAGTACTTAATAAAGAGTTTATTATTGATAAAAATAAAATCAAATACTTACCAATTATATCTATACAATATATATATATATGTATATTTACTAAATCAACGAGCTTTTACAACAGTTTTGACTGACACTTATTTCAAATTAACACCAACTGAATGATGTGAAACACTACAGAAGTTGCGATGGGCCAATTAGGTGAGAATAACTGCGTTGTTTAGCGAGTTTTTAAAACGTCTGGGGTTCCCCGCTGCAGAGGGCATGCTCCGCGGTGAACCCAGGACGAAGTTTACTGGACGACACCAATCACCCAGTTGGTATTTTGGTCTCATCAAACGAAATTATACTTAATAATTATTTACCGCAATTATTTAAGAATTGCATTTTTTGTTAAATTTGGCACCGATATCTAGCATTGCATTTAAATGGCCCGGGGCGAAAGAGTTAAAGTCGTGTTGAGTCCATTTTCAAATTGTCCCCCTTAACTATCGAATTGCCCCCCTGTGGGGCATGGGCCCCACGTTGGGAAACACCGATATAGACAGTGTTTAATTGAACATAGGTCTGTAGTTCAAAAGCATTTTCCTGAATTGTCATCAGGTGTCTAAAACAGCAGGCAGTGACCTATCTTTTTTTCAGGTAAGCTTCTATTAAACCTACTGGCTGTATGTGTTGTAATACAGCCAGTTGGAATGAAGCCATTTGAGATTGACTTATTAATCACATATACTATGATTTTGACCTACCCTTCCCAGAGTCATATCATGGCAGTTTCCTCTTTAAAAATTAGCCAACACATCGAGGATTGAGAAGATGGCAGCGGAGTAGGCGGATGCACAGACGCCCAGCTCTCAACACCAAACTGGAATACAAATCAATTTAGAAAAAATCAGCATGAAAAACCAACACTGAACTGCAAGAACAGCTCTCAAAAACCAAGGAGCAAAGAGGAAGCCACAATAATCCTGGTAAGGAGTGCCTGAATCTCCTCTGCTTACAGGAACGGAAGGAGGGGGGTGAGGCTGAGAGCCCAGAGAGGATTTCACAGAGGAAAAAGAGCAGAAACTACTGCTCACAGCCACTTACCTGGCGACCAGGGAGCAAGGTGGGTTGAAAAGACCAGCTTATCTCCCAAGTGGAAAAGACAGGGAGAGGGACAGACTGTGAGGGGCTAAGGTATGCAAGAAACAAAATAAAAAAGCTGACTCATTCGTGCTGGAGGCGGCCATAGCTGGGGGAGGGACTGAACCTTTCACAAAACAGAGCTGAAGAGCTTCCGGATCAGAGATCTCCGGACATCTATCCAGCTCCAATCAGCACAACAAGACACAGCTGAAAACAAGAAGTGGGGAGGAGGGGCAGTAACTCAGGTCTCCATGGAGATCTGAGATACACCTCCCCCTACTGAAGCTGAGAAAAAACCCTGCCCCCAGTGAGATTAGTTGGTGGAAGAGACCTTCAGCGTCTCAGGTTGCACCCACAGCATACCTGGTTACAGTTTCAAGGAAGCCCCCTGCTGAGATCAGTTAACAAGACTATCACCTGTTAAGAAAACAAACAAATCAAGACTTCAAAGCTGCCCAAATCCGAAAGTGGATTACAAATAATAGCTGATACCAACCCACGAAGACCTAAAAATAACACAACTGAAAACTGGAGGCAGACAACACCAAGCCTAGACTCAACCACCTCTACAAATAAAAAAATTAAAAAAAAGAAGATGAGAAGACAAAGGAGTGCAATCCAAATGAAACCACAAGAGACACCTTCGAGAGATGAACTGAGTGATATGGAAATAATCAAACTCCCAGATGCGAAGTTCAAAATAATGATTGTAAGGATGCTTAGAGATCTTAGAACAACAATGGAGGGGCAGTTTGAAAACCTAAATAAAGAAATAGCAAGTATAAAAAAGAATCAGTTGGAGACCACAAATACAATATCAGAATTAAAGACCACAATGGAAGGAATTAAAAACAGGATAGACAGAGCAGAGGATCGAATCAGCGAGTTAGAAGACAACTGGAATGAAGGCATGAAATCAGAGAAGAAAAGAGAAAAAAGACTCAAAAAGTCAGAGGAAACTCTTAGAGAGCTCTGTGACAACATGAAGAGAAATAACATCCACATCATAGGGGTTCCTGAAGAAGAAGAAAAAGAACAAGGGATAGAGACTTTGTTCAATCATATCATAGCTGAAAACTTCCCTAAATTAATGCAAGAGAAACTCTCACAAATCCAAGAAGCACAGAGGACTCCATTAAAGAGAAACCCAAAGAAACCTACACCAAGACACATCATAATTAAAATACCAAAGCTAAGCGATAAAGAGAAAATATTAAAAGCTGCAAGAGAAAAAAAAGTTATCACCTACAAAGGAGCCCCCATAAGGATGACATCTGACTTCTCAACAGAAACACTTGAGGCCAGAGGGAATGGCAAGAAATATTCAAAGTAATGCAGAACAAGAACCTACAACCAAGACTACTTTATCCAGCAAGGCTATCGTTTAAAATTGAAGGAGAAATAAAAAGCTTCCCAGACAAAAAACAACTCAAGGAATTCATTACAACCAAACCAATGCTGCAGGAAATATTAAGGGGCCTGGTGTAAACAGATAAAGTGGGAAAAGAATACAGAAAAAAAAAAAAAAAAAAGGAATACACCTTTAAAGAAGAAAATGGCAATAAACAACTACATATCAATAATAACCTTAAATGTAAATGGATTAAATGATCCAATCAAAAGACATAGGGTAGCTGCGTGGATAAGAAAACAGGACCCATACATATGTTGTCTACAAGAGACACACCTTAGAACAAAAGACACACACAGATTGAAGGTAAAAGGATGGAAAAAAACGTTTCATGCAAACGGAAATGAAAAAAAAGCTGGGGTAGCAATACTTATATCAGACAAATTGGACTTTAAAACAAAGGACATAGTAAGAGATAAAGAAGGCCACTACATAATGATAAAGGGAGTAATCCAACAGGAAGGTATAACTATTATAAATATCTATGCACCTAATATAGGAGCACCCAAATATATAAAACAGACTTTGATGGATTTAAAGGGTGAGATCAACAGCAATACTATAATAGTAGGGGATTTCAATACCCCACTAACATCACTAGATAGATCCTCAAGAAAGAAAATTAACAAAGAAACAGCAGACTTATTGGAAACACTAGATCAACTCGATTTAATAGATATCTTCAGAACCTTTCACCCTAAAGCAGCAGAATATACATTCTTTTCAAGTGCTCATGGTACATTCTCTAGGATAGACCACATGTTAGGGCACAAAAGTGCTCTCAACAAATTTAAGAAGACTGAAATCATATCAAGCACTTTCTCCGATCACAACGGCATGAAACTAGAAATGAATCACAGCAGAAAAGCTCAAAAATTCTCAAACACATGGAAACTAAATAGCAGGGTGTTAAATAATGAATGGATTAAGAATGAGATCAAAGAAGAAATAAAGAAATTCCTAGAAACGAATGACAATGAGCATACAACAACTCAAAATTTATGGGACACAGCGAAAGCAGTGCTGAGAAGGAAGTTCATAGCACTACAGGCACACTTTCAGAAGCTAGAAAAAGCTCAAATAAACAACTTAACCCTGCATCTAAAAGAATTAGAAAAAGAACAGCAAGTAAAGCCCAAATGTAGTAGAAGGAAGGAAATAATAAAGATCAGAGCAGAAATAAATGACATAGAGGCTAAAGAAACAATACAGAGGATCAATGAAACTAGGAGCTGGTTCTTCGAAAAGGTAAACAAGATTGATGAACCTTTAAGTAGACTCACCAAGAAAAAGAGAGAGAGGACTCAAATAAATAAAATCAGAAATGAGAGAGGAGAAATAACAACTGACACAACAGAAATACAAAATATTGTAAGAAAATACTATGAAGAACTGTATGCCAAAAAACTAGACAACCTAGATGAAATGGACAAATTCCTTGAAACATACAATCTTCCAAAAATCAATCTGGAAGAATCAGAAAACTTAAACAGACCGATTACACCAAAGGAGATCGAAACAGTTATCAAAAAACTCCCAACAAAGAAAAGTCCAGGGCCCAATGGCTTCACAACGGAATTCTACCAAATATTCAAAGAAGAACTAACTCCTATCCTTCTCAAACTATTTCAAAAACTTCAAGAGGAAGGAAGACTTCCAAACTCCTTTTATGAGGCGAGCATAATTCTGATTCCAAAACCAGGCAAAGACAACACAAAGAAAGAAAATTATAGGCCAATATCTCTGATGAATATAGATGCTAAAATCCTCAACAAAATATTAGCAAACCGGATCCAACAATATATGGAAAAAATCATACACCATGATCAAGTGGGATTTATTCTGGGGAGGCAAGGCTGGTACAATATTCGTAAATCAATCAATGTGATTCATCACATAAACAAAAAGAAGGAGAAAAACCATATGATAATTTCAATAGATGCAGAAAAAGCATTTGATAAAATCCAGCACCCATTCATGATCAAAACTCTCAGCAAAGTGGGAATACAGGGAACATACCTCAACATGATAAAAGCCATCTATGACAAACCCACAGCCAACATCATACTCAATGGGCAAAAATTAAAAGCAATCCCCTTAAGATCAGGAACAAGGCAGGGGTGCCCCCTTTCACCACTCTTATGTAACATAGTCCTGGAAGTCCTAGCCACAGCCATCAGACAAGAAGAAGAAATAAAAGGCATTCAAGTTGGAAAAGAAGAAGTAAAACTATCATTATTTGCAGATGATATGATGTTGTATATAGAAAACCCTAAAGTCTCAGTCAAAAAACTACTGGACCTGATAAATAAATTCAGCAAAGTGGCAGGATATAAAATCAATACTCAGAAATCAGAAGCATTTTTATACACCAACAATGAACAGTCAGAAAGAGAAATTAAGGAAACAATCCCCTTCACAATTACAACCAAAAAAATAAAGTACCTAGGAGTAAACTTAACCAAGGAGACTAAAGACTTGTACTCGGAAAATTACAAAACATTGATAAAAGAAATCAAGGAAGATACAAACAAGTGGAAGCATGTACCGTGCTCATGGTTAGGAAGAATAAACATCATTAAAATGTCTATATTACCCAAAGCAATTTATAAATTCAATGCAATACCAATTAAAATACCAATGACATACTTCAAAGATATAGAACACATATTCCAAAAATTTATATGGAACCAAAAAAGGACACGAATAGCCTCAGCAATCTTAAAAAAGAAGAATAAAGTGGGAGGTATCACACTTCCTGATATCAAGTTATACTACAAGGCCATTGTACTGAAAACAGCCTGGTACTGGCATAAGAACAGGCATATAGATCAATGGAACAGAACAGAGAACACAGAAATAAACCCACAGTTCTATGGACAACTGATATTTGACAAAGGAGGTAAGGAAATACAATGGAGTAAAGACAGCCTCTTTAACAAATGGTGTTGGGAAAATTGGACAGCTACCTGCAAAAAAATGAAACTAGATCACCAGCTTACACCACTCACAAAAATAAACTCAAAATGGATAAAAGACTTGAATGTAGGCCGTGAAACCATAAGCATCTTAGAAGAAAACATAGGCAGTAAGCTCTCTGACATCTCTCGGAGCAATATATTTGCTGATTTATCTCCATGGGGAAGTGAAATAAAAGACAGGATAAACAAATGGGACTATATCAAACTAAAAAGCTTTTGCACAGCTAAAGACAACAAGAACAGAATAAAAAGACAAACTACACAATGGGAGAACATATTTGACAATACGTCTGATAAGGGGTTAATAACCAAAATTTATAAAGAACTTGTAAAACTCAACACCAGGAAGACAAACAACCCAATCCAAAAATGGGCAAAAGAGATGAATAGACACTTCTCCAAAAAGGACATACAGATGGCCAATAAGGCATATGAAAAAATGCTCAACATCACTAATCATTAGAGAAATGCAAATTAAAACCACAATGAGATATCACCTTACACCAGTCAGAATGGCGCTTATCGACAAAACAACACAGAATAAGTGCTGGCGAGGATGTGGAGAAAAGGGAACCCTCCTGCACTGCTGGTGGGAATGCAGACTGGTGCAGCCACTGTGGAAAACAGTATGGAGATTCCTCAAAAAACTGAAAATCGAACTGCCTTTTCACCCAGCTATCCCACTTTTAGGAATATACCCCAAGGACACCATAGAACGGCTCGAAAAGGAGAAATGTACCCGCATGTTTGTAGCAGCATTGTTCACAATAGCGAAGATCTGGAAACAGCCCAAGTGTCCGTCAGAGGACGAGTGGATTAAAAAACTTTGGTACATATATACTATGGAATACTACTCAGCCATAAGAAATGATGACATCGGATCATTTACAATAACATGGATGGACCTTGATAACATTATATGGAGTGAAATAAATAAATCAGAAAAAAAACTGAGATGAATCCATACATAGAAGGGACATAAAAATGAGACTCAGAGACATGAACAAGAATTTCATGGCAACAGGGGCGGGGGGGTTGGGGGAGGGGGGATGGGATGAAGAAGGAGAGAGGGGTTAGGGGAGGGGAGGGGCACAAAGAAAACCAGATAGAAGGTGACAGAAGACAATTTAACTTTGCGGGAGGGGTATACAGCACAATCAAATGTCAAAATAATCTAGAGATATTTTCTCCCAACATATGTACCCTGATTTATCAATGTCACTGCATTAAATTTAATAAAAAAAAAAAAAATTAGCCAACACATCTATTTTTAACCCTCAAATTCCCTGAACTTGTCTGATGTACTTAGTGGACAAAAGTATAGAATAACACAGTCCCTAATTTATAGAAACATTGTATTCTCAAAGGTCATGTGTAAGCTAGGTATTTGAAATGACATGGTTTCCCCCCAAAACAATGCTATACTGTTGTGGCTTAGTTTCCTTCAGAAGTCTTTAAGTTCTTATCCTTGTCATTTTCCACAACACTTGCCTAGTGTGTAGTAGGTACTAAACAGAATGTATGGAATGAATGACTGAATGGAGTGCTGACACTGTAAAACTTAATCACAATGTGGAACACCACTGCTCCGAGAAAATGAGTTTTAGGTTCCACTGTGGAATGATGCCAGCTACAGACCTTTCTGCAGTACACTCGAGTTGAGAACTCTCACTGATTCCCTCCACGTGGGGGTAGACACTCCTCTGGCTTCCTGGAGCCTTTCAAGTTTTGCGTGGCTAACTCTCCACCCTTTCTTTCCTTCAGCTGGTTCCACGGCATGGTTTCCTGCTTCCTGGCCCTTCATGTGGTCTCCCTATTTTTATTTCAACTACTATTCCTGAAATAAAGGGGAAAGTTCTATTTCTTGAGGGATTTTCTTGTTTTTTTTTTTCTTTCTTCCTTGCACTAATAGTAATAAAATAAGGTATACCAAATATTTAAACATAAAAAAACTTTTCAAAAATGCCCCTAAACTCCCTTCTATATTTACTCTTTGTATTTTCTTTTCTGGTTGCTCACAATTAGAATGTAGTGTTTTCCTAAGGTCGCTGGCTTGAGGGCAGCCTCAGCAGCGTGAGCCCAAAATTTGCTGGCTTGAAGCCCAAGGCTCACCAGCTTGGGCCCAAGGTCACTGGCTTGAACAAGGGGTCACTCACTCTGCTGTAGCTCCCCCCCCTGCCCCTGGTCAAGGCACATATGAGAAAGCAATCAATGAACAACTAAAAGTGACTCAACTATGAGTTGATGCTTCTCATCTCTCTACCTTTATGTCTGTCTGTCCCTGTCTGTCTCTCTCTTCCTACTTTGCTAAATAAATAAATAAATAAATAAGTAGCATCTTATATAAATTCTAAAAGACAGAAGTAATTTTACTCTGAAAGGACAATTAAAATTATTTTCTATTTAGAATGTCTGTGGTTAGGCTGTCCTGGACCAGAGTCTAGCCTAGCAGTGGAAGGATTAAGGCTTCCTGGGTCTTCAGTAAAGCATATCAGTCAATTTTGGCCAAATTGATACTGATGAAAAAACCCCTCTGCAACTCAGTATCGAGGGAGGAAGGACTCGTTAGTTTGAAAAAGTAAAAAACCACAGCTGTGCATCCCTTTATCAGCTCCCTGAAATAACTTGCAACCCTGGCAAGAACAACAGGATATGTGAACAGTCAAGGACAAATGGTTCAAACCTCCCCTCATCCCCCCTCCCCTCCCAGAGCCACAGAAGTCACGTAGGTCTGCCAACACAGAAGTCAAAGAAATCAGGCACTTCTCATGTGAAAGCTAGAGCTGTAATGGGGTATTAGACTCAGAAAAGCTCACTCACTTTGGGGAGCTTGTGTTCTGTTGCCCTTGTTTGGGTCACGTTGCTCCACCAGCTAATAAAACCCCCCCTTCCTCCAGCCCTTGTCTGAGCGTCTTTTGTCCTCTGGGAGTCACTTCCTCTGTTTCCTGCAACCGTATGAGGACAGAAAACTGTAGGCTGCTCGATCTTACCCCCTACACTAGGTTTTTCTTACTCTATCCCTGAAATCTTTCTACTCTTATCCAAGTGCTCTTTGGAGAGAAGGCTATGATGTGATGAAGAGTATTTCAAATATTTTTTTATAGAATCTTAGGAGCCAAAGGGGCTTTGCTTTCTAGTCTGACTATGCTGGTGATGGGAAGAAGCTGTTAAAGCACAGAACAGAGGAGCAGGGTGGGCCCATGCCTTTATTCAGTACAAGAGCATCATCAACTTAGTTTAGAATTAGCGCTTGTGGCCCCTAGGTCCGCTTGTCAGTGTCCAGACAGGGGAGAGGAAAGTGATTGGCACCTGTTACCCGTGAGGAAGATCGTATAGAACCGGGTAGGTTCCCTGGCCTTCCTTTGTTGGCCTGAACTTGAGACCATGAACAGTGAGAGGGGTACCAGTGAGCCGAAGTTGGTCTATACAATAAAGAACCTTCCTGGGTACCGCAGGGGAGGGCAGAGAGGAGAGCCCGGTTGGAAGGTGCCATGAGAGAGGCCATGGGGAAGCTGTGGTGTTTGGGAAAGTTGCAGGAGAGATGGAGAAGGAAGTTCCTAAGTTTTTCCATATCCTATGACTGTTCCTAAGAGCCTGCAATAAAGATCAAAATTGCTCTCATTATTTTTCAGTTGTTAGACTCTTGGTTTTTTGGACATCTTATGGTGGCTTGCTTGCTTCCAGACAGAGTTTCCTTGGCCTGGGTTGATACATCATTATGATCAGGAATATTTACCCTGGTGACTCTGAATGCGGCAGAAGTTTAAGCAGCGGCTTTTTTGTTACTCTCACTGGGACCTAATTGTATCTTCAGGTTGATGAGACCCAGGGAAACGGCATTATACTTACAATTGCTGACATTTACAAACTGTTAGAGGAGGTGGATATCATGTGAATAAAAGACTATGCTCAGTGTTTGCAATGAACAGTTTATCACAAGACATACTATTTTTCAAATTGCAACATTCTATCTGTTTTGATGCATATATGTTTTTATGACTACCAAGAAAAATAGCAGTGATTTTATAACAAGTTTTAATTATAAGTCAGCCAATAGCACAATATTTAGAAGTATGACTCATTTGACCAGGGACAGTTCTGAAAGCTTGAGAAAAAAATTAATAGGTTTAAAAAGAAAATAATAGCTGATAAACAGCCCAAGCCAAACACTTTATTATTTTAATGATGATGACAATTAATTGTAATTTTATTTTTTAAAAAGAAGTGTCTTGATAAATGCTTATTTAATTTACCTTCATGGGAACAAGGTTTCCCTTTTAAGTAGAAATGCAGATATATTAAATAAGTGACACATTGTGTCATCGTTTGATAGCAGATTAGCAATCAAAAGTGGGAATTTTGGAACTACTTAAATCTATCCTGTTTACTGTGCCTCAGTGACATTATAGGTATCTGCAATGATGTGATGCAGAGAAACCCGAGGCATGATGAGAGTTTTAAGTCCTGAACTGCAGACCAGGGTGACTTGTTTTTTAAGATGCAAATCAGGAGAGCAGGCCCTTGGGCCCTCCATCACCTTGTGTATCCAATCGTCAGAATGAATTGTGAAGAGTCTGCTTTTAATACCTTGGAACAACTGGTTTCTGAAATGTCACGGTCGGAGATTTTATGGTGTCACTTAGTGTGAAATAAAACATGAAGGGATTTCAGGGGAAGCTTGTCTGTCTGCGGCTGTGACAGCGGGCCTCGCTCAGCTGCGTGGTAGGTGAAGTCCTGGGGCCTCCGCGTCCACCTTGTCACATAGAATTTGTCAGCTGCCCTCAGCGGTCCCCTCTCAGAAACACGTGCTCCAGAATCCACCTTGGGTTAAACTAAACAGGTAGTTATTATCGCTTTAAATTCTGCTCGGAAAGAGACAGCGCATTACACACATCCATTTATTTCAAAAGTGCACATGGGATGCTATGGCGGACACTGATGGAATCAGGTCCATGGGCCAGCCACCCAGGGATGCACAAATGAAGTGGGTGATGAGATACAGAAACACGGAAGAGTCAAATAATAACAATAAAACATTATATATGGTTGAGTGGGAAAGTGAATGTCATGTGTGAATGTTATGACAGGGACCCAGAGGTGGCAGAATGTGTTGGGGAGGAAGTGGTCAGGAAAGGTTGGCATCAGAGTTGCGTGCGAGAGCTTGGGAAGGGAGGGCTGTGTAGACATGGAAACAACACAGGAACAGAGCTAGTAAGACAGGAGGAGTCTTGGGATGCATAGTAGCTAGAACTGGCTAATGATATACATACCTTTATGCTCATGTGCTTCTGAAATGATTCTATGGTAGGTGTTGTGCCTTTAAGGTTTCGTTTTGTTTTGTTTTTAAATCCAATAGTAACCGCAAGGGTGGGAATGTAACGCAGGAAGGAAAGGAGGCTGATGAGCATGTGCAAGCAGCTTCCGGCGATTGGGGGACTGAGTTTCTGTCCCCGAGCTCTGCTCACTTTTGTTAAAGTGATGGAAGGCCAGTCCTTCTATTTCCCCTCATTTGTGAGGTGAAGTTGTTGGGCAGGATGCTTTTGAGGTCCTTCCATCTCCAGGATTTTTTGAGTTGATTCATAGGCAGCTGGGGAAAGGGGCTTTTTGACAA
This sequence comes from Saccopteryx bilineata, assembly GCF_036850765.1. Taxonomy (NCBI): domain Eukaryota; kingdom Metazoa; phylum Chordata; class Mammalia; order Chiroptera; family Emballonuridae; genus Saccopteryx; species Saccopteryx bilineata. The sequence continues at coordinate 198,010,860 of NC_089490.1, read as the reverse complement.
AAGAAACTTTAGTCACCTTTTCATCTGTGCTGTCCAAGTGGCCCCTTCTTATGTGCGACAGGGATAGGACTGCTCCTCTCACACTCTGGGAAGGTAGTAGATATTCCGTGGGCTATTGCATTTTGCCCTTTCAGACTAACTAGACTGTTAAATTTAGCAAGTCGATGCAAGGTTCCCTCCTGGTTACTCTGCAAGAAGCATGAGCTTACTTTTACTTTTATAAGAGAACCCTTTGAGAATAAAACGGCTTTAATGTTTCATAGGTCAAACCATTTTGGACAGCCCAGAATGCATTTTTCTTATCATGGCTTAGCAGGTGTCCCCGAGTCAGAAAGTTCTCTAAATATTTAATGTGAGACTCACGAGGATGTGTCTGGGTTTTCCTCTTGGACCAATCACATCCTTAGTATTTATTAAGAAATAAAGATGTATTCAGATTTATAAAACTTTATTATCCAAATTTGGTTCTACTGTCATCATCATCTAACATTTATTGAGCACCCACTGTTTCTGTGGCATTACATTATGCATTAGGACTCTGCATATTAAGTTTTTTTTTTCCTCAAAGACTTTGAAATCATTCTTTGTAGGTTAGAAAATAGGAATCGAAACTGTAGGATGATAGTAAAACTCAATGACACATTAAGTCATCGCAAGGTTATTGCAAAATATTTTATCATCATTTGATATACTGTATTCATCTACACATATACACAATTATCTCATTATGTATTCAATTTATTCTCCTGTTATTTAAACATGGCAGCTTTAACTAATTCGGATATCAACCACATACTGTGTGGTACACATCTCTGTAAAACTTTATTCTACAATCAGGAATAGATCTAAAAATATTCAGAAGTAGCTATATCATCAATAACCTGTCAAATATAGTGACAGTCTCACAGAAATAAGAAGAAAAAAAAAAGAAAACAAACCAATGAATTGTGAACAAGAGGCCCTAACTTAGCCTCTAATTTTGCGTCTGACCTATAAGTTCTGCTTGGAGGCAGGACAGCACCATGGGAAGCCACTGGGTGTCATTTCTCTCTGTAAATCTCCACACAGTGTGGAGCTGCGGTGGAATTGTTTCCCATCAGTTAGTAGCTTCCATCAGAATGAGGACAAATATCTAGGGTTCTGCTCCTTCCTCAGTGGAAATGAATGAGTCACATGTTCTCTATTATTCTGTATATGTAGGTGACATAACAGTATAGTACCAAGACTATCTTTAAAACCAATGATATTAGGATTTAAATAAAAACCATTCTCTGGGTCAGTGATGAGCATTCCACCAGCCAGATTCAATTGTCTTTTATTTTTGACAGTTCTTATCCCTAGTGAAATCACTGTTTTTTGAGGCTTTCAACACTGTCAGCTGTTCTTCCTTTTAAAAGCAAAATTCCCCTTTCTTAAAATAAACTAACCTTATTCATACACTAGAAATACAAGTGAAAAGATTAGAGAGGGTACTGACCCATACCATAACCACTAAAAGAAAGTGCTACTTTTAATGATATAACATATACGCAGGTTTTTCTTTCCAAGCATATATATTTAAAAAGTGGGATCATGCAATGCACACAGTTTTAAACCTACTTTTCTCATTAGACATGCTACCATTTTTCCTGTGATCAAGTATTTGTAACAGGTACGAACCATCACAAATCATTTCTGTGCACAAAATGAAAGTATCTCATCACCACACGGGTTCTCCTCCATTCTACACCTTTCTTTCGGCTTAGCAACAAAAAATCTTAACATGTCTTCAAGTTTTTCTTGTCTTTTCCAATTTAAAACTCAGGCTCTTTTTGGCCATCAGATTGAAGTACTGTGATCTCAGGTACTGCTCAAAGTGTGCTCTACGATTTCTTTCCCTTCTAAAGCGTTAGTTGTTCCCTGCTTTGTTTGCTCTGATGCTAACATCGGGTGCTTGGGTCCATCTGAGGTGTCCGGGAAGGGTGGAAGTCTGGGGGAGTTGTGGGGGGGAGGGAGTGGTACGTAACATATACATTTCACCCACCAGTCCCTCCATGCTGTTCCTTGTCGCTGGGGTCTTTGCCTGGTCTGGGCCCTGGCACTGGGGATGGTGGCTACAGTCACAGCTCAGGGCCACCAGGGCAGGGGAGGGTGCCATTGTGTCCTAGGGGAACAGTTCTTGTCCTTTTGTTGTCTCTGTGCAGCTGCTGGCCATTCTTTTGTCATTGGTGGGCCTGCTGTGAGCTTAGAGCCCATGACAGGGTGTGAGGGTACCCGCCTGGTCCCCGGGAGGCTATAGAGAGGCTTATGACAGGCCGTGGAGGGAGCAATAAAGTCGGGGAACCACCGAGAAGATCAGTGCTCCTCTCAGAGAGGCTGAAGCCAGGCAGTTTGTGAAGCAGTGTCAGGGAATGGGGCGGGCGAGGAAACGGTTCGGTTCTGAGACGTTGTCTCGGTCCTAGCTGGCTGGCGGTGGGAGGCGGGAGTTGGGGTGCACATGCGCTGTGATCGGATGGGTCTCAGGCTTTCTCATGATTTCTGCTGAGAGATGTGACAGATGTGAAGTCCAGGAAAGAGGACAGTACGGATTTTTATGAAAACTCTTCATGATCAGGCTAAACTCACCTGTTATAAAAACTTTTTGTGGTTTTAAAACATACTGATGATAAAAGCAATCTTGTGTCTTCTCGAAGACCTCCCCAGTGGGCCCTAGAAGCAATATTGCTGCTTGAGTTCAACTATTTAAGAAGCTTATTAAAATTTCATGAGTTCTAATAAAGAAGTGAAATATAGTACCTTAAATAAACATTTATTGAGGATGATGGTAGTTTATATTGAGAATTACATAAGAACAAGACTTATGGTTCTGGTGTCTTTATCTATATAACATTATCACTGTGGGTTGGTGCAGTGGGTAAGGAGATTTCTTTGTCTTCATTTTATAGGTAAAGAGTCTAAAGTTGAGAAAAATTAAATAAGTTATAGTTAAGATTTGAGCCAGTGTGTTTGGTCCAGGCCCTTACAATAGGGCATGTGCTCATGTGTGTTGAGTGTTTTCATATAAATGACCTCATTTTCATACATTTAGGTTCAGTTGAGTTTCATTAATGCCCCTCAAAGCTCCCAGGATGCCAGAATTCGTTGTAGCCAATAAAACTTGGTGTAAGTTATGTTAGAGTTATATGTCACTGGTCCTTAGGATCCACGTGTCTGTGTTGTCCTGCAGATGAACATGAACTCCTGTTCACCAGAAACCTCACGGTTTCCTAGGAAAGCAAGCTGCCATAAAAACTTGATCAAAAGAACTGTAAATAAAGATTACTGTAAAAAACAAAACAAAAAAAACCTCTTTGGGTTTTTTGCATGATTTTTTCCTTAAGTATACCTTGATTTTTTTTTATGCAACATTTTTATATTTGATATGTACAAAGGAATACATACGATTGCATGTACACAAACACAAAACAATTTTATCCCGAACCTCTTTCTGAAAGATTGCATATAGCACATTTATTTGATTATGAAAACCTTGGTGTGACTCCTCTAGGAAGAAGGGTGTTCTCAAGGCCACTGTAGAGTATCCAGTTAGATTTCATCTCTAGACTACATTTTACTGGCAGAACTTACAAAATTGACTTTTATATTTTTTTATTCTATGACTTCCATTTTGTTGTTCTTTAAAGTCACTTACTTGGTCATTGTTGATTCTTCATTGTTATAAACAGCTTTACTAAGTGACGATTTGTAGGCTATAAAATTTACCCAATGTGAGTGTACAGTTGGATGAGTTTTTGGAAATGTATCCTGTTGGGCAGTGATCACCACGGACCACTTTTGGACCATTTCCATCAACTCAGAAAGTGCCTCACCTCCCTGGCCTCACGCTGGTCCTGGCTGTGCCAGAGACTGCTTTCAACCATTGTGAACTTCTTCATTCACCGCGGGTGTCAGGGTCACCTTGCTGCTCATGCCAATGGCCCAGTGCTCAGTCTCCTGGGACTCCTTCAGGCCTTTCCAGGTTCCTGACTCAGAGCAGGGGTCTCAGGTTCAGTTACCCTCTCAAACAGGGTCCTAAAAGCTCAGGGTCCTGCTGTCAGTGGTGTACAGGTATTTCTATTCTTAGGCACCGTGGACTTTGGGTTGCTAATTGCTCATATCCACTCAGCTCAGTGTTCTTCTTGGTTCTTTGCTTGAGAGTCCCCTGATGTTTTCATAAACCATCTGTGCATTGAAAAATATGCTATTTACCTAGGATTTAATTTTATCATAATGAGAAAAGCCCTCAAAATATGTTGCCAGTGGTATGTCTGAAATAGTGATACCTGTATTTCTTTAAAGACCATTATTTTTATATTTTATTTAACTTGAAAAATATACTAGAATATTTTAGAAAAGCAAAATTTATTTTTCCCCCAGAATAATTAGGAGATTAAAAATGTAGACAATAGGCCGAGCAATAAATATTTGCCAAATAATTGGTTTGACCTTAAATAATAGGAAATTTTTTATTTTGACTCATTCATCAGTCCTTGACATAGTTCAGCTAAGTGTTGGGTGATTTTCTTCCTGGACTGGGGTTAAGCTCCTGCTGAGCAGGTAAGCATAAGGCTCCCAGAATGCTAATTTGCGTTCTGAAGGTACTCCGGTCTCAAGTAGGGTTTCTGGATATGGTATACGCTTGGAAGCCCAAGCAAAAATGAAATGTGAAGCCTTTCTTATAAGGTAGGACAGAGTTACAATTTCACCCTAAACCTCTGGTGAATAAAGACTCTAATTATTAAACGTTCTACTTCAGTGATAATAGAAATGAAAAACAGTTGACTTAATTAAGAAATCAAAGTATTTTTGGTGAAATATCTACACTTTTGTTAGAGAATAACAGGAGGAAGAAACTTAAAATAATCTTCTATCATTTAAAGAACAAAAGCAGGCTTAACTGTTCCAACTTGCAGTTTCTATTAACAACATAAGCTCTCTCGGTCCTATTGTCCTTCCCTGTAGGAAGAGGCATCGGAGCTGAGGTTCTCTAAGCTGACCAGCTAGACATTAGGAAACAGTCCTCTTAGCTGGAGACAGGCCTGGAATGAAAGTTCTCACTGCCGGTTTGGTGAGCTTGGATAAGTTACCTAGCATGGCTAGTTTTAGCTTCAACATAGGAAAATGGTCATACTAACAACCTTATCTTATTAGGGTGTTTTGAGGAGTAAGTGAAATATTGCAGGAAAAGTGCTTAACAGAGTGGTTGATACATAGTAGATGTTGAATAAATATAACTGATATTATTATTGTCCTCCTTTTAGTTCTGGGAATTTATGCCAACTCAGTCATAGGCATGGACATTCACACTTCCTTTGAGGTAGGGCTATGTATCTACTAATTGAAGGAGAGAAATAAGATACTTTATACAACTTTTCTGGAGTAGCTGAAATTTGAGTACGTTTTTGTTAATGTTATATTGAAACTACCATATTGAGACATTGTTTCCATAGTTTAATTCCAGTGAGCATTCTGCCACCAGGCCTGAGTCAGTCAAGTTATTGTAATTCAGAAGGAAACTTTAAACATTTTACTCAGCATTGTTTCCTTATGTAGATGTAACCAGATGTTGGTTTTAAGTGTTTAAGATAACCAACTGTATTCTAGTCACATTGCTCATTTTATTTAAATGAAAAATTACTGTATATCTCATTATACTCTCCTGATTTCTTAAAAGCTTATAACCAGTATAATGTGAGTGCAGGCCTTCTGTTCACCCCGGCGCCACTCAGGGGCTGGAATAGGGTAGGTGGGTCAGCTCAGTCACTTACGTTCCTTTCAGATCTCCCTTAAAGCTAGATAGAATCTTTTCAGAAACACGTTCTGACAGGAAAAGGTTTACAATACCGATTTTGATATCTCTGTGACTTGGAGAGAGAGTGGCTCTCTCTAAAGGGGTTGGTAAATGCAAAATAAAAACACTTTATATATATAAAATGTATATATTATATTTATCCATAAAATGTGATATTAATATATCTAGAATATGAATACATAAAGATTTACATAGCATTACATTATTTTATATCATGTACTATATATATAAATCTTTATTTGTCTGGCTGGTATGGGAAGCTGTGTTTGGAACAATCCTCTTGAAACAATTAAGAGCCTTGTGATTACTAGGTAAATTGACTTCCCTTGTGGACCTGGCTAAATTGCATTAATTGAGTTGATCACAAATATTAGTCTCAAGCATCACTGACTCATGTGAATAATTCCTTCAGGTACACAATACTATAATTATGACTGGTTCTAAGTCGTACTTAACCAGTTGTTCTTGCTTCTTGCTAAGCGGGGCATCTCCAGGGGCTTACTTAAACTTAGTGGCTAACACTGGGGGGCTGTCACTATAGGGCTGAAAAGAGGAGACACCCTGTTGGCCCATAGAACAGACAGAGGATAGTCTTAAAGTATAAGCAGATCAAGCACCTCTTTAAAAATGAGGTCATTAGGACTAGCATAGCAATAGTATAAAAGAATAAATGTGAAATGTGTTATACAAATTATATTTTTTACCATAATTTTATTTATCTAATTAATTTACTTTTCTACCACTCCCAGGCCACTCATCCCTTGGGTTTGGGCCCTGAGATCCCAACCCTGGTTCTACACAGCCATGCCAGGATGTAGTCCTCATTCCTAGCTGTGTATAGTGTAAGGAGTGAGTCAAGGTGTTTTTAAATTGTTTGTTTGTTTTTAATAGATATACAGTTATTCCAGAATATATGTTGAAATACTATCCTTTTCCTATAGAATTACCATGGAAGCTGTAAAAAAATCAATTGATCATATCAATGTGGGTCTATTTCAGCACTCAATTTGGCCACGCTTATACCATGCTTTCTTAACTACTGTGGTTTTGAGAGAGTCTTCAAATCACATTGTGCATGTCCTCTGAATTTGCTTTACTTTGATAAAATTGTTTTGATTATTACAGGTTCTTTGAGTTATATATATTTTAGAATTAAAATATATAACTTCTCAATATCTACAAAAGCCTAGTAAAAGTTTTAATGCAACTGCATTTAATTATAGATGAATTAGGGGAAGAATTACCATCTTAATAGTATTGAATAATGAATATGGTATTTACATTTTCAAAAGTGTTTTAAAACATTTTTTTTCAGCAATATTTTTAGTTTTTATTGTACAGCTGGGCATATTCTTTTTTTTTTTCTTTTTTTGTATTTTTCTGAAGTGAGTAGTGGGGAGGCATTTCAGTTTCCCGCATGCACCCGACTGGGATCCACCTGGCATGCCCATTAGGAGGTGATGTTCTGCCCATCTGGGGTGTTGCTCTGTTGCAACTGGAGCCATTCTAGTGCCTGAGATGGAGGCCATGAAGTCATCCTCATTCCCTGGGCCAACTTTGCTCCAATGGAGCCTTGGCTGTGGGAGGAGAAGAGAGAGACAGAGAGAAAGGAGAGAGGGAAGGGTGGAGAAGCCGATGGGTGCTTCTCCTGTGTGCCCTGACTGGGAATTGAACCCACCTTTATTATTTAATTTATCATTTCCATTTTTTTTGCTAGTATTGCATTTTATTGTGGATAGGTTTTTTAAAAAATGCTAATTTTATTTTATTTATTTTATTTTTATTTTTTGTATTTTTCTGAAGCTGGAAACGGGGAGAGACAGTCAGACAGACTCCGCATGCGCCCGACTGGGATCCACCCGGCACGCCCACCAGGGGGCGACGCTCTGCCCACAAGGGGGCAACGCTCTGCCCCTTCGGGGTGTCGCTCTGTTGCAACCAGAGCCACTCTAGCACCTGGGGCAGAGGCCAAGGAGCCATCCCCAGCGCCCGGGCCATCTTTGCTCCAATGGAGCCTTGGCTGCGGGAGGGGAAGAGAGAGACAGAGAGGAAGGAGAGGGGGAGGGGTGGAGAAGCAGATGGGCGCTTCTCCTATGTGCCCTGGCCGGGAATCAAATCCAGGACTTCTGCACGCCAGGCCAACGCTCTACCACTGAGTCAACCGGCCAGGACCAAAAAATGCTAATTTTAGATTGTTTGTTGCTAATAAATAAAAATACAACTGATTTAATATATTGATTTACTATCCTGTGACTTTGATAAATCCGCATATTTTCAGCTTTCTTATAAATTCCTTAGGATTGTCTACATGCAGCACCCTCTTGTCTGCCAAAAAAAAAAGAGTGCCTTTTATTTCTTTTTCTTTTCTTATTGCACTAGCTAGGACTCTTTATAAAATATTGAGTAAAAGTGGGGAGAACAGAGATACCACTGCTTTGTCCTTCTCATATTAGTCTAAAAGTGTCCTAGTTAAATATGGTGACCAGTAGGTTTTTTCACAAATATTCTTCATTTAGCTGACAAAGTTCCCTTTCATTCTTAGTTTGCTTAGAATTTTTAGCATGAATGCGTATTATATTTTGTTGAATTCAGTTTGTTAATATTTTGTTAAACATACTTGCATCAATTTTAACGAAAGATATTGGGTTGTAGTTCTCTTTTGTTATGATGTCTTTGTCAGAGTAATAATAGCCTAATGAAATGAATGAGAATTTCTCTTCCTTGTCTGTTTTCTGAATGATTTTTGTGTTGGATTGGTATTATTTCTTGCTTAAATGTTTAGTGGAATTAAAGTCACTTGGGTCTGATCCTTCCTGGCCACTTCAGGCTTATTCACACACCCTATGTTTTATTTTTTCTCCTTCAGTTTATAAGGATCTTTTTTTCAGTTTCCAAAACACATACATTTTCTGACACCCTAAGACCATACTGTTATATGCTTGCAAGTATATCGTATCTCTCCATGGCTCCTATCATGTTTATGACATTATTTGTTTGGTGTTTTTCCTCCTAATGTATAGGCTTCATACCCAAGGTCCTGTGTCTGTTTTGTTCACTGATGTATTAATAATTTCTATTCAGATATTAAGCACATATCAGCTCTCAATAAATTTTGTTTAATGAATTAATACAAAGAAAAACAATTTTGTATTTATTTGTCTCATTGCATTTATATACTGTTTCTGGTTCACTATATGACTACTAAGATTAGAGAAAATTACAATATTACACAACTAGGCTAGTCCAAAGATTATAACTGTAAAATCTGGTAATCTGTTTTATAGTCTCCCTTCCTCTAAACTACCTCCTGGTTGCAGACAGTTCTCTCTATCCCTAGCTCAGCTCTTCAATTTTTCCTTATCTCTTTCTCATGTTTTGTAATTCAGTTGGGGTTCGGTAGAAAGTTATAGGCTAGTAGAAATAAATTCCACTATTTGGAAACTTCTGCTAGGTATTTCTTGACAACTTTCCTTAAGGTCTTTATTCTCTTTAGACATGATTCAATTTTTATTCTGTTCAATATGGAAATTTCTGCCTTTAGCCAAAACACACAGGTACTGAGACCAGCAAATGCCACTTACTAGCTGTGTAACCTTTAGCAAGTTTCCAAACCCTTCTTCCATTTTCTCACCTATAAGATGGTGTAAATTATAGCACCTCCTACATAGAGTATAAAGTGTTTAGAAGAATGTTTGACACTTATTAAGTACTTAATAAATGTTAGCTTACATTTAAAATCTGGGTCTTTATTTAGTTTCTCTTGCCATACCTCATAGTTACCCCTCCAAGTTATAGGACCTAATTGTCACTTAATTGAACAGAGTCAAAATCTCGGGGGACAGGAATTCATATCTTGATCCTTCAATTAGATTATACATTCCCTTACTGTGCCCTGTCACAGTGCCTCATATTTTAAAAAGAGTACTTAATAAATATTTGTTCATGGATTTTCTTTAAAAAATATTATCTTATTTCTATGTTTTCATTCAAACTTTTCCTCAATAAATTTAATTTGGTGTATTTCTTTTATCCTATCAGAAACCCCCCAAATTAGTTCACATTAGAGTGGACCAATGTCAGAGGTTATACCTTTTAAATTAGCGCTAATTAAAGCAATTAGTTACCATTAATGAGCAAGGAAAACATGGACTAACCTGCTTCTGGACCTGTGGACTCTTTAAAGTCTTCTGGCTGCTGGGCCTTGAGGTAAGTCCACTTATTAAATGTTTAAAATATGATGGATTATGAGACTGCCTTTGTATCAAAGCAAGACCTAACAAAACAAAGAGAAACAGGGAAAAAAGAAATGCCAGCTTCAAATAGTATGACCGGCTGCCATGAATACCTTTCAATCGGTAGGAGTTATGAACCAATCACACAGCATATAGCAGTTGAGTAGAGGCAAACAAAAATTAGGTCAATTGATTGAACTATTTTAACAGGCTAGTCAGAGTGCAAAAGCAAAAAAAACCCCAAAACTTAACTTGGTGTACTGGCATCCGTTGGACAGGAAACTGAAGTCAAGTGTGCTTTTTTTGTCATTAAGTTGATCCACATTTGACAAATTTGAAAATGTGTTCTCTCTCTCTAATTGGTAGGTGTCATACAGACAGGACATACCTTACTTTTACTGCTACTTTTTACTCCTCCCCCAGCTGGAAGCACTCACAGCTGAAGTTGGAAAAGAGGAATAAAAAAGAGGCTCTGCTTGGCTCTCTGTGGTCCCTGCATCTTTAGTTCTCCATAGGGGAGCAGAGCTGATTGAGAAAGAAAGGGACTATGGAGTCACAGAGAGGAACATTGGCATCTGTCAGAATCACATTTCCTTAGGCAGCTTTAATCGGGCTGAAGAGCTTGTGGGGAAGAAGACATTTTTTATCTAATTTTCTAGGTTCTTTTGGCTGGTCTAATAATTAATTCACTATGAGACGGATTAACAAGAGAAATAAAACCAAATTCAGTTGCATACATACATATGGGAACCCACACACATGAGAGAGTCAGAGACCCCACATGCATGAGAAGGGCAGAGACAGAAAGAGAGTGTGGGTTATATATGTCATCCTGAGCTAAAGAATAAAGTTAGGAACCCTGGGGCTTCAGAAGAGAGGAGAGTAATTTGCAGAATGTTAAGAGCAGATGTTTAGCAATTAGAAGTTTGCCCTTCCATCGAGAAAGATCACAAAGAGTTATTTCCGGCGATCACTCTTATGATGGGCAGGGCCTCTAATTTCATTTTCCTTCAGGAAGAGGTGAAAGTTTTTTTTTTTTTTTAAATTTTTGAGCCTGCTGCATCTCTATTGCCTTTAGCTCAAAATAACTCACGTGCCAAAGCGGCACATCTTTGGGAGGGCTGTTCTGAACTCTTTCAGCTCATAGAAGAAGAGGACAGTGTTCCACCTTCTGTTTTCCCTTGTATGGCATTTATCATGTTTTCTTTCTGAAATTAAGGGAGGGATCCCATTTTTTTGTAATTCAGATATGAAAAGTTATTTTTAAATTTTTGTTCAGCTCTCCTTCTATGACTTAACATGAGTGCTTTAAAAAAATTCTACAATTCTACACTCCCCCCCCCCACCACATGGCCATCAATTTTCTTTTCTACTCCTAATATATTCTCAGGAATGTGATAAGGATGGTCAAAAGCAATACTTGTCATCGCTAACTTCAAGTAAATCATGGAAGATTAATTTTCTCTTTCTATAAAAAAATAAAGAGGAATAGTGTATGAAATAGACAATTTGAATATTTTCAGGAAAAGAGAATTCTTGCCTTTCTTGATTGCTTTAAACCAATTGGAGAGATTTTTAAAAATCCACCAAAAAACCCCTCTACCACTCGCCCTTCCCCAGCTCATCTCCTACCAGGCACTCTCGCCGCCCTAAGTACACAGTGACAGCGTAATGAACACACAGCACAGCTGTCAAAGGGATTGTATGAGTGCTTGTGAAATTATAGGCTGCTGCAGCGAAGATTTAAGCAAGCTGTTCCCTCTTGCTGCATTTAGAACAAATAAGCCACCTGTCCTTTAGGTACTGTCTGATCTGTCTCAATAGACTGCTCTATAGATCCACACAGAAGACTCCAAACGTTCTCTCCTACAGTTCTGCTCCCAGAACCGCAGCCTCAGCGCCTCCCACTGCCTCTTCTTGGGGCTTTCCTCTCTGGCTCCACCTTTGCCTCCATGATAGAAACAGTCACAGGTCCGCAGGTCGGTCTCCTGAACTTAAAAGAAGCCTCCTTTCTGTGACTGCAGCTCCCGGGTCCTGGGCTGCTGTTTCTGGAAGCTGTGCCACGTCTTACTGTAAACTTGTGTGCCCTCTGATCTCTACAACAAGTTGTTTGGACAGGAGTCTGTATCACAAGTCAAAGCCCTTTGCTATCAGACACAGGTCGAGTTTCAGAAACGTTCTACAGTTGCCTCAACAATCTAACATGGATGAATTAACTCAGACACCACGGCTGCATGACCACAGCTCTTATCTCCCCAGCAAGGAAGAGCCTCTTTGGCCGGTGCCCTCCGGAGCACTGTCCTGCCTGTTGTGCTCTGGGTCAGCACCTGGGTCAAGGGCACTCGGTGCTTGCCTGCAGAGGTGCAGGAAATACAGGGTGGGCAAAAGCGGAGTTACAGCTTTTTGTATGGAAATGATTACAATAATTAATGAATAATGGGTCAGGAATAAACTCTATGTTTCGTGTACTCTTGACTGCAAGCCACTTTCTGCTGACCCCGGTATATACCCTCCAGCCTACCTCCTACTTCCCCGCTCTCTGCGGGTCCGCCATTGGCTGAACCTAACAGGAGGTCTAGAGGCCAAGGGGGTCAGTCACTTGGCGGTGTAGTCCCTCTCAGAGGGGCGAGCAGGGGGACTAGCGGAGAGAGGGCTGGGGCACTGGGGGGCATCAGCTCCCTTTCTGAGAATACATACAAGTGCTTCTAATGGTTTCCAAGGGTTTGTTTCTTAGTCACCCCCATTCCCATGTGTCTTTTAAACTGCAGCCAAAGTATTATTCTCAAAGCATAACTGATACTATCCCTTTCTTACTGAAAGACCTTGAATGGCTTATTCCAAAAGGCATCAAGTCCAAGTTCTTTATCATGGAACTCAAACCACACAGAACTCCTTTTCAAGGATGATTTGAGCCTTTGCCAACCACCTCTCCTTTCCTCCAACAGATTTCTTTAACCTGACCATGTCCCATACTTCCCCCTGTGCCATTCCTTTATTCATTCTGTCGCATTCATGCAGATTGCTCTGAACTCTCCATTACTTCCTTTGCGAAGATAAATCACAAGCATCACATTTCCACGAAGCTGCCTTCTGTCATCCTACTCGGAAAGAATCCTTCTCTCCAGTATGCTGCCATGGCGTTTCTGTTTGTTTGTTTTCTTAGAGCCTCACAACACATTCTGTCTTAGGATGAATTGTGGATATGTCTGCACATGCCCCTTGGTAGACTGTGAACTGCACCACAGTCACGTTGAGGCTCTGGGTCTGTTTAGAAAGAACTGTACACATGGAAACGAATCGCATTGGGTTGGGATACGCCAGGAGCGGTCAGAGATGGCAGGATTCAGGGGCGAATCCAGGTCGTGCGTGAGTAGGCAGAAGGAGGGGACAGGTGTCCGAGGAACGAATGAAGATCTGAGTCTAGGGAAGAAAAGCCAGAAGGGAATCAGCTGTTGGGATTGTTCTGGAAGTAGCAAGTGCTGGGGCAGGAATGAGGTGAACGAGTGCAGCTCCCCGCCCGTGCGCAGAGCTGTGATGTCTCACACCGTGCTGAGGGGTTCCGGCCATCCAGCCTCATCTCTCCGGCTGCCTGTAATGCGAAGGTGGGGTCAGGCCACGGCCGCGAGGGCTCTGAAGGGAGGGGCCGTGTGCTATTCATCTTCGCAATTCTCCCTGCCTCCTCCTCCTCCTGCCCCTTAACATAGTGCCTGGTCAGCAGGTGCACTAACTATGTTTGTTGAATTGACTGGAAGTCAGCAGATTTTATTTATATAAAAATATTGTATGGAATGTGAAAAGATATGAGTGTACACAACGGTGATATTTTAAGAACTGTCAAAAGGTAGCCTGCTGTAAATAATTTTCGAAAGCGCATCTTTTGTACTGTCAGTGTGGGCGGTTGTACTCACCGCAGGTAAACTTGCCTTCAGCGTGTCTGTGTGAGTGAAGCGCACGGCGTGTCTGATAGCTGTTCCCGTCACGTGCTTCAGTGGAGTCTAAGTTATGGGGGGGGATAAGAAAGTGAATTCGACTTTCTGACTACTGTGGTCCTGACCATGTCGATGATGTGGAAAGCCTGCGCCCGTGCTCAGACGTCTTCACTCCGTGGCATGTTGGGGCGTGTGGACAAGAATTTCTAACTGTTCAGTGCAGCCTGAATCCAAATCACCGAGGATCAGCCCTGATGAAAACATCAGTTTCTGAACCCCGAGCTACGCTCCTGATTCGGAATTTAAGATAATTTTTGCAAACACTAAAGCTTATAATTATTTGCCCTGGCACACTGGGGGCCCATTAGGATCACTTGAGGAGATATAAATCATATTGATGCTTGAATCTTCCCTTTCTTCCTTTCATGGAGCCTCATTGGCAGAGTCTGGAGTGGAATTCCTGGCATCTGCATTTCCTACACTGCCTTGCATGACGGCACATCTTGTGTGGGTCTTGGAGGCCGTCCATGCTGATTGACAGGTTGGAAACAGATCACCCTAACCTCACAGGGATGTATAGGGCAGATTAGAAATGTGCCAAAGTAGTAGAAAAAGACCGTGGCCTGGTCACTAAGGGTAGGCTCTGGAGTCTGAAGCCTGGGTCCCCATAATGGCTTTGCATGCCTTTTGAGAATCAAATTAACATATACCTCAGTGGGTTGTTTTAAGGATTCATATAAGGTAATAGGAATAACTTAATATAAATAAAATATTCAAACAGAGTTCCATATAGCAAGGGTTTCATAAATGTTAGCCATTGTTATTATCGGTACTTACAGGGATGAATTATGGCTTCTCAATATGGTAGAAGATCTGGCTTGCTAAGGGGATGTCAAAAGGACAACATAGAGGTTGCACATATTTTGTGAGACGCAGTGGTCAGAAACAGGAACAAAGAGTGGCTGTGGCTGGGACTTTGCTTCGGAGCATTACACAGAAGATTCTAACAACCAGAGCCCTCCACATGAAGGAATGAAAGCCTATGCAAGGTGGCGAATTCTCAGTTCTGGCAGTATTCTGAAACAAGTTGATTGACCATTTGTTTGGAACTTTGCAGAGAAAAATCACAGAAAGGGTCGTGATGTGGGCTATAAATACAGTTGATAAACCCTGAAATTGCTTTTTAAACTATATCAAAGTACCCACGTCCAATTGTTTATTATTACTATTGTAATTCCCTTTTAGACCTAGCTCTTAGAGGCTATACATTATGATGGTTTTCTGTTAGTTTTTGGAAATCATTTTGGTCGCTTTTCTCCAGATCTTGTGGGAGGTGGTGGTTGAGAGTAAAGGATGAAAACGTGCCAATGGCTCGAAGGCTGCCATTTATCGTGGCATGACACTGTAGCCGGGTGTGAACAGATAGAAAAGTGAGCCCTGCTGAAGACACATGCCTAAGGCTGCTCAGAAACTTTGTCTCTTAGGATTAATATTTTTTAGTGTGATGATGTATTTTCAACATGAAATTCAGAGAACAAAATTCAATTATATGGCGGGAAGCCACTTTGTCTCATTTTACTTAAATAATGTATCCGATGCCACCCCGCCCTAGAGCAATGGGTCCCAGTCCTTAGAGCAATGGCTTTCACCAGTTTCCTCATCTCAAGTTCTAAATATGATACAAGCAGAACTCTCTTAGGTCTCCAGTATTTGTTTGAAGAGGGTGGATAGAGTAATAGGAAAAAGTAAATGGGAATGAAGTTTTGTGTGTGTGTGTGTATGACTTTATAAATATACAACTGCTCACAAAATTAGGAGATATTTCATAGCTTCATATTCATTTTAAAATATCCCCTAATTTTTGTGAGAAGTATGTTATTGCTATAGATTGAGTTGTGTCTCTTCAAAATTCATATGTTGATGTCCTAACTTCCCAATGTGATGCTATTGAGAGGTAGATGCCTTTGGGAGGTGACTAGGAGTAGGTGATCTCGAGGGTGGGGCTGTTCTGTGGATTGAGGCCCATTGGTTGCTAAGTTGGCCCCTGTACACGGAGGGAAGGAGAGACCAGAGAAAGAGGCTGACACTCAAACTTGCTGGGTGGAGGTTCAGCAAGAAGGGAACGTACATACAGCCTGGGCCAAGGGCAGGTTTACAGTTGTAAGTACACAAAACACAGGTTATGATGCGCCTGGGGCATTTTTTTTTTTTTTTTTTTTTGTATTTTTCTGAAGCTGGAAACGGGGAGGCAGTCAGACAGACTCCCGCATGCGCCCGACCGGGATCCACCCGGCACGCCCACCAGGGGGCGATGCTCTGCCCATCCGGGGTGTCGCTCTGTTGTGACCAGAGCCACTCTAGCACCTGGGGCAGAGGCCACAGAGCCATCCCCAACGCCCGGGCCATCTTTGCTCCAATGGAGCCTTGGCTGTGGGCAGGGAAGAGAGAGACAGAGAGGAAGGAGAGGGGGAGGGGTGGAGAAGCAGATGGGCGCCTCTCTTGTGTGCCCTGGCCGGAAATCGCACCTGGGACTTCCACGCCAGGCCGACGCTGTACCACTGAGCCAACTGGCCAGGGTTACACAGGTTAGTCTTGTATTATTTTGTATTAATTATTGTATTATTTTCCATACAAAAAAAATCTGGAAAGCTACTTTGCCCCACCTTGTATAAGACTTTTCTTGGGTGGCCATAAGGGAGGATCCCTGTACCTGCCCCTGCCCCCCTGAAGATTTAAAATTTGTATAGAGGACTGAACTGGGTTCAGTCCCTACACCATCCAGATGGTCTCAACCCCACATGACTGTCTCGACGCTGTGTCCGTGAAACCAGTTGCTACTTTGGAAACTTTGGGAAGAACACAGTCAGCTTCTGTTGGAAGACTAAAATGTGCATATTGCAAGCTAGTCTTAGGATGGAGGTTAGAAAAAAGGAAAGTTAGGTCAAATTTGTAAGAACAGAGATTAAGTTCAGTTAGATGTTTCCATGTTCTCACGGCAACCTCTGCAGAGTCAGCTGTCCCTTTCTTTAGACACCATGGCAGTTGGTCATTCTTGTCATGTGGCACGTTCATCATTGTTCTCTGCCTAGTCAGTTTTGCCAGCTAGGTGGTAAGCACCTTGATGCTGCGACAGTAGCAGTTATTTTTTGTAGTTTTAGGGATAACACGGTGCCTGTCATATGTTATTTGCTTACTTGAATATGTGCTGGATGCTGGATAAAATGAATGATACGGCGTATGTTGAATTTTGCAAAACAGAAACAAGCGATCAATATTACAGGATTATTAAATAAGCTTGCGAGTAGGTTCTCTTTTGGGACTTGAGAGATTGCAGATCATGGATGAAGCCTGCAGAGAAACATTACATTTATTTCATATTTTTCAAGGACTAGCGCACTTGCTGGGGGAAGGAGGGAGAGTTGTTAGAAAATAAGTGTTCTTGTGGTCTGAATAGGAAGCGGGCAGGATGAAAAAGGTGGTCACTGGGTGGACACGCAATGCTGGTGTGTGATGAGATAGAATGTGGAATCACATATAAGGTACAATGTTGCGGTATCAAGAGTGACTTCCATAAACTACATTGAAACAATATTATAACTGACATAGCAACATGATGCCTAGTTTTCTAATCAAATTCCCATTTTCTTAATGAGTCACAACTGAGGACCAGGAGGTGCTCTGGAAGTGGGGACTTGCATGGAGAATCCAGGGAGTGCCCACTGAGCCCCTGGGGGTTTGTTTTGGGAGGGGCTCCCAGGGCCTTTGCCCACCTGTAGGTACATGGCGGCTCTGAGGACACCGAGGGACTGATGTTTTCTTGCAATGAAAGGGGCTTGTTATACTAAGTGATTGGCTTTGTTTGGTCAGCGGTGGCTGCATCACATCCCACGCCAAAAACAACCTGCTCTGTCTGTTGTTATTTTCCAATTACTTCCTAGCTCTTTGTTCCCTTGGTATCTGTTGAGACAAAAATCAAATTAAAAACAAAATAAGACAAAACAAAAACATACACCCAAACCATGCAGTATTCATAGCTCATTGTAAAACACACACACACACACACACACACACACACACACACACAAAACCACAACTGTGCAATGCTGAGAACTTGAGGCTTTCACTTGGCCTGTCAGGAAAAACCTTCCAATTGTAACTTGAATGGGGCCAGGGAGGGCCAGTGAGGAGCTACAGTCAGGAGGCTTTGGTGCCGGGGCTGGGCCCCAGCCTGCATCCTCCAGAGGAGGATTTCTGTTGAGAAGTCGGATGTCATCCTTATGGGGGCTCCTTTATAGGTGATAGCTTTTTTATTCTCTCACAGCTTTTAATATTTTCTCTTTATTGCTTAGTTTTGGTATTTTAATTATGATGTGTCTTGGTGTAGGTTTCTTTGGGTTTCTCTTTAATGGATTCCTCTGTGCTTCTTGAACTTGTGAGAGTTTCTCCTGCATTAATTTAGGGAAGTTTTCAGCTATGATATGATTGAACAAAGTCTCTATCCCTTGTTCTTTTTCTTCTTCTTCAGGAACCCCTATTATGCGGATGTTATTTCTCTTCATGTTGTCACAGAGCTAAGAGTTTCCTCAGACTTTTTGAGTCTCTTTTTTCTTCTCTGCTTTCATGCCTTCATTCCAGTTGTCCTCCAACTCGCTGATTTGATCCTCAGCTCTATCTATCCTGTTTTTAATTCCTTTCATTGTGGTCTTTATTTCTGATATTGTATTTGTCATCTCTGACTGATTCTTTTTTATACTTGCTATTTCTTTATTTAGGTGTTCATAATGACCATCCATTGTTGTTCTAAGATCCCTAAGCATCCTTACAATCATTATTTTGAACTCCGCATCTGGAAGTTTGATTATTTCTATATTACTCAGTTCATCTCCTGAGGTTTCATTTGGATTGCACTTTTTTGTCTTCTCATTGTCTGTGTTTTGTTTATAGAGTTGGTTGAGTCTAGGCTTGGTGTTGTCTGCCTCCAGTTTTCAGTTGTGTTATTTCTAGGTCTTCTTGGGTTGGTATCAGCTATTATTTGTAATCCACTTTTGGATTTGGGCAGCTTTGAAGTCTTGATTTGTTTGTTTTCTTAACAGGTGATAGTCTTGTTACTGATCTCAGCAGGGGGCTTCCTTGAAACTGTATCTAGGAATGCGGTGGGTGTAACCTGAGACTCTGAAGGCCTCTTCCACCAACTAATCTCTCTGGGGGCAGGGTGTTTTCTCAGCTTCAGTAGGGGGAGGTGTATCTCAGATCTCCATGGAGACCTGAGTTACTGCCCCTCCTCCCCACTTATTGTTTTCAGCTGTGTCTTGTTGCACTGATTGGAGATGGAGAGATGTCTGGAGATCTCTGATCTGGAAGCAATTCAGTACTGTTTTGTGGGGAAGGATCAGTCCTTCCCCCAGCTATGGCCACCTCCAGCATGGATAAGTCAGCTTTTTTTAGATCGTCTCCTGCATTCCTTAGCCCCTCACAGTCTGTCCCTCTCTCTGTCCTTTCCACTTAGGAGATAAGCTGGTCTTTTCAACACACCTTGCTCCCTGGTCGCCAGGCAAGTGGCTGTGAGCAGTATTTTCTGCTCTTTTCCCTGGGGTGAGATCCCCTCTGGGCTCTCAGCCTCATCCCCCCCCTCCATTCCTGTAAGCAGGGGAGATTCAGGTGCTCCCTACCAGGTTTGTTGTGGCTTCTTCTTTGCTCCTTGGTTTTTGAGAGCTGTTCTTGTAGTCCAGAGTTGGTTTTTCTGCTGATTTTTTCTAAATTGATTTGTATTACAGTTTGGTGGTGAGAGCTGGGTGTCTGTGTGTCTGCCTACTCCGCTGCCATCTTCAGGTCCCATCAGGATGTGATGTTTATGTCACAAATTATATACATATATATACACACACTATATATATATTGTGTCTGGGTATATATGTATATAAACATATATATATACATATATATATATATAGAGAGAGAGAGAAAGAGGGAGAGAGAGAGAAAGAGAGAAGGAACTGCTAGGTCCTCTTGACTCTCCGCCCCAAGGCAGGCTGCTTCCTCACACTGTTTCTCGGAGTGCTTTTGAACAGGCCAGAGTCAATGACCCCAGGTGACAAAGCTCAGACCTCTTTCCAGCAGAGGCCGGAGGATGGTCCGGTGGGCTTCACAGTGAGCCAGCTCCCCCTTGATGCTCAGCTCAAGTTTTCCTGTGCTCCAAGTTCATCACACCACTGCTGTGATTTCGCTTCTGGGCACCCCGCACTGTCCCTCTTTCTCCTCCATGTGTCCTCTGTCCCTGCACGTGGGGAGGTGCCTCTGCACTGCTGCATCCTGGCCAGCCCGCAGAGTGTGTGCCACAGCCCTCTACAACTTTCCAGTCTTACCCCGGCCATGCGGGCAACTCCCCTGCGAGTCTGTTCAGAACCTGGGCGGGTGGCCAGAGCTGGGAAGAGCATGGCGTTTCTCACCAGACTGTGTGTCCCAGGGTGATGGGCGTCCTTCCCCTTCTCCGTGACAGGTGCCTCTATGAACATGGCCTGACCTTGCGTTGCTCCTCTTTGCTGCCCAACCACATGGAGCACGTTGAGGCCTGATGTACTGTCGGGGCTCACACTCTGTCACATGAGCAAGAAGAGTTGCTCACCTGGCAGTGGCGATCTGGCATGCACACTCAGCCATTTTTCTTCTCAAAAGTCTGCTCTGGGCTCTTTGGCGTGATTACAGTTTGATTAAGGTCCAAGGAGAAAAACAGATTGCCCAAATAACAACACTGAAAATAATAATGCCTTGTCCTCTGCAGCAGGGTATTTATTTTATTTCCCCCTGTAATTGCCGTGTGATGACAAAGGGAGTTGGCTCTCGCTGCACCGGTTCTCCTCCCAGAGCGGAAGGACGCCCCTGCTGTTGGCGAAGAGAGTCCTTCCTGGAGAAGGGTGAAGATTCCGGTTTGAAAAGGTCAATCAGAGTAAAAGAGAAATGGGAAGCTATTAACACTCACCTTCCTTCTGCTCCCCAAACATGAGTTCACGCATATGTCCAGCCAGACTCCAACTGGGAAGATTCTCAGAAATATTTTGCTTAAATTATGTTTCATGGAGTTCAAATATATGCATTCAATGAAATAATATATGTTACAACACAATTTGACTGATGTTACCTGGGCGTGTTAGTTATCAGGACTGTTCTCTCCAGCAATCATCATACAACAAAGCAAAAGTTGTTGGTCGTTACTGCCTCATGTGAGTCTACTCTTTCACCGTGATGTACGGTTGATCTCATTTGTTCAATATGAGTCCGCTTCCTTTTGGGGTTGTGTCCTGGATTGATTCATCCCTAATTTTTAGTGATGTAGCATCATTTGAAACCATGGTCTGGATACATCTTAAACTTTATTTTTCCAGACTTACCCGAGCTTAGGTGAATATATGGTTGTATCTTTAATTCTCTTCAGAGTTATTCTGTAGTAAGAATAGCTACAACCCAGGAAGTTTTAGGATGAAAGCTGATGTCCCTGTGCTAGCTTCTCCTTTTTCATCTTTAGTTACAAAAAAAAAAAAAAAATTGACAACATGATTAAAGTGAGACCCTGGGTTATGTTGCAATGTTGACCCATCATAGGATATTGAGGTCCACAGGTACTGTAATGGTCAGTCTTGGGGTCTTCCAAAAAGGATGAGCATTAACCTTGACCCACAAAGAGACTCAAACTTTTTGCCTACAAAGAGATTCAAATGCTTTGTTAGAGGCAAGATTAATACATGGGAAATTAGAAAACCATCAAGGGTAGTAATCTTAATGTTATATGAATTCATAATTGTGTATATTAAGTGGTCTAGGAAAGTCTGAAAGTGCAATTGTTGGGGAGGAAATGGAGTAATCTTGGGACACAGGCCTAAAAGTCATCATGAACATTTATTGATTACTTGCTACTTTCTGGATCATCTCTTTTCATCTTCACAAAAAAAAAAAAAAAAAAAAAAAATCCCCCATTTTACTGCTGAGTCTTGGGCAGGGAAAGTAGCCTGACTGAATTCATGGAGGTGTTTATAGTGCAGTTCAGGTTCACACGAAGTTTGTCCACCACACACCCCAGCTGGGAATCGCTGGCATAGACATCCTGGAGCCAGGCCTTGACATGCAAGCCCAATGAGCAATGTGAGTGAGCGTTTTACGGGATTGCTCAATCGCTCAGCATCTGACCTGGGAATCTCATAATGCCTGACTTCCTCCTCGAGCCTACAGCTAATTCTTTTCTCACGAGATCCCAAGAGAGAGATATGCACAAGAAGTAATGGCACACGGCCAACGGCACAGGGCTCTGCACCTGGCCCAGCACAAACGGCGCTCTTCCTCCATCTGTTTCCAAATCTAACCCCACCTGGACACAAAGAATGTCAGGTGACCTGACAGCACTGGGGGAACAAGGTTTTTTCCAAGGGTGCAGGTCCTGGCTCAGCCTCAGGATGGGGGGCGTGGGGCACTGGAGAGAGCCGGAGAGAGGCGCTACTCCCACATATGGAAGCCATTAAGGCCCTGTCACCCCCAATACCCATCATGGCTCAAGTACAGTCAGGAAACTTGATTGGGCTCAGAGTAATATACTGAAGAGAGAGAAAGGGCATAGGAACACTCCCCACCTCATCAGATCCATGGTGATGATGAAGAGGAGGGGCTAGGCTTTCCCTGATAGGGAAGCGTGGTCATCAGCTACATCAGAGATAGGATGGTGCCTTGTTTTGAATATACAGAATCTGAAGTTCACCGGGTCACCAGAATGGCGATGTCGATGTCACACAGGTGGTGACTGGACCTACACAGGTGAGGGGCCTGGGCCTGAGATGCAGGTTAGGAAGTCATTTGCACCTCTGTGCAATTGCAGAGGAGCAAATGATGCCAGAAAAGACAGAGGTCAAATAGACTCAATCTCCGAAAAAATTCACCGAGAAGGTGTCATTAGTAGGGAGAAGTCCAGCAAGAGGAATACAGGAAAAATGATATCTATTGAAACCTAACCCATAATGTGATGGTGTTAGGAGGCAGAGCCTTTGGGTCATGAGGGTGAGCCCTTATCAGCGAGATTAGGGCCCTTATAGAAGGACTGGAAAGTGCTCCCTTCCTCTTTCTGCCCTGAGGGGACACAGAGAGCACCAGGAAGCAGGTCCCTACCAGACTCCAAACCTGCTAGTGTCTTTCTTTCTTTCTTTTTTTTTTTTTTTACAGAGACAGAGAGAGAGTCAGAGAGAGGGATAGATAGATAGGGACAGACAGGAACAGAGAGAGATGAGAAGCATCAATCATTAGTTTTTCGTTGCAACACCTTAGTTGTTCATTGATTGCTTTCTCATATGTGCCTTGACCGTGGGCCTTCAGCAGACCAAGTGACCCCTTGCTCGAGCCAGCGACCTTGAGTCTAAGCTGGAGAGCTTCGCTCAAACCAGATGAGCCCGCGTTCAAGCTGGTGACTTTGGGGGTCTCGAACCTGGGTCCTTCACATCCCAGTTCGATGCTCTATCTACTGTGCCACCACCTGGTCAGGCTGCTAGTGTCCTGATCTTTGACTTCCCAGGCTCCAGAGCTGGGGAGGGCAACATTTGTTGTTTAAGCCACCCAGGCTGTGAGGTTTTTATTATCACAGACCTACTGGACTGAGACTCAGGGAAATTGGAATGTTTGGAGGTGAGCAATGGCTCTCCCTGCTCAGTTCATCTCTTCTGACTCTTTCTCACGCACATGTTGAGGAAAGAGAAAGTAGGTTCTTTTGTCTACAGTGGTGGTGAGCATTTTGTGAATAGCTTCTATCTGGGAAAGTTGTGCCCAGTATTTGATTATCTTGCTTTTTTTTCCAGTGTTAATGTCCAACTTGCCTTCTCTTCCTCACCAGAGCGTGGGTCCAAACTCAGATTGCCTTTTAGCGATTCTGACCTTCCCGCTGTTTCATATACCCACCAGGGTTTTCCGGAGAGTTTCAAGATAATGATTTTCCCACTCGGGATGCTGTCTCTCTGGGAAAGTTTTCCACCTTCTTTGTCTTGCTGGAGAAGAAGGGACCTGGATTCTCCCAGGGAGAGGGGTTGGGTGGTAGGAAGCAAGGAGGGCAGGGTGATGGTGGGGGAGGAAAGGGTGATTGGGGACATTGGCCTGCAGAGAAAAAAGAAATAGGATACAACCAAGCTGTCTAGCCGACGGGTGAGGCTTAGGTGGGCATTAAGGCTGGTGACATGGTTGAGAGGTTTGCTCAGGAAAGTTTTTTTTTTTTTTTTTTTGTATTTTTCTGAAGCTGGAAACGGGGAGAGACAGTCAGACAGACTCCCGCATGCGCCAGACCGGGATCCACCCGGCACGCCCACCATGAGCGACGCTCTGCCCACCAGGGGGCGATGCTCTGCCCCTCCGGGGCGTCGCTCTGCCGCGACCAGAGCCACTCTAGCACCTGGGGCAGAGGCCAAGGAGCCATCCCCAGTGCCCGGGCCATCTTTGCTCCAATGGAGCCTTGGCTGCGGGAGGGGAAGAGAGAGACAGAGAGGAAGGAGGGGGGGTGGAGAAGCAAATGGGTGCTTCTCCTATGTGCTCTGGCCGGGAATCGAACCCGGGTCCCCCGCATGCCAGGCCGACGCTCTACCACTAAGCCAACCAGCCAGGGCCCAGGAAAGTTTTTATAAAGAATAGTGGAGAGGGAAGCTCTGAAGGGCACTTTGCTGCACAGGGGAGCATGATGGATGTGTCAGGCACACTGAAGGAAGACAGGAGGAAGAAGCCAACCTGGACCAGGTGCTCACCATGTGGCAGGCAGGTGGACACTCAGCATATTAGCTCATCTAATCTTTTGCTGTGTGGGCTAGTTGTGATCCCTGTTTTACATACAAGGATAATTAGATGCAAAATGTCAAATGACTGACCTGCCTAATGTTACAGAGCTAGAAACCGAGTTTCAGCTCCAGCTGAATGGATTCCAAGTCCCTTATATTTTTATCTGAACATTGCTACTTTCCAAAGAACAAGGAAGCATTTGGAGGATGAGGCAGTCAGACACGGTGATGGGAGATGTGTGTGGGCATGCGTGCATAGGCTGGTAATACAGGCTGGGAAGTCTGCCCAAACAAGAGGCAGGTGGAATCATTAGAGGCTGTGCTGCTTTTCCTTCTGGGTGTCTGTTATTGACCACTCCTTCACATGAGATATGGGTCTCTTGGAATGAAAACGGCTGC
Source organism: Saccopteryx bilineata (assembly GCF_036850765.1). Lineage (NCBI taxonomy): Eukaryota > Metazoa > Chordata > Mammalia > Chiroptera > Emballonuridae > Saccopteryx > Saccopteryx bilineata. The sequence goes on along the minus strand of NC_089490.1, from coordinate 197,985,686 downwards.
ATTACTGTATTATGGTGACACAATGTAACGGCTCTCTACATAGGATGCTAGCAATGTAACAATGCATTGCACAACAGTCTTTGCTTCTGGACATTTTTATTGTAGTATCCTGCTAAGAGTGAACTTTGTTTGAACTACAATGAGCAAAGTATCTGGGAAACAGATTTTTTTTTGGATATAGTGCAAAAGAATAAACTTTTCTCAATGCCAACTTGTAGTACCACACAAGCCTGAGGAGAGATTGTCTCATGGCTATGGATGCTAAGCAACCTCTGGGTTGACAGGGTCAAAAGAAGGTGTCCTCCCATGGAAACAGAGGACACTGTCTGGAAATACCAGAAAAATATTCAACATTTAGGATGCCTAGAGGGAACATATCTATTTGCTGTTTCTGAAAAAGCAAATAATTTAAAATTTAATGCTAAGATATTTTTCACATCTGATTAATTTTGCAGAAAAAAAATAGCATATTTCCCAAGTCTGATTCTAGTATTTCTGTGTTAATCCTTCTCTCAGGAAAGCAGATCTTAATAAAAATAAAAAGCCAGAAATGGTATTTTTTTCTATTTTACTTTTACTTTGAAATCAACAGTTCTAAAACTAAGGAAATTAAAATAAAAATTTTGAGAATGAGCAATTTGTATAATGAGTCAAATTAATAAGTCCAGTTTGTCAAAAATGTAATATTCATTCCTGAAGCACAGTAAATATAATCAGAGAGTGAAACTTTAGTCATGCAAAGCTCCCCCATCCATATTTATGTGATATGAGAACATTCATTTTAATACTGTCAAGTGATCTTGAGAGAGAGAGAGAAAGCGAGAGAGAGAGTGTGTGTGTATGTGTGTATGTGAGACCTTTCCTTCAAATATCAACTTTCCTCATCCTCTGGGCAAATCTAAATATCACCAGTGCTACAGGAAAACAGATTTTCTGCTTTTATTTCTACTTGGATGAACATTTGGTTCTCCTATTCATTTATCTTTCTTACCTGTTTGTTTGTTCATATGTGTCCAATAACTGAAGGTATAGAAAAACAGTATTTTCTGCTCTTTGCAATTTTTCCAGGGTCTGCGAGAGACCTGGCTTATTAACACACCTGACTTTTCCAGCATTTATCACAAATGTAAATGAACAGTCCGTGGTGGAGCCTGTTTTCAGGAGGGCTCTGATGATCATGTTGCTATGGTGACAACAGAGCATACAGGTTCATGAGACAGTATTAGTAATGCAGTGGCTTGAAACTTAATCAGCGTACTGTGACTTCTTCCCCATATTTCAATATCACTTCGGCAAATTGAATTCCAGGCAGTTGTCAGTCCCGTGTATTCCCTATGGTTTCTCCTCTGCAAAATTGCCTCTTTATTCTATACACTGATGATCATGGAGTAATTGAAATCCGCAGCTGTTTGTCATGCTATTTATACAGCTCTGTCTTGTAGCCAGCAACCTTTGTACGGTGTGCGCTGCAGGTGACAATTAGATCTAGAAACCTTTTTTTTGGTTGAACAAGTGAATGATTGTTTCCCCCCCAAACCCCTGATTTTAGATACTTTATGTGATACCTTGCTTTGTGGGGGAAATTTCAGCTGAGGTTTAATCGCAGTCTATTATGGCAGCACTGCAGGGCTTTGTATTCTGTGCTTCCAAGGATTGCGAGACAATCCGGAGTGTTGAGAAAAAGGACTGACTCCTCAGGGAAGGAACCCCCTGGTCCCCCAACAATCTGCTCTCCAGCCGTGTCAGAAACTGGACTCTCCAGCCTCTAGTGGCCCTGAAACATTTGCAACAATAGATAGGAAAACACAATTCAGTGTGGGAAAGAAAGCAATGCGTGGGGGCCCGGGACAATGCTTTCTCTCCCGACTGCTTTGCAGTTTGGGAACACACGCCCTTTGCTCTTTCCCAGTGAACTGGGGCATTGTGGAGTCTCCCCGTAGATCTCTGGGGTTGCTTTGAGGGTCACGACAGGACTTTCCTTTCTGAATCTGAGCTCCTATGGAATGTAACTGAGCTTTATTTGGCACCCAGCAGGTAGAAAGCGTCCCTTCTCTCCTCCTCTCTGAAATGTGTGCTGATATAAGTGGGAAACTGTTGTCTTCCCCTCCCGAGTAGGGGTCCATGATTTCATTTTACGGGCTCCCCTCATCCAAAAAGTGGGCATGATAGCAGTAGCTGGGAACGGAGGATTTCCTCTTGTTATGAAATAAAGCCGTGACTACAGAAGAGCTGGGTCTTCAGAGACTCAGGAGGGATTTGGTCCTTGTGTCTCCACAGGCCCTATCGCCCTATCGGTACCCTTCCCTGCCACACTCTGCCCTTTTCCTGCATCGACCGTGGACCACAATGCCTTGCTTCCCGCCAAGCCCCTTCCCTGCTGCGGGCACTTTTCTTCCCACCCCCTCCAGGGGCCTCCCCATCCCCACCCTCTGTTCCTCTGGCTGTTGTATTTAGACACTGACATTGTCTAGGGGTTCTTTGTGCAGTTGAAAGTGACTGAAGGTCAGTCTGTGAACAAACGTTTTGTTGTTGTGGAGTAACAACGAGATAGAAGAAAAAAACAAGTCGCTAGGGAGCTAGTTCTTCATGGAATAATCCTCCACGGACATGGACATGGATTGCCTCTCCACACTGCACAGCCAGGGCAAATGTGAGAGCTAAGGTTTGCACCATTTTGTCAGATCAGGTTTCCCTCCCAGTTTATTGAGGAAGTTGTCCAGCAACTCGCCGGTGTTCTCCCTGAGCTAGTTATTGCCGTCTGGCCAGTAGGTGTGCCATGCAATACTTATCTCCTCACAGCAGACCGTCTGCATGTGCGCAGGAGAGCTGAGGACAGAGCTGAATGTAGCAGAATGATGGTAGCTGGTGATCTTGGAAATCTCTCTTCAGCATCAGTTAGATTTATCCTGTATTTCCTTAATGGCTTCACAAGTCCCCCCTTCCTCAATCTTTTCCAATGATACTTTAGTTCAAATGCCAATAAAACAGAGTTCAGGGCCAGCGCTCTAACCAGGGCGGAGGGTGTGGAAGTTCGGAGGATACTCAAATCTAAAATAATGTTTAAAAAGATGGCTGCATTTACATGGTTACAGCATGTGCACTCCTTCAGCGTTACAAGAGCGATGGGTCTTATACCTGCTGAGCAAGAATGCTGGACTGGAGCAGGGGCTACCGGATGGCCTAGCATTGTTAATAACGCCCTGCTGAGAGCTGGGTCATGCCTCAAAGAGTAGGGGATCCAAGCAGCAAAATTAAAACGAGAGATTGTTTAAAATTTTTACTTTAAAAAAAGAAAGAAATGATTACCAAAATGCAAAGTGGAAACACTCTTTTTGTTACAGGTGCATTGTTACTCAGTTATACAGAAATTTCTGTAACTTGCCGAGAAAACCCTGAGTTGTTCATAATGTCACGCAGTGGGATTTTCTCTCCTTTTGAGTTTTTCTTTTTCTTTTTCAATTTCCTTTCTTTTCCCCTCCCTCCCTCCATCCCTCCCTCCTTCCCTCCCTCCCTCCTTCCCTTCCTATGCTAGGATTATCTTGTTACAACCAAAATTATATGCTGATGATGACAGAGAATCAGTCAATGGACTTGTGAGTTTTGTTTTTTGATGACCCCAGGCAACCTTTCTTGTAAACAGAAACAATCATGTTTAATTCCACTTAAAAGTGGTTTTCCAGTTGTGCGACTCTCCTCAGTTCCAGTCAGGAGGGGTTCCAGAGTTTCTTAGGTAAACTCCTCAGAGAATCTGGGACGCCTGCATGAATGGCTCTCTTTAGATCACACCTTGGAATTCTTAGATGAAGGCCCACCCACTCCTCTTCCCCTTGAGGAGCTGACTGGACCAGCAGTGACTAGACTGATTCCCGACCCACCGGGGGCCCCAGATTGACAGAACTGAATTCCACGTGTGCGAGCTCCTGGTATTCTCAGCCGCCCCAGGGGTGCCTGGCCTCAGCCTGAGGTTTGCTTTTACACGTGAGCCCGCTCACACTTCTCTGAGCAGCTACCCACCCACCCCAGATGGAGCTTGGCCCCTCAAAGTTCCCCAGCTGTGTCCAGGAGTCCCTCAGTGCGAGTCTCACACATGCGCACAAACACAGCCGGTGCTCTTCCGTTTCAGCTCTTGGGGCTCCGGAGCCGCTGCCCTCGGTCGCTGCTGACGGGCTCACCTTTGTGTGCAGAGGGCTGCCCTTGCGAGTCGGTTTCCTTCTTCTCAGCTCTGTGCAGTTTTGGTCCCTTAGGCTCCAAGAGGGCTTTCTTTGTGCCAAAATGTAAGTATTCATGACAACTTTTGAGCAGTTAATATGTATCATTGCTATTTTTTTTTTTATCTTACAAAACCTCTAGTGGGTTATTTTATTAGTGTGAGCTCTTCAACCCTTTACCAGCTTCTCAGGAAATTCCTCTGTTAGTCGCGGACCTCTCCCGTAGGCATTCCGATCTGCTCCTGGCAGCCGGACAGGGGAGCCTTCAAAGTACAGCGGCCTAACCCTCCTGCCGCGGTTCACTATCCCCAGAACAACTCACTTTTTATTTTTCCTTAAATTTTCTTTCATGCTAAGCAGGCCAGGTAGTGTTTTGTCCTTGGAACTATGGCCACCTGTAAATCTCTAGTTCAGAATAGGTGCTTCACTTTCTATTTCACACAATTAAAAAGCTCTGTAGAGTGAGCCGTCCCCGCCAACCCCCCAAGGATTGCCTGTTCGACCGGTAAATTCAACCTTCTTGCAAACAAGCGAGCTGCTTGGGCCTTTGGTTTGCCGCTTTGGGGGGGCTCTGCCTTCCTGGTCAGAGGCACAGACACCCTCGGACCAAGTTTAGGTCACAGACTGAACTCTCAGACATCTGTGCTTCTCCATCCTTCCGCAGGATCTGGAAGGAGGCTGCGTCCCCTGAGGGCGGATCCTGGGAACCGGATCTGAGCCGTGAGCTGCAGAAAGGTCGACGTACCTCTACCATTCTTACGCTGCCGGCGTGTGCTTGTGCCTCTCCCACGGAGCTCAGGGGCCGTGTCCACGACCCGGGGTCAGGTGCTGAGTTCCTGTGCTCACAGCAACACACGCAGTATGGGCGTGGATGACACGGGCACTACCCCTCACTGTTCACCCACCGAGCACGTTTACTGTGCAACGTCCCAGGCTCTGTGAGCGCAGTGAGAGCGAGCCCATCAGCGTCCCTGGCTCACGTTGCTTGTGGTCCAGGCAGAGGAGACGGCAACCAACAGGCAACCACGTACATTATATCCCAGGCGACGTAATGATAGTGGCTAGAGAGGAAAAGGAAGCAAGGACGGAACCATGAAACAGGGTGGGATGGAAAACACTAGAGTGTATAGTATAAGAAATCAGGACAAAGTGTGGCTTTGTGAAATGTCTGGTTCAATGAAGTAGCGTATATTCATATAAATTCACGTACATATAGAGGTTTGTTTCGACTGGGTCACAATTTAAAATGCATTTGCTAATGTAGAGGAAGGTCAAAAAGTTTGGAAGACACTGTCGGGCTGTTCATGGGAGCGAGTAGCAGAGGACAAGTAGGTATTAGAGGTGTTTGTGTGTCCTGATTAGATGAGAAGAAGCCAGCCGGTTCCTGAGCCTGTGTGTGCAGCGGTATAAAAACTAACCCTTTTTATTGAACCTTCTATAGTCACTGAATATATGTTCAGTGACTATCTCTCTCTCTCTCTCACACACACACACACAAACACACATGCACATCACACTCTGATTTTCTTCAAGCCCAAACCCAATTCCCAAGGGCATTTATATTCTTGACCAATATATATATATATATATATATATATATATATATATATATGGTCTACCGGAAAGTTCTATCTGTTTCTATCACAACAACACTTAAGCACATGTTTATTTGGCGCATGTGTGCCTCTCTATTTTTATCACTTAATGTATACATACTGACATAGCAAATTAACTAAAACAAAGTTGATTCATGTTAGTCTTATGTGTGAAGTAATAGTGTACCCATGGCTACTGATAAAGTTCATTTATGCCACTGTATTTTTTATGAATTTCAACAAGGAAGAAATGCTACAGAAGCATGAAGAAATTTATTGAAAGTGTTTGGTGAAGGTACAGTTTCTGATAGGACATGCAGAAGATGGTTCAAAAAATTCGAAACAGGTGATTTCGACCTTTCTGATAAGCCATGTTCTGGATGACCATCTTTGATAGATGACAATGTTAAGACCATGTTGGAGCAAGATCCTTTTCTGACAACATCGGAGATCACAGAAAGGCTTAATTCAGCTCAGCAAACTATTTCAGACCATATTCGGAAGATAGGATTGGTGTGGAAATATTCAAGATGGGTGCCACATGAATTAAGTCAGAAGAATTTGTATTTTGTTTTATTCCAAAAACAAACTGAACTTTCCGGTAAACCATATATATATATATATATATATATATATATATATATATATATATATATTTCTAAAACATATGAACTTTATGAGATTAAAAATGCAGTATTACTAGACCCCTCCAAGGCAAAACCTAATGAGGTACTACAAGCAGTACACCTCAGCCAAAGGGGCAGATCATAAACAGATCATGTTTAAGAAATCCATTTGAATGAAAATTATTTAAAATTTAAAATCATGTCTCCATGTTATCATTTGATGGTTGGCTTTTCAAGCAAGTCTATAGGATCCAATGGACCTGTAATATGAGTAGGATAAACTCATTAGTACATCTGAGTCCCTTTGACTCCTGGGAAGTGGGTAGTGGTTTTTGTTGGTGGGATTGATTTGAGGCCCAGACAGGCAAGTGTGGTAGGTGTGTGTGTAGGAGGGTGTATTAGATTCCTAGGACTCCTGTAACAAAGGACCACAAACTAGGATTAAAACCACAGAAACTTGTGATTGTATTGTTCTAGAAGCTGGAAGTTGAAAATCAAGATGTCAACAGGGGCAGGCCCCCTCTGAGGCTGGGTAGAAAAGTTCCTCGTCCCTTCTGAGCCTCTGGTGGGGGCTGCTGGGCCTGCGAGTCCCTTGGCCTGCAACTGCATGGCTCCAGTCTCTGTCTCTGGAGCCACATGGCAATCTCCCTCATGCCTGCACTGTGTAAGAACTCTAGTCCTGTTGGAGTAAGGGCTCATTTTAATACAGTATCATCTGATCTTAGCAAATGGCTCCTACAGTGATTCTGTTTCCAAATCAGGTCTTGTTTTGAGACACGGGGAATTAGGAGCTGCACAGATCTGTGTGAGGGACACAATTCCATCCATAATAGCGAGCAGTGAGCAGTGGGGAGGCCCCACGATGGCTCCAGCTGGTAGAAACCCAGTGTGGAGCGGGGGCTCCCCTGGCTGGTGTATCAGAGGCAGGACCTAGGGAGCACTGGCTGTTGGGAGGTATGGATCCCACATAAGCCAACTGAGTGGTGGATGCTTCCATGTGAAAGGTCGCTGTTACATTGGGTGGGAGTAAATAAAGAGAATCTCACATTTAAAGGGATTACACTCACAATCTCTCCAGATTTTCATTTGAACTATGTCCTAAAAGGTTTCATTTCTCCTCTAAGGATCTAACAATATCTCCAGAAGAGTGAGCTATGATGTTACAGAAAAACAAGACGATGGCTTCGGTGAGGGCTGGGCGAAAGTGCGATGTGCTATGTAGCGCCCGGGGAACTGCAGCAGGAGGTGGACAAGGACTGTCGCTTGTGGGTCACAGTCTGTCCTTAGCACACTGCTCCTAGCCAGTGGACAGGAGGGTATGAAAGGTATGAGCAGGGTCAGAACTTGGGCAAATTACTTTTTCTACAAATATTCTTTTCTTTCCCGGCTCACTTCAATGTAGGAGGGTCTCCTGAAAAAGTATATTTCAAGGACCAGTTCATAACCTTGGATCCACTGTGTCAATGTTAGGTTCATCACATCAGCTGCAGATTCTGGGACCAGACACACTAAGGGTTACGGCTCAGACAGGGCAATGTGAGAGTTATTAGCTGCTTAATAAAAGGCAGCTTTTATTCTTCCTTGGTGGCTTAGAGAATTTTTTTTAATGTAACAGGACCCTGAGATCCCATTTTATTTCTTTCTTATTCATTAATAGGCAAATTATTAAACCGAATTAAAATCTGGAGTCATAGCTCACCTTTACATCACACTGTTATGTTTAGCAGGCTTCTTAAACATGTGCAGGGGGAAAAAATGAAAATAGCAAAAAAACCCCCACATTTACTGAAAAGTCAGTCTCCTTCTCAGCCCAACAGTAGTACGTGTTCACGTTTTGTCTTCATAAGGAACATATGGCCGAATGTTGCTTCTGTCGTTACCTTCATTCATGAAGGGGCTGTTCTGGGTTCCCAGGCAGGGGTTCAGGTGTGATGAGTCGCTTTTCCAGTACAAGAAAAAGTGTTTGCCAATGATCCAACTTTCTCTCCTTTACTGACCAATATCAAGGGTTTAAAAAATAATGGTCAGGGTCACCTGCTGGGCCTATATCCATATGACCTCTGGCATCCGTATGTTGCACCTGGAAACTCCTGGGAAACCAGGTTCAGGAAGCCACACTCCAACTGCAACTGGAACAGGAGAATTATCTGTGACACAAGATTTATTTTCCTCACGAGAGAAAAGGAAGAATGGGCCCGAGAGAGGTGATCCCTATTTGGATAGGAACTTAAATAAAAAGCCATTTATACAGATAGTCCTCATTAAAACGCCACCTGTGTGCTTCTGTCCTCCTGGGAAAAGCTACAAACATGAACGCTAGGGTCCAGTGTGCCCGGGAAATTCCAAATCACATCAATTACTTCGGTGCAGCCCAGAATCCAGTTTCTGGTTTAAAATGTCGAAATCTGCTAAAGGTTTTTTTTTTCCCCTTGCTATGTGGACCCCAATGAAAAAGTATTATTATAAAAGGTTACTGCAGCCAGGTCTATGAAAGCCCCCTTGATTGAGAGGGAAGAAAATTCAAGCAGACATTATAAAAGATTACTTTCTGTGCCGCTAATGAGCACTTTTGGTTTCAGTTTTCCTGAATGCTTAGGGAAGAATGAGAACTCACAGGAAAGGAATTTGTTGCAAAAAAATAATTGCCTAGTACATTACACAGCACAGTAGGGTTATAATGAGCAAATGCAATATCTAACCAACCCTTAAAGTTACAGTGATAGTGTGATCCAACTTCTTACACAGAAGGCCAAACAACCAGATCGTTTTACCCAAAGGATAGGACTGCAATTGTTTTTGAAAATTTCTTGAGGGAAGTGCAATTAGAGAGAAGATTTAATAATGCCAGAAACAACACAGTGTGATGAGATGAGCCCACCATTCTCTTCTTCTTCTTACGTAATGGAAGAAGATAGCAAGAAAACCATTACATTGTCACTAAATGAATTAAACAAAGCTCTGACACATAAATTAGAATTTAACCATGCCGTTAAAAACTAATTTCATTTGCAAGCCATTATTAAAATATGGCTTTTATATTAGATATAAAAGACCCATTGCAAAATGTACAGCAATAACTTGTGAACATGTAAAAAAAACAGGTAATAAATCTCATTGGGTGGACGAGTCTCTGTTACATTAGCAGATAAAAATGCTGAATGGCTGTTTCAGTATATAATGAAAGCTAGCAAGCAATGGAACAACTGGTTTGCCTATTATTATTATTATTGGCCATAAATGGTTTTATAGTTATGGGAAGGCGCTGGAGAAAGGTAGAGAGACACACACAGTGTATGGATTTGGCAAACTAAAACCTGCTCTCAAACCAAGATAAAGAAAAGACATTTCAGTACTTTGTCCGCATAGGAAATATATTGTCATCTACTTGACTGAAGTATCAACATCTTATTTTAGCTCACTGACAATCTGAAGGCAGACAAAGCCTTCAGATTAAAGGGGTTAAAAACCCCAGATTAAACCCCTATTAAATTGGGCGGGAATAACAGGGTATACATACAACATTCAAAATATACGAATGAAAAATGCGTTTAGTTCCGGGGTTTCTCTTGAAACATACCAAGAGAATATCATTAACATGCCCTTATCTGATTAGAATACAATACAGACAGGTTCTAGAAAACTCATGTTGTTGAACATGAGTTTTAAATGTATGTTCTCTAGTAAAACAGCTAATGATAAGTATCCCTACCCCCTCCACCCACACCTGAGGTGTGACTGCTGGAAGAGCCAGCCGCTCCTGAGCCTGCTGGTGGAATCCAGTACCCTCGCTGACGGTCATCATGCGTGCTGCCAGCAGATGGCAGTACAACCCTGCCGTTCTGGTCTGGCCTGCTCCAGCATTCCCAATTTGTTCCATTTTTATGGCTTCGCGGCATTCATACAGTGCGGAGATGAAAACCTGTGTATGCCCCCTGGCTGTGTCACTCCCTCTGAGTCTGTGCAGGTATTCTGTGTGGTGCTCTGCCTCCGAAGGAACGGGCTGGCTCTTCGACATAGTGATGCTTCTCCTGTAGATTTCACAGATGGTCATATGCTGAATAACTGCGGCCATGATTCGATTAAATGGCTTGGTGATTTGATGCAGCCAGACCTGCTCATTGTTGTGGACTGAATGTCCCACTTCACCCTCCTCCCCATTTATATGTGCGGTGTTTTGGGAGGTAATTAGGTTTGCGCGAGGTCATGAGGTAGAACCCCGATGATGGGGTAAATGCATTTAAAATAAGAGGAAGAGACACCTGAGCTCCTCTCTGAACCACGCGAGGATACAGCAAGAAGGCTGTTGTCCGCACCTTGCTTGTGGACGCACGGCCTGCAGAACTGGGAGAAATAGATTGCTGTGGTTTAAACCCCTCAGCCTGTGGCATTTGGTGACAGCACCCCAAAGTTATTGGGATTTATGTTTCGTATTCTGTTTGCAATCTTCACACTAAGAAAGGTTAACATTGAGTGTAAGCGCCACTGCATCTGGACGGCAGTCCCTGAATGACCCCGCTGCGCCGGGACTCCTGTTCTATGGTCCCCTTCCCTGTCCCCAGGCCCCGAGCCTCGCCGCTTCGTCTGGAGATTTTCTGTGTCTACACCTGCTTTCTCACTCGACTGGATACCTCTCGAGGACACGTGTTCTCGAACTTGAATTTCCGAATCCCTGGCATGCCACCAGGGTTGGGCAATTTGTCATAACTGGGAAACTTTGTGTTGGACTGACTCGGGTCTGTGTGAAGGCTCTAGCGAAGTAAGGTTTTGGCTATTGCTCTATTTTATTTTATTTTATTTATTTATTTATTTATTTATTTATTTATTTATTTATTTCATTTTTCTGAAGCTGGAAACAGGGAGAGACAGTCTGACAGATTCCCGCATGCGCCCGACCGGGATCCACCTGGCACGCCCACCAGGGGCGACGCTCTGCCCACCAGGGGGCGATGCTCTGCCCATCCTGGGCGTCGCCATGTTGCGACCAGAGCCACTCTAGCGCCTGAGGCAGAGGCCACAGAGCCATCCCCAGCGCCCGGGCCATCTTTGCTCCAATGGAGCCTTGGCTGCGGGAGGGGAAGAGAGAGACAGAGAGGAAAGCGCGGCGGAGGGGTGGAGAAGCAAATGGGTGCTTCTCCTGTGTGCCCTGGCCAGGAATCAAACCCGGGTCCTCCGCACGCTAGGCCGACGCTCTACCGCTGAGCCAACCGGCCAGGGCCTATTGCTCTATTTTACAGAGCAGCTTAGGGACGTCCTTCCATCGAAGCCAGGCATCCTTAACTTTCAAAAGGAAGCCAAAACGCCTACCTTTCATTCCACCAAGTGCAGACACAAGAAACGTTCCTGATTACAGTAATTAATGAAAGAATGATATATTGAGTCGCATTGTCCAATTCCGAAGTGGGGCAACTTTCTTACAGTTCATTCCCAGGAATGAAAAAATTTAAATCTAATGAAATGGCAGGGGAGACAGAATGTCAATACTAAGGTGAAATGAACCTTTAAATACAGAATTATCAATAAATGTGTTATTGATTTTGGGAGAGTAGTCATAGATACAGTCATTTATTTGTGCAACCACTTACTTTTCTGTTAATGATTTATTGCAGAGGAGGCAAGGAAAGACTATTTCATTTCGAAATCCTGGATGCAGAGATGAAATAATTATCCCAAGGACCCTTACGTGAACTACATTTCCTGTCTTTCTATGACTTTTCACGGCATGTGGCATTTTTAAAATTTTTATTATCTTACGTCCTAAACGACAGCTTAAAACTTCTAAGTTGAAAGACTCCCATCTATAAAACCGTTATGAATACGGAAAACGCTTACAGAGCCCACAGGGACATTTCGCCGGAGAACATTTGCCCCCACAACTCAAGCTGACTTGTCCTCCTGGCTGGATTTACTGGCTTCATATGGCAAAGGGAGATTTCAGCGCCGCGCCCACCTGCCCATTCCTCACCGCAATAGCATCTTGCTAGGATCCATTCCAGGACCCTCTTGTCTTCCGAGGAGATGGATCCTTCCTGCAGGAGGGTTTCGCTGTCAACACCCGCGCAGACGGGGCTGGAGTGTGAGCGCACTGGCGAGCCAGTGCACTGGTGCTGGGGTTATTTAGTGCTCCGGTTCGCACTCATTCGCATGCTCCCAGGTCTCCACCTTGGCAGGTCTTCTTTCCCGTGATTCATTCAAATGAGTACAGGAAAGCAAAGGAGAAGGCTGCCCCGTTGGAAACACAGTCTTTGCCTCGCCCTCCTTTATCTTAGAAACGTCTTGCCCCTTATTTTCCGGACTGAGATTACTAAAGGCCTAGCGACTAGTTAGAGCAGTGATGGGCAATCTTTTGAGCTTGGTGTGTCAAAATTTGCCAAAAAACAGAGCATAACTCGGGTGGTGTGTCACTTTGAGAAAAAAACCCCATAATTTCACGATACTTATAGTTTAAATAACAGAAATGTATAATTGTAATATATAACTGTATTTAATAAACCAAAAACTAATTATTTAACTTACCTGCTTAGTGACGTCTTTGTTCATCTGTCAGTCGGTTTCTTTTGTTGGTCTTGATATTATTTAACTTGTGTGGGGTGCCGTGAACTAAGATAAGTGAGGGGGAGGGGAATTCTTTAACTAACCTGCCTATTAGTGACTTTTTTGTTGCTGAATTTCATTGGCTAAATCTTCAATTGAAGGTGGGTATTTTGTACATTTCAAGCCCAAGCAAGCGCTACTAACTTCATCTGTCAATCTGTTTCTTTTGTTGGTTTTGATATTATTTAATGCTGAGATAAAGTCTCACAAAAGTACGTAGAGAGAAAAATTGTGAGTAAAGCCATTGCTATATTTTTCAGGGTGCTAAAAGTGTCTGGTAATCAGTTCCAGGCACTCCAAATTTCCTGTTCATAGTGGCACTCCTCTTGATTCTACAAGTGGCACCTTTCCAGATTCTCAAGCTTTGACCTCAAATCGACAGACACCTGAGCCCAGATGCTGTCTTGAAATTCTGCAAGTTGCATCTTATGTAAATTAAGGTGGCTGCCGCTATTTCTAATGGTGGGAAACGGCACCCATAGCACAGGCCCTCGCCTCTCCCAGCCTCCCCCTCACTTATCTCAGTAATGATGGTCAATTAGAAATCCACGACTCCCCAGAACAGTAGATTGGATGATGGTTGCTGTGGTTATGTGGTTGCTGGTAATGTTGATCACAGGGCCCCCAGAGATGTGTCCCCTGTAACATTCCGCTGCTCCCTGCTCCTCCGGCCAGAAGTGAGGTCAAAGATCCCCTAACAGCCTAACCGGAAGTTCCAGAACTAGACGCTCTGTGCTGGAGTTCTGTTCTTTTGGCCTACAGATCTCCAGCACAGAGTGTCTACACTACAGCAAATGTTTTATCCTCAGCTCCTGCACCTGGCTGTGTAGGAACCGAGGATGAAACGTCTTTCATGGCATGTGGCCCCATATTTCTCTGGTATGAGGTCTTATGCGGCTGCGTGTCATTGAAAATGGCTACTTGTGTCAGTGCTGTCATAGGTTCGCCATCACGGAGTTAGAGCTTTGTGATGCCCTATTTAATAGAGAAGAGAATGAGGGATACCTAAAGATATAATTTTTTTATACCTCAGTGGTGTATTTGTAGTAGAAATGAGGAAGAAAATTTCTGGTGTTTTCCCCCCCATAACGAGCAAATGAAAAATGCCAATTAAAAAGTGCTTTGAGCGTGAGTGTGAGTGCTCAGAGTGTAACTGTAGTGTGATTAACTGTGAGTCCCGGCCTGGGGAGCCTGTAACTCGCATTCTGTGTCGTAGGCCTCATGAAGTGAGTGAGCAACAGTGATTCTTGTAAAGTGCAACTCATGTCAACGTGACACTAACGGGGCTGCATTCCCTGATCCTCTGCCTGTTACAGGGAGACTAGTTCATCCTAAAGTAAAAACCAAAAGCCTAGGACAGTCTTCAGAGAGCTTCGCCCACTGCCATGATCTTCTGTGTTTAGGAGAGAGAGGTAGGCAGGCTCGGGAGGTATATGACGTTGGGAATAATTTTCTCCCGTTCTGGGCTTCTTAGAGACAAAGGTCACGATCGGTTGGAGGGGGGGCTTGTTAATCTAGAGGGCTCCTGCTTATTTTTGTCAGCACATTAATTTGCACTGAAGAAGCCAACTTGCCATTCCTTTGTTCCTGTGGGGAGCTCTGTTTTCAGGGGGTGGCATTTAGCAGCAGGCTCTGCTCTCTCTTCTTCACCCTGGTGATACACTGCAATCGCTCCTTGCAGAGCTCAATTGTTCTAGGGAAATGCAACAAGAAAGCTGCGAGATGCTGTCTTGTGTGGAACACAATGCACTGTTATAACAAACAGAGCTTGATAAAATACCAGCAGCGGGGAGCTCCATTATTTATTGCTTCAAGGGAAAAATCAAGCAAAAGAGCTACAAATTGCTTAAAGTGCATTTCTCCCCATCCTTCTTGAGTGTTTCAGTCTCTTTGGCCCTGAAAGAGAAGAGATCTTTGCTGTTTCCTGATCCAAGATTTTCATTCCTGCCTTGGCCTCCTGAGAAGGCAAACTCTGAGAGCAGTTGTTTTCTGGACTATTGCACAAGACTTGCGTTCCTGGTGGGTGTGCCTCCTGGAGCCTGGCATGGGATCTGTGGTTTGCCAATCGTCTCACTATAGTGCCAGATCACGTCCACCATACCGTGGGACAATCAGCCAGGATCATGGGGGTGGACAGTGTTAAAGTGGTAGATGAGTTGAGTACTGAGTCAAGGGAGAAAGTGCCCAATAGCATGGAGAATCTCTCATTTCTGTCTTCTCCATCATTTCAGATCCATGGTGCATCATGATATTATTACAGAAAACAGTGACAGGCTTACACACAGGCATGGAACTTGGCACTCTATAAGTTGTCTAAAGATACTGGTGCCCCGCTGATGCGGACAACCTCAAAGATCTCTAGTAACTAAGAGGAAGGTAGCTACGAGGCTGAAGGTGTCACCATGATGTGAGACCATGTGGGAATGCCCATATTCAGTGACTGTAAGAGGACCACTGCTTGTTATTGAAACCACATGTATTGCTTTGGCAATGTATTCTGCAATCTTCACTATGTCCTTCTCCTCAGAAGGTCAATTAGAGTATAATTATTGAAAATAGAGAACAGAGGGTACTCTAGTTAATGGCACAGACTGGCAATGTGTGAGGACCAGTAAAGTAATCAGACACAAAGTCTGTGTGTACAGGCTGCTGGGGATTATATCAGTAAAAGTAATGTGCTGCTGATACTGTGCATTTGTAATGAACCCTGAGATAAATGTTGAGTTAGAGAGGCAGAGATGCAGAAGTACTACTTTAGGTCCAATGTGGAGAGAGACTGCTATGAAATGTGCTGGGCTAGAAGCATTAGACACGGCCAAGAAGTGCGCACAAACCTTTGAGATGCAGATGTTGTGATTTAACAAAATCAGTAAGGCAAACACATTGATTTTTTATTTTTTTAGCTTTCTTAAATAGAAACAAGATAAAATATTTTACAGGAATGAATAAGTACAAATGTGGTGATAACCCTTATCAAAACATTGAGAATGACTGCCTAAAATAACACAGCTAGTAAATGGCAGAGGAGTTAAGGCAAATGTCAAAATTATTACGCAGAGAAAGCTAGTTAGAATGTTTCAGAGCGACATTTTTTTTTTACTTGAGTTAACTGGTTGGATATCATATCCATCCAGACAAATACCGTGCCTCAGTATCAGTTAGGAATACAGTGCATCTTTGTGCTGTTTACAGTTTTCAACTCTAGCTTACTAATGTGTGTTCAGTTAGTAGGGTCCATCTAGTTGTTACAGAAATTGCTCATAGATTATTCTTTCATTAATTCCATAAGAATTAATTGGATATATGCTTGGGACTGCTGGGATTACAAAAATATTTAGGACTTGGTCTGTGTTCTCAAGGAATTTAGAGCTTAGTAGAAATACAAAAAAAAACCCCGCATAAAAGATGTAAAACTTGATGTAATATGATTTATCTGTTTGCCTTTTGTTTTCTTTGCTTTTGATGGTATATCCAAAAGATAATTGCTTAATCCATCATTATATAGGTGTTTTCTTCTAACAGTTTTATAGTTTTAGCTCTTAATGTTTAGGTCTTTGATACAGTTTAATTTTTGTATATTGTACAAGCTAAGGGTATAACTTCATTCTATTGCATGTGGGTATCTAGTTTCTGCAACACCATTTGTTGAAAAGACCACCCTCTCACCAGTGAAGGCAATGTGTTTGAAGAATCAAACATGGGTGGAGTACTAAGTGTCTAGACATGGAACAAGCTGACAAGTTTATTTGTAGTCATATTCTAGGGTGAATGTTCGGCTCAGAGGTTAGGAATAAATTTAGGAAACACTAAAGTGTCATTGATTAGGGCTGTAGGTTAGGGAAACCAATCTGTCAGCCGTGTAGTAGGGGTTAGAGTGGGTTGGGAGTGCACAGTGTAAGGTGTTTGGAAGCAAAAGAGAACATGGTAAAAATGTCTTCTTTTTCTTTGTTAACACCCATCATAATCTAGTATAGAAACTCTTATAAATGTTATTGACTGATATGTTCACACATTTTTATGACTGATAAAACATTTGAAGTGAATTTGATACTTTGCATTATTTTTCTCATCAAAAATTTTATTGCTCATAATTTAGAACTTGGGAAATACAGAGTAGCATGAAGAAAAAACCCGGATGACCGTTAATGCTACAATCCAGATGTCATCGCTGCTAATATCGGCTACCTGCAAGTCCAGAGCTTTAAACATAGACATTTTATATAACCAGACTAATACCGAATGTGAAGTGTTCCATCCTTGCTTTTCTTTTTATTTCACTTGGCAGTGTTCTGTGAGCACATTTCTTTGCCATTTTAATGAGTTTTAAAGTGTGCTTAATAAGTATTGCAAAGGGAGGCCGAGGAGCTGGCTCTAATCTCTGCAATACACAGACTTGCTCTGTGACCTTTCTCCAGACGTTTAGCCAATCACAACCTCACTGTCGCTGCCTGCAGAACTGGATAATACTGGCTGCCTATTCCCTGGGGGCGTGATGAAGAGCAAGGAAGTGATGCCTGGGAATTGCCTTTCTTCCCTAGATGCTGGGCTCAATGCACGCGAAGACTGTCCTGTCAATCAGGCCCTTGCCCAGCCCCTGAGCCAATGGGGGAGTGAGGGCGGGCCCACACCCCTTCCTTCCCCACCGTTAGCCCCAGCGCCCTATCTCTGCGAGCTTACCGGTCCGCCTTCTGTGCGGAGGGCTTATCACCTCAACACACAGCTGCATTGTGTTTCTGCAGCGACAGAAAATAGTTATGGCTCAGAAAGCAGTCGTTCACGATTTGATTAGTGTGTTTTGCCCACGCAGACAGTATCGGGGGGAGCACCCAGTAGCATCTCAGGATTGCAATTTCGTCGACTCCTCCAGTTCTATTTGCCATTGTTCTCTAAGTCTGAGGTGGCCGCCTGCCGCTGCCTCTGCTGACCCTGTTTCTGTCGGTGCCAAGACGTGTGGCGGTGGCCCGCTGTCCTCGCCATACTCGCTGATGGTGTCGTTTCTCTGCTCGTAGCATTCGTTAGTGTGACTTCCTTTGGTCACATCATGGACCAGACAAGAGGATTGTTTCATGTCTATCTTCTGATGGCAGAATTCCAGGATGACCTGTCACCATTGCCCACTCTCCACGCCTGTCATGATGGCTCTCAGGTGTCCCTAGGGTGGATTTCTTTTGGGAACATTGACTGCATTATTGACGTTGTGAGACCGGGGTTTTTGTGTTCTCCACGAACTTCTTTCCACTCTGAGACCACGTGCTGCCCCGTGTTCCTCAGATGGTTGCTGAATGACCTCTCTGCAGCCTGCATGACATTAGAAGGCCCCTAAGCCAACCTCCTTCGCACAGGCCTCTTATATGGAGTGCCCGTGGTTGACAGCATCTTTAGAATCCTTCTCTGTCATCCTCTACACAGCATGTGGCACAGGAGCACATTTGTATATTTTAAAGATGTGGGTCTGTAGGTTTCAAACACATAAGACTCACCCTACGGAAAAGGCCAAAGTGGAAGGCTCGCTCTGGGCTCCCAGCTCCCGCCCCCTTCTCTGCCCACGGCGCCGAGAGAAGACAATACACGATCATCCAAGTGGAGCGGTTAGAAATAAGAAATCAGAATAAAAGCTTCAGGTGGCTGTGTGTTAACGCAGCGCTCTGCCCTCCCTCTGGCTTGTGTGATGTTAGAGGAGACTCCTGCCTTCTCAGCTGCTATGTCCTACAGCATCTGAAAGCGCACCCTGGACAGCCAGCCAGGGCTTGAGGTCTTCGTCTGCGCTCCAGATGAAACACAGAACTGTGTTTTCGCCTTTCCAAACCCTGCGCACGTGAACAGAGCCTCCGGCATCTGGAGAAACGTGCCCAGGTACCAAGAACACTTGAAAGCTTTTCTGAAGAGCAGTCTTGGCTTTATTCTTATCATCCTTCATCTGTGTGTTTTGAAATGCAATCCCAGCCTAGTTTTGTTAATAACCCTTCCGCCTTTACTGGGAGTAGGGGCGCGCCCCCTCTCACTTCCATTTCACAGATGTGCAGACTGAGTGGCAGGTTGTGCCGGGGGCAGCGGTGGGCGTCCGACTGACTGGGTCTGATCTGAGCACGGTCCTCTGGTGCCCTCCCACACAATGAGAACTTCAGTTTGCCTTCTCGTCTGCAGAGGACGTTTTCATCTTTTATATTTGGATGATAGTTTCAAGTTTCATTTGCACTGTCAGTCTTGTGAATTTGTTTGTTCTGTAGGAGCCCTGGTCAGGGTGACATCGCGCTCTCTCTCTCTCTCGGTGGGCAGAAGTGGGAATAAGCTACCAGATAGCAAGGCCTGCGCCAAAATGACTCATTTTCTTTGCTTTTAACTCTGCTTAGTTTATCACATGCTGGGGGCTTAGACTGAGATTTAGAAGAACTGGCAATATTATTCGTGATAATGACATTTAAAGTTATATCCCAATATATAACTAATTTTTATTTTCTAGTGCTGCTTATAGACATATAAATATAGATAAACCAATCTTAGAAAATTAACTGGAAATCAGAAAATATATTTGGTAATGTTTGATTTTTTTTGTTTTAGTTGTGCTCACAGAAACTAAGGACTATTTTTCATTACAAAGTTGCAGTTAATTAGTGTTGCAAATAGGTTCTTGCTAGTCGTTATGCTAGGAAAAAGGTTTTTTTTTTTGGTCTATTTTGATATGAAGCATAATCACAGCTATACAGAAAGTATGTGATGTGTTTGATGACCCAGGCGTGGAGAGGTCCTATCTGCTAGTTTCCTGATCATTGCATGCTGAAGGGATGAACGAATGAATGCGTAAATGAATGAGTATATAAACTGAACAAAGAAAGCTAATAGAAATAAACAGGATGTTGGAGGGCAATTCTTGAGATATTTTCTTAAGAGATCAGTTGGAACAGCCACCAAGACTATATTAACTGACCTAAGTAAAGTCTAGTGGGAAAAGCTAAAAATTAGGATGTGAAGTCAAAGAGTAAATTTTCATTGGCGGAAACGAATCTAGAGAAATGGCAGAAGCACTGAGCCCAGCAGGACAGACACCCCCCTCCCCCGCCAGCGCATTTCCTTAGAGAGCAAATACGTGCTGGTGGTCTGTCCTGCGCCAGGCAGAGCGCTGGTAGGCAGGCCTACAGCAGGTTGTCCAGCTGTGGCTTCTGTCTCAAGTGCAATTCACCTGGAGGACACAGACTGGAAACCGCCTGGTATCAATATAATATTATTGATACACTAGAAACAGCTATAAGATTTGTTAAAATATACGGAGTGGGAGGGACCAGTTTTGTTTGGCAAGGTTACAGCAGGTTTTACTAAGAAAGGAACAGGAAAGTTTTTTGTTTTATTTTTATTTTGTTTCATTTAAAGACTTTCTATTTGCAGGCAGCCCACCATGAGGGACCTTGCTGGGTTCTTTGCATCAGCGTCTTTAACCTCACGTCTCTGCTATTCCTATTTTATCAATAAGACAGTGGAGGCCCCAGGAACCAAGTGAGGTTTCCAGGACTGCCCCGCTGATGAGTGCCTCAAGCCCAGTCCTGTGCAAAGCACAGGTCCCCGCCACTCTGTCCCTGGAGTCTGGTCTGGAAGCATTGAGGGGAATTCGTCAGGCAGGTACTGAGCAGGAGGAGGGAGTTCTTGGCTGCAGGGGCAGCATCTTAAAGTCAGGGAGGCAAGAAAGAGTATGGAAACTTGGAGGATCAAAGCACCTTCTCGCATTGTTGGAAGGGCGGGGCTGTGTTCTGTGCACGGCTGTGTGAGAAGCAATAAAGGGATTTGAATGTCCCTTCCAGCCGGGAGCTTTTATCATAGGTAAGAAATGATCACTAGCCTCCAGGTGCTTATGAAATCCTTCGCTAATTTGCCAGATATTATTAAGTAGTTACTCTTGGCCAGGCTCTGTTCTAGGTACTGGTGAAGCAGCAGCACGCTCTCCTGGAGCATGCGCAGAGGGGGAAGCAGACGCCGCACAAAGGAACAGAAAGAAACAAACGTTGCTAGGTAGTGAGAATTACTTTGAATCCAAAGTGTAGAGAAAGAGGATAAAGAGACATGGTATGGGTTCCGCGTGAAAGTCTCCAGCACTTATTGAGTATGCTGACATGACAGAGAACACTCATAATAATGCCTAAAAGCCACCATCTGTCCCAATTTTACAGCTAAAAAGCCTGATAATCAAGAGGTGGGTAACTTTTCTAATGGCATGCGGCCTGGATTCAAACTCGGATTTGTCTGAGCCCATGGTCCGTGTGTGTCTCACTCGGAATTGTCAGAACCTTCTACCGGGATGGAGACAGGAAGCTTAAAGAAGGATTTCCTGGCAGAGGGAGTGATGTTGGGTTTTAAAGGATGGGTGGGATTCTGATATGAGAACATGAGGAGGTTGAAAGGGAATGGAACACCCAAAGCAACAGATGACAGAAGGGGAAACTCAAAGTTTGTCTACAAGCAATTTGGTTGAAGCCCAGACTAACAGTGGACCCACAGGGAGCGATTAGGCTGGAAATGGGACCAAAGTTCAGAACAAAACAGAAATGGGAACAAAGGCCCGGAACCCAGAGAGCCCTGTAGAGGGGTCTGTCCTTTATTTAGGGGGCAATGGGGAGCCCCTGAAAGTCTTCCTCAGGGGGGAGCTGCTCATCTATAGGGTGGCTCTGCCCTCTGGGGAGGCTCTCAGAGTCTGTTGTTTCTCTGCTTATTTTATTTAACTCACCAGACTGAGCAGCTAGTTGTCATGAGTATTTTCCATCCTTGTTCACTTCAAGATTAGGTCTAGCCTTCACCTGATGCAATGTTCCATCAGAGAAAGGTATTTGGACATAGCTTTGCATGAAAAACCCCAGGTGTACCAATTCTCAATCGACTCCTGGAAAAACAGCATTGTCCCAGATGTCACATTGCTGGATGTGAAGCTCTTGGATAAACTCCACTTGGCTGATTCAACCCTCAGCAAATGGACGAGATGCTGACAAGGTGAGGAGGTAGAGGCTGCAAGTGCTGGCAGTACAGTGAGCAGTCAGGGGGATGTTATTCACGAGAGAAGAAAGCACAACTAAATTCACCTTTGCTCCCAGTTGGAGAACAGATTACATTCTTTACAGCAATGTGATGACTCAAGCCACCCGCGGCGGAGAGAAAATTGGCTGGGGCAGCTCTTTAAGGAAGAACTCGATGGTATCCTGAGACGCCGATATATGCTAACACAATGCCATGCGGGGTCAGGCTACCAGAGTGTCCCTTGAGACATTTTTGGTGGCTCTTATGTAACTGGCCCTTTTTGTGCTTCCTGTCTATTTATACCCCTGTGTATTGTGCATCACAGTCTCCATGTATCAAGCTGCTGTATGACAAAGGTGACAGCCACCATGTGTTTGAAAATCACCTTTCAGGTAGATTTCTTTTTTCTATTCAGAGATGTAGTTTTACAATATACCGTAATGCAAAAAGTTCAATCTCTGGATGGGCTTTGGAGAGAGATTTGTGTATTCTGGTAATTGTTTGCAAATTTTTGTATTTGTATGCATTTTCGGGGGAGTTGTCATGAAACAATAAAAGATTTTATTATCCTGGGAAAGACTTTCCTTCTCTTAGAATTTTCCTCCCTCTCTCTCTCCCTATCTTTCTTCCCTTCCCTTCAACCTGCTAACCAACTTACTAGTTCCTTTCAAGCTAGCTTCTCAATTTTCTTTATTTCTTCTCTCACTTAATTCTGCAGCTCTCCTCCTTGTTCCATGTGGCATAGCATGGAAAGGTCTGGAATTAAGGAAGGAACACAGAAAGAAATAAGAGCGAGTCAAAGTTATTGGAAGTCATACAGCTGTGGGTCAGATTTGGGCCCCGAAGTCTTAGTTTTCACTTCTTCCCTACCATAGTTTTCATCTTTACTTCTTTTGGTAAAGTTAGGCACTCAGAAGAGATAGTGAAGGCCTAAATGCTGCTCTATATGGAATTAATAAAGGATGAAAGGACTCAGTGCATTGGTGATTTCGGGTTCGAAGTGGCAAGTTTTCTTATTTAACATAAGGGTTAGGATTTCAAGAGGGTCAAAAGAAATGACGTTTGGAACGAATCTGAAGCAACCAATGAAGAGAAGACAGAAATTGAGTGTAGTAAAAAAAAAAACTTGGGGAAAAAGGACTCTAGTTATTTGGGTTAAACACATTGCAATATATATTACTCTTAGCCAAGAGACTATATTTTTTTCCCTTAGAGTCAAAGCTTCTCTAGAACTGTGCTGTGCTAATTTCATGGAATATCATGTGTTTCTCTAAGATCTGGGCATATTAGTATTATTTTAAACTTGGAAATTCATATTATTTGTATATTAAATTAGAATTGAAAACAACAACAACAACAACAACAACAACAACAACAACAACAAAAGAAACCAGTGAAGCTTAAACAGACCTGGTTCTGAGTCCTGGCTCTGACAGTTACAGGGCTCCCCCGCTATCCGAACAAAGGGTTGTTCCTATATGAAACCTTTCGGCAGCGGAAATGCTGTAACCTGAATAGGTCATTACCACCCATCTATATGGAAACATTTCTGAGCCTTCCTAGATCCCCAAAATAACCTACCAAATCATGCCAAACAGCATAGAGCACCTAAAATGACAGTAACGGCCGTGAGAGCGATGCAGACTTGCAGGGGTCCTTCCGCGTCCTGCTGACTTCCTGCAACACAAACACTGGACGGGATTTTCCCTGTTCTGCCTTTTGTCATAAAAGCAAAATCCTCTTTGGATTCCTTTCCGTCAGCGACCACAGGCACTAACGTCGGTCTTCTGTAAAAGTGAAGGGGCGTAACCAATTTTCAGAAAGGAGGGAATACCTGTCCTGTTGTTTTACTATGGCTATGAAGCCTGTGGGCCTTAATTTCTTATATTAAGAAATTAATATCATCACGTTTAACCCATAGACTTGGCGTGAAATTGGAATCAGAGGGTTCGTACTCAGCATAGGTAGATCCATTAGTGTGCGCACCCACCCCCCCCCCCCCCAACCCGAAACAAAGCCACCGCGAACATTTGAAAACGTTAAGGTAAACTGTCTTTCGTATAATTCGGTGTTTTTCTCATTAATCCAGAATTCTGACCTTCTCCGTGTGTTTAAACGCTGATAGTGCTCAGTGGCGGTTTATGTTTTTCTTTCCAACTAGGCCAAGGAATTGGTTCCACAGAGTCTCTCCACTGCTTTTGCTAGAACTGTTTTCTTTTTTTTCTTCTTCCAATTTTTCCTCTTTCAACTACCAAAGAAGAAATAATCAGGGGAAGTAAATCACAATTACAAAACGTCCCCTCTCATTCCCCTTTTCCCAGCTCTATTCCCCCTCCTGCCTGCCCCATGGTGAGAGTTGGAAAAATAATTTGTTTTTCTTATTGTTGTTGCTTTTGCTCCTTTCTTTCGTGCAACAAAAGTAGGAAGATAAGAAGTATCCAGCTAATGCTATGGGGCTCTTGAGAAGGTTGGAGACACTCTGCCTGTTTTTCCTCTAATTAGAAGGCATTTCTCCTGACACTCAGATGCAGGAGGAAGCTATACACCTCTCTTCTCTCCCTCTGTCGTGGGCTGATTTTTATGCAGTTGGTTGTATATACACCCTTCATACTAGGTTCCCCTTAGCTGGATGGACCTCTACACACATTTTAGAAGAAACATTAGATAGTAGTAGTTCCTATTAAAATGCTTCTATCAGACTTTCCTTAAAAGGCCATTATCCATTACCCAGAACAAAATATTTGAACACACATTTAAATAAAAATGCTTGACTGAAGATTTTTAACTTTTGTTTTAATAGCTAAAGAACATGTATGGCTTTCGATACTCAGAGTCTTCAGGAGTTACTGTAAGGTAATTCTGAGAATGGGACAATTCTGGAAGAAACAACTCTTCAAACAGCAATGAGTCCAAGAGACATGTACAAGGCTGATATACTCATCGGTCACATCACAAGCCAATCCGAAGACATCCATTTTAGAGGCCATGTGACATAAACTCACCCATCTTTTAGCTCCTACCTCCTTTGTATTTCAGATTTCTTCCAACACCCGGACTCTTTAGTTGTCTGAATCCTACTCTGAGGACACAGGAACACTCCAGGTAGCCTGGGACATCTCAGTGGAGAGTTTATTTTGCTTTCAGCCTTTGTTTATAATTGTAAATGTGAGAAAGGTTGAAATTTTTTTCTCCTCCATTATACTTTCTGTCAGCAGAAATATTTTTTAAGGTGTTACATATTAATTGAATCCACAGTAGTAATTTTTTTCTGAGAAGTTAATCTAGCTGGTCCAACTCAAACTTTTTAATTATTTTTTTTCTATTTCTTGAGAGTGTATACTCACTATTGTATCCCTCAAACAACCAATATTTTCTGTCTTTTGTTCCCTTACATGGAATTGTATCCAATGTGACAAATGTTCTGTTTCTAAATATTTGGAAAAATAAATGATAGCTTCTTACATTTTTTTCTGAGGGAAACAATTTGATTACTGTGGCCTCTCAGAGGTTCAGTTTATTTTTCTTCTGTATCACACTTTGGGTGAGCTTTATTTAGACTTTCCTAAAGTTGAATAGCATAAGGTACTTCCCATCCCATAATACTACCTTGTTTAAGCCATTATTGGCCTGTTTTCCTACGATGGGTTGGCTAAATATCCCTACTTTGTATCATCAGCACATTTCACCACTTATGGTATTTTTCTTCTTTTGGGTCAGCAAAGTAACTAAAATCAATACTAATGCTGATCCTACGACATGCCTCCACTCACCTCCCTCCATTCAGTCCGGTTTCCACTCTCAGGGACCGTTGGTTTCTATAGCCTATCCAGGTCATTACCCACTTTAGCAACTTGTTTCTTCTAGTTCATTGTATGTCTCCCCACCGTACACATTGCTCAGAGAAGGGCAGACTTCCATTTAAAGAGACTTTCATGTCTAGCATCAGAGATCCTTTTAAGCCAAATATAAGTACCTTCGAGGAAGCAGTGGCCATACAATAGCATGTTACTTCTCAAGAAAAACAATAACAACACAAACTCATTTATACTTCAATAGACGGTGATTATCTCTTGGATAAAATTCAGGAATGGGAGACAAGTTATATAGCTACTAGAGTAGTTTCTGATTCACCTTTTGCCACTGAAAGCCACTTAAACATTTATTTGTTTGATTTTTATCTTTACACGGAAATTCCCACTAAGATTGCATTAGGTAGCTGTACAATATTGATGCAACAGTAATGCATTGAGAACATCATCTGTAAAGAGAGGGATTTACCATCAGAGAGTGAGAAGGAACTTCATTCCCCCCTTAGAAAGGGGTTTCACCAACCATTGTTATAACATATTACTATATTTAAGATCTGGAAAATCCTCATCATTTAATGTAGACCCAGGAATGTTATAATAACATTTCTGAAGCTGACTCCAGAGCTCAATTAATTCTGTCTCACAGGTCATAACTAATGAGTAGAAAGAAACTGAGAATATTTGCTTAAATTATTTTTTTCTACTTTTGTAAGGGTTTCTAATGAATTCTCATTGAAATACCCAAGAGTTTCCCAGGATGCCCCCTCACCCTACCTCTATATCACTGGTAATATTGTAAATTTTCAATACTTTGTACTCTAGATTTCATGATTTTTAAATCCAGTCTATTCTCTTTGTGATATTTTGAAGGTGGTTTATAATAGACACAACCTGGCACACTTCATTTGCCATAAAGATCAATGTCCATTGTGCGAAATTATATCATGTCTATAAATCACTACTTGGCTCGATTTTCATCAAAACCTAAGGGTTGTATGACTAACTACTTCTATATTTAAAAAAAAATCGCAGTGGTCTCTGCAATTTTAGCCTGAAATTTCGAAGCTGACAGATAGTTTTGTTGCACGTGTACAATACGGGTAAGTCAAATTCTTAGATTAATTCTGATGGAAAAAAGGATGTCAAATGAGTTCTGAAAGCAGTGAATTAGAAACACAAGAACAAAACAAGAGACTGAGGGATAAGAGGAGAGTGGAAGTAATATGTATGTGAGTTGCAGGGATAGCACGCGATATACTTCTTCCCTTGGGTTAGGCCACGGCTAGATTAGGATCTGTCTACCTCTAATCATTTTAGCTGCTGTTCTGATGAATGTCAAATTACCACAGCCTCCTAAGATTTCAGCTAGGTAGACCTTCTTATGAGTCTTTTACCTTGTTTCTTTTCAATGTAGCAGAAATTATAATGAAGAAATTAAATCATTCTTCATAGACAATAGGAATACAGTCCCAAGAGCTTTTATGATTTGTTGTCTTCTTGGCAACGGCATTTACTGAGTTTCAGATTTGTATTTACTATTTTGGAAGAGTGCGTTTTCAGGATAAAAATAAAGTTTCTGAAATAACGTCTTTCAAGTGAATACAAATCCTTATGTCTTTGTATCACCTAATAATTTATGACTCAATCCCTTAGAAATACCCAGGCATAATAATACCTTTGTTTACAATGGAAAAAGAGCTAAAAGATACTTAATTTTTATACAGAAAATACCCATCAAATGTCTATTATGTTGCAGGGATTGTGGTAAGCGCCAAGTTTATAATTGAACAGGAAGACTCTACTTACTTTTAAAAAGCCTGTGTTATAGTGTGGGGTATTCAGAAATACAAACAGCGTGGCAAAAGCTGTGAAAGGGAATGAGATATAAAGCTCATGGGTGTACATAGGAAAAGCACAACTTAACCTGGATTTGTGGTTTAGGGAAGGCTTCCTGCAGGAGGTGATAGATAGACTCAAACTTGAAGGAAGGCGAAGGGAAGCAGTGCTCTAGCAGTGAGCATGCGGAAAGGCTTAGAAGAGTGCACGGAACAGATGTGGCGAGCGTGACTCAGTAGCACTGGATGGTGGTGATAATGGCAATGGTGCTGATGGCGGAGAAATGGGAGGCTGGAGAGGTGGACATGACCTACATATACTGCAAGACATGTTCGGGAGACCGAGGGTTATCCTGATGCAATGGACTGATGGTGAAAGTCTCAAAGGGGAAAACGACATCATGAGATTTCTTCTGAAGGTTCAGTAAAATCATTAAGCAGTACTTAGCGAGAAACTGAGTTTTCAGTATCTTGAGTCACAGAGAACATAATACATGCACGATAGATTTTTGAGCATATTCAACATAGATGAACTTCTGTTTTTAGCAGTTAAGCCTGTCTAGATTCTTTGACAGATCATCTGGCTAAAATCAACTGAAAATCTCCCACGTTCTGATACCATTGATGTTCTGGTAAAGAATCAAGACATTCTCACTGGCAAAAGCTAAGGGAAAGTGAGACCTGACATAGGTAACTAGAAGAATTGGGTCAGCTTTCACTCTGAGAATATTGCTAAGTCTAGGTGACCTCATCTTTCGTTTTTATGTCTACACAGAGCATGGGAATTAGGAGAAAAAATATAGCGCCTGCTGAATATTGGAATTTAAAAAAAGAGTTCCCATATAAAAATGGGACTCCAAAATCCTGCACCCTCAGTGTAAGAATGAAATAAAATCTTGAAATAATACTCCTCGCCTTTCCACTTTTATCACAGCAAGGGTGATCACTTCTCCCAAAGTTTGACATTAATTTGAAGGAAAACAGATCTCTTTTAAATGTCTAGCCACAGGATACTTCTCAGGTAGGTTTGAAATAGCAATAGATAGATGTGTTTTAGGAAGAAGCAAATGCAATAATCTCTGAAGGAATCCATCTTTAACTCAGCCCTCAGAGAATTCCCATGGATATCCAAAGGTGTATGAGCTCACAGCCCAAATCCCAAAATGCAAAAGGAACAAAATAAAAAAGTGAGAGCTATAAGAGATAGCCAATGGTAGTATCAAGTTCAAAAGCCTTCAGATATTGACGGTATTAGAAAAGTACAGAAAATAAGCATGTCTAGTGTGTTTACAGAATAAAATACACCTTCAAAATGAATAAGGAGCAATCTAATAAAAATGACTAGGCAAATATGAAAGAATTAGACTTTCTAGAAATGGAAAATGCATTTTATTAAAAAAATAGAAAACTCAATGAGTAGAATGAATATAGACTAGAAACAGCAAAAGAGAAAATTAGTGATTTGGAAGACATAGCTGAAGAAATTATGCAGTATGAGGTTCCAAGAGACAAAGAGATGGGAAACATGAGACTTCAGGACTATGGAATATAGAGTGAGAAGGTGTAGCACATGTCTAGTCAAAGTTCTAGAAGGAGAGGACACAGAAAATGATGTGATAAAATATTTCAAAAAATAATGGCTATACATTTCTCAGAATTGATGAGACACCAATCTCACATCATGAAAGCTTGGTGCATTCATTCAAGAAGGACAAATAAAAGAAAATCTGTGTCTAGATTTATCATTATAGAAGTATAGAATCAAAAATAGAAATAATTTAATTCAATATAAAAAGTTTTTTGGGATAAATTTTATCTATATTAATATCCTAACTTATTACATATATGATAAAGAGATTTTCCCCCCATATTAGCATAGAAATTAATTATGACTAATTTTCTAATCAGAGAAAACCTTGGCTAAAACTTTGGCTCCACATCATTCATGTCCTATCCATATTTATTTATAATTTTAGATTGTACCTAAAATTAGGTACACACATGATTATATGGTCATATAACTAGAACTCCTAAACTGAAAAGAGATTATAAAGGTCATTTATTCCAGTTCATACTTTTTTTTTAAATGAGGAAATAGAATTATTGCTTTTCTGTATTGTAGAGCCACTTAATAGTTGCGGACACATGTTTCAAATGAAAAGTCATTCTGAATGATCATTACTGGTGGTGCTATTCCCTTTCTGTAGACTGATGAAGGGAAGGACTAACTACAATTAAAATACTGACAAGACGCTCATGATAGGTAATTGTTCTTTGCTGAAACAGTGTTGGTAAAACTGAAGGAAAACTGGAGTCTTTTAAATGAGGAATTTCATGGGCACGGTGAAAAGAAATCTTGCTTTTTGTTTCAAAGTCAGACATTGAATTTTAATTAACCCCCAAATAGTGGTATTAAACGTAGGGATTAGAATTACAGAGCACAGACAACTCCTCTCCTCACACTGCTGAGAACAAGACAAAGGCGTGTTGTCTTCTGGTGTTCCATGTGGGCTACATTCTACTTCTAAATCAAACCAACCATCTCAAGTAACCAATTGTAGGCCCAAAGCAATCAATGACATACTGTAATAATTCCCGTTTTCTTGCTGTACCTGCCCCTGCACATTGCTAGAAAGAAACACTAACACCCTTATTTTCTTAGACTCCTACCCCCATTAGCTCTATACATCTTAGAATGTCTCCACTTTTGGCTTAAAAAAAATAGCTATAGTTATTCTTACTTTCCTAGTTTTCTAGGCTATTTTAATATCATAAGTACTCACTGAACGTCATCATGACTTCGTTTAGGTGAACGGCGAAAGTTTTGTTTTGTTTTTAAAGGAAAGGTTCCAGTCTACTATAAGGAAGACATATCGTAAAAGTGCGGACAGAAATAGGTGTCCTGGTTCTGGGTCCAGAAGTCTCGGGGCGACCTCAGTATGATCATATGATCCTGTGAGTGCCTGGGCAAAGTCATTCACACAGTGACACCGGCGCTAGTGTCCCTGTCTGTCACTCAGGGAAGCAGCTTGCTGGGAGAGAACTACGTTGCATGACATCCACTTGTCCCCACGCTTCTGCTAGAACAAAGGGGAGTGAAAGGTGACCTCGGCACAGCAAACGAACAGAATCGCCACTGGCCGGGCAGGACGAGAACGAAAAGCATCCGCGGCTTGCTGCGCGCATAGCCGCAGTTATCACTTTCCCCTCTAGATGGCAGTGGCGCTCTTTCATTTGAGACGGTTTTGCCCCTTTAGGAAAAAACAAACCAAAACCAAAAAAACCCCACAAAAAACAAAAAACAAAATAAAAAAAAAACACCGAACAAACAAACAAAAAAACCTGTTCTCTCTCACTGTCAGGGATAGTTGTTCTCAGATCTGCTGGGCGATGATTTTAAAAAACAGCTCTTTGATGCTGTGGGATGTTGGTGTTCACAAATCAGGCCTATCCTTTTCTTTTGTTTAAAAAGATAATCGCCCGCCTTTTCAAAGCCAATTAATACTGAGGGCAACCGAAATGGGGAAAACAGAAGGCCACTTTCTAAAGGGCTGCCTTGAAACCTCTTGGTATCCTTCAGGTTTCATACAGGGATTGCAAATCATTGGGAAAAGAAAGGAAATAATCATGAGTTCGTTCTGTTTCTGGATAACACCCAAGCAGATGGCTTACTATGGCTTTTCTGCTTTATTTCCTAGTGATGACCGGGGTGTGTGCAGAGTACGGGCCGGTAGTTTCTGTGTGCCTTGTGGTCACGAAGGCACTTGGGATGCTTTGGGGACAGTTTATGCACTCGGAGAAGGCTGATGGAGAGAATCACTAAAATTTCTGCATTACACTGTGGTTGAAAGTGGGTTTTTAAAAAATTTTTTTAATAAAAGAGAATGATCCTGATTGTGGCGTGGCAGAAGGTCGGAATGTGAGAGTCACCCTAGCAGAAGTGCTAGGACTCTCTCTCACAAGACAGCCAGCATCAAGTCCTCCCCCAAAACAGTACTGACGGAACTGATGCTCAGGAGTCCATTAGCACAGAGGCAGTTGATGTTCTGGCCGGAGACGGACTTTGAAATCGTTGCTTCGGTGTCAAGACCGTTCTCAAATCAGCATCTCAACGTAAGAGCTCAAGGTTGTAATCACTTATCTGAATTTCATTTAGAGAACAAGCCTGGACATCCAGAACAATGAGCAGATATTAAAAAAGAACCCAACACATCGCAAATAAGATTATTAACAAATTGACTTTTGAATTGATTGCTGGCACCGTGCCTGTCAGGATAGGTGGACTTGGAGTTGTGTGTTGCTCACATCTCTCGCCATGTGCCTCACAAGCAAGATTACAGGCACAGTTCTTTTCTGTTTTTTTTTTTTTTTTTAATTTTAGTATAGAAAAGACCCTCACTTAGTTTAATAACCTTTTCCTTCTTGAATAAGGAGTTTCTGTTTGCAATCACATGAATAGAAAAAGACCTGCTCCAGACGCTCTGGGAGATTATTTCATGCTTAGCTACAAAAATAAGGTTTTCAAAGAGCAGAAGGGATGGAATAACGACATAATGAGCAAATTCTTGTGAGGTAAATTATTACTCGGGATTTTGGAACAGATCTTTTCAAAAAGCAAATAATAATAATTACGATCCTGCAAATACCATTGCCTGGCAGGAGACGGCAGTGACTTCACTGGAAGTCCCACCAGGCACCTGCAGGATGTCCTCCCACACTGAGGCCTGAACCATGACAGACCCCGGGAGAGACCCACGTGAGGGTCCGACCGCAGTGTCGCCTTTGATTCGCCCTCCACAGCCTGCTGCCCAGGATGGACAGCCACCGTACTGTGGTTCCCTCCCCTGTCGGGGCCTGAGCAATGTTAGAGGTTTCAGGTACAGGACAAACTAAAAGGATTGACCCAAGTGTTTCTGTTGGGAGGTGGGTGTCACCCGGACGTCCATAGTCGCCCCAGTGATCGGGTAATTGGAAGCGATTGAAGGAGAAAGGAGGGGGGTCGTGCAATCTGTATGCACAAGCCATCTCCCCTCCCCGTCCTGACACCCCCATTGGGCTCTCTGCTCTGCTGAGCTCGGCCTTCGACCTTCTCCATCACTTCCTTTCACGTCGACTGGAACCGACCCGACTCCTCGAAAACTCTAATCATGAGCAATGTGTTTCTTTGGACCAAGTTGAAGATTTCCACGGTGAGGGGAGAGTGGGCTGGAGCAGGTAGCAGATCTGTAGCAGGGAAGGGGGTGAGAAGAGTGGGTCCCGACCATGCTCACTTAGACACCCAGCCAGGGAGAGGGGTTGTTCATGAGGCTGCAGCTTCCTGTGCTCTTGCTTGGTCTTAGTCTGCCCGCTCTCTCTCTCTCTCTCTCTCTCTCTCTCTCTCTCTCTCTCTGCTGTCACGAAGAACTGTGTCTGTCTTCCCCTTAGCTCCCAAATCAACCAATTCAGTACCTGTGACACAAGATTGTCACCAGAATGAGCCTGGGCCTCCCCCTGTCAGAAGGACCATCTGCACCTGACTCCCCTCTTCCCAAGTGGCACAGGCTCTGGCAGGTGTTACAAGTTCTAACCGAGCTTTGTGGCAGCTGCTCCTGGAACCGCTGAGACAGCCCTGGCACGAGAGGGACAGGGAGGAAGCTGCCCATCACGGTCCAGTGCCAATACCCTCCCTCCCTCCAGACAGGGTTGCTGCTCGTGAAAAAAGTTGTCTTATCTCACATGAAGAAAGTGATATTTTCCCCCTTGCTTGTTTACCCAGCGTTCACCAGTTTAAAGACACGTGGCGTCTTCATTAAGGGGTAAACTTCAACAAAACATTTACTCCTACTCACGTTTTTCTCTGGGTCCCGACACACCTCAGCAAGCTTGCAGACAATGGTAACCTAGCAACCGTTTCTTCATACATTAAATGATTGCAAACTCTCATGTTTCCCTCCACTAGTGCTATGCATTTCATCTTTCCTCTCCCTCTTGCAGCTCAAGAAAAGAGCAACCAAGAAAGAGCAAGTATATCCGTTTCATCATCCAGTATCAGTTTTAAAACAATAGCTTTGAACTGTGTCCATGTTTTCAGTAATAGTTGGCTAATCCACTTGTGACTTTTTCTGTAAGGGTCCCAGTCTTAGTTGTGATTAGGTTCCGTTGCAAGTGACAGAAATACCCAACTGTAGGGCGTGTGACCAGAGAAGAATGGAAATGCAGGCTGTCCTGGGCTGGCCAGCAGGGAACCCCGGGACCCAGTTCTTTGTTTCTGACTTGCTCATCCGCCATCTTCAGCTATCTCTTTGTCTGGGTGGCTGTCGGAGGGTCGAGTCACTGTATCCTCTTGTCAGATATCAGGAAGAAGAAGGAAAGGAAGAGGCTTCCTCCCTCAATTTCAGGTCACTTCCCAGGAGTTAGGCAGATTTTTTCTGCTTGCAGTCCCCCTGGCCAGAACTTAGAGGGTCCCACAGAACTTCAGTGCTGTCTGCATCTTGTGCCTTCCTGTGACAGTCCTTTACCTTGTGGCTTCCTAACAGTCAGGGATTCTCTCCCTGAGGAGAAAGGGGACGCTAGATATTGAAGAGCACCTAATAGTCTCAGCTACAGGTCAAAAGTGAAAATTATATAGATAAAAAGCAGAATTGATATTTATCGCTAGGTCTTTTGTTTTTCCAAGAGAAATACTTCTCGTTTCTGCTGTTGAGAGGACCAGATGACATAGACAAAAACATAAACATGGCATCAGTTTCATGGCTAGCAGGTCTTGGGAACATTCTAGGAGATTACGCGGAGGCTCCATATCGGAACGACGTGGTGCTGCTTCACCAATACTGGAATGGGACTGCACTCTTTGTCACCCTGAGGAATCCAGAGGGAAGCCCGTCTTGGTGCCCAGCCAAAGGCGTTGCCACAAAATATCTTACAAAAAGAATTTCCTATGAGCTACATGTCACAGCACAAAGACAAGACGGCCGAGTACCAGTTATTCAAAGAAAAGCTGATCTGAACTAAGGGCCTGTGCTGAAAAAGATCCGGGCTTTAAGGACATGGTGAGGACATTGGATGACACACATGGGTTTAAAGAGTACAGATATGATGCTTGCTTACAGAATGTGGCTTGGCTTCTAGCTCTTTCTCAGCAGCCCGTTTCCTGGGCCAGCAGCTCCGTCCCTTCATGAGTTGAATACTTTCTAGGGGTTAGATCAACACAATGAAAACATATAGTGGTAGATGGATGTCTGTCACTCACCCCAGAGATGCTGACTTATTGGCCTGGAGTGGGTCCAGACAGTGTTTTATTTTATTTATTTTTATTTTTTTAGAAGTTCTCCAGGTAATTCTGGCAGCCACCTGGGCTTGAGGACTGGTGGATTCAATGTCTCCCAGTCAGACTTGTATGACTTCAGCTAGTAATTGTTCAGGTAGCACCATCACACCAAACGGTAATGACATGAATAACTTTCTTATCATTCAATGGTGGCTTTGTCCATACATTAAATGCTTTATTATGTATGTTTATATTTTTGAAGATTCATTGGTGGTTAAAAGCAAATGAATGTCACATTTGTGTGTGTCCAAAAGTCAGTTCGGCCAACTAATAGCTGTGTGATTGGGGATGATCATTTACTCTTTCTATCATTTCCTTTTGTGACTGGAAAAAAATAGGGTTTCCTTACCCGTAAAGGAGTTTGGGTGGTTATTAAATAAATGATTTAAGTAAAATAATTAGTGAACTGCTTGACATAATGCAAGAGCTATTGAAATATTTTTTATTACTCCATATTTATATTTTATAGTATGTCTTTAAGATTGCTAGAATAGATATCATTAGTGTACTTTGGCGACTAAATAATTATAGGGAAGTTAAATACCTTACTGCAGATAATTTGATTAATCATATTTGTTGCATCTCTCCAATGTGGAAATCCTGACAGCTGTAGCCCCTGTGAGAACATAAAGTGTTTATGTCCTATCTGGTGCAGTTAGGCAGGTAAGTCATGTGTATAGAAGGGTAGTATATTTTTAGTGCAGATTACATATAATTACTAAATTTATTTTCACTCTGTTCCATTTTTAACATAACAGAGCACTTCTAAATTTCCCTCGCAGATACTGCGATCAGATACTTAACTCTTACAATTGGAATGTAAGTGAAAATGGCAGGTGCCATGGCTGTGTCTGGCCCTTAATTTACTGAGTCTACCTTCCAAGCCCCACTTGGTGGAACCTACAGGTGGCAGAGTCCCAGCTTTGGCCACGTAGAAAATAACATCCGACAGTGGAACAGAAAAATGGGAGAATTCTGTAGCCTGAATGGCAGGCCTGATGTGAGAGGCCCCAGGCTGTACGAGGAACAAATGAACTCTGCGCTTTAAATGGATTAATTGTTGTGTCTCTTTGACAGATTTGGTTTACTGAGCCTCCAGTTAGTTGCATAATCCACTGACAGTGATTCTGCAGAACAGTGGTTCTCAAAGTGAGGTTCCCAGGGCAGCAGCAGCAGCACCTGTGAATTTGTTAGAAATGTGAATTTGTTAGACTCTTGGTCCCACTCCAGCCTTCTGAATCAAAAACTTGGGGACTTAGTAGTCAATGTTTTGACACACCCTCCAGCTTATTCTAAAGCAGATTCAAGTTTGAGAACCACTGTGATGGAAGGTGAGAAGGGTAGGAAAGGGTTGGAGAGTAGAAGGGATAGACTCACAGTGCTTTGAGAGAACAGACTCTGGAAACTGAATGCCTGGGTTTGAATACTGGGTTTGAGTCTGCCACTTACCCTCTGGCTGACCCTGGTAGGACAACCTCTCTGTTTCTTGGTTTATTTATCTGTAAGATGGATATAGTAATTGTACAACAATCATAGGATTGTTGTGAAGATTGAATGACTCCATATGCATAGTGCATTTAGAACAGAGCTTGGCATGGCATGAGTGTGAGCTATAATTGTTATTTAAGCAATGAGGTTGTGCTGATGAATAGAAAATTGATCTGTATGAACAAAGGTATAGAGGTGGGTCACATAACTAGTCTATGGAAAATAGTGGGTCTCAGGTTTCTGTCATAATTTAATGCATATTTATTCCCCTGCTTGAATACTTCAAGAACGTAAGAATTTCCTTTTTTGTTGGGCACTTCCTAATATTGAGTGAAATCTGTCTCCTTGTTTTAGTCCTGACTCCGCAAAGTTGCACAGAATAAATTTGATTCTACTATGTTGACAGTTGTTCCTTTGGAATGTTAGTGACAGTGAGTACCCCAGGGGAATCTATTTATAATAACAATGGTTCAGCCCCATTAAAAAAGAAGTGCTTCAGTACAATAGCTACAATTTCCCCCTGAACCAGCCCTTTTTCCACCCTCAGTCAGCTTAGTAGTTGCTTCCTTCCAAGCAGATCTCCAAGCCTGGTGACAGGATCCAAACGTGTGCCAAAGGCTGGAGCCTTTGGGGGTCTCTCAGTTGGGTTTTAGCACTGAGGTTCTGGGGAGGAAGGGCCATGTTTCCTCTAATTTCTTTGAAGAGTATGTATATAAGGCCAGTGGTCACGGCCACCATCACAGCTTGTCTGGCCTATGCAGGTTCGCATTTGATTCGGACAGACGGTAAGGAATCCGCAGAGCCAAAAACTAGTAGGCCATTTTCCTTTAAACTCAGCTTGCACCCAGCGGGTGAGAA
Source organism: Saccopteryx bilineata (assembly GCF_036850765.1). Lineage (NCBI taxonomy): Eukaryota > Metazoa > Chordata > Mammalia > Chiroptera > Emballonuridae > Saccopteryx > Saccopteryx bilineata. Next base: position 197,948,376 of record NC_089490.1, on the reverse strand, counting down.
AATTCACACAGTGGGAAACACTTCCCTTTCCATTTAGGGCTCCCAAAGCCACTGACTCATCTCAAGTTCTCCTAGAATCAAAGGCCCCACCAGCCTTATTCACCTCTGTTCACCATCTCCTTCTCCTTCACAAACTGGCTTCTCCTTCCCCCATTCTGCCATTTTGGCTGCCTCCTCCCCTCCACCTGGCCTCTCTCCCTCCTGCTGTAGCATGGGCTCCTCCTCTTTGCAAGAACGTGGCCACTCTCCCCAAAATGGCCTCTTAGCTCCTTTTAAAACCTTTTGGAGCGAAAGTCCTCCCCCAACACACATTAGTATAACCACACCCCATATCAAGCAAGAAGGACATTAATATTATCACCTGGGCGATGGGCAATGCCATCCTTTTAACAAAAAGAGTGAACAAAACCGGAAAATACAGATTTTACAACTCATTTGCCCAACAGTGTAACAGAGTCATTGTCCTTCGGGGTTACCATCCCAGCTCTTGGTTTCCCAGGTCCGCTGCCCCCCTATGGACGGCTATCAAGTGGGAGCCACGCCTGCCGGAGTGGGCTCAGCGCTTTGCATTCCTGAGGGGCCCCGCTGCACAACGTGATTGTAACTGTCCCACAAACAAGTCGTGGGGAGTTGTATCTGTAATCTGTTAAAGGTCCCCTTTGATGCCCAGACAGGAGTAGTCCCAGCCCTCTTGACTCCTCCTTCTGGTCACCCCCAAATCCTCGAACGTTTCTTTCCATTTCAAGATGTCTCTCATCCACAAGAGAGAAAAGAAGTACCTTCCCTTGACCCTCAATGCACATCCCCTCCAGCTGCCACTCCCCTGTAGAGCAAACTTTGTCAAAGAATTTTTTGAATGTGTTGTCTCTACTTCATCTCTCCTTTTGGTGTAAAAAAACCCAAAACATATTTATTGAACATTAGCTCTATCCAACACACAATGTTAGGTGCTGTGGTAAGTAAAGAGAAAAAAAAAGACATAGATCAGAGACTAACGGCCTTCACCATGGGTTTTTCTGATTCCTCACCCTGACGGAGACTCCACTGTCTTGAAATGATCTAATATCTGTCTGTAATTCTCACCAATTTCTAGTCAGTTTGAAAATGTGGCTCTCAATCATTCCCGTGTTCCTCGAAAGACGCTCCAGGGGGCCAGAGTTACAAAGCACAAAGGCATTCAACTGCTTATCTGTCTGATTTTAATGTTCCATGAAAGTTACTTTTTATCACAAAATCTGGGCTTTTACATCAAGTGATTTGACATTAATGCACATACCTCTTCAGAAGTAATCCAAGAACTGAGGTTTTCTATCAAAGGGCCTGATTGCACTTTTAACTTTATTTTTCTGTGAAATGGCATGGACGGAGAACACTTATGATTTAAGAACGATTTATGCTCTTCTGTTCTTCACCCTGTTCTGTGTACAGTAAATAATAAGTCCAGGATTACAAGCATGGCAAACTAATCACAGAAGACAAAGTCCAAGGTTTGGGATGGAGCACAGTTTATTATTCATGCTGGGAGGGTATGTATTTCAACGTTAAGAAGGCCTGGCTAGTTTATTTTAGACTAAACCATCAGCAAATGTACACAGAAGAAGCCATAAGGTTTTCATTTCCTAAGCAAAATTTAGTCGAGTATTAGAATCTTAGCTCTGTTCTAATACTGTTTTTCAAACCAGGAGATACTGTTTTCCTGGGAGACTCATGCTTTTTCTTATTAGAAGCTCAACATCTGTTCTTCTGCGGCTGGAAGAGAATGTGGCTAATGGATTTAGAAAAAAAAAAGGAAGAGAACTCAAATCAACAGCCGCTTCCAATCTCCGCAATTAGAATGTAGGCCTCTGTGGCTTGGCGCCCTGAGAACATATATTGTGAAATAGGGTAAGGGAATAAGAATATGTTGGTTCAATAGCAGAAAACCTTCAGGAGAGCAATACGTATTCAGAAGAAATAAGTCTCCTGTGTAGCAGAGGACACACTTTGAATCAGACTAAACCAGGCACAGAAAACTGGACGGAAAGAGTCCTCTTGACTGGTAGAGAATGCATACTGTGACCATTATTCTCATTATCAATAGGAGGATTTCTAAATGAGTTTTAGAAATATTAAAATCAATCTAGTTTGAGAGGCAGGTCACTAGTTTGAGAAAAATGTGGGTATTTAAACTGTAAACATTCACTGTTGCTAGTCTATTCGTTTTGTGCTTAAAAACGCCACACACCCAAAGTATTTTTAATCATTTTCTCTTTCTTCGCTTTGAACCATGATGAATATATGAGTTGTTATTTGTAATACAGAATACGGAATGAAGATTAATTGTTTGTTTTTGTGGAGAAGAAATTCCTTTCAGCTGGATAGGCGCTGGCTTTCTCCTAGGTATGAGCCATCCGTTCAAATGATGAGAACGGTATCAATTACCTACCTCTACGCAGGCACACGGAGGCTCTGAGCAGACAGATTCACACAGTTCCAGCTAATCTGTTCTCTTGGCAAATTTCTCTCTCTCTCTCTCTCTCTCTGAGAAGGATTCAGGTGGAATTCCTGAATGTTTGGTAGGAAGCCCAGGCGCCTCTGTGCTGATTTGTTCTGATTTATGGCTTTGAGAAGCAACCCTGCAGGCTCCTGAGTTTGGTTAATGCAGGCTTTGCTTTTCAATTAGTTTAGGATTTCAGGCACAGTGTAATTACAGTATTAATAACTCAGTGTTACCAATTAAAAGGAAAAAAATTTCTTTTTTAATCCTGCTAGGTAGGTTACCACGTGGAGAATACAGAGATTTAGGATTTACTTCTTTGTACATTCTCAGCCAGACTTGAAGGTCCTTAAAACCTTGCCTATGCTAACCAGCTTACCACCTTCTGTTTATGGGGGTGTACGGCTCAGTTCATACTGAAATGGGGGTGATTGTGCAGGGATTCTGTGCTCAGTCTGGTCTCTTCTTCCGTAGTGGCTTCCTTTACTGCCTGTTAACATTTCACTCCCTCTCAGGGTCCATTCCAAAAGCCACCTTCCCCAAGAGGCCTCTCTGGACCCCATGACCGCAAGCCATCTAGTCTGCTGGTCTCCCCTGTCCCTCCCCTTGCTTAGAGCCTCCTTGTCCCTCTCAGCATCTCTTTTTCATATTTGCTCGAGTCTTTCTCTTCTCCCCAGCAGGGTAGACCTGAGCTAGAGGCCGGGGCTGGTTCATACTACTCATGGCCTCTAGTGCAGTGTCGTGCACAAGCTGTGCCTGACATTAGACCCATCCTCAAATTATAACAAGAACAGGCTTTATTCCAGGCACTGGTGGGTATCATGAAAGACTCTAAACTATTACCCTCAGAGACTATCAAACTGGCCCTGGTCAGATAGCTCAGTTGGTTAGATCATGGTCCCAAGCACAGGAGTTGCCAGTTCGGTCTCCGGTCAGGGGTCAGGGCACATTTAGGAGCAGATCGATGTTCCTGTCCCTCTTTTTCCCTCCCTTCCTCTCTGCCAAAATCAATAAATAAAAATTAAAAAATGATCAAACTGGTACATAGTTAAGACGTGAAAAGATAACTACGTATGAGGAAGAAAATCAGAGACGTCACATGAGAGGTAGTAAGCACCACAGGTATTCACAAAGTGGAAAGATTATTATGTATGTGATACAGTAAGTAAGGCATGTAGTAGGCAGTGACTCTCTCTCTCTCTCTGTTTTAATGAAGTGAGAGGCGGGGAGGCAGAGAGACAGACTCCCACAAGTGCCCTGTGGATCCACCTAGCAAACCCCTTACAGGGGGTTCTTCACCTATCCGGGGTCGCTGCTCCATTGCTAGGCAACTGAGTACTTCAGTGCCTGAGTCCAGGCCGTGGAGCCATCCTCAGTGCCTTGGGCCAACCTGTGCCCTGCTTGAACCATTCGAGCCATGGCTGCAGGAGGAGAAGAGTGAGAGAGAGAGAGAAGGGGAAGGGGAGGAGATGGTTGCTTATCCTGTGTGCCCCTGACCGGGAATCAAACCTGGACCTTCCGCACGTCGGGCCGACACTCTACAACTGAGCCAACCAGCCAGGGCTGGCAATGACTCTCAAAGTGAGCTTAAGGAAAAAATACCAGGTAGACCGCGAAAGATGGACTAGTGATAAAGATAGGAATCAATAGAAGTGGCAGAAACCCATGCAGAAAAGAATAAAGGAGCAGAAAGATCAAGCTGAATGACCGAGTGTACTCAAAGTTCTTATAGGCTTGGGCTGAGCAGAGAAAGGGTCCCCAGGGCCATTGAGAAACTGCTGCAATGCACGGTCTCAGGAAAAGTCACCTGCTGCTTGTGTGCAAAATGTTTTCAAGGCAGTTGAGGTTTATCACATTAATGTAGTATGTTACCCATATGACATGCAGTCTTTCTAACACATATATGAGGCAGGTCTCCCTGTAAAGAAAAACAATTATTTACACTTGGACAGTAGAAATAGTTACAAAGGATTCATTGCTTTATAAGGAGCTTAAACATAAAATTCTTTTAAGAATGGGGTGCACTTCTGGTGAGCATCAAGTTATATAAAACTTAGAAATATAACTGGACTGTAACGAAGGCACAGAGGTGTGCCGTGTTTGTTCGCAGCATACTTCTGGCGTGTAAGGAAGCGTGTCCTGAGTGGAAGCTCTTGTACTATTTCATATAGATTTTAAGTCTTTGTCAGGATCTAACTGTCAAAGTTCTCAAGGGTAAATATTCGAAGCTGCATAGAAATAGACAGGATAAAGTGCATAAAACTTAAAACCCACAGATTTTTCTTCTTGGAAAAAAAAAAAACGTGGCAAAGACTTCTAAACTTCCTCAAGATACATGAGATTCACAAGGCCACTCGGCCTCTGTTTTGTTTGATTTCAGACCACTTCCATCTTTTCCAAAGACACAGAGGCCAATCATGTATGTGTATCAGTGTGCGTGGGAGAGTAAGCATGCACACGCACGCACACACGCACGCACACATGTGAAGTTTAGGTTGTGTTCTCCATACTGAGTTTTAGAAACTGGTCTTTCCCTGATGTTTTGTATAACCAATATTTTTTAGCAATAACATTTGCTTTTCAAGTTATTGTTGTTTTTAAAATACAGAAACTTTTTTTTTTTTTTTTGTATTTTTCTGAAGCTGGAAATGGGGAGAGACAGTCAGACAGACTCCCGCATGAGCTCGACCGGGATCCACTCGGCACACCCACCAGGGGCGATGCTCTGCCCACCAGGGGGCGATGCTCTGCTCCTCCGGGGCATCGCTCTGCCGCGACCAGAGCCACTCTAGCGCCTGGGGCAGAGGCCAAGGAGCCATCCCCAGGGTCCGGGCCATCTTTTGCTCCAATGGAGCCTTGGCTGCGGGAGGGGAAGAGAGAGACAGAGAGGAAGGGGGGGAGTGGAGAAGCAAATGGGCGCTTCTCCTATGTGCCCTGGCCGGGAATCGAACCACCCGGGTCCCCTGCACGCCAGGCCGATGCTCTACAGCTGAGCCAACTGGCCAGGGCCAATACAGAAACTTTTACATACCCTATTTCCCCTCTTTTCATGGCAAAAGCAGCTTGGGTGTGTATAGCAAACTTTAGAAGTCATGTTGCTAAGTGTCCTTGTCACAGTAGCAGGATGATTTAGTTTACGTTTTTTACGGCATTCAGAAGATTTTTCGGGATGCTGTTGAAAAAGTTCTTGCTAAGAATTATTATGAAATTTGCATCTAAGAATGTATTATGAGGTGTTATGGTTTGAATCATATTCCTCCAAAGGATATTTTGAAGGTTGAACCCCCTGGTACTCGGGATATGACCTAATTTGGAAATAGAGTCGTTGTCGAAGCCATCAAGGTAGGATGTGGTCTTTACAGTATCATCACAGGGAGAGATGAGGAGGCACAGACAGACACACACAGAGAAGCAGCCATATGGAAACAAAGGGAGATGCCATGTGAAATCAGAGGCAGGGATTGGAGTGATGTGTCTACAAGCCAAGGGACACAGAGGAGGGCCAGCACATGTCAGAAGAACGTATCTCTAGATCCTGCAGAGAGATCATGGCCTTGCCGACACCTTGATTTTGAACTTCTAGCCTCCCAAACTGTATGAGAATACATTTCTGTTGTTTTGAGCTCTTCTAGTGTGTAGTGGTTTGATATGGCAGCCCTAGGAACCTGAAACAGAGAGTGATTACAGTGTGGCTCCGAGAGGCCACGGATCTGATAATGCCTTAGCGAGATTTTTACCCAGTTGAGAAGAGCTCAGGTCCCTTTGGGACCTCACACAGCCCTGAGGCTTTTTGCCATGATCCGAATTAAAGAATAGTTGTCAGACAAAGTAACAATGCTAGCTAACATTGAGGCGCCTCGTCCTACTCTGAGCGCCTTGTATGCATCAACTGCTTAATCCAACTACCTTTGTGAGACAAATTCTGCCATTACCCTCTTTGACAAATGGAGACAGAGGGTGAAGAGCTTGCCCGAAGTTACAGAGCTGGGAGAGCTCTGGTGGAACCCAGACAGTTTGGCTCTGGAGCTTGCGCTTCTTCCAGCGTTCACTTCCTCCTTCCTCTTCCCAGAATCCCCCAGCATTATGCTTGGTTGGAGAAGTGGAATTAGAAAGAAGGAAATCAGCGTGGAAGTGAGTGACGCACTTGGATATGTTATCCTATTTTGTTACTTAATCCTCACAACAGTTCTTTTTGTGTGTGTGTGTGTGTGTGTGTGTGTGTTTTTCTGAAGTTAGAAACAGGGAGGCAGTCAGACAGACTCCTGCATGCACCTGACTGGGATCCACCCGGCATGCCCACCAGGGGGCAATGCTCTGCCCATCTGGGGCATTGCTCTGTTGCGACCAGAGCCATTCTAGCACCTGAGGCAGAGGCCACAGAGCCATCCTCAGTGCCCGGGCCAACTTTGCTCTAATGGAGCCTTGGCTGCAGGAGGGGAAGAGAGAGACAGAGAGGAAGGAGAGGGGGAGGGTGCAGAAGCAGATGGGCACTTCTCCTGTGTGCCCTGGCCAGGAATCAAACCCGGGACTCCTGCACGCCAGGCCGATGCTCTACCACTGAGCCAACTGGCCAGGGCCTCACAACAGTTCTTCAAGGCAGTTATTATTTGTGTAGTTTACAGAAAAGGAGACGTGTCCTGTAGTGCTTGTAAGTGGTGCGAGGATTTTAACCCGAATCTAATAAATGGTGTTTGTTCAGTGGCCATTCTCTGTTAGGTTCTTTGTTTATTTCCGCTTTGACCTTCACAGCAGTCTTGTCAGGCAGCTGTCTCTGGGAGTCACGAGAACGGGGTTTCAGCCCGTGGGAGGCAGGCTTGCTCTGGGTTGCTGTGCTGTGTTGTAAAGAGAAGCACCTGCTGGTGGGCCGAGGAGACTACAGAGCGTGCAGAACTGGGCTTTGGTTAAGAGAGTGGGTGTGGGAAGAGTGAGAGGAAGGGGATAGGCTTGGGGTCACACTACCTGCAGAGATAAGTGTGGTGCTATCCACAGGCAGGGCAGATGCATCACTGGGAAGGAAACACGCTGTGTAGGCTGAACTGATTTCTGGCTGTGGAGAAGGTAGATCTGATGGACACATCTGGGATTGAATGTTTGATCCTGCGTAGAAGCCATGGGCTTTTTTGTCAGTTTCTTCCTATGTCTGGGTGAGACTGGCCTTTGTATGAGCCACGTGACAGCCTCCTATGCATGGCTTACATGATATTTAGCCAGTATTCATGACCATAAGATGTTCTAAGAGTCCGTGAGTCAGATTGGCTTCTCCTTCTGTTAAAATTACTCCAGGAACCCTAAGGGTATAGCTGTTAAAAGAGGTTCCTGGTATCAACAACAGTAACTCCCATTTTCCCAGTGAGGATCTGAGACGTAGAGAGATCCTGTGTCTATTCAAGGTGATAGCTAATAAATGATGGTCAGGATGTGAAGTCCAGTCAGTTGATGATTACGACCTATATCAGGGTATAGCAACACACTCTTGTGCTTGCAGAATTTTTCACTTCTCATGCTTGTATAATTTTAATTTCAGTAGTTTCTTCTGCTATTCAAACTTGATGTGAAGCCATTCCAACAAGCTTGTGCAATGGAGAACAGCATCAAATGTTGGCCAGTCTATATTTAGAAACTATTTTGGATGCTACTCATCCTTAAACTACTGCAGAATTTTCTACATGTTCCCCAGTCCTCATTTTTCTTTGCTTCACAGAAGATTGTCAGGAGAAAACATTGTTAAAACATATCAAGTCACAAAAACCTGTAGTCATTCACCATTGCTGATAATTATTTCTCTCTCCTGTGCCTGCGAGACTCAGCTTTGTAACATTTTAAACACACAGGTGCTCACGTTTCACCCTGGACAGGAGCTTTTAAGCTGAGTACTGAGCAGATAGGTTATGTATACATATGCAATTTTTTTAAATTATAAAGGACTATATATGCATGATAATCACCCCATCCCCCATAACAATCCCAACATCAAAGGGCCTAACATGAAAGTCAAAAGTTCATATCTTACCTTCAAATCCATATCCAGGCTCCAGGAGCAACATATTTATGGGCGTAACTTTTGTTCCTTTGACAACCAGCTTCTAATGCTGGGTAATGGCTTTTATAAGAACACGTGGCATGTGGATCTGGCTCATATGGAATGAGAAGCAAGCTCACTGAGCTGACAGCCAGAGTTCCTCATCACCTTCCCCTTTTCCTGCCTCTTCCTGTGGGTCTGATGCTCCTGGTCTCATCATTTTCCAGAGCCCGGGGTCTTATTTCACGTTGTTCTCCCCGTGCTCTGCCCGCGGCCGTGAACTCACTTCAAATGAAATTCCTCTATCTACATCAGTGTCATCTAATCTCGGTTTTTTTTTTCTTTTGGATCATTTTCCCTGATACTTCTAGCGCACTGATTTGATTCTACTCAGAACCATACAATGACGTTGCACGCTGGGGTCACATAACTCACCGGAATCGAACAGCACACCTTCATAGGGGAGGAAGCAAGAAGCAATGAGAAGAAATCTGTTGTCCCTGCACTTGGAATCGGTTCTCCTCATGCATTTTATGGCGTTGACCTCGGTGAAGCTTTCCGATCTTGACTCGACCCAGTTTACATCCTTTGTGCTGACGTGAGAACTGCACTTCCCCAGCGAGATGCTGGTCCCAGTAATTAGTCATTCCCATGTTTCGGGGCAGCCCTCACCTATGTCACTGTACCTGACTACTTGTATGCCACACACCGCAATGCTTTCTAGTTCAGTACTGCCCTGTTTCTTCTTAGTTTCATGAGAAAGGAAGTAACTGCTAAGTGTAGCTTAGTGGTTACAGTTCCAGGCTCTGGCGTTGCTCTGCTCAGGGATCAGTCTCACCAGTATCTCATCCTTGGGTAGAATGACACATATTCTAGTGTACCCAGGACAGTTCCTTTCTATACCTACTGTCTCAGCAGTCCATCTGGGAGTGCCTTCTTTCTCAGAAATGTTCTAATTAGGGTGATGAACTATATAACTGCCCCACTTTGGTGTATCTAACTTAGTCCCTTTAAACTTCAGCTTTTTGGCCTGGACAATGATGTCTACTGGAAAGCTTATTTATTTCTAAAGCATGAAGAACAGAACCTTCCACTTAGCAAACTTGTGCTAAGTGTAAGCCGCATTTCTTTGTTGTTTTGTGTTCCCGTGGAGCTGTGTCTAAGTCACATAGTCTAGACCTCATTTACCAACAGTCAGGGCTGAGCTCCTCATACGATACCGTCTTGTTACGGGGTTTGCTTTCAACTCTCAAAAAATTGTGACTTACACATTTTGTTAGAACGTGACATTTTACCACTGCATATTAAAAGTTGTCATTGTATTTACATATATAAACACATATGCATCTATCTAGCTAATGTGTCTGTCAATAGCTATATAGACACATATAGAAAGATAAGTTCATGAGGTCTTAATGTGAATACACCCAACCCTTGTAGACAGGTTGCTACCATACATCACAAAATGTGCAACTTCACTTAGTTATCTGAAATATACAAATAATCTGCAGCATTTGGATAACATGACACAATCCTTTGTGACAGTCTCAGCTGAATTTTCAAGTGTTTTTAAGAGCTAAAAGGCTTGGAGCAGTCAGAAGTCAAAATTAGTCATACCTAATGAAATACTAACTGGTTTGGTGGTTTTATACTATTGGGGTTGAAAGTATTTTTTTAGGACCACCTTGTGTTATACAAGGCAGAGAAAAAAATGCTTAATTAGGTTGCAAGTGTGTTAATTTATGAAATTTATAGATTTCTAAGCTACTTATTAGATGCCAGCAACACTGAGAATCTGAGGGGTAAGAAATGAAACTGAGCCCCGGCTGGATGGCTATGTTGTTGGGAGCATTGGCCCGAAGCACAGAGCTCGTCTGTTCCATCCCTGGTCAGGGCACCTACGGGTGTGGATTGATGTTCCTGTCTCTCTCACTCTCTCTCCCTTCCTTTCTGGCTAAAATCAATAAATAAAAATAATAATAAAAAAAAGAAACTCAAATAAATAACTACCAAAATCAGAACCAACCGGCTTTGCGTTATAACCCTTGCTCTGCAGGCCGTCAGAGTTGAGGTAGAAGATAACTAGCAAGCGGCCTCATTCAGAGCCTTTGAGAAGCCTGTCAGTAGTACTCTCTCCACTTTGAGAGAGGACTCTGCCAATCAAGCAGTCTTATTTTGCAGGTCCTGGAAAGGAAGAATAACACACTGAGTTGTTTTTTTTTTAAACCTTTTATTGAATTTATTGGGGAGACATTGGTTAATAAAACTAAATAGGTTTGGTTTCAGGTTTATTGTGCTGTGGGCTCACCACCCAAAGTCAAGCCTCCTTTCATCACCATTTATCCACCCTCCCTCTCTTCCCTGTTCATTCTTTCCCTTCCCTCTGGTAATCGTCATACTGTTGTCTGTGTCTGTGAGTTTCTTTTTTGTTTAATCCCTTTGCCTTTTAAGTTTTATGCTCCCTTATTCTTGGTAACACTTTATTTCAAGTGCCCATTAACCAGCACACTCGCTCAGATTTGAATTATGAGGAAAGCACTCTCACGGGAGTCCAAGGCACCTGCCTTTAGTTGACCAGGATGAGTCTGTGCTCACGCCCCATCACTGGGGCGGTGCCCTGTCAGGATCCACACAGAGCCCGCCCCAATGAGAGGTCAGTCGAGGTGCCCTGTTCCCTGCTTCTCTCATGTCACTATTCCAACGGAAGCCAGTGGGCTTCATTTCTCCTTTTATAATGACAGATGTAACACTTCGTGTCTGGACTCAGATCTTAATTTTTTAGTCCCTGTTTTCATGTCATGACAAAAAATTCTGGTGAATATATAGTGTCAGTTTCCTTTTTAGATTCATCACCATTTCAATATTTTCATCTGCTACCACTGTTTAATTAGGAGAGGCTCCTTTTGGTAGGCTCCTTTTGTATAACTTTAATGAAACTGAAGAGCATGAAATGTGGTTTCCCTGCTTTTAAATGAAGCTCCTTTTATAGAAATAAGATGAGAAATGGAGAAATTGTTGAAGTCACAGTGCATGAAATTAAGGGAGTCCAAACTGTATCGGCAAAAAGGGCCTTTTTCCCCTTAAGTTGATGTTTGTAGGACCAAGGTTGCTGTTGATAACAAACAAGGCTGATACTGTTTTCTTTATATATATATATATATTTTTTTTTTTTAATTTTATTTTTTCAAGTTCATAGAAGTTGAAAGACATGCTCTTAAAGATTTAATTTGTGGTTGTTTCGGAAAAGTGTATGCAGCAATCTATGTGAGATAGTGTTATTTTCAAACAATACAAAAAACTAATTAACAATAATTAACAGACAGTTTCACACAACTTGTGCTCTAACCACACGCATGGACTAGGAGACCCCCCCCAACCAATAGGGGGTTTGTTTTGTGGTTGTTCTAGTTATCATCAAATTTTCTGTTATACAGGTCTGTTGTAACACACACAAAGGGGAGAGGTGAAGCGACAGTTTTCTCATGCATTAGTCAATGTAACAACCGCTTCGGAAATTCAGGTATCAAATTCAGGGGGTCGGCATTGCCTCACTATACAACTTAGATTAATTTGATAACAGGCAGCTATTTTGGAGGGAGAGGGGTAGCTTTTAAAACTGATCTTAACGCCAGTTTCAAATTAAGAAGATAGTGAGTGAGATTTTCCTGCTGACCTAGAACAGGTGATTAATACTCTTAGAACAAAGAGGCAGTAAGTTACCCAGAGCTGAAAGGGAGACGCTCCAAGAGCCAGCAGTAACTAGGGCCAGAAATCTCCCTCCACGGTGGTTAGCCCATGAACCCCGCCCTTCACTCTAGCACCCTACCCCATGCTAGACTGTGTAAGGTCGAATGGAGGCGCAGACAGGAGGAGAAGCTGATGGGCACCTGGTCCAGGGAGGCCGCAGACCCCCTTTCTTCTCCCGAGACAGCGGGGTGCCCGCCAGCTTCCGTCCCATCCACCTTGCAGTATGGGGTGTCAGGAACTGTGGCGTTTGTGAGGTCTGACCTCTTCTTCTTTGTCAGAGAACTGAGATGTGTGGAGGCTTCCCAGAGCCTCCTGGTAAACTCAGAACCAACCGCTCGGGAAGCGCTTCTGACGTTCAGGGGGCACAGCCGGGGGGGGGGTCACTCTGCGTCAGCCAGGGAGGCACCGACAAGTGCCCAGAAGGAGGAGTGGGCACACCGTCCTGGGAACCTTGCGCCTCCTTCCTGTCTTTCTTCCCATCTAGTCTGGCCCCAGAGGAGCCCGATCTTGGAAAGGGACAGATGGGTCAGTTTGCCGTCCCTTCCCCAGGCACAGATGCTGAGTAAGGGTCGCAGAGCTGCCCTGCCCTGCTCTCCACCCCGAGCGAGTGGGAGTCGGGGCCTGGCCGTGGCCGGGGGAGGACAAGGCAGGGATGAGACTCCCGCGGAGCACGCGAGGGACCTCACGCTGGGCAGGGTCTAACAGAGCGGACCGACACGCGAAGAGGCTCGCTGCGGTGTCGGACAAAACAGGACGGAAGGCAGTGATTGGAAAAAAGGAAAGACTAGACCCAAAAATTCAGTTACGTAAATCAGTTTTTATTTATTTCCTTTGATGGCTTTTGATCTCTTTTTGTACCTTTTTTTCTAAGGACAAAACTACCGCAACAATCCTTCTTTATTATTTTTGATTTTTTTTTTGTGATGTTTAATCCATTTAGACACTGGCTCACAAAATTATCCAGGCTTCAGGTGCACGATTCCACAGCACATCACCCAGGGGTCCCCAAACTTTTTACACAGGGGGCCAGTTCACTGTCCCTCAGACCATTGGAGGGCCTCCACATTCAGTGCTCCTCTCACTGACCACTAATGAAAGAGGTGCCCCTTCCGGAAGTGCGGCGGGGGGGCCGGATAAATGGCCTCAGGGGGCCGCATATGGCCCGCCAAGTTTGGGGACGCCTGCCACTGTATTGTGTGTTCACCAGGTCTGGTCTCCTCCCATCACTGTTTCCCCCCACAGCCTCCTCCACCCCCCACCCCCTCCCTGCAGTCACCGCAGGGATCCATGAGATCCATGAGATCTTTTTCTCTCTTTTTTTTTTTTTTTGCTCAATCCCTCTATCCACTTCCACCCAGACCTGCAGTCCTCCTTGCTCTCTATCATGAGTCTGTCTGTATTTTGCTTATTAGTTCATATTGTTCATTAGATTTCAAATATGAGTGAAACAATGTGGTGCCCGTATTTCTCTGACTGGCTTATTTCATTTAGCATAATGCTCTCCAGGTCCATCCATGCTGTCACAAAGGGTGAGAGGTAAGAGGTTCTTCTTTGTTATGGCCAAATAGTATTCCACTGTGTAAATATATCAGTTTTTTTTTTTTTTTTTTTTTTTATAATTTTATTTTTTTTTAATGGGGTGACATCAATAAATCAGGATACATATATTCAAAGATAACAAGTCCAGGTTATCTTGTCGTTCAATTATGTTGCATACCCACCACCCAAAGTCAGATTGTCCTCTGTCACCTTCTATCTTGTTTTCTTTGTGCCCCTCCCACCCCCTATCCCTCTCCCATTCCCCCCTCCCCCCCGTAACCACCACACTCTTATCAATGTCTCTTAGGTTCACTATTATGTCCCACCTACGTATGGAATAATACAGTTCCTGTTTTTTTCTGATTTACTTATTTCGCTTCGTATCATGTTATCAAGATCCCACCATTTTGCTGTAAATGTTCCGATGTCATCATTTCTTATGGCTGAGTAGTATTCCATAGTGTATATGTGCCACATCTTCTTTATCCAGTCATCTATTGATGGGCTTTTTGGTTGTTTCCATGTCCTGGCCACTGTGAACAATGCTGCAATAAACATGGGGCTGCATGTGTCTTTACGTATCAATGTTTCTGAGTTTTGGGGATATATACCCAGTAGAGGGATTGCTGGGTCATAAGGTAGTTCTATTTTCAGTTTTTTGAGGAACCACCATACTTTCTTCCATAATGGTTGTACTACTTTACATTCCCACCAACAGTGTATGAGGGTTCCTTTTTCTCCACAGCCTCTCCAACATTTGCTATTACCTGACTTGCTAATAACAGCTAATCGAACAGGTGTGAGGTGGTATCTCATTGCCGTTTTGATTTGCATTTCTCTAATAGCTAAAGAAGATGAGCATCTTTTCATATATCTGTTGGCCATTTGTATTTCTTCCTGTGAGAAGTGTCTATTCATATCCTCTTCCCATTTTTTTATTGGATTGTTTGTTTGTTTGTTGTTGAGTTTTATGAGTTCTTTGTATATTTTGGATATTAGGCCCTTATCTGAGCTGTTGTTTGAAAATATCATTTCCCATTTAGTTGGCTTTCTGTTTATTTTGTTATCAGTTTCCCTTGCTGAGCAAAAACTTCTTAGTCTGATGTAGTCCCATTCATTAATTTTTGCCTTCACTTCTCTTGCCATTGGAGTCAAATTCATAAAATGCTCTTTAAAACCCAGGTCCATGAGTTGAGTACCTATGTCTTCTTCTATGTACTTAATTGTTTCAGGTCTTATGTTTAGATCTTTGATCCATTTTGAGTTAATTTTTGTACAGGGGGAGAGACTGTAGTCCAGTTTCATTCTTTTGCATGTGGCTTTCCAGTTTTCCCAGCACCATTTATTGAAGAGGCTTTCTTTTCTCCATTGTGTGTTGTTGGCCCCTTTATCAAAAATTATTTGACTATATATATGTGGTTTTATTTCTGGACTTTCTATTCTGTTCCATTGGTCTGAGTGTCTATTTTTCTGCCAATACCATGCTGTTTTGATTGTCGTGGCCCTATAATAGAGTTTGAAGTCAGGTATTGTTATGCCCCCAGCTTCATTCTTTTTCTTTAGGATTGCTTTGGCTATTCGGGGTTTTTTATAGTTCCATATAAATCTGATGATTTTTTGCTCTATTTCTTTAAAAAATGTCATTGGAATTTTGATGGGAATTGCATTAAATTTGTATATTGCTTTGGGTAATATAGCCATCTTGATTATATTTATTCTTCCTAGCCAGGAACAAGGTATATTCTTCCATCTCATTATATCTTTTTCGATTTCCCTTAACAATGGTTTATAGTTTTCATTATATAAGTCCTTTACATTCTTTGTTATGTTTATTCCTAAGTATTTTATTTTTTTTGTTGCAATCGTGAAGGGGATTATTCTTTTGAGTTCCTTCTCAGTTGTTTCATTGTTGGCATATAGAAAGGCTATTGACTTCTGTATGTTAATTTTGTATCCTGCGACCTTACTGTATTGGCTTATTGTTTCTAGTAGTCTTTTTGTGGATTCTTTGGGGTTTTCGATGTATAGGATCATATCATCTGCAAAAAGTGATACCTTTACTTCTTCTTTTCCGATATGGATGCCTTTTATTTCTTTGTCTTGTCTGATTGCTCTGGCTAGAACCTCTAGTACCACATTAAATAAGAGTGGAGAGAGTGGACAACCCTGTCTTGTTCCTGATTTAAGGGGGAAAGCCTTCAGTTTAGTGCCATTTAATATGATGTTAGCTGATGGTTTATCATATATGGCCTTTATCATGTTGAGATATTTTCCTTCTATACCCATTTTGTTGAGAGTCTTAAACATAAAATTGTGTTGTATTTTATCGAAAGCCTTTTCTGCGTCTATTGATAAGATCATGTGGTTTTTGTTCTTTGTTTTGTTGATATGGTGTATTACATTAACCGTTTTACGTATGTTGAACCATCCTTGAGATTCTGGGATGAATCCCACTTGATCATGATGTATTATTTTTTTAATATGTTGTTGTATTCGATTTGCTAGTATTTTGTTTAGTATTTTAGCATCTGTATTCATTAGAGATATTGGTCTGTAGTTTTCTTTTTTTGTGCCATCCTTGCCTGGTTTTGGTATGAGGGTTATGTTGGCCTCATAAAATGTGTTTGGAAGTATTGCTTCTTCTTCAATTTTTTGGAAGACTTTGAGTAGAATAGGAACCAAGTCTTCTTTGAATGTTTGATAAAATTCGCTGGTATAGCCGTCAGGGCCTGGACTTTTATTTTTGGGGAGGTTTTTAATGGTTTTTTCTATTTCTTTTCTACTGATAGGTCTGTTTAGGCTTTCTGCTTCTTCTTGACTCAGTCTAGGAAGGTTGTATTGTTCTAGGAATTTATCCATTTCTTCTAGGTTGTTGAATTTAGTGGCATAAAGTTTTTCATAGTATTCTACAATAATTCTTTGTATCTCTACGGTGTCCGTGGTGATTTCTCCTCTTTCATTTTGGATTTTGTTTATATGAGTTCTTTCTCTTTTTTCCTTGGTAAGTCTTGCCAAGGGTTTGTCAATTTTGTTGATCTTTTCAAAGAACCAGCTCCTTGTTCTATTAATTTTTTCTATAGTTTTTCTGTTCTCTAATTCATTTATTTCTGCTCTGATTTTTATTATCTCCTTTCTTCGGCTGGTTTTGGGTTGTCTTTGTTCTTCTTTTTCTAGTTCCTTAAGGTGTGAAGTTAAGTGGTTCACTTGGGCTCTCTCTTGTTTGTTCATATATGCCTGAAGCGATATGAACTTCCCTCTTATCACTGCTTTTGCTGCATCCCATAGATTCTGATATGTCGTATTGTCATTTTCATTAGTCTGTATATATCTTTTGATCTCTGCACTTATTTCTTCTTTGACCCATTCATTTTTTAAAAGTATGTTGTTTAGTTTCCACATTTTTGTGGGATTTTTTTCCTCTTTTTTGCAGTTGAATTCTAGTTTCAAGGCTTTATGATCAGAAAATATGCTTGGTACAACTTCAATTTTTCTGAATTTGCTGATATTGTTTTTGTGGCCCAACATATGGTCAATTCTTGAGAATGATCCATGTACACTGGAGAAAAATGTATACTCAGTCACTTTGGGATGAAATGTCCTGTAGATGTCTATCATATCCAGGTGCTCTAGTGTTTTGTTTAAGGCCACTATGTCTTTGTTGATTCTCTGTTTGGATGACCGATCTAGAGCCGTCAGCGGTGTATTGAGGTCTCCAAGTATGATTGTATTTTTGTCAGTTTTTGTTTTAAGATCAATAAGTAGCTGTCTTATATATTTTGGTGCTCCTTGGTTTGGTGCATATATATTAAGAATTGTTATGTCTTCTTGATTCAGTGTCCCCTTAGCCATTATGAAATGGCCATTTTTGTCTCTAAGTACTTTTCCTGTCTTGTAGTCAGCATTATCCGATATGAGTATTGCTACACCTGCTTTTTTTTGGATGTTATTTGCTTGGAGTATTGTTTTCCAGCCTTTCACTTTGAATTTGTTTTTATCCTTGTTACTTAGATGAGTTTCCTGTAGGCAGCATACAGTTGGATTTTCTTTTTTAATCCATTCTGCTACTCTGTGCCTTTTTATTGGTGAGTTTAATCCATTTACATTTAGTGTAATTATTGATACTTGTGAGTTCCCTAGTGCCATTTTATATCTTGCTTTCTGTTAGTTTTGTGTCTTGTTTGATTCTTCTCTTTCGTTTTTCTATCTTTTGTTTTTATTTGGTTGTATTCCATACATCTTTCCTCTGTTGCTATCTTTTTTATCTCATGTGCTTCTGTGGTGGTTTTTTCAATGGTGGTTACCTTTGAGTAATGAAAAGGGTCCCTACCCTGTTCATTGTAGCGAACTATTTTGTGAGTACTTTTGCACTCCATCGTCCTTTGCTACTGTTAATCTCCGTCTTCTCCCCCTCTTTCTTTTTGTTGTTGTCACAGTTTAAATTTGGTTTTATTGTGTTCTTCTTGGAGCTTTTACTTGTGGCTCTGTTTTTTTTTGTTCTTTGTATCTGATTGGAGAACCCCCTTTAGTAATTCCTGGAGTGGGGGTTTTCTGATGATAAATTCCCTCATCTTTTCTGTATCTGTGAATGTTTTTATTTCTCCTTCGTATTTGAAGGATAGCTTTGATGGGTATAGTATTCGTGGCTGAAAGTTCCTCTCTTTCAGGACTTTAAATATTGGGGTCCACTCTCTTATAGCTTGTAGAGTTTCTGCTGAGAAATCTGATGATAATCTAATGGGCCTTCCTTTATATGTTGTATTCTTCTTTTCCCTGGCTGCCTTGAGAATTTTTTCTTTGCTGTTGGTTTGTGTCAATTTCATTATGATATGCCTTGGAGTAGGTTTGTTGGGGTTAAGAAAACTTGGAGTTCTGTTTGCTTCTTGAACTTGAGGCTTTAGTTCTTTCCACAGGCTTGGGAAGTTCTCATCAATTATTTGTTTAAGTATGTTCTCCATTCCATTTTCTCTCTCTTCTCCCTCTGATATACCTATTATTCTTATGTTATTCTTTTTGATGGAGTCAGATAATTCTTGTAGGGCTATCTCATTTTTTTTAATTTTTGAGTCTCTTTCTTCTTCTCTCTGTTGTGCCTCAAGTTGCTTGTCTTCTATTTCACTAATCCTCTCTTCTATCTGACCTGTTCTATTAGCTAAGCTTGTTACTTCGTTTTTCAGCTCGTGAATTGAGTTTTTCATCTCTGTTTGATTTGTTTTTATAGTTTCAATTTCCTTGGACATATATTCTTTGTGTTCATGGAGTTGTTTTCTGATTTCCCTATATTGCCTTTCTGTGTTTTCTTGTATATCTCGGAGGATTTTTAGGATTTCTATCTTGAATTCTCTGTCATTTAGCTCCAAGGTTTCCAATATATTAAATTTTTTCTCCATAGATTTTTCCTCATCTAGCTGTGTTACCTCTCTTTCTTTTGTATCCATGATATTTGATTTTCTCTTCCGTAATGGCATCTGAGGGTGGTTTTGTTGATAGTATTAATGAGATTTAATAAAGAATAAAAAGTTAAAAAAAAATAAAAAAATAACAAATCGAAAAGAGTTGTTTTTTCTTTAAAAAAAATTAATAATGAAATAAAGAAAAATAAAATAAAATAAAAATTTTTTAAAAAGGAAATTATTCCCCCTCTCTTTTTTTCCTCTCCTCTCCTCTCCCCTCTTTCTTGAGAAAATCTTGTGGTGGACTGTGAGTTATAACAAACAATGCCTGTGATGGAGGGCCTGAATTGGGGAAAAGTAATAAAGGGGCAAAAAAGAGAGAAAGAGAAAAAAAAAAAAAAAGGAAAAAAAATAAAAGAAAAAAGAAAAAAAAAAAAGAGCGTATGGACCCACAAAAAGCAAATAAGGAAAAAATTTGGGTCAAGAATAAAATGATTTGCTTTTAGGTGTTGGTTTTCTAAGAGTTATGATGAGAGGAATAAGAGGAAAATGGAAAAATGGGGGGACAAATTAAAAACTTACTATTGTATTTAGTGGAACAAGAACTAGATATTATGGAGAGCCAGGGATGGGAGCACTGCTAGTGAGTTAAAAAGGTGAAGTAAAAAACCCCCAAAATGCCACAAACATAGGTTTGAGTCCCAGATAAGATAATTTGTTTGTTATTGAGGTTTGAATGAGAGGAGATGTAAAGGAGAAAGGAAGAAACTAATATAGAGGGAGAAAAGAAAGAGAGAGGGAGAAAAAAAGAGGGAACCACTAAAAGAAGAAAAAAAAAAGGAGAGAGAGAGAGAGAGTTAAGGGTTTTGGAGTGCAACCCTCATAGAGAGAAAGGAAGAGAAGAGAAATGATAATGGGAGATGTAACACTTATGGGTAGTGTAGTTCAAGGAGAGGAGAGAGTAAGACCGGTAGAGAGTTAATCGGCCAAATTGGAGGAGGAAAAAAAGTCTCAAGAATGAAGATAAGAGAAACAAACGAACAAATATAATAAAATGGGATAGGTTATAAGGTCTGCAGATTATTCTTGATTTTGAGAGGTTATCTTCTTGCTTTTTCTTTTCTCTCCCTCTTCCTGGTCGGTGACTCTGTACCCCGGGTTCTGCCCCTTTGGCACGCTCAGGTAGAGGTTTGCAGTTGATAAGTCTCTATGGCAATGTCATGTATTGTGCTTTATTCTCGTTGGGAGTCGAGGCTCATTAGCATTTATAGGCTCCGACAGTGAGAGAGTCCGTGTTCCTGGAGCCTTTCTCCTAGTCTTTCCTTCCTCAATTAGTAGCCTGATAGTCCAGGTATGGGGTTGCTGCTGCCTCTGCCTGGATAGTAAGAGGCTCAAATTGCTGGCAACTCCTCACTCTATTTCCACTCAGCACAGGGCTCTGGGTAAGGCTCAGTCAATCAGAGCTGCTAGCATAATCAGGCGGGCTTTCCGCCCACTCGAAGACCTCTGGCTCTGCCACTCTATCCGGTAACACAAGCGGGCGCCCACTTCCGGGGCACTTGGAGGAAACTCTCACTCACTGTCTGCAACCAGGATATCCGGCCAGCAGTCTCACGCTCTGAGTGAAACCCCCAACCGCAGGGAAAAGTTGCAGCGTTGGAATTGAGTCTCGCTTCGTCCCCGTGTGTGGCTTTTGCAAGGCGCTGGGGCGGCCCGAGATTCTGCTTTGGCCCACACAAAGGCCCCTGACTCTGCCCCTCTCTGCGATAACACGGGCACGCACTGCCGAGGCACTCGGAGGAATCGCTCACTCCTTATCTGCGCGCGCAAACCAGGATATGAGGCCGGCCGTGGTTCCCTCTGAGTGAAACAGCCTCCAGCACGGAAAATCTCCACCGTTGGGATTAGTTCTCACTCCCTCCCGTGCGTGGCTTTCCCAGGGCGCTGGGGCTGCCCAGAGACTCTGCCCTCAGCCCACAGAAAGGCCTCTGACCCTGCCTCTCCGTGGGGCAACACGGGCACCCACTTCCGCGGCTTAGGAAGAAATCTCTCTTCCACTAACTGCGCACCGACCAGGAGACCGGGTAAAATGGCCGCTCCGCTTGTCTTTCTTTGTTTGGGTTTGGCGCGAGTGTTAGCTTGTATTGCCCAGGTTGCCACAGGATCAGATTTTCCTCGGCTTGGATCTCTGAGCCACAGCCTGGTTCGGCCGTTTTTGCTGCGGGGGCCTGGATCTATTCACCCCCTTTGCCCGCCTCAGTTTCTATATTCACAGTTATCAGAGAAAGCCGCCCTGTTTAGGTTAGTGAGGAAGGCGGAGCATTTCTTACTCCCTATTTCCTTCGGGGTTTGGTTATATATTTAGCCAATTTTTCACTCAATCATACCTTTGGGTGTATTGCGAAGAATCTGGAAGCTCCAAGTATAGGTTTTTCTGTTTCTGGTTGAAGATCTTGTTGAGTTTTGGGGGAGATTTATCGGTATCGCTTCCTACTCCGCCATTACTCTGACGTCATCTCCTATATCAGTTTTTTTAATCCACTCATCTACTGATGGACAATTGAGCTGCTTCCAGATCTTGGTTATTGTAAAGAATGCTGCAATGAATACAGGGGTGCACATATTCTTTCAAATTAGCATTTCGGGTTCCTTCAGATAAATTCCCAGAAGTGTATTCACTGGGTCATAAGGCAGTTCCATTTTTAAAGTTTTGAAGTAACTCCACACTGCATTCCACAGTGGCTGCACCAGCCTGCATTCCCACCAGCAGTGCATGACTCATCATCAGAGAAATGCAAATTAAAACCACAGTGAGGTATCACCTCACACCTGTTGGAATAGCTATCATCAATAAAGCAACAAACAACAAGTATTGGTGAGAATGTGGGAAACAATCCCTCCTTAAATGACTAAAATTAAGCAAATAAAAACAATAAATGCTGACTTTTTTCATAACCAAAAACCCAGATGGTTTTTACATTCAATGTTACATTAGAAGTATTCCTCAAGCCTGACCAGGCAGGGGCACAGTGGATAGAGCATCAGACTGGGACGTAGAGGACCCAGGTTTGAAACATCGAGATCACTGGCATGAGCGTGGGGTCATAGACATGACCCCATGGTCACTGGTTTGAGCCCAAAGATTGCTGACTTGAAGCCCAAGGTCGCTGGCCTGATCCAAAGGTCGCTGGCTTGGGCAAGGGGTTACTCGCTCTGTGGTAGCCCCATGGCCAAGGCACATATGAGAAAGCAATCAGTGAACAACTAAGGAGATTAAGGAGCCGCAACAAAGAATTGGTGCTTCTCATCTCTTTCCCTTCCTATCTGTCTGTCCCTATCTGTCCCTCTTTGTCTCTGTCACAAAGAAATAAAGTATTCCTCAAGAGAAGACATTTCTGGAAGAAGAAACTAACAAAAAGAGCAAGAAACATCCTACGAAACTCACACAATTGTTCTGCCTTCTTTATTCTTATCATTCTTTTTAAACATTACAAAAACCAAGTACGTATATAGTGTTATAATTAGTTATTCTTTTATAATAATTAACATTCTGTTTCAGCTCTGGGTGATACATACTCTACTCTGCTTACCCCCCTGTCCAGGCTGGGTTTTCCAGAGGCCGACCCTGCCGTGGAAATTGGTGTACAGGTTTATTGGAGAGCGTGGTCGGAGAGAGTGAAGGAAGCAGGATTGAGGGCAGGGAGAAGTCGCACTGTGCTTCAGCCATAACAAAGACAGCAGAAGCTCTTTAGAGTTGTCCTGAAGTGCCATTCCGGGGCTGGGACTTCATTACTGTCTGCATAGTGCAGCCTTGGATACAGGATGCCCTCAGGAAGGGAATGCGACCTGACTCAGCTGAGAGTTTCAGCTGCCAACTCTCCCAGCAGGGGCGAGCTGGTAATCCATGCTACTGGAAAAAGGAAAAGAACAAAACAGAAAACCCCAAACCCCACAGAACCCTCATTCGTAGCGTTTACCTATTTCCATAGTGTAAATTGTCCCGTCGTGGTTGGTTTCTCAATGGAGGTTGGGGAGAGATCCCGCCCATCATTGATTTAGTCTTTGGAGGAGGGAGCTTGCCCCATAGCATCTACCTCAATTCTTTTCAGGCAAAGAGATCCTTTCAAAGCTTTAAACATTTCCAGCTACACTAGGTACACCATAATGAATAGTTGCAAGTTTCAAGTCAGTGAAATTAAATCACCCAGAGTGAAAAAGTCACTCATATTCCATGATATCCCAACAGCCTATTCTCATTTGGCAGTCTCAGGCTCTGCACCAACAACAACATCTGCTGCAGATTATTCTCTATTATTTCCTGCCTCCTACTTAACCCCACTGTATCCGACCTCTCTGTGCGTGCTGTTCACTGTCCACCTGTAAATTGGAGTGTTTATTTGGAAACATTTAAATGGAGCTTTAAGAATATTTTTCCTATCCCAATTGGAATGTCTCTCTAAAGATTTCAAATATCTAATAATAATTTGCTCCAATCCACTGCTGCCTCTGGCCAATTTATAATTGATTTCTCTATGATTTTTTAGCTTGATTGACTTCCTGAAGGCATAGGGAGAGAAAACAGTATAAAAAGACGGTTGGAAACCAAATGGAGAAGCGCTGACTGATGATGCATGCTGTGGGTGTTCTGCCTTTCTGGGGCCCATCGTGATCGCTGAGCATATCTGCTTTCCTCACACATTCATCAGAGAGTGGCCTGTCTTCTATTTGAGTCTTGTTCTTCCCTTGTCTACTGTGGAATTGAATGTAGTAATACACCTTTTCTCGTTCTTGTCTCTAATCTAGGAGAAGAGGTGTGCTTGCAGTGTACAAGATGACAATAAATTCATATTGTTTTATTGGATGAGATTGTATTACTCGGAAAACTGAAGGCATGCAGACAGGTCCAGTGAAATAAGACACAAGTGGAATTTTCAAATCAATACGGTATCTTCACTCTTTATAATAACAGTTATCATTAGTCTCATTGGAGTGTAAAATAGATCTCAATTTAGTTTCTCATCTATTTAATTTCTTAGTTCTTTTTTTTTTTTTAATGCATTGGTGATTTTCTATATTTCTTGGGATGGCTCCCTAGACTTGACCAACCTTAGGCAAGAAAGTCCCAAAGTCCCTAAAAAGGGACAGAAATGTGCATGATATATTAAATATAGCAAAGGCCAAGCTGTTGTAGCAAAGGGAACTAGAAACAAAATGGCTTGAGTAAGATAGAGGTTACTTTTGGTAACAATTAAGCCAATCCAGGCCAGGATATTAGGGACAGCTGTGCTTCACAAAAGGCAGAGCCCTTGGGGGCCCTGTAGACCCTCTGTTCCGCCATACCCCCTACCCTCTTGCTTGCTGATCTCCACTGACAAGGCCCCTGCTGGGATCTGGAATGTCAGCATGGCTGTGTTCCGGCTCATGGAGAGGGAAGAGGTGCAGAGCCAGAGATTTCTCTCTAACAAAGTAACAGTGAAGTTTTAAAATGCAACTGTCACTTCTAACCACATTCCCCTGAAGGCTGGAGAGTATTCCTAGCTGGGAGGTGTGAAAGTGTGTGAGGACAAATCTGGGGGGAGAGCTAGCAGTCTACCCCTCTGCCCCCCTAAATATTCACGCACATATTTATTGCAACCTCTGTGTCCCAAGGGAGAGTGTCCACATTCCCAATCATCATGGCATCTGGTACATCCAAGTTTAGGAACTCTAGATGATGATGGATAGGTCTCTTTTACAGGTCCCAGTGAAGTTCTTTGTGATCTGGTGCTTATAGATCCATAGAAAAATTCTCATCTTAAATTGTGCAATTCACAACGGTCAGACAGAGAAAGATAAACACCTTATAATTTTACTTATATCTGGGATCTAAAGAACAAAATAGAAAGAGACCCACAGATACAGAGAAGAGACTGATGGTTGCCACAGGGGAAGGGGTTGGGAGGCTGGGTGAAAACGGTGAAGGGGTTGGCACATACCCATTGGCAGTCACAAGACAGTCATGGCGGTGGAAAGTCCAGTCCAGGAAATGAGTCAATAATACTGTAATAGCTCTGATTGGTGCCCAGTGGGCACTGGAAATATTGGGGGAACACTTTGTAAAGTACTTGACTAACTACTCTGCTGTACAACTGAAGGTTACACAAAATAATATATAATGCAAACTGTAATTGAAAAACATCAAAACAACAACTCCTATTCAAAAAATAGACGAATTGGAAAAGTCTGCATATGACAAGGACTTCTGCCCTAGCAGTGGAGTGGGGTCCGGAGGTGGCCCATCTGACAGCCCTCATTTCTGCTTTCCAAGAGAGCTCCCATGTCCACTTTCCTGCGTGGACGCCAGTGTTTTCCTTTGTAAGCGTCTCACCGGTCAGCTTCCGTCTATCCAAAGTGGGCAGTGGAAAGACTCTGCTTTCTGCTCCGGCTGATGCTGGCCTGAGGTCGTGGGGTACCCAGGCTTGTGATTTACCATTTCCTAAAAGAGAACATGCACCTTCAGTTGATTTGCTTCCAGCCATTGCTATCGACAGATAACCTTAAATAATGATTTTTTTCTCCACTCAGTCCTTAGGCCGGCACAGTCTCTTTCCTTTGATGCTGTCTCTGCCCAGCCCATTACCGAGTTGTTTGTTAGGCAGGGGTCAGAAGACAACAACAGTCTGTTGTGATTTCTGGACGGGATGCATGTTGTGCTAAGATACCTTGACGGGAGGTATTTGAGAGAGGCCCCAGGTAACAGATGTGTGTTCGTTCTTCTCAGGTGTAGACCGGTCCAGTCTGGGATTCCAGTCCCAGGAGCCCCCAGACGAGAGGGTGATTTGGAGCTCAGCCTGCAGGCGAAGGGTGTCATTCAGCCACATGGCGATCTTCCCACAGACTGGCAAATCCTTTCTGAGTTTACCTCTTTCTTAGGTATCTTATTCAGAGTGACGAGGAACAACTGGTCCCTGCAGTTCTGGTTGTTGCCCATACCTCCCCTGGAGCTGGAGGCCCTTGGGCCCGCTGGCTGACTTAACACAGCCGAGAGCTTAGAAGGCCAGCGGGTGGTCCCATGCTTCACTGCCTACCACCCGGGTCCTAAACCAGTTTAGAAATGTAGTTTAGGTTTTCTTCCTCAGGATCCTGCTTCCGGGTCCTGACTGTTGTGTTAGTCAAGCTAAACTCAGTAGAAGGTTGTGCTAATCTAACAAAGCCACCCCCAAATATGATTTAGGCATGAAGTATCGGTCGGCTGCCGCGGGCTCGGAGGGGTGGTTCTGCTCCTCGCCATCACTGACGGACCCAGACTCCTCCATTCCATTGTTTCGCCAGCCCCCACTACTATGTCAAGATTAATTAACATCTTAGAAATTAGGACACTGTGCTATTAATCTCATTTTCTTCCTGTTTCACAAACAATAAGGCTCATAAGCCCTTCTCCACAAATGCCTTTTTTTTTTTTTTAAAATTTTTTTTTCCCTTTTTTTGTACTTTTCTGAAGCTGGAAATGGGGAGAGACAGTCAGACAGACTCCCGCATGTGCCCGACCGACCGGGATCTACCCGGCACGCCCACCAGGGGCGAGGCTCTGCCCACCAGTGGGGCGATGCTCTGCCCCTCCGGGGCGTCGCTCTGCCGCGACCAGAGCCACTCCAGCGCCTGGGGCAGAGGCCAAGGAGCCATCCCCAGCGCCCGGGCCATCTTTGCTCCAATGGAGCCTTGGCTGCAGGAGGGGAAGAGAGAGACAGAGAGGAAGGAGGGGGTGGGGGTGGAGAAGCAAATGGGCGCTTCTCCTATGTGCCCTGGCCGGGAATCGAACCCTGGTCTCCCGCACGCCAGGCTGACGCTCTACCGCTGAGCCAACCGGCCAGGGCCCACAAATGCCTTTTTAACTGGAATCATGAAATTATCCCTTGTTTCTTAACTGGAGGTATCCCAGCCCCCTTAGTGGGCATTCGTGGGGATGTTCGGATAGTAGGAATGTCTGGTGATAGCTACAAGCCTTTAATGACCAAGATGCCTGCATTTAAGGTGAGAGACACGACCCCAAAATTAAGCATTGTCCTGCCCTTACTTAGCATGTAAAAAATTAACTTTCCTAAGCCTGGCTGTCGTTTTCAGGTTATTATCTTCAGAACTGAGGTGAGCCCATAGATTTTCTGACTATCTCTTAGGCTCACTTTCTAAAATCCAATCCCTGAACAACAGTCTTGAAGGAAATTACACTTAAAAAAAAAAACACAACAAAATAAAAAAACAACATTCTTTAGTATGTCGTGATTTCTACCTGTCCTATAGCAGCGGAAACTTTCCTGCATGATTCTGTCTTTTCTTACTGTTTTGAAAGAGTGAAACACCTGGTAAAAAACAGAGCAACAGTGGCAGGGACAGGAAAGAAAGATCAAGACCCAGGCTCTCCTTGTGCCTATGTAAATAGGGATAGAAACAGGCAGACACAGACTGACTAGGAGCTGTGAGACCATTTCATGTGAGCTCTGTGGAATCCATCTTGCTGCTTTCCGTTCACGCGTGTGGATGCGAAGGTGCTGCGCTTCTCCGCGTTGTATAAATAGGGCACCGGGGTGATGTGTGGGGGCTTCGGGGTGGGGGAGTGATGGAACCCATGGGTGTTGGGCAGACGCCCATGGGCTGCATGTCAGGCCACAGGCTCGGTGTCTAGGGGCTGAGACTAAGAAACTGAAGGGTGGGGCAGAAGCAGGATGACCCTGAGCCAGGAGGCCCATGGGGACCAGTGCAGAAGCGAGTGGGCAGCGGGCTTGGACCTGGCCGAGTGCTGAGAAAACAAGCACGTGGCCCTAGGAAAAAGCAGTCTCAGCACCGAACCTCATGGTGCAGCCAAGTCTACCTTGCGTGTTTCCTGCTACAAACCAGGCACCACCAGCAGCAAAATGAAATAGAAACAAAACGTAGTAATGCCAACAATACTAATGAACACCATGACGGGATTCCTAGGCAAAGCCACATCACCTGGGAGAATGAAATAAGGAGAAGTAAACAAGTTGTCTTGACTATAGGCGTGAAAGGTCAATAGAAGAGCAAATCATGACATCATCTTAGCCTGTTGAGTGTGCAAAAAAGCATACGGTGACTGCAGATCCAACAATGCCACCGAGGAGGGCCCTTACACCATTTGCCCTAGTATTTTTGTGTCCTTCCCTTTCAGGTATAATTTAAACAACAACAACAAAAAAAATCTGTTAAGAATAGAGATGACAGGTTTTGGAGAAGAGAATATAAAACTACATAAATATAAAAACACAGTGTGTGTATATGCTTCAATGGGACTCTGAACACAGAAACAGGAAAGAAGATACAGTCAGAAGTCTACACCATTGACAGCAGCTCTGCTCTGGGAGTTGGTAGGAAGATGCATCCTTTTTCTGCAGGTCCCTGGGCTGTTGATGTGCATCTGGGCCTTCCTTGGGGGTTTGAGAATGTGCGAATTTTTATCTCAGACTGTCAGGTTCTGGAGCTCCTCTGAGTTCCCTTCGTGTCCTGATTTCAAGTAGTTTCATCTACAGTTTAAAAGAGAGTGTGACTTATTATTCGCTTCCTTAAAAATATGTCCCATCTTTATTGCTGCAGAGTTTCTACTATCCGGCACTTTCCAGTCTGGTGCCGGGGGAGGTCACCTGTGCCGACCCCCTTTAACCCACTCCTTTGCTCAGAACTCTAGTCATTCGGACTCTAACTCACCTCCATGAATGGCACCCTCCCATTTCCAAGCACAGAAAATTTTAGTTTTTTTAAAAAGATAGCTTCCGTTTAGCAACTTAGTGGACATGTTTGAAAGAAGAGTGAGCTGGCCACTCCCCAGTCCCCATACCAAACTTCTCCCGGGTCCATGCTGTCTAAGCTGGACTTCCAGAGATAGAAACTGGAGGACGAGGGTGATCAGTGACGTCAGACTGTTCTTTCCCTCATCTACGCTAGCTACCTTGAACTGCACGGCCACGGTCGGCTGGTGACAGAGAGGGTGGCAATAGCGCGTCACCAAAATCGTGCCCCTCTCATTCTTCAGTCCGCTGGGCCGCGCCTGCTCAGGGTCTCCGGGTACTGCGTTGCCTCCCTCCGCTGGATTCCTCCCTGCTCTGGGGCTAGCGGGCTTTCTGGCTGCGGGGAGGGAATTGAGAGAGAGAATCTTGGAAAGTTGTCTTCCCGTCTCCTTTTGCAGAGCAGGCAAAGACACCCCGGGAGACAGTAGCTGGGAAGTTAATGAGGGCAGCGCTAGTCCTGGAACCCCGGTCTCTCGTCGTCTGTTTCCAACAAGCCATGAATATTTCCTCGCCATTGGCGGGAGACAGCACAGCGCTATCCGAGTATTTGTTCTATAAATAGACGCTTCTCAGGGTGCTTTATTCTTTATGTTCTACATAATACCACTGTTGCCAGCAGCAATTTTCTGCCACCACACTGTTAGCAAACAGAAGAATGGGAATCCCCCTCCCTGCCTTTTCTTTCCCTTTCTGTTTTGTGACTTTTCCCCAAGGAAGACCTGAATTGAATATAAAAAAAAAAAAAAAAAAAAAAAAAAAAGAGGAGGGATGTTTGAACCCTCTCCTTTGGCCTGTGTAATTTTTATACTTGGGGGAAAAAACTGTATTCCTATTCCAATTTCCCGAAAAGACGGTGGATTCCACTGCCCGCATCGGCAATCTTCTTCTTTTCCCTTCACAGAAGTATCCTCTCAGATTTCATCTTGAGGTGCTACATGTTGTGTGACTGCCTTGCCTGAGATCTTGAGTGGCTCCATGCCACCATCACTGGGGTCTGAGAAGTCAGCCCTCACAGGTAGCCACGTCCCTCTCTGTGGCAGCGTCTCACCTAACACGTGTTCAGGTGTGTTTTCTGATGGGTGCTTGGACTCCTGGTTCCCTTGTGTCAAGAGTAACATGTGAGTGGCTATCTTCTGGGTAATAAATCCCTGAGAATCATTCGCTAGAGATTTGTGGGAACCCCGAAGATCTGGGTGTGCAGCCCTAGTGTGATATGCTCTTTATCTGTCCATTTATTTGTGCTTCTTCTTCTTCTTTTTTTTTTTTTTTTTTTCATTTAGCAGATTTTTAGTGAGTTCCTCTTCTGGGCTGGATGCTGGGGTTACTGCCCTGAAGGAAACACACTCACTGCTTTCCAGGAGCTCAGAGTCTAGCTGGGGTGACGGATACAAATGTGAATTACTACATGATCTACTGTGATAATCACTCTGAGGAAGGCAGATTGAAAGAATCATAGAGGAAGCACAAAGATATTGTATTTCACTTGATCCTTGAGGGCAGAGACAGCCCCCCTCCCCCCAGCCTGGTGATGCTTGAGTGAGCATTAAGGATAGGTAACCATGGGCAGGTAAGTCAAGAAGGAGAGAAGCCCCAGACAGAGGACAGAGCACAGTCACACAGAGGAGTGAGAAGACGTGTCTTCTTGGGAAATCGCAGTATCCTGGGATGGCAGAGGAGGACCACGCCAGACAGAAGACTGGACAGCATAGGCCCAGAGCAGAGCCAGCCTTCTCAGCCGACTGAGACTTTGAACTTCCCTATGAATTTAATGGAAGCTGTTGAAGCATAAAGTTATCAGATTGGTGGATGGGAAAACTGACTCAGGCAACAGGGGTGGGTTTGGGGGGTGGGTGTGAAACTGAAGGCAAAGAGAGAGGTTATGATTCAACTGTAGCTGTTTACATGGCAATGTTGGTAGCTCGAAACAAGGCTGTACTAGTTTGGGGTTGACATTGGGGGCTCAGAGCTGTGGCAGGGATAGATTGGTAGGGCTTAAAGCTGACAAAATATGGAGAAGGATGCAGACTCAGATGTCATTTAGCTACTGAACTGGTACCCTTTACTGTGATAGGAAGTGGAGGGGCAGTTACCTGATAAGGGTAAGGTTGAGGTGGGGCACATGGAGTGAAATGCTTGGGGTCCATGTGAGTGGACCTGTCCAGGAGGTGTGGAACACACCGGTCTGCAGCTCAGTAGAAGTACTAGACCAGACCAGAGACATAGACTTTGTTGGCCATTGGCAAATTAATGATGGCTGAAAATTTACATATGGATAAGGTAATCAGGAAGATACGTGGGTATGAATGAAATAGTGGGTGCCTAGGCCTCTGGAATTCTAATCCTGGCTCTGTGATTCCTAGTCTGTGTAACCCTGGGCATGCTACTTCCCTTTCCAAACCTTGGTTTTCTCATTGTAAAATGGGAATAACCATGGTAACCACCTCATGCATCATTTGAAGTCCTTAGTCAAATGCCTTGCACATTATAAATGCCAATTCATATTGGTAACTATTATCATATTTATATAACTAAGTTGAGAGTCTAAGGTGGGAGCTGGAGAGAGGATTGCAGATGAGGGATATTTAATATTTTGGAGAGAAGAAAAGTGAGAGGAAGAGCCTGGGATAAGCTGTGAGCTACTGAGTGCTGGGGAGTAGAATACATCCAGGCGGGAGTGGCCACTGATGTCAAATACGAGCACGAGCGGTGTGCCCAGTAAGGAGTCTGGGCTGGTAAACAGTGCGGTGCTTTTCAAGGACAGATGCATTAGAAGGTGAGAGAAGAAGGCATGCCCTGATGGATCTGAAAGTAAGTGGGTGATGGGGACGAGTGTAGAATGCTGTTTTAATAAGCTTGGCTATAAAAATAAAGAGAATGTCAGTATCTAGAGGAGGTTTTGAGGAAGACAGACAACTTTTGTAAAGTTGGCAGGAAGCTGGCATGTTCATAAACTGAAGGAAAAGAAATATATGCATGTTGGTGAGACCCAGATGAAACCTCAATATTGATCTTTTCTTCCTATAAGGTGTGTTATGTCCAGAAGTCCAAGGTCAAGGGAAAAAAACAAACCAGAAGAGAACCAGTGCTTGTCATTCAGTTACATACTTACCGTTCACGGATATTTGGCAAGAGAGTTGCCCATTCATAGTTCTTATTTCCACCCAATGAAACTAAGACTTACAGAGAGTAGGCAATTCACACAAGGTCACAAATAAAAGGAAGGATTTGACCATGCTCTGCTGCTTTCAAAGCTTATATGTTGCCTTCTGAGCTATTCAGTGGTTTTACTTACACGATGGGTTTTTGGAGAGTGATATATATATATATATATATATATATATATATATATATATATATATTTTTTTTTTTTTTTTTTTTTTTTTTTTTATTTTTCTGAAGCTGGAAACGGGGAGAGACAGTCAGACAGACTCCCGCATGCGCCTGACCGGGATTCACCCAGCACGCTCACCAGGGGCAACACTCTGCCCACCAGGGGGCGATGCTCTGCCCCTCCGGGGCGTTGCTCTGCTGCGACCAGAGCCACTCTAGCTCCTAGGGCAGAGGCCAAGGAGCCATCCCCAGCACCCGGGCCATCTTTGCTTCAATGGAGCCTTGGCTGCAGGAGGGGAAGAGAGAGACAGAGAGGAAGGAGGGGGGGTGGAGAAGCAAATGGGCGCTTCTCCTGTGTGCCCTGGCTGGGAATCGAACCCGGGTCCCCCACACGCCAGGCTGACGCTCTACCGCTGAGCCAGCCGGCCAGGGCCTGGAGAGTGATATTTATGGTGATGGATGGCTGTAGCAGACGGCATCAGCTCTGCCCACATTCCCCTGGGTCCCTCCACATTTTCCCTGCACACTGGTCCTTGTCTCTTTCTTCCCCTGCGGCCAGTACCAGCGCCCCTTCATCGGAGGGCTGCACTGAGGCTGTACGGATGTCCTCTCCTGTGTAGAAGGAAAGAAACTCCTGTAAGACTGAGTTCTGTACTGCTTCTCCATACTCTTAGTCTCACGCAGTGCTTGATGAGATGCCCGGGGGGGGGGGGATACTCAGCTCTCTATTTCTTGATATAAAGAACTGAGGTGTGACTTACCCTGTCACGGGAGTCCCTCCAGGGTGATTCTGCCAGTTACTTTCTGTGGTACTTCGCTTGATAGCACGTCTTCACTGGACCTCTGTGTGAGTTTCCTATTGCAGTTGTAACAATGTCATGATTATTACTGATTGCAAACAACGAAAGCTGATCATTTTCTACTTTTGCAGAAGTCCTGTTGAGTCTCACCAGGCTGGTCGTTAGGACTGTGTATGGGAGAATCCTTTTCTTGCAGAAGTTCAGTTCCATGCAGTTGAGATCCTGTTTCTTGCTGGTTGTAAGCTACCCCCCCCCCACACACACACCTTATCTCCTACAGGCCCCTCTCTGGCCCTCGTACCTAGCCTCCGGCATCTAAGAGCCAGCACAGGTCATTGGGCCTTTCTCATGCTGCCATCTCTCTGACCTGTTCTTCTGCCACCCCGTTCACATTTAAGGACTTTGGGGATTAGACTGGACCCATTCATATAATCCAGGATAATCTCCCTATTTTATTACCAGCTGGTTAGTAACCTTAATTCTACTTCCAGCATCACTGGAGGCAAAATGATCCAATAGAAACCGTCCTCCTTCAGGCACATCACGAGGAGGCGGGTTCTCAGGAAAAGGCAATAGTGCTGGGAAAACCAAAGGCAGCAGAGACAGAGGAGGACCAGCTGTGAGATGGGCTGACTCCATAAAGGAAGCCACAGGCAGGAAGGAGTCTATAGGAGCCAAGCAGGGCTCTAGAGCAATGATTTTTAACCTTTTTTTGAGCCGCGGCACATTTTTTACATTTACAAAATCCTGGGGCACACCACCTACCAAAATGACACAAAATGACACTCTAATACAGTACATATTATACATTAGTTAATAATATAGTTTCTAAATGTATTTATACTTACACCTGACCGTGTCTCACGGCACACTAGTGTGCCGCAACACACTGGTTAAAAAACACTGCACAGGACTCTGTGGCCATCACCCATTAGTAGGGTAGCCAAGAGTCAGAGCCAACTCAAAGGCATGGAACAACAACCTGACTCCTCTTTTGCCACGTAAGGTCACATATTCATAAGTTCTAGGTCTTAGGACAGGGGTCCCCAAACTACGGCCTGTGGGCCGCATGCGGTCCCCTGAGGCCATTTATCCGGCCGCTGCCACACTTCTGGAAGAGGCACCTCTTTTATTGGTGGTCAGTGAGAGGAGCATAGTTCCCATTGAAATACTGGTCAGTTTGTTGATTTAAATTTACTTGTTCTTTATTTTTTTTTATTTTATTTTATTTTTTTTTTAATTTTTATTTATTTATTTATTCATTTTTTAGAGAGGAGAGAGAGGGAGAGAGAGAGAGAGAGAGAGAGAGAGAGAAGGGGGAGGAGCTGGAAGTATCAACTCCCATATGTGCCTTGACCAGGCAAGCCCAGGGTTTCAAACCGGCGACCTCAGCATTTCCAGGTGGACGCTTTATCCACTGCGCCACCACAGGTCAGGCTAAATATTGTATTTGTTCTCATTTTTTTTTTTTTTTACTTTAAAATAAGATATGTGCAGTGTGCATAGGGATTTGCTCATAGTTTTTTTTATAGTCCGGCCCTCCAACGGTCTGAGGGACAGTGAACTGGCCCCCTGTGTAAAACTTTTGGGGACCCCTGTCTTAGGAGGTGGATGTCTTGGAGGGAGGGGGCATTGTTCTGCCTACCACAATTGTTTTGTGGTCTCACTCCCCATACTGTTTTGTTTGTTTGTTTTCTGAAATAGTTCCTAATAAATCACATTCGCAGGAATTTTTGTCGTAGGGTCTGGTTTTGGGGAATTCAACCCAAGACAATGATGAAAGCTCTGTTTTCAAGAATTGTTTTGGGTGCGTGGGAATGGACAGTGAGGGGGCTCAGGCCAGCGTGCCCAGTGCAGGTGGGAAAGAGGCTCTGCTGTGCTTGAGTCGGTGCCCTGGCGAGCTCCTGGGCTGCCTGGCAGCCAGACAGGAAGAGCAGGGGCGACTTCGCTAACGAGGCTCTCCGCGCTCACCTGAAACCCCCTGCACATCGTCAGCACGGCACCCTCGGCACCCTCGGCGGCCTCGCCTACCAGCGAGTCTCTGCGCTGGGCATTAAAAATACAAGCAGGGCCCTGGCCGGTTGGCTCAGCGGTAGAGCGTCGGCCTGGCGTGCAGGGGACCCGGGTTCGATTCCCGGCCAGGGCACACAGGAGAAGCGCCCAATTGCTTCTCCACCCCCCCTCCTTCCTCTCTGTCTCTCTCTTCCCCTCCCGCAACCAAGGCTCCATTGGAGCAAAGATGGCCCAGGCGCTGGGGATGGCTCCTTGGCCTCTGCCCCAGGCACTAGAGTGGCTCTGGTCGCTCGTGGCAGAGTGACAACCCCCCCCCCCCCAGGGGCAGAGCGTCACCCCCTGGTGGGCGTGCCGGGTGGATCCCGGTTGGGCGCATGCGAGAGTCTGTCTGACTGTCTCTCCACGTTTCCAGCTTCAGAAAAAAAAAAAAAAAAAAGAAAGAAATACAAGCAGGCGCCCTGCCATAGCTGTCAGGGGTGGCAGCTCGTTAGTGAGCAGCAGATACCGGCCCGGGCTGGCCCAGCCCCAAGTCTAGGTGGTGAGACACAGAAAATGAACATGCCACCCAATTCAGGGTCAATATGTCAAACAGGGAAGGAAAAACATGGAAGCTTGACAGCCCATCACGATGATTATTAGCTGTCTTCTTGAATCCTGTGGGCCACAAGCTCCAGTTCCACATCTAGCCAGCCAGTGTTCTGTGAAAATTCTTTGCGTTGCAGTGTGCTTCGTTCGGGTCTGTCTCACCTTGTGCCCAATCCGTTATCCTCTGGAGACATAGACTTTCCAGTTCTTTCACCCACAGCGGGGTCCCAGGGGTGGAGGTACACACGTTTACACCTGGGACATTTTCTGGTGTGTCTGCCAGGTTCATCACAGGCTCTGCCAGAAGACAAAATGAGTGGGCGCCCCGAGCACCCCCTGCTGAGCGGGTTTGACCTGTGGTCCTGGAAAATAGCACTTCAGCACGCATCAGTGGTCGGAGGGCAGTGCTGGAAGGGTGGGTGTGGTGTGTGCCCCGTGCTCACTTTCCCTGGGCAAACGTTCACCCCCTTTTTTCCACAGCCCTAAAGCCTCCATTTATACTTCCCCATCCCTTTACAGCATAATCCTCACTCCCTGAAATTGACACCTCCGTTCCAGACTCCACAGGATGGCGCATTCATAATGTCACGCATGAAAAGGCTTTTATGATCTTGAATTTTAGAGTTTTCAACTTTGTTTTCTTTTACCACTCCTTTCAAAATACACATTCTTAATATCCCAACAAAGGGGAGCTGATTAAAAAGAGAAATACCATAGAATAATTCGGTGAAGACCTAATAAAAGATGTAATCAATCCAGTGAGTGACAGTAACAGTTTCTTTCAACATCACATCTAATGGTTTCTTTTTCTAGTGCAGAAGGGCTCCATTAACAGTGTGAGTCTTTTATTTAGGTAATTCACACAAGTGGCTGCCAGATGCAGTTTATTTTCAGTAGGGCACACTCGCAGAAGCAGCACACTGAGTTATCTCTGTCTAACGTACTCTCCGGTGACCTTTCAGAGTGAAAATAGCAGTGAAATCCTAGAACCGAAACGCTCAAAATCAGATCCAAGGAGCACTTCGCATTTAAAATGATGGTTGGATGGCGGGGCTGGTCTGCAGAGCATCCAGGAGCGGTTCTTTGCCGCGCCATCCATCCATCAGTGCACGGTTTTGATCTGCCGGGGTGCCCCCTCTCCACGCCACCCCTGCCAAACCACCAGCTCCATCCACCGGCTTGCCTCCCGCTTCGCATCTGTTCTGATTGGCTCACTTCATTCAAAACTCACCTGGTGAAGCCCTCTTTCCCTCAAATGCTCCTTTTCTACTAGGTACTCCACTTGGCTGATGTTTCCAAATAGATGCTGAGTAGAGTCACTTTGTCATCGATGAGTCTCTACTCTGAGCGAAGGTGACGCCTTTCACCCAGAGACGTGGCTTCAATGGTGTTGTGTAGTGGGGGGCGGGTAGCAGTGGGCTTGGTTTCAGAGACACGTGTGTTGGGATTCAGACTTGTTAGGCATCCGCTCGTGCCTCTGGATACGTTATCCAAGTCCTATGTTGGTGAAAGTGTGTGTAAGAGTGGCCAGATTTTATTCCTCTGTTCAAAAACATCTATTGAGTACTATGTTTAATGATTAAATGAGAAGGGGTGCATTAAAATATTTAATACAATGTTTATCTACAAGTAATTTTTCTAAAAAGTTGTTAAAAGTATTGTGAACATTTCTGGGAAGATAGTTTTGAGTTGTATAACTCTGCTTCTTCAGTTCGTATCGTAAGTGAGCTGCTAACTCCATTGACCGAAGTGGACCTGCTTTGGGTAACATATCTCTAAGTGAGATGTTTGGGGACATTGAAATCTAATTCCAGCAAGACACAGTAGCCAGATCTACCCAAGGAGGAGTCCACCTCTCCCGGAGCAGATAGGCAAATACCCTGAATTAGAGGCACTTGATGAATGCATGCATGGTTTCTTAGGTCAATGGCCTTGGGGACACAAAGATTTAGGGGTTGAATGAACATCTCAGCTAATAATTACATGTCCTGAGAAGAAAATCGTTTAGACTTTCTATGCCTTGCCTTAATTTCTTTATTTGTAAAGAAATTGTAAAGAATATTTCTTTAGGACGTAGCAGATTTTCTCCGAGATTTTTCAGAGGTTTAGAATCCTCTGCAAATTGTGTTCTCGTCAATTCCTTAAATGTCACATGACAGAAACTGCCATTGCACAGACTATCTTTGGAGCAAGCCTTAATAAGCCCTATAAACAATCCAACTTCTTTCCATATTTGATTGGGCTGACTCTTCTCCCTGGTGTCTCCTTTGACCTCTCACTCTTCCTGTGAAATCTCCTGTGTTAGGCAGGTTAAGCTATTAACAGAATTTACTTCAGACAGATCTTGCTTGACTATCACATCCTGGAGGGATTGGATAAATCACCTTTTTTTTTTCTTTCAGTATACAAAGAGAAGAATTCAGATGAATGAGTGGGGTACATGACAAGAATGGGGAGTTTAGGCTTATAAACAGTCCCCCTTTTTAGAATGAGGACAAACAATTGTGTCAAAGGCAGGTGGGAGGAGGAAAAGCAGCGCAGAGCCCCACAGCTGTCCAACGGGCCCGAGAGTGAAGGCCACTGTTCACAAGTGTTCCCTGGGGAGGGGCCTGTGCTAAGTGCTTCACTGACCCCTTTTAATCATCAAAAAAGACACTTTTAATCATCAAAGATGAGGAAACCAGGGTCCAAGAAACTTAATTTTATTATCTCCCAAATTAGACAGGAAGCAGCATAGTCAGAGCATAGAGTCAACCCATTTGGCTCCAAAGCCAGGGCTGTTTTCTGCAATGGTTACAGCTTTCCAAGAGCTGAAAATATGAGTCTGGACAGAAATAAGGGATAAACTTTACTTGGTATTCACTTGAATGTGACAGATGGGCACTGAGCATATTAAATGGGAGGTAAGTTCAGTTAGCTGGGGAAGGTTATTTCTTTCTATTACTATAGATTACTTTGTTTGGGGGATGGGGGTGTGGAGCTAGGGGAGGTTATCTGCTGCTTATATTACAGGAGAACATAGAATATTCCTTAGCATCCATTGGTTTTCTGAGGTTAGTCATGGATAGCATAGGAAAACATAAGGTGAAGTACATTTTAGAATGAAAAAGATTATGTGTGTGTGTGTGTGTGTGTGTGTGTGCCTTTGCTGTAGTGTTATTTGGATGACTCACTGAGAAGACAGGTTAAAGCATTCACTGAATTTTTCAGCTGGTTAAAGACTAATCTACTCCCTTGCCTTAGGCCAGACCAAAAGACTTTCCAGTCACATAAGGAATAAAATAAAATAGAACAAACTGTGTTGTCCTCGAACTCCTCTTCATACATTTGTTTAAAATTAATCTACTTAAAAAGAAAAACCCACCTATTGGTGGCACCTGGTGGCTTCAAGCTGTATAGAATGCATTTGAAGAAACCAGGAAAATGTGTTTCCCGCCACACTCCTTGTGTTTTAACCTCCTGATGGGGACCTTGCTGTCGGAGCCGCCCTCTCACATAATGAAAGGCAACGTGAGACAAACACACTCATTCCTCCTCCTCTCGGTCCTCTGCCCTGTCATCTCTGAGCAACAGAAACTTCCATTAAGTGTTCACTTTAATAAGCCAATTTCTTTGGGATTTTAAGTTGACAACTTTTAAATTAGCGAGGATCCATGCCCGATTTTCAATGGGGCGGGAGGAGTGTATCTCTGTGTGACTCTCTCACAATTAGGTTTTAATTAGCAAGGTCATTGCTGATTTTTAGAGTGTGCAGCAGGGCACTTATTCTCTCCTCCCTACTTCAGTAATACCTGGTTGATAATGAAACATTATGTTTCATCAGGACACATCTAGATAATGTCAACAAATGTCAACAAGGGAGTGAGCTAGACTAATCGCTCCTGTACTTACACATAGATTCCATTTTTCATTTTAACCCTTCCCTGTATAGATGTCCTGCTTCTGTGACTTATGGCTGAGAGAGTGTAAAGTTTATTTTTAATTTATTTTTAAAATTTTTCATTCCATTTACAGGGGGTCCTCGGGTTATGACACAGTTCCATTCCTATGACAGTGACATAACCTGAATTTTGGTGTAAGTTGAAACACACCCTAGCCTAAGTCAGTTGCCTATCCGAACACAGTTGTAAAATCTTGATCTAGAGCATAAAAACACAACTAAGCCACAGAAAAAGGGAAAGAACATAAATATAGAAGCTGTGATAAGGGCCAAAAAGTCACCAAACAAAGCAATACAAATGGAACATTTGCGCTTTTAACAGTCCAAAATGGTGTAGGTAAGCGCACTGGGGGACGCCCACCCCTCACTCACACACCGCATACTGTGTGTTCTTTCGCCACCAACCAAACTACATAGTTCACCCATGTAGTCCGTAAGTACAATGCTAACTGTGTAAGCCCAAACACTCCTCAATTTTTAAAAAAATTTTATGGGAGTGAGCGTTGTAACTTGAAAGTCTTAGAATTGTTCAGAAAGAAGAAATAAAGCTTGTCATTAAGTTTGGATA
Source organism: Saccopteryx bilineata (assembly GCF_036850765.1). Classification (NCBI taxonomy): domain Eukaryota; kingdom Metazoa; phylum Chordata; class Mammalia; order Chiroptera; family Emballonuridae; genus Saccopteryx; species Saccopteryx bilineata. The sequence continues at coordinate 197,908,193 of NC_089490.1, read as the reverse complement.
AAAGTTGCATGGGCTTAAATACCAGTTTTGTTTAATAAAGACAATCCAGTTTCAACTGGGGACTCACTAAGAGGTTAAGTCACCTCAAGACTGTGCTGGGTCAGAGTTCCAGCTCAGTTTTTCCCCTAGATTCCAGGGTGTCTGTGGGAGCAATGGAGGTTGCTTTTATCCTCTATAGTCCATGCAGCAGTGTGTTCTCCCAGCTGCATCGAGCATCTGGCTATCAATATTGTCACACCACACATGCTGTCGTTGGTGGACTCTCCAAATCTCTTTGGCCGAAGCCCCCATTTCATGTGGGGATGGATGCTCATATTGAGCTGTGGGGATGGCATATATCATTAACCCCCTTCTAAAAGCTCAGCCACAACTAGTGAGGGCAGGCCAGCTGCTCTAACCAGCAAAGCAAAACTCTACAAAGTTCAAAAGAAGCTGACTTCTCTTTCATACAACAGTCCAAGCAGGTGTTCCCAATTTTATGCTTATTTCAGAATCATCCCATAAAACCAACTTCGTGTATAACTCTTGGTTATGAAAGATAAACTGTATTTAAAAAACCCACCCTTTTCCCATCTAGGACCATATGCACCCCCTTCTTGGAAAGTCCACAAAGCCCTTGATGGAAGATGTTTGAAGTTAATTGCTGTGCTGTTTAAACAAAACCGAAAGCTCAGTCTGACGTGTAATCCATCATGGCGGGCGGCTGGTGGACAGTGTGGCAGATAGGGTGGTCTGGAAGGCGGCTCTCTGAGATGGGCACTTTAGAATTGGAAGGGGTCCCACAGATCTTCTAGCCCTGGGGGGACAGAATGAGCAAACTAAAAACAGATTTGTGACTGGGAATCAGAGAATCACTCTGAGGTTGGAGTACATTTTCTATTCTTTTTTTTTTTTTTTTTTTTTGTATTTTTCTGAAGCTGGAAACGGGGAGAGACAGTCAGACAGACTCCCACATGCGCCCAACCGGGATCCACCCGGCACGCCCACCAGGGGCGATGCTCTGCCCACCAGGGGGTGATGCTCTGCCCCTCCGGGGCGTCGCTCTGCCGCGACCAGAGCCACTCTAGAGCCTGGGGCAGAGGCCAAGGAGCCATCCCCAGCGCCCGGGCCATCTTTGCTCCAATGGAGCCTTGGCTGCGGGAGGGGAAGAGAGAGACAGAGAGGTAGGAGGGGGGGTGTGGAGAAGCAAATGGGCGCTTCTCCTATGTGCCCTGGCCGGGAATCGAACCCGGGTACCCCGCATGCCAGGCCGACGCTCTACCGCTGAGCCAACCGGCCAGGGCCTCTATTGTTTTTTTTTGTTTTTGTTTTTTTTAATTTTTATTTATTCATTTTTAGAGAGGAGAGAGAGGGAGAGAGAGGAGAGAGAGACAGAGAGAGAGAAGGGGGAGGAGCTGGAAGCATCAACTCCCATATGTGCCTTGACCAGGCAAGCCCAGGGTTTCAAACCAGCGACCTCAGCATTTCCAGGTCGACGCTTTATCCACTGCGCCACCACAGGTCAGGCGCCTCTATTGTTTTTTAATGTGTGTTTTCTTACTTGGAGTATAATCATTGTTATTCAGGTCACTTTTGAAAATGAGTGAAAAATCATGTGTGTTTTAAGATTTAGTGGGATGAATGATATTCCTATTTCTCAGTGTCAAGGAGATGGTCAGCTGTTGAAGACATTTTATTAAGTCATTTCTTATTAAGGTCATGATCCTTTGGGGTCTTCCACGGCCCCTCCTGGCTGTGTTGCTCAAATCACAAAGGTGATTGTGATTTGTTAAGAATAATGACAGCACAGAATTTCTTTTTTTTTTTTTTGTATTTTTCTGAAGCTGGAAACGGGGAGAGACAGTCAGACAGACTCCCGCATGCGCCCGACCGGGATCCACCCGGCACACTCACCAGGGGGTGACGCTCTGCCCATCAGGGGGCGTCGCTCTTTTGCGACCAGAGCCACTCTAGCGCCTGGGGCAGAGGCCAAGGAGCCATCCCCAGCGCCCGGGCTATCTTTGCTCCAATGGAGCCTCGCTGTGGGAGGGGAAGAGAGAGACAGAGAGGAAGGAGAGGGGGAGGGGTGGAGAAGCAGATGGGTGCTTCTCCTGTGTGCCCTGGCCGGGAATCGAACCCGGGACTTCTGCACGCCAGGCCGACGCTCTACCGCTGAGCCAACCGGCCAGGGTCTGACAGCACAGATCAATTCAACACCAACAACTTCCATTTTGACAGTGTCATTCAACCTTCACCGCAAACTCTCTAACTCAAGCTCCACTGAAATCTGACTGGGATTCCTCAGATCTTGTTCATGGTTAATTGTTGTGCTTTTCAGGCCTGTCTTGTTGAAATATCAAATGCATACTTGTGAGTCAAACTGGCAACTTCTCTTCTTTTACGACTGCTAATATTCTTTCTCATGATAGGACACCACATTTTGCTCTTCTTAAGGAAAGCTATCATTTTCTCCAGAGGACTGAGTGCTTTTATAGAACCTGATGGGAGACTTTGGCAGGCAAAGTGTGTGGCAAGCAGAAAGCAGAAACACGGCATCTCCCAGCCTGGGCTTGCGCTCTGCTCCCACAGAGTTACTGAATTCCTGAAACTGATCAATTTCATCCGTAAAATAGGTGAAACATCTATCCCAGCAAGAAAAACCCTGCACTGTTCCTGAGTTAAAAAAAAGCAACAAGAAGTTAGAAGTAGGACTTTTATTTGATGGAACAGACACACATGAGATAATATGCAGTGACAAAGCTAAACTCTAACATCGGTTGAATACCAATGTCAGACCTGTTGGGAAGGCACTTAATATTGTCATCGCTATGAAGGGTGTTTTATGTTTATAACGCTGTCTGGCCAGCAGAATGATTCTTCCTCTATAGCCTTATCAAGATCTCTGTGGCAGTGAATAATTCAAATCAACAAATATTTATTGACCCACTATTATGAGAAAATCACTGTGTAAAACTCTCCAAGGTTAAACAAAATACACAAGACATAAACCATGGTATCAAGGTATTATAAACCTAACAAGATTAAACAGGCAAGCCAAATAACATAACAAGGCATAATATGACATGTCCTTAGCCTCTATACAAACATATACTGATAGACATGGAAAGAGAATCATGAAAAATATTCCATACAGTTAAATTAAACATCAACTCCTAAAAGGCAAAGGCTATGCTTTATGTTCTACATAGCAATAAGTACTCAACACAGATGACACATTTTGTAAGTTTTTCAGGTCGCTGAAGATGTATTCATTAAATGTTCATTAGCAACTGTTAGACCAAAATATAAGTGAAAAACAAAACAATTCATGTAAGAAGTTGGATTAGCCCCAGTGAAGAGTGCTTCTAGTCATTTACTTCCCAGATTTTAGTTCTAGGGCCATTTTAGGTGCTTAAAATTTCTTTAAAGGATTATTAAGAGAGTCACTTCTGTTTAGGGACCTTGATAATTTCCTTATAAAAATTATAGGGAACTAAATATCAGGTGCAAATACGGAGTCAAATTAGAATTCTTGAGTCCTTTGAAATAGTGGCATCCCCAGGTCTGGGTGAGTCTTGAAGAAGTGGCAAGAGTTGAGTATTTGCATCTAAACATGAACCTGTTTGCAATCGAAATCTTAGTGCATGATGACCCTAAAATAACCTTGCTGGGCCTTCAGAACCATGGATTACTTACAGTTTTTCAATTATTCTAGAAGATACTCCCCATATAATTTGTATTTTTAGTTCTGAAATGATTTTCTAAAGTTCTACTGGAAATATATATCTTGGAGGGCACTGGAGCTGAACTTATGAAATACCCAGAAAGTTTGGGTGGAGATTCTCATACTTTAGCTTTAAGACTGTAAGTTATTTGTGTGCAAGGACTGGACTTCATATTGTACTAGCATTTTCAACAACATAATTCACTAAATATTCACATGGACTCAAAATGTCAAAGGGATACTTCTGCTTTAGATATCAAGTCTAAGGGATGTCAACACTATGCTCCAGCTCTTAATTAAAGTTTTTTATTTTTTTAAATTAAATTAAAATTATTATTTTTTTGCTGCTCAAACAGCCCATAAATTTTGTGTCTTTGAAGGATTTGCTGTATTGCATCAGACAAGCTTGGGACAATTTTATAAGACACTGTGTCTTATAAAGCTAGTGAGAAAGGGAGACAACACAATGCTGTATTACAGCCTTGAGTTCAAGTGGTAGAATTTTTTTAAGGTGAGATGAAGGGAGATAGAGGGGCAGACTCTCTCATGTGCCCTGACCAGGATCTACCTGGCAACCCATTTGTGTCTGATGCTTGAATACCAAGCTATTTTTAGCATCTGAGGCTGATGCACTCTAGCAGAGCTATCCTCAGCACCTGGGGCCATGTTTGAGCCAATCAAGCTACTGGCTGCAGGAGCAGAAGAGAGAGAAGGGGGAGAGGGACAGAAGGAGAAGCAGATGGTTGCTTCTTCTGTGTGCCCTGACTGGGAATCAAACCCAAAACATCCATATACTGGGTCAACTCTCTATCCACTGAGTGACTGGCCAGGGCCATGTTATAGAATTCAAAGTGAAAGTGTTAAAATAAATGAGGTTGGATCAGGCTGTTCTTTCAGCTTGCTTATAAATCATTTTCCTACTTGCTGTTTTGATATTAAGAAGTGGTAATTGGAAACTAGGGGCGTAAAAGAGTAGTCCTGGAATGAATTTTAAGGAATAATCTAGTTCATTTTCCTACCATTGACAAATTTTGGCTAAACTCTTCAGAGTGGGGAGAATGTTTCCTATTTGAAAACACCTGCTGGGAAGAAAATGCTAGCATTCCCTATGCTGCATTTATGATCCATGGAAACAACTTGTTTCCTTCATAAATAAATAGTTTTCTGCCAGGATTTTTTTTGTTTTTTTTTTGTTTCTGGCAATGCCCATTTCAGAAATAATAAGTTCCAGTGTCACTTTTTTAAAAAGGAGGCTTTAGTAGAATATATTAGGTGGAGACAAATATGTATTCAACAGTGAAGCAAAAAGTTTTTTTCTTCCAGATCAAGGTTAATTATAATAAGAAGATAGAAGGTCCATTACTAATGCTTGTGCATTATAGAGCTCACTTCCTCTCCAGTGAACCCGAAGGATGTTCTTGAATATCAATGTTGTATGAAACACTTTCATTATCTCTGAAGTTTTGTTTATTCAAATATTATTCCCACATGTGATTTCTTCATGTATAAACTAAATAGATGCAAATACATGTCTTTTAAGGAGTCTGTAAATCTTCTATTAATGAAGGTGCCCTTCAGTGCAACGAGCCTATTTGGGGAATGTTCAAAGATAGGTTTACTCTCATTAAATTTTTTCTTTTTTAGTCTAATCAGAAATGACAAAACACAGATCAAATGGAAAGAAAACTTTTCCTTTTTTATCTGATTCGAGTCTCTCCAACTTCACGGTGTTCCAGATAGTGGATTGTTCTCAACACAGCAGGATGTAGGCTTTTGTAGAAGAAGGGTTAGCTTCTGATACTGGTCACCAAGAAAAGTGTGCCTGAGTTAAGCAGAGAGAATAGTTATTGGGTTAGCTGGGTGTATAATTTAAATCATTAACCATATAAGCATGGCAATATGCTGTGACTAAAAAGCAAATAATTTACCCTTGTCAAAAAAAATAGCTCCCCCCCCGCCGTGAAATTAACTATCAATTCATATGTAGACCCAGATAAAAAAAATGGTGGTGAACCAGATGCACTGGTGCATAAGAATGGAAATAATTGTTTGTGGTTATCATGAGAAGATTGCCAGTTTGCAGCCTTACATTACACACAAACTGCGTTTTACATCTCTAATTGTAGCTCTGTTGTTTTCAGGGAGGGTTGAATTGACATTGACAAACACAGACTAAGAGAGAACACAAAGACATGAAAACAACACTAAATTTGCCCCCATAAATGATTCAGTGAATAATGCTGCAGTGTTCTTTCTATTCCTTGCTATACCAAAATTTCCTTTTTCTTCTCCCTAAAGAACACTGCTGACTTTGGTAAGGTAATGAGAAGTAGTGACTGCGGAGATATTGAGTGACTCAAGCATGTGGCTTTCATGAGTTATTGTATGCCTTTCTTAAGAATTACTTAAATGTAATGTAACCCTTTGCCTCTTTCTTTAACTCCTCAAATTCTCCATTTGCTTTCAGCGTTTAATTTATCTGTTCCAGCTTTTCCTCATTCACAGCCTGCTATGATAATATAATATTTTAGTTCTGGGGAAAGGTGGAAACAGGGTCCTATGAATATTCTACTCATCACTTTCTGTTTTAATCTCTGAGTTCCGTAAAATAAGGCCACCGACCTTGTGAGCCTAAAGAATGAAAAGCTGGCTTATTGGAGGAATGGAACCATGACACTGAGGTCATTTAGATTATTTTGAATTTGTAAAGCCAGCTGAGTGCGAGCAGTGTTAATTGTAGTGTACAATGCAACAGAAAAGCCGATCTCCAAATCTACAGTCCAGGATTGGTTTCTTTTGAAAAATACTTTTAGTTCCTAAAGGGTCCTCCTGAGTTAAAAATGCAGCCATGTGGATAAACAATAGCTTTAGCAAGAGGGAAGTCAAGGTTCCCATGTTAGGCAAAAGGGCCACGTTAAAATCAGAAAACAAATGGAAAAAAAAATGAAACCTCGATTTGGGCAATGTTGTAAGGAAAGTTGCCCACATTCTGCTTGGCACAGCCTTTGAAATGTCACATGGTGAACATAACTAGCAGAGGCCATGTAAGGGTGTGCTTCTGGAGTAACTGACCCCAAGCACACGTGCAGAGGACCGTGCTGGAGAAAGCATTGTCCCCTCCCTTAAACCTCCAAGGACAGCAAGGAGCTCTGTGCTCCACAGTGTTCAGGAGCTCTGGAGGAATTAGAGCTGTGCATCACTTTCATTTTAGGTACCTCTCATGTCTTAATTTTTCATTATTTGCTACGAAGCTGTCGATGAAGCTGTTTTGGAATTTTGAAGTCTTTTGGAAGCTTCCGCACGCCAGTTAACACAGGCGCCCTGTGCTGTTTGTTTAATTTAGAAAAAGTTGCCTGTAAAGTGCACTTCTTAGGTGATCTTATCTATTTGGGGATGTTCCTCCTAAAGGCAAGTGTAGTTTCCCTGAGGGCTGGGGTAGGACCCTCGGCTGCCAGTGGAGTTCAACCCACTTTTCTGTCTGACTGTAATGACTGAAAATGGGGTTCAACCCACAGTTCTTTCTGGCCGCATTTTGGGGCCCCCAACCTGATGGCGAATAAGTTAAAACTCTTCAGGACATGAATTAAGCTTAGTAAGATTTTGCCATTTTTATAAATATGTATAGCTTAGTGGAACGTAGTTCTTACATGTAAAATAAGCAGGCATACTGGAGGGTGGTCTGCTTCACTTTTTTGTGTGTGTGTGTGTGTATTTTTCTGAAGTTGGAAACGGGGAGGCAGTCAGACAGGCTCCCACATGCACCCGACCGGATCCATCCGGAATGCCCACCAGGGGGCGATGCTCTGCCCATCTGGGGCATTGCTCTGTTGCAACCAGAGCCATTTTATCACCTGAGACAGAGTCCATAGAGCCATCCTCAGCGCCGGGGCCAACTTTGCTCCAATGGAGCCTTGGCTGCAGGAGGGAAAGAGAGAGACAAAGAGGAAGGAGAGGAGGAGGGGTGGAGAAGCAGATGGGCCCTTCTCCTGAGTGCCCTGGCTGGGAATCGAACCCGGGACTCCTGCACGCCAGGCCGACGCTTTACCACTGAGCCAACCGGCCAGGGCCTGCTTCACTTTTTGAAAGCTCATTTCCTTTAACTAGCCTTTACCTACCCCAAACATGATAAACGTGTGCGCCATAACTCTCCAGCAGTGAACAATCACTGCAGCGAGGTCCAACAAAGCTGTGCTCATCAACCACTCCCAGTGCGGAACCCAGGATGGGGTGGAGGCTGAACCAGCAGACCTCACTGGGGCTGCGGGCCGACTCCACGCCGATTGGGGGCAGCAGCTGCCGCAGTTCCCAAACTAGCATCCGGGAACAGCCTATGAAGTTCCGTTTTTTCCCAATATACATGGTATTTTGGTTTATTGAAAAACTCACTCTCAGCTCTTGCTTGCCTGACTTGGGGTCCGTTCTGTTCTAGGTTCGGTAGGACTTGTGGATGCTGCCGCGTTGCTCGGTGTGGCACCTGCAACAGAGACCTGGCTGCTTGGTTCTCTCCAGCCCGTGTGATGCTGGCAGAGCCGCGCTAAGGCTCTGGTGGGAGGCCCGGGGGGGCGGGGGAGTTCACACCACTGTCCCTTTTACTTCTTGGGTACATCAATTGCCTGCCAGCTCCACATTTGGTTTAGGCTAGATCAGAAGGAACTGTGTGTATATCATGGCTCTGAACTTGAATTTGGAAGTTTATTCCACCTCGCATGTATATATTTCCAGTTATCAGAAAGCTCATCCTCTCTGTTCTCAGCAAAGGATTTATTTATTTATTTTTGAGATTATCTCTCTCTTTTTCTCTTTTTTTTTTTTTTCAAGCACAATGGTAGTTCTACTAACCCCCCGACCAAAAGGCAGGTGACCTCATTTATTTTCCAGCAGATTCTCTAGAAGCCTCTGCCTTTTGTTGTTATTATTCAGCTTCTATTTTCTTGTGAAAGATTTGGGCTGATTCATCCAAACTTTCTTGTTTTGGTCTCCGTGGCCAGTAACACATGTGACAAGAGAATGTTTTTAAGCATTAATATAAGGTCTACCGGAAAGTTCTGTCCGTTTCCATTACAACAAGTTTCGACACGTAAGCACATGTTTATTTGGCACATGTGTGCCTCTCTATTTTTATCACTTAATGTATAAATACTGATGTAGCAAATTTACTAAAACAAAGTTGATTCACGTTAGTCTTATGTGTGAAGCGATAGTGTACCCATGGCTATTGATAAAGTTCATTTACACCACTGTAATTTTTACGAATTTCAACAAGGAAGAAATGTTACAGAAGCATGTCTGTCGCATCCACCACATTTCCCGGACTTAGCACCCTCCGACTATCATTTGTTTTTGTCCTTACAAAATTTTTTGAAGAGCAAAAAATTCAAAAGTGAAGAAGATATCAAACAAGCACTGGTTCAATTTTTTGCATCAAAAGATAAAACATTTTTCAAAAATGGGATATACAAATTGCCCTCATGCTGGCAAGAAATCATTAATAATAATGGCAATTATATTATTTAATAAAGTTTATTGATGGTAAGAAAAATTTGTATTTTGTTTTAGTCCAAAAACAGACAGAACTTTCCGGTAGACCTTATATTTGTGCTTTTCCTTTTCTGCTCAAGCCCTTTCCTGTCGCCAGACACAGAGACCTACTTTGCCTCTGGGGAGAAGTGGAATTGTTTCATGGGAACAGGAATGAAAAGAAGCAATCAGTCCTTTTGTTATTTTAGTTATTTTTAATCTCCCGAATGAGCTTTTTCAGAATCAAGAGTAAGCGAGGAGGGTAGCAAGTTGAAGTCTCTGTATCATTACAATGGATTTGGAAAATAGAAAGAGCCATTTAACCCTCCTCACCCCCTCTGGTGTCTTAGTCTTATGTAGGGGCCCTGAGGAAAGATGATTATGACCCGAGATGAATCTGTGGAAGGAGTGAGAGGATTTGGGGGAGATGTTTTTGAGAGGAAGGAGATGTTTAAAGACTATGAACTGTTGAGGAATGCAAGCCAACAGGGTCTTTGTTGTTTATGTTTTTGGAGGACAGAGGTGTGGGGAACTGGCAGAAAGTTGACAGTCTGCCCAGCCCCCCACCTCACTTGCTTAGTGAAGTGGCTAAAGACTGTTTTTCTCCACACCTCCATGTTAGCTGTGGTGCTGGATTGTTTCTACTTGTCCTATCCTCCATGTTCCTCAGAGAGACTAGAGGCAGTTTGCTTTCTACCCTTTGTTTTGTGAAGTTAAGATGTTATGTATGGTGGGGGTTTTCTGCACGTGGGAGAGTTCTTGGGTTGCCTTGGAAATGTGACTTCATTTTAATCATATCTTTGATTTGCTGATGCCCTCACTTTGCCCTATAAATGAAGCAGGTAAGGGGGTGGAGACTCGCTTTTGCAAGCTATCTTTTTGTGTTGCAAAGAGTCCTCCCGAGCTCATCCTTTTCCTCATTGTCTATTTTCTTAATTCTGTGCCATTCTCACACAGGACCTAGAATGACTAGCTGCGTTGGTTTGCGGCAATGAACCAACCTTGGAAGTCACTCAGGATTACTTCCCCCAAACTCTCCTGGTGAAGGCAGTTATAAAGGCCACTGAGGTCCAAGACAAAGGGACATAGAGAGTGGGCAAATGTATGTTTACTATTGTGAGTATCTGAAACCCAGAGTTTATTCTTGTGCTATTATTTAGTAATTATAGCATTCCTTATTTGTATTACAACTGTGAACCTAATTTTGCCCACCCCTGTAGATCTCATCTCTTGATGGAGAATGTCAGTGTCAATTGTAAAGGCATATGGGATACGATGTATATTATTGCGGCATTCTATGACAAATGCCACGGCGGCTTAGTGTATACAGAATGCTCCAGATCAATGGAGGACACAGTGGTTTCTAACCATGTGTAATTCCTAAGAGAGACAACGCAGAGCTAAAAACTGGTCAATGTTCTGTAAGAAACTTTTGGCTATTTTGGATAAGGTGACGTTTTCCTAAATTTAAAAAAAAACAACTTTTCATCAAAATTGACTTTTCATTTCATAGACATGTAATTAATTTGTCTTATAATAGAGATATTACACATCGCCATGATTTATAGCTACCAATTTTATCTCAAGATACTTTGTTATATTTTTCTACTTTTCCTATTTTTCTCATCTATATTAATACTTTTTGATATCTGGCATAGAAGAATGTCCTGAAACTTTTAAGTGAAATTCTTAGGCTGTAAAGTGAGAGTCATGTTTTATACATTGCATTTTAATGTCTATAAGATGAATACATAACTAGTTAAACTGTGTGCATTGAAATGACCTTAATGGAGGAAAAGTAACAATTCTTATCTTTCTTCTCTCTTTTTCTGTGTTAGTTAGTCTGCTTTAGGTTACAGTCCCTCATCATGCCTTAACCAGTGAGATCTGTTCTCAACTAATAAGAATTCAAGAGCCCTGGCTGGTTGGCTCAGTAGTAGAGTGTTGGTCCAGCGTGTGGAAGTCCCAGGTTTGATTCCTGGCCAGGGCACATAAGAGAGGTGCCAATATGCTTCTCTACCCTTCCCCCTCTACTTTCTCTCTATTCTCTCTTCCCCTCCTGCAGCCAAGGCTCCATTGGAGCAAAGTTGGCCCAGGTGCTGAGGGCGGCTCCATGGCCTCTGCCTCAGGCACTAGAATGGCTCTGGTTGCAACGGATGAGCAGAGCATCGCCCCCTAGTGGGCATGCTAGGTGGATCTCGGTCAGGTATATGATGCAAGAGTCTGTCTCGCTGTCTCCCAGCTTCTCACTTCAGAAAAATATTTAAAAAATTCAAGAAATGGGACTTCTCAGGATGCGGTAGGTCAGAGTTGTGGCTCTGCTCCTCAAGAGCTGTCTGCTCCACCTCCTTGGAGCTGGCTTTGTGCTCCGCCTCCTAGCAGTATGGTACAGCAGTTCTAGGCTTTGCATCTGCTGACAAGAAGGAAAAACATAAAGAAGTCATTTCTTCTGATATTTACTGCTTAGGAATGAGAAACATTTTCCAGGAGACCCCTCTCCATCACACGTCTTTGGCGGGAACTAAGTCACATATCCACCTCAAACAACTACTGGCAATGAAATGGGATCAGCTCGAGGGTTAGCTACTAAAAGAGATTTAACTCTAAGAGCTGGGGGTAGGGTCATGTTTTCTCTATCAAGATTTGGCAAAGTATAGCTGTGGGTCATACCCAGACTTTTGCCTGTTTCTGTAAATAAAGCGTTATTGAGTTACAGCCATGCACATTTATTCACTGATTGTTTATGGCTGCATTCACACTAAAACTGTTGAGCTGAGCAGTTGTAATAGGCACCACATAACCTGCAAAGCAGAAAATATTCACTAGCTGTTCTTTTATAGAAAAAGTTTGCTCTTATCTTAAATCCCAGAAGAAAACTGGGGACCTTTCACCAAGGAAAACGAGAGGATAGGGTATTGGATAGACAATGGGTGCTGCTAAATTTCCTACTTAATTTTCCAAAAAGCCCTTATGCTAATTTCTGCAAACCTCACAGACATGACCATATTGATATTGTGACATTTTATGCTGTTACTTTATGTCAGTTGTTCTGTTAGGTTATTATACAGTTGGATAAAGGAGAAAGGTTTCTCTATGCTCTGGATCTCAAGATATTCCCTCCTGTAATAGGGAAGGTCGCACCTTTTCTTTCCCTTTGCATTATGGAGTCATCAGGAACGTTACTGAGCTCTGATCCTATCAGGAACCGAATCACATGTTCTTCTTTGCCCTCTACTTGGCCAAATTGTACAGAATGAATTAACTAGCATGAACCTTCATGAAGGACCTAGTCTATTTAAATATTAATGTGGTTTTTTCTTTTGGAATTTAATTTCAGAGAAATTTTAAGTTTCCAATAAAATTTAGAGAAAGCTCAGAGATTTCAGATGGAACTCCCTGCCTCCGCGCATGCGCAGCCCACCCCATTATCAACATCACTCACCAAAACAGTACACTTTTATTTTTCCGTGTTTTTCTGAAGTTAGAATTGCAAAGGCAGTCAGATAGACTACCAAATGCACCTGACCATGATCCACCTGGCATGCCCACCAAGGGGCGATGCTCTGCCCATCTGCAGCATTGCTCTGCTGCAAGTGGAGCCATTCTAGCACCTGAGGCGGAGGCCATGGAGCCATCCTCATCGCCTGGTCCAGCTTTGCTCCTATAGAGCCTTGGCTGCAGAAGGGAAAGAGAGAGACAGAGAGGAAGGAGAGGGGGAGGGGTGAGGGAGTAGATGGGCGCTTCTCCTGTGTGCCCTTACTGGGAATCGAACCAAGGACTTCCACACGTCAGGCGGACGCTCTACTGCTAAGCCAACCAGCCAGGGTCAACAGTACATTTTTAATCAAGGAAGAACCTACATTGACACATAATAATAATCTGAAGTTCATTCTGTGCCTCAGGGTTCACTTTTGATGTACATTCAGTGGGTTTGGACAAATGTATAATGGCATCTATTTCTCATTATGGTATCATACAGAGTATTTTCAGTGTCCTAAAATGTTTCTCTGCTCTGCCAATTTATTTCCCCCAGTTTCTCCTTCTGACCACTGATACTTTTATTGCCTCAATTATTTTGTCTTTTTCCAGAATGTCTTATAGTTGGAATCACACAGTGTGAAGCTCTTTTACACTGGCTTCTTTCACTTAGTAATATGGATTTAAGGTTCCTTCATGTCTTTTCATGGCTTGAGAGCTCATTTTGTTTAAGGGCTGAATAGTATTTTATTGTCTGGATGTACCACAGTTTGTTTATCCATTGAGCTGGTGAAGGACATCCTGTCTGCTTTTGAGTTTTGGCAATTATGAATAAAGTTGCTAAAATATCTGTGTGCAGGTTTTGCATGGACATAAATTTTTAATGCTTTGGGTAAATACCAATTAGTGAAATTTCTGGATCATGAGGTAAGAGTTTATTTAGTTTTTTGAGAAACCTCTAGACTGTCTTTCTTTGAGGCTGCATCGTGTTCCATTTCCACCAGCACTGATGAGAAGCACTGATGCTCACATCCTTGCCAGGGGTCCAGATTTTGGTAGTTCTAATAGGTAGGGAGTGGCCTCTTGTTGTTTAAATATATGTTTTCCTAAGGATATATTGTGTGGAACATCTTTGCCATCTGTATATCTTCTTTGGTGAGGTGTCTATGAAGGTCTTTGTTCCATTGGTTTATTTTCTTATTCTTGAGTTTTATGGGTTGTTTAGATATTTTAAGTAGCAATCCTTCATCAGACATATCTTTTGTAAATATTTTTTTCTCCCAGTCTACAGCTTATTTTCTAATTTTTTTAATACTGTCTATCACAGAACAGAAGTTTTAATTTTAATAAAGTATGACTTAACAATTATTTCTGTCATGGGTCAGGTATTCAGTGTTGTATCTAAAAAGACATCTCTAAGGTTTTTGCTCAATTTTTCTACTGCCCTCACCCAGATCCCCATCCTCAAAGGAAGAATAAACTCCTGAACATGGATGGAAGTGGGGTGACTGCTGGGGGGAGGGTGGTACGGGAAGATGGAGGAGGGTAGATGGGGATAAATGGCGAAGGAGAGCTGACTGGGAGCGGTCAACACATGATGCAGAGGAAAGATGATGTGTTATAGAATTGTGCACCTGAACCCTGTATAATTTTGTTGGCTAGTTTCACCCCAATAAATTCAATAGAAAAAAGGAGAAAAAAGATAAAAAGGCATCCCCAAGGCCATGTAAATTTTCTCCCATGTTATCTTCTGGGAGTTCTATCCTACTGATATTTTGTGAACGGTGTAGGGTCCGTGTTTGGATTTTTTTTTTTTTTGGAAGGGGATGCTGAAGCGTTCTAGCCCCGCTTGTTGAAGAGACTGTCTGTTCCATTGCACTGCACTTGCTCCTTTGTCAAACACCAGTGAGCTATACTCACGTAGGACTATTTCTCAGCCCTCCATTTTGTTCCACTGACCGATTTGTCTGTTCTTCCACCAGTACCACACTGTAGCTTTAAAGTAAGTCTTAAAGTCAAGTGGGTTTGGTCCGTTGACTTTGTTCTTCTCCAATACTGTTTTGGCTGTTCGGGTTCTTTTCACTTTCCTTGCATTTCTTTAGAATCCGTTGGTCAAGAACGTACATAAAGGAACTTTCTGAGGGCTATATCTTTAGCAACGATAGCAACAAAATTTAATAAAAATATTTATTTCTAGAAAATGCTTCAAATTTGTTAAAGAAAAAGTAAGGTATACTTTGGTTATTACAAATATTTCTAGGTTTGTGACCAAGAATTTCACAAAGAATCTATACTAAGCTCCTTATATAACTGTTTTATGCAGCATGAATAAGCCCTTTGTCAGATCCTTCCATTAATATTCTAAACCACAGGTGAACACACAGAATAGCACCTATATTTGAAACGTGTTTGCTGGCCTCCCTGTCACCTGAAGGCACTGCTGCTAAGAGGTGAGAACCGTGGGTGGAGGCTTCACCTTATTAAAGTTCTTATTTCTTCCATAGAGTATTTTTCTTTTCCCCGCTGAGATTCAAACGTCGTGTTCATTCCGGCTTCCTTGGCTCTCATGGCACTGGCTGAAATTGTAGCTGGTGATACGCCCCATCCTCCCCCTACTCACTTTTGTTCCAACGGAGTGGCAGGCCTTCCAAGAGCTGTTCTCCCAACATCCCTGGGATTTTCTCCTGTTCTTTTAGAGGCTCAACTTTCATGAAAACATTTGCAACCTGTGCCATGCTAGCCACCAGACACAAAGTTTTCGATACTCTTCAATGTGGCATTTCTGTAATGCTGACATCTGTAAAAACCCTAGGTCTCTTTGGAATCAATTGAAAATAGAAAATATTTTTAAAGCTTTTTTTTTTCCTTAGAATAGCAATATGCAGATGTCTTAGGAAATCCAGCTGTTGTTTGGAATAGGCAATGGGGGAGGTTCAGATGAGTTGCCGATGAGCGATTGTTGGGATGGAGACACGTGTGTGGAGGTAGGAGTTCCCTGACTGGCATGCTTCCCTCCTGGCGGGCACCCTACTGTACCTTCCCAATCAGGCATTCACTCCAAGGGGTCCCAGGCATAGTTTCCATGTGTTGGTAGCATTGTCTCCCTTCTGCCTCTAGTTCAGGGGGCTTAAAGATTTCTGGGCGTGTAAATGAAATGATGAAAATAGGCTCTTCATTCTTAGATTTGATAGTCTCTCTAATTGAATGCCTGTATTCAAAGAGTGACAGTTAATAGATATATTGAACCTGGGCAGATAGCTAATGTGAAGGATAATAGAATCCAGACCACTTTCATTTCAACACCCTCCCAGAATAGTTACACTATCTGAATAAAAAATAGCGGTGGGATGAGCTGTTTTAGTAGAGACAGTGATAAACCAGAAAGTGTCTAAAGAACAGAGTTCAGGATGGGAAAGTGTCTAAAGAATAGAGTTCAGGGAAAGACCACAGGAGAAAAAGGTGAGAGAACTAATCATTTAACCCCCTCCCCCGCCATAACAGAAAAGTGCCTGTGTGTCTGTGGGGCATGTGGGCTGTGTGTGTATGTATTGTGTAGTGTGTATTGAGATGCAGGGATGATGGAGAGACAGTTTGGAGGGCTAGCATATGGAAGAGGTAGAAAAGGTATCAGATGCAAACTATGTAGGTTCTGAGGCTGCCATTATCTATCTATTTATCTATCTATCTATCTATTTATCTATCGCCTATTTATCTATCTATCATCTATTTATCTATTTTTCTATCTATGTATCTATCTGTCTTTTCTTACCTTTGTATCTATCTACCTATCATCTATCTATTATCTATCTATCTATCTATCTATCTATCTATCTATCTACTTACTACCATTTATCTACCTATCTGTATCCATATTTTCCTTTAGCAATTAGTTGATAGCAAGTGGGAAGCTCTGCCTGAGAAAGGCACGATTATCTGTTGAATTTTCAGATCCCTGATGATTTTTCAGTACTTGCTACAGCCTTCCTGGGGGTGCTGTGGGAGGCGTCCTGTGTACAAGTTGGTTTAGAGAACTCAGACTAAAAGTATTCTCTGAACTGTCACACTTCTTTAGTGCTAGTTCAGACTGATATTTTTGTCCCCAATCTCATCTGGCTGGAGTGGTGCTGCTCCCAGAACAGGCATGGCTGATTTTCTGCCTGGTGTGTTCTTAGAAGTGGATCTAGATTTATGACTGGGGTGTTTGTTTTTTACTTTTTGGTGATCAGACGGGTTTTGGACAGCTCGAGCCTTCTTTCTTTCATTAGAGAAGAGCTAAACATTTCTACTCGTGGCACCTCGTTCCGCGTGGCGGGTCGTGCTGTTCTCTTCATGCAGTTCTCGCAGGAGCCAGCCTTTCCCCATGGTGGACTTCCCAGCAGCCTCCTTGGTTCTTCAGAGAACACCCTATTTCCCTAATCATCTAAGTTACTTCCAGTGGGATGGTTCAGGGGACAGAGAGAACAAGATCCAATACATTCTAAATATGAATGTTGTTAGCAATTGCTCAGAAAAATTGGAAATTTCCTTCTGTCTCTGGCACTTCTATAGTCACCCATTGCTGCCACATTGTCTGTTTCTTAAGAAATACATGCCAAAAGGCACACATCAGGCAAATGTACACTACTATTTAGGACGTCCAATCCATGTATCTGTCTGGCTCCAAGATGGCCCAATCAGGGTAATTCAAGGACGGTTTAATACAGATCCTTTCAGATACTTTTTGCAAAGGTCGGGAAGGGTGTAAGAAAAGTCAAAGGATAGTCACAACTCAGGGACTACTACAGTGGACCTTGGACTGGCCTGCAGACCTCCAGGGAGGAGGGGGGAGGTGGTAACTACCACCTGGAAGGACTAGTCAGGTAGAGAGCTATTTTGACAGGAATTTTGGCCTCAGGTTGAGGCTGAAAGTTAAACTGAGTGAACTCAGCAGAGAGCCAGGAGGACAAATACCCAACTCAGTGATGTGCTCTCTCTATTCTCTCTCCTGCAAGACTACCCCTGCCTTTTTATATATTCCAGCCTCTGAAGCCACACGTAGCATTTGCATCTGAATGTAGCTCTTCTACATGTCTCTATGCTGGCCCTCAGCATTCTCCCTTTGATGTAGGGTGGAACATGGACGCAAAGGGGTGGACGTTACATCTCTGACACCCACCATTTACCTCTCTCGCAGAGTGGGTGGATGGGATCTTAGAAAGGCCTTGATTATACCTTTATTCTTCTTCCTGAAGGCCTGGAGCAGACCATTGGGAGCCCCACCCCCTTGAGCCTCCTGGTTTACATGCTCTCTGAGATAGTACTGCATGAGTAATGTGTGAGGGAAGAACGGAAGGAAGGAGATGACCTTGCTCTCTCACCCACAGGTCCTCTCTCTCCAGGGCAGGGACCCTGAGCCGTACCTTCGTTTCCTTGCTGACCTCTGCTGCGATAGCTTCCCTTTTCCTAGGGGGCAAGTAGGACGCCGTCTGCCGTGTTTCTCTTGGTGTTGGGTGGAAGAAATTCGAGATGGCACAGCCAACCCAGGACTTCTCAGGAAAGGCTGCGGTACTGAAATGGCACGACTAGGGCTGAAAGCGCTGCAAGAGCGTGAACGCACATCGACTCCGTTGACTCAAGTGCTGTATTGTTTAGGGTCACCGCCTTGCATTGTATCATGATGTAGCATTGGCTCACAGGGCAGCCTGTCTGTTTCCTTCTCACCTATTCCTGAGTGGGAGGTCAGATACTCTGCTCAGCAGACCCAGGGCAAGGTTTTGATCTGCGATGCCACATAAAACACATCATACCAGGATTTTAAAAAAATGGAAGATTTTAGCATATGGTTTTTAGTAGATCTGAGAGAAACCAGGATGATTTTTAGATACTAGATGGTTATTAGTTGTTTTTAAATCAGAAATCAAGGTGGTAGCTAGGAAAGGTATTTAATAGAAGCACATTACAGGTGGCACGGGGCATGGAAGCATCACTCTTCTCCTTTCCTGTTAGTCCTACTCACGATAACCAGAAGGTGAACGTTCTCAGGGGCGACACAAAGACACCCTTGGTCTTGGTGGGGTTCGATGATGTGGTAATAATTTGAATGCATTAAAGTGTATGTTATTAGTAAAAAAGCAGAAGTTGCATGCTATTATACTCTGCAATATGATGCAGAAAAACTAATCATGCTTAATATAAAAGGTTTAAATAGCTCCCTGGCAACCTATTTTTCTACTTCTAACCTAGATCTAGGGTTGGCAAACTTTTATGTAAAGGGCAGACAGTAAATATTCTAGACATTGCAATCCAGATGGTCCTGTGCCTGTCTACTCAACTGTGTCGTTGTGGCTCAGATGCCACTGCACTCGATACAGAGAAGTGGGCAGGCCTGTGTCCCACTGAAGTTTTATTACAGCATAAGCACGGGCTCTACTTGGCCTGCAAGATGTAATTTGTGGACTCCTGGCCTATTACTAAACATTTTTGTGTCTACCATTTAAAGTTGGATATATTAAAGACCTTGGTGATATTGGATAAAAAAAAGAGTTTAGCAAATTAGAATGACGAGCCACCTCACCAAGAGTCAGAATGTGAGGAGATAATCATCCCCTTAGTAACCACAGGAGAGTGACACTCAGGAATTACTGCCACATTTTAAAGATACCTTGGAATACATCATGATTTTTGTGGTTTCAAACAAAATAATGATAATAAATAAAGAGGAAGGAGACAACTTTCAGAAGTGGCAATTGTTTGTGGCATCAATTTTGGTGACAAATTCATAGATGGATACTTGTCTCCAAACATATTGAGTTGTGTACATTAAATATGGACAGCTTTCTGTGTTTCAATAATGCCTCATTACAATGGTTAAAAAGAAAAATAAGAGTCCTGAGAACTTGTTCTAGAGAAGAAAATACAAATGACCACCCCAAATATGTTCTTGGCCAGTAATTTTTTTTTTTTTTGGCAGAGACAGAGAGAGTCAGAGAGAGAGACAAATAGGGACAGACAGACAGGAAGGGAGAGAGATGAAAAACATCAATTTTTCGTTGTGGCTCCTTAGTTGTTCATTGATTGATCTCTCATATGTGCCTTGACCGGGGGTCTACAGCAGACCAAGTGACCCCTTGCTCAAGCCAGTGACCTTGGGCTCAAGCTGGTGAGCCTTGCTCAAACCAGATGAGCCCGCGCTCAAGCTGGCAACTTTGGGGTCTCGAACCTGGGTCCTTCCGCATCCCAGTCCGACGCTCTGTCCACTGCGCTACCGCCTGGTCAGGCATTGACCAGTAATGTATTAATGTGGTCCAGCCATTGAGCACATAATGACATGCATTTCGTTGTATTTCACATGGATCCATCAGAAACTAAGATGCTGTACTACGTATTAGTAGGGAGAATTTTTCTCTAATTTGAGAAGAATGGTTTTAGCCAATCATGAGTTAGAAACAAACCATGATTTTTCTTTTACAGAATCTCTCTCTTTTTCTCTCTCTCTCTTTTTGTCCCTTGCCTTTGTCAATGCCCTTTAGCCATAGATCACCAGGAACACAACTCTAGTTGAATGAGGTGGGCTTATTCCTAATTGCTCCTAGAGACAACATACATCATGAAATTGACCAAGACAACCTTAATAATTCCCTCAACTTGACTACAGTTCAGACAGGTTTCTTCCTGAATATGGGCCCTGGACTCCCCTTTCCTTAGACCAGTGGTCCCCAACCCCTGGGCTGCAGACCGGTACCAGTCTGTGGGCCATTTGATACCAGTCTGCAGAGAAAGAATAAATAACTTACATTATTTCCGTTTTATTTATATTTAAGTCTGAACAATGTTTTATTTTTTTGTTGTTGTTTTTTGTGTTTGTTTTGTACTTTTCCGAAGCTGGAAATGGGGAGAGACAGACAGACTTCCGCATGCGCCTGACCGGGATCCACCCGGCACGCCCACCAGGGGGCGATGCTCTGCCCCTCTGGGGTGTCGCTCTGTTGCGACCAGAGCCACTCTAGCGCCTGGAGCAGAGGCCAAGGAGCCATTCCCAGTGCCCGGGCCATCTTTGCTCCAATGGAGCCTCTGCTGCAGGAGGGGAAGAGAGAGACAGAGAGGAAGGAGAGGGGGAGGGGTGGAGAAGCAGATGGGCGCTTCTCCTGTGTGCCCTGGCCGAGAATCGAACCCAGGACTCCCGCACGCCAGGCCGACGCTCTACCACTGAGCCAACTGGCCAGGGCCCGATGTTTTATTTTTAAAAAATGACCAGATTCCCTCTGTTACATCCATCTAAGACTAACTCTTGAAGCTTGTCTCGGTCACATGATACATTTATCTGTCCCACCCTAAAGGCCGGTCCGTGAAAATATTTTCTGACATTTAACTGGTCCATGGCCCAGAAAATGTTGGGGGCCACTGTCTTAGACCATTTACTTTTGAAAACTTGCTGTTATAAATTCTTTCTCTACCCTTCAAGATATAAATCACCCAGTCTCTTGCCAATCTTTATAACCAGAAATGCCTTTCTCAAAGACCTGATGTCCCTATCTCTGCCTTTGTGGAAAGGTAGGAGTCTAACTTTTTTTTTTTTTTGTCAGTAGAATTTCTTTCTTTTTTCTTTTAAATAAATTTTTATTAATGTTAATGGGGTGACATTAATAAATCAGGGTATATATATTCAAAGAAAACATGTCCAGGTTATCTTGTCATTCAATTATGTTGTATACCCATCGCCCAGAGTCAGATTGTCCTCTGTCACCCTCTATCTAGTTTTCTTTGTGCACCTCTCCCTCCCCCTTTCCATCAACCTCCTTCCCTCCCACGTCCTCCCTCCCCCCACCACTGGTAATCACCACACTCTTGTCCATGTCTCTTAGTCTCATTTTTATGTCCCACCAATATATGGAATCATGTAGTTCTTGTTTTTTCTGATTTACTTATTTCACTTCGTATAATGTTATCAAGATCCCACCATTTTGTTGTAAATGATCCGATGTCATCATTTCCTATGGCTGAGTAGTATTCCATACTGTGAACAATGCTGCAATGAACATGGGGCTACATGTGTCTTTACGTATCAATGTGTCTGAGTTTTTGGGGTATATACCCAGTAGAGGGATTGCTGGGTCATAAGGTAGTTCTATTTTCAGTTTTTTGAGGAACCACCATACTTTCTTCCATAATGGTTGTACTACTTTACATTCCCACCAACAGTGGATGAGAGTTCCTTTTTCTCCACAGCCTCTCCAAAACTTGCTATTACCTGTCTTGTTGATAATAGCTAATCTAACAGGTGTGAGGTGGTATCTCATTGCAGTTTTGATTTGCATTTCTCTAATAACTAATGAAGATGAGCATCTTTTCATATATCTGTTGGCCATTTGTATTTCTTCCTGGGAGAAGTGTCTGTTCATGTCTTCTTCCTATTTTGTTATTGGATTGTTTGTTTGTTGTTGAGTTTTATGAGTTCTTTGTAAATTTTGGATATTAGGCCCTTATCTGAGCTGTTGTTTAAAAATACCATTTCCCATTTAGTTGGCTGTCTGTTTATTTTGTTGTCAGTTTCACTTGCTGAGCAAAAGCTTTTTAGTCTGATGTAGTCCCATTCATTTATCTTTGCCTTCACTTCTCTTGCCTTTGGAGTCAAATTTATTAAATGTTCTTTAAAACCCAGGTCCATGAGTTTAGTACTTATGTCTTCCTCTATGTACTTTATTGTTTCAGGTCTTATATTTAGGTCTTTGATCCATTGTGAATTAATTTTAGTACAGGGGGACAAGCTGTCGTCGAGTTTCATTCTTTTGCATGTGGCTTTCCAGTTTTCCCAACACCATTTGTTGAAGAGGCTTTCTTTTCTCCATTGTGTGTTGTTGGCCCCTTTATCAAAAATTATTTGACCATATATATGTGGTTTTATTTCTGGGTTTTCTATTCTGTTCTATTGGTCTGAGTGTCTATTTTTCTGCCAATACCATGCTGTTTTGATTGTCATGTCCCTATAATATAGTTTGAAGTCAGATATTGTAATGCCCCCAGCTTCATTTTTTTTCCTTAGGATTGCTTTGGTTATTTGGGTTTTTTTATAGTTCCATATAAATCTGATGATTTTTTGTTCCATTTCTTTTAAAAATGTCCTAGGAATTGCATTAAATTTATAAATTGCTTTGGGTAATATGGCCGTTTTGATGATATTTATTCTTCCTAGCCAAGAACAAGGAATATTTTTCCATCTTATTTTGTCTTTTTCGATTTCTCTTAACAATGCTTTGTAGTTTTCATTATATAGGTCCTTTACATTCTTTGTTATGTTTATTCCTAGGTATTTTATTTTTTGTTGCAATCATGAAGGGGATTATTTTTTTTGCGTTTGTTTTCTAATACTTCATTGTTGGCATATAGAAAGGCTATGGACTTTTGTATGTTAATTTTGTAACCTGCAACTGGTTTATTGTTTCTAGTAATCTTTTTTGTGGAGTCCATTGGATTTTCGATGTATAGCATCATATCATCTGCAAAAAGTGATACCTTTAGTTCTTCTGTTCCGATATGGATGCCTTTTATTTGTTTCTCTTGTCTGATTGCTCTGGCCAGAACTTCTAGCACCACATTAAATAAGAATGGAGAGAGTGGACAACCCTGTCTTGTTCCTGATTTAAGGTGGAAAGTCCTCAGTTTCATGCCATTTAATATGATGTTGGCAGATGGTTTATCATATATGGCCTTTATCATGTTGAGATATTTTCCTTCTATACCCATTTTGTTGAGTGTCTTAAACATAAAGTTGTGTTGTATTTTATCAAATGCATTTTCTGCGTCTATTGATAAGATCATGTGGTTTTTGTTCTTTGTTTTGTTGATATGGTGTATTACGTTAACCGTTTTACGTATGTTGAACCATCCTTGAGATTCTGGGATGAATCCCACTTGATGATCATGATGTATTATTTTTTTTAATATGTTGTTGTATTTGATTTGCCAGTATTTTGTTTAGTATTTTAGCATCTTATTCATTAGAGATATTGGTCTGTAGTTTTCTTTTTTTGTGCCGTCCTTGCCGGGTTTTGGTATGAGGGTTATGTTGGCCTCATAAAATGTGTATTGCTTCTTCTTCAATTTTTTGGAAGACTTTGAGTAGAATAGGAACCAAGTCTTCTTTGAATGTTTGGTAGAATTCACTAGTATAACCGTCTGGGCCTGGACTTTTATTTTTGGGAGGTTTTTGATAGTTTTTTCTATTTCTTCCCTGCTAATTGGTCTGTTTAGGCTTTCTGCTTCTTCATGACTCAGTCTAGAAAGGTTGTATTGTTCTAGAAATCTATCCATTTCTTCTAGATTGTTGAATTTGGTGGCATATAGTTTTTCATAGTATTCTACAATAATTCTTTGTATATCTAGGATGTCTGTGGTGATTTCTCCTCTTTCATTCTGGATTTTGTTTATATGAGTCCTTTCTCTTTTTTCCTTGGTAAGTCTTGCCAAGGGTTTGTCAAATTTCTTGATCTTTTCAAAGAACCAGCTCCTTGTTCTATTAATTTTTTTATAGTTTTTCTTTTCTCTATTTCATTTATTTCTGCTCTGATTTTTATTATCTCCTTTCTTTGGCTGGTTTTGGGTTGTCTCTGTTCTTCTTTTTCAAGTTCCTTAAGGTTTGAAGTGGTTCTCTTGGGCTCTCTCTTGTTTGTTCATATAAGCCTGAAGTGATATGAACTTCCCTCTTATCTCCGCTTTTGCTGCATCCCATAGATTCTGATATGTCATATTGTCATTTTCATTTGTCTGTATATATCTTTCTATCTCTGCACTTATTTCTTCTTTGACCCATTCATTTTTTAAAAGTATGTTGTTTAGTTTCCACATTTTTGTGGGTTTTTTTCCCTCATTTTTGCAGTTGAATTCTAGTTTCAAGGCTTTATGATCAGAAAATATGCTTGGTACAATTTTAGTTTTTCTGAATTTGCTGATGTTATCTTTGTGGCCCAACATATAGTCAATTCTTGAGAATATTGCATGTACACTAGAGAAAACTGTATACTCTGTCACTTTGGGATGAAGTATCCTGTAAATGTCTATCATATCCAGGTGCTCTAGTGTTTCGTTTAAGGCCAGTATATCTTTATTGATTCTCTGTTTGGATGACCGATCTAGAGCCGTCAGCGGTGTATTGAGGTCTCCAAGTATGATTGTATTTCTGTCAGTTTTTGTTTTAAGGTCAATAAGGAGCTGTCTTATATGTTTTAGTGCTCCTTGGTTTGGTGCATATATATTAAGGATTGTTATGTCTTTTTGATTCAGCGTCCCCTCAATCTTTATGAAATGACCATTTTTGTCTCTGAGTACTTTTTCTGTCTTGTAGTCAGCATTATTAGATATGAGTATTGCTACACCTGCTTTTTTTTGGATCGTATTTGCTTGGAGTATTGTTTTCCAGCTTTCACTTTGAATTTGTTTTTATCCTTGTTGCTTAGATGTGTTTCTTGTAGGCAGCATATAGTTGGATTTTCTTTTTTAATCCATTCTCCTACTCTGTGTCTTTTCATTGGTAAGTTTAACCCATTTACATTTAATGTAATTATTGACACTTGTAGGTTCCCTATTGCCATTTTATATATTGCTTCTATTAGTTTTGTATCTTGTTTGATTCTTCGCTTTTGTTTTTCTATCATTTGCATTTGTTTGTTTGTATTCTATACTTCTTTCTTCCGTTGCTAAGTTTTTAAAATCATGTGCTTCTGTGGTGGTTTTTTCAAGTGTGGTACCATTAAGTATTGAAAAGTGTACCTACCATATTCATTGTAGTACCCTATCTTATGAGTGTTTCTGCGCTTCATCGTCCTTTGCTACTGTTAATCTCTGTCCTCTCCCTCCCTTTTTTTTCTTTTGTTGTCACAGTTTAAATTTGGTTTTATTGTGTTCTTGGTGGAGCTCTTACTTGTGGTTTTGTTTTGTTCTTTGAATCTGGTTGGAAAACCCCCTTTAGTATTTTCTGGAGTGGGGGCTTTCTGATGATGGATTCCCTCATCTTTTCTGTATTTTTGAATGTTTTTATTTCTCCTTCATACTTGAAGGATAGCTTTGATGGGTATAGTGTTCTTGGCTGAAAGTTCCTCTCTTTCAGGGCTTTAAATGTTGGGGTCCACTCTCTTCTAGCTTGTAGAGTTTCTGCTGAGAAATCTGATGATAATCTAATAGGTCTTTCTTTATATGTTGTATTCTTCTTTTCCCTGGCTGCCTTGAGAATTTTTTCTTTGTCGTTTGTTTGTGCCATCTTTATTATGATGTGCCTTGGAGTAGGTTTTTGTGGTTAAAAAACTCGGTGTTCTGTTTGCTTCTTGAATTTGAGGCTTTACTTCTTTCCACTGGCTTGGGAAGTTCTCGTCTATTATTTGTTTGAGTATATTCTCCATTCCATTTTCTCTCTCTTCTCCCTCTGATATACCTATTATTCTTATGTTATTTTTTCTGATGGAGTAAGACAATTACTGTAGGGCTTTCTTGTTTTTTTTTTTTTTTTTTTTTTGATTTTTGAGTCTCTTTCTTCTTCTCTCTGTGTGCCTCAAGTTGCTTGTCTTCTATTTCACTAATCCTACCTTCTATCTGGCCTGTTCTATTAGCTAAGCTTGTTACCTCATTTTTCAGCTTGTGAATTGAGTTTTTTATTTCTGTTTGATTTGTTTTTATAGTTTCAATTTTCTTGATAATATATGTTTTTTGTGTTTGTTGAGTTGTTTTCTGAGCTGCCTAAATTGCCTTTCTGTGTTTTCTTGTATATCTCTGCAAATTTTTAGGATTTCTATTTTAAATTCTCTGTCAGTTAGCTCCAAGGCTTCCAATATTTTAAAGTTTTTCTCCATAGATTTTTCCACATCTATCTGTGTTACTTTTCTATCTTTTGTATCCATGATACTCAATTTCCTTTTTCTTAATGACATCTGAGGGTGGTGTTGTTGATAGCACTAATTAGAATGAATAAAGAATAAAAAGTAAAAAAAAAGTAAAAAATGATGGAAAAAAATTTGGAAAAAAACCCACAAAAAACCCCCAATAATAATTTATTCCCCCCCCTCCTTTTTTTTCTTCTCTTCCCCTCCTCTCTCCTCCTCCTTAGGAAAATATCATGATGACCTGTGAATTATATTATGCTAAATGGAACAAAAACTGCCTATAACAGAGGGCCTGAGTTGGGGGAAAGTGTTCAAGGGGCAAAAAAGGAAGTAGGGACCTACATAATTCAAAAAAGGAAAAAATATTGGTCAAGTATAAAATGATTTGCTTGTAAGTGATGGTCAACTAAGAGATATAATGAGAGGGATAAGAGGGAAACAGAAAAAAGAAGAAAAAACACTATTGTTTTAAGGGAGCAAAGACTAAATAGAATGGAGATCCTGGGTTGAGAAGAATGCTAATGAGTAAAAAAGCAAAGTAAAAAGCACCCAAAATGCCACAATAAAAACACTTGAGTCCCAAATTAAATAATTTGTTTGTGATTGAGGTTTGAATGGAGGAAAAGTAAAAGGACGAAAGAAGAAACTAATAGAAAAGGAGAATTAAGAAAAACAGGAAAAAGAAAGAAAGAAAAAGAAAGGAAAAGAAAAAAAATATATATATAGAGAGAGAATTAAAGGTTTTGGAGTGTAACCCTCATGGAGACTAAGGAAGAAGAAAAGAAATAAAATGTAACACTTATGGGTAGTGTAGTTCAAGAAAAGGGAAGAATAGATGGGCAGAGAATAAAAGGACCAAGGTGGAGGAAATAGAAATAATAATAAAGGCAAGAAGATAAAAGAAACAAAAATAATAGTGGAACAAGTTATAAAGTCTGTGGATTTTTCTTGATTTTGAGAGGTTAACTTTTTCCTTTTCTTTCCTCTCCCTCTTCCTGGTTGGTGACTCTGTACCCCAGGCTCTGCCCCTGTGTCACGCTTAGGTAGGGATTTGCAGTTGATGAGATTCTATGGCAATTTTGCTTGTTAGCGTTTGCAGGCTCCGACAATGAGAGAGTCTGTTTTCCCGGAGCCTCTCTCCTAGTCTCCCCTTCCTGAATTAGCAGCCTGGTGATCCAGCTCTGAGGCTGCTGCTGCCTCTGCCTGGGGAGTAAGAGGCTCAAAGAGCTGGCAAATCCTCACTCTATCCCCACTCAATGCAGGGCTCTGGTTAAGGCTCTGGCAGTCAGAGCCACCGGCATAATCAGGCAGGGCTGGGAACCAATTGCTCTCAAGGTGACTTTCAATGAGCCTCCAGGCCTGTTCAGCACGCCTAGCACTCTGTGGGACCACTCTCCCCAGGCTTTCTGCACTTTGTAGCCTGTTTTGGCTGGGAAGAAGATGCTCTAGTCACTGCCTGCAGTAAAAGTCTTAACATAGGCCAAGTCCCTCTTGTTAGTGTATATCCCTGAATATGAAAGCTCTGTCAACCAGAATTTGCCCCCACCCCTTTAGCAAGAGGCACTAAAGAATATCACGCCTCTTGTCTTGGATCACTGAACTGAGAGAGATCTTGTCAATGAGAGCCGCGTAGGTCAGTTGGGAGGTGAGCAGACTGTGGGTTAAGCTAGTTTCAGTGATTTGATCTGCAGATATGCTCCAGGACGGACTGCAAGCTGCCCACATGCCCCTCCCCCGACACTAGATTGTTAGCTTGAATGGCTGGGTGAGGTGCCCCGCTCTTGGAGAGAAGTTCGGGCTTAGGGAAGTTAGTTTTGGTGCATCACCCTGTGCGCATGCCGCTGGCAGTTGGGGTGCTCTGGGTGTGCGGGTGAATGGGGTGCTCTGGGCACGCAGGCAAATGGGGATGCTCTGGGCGCATGTGCGGCTGGGGATGCCCATGGTGCGGGGCGCTTTGTGGTTTCTCATGGCATGCTGGTGGCTACTCGTGGCGGGTGGTCTGTTGCTCTTGCAGTGTGGGTGGGCAGTTGCTCGCGTGGGTTGACTCACCACAGGCACACTCCCTCCTCTGCTTGAATGAATGCCCGTGCCGCAGTTAGCTTCCTTCACACCCTCAGCTCCCTCCAGACTCTCAGTTCCAAGTGAAAGCAGCCCTTTCACCTTCAGTGTATGTGAAACTCCTAGATGCTCCAAGGATAGATTTTTCTGTCTCTGGTTGATGAATTTGTTGAAATTTTGGGGAGATCTGTCAGACGCGCTGCTCACTGCGCCATTTCCGTGACATCACCTGAGTCGAACTTTGATAAGCACCAACTAGGAAACACAGATGGTACAGTGACATTGATCAACTTTCCACTAATGCCCTCTAAAACTTTTTCACTAGCTTACCCTGGGTTTAAAAACTTGCCCACTTTTTGTGTTAGTGGAGTTGAGTTAAATCTGTTCCCCCTATTAGCAATATTCTTCAATAAACTCTTCCTTGCCCGTGTAACACTATCTGGTGCAATTTTTCTTTGAAAGGAAACATGGTTATTTCTATGAAGGGTAACTAGGATGTACAGGATTTGAGTTTTGGTTGGGTAATTTTGGGGACAGCTCTCAGGATGTGGCCTCACACTCTGTTAGAAAGCAGGGAGATTGTATGACTGAGCATCTCAGCACATTTTATTTATAGGGAGGCAGACGACAGTGAGTCAAAGCTGTGATTGGTAAAGAAGTAGCAGTCACACTTCTAATGAGAGGTGACATTTTGTGGATTGCGTTGTGACCTTGCTTTTGTCTCACTTTATCATGACCTCACAGTGACCTTGTCTGATATCAATGTCCTGAGACTGTTTTTTGTCCAAAAGAAGAGCAGAATGACCTGATTGTGAGCATCTGACCAGCTTGTAATCACACCGTGGCCTCGCTGCAAGGTGTGAACAGCTCCATATGTGGAGAGAGGTTTTTTCTTTTTCACTTTGTTTGCCAAAAAGGGAAATATTACTCCTGCAAACTGTGAAGCTTTTAAAGGCTTGAGAACACAATAATGGCTTTGGAATTCATATTCTTAGAAGACCAGAGGGTCCATTCAGATACATATACACAAACATATACTTTCTTTCTGTTTCTTTAATTCTCATAATAGCTACAGTATCTGATTAATGGTGGTCTTGAGAAACTAGGAAAACATTTTACCTTAAGTGGGGGTATGAATAAAACACCCTAACAAACTTACAACATCAGAGCTCTTCTGGTGTTCTTTAAAGTTGATTACTGGCAAGTTTAGGATTTCTTTTATTTTGGAATAAAAGTCCTACATCCAGTGCCCCTCACTGCATTGTGAGCTGGTCATGTTGCCCCTACAAGGCTCTTTCTTGTTTGGTGAGAATATTTTCAATTACCTTCCACAGTCTCACTTTGATCTTGGTTGAATTTTCTTCTTAGTTTAATAGATGTTCCATTTATCATGTAGCAGACATCACAGTGAATGGAAGATCAGTTCTTAATTTAAATGAATAAGATTCACTTACCCATCCAAATTATTTACTGAGCATCTTCTATAGACACTGTGCTTCCTGGAGACTGGAAAATATGAGTAAACAGAACAGACTGTCATGGATCTCAGCATTTATGGAGACAAACAATAATGAAATCAATAAGCAACGCGCTACTGTTGTGAATGAAAACAACAGAATTGGAAATAATGTATTGGAATGAGGGTGTAGAGAATCGTTGCTCTCTGGGAAGCTAAATTTGAGACTATTAAGTTGAGAAAGGATTAGTTATACAAAGATGGAGGTGGAGGAATTCCTCACTCTCCTTCATAGTTGATCCATCAACATAGATGTAACTAATAGCCTGATGCCATTGTTTTTTTTTTAATTTAAATAACAGTTGTTTGTTTGGCTGGGTCTGTAACCCTCATTAATTTTCACCTTTTTTTATATTACACTTACATTTTTATTAATATAGTTACTATTACAGCTTGACCTATAATATCTCACAGAAGGTAGTGCCTTTAAGTTGTGGAGGCAGGATACTTTACCTGTCCTGCTATTGGAATTCCGTTCATTTTCTATGGTGTTCAGGACAGTTTTCTTTTCATCAGAGTTTCTGACAGGGAGATGTGCCAGCTTGTATTTGTAGGTTTGATATATAGGTTAAGTTGCAACAGCTAATCACATTTTATATAGATCAAAACAGCTAGGAAAAGAATGGAACCATGGCTCCTGGTTGGTTTAAATCTTTTTGTCATTTGCCAAGTTTAGGTATGACCTGTCTATTGAAAGGGAGTTGTGGGGAGACACACACACACACACACCACACACACACACACACACACACACTTTCTCTGAGTCCTTTCCTTTTCCTATTGCAGGCTCTACAAATGGCATGATAATATTTCATTTCCCTCTAATTCTAAATCTTGATATCAGATAGGATTTCCCCTCTTTCTTACTTTGCACATGCAAATAGTCAATGAATTTGATCACTCAATCTCATTTTGCTCTTTTTTTTCTATCTTGAGTCTTATTCCTTTAGAGATGTTCTGTACAATAGGATAGTAATTATCAATATGTGACTATTTAAATATACATTCAATAGAATGAAAAAAAATTAAAAATTCAGTTCTTGCCTGACCAGGCGGTGGCACAGTGGATCGAGCATCAGACTGGGATGTGGAGGACCCAAGTTCAAAACCCCGAGGTCACCAGCTTGAGCTGGTTTGAGCAAGGCTCACCAGCTTGAGCCCAAGGCCACTGGCTTCAGTAAGGGGTTATTTGGTCTGCCATAGCCCCCCAGTCAAGGCACAGATGAGAAAGCAATCAATGAACAACTAAAGTGCCACAAGAAAGAATTGATGTTTCTGGTCTCTCTCCCTTCCTGTCTGTCTGTCCCTATTTGTCTCTCTTTGCCTCTGTCACACACAAAAAAAATTCAGTTCCTGAGTTGCACCAGCTTCCTCTGAAGCACTTAAAAGCAACATGTGGCTCATGACTACCATATTGTTGGAATGTTTCTATTACTGCAGAAAGTTAGATTGCACAACACTACCCAGCTACAGAGGACAGCCTCTGCTTCTGAAATCATGTGGGTTCTCAAGCAATGCCAATTCCACCTTATCCTAGTTCTTGCTGCCAAAATTAATATTCTGAGAGGCTGATCTTGCTATTTTGCCCCCTTTCATCAAGAATCCTTAACAGATTTCTCATTAATATCAGAAGTAAGTTCAAACTTTCGGTCCGCTTATTCATAACTAGAAAGCCCGGCGGTCATACAAAATGACCACTGTTCTAGATATTATAAATTGTAATTAAAATGATTTGTGCAAAGGTGTCTGCTAATTCAAACTGAATTACCCAGGGCAGGCGGCGAGGACGCCCCTTTGCTTAGTGCCCCACGGGGTTTCCCCCTTCTACTTGCTTAATTGCTTAAAGTAGAGTGCAATGAAGGAAACCACTGGTGGTACATTTCTTAAGAGCCACTGCTAGCTCAATAAATAAAGGTGATTTAAATAATAAAATGTTAATTCACATGTCAAAGATCTCTTTGTACAGAACATTTCTTGTGTAGATCTTTCCATCATTTTTAAGCTTGCCTTGCAGAGGACCATCAATTATTTTTAATTTTAGGATCAAATGCTATCCATGTACTGTTTACTATTTGGATGCTGATTAGTCAATAATTTATTCAAGAGTGGTGGATAATTCTCAATTAGTGGAACTATAATGTTTCCGTACTTGCAACATTGAGAAAATCCTTTCTTGCCATGGTCAAATAGATTAGTTTCTAACTTGAAGTTTAAGAACTGACAGTGTTCACATTTAATATTCATGTCACCAGAGGAATGCTCAAAAATTAAAGTTTCTCTGTTTGAAACTGTTTTAATTCTTTTTGCGTTTCGGTCAGCATTACTCTATCATTTTTTTTGCATTTCTCTCCTGCCTTTGTTCAAGGGACTCATTTTGTTGAGACAGGCTTTTTTGTCTTGCATCTGAGGCAAGCCTTGTTTCTCTATGCTCATCAGTCTCATTTTGCCGAGAAAGATGCATTTGCTCTGCGACTGAAGCAAGCCTTGTCTTTCTCTGCTCAGTGGTTTCTTTTTGTTGAGAAAGCCGTTTTTGTGCAGCTTTAGCTCCTTTTCTCTTTTCTTCAGTGTTGTATTTTCTAGGAGGCATTCTTAAAAGAAATTACGTTAAGACATAGTTTTTATGTAAAACAGATGATTGCCAATGCAAACAAATGTTCACCTTCCCCCTGACCCGCTCAATTTGCATTCAGCTGTGACAACTTCACCCCATTGGCTAGTAGAGTTATGCAAGCAACCAATAAGCTATCGGCGACAAACACTTAAGCCACATATAATAAAGATGCTCTATGATCTAATCCCAGGCTGCGTTCATGCAACTAGCAAATAAAATTTTTTGTTGTTGTTTTTTTAAATGCTTATACTTAGTTCTGGCAGAGGGAACCGTGAAACTGATATGCTGCTGGTGAGTTGGCATCTTCCTAGGAATAAAAATGGCAAATATTCTAAGATGTGAACAAGGTCTATCCCCTCTGCTTCTCTAATTTCATTTCTAGTAATCTGATCTAAAGACATGGTCAAAGATATGTGCGGGAAGGTGTTCATCTCCATTGACCACTGGGGAAAAATAGGCAACTCTCTAAGTGCTCAACTGATGTGAGGATGCTTGAATCAGCTATGTGGGCTCTCCACTAGTGGGCCTCCACTTTGTAATCTTGATGCTACAAAAATATCTAGAGCTTTATTTCCTGCCACTTTCTTCATTTGCCCATTACTTTTTCACTCCAGTCACATCAAACACTTTTATACTAAACCTTGTTTTGTGTGTGTGTGCAAGCTGTTGTTTCTGTTTGAAATGTTTCTCAGTTCAGATCCCCAAATGCCTCCTGGTGCTTTAAAACCAGCTCATATTTAATCTTCTTTATGAATTATTCTTGGATCTTCTCCACCAGAAATGCTAGTTCTTTTCTTCATACTTTGATGGCATGTGTTCTATTATATTTGCAATTCATGGCTGAACTATTTCTCTCTTCCACTTTCTTACCAAATGTAAAATCATGAAAGTTGGAATAATGTTTTTTTTTTTTAATTTTATCATTGTCTTTTTAATATGTGACAGTACGTGGCCCATTTTTTATACTAAATAATGTTCCAGATTGAATAAATGCAGAAAAAACAAATGCAGCTATAATCATTAGGGCCCTCAGGGCATCAATAAACACTGTAAGGTCCCAATCCTTTAAAAAATATTTTTTATGATCAAGTTTTGGAAATCAATGTGGGAAAAAAGTAGACGACCATGGAAATGAACTGGAGGAATGTCAAAGGTTTAATTTTGTATTGTTGTCAGTGTTAATCCTCTTCAGGCTGTGTAAATTTTGTTCAGTGAAGCAAATACTCCGGAAGGCAAAGATTTTATACTTGCTGGGAAATTCACAGTTGCAAATGCCTGTGAGTTTTCGGTATCCTTAGGAACCTTAGCAAATAACTAACAGATTTGCATTTTCCTTCCACCTATAGTGAAAGGTCTCTAGGTCCCTTTCTGATCAATGACATTAAATAAATACTTTAAATACAGGCACAGGGGTGATAACAGGGATTTGGGTTGATATTTGATTTTAGAATAGATTACTCACAGATACTGTAGCCCAGTAAAGAGAATAGAATTTAAATTACATTTATAATTATATTTGCATTAACTCTATATGCACTGTTAACATAAGGTTTCATAAATCATGACTTTAATATTTTCAGGCAGGTCATGTCATTTGGAAGCAAATATTCAACTCAAAGATTAGCAAACACATGCACTGGGAAAAAACAACGACAACAACAACAAAAATAATCAAAACCAAAACCCAGAATTCTGACAAGTAACCACTGATAGCTTAAAAAAGTTACATTGAAAAATGCATGTATAGTATTTTACAAAGAAATCATCCAATTTTATAGCATATGTTTAGGGAATAGAAATGCTAAATTCATCAAACATCTAATTTTGGATGCTTTACAGATAAATAATGAAAGGAAGTAGATAAATCCAAAACTCCTTTCCACATATTTATTTATATAAACTTATACTTTCAAGAATCTCCATAATAATTCATACGGAGGAAAGCTCGGCAGCCATGTTAGTCATCAGTCCTGTCAGAGCACTCTGATTGTAGTCAAATTTATGAATTTTGTTTTACATATGGCTAAAATGGAGACAGGAAGAGGGTGACTTCCCGAAAGTCACAGAACAAGAGTCTAGCAACTTGAGCAGAAGAAATTCTTGATTTTCACCTGCAATAAGGACATTTGAAGATCAGAGATAGAAGCCAGGGAGTGTTAGCAATGAGGATGGTGCAGGGGTCCTGGGGTAAGATATAGGGGTGAGTGTTATAAAACAGGTGACTCTTGTTTTATAACCTTTGCTCCATGGAACAAATATTTGTTTGCCTAGTTCTGAGTTTTAAATACCTTTTAGACATTGCTTTGTTCTACCTGTATGTTTTGGCAGTAAGGATACTGCTTCTGATAGTGCTTTTTTTTTTTTTTTTTATTCTTTAAAAATAAGTTACCAAATTTTGGGGTATCAAAGCTGTTCTCTTTCTGTACCCAAGTAAGAGACATCTGCAGCCAAACCTGAAAGAGACAGAAAAACTCTTGACTGGATTCTTAAAAGTCTAGTTAAGAAGTAGCTCCAGCCTCAACTCCAGGGGAGTAAGAATGTCACCGCAGGTTGCCACAGAGGACATGTCCCAATTACACGGGAAGTTAAAAAGCAGGAAGCCTTTGAGATTCCCTTCAAACGAAGCACGCAGGCCCAGCGGTCATCCCGCTGAAGAATCCACGCAGCTGGCGGCTGCAGAGTGTGTCCTGAGTAACGGTGAGTAATTGTAGTCACTGGAGCACAATCCTCCCAGAGGCGCAGTGATTCTCGCGGGGGACACCACTGGGCAACTTAGGGAGTTCGTGGAGCAGTTCAGACTTTTCTAGTGAATTGGTGTTGTATAGTCTTGGCCCACTTTAGAAAATAATACTGTATATTATTTGCCTCTAAATGCATCTGATTTTCATTATATTTCCTCGGCCCAGATGCTGGAACTAGGTGGCAATTTACCTCAGCAAGAGCCCTCTGTTTCCTTTTATGCATGGCTTCTTTGGAAAGAGCCAAAATCACTTTGCTGACAAAGTCATTTCTAAAACTTGTCCGAACGGCATTCACTGTGCAGCCAGGTTATTCTTTTCTCTAAAAGCTTCCCCAAATTTTGCTCTTAGTATTAAATTATTCCTTTCCTTTATAACCCTCATCTAGTCGGCATGGTTTATATCATTGGCATTATCCCAAACTTCTTCTTCTTGGTCTTTGTGTCTGGTCCCTTGGTCTTCTTGGCTATTTATTTATCTAAAGTCAGTGATTCCTTACTCTTTATAGATACAAACCTTCTTCCAAGTAGGCTAACTTCCTTACTTCAAACAAAAGAGTTCACCACCTCGATCAGTTTCTCAACATGATTCCATACTGCTCAAAAAAAATTAGGGGATATTTCCAAATGAATATGAAGTGATAAAAAAAAGAATCATTTGATTTTTTTTAATTAAACAAGAACATCAGAAAAGCAAACAACAAGTCAAAGAAAATTGTTGGGTTATGCAAATGAGATGCAAAACCAACTTTTATTTCCTTGGTGAAAGTGCACTAGATGAAAGGCTGAAAGTGCTGGAGTGTCTGCGTGTTCCCTGATCCCCTCGTTTTTGTGACCATTTATCTCCAAGAAACCATTTTCACTCAGGTTTCTAAAACTTTTTATTTTAATCTAGGAAGAAAAAAGAAGCAAAAAGTTCTCCATTTTGAGTATAAGTTCAGTACTGTAACCTGTGATGGTGGAAGGAAGGGGCAGCAAAGAACATGATTACACATCTTATACTGACTGGTCGCAGAGGGAATTCAGACCCTGGCCCTTTAACTCAGTGTTGATCAGTGGGGAGAGAGGGACCTGTGTGAAAGATCCAGAATGACCCCCTCCATTCTCTACAGTCCCCCAGGTTCTGAGAGTCTAAAGGTCCTTAATCTCAGGGCCGAGGGTTCCCCTTTTGGCTTTTCCGGATGGGTCAGAACCCCATTTATGTCCTTGTACCATGGGTATCTCTTTGTCTTCTGTGGTGCTGATTGTCTTGACTCACATTTACCTGGTTCCTCTCTGGATGAGTCCAGAGCTGCAGGGAACAAGCTTGGACCACACGCATTGAGGACGAGAGGAGAATCAGAGTGTTCACACTGTCCCCTTGCTTACTTCTCCACAGGTTCCCCCGGTATGGAAGAAACAACAACTCTACCTTTATTTTTTGTTTTGTTTTTACTATTTGACTAGTTCTCCTACCTTAAATTTGATTTCGATACGTGCCCAGCTTCAAAAAGGGAGAGGGGAGGAAAATGAAATCCTATTTCTAACACTTTTTTTTCTGTAGAGATACAGTTTGAGCTCTTGAAAGTAGGACTGAGCCTGACCTGTGGTGGTGCAGTGGATAAAGCATCCACCGGGTACGCTGAGGTCATTGGTTCGAAACCCTGGGCTTGCCTGGTCGAGGCACATATGGGAGTGTATGCTTCCTGCTCCTCCCAAATAAATAAATAAAATCTTTAAAAAACCAGAAGACACCATCATATCCCTGACCTTCTCCCCAAACTCATTTCTTACCATACTTCCTTGAACTTTCCTCTCTGGGACATCAGCCCACCTGACATTCTTTGACTGCATCCAGTGTGATCCTTTCTCAGAGTCTCTGGACTTGCTATTCCCTCTGCTTGGAACACTTTTCTTCCTATATTTATTCTCATTTCTGTTGTCAACTGTGAGCTTCTAGGAGAGGCATTCTTGACTAGTCTTTCCAATATAGCATGCTCATATAGCTTTTCTTTCCCCATAGTCCTTATCATTAGCTGAGATTATATTATATAAATAAATAATCCACGTAGGGACTTTTTCACACTACCACATTCACCAACACCTAGAGCAATGCCTGGCTCATAAGAATCAGTGGGTAATTATGAACTAATTTTGATTTTATTACTGGGTCACTGTATTGGCTACTACTGGACCTCACAAGTGGACTATGATTGCAGTTGGTGCTGCCTCAGATATGTCCCCCTTGGTTCCTGAGAGTCAGGATGGACTGATGGCTTGCATATCTATGGAAAAAGAAAGAGGGAGTTTCACTGGAACATGATTCTATGGTCCAAGATGGTAGAGAATATTCAGACAAAATAGAACACATGGGCTCAATTTATTCATGAAAGGCCATCAATGTACATCTCCAGTCAGTAATGACCTGTGATCCACTGAAATAAATGTACATTCCTATTTTGTTTTTAATAACAAAGTCACCTGAAATGTGGGTGACATACCATGGTGACAGTTTTCTTTACCTCCTCCAATCAAGAACGAGGAATCCCTAGGGTGCCTGATTTTCCATCCTTGAATGATGTTATAGCGGAAAATTGATTGTACTTTTGTTTGGGGTCTTCCTGCCTTCGTCCATCCTGACCAAGAGACAGATTTAAGAGTCAGTTACCATGCAAAATACGGCAATGGTCGAGGATCAGAAGTCTAAGATCATTGCATATTATACTCTAATTGATCCAGAACCAGAACAATTTAGTAACATGTGTTTGAAAGTTGACATAAACTTCTGTGGTAACAAATGGCCTTGTAAAACTGGTACCTGGGTTTCCCAGTCCATGAGTACAATGACTTCCCTTTTCTTCATGTGGCAGCAGAAGGTCTGAGTGCCCATTAAGATCTACTCTAGGGTAAGGGAAAAAGGAGGTGGGCAGCAGCAGTTGCTGTACACATTAACATTCCCACAGAAAAATGTTCTCATATCCAGCTAACGCTCCAGGAACTGCAGGCGGGATATTGCTTTGTCAAGACTGACCTCCTGTTGGCATAGCTCCTCTGCATGATTATGCTTGCAGAGCCTCTGTCTTTTTCTTTGGCTTGAGTTGCAATATCATATCACGTGGTTCTTCTAGCACTGCAGCTGTGTGCTTGCACTGCTAGCAGCGGAAAAGGAAAACTGTCTTCACCACAAAATTTCCTGTGGATTTCATCACCTCAAGATTTCTTTTGGGACTCTGGTACAAAGCTAATTTAGCTTAATATAAGTTGCCACTACTGTCACTGACTGGAAAAGAAATATTGTAATGCATGTCCCTTCCCACTCTAACCAATTTCTTCTTTGACCATGAACTTCATCTCAATGGCTCTATTATTCAGCTGCCACATGTAGATTTCAATTAGCTCCCGATTTAGACTAATAAGTGTGGATTTTTATACATTTGAGTAAAAAAACTTTTATTTCTGCGAATTACAATCTGCACTGCATCTCAGCAGGTCCAACATTGTTTTGGTCTTTTCCCTTTAATAGGATCTGTAATCCATATTCTTAAGGTTGGGAACATGAAGCCTGCAATCAGCTCATTAGTGGGTTTGGCCATTATGCTGAAATTATACATTAATTTTATCTGAATTACTTGGAGCTAAGTAACAGAAAAACTGCTGTAATATCTGCCGCCTTAAAGGTTATGGATTCAATCGTATTGAGATAATAGTTTTAAATTAACATTTATTGAACTTTACATATATGCAGTTCTTTAAATTATTGAAACTGGTTATTCAAATCATAGAAATGATGTCTGGACTGGACCTTCCTGATTTCAGCCTTTCTCTCATTTATTAGCCCGTCACCAAAGTTCCTCTCAGTCACACTTAGGGTGACTGATTTCATTTTACAGAATTTAGTTCAACTTCCTTTGCTTATTGTTTCAGGCTCTTTATCATCTCAGCCCGATCTACCTGTAACTCCATCTTTTGCAGGTACTGAGCTCCTTCCATGTCCGCCTTGCTTGACCTTAGCCAGCAAGCCGCCATTTTCTAGTCGCACACCCCCCTCCTGTCTCTAGACCTATGCTCACACCTTCTGCTCCATCTGAAGTGAACTTCCTTCCCTTCTGCATTCCATTACAGCCAACTCAGCCGATCTTTCTCCTCTTCTGCTCAGCTTACTCCAACTTGTTTGCTCTTTTCCTTTTCTCAGAGAGAAGTTATATCTGTCTTCTCTAATATTCAGCATAAAGAGAGGGTGTTACTGATAAGTAATAACAAAGTAAATTTCTCCTGGCTGTACTGACTACCAGTTAAGCTAGTGGACCTATAATATTTTAGTTTTAACTAAAAAACCCCTCATCAGATGACTTATGTGTAAAGCCTGTGCTCTGTTATTTATGTTTATAGAACTCTGTGAACAGGATTGCTTGTGTCAGCTGGGGTATTAGCCTGTGAATCACATGAACTGCTCTGCCTACCAGTTCACAAAGAGAAAATGGACACAGAATGGTCAGGACCTACTGCTAGGCTGGGTCTGGCTGCCCTGACTTCTTTGGGAAAGGACTCTGGCTGTAGCCCTGCATCCACATCTGCCCAACTGCTGGTGGAGAAGAAATTGCGTGCTGTGTGCTATGATGGAGGAAGCAGCAAGACACAGTGGGGTGACTTCAGAGGGTGAGGGAAAGCTTCCAGAAGGAAGCATCATTAACTCGAGACAGAAGTAGGAGTCAGTCAGTGAAAAAGGTAGGCACAGGAAGGAGTGAGTCTCAGAGAGATGAAGGAACTCTGGAAGCAAAAGGCACCAGAAGAGCTAAAAGTAATTCGGTATAGTTGCAGCGCGGAATATGCCTCTGCGTGCACACGTGTGTGTACCTGTGCATGTGTGCATGCATGCCAGTGCAAATGTGCATTTGTGCACATGTGCATGGGCGTATGTGCACACATTCATTGTGGACAGAACACAAGAACATCAGATTATGAATGTTCTCAGGAAATTTAGTTCAATGAATGCTTTTTAAAAATTAAAAGTAGCTTTTTAAATTTTTTTCTTGCCTGGTTATTTTTAGCATTCTGTCAAACAATGGACACTTAGTGAGTGCCTACTCTGTGCAGATCACACTGTTGTGGAGAACAGAAAGAACTTAGAGATCTTATAGTAGTATATGAGAGCTAAAACCTGCATACCAACAATTATAAGACAAGGTAGAAAGGGGAAAGCACCATATGAGAGATAAAAATACAACGCAAAGAGTTCAGCAAGAGAGAATTCACACCTTTACGTGTGGTTGACCTATTTTTATTGACGTGATGATAATCTTAGCTATGTGGCTCATCTCTACCATGGTGATGTTAACTTTGCAACTAGTTCAACCTTGCATAGGGCACAGTCTTTATAAAAACATCCTATTTATGATACAAACTCAGAAAATAAAGAAGAGAAAGTTTGACACGAACTTGGACCAGTCTGGAGGCTGACAGTCCAGAGGCATCAGTGCTGGGGAGTCTTGGTGGGTTTGAAGCTCCAGATGTGTGGAGGCAACAGAAATGGAGGCATAACACCCATCACGTGTGCAATCAGTCAGTCCCTGTGAATTGGGAGCCAGTGTGGAATTTTCATTGCTGATAGTAGGCGAAGAGATTAGTTAAGAGATAATCAGAAATTATTGATGTATAGACAGTTTCTTTCTTTTTAGATACAGTTGCTAATGTCTGCTCATGGAAGAAGCAAGTTTAAGACACTGTCTATGTGCTCTCTCTGAGCAGACACCACCAAACCTGAGGGACTGTACCCCATTAATGGACCGGTGCAGATAGCTGGTGGTATTCACCCTGCCCTTTCTGAGGCATGGGCAGGCTCAGCTCTCCTAGTTGTTGAGTCCAAATTTGCCGGGTCTGGTAAGTGGAAGTCCCAATGCACTGGACAAAGATGAATAGAATCAGTTCTTCAGCTCTATGTCCAGTTTTGTGCTATGGTTGTTTCTTCTAAACCCTGCTTTACCTACCTGGCCTTGAAGACTGGGCCTCGCATCCTTCCATCTTTAGTAGCAGATAGTGCTATTCGGTGGGAAGAAGTAATGAGTACTTTCCAGCCCCTGGAAATACGGTGGTCAGAGGCAACAACTTGTCCTTAAATCTGAGCCCCCCAGCATACCTTTCTGAAAGGCAAATGCAGCAAATGCAGCAATAATGGAAAAGCTCCAGACTTGGTATTGGAACCCTGGTTCAGGAACTCAGTCACTATCTCCCTAAGGAAGTTTGGTGATCCCTTTTGAACTCTTCATTAATCATTTGCAAAATGGGTAGTTCTGGGTTTAAATGTGAAATATAAGCACGAGGTTCTTCTGCTGCGTAAGGTAAGGTATTAGGTACTAAAGAGCAGTGGCTCTTTTGTATTGAGAAAAGTGTTGAGAAATGCTTTTGCTTTTCTCCAAAATTTATACATAGGGACTTTTATTATTGCCATTCAATCGACAGATCAGTGAGGACTCTTTCTCCAGATCTGAAGTTGGAGAGCCTTGTACAGAGTGGAGACGAGTGTGATTTTATCTGCCTTTTCAAGGGTATATTATACTTGCAAGCTCACTAAAGAAGTGATCATGCTGTTAAATTCCATCAGCTGAAAATGAGCCTTGTATTTCTTTCCTAAATGTATATTATCCCATCAACTTCATTTTCGTACATTTCACAGAGCACACGGATACTTCAGTGAAAGAGCATTTCAGAAAGAAAGAAAAAAGGACAGGATAGTAATTACGACCAAACTTTTCCTTGTGCTGACAGCAGCCAACTCATTTATTAAGTCAATGTAGTCAAGAAACACAGCAACATCACACTTGATTGAAATCCTAGCCAAGTCTGACAGATGTTCTCTCCTCATTGTCAATCTCAAGTATATTTTAATGAGTTTCAAGTGGCTGGAGCTCCCCTCCACAGATGTCACTGTTGCAGAGATTGTGAGCGGATTCTTCAGGGCAGTGGGTTTTGCATCTAATAAATGGTGCAGGGTAGGTAACACAGAGAAATCATTGCCGGAAATGCAACCATGAGTCTGGAAACAGTCGCTCCCAGCGTATAGCGAATAGGCACCCTTCAAATCAATTACATTCAGAGTAGTGCCCCAAAGCTAGTCTGCGTGCACAGCCTCTCTGCTCTGAAAAGTTGATAAGAGTATTTCAAAACCTTCATCTCTTAGGAGATTTAAGAAGATTCCCACTTTTGGAGACTCACTAACTCCATAAAAATATTTTAAAAATTGCTTTGGTATTATTATTATTTTTGGTAACCATTGTTCCGCAATGAAATTGCAATGTCTAAAGGGGAGAAAGTGTATAAAATAATTCCTATTTACTTGTGTGTATTTAAGATAGGTTCAGGATAAGGTTTTAAATGCTCTTTTAAAAAACAGTGTTCGTAGGAATAGTTTGATATTCTACTGCAGGTCTCTTCATTCTCTTGTAAAAAGTACTGCTTGTGTGGAGAGAAACCAAGAGGATAAGATTTTCTTTGGTCAATCTCTATCTCAAACAAAATGGTTTCTATGTTTTGTACACTACGCCATAAAAATGAATATTGCTTAGCTGCTGTGGTTTATTAGTGTTTTCCATACCAGGGTAAATCGACTTCCTATTACTAGTCTGTATCTCCAGTTTAAATGTGATTGTTCATTTATGTTTTCCTTATTCTTTTTGCCCACCAGATAGAAACCATTTAATGATCTAAAGTATCTTTACATAGTGGTCTGAGATGAACAACAACTTCCAAGGACTTTCTGTGGCATCTCACGCAGGAATTGTTTGAGAGAGAAGCACCTCTTGAGAAAGGTGGAAACCTCACTCCAAGTCAGGGGCGACGTGTGGAAGTCCTCATATTTATCCAACACATTGTCTGAGGTCAGTGGAACTTGCCAATATTAAAGCAGTGCTTTGTCAGATTGTTGGTATTTACAACTTTTCTTACTTCATGCTTGATTTAAAACCCCTAGCCTGTCAGAAAGCTAGATGTT
Source organism: Saccopteryx bilineata (assembly GCF_036850765.1). Classification (NCBI taxonomy): domain Eukaryota; kingdom Metazoa; phylum Chordata; class Mammalia; order Chiroptera; family Emballonuridae; genus Saccopteryx; species Saccopteryx bilineata. The sequence goes on along the minus strand of NC_089490.1, from coordinate 197,864,767 downwards.
AAGTGAGGGCATCTGTGATACATTGCAAGGTAGGAGAGGATTTCCTTTTTTCTGAGGAGCAGAACACCCTGCCTCGAGGTAGACTGATGATGGCAAGAGTGTCTATAAAAAGATGGTTTCCTAAAAAATATATATGTTCATCATTATCTGTTAGGTTTCTCTAGCGCCTGTCCTGCGTGTGTCCCGAGCCTCGTTGCTGCACACAGCAATTAATTGATGCCAGAGAGGAAATGCATGGTGAGAGAAATCTCTGGGCTGAATGTGCGTGTGGCCAGCCCAGCGGAGTCTGAAGGAGCTGCTTGTTAGGGCTGCCCCGGGGTGGGCTGTCCTGGGTGGGTGAGCAGGGGCTTTAGAGTGTCCATTTGCATCTTCTCCCAGGCAGCCTGTCCTCCTTGGGCATGGTATGCCCTCTGGGGAGCTGTTAATGGCATTGTCAAAAGTCTACAACATTCAAGGGGAACACCAACTGAGAACACAGTTTGTTGGGGACTTTGAAGGGCCAATAGTGAGGTGGGCATGGAGGCTGAGAGGGGACTTTCTTCTCTCCCAAGGAGAAAGGCAATAAGGGGAGAGGTTCCCCCCTGGTGGGCTGATTAGCCAGGGCGACCATGGTGGGTTGAAGGAAGGTGTGTAAATAGACCTTAACAGAGTCTGTGAGTCCAGGAGAGCTTGTCTGCATGAGCTCTTTCAAAGGGAAAGCTGAAAGGTGGCTCAGATCACCCGGCAATTCTTGAAGTTACTGTGTACCCAAGCAGCATTCCAGTGTCCTTGGCATTCTTGTAAAATAGTGGTAGGATGCAGAGGCTGGAAAAGTCATCCTGAAATGTACAGCTGTGAAGCTGTAAGAAATCACCAATGACCTCAGCTGATCTCAGCGCAGGCTCTTCAGAATGTCTATCTCTTGGCAGGCATTCCAGCCTCATGTTTTCCTGTTTACCTTTTGCTGAAACTCTACCATGAATTTTAAGCTAAAATAAAATCCTAGCATTTGTTTTAGGGGAATCTGGAACCTCTCTGACACATTGGTGTGATGGTTTATTGTGTGAAACCAGCTGTAACCACTTTGGCAGGAGAGCACTTTATAGTCTGCTTATTTAAGGCAGTAATTGGTAAGTGTGCTTTCTGCCTGTAACCAATAGCTTTTATAGCCAACATAATATTTCTGAACAAAAAGAAATAGTAAACTGACTCCAAAAGCTATTGATCACAGGGAGCAAACGTCTTTTCCATGTGCCACTCCATGTGACTGAATAACACCCAGATTCCATAGTGCACCAAAGTGACAGATGCCTCTTACTTATCATTAACTGAGTCTCCAATCTTTGAGAACCAAGGAAGAAAGATCTTTACCAAATCCCTAATGAAAACATGCTTTGTATATAAAAATAATGTCCTAGATGTGATATAAACCTGGAAGTATGATTTGAAGCTTTTTTCTAGACGTAGTGATGAGTGTGTGTGTGAGTGTATGTGTGTGAGTATGGATGTATGTGTATATATCTGTATACATATGAATACATTGCATATTGATTCTCACTGAAACATGCATCTCTGGTCTTCTCCATGACTGATATGAATTAAGTTTTCCTATTATAACTATATTTTTGTCGATATTTAATCTACATCTGTAGTAATCCCCCCTTGTTTTGGGGGTACACGTTCTAAGACCCTCAGTGGATGTCTGAAACCATGAATAAACCCCCATATATACTATTCTTTTTTCCTGTACATATATACTAATGTTAAAGTTTAATTTATAAATTGTGCATAGTAAGAAATGAGGAATGATAACTAGTAATATAATAAAACAATTATAACAACAAGCTGTAATACTTGTTGTGTGAATGTGGTCTCTCCCTCAAAACATCTTCTACTACTGTACCCACCTTTTCCCTTGAAGGAAGCACTTTACTGCCTCTCTTTGGCATATCCAAATCTCTAGCACCACTACTCTTGTACTTTGGGGCCATTAGGAAGTAAAATAAGGGTTATTTGAACACTAGTACTGTGATACCTCACATTGACCTGATAACCCAGATGGCTACTGAGTGACTAACAACTGGAAGAGTGTGGAGACTGGACGAAAAAGGACTCACATTTTGGGCAAGATGGAGAATGACAGAGCGAGATTTCATCACACTACTCAGAGCAACACACAATTTAAAACCTATGGATTATTTATTTCTGGAATTTTCCATCTTATATTTTTAGATCAGGATTGGCTGTGGGTAATTGAAACCTCAGAAAGTGAGAGCGAGGCTAAGTGGGACTCCTGAATACATACATAGGCACTTACACATACATTTACACGCACCCTTCTGTATTTATACTGATTCATATTCCTTCGTTCCTTGGTCTTGTATATGACTAAGGGAAAGCTATCCAAAGTAACTGATTTGTTTTGTTTTGTTTTATTTTTTATTTTTTTTAGCAATATGGCCTCTGAGCTGAGTTCAAGTTTTTCTCTGTCAAAGCCAACACTCTCATGTAATAACATCACTGGCCAGTATGGACAATTGGGGTCCCACAGACTGAGCTGGTAAATATATGGTGTACTGTTCACGCTTGCAGAGCTTAACAGCACCTCCACTTGAGGAAGACACATTCTTTTTAATCTATGTGCAGACGCCCTCTGCTGTCCAGCCAGGCAGAAGTGTGTTTTCACAGAAGGGTGCCTCTCTTCTGACTTGCACCGCACTGCACTGCTCTGTAGGCTAGCAGTGCTCTCGCTTGCACCGTTCCCTGTGAACTAAGCTGCTGAATTAGGCACTAATATTTTCCCTATAAATGCCTAAAGTGTATAATTCATAAAATCGGGTAGTTTGAGGGTGATTAAAAATCAGACAAAATGGATTCTTTTGAAATACTGCAAAGATGTGAAACATTGTAAAATGTCGCCAAGCCAATAAGAGGTAGAATTCAGACAGCACCGAGGAGAAATGGAGTAACCAAGAATCTTTGAATTAGAAATTTAAAATAGGCCTGACCTGTGGTGGCGCAGTGGATAAAGCATCAACCTTAATCGCTAAGATCGCAGGTTTGACACCTTGGGCTTGCCTGGTCAAGGCATGTATGGGAGTTGATGCTTCCTGCTCCTCCCCCCTTATCTGTCTATTATCTATCTATCTATCTATCTATCTATCTATCTATCTATCTATCTATCATCTATCTATCATCTCTCTCCTCTCTAAAATAAACAGTCTTAAAAAATTTAAAAGAAATTAAAAAATTAAAAAAAGATATTTAAAATTTAATGAAGCCAATTTTACATCATAGATTCCATCTCGATACTGACCATTAAATACATAATCAAAGTAATCACTGTGACACTTATTTCTTTAGATTTGATACTCTGGAAAGATATTCTCAGATACAAGTAGATAGTAGTAGTCACATAGATGACAATGGGGATTATTTTCTCATGCAAGTAGATCAAATTAGGTTAAAAGTACAGTAAACTAACTTTGTTTTAACTGGCTCTATACTGACAATATTTCATCTCTGATCTTTACTTTCAATACATAAAACAATGTGGACAACCTCTGCAGGCATCCACGATTGTGTGACTTACATAGGGACTCCTGAACTAGAGGAAGTTTCTCCTATATTGCTAAGAGATGATGGATTATGAGCTGGACATCCTGAAAATTTCCCCATGAACAAGATCTTTATTTTTATTTCAGTCTCAAAGGCAGGTTTAGTACAGTTACTAAGAACCTGAAAGGAAAAAAACTTCAAATCCTCTCCCACCACTTAAAGCAGCTCCCTCTCGTAGGGGCTATAGTGGAGAGAAGACAGCTCTCTGAATTTACTTGGCACACAAATAGAAAAATTCAGGCTCCAAAAGAGACCACCTGCTACCCTTTATAGGTGCTAAGAAAAATGCCAAAATTAAAGTACAAGGAATGGGATGCTCTAAACCGAGAAGGGAAAAGAATGGTAATGAACTTTCAGAATAGCGGACTAGACTGCACTGGTTGTTATTAAAAATGCACATCCACAGGCAGAGAAACATTTGCCCACATTGTACAGGGATGTTACAGTGCTCTAGGGGAATGCTTTTTAACTTATAATGAGGCATTGTTAAAAATATTCCCCCCATTTTTTGGTGCATGTGTCAATGGGTCTGTGGGTTCACTCATTGGAACATGAACTGATTTTCATGTTTGTGTGTTGGAGAGAAATTCATTTCTTTCATAGTGTTTTATTCCCTAGAAGAAGCCACATAAGGAGAGTTGTTTGTTATATAAAAAGAGTGGGTTTTTTACAGTATTAGATACAGGAGTTTATTACTTTGGGGACAGAGTCATATTTCAGGGCAAGACCAGTATGTACCTCAGTGTATTCTGTCCTTTTCCTGCAGGAACATCCCGTAGAACTCTCCAAATAGCATTTCCTCAAGTCATAGTACGAGAAAGTATCTCATTCTCAGCAGAGGGGAGTTTTTTTCTAAAATATGCTCTGAGCTGTAAGATTCAATTGTAAATCTTGCCTCTCTTTAGGCTCAGGAATGGTACTGAGGGGGTTTGTTGACATTGAGAGGAAGACCCAGGTAGGAAGTTGTACATTAAATGTTTCAAAAAATGTCACACTTAAAAAAAATTTACTTTAAATTTTTGCAGAGTTTAGGACACACACCTATTCATGGATCCATAAATTCCCCTACTCCACAGTAATAGTCCTATAAACATTACTTGAATCAGCAGAATAGGAAGAAAATCAATAAATTCATTAATAAACTGGTTGAATCCATGACAATTTATAATTCCTTGGGCAAACATAATCTGGCATATATATATAGATCACAAAAAAAAAAGCTTTATAACTACCACCTTATTACAAATATCACAATACACATGGTGCATTTTACATTTCTGGAATTTTCAGGTTTTTGTACTTCTTAATCTAACTCCAACTATGCAGAAAGCAAAGGTATTGCAGATTCCTTGGGAACTTTCTCAATTCATGTGGCAGTGTCAGGGAAAAGCAAGACACGATGCTTTAAAAACTAATAGCACTTTCAATTTGGATAAATATGATATATTCCTTCTAATACAGCTAAAGGCTTTCTGAGTTGCAATACACTATTTGTGAGTACTTGGATTGTCACATCTGAGGGTAAGACATACTTAATATATTAGGTGTGCCTAAAATGAGATTCTGCTTTTTCTTTTCTGCTGTGTAGACAGTGCAGTTATAAGTCATCAGGCACAACGATTCCACGCGGTGTGGACTGACTCTTAATGTTTGTCATGTTATGACTCTTGTCTAAAACTAGCAACCTACCTGTTTTGCATCTGAATATATGTGGTCAACTTACATATACTGATGTTATAAATGGAAATTGATGGCTTTTATAAGCACAGGTGAGATAATGTTCCATCTACACTGCTGAAAACCCTGGTTTAGTATATGAAAATGAAACATCCAAAGAAAGATTATTTTTATGTTCCAGACCGGGCTGCAGTCTTTCATAGAAAAGGTGAGCTGACAGGCAACAGATGGACTTATCTTTTTATTTTGCTAAAAAAACACTACAAATCAGTTACATATAAACAGATCTCTTGGCTAAATATAACTTGACAGTAATTCTATAGGATTCATCAAATCAAGGAAGCTGATGACATGAAATAATGTCAGTAGAACATGTCACATGACTTCAATATATTAGGCAAGAGAACCCATTAAATGAAAATGCTTTTCTGTGTATCAATGATTTCAGCTTTCACTTCTTCCTTAGGATGATAAGTCATTCTTACACTTTTAAAATTTTTACCCAGAACAATCTGAAAGCATGACCAAAATAGTTTTTAGATAGCAAGCAATAAATTTTTTTTTTAATTTAAAAAACATCAGAGGCCAGTGTAAGGTTTTAAAGATATTTTTTATTTTACTTAGACTAACATTTGTACACTGAAACTTCATAAAGGATTCAGAGAGCGGAATTTCTCATAAGAGAAGAAACAAAATGAGATATGCATAAAGCGCTTAATCAATTATAGTTTAAAGCTTCTTTTATTTCCCTGTAATGTTCGGAGACAGACCCAAACTACTCCAGAGGCGTGATGGAGAGAGGTCCGGTGTCCATTACAGCGGGTCTCTCAGGCTGCACTTCACCCTGGTATATAACGGCATTTGGCCAGCATTCTAAGATGAAATTTTCAATAAATGCTGGCAACTAACACAATTCATTATGGCTTCTCTTGATAAAGGATGTGGGCAAAATTGCTTTGGCTCTAAAAAAGCTTTCACTTCATTATGAGACTGGATCAATCACCATCAGCAGAAGATGCACACTGGGCTCCTCTTCCGCGGCCGTTATGCACTTTGCTACCAGGGTCTGTTGAAGACACTAAGAAATTGTTTCTATTAGGTGGGCATTACTGCTAGACTCCACCAAGCTAAATTTGCATTGACGTGTATTTCTTTGGTAAAGAGATGGAGCAGTTCGTCTGAACTGAGACCGTTCTGGGATCACCTGCCTGTCCTCATGAAAGCATTGCCATTTAAATGGCATTTTATTTGTGTGGCTGCCCAGAAAAGGTGAAAAATATTTCTCTTTTGCACGAATCCGAAAGAAGGAATCAAGTTACTTGATGATTACTATGCATTTGAGATGAGTGGAGAGGTTAAGTTTTACACCCAGTGTTTATCTCCTTTAAAAAAATTTTTTTTCTCATAAGGAAAATGTATGTGCTGTCATAGGTCAAGGGGAAGGTGCAGGGTATAACTCTGCACTGTTCCTGCCTCAGAGGTTCACGTCTCCTTCTTTGGTTTTGTGTCTACATCTTGGGACCACAAAAGGAAAGGATAGAGTAAAATAGAAACATTATTGAAGTAAAGTTTTTCAGACATTGAAATGGGTTTTAATAACCACCTTACTGAAGGCAATCTTATATTAATATATAAGCATTATTTTGCATATCACACATGTGGTGAACACAATATATTGCAGCAGATTCTTTGGGGCAAGCTGTATTTAAGTTTGTACTGCTTTCCTCCCTCCCGAGTCCTCTAAAAAATGAAGAATCTTACCTTGTCCAGAGTGTCAATTAACCTCTCATTCAGATTCCCTTTATTATTGAAGAAAAAGTCAAAAGGTTGCCTGTCCCATGATAGGTAATTTATTTTGAATGTGCTTAAAGAAAAGCATATCAATTAGAATAGATAAATATGTCCAAGGGTTCTCATATAATAAAGAAAGGTAAGTTATTGCAAATGAAAGGGATGTTTAATAATAAGTATGGGGCAATAATTGAGAGTGACAACTAAATTATTCCAAAATAGAACTTCTGAGCCACCCCAAATATCCAACCTGGGATTTTGCTGTCCCCCAGTGTCACCAGTAAAATAAGAGAGGTCACTTCACTGCTTAGTATTTCACACTGCAAAGGCACCAAAGCACTATGGTGAGGCTTATCACCATCTTTTCTTTAAACTGCTCGGATAGACAGTAAATAATTGTCAAATAAAAAATAATTGGAAAACTTTGAAAGTAGGTAATTCTCCACTGACCCATAATACCATGTTAGTACTATATAAGAGTCATGTCAGAAAATATATTTTGATGAGTTGGTAATATTTATTGTTTTTTTCTGTGGGCTCTAAATGGAATAGAATTTTACATGTTTGCTATAAATAAATACCAAGTTCATTGTTGTCTCACTCAGATCTTGAGAAAAATTTTTTGACATAGTTAATGAAATACTTCTGAAGTTTTGCTAAATAGTTAAAGAAGAAAAAAGAATAAGTGAAAGAGCTTACATATCTGTACTAGTTAAAGTAACATCAGCCGCCATAACAAATCAATCCTTAAGATTTTTTTTTAAGGAGGGAGAATGCAATGCTTTAATTTATTTTATTTTATTTTTTGCTTTTTTTTTGTTTTTTTCTTACTCTATTGGATTTATTGCAGTGACACTGGCTAACAAAATTACACAGATTTCAGGTGCACAATTCAACAACACATCATCTGTACACTGCATTGTGTATTAACAAGCCCACGTCGAGTCTCTGTTCCTCACCATTTACTCCTCACTCTCTTCACTCCCCTCACCCTCCTTTTCCCAGCAATCGCCACACTGTTGTCCATGTCCCTGAGGTCCCCCCCCTTTTTGGTTTAATCTCTCAATTCCTCCACCCTCCTCACCCAGCTGACAGCTGTCATCCGGCTCTATGTGAATCTGTCTCTATTTTTCTTGTTAATTTTGCTCATTAGACTCCACATATGAATGAAATCATATGGTATTTGTCCTTCTCTGACTGGCTTGTTTCACTTAGCGCAATGCTCTCCTGGTCTATCCATCTTGGGTGGCTTAAAAATCTTGTCTATTTTAAATAAATCTGCAATGAACATAGGGGTTCATATATTCTTTTGAATTAGTGTTTTGGGGTTCTTTAGATATATGTCTGGGAGTGGAATTGCTGGGTCATAAGGCAATTCCAACTCCACATTTAAAAATTTTGAGGTAACTCCCTGCAGCTTTCCGGAGTGACTGTACCAACCTGCATTCCCACCAGCAGTGTATAAGGGTTCCCTTTCTTCCATATCTTCACCAACATCTGTTTGTTTACTTATTGATGATAGTCATTCTGACAGGTGTAAGGTGATATCCATTGTGGTTTTAATTTGCATTTCTCTGATGATTAGTGACTTTGAGCATCTTTTGATATGACTAATGGCCATCTGTATGGTGTCTTTGGAGAAGTGTCTGTTTTTGCTAATTTTTAAATTGGATTGTTTGTTTTTTTAGTGTTGAATCTTATAAGTTTTTTATGAATTTTGGATATTAACTCTTATCAGATATATTGGTGAATATATTCTCCCATTCAGTGGGTTGTCTTTTCATTTTGTTGATGGTTTCCTTTGTGTACAAATTCTTTTTAGTTTGATATTGTCCCATTTGTTTATGTTTTTCCTTTTGTTTCCTTTGCCTGAGGAGATATATCAGAAAAAAATATTTCTATGAGAAATGTTTGAGATTTTACTGCCTATGTTTTCTTCTAGTATTTTTATGATTTTGAGTCTTTAATCTATTTTTAGTTTATTGCTCTGTATGGTGTAAGAAAGTGGTCTAGTTTCATTTTTTTTTTGCACCTATTTGTCCAGTGTTCCAAACACCATTTATTGAATAGACTATCCTTACCCTATTATATGTTTTTGCCTCCTTTGCCAAATATTGACTATAAAAGCATGGGCTCATTTCTGGGCTCTCTATTCTGTTCTATTGATGTATATATGTCTGTTTTTATACTAGTATCATGTTGTTTTGATTAATATGGCTTTGTAGTATAGTTTGATATCAGGTAGCATGATTCCTTTAACTTTGTTTTTCTTTCTCAAGTTGTTATGGCTAAATGGAGTCTTCTGTGTTGCCATATAAATTTTTGGAATATTTGTTCTAGTTCTAAGAAATATGCCATCAGTATCTTGACAGGAATTGTATTGAATTTATAGATTGCTTTGAGTCATATGGACATTTTAATGATGTTAATTCTTATCTATGAACACGGTATATGATTTCATTTATTTGTGTTTTCTTCAGTTTCTTTTCATAGTGTCTTATAATTTTCTGAGTACAAGTTTTTTATATACTTGGTTAAATTTATTCCTATATATTTTAATTTTTTCTGAAGCAATTATGAATGGGATTGTTTTCTTAGTTTTCCTTTCTGATAGTCCATTATTGGTGTATAAAAATGCAATTAATGTCTGAATATTTGTTGTGTATTCTGCTACTTGACTAAATTCATATATCAGTTCTAGTTAGTTTCTTTGTGGAATTTTATGGTTCTCTATATACAATATCATGTCATCAACAAATTAATTTTACTTCTTCCTTTCCAATTTGGATGCCTTTTATTTCTTCTTCTTGTCTTATTGCTATGGGTAGGACTTCCAGTTCTATGTTGAATAAGAGTGGTGAAAGTGACCATTCCTGTGTTATTCCTGATCTTAAGGTATAAACACTTTTAGCTTTTGCCCATTGAGTATGTTGTTGGATCTGGGTTTTTTATATATGGCTTGTATTACATTGAGGCATGTTCCCTCTAATCCCACTTTGCTGAAAGTTTTATTATGGACAGGTGCTAGATTTAATAAGATGCTCTTTCTGCATCTATTGATATGATTATATAATTTTTAAAAAATTTTTATAGTTTAATATATAATAAAAATTGAGTAATAGTCCAATTACAAGTTGTTATTATAAAATAAAATAAAATATACAATGCATGCTAGAAATTATTAGATCTTTAGACTATAACAACATGATGGTTTGTTAGTAAATTTTACCTGTACAGTAATATACAGGTCTGAAGTGCATTGGAATAGTAGAATATCTCCCTTCTGACTTGTTGGCGTTCATGAATGGGCACATCATTTCTTAAAAGGAGATTGGTTTATCCCTGGCCAGATAGCTCGGTTGGTTAGAACATCATCCAGATATGTAGAGGTTGCTGGTTTGATCCCCGGTCAGGGCACATACAGGAACAGATCAATGTTTCTGTCTCTTTCCCTTTCTCTCTAAAATCAATCAGTAATTAAAAAAATAAAACAGATTATGTGCTCCCTTTGGCAGCACATGTACTAAAAAAGCAAATTGTTTTTACAATAATGATATGTACATGTATTAGCTTTTTGTCATATTTTTTATTTTAAAGAAAATATATTGTAGGATAGTTCAGGGTTTCTTTGTTTACTATATGTTTTTTTAAAATAAATTTTTATTAATGTTAATGGGGTAATATTAATAAATCAGGGTACATATATTCAAAGAAAACATGTCCAGGTTATCTTGTCATTCAATTATGTTGCATACCCATCACCCAGAGTCAGATTGTCCTCCATCACCCTCTATCTAGTTTTCTTTGTGCCCCCACTCCCCCTCCCCCTCTCCCTCCTTCCCTCCCATGTCTTCCCTCCCTCCACCCCTGGTAACTACCACACTCTTGTCCATGTCCCTTAGTCTCGTTTTTATGTCCCACCAATGTATGGAATCATGTAGTTCTTGTTTTTTTCTGATTTACTTATTTCACTCTGTATAATGTTATCAAGATCCCACCATTTTGCTGTAAATGATCCGATGTCATCATTTCTTATGGCTGAGTAGTATTCCATAGTGTATATGTGCCACATCTTCTTTATCCAGTCTTCTATTGAAGGGTTTTTTGGTTGTTTCCATGTCTTGGCCACTGTGAACAATGCTGCAGTGAACATGGGGCTACCTGTGTCTTTATGTATCAATGTTTCTGAGTTTTTGGGGTATATACCCAGTAGAGGGACTGCTGGGTCATAAGGTAGTTCTATTTGCAGTTTTTTGAGGAACCACCATACTTTCTTCCATAATGGTTGTACTACTTTACATTCCCACCAACAGTGGATGAGGGTTCCTTTTTCTCCACAGCCTCTCCAACATTTGCTATTACCAGTCTTGTTAATAATAGCTAATCTAACAGGTGTGAGGTGGTATCTCATTGCAGTTTTGATTTGCATTTCTCTAATAACTAATGAAGATGAGCATCTTTTCATATATCTATTGGCCATTTGTATTTCTTCCTGGGAGAAGTGTCTGTTCATGTCCTCTTCCTATTTTTTTTTAATTATAATTTTATTTTTTAATGGGGTGACATCAATAAATCAGGTTACATATATTCAAAGATCAACAAGTCCAGGTTATCTTGTCTTTCAATTATGTTGCATACCCATCACCCAAAGTCAGATTGTCCTCTGTCACCTTCTATCTAGTTTTCTTTGTGCCCCTCCCCCTCCCCCTTTCCCTCTCCCTTTCCCCCCTCCCCCCATAACCACCACACTCTTATCAATGTCTCTTAGTTTCACTTTTATGTCCCACCTACGTATGGAATAATGCAGTTCCTGTTTTTTTCTGATTTACTTATTTCACTTCGTATAATGTTATCAAGATCCCACCATTTTGCTGTAAATGATCCGATGTCATCATTTCTTATGGCTGAGTAGTATTCCATAGTGTATATGTGCCACATCTTCTTTATCCAGTCGTCTATTGACGGGCTTTTTGGTTGTTTCCATGTCCTGGCCACTGTGAACAATGCTGCAATGACCATGGGGCTGCACGTGTCTTTACGTATCAATGTTTCTGAGTTTTTGGGGTGTATACCCAGTAGAGGGATTGCTAGGTCATAAGGTAGTTCTATTTTTAGTTTTTTGAGGAACCACCATACTTTCTTCCATAATGGTTGTACTACTTTACATTCCCACCAACAGTGGATGAGGGTACCTTTTTCTCCACAGCCTCTCCAACATTTGCTATTACCTGTCTTGTTAATAATAGCTAATCTAACAGGTGTGAGGTGGTATCTCATTGCAGTTTTGATTTGCATTTCTCTAATAACTAAAGAAGATGAGCATCTTTTCATGTATCTGTTGGCCATTTGTACTTCCTCCTGGGAGAAGTGTCTGTTCATGTCCTCTTCCCATATTTTTATTGGATTGTTTGTTTGTTTGTTGTTGAGTTTTATGAGTTCTTTGTAAATTTTGGATATTAGGCCCTTATCTGAGCTGTTGTTTAAAAATACCATTTCCCATTTAGTTGGCTGTCTGTTTATTTTGTTGTCAGTTTCACTTGCTGAGCAAAAGCTTTTTAGTCTGATGTAGTCCCATTCATTTATCTTTGCCTTCACTTCTCTTGCCTTTGGAGTCAAATTTATTAAATTTTCTTTAAAACCCAGGTCCATGAGTTTAGTACTTATGTCTTTCTCTATGTACTTTATTGTTTCAGGTCTTATATTTAGGTATTTGATCCATTTTGAATTAATTTTAGTACAGGGGGACAAGCTGTCGTCGAGTTTCATTCTTTTGCATGTGGCTTTCCAGTTTTCCCAGCACCATTTGTTGAAGAGACTTTCTTTTCTCCATTGTGTGTTGTTGGCCCCTTTATAAAAAATTATTTGACCATATATATGTGGTTTTATTTCTGGACTTTCTATTCTGTTCTATTGGTCTGAGTGTCTGTTTTTCTGCCAATACCATGCTGTTTTGATTGTCATGGTCCTATAATATAGTTTGAAGTCAGGTATTGTAATGCCCCCAGCTTCATTCTTTTTCCTTAGGATTGCTTTGGCTATGGTTTTTTTTTATAGTTCCATATAAATCTGATGATTTTTTGTTCCATTTCTTTTAAAAATGTCCTAGGAATTTTGATGGGAATTGCATTAAATTTATAAATTGCTTTGGGTAATATGGCCATTTTGATGATATTTATTCTTCCTATCCAAGAACAAGGAATATTTTTCCATTTCATTGTGTCTTTTTCGATTTCTCTTAACAATGCCTTGTAGTTTTTGTTTTATAGGTCCTTTACATTCTTTGTTATGTTTATTCCTAGGTATTTTATTTTTTTGTTGCTATCGTGAAGGGGATTATTTTTTTGAGTTCATTTTCTAATACTTCATTGTTGGCATATAGAAAGGCTATGGACTTTTGTATGTTAATTTTGTATTCTGCGACCTTACTGTACTGGTTTATTGTTTCTAGTAATCTTTTTGTGGAGTTCTTTGGATTTTCGATGTATAGCATCATATCATCTGCAAAAAGTGATACCTTTAGTTCTTCTGTTCCGATATGGATGCCTTTTATTTGTTTCTCTTGTCTGATTGCTCTGGCCAGAACTTCTAGCACCACATTAAATAAGAATGGAGAGAGTGGACAACCCTGTCTTGTTCCTGATTTAAGGTGGAAAGTCCTCAGTTTTATGCCATTTAATATGATGTTGGCTGATGGTTTATCATATATGGCCTTTATCATGTTGAGATATTTTCCTTCTATACCCATTTTGTTGAGTGTCTTAAACATAAAGTTGTGTTGTATTTTATCAAATGCATTTTTGCATCTATTGATAAGATCATGTGGCTTTTGTTCTTTGTTTTGTTGATATGGTGTATTATGTTAACCGTTTTATGTATGTTGAACCATCCTTGAGATTCTGAGATGAATCCCACTTGATGATCATGATGTATTATTTTTTTAATATGTTGTTGTATTCTATTTGCCAGTATTTTGTTTCGTATTTTAGCATCTTATTCATTAGAGATATTGGTCTGTAGTTTTCTTTTTTTGTGCCGTCCTTGCTGGGTTTTGGTATGAGGGTTATGTTGGCCTCATAAATGTGTTTGGAAGTATTGCTTCTTCTTCAATTTTTTGGAAGACTTTGAGTAGAATAGGAACCAAGTCTTCTTTGAATGTTTGATAGCATTCACTAGTATAACCGTCTGGGCCTGGACTTTTATTTTTGGGAGGTTTTTAATAGTTTTTTCTATTTCTTCCCTGCTAAATGGTCTGTTTAGGCTTTCTGCTTCTTCATGACTCAGTCTAGAAAGGTTGTATTGTTCTAGGAATTTATCCATTTCTTCTAGATTTTTGAATTTGGTGGCATATAGTTTTTCATAGTATTCTACAATAATTCTTTTTATATCTAGGCTGTCTGTGGTGATTTCTCCTCTTTCATTCTGGATTTTGTTTATATGAGTCCTTTCTCTTTTTTCCTTGGTAAGTCTTGCCAAGGGTTTGTCAAATTTGTTGATCTTTTCAAAGAACCAGCTCCTTGTTCTATTAATTTTTTTATAGTTTTTCTTTTCTCTATTTCATTTATTTCTGCTCTGATTCTTATTATCTCTCCTTTCTTTGGCTGGTTTTGAGTTGTCTTTGTTCTTCTTTTTCCAGTTCCTTAAGGTGTGAAGTTAAATGGTTCATTTGGGCTCTCTCTTGTTTGTTCATATATGCCTGAAGTGATATGAACTTCCCTCTTATCACTGCTTTTGCTGCATCCCATAGATTCTGATATGTCATATTGTCATTTTCATTTGTCTGTATATATCTTTCTATCTCTGCGCTTATTTCTTCTTTGACCCATTCATTTTTTAAAAGTATGTCATTTAGTTTCCACATTTTTGTGGGTCTTTTTTCCTCATTTTTGCAGTTGAATTCTAGTTTCAAGGCTTTATGATCAGAAAATATGCTTGGTACAATTTCAGTTTTTCTGAATTTGCTGATGTTATCTTTGTGGTCCAACATATGGTCAATTCTTGAGAATGTTCCATGTACACTAGAGAAAAATGTATACTCTGTTGCTTTGGGATGAATTGTCTTGTAGATGTCTATCATATCCAGATGCTCTAGTGTTTCATTTAAGGCCAGTGTTTCTTTATTGATTCTCTGTTTGGATGACCGATCTAGAGCCGTCAGTGGTGTATTGAGGTCTCCAAGTATGATTGTATTTTTGTCAGTTTTTATTTTAAGGTCAATAAGTAGCTGTCTTATATATTTTGGTGCTCCTTGGTTTGGTGCATATATATTAAGAATTGTTATGTCTTCTTGATTCAGTGTCCCCTTAATCATTATGAAATGACCATTTTTGTTTCTGAGTACTTTTTCTGTCTTGTAGTCAGCAATATTAGATATGAGTATTGCTACACCTGCTTTTTCTTGGATCTTATTTACTTGGAGTATTGTTTTCTAGCTTTTGGTTTGAATTTGTTTTTATCCTTGTTGCTTAGATGTGTTTCTTGTAGGCAGCATATAGTTGCATTTTCTTTTTTAATCCATTCTCCTACTCTGTGTCTTTTTATTGGTAAGTTTAACCCATTTACATTTAGTATAATTATTGACACTTGTAAGTTCCCTATTGCCATTTTATAAATTGCTTTCTGTTACTTTTGTATCTTGTTTGATTCTTCTCTTTTGTTTTTCTATCATTTGTTTTTGTTTGTTTGTATTCCATACTTCTTTCTTCTGTTGCTACATTTTTAAAGTCATGTGCTTCTGTGGTGGTTTTTTCAAGTGTGGTTACCATTAAGTATTGAAAAGGGTACCTACCATATTCATTATAGTACCCTATCTTATGAGTGTTTCTGTGCTTCATTGTCCTTTGCTACTGTTAATCTCCATCCTCTCCACCCTTTTTTTTTCCTTTTGTTGTCACAGTTTAAATTTGGTTTTATTGTGTTCTTGGTGGAGCTCTTACTTGTGGTTTTGTTTTGTTCTTTGAATCTGGTTGGAAAACCCCGTTTAGTATTTCCTGGAGTGGGGGCTTTCTGATGATAGATTCCCTCATCTTTTCTGTATTTTTGAATGTTTTTATTTCTCCTTCATACTTGAAGGATAGCTTTGATGGGTATAGTGTTCTTGGCTGAAAGTTCCTCTCTTTCAGGGCTTTAAATGTTGGGGTCCACTCTCTTCTAGCTTGTAGAGTTTCTGCTGAGAAATTTCATGATAATCTAATAGGCCTTCCTTTATATATTGTTTTCTTCTTTTCCCTGGCTGCCTTGAGAATTTTTTCTTTGTCATTTGTTTGTGCCATTATGCTGTGTCTTGGAGAAGGTTTGTTGTGGTTAAGAAAACTCAGTTTTCTGTTTGCTTCTTAAATTTAAGGCTTTAGTTCTTTCCACAGGCTTGGGAAGTTCTCATTTATTATTGTTTGAGTATATTCTCCATTCCATTTTCTCTCTCTTCTCCCTCTGATATACGTATTATTCTTATGTTACTCTTTTTGATGGAGTCAGACAATTCCTGTAGAGCTTTCTCATTTTTTTTGTTTTTTGTGTCTCTTTCTTCTTCTCTCTGTTGTGCCTCAAGTTGCTTGTCTTCTATTTCACTAATCCTACCTTCTATCTGTCCTGTTCTATTATCTTAGCTTGTTACCTCATTTTTCAGCTCGTGAATTGAGTTTTTCATTCCTGTTCGATTTGTTTTTATAGTTTCAATTTCCTTGGTTATATATTCTTTGTGTTTTCTGAGCTCCCTAACTTGTCTTTCTGTGTTTTTTTGTATATCTCTGAGTATTTTTAGGATTTCTATTTTAAATTCTCTGTCATTTTGCTCCAAGGTTTTCGATATATTAAATTTTTTCTCCATAGATTTTTTCCACATCTATCTGTGTTACTTTTCTATCTTTTGTATCCATGATATTTGATTTCCTCTTTCTTTATGACATCTGAGGGTGGTCTTGTTGATAGCACTAATTAGAATTAATAAAGAATAAAAAGTAAAAAAATGGAAAAAATTAAAAAAAAACACAAAAAACCCAATAATAATTTAATATTTCCCCCCCTTTTCTTTCTTTTGTTCCCCTCTTCTCTCCTGTTCCTTAGAAAAATATCGTGATGACCTATGAATTACATTATGCTAAGTGGAACAAAAACTGCATATAACGGAGGGCCTGAGTAGGGGAGAAGTGTTCAAGGGGCAAAAAAGGAAATAGGGACCTAAAAAATGCAAAAAAGAAAAAAGTCTTGGTCAAGTATAAAATGATTTGCTTATAAGTGATGGTCGACTAAGAGATATAATTAGAGGGATAAGAGGGAAACAGAAAAAAGGAGAAAATAACTATTGTAATAAGTGGAGTAAAGACTAAATATAATGGAGATCCTGGGTTGGGAGGAATGCTAATGAGTTAAAAAGTGAAGTAAAAAGCACCCAA
The DNA here is from genome assembly GCF_036850765.1 of Saccopteryx bilineata. Taxonomy (NCBI): domain Eukaryota; kingdom Metazoa; phylum Chordata; class Mammalia; order Chiroptera; family Emballonuridae; genus Saccopteryx; species Saccopteryx bilineata. Next base: position 197,847,314 of record NC_089490.1, on the reverse strand, counting down.
TATGCCACTAAAGAAAAACTTGAGTCCCAAATTAAATAATTTGTTCGTGATTGAGGATTGAATGAGAGGAAAAGTAAAAGGAGAAAAGAAGAAACTAATAGAAAGGGAGAAATAAAAAAAGGGGAGAAAGAAAGAAAAAAAGGAAAAGAAAAAAATCAAAAAGAGAGAGAGAGTTAAGAGTTTTGGAGTGTAACCCTCATGGAGAGTAAGGAATAAGAAAAGAAATAAAATGTAACACTTATGGGTAGTGTAGTTCAAGAAAAGGGAAGAATAAGATGGGCAGTGAATAAAAGGACCAAGGTGGAGGAAATAAAAAAAAATATTAATAAAGGCAAGAAGATAAAAGAAACAAAAAATAATAGTGGAACAAGTTATAAAGTCTGGATTTTTCTTGATTTTGAGAGGTTAACTTCTTCCTTTTCTTTCCTCTCCCTCTTCCTGGTTGGTGATTCTGTACCCCAGGCTCTGCCCCTGTGTCACGCTTAGGTAGGGATTTGCAGTTGATTAGATTTTATGGCAATGTCATATAGTTGGCTTCAGTCTCGTTGGTAGTCAAGGCTTGTTAGCATTTGCAGGCTCCAACAATGAGAGAGTCTGTTTTCCCGGAGCCTCTCTCCTAGTCTCCCCTTCCTGAATTAGCAGCCTGGTGATCCAGCTATGAGGCTGTCGCTGCCTCTGCCTGGAGAGTAAGAGGTTCAAAGAGCTGGCAAATCTCCACTGTATCCCCACTCAATGCAGGGCTCTGTGTAAGGCTCTGGCAGTCAGAGCCACCAGCATAATCAGGCAGGGCTGGGAACCAATTGCTCTCAAGGTGACTTTCAATGAGCCTCCAGGCCTGTTCAGCACGCCTAGCACTCTGTGGGACCACTCTCCCCAGGCTTTCTGCACTTTGTAGCCTGTTTTGGCTGGGAAGAAGATGCTCTAGTCATTGCCTGCAGTACAAGTCTTAATATAGGCCAAGTCCCTCTTGTTAGTGTATATCCCTGAATATGAAAGCTCTGTCAATCAGAAGTTGCCCCCACCCCTTTAGCAAGAGGCACTAAAGAATATCATGCCTCTTGTCTTGGATCGCTGAACTGAGAGAGATCTTGTCAATTAGAGCCGCATAGGTCAGTTGGGAGGTGAGCAGACTGTGGGTTAAGCTAGTTTCAGTGATTGAATCCACAGATATGCTCCAGGACAGACTGCAAACTGCCCACATGCCCCTCCCCTGACACTTGATTGTTAGCTTGAATGGCTGGGTGAGGTGCCCTGCCCTCGGAGAGAAGCTCAGGCATAGGGTAGTTTGCTTTGGCACACACCCCATGCACTGCTGGTGGTTGGGGTGCTCTGGGCGCACCGGTGAGTGGGGTGCTCTGGGAGTGTGGGCGAATGTGGATGCTCTGGGTGCTCCAGCGGCTAGGGACACTCATGGCACGCGGGCGGCTCCTCGCCGCGCACAGGCTATTGCTCCCGCAGTGCGGATGGGCAGTTGCTTGCGTGGGTTGACTCACCACAGGCACACTCCCTCCTTGGCTTGAACAAATGTCTGTGCCACAGTTAACTTCCTCCACTCCCTCAGCTCCCTCTAGACTCTCAGTTCCAAGTGAAAGCAGCCCTTTCACCTTCAGTGTGCGTGGGACTCCCGGTTGCTCCAAGGATAGATTTTTATGTCTCTAGTTGATGAATTTGTTGAAATTTTGGGGAGATTTGTCAGACCCGCTGCTCACGGCGCCATTTCCATGATGTCACTCTCGATTATATAATTTTATTCTTTTTTTTTTTTCAGGATTATCTGATTTCCAAGTAATTGGGTCTGCACAATGCATTATTCAGGTAGCAGGTGCTACCAAGGCCCCTATGCTAAATTTTTATATCCTAATCCACACCTTCTGGTATTGGGTGCCACTTCTATGGGGGTGAGAATTCCTCGCTGTTCTTTCCCTAGTCCCTTGGTGGGCAAAAATCCCCAATCAACCATCTGAGTACTGACTAAACCATTAGGACTGACAAGCAATGCTCTCATATTTTTCAAAACATCTCTACCCCACAATTTAACTGGCCAACCAGGGAGTACATAAGGCTTAAAATATCCAGAATGCCCTTCTTAATCTTCCCAATACAGAAAACTAGAACTTTGTTGATGGGATTTACTTTGCCCTATACCTTGTAATTCTGTGGCTGCTCTATGAATGGGCCAGGAAGGAGGCCAATGTAGCTTAGCAATAAGATATAATTTTCATTCTTCATTTTGTTTATATGATGTATCATGTTAATTGATTTATGGGTATTGCACCAACCATGAATTCCTGGACTAATTCCCACTTATTCATGGTATTTGATCTTTTTAATGTATTGCTGTGTATGGTTTTCTAATATTTTATTGAGTATTTTAGCATCTATATTCATGGATATTAGCCTATAATATTATTTCTTTGGAATGTCTTTATCTGGTTTTTTCATTAAGATAATGCTGGTCTCAGAAAATGAGTGTGGGAGTCTTTTTTCCTCTTAAATTTTTTGGAATAGTTCGAGAAGAATAGGTGTTAGTTTTTCTTTGAATGTTTGGTAAAATACACCTGCGAAGCCATCTGGTCTTGAACTTTTTTTGGGAGTTTTTGATTATTGCTTCAGTTTCACTAGTTATAATCTGTCTGTTCAGATTCTCTTATTTTTCCTGCTTCAGTTTTAGAAGATTTTATGTTTCTAGAAATTTCTCTGTTTCATCCAGATGTCCAATTTGTTGATGTAAAATATGTTTGTAATAGTTTCTTACAATTCTTTTTATTTCTTAGGTGTCAGTTACTTCTCTTTCATTTCTGATTTTATTTATTTAAGTCTTCTCTCTTTTTGTCTGAGGAGTCTGGTTAAAGGTTTTTCAATCTTGTTTATCATTTCAAAGAACCTGCTCTTGGTTTCATTGATCTTTTGCATTTTATTTTAGACTCTTTTATTTCTGCTCTTATCTTTATTAGTTCCTTCCTTTTATTAACTTTGGACTTTGTTTATTATACTTTTTCAAGTTTCTTTAAATGTAAAACTGTTTGAGATTTTTATTGTTTCTTGGCATTGGCCTGTAATGTTATAATTTTTCCCTCTTAAAACTGATTTTGCTGTATTCCATTGATTTTGGGTTGTTATGTGAAACCTTAAGTGTTTTTATGGCTTAAAAATATAGAGGTGGCTCCAGGTTTTAAAATAGCTTTGCTCCAACATAGTCATTTATATATTCAGGTTGATAGAGGCTTTGACATCTTAAGATCTTAAGCTTGAGGCTTAAAGGTTGCTCGGGGTATTAACACCCAGTAGGTAGTACACAAAAGAATATGGATGATTGGAATAGACCAGGCCAGGCAGTGGTTGGCTAGCATTCAGTCACAAGGTCACAGCTATTATAAATGATGCTGGGAATTGTAGTCTAAATGTGTGTCCAAGAAGAAAAGGTGAACATCTTTTTAGTGTAAGCAATGATACTGTACTGTATTCATAGTACCATAAGAAAAATATAGAAATTTATTTATCTGGATGCTATAGAGATTGCCACAAAACTGGGTCATGAGACAGGAATTTTAAGGATAAGAGTTATTGTAAGAAGAAGGTAGAATGGGGACTGCATTAAAAGTTGATTAAACAAAGCTTGAATTTAATGACTAGCCTGCAACCCTTTCCTCTTTTCATTTTCCTTTCTTCTTTTCTGGTCCATTTTGCCTCCCTTTGGATAATTGTCAATTCTATCACAAGCTATAAATACTTTCTAGAATTTTTGTAATTTCTAGTCTGACTTAACCAATGTTTAGGTGTTTTCATTAATAGTATTAAATTTTTGAAGATATCTATTTTGTTATATATTAGTATAAGGGCCCTTATTAAAATTGAATTATTATATGGTATCTCATTTGCACATTATGAAAAAGTTGGACCTGTTTGAAGTAGCTGCAGGGATCCAGAGTATCACCCATTTGGTCTGCCATAGTTCCAATTTCTCTGCCTTAAATCATCTCTAAGAGCCAAGATTAGATCATCTTTTTTACTTTAATATCACTAGGCATGATATGTTAATAGCCAACTTGTCTGTGTTCAATCTAGAATTCAGCTGCCACTATGCCACCAAGTTTTCCAGTCTATTTGGGTCATTCTGTTCTGTGATGTGTAAATAAAATGGTTCAATCCTTTGTCCACCTCAGCGTCATCTGTGGTATACTAATCAATAATCTCAAAGAATCTCAGACAGAATCTATTTTCTTTAATCACTTCTTATTCCAATTTGTGGAACTGATGAATTCTCCATTGATCTCCTTTATTCATAATCTTTTCCATTTCCATCTGTCTGTTCTGAATTGATTCAAGTGGGTGATGGAGCTCCTATGCCACAATTTTCCAATTTCTATCTTCAAATTCACCAGAGCCAATTATATGAATAGACTTTAACTGAAGATGTGGGGTTATGTTGGAAGGAAGCTGCTTTATCAGAGTACATGAAGGAGACAATTCTGAGCATTAACCATCTCTATCCTTCAATGTGGCCAGATCACCTCAGGAACTTCCCACTGGCTGTTTCCCCTCCTCATGTCCCAGTCTCCTGACATTTTGCGGGGCCTTCTCCCCACTCCTCATGTCCACACTGCTTTGTCAGGCTCCTAGGACTGCTATCTCCTCTCTTTATTGGACAGATGGCAGAAACACAAATTTCCCTTTCTTTGTTTTACAGAGTTTGCTTTGTTTCATTCACAGTCTATTCTGGTCATGTCAAGAAAAATCTTTGTCTACTTATTTGCTAAATAACATTTCTTTACCTAAAGAATTTGTCCATCAGCTTTTAAAGTAATACTGCCCTCAACCTCCACCCTGAAGGTCACATAACACAAAGCTTGTAGATATAGGCCAGTGGTGGGATTCAGCTGGTTTGCACCGGTTCAGTAGAACCGATACCTAATTTTTTGTTGAGTTCGGCAAGCCGGTTGTTAAAATAGCATTTGTAACCAGGGTTCCCGCTAAGGTGGGTGCCTGGGCAGCCACCCAATGTGGAAATCACAAATTTACATTCCTTACTCATTTTTAACGTTCATCTGTACAACAGCGTATTCTAAGCACCCAAGTAATGTTCATTCCAGCCATAGATGAAAATAATTTGCCGGAACTATGTAATATTTATTTATTCATTTCATAAAACTTATTATACCTTTGATGAAATACTAAATTTTAATTTCCTCGCATTTGTTACTTCAGTAAACAAACATATAAGGTAAAGAGAAAAAGTGCCGAACAACCAGGGAGTGACAAGCTGCCATTGGAAATATCTTAAATAACAGTCTTGTTTTTTTTTTTGTCAGGTATTATTTAATATTTTAAAACTCTTTCTTATGACATAATCTAGTTGTGTGTACCTCTTTTATTATTCTTATTTAAGTATTAAATGCATGAAATAATAAACTACCTTTCAGTATATCATTTTTTTTTATACTTAGAACGTCATTAGGGCAGAGAACCAGTTGTTAAATTATTTGAATCCCACCACTGATGTAGGCGCTTCCCTTTGGAATTCATGATTAAAGAAAGATATCTTGGAATGAACACACAAGCCGGGCATGTACACACAGAGAAGAAATTAGATAAAGAAATTAAGACAATTATGTCCATGTCTGGATTTCAGCAAAGACATTAAATGTATACAGGTATTATCCTCCACGCTGTAACTCCTCTTTTTCCACTTTCCATGTGCATGCTGTCTCTTGGGTGTCAAACTTTCTTTGCATTATTGAACCTTTTGAATAAATAATGCATTGTGGTAAATAGAAGGGTGGGTGGATTCTCAAATATGTAAAGCAGGCATCTTGACCAGACTGTTTAAAAAAGAAAAACTCTTCCTGATATATAACACTTCATGATTTTTATCATCTCACCATGCTCACATTTCTTGCTCTGTTATCACTCTCTGGGCTCTCCATCTGATTTCCATAATGTATGTTCATAGTGCACGTGTTTATCACAACAGATTGCTAAGTTAACTTATTGTGGCTTTTTGGCATTTATATTTTCTCTCGATTTAAAATTTTAAGAAACACCAAGGCAAATTTGACGTTACCTAATAAAGCTGAAATTCTGTCTACAATTGGAGTGCCCTGGGACTCCAACAGCCTTTGGCTCTATGTATGTGTGCTGTGCGTTAATGTTGTATTGATCAGAATGAGTCTGCCTGTAGTGAGCCCTGGGCATGCTCTGGGCTGTGAAACTGAAGGGGAGTGAGGGATGGTGCAGTCACTGGAAGAGCAGCTTAGATACTATTGATCGATGCTCATGACACTAACAATGACCCTCTCTCTAGAAGGGCATATTGGAGTTGTGAAGCCAAGCAAATAGAAATGTGACGGGGTGGAACTTCACTTTTTCTCCAAGTAAATAAACTAGTTCAGAGGTCAGAACTGATGAATGACGAACTGCTCCATTCTTTGGGGCATCTACAAAGATAGGCTACTATTTACAAACACCTGCTAATAATGTATACACCTCTGCTTTGGGCTATTACAGAAAGGAACAATTTAAAAGAAATCTGGTTTGCTGCAATCAAATATTGGAAAATTGCACTCAAAAATCTCTTGTGGAAAGTGAAATGGTGATGGTCCAATGTGTTTGGGGGCAGAAGGAACCTTTACAAGTGATGCAGAGTACCTCCTCCCGTGGAGCTTGAATGAATGCTAGTGGTCATGCCAGTCTCTGGGTGGAACATCACCGTGATGAGATGTTTCCCTTCTTGCAGGAACCATTACAGTTTTATTTACTTGGAAATTTTAATGAAATTTGTCTTGCTAACTTGGAGTTTCAGTTTTGACATTTGAAGCACTGTGCAGTTCATTTTAATCTTTTGAAACCTTTCAAATATTTGAATGAAGCTTTTAAGTTCCTGCTATGCTTTCACATTTCCAGTTGTTGTTAATTACAATATTTATCAAATGGCATAATTTGTAGAACTGTTTTTGTTTTTGTTGCTATCCTCTGGATAACTCTAGCATGTCAACATATAAAAATATGAAGCCTAGAACAAAATTCTAGATTTTGAGGGAGAAGGTCAGTAAAATTGGATATGCTTTCTTTTTTGATGTTGCTATTTATCTACAATTTAAGGCAATATGAGCTATTTTAGCAGCCACATCTCCTCATTATCTTAGGATGGACATTTTTAAAATCAAGAACTGCTCTCACATTAGCTCCGTCTCACTCTGCAATTATACAGTTGACTCTTTGAGCCATTATATAGTTTTTTAAAAAATCTCCATCAATAAAAAAAAAATCTACATCAAGTTGCATATTGTTCAATCTACTCTTCTAACCAAACAGAATTTTAAAATTTATTGTCAATAAATGTATTCATTCCTTAAGTCAGGGTCACCTATACAGCTTATAAAAATGCCTATCAAGTAAAAAATGTCTTAAGTGACTTAATCAGATTACTACTAATAATGGAAACAAGGAAGGTTGAAATACATGTCTCATCCAACCATCGACCTTGAGGCCTATATCAACATATTAATTTACTACTTGGATACTGTTCATGCAGCCATCAACCCTTGAATTTTACTGACACTCAGTGTCCAAATGTCCTAGAGAATCATAGAAACACTGGTCATATTTCTCTTTGAAACTCGTATCAGCTCAGTGTAGGTTATTCTTCTTCACTAATGTAGGGATTCTTTCACTAATGCAATGAATGGGCATGACTTTTTCTCATTGTAGCTGCTGGTAATTAGTTTTATCTGAAAAATGGCCGCAAAACATCTATTTGAAAATTTATTTTTAATTATATCCAGAGACAGATAAAAAGAAAGTAGATGACTGGCAGGGCCAGGAACCCTTAACAGGAAAAGCCATGAGAAATTGAATCTATGTATAGTACTTACTGCTAATTCTCTCTGGGCAGGTAAGAGCGACATACATCTTGTGTCTTAGCCAGAGCTACTGCAGCAAAATACAACAGACTGGGTGGCGTGAAGGAAAAACTTATTTCTGTTGGTTCTGGAGGCTGGGAAGTCCAAGATCAAGATCTCATGTCTGGTGTGGGTTGACTTCCTGGCTGCCAGATTGCTTTCTTGTCGTCGTAATCTCACGTGGACAGCAGAGAGGAGAGAGCAAGTTCTCCTGTCTCTTCTTCATAAAGACTCTAATCCTATTTATAAAGGCTCCACCCTCATAATTGAATTACTTTTCAGGGTTCCTCTCCTGATATGCTTTCATTGGGGTTAAAGATTTCAACATATGAATTGGGGGGGGGGCATAAACATTCCATTTATATCATTGTGTCTTAGTCAGATTGGTTTTGGGAGGAAGCTGGCTGTGATAGGTTCATTACTGAGCATACTATGAGGGGCAGGAGAATAAGAAAAAGCCAGATTTGGGCTTGGAGGGAAATGGAGGCAAAGGCTGAGAGAGCATAGCATGTTCTAATGTCCAAGATCTATTTTCTCTGTCTTTAAAAACCTGGAGATATCTTTGACTATTTCCAATTTTTCTCAGTCTTATCCTATTGTCGAGATTTTGCCAGTAGCCATTCCACAACTGCACTCGATGTTCGCCATCTTGCATACATTTTATCTGTGCTGGAGACTTAAAGGTAATTTAAAGCAATGTGGCTTTCTATTATCATTTTCTTTTTTTTGTCTGCTTCAGACATTTGTCCCCTGGTAACCAAGTCTGTTCTATCATTTCCAATTTGAGAATCATTCTTTTTATTAAAGAAGTGGAAGTAAAATAGAAGATGAGTAGCTTTGCTTTTCCTCTGCCCCTGGTTATCATTAGAGCATATATCTCATTCCCTGAGGCTGTCCTGTCCCCTTTCTAAGCACTTAAATAAAGCAGATGTTCACGTGTGCTAGCTCTGTAGCAGATAGGGAGCCAAGTGTTTTATTTACATTATTCAGTCATCAAATACCCAATGTAGAAGTATTGTTATTCTCATTTTACAAGTGCAGAAACCATACGTAAGAGAAATTGGGTAAATTTGCCAAGCCCACATAATTAAAGTAGCAACAAGGCTAGTTTTAAATCAGGTCTGCCTGTCTCAAAATCCTACTCTCATAAACGACATATTCTGAGACATCATTTTAGAATATTTCGCCTTTTCTTTTAAAGCCACAGGGTAGAACTTTTTCCATCCTTAATCATAGTCTTAGTCTTATCCTCAGATTTGGGATAACATGTTTTGTCTGGTTTTGGCCATGAGACTTTTCTTTCATCATTTTTTTTTTAATACATGCCTTTTAAAAATCCAAGTTCATTGATCTATCTACAGCGACATTTTTGATAATCATCTCTGTTTCTTTATTTAGATTGTATTTTCAGGGTGATTTTTAAGAACAGCTCATTCTACTTGATCTACATCGCTGAACTGTAGGAATTGATGTCCTTCATGAGTGAGTTCAGGCCATCTGCACAAACCCAGACTTATCCGGAGCCAGTCCGCACTGGTCCACTAGTGATTTTATCAGCAGGACACTGCGTGGGTGTGGAGGCCATTCTAGAGGCACCAAGCAGGAGTGGCAGGGCCTGCGACTAGTATCCCCAAAGACTGCAGGCTGCATGCCCTGTGATCGCATACAGTGCAGCACACCTGTGCCCACGGCTGTTGGCCAGAATCACCTCTCTCCATGCCCTGGTGAAGCCCGCGTGTGCGGGGTGACACGAGTGCAGAGAAACAATGGCGCCCTGGTAAATTCTGACTCTGGGTGTTTTAGTTAGGAGAAGACACTTGAGAGGGTGGCAGGCTGTACTCTAGTTTGAGTTTACCATTTTGAATTGGTTGCTACCAAATTACTACTCAGGCCTCATTTGCAGATCTGTCTAGCTACATTACCTAGGCAGAATTTAGGTTCCTTGGGAATCTAACTGCTTAAATATCATATATTGCCATATATATAATATATTATATATATTTATAATATATATATTTTATATATATATTTATAAAACATATATTTTAAAACTTAAGTTTGCCATATTTTAGGAGTTCGTATAACTTTCAAGCAGGTATTTTTTCATTTATTGTACGTTTTCTACTGGGAAAATAACAGAATCTTGCAATATAACCAACAGATACACTACCTTGCTACTCTAAATTTTTGTTTATATTTGAAGGTACAGTTTTTTGAGTTCTCTCCCCTTTTCTTTAAATGGATTCAATTGTTAGTAATTAGACATAAGTATATATTGCTAACATTTTTTTCCACAATTGTCCTGATGGTGACTCTTAAGGGAAGGCCCTTTAAGCTACAGGCAGCTTTTTCGGGCACTGAGACACAAGTAGCACTTTAATTCCTGCATATTTACATGTGACTGAAGACACAGAAACAGGCCAGAAGGGGACTTCCCACTGAGGACGGAAACTTGACCGTCAGACTCTACTCTGAGACAGGGAGAGTGAGGCTACTTCTTGCTTACAGTCTGCTGAGCATATACGAGAGCTCCTCCCAGGCAGGAAAAATGATTAAGACAGGAGTTATCTGACATTTGGCCTTGGATCCTGGGCACACCGGACGCTGCTGGGTCCAGTAAAAAGCGTCCATCAGCATCTGCACATCCCACGTGCAGTGGCGGCAAGTCCCCGGTTCGCTCAGATGGGACTCAGTGGAAGGACCTCTGCTGCCCGGGCAGGTCTGGGAAGCCACGCGCCAAGAGGCTCCGCACTGCACGAGTGCATCTCGGATCTAAATCAGAACATCTTGTTCATTAACACGGCTCGGGACGATCAGGCCGCGGAGCCAAGAGCCTGTTGGAAGAGGTCCAGGAAGCTCCAAACCCAGACAGACGGGAGCAGACTGGGATCTGTCGGGACAGCAGAATCTGCCTGCTAAGACGACCTGCTCTGACCTGCCATGGCTGATGGAGGGGGCGGGGGGACGTACTCCGTCCTGGCTGGCCCCCACCGAGGACTCCGGCTGAAGTCAGACCCGACCCTCTCTCTCCCCTCGCTCTTTGTGGATCACAGCCACACTCTCAGATAACCAATACTGAATGCAATTTATTTCCTCTTACCCTCTGCTCTTCTGAATGACAACACTTGGCGGGAGGTTCTGCCACTTTCAGAAGGTTCGGGGCCTGAGTGGGGCGCAGGCTGCCTCAGTGGAGATTTATTGTGTGGAATAATTCATTGAGCCATATGTTCCAATGAGTAGATACAGAATGTAAATACATCCACTGCATTTCTCCTCGGCTACCAGAGGGAATCCATCCTTCACGTTTTTCCAGTGCAGCACTCGACTGCAGATGTTAGAAAATACTTTACTTTAAGTTTGGTTCTGACTGTTCCCTCTGGTATGATTTACCTGCTTTTTATTTTCTGCTGAAGTCTTAAGCTCTGTGTGAATATTTAATTTAGAAATGCCATAAGCACCCTTGGGGTATTCTCAGGCTGAGTATTTCCACCGGAATAATCTCTCCTGGCGTTTGCCTACAGCAACGCAGTGACAGCAGTCCCTCTGCTTCCTGGTTAGACACTTGCTCCCAAGTGATGCAGGAAAGGATTTGAATTTAACCCTGGATTCCAGCAGCATAACAAGATGTTCTGCTAATTGTTAGAGGTGTTCCATACACATCCGGTGCTGCTCAGATAGTCCAGTTCGTGTCCCGTTTCTGTTTCCACCTCCCAAGCCTAGCCAGTGGTCACTCATCTGAATGACATTAGCATGTCATGTCATTCCTCTGAATGAATTTTAGCTTTAGCTGAATTTCAACTCAGTGTTGGCTGAGATCAAACTCAGTGTTTACTTTTGGATTAGTGACCATAAGGGAGGCAGTTAATACTGAAGGATGGGTACTTTCAGATGAGTTTGTCCTAGATAGTGTTTGGAAATTTTGGAGGCAAGCATAATAAAAAATAATCTTGGTCCTGACCAGTTTGCTTAGTGGTTGAGCATCAGCCCTGCAAGCGGAGGTCCTGGTTTGATTCCCGGTCAGGGCACACAGAAGCACCCATTTGCTTCTCCACCCCTTCCCCATATCCCTTCTCTCTCTCTTTCTCCTCCTCTCTGTTTCTCTTCCCCTCCTGCAACCATGGCTTGATTGGTTCAAGCACATTGGCCCCAGGCACTGAGGATGGCTCTGTGGAGCCTCTGTCTCAGGCACCAAAACAAACAAACAAAAAACCCAAAACAAACCAAAAACAAAAAAATACCTCAGTGCAAGCATGGCCAAACATAGACAGAGTATCAACCACAGAAGGGGCATGCTGGGTGGATCCCGGTTGGGGAGCATGCAGAAGTCTGTTTCTCTGTCTCCCATCCTCTCACTTGAAAAAAAAAATCTGAAACTGGGGAGAAATTGAGTATAAAAGGAGTAAGGAAAGACCAAAGAATAACTGCATCTGCCTGGATTTTGTACGGGATCCTGGAGATGGTCTGTAAGACTGAAGATTGTTTCTTTCTGCCTTTTTCATATGTGTTTACACTTAGTTGCTAAAGTATGAATTTGGATGTCAAGATTATGTTGAGACCTTAAAGATGGAGAGACTTGGGTGTCTCCTATTACAGGTTATACTGATCTCCGCCACATCTACACCTTGCTTTGCTGAGTGGATGCTATTTCGTTTTGCCTTCAGGATAGAGAAGGGTAAATGGGGAAATACAAAGGAGAATGAAAAATCGAAGAGCAGACTATCACTGAACACCATGGAGAAAACAAGTCAGTTATCTTCTTTTCCACTTCCGTTGTGGAACCCAAGAGATCTCTTAATACCTACGACTTTATTCAAATGCCAAGAGCTGCCCATGCTTTGGAGGAGATGGGTGCATGTTCTCAATGCAGAGACAGGGGACAGGAGGTGGCGTGTCCATCGGTTGTGGTTGGAAAGATAGCAACTTATATGTGACACATAATTTAGATGACTGTTCATACATCACATTTCCACCTGTGAGCATGTAGTGAAAACTAACAGAATTAGGAATTAAATGGCTCTCAGGTGGGTAACAGTTATAATTTTCTATATAGCTACTAATACATACCTTTTAATTTTTCTCTGTACCTGCTTTCTTCAACTGTCTGATAAAGAAGCAACCCTCTGATTTGTATGTCTCATTTGTATCAGCAGTGACCTGTTAATGACCCAGACAAAAATAAACAAACAAACCCACCAAACACCCTAAGTGCTTGCCATTCATTGGTTTACTACAACCGTGTGCAAGAAGCTAGTGACAGCAGACACAGCTGCTAGCAGACAGACAGTTTGTTGGCAGCCTGACAGCTGTTGACTGTTTGAGTGTTTAACTACCAGGGCTCTGAATGCCCTGCAGTAATCCTATAGAAACACTGGAAGCTTTCCAAGTTCAAGACGCCAAGGATATAACTGTCATGCCTGCTTGTGCCTTCTTTTATCAAACACGGCTACATCTTATCAACTTAATGCCATTTCCCAGGCAGAAAACAGGGGCTAGAAAGAATATGCCTTCCAGAAAAGCAAATTCAAAATGGCACCTGGCTCTCTGGTCCCCTGGCTCTCTATAGAGTTAAGTTGCAATTAATGGTACAAGATCAGGAACCTAAAATTCATTTTAAAAATTTGGCTGCTACTATCATTTAAGACAGTTGTAAATGTGCTTTCAATCCCATCTTCAAAATACCCAGTGCTCAGCATAGTAAAAATCCAATAAAAGCCATTGTAAAACTGGCTTCAGCTTAGAATCTCACACATAGCCAGCATAGAAGTGTTAGCTTATTACATAAGAAATTCTATAATTGGCCAAATTGTGAGGAAATTAAGTAAAGATGTGATTCTACATTAGAGTTTGAGACCGAAAATTAAAGAATTTACAGATATGTCTATAGTGCTTTCTATTCTTATGTAGACTAATGGGAAATAATATACATGCATTTCTATAATGTGAGACTGACTGGTTTACCAATCTTTTGTCACTAGAATATGAGTAACATCTTTAGCCAGGAGTTACTGGAATAATATCTTGGTTCCAGTACTGTATCATTCTTTAGTCTCTTGATGTATGTCACTCCAAATCAGGTTTTCTTTTTAATGTTGTGCTAGTCTCTTTCTTGTAGAACAAAGCACCTAATAATTGAGAAGAATTTTTAGTTGATTTGTATGCAGTCGGTGAATGTTCGGTCTCTACATCAACTTCCACTGCACTATCTATTTTGGTGTCTGTTTGTTACTACACATAATTGTACGATGCCAGGGAGACAGTTCTCTGTGCGCTCTTCAAAATACATGGATGTGCTTCCAGGAAAAAAAATTGTGCTGCAGCTGCAATGGGAGGGATTTATTTTTTCTCTTTCCAGTCTCCCTGATGCTAGGAGAAAAGAATAACTTCTGATTAGGTTTCTACCTGGGAGACTTTTCTTCATTACTCACCAGTTCGCCTCTCTGATTGTTTTCCACAATCAAACACCACAGTGCCTCTTCGTGTAGGACCTGGAGTGAAGAGAGATTTTATTGTTGCATCTTCAGGATTTTAACCCATAATTTACTTTCTGTTGCGTGTGAATCATATGGAGAGCTATATCAGGCATGGTTGGGTAGGTCAAGAGCCAGTTCTTGAGGCATTAGAGGGATTGAAAGAGGTTGGAGTGTTAAAAAAGAGGCGATACAAGCTCATGAAATCTTTCCAGTAAAAGCTCATAGAGGGTAGATACGGGGGAAGACTGTCCAGTGGGGATCGATCGTGTTGGCTAGGGTACATGTACTTGACAGGGATGGCGGGGGAAAGGGACAGGAAGCTGGAGAGGCCTTTGCCACAGAGGATCTGATTCTAGGTGTCATTCAGGGAGCAGGGGATTCATTCAGAACTACAGTTGGAAAGATCCCTTTGGTAGTGGTGTAATCAATAGACCTGAACAGAAAAGGGACCCCTGACCCTGCTCCCAGGGCAGGAGCCATCAGCGTGAGATTCTGTAAACTAGGTGCCATGACAGCGGTCTCATGTAGTATGGTGACACTGGCAAGAGAGAGTAGAGGTAAATTCAAAACAAAAAGTTTGACCGTTTATCCATATTTACAGTTTCCAAAATCAGTGATGGAGAATTTCAATATAAGCCTGAAGTTTTCTATTGTGTTATTGTGGTGGAGTTATTGCCAAAAAATAGGCAAGAAAACAGTATAAAGATCTAATGACAACTCATATTTTAGAGTTACCTTGAAATTTGTTCATGTAAATATAGATAAAATTTGGAAATTAAAAACCTAAATAGCCGAACCAGGCGGTGGTGCAGTGGATAGAGCATCAGACTGGGACGTGGAGGACCCAGTTTCGAAACCCCGAGGTCACCAACCTGAGCTTGGGTTCATCTGGTTTGAGCAAGGCTCATCAGCTTGATTCCAAAGTCACGGGCTTGAGCAAGGGGTCACTCAGTCTGCTGTGGCCCCTCAGTAAAGGCACACATGAGAAAGCAATCAGTGTAAGATCTAAGGTGACGCAATGAAGAATTGATGCTTCTCATCTCTCTTCCTTCCTGTCTTTCTGTCCCTATCTGTCTCTGTCACAAAAAAACCAACAAAACCAAAAAACAAATAAACATAAATAGACAATGCAGTGTTTGCAAACTACCTAATATTTACTCCATTTGATCATTCATATCCCCCGAATTGCTGAAAAGCATGAGGAGTGTTATAAAAGAAACTTTCAGGTATTCAGAGGTTAATGTTATTTTTTTTAAAGAATGATTAATTTTTCTTTAGCTTTATTGAAGTATAATTGACAAAAATTATATATATTTAAAGTGTACAACATGATGATTTATGTATACTTGGTGAAATGATTACCACACCATTAACACACTATTGCCTCACATAGGAAACATTTCTATTTTTTTTTTTTGTATTTTTCCGAAGTTAGAAGCAGGGAAGCAGTCAGACAGACTCCCGCATGCGTCTGACTGGGATCCACCCAGCATGCCCAGCAGGGAGCAATGCTCTACCTATATGGGGCGTTGCTCTGTTGCAACCAGAGCCATTCTAGTGCCTGAGGCAGAGGCCATGGAGCCATCCTCAGCGCCTTGGCCAACTTTGCTCCAATGGAGCCTCGGCTGTGGGAGAGGAAGAGAAAGACAGAGAGGAAGGAGAGGGAGAGGGATGGAGAAGCAAATGGGCACTTCTCCTGTGTGCCCTGGCTGGGAATCGAACCCAGGACTCCTGCATGCCAGGCTGATGCTCTACCACTGAGCCAACCGGCCAGGGCCGGAAACATTTCTTTCTTTCTTTTCTTTTTTTTTTTTGGTGTGGTGAGAATGCTTAAGATTTCTTATCTTAGCAAATTTCTAATCTACAGAACAGTTTTATTAACTGTAGTCACTGTGCTATCCATCAGGTTCCCCAGAACTTACTCATAACTAAATCTGGGACCCTTTAGTCAGAACTTCCCCATTTCTTCCACCCTTCTGCCCATGGTAACGAGAGATCACACAGTACAGTATTTGTCTTTCTCTGTCTGGCTTATTTCACTTAACATAATGCCCTCGAGGTCATTCATGTTGTTGCACATAGCAGAGTTATTTTTTTTCTCATGGCTGAACAATATATCTATCTATCTATCTATCTATCTATCTATCTATCTATCTATCTATCTCTATATATATATCATATCATATCTTCTTTACTCATTTGTCTGTTGACAGACACTTAGGTTACTTCCATATCTTGTCTATTGTGAGTGATGCTGTGAGGAACATGGCAGAGGAGATATCTCTTTGAGACACTGATTTCTTTTCCTTTTGGATACATACCCAGAAGTGGAAATGCTGGATCATATGGCAGTTATATTTTTAATTTTTTGAGAAGCGTCCGTCTGTTTTCCATAGCAGCTGCACCAATTTAAATTCCCACCAACAGTGTGCAAAGATTCTTTTCCCCCCACATACTTGTTATCTCCTGTCCTTTTTGATAAAAGCCAATCTTACAAGATTTAGGTGATAATAATTTGTTATTTTTAACTTTAAGACCTTGTTGGGGCTTGTTTTAAGGGGATGAATCTATGTTTTCTCATTTTAGGAGAGGCAGACCTGTGTAAGACACAACTTTTTAAAATAACCAACTTTGCAGAGCTACTGGGTGTAAAAGCAAAATTCTGTCTAAACTTTTGCAGTTAAATAGCAGACATTAAATATAGCCAGAGTGGCATTTCTGTATTTAGCCACTAAAATAAATTGAGATGTGAGGCTTCATAAAAAGGGTAAAAACAAAACAAAACAAACAAAAAAAACCCCTTTTTATCCCCAAACCTTGTTTGCATTATTTTTGATAAAGTTAAAACAATCTCTAAGCTTTTTTTTTTTTTTTAAAGATTTTATTTATTCATTATAGAGAGGGGAGAGAGAGAGAGAGAGAGAGAGAAGGGGAGGAGCGGAAAGCATCAACTCCCATATGTGCCTTGACCTGGCAAGCCCAGGGTTTTGAACCGGCAACCTCAGCGTTTCCAGGTTGACACTTTATCCACTGTGCCACCACAGGTCAGGCCTAAGCTTTTGGAAATTAGTCCTTTTGGCTCATTTTCTCCCTGAAGCAAATGCCTTTGGGATGAACATGTGTGCTCTGTGCTGAATACAAACCTAACACTCTTAAATAAGACAGCAGAGTTAGGCCTCTGCGGTCCCACTGCCAGGGTCTGTTCCTGTCTGTTGGCATATGCTTAACAGCCCACTTCTCTTAGGCGGTAGTGGTATGTCCGCCCTCAGGGGTAGTTCTGACTGCTTGAGGAAGAGGAAGGAATGCTAGATGTGGGAGCTGAAATCTTTTCAAAGGCTCAGAAATGAAGCAACGTACTGTGCAGTATTAGAGGTTGTGACACATTAATGCTAACCGCTTAGGTTAGTAATATTATGTCTCGTGGACTGGTTGATTTACACTGCGTCCTTTATACATTTCTACTTAACTTTCTATCCTAAACTATGATGTCAATGGGAAGTTGCTTTAAAAAGGACTCACAGCACAAAACCATGCTTTCCACCCATAAATCATCTGTGTCTACACTAAGGTTATCAAGTGGCTCCATACATAGGCTCTTGAAAACAAGCCCTATTTTAAGCAGCAGTCCTGTCAGGAAAGCTCAGTAAATACTGGGACTATCTGGATTTTTACTTTTTTTTTTGTATTTTTCTGAAGTTGGAAACCGGGATAGACAGTCAGACAGACTCCCGCATGCGCCCGACCGGGATCCACCCGGCACGCCCACCAGGGGCGACGCTCTGCCCACCAGGGGGTGATGCTCTGCCCCTCTGGGATGTCACTCTGCGGCGACCAGAGCCACTCTAGCACCTGGGGCAGAGGCCAAGGAGCCATCCCCAGAGCCCGGGCCATCTCTGCTCCAATGGAGCCTTGGCTGCGGGAGGGGAAGGGAGAGACAGAGAGGAAGGAGGGGGGCGGTGGAGAAGCAAATGGGCGCCTCTCCTATGTGCCCTGGCCGGGAATCGAACCCGAGTCCCCCGCACGCCAGGCTGACGCTCTACTGCTGAGCCAACCGGCCAGGGCCTGGATTTTTACTTTTCTACTATAATATCTATAACAAGAAACTCTCAAACATAAAATAGCAATTATTCAGAGATATTAAGAATAGCATAATGAATTCAGGTGCTTTTTAATGTGATAATTTTAGTTTTATTGTTACATTTTTATCCTGGATTCTTTTGTCATGAATCCTAATGCATCGATGAAAATAGGTATCACCAGTATATAAATTATGAAATATCTATATTTTCATTTATTATTATTTGTAAGGGAGGGAACAGATATGTTTAGATCTTCCGAAGTCATTCAAGATTCAATATAACGGATACAGACTTTTACATTATTTAATGGAAAACCTTTCCATTTTCTGAACTCTTATTTGAAAGGAATTAAGTAGAAAATACAATATTACATATTATGAACTTTGCTAATATTATATTTACTCATGCTGCATTATTGACTTGCCAATGTTTAAAATAATGCTATATTCAACCACATTTGAATTGCTAATGTCTGTAGTAAAAGAAAAGACAAGAACTTACTATCTTATTCTGCAGTATTGTTAAGTTTTCAAATTCTCTCTGATGTTAACAGCATGGTGGTTAATCTGAAATAAATTAAGTCTCAACTTTTCAGTAATTAGAATTAACCAACATAATCTGTTGGGTTTGTGGCAAAAAGTTTATGCTTCATATCTTCTTAGTTGTTACTTAAATTTAAAACTCACTTGGCTTAGCTTAAGTCCCCAGAGAACAAGGAATGAGACTTGAGGAGGAGTGATGGGGGAATATCCCAAAGGTGCATTACGGGCTTGGTGATTGTGAGGGGTGACATGGCTCTAATCCCATCGGACTTTCTGAGGAGCCTATGACCTGTGTCTTAGAACTCCTTGTCCAGGGAGTCAAAAGAGAAAGCGTTTATCTATTAGTTCCCATCCCCCATCAGTCAAGGGTGAGTTCATGGATGCAGGTTAATTCCCTTGAATTTCGGGATTGGCCATATGTGAGTGCCAGTGGGTTCCTGTGGTTTCCCTGACCTCTGGCATCAGAAGAACCCTGGGGTGGGAAATAAGGGGACAGCGGGTGGCGCTGTCATGCTGCACCCACAGGGAGCTGGCGTAAGTCTGCTCAGAAGTGACCTTTAAGGCAAGGGGCTGGACTACAATATGAAGCCAACAGAGTTCAATGGTGAATAATATAGCTGTGGAGACCCTATAACTGATACTGTGACTTTATAACCTGTGTGAGTGGCATATATAAAAATTTAATGAAAATGTATACTTTCACCAGTTTAGCATAGTCTCTCTGTTGCCTTTTCCCTAAAAGTGGACAATTTCTGCTCTCGACACTTGTCTTTTGTTTACAGCACTGGCCTAGATATGAACCTGTGAGTCTTATGGTATCTCCTTTCCTCCAAGCCCCATACTCAACTATTTACCAAGTCTTGAAGATTTAATGTGCAACATATTCCCCAAATCTATCCTCTCCCATTGATTTCTGTTATTATGGCTCTTATCAGTGGCCAATTATTTGGGATATCTTTCTTTGTTTATAATGATCTTGAGCAATTAGCTATGTGAAATCATTTATACTTTCATAGCGAGCCTCAACAACTTGCCATGATTAGTGTGGAAAATAAAACATGTTTTGGTGATTCAATGGGACTACTGGACTAGGAAGCAATCTGTTGGGTACGGTGAGTAAAGGGCATGGAAGGCAATTCTTTTTTTTTTTTTTTTGACATAGACAAAGAGAGAATCAGAGAGAGGGACAGATAGGGACAGACAGAAAGGGAGAGAGATGAGAAGCATCAATTCTTCCTTGCGGTGCCTTAATTGTTCATTGATTTCTTTCTCATATATTCCGCGACTGGGGGCCTACAGCAGACCGAGTGACCCCTTGCTCAAACCAGCAGTCTCGGGGTATCGAACCTGGGTCCTCCTTGTCCCAGACTAACGCTTTATCCACTGCACCATTGCCTGTTCAGGCTAGAAGGCGATTCTTATCACAGCATTTTAAAAGATTCACAAAGGTAGTCACTTCATATTTATCTCCTCTAGTGAAACTAAGGATCATGTACTTTTTATATGTAAAGTTTGCGTTTCAATGTATTGATTACCAAACATTCAAACAGACAGCAAAAAACTTCTGAGGACTCAGATATTTGAAGCATATGAAGATATTCATCATGAAAATTATAGTGTTTACTAGTTGCATTTTGGATAGATCAGATGTAAATATGTGCAACGTTTTAAGAAAAATCCTGCATATGTAATTGGGGTAAAAAGAGTGCCCGATTTACAGGGTTATTCTGAGGCTGATAAGATTAAAGGAGTTGATATGTGCGAAGCACCTACAGTGGTACATAGCACATATTATGTT
The DNA here is from genome assembly GCF_036850765.1 of Saccopteryx bilineata. Lineage (NCBI taxonomy): Eukaryota > Metazoa > Chordata > Mammalia > Chiroptera > Emballonuridae > Saccopteryx > Saccopteryx bilineata. The sequence continues at coordinate 197,826,527 of NC_089490.1, read as the reverse complement.
ATTTTTTCTAGTTCAGCTACATGTTTAAGATGTTTTCAAGTTTTATTTCATTGGTCAAGAACATAAATATTTAAAAACAAACTGTGTGAGTCCTGAAAAGACCTTTCCTTCAAACATGTAACTTGTCTGGAGTAGTCCTTTGCTCTGGTTGTGCTCTGTGTGGGCTCATTGGGGAACGCTTACGGAGCTATCCACTATTTAATTAACAAAACTATGGAGGAATTCTCTCTACTTTTTGTATTGGAGAACCGAAATTTGTTAGCAATAGCAAGCGCTCGATCCACTGTGCTCATCTTAATGACCAAATTATGAAATAAGATTCTTAATTGGGGGGCATAGATATTATTCTTTTGTGTATATCTTTTTTTCATTTGAATATGGTACTCCTAAATTATGTGGAAATCTCTTTGTATTTTCTAATTTATTTTTATTTTTATTTTTTGTATTTTTCTGAAGTTGGAAATGGGGAGGCAGTCAGACAGACTCCCGCATGTGCCTGACTGGGACCCACCTGGCATGCCCACCAGGGGGCAATGGAGCCTTGGCTGTGGGAGGGGAAGAGAGAGACAGAGAGGAAGGAGAGGGGGAGGGATGGAGAAGCAGATGGGCACTTCTCCTGTGTGCCCTGGCTGGGAATCACACCCAGGACTCCTGCATGCCAGGCCAATGCTCTACCACTGAGCCAACTGGTAAGGGCTCTAATTTATTGATATAAGTTTCTGATTAAACGTAGTACTGTTTTGAAACAGCAATTGGTCAACTCCCAAAGAGCCTCATTAACACTTTGTAGAAGGAAGTTTGTGGAACTTGCAGTAGAAAGAAGGGAACTATCCAACTCATTGTCAGGGCACTTTTTTTTTAAAAGACCAAGAACTCACCTGCCCACCAGGATGTGGCTCAAGTCATCAATTCTATTTAAGGTGAGCTGTATTCGGTTTTCTTTGGCTCGAACACTCAGAGGGAGACGGGTCAGAATCATGCTTTGTTGCTCAGTACCACTTCTGGAGTCTTTTCATTGGCACAAGAACCAGATACAAGGGAGATGTCAATTAATGCACATCTCAGCCCACAAAGCTCTCCATGAAAATCAGATAATAGCAAACGCTTCAGTCTAACAGGCTTCTCTCGACTTACCAGCACAGTGCAAAGGGTGATCACCAGGGTTTTGTAAATGAAAAACCTCATGCTTTTAATGCATCCAGGCAGGGGACAACTCTGAAGTGGAATTTAGAAGAAACATACGGAACATCACAAAAGATTGTAAGATGCCACACAGGTTGCGCCAGGGAACATAATGTGTCACTCACCACTGACTGTATCACCTCCTGCCTGTCCATTCAATGCACAGAGCCCAAACAAATAAATGTGTGCTTTTCTAAAAGAAAGAGGTTTCTGTTTTCTTCTTTTCTAATTTATACAGTATCAGTTAAGAATGAATAATTGTGAGGAGAAAAACATGAGATTAAATTATTTGTCATTATTAGTACATTTCTAATAATGATGTTAACTTAAAAACTTTCAAAAATAATTTGGAGCATCTCAGGCCATTGTGGCTTTAGAGTGGTAACTGGCGAGTGCTCACCTTGGTCCCTTTACTGTTAACAGGATTCGTGAGTGTTATTCCATACAAAGGATTTTGACACTTTACCCCTCTGAGTCCTGCACACTGTGGAAACAGGAGGTCATTGCTAAAACAGAAATGGAAATGGAAGGTTACATGAAGAAATCCATATTTCGATAGGGAAGCCATTTGGGAACACAATAATATTCAGAGCTCCAGTGATGTGCATGCTTAAATGGATCCTTGAACTCTTAGGTATCTTGGGCTTGATCATTATCTGAAAGATTTGATATTGCCCACCAGATTGAGGGGGGAGCCCTGGAGAGGACAAACAAAGAATGGCATAGCATTCTCTTCTTGAGATGCTGGATAAAGTCAGAACTAGATGTTTCCTAGTCTGATTAAGACTTAGCTTAAGAGTTATACCACCCTCTTCCTCCTCAAAAATGTAAAGGAATATAGCAAGAAGAAAAACATTTCAAATTCAATTTTAGGTAATTTCAGATTTCTCATAAAAGCTTGAACCAAGACTTGAAAATAATCTTTCAACTATATTATTTACTATATCAATATTTAATTTCAAAGCCCTTTTATTCAAATATTGGACTCTTTGTCCTGAGAAATTATCAAATGTTCTCTTTGCAGTCCTTACTTTTCTACATAAGGGCTTCTACATCTCCAGAATACATAGGTTAATTTTTAAAACATAATACATACTGGGTAGAATAGTGCCCCCTTCAGTTAATGTTCACTAGGAACCTGTGCATGTGAGTTTATTTGGAAATAGGGTCTTGGCTGTTCTAATCAACTTAAAATGAGGTCATACCAGAATAAGATGGTTTCTAAATCCACCATGACTGGTGTCTCTACAAGAAGATGGATACTTGGAGACAAAAACACAGACACACAGAGGAGAAAGCCGTGTGGAGACTGAGATGTAAGAGAGTGGTGATTATGTAAGACAGGAACGCTAGGATTGCCGGCATCCACCAGAAGCTATGGAGGAAAGCCTGGGCTAAATTCTCCTGCAGAGCTTCTCGAAAGGAACTGCTTCACCTCCACTTGGTCTCAGACTTACAGCCTCCAGAACTGTGAGGGGAATACATCTGTGTTCTTTTATGTCACCCATTTTGTGGTACTTTATTATATGGGAACCCTAGAAAACTAATATATCATTATAGTTTGCAACTTAACGGGAGAAGTTTGGGCTTTCTGTCATTTTCTTATTGAAGGATTTCAAAATCAGTTGTGACTACTGACATGCTCTACTTTGTATCTTTGTTTTGGATGTCCAGTATAATTCCTTTGCTGCAATTAGCATGAGAAATTCATGCTGCTTCCTTCCTCAAGGGTATTTATAAGAGTAGAGAATGAAACACACAACTTAAGTTTAGCCAGAGATTCAGAAGAAGAGTACAAAGAGAAGTAGGGATCACACAACCTTGAAATCAGGCATTGGAAGAAAGAGATGCTTTTGTGAAGCCATCACACCCCTGTTTCTGCTGCCGGGGACTTTCCTCGGCCCCGCCATGTTCAGCCCAGAGGTCAGTGCCATCGCCATTTTACTGAATTTGAGACCAATAAATCTTTTTTACTATTTACCCTTTGAATTCGTGTAACATAGAAGTAAGAATAAGGGAACAGTGAAAACAACTTTATGTGAAATTTTAGTAACTATTTAAGCAGAACAAACCTATTTTTTTTTTCAATTTCTTGGCTTTTGGATGTATATAGTCTGAGATGGATACTGCCCACTGAATGAGACAATTGCTTAGCAATTGTCATGTATGTACTGGGAACATATTTATCTTGTAAATACTGAGTTCAGATTTTAAATACATCTCCAGTAGATCCGAGGTTATCATTATACCTGGTTCTTCTTTCAGTTGCATCATCAAAATATATTACTTGAAGGACCTTTTGAAATTTTGACAGTGTGTAATTTTGCTGATAATGTCATCTCCTTGGTCCCCTAATTGCAGAACATGTTCATTTTTAGATTTATTAGCAAAATAATAAGAATCTATCCATTTTTTTCACTTTACATCATTTACTCTCTTCTAGTTATTTTGTATATGCGTGTTTTTAGCACCTTTCTACCTACAAACCATAAGATCACAATAAAATAAAAGGATATTGTTTCCTGCTCTTTTAGCAAAACGAGATAGCCCAGGTTCTTGTCCCAAAATATTATACTAATGAGTCCTTCTGTATAATTATCAAGTGAATTAGAACACTATATTTATTTCTCTTTTGTCTTTAAAAATATTCACTCATTGGTCTGGAATTTGAGAACATTCGTAGGGTATTGTCATCTGAAGACTCATAGTTTGAGATTTATTTACCTTATACCATTAGCCTCCTCCTCATCATTCTAGTGTAGGGCTGTTGTTTGTCACTTTACATTCATTTTCTGAGTCATCCGATAATTGTGAATTACCATCCTCTGCCAGTTTTCTTCTCTTGTCAGGATGAGGAAAAAATACTGTTTTTTCATTCTCAACTGAGTTCAATGAAAGCTAAAAGCAGATAACAAAGATTGTGTCTCCATTCTTTCATATTTTCTTAAAAGATAATGATATAACTCTTTGGTCAACTCAATATGAAAATTAAAGAATGACACAATAGTGATAATTTGTTTTGCTATTTCATTATCCTTCTAGATAATTCCATCATTCTCTGTTTTCTTATTATTTTGATCTTCCTTATTATTGTTGAAAATATTCAATGATAAGTGATACAACAATTCTTAGAATGATGAAATGGCAAATTGTCTCAAGGTAAAAAGTATCTTAGATTTATAAAAAGTGATATAAAAAATGGTCTCCTATTGTAATTGTGAGACAGAATGGATTTTATTCCATTAAAAAAGTAAATTTTCCTTTTGTTTTTTTCAAGACCTTAAGTGTCATGGAATATCAATTCTTAGAAATATACTGCTCACAAAAATTAAGGGATATTTGATCACTTCATATTCATTTTGAAAATATCCCCTAATTTTTGTGAGCAGTATAGTTAAAGCTCCTTATTAAAAAAAGATCAAAACTAAAATTGGGTCCCTTGGACCCTGATGATATACCAATGGCTAAGGACTATATACATATTTCAATAGATGGCAAAATAGGGGTGATTTTTTCGCCCTTGAGATTGCCTTAGATATTTCAGACAAAAAAGAATTCTTCAAGCTATGTTCTTATACCATTATGTTCTTCTAGAACCACTATTCTCAGTTATAATTATAATTCTTAAGGTTTATCCATGTTCCCCCTGATTTTTCTCTTTTTTAAGCTGAATATCCTCATTGCTTTAGTATTTCTCATAATATTATCTTTTTCTTCTGCATCTGAATGCTTGACCATGATTTGCTTGGCTTCTTCTAAAAATTCAGTATCTCGCACTGAATGAAGTTCCCTATAGTAGTCTAACTAGCCTGGGATGAGGCCATCCCTCCTTTGACTCAAACAATTTTTTATCTATCATGAATGCTTGAAATTACATTTTCTATTTTGGCAAACATGACCAACTGTTGAGTTTTACTAAAGTTAGGTTATATAAAATCCTTGCATTTTTTTTTCTCTAGCATGACTTGTTAGACAAATATGTTTTACATCCTAACCTCCTATAGTTTTAATTTTAAGTGAGTTATTTTACATTTAATAATAAAAAGTATATAATATTTATTGCTCAAAATTTTTTTAACATAATCTTTTCTAATATCAGATACTTTGTATGGTAGGTGTTATTGTAGTTTCTATTTTATAGATGAAGAAACTTGAGATAAGAAAAGATCAGGTAGCTTTCCCAAGGTAGCATGAGCAATCTGTTTCAGAACTGTCACTGTTAACAAAAATAACCTTATTGCTTTACACTATGACTTCTTGCCTTTCTATAAAGAGTTTTTAGTATAATTCATATGAATGGATTTGGCCTTTGGTTAGATTTGCTATTCCTCCCTGTATTATCTTAGCAACTTACCATCAATGTACTTATCTTACGTATTACTAGAATTAGGGCAGGGTAAATGAGGATTGACTGATGGGCATCCTTATAAATAAATGTCTCCTTCAAAATGGGCATGTGCCCATTAATTCCTAGCATTAGTGATGGTGTTTGGAGCCCACTTAAATGTTCTACCCTCTAGCACCATTTCTCCATCTTGCCCCCAGAAACATTTTATGACACTTGATAAATATAAAATCCAGAAACACTATATCCTGAGAATTTCTCTGAGCTTTGGGAATGGCCACCTTGCCAAAATATAAAATAAAACAAAATAAATTAATGTGTCTATTTTTACAAAATCTAAGCCAGCTTTTCATAATTAAATGTTATACTTTTTAGCCCTCAAAAGTATTTTAAATGGTCATCTTGAGAATTATGTCTAGTATTAACTGTCTTCTTTACTTTTTGTTTTACAATCTGAACTATCAATAATTTTATCCATGTTTAGTCATCTAGCTCCTTCCATATTCTCTGAATATTCAATCTGGTAAGGATTTCATGAGAACAACCCCCAAATTTCCCAAGAAGTCAGCCAGGTTAGAAACTGTAGACTTATTTACCTCTTTGACTTAAAGTCCTTTTGTTAATTCTTTTTGAAAATGACTTCTACCCTGACATTATTCTGTCTGCCAGAGGAGTCAGGAGTAAAATGAAAGATAAACATTTCTTTCACAAAAATTGTGTCTATTTTATGTTCAGAATTGTCCTTATTTAGACAGGTAAGACTTAACTCCAGATCTCTAGGAGTTGCCAATCTGTCGATGTATAGTCTCATGTTTGTCTAGTACTTCGTATTGTACCAAGCAGTTTAGCAAACATCTCAATTAATTGTGCTTTTCTGTCCCTTTTCCTCCACCTCCTCCTCATCCTTTGTCACTTTCTCATTTGGCATGACTTTTTTTCTTTATATGTTTATACTCAAAACAAAAAACAAAAGCTTCAGTTGTCCTCTCTGTTGTTGTTCTTAAACCCAAGTTCAGTTAGTGATAGTCTATGTTAGCTTTTTATTGGTGCTGTAACAAATTACTACAAACTTTGTGGCTTAAATAACAAAAGTTTATTATGTTGTGGTCTTTTAATTTAAAAGACCAATGTGGTCCTCACTGGACTTAGAAGGTAGAGACAGTTCTGTATTCCCAACATTGTTGGCAGATTGAGTACTATTCATACTATACTTTTTTTTTTTGAAAGAGAGAGAGAGAGAGATAGGAAGGGAGAGAGAGAATGAGAAGCATCAACTTGTAGTGGCTTCACTGTAGCTGTGCATTGATTGCTTCTTGTATGTGCTTTGACTGAGGATTGGACCTCAGGCTCTAGAGGAGGCAGGGCCCCTTTGTTCAAGCCAGGAACCTGTGGACTCAAGCCAGAAACTTTGGGCTTCAAGCCAGTGAGTTTGGGGCTCAAGCTGGCAACCTCAGGGTTTGAACTTGCAATCTTCACATTCCAGGTCAAATGCTCTATCCACTGCACCACCACCAGTCAGGTCAGATCATACTTCTTTGACCTTTCTTCTGTGGTCACTTATCACTGTGAACACAGCCAGAAAAACGTTCTCTGTCTTTAAGAATATGTGATTAGTTTGGGTCTACCTTGGTAACTCAGGATAATGTCTCCACCTCAATTTCTCACATCGGCAAATTCTCTTTGCCATGTAAGTTTCGTATTATCACAGATTCCAGGGATTGGATGTGAAAATCTTTGGAGTTCATTTTTCTGCCTAGTGCCATCTAACCAGCTGGTCTTCTGCACTTCTGTCTTTGTTCTGCCTGTACTTCTTTTTGTGTATGATTTACATATCTGAAGAAGAACTTCTTGGAAAGATTTAATAGCTTATTAAGGTATCTTCAGCTTTTCTTCATAATTGAGTTAACATGCTCTTATATATTTGAAAACTTGTTTTTGAGTCTCTTGAATGTTTTGAAATATCTTTTCATTTAGAATCTCTGGCCATTGTCCTAATATACTTTGAACTATTTGTAGTCTTATTTTCAGAATTCTCTGAAATATGTAGTAATAATATTTCTCCTCATTTCTGCACCTAAATACAGTCAACCTTAAAAAACAAATCCTCCAGATTTGCTCATCTTGTACTTAAACTAATTGGAAATGTACAATTGCATTTACACATGCTTTTGTGAACAAATATGTGGAGTGGTAATATATGCAGTGGTAAGAAATGTGTGTAATATAAAGATATCTCGATCTTTTGCTTTGCATTTAGTGAAAGCTTGTGAATAGACTTTGAGCCGTGTGGTCAGATTTTTAATGGATCTTATCTTGGCCTCAATTAGTTGTTTGTTTAATAAAGAAAATTATGTTACAGGCTTCTTTGTTGTGGGTGCAAAATGTTAGATTCACTTTTTTTTTTTTGCAAATGTCATTAATTTCAATATACCCAGTTATTATGTGTACATTATTATTATTGTTATTATTATTAACATACAACATTAAACCCCATACCTCAAAGAAATTTTTCTCTAGGTTCCATTTCAGTTTCATCTATCCCTTTTTCTCATGTTCTGTATTTCCTTGTCATAGACCTCAAATTAGTTGGTATCTTTTTATATATTCACATCACATTTTTGCAAGGTAGATAAAAGAAATTGCTCTCAAGTGATGGGATTTTTACATGCTGTGTTTCAGCTTAAAACACACTTTCCCCCCACAAAACTAGTTTCGTAAACATTTGCGAAGCTGGTTGCATAAAGGAAATTGCTGACACAACTTAACAGCGTCTATAATCGTGCAAATGGTATGACTGCATGGGGAGAGCGAAGAGGAGAGAAGCAGAAATTAAGCTATATTTTCCAGTTAAGTCTCACTGTGCGGAAAAGAAAGACTAATACCGCTTAGCTATAATTTGAAGTATTTGGTATATTTCTACTTTGTAGACTTTTGGGCTAGAGTGCTCCAAATAGATCAATGTTCTCCTGGACCAAATAGAGCTGTGTGGTATATGCTGGTAGATTAAGGATCTCTGATGATTTGGAGAAAGACAGAAAGAGATGTGATCAGGAAAATGTCACCTAGCCTTCAAGATTTTCTCCTCCTCCTTCTTCTTTTCCTTTTTCTTCTTCCTCTTCTTTCTACTTAATATAGAAGGAATAGTGCTTTTCTCTAATATAATACGGTGCTGAAGGGCTTACTGTAATGTTTACAAAGTATATGTATTTTAGATTGCTGTATTAGGCTATCGTGTGTGTTCTAGTCAGACTTCTCTTGTTGGTTTTTACTGTTAAATCTATGAACATAACTTCTGAAGCTTCAGATAGTCATCGATGTTTTTGCAGTTTCCTTAAGTTAGGATCGTAGTTCCTTTGAGTAGCTCTTTAAACCAGATAGTTTTGTTTACTAAATTACAGCTCTGGTCTATAATAAATATACCTTTTTTTCCCCATTAGTGTATATCTGGAAGGCTTCTGCGTTTTGTTGGATCTGTAGTCCTGATTAGACAGAACACTGACCTAACTTCGGTCTGGCCTGTTGCCGCTTACCACCTGCATGACTTTGTACAAGTCTTTAGCCACTTGTAAGTTTCAGTGTTTAGGTCTCCAGTTGAATGAGGTGAAATCCTAATACCTGTAACCTAACATAGCCTTCCAGATCAACATGCTGTGGTTCTCAGATTGTGCTAACACTAGTGTAGCTAATACTAACTGAATACTTAATTGTGTGCAAGGCATTCTTTTAAGTAGTTATTTATATGAGAGCTTTTAGTCTTCATAAACAATACTGTATAACATGGATCTTGGAATTTTCCATTTCACAGGTGAGAAAAAATGAGGCATAGAGGGGTTAAGGAGCTAACCATGGCTCACACAGCTTGGAAGTGGCAGACCTTGGATTTGAATGCAGGAACCAGCTCCTGAACTCATTGCTTATTGACTCTATGAGAAGGTCCTTTTATTTTTATCTATCATCTATCTATCTATCTACTTACTTTTTGGTAAGTAGACAGGCTTTGCTTCGCACATACCCTTCCTGCTGCAACAGGCCCTAGACCATCAAATGTAGACCGTGTTACTTTTACTCCAAGGGCATTTCCCCTCCTTCCCCGCATTTCTCAAGGGCCTCATGCTGCCCCCTACCCCACAGAGCTCATGGGTCCGAAATACGCATGCTCAGGGCAGCCATCTCCTTCCCGTGCTCCTGACTGTGAGTGCTTGGCTCTTTGGGATTCTGCTTTACGCTGAAACACCGATAAGCAGACTCAAAAGCTAGGGCAAAACAGCATGTTTAATGGAAAGATCTATTTGAGAAGAAAAATATTTTTTCTCAATCTAAAATTTGAATATATAAGTGGCTACCTGTGTGATTAAGCACGTGCCTGACCCATTTCTGGATATTTTTCATGCACACCAATAAATTAAAATATTCTGGCCCTGGCCGGTTGGCTCAGCGGTAGAGCGTCGGCCTAGCGTGCGGAGGACCGGGGTTCGATTCCCGGCCAGGGCACACAGGAGAAGCACCCATTTGCTACTCCACCCCTCCGCCGTGCTTTCCTCTCTGTCTCTCTCTTCCCCTCCCACAGCCGAGGCTCCATTGGAGCAAAGATGGCCCGAGCGCTGGGGATGGCTCTGTGGCCTCTGCCTCAGGAGCTAGAGTGGCTCTGGTCGCAACATGGCGACACCCAGGATGGGCAGAGCATTGCCCCCTGGTGGGCAGAGCGTCGCCCCATGGTGGGCATGCCGGGTGGATCCCAGTCGGGCGCATGCGGGAGTCTGTCTGACTGTCTCTCCCTGTTTCCAGCTTCAGAAAAATGAAGAAAAAAAAAATTAAAATATTCTTCATGTCCTTGTCTCTGGCCCAGCAAAGCCAGAAACAGAGACCAAGTGCGTGCTTCTTTGAAAACGTTCTGAGTTTTCCTGGGATGTTTTATGTTTCATCTGTATCTTTTGTGCTCCGTTGAATAGTTCCTTGAAAAAAAAAAGAAATGTGATTTTAAAAATATGCATTTCTTGGAGTCATAATGAGAAATAAAGCCAAAAAGTAAGAAATTTCCATCTTAAGTGACAATGTCTTTGTAAAAAGCCCAAAGGGACACTTTAATTAAAGTTATTTTAATAAACTAAGATCTAAGAAGGGCTCTAGTTTTTTTTTTAATTGACATACTTTTAGTCTTTGAGCTTTGCTAATTGCAAGCCCACTGAAACACTGTAATAATTTTAAAAATCTTGTAAAAGTATTTGATTTACACCATTCTTATTTTGCCTGGTTTGTAGCTAGATTGTCCTTTGGAGACAATTTTGAATGATTCGAACAAGCCTACTTGAGATCATGTGTAAACACTTGATTTATGTGTGATTATACTATCCACACTACTTTCTCTTCCTTTGCTCTTTATTTTTCCAGAGGATTATCGCAGATGCTTTTGACTTTGTGAGAAAGGTCAGGTTGTTTCCTAATCTCTATTGCCATTAGGAAGAATACCAATGAGAAGCTATTTGTTATATTACTTTGAGACAGTTGCATTTATATACCTGAAAATAAAAGTTTACATTGGGACAGTTATGGATGCAGTAATGGCAGTATTATTCAAACTGCTAAGAATTAAAGCTCTTGGTTGGTTCCCAGTAGAAATAAAAACTGAAGTGCTTCTTTAGTAGCTGTGCTCAAGTTCAACTTTAGCACTATTCTCACTACTCACTGCCCACCTCCTTGTCTGTCCCTCCCTTTCCCCGGGAGCCCCTCCGGGCAGGGAGTATCTACCATTCTAAGCACAGAACCTAGGACACTGCTAGCTACTCACTCAATGTTTTTTTTGAATAAACAAATAAATACATGAATAAATTTGTGATCATTCCAATAAGCAAGTCACATTTATGTTCCTGGCAAAGCAGTTAACACACCAGAGATGGGCAGAAGTAGTGCATGGTATATTCACAGTCTGTGTGTGTGTTTGTGTGTGGGAAGTAAAGCATAAAAATTGAGTAGGATGGTGGTACTGTACATTATAATCTAATACAATACAATAAAATACTCATAAAGGTAATATAATAATATAACAAATGTGTGTCATAGAGTTGGGTGGAGAGAGCACCTATTTAAGTTAAATGAAAAATTAAGATTTTATATGTACCAGTGAAGGCTTACTTTAGCTTTTTTTTTTTTTTTTTTTAAATCACTTGAGTATTTTTAGCAATTACAGACCAACAATCTTTGGGACCTGTTGTGTCCCTGGAAGCTACAGTTAAGTCAACAACTACAAACTTCCAAGGTGTGGCTCCAGTAGATGCTCAGGAGAAAGGCTTCCACAGTTGACCAAGAAGTTAATAACTCACTCACACATCATGTATTGGAATTTCTATGTCTTTGGCTTAGCTAACATAGTGTGATTGGACTAAGCCTTTCCCAAGTCTTCCAGTCTGGCTTGGAAACCTTTCTAAATATTCCCGATGCGGCCCTGGCCGGTTGGCTCAGTGGTAGAGTGTCAGCCTGGCGTGCGGAAGTCCCGGGTTCGATTCCCAGCCAGGGAACACAGGAAAAGTGTCCATCTGCCTCTCCACCCCTCCCCCTCTCCTTCCTCTCTGTCTCTCTCTTCCCCTCCCGCAGCTGAGGCTCCCTTGGAGCAAAGGATGGCCCTGGCGCTGGGATGGCTCTGTGGCCTTTGCCCCAGGTGCTAGAGTGGCTCTGGTTGCGGGCAGAGCATCGCCCCCTGGTGGGCATGCCGGGTGGATCCCAGTCGGGCGCATGCGGAAATCTGTCTGACTGCCTCCCCGTTTCCAGCTTCAGAAAAAAAAAAATATTCCCGATGCATTCTTCCCCTCCTTTACAATAGTATTTAACATATTGTCCTACAATTGCCAGCATGTTCAATAGGACTTCTTTTCATGAAGAGACATCAGCTAAATTCCTAAAGTTGGAGAAGTTAGGTACAACTATCTAATAAAGATTCCAGAAATCTGGTTCCAAGGTGGTCCTGCTTTCCAAACTTTCCTGTAATCCTCGCTACCATCCCCATCATCTCCTAACTGACCTATATAAAGAGGAGTGTGGGTGTTCCAGAGGAATTGGTTGGAACAGGCAAGTTAATGACCGATAGTGAGAGAGAGACCCAGAGGAATGCTTTGGATTTTTGTCTCTTAATTTGAAGAAAGGAGAAAGGGCAGTCTTGCTCTCTTTAAGCCAAGTAAGAGGGTGATGGCTGAGTTCACTTGGCAACTCAGCTGGCCACAAGGGTCCAGATATGTGGCCAAATATTATTCTGAATGTTTCTTGAAGGATGTTTCTGGGTGAGATTAACATTTTTTTTTTCACAGAGACAGAGAGAGAGTCAGAGGGATAGATAGGGACAGACAGACAGGAACTGAGAAAGATGAGAGGCATCAATCATTAGTTTTTTGTTGCGACACCTTAGTTGTTCATCGATTGCTCTCCCATATGTACCTTGACTGGGAGGCTACAGCAGACCGAGTAACCCCTTACTCAAGCCAGCGACCTTGGGTCCAAGCTGGTGAGCTTCGCTCAAACCAGATGAGCCCATGCTCAAGCTGGCAACCTCGAGGTCTCGAACCTGGGTCCTCTGCATCTCAGTCTGATGCTCTATCCACTGCACCACTGCCTGGTCAGGCAAACATTTTTTTTTTTAATTTAAAAAAAAATTATTTTTTTTAATTTATTCATTTTAGAGAGGAGAGAGAATGAGAGAGAGAAAGGGGGGAGGATCAGGAAGCATCAACTCCATATGTGCCTTGACCAGACAAGGTTTTGAACCGACGATCTCAGTGTTCCAGGTCGATGCTTTATCCACTGCGCCACCACAGGTCCGGCTGGGTGAGATTAACATTTAAATGGGTAGATTTGACTCTTCCCTTCTGTCTTCTGGACTTAATTTTCTAGTTCCAGTGTCTAGCCTTTACAGACCAGTTTCTTTCACCTAACAATGTTTATTTAAGAGTACTTACTCCCTTTATATATATTTTGTTCCACACAATGGAAGTTTCTAGAGATTTTCCACCTGTATTTAGGGAGAAATTTTACCATGGAGGACATAGTGTTGCTCCAAGAACTGTAGAGGGCTATAAACTCAGCCTGTGCTGACTCTCTTCGGTTTGCCCTTGCAAGTCTACTTTCCATCTTTCTCATCACAAAATTTCTCATTCTGGTTCTTAGTAACCATCCCATCCCCTATTTCTTTGGGGCCTAATGGTGGTAAGAGGACAGCAGGATTGCACTATCCCTTCTGGTTTCCCTAAGCCAGGCCCACCCGTTTGTAAATACTTTACTCAACCCTTTCTGAATGATCCTACTTCGAGTGTGCTACATAACCTGACTGAGGCTTAGCTTCACACATACCCAGACTTTACTTCATAAAATAAATAGTTCCTGAAAAAACCAGGAAGCCTGACCAGGCGGTGACGCAGAGGATAGAGCATCAGACTGAGATGCAGAGGACCCAGGTTCAAGATCCCGAGGTCGCCAGCTTGAGCACGGACTCATCTGGTTTGAGCAAAGCTCACCAGCTTGGACCCAAGGTCGCTGGCTCAAGCAAGGGTTACTCGGTCTGCTGTAGCCCCATGGTCAAGGCACATATGAAAAAGCAATCAGTGAACAACTAACGTGTCACAACGAAAAACTGATGATTGATACTTCTCATCTCCCTCCGTTCCTGTCTGTCCCTATCTGTCCCTCTGTCTCTCTCTCTGATTCTCTCTCTGTCTCTGTAAAAAACAAACAAGCAAGCAAACAAACAAAAACCTAGGAAGATATCTTGTTTAAGGCCCTCCCCCAAGTGAGCTCTCCACTTCCTTCTCCCCGCACTCAGAGATCCAGGGCAGAGACCAACTTCTGGGAAGGGCAGCAGTTTAGAGAGAGGTTAGAAGACCCGTTCTAGCTCAGGTTTGTCCTTGTAGCACCGTAGCTAAGGTTAGTCACTAGTTTTTGTCTGACTTTATTTTTTCTAATTTTATTTTTAACGAGAGAAACTTCTCTGTGTCAGAGGCATATTATAACTGCTCAGGCCTGTGGGTTTTGCATGGCTTCCACCTTCACCTCCAAGGCCCTGCTGCTCATTGCTCACTATTCAGACATGATGGGGCTAAGGAGCCTGTATGCTGGAGGAGGGCACAGCGTGCTGACTTTGCTAGGCCTGGCTTCCTTCGTGGTGGATGTTATCTTGATAGCATTCACACGAGGCACACGCAGCTTCCTACGTTTTATTCATTTCCATCATAAACATCACCCCTGCGACTCTTTTCTCCATGATCGCCAGTCTTAGTTTTTTGCCAGTCTAATTAACTGGCCAAGCTGTTCACCACTGCCCAGGATTCAATGTATATTTGTACCTCTGGCTATATCTTTCTCTCTACATTTTAAATTAATACCTAAAGGTCTAACTTGCAGCTCTGTCTACAGGGAACATTTTTATTTACTCCACACTTTCTACATACATCCTTATTCTTACACACCAAGAATATCTCTAATACCATGAGATTTGCTAGAATTCATGTTCTGAATTAGTGCAGACTATCTAGGCCATAGAATCCTGTATTACTGTAAAGATCACTTTGATTTTTGCCTTCAAATTCACCATATAAATGGTTGGAGCAATGGTCCCTCCAAAATCCAAAGTGATGCTGCCCCCAGAACCCAAGATACTGACAGGGTGCTATGCCCCTTTGAGTTGGAAGAAGTTTGAAGTATATTAACTTAACTTTTACTTTAGATGCAATATCCTAATATGTGCCAGATCATTGGAATTGTAAAAATTTGCTGATAGGGGTAGGTGCCTGAAGGTTTATGGGGTTGATTTTCTACCCCTCAGCATTCGTGCATCTTATGAGGACTATTGGCATTGTGTCAATATAGTGTGCATAGCGTGTGAAATTAAAAGACAAAGTTCCTGAAGGCTGTATTATGACAAAGGACCCAAGACTTACCAGAGCCCTGAGGTGGTTCTGGGAATCTGTACTGCTGTCCTTTCTATGTAAGTGTAAATTTATCCCAATTTTCCCTGATGCTGTGCTTAAGGAAAAGACATGGACCACATTAATATCAGCACACTGCACTGTGTGACGGATGTCATGTTGGCATGCTCCATTGAAGATTCATGTCTGGCAAAGCAGCTATGATTGAGGCCACTAGTTTGTTACGTACATAATAAATATGCCGCCATTATTTACCACTCTTTTACAACTATTTACCATTATTTATGACTTATTGTTTTTCTTTCTGTCAGTCTCACAGATTAACTAAATAGTTCTGCGATGGATGCCGCCACCCTATCTCCTCAAGCCTTTGATGATGGCCCTGATTTCTGCAGTCCCTTTCCGTCTGGGGATTGTTTCTAATGTCCTATCTTGGCTATGAGGGTGGGATTCAGGAATTTCTATTTCATTCCTTCTCGTTTAATGGTCCTGCTCTCCAAATCTAAATACGAAAACTAATGTAGGTTCTACCTGCTTCTACGTGTATCTATCTCATATATATTCAGTGATGGGAAAGTAATTTCAGGCTGTATTTATGTGTCCGTTGCGTTCTGTGTAAGTCAAACTTGGGCCAAAACTCCATTTTTCATGTGGCCTTCATAAGCTTCCTCTCTAATCCAAGGACAATGTTGACATTTTAGATCTCTTGGTACTCTTGGCCCCGCAGACCTTGGACGGCATTTAACTTTGCTTGTTTGTAACATTTGGATATCCTCATTTGTCACCCCGGTAATTGGAAGGACCAGAAGACTAGACCTGCAGTCACATTGCAGGGATTTCCTCAAAGGGCATGGACCTTCCTTTTAAGCAATGGATTTTGAATTTGCAAACTGACTTAGTCTGGGACTGGTAGAGGGAGGAAAATGTACACTGGTGATAGTGCTTTGAGCTTTCTGATTACCAGATCTTGATTTGTATGCTCATAAAATTAAGCAATACCCATTAAAATGTCAAACTATCTTCCCCCTGAGGCACCATGCTATGTTAGCTATTACTACAGATAACTTAGGTTGAGATATTCTAATTGCTCCCCACGCCTTAATGCCACTTTGCTAATTACGTGCACATTGTCTCAAATGGTTAGGTTCTGGCAGCACTGACATTTAGGAATCTTAGCATCGCCACTAATTTTGGGAGGCTTGTTTCTTTTTTTAAATTTTCTTACATTTTCATTCTTTTATACAAAAATTAACAAGGTTTTCAAAATGTAAGGTCTTATTTACATCAATTGAATCATATGTTTAAAGTAGTGTAAAACTTTGTTGTGATCACTTAGTCATCTGTATTGACCCACTGATTAAACGAGTACCACAATATTAATGATTGATATACTATATTAAACTATTTAAATTAGCCATAATTTATAGACAACACTTGTTTTCCTTCCATTATTATTATTATAGCAATTAAAAAGTTTTAAGTAAGTTCATGATGAACAGTGGGGTTCTAAATATATAATGCACAGTGTTATATCACCATTGCATTTTTTAATTAGTGTCTATGGTTAGTCAACTAAGATGAAATGTGTAGTATATGTAGCATATCGCAACACAGTTCAAGCATAAGCACACTTTTAGGGAGAGGAAAAGTAGGTGTTGCACATAAATTGAAAAGAAAGAGGCTATTTTCTTCAAATAGAATAAGAATATTTGGTCAAGAAGATTAATACCAACAATATTTACATATTTTTAAAATGAATAATCAACTTTTAAACTGAAATAGCTGCCTATTTACAGTTTTAAAAGTTCATTATTGACATTGTCTTGGTGGAGACTTGCATGGTCCCTGTGACATGGAAGGTTGCCTTGTCGGTAATGAAGGGGCTCATTTCCATATCAGTGTTCCCTGCTTTGCACCAGCCTGCACAGGACAGCTGCCCCCCAATACACCAGTGCTTCCCTCTCCTGTGACTTCCTTACTGCCTTTGTGAAGAAGTGTCTTCTAAGAGAACATAGTCCAGTGGTTGATTTGCAGAGCTTATATAATATGTCCACTCTAACAATCCCGCTCCCCTGTGCTTTCTGGTCCTTTCTTTCTACCTATATTAAAGAAGTTCCACAATGCCCAGCTTGCTAAAGTAAGATGTTTTCAAGTTCATGGAGTATGGAGGCGGGAAGCTCAACAAACAATTAGGATCGACTCAGAAGGTCCAGACAGGAGAGGCACTTTTTCTCCAGTAAGTGGAAAGTGGCTGCTTCCGTTGGTCAGGTGACTTGAGATTTGAGGTTCAAGATCTTCAGAATTCCCATCCCAGGTAATAAGGTCTCATTGTTTTCCTCCAGAGCCCATCATTTGACACAGGAGATCTTTGTGAATATACTTTTAGTTTCCTTTGTGGTTTGATCCTTTTATAATTAGATCCCAAACCCAGTTTCCAGTACAGTGTGCCCTGGAGCTACAGAAGACAACTTTTTCTGAAACTTCAGAGACCTGTTAACTTTTATGGTATTCTTTTAGCTGGCAATTAACAGTCCTGAACCTGTCTTTTTTTTTTTTTTTAAGCAAAACTTCCAATGCCATAAAGATCATATGCCCTGTACAACAATTCTTTCAATTAGTGTTGTTCCCATATCAGTCACATGAAACTTTGTTAAGTGTGAAACCAACCATTTGATCATAGTAGTATTACTCACTTATCATTGGCAATAGGGTCTCTAAGAATCCATTAATATAGAGTGATTATTCCCTAATTCTGCCTTGAGGATCAGCTTTATAGGGCCACTCTTCTTACCAATGTCTTAGGCCATAGCCTGGATTTTCTGGTAAAACAGCCTGAGGAAAAACGTATCTATCTATTTATCTATCTATCTATCTATCTATCATCATCTATCTATCATCTATCATTATCTATCTATCATCTATCACTCTATCTTTTTACTCAAAAGGCAGTAAGAGTGAGGAGAACAAAAGAAGAAAATAGAAACAGAACAGTTAAATACAAGCTATTGTGTGACTAAGCTGAACACATTGTTTATAAGGAAACACTACCCAGCCTGTTTCTTGGTCATATGTGGTGTCTCTGGAGAGGTAATAGGATTCTAGTGTCAGTTGCAGAAGTTCATGGTGGGTTGGAAGGCTGAAGATCTGTTCTACTAGTTCCTTCTTGTATTTTGTCTCTCAATGGTAAAAGTTCACCTTATAGGGTATTGATTCCCTTATACTTCTAAATCATGTTTCCCGTGCCCTTTAGGAAATCAGAGATGTAATGCCACATGTATGGTTCTTCAATTGTGCTCAAAAGTGGTACGAGCAGATAAATCCTTGTATTCATTCATTTTGAACTTGGATATTGTGGCTCCTCTGCTTTCTGCCAGGGCTGGGGAGTTGGGGGGTTGGCATGTGGAGTCAGGCAGGAGGAAGATGCAGGCCAGGCCAGAAACCAGCTCGGGTTACTCCAATCTCTGTCTCCTGATATGGTGGCTAAGGCTTTCTGCTGAGCAAGTATCTGATGGTATAGATTGCAAGTGGGGATGAAGAAATCTCTGGAGACACATAATTAGACCTCATACAATGCTGAACTAGAAGACTATAATGACAGTGAATCCATGAAAAAACTACAATAAGAACAACTTTTGTTTTTCTTTTCACCTCTTTTAATGTTGTCTTTTAAAAAATATAACATTTACTATTTATTGCCTACTTACTGTTTTCTTTGTATTTTTAGATTATATTATCATTTAAATGTGCAGAATTTTTATTTCTTTATTTAAAAATTTTGTTGAATTTGTTGGGGTGACATTGGTTAACAAAATTATATAGGGTCAAGGTATACAAATCTATAATATACCACATGTATAGTACATTGTGTGTTCACCACCCTCAGTCCTGCCCCCTTTTTTAAAAATTATATACTAGGTACATATTATGCTAAACCTTCTATATATTATTTCATTTTTATAACACTATAGGACAGCCCCTACTGTTTCCCACTTTCTCAACAAATGAAATTAAGAATTTAGAGGGATGAAGGGACTTGCCCAAGGTTAGATAGCTAGGAAGCAATAGAGCTTGGGGAAATTCCAGCTCGACTAGCAGGCCTCCAGGTAGTCTTTCTGGCAGGGGGATGAGCAGCGCACAGGTTTTTATAGATTTTGTTCACCTTTGGTAGTTTCATCTTGTCTTGATGTAAGAATCTACCTACCAAGCCATAAGACAATTTATTGTAAGGTAAAATTAAGAGAACAGTATTACTTACATCATAGGGTGATTATATAAATTAATCCAAAAGAAACACTTAGTTTATTTTTGGTACACAATAAGAGCGCGATACCAACTAGCTGTTACTATTATTATTACTGTTAAAATTGGCCATTCCTTATACAAAAATTCCAACTGCAATATATTGCATGGAATAGACTATTCAGAAATATTAATGCTTCTTGCATTCAGTGATTGATATAAGTAAGTTATAGATATTTCAGTCCCAATAGAGGATATCATCTTGACCTACCTGCTTCTTCCCTGATCACTCTAGACCAGCCTTATTATTTTTTTCCTGAATCTAGAACCTTCTTAACTCTATTTTAGAGTCTTGCCCTCTGGCTTTGAGCTTTGTTTCTGTTCCCATCTTAGGACTCTTAGAACCTGCTTTCTGGGCTCCTAGACCTTGAATGACCTTGGGGACTCAATCTGGACCCATGTGGCCCATCAGAACATAATTCTAGTTTGTACTGGCCCTTTGGCCAGCCTTCTTCTCCTGAGGTTTTCTCCTGTGAATGCAGTACGCTTGCAGATTGCGTTGCCCTCTATAATCCTGACATGCTCAGAGGGAGGGGCACTCAGTCAGCCCCAGACTTGTACTGTCACCCTCATTTTGTCCAGCAGCTTCTAGAATTTGAGTCTTGTGCTCAGCTTCTCAGAGGGTTCCTTCTATTTCATGAAGTAATTAAACCATTTTAGAAAGGAAAAAAAAAACGTAGAACACTGTAGCTCTTGCAAGGAATCTTAAGTTTAGAACTACACAGACCCTACCTGGTGATCTCTGCAAGCACAGAAAGTTATCTAGGAACACAGACCATGGACCCTCAATAGAACTGTCAGATTTAGCAATAAAAATACAAAACTAACTGTCAAATTTGAATTTCAGACAAATGAGAATTTTTAAAAAGGTATAAACTATGTTCCACGTATCGTTTAGAACATAGTTGTACTAAGAAACTCTTTGTTGTTATCTGAAATTCAAATGAACTGGGGCCTTGTGTTTTATCTGGTAGCCCTCCCACAGAGTGGCATTTCCTGTCACGCTTGTCACAAGAGACAATTTTTTAGGTCTCTGTGACCTCACAGCAATTGAGAAACAGTCATTCCTCCTATAACTTATTCTTTTTTTTTTTTTTGCATTTTTCCGAAGCTGGAAACAGGGAGAGACAGTCAGCAGACTCCCGCATGCACCCGACCGGGATCCACCCGGCACGCCCACCATGGGGCGACGCTCTGCTCACCAGGGGGCGATGCTCTGCCCATCCTGGGCATCGCCATGTTGCGACCAGAGCCACTCTAGCGCCTGAGGCAGAGGCCACAGAGCCATCCCCAGCGCCCGGGCCATCCTTGCTCCAATGGAGCCTCGGCTGCGGGAGGGGAAGAGAGAGGAAGGCACGGGGGAGGGGTGGAGAAGCAAATGGGTGCTTCTCCTGTGTGCCCTGGCCGGGAATCGAACCCGGGTCCTCCGCACGCTAGGCTGACGCTCTACCGCTGAGCCAACCGGCCAGGGCCCTATAACTTATTCTTATTCTGATCTCGACTTTCTATGTCCTTAAGGTGAGACCATCTTCAGGTGACCTTCCATCTTGTTCTGTGTGGGACAATACCACTTTATTTCTGTTGTCTTGACATAATTGCCAACAATTCTCTCTCACTTTCAGAAGTGTCTTGGTTTGGATGATAAATTATGTCATTCCATCCTTCACTTCCTGCTGACCCTATTAGTAAGTTTTCAGCTTCTTTCCCTACAGCCACATTCTAAATTTCGTCCAGTGCCACCGTTTTGACTAACCCTTATTTCATTTTCCCAAAGCGCCAGGTCCCACTATCCTGCCTAAGTTAACATAAACAAGGATATGACTCCTGAACAACCAGCATTCGTTACGGTAACTTTCTTTACTCTTCAGCATCTGTACAGAGAACAGGATGACTGGGAGAATACCTGATGGATTCAGTAAGTATGGGGGATGAACCCAGATAAGTCAGGTCAAAAGTATGCATATGATCTTTGTTTGGAAGTATTTAGGTTACACTGCCCTTTCTAAATATGTGAGGAAGAGGCTGTCTATGTGCAATACTTAGCAACCATTGATTAGACTACATTTTTTGTGATTGTGCTGAAGTAAAATAATTTTCTTTGTGTTGCCTCAGGTCCCTTTTTCTATATTACTGTTGCTACCACATGCAAGTCTTGTATCAAATGATAAAATATTTAGTCAAAAATAAAGTTACAATTTTATTCCTACAAAATGTCAAGAAAATTGAAGATTGATTTCTCCTTAGATATATTCATTTATGTTTTATATATTTTAGATGTGTGTATGTTTGATATGTAGACTTTTTTGCACACCTATCCCAATATGCTACTGAATCAGATCATCTGAATTCTTCCTTTCATGAGCATTACATACAGTCAGGTCCTATCAGCAAACCAAACACCTTCTCTAGCTTTAACAAAATAATGAAGGACAGAGCTCTTGATTAATCCGATTTATTCTTTTTAGACATACTGATTTGATAAGCCAAAATATAAAGAGTGTTCAAGGCAGGAAAAAGAACATCTCTGTATGAATTTATTTTATAATAATATTTTAAAATGTCTTTCCCTTAAATGTTAAAAGTTATGTAAAACTCATTAGAGAAAAACAAATATGTCATTATATTACTGATGTTAACCCATCCAATATAAATAAATGAAATGCATTATTACTATATCTTAGCAACCATAATTGGATTTTATTTTTAGATAGTAAAATAATAGTTGTCTTATTAAACCTAAATCAAAGGCTCTTTTAGAAAGCTTAATTTGAAATAATGCTAATTTAACCAGTATTTTAATAACCTCCAAGAAAAACAGAGAATGTTTTATGAATGTTTAGAAATTATGTAAATATTTTAAGAAGAAAAATCAAAATAAAAAAGTGTACTGTAATAGTTACTTCATTAGTGTAGGGAAGATATCAGAGAGAAAATTCCAGATGACCTTAAAGTGACCTTATGAGGAGCTCACATTAAGATCCCTCTGACTGTATGTGGAGGATGGATAGGCAGGGGTTGGAAGTAGGAGTGGAGAGATCCAATGAGAAACAGTAAATATGTCCAGTCCTCTCATATATCAATGATATTCTATAAAACTGTTCAAAGAAACATTACAAAGAAGGCTGTTGCTGCAATTCTAATGAGACGTGACGTGTCTTGAATCAGAATTATTATGGAAATGAAGATAGAATGTTTGGATTAGAGAAATATTGTAGAGGTGGAAGTTCTAAGTGTTGAGTGATTGGGTAAGGTTGCGGGGAAGTGTAGGGGATGCTGAAGAACTAAGAATGACTTCTTGATGTCTGGAATGAGCAAAAAGAAAAAAAAAGAAAAAGAATGTGGGTACCATTTGTGTAGAGCGGAAACCTACAGGAGCAGCACGTTTATGGGGGAGAGCTGACAGCTCACTGTGGATATAGTCAATTTGCCATATCTCAGATATAGCCATCAGAGTGGTTGGTTGGCCTGAAGGCACGCATTTGAAAGCCACCAGCATGTACATGGTCTTTGACATCACGGGGACTGGTGAGATCATCTAGAGAGAGAATACAGAGAGAGAAGGCCAGAGAGGCAAAGCCCAATCCTGAGGAGGGCAGCACTTAGATGTTGTTAGAAAGGAGAACTGGGTAAAGGAGAAAGAGGGCAGGGTGGTTTGGGGAGACCCCAGAGAGTGTGGTAAAAAGAGAGACGTCAAGAGGTTGGAGAGTTTCAAAATCCAGAAATCCATCTAGGAGATCTAGCAAGGATAAAGATGAAATATGTGAATCCATTGGATTCAGGAATTTGGAGATATTGGTGATTTGATAGACAAGTTTGGGTCGCAGCCATTTGGAGGGATTTACTGTGGCTGGAGGAGAACAGGAAGGGTTTGGACATGTGGAAAGTTTGGTGACTGTTGAGTTCTGCCGTGGCAGCAGCAAGAGAGGGTCTGACAGTTCATGGAAGGCTGCAGCACAGAGGAGATGACAGAAATGTCAGGTGGCAACAGAATGGTCTTACCTCCTGCCTGATGTTCTAAAATAGATTCATTTAAAACATATTTGTGTAGACTTCCAAAATGTGTTGCCCACCCTATGCCTTCTTACACTGAGGATACAGAACATAATGCAACTTTTGGTTACAATGACCTCTTCTTTCTTTTCTTGACATGTTTGGGGTCTTAAGAGTTTAAGAAGGGCACCTGACTCTTGTTGTAAAATGGCTTCAGATGTCTATGCTTTGTATATCTTGTGTGGGGGCATGTGTGTGTGCACATGTGGGTGTGCATGTGTGTGTGCAGAAGAGACAGGAAGAGATAGAGGGGGAAATATAAAGTGGTAGAGCGTCGGCCTGGCGTGCGGGAGTCCCAGGTTTGATTCCCGGCCAGAGCACACAGGAGAAGTGCCCATCTGCTTCTCCACCCCTCCCCTTCTTCTTCCTCTCTGTCTCTCTTTTCCCCTCCTGTAGCCAAGGCTCCATGGGAGCAAAGATGGCCTGGGCATTGAAGATGGCTCTGTGGCCTCTGCCTCAGGCGCTAGAATGTCTCTGGTCGCAATAGAGCAACGCCCCAGATGGGCGGAACATCACCCCTGGTAGGTGGAACATCACCCCCTGGTGGGCGTGCCAGGTGGATTCCAGTTGGGTGCATGTGGGAGTCTGTCTGCCTCCCCGTTTCCAACTTCAGAAAACAAAAAAACCCCCCAAAAAACAAAAAAAATGGGTTCAAATCCCAGCTTGTCTGCCTCTGAAACCCGTGCTCTTTTCACTACGACACTCCAGCTTTCTAAGTAGCAGTGCGGCTCACTTATTTATTCAATACATATTTTAGATTACCCTCTAAAGCAGTGGTAGTCAACCTGGTCCCTACCGCCCACTAGTGGGCATGCCAGCTTTCATGGTGGGCGGTAGCGGAGCAACCAAAGTATAAATAAAAAGATAGATTCAACTATAGTAAGTTGTTTTATAAAAATTTATTCTGCCAAACTTAGCGAAAATCCAACATAAAGTACTTGGTAAGTAATTATTATTATATGTTTTAACTTGCTGTAACTCTGCTTTATAAGTTTTATGAAGTAAAGTTACTTCCCTACTTTATAAATCCCCATTACTGTGGAACCGGTGGGCAGCTAGAAAATCTTACTACTAACAGAGATACAAAAGTGGGTGGTAGGTATAAAAAAGGATGAGTACTCCTGCTCTAAAGTAACACAACAGTCATGCCAGCTAACCTGTATATGGTGCTTACTTATGTGGGCAGGTAATGGTGGTGTAAGTACTTTACATGTTTCACCTTTTTAACCCACACAACAATCGTATGAGATCCCACTTTACAGATGAGGCAACCAAGACCCAGAATGTTCATGTACGTGTTTAGATGTGCCACAACTAGGGAGTGGTGAAACCCGGTTTCCAACCAGGCAGTCTGGGTCCAAGACACTCTACCCTAGGATACTTCAGAAGAGGACATTTTGACAGGCAGAAGGAAAAGGAGATACAAAAAGAAAGTTGTTATTTCTGGAGCTTGTTAAGCTGGGAAAAGGTGACCAAAGGGGCTGCAGATGGAAGCAATTGGCATTTTATCATCGGCCCTTTGAGCCCATTCAATTTGGATTTTAATTCTAGCAATGGCAGTGCCTTGATGAATTCTGAACAGTCAGGGATGAGATTTGCTGCTATTCTGTAATTGGCATTGAGCATCGAAAGTGAGCAGGCTCTGGGAAAATAGAATGTGCTTTGTGACAACTATTATAGACACAGAAGCTCTTCTGGCCCTCATCTTGTTTCTCGGGCTCTCTCACTGCATGATGTCTTGGCTAAAATGATAATTAGGATTACAACCATACTGAGTAAAGCTACAAACTCAAAAGCAGTTAATAATGATAATCAGAAACTGGAAGGGAGAAAAGCAAAATAAATCCCTGCACGAAGCCAGCTGAAGTCATTTCTTTCAGTTTTTTTTTAAGTCTGTTAAGTTCTAAAGAAATGTTTTATGAATGTGTTCAGTTACAACTTTTTTTGGTTACAGCTTTTCACCACCTCATTTGGCATTAGTTGCTACATCCTCTGCATCCTCTATTTTCCCATATCAATCTATTTGACTTCTGTTGAACCGATTATTATCCTGTATTATCAGTGATCTGTTTACATGTAGATCACAGTTTGTTTCATTGTGGTTCAGCAAAGATTTCTGTCACACAGTGTAGTTACTATGCTAAACATCCCCACATCATATGCTAAGTGACTTAGAATAAATAAACTTTTTATTATCCTTACTTGATGCATACTTAAATATGTTTATATATATATTTATATGTATGTGTGTGTGTGTGTGTGTGTGTGTGTGTGTGTATATATATATATATATATATATATATGAAATGCAGTATTTTAGCTTTCTTTTATTATTATTTTAATCAAGTGAGAGGCAGGAAGGCAGCGAGATAGACTCCTACATATGCCCCAACTAGGATCCACCTGGTAACCCCCGTCTGTAGCTGCTTTTCTGCCCATCTGGGGTGTTGCTCTGTTGTTCAGCAACTGAGCTCCTTTAGCACCTGAGGTGAGGCCATGGAGCCATCCTCAGTGCTCGGGGCCAACTTGCTCATTTGAGCCATGGCTACAGGAGGGTAAGAGAGAGGGGGGAGGGAAGGATGGAGAAGCAGATGGTTGTTTCTCCTGTGTATCTCAACCAGGAATTGAAGCCAGAACATCCATATTCCAGGCCAATGCTCTGCCACTGAGTCAACCAGCCAAGGCCAGCTTTTTCTTATTTAATGGTCAGTTCTTGAGTTTTTCAGAGCAAAGGTTCATAAAGACAATATAGTTATATATAAATGCATATTTAATAGGAAATATATTGCTTGATATTTAAAAGCACAACTTAGATTTTGAAAACACAAGTTTATTTTATTTTTAAAAATTTTTATTTATAAAATAAAATTTATTGTGGTGACATTGATCATCAAGAGTACATAGCTTTCAGGTAAATGTTTCTATAGCATTTGAACTGTTGATTATGTTGTGTACCCATCACCCAAAGTCAAATCATTTTATGTCACTGTATATTTGTCCCCCACAAACCCCTCCTCCTGGTAACCATTTCACTTTTATCCATGTCCATAAGTCTCATTTTTATATCCCATATATCTGTGAAATCATATAGTTCTTAGCTTTTTCTGATTTATTTCACTTAGTATAATGTTCTCAAGGTCCATTCATGTTTAAATAATAAGATTTATCAGATAGATATTGTCTATTAATAAACTTATGGCCAAATAAGCCCTCTCCCATTACAAATTGTCAAGGAAGAAAAAATATGTCTGTAGTGTTGATTGTTGTCTACTGGAAGGTGTAAGTACCTTTCTGACTATGAGCTAGGTTGATATTATGACTATCTGAACACAATAAGGAACTTGTTTACTTACAAAATTAAATTGAAGCATATCGAGTTATCAGTCTTGACATTTCTTTTCAAATGTAGGTTTAGAAAATATTTATGGGTGTAAGTAATCTGAGGATAAGAGATAATTATTATAGAACAAACAGAGAGAAAAATGGATTGCTGATCAATCTGCCAGTGGGTCTAAAGAGTGATTTATCTGATGTGAAAAAATTAATCCTAGATACATAGAATCAACTCCTGTTGTCATAGAACAATTATGCTATTGGCATATTTGTTCAGAAATAATTCTTCAGAGACTGAAAAAACTGAGTGGTTAAAATATTGATTAAAATTTTTTTTAGTTGTATTCAGTTGTCTCATAAAGGTATGATTTGTATGTAAAGTACATAAGACTTATCTTCTGTGGAGGAGAACTTTGTTTCAGATCATAGGTGGGGGAGATTTTATTGTAGGCAGAATTTTTTTGAGATTGGAATTTTGAATTTTAATTGAATCTACAGGGTTTTGAATTATGAATATTAATGATATAATATAGATTATTTTACATAATTATGTTATAGAAATGATTTTTAAAATTATACCCTTAGTGTATACTTTTCACATAAATGAATAAATTTTATTGGTAATTGGAATTAACATTTAAATTTCCTAAGATTATACATTTTAAACAATAATTTTTTTTGTTAGGAATATTTAATATTATGTTGGATTATACAACCCAGCAAAATTCGTGGCATGTTTTTCAGTCTCCTCATTGGCTTGTCCATATTCCCTTCTTTAAAATGTTCTTTTCTGGGATATAGCATTTCTTTTCTATTTTCTTTTTCTTTTTTTGTATTTTTTCTGAAGCTGGAAACGGGGAGGCAGTCAGACAGACTCCCCATGCGCCCAACCGGGATCCACCCGGCACGCCCACCAGGGGATGATGCTCTGCCCATCAGGGCGTCGCTCTGTCGCGACCAGAGCCACTGTACCGCCTGGGGCAGAGGCCAAGGAGCCATCCCCAGCGTCTGGGCCATCTTTTGCTCCAATGGAGGCTCGGCTGCGGGAGGGGAAGAGAGAGACAGAGAGGAAGGAGAGGGGGAGGGGTGGAGAAGCAGATGAGCGATTCTCCTCTGTGCCCTGGCCGGGAATCGAACCCGGGACTTCCGCACGCCAGGCTGACACTCTACTACTGAGCCAACCGGCCAGGGCCTTCTTTTCTATTTTCATCTCACAAGTCCACTGATGTCTAGCCACCCAACAATCAGTTGTGTGAGAATTCTGTTCTAGGAGAAAATGATGAAGTGGGGTGGTCAGAATTCTACTATTCAAGAGCAGTGAATAGTCTGGTGACTCTGGGACTTGTGACACTATCTTAGTGTTTCTAGATGTCCTTTGCCACTGTATTCCAGAGGTTAGAGATGTGGAAGTCAGTTTTCTGGATATTCAGACCATTCTGAAATAGTTAATCAAAACTAGAGGGTCAAAATTACTGTGACAGGTGTCCTCCCCATCTTCTCATTTAAAAGGCAAATTACACTGGTGGCTTTGAGAGACTTTAAACTTTTTTACTTTAACATTTCTGAGATATTGATTAGATGCTTGAAAAAGACTAGGGGAAATAATACAAGTTTGGCAAATATCTACGCACAATTTCATAAGCAATGAACAAAAAACATAGGCATTTTCACCCATCTATGGGCAGATGGTGAATGGCATCAGCAGAGATTTCAAATATAGATGTAGCACATATATATTGCAAACAGCTGTAATAGCTAAAATTCATGCCAGAAGACTTAATCATTCTGGATTTTGTTCCAATACATGCTAGCATTCAGAAATAAACTCTTCTTTCTGACAATTGCTATAGAATACTTTGAAACAGACAAGTGCATCCATGATATAGGAACTTTGCTGTGTGCTGATTAGGCTGTATTTTCAAGGCTCCTTGACAACTGGTTGATTAGCAAAAATTCTCATTACTTGTGATTTTGTGTGCATAGCTCATAACTGATGTGACTTCTTGTTTTTGCTACTTAGTTGGCTGAGTCAACTGTTTTTTGGGTGCAGACTTGCCAATACCAAGTATCTGGATGAAAACAAAAAAACTGAATTAGCTGCACATTTTATATTTGTTTACAGATGCTCCTTGACTTAGGATGGGGTTACATCCAGATAAACCCATCTTAAATCAAAACTATCATAAGTTGAAAATACATTTAAGTGTACCTAACCTGCAGAACATCATAGGTTAGTTAACCTAGGGAACCTTAAATGTGCTCAGGACACAATATACAGAAATACCAGGTGGCCTAGTTCACTATAGAGTTTCGGTTGTTTCCCCTCGTGAGTGCAGGGCTGACTGGGAATGTGCTCACCTGGCTGTCAGCATCACGAGAGTATTGTATTTCACATTGCTAGCCTGAGAAAAGGTCAAAATCCAATTCAAAGTACAGTTTCTACTGAAAGGCTATTGTTGCACACCATCAGAAAGTTGAAAAATTCTAAGTGAACCATCGCAAGTCAGGGACCATTAGGTATCTAATCATTAATCTGGTATCTGTCGTTAATTAGGTAAAAGGGATAGCTAAGATTTTAGGAGTACATCTCTTTTTTTTTTTCCACTGATGAGGTTCTTATCATTTAAAATTAAAAAAAATTCTGAGTATGTGTCTCTTGGTTAAAAGAATCCTTGTTTTGTTTGAGATGAAGGAAGTAGCAAAGAGTTTCTCAACAGAGATAAGGAAAATATAATCTATATTATTTTAAAAATTCTAGAAAAAATAGCCTACGAAGTTGCCACAGAAGCTCTTAAACCCCAGGTGTGGTTAGCTTTCCTGAGTCTTCTCTAAAGTTGAGTGACAATGGAGGCAGGTTGGTGGTAGGTTGGTTGATATCCATTTGGCATCTGAATGTGAGAGACAGCACATGGCTTGGGGTCTGTGGATCTGGATGGGTCCTGTCTCGCATCTCTGACCCTGTGTGAACTTCACCGAGTACCACCATCAGTGAGTTGAGAATGATGATAGAATCTAACTTAAGGGGGGGGGGACACAGGGAGACAGTGGGTGTCAAATGAATTTTGTAAACTCTAAAGTGATATTCAGATGCCAGCTTGCACGTTATATAGAGGATATCAGTCACCATTATTTCTCATTTGTCTCAGTTTGCTGGCATTTCAGGTAGCTAAGAACTCTGGCAAGGTGTCATTGACATCATCTTTCCTTACTGTTGCCAGTAGTTTCATCTTACTCTACTCACTCCATGACTATTGATTTTCTCTCCTTATTCGTCTTTCCCATTCTACATCCCCTCTCCTCACCCGAGGCATTGCATGACCAGCACCTTCTTCACCTCAACAATCTCAAGGCTTTAGCAAAGTCTTATGGAGCTCTGACTCATGAAAAAGGTAAGCAGTCATCTCAGAATGGATAATAAGATCAAGAGTTCCTTATAGATGCAAATTAAATTTTATAAAATAACTATTGTTTAAACAACACAGCTTCAGGGATAGTTTTGCCTTAGGTTGACAAATGACTTAATCCAACAGGACAGACTTAAAGGAATTAGTGCTAAAAAAGGAAATTCTTAAGTACATTAGTATTTTAACAATAGCATTTCTCTCACAATGTATATAGTATATGTGTTCTTAAAAATAACTACATTATAGAATTTCATGCAATAAAGTTATTGCAATCTTATATAGTCTTTAAAAACATAGACTTAATAAAAACATACAATCCTAACCTCATCTTACTTTAGGCATCTTACTTAGATTCCAAAAATATACAGTAATATTATAGTAAATATAGATATGCATTACAATATATTTTGAAAAAAAAAACATTGTTAGCTTGGTATGAATAAATGTGGTGAAATGTGGCATTTGAAGTATCTTGAAGAAACAGAAGCATGGGCATCATTATTTTTTAAGGCAAAAACTCTTTTATTCGAGTTGGCCCAGATGCCTGTTGCTTGTGTCTGCCAATGAGCCGGACCGCTGGGTAAGGCATGCCACCCGCGGGTGTGCCTCGTGTCTGTGCCTCCAGCATACTAGTCGGCGATGGTGCAGCTGAGGGTCCTTTTGTTCCCTTCCCCTGGATCTGTCACCGGCTGTCTCATTTATTTTAAAAGGTTTTATTACTTTAGTTTCTCAACATCTATGGTGTCCAGATATTTGTGAGATTTGGATTGCTTTATTTAATGCTTTCCAACAGGCAAAGTTCATGCACCCAGGAGTATAGCATAATGTCCACTTAGAAGGCAGTGCAGGTGGGTAAGGACATTAAGAAAAAAGCTGGGGTATCTGAGTGCTTTGAGTATTCCTCTGGAGGTCCCTGTGTTCAACTGGGCAGCATTTTTTCTTGTATAACTAGTGTTTTGTGGAGCACAAAGCATAGCCATGTTGTAAAAAATCAGTATGAGCTAACATGATTTTCTGTGTTGCTGGTTTTATTCCCCTGTTTGTCTTCAGTATATAAACAAATACAACCATTACAACTAATGATTAAAACAGAAAGAAAAGCAATACTATTTTCTGAAGCATAAGATTCCCTAAGCTAAATATGATTGGTTGTATAGGAAGTCTATACATCATTGAAGAAGTTGGAGTGCCCTGGCCGGTTGCACAGTGGATAGAGCATCAACCCAGACAGAGCACCAAGGTTGCTTGTTCGATCCTTGGGTAGCCAGCTGGATCCTGAGAGTGCCAGCACGACCCTGAGATTTCAGGCTTGACCCCTGGTCAAGGAACATGTGAGAAGCAATCAAAGGATGCACAACTGAGTGGAACAATGAGTTGATGTTTCTCTCTCTCTCTCTTCCTCCCTCTCTCTCTCAAAAAGTAAAAAATAAAAAGAGGAATGATAAAAAGAAGTTGGACCAAAACATTTCATTGGATAATTTATTAATTAACAAGCCCCCAACAGTAGACATCCTATCTGGGTGAGACAAGGAGACAAGACAGTTAGGTTAGTTGAGGGTTCTAAGCAGATCTGTGCCCTGATAGCCGCCACCTCCCTTTCCTGGTAAACTCTTGACAAGAGAGAAAAACATTATTCCACCTACATCTGTGTATCCAAAACTAATAATAAACCCGTGTTCCAGTTTCCATTTAGAAACTACAGACACATGGCATGGGAGCAAAGGGACAGACTTTCATTAAGAAATATTTCTAACCATTGCAGGCAAGGACGTAGCTTGGTGTCCTGAGCGACTGAACTGCACTGTGTCTGAGGCTGTCTGTGCGCACTGAGTTGAAAGGATAATTTCAATAATTACATGCTGAACACAGGCATTTAAAAATTCTATTTAGGATAAAGGACTTATGTTCACCCAGGACACCTAGAAAGGCTGACAGTATTAATCCAATCACTTGGGTGACGACTGTAATTTTCACATCTTTGAATTTATGTAGTGAAAGTTGTATAATAATAAAAGTATATCTGGACAGAATTATCTGGTATAATACGTTCATTTTGGCAAAGATTGAAAACCAAAGAGGTTTGGTTCGGTGTTGTACAACAACTAGAATAAACCGAGGGTTTCTGGTCCTCAGGTTATTCCTCAGAGGAATCTAAAGGCGGGAAGAAAGTTCCTGCTATGTTCTATTGATCTCCACTGCTCCAAGGCATAATGTTAGGAAGATGGGTTTCTTATTCATTCTTCTGTTTATCTTTGGCCACCAAGATGATGGCATCTACAATTAGAAACATTTCTAAAAATTTAAAATATTTTATTTTGCAAGCAGTGTCTCTAATCATTGTCCATCTCATCAGCTCATGCCTCCATTGCAACAAGTTTGGGAACCAAATTGGTGTGACATGGATGTGATGAAGTTAGTTTTTTCAATGCCTCTGATGAAATTACAGAACGCAACCGAGTCTTGAATTCTGGATTTCATTAGCAACACTTATGTGGTTGACTCTGCCTTTTTCTTTTTGTCTCCTTAACCAATCAATACTTTCTATATAATAAAGATTTTTTCATGTTGCTTCATTAATAATTTTTAACTTTCCTTTAATATATACAATAACCTTACAGTTTTCTCAAGTCATTGCAATGACTGATAATGGTTATCATTGCTTTACTTTATTCATTGGTGAACTCTTTTAGTTTCAGTCCTTAGGATTCTATTAATGTTTTCTCATAGGATGCCCTTCTGATTTTGTTTTCTGTAACTCTCAGTTTTCTTTCCTCTTTTTTCCTTCTCTCCTCCTAGGAGCCAGTGTATTTGTGTCATTGTCAAAAAAATGAGATGAGCAAAAAAAAAAAAAAAAGAAAAAAAGAAAAACTCCTGTAATTGCCTTAATGGCTGCTCCAAGAATTATAATTTATATTTCATTTTACTTTTTAAATATGCTAAGTGTTTATTATGTGCAGGACACTGTATTTGGTTGTGGATATGTTGTGAATGTGAATTATGGTATCACAAACTATAGAGCTCTGATGGAAATGACATAATCTGCATTTCCCTTGCAGGGGCTGAAAAGCTATAACTTGTATTTCTATTCCTTTTTGTAGAGGTTCAAGCAGTTGTCTTAGAATCCAAAGTGAATAGCACTTTGATTTTAAAAATATTTTATATTCTCTGTTTATTTATTCCTAAAATTTCTTACACACACACACACACACACCTTCCCCCCATTCCATTTTTGAATTTTCAATTGGTAAAGACGGCCGACTATTCCAATACCTTACACTAAGATAAACCATCACAGCTGTATATTTGTCTTCTACTTTATGAAACAAGCAAGAATAAATAAGGAAAGTATGAAGATTTAAGGTAGCACTTTAAAAAGTTTGATTTATATTAAGAAGTCACCAAAAAGACTGAACAAGCTATTCAAGAATTATTCAATACTTTCTTTCGCAAAGTGATTTTCTCTTATTAAATAGGAGAAAACATTTTCATTGCAACTAGGTTTAAACATGTTTTTTGTTTTAATCATCAACATTTTGTACAGCTAAAAGATTGAAGATGAGAGGAGTACTTTTTATGATGCCTCTGTTTTTAAGTGAAGGTTGCACTGAGGCAGCTTAGCAACTGTGCTTATATGTGGAGTAGAGTGTTTTATCCTGAATTTCCATTTACCCTTATTAAGTGAAACTTTACTAGTATAGAATTATTGATAACCAAAAATTAAAATAAGTTTTCTAAAATAAGTGTCCTAAAATATGTATGTATATGTATATGTATAACTTATATATTAGGTAAACCATATATATATTTATATATAATTTATCCAATAGATGTGTTACTAAAATGTCAGCTTTTAGGTGAGAGAAATTATATATAACTTATAAATTGTATATAAAGTATATGTAATTTAGCTGATATGTGTTATGGAAATGTTAGCTTTTAGATGAGTGTAGTATAATATAAATGAAGTTTTTCATCTCTGTTTATAGACGATAGCCTGAGTACTCAGCAAGTACCCTGCTATCACACAGCCAGGGTACTGGACTCTGTGGTTCATCCCTGTGCACAATATGTGCTTGTTCAGACTTCATTTAGGAGTGTGTGGACATGGAATGTAGCATTTCCCTCTTTGTCTATAGGGCAAAATGAGTAACTCACATTTCATCTAGAAAAGTAGGGAGGAAATGCAAAGTGTCTACTCTAGACTTAGAAAGTGGCACAATCACTCATTGGTCACAAGAAACAGTCATTTTAAGAACAGAAAAAAGGAAACCGAAATCTCCGTAGAAATGCATTCGGTAAAAACTGGGAACCAAAAGTGAAATATAAGCAATTGCCTTTAGAAAAAAATTCTTTTTTAAAAAGTAATAATGTCAGTGATATACTACCGTTTCCCTGAAAATAAGACATCCCCCCAAAATAAGACCTAGTGCAATTTTTTTCAAGCTTAGAAATATAAAGACTCCCCTGAAAATAAAACCTAGTGCGTCTTTAGGAGCAAAAATTAACTTAAGGCACTGTCTTATTTTCAGGGAAATAGGGTAGATTGTTGTACATGGAAATAGAGTCACAAGAAATTTTTCTTTCTTTTTTTTTTTTTTTACAAAGACAGACAGACAGAGAGAGAGAGAGAGAGAGAGAGACAGGGACAGACAGACAGGAACGGAGAGATGAGAAGCATTAATCATTAGTTTTTGGTTGTGCATTGCAACACCTTAATTGTTCATTGATCGCTTTCTCATATGTGCCTTGACCGTGGGCCTTCAGCAGAACGAGTAACCCCTTGCTCAAGCCAGCGACCTTGGGCTCAAGCTGGTGAGCTTTTGCTCAAACCACGTGAGCCCTCGCTTAAGCTGGCGACCTCGGGGTCTTGAACCTGAGTCTTCTGCATCCCAGTCCGATGCTCTATCCATTGTGCCACTGCCCGGTCAGGTTCACAAGAAATTCTTGATGGAATTCAAAGTTTGGCTGGTTATGCTAATGTTTGTAATGACATGACTACAGTATATAAATAAATGTTGATTTTTTGTTCAACAATAAATGTGAATTCTTGTTCATGGAAAAACAAGACATCCCCTGAAAATAAGACCTAGCATGTCTTTAGAAGCAAAAATTAATATAAGACACTGTCTTATTTTCGGGGAAACATGGTAGTTATATAACATAGGACTAGTGTAGATACAGGTCAGCTAAAAAAAAATACTGAGAAACAAAATGAAAATTAAAAAGTGCAAGTGAAAGAATTTAGACCAAACCAAAAGAAAAAAACTATTGAGGAATTTCATGAGGTCTGTAATTCAGAGATAGAGTACGTAGTTATTTTATAACCCCATATTAATTAAATTGTTTTATGTAACTAGGCTAAAGTTAAGTGGTTATGTGTATGATAAACCAAATAGTTTTTATTCATAAAAGGATTTCAATTTCAACTCTTGTACCTCCATAAAATCCTGAATCCAGCCATTCTCTAGAGATGGCGTAAGCCCAAATGACAGTAGTCATCTCACTCAGGTGGCTAGTTAGGTTGGAGATACCGACATTAACTTACAGCTTTCAGAACTGAATCCCTTGTATTGTTTCCTTCTTTCCTTTGTGGAGCTAATTAAATTAAATATTCAACACAGAATTCTTTAAAGCAAAAACCATTTATTGGACAGCAACAATCAAAACAGGAAAGGGAAGAGAGTCTTAGTGGGGTCCAGAGATGCGGCGCCTCTTGGAGCAGGAAGTGTCTCCAGGTTCGATACAAGGAAAACACATCGCAAAAGAAGTCAAAACACAACTGTCTTTCACTGATTGCGGTTGTCTGACCAGCCTGGGTTTCTTTCCACTGTACTTTTAAAGGAGAAAATATGGGACTAGAAAAAGGTCTCGTTTTACTCTCAAGGGAACCCCACCCATTTTATTTTGTGCTGTTATCCTCAAATCACTCAGCTCCTCACCTGGACCCTGCATATAGAATGGAGAAAATGAAGCCTTTCATTCATTTTTCTGCATATAAAACCCTCTGACTGTGTCTCTTTGCATTTTATCTTTGCTTTTTTGTTAGCTGTTGAAATTACTTTTAGCTGAGGAAAGGGTCCATATTAGGTCAACATAAAAGAGTTCAGCATGACCCTTTTGTTAGCTGATGAAAACATTCCCTGATGTGGAACTTTTTCATGTTGACCTAATATGGACCCTTTCATTTTTCCCTTCCACCCTAACACAATTTTATCTGAGCAGGACTCTTTGAGCGTTATTATATAGAGGGAGGACCTCTGTGTTGTCTTTGTCTCTTTCCAGTCCCTTCAGCTAATCTGAGATAAATGTAATGTTGGCTTGTTATTTAACCAACAAAATTATTTAATTCATTTTTCTTATGGTCAGATAAGTCATGCACGATGTACAAATTTTTAAAGGAATAAAAATGTGTACTCTGTAAAATATACCCTTTTCTCATTACCACAATTGAATTGGCCATATTTTTTTTTCCTACAAGGGTAGTTTCTGTTATAGACTGATATGTCTACACATAATTTTCTAGCGATTCTTTCTTTTCTTTCTTTCTCTTTCTCTTTCTCTTTCTCTTTCTCTTTCTCTTTCTCTTTCTCTTTCTCTTTCTCTCTCTTCCTTCCTTCCTTCCTTCCTTCCTTCCTTCCTTCCTTCCTTCCTTCCTTCCTTCCTTCTTTCCTTTCTTTCTTTCTTCCTTCCTTCCTTCCTTCCTTCCTTCTTCCCTCCCTCCCTCTCTTCCTCCCTCTGTCCCTCCCTCCCTCTCTCCCTCCCTTCTTCCCTCCTTCCCTTCCTTTCTTCCTTCCTTCTTTCCTTCCTTCCTTTTATTATCTATCTATTTATCAATTGATCGATTTATGATAGCATTCTCTACATGCTGAACTCAGCAACTTGCTTTAGCTTAACTTAACATCATGTCTGAAATTCTTCCCTATCAGTTTATAAAGTAACCTCATTCTTTTAATACACAGATATTCTCTTGTATAGACATGCATTAAAGTATTTATCTAGTGTCTTATTGATGTTTATTTATGTTGCTGCCAATGTTTTACATCACAAATAGTTCAATACTAAATATTTTTGTTTATGCATCTTGTGGCTTTTGTACCTTAAGCTGTCAAATGTGGGAGTCAATATATTGTACTTCCTTCTACCTTCTTTTATCTTCTTCTTTTTCCAAACTTTTGTTATTAATGACACTTACAAATGCTGGATTTATAGTATTTACATTCTCTTCTGTAATAACCCCCTATTCTATCCTTAGTCTCATATTTGAACAGACTTGGTGCTCACTGTCAGCCCTTTTGCCATTGTTTCTTTGCTTTCTCCTTAGAGGGCTGAAATTGGTTCTTTAATAGTTTCCTTAAGAAGGTATCTTGAGAGCTCTATCCCCTGAGGTATTGTGTATGTGGAGTGATTTATTTATTATCTTTATATTTGAACAGTATCACTAGTAATTAAATTCTTGGAACACACTCTGCTGATCTCCTAGAAGACTTACTCCACTGTCTTGTTGTGTGGGATGTTGCCATACAAAAGCAAGTTTGATACCTGTCTCACTTATATCTGATATAAGTGACTTGATCTATCCTGAATGACTAAAGAATATTTTTGATCTTTACCAGAAAAGACATCTTTAAGTATATCCTCACAGATGTTGTTACTTTTCTTTATCTGTATTCATTTTTATAGATATTATAAATTTATATAATAGTATAATTCACTATCATTTATTTGTTTACCTGTTTATTTTTGGTAGAACAGCGTATGCACTTTGAACCTGTAAGTTTCTAACTCTTTTTCTTTCAGGAAAGTTTCCCAAATTATTGTGTGTGTGTGAGTGTGTGTGTGTGTGTGTGTATACACACACTCACTGTGTGCCAGGCACTATTCAAGGTACTACTAATAGGGCAGTAGAAAAGAAGACAAAAATATCTCCTTATAGACCTACATTATAGATGGATATTGTATCTCTGCTGTGATTGTCTTTAGATAAGTGATTAATTCATTGAATTTTTACAAAATTCAATCCAATATTTTTATCTGGTCCACAAAAAATTATTTTTTGAATGTCATTTTTCTGCTATAGGTTTCTCTCCTTTTTTATTACTTTATGCAGATGTCTCAATGGGTTCTTATATTGCTCATCTTTAAATAACATCAATTCCTTTTATGTGGGTGGAGCGCAGAGCACATTCCTAGCAGCTGTGGCTGATGCAATGCTGTGAGAATACTCCAGCTCCCAGAACCCTCCTCGGCATACCTAGGAAGGGAGCTCGCCTGCTATAAGGAAGTGACTTAGCGCCAACCACACAGATCCCTGATCTTTTCAGTCATTGGCTTTGAGTAACACGCTGTAACACCCTATAGGCTGAACCTGTGTACATAAGCTAGCTTACATCCTGTATAAAGTGGATCTGCATCACTGAACCTGGTCCCCAGAGTCGGGTCTTTGCGTCTTCGATGTCCTCACCCCCGACAGGACTTGTCCACAACTGGCACCCAATGTCAGACAGGGACCTAACTGGCATCCAAGGGACGGCCAATTTGGATCCCAGGAACCCCCCAACCTGCTTGACAGGGTTTCTTGGGCACCCACTAAGTGGTTCAGTCTTCACCTGTCCAAAGCCACAGCCCTGGCCTTCTCCACACTGACTACGCCTGGGGGGGGGGGGTCCTCAGCGCTTCAGAAGAAGACCTCATGGCCAACGTGTGTGCCACATTACCTGGGGAGATGTGGAGGCTTTGGCAGGGCAGGCCCAGAGAATTACCCCTGATGGGCCCCCAGGCCCTGGTGCTCTGTTCTTGGTTATGTGTGCTATAGTAACTGCTGACTCCCAGATGCAGGTGGTGGCAGCCCAGGGCTTGAGCCCGGCAGCATGAGCTGGTGTTTTCATTTCATCTTTGGAGGATGAGAATTGGGCCAGAGTTGCGGTTTGCAGACTCCAGAAGGTAAATGGCAGCAGCTGCAGAGGGAGAATGAATGGAAGCCAGGCTTGCATGACTGAGTGGCCACTGGAATGGCAGGGAGTGCCTGCTAAGCCGCTGGTGGGTTTGCTGACATTTTGGGACAGAGGGGTGGATGCCAGCATGCTCTTTGGAGCAGAGATGGAAATGCTGACTGCCATTGCCACATGCTCCTCTTTGGGACAGTGTAAGACCTACCAGGACAGCAGGAATGAGGGGGGTGGCTGAGTCCCAAGTGCATGGACATATTTCCTGGACTATGATGGGAGTGAGCACTGGCTCCTTTGTTGGATGGACTTACGGATTTTGTACAATGTGAAATACCCTGATGGGGGTGGGGGTGGCTTTGCTGGAGGCCCTTCACCTGCCCTGGGAAGCTTTTCCCATGGCTAGAAAGAAGGCTGAGGACATTTTGTGCTTTTGGCAAAGTACTCAGAGACTGGTGAAATGTACCTTTGTAATTGTTGAAATTGTATGATTTGTCATGTTGCTGTAATTTGTGTAATGTGCCCTGCAACCATATGCAGTACACAGCCCACAGCAAGCCATCCGTTTCGTGTCTGGATGCTGGGACCTTTGTGGGATGGGTTGTGCATGGACCTACATCCATTTTTTATAATCAAAATGGAACTGTGTTTAATGGCACCTAGATGGTCTCTGTAACACAATGTGAGGGAAATGACATCGAGACCCCTAGGAGGAATCCCCTGTTTAAGACCCCTGTTCTATTTCCTAACTAGTCAGACATTACAGAAGCTTGGCTCATTGTTTAATCCAGCTAATCTATTAGCATACAGTATAATATATATTATAGTTGTTTTAGTTCTACTAGGGTTCTGTTGCATAATACATAGCATTCAGAAGCTACAACAACAGCAAGCTGTCATTCATCAAGTCCAATTGGCCTTAGTTAAAAGAGAATGGGGAGATGTGGATTGAGCACAGAATGCATTCCTAGCAGCTATGGCTGATGCAATGCTGTGAGAATACTCCAGCTCCCAAAATCCTCCTTGGCATACCCAGGAAGGGAGCTCACCTGCTATAAGGAAGTGACTTAGCGCCAACCACGCAGATCCCTGATCTTTTTAGTCATTGGCTATGAAGAACACACTGTAACACCCTATAGGTTGAACCCATGTATAAATATATAAGCTGGCTTACTTCCTGTATAAAGTGAATCTGCATCACTGAACCTGGTCCCCGGAGTTGGGTCTTTGCATCTCCATCGTCCTCACCTCCAGCAGGACTTATCCACATTTTTAGACAATTATTTACATGGCTTTTTTGGTAGGGGACCATGAGAGTGACCAGGCCCATGTTCTAGTCCAGAGGACAGCAGACTACAGCTTGTAGCTCTGATACAGCTCATCCTCTTTTTTTGTACAATCTGTGTACTCA
This sequence comes from Saccopteryx bilineata, assembly GCF_036850765.1. Taxonomy (NCBI): domain Eukaryota; kingdom Metazoa; phylum Chordata; class Mammalia; order Chiroptera; family Emballonuridae; genus Saccopteryx; species Saccopteryx bilineata. The sequence goes on along the minus strand of NC_089490.1, from coordinate 197,785,659 downwards.
GAGGGTTTTATATTTTTAATAAATTGCAAGAAAGGAGAAGAAAGAGGAGGAGGAGGAGAAGGAGAAGGAGAGGAATGTACAGAAATTGTATGTGGCCCACAAAGCTTAAAGTAATTATTTTTTAAACTTTTACAAAGAATGTCTCTTAACACCTGTTTCATATGAACAACAATTCTTGAAACAAAATAATGTGTTAATGAGGTTTGTTTCTTTATTTTTTAAAATGTCGTCTTTTTGCTCTGTGTAAATGAGTTTGTTAGCCTTTACTTTTTCAGGAAATTGAGATTAGCAATGCAAAGTAGCTCTCACCAGTCTCCTATAGTTTGCCTCAGAAACAGTCTGCTTCCTTCAAGTATGGCTATGCGTGTGAGATCTGTCAGTTACCTCTCTGTACTGCCACAGGCACCATCTTCATTTATACGTGAAGGATTATTGACTTTGCTCACAAGTATATGGCACTAGCTCTGGGGGATAATGCTCTCATGCCTTTTTCTCTGAGACCTGCAGCCATGTTCACATCCTCATGAGTTTTTCCTATACTTCTTTTTGATTTTTTCCTACAGCCTGTAGCTTTTATTCATATTATGTGATTTGACTTACAGATGTCATTTAGTTCCATCAAAAGTGGATATTGGGTTTCCATTTTATGTTCTCTTCATTGTATTTATATAATTTTTCAAAGGAAATAGTAAAACATCTATATTAGTCCTATTTTAAAAAATGTAATGTCTATTTTTCAATAAACAAACTGTATTTTCTTTTATTTTGGAATATGTTGCTAGAATACTTTGAGGAATAAAAACAGTGATATAAAATAGTAAAGATGATGAAAATGCAAGTGTAAGCAACCAGAAGGGAAAAGTTAAGCAGTCTGGGAATGCTTTGAATATTCCAAAGATTGGAGATAAGGAGACGAGGTAGACAAGTCAGCAAGCCCTTGGCATTCACTCACTGTGCTAGGTGCTGGGTTATTCCTGTACTTAGTGCCAACTAGATCATTACATTCCACTTTACAAAGGCAAAAGGAAAAGGTTCCGATGAGGGCTGTACTAGATATAAAATCAACCAGTTAAAGTGACAGTTAAAAACACACACCTATAGGAAAGCAGGCTGTTTGAAGTGATGTGGACCATGAGAGTGCGATAGTGACACTGTCATGATGATGAACTTGCTTCTGAGATACTTGACATGTTGGAAAAAATATCAGGAAAACTAGATGAGTCCATTGGAAAGGATACATGGGAAGGGAGATTAAGCTCATATTGGCAGTTTATTTTAGTTGTTCTTAATACATATTAACCTATACAGCAGGGGTTGGGAAATTTTTTGGCTGAGAGAGCCATGAACACTACATATTTTAAAATATAATTCTGCGAGAGCCATACAAAGACCCATGTACGTTACGCATTATCCAATAAAAATTTGGTGTTGTCCTGGAGGACAGCTGTGATTGGCTCCAGCCACCCGCACCCAAGAACATGGGTGATAGGAAATAAATGGATTTTAATACATGAGAATGTTTTATATTTTTAACGTTATTATTTTTTTATTAGAGATTTGTCTGTGAGCCAGATGCAGCCATCAGAAGAGCCACAGGTTCCTGATCCCTGTTATACAGTGAAGCTAAAATCCTTTAAATTTCTCAGTGTGGCCCTTATTTGAAATAATTCGAGTTGAGCTTCATTCTTACCATTTTGCATGTGCAACATGTCTGCCATATCATTGAAAAGTCAGTTTGTTCTGTTTGCTCTCTCCCACCCTCATTTTTACCCAAGGGATGAATTCTGAAGACATTTGCATGGTAACATTTACTTTCTTTTCTGTTCTATGAAGGAATGTAATTAAAAGGGTAAAAGGCATTGAGCTGACGATTCACAATGCACTAACTCATAATAGTGTATTAGCATTCTGACGAAAAGAAAATACCTAATGAAAATGGAAAAAGATTTCATTCTCACCCTTCTCATTATATGTGTGAGGAGTTCTGCGATGCGGGCGAGGGCGAGGACGCAGTGCGGGGAGGCTATGAGTGCACGCTGCTTAGGAAGCTATTCAACAGGAGTTTCTAAACAGCTGTTCCCAGGCTTCATTAAGGCTCATTACGAGTTGTCATATAATGGAGAACTTATATTTTTTGATGATCTCTGCATACCAGTAAAAGATAAAAGTATGTCTTAAGGCAGAACTAAAAAGAACAGAAGTTGGTACATATTAAAAATAGATTACTAAAATGCCCTAGTTAGCTGGCACAGACCTTAAAAGCTCAGTACAATCATTCAGATTTAAAGGGAAAGATAAAAAGTGACTAAACTCACTGAGCTTTTAATACATCAACTGTTATATTTTAGTGGGGAAAAAAAACCCTCTATTCTATCATATGAAAGCTTCCTGGAGGCTCCGAAGGTTGATCTGCACCTCTAATCATGAGAATTCCAAGAGCTGGCATGGTCACACCTGAGAAAGGCACCCCTGTGGCTTTTTGGATTGTTAACGTGACTTTAGGTGTCAGTGGATTCACATCTTCCCTCCACACATTACCCTCCAGACTCCCTTCTCACACTGCACAGAAAGTAAGGTTGTCTCAGTCCCTGGTCAGAGCATGAAGATCAGTGACACAGCTAGTTCTGGGTCAACAGGAACCTGACGTTTGAGTAGAATGCACTTGGCAGGATGTGTTTGGGAGAGCAGAGGATTAGGAGAACTGGTCTGAAGTTCTGTGGCTAGTTTTACAGTGCAAGCACGCCGACTTTTACTTAGATTGTCAATAGAAGTAGCAAAGATTTTAAGGGATGTCTTTTTAACTGTGAACTATTAAAACATGAACATTGCTATTAATTTGATTGGTATTGTGGGGGTGATGGCAATGAATGATGGTGACTTTAGGGCGGTCACTCTTCCATGATATGTAGCCCTTTCTCGCCAGCCTAGTGTCACCAATAGCTCACATCCTCATGTCTGGTCACATTCAACCGGAACTCTATATGCCTTAGAAAAATCGAGAAGACACCAAGCAGATAGTTTCCCTGTTAACTGGTTGTTTGTTTGTTTTTTCTTTTTGTGAAGGGGAGATCATGTGTAGTTGGTATGTTGCACACTTGCCAGCAGCGAACAGGAGAGCAGATTACCATGAAGTTCAAGACAACGCAGAGCTTCTTGGAGAACACATTCTTTCATGATGCAGAGCCAGATGTGGATGTGGTTATACACAGAGGACTGTGGGAGCTAACAGATGCAGTTCCACAGGGCCACAGCGCTGCAGAGAGCTGAGGACGTGGCTGCCATCTAACCAAGTCAGCAGGGCAGACAGAGAAAAAACCAGGTCTGTGTGCACGGCAGTGTATGAAGAGTGGAACATCTGTTTTACTCAAGATTAGTGGAAAGGAAGAAAATTGGTATTCAGAGGGGGAGAGGCTGGCTCTCTGCAAAAGAGCAAGGTGAATACAGGAAGAATGGCTCAGAGAGAACTTTTTACCTGTTCTTGAAATGTGCTCTGATTGTTACCATTTTGATTTTAAGATTTTTTTTCCCCCGAGATACCCATTTAGCTTTGTCAGCCAGTTGTTGCAAACCAGGTTATTAAGTAGCTTCATAGTTGACCGTCTTTTAACCAACATTTCGATATTGCCAGTAGGTATGTTAACAACTTGGAGACGTGAAGATAATTTAAGGAGCATTTATTATTATTGTTTGCCTATATACTGAAGAGATATTCAGGTAGGAAATGAGCTTCCTGTTGGAAAGTTCTAATTGCTGTGAAGACTGCTCCCAGATTAATTTGAAGTGGCAAAGGGCAATCCCGTTGTTTGACTATCTCCCTAATCCCAGGGCCGCCAACCTAACATCTCCCTTACAACTGGTTTGCTCTTCCTCCTATCCTCTCATCCTCACAGAAATCTCCTAATAGCTGCTGTTTCAAAAGAGGTTTTCTTATCTATTATCCAACATCCCTGTCAAGGAGGATAGGGTCAGAAGCACAATCTCCATTTTATAGAGGAGGCTACAGGAATTGGACAGGCTATGTGGCTAGTTAGGGGCTGGCCTGGGACTTTGGCAAAGGTATCCTGAAATCTCATCCATCATGAAAGCCAGAAATTTCCTTAAGAACATATGGCCACACAACCAGTTATAGAAGAGGAGTGTCCTAAGGAGTGTTCTTTGGTCAAATCTGTTCCCTGAGATTCCTGGGAGGATTTTTGAAATCAATTTGATGCTGCTGATGATAAATTCTTGAAAATTGAATAAGCATTTCATATATTTCTGCAGCTTTTTATTTTTTGTTCTGGTATGGATTTTTTTTTTTTCAATTACTTTCATTTTAAAGATGTTGCCTGTTAAATATACAGTGCTTTTCATAGTAATTCAAAGTCTGTATGACTAGCTCAATATGTGAGAAGATGACAGGCAATTTAACTTGGCTGTGTAGACTCTGGGTCTGTCTTGTTATGGATGGTCCCACCTTAGCTTTGCACTGCATTTCTCAACGCTGTGAAGAATTTAACAAACTGTGAAAGGCTGCACCAGCGACCTGCTCTCCCCATGAAGACGGCGACCATGCTGGGATGCCAACTCCACACCATCAATTTTCAAGATGAATCCTCTCATTCCCAATGCAGCTGCTAATATAAGAATGGGATAACACACAGAAAGGGCTTCGTTAGAGTTGAATGGGACTCAAATGCTCAGAGGTCCTGCTCTTCTGTTATGTATTTTTGCCAGCTTTTTTCTAAAGGTTAACCTGCAGGATTTTTGCTGCTTTACATACATAGGCCATTAAAATGACTTGACTTTCTCGTGTATTGTGCCGGGTCTGTGAGGAAACGAGCAGTTATTTTTGCCACACCTTTTCATGCCATCGGTGCTTCTCTCCAGGGCAGATTCTTTCATTTATTTCCCGTGTAATTCAAACTTTCATTTTGATAATTCTGAAGGTCAGACAGAAGGTGTTGGGACTCAGAGAAACATCATTTAAATTTAGTCAGTTATGGGCCATTCCCTGGAATAGGTTTTATTCTCTCTCTGTGTTCTTTGGTTCACTATCAAATGTGTAATTTGTTCTCTGTGTCTTTTTTTTCAATGTAGTGTATTCTCGGTACTGCACGGTATGTTAATTTTGAATTAACATCTGAATTCTGCAAGGTATGGTGGGAATACAGGAGCTAAGGGGAATGAACTTGTTTTCTTAGGCCCAGGAGTCAGAGCAGCCTGTGCCGAGCTGTGTCCCACAGCATGTGCCCTGTGGCGAGAAGCGGGTGGGTGGGTGGGCAGGAAGGAGGCTATTGGAGAAATGCTGTATACCTCCCTTGGGGTTTGGAATGTAAATCGGCGTAATAACAGCCTTGGGGACTCCCACCGTAGAGTGTAGTTTTGTTTTAACTTTCTTTTATCCAATGTTTCTCAAATTTACTTTGTGCAATGACAAGTAACTGATTGAACTTCTACTGCAGGCCCAGAGTTTTTCAAAGTAAAACCATGTGAAAATCCTCACCCCAGTGGAGCTCACATTCCAGCAGAGGACACAGTGAACAAATCGACAGTGAGTCAAATGGTGCGAGTGTTATGGAGATTAAAAAATAGGGAAAGAGGGTGAAGGAGTGTGGGGAAAGATGGAGAAGCTGAATATTATTCTGTCCACAGAGTCTGTACTGTACATGAGTCATAATTATTAAGGCCCAGGAACCAGTATTTTCTGCAGAAAACACTTCGGGAACTGTTGAGTTGGCAGCTTCAGTCAAGAACCTTGGGCAGCTCCCATCCTAGATTCATGTTTTGTGTATCTTTATAGAAGATGGTTCCTTCCAAAAGGGCCCTACAGCCCAAATATATTTTTCTGAACTTGACAACTGTGATATGTGACCTAGTGCCTATACAATACAGCACTTAAAATTTTCGAACTAGCATGGCCCTCAGAGGGAATTAAATAGATAACAAAATGATTAATCAGATTAATAACCACTAGATGCCGGTGTTATCATTGGATAACAGAGGTGATCTTAAACCTCTAGAGCAGGTTTGGTGACTTAGATAATTTACCACTTAGATAAATATTAACAAACATTATTTCAATTTATTAAAATATAACTGCTTAACTTTCACAAGAAACTCCAAATGATAAAGACAAATATAAACATAATTTGGAACAAAATTTAAAGAAACATAAGAATGTAGGCTTATACTTATTTATCAAGCTAAACAACTCACAAAACATGCATGTGGTATTTCTTCAATGTTGGTTAATATGTTTAATAACTCTCTATTGGCCTTGGCCTGTTGGCTCAGCGGTAGAGCATCAGCCTGGCTTGTGGAAGTCCCGGGTTTGATTCCCAGCGAGGGCACACAGGAGAAGCACCCATCTGCTTCTCCCCCCTCCCCCCTCTACTTTCTCTAAATCTCTCTCTTCCTTCCTGTATCCAAGGCTCCATTGGAGCAAAGTTGGCCCAGGCGCTGAGGACGGCTCCATGGCCTCCACCTCAGGTGCTAGAATGGCTCCATTAAATTGGAGCAACAGCCCCAGATGAGCAGAGCATTGTGCCCTACCTAGTGGGCTTGCCAGGTGGATCCCAGCTGAGTGCATGCAGAGGTCTGTCTCTCTACCTCCCTGCTTCCATTTCAGAAAAATACAATAAATAAATAAAAATAAAAAAAGAGAAATCTCTATTGAGTAACAATTTGTCAAGTACTTCACGAGGCACCAAAAGGGCAAAATTAATAAGCTAATGTCCCTCAGACAAGGGTAGTTCACAATTTCATGTGGTAAGGTCAATATATTTTCAGAGACACATAAAGCAGATGGAGGAGAAGGGGGTAGAAGAGTGACTTAACCAGCCTTATAGGCAATTCAGTATGAGTAGGGAGGATTGGATATTTTCTGCAGGGGACAAGACTGAGGACATGAGGGCTTGGGCTTAGGAGACTTTTGCATCAGTTTAGGTGAGAGGAAAAGAGCTTGGCAAATGTTTACACTTACTCCCAGAGATTAGAAATCATCAGAGAGTAACTCCTTTGATTTCTACTGTGAAATCTGCAGAACTATCTAGCCATCGGCATATTGACTAACTTTTTCCTCTGGCACAGGTACGTATATATTCTAAGGAAGTGAGGCTACTGTGTGTGTCTGTTCTCCACTGCCCATGCCCACTATCATGTCCAGGGCCTTGTGGCATTGCGTATTCTGGTTCTCCACTGTGTTCTTCTTTCTCAGTCGGAATTCACTATTCTTTAAAAAGAACTAACGACACACTTGTTCACCAACCAGTGACCCTCACCGTTCTCACATGACTCTGACAACTGTCACTCTAAAGGAATGGATTGCACTGGCTGCTCACACCTCAGCTGGCAGCATCTGCCTCTGTCCACACTGCTTTCACCATGGTTACCAAAGACCTCATGTCTCCAGATTCAATGGGCACTTTCATCTTTACTTTGCTTTGATGGTTTCATGGCACCTGTCACTGTTGAACATTTATTGCCATTGGAAACATCCTCTTTGTACAACACATTTTTCTAGTTTGTCTCTCTGTATATTACCACTATCTGTCAGACATTTCCCTGCCTTCTTGTGCTCTCAGTATTGATGTGGCTTAGGTCTCCCTGTTCTCATGCTCTGCACTTTCCACAGGTGATGCTGACCTACTTTCATGGTTAGCCACTTTTACTTATATGCCAGAGACCCTGCAGGCTTTGCTTCCAATTGAGTTCTTCTTCAATTGAGTTCTCCTAGCATCTTCAAATTCGATGTATAAAAAGTTCACATGATTTTTCTCTTAATACTTCTTTGCCAATGATTTCTAACTTTCCAGTTGCTGAAACTGAACTGGAAAATTTGACAACATCATTGACATTTTTCTTTTCTTCTTCTGTGACTACATTCAATAAATTCACATCCACCTAAACTTATTTATTGAGTGCCTACTATGTACCCAATGATTGGGATATAGCAATAAAGAAAACATGCAGACTCCTGACTTCACAGAGCTTACAGTTGAGTTGGAGAAGTAGACAGAAAATATCACAGTAAGTCAAAGATAAAGAGTCTCAATAGCTTTTCTGAAATGTAAGCTTGTGAATTAAAATTTTGAGTCTGGCATTAAACATAGTGTTCAGGAAAGTGGTGTTTGAAATCAGGCCTCAATAATAATAATAAATCAGTTATGTGAACACTGGGGAACGAGCATTTCAGGGAGAGAGAAAAACGTCCTATAAAGGCATTGAGGTAGGGAAGAGTTTGCAAGAAGGCCAACACTAAAACTGAAATGTGTTTGCCTCTCTCTCTGCTTAAGTCTTGGAATGCTTACTCTGACTAATAAAGCTCTTCAGGACTGTGCCCCTGACCCCACCTCGTGCTCAGGCACTTTGATCTTTTTATTTGTGTTGCCTGTGACTTCCTTTGGTTCCCTCAATATGAGAAACTTTCCCTAACTCAGAACACAAGCTCTTCCCTTTGCTGCTGCTGATGCTCTCGCCATCCTCTTTCCTCTGCCTGGCTGTTTCAGACTCCTTCTGCAGGCCTTCTTTGAGGACCCCCTGCTAGACTGGCAGCCCCACCCCACCTTCTGACAAGGGCTGGTCCACATAAGTTCCTCTGCTCTTTTTTCATAGCTAGCTTTGCTCTTGCTTGCTGTTAATTTTCCATGCTCAACAATAGACTTGATGAGCACAGGGACCCTGTCTGTATTTCTTCATTCTTTATCCTCAGTGCCTTGTACTCTTCCTGTCATATTGTAGGTGTTCAATACAAATCTGTTGCCTGAACGAGTAAAATGAATGAATGAATGATTGAATGTTGAAAGAGACGTCAGGGTCACCAACAGGTGCTCCGGTGATCCCTACATTGCTTGGTAGGTTTCTGTGGGAAAGATATTGGAATCAATTTGAAACATTTTAAGTTTAAGAATCACAATCTTTATTTATAATATTCTCCTTAAAAAAAAAAAAAAAAAACTTCTGCATTTTCCCCTCCACTCATCTCATTTCTCCTGCTCTTCTTATAGAAAAACTGCTCAAAATAGCTGTCTACAGGTTTCTTCACTTCTGTTGGTCCTGTTACCCCATTTCAATTAGGCTTCTGTCACCGCCACTCCACATCCTGCTCCTCAATGTTCCAAGGAGCTTCCTCTCTCAGACCCAAGTGCCGCGCATCTTACTGAGAGGCATTGGCACTGTTGATCCTTTCTTCTTTGGCTTCTTAGTTCTCCTCACACCTCACTACTCTTTCCTCTTTTGCTGGATATATATCCACTTTCCGAACATCAGGTATCGGGGGACCCTAGACTTAGTCCCCAGCTCTTCTCTATCTATGCATTCTTATCCACTCTCAGTGCTGCACAAAGCACCTATTCCCGGGTCAGTCCCAACTTTGGACACATAGCCCCGATCTCAGCCCTGAATGTCAAACTAGACCATTGATTTTCTGCTTGACATCTGCACGTGCAGGCTCATTAGATGTCTCAGGTGGAACCCTTCAAGAACTGGACTCAGAGTTTCCCCTGAAACGCCCTCCTCCAGGAGTCTGTCTCATCTCAGTAGATGCCATTCATTCTGCCAGTGGCAGAAGCCCAATGTCTTGAAGTCAATTCTTGATGGCTCACCTGCTCCAATGGGACATCTCCCATCTGCCCCAGTCCTCACTGCTCTGATTTGCAATCTGTCCAGAGCTCAGCAACCACTCCTCACCACCTCCGTACTGGCCAAGGAGGCCAACTGGCCCTCGGATCCTGTCCAGCTCCCACAGAGCCTGTTTCTGCACAGTGACCAGAGTCATTTTTTATAAATGTTTTGCCAGCTCATATTAGCTTTGTGTTTCAAATCCTTTGATCTCTTCTCATCTCGCTCTTCCTCGGCCATGGCCTTCAAGGCCCTGGATGACCTCTCCTTCCTGACTTCCCATCAGTCTCTTTTCCTTCTTGGGAAATGGTCCTCCAGCTGCATTGACTGCTTGCCTTCCGTATTCAGCATAGCTCCCTCTCTGAACCCTTTTCAAGGTCTCCCTTCTTCTGCCAGGCACGCTCCAGATGTTGTAACATGACTCACTCCTTCCTTCAAGTCTCTATTCAAATGTTGTGTTAACTGAGTCTTTCCATTAATACCTCGTCAAAGATAGAATCTCCCATCACTCTCTGTCCTACCCACCTTAACTTCACAGCAATTACCGTCACCTAACACATTGTAGATTTCTTTCATTATTTTACAGAGTAGGCACATAATAGGTGATAAGAGTTGTCCTGCAGATAAGATATATTTTGCTCACTTTGTTAAAGATGGTGCTGCCCACGTGGAGGGTGTCGCTTAGGTGATAATATTAATTGCCTTCTTGCTTGGGAAGGTGTGTGGTTATGCTAATGTGTGTTGGGGGAGGTCTTTCGTGCCAAAAGGTTTTAAAAGGAAGAGCTAGGAGCCCATTTGGGGAGAGTGATCACCTTCTTGTAGATAGGAGTAGCCCAGGCTGGAGCAGGGTAGAGAAAGGCCACGTGGAGGAGAGGAGGCAGCCAAAATGGCGGAATGGTGAAGGAGAAGCCAGTTTGTGCAGGAGAAGGAGATGGGGAACTGAAGTGAATAAGACTGGTGAGGTGGAAGCCTTTGATGCTAGGAATACTTGGATGAGTCAGTGGCTTTGGGAGCCCAGAATGGAAAGGGAAGTGTTTCCTGCTGTGTGTATATTCTCTCCCGCCGGGTGTGAGCTAAGATTAAAGAAAATGGATCACCAGATTACAGCTCTATTGATTCCTTACTGTCTGTCCGAATCAAACCTGAACCTATGCTGGCCAGGCGGCCTTGATGGTGGTTGCAAATACTGGCTATACAAGAATCCTCATTAAAATTTAGACTCATGGTTCAAATTCAGAAGACCTAGCAGACAAGGCAAAGCATGAAAAGCTTGATCATAATTCGTGTCCTGCTCTTCAGATGGGATGTTAACCTCTGAGGACAACTAATTGATTTTCTGATAGAATTATATGGGTCCTCCTTTTGCTGAAAATTTAGCATCTCTTTTCCCATGTCTATTGCCATGCTGTTCCCCTGGGTCACCCGAGTTATTCTAACTTATTTAAATTGATGGGCTCTTCCTCTTATTCTTTCAGCTCAGAGCTTCCTTGCAATTTACTTTACATAAGAAAAGCTGGGGCACTGTTCAGGAACTTAGTTTTCTAAGCCAGTCTGAATCTCACAGAAAAATTTGAAAGGATTGACCTCGCTCTTTGAACATCAGAACATTTTAATACAATATAACACAGCAAAAATAACTTGCCCAGAGTTCCTTGGTGGTCTCCCAGCACATCTCAGCACCGAGTGCCAGCCGGTGCTTGGGGTGAATGGCTGGGTAATGGCTCAGCTTGCAGGGGGGACGAGGTGAATGTCTAAAAGCAAATTCTGTGTGTTGTTTTTCAGCACAGTGAAATTCCCTTGAGAAAGACTCTGTTTTGTTCAGAGTGGTTCTCCCTGGGCCTAGGAGTGTGCCCTGCATTCTGCAACTAGACTCAAAATAAACAAATTGAATCAAATGAGTGAATTGATAAGTAAAAATAAGCAAAAAAAGAGTTCACATAAACTGAGAAGCAAGGTAATGTTTTGGCAGAAGCCTTGGCGATGCTGTTTAAGATATGAGGTATAAACGTTCGTCAAAATTAGCAAGCCACAAACTCCGTTCACTCGTTCATAAAATGCAAAGACTGATTCCTCATGAGACTATTGTGAGGGTTAAGTGAAATGACATGGACTCTCTAGCACTTACCTGATATTAGGTAAAAACCAAGTGTTTTATCAGCGCCCGCTGAATGCTCCTTTCCTCCTTTGACTGATTAGTTGACTTGCCTCATTCTAGGTAGGTAATTTTGGGCAAATCACATTTTTTTAGTAGCTCAGTTTCTTCTTCTGTTATTAGGGATCATAGTATCTGAACGTTTCTTTGAAGATCAAATAACACCATGTTTGGTAAAATCTCCTGAAGCCTGAAATGCATTATTGTTATTTGGTAAAATTGCTGTAGGTCCATTATCACATAAATAATAGTACAGTGTAATATGTGTTGACTTCACTCTACTTAATATGCTCCAGGTTCCTTGAGAAACTCAACTTATTTTGGCATATGCCCAATCTTTTTCAATCTTTCCAAACCCCTTTTTTTCTTACTGCCTTCATCCATTCTCTCAACAAGTCACGTTAGAAGGAGCCAGTTTGCGCCAGCTCAAGGTCAATAAAAGAGGCCTTGAGAATAATTAACTATGTAAAAATATGGAAGAGTGGAATATTTATTGGGAAGAATAATAAAAGTGAGACTGAAAATAATTATTGTTTTGGACATTTATTCTCTGGTTTCTTCCTAGATGCTGGACCTCAGCACTGCTGACATTTTGGGCCAGGTGATGTTGTTGGGGTTGAGGTTGTCTTTTGCATGGTAGGATATTTAGCAGTATTCTTGGCCTCTACTTGTGAGAGGCCCAAGCTCCTACCTGGTTGTGACAGCCAAAAATGTCTTCACATATTGCCAAATGTCTCTGGGTGGAAGAATATGATGGACTAAAGGGAGTTCCCTAATGAAAGGGCTTCCTCCCAGCCTTAAAAGATCAAAGTACTTTATGCCAGACCCCAGGGGAAGATAAAAAAGGAAAGGGCTATTTGATATTAAGTAATTTCTCTCTCACTTCTTCTTTAGGAGTAATAAATTTAATGTAGCCTTAGAATGGGGTGATTTGCTTCCAGTTTCCTGGAAGTGGCCACATTTTATAGTTGATATCCTGGTCTAAATACTAATTACAGCCCCCTTTATTCTCGAAAGTGTCCTTGTTTGGACAATAAGTTGTATGATCACCTTAGCCCAGGTAGCGGCCACTATTCTAGATGCTGGGAATTCAGTGGTAAAAGGTATGTTTGGCACCCACCTGGCAAGTGGGGAGGGAGAAAAGAAGTAAATGAATTGTGAAATGCTAGTTAGTTATAAGTGTCCTAAAGCACACATAACAAAGAGTTAGGAGTGACAGGTGAGGGCTATGACAATTCTCTCACTGATGTACTTGGGAATCTTCTCCCAACAGTGCTCTCAGAGCAGAGACCTAATGCTGTGTGGACATTGATCAGCCTTCTCATGGCTCTCTCTAATCTGGTCTTAAATTCAAGGAGCACGACCTTCTGTTCAGTTTTTTTTTTCTTCACATCCTACGTATAAGTCTCCTAGGCACATCCAGGTTTTGTGTGGCTTTCAGATTATACAATGACGGTGTGTGCACATATTAAAAATAATATAAAATAATCAATGACAATTAGATCAGAAACCTTAAGGCTTAAGCTGTATTAGCTTCATGATTAATCTACTTCCAGGGTCAGAGGTCATCAAGGAACTCAGAGTTAGGGGACTTTCCCTGAGCGTTTGTATCTCCTCCAGGAACCAGCGAGATTTCCAGGCCTACTGAGAGTGTGAAGGACCCCCCAGACTTCACTAACAACACAAACCACACATTTTTTTCACCTCATTGGATGCATATAACAAAGGGTGCTGGCTTACACTGCCCCTGCCCCATAACAATTACCCACAGAATTTTATTGGAGGTCAGCAAGTGGATGCCATTTGGTGAGTGAGATTGGTAAAAGGGAGTTTTGAGGAATAAGTGATTTTTTTTAAAGTGCCATTAATATTTCTAATGGTACCTGACAGGTAATTAGCCTGACGTGCAATTAAGTCTTACTGGTAAAAATAAAAAAATGTGTGATTTTTATAAGGGAATTGTAGTTTCCAAGCAGTTTATCCGGTTAAATAAGCTGCTCCATTGTGAACAGATTCAGAAAGTCTTTGTTCTTCCTCTTAAAACCCAGAGCTTCAAACTGTGGTCCTGTTTGAAATCTGTCAGCTGAGGTTTTAACCATAACACTAGTCTTGTCTTTTCAAAAGGATTGGATCAAAGTAGCTTAGTATTCATCTGAGTTTAACAGGAGAGTTGCCCTGTGGCTGTTACTCTGTAATGAGAACTCTCCCAAGTGGCCAACACTAGAGAAATGCAGAGATGTGTTGACTTCATGTTTATCATCAGAAATTCCAATCTGTATGTACATACATATATATACCTCACAGCTCTTTGGAGAAGTGATATAAGAGTAAGTAATGTAATTCACTCTTTCACCTATGAAAAGACCTTAATGAGAACTAAGTATTTGTTTAAACCAAGTAAAAACCAAGGGTAGTGACTCTTGTCATATATCCTTAACACCAAATCCTGCTCCAAAAAAGCAATGCATTGCAGAAACAGTTTGTGTTCATGACAGGCCATGACACTAGATATTACACTGGGAAAAAGACAAACAAAATTAGGCATTTGTACAAAATTTAATAATGGACTTTTTTTGCTGTGAGCTCTAATATTTCAACTACTAAAGAATTACAGTCTTTCATTTAATATTAATTACTTTTCTCATATTATCAGCAAGGGTAAAAACTATTAGTCGTTTTTGACTTGATTGTTTCCCTAATGCAAGTGTGTCCTTCACTATTCAGGGAAGGTGATGTGGTTTGTGCTTGACTTCTTTCTGTTCAAAGGCCTGGGGAAGCTGGTTTTAGAGTTTTACTTGAGAGATTATTTTACTCTGATCTTCAGTTAGTATTTGTGTTTCTCTATCTTCAGGTACGTCAACAAGTAGACTTTTGGAAATATCTTACACTAGTGCAAGTATTGGTTTCATTATTATACAGTACACATATCTCTGAGTGAGAAAGGGCTCTGAAAATTGGCTATGATCAGAAAAGTCACTTGTAGTACTGTCAATCAGCCTGTTTAAAATGAAAGTTTGAAAGTTCTTTAAAAATGTTTTTAAAGCCCTGGCCGGTTGGCTCAGCGGTAGAGCGTCGGCCTAGCGTGCGGAGGACCCGGGTTCGATTCCCGGCCAGGGCACACAGGAGAAGCGCCCATTTGCTTCTCCACCCCTCCGCCGCGCTTTCCTCTCTGTCTCTCTCTTCCCCTCCCGCAGCCGAGGCTCCATTGGAGCAAAGATGGCCCCGGCGCTGGGGATGGCTCTGTGGCCTCTGCCCCAGGCGCTAGAGTGGCTCTGGTCGCAACATGGCGACGCCCAGGATGGGCAGAGCATCGCCCCCTGGTGGGCAGAGCGTCGCCCCTGGTGGGCGTGCCGGGTGGATCCCGGTCGGGCGCATGCGGGAGTCTGTCTGACTGTCTCTCCCTGTTTCCAGCTTCAGAAAAATGAAAAAAAAAAAAAATGTTTTTAAATAAATTGTGAGCAAAACGACTATACATATCATTTTTATGGGCAGAAATTACTTCTATATGTATTGATTATTTTACAGTTTTTCAGAGAATTAAAATATCTCACAGTGGTGCCAGGCATAGAATTTGCATTTGGTTCTATAATTTGAGATCCATTTTTCCTAAAATAGTAAAAAATGAACATGTTCTCTATGAATTTAATACTTATACTGAATTTTGAGAGCTTTAAAATTAAGATTACCCTGTGGTTTAGATATGAAAGACAGTTTTTAAAATGGAATGTTACATATTAAAACATTTTTATTATAAAAACAAAATATTAAAAAGTAAGGGTTTTTATAAACTGGTTAGAACTAAACACAAATTTCTTCACCTCCTTTGCATATTGAAGGACATACTTTTATTATAGAATAACTGAAGTAAAAACCCACTAATATTTTTACCCTTGTTGATAACATAAGAAAAATAATATGAAAAACAAGAGACTGTAATTCTGGTTTAGTAGCTAGAATATTAGAATTCAAAAAAAAAAAAAATTGCCAATGAGGTATAAGCAAAATGCTCTATGGTGTTTCTAGAAAGTTTTCTTTAAAAGGATGGGTCCTGTCTGTTCTCTCTCCTTTGATCAACTCATTCTCTGGCACATTATTGTGGTGACTGATGTTCTGGGAGCCATGGTGAGTGAAGGTCACATCTCAGAGATGGCTGAGAAGTATACTTGAAGGGGCGTGGGATGTCTGACAATTTTATGGAACTACTCGACTAATCTCAAACTGTCAACCTCTAGAATTCTTTCATGTGAGGGAGAAATAAACATATTTTGTGTGAGCCATTGTTATAATTATTATTTTTTAATGAGGCCCAACCTCACTTCAAATGACAAACAATGTAATTATTTAAATCATATTTTTAGCCCTGGCCGGTTGGCTCAGCAGTAGAGCGTCGGCCTGGCGTGCGGGGGACCCGGGTTCGATTCCCAGCCAGGGCACATAGGAGAATCGCCCATTTGCTTCTCCACTCCCCCCTTCCTCTTTGTCTCTCTCTTCCCCTCCCGCAGCCGAGGCTCCATTGGAGCAAAGATGGCCCGGGCGCTGGGGATGGCTCCTGGGCCTCTGCCCCAGGTGCTAGAATGGCTCTGGTCGCAACTAGAGTGTCTCTGATTGCAACAGAGCGATGCCCCAGAGGGGCAGAGCATCGCCCCCTGGTGGGCAGAGCGTCGCACCTGGTGGGTGTGCTGGGTGGATCCCGGTGGGGCGCATGCGGGAGTCTGTCTGACTGTCTCTTCCCGTTTCCAGCTTCAGGAAAAATAAATAAATAAATAAATAAATAAATAAATAAATAAATAAATAAATCATATTTTTAACGAATACCTAATGGCATGGAAAAATGCCAGTGATTTTTTTTTTTTTTTATAGAGACAGAGAGAGAATCAGAGAAAGGGATATACAGGGACAGAGAGAGATAAGAAGCATCAATCATTAGTTTTTTGTTGTGACACCTTAGTTGTTCATTGATTGATTTCTCATATGTTGCTTGACCGTGGGGCTACAGCAGACCGAGTAACCCCTTGCTTGAGCCAGCGACCTTGGGTCCAAGCTGGTGAGCTTTGCTCAAACCAGATGAGCCTGCGCTCAAGCTGGCAACCTCGGGGTCTCAAACCTGAGTTCTCCACATCCCATTCGGACGTTCTATCCACTGCGCCACCGCCTGGTCAGGTGCCAGTGATGTTAAATAAAATAAATTAATTTGTTCATTAGCAAACAAGGAACCAAGCCACCTACAGCTTTTAATCATTTTAATTCTTTGTACTCTTCTTTGTTTTTAAAATTTTCTAAAATGAATATGAACTAGTAACAATATGAAGAACATCTTTGCACATAAAATTTATGCATATGGTAGCTCACTAATTAAAAATGAATTGATTTGGAAGTCCAGGGTTATAAAGATTTTCATACATTTTGGCAAACCAATGTTTACTTTGTCCTGAAACCAAAAACATAGAGTGCTTATATCCTTGCTTCATAACAAAACAATGAGAATTATCCTGAAATATTAAAAACGTGACTATACACAGTGTGTCCATAAAGTCATGGTGCACTTTTGACTGGAAAGCAACAAAAGACAATAGAAATGTGAAATCTGCACCAAATAAAAGGAAAACCCTCCCAGTTTCTGTAGGATGATGTGGCAGCATGTGTGCATGCACAGATGATGACAAAACACCGTGTATACAGCAGAGCAGCCCACGGCCATGCCAGTCGAGATGTGGATGGTACAGTGTGTTCTGTGGCTCGCTAAATTCGAATCCGTGACTAAAGTGCAACGTGAATATCGGCGCGTTTATAACGAAGCGCCACGACATAGGAATAACATTACTCGGTGGGATAAGCAGTTGAAGGAAACCGGCAGTTTAGTGGAGAAACCCCGTTCTGGTAGGCCATCAGTCAGTGACGAGTCTGTAGAGGCTATACGGGATAGCTACCTAAGGAGCCCTAAAAAATCTGTGCAAGAGCCCACATGGAACTGCACTGAATAGGTATGAAACTGGGAGAAGTTTCCTTTTAATTGGTGCAGATTTCACATTTCTATCGTCTTTTGTTGCTTTCCTGTGACTGGTCAAAAGTGCACCATGATTTTACGGACACACTGTATTAAGAACATGCTATTTCATTTTTGTTTTGATTGAAAAAAATTTTTTCTTATACAAATTATTGGTGAACATCTATGCATCTATGTGTGAGAGAATTACAGCTATTTGGCCTGAGCCACTGGAAGTATACTCTCATGAAGAATCCTCCCAACTAAACTTTGGCAGAATACCCCAAATTTGGTCTTGAGTATGTTAAAAATGAGGTATCTGTTTAGAAATCTAAGTGGAAATGTTGCATGGGAAGTTAGCTATAGGAATCTGGAATTCAGGAGAGAGGTTTAAGCCAAAGATAAATCTGGGATTCATCTGCTTAGAGATAATATTTAAAATCATGAGATAGATGAGATGTCAACGAACATATAAAGAAATGAGAAAAAAATGAGACAAGAGGAAGATTAAGAGGCTGTGGTTTCCTGGAGGTCATGTGAAGGACTTGCATTGGGGAGAAAGGCATGATAAAGTATGTCAGATGCAGATGGTAGGACAAGAAATCAGCCTGTGGAAGGCGTTGCACCTGCCTGAGACTGACTTGATGAAGGGCGGGGCTGAACTGAGACTGACTTGGTGAGGGGCGGGGCTGAAGCCTGATAAGTGGGGTGGAGGGTTAAAATAAAGTTGGAGGAGAGGGACCTTGGAGAGGATTGTCTGCTTTCATGGAGTTTGGAAGTAAAGGAGAGGAGAGGAAAAGGACAGAAGTGGGCACAGAAAGTGAAATAAGGAGAAAATTTTTCTTTGTTTTGTGTTCATATGGGAAAAATAATATGTTTTTATGCCAGTGGCATTGATCTTGGAAGGATAGAAAAATTAATAAAGCAATAAACAGAGAGAAAGAAGGCTGGGAGTCCGTTTTTTCGCGAGGGTGTGGTCACACAGGTATGTGGCGAGGCTGGCTTCCGGAAAGAGCAG
Organism: Saccopteryx bilineata; assembly: GCF_036850765.1. NCBI lineage: Eukaryota > Metazoa > Chordata > Mammalia > Chiroptera > Emballonuridae > Saccopteryx > Saccopteryx bilineata. The sequence goes on along the minus strand of NC_089490.1, from coordinate 197,766,906 downwards.
AGTTCACTGATAGGCACTGATAGGCAGGAAGGCGGGCTCAACCTTGCAGATCCTGGTAAGTCATAGAAGTAGGGGTGCTTGGTTGTGCAAGCTCCTTACTGATTGCTTCGCTTTTCTTTTTTTTTTTTCAGTGAATTGGAAGCAAGGTCATCCATAGAGAAAGGGGGTGGCAAGGAGGAAACAGGAGCCTTGTGAAATGTTAGCTAGTGATAGTGGCGAGTGAATGGACCACGGAAGTACAATGTGGATGACAAGCAGCATTAAGGGTCCACCTGGGGTCTGTGGTCATGATTTTAAAGTGGAGCCAGTCAGCGTGGTTGCGAGTTATTCTCCATCCTCTTTCAGCTGCCTGGGTGCAGGCATGCAGTAGGTTGAAAATTGGATTTACCCTGGAGTGTGGATTAGCTAAGGAAGGATGAGGAAGGGAGACATGGCCAAGTGATTTTTTGTGCAACTCAAAGACACAAATGTAATGAATGTCATGGAATTTAAACGGAGTAAGGTGAGAAGTAGCCGTATCTGCTGGGAGAGATAGAAAGAATCAATACATTAGAAACCTCAGTTGGCTAAAAAAGATTGTAGGAGTCAGGATACTGAAAGGAATAAATCAGGAAGGTTGAGGATGGTGACCTCAGGTGCAACCACAGTAAGTAGTGGCTGAAGTGTGGTGGAAGACAAGACAGTTCATGAGAGGAGTTCAAGGAAAACAAAACAGAACAAACCTTGAAGCTTTTCTGTGTGACAATTTCATAAACTTGTAATTTAAAAAATATAATCAGAAACTTCTTTAATGACATCACATACGAATTGAAGATGTAAGGCTGAAAATTTCTGTTAGCATCTGTTTAGGGAAAGGAATAATGTTACCTGATTTTTTTTCTAGACATGAAGAACTGGAAAGTTACGCCACTTTAGTTAAAAGTTAGTTGGATATTTTATGGGGTTAAGTCATACAAAATTGTCACTATTCCACTACCTTTAACCTATAAAATTGGTAATTCCACGCAGTTGCAACTAAAATATGTATGTGTGTGCCTACAGTTCCATACACACATCAGTATGGCAAAATTGCTCAAACAGAAGTAAAACAAAATAATTTCTGAGATTTTGTTTGTAGAAATAGGCTTCCTGAAGAAAAGACATGAGGATGTGGAAAGTTTGGACACTTGTGCTTTTTTGGGCAGGAATGAAAAATGGTGCAGCTGCTATGGAAAACAGTATAGGAATTCCTCAAACAATTAAAAATAAAATTTACGTATAATCCAGCATTTTCATTTATGAGTGTATTTGAAAAAAATTGGAAACAGGAACTTGTGGTATTTATATACCTATATTCATAGCAACAGTATTCACAATAGTTCAAAGGTAGAAGCCATCCAAATGCCTATTGTCAGATGAATCCAAAAAAACCCAAATGTGGCATATTCATACAATTAAATATTCTACAGCCTTAAAAAGGAAGGAAATTCTGAAACATGGCACCATGTGGATGAAACTTGAAGGCATTTTTCTAAGTGAAATATGCTAGTCACGAAAGAACAAATACTACATGACTTCACTTATGTGTGCTATGGAGAGTCGTCAAGTGCATAGAAACAGGGAAGCAGAATAGTGCTTTTCTTGGGCTGAGGAGGGGGAAATGGGGAGCTGTTCAGTGGGTACAGGATTTCAGTTCTGCAAGATAAAAAAATGTCTGGAGATTGGTTGTAAAACAATGACAGTGTATTCAATACTACTAACCATATACTGAAAAATGGTTAAGATGGTAAATTTTATGTTGTGTATTTTATAGCAATTAAAAAACTTTAAAATGCAATGTCGGTTACAATTATCACTAGCCCAAGCATAAACACAGTATAACATATGCATGTTATTATTAGTTTTACAGCACAGTTGTTCACTCACCAAAGGTAGGCAAAAATATGAATTTATAATTTGACCATTCTGTCTTTGAAAGTGGCTGTGTGTGACTAAGGCGGACTCTTTTCCCATTTGGTTCACGAATGTTCTCAATTATCAAGTAATAACTGAAAGCGCTCTCTGCTTAAACAAATTCCATTTCAAATTAATTTATTTTGTTAAAGGCTAATTTGTAGTATGAAGACTTACACTGTAGGAGAAATATTTTGGCTGAAGTAATTTTGTATTTGGGTTTTCATTTTCTGGATGATTAAAATGTTTATGTAATGTTGGTGTGTGGATGGCCACTTTGTAACCAAATACTTCAATGTGATTTCAGTCCTGGCATTTGCTTTCATGTTTATGATAATACAGGGACCCAGTGCTTATCTGTAGTGACAGCATTTCTCTTTTGTATATTAGAGGACATAGTGGTCACCACAAAATCGATATGTCCTAAAATCAAGAAGCTAATATTCTACATCTACTATTGTGTTCATCTGGAATTATTTTTTGCCAGTTATTTGAAAACCTTATTTTCTGCCATAATTTACAATGGGCAGTTATTTTCATATACTATGGCCTGATCTTCAAGTTATTCATTTAATTCAGGCTTTGATTTAATACCCCCTTCCCCTAATAGCATTGTGTAATTGTAACAGGTTAATAAGGAAAAAAGAGAGGCAAATTTGATCTAAGAATAATTAATGCATTTCAGCTAGAGGAAGTTCGAAGAGCATCATAAAGAATTTTATAAATGAAGGGTTACACATTAGTTTGAATCGTATGAAACAATGAAAGAATGACTAGAGAAGTATTGGCTATGCAGAAGACCTAGGCCTTAGTATTTAGTACCAGATTTGCATTGCATGAATTCTGTCTTCACGGGTTCTGACTTGAATAATGGTTCATTAGCAGTCATTGTAATAGTACATTGTCAATAAGAATTTTTTGAGATATTTAAGATTAAAAAAAAATTGTGGCATACATTTTGGTGTACATTCTCTGCTTGGTTCATCATGATATTGGTTAGCATATAAAAAAGGCTCATTATTTAATTTCAGAAAAATATTATTCCAAATACTAAATTAGCACTATTAAATTTATTAGGTGCATTTTTTTTTTGTCTTTGATTTTCATGTTTTAGTCTGTCAACCTTAAACACTAGAAATACATTGCTGGCTCTATGTTTTACTCATTTAAGAACTATTACAATGAAAATAACAAGTTGATACGAGCGAACTGCCAGCATTTTTACCTTCAAAGGGTACATGCATTTGTGTATCAATGAGGACAGAATGGAATATTCTAATGTTAGAGAATATTGTCCTTGTGATTTTTGTGTTTTTCTAATGTGAAATTAATTATCTTTGGGAATTGCTGTGACCTGGTTCATCTAGAGTTGTATTGTATGATTTTTAGAAGAAGAAATAAAGTTATAACAATATGAAATAGATATGTGATTATACACACACAAGAGACTACTAGGATTTCAACCAATCAATGTATGATTAAATAATTCATCTATGATAAAAGGCATAAAATATTTGATAAAGTACTTTTTTTGCATTCAAGAGTAGTATTCTAAGAGAATCAATAGTACACTTAGTTTAAAATTTTGCATTTAGATTATTTGGACAAAAGGTTTCTCCCAACTTAGAAGCCATTTTAAAAGCCTTGGAATGAGCTTAAAATATTTTGAAAAGATCCAGATTGGGAGATAGGTCTTCAGTTTTTGAAGCCAAAAATATAAATTGAAGCCAAAGGGTGAAGGACAGTATGGCTTAGACTTTAAATGGAAAGAGAACAGAGACAAAGAGAAGACAATCTGGCATGATGCACTCACATCAATGGCAGTAATTAAGCTTTGCTGTATTATTAGATATGATAACAATAAATTATAGTCTTTCATGGTATTTCATATGCTACGCATGAAGAAGCACATGATAACAGGACCCTGAATATTTCTCATTGTTCTTTTCATCTAAAGATATAATGACATTCAATTGTCCTGAATTGGGGAAATAACATTGCACATATTCGGACTTTTACCTCCAAAGGAGAAAAGATCGAGTATTTTATGTCTTTTAACAATCTGCGAAATATACGGTAGCACTAAAATGCTAACAGGATATTGATGTGAATATTTCTAAGGGTACAGTATTTAAATTTATAAAAGTTAATTTGGCATTATACCAAGTTAATGTTCCTATCAGCCTAACAGCTGAACTATAAAATATTGTTACTGTAGTGTTAAATTGAACCCAGATATTCCAGGTTGGGGTTGTGAGAAACCAGTCATTAATCAGTCCAAATTTTCTCATGCTGTGGCCAATGTAGAGGAAACCCCTATGTGGACTCTTTGGAAATACAGTCTCCATGGCAGGAACTGAAAATTGCCTTAAATAGTTAAACATTGCATGTAAATCAACATGATGTGGTCAGCCTTGATGGGTAACTGTGTTTGTTTTCTCATTTGCACATTAAGTTAAATTAAGGATCTAATTTTTATTGAGTTTCCAAGGTGTATTTACAGAGAACATTATAATTAAATTAGGAATTTTTTTTTCTTGATTTTGAGCTGAATCTTCAAATGCCCATTTTGGTCATAATTTTATTTATTTACTTATTTTTGGTATTACTTTTTACAAATATTTTTTACATTTTTTATTTTTATGTTTTCAATTCCCCCTCTATACCCCTCCACCTTCCTATCCTTTTTCCCACCTCGGTCCCCACATTGTTGTCTGTGTCTTTATGTTTTTCTTTGCTTAATCCGTTCAGCTTTTTCACCCAGTCCCCCAACGCCCTCCCCTCTGACAGCTGTCCGTCTGTTCTCTGTACCTAGGTGAGGTGTTTGTTTCTATTTCGTTAGTTCATTTTGTTCATTAGATTCCACATATGCGTGAAATCATACAGTCTTATTGTCTTTGTCTGCCTGGCTTATTTTGGTTAGCATAATGCTCTCCAGGCCCATCCATGCTGTGGCAAAATATAAGATTTTCTTCTTTTTTATGGCTGGGTAGCAGTCCATGGTGTCAATGTACCACAGCTTTTTTATCTTCTCATCTACTTAGGCTGCTTCTAAATCTTGGCTATTGAAAATAATGCTGCAGAAACATAGGGGTACATGTATTTTTCGAATTAGGGTTTCTTTGATCATGGTGAAGAGATAATACTGGCTTTAAAGCTAATTTTTTTAAAACACTTTTCAAGTGTTTTATTTGTTTGTTTATTTATTTATTTATTTTGTATTTTTCTGAAGCTGGAAACGGGAAGAGACAGTCAGACAGACTCCCACATGTGCCCGACCGGGATCTACCCGGCACGTCCACCAGGGGGTGACGCTCTGCCCACCATGGGGCGTCGCTCTGTTGCGACCAGAGCCACTCTAGCACCTGGGGCAGAGGACAAGGAGCCATCCCCAGCGCCAGGGCCATCTTTGCTCCAATGAAGCCTCGGCTGCGGGAGGGGAAGAGAGAGACAGAGAGGAAGGAGAGGAGGAGGGGTGGAGAAGCAGATGGGCGCTTCTCCTGTGTGCCCTGGCCGGGAATCGAACCCGGGACTTCTGCACGCCAGGCTGACGCTCTACTACTGAGCAAACTGACCAGGGCCTATTTTTTAATTTATTGGAGTAACATTGTTAAAATTATATAGGATTTAGGTGTTATGATTCTATAATACACTATCTGTATATCATATTGTATGTTTACCACCTCAAGTTTAGTCTCCTTCCATCACCATTTGTTTTTTAATTTATGATTTTAATTTGTGTTTACATAGATTCAAGTGTCCCACTGAATATATCTCCCTGCTCTCCCTTATTCCCCTTGACCCCCCATGCCCCCTACCAATGCATTCTCCCCTTCCTTCCAGGATTTGCTGTCCTGTTCTCTATAATGCTGCGTCATATATATGATTTCATTAATCTCTTTCCCTCTGGTCCCTTTGAACCCACCTCTGCCTCTGTTCCCATGCTCAGTTCACATTGTTCATTGGATTCCTCAAATGAGTGAGGTCATATGGTATTTTTCCTTCTCTGCCTGGCTTATTTCACTTAGCATTAATAGTTTCCAGGTCCGTCCATGTTTTTGTGAAAGGTAAGATTTCCTTGTTCCTCATGGCCATGTAGTATTCCATAGTATATATGTACCAAAGCTTTTTAATCCACTCGTCTGCTGACGGACACTTGGGTTGTTTCCAGATCTTGGCTATTATAAACAATGCTGCAATAAACACGGGGGTGCATTTCTTCTTTTGAATCAGTGATTTGGTATTCATAGGATATATTCCTAAAAGTGGGATAGCTGGATCAAAGGGCAGTTCCAGTTTTAATTTTTGAGGAATCTCCATACTGTTTTCCACAGTGGCTGCACCAGTCTACATTCCCACCAGCAGTGCAGGAGGGTTTTCCCTTTTCTTTGCACCCTCTCCAGCACTTATTATGTGTTGTTTTGTTAATGAGTGGGTCTGAGGTGGTGTCTTATTGTGGTTTTAATTTGTATTTCTCTAATGATTAGTGATGTTGAATATTTTTTCATATGCCTATTGGCCATCTGTCTGTCCTCTTTGGAGAAGTGTCTATTTCTTTTGCCTATTTTTTGATTGGATTGTTTATCTCCCTGGTGTTGAGTTTAAAAGTTTTTTTTATAAATTTTGGTTATTAACCCCTTATCAGACATATTGGCAAATATATTCTTCCATTGTGTGGTTTGTCTTTTTATTTTGTTCATTTGTCTTTAGCTGTGCAAAAGCTTTTTAGTTTGATATAATCCCATTTGTTCATCCTGTCCTTTATTTCACTTACTCATGAAGATAAATCAGCAAAAATATTGCTACGAGAGATATTGAAGAGTTTATGCCTATTTTTTCTTCCAAGATATTTATGGTTTCACGACTTACATTTAAGTCTTTATCCATTTTGAATTTACTTTTGTGAATGGTGTAAGTTAATGATTTAGTTTAATTTTTTTGCAAGTACCTGTCCAATTTTTCCAACACCATTTGTTAAAGAAACTATCTTGACTCTATTGTATGCTCTTACCTCCTTTGTCAAATATCAATTGTCCATATAGGTGTGGGTTTATTTCTGGATTATCTGTTCTGTTCTATTGATCTATATGCCTGTTCTTATGCCAGTACCAGGTTTTTTTGAGTACAATGGCCTTGTAGTATAACTTAATATCAGGAAGTGTGATATCTCCCACTTTATTCTTCTTTTTCAGGATTGCAGAGGCTATTCGTGTTCTTTTTTGGTTCCATATAAATTTTTGGAATTTGTGTTCTATATCCTTGAAGTATGTCATTGGTATTTTAATTGGTATTGCATTGAATTTATAAATTGCTTTGGGTAATATGAACATTTTAATGATGTTTATTCTTCCTATCCATGAACACGGTATATGCTTCCACTTCTTTGTATCTTCCTTGATTTCTTTTATCAATGTTTTATAATTTTCTGAGTACAAGTCTTTAATCTCCTTGGTTAGATTTACTCCTAAATACTTTATTTTTTTGGTTGCAATAGTGAAGGGGATTGTTTCCTTAATTTCTCTTTCTGACAGTTTATTGTTGGTGTATAAAAATGCCTCTAATTTCTGAGTATTAATTTTGTATCCTGTCACCTTGCTGAATTCATTTATCAGGTCCAGTAGTTTTTTGACTGAGACTTTAGAGTTTTCTATGTATGGTATCATATCATCCATAAATAATGATAGTTTTACTTCTTCTATTCCAATTTGGATGCCTTTTATTTCTTCTTCTTGTCTGATTGCTGTGGGTAAGACTTCTAGAACTATGTTGAATAAGAGTAGTAAAAAGGGGTACCCCTCCCTTGTTCCTGATCTTACGGGATTTCTTTTAATATTTGCTCATTGATTATGATGTTGGCTTTGTGTTTGTCATAGATGGCCTTTATCATGTTGAGGTATGATCCCTGTATCCCCATTTTCCTGAGAGTTTTGATCATAAATGGGTTCTGGATTTTATCAAATGCTTTTTCAGCATCTATTGATAGTATTATGTGATTTTTATCATTTTTGTTTGTTTGTTTATGTGTTGAATCATATTGATTGATTTACAGATATTGTACCAGCCTTGTCTCCCTAGGCTAAATCCCACCAGATCATGATGTATAATTTCTTTCATGTATTACTAGATCCGGTTTGCTAATATTTTTTTGAGAATTATAGCATCTAAGTTCATCAGGGATACTGGTCTATAGTTTTCTTTCTATGTAGTGTCTTTGTCTGGTTTTGGAATCAGTATTATGCTTACTTCATAAAAGGAGTTTGGAAGTCTTCCCTCCTCTTGAATTTTTTGAAATAGCTTGAGTAGGATAGAAGTTAGTTCTTCTTTGAATATTTGGTAAAATTTGTGGTGAAGCCATCTAGCCCAGGACTTTTGTTTGTAGAGAGTTTTTTGATAACTGTTTCAAACTCATTTGATGAAATCAGTCTGTTTTCTGATTCTTCTTTATTGATTTTTGAAAGATTATATGTTTCAAGGAATTTGTTCATTTTGCCTAAGTTGCCTAATTTTATGGCATACAGTTCTTCATAGTATTTTCCTACAATCTTTTGTATTTCTGTTGTATCAGTTGTTACTTCTCCTCTCTCATTTCTAATTTATTTGAGTCCTCTCTCTTTTTTTCTTGGTGAATCTGGTTAAAGGTTCATCAATTTTGTTTACCTTTTCAAAGAACCAGCTCTTGGTTTCATTGATTTTTTAGCCTCTTTGTCATTTGTTTCCTCTCTGATTTTTATTATTTTCTTTCTTCTACTTCCTCTGGGTTTTACTTACTGTTCTTTTTCTAGCTCTTTTAGATGCAGGGTTAAATTGTTCATTTGAACTTTTTCTAGCTTTTTAAGGTGTGCCTGTAGTGCTATGAACTTCCCTCTTAGGACTGCTTTTGCTGTGGCCCATAAATTTTGAGTTGTTGTATGTTAGTTTTTATTTGTTTCAAAAATTTTTTTGATTTTTCCTTGATCTCATTGTTAACCCATTTGTTATTTAATAACATGCTATTTAGTTTCCAAGTGTTTTGGTGTTTCTCTATTGTAGTTGATTTCTAGTTTCTTGCCATTGTGATCAGAGAAGGTGCTTGATATGATTTCAATCTTCTTAAATTTGTTGAGACTCATTTTGTGTCCTAGCATGTGGTCTATCCTAGATAATGTACCATGAGCACTTAAAAAGAATGTATATTCTGCTACTTTAGGGTGAAAGGTTCTAAAGATATTAAATCCTGTTGATCTAGTATATCCTTTAAGTCTGCTATTTATTTGTTAATTTTCTTTCTTGAGGATCTATCTAGTGATGTTAGTGGGGTATTGAAATCCCCTACTATTATAGTATTGCTGTTGATCTCACCCTTTAAATCCATCAAAGTCTGTTTTATATATTTAGGTGTGCCTATATTAGATGTGTAGATATATATAACAGTTATATCTTCCTGTTGGATTGTCCCTTTATCATTATGTAATGACCTTTATCTCTTACTATAGCCTTTATTTTAAAGTCCATTTTGTCTGATATAAGTATCGCTACCCCAGCTTTTTTTTCATTTCCACTGCGTGAAATATTTTTTCATCCTTTTATCTTCAGTCTATGTGCATCTTTTGTTTTAAGGTGTGTCTCTTGTAGTCAGCATATTTATGGGTCCTGTTTTCTTATCCATGCAGCTACCCTATGTTTTTTGATCAGATCATTTAATCCATTTACATTTAAGGTTATTATTGATATGTAGTTGTTTATTGCCATTTTATTCTTTAAAACTGTATTCTTTTGCTATATTCTTTTCCCTCTTTGATCTGTTTACAACAGGCCCCTTAGCATTTCTTGTAGCATTGGTTTGGTTGTAATAAATTCCTTGAGTGTTTTTTTTTTCTGGGAAGCTTTTTATTTCTTCTTCAATTTTAAATGAAAGCCTTGCTCGATAGAGAAATCTTGGTTGTAGGCTCTTGTTTTGCATTACTTTGAGTATTTCTTGCCATTCCCTTCTGGCCTCTAATGTTTCTGTTGAGAAGTCAGATGTCATCCTAATGGGGGCTCCTCTGTAGGTAATAGACTGCTTTTCTCTTACCGCTTTTAGTATTCTTTCTTTATCTCTTAATTTTTGTATTTTAATTATGATGTGTCTTGGTGTTGGCCTTTTTGGGTTCATCCTTAATGGAACTCTCTGTGCTTCTTGAACTTATATGACTTTTTCCTTCATCAATTTTGGGAAGTTTTCAGCTATCATTTCTTCAATCAGATTCTCTATCCCTTGTTCTTTCTCTTCTCTTTCAGGAACCCCTATGATTCAGATGTTATTTTTCTTCATGTTGTCACAGAGCTCTCTTAGAGTTTCCTTAGATGTTTTGAGCCTCTTTCCTTTTGGCTGCTCTGCTTCCTTGCTTTCATTTATTTTGTCCTCTAAATTGCTGATTCAATCCTGAGCTTCATCCATCCTGCTTTTAATTCCTTCCAATGTGGTCTTCATTTCTGATATATTATTTGTCATTTCTGACTGATTATTTTTTATAATTTCAGTGTCCTTTTCTATACTTACCATCTACTTAGGTGCTCATTATGTCCATCCATTGTTGCTCTAAGACCTTTGAACATCCTAACAATCATTATTTTAACTCTGCATCCAGTTTTTTTGGTTATTTCTGACTCATTCAAATCTTTTCTGGGGATTTCTCTTGATTCATTTCGGTTGCATTTCTCTGCCTTACCATTTTGTCTGTGTATAAGAAGGGTATGGCCACAGGAGTCCAATGAATGTGGCCTCTGTGTTCTCTAGGTTTGGTCTGTCTGCAGGCCTGCCTCCCCCTCTGCTGCCACCTCGGGTGTTTGGGCACGGGCATTGCTGGCACCAGCCTGCTGCGGCAGTTGCTGCAGTTTCTGCCTCGCCTCCACAGGCAGGCCTGTGTTTGGGTGCCCAGGCTGCAAGTCTTGACCCATCCAGCCTCTGCCCCTCCCCTGAGGACAGGTCTGCACTCATGTGTCTGGGTGGCAAGCCCTGGCTGGCACCCCCATCTTCACCCTGCCGCATGTGGAACTGCAATTCACATGTTTTGGCTACAAGCCCTGGCTGGCGTTCTGTTTCTGCCCTGCCCCCATGGGTGGGGCTGCGCTCCTGCACTCAGCTGCAGGTCTCAACCGGTTCCTGGCTTTCACCTTGCCCCTGCAGGCAAAACTTCAGGTGGAACCATTCTTGCCCAGATTGCAGCTGTGGGTTAGACTGCTTTTGTGTGCCCCTTCTGCCACAGTGGCTGCCCTTGTTGGGTGGGACTGCACTCATGTCGGGCCTCAGTTATGGCCGGTCCTGTCTTCCGCCCCTGTGGACAGGATTGTGCTCATGTCCAGTCTGCAGCCATGGCCAGGTCCCAGCTCCCCCCCCCACTGATGGGACCACCGCCACCCACCCTCCTGCCAGCCCTCAGCAGTGTGGGCAGGGGCGAATGCTCATACCTCAGCATTCAATACTGTATCCCTGAATGCTCCCTCCTTCTAAGCAACTCTGCTCTGAGTGCTGTGGGAGAGCTTATTTGGCTAATGACCTGCTTCTCTTTGCTGGTATTGCTGGTTCCAGGAAAATATTCACTTCACATTTGGGGAGTGACTCAGCCCAGGGGTTAGGGTGGCTGTCCCTCAAAGTGTTTCTCCATGTGCCTCCTAGATTACACTTTCTTCCTGCTAGTCCAGTCTTTTCTTCTCTCCCCGTCCCCCAGAGCCCCGGGTCAGTGGTTGAGAAAGGTTTTCTGCACTGTCTCTTTAATCCTGGGTCTGAGAAATCAGTCTCTTTCTTGCAATCAGTATCCTGGCTTGTTTCACAGCTAAATACTGTTCATACGCCTCTTCTAGGCTCTGGGGCTGCAGGCTGGGGCTTTGTTACTGGGGCCCAGGGCCCTCCCGTCTCCGCTAAACTCACTTCCTGCCACACAAGTCCCTTTGGGTTGCCGTTCACTCCCAGGAGCCGGGCAGCCCTCTCCGCATTTTTGTTTTTCCACTTTTCCTACCAGTCTCAGTGTGGCTTCTTAGGTGTTCCTTGGTTCAAGAGTCCTCTTAGTTTAGATTAAAGTTGGTTTTTCCAGATGATTGTTCTTAAAATTATGTTGTAATTCACATTGGTTCTGGGAAGTGGAAGTTGGTATGTCTGCTTACTCCATCACCATCTTGTCGCCTCCTTCCATCACCATTTATCCCCACTTTATCTTCTTCTATCACTTCCTCCCTCCTCAATTTGATTTTTTAATTTAAGTGTCAGTATGAAGAGATTCTTTAACATGATACTGTGCAATTTTGAAAATTTATCAGACACCAGTTTTTGAGGTATTGCTTTAGACAAGGTTGATACACTAATCTCAAAGTGCATGCATGTCCACAGGATTTACTTATTTATTATTTATTTTTATTCAGTGAGAGGAAGAGAAGCAGAGAGACAGACTCCCACATGTGCCCTGACTGGGATCCACCTGGCAAGCCCAATAGAGGGCAATACTCTGCCCATCTGGAACGTTGCTCTGTTGCTCAGCAGCTGAGGTCTTCTTAGTGCCTGAGGAGGAGGCCATGGAGCTATACTCAGCACCCAGGACTGACTCATTCCAATTGAATCATGGCTGCAGGAGGGAAGACAGAGAGAGGGAGAAGCAAGATGTGGAGGGGTGGCAAAGCTGATGAGCACTTCTCCTTTGTGCCCTGACTGTGAATCAAACCTGGGACATCTGCATGCCAGGCTGACACTCTACCACTGAGCAAACTGGCCAGGGCTTATTCACAGGATTTAAATATGATTGCAGTGAGGATTTTGTTCATTGATCTAGTGTTTTTTGTTTTCTGAGTATACTTCTAATTCAGATCATCTTCTTTTCAAGTTTAAACCAGAAAGCTAGCACAGAAGTGGAAGAGCTGCTCTCTGTCATCTCATTCTTATGATAATACAATAATATACACACTACTTGTAGCCACATTTCCAGGTGCCTCTCTTCTTACACAGATAACTGGTAATTAACTGCCATAAAATCGCCTTTCCCAGGAGCTAACTGAGCTGGCAATTTGACTCTTCCTTCAAAATAAAGCTTGATCTTCACAGAAGTTAGTCATAAACTGGTCCAGTTTGTCCATTAGAGGCTGCTACATGAGGAACGTCAGTCTGAGAGCAGCACACAAACCTCCTCAATGCGGAGATAGACTAAAAATATAAAACAGAGCCCAGAAATTTACTCACATCTATCTTATTGGGACTTCCAGACTTTGTAAAATAAAGTCCTTGTCCCTCAGACGGTTTTTACTTTGCCCAACAGGCACATCTAATCCCCACTTCTGATGCTGTACAGTCTGATACATTTCAGCGAATCCTTGATATCTTTACAGACGAGCATGGGAGGTGCATACTCTCTATGATGAGGGTGGATCAACCTCAGTGAAGTATGTGAGATATCTGTGAAGGACAAAAACCCTCTGATCTGTCTCCAAACTCAACAAAACTAAATATTTTAGCATTCTATTTTAAACATTTAAAAGCAAATTTTCTGGAGTTTCTGAGTACGACCAGCCCATGACACCTTGCTATCAATTCTTGACGGCCTAAGAATTCTGAGCACCAGAACCTCTGCAGTATCCTCAAATGGAAAACAGAAACAATAATATTGATGTCATGGTGTTGCTATGACTATTACTGGATTTAGCTTGTTGTATCTCAAGGGCTTAAAATATGGTGGATAATGATAATAGGATAACAATAATGATGATTATTAGCTCTTCGTCATCTCAGGGCTGGAGTGGCAGAATTCAAGTATAGTTGATGCATGCGATTAATCATAGTAATCAATTCACTCTCAGAAACACAGTGTACTTGTCATATAACCTGAATACTTAGATATTAACACTCTGTAAGGCTTTTTGGTTACAGAGCTAAATATTTATACTTTTTTTTCTCTCCTGACTTTCCTGCAATGGTGAAGTTTTTCAATTTTCATAACATTATTGCCCTTCCAAATTGGCTGCTTGTATTATCTGTAGTGCTAGCTACATAATGATCAATTAATATTTTTAAAAAATAAGAAAAAAATGAAAGAAAAAAATTCAGGGCACATCAGAGTATGTCAAGTGTATTTGCTTTCGGTTCCATGTGATGTAGACCGTATTTGTGTAATGTTTACTAAATGAATATTTTTCTCCACTGTAATTAGTGAGGATTCTCCCCATTGCTTGGGCTACGTGAATTAGCACACACAGTCATAGTGGGTTGTTTCTTCCTCAGGTTACTTATTATAAGATGACATATTTGCAGTACTGATTGTTTAAATTAATATATATATTAATTTATATAATATATATAATATATATAATATATATATTGTCTTGCTCCAACATATGCAAGACAATTTAATATAAAAAGAAAAAACTTAGTAAGAATTTACTGCCAATTTAGACTCCAAATGTATTTTGAAAGATATCAGTTAGACCACATTTTTATAGGACAAGCATGCTGATGAACCTGCCTCTGTGTCTGAGATGTTAAAATTAGAAAAATAATTGCAGCCAATTTTCCTTAGTGGCTTTGAAGGGATAAATCTGATAAAAGCCTTTTTAGCAAAGAAGATTATTCTTTGACAAAGAACATTTAGCTTATATGGTTTTATAATTACCGGCAGAAATTGGGAAGAAAGGAAGAGAGTGTATTGCTCAGGCTTTATTCTGGGTCTGCGGTCCCAGGACTCCCCTGGATGGGGTCGCTCATGAAAACTTATATTTGCCCCGATGGACTGAGCACCAGCCTCAGGCACTCTGTTGTTAACTAAACTGAGGAGGAAATGCCACTGTGATTCTAACTGTACTCGCTGGAATATGGGGCAAAATGAACTGCCTCTGATTCAGGGTGAGCCATAAGGAAAAACAAACAAACGCAGTGTAGGCAGAAGAAGAGGCTCGCTGTGGTTCAGCGTGTGATGCGTGTTCCCACACACGTTGCTGGAAGCTGTCCCGTGTCCCATCTAAAGGACACCGGCTGCGTTTGGAATGGGGGTTTACCGATCGCCTCCCTGTGCGCCGCAGACCGCTTCCGCCTCAGAAACCGGCCGGCTATGTAATCTCATAGTGTATACGTACTTTGTTCCTTTTTTAAACCACAAAGAATATGCATTATTCCTAAAAGAAGACAGGGACACCGACGGGTTCTTACCTATTGTGCTGATAGGCTTTGTAAACCTGAAAACAACGTTTGCCCAGCAAATCGCGGATATATTCAGCGGATGCATATTTGGAAAGATCCTCTTTCTTTTTAATTGTTATTTTTATGTCACTCTCTTTCCTAAATGGACACGCATGCCACACACACACACACACACACACACACCCAGCAGTAGCAGCAGCAGCAGCAATAACTTCTGTGCTTACAGGTATATCTTGGGGATGGTAGAGAAGGGTATACCCAGGAGATCACAAGTTTTCTAACCTGAAATTCTTGACATTGTCGAGAAGCAGCATGAGCATGTGGCTACAGCATGGCTGTGTGTGCCACGTGTATCTGTTTATTATCAGATCATTTAAAAAGCTGTGGCAGATTTGAGATCCTCTCTGCGACCTTTCCACATGGGGTTCACTTGTGTTCTTTGTTGAGATTTAGTGACTTGGCCCACGTGCTCTGTCCAGTGATGAATGAAGCATGAAATATAGCGACAATACAGGAAATATTTTAAAACTCTTTGAAGGGGAAAGTTTATACTATTCTATTGTATCGTCAAAAAAAATAGAACTTTTGTCTTCCTGTTTAAAATGCTTCATTGGATTCCCAGTGCTCTGTCAATAAACTCCCAACTCTTAGCTATTTCCTCCAAAGCCAGATCCTTGCTCTGGTCATCAACCTCATGTATGGTGGGTCCCCTCCTTACATATTATCTTTCAGGTGCAAGACTATTTATTGGTCAGCGTGGCCTGTCACAACAAGATACCATTGACTGGGGTAACTTAAACGACAGGTCTTTATTTTCACAAAGCTCTGGGGTTTTGGTGAGTCTGTCTTCCTGGTTTGCAGATGGTTACCCTTGTGTCTTCTTGTAAAGCCAGTAGCCACGGCTACCACTATCACAGCCGCCTGGCCCATGCAGGTTCGCACTGGATTCGGAGAGTCGGTAAAGAAACAATGGAGCCAAAAACTGATGGGCCATCATCTTTAATCCTACCTTGCACCCAGCGGGCAAGTAAAAACACACACTGGGCTCCAAAGCCCACTCATTCAGTGCTCACAAAGCTACTGACTTATCCGAGTTTCCTAGAATCAAAGGTTTCTAGCTCACCAGAATTATTCACCGCTGTTCCCCATCTTCTTCCTTCTCCCTGCGCAAACTCTGAACAAACTGGCTTCTCACTCAACACTTCGCCATCTTGGCTGCTTCTCCTAGCCTCCTCCATGTGGCCTTTCTCTGCTCTCCTCTCTGCTTTCTCTTCTAATGATAATCTCAGGAACCAAGAGAGCAAACTCCTGTTCTGCCCCCATTTTATAGTGTAGAGATCAAAACCTTTAATCCAATATATAAAATAGGGAAGTCTCTAATACAAAGTCACATATCTGAGTCATGATGGGATTGTACCACCCCACATCAAAAAGAGTAGGAAAGGCTTAGTCCTAAAATGGAGCCCCAGGCTACAAGGACTCTGCCTGCCCACAGCCCACTCCCAACACACATTAATATCACCTGGGTGACAGGTTTCTATGTGGGCAGTGCCATCTTTAACAAAGTGAGCATAATATATATATTTTATTTGCCTAACACTTCTCATGTGGCAGAGAGGATATATGGACAGCACACTACTTGTAGGATTAGGACCTCATCCTTATGAGTTCGTTCAAACGTTAGTACCTCCCAAAAACCCTGTCTCTAGTTATAATCCCATTGGGTTAGGGTTTTCAGATATAGACTTTGGGGGGAAACAACTCAGTTCATTACATTCTGCCTCTAGCCCCTCAAAATTTATGTCCTAATTACATGTAAATTGCACTCACTTTATCCTAACTGCCCCAAGAGTCTTAACTCATTTCAGCATGAACTCTTAAGTCCAAAGTGTCATCTACTGTTGGGCAGATAAATATATTATGCTCACTTTGTTAAAGATGGCGCTGCCCACATGGAAGCCCGTTGCCCAGGTGATGGTATTGGTTGCCCTTCTTGCTTAGGATGGGCATGATTATATTAATATTAATGTGTGTTGGGGGTGGGCTGTGGGAAGGCAGGATCCTTGTAGCCTGGGGCTTGGTTTTGGGACTAAGCCTTTCCCACCCTTTTTGATGTAGGATGGTACACTCTCATGAGGAGTCCCATTATGCCTCAGATAAGTGACTTTGTATCAGAATCTTCCTTGTTTGTATATTGGATTAAAGGTTTTGGTTTCTACACTATAAAGTGGGGCAGACCGGGAGCTTGCTCTATTGGTTCCTGAGATTAGCATTAGAGCAGAGAGCAAAGTAAGGCCATGTGGAGGAGAGGAGAGGCAGCCAAGATGGTGGAGTGCTGAGGGAGAAGCCAGTTTGTGCAGAGTTTGTGCAGAGAGAAGGAGATAGGGAACAGAAGTGAGTAAGTCTGGTGAGCGAGAAACCTTTGATTCTAGGAAACTTGGATAAGTCAGTAGCTTTGTGAACACTGAATGAGTGGGTTTTGGAGCCACTGTGTGTTTTTACTTGCCTGCCGAGTGTAAGTTAGGATTAAAGCTAATGTTCCACCAGTTCTTGGCTCCGTTGTTTCATTACCGACTGTTGGAATCAAATGCGAACCTGCATGGGCCAGGCAGTTGTGATGGTGGCCGCGGCTACTGGCCCCACATCTACCTATCATCTAAATCAGACATGTATAAGACTAGGGGTATGATAAATCCTAAGGCAAAATTCCTCTCCAGCTGTGAACCTGTGAAAGCAGCCACACAGGATGCTTCCAGTGGACACTGTTGAAACAGGTGCAGGGTAGCTACTGCCATTCCAGAAGGGAGAGATTGGAAAGAGACAGGCAGATAGGATACCAGCAAGCCCACACCTAGTAAAGTGACTCTGGCTAAAAGTTCTCCAGGCTATTGGAGTAGCAGCCTCTCTCCACAACCCTGCAGGGCCCAGCCCTCATAGCTTTCTGCTAAAGCTGCTCACCCTGGAGGTGCTGGGCAAGGTCAGGTTGGCTGCAGGAAACCTGAGCTGGGGCCCTGCCTTTGGAAACCAAAGAGGAGGAGACAGCCATGCCTACTGAGCCTTTGGTGGGCGTGGCAGCTCTAATGAGCTCTGGGTTACCTTGAAAACTATTTTTCACTTTCCTTGAAGAATAACATAGGTTTATAGCCTTCGATTACTCCATTCCACCTTCTTGGTCCTCTTTAGTCAATCTGGCAGTGTCTTCCAGGGTTTAATCTCATCCTGTCCCTGCTTTCTGCAGCAGTGGTTGGTAAAGTCTGTGAGTTAAATCTTTGATCTCTGTCAAATGGTTGCTCAGGAATACCCTTAGAGTCGTCTTCAGAATATGCTTTGTATTTTTTTTTTTTGTATTGTAATATGAAGACTGAGAATTTTCTCAGTCTTCAAGCTCTGAATTTTTTTTGTGTGTGTGACAGAGACAGAGAGAGAGAGAGAGGGACAGATAGGGACAGACTGGAAGGGAGAGAGATGAGAAGCATCATTTCTTTATTGCAGCTCCTTAGTTGTTCATTGATTACTTTCTCACATGTGCCTTGACTGGGGGGGGGGGGGGAGGCTACAGCAGACCAGGTGACCCCTTGCTAAAATCAGCAACCTTGGGCTCAAGCTGGTGAGTCCTGCTCAAACCAGATGAGCCTGCGCTCAAGCCAGTGACCTCGGGGTTGAACCTGTGTCCTCCGCATCCCAGTCCAATGCTCTCTCCACTGCACCATTGCCTGGTCAAGCTGAATTATTATTATTTTTTGACTTAGTTATAGTTCTTTATTTCACCTCTATCTTTTTGAATTTTGCTCACAGTAGTCAGGGGAGCCCAGCCAGTCCTTGAACACTTCGCTTAGAAATTGGCTCAGCTAAACACCCAGTTTCACTGCTCACAGCTCTCCCTGCCACCAAGCACTAGAACAGTGTAATCAAGTTTTTTGTTGTTGTTGTTACTTTATAACAGGGATTACCTTTCCTCTAGTTTCCAATAACTGGTTTCTTATTTTCATCTGAGATCTCACCCAAATCACCTGCAACATCCAGATATGTATAGCCTAAAACTCAAAACTCATCCAGCGTCTGCCCATTACCCAGTTCCAAAGCCTCTTCCACATGTTTATGTCTTTGTTGTAGTTGCACTTTGGTTCTCTGTATCAAAATCTGTATTAGTCAGCTGGACTGCTGTGACTACATGGAATACACTCGGTAGCTGGAGTTTCCTCACAGTCTGGAGACTGGGAGTCTGAGATCAGGGTGCTGGTGGGGTTAGGATCGGCCCAGAGCCCTCCCCCTGGCCTGCGTATGGCCTCTGGCTGCCTCATCCGCAGGTGGCAGAGAGAGATCTCTGGTATCTGTCTCTCTTCTTTTAAGAACACCAGTACTATTTGAGAGAACCCCATCCTTATGATCTCGTTTAACCTCGGTTATCTCCTCAAGACCCCATTTCCTGATACTGTGACACTGGGAATAAGGGCTTCAATGTCTGAATTCTGGGAAGTCACAATATAACACAGAGTGGCCCTTTTTAAGTTCCCACTTTGGGACTTGGACATCAACTCCTTTTTTTCTGCTTGAAACAGTGTTTTCAAAGGCTTAGGTGGTGAGGGGAACCCTTTCTGGGAGGATGACTGAGGACCAAGAACCTCAGTTTGTGAAGACACCAGCCTTATAAATATTAGATGTCCCATCTGTGGGGAAGTGTTCTCAGCAAAGGGAGACGATGAGCAAAACGGCTGTGGCAGAAAAGGGGTGGTTGTGCCTATCAGAACGTGACCCTGCATGCAGCGGAAAACTGGAATGAGCCGCCTAATCAGACTTTGCTTGGTTCTTGGACAAAACATAGGTCTTCACAGCAGAGCTGAACAGCATCAGGCCCAGGTCTCTGCGATTCTCTTGAGGCATGGGAAGCCAGAGCAGCCTGTGAACACCAGTGGCTACATTTTCAGGAATTTCTAAGATAGTTGTAAAGCTGGTGTTATTAACAGACCGAACTGTGGTTGGGTTGCATTTTTTAGGGATTTGGCATGGTGATGGGGCCAACTTGGACTTAGTGAACATGTTAAGGACACTACTCTTTTATGGATTCTTGCTGTATTGGCCAAGAGTTTGTTTAAAGGCTTTTAATCACTGTAAAAAAATAGAAGACTGGATAAAGAAGATGGGGCACATATACACCATGGTATACTATTCAGCTAGAAGAAATGATGACATCGGATCACTTACAGCAGAATGGTGGAATCTTGATAACATTATGCGGAGTGAAATAAGCGAATCAGAAAAAAAAACCAAGAACTGCAGGATTCCATACATTGGTAGGACATAAAAGCGAGACTAAGAGACATGGACAGGAGTGGGGTGGTTACGGGGGGTGGGGGGAGGGAAGGAGGGAGAGGGGGAAGGGGAGGGGGAGGGGTACAAAGAAAACTGGATAGAGGGTGACGGAGGACGATCTCTCTTTGGGTGATGGGTATGCAACAGAACTAAATGACAAAATAACCTGGAAATGTTTTCTTTGAATATATGTACCCTGATTTATTGATGTCACCCCATTAAAATAAAAATTTATTTATAAAAAAATTAGAATTTATGAACAATCAAATACTTTTTTATAAGGTAATACATTCTCTAAATTCATGACTTCCTAATTATTTTATTACTTTTCCCTGTTCTTTTTTTCACTTAGGGTTTGTTTCCCTGTTTTCACTGTGGGGAAAAGACTATGATGGTAGGCTTATCACACATAATGTTAAGTAATGTCATGTTGTTGGCTTTCAAATGAACACGATGGGGGCATTTGCATAAGGAAATCAGCAAATGCTACATATAAGGGCTCCCAGCCACCATCTCCCGCTTGGAAAACCGGTCGGCACATGATTAATAACACATGATTGCTCTTGGGGGCGTTTTCTCTATGGTAGCATGACGTCTGCAGCAGCTCCAGTGCTACCTTCCAGAAGGTCTCAGAAAAGGTGAAAGGCTGGGAGATGGGGGTAGAATGAGAGAGAGAGAGAGAGAGATGGTGGGGAAATGTGATTCCTCTTAGTGAGGAAAGCAAACTCAAAAGTGTCACATCACAGCCCCTTACATCTGAACGATGTTGGGAAGAGGGCTGGCGAGCTGGCTGGCTGGGCCATTCAGGGCCACCTCCGTGTCCACGGCACACAGAGGACCCCGGAGCGCAGGGCCGGAGGAAGGAACGGTGGACCAGTGCGGAGGGAGAGGAGAGACTAGCGTGATTAGAGAGTGGATGATGTTTTCTCACCTGCCCTCCACTTAAGATACGACAGACCTTTCCATGCTATTAGTTATTCTTTTAACACACCACTTCTAAGACTTCAGAGTATTCCATTATTGAATTCTTTCCCTAAAGGAAATACAGTTAATGACTTACCGTATCTTACTATTATTTAGTGTGCAGTATTTACCACTTATGGTCCGCAAACCCAGACCACATTTACTTGTGTTTCACAGGGGAAAGAAAGTGACAGGAGATAATCCGGTTACATGCAGAAATCAGAAGGACTGTCAGGGTGGAAATTGCTGTTTTCAGGTTTTGATTATGATATTCGCTTAGTGAAGTATAAGGAAAAAATTAGGAAATAAAAGACAATTCTGATACCTTAGCCTTAAGCTTTCTGCATTAAAATAAGAGGGAAAATAATGTTCATATATCAAGGGAAATAGGTTACAAGCCAAAGCTCGCAGACCTCTTCACACAATCAAATGCACTGCCAAAAGAAATGAATGGTATTTTACTTATTTTCATTGAAATAAGGTTAGAGACTTCAGCTCTGGTCCAAATTTAGCAACTGAATGTCCAATTGAATTAATTGAACTTCCCAGGGAAGAAGAATTCTAGTTATTGCTTTTCTGTTTTTCCAAGATTGTGGCTGTAGAGTTAGGACAGGCACTTAGCGCCCCTGGAAGCGGCAACAGTGACACTGAGGTCCCGGCGCTCCGGTCCCTTTATCACCAGCTGAAGGGACGGCCTCCGAGTTAGCTGTATTTGAACATTGGTCACTCCATCCATTTTAGAGCTTTTAGTTTCCAAAGGAGCAGGAAAATACGGACAGGTTTTAACGTAGGAAATGAGGGTACTTTCTGTCTCAGAGTACATTCTCTCCCCCTTTCCTATAAGATTTGTTTAGGAATTGGGTGCCGACAAATCTGCTCGGAGAGCAGAGGTCATTTCCAGGCAGAAAGGAGACTGATCTTTAGTGCAAACCGGGAATAACGGGGCATCAGCCATCAACAGGAAGGGAGATGTTACTAAGCTCTTTCCATTAATCATGAACGAAGAGTATGATTTCAATTAAGGATTTTTTTCCTTCCTTTTCAAGGAGATGTCAACGTAGAGTAAGCTCTTGGTATCAAACAAAAAATCATGCTGGATTCAAGATTTTTCTCCCCTACAGCTACCGACAAGTCACTCGAAATAGATAAATACTCTATTTTAAAAATGTTGACTGATAGCTCCTGTTTACCTTTCCAATTATCATTTCATTTTTATTTCCTCTAGTTTAGCGTTCTCATTCAGAGAGCTTCATTTCTGGTCAGAAAGGGGAGCTTACAATAGCATCAAACAGTAAAAGAATGATGGAAAAGTTCTGTATATAATCACTCTTAATGCCAGAATTACAGATGATGTGTTAACCTGTGACATGCAATTCTGTTCTGACATTTTTTTTTTTTTGACAAGTCAGGAGCTCTACTGCTAATGAAAGCGTAAAAAGCAGAGATACAGTTTCCTAAGAGAACCTCTTCCCGTCTACCGTTGTACTCCAGAGAACACGGGGACCCCGCACGCTGCTGCCTTTCTGAGCAGCGTCTTGACATTTCTCTTAAAAAGCAGATTGGCTGCATTTTGAATTCCTTACATGGCTTCTCTCAATAATGTACTGGGTGCTTACAATGTGTCAGTTATTCTTCCCAGCTCTTTATTAGTATTGTCTTGTTTAATCTTCCCAATCACCCTGTGAGACGGTAGGTAGTATTATCTCTTTTTTGTAGATGGATAAATTAGGGCTTGAAGATGTTGAGTAATGCTGTATAGCTAGTAAGCAAAGGGGCTTATGGAAAAGCCCATTTAGTTAATCGTTACAAGTCATCGTTTCCCAATGCAAAGCATGGGCAAAACGATAGTAAAAACACACCTGTACTCTAATAATCAAATATTCGTTATCCCGCACCTTCTGAGACCTTTGTTCATAATTTCATATGGAGAGACAGAGGTGGGGATGGGGGAGCCAGGTACCCATACTGTAGATTTGTGGGTTTTTACCAGTGGTAGATGAAAGAAGATACGGTACTGATGTAGAGAAAAAAAAAATAAGGAGGAAGGTCAGGAAAGATAATGAATTGCATGAGTTTTAATGGTTTCTAAGCATTCGAAAACTACTCACAGATAATTCAAAATGTTTATATCCTAGCGTGATAATAATTATGAGTAGGTATTACCTATAGATGTTCATATCTAGAAAGACTTAGCACCATGCATCACTCATTTTTAGATCCCGAAATTCCTAGGGATCTTTCTATAAAAAATAAGATGACTCCAGCATGTTTGGATTTCCTATAACCTTAGAGGTTGTCTATTTTGAACCAGTTTCATCAGAGTCAAATGTCATCCACATTCTTGAGGAACTTTCACATACTACAGTACCTGTATATTCATGGAGGTAACTCCTTAAATTCTAAAACAGACTAAAGATGCACCACTCTTCAGATTAAGAAGGATGGGCCATAAAGAAAAACTAGGGTAGGTTTGTCTGAGGAGATGGATATAGAGCAAAGAAGCTGGCTCACAGTTCTGATATGATTTTGGAGCTCCTTCTTGTGAAAGTAGGTGAGGTAATCACTTGGGAAACATCCAGTGGCAGTATAATGACAAGTGTATGACAGCACATTCCACTCAAAAATACAGCTATGCCCTTTTTTTCTTTCTTTCTTTTTTCTTTCTTTCTTTCTTTCTTTCTTTCTTTCTTTCTTTCTTTCTTTCTTTCTTTCTTTCTTTCTTCTTTCTTTCTTTCTTTCTTTCTTTCTTTCTTTCTTTCTCTCTCTTTCCTTCCTTCCTTTCTTCCTTCTTTCTCTCTCTTTCCTTCCTTCCTTCCTTCCTTCTTTCTCTCTCTTTCCTTCCTTCCTTCCTTCCTTCCTTCCTTCCTTCCTTCCTTCCTTCCTTCCTTCCTTCTCTTTCTTTCTTTCTTTCTTTCTTTCTTTCTTTCTTTCTTTCTTTCTTTCTTTCTTTCTTTCTTTTTAGAAAGAGAGGAAGGGAAGGGAGAGAGGGGGGGGACTCATTCCACTCTTTCATGCCATCATTGGTTGAGTGTTGTATGTACCCTGACCAAGAATTGAACCTGCAACCTCTGCATGTCAGGACAATGCTCTAACCAATTGAGCTACCTGGATGGGGTACTGCCATGTTTTTAAAGATTTTTAATAATGGTTTATATTTCTAAATATTTGATCTACTTATATTCATGTATGATGTTACTCATAGGAACTAAAGTTCCTTTACAGTATAATAGTATAAGCAGTAAAATTATAGATTACTTATATTTACTATGTGAACTTGCTAGATGTTAGGATATATATATATATATATATATATACATATATATATATGTAGGTTTTAAAGCCCCCCTCCCCCCAAAAAACAGAACTCACATTGAAAACATATTTTTTAAATTGAGTAATAGTATGGTTGACAACATATACCAGGCTTCTAAAGGAATACTAGAGTTTTTCAAAGGGAAGAATGATGAAGAAATAACTATGAGAATTTGACCAAAGGAAGTGGGTGTATTGGTTATATTAGCCCTGTATAGCAACTTCTCTCTGTTTGCATAGATGCAGTTAGAAGTGTGAAATTCAATGAGATGAACTCCACTGTTGGATATGTTCTAGTGTCTTGTGTCACCTGAAACCACATAGTGGATAAGTAATTATTTTATGAAATCAGCCATGAAATATTTCTGAACATTGTGAAAAAAAATAAAGTAGACTTACATATCAACTAAAATATAAAAAGTCATATTTTTTTTAGTGTTAATCTTTGTGGAAACTATCATCTTTCAACTGTAAATGCTATTCTCTAGCAACACCATAGTTCCTCTACCTTTTGCAAAGTCTCAAAAGAAACTTTTTAATTGTTGACTGCATCTTACTGATTTACGTGTAGTCACATTATAAAAATTTAATGAAAAAATTTCAAATGGAGAAATGCAAATTACAAATAAAATTTCATTTTAATAAAAAAATTGAAATTCCCCAAATCTCTCAATTTCAAAAAATTTTAAAATCTGTAATTTAAAAGTTTTCATTCAGGGTAATTTGTAAACTTCTGCCAGTGGAAAAACATTAAAATTATGTTTCTGTCTATTTAGATTTCTGTGAGTGTTTTTCCTATTTGCTGTTTTTAAGGCAAAGCTATTATAATTTAAAAGCATTCTGAAAATATGCTATATGGCAAAGTCATAAAAGCAGTCATTAAATGATGGTATTAGCCTAAGTGCTGACATTTTTTCCCTGAAAAATCAATAACTTTAGGATACAAAAGACATGAAATACTATTATTATAAACATGCTATAATTTATTATTGTACTTTAAAATTTAAAAGCAAAAATATGCTGTAATGCCTACAGATTTGTGATCCTTTAAACAATTTTCCCACTTTATCTTTTTTTCTTCTGGGAAAATATTCAGGGACTAGTTTTGAATTTAAGTGATCATTCAGAGGAATTGCCACTGTTCTTAACATATTTAAACCAAAGACTGATACTGTAATGAGTACAACCCTGAGCACTCATGGTAGGATGTAAAAAGTTATAATTGAAGGTAAGATCCTGAAATTTCATTAAAAGTATATTTAACATGCTCTAAAAACCTTGCTTGACTGTGATAAAATTAAAAGTTTTATCAATACCTAAGAAGGTAAACAGGTTTGCCATATTTGTATTATATCAACCCTAATGCATTCTAGACATGGGCTGGCATGTTTCTCTCCGGAAATATATGGCCAAATAGGAAAGACTAGCATTTTTTCAGGGAGAGGAAATAGAAAATGGGTAAACAACAAGCAGTATCTGTTAAAAATATTAGGGGATGGCCCTGGCCGGCTGGCACAGCAGTAGAGCGTTGGCCTGGCATGTAGAAGTCCTGGGTTTGATGCCTGGCCAGGGCACACAAGAGAAGCATCCATCTGCTTCTCCACTCTTTCCCCTCTCCATTCTTTCTGTCTCTCTCTTCCCCTCCTGCAGCCAAGGCTCCATTGGAGCAGGGTTGGCCCCAGCACTGGAGACGCTCCATTGCCTCTGCCTCAGGCACTAGAATGGCTCCAGTAGCAACAGAGCAATGCTCCTGATGGGCAGAGCATCGCCCCCTAGTGGGCATGCTGGTGGATTCCAGTTGGGCGCATGTGGGAGTCTGTCTCTCTGCCTCCCCACTTCTCACTTTAGAAAAATACACACACACACACACACACACACACACACACACACACAAAAGAAGGAAAAAAATATTAGGGGAAAGAATAAATAAAAGTGTATGTGCTATTGGGGTTGCAGAGAAATTGCCTTAATAATAGAGCCTCTATCCCCCCTCTCTCTTTCTCTCTCTCTCTTTCTCTCTCTTGCACATACACAGAGCTTATGCATATGGTATATATTTATAAAAAGTCATCTTTTACTATTCTTTTTTTTTTTTGTATTTTTCTGAAGTTGGAAACGGGGAGGCAGTCAGACAGACTCCCGCATGCACCTGACCGGGATCCACCCGGCATGCCCACCAGGGGGTGATGCTCTGCCCATATGGGGCATTGCTCTGTTGCAACCAGAGCCATTCTATCACCTGAGGCAGAGGCCACAGAGCCATCCTTGGTGTCGGGGCCAACTTTGCTCCAATGGAGCCTTGGCTGCAGGAGGGAAAGAGAGAGAAGAGAGGAAGGAGAGGGGGAGGGGTGGAGAAGCAGATGGGCTCTTCTCCTGTGTGCCCTGGCCGGGAATTGAACCCGGGACTTTTGCACACTAGGCCAACGCTCTACCACTGAGCCAACTGGCCAGGGCTTGCTATTCTCTTTTTAAATAATTTTTTCAATTACTGTTTACATTCAATATTATTTTGTGTTAGTTTCAGGTGTACAGCATAGCAGTTAGAAAATCATACACTTTTAAGTCTTCCCTTTGAAATTTCCAGTGTTCAGCTGGCACTGTGCATAGTTATCACAGTGTTATTGACTATATTTCCTCTGCTATACTCTACATCCCTGGTTCTTTTTTGTATCTACCAATCTGTACTACAGAATTTTTTAAAGAGCTGCATGCATTCATTGTTGTTCTCCACCATATTGAGATGACCGAGTTTGGGATTTATTCAATTGTGGACTATCTGTGTGAGGTCAGCTTTCTCAATAGTGAAAGAGCTCTTGTCCTTTCATGGTGTAATGACTCTTCCCAACTCCG
Source organism: Saccopteryx bilineata (assembly GCF_036850765.1). Taxonomy (NCBI): domain Eukaryota; kingdom Metazoa; phylum Chordata; class Mammalia; order Chiroptera; family Emballonuridae; genus Saccopteryx; species Saccopteryx bilineata. The sequence goes on along the minus strand of NC_089490.1, from coordinate 197,739,410 downwards.
AACATCTGTATAAAGACCTTATTTTATACCCCACTGTTAAGAGTCTCAAGGGTTCTCGACACAGAGTTAACTTTTTGGATATTTTTCATCTTTATTCCTGGTTGTCTTCAGACTATAAAGAGAGCAAGATTATATTTTAGGAAAATGTACTTTTCTTCTGCACCCATCCATTCTGATAAGACCTCACTGGAAGCATTTCACTCCCATGCACTGTGAAGACTGTGCCAATTTTACCTCATGCTTCACATACCTGACTTTATCTCATAGGTGGAGTTTTCTCTAGAATGGTTGAACCGCACTTTGCAGTCATACAGGGTAAAATTCCAGACCCCTGCTGACCTGTGTGCTGCGTGTCTATTAGGGACAGTCATGTTGAGCCTTAATTTCAACTAACATTGTTGGCTTGATGACATGCAGGTTTACTTTTCTGTCTTATCGGACCTGGAGAACAGGGAGGGGGGAGAGAAACAATTTTTGATTTGATGAGGTGCCTAGCTAACACTTAGGCCTGGATTTCTAAAATGTCCTGAGGCTGAATTCAGAAGAAATGAAGTTGATTTTTGGTAGGTCCCTGCTGCCTTTTGAATGACACTATCTGCTGCTAATGGTTTTGATAGTACTATTATATAACCTGTTATTATTAAGCTCTGTAACCTTGGGCTATCTGTGATTGTGAACTTTTTCTTGACAACTGGTTCAGGTAGTTTTTACTATTTTGGTTCTGTGGCAGTCTCAGAATAATGCTATCCATAAGGTTCTGCTTTTTATCAATTTTTCAGTAATTGCTTTGAAATGCAATTAAAATTTATTTGGACATGGGAGAGACATGCCCATTCTTAAATGTCTAGTTAAAACCATTTATTAATGGTTAAAATGTCATAGAATGTCAGGTGCAAACAAGAAGAAGATGAATACCTTCTCTCCTGGTAACATTTTCTTCACCTTCCTATCCTATCATATAGATTAATGTGTTGTTTTGAGAAAGGGCTGAAATTGGATAATACTCTGAAAGGCTGAATTGAGAAGAAAGGGTTTCTTGGAACCCATATGTCTTCATAAAAAAATGTTGACTTTTGACACAGGCTGAGATGTAACACTGTCTGTTTTGTGGATGGCTTATAGGCTGCAAGAGGACAATAAAATCTCCAAGGTTAGTCCAATCCAGATTGATCTTTGATTTCATTTATGTTGCCCTGGAATCATGACTCTGCAGGCTATGGTAATGGAGAGACCACAGTGTGATATAAAAAATAGAGTTGAGGTAATAACCAGCGTAGTTACAAATTAAAGCAAGCTACATAAAGATTAAGCAGAAAATGCCCACAATTCATCTCGCTTTAGGAGTGAAGGGCTTGGAGTAGGTGGAAAATGAGATAGGTCTTAATATGTGTGATGGTAGTGTGACAAACTTGATTGCACATGAATTATAGGTTGACAATGAATTAGAAAAGTGGGCAACATGGAATAATAATAGCAATATATTCTGAATTAAGTGGAAAGAACCAAGTAGTAATAACAACAAATGAAGGAATAAAGAAGGCTAAAGTCCACTTGGAGGGGAAACTATGGCATCCATTTGTGCTGCAAAATTTCAGTAAACAAATAGAATAAATATTCAGGGCAAAATCTACAAATCTGAAGAGGAATCCAGCATCGCATTCTGAGTTGTCTTCTTGTGTAAATGCTTAGTCTTCAAATCCACATCCTGGGACACCTGCCCATATATGGATTTCCTCCTCTTTTCTACTTAGGCTCTAAACCAGGGGTCCCCAAACTATGGCCCACGGGCCGCATGTGGCCCCCTGAGGCCATTTATCCGGCCCCCGCCACACTTCCAGAAGGGGCACTTCTTTCATCGGTGGTCAGTGAGAGGAGCACATTGACCATCTCATTAGCCAAAAGCAGGTCCATAGTTCCCATTGAAATACTGGTCAGTTTGTTGATTTAAATTTACTTGTTCTTTATTTGAAATATTGTATTTGTTCCCATTTTGGTTCTTTTTACTTTAAAATAAGATATGTGCAGTGTGCGTAGGGATTTGTTCATAGTTTTTTTATAGTCCGGCCCTCCAACGGTCTGAGGGACAGTGAACTGTCCCCCTGTGTCAAAAGTTTGGGGACCCCTGCTCTAAACCCTACTTTCAGTAGGTTCTGACACCCACCACCGCACCTGCATGGACACTCTTCTCACCTAACTCACACCTGATTACCCTGAACTCCCCTCCTCCTCCTCCATGCCTCGTCCACTCCAATGTCCTCCTCAGGTCAAAAACCCCATGCTGGCTGGTCTCCTGGGCCGATGCCCACCCTATTTTTTTATTTTTTATATTTTTCTGAAGTGATAAGCAGGGAGGCAGACAGATAGACTCCTGTGTGTGCCCGACTGGGATCCACCCAGCACACCCACCAGGGGATGATGCTCTGCCCATATGGGGCATTCCTCTGTTGCAACCGGAGCCATTCTAGTGCCTGAGGCAGAGGCCATGGAGCCATCCTCAGTGCCCAGGCCAACTTTGCTCCAGTGGTGCCTTGGCTTCGGGAGGGGAAGAGAGAAATAGAGAGGAAGGAGAGGGGGAAGAGTGGAGAAGCAGATGGGAGCATTTCCTGTGTGCCCTGGCCAGGAATCAAACCCAGGACATCCACTCACTGGGCTGATGTTCTATTGCTGAGCCACCTGGCCAGGGCCCCCAGCCTATTTTGACACCCTGTACCTAGCCTACTTGTTCAGTATGAAGGAATAGGTTTTGGGCTGAATCATCCAGGAAGAAAAAGAAGGTGAAAGAAACAGAAGAGGTAAAGAAAAAGAAACAGACTTAATATACTTTTAGCAAATTACTCTTTTGCTAAATCAACCAGAAGTCATTTTGGGTGTTTTGTTTTGTTTTGTTTTGGGTTTTTTTTTTGCAATTAAGAAGACTAAGAAACCCACCTAAAGCATACTATAAGGAAGAACTTCTGCTTGGGGAAGGCCTTTTTGCAGAAAATTTACAATGCTGCTGAAGACACCAGGCAGTTATATATACTATATTCTTTGTTCTAAAACTCACCCCGTATTTTATAAGAAATAAGCATTCAATGGAAGATAGATATTTGAAGAAACACAGTAACATGATAAGACAGACAAAACTAAACAGAAAAATGACTCCAGAAGAAACAAAGTCCAAAAAAACCAAGAGAACTTAAAAATATATATAATCTTATTTGTGGCTGTGGAGACAATTGAGAGTATTTTGTATATGTAAAACCAGAACAAACTGCAGGCAGGCAGGCAGGCAGGCAGGCAGGAAGGAAGGAAGGAAGGAAGGAGGGAGGGAGGGAGGGAAAGAAGAAGGGAAGAAGAGACAGAGGGAGGGAAGAAGGGAGGGAGGGAGGGAGGGAGAGAGGAAGGGAGGGAGGGAAGGAGAAGGGAAGAAGAGAGGGAGGAAGGGAAGAAGGGAGGGAGGAAAAAAGGACTACCTCCTAGGACTTGACCCAGAATAGGGCACAAATGGGAACTTGTTAAAATGCCAGTAAGAACTCTACCCAGCAAGGATAAGCCACCAGTAATAAGGAGGACATGGATCTGGATTAGGTTCTTTTATGCTAATATACTTCCTAACCGAAGAGGGACCAATTGTCAGGCTTGACTCCCTATGGGCATATAGGTGGGCATAAGAAGAAGGCCGGGCAGTAATGAGGAGTGGAGGGATTTAAAGGGAAAATTTCCCAGCAAGAGAAAATAACTGACATATGTCATGGCCTATGTAGCAGAAACTGTGCTAAACGATGCCTTTCATGTTATCTCTTTGGACACTCACAGCAACATTGTGAAACTGGTTTTATTTTTCCAGATTTAAATATTTAAATCTGGAGATTTAAATATTTTTTCAAGGTGGCACAACTGATAGAGCTCTGTGCTAAAGATATGGTTGGAATTCAACTTTCCTAACTCCAAGTCTACTGATATATTCATCACACCTAACACCAAACTCCCTACATTGTTTCATCACATTAAAATTAGTAATCTCTCCCTCCCTCAATCTACCCCCATTTCTTTCTCTCACACACATACTAACAGGCGCACATACAGACATACACTTATAAGCTATGGTTTCATTGAACATTTAGTCATTCTTTTATAAAATGTATAGGCCCTGACCAGGTGGTGGTGTAGTGGATAGAGCATCAAACTGGGACGCAGAGGTCCCAGGTTCAAAACCTTAAGGTCGTTGGCTTGAGCATGGGCCTATCTGGCTTGAGTGCAGGCTCACCAGCTTGAGTGCAGTGTTGCTGGCTTGAGCATGGGATCATACCCAGGACCCCATGGTCACTGGCTTGAGCCCTAGGTTGCTGGCTTGAAGCCCAAAGTTACTGGTTTGAGCAAAGGGTCATTGGCTTTTCTGGAGCCCCCTGGTCAAGGCACATATGAGAAAGCAATCAATGAACAACTAAGGTGCTGCAATGAAGAACTGATGCTTCTCATCTCTCCCCCTTCCTATCTCTCTGTCCTTATCTGTATCTCTCTCTCTCTGTCCTTCTCACTACAAAAAACATACTGAGATAATATTGGTTAATAACATGATATGATTTTCAAATGTACAGGAATATAATTTGACTTCTGTGTACCCTATTGTATGCTCCCCATTCAAAGTCAAGTTTTCTTAACATATTTACTGTTTATAATTTGTAGTAAACATAATGTTGGGTATATAATAGTTTTATAAGTATCAGTTGTGGATGGGTTCACATAATTTGTACTGTCTGTTTTCCTTGCTATTCACAGCACCTGATGTCTCAACAGTCAGTGCATTCAGCTTTAAGCTGAATAAATAAGCTTTCAACCTTATTTTGGGGCCTATCATAAAATCTCTTTTAGTTTCTCTCACACACAAACTTCATCATCATTATAGTTGAGAAGTTTTTTTGAGACAAACATCCCGGGCTGTTAATGGAAAATAGTGTTAGAAATAGGTTTAAGGTTATTTGTTAAATGTATCAGCTCTTACAGACCCTTCAATTCTTTGGGTTTCAAATGGTACTCATTGCTTAATAGAAGGGCTGATTAGGCAGGAGGGAGTCATGAGTAGATATATTCTTGTATATTTTATAATATTATTCTTTAAAGTTTCAAGTTTACTATGGCGATTGTTAATTTGTCAGTGAAGTGAAAATTGTTGTTCATATTTCTCTCTTGCATGTCAAAGTGCATTGCTAATTTATAAGCATCAAACCACTGTAATCTCTTTTTCTACATGCACAGTGTCAATACGATTTCATATGTGATCTGGCTAATGCAAAGCACTGCTTCACTAATTGTCTGGATGAAAAGGCAGCTCCAATACCTCAGGCATTTGGTCAGTCTCTTTTCACTAAAGGTCAGGAATATGTAAACACATGCAAATGTGTTTTTCACATTGGGAGAATAGGTTACAGTGATGCAGTAGTTAGAAATGTGGAAAATTGACAGTCTAATAAAAAGTTACTAGTTAATATTTCATATAACCTTCAAACAGTAGCCATATTAAAAGGATTTAGGGCAGTGTTTAATATTTTCATAATCCATTTTATCATCTTTAATGCAATTGCTCATAGATGAAATAAGAATTTTTTGAAAAAACAGCTATATGTATTTAACTGCCTATGTGGACACATGCCAGATTTCATTTTTGTTTTCATTTCTTTTAACTTGACTTACTTCATTGACTTTTAAGTTGACGTATAATCTTAATATTTACTTGGAACTAATCGATGATAACCTCACTGAGTATTTGTGGCTCAGAAATAACCATAGTGGAAGGGATTATTGATTTTCAATATTCATATTGCTTTTAAAATTATATTTATTAGTGTGGAAGTTTCTAATGTGATTATTCAATGCTATATGTTTGCTTTCTTTGGAGATTTAGTGCTGCATATTTCAACACATTAGTTTACATAGGAAATTGACAGTCTTTTATAACAGATAGTTCAGCATCTTGACTCCTGTACTGACCCAGACTCACATTTCAGAGTCTGTGAACCTTGTTGCTTCTTCACTCAGCCCTTCTGATGTGTCTACTTAAGTATCCAGGGCTATACATAGTGCAAGGGACAGAGAGAAACATCCCTCCCTGTGCCTTGTAGGCAATTGGCTTATGCTCTGAAACATGAGATTTGATTGTTCTTATTATTTGAACTTCCATAACTAATACAGATTTTAGTGCCCACAAAATCAACAAGGCCTTTGTAAATGCATAGCTCCAGTATTGGACTTGGTAATCTCTAGTTACAGCAAATTTCATAGACTGTCTTTATCCTTTGTAAGATGACATTAATTATGTCCAGATTTTTATGAACCAAGATTTGGCATTTAGAGGTGGACATTGCTCAGAAATTAAAGAACTGAAGAAACATTCTCATTAAGATTTCAGAAAGCCCTGGATCTCAATGCAGGGCAAAGCTATTTTTTGCATGATGAAAAGACAAATTTATTTTTCTTCTTCTTTCTTCTTGCTCATCACAAACACGCAAAAGCTGATCAAAGACCTCCACATTTCCAAGTCATCAAACACATAAGCTCCCCTGTCCCCACCGACTCCACCAAAATGCCCTGTCAGTGAACTGCATATTGTTAAATCAAATGTTTTGTGCTATGATCTCATCCTACATGGACTCTTAGCAGCGCTCAGCACATCTGTCCACAAATACAACTTTGAATACTACCCTTTCTCCCTTGGTTTTCTCTGCATCATATTGTCCTGATTTCCCTAGTGCCTTGCTGACTGCTCATTCCTCATTTTCTTCTCTTACTCTGTACCTCACTTGACCAGGGGCCTTGACCAGGGACTTTCAGCCGAGCTGGTGACCCCTTTCTCAAGCTAGCGACCTTGGGCTCAAGCCAGTGACCTTTGGGCTCAAGGCAGCCATGCCTATGATCCCACACACAAGCCAGTGACTGCGTGCTCATGCCGTGACCTCGGGTTTCGAACCTGGGTCCTCTGCATCCCAGGTCAATGCTTTATTCACTGCACCACCATCTGGTCAGGTGAAACACTTCCACTTTTGAATGAACTCCTGGCTTAGTCAGTGACTATCTCTGTATCTGGGTTAGGTTTCTAGACCTCCCTCCTCTTTTCAGTTTCAACTTCTTTTTTTTTTTTTTTTTTTTTTCATTTTTCCGAAGCTGGAAACGGGGAGGCAGTCAGACAGACTTCCGCATGCGCCCGACCGGGATCCACCCGGCACGCCCACCAGGGGGCGATGCTTTGCCCCTCTGGGGCATCACTCTGTTGCGTCCAGAGCCATTCTAGCGCCTGAGGCACAGGCCACAGAGCCATCCCCAGCGCCTGGGCCAACTTTGCTCCAATGGAGCCTCGGCTGCGGCAGAAGAAGAGAGAGAAAGAGAGAAAGGAGAGGGGGAGGGGTGGAGAAGCAGATGGGCGCCTCTCCTGTGTGCCCTGGCCGGGAATCGAAAGCAGGACTCTTGCATGCCAGGCCAACGCTCTACCACTGAGCCAACTGGCCAGGGCCAGTTTCAACTTCTTAATTATTTTCTTTCAACATTTTTATCCCCAAGATTTAGTTTGCTGTGAGACAAAAAAAAAAAAAAATCAAAATTACGCTTTATCCATATTTTATACCATGTGAGTGCATCACGGTATTTTACCAACTCTACTGCTCCAAACAAAAGTTCCTCTGATGTTTTCTTTACAGTTCCAGCAGACAAATATATTTAGAAACAAATGCTGAATATTTTGATCTTCTTATGAAAACATAATAATAATATATCAGTCCTCTTAAAATAAAATTCATACTCCTTCACGAGCCATGGGAGAGCTGTTCTCTGCCTGCTTCCCCAAGCTCAGACTGCACAGTTTTCCTGTACCCATCAAGTCCTGGCTTCACTTGGCATTTTTTGAATTGTTTGCACCCTGCTGGCTGCATCCGGTACTTCAGGTCTGGGCTCCCAGGATGCTTGGTGTCTTCCCTGAGCACTGGGTCTGAATAGGCCCTCTCACTTTTGGTTTCCTTCATAGCACGGGCCACTGTTTGCAACTACAAGTTTATGTTTGCACTCCTGTTCTTAATATTAATCTCTTCCAGTCAATTTCACGTTCCTTGAGGGGCAGGATCACCTTCTTTTTAATTTTTAATAATCAACACTTTGTATAGGACTTGGTGAATAGAATTCAATAAACTCAATTTTTTTTTTAATGAATGAGTGAATGAATGAATGAACATGTGGAAAACTGAAAACTTCTGAATGATCATAGATAACTTTCTTCAAGGTTCTTTAAGGCTCAAAACACAAATCAAAAGCTCAGAACTCAGCATATATAATAAGATCAATTTTTTTTTAAAGAGATTTGAGTGCTTTTTGAGTTGTCTAACAGCGATTTTGCCAAAAGCATTCATTAGATTTCCATTCTGGCAATATGCAAAATGACTTGGTATAGTTTCTGATCCCAAAGGGATCAGACTGATGACACTGAGGAATATTTAAGAAAAGTTTTAATAAAGAGTTATTTTTATTCAAGCATGTGCTCTAATGATGCAATGATTCTTCTTCCTTTTTCTTTTCTTTTTTTTTTCAAGTAACACATTTCAGCACTGTGGTCTGAGTACAGAGTTCCCTAAGACATGAACATGTATTTAGACTCAACCTAGTTTTTACAGTCCAGAATGATTCCTCAGAGGGAGGAAAGGACCAGGGAATGGAGAGGAAACATTGACACACAACAGAAGTGCAGGGAGCATACCTGAATGTGCCAGGGCCTCACCAGAGCTGGATGAATGCTGTTTCTGAAGTCGAACATTTGTGAGACACCCCCTCGATCAGAGCATTGGTGAGGGCGTTGTTTCAAAGGAAACCTATTGCCAGTCAGAATCAGAGAGATTCTTTCTGAGAATGTGCAAATGACCTTACTTTTATCCAACTGCCATTTTCAGCTGCTAATATGCAGCCCAGCCCCCAATGCATTGAGATCAATTTCAAACCTCTCTCAATTTTCCAGGGGTTAGTTAAACAAAACAACCTAGTCATATCAAGAAAGTTACTCTTCTCTAAATTTTCAACATATCAGTAATATTAGTGACTATTTAGATTTCTCTGAACACCTTTTTTAAGGACCTTCCTGGATAGTAAATGAGCTGCCAGGAATTTCTGTCATCTAATTCATCAGGATTGCCTTATTACTTCATCAAAAATGTCTGGCTGCCCAAATATTATCTTTCAAAAAAACTATATTAGTTTTACTATTTATTAAGTTGTAATTTCTTAATTCTGGTTCTTGTAGATATCTTAGCTTAGTGGTCTTCAAATATTTGTTGCTCACTTACTACTTAAAAGAATTGTGGAAAATAGTATATTCTTTATACATTTTTTTAAGTTATCTAATATTCTTTATTATAACTCTAAGCAGTTTCAAAATATACAGTTTCCAACAAATTTATATATTACATTTTAAAATAAAAATATTATATTATTCTTTAAAGTATCTCCAATGGAGTCTACAATCATAGTGATTTGATAACATATTATCTAAAAATACATGAACATACTGTTCTTATATAATCAAACATTTACATCATTTATTTTCCTTTACATTTATTTTCATGCCATTTACCTCGAAGTTTCTCCTAATCTATAAATGTTTAATGCTTGCATGCAGTATGTTCATCAGTCTGTTATAGTTCTCTGCAACAAAACAAAATAAATTTTAAAAAAAACTATGTAGAAAACTTATACAAATGCAAACATATGCATATAGAATTTTATTCTGGTGAATATATTATTTAAATACTTCTGGATTGATTGATCATTATAATTATGATAAAAGAACTACCTCAAATAGCAGAAAGTATTAACATTTTGATACATATAATTTAAAACATATAAAACAACTTTATTAAAAATGCATTTCTTAATGAAACAGGTAATACTTCTTTTTTATTTTTATTTTTATCTTTTTGATGTATTTTAAAAAATTAATTGTGTTTACATAGATTCTAGGGTTACCCTGAATGCATCCTCCCTCCTCCATATTCCCCTCAACATCTCCCTTGCCCCCTCTTTACAGCGCCCTCCCCCCTCCCCTTCAGGTTTATCCCATCCTATCATCCCCTTTCCCTCTGTCCTCTTCCCCTCCGGTCCCTTTGATTCCTCCTCTGTCTCAATTCCGTTCCTCAGTTCTCATTATTCCTTGGATTCCTCAAATGAGCGAGGTCATATGATATTTTTCTTTCTCTGCCTGGCTTATTTCACTCAACATAATAGTTTCCAGGTCCATCCATATTGTTGCAAAAGGCAATATTTCCTTCTTTTTCATGGCCCCATAGTATTCCATTGTATGTATGTATCACAGCCTTTTAATCCACTCGTCCACTGATGGACACTTGGGCTGTTTCCAGATCTTCGCTATTGTAAACAATGCTGCCATAAACATGGGGTTATTTATTACAAGAGGACATCAATTCTTTTGTTATTGTTACATTTCTACATGAAGCACTGAGAAGTTTTGGTTGCATATAAATATGTAGAAATAAGAAGTTTTTATGTAATAATCTCACTTAACTCTTCAAATTCTTTTTGCATTATACACTTAAACCATCTAGTGATCTATCATCAAAAAAGTGTTTTATGATGACTTAACAACTTGTTAGGTTTTCCTTTACTTTTTTTGTCAAAAATTTAGGAAAGAAGTAAATTAGATATGCAGAAAAATCATCTATGCTTATTAGAGTTATATAATTAAAATGTATTGAGTAATTTAATTATACCTGTTACTCTTCCACTTATAGGCAACTTTTTAACTTCTCTTTTCAGAAAAGAGAAATGTTATTTATTTAAATATTCCTTTGCTTATGCTTATGTTTTGCTTATATTTTGAATAATACTTATATTATTTAAAGCAGTCTTACTTCCTGTCAGAGAGAATTTGGCTTTATTTTTGATTTCAATAAATATGTTAGTACTTTTACTAAGATAATCACTTAATTTCTGAATTCAAAGATAGTTAAAGACTGGATTCCTTTTTTTTTCTTTTTAGATTTAACTTACTGATTTTTGGAAAGAGGTTAGAGAGAGAGAGAGAGAGAGAAACAAGGGGGGAGAAGTGGAAATCACCTTCGCGTAGTAGTTGCTTCCTGTTTGTGTTTGACTGGGCAAGCCCAGGGATTTTTTTTTTAAATTTTTTGTATTTTGCTTAAGTTGGAAACGTGGAGGCAGTGAGACAGACTCCCGCATGCGCCAGACCGGGATCCACCCGGCATGCCCACCAGGGGGGATGCTCTGCCCATCTGGGGCATCGCTCTGCCGCAACCAGAGCCATTCTAGCACCTGAGGCAGGGGCCACAGAGCCATCCTCAGCGCCTGGGCAAACTTTGCTCCAATGGAGCCTTGGCTGCAGGAGGGGAAGAGAGAGACAGCGAGGAAGGAGAAGGGGACGGGTGGAGAAGTAGATGGGCGCTTCTCCTGTGTGCCCTGGCCGGGAATCGAACCCGGGACTCCTGCACGCCAGGCCAACACTCTATCACTGAGCCAACCGGCCAGGGCCAAGCCCAGAGATTTTAACCAGCAACTTCAGCATTCCAGGTTGACGCTTTACCCACTGCGCCACCACAGGTCAGGCAAAGAATGGATTCTTTACATGAGTTTGCTTCCTAAATGAAATAAAGCATGTCCCCTTCACTATTTCTTACTGGTAATTATTTCTTTGCTAGCATTGGAACTCTATGTCAGGAATGCTTCAGTTTTTGGCAACAGTAAAAGAGAAGGGAAGGGAAGGTTATTAAATGATATTTTTGATATCATCACTATTTAATATAACTGAATTTAGAAGACTCTATCAGCATGCTTTGCAGATGATAAGGAGGGACAAAAAGCACTGTGAAGTTTATATTATCATCCTTAGAAGAACTTACGGGTTGACACCAATCTTTGTTATCCTGTCCTTTGATACTTAAAAGACATACTCAGAACAATATTTGTAAACCACATGTCAGCAGAGGACAAGTATCTAGAATAAAATAAAAAAAGAAAACCAAGGAAAATAAGAATGAAAAAACCTCTCAAAACTCAACATTAAAATCCAAACATTCCAATGAGAAAAGGAACAAAGAAATGAATGAACCTTTTATTAGAAAGTACATACAGATTGCAAACCAGTTGTAAAAAAGGTTTAATATTATTAGTCATTGAGGAAATTCAAATTAAAACCATAATGACCAGAGGCTTCTCAGAATAACTAAAAAATAAATAAATAAATAAATAAATAAATAAATAAATAAATAAATAAATAAAATGGTGCAACATCCAAAGCTGGTGAGCATGCAGAGAAGGTGGCAATGTAAAATGGTACTCTTGTACCTTCGGGAAAACAACCTGGCAGTTTCTTATAAAGCTAAACATGCAGTTTCTGTATGACATATTGATTTTTTTTCCTGGGAATTTATCCCACAGGAATGAAAACTTAAGTTCAAACTGTACACAGATGTGTTTAAACTACTTTCTTCATAATAGCCGGAAACCAGAATCAGTCCAGATGTCCTTCATCAGAAAATGTTTAAACAAGCTGTACTACATATATGTAGTACTCAGGAGGAAAAAACCCAATCCTAGAAGGTGACCTGCTGTATGATTCAATTGACTCAACATTTTGAAATAACACATTTTCCTAAATGCAGGAGGGATGAGTAGTTGCCGGTGTGAGGGAGCAGGGTGTGTGGGGCTGGGGAGGAGGTGGGTATGGTTGTAAATTGTCAACAGGTTAGATGCTTGTGCTGATGGGCCAGTTCAATATCTCGACTGTGGTGTTAGATATACAAACCTATGCATATAATAAGATTGTATGAGCACACTAAAGACACACAGATACAAATGAGTACAAGCCAATTGTGAACTCTGCATAAGATTTGTGTCTTTTATCAATGTCAATATCCTGGTGGTACTATTTTATAGAGTTGCAAATATTACTATTGGTGGAAACTCAGTAAAGTACACATGAGATCTTTATTATAAACTGCATGTGAACATACAATATGCTCAATAAATATTTTAATTAAAAAGTTATATATTTGACCCAGGATTGCAAATTTGATTAAAGATGAGAAAAAACGGTTAATGCAGTTTATTATGAAAAGATTAAAGGGGAAGAATTCTGAGATTTCAAAACATACAAGAACTTTTATATATTCATAATATTATGTTCTTATTAAAATAAATAAGCAAAACCTCAGAACAAACCTATCTTGGCAGGCTAAGAACAGCAGTTTCTTAACCTGTTGGTGAAGTATCCATGCAGTTACCCATAGCAAGTGTGTTAACTCACAGTGAAATATGAGAAGCTTAGCCACTGAGGAAGACAATTACTACTTCCTCTCGATACCGCTCTAGAGCTCCAATCCCGTGCTAAGAAATAAACATAAGTGAGATTTAAAAAATACTAGAAATATGACATAAAGCTATCCTCATTTGCAACTGATGTCTGCCTACAGAGAAATGATATTCAATACAATTAATTGAAATCTATTAGATCTAATAAAAGAAAGGTATCTACCTTGATAGAGGATGGGATAAAGAAAATGTGGTACATGTATACAATGGAATACTACTCAGCCATAAGAAAGATGACATAGTGACATTTACAGCAACATGGATGGACCTTGAGAATGTTATACTGAGTGAAACAAGTAAATCAGAAAAAGCTAAGAACTGTATGATTTCACACATAAGTGGGATATAAAACTGAGACTTATGGACATAGATAAAAGTGAAATGGTTACCAGGGGGAAGGGGATATGGAGGAGGGGGAAGGGGACTTGAGTGAATGGGGAGGGGGGAGGGGAAGGGTGTAAAGAGGGACAAGTGTAAGGTGATGGAAAATGATTTGACTTTAGGTGATGGGTATACAACATAATCAACAGTTCAAATGCTATAGAAAATGTTCACCTGAAACCTATGTACTCTTATTGATCAATGTCACCCTGTTAAAGTTTATCTTCTAAACAAAATTTTTTAAAAAAGAGAGAAAGGTAGCCAGAGTCCAGATCAAATTACAGAAATCTTATTTTCTACTTAGTGGAATTAACCATAAGGAAATGTAAACAGAAAAGTATCACATCTAGAATAGCATAAAAAACTATAAAGGCTGCACTTTCAGTGAACAGTCTGTTGAAAACCTCAAAGTTATCTTTTCTGGAACAGGATTTTAAAATCCATTCAGAAGAATCTTCTTCCCACTTTGTAGAGACAGGAATAACCTCTTCTGGGTGCTAACTCTTTGGGGTCACCAGCTGCCATGATTCCAGCCTCTACAGGGATAAAGAAGGAGGGAAGAAAGAGATTTCAGATTGGTTAATTCAGAAGTAATTTCCATTGGTTAATTAGGAAGTCACTCACCTGGCATAAATAAGCTCCTCTACTGTCACCTGCCCAGACCATACCCTCTGTGACTTGCCCAGGATAGATATCTTCTTATCTCTTTCGGGGAAAGATTTCCACTTCTGCACAGTTGCAGGTGTCAGGAAAATTCTCTGAGGAGGTAGAGATTGTTTAGTTACATGAGAGAACAACTTTTTCTTTCCATCCTTGTCTGGATCGAACATTACTTCTGTGAATCCACAAATGCCCAGGGGAGTCTCTAAACATTTCAGGCCTCATCACTTTGCACCACATTAAACGAATCCATGGCTCCTGCTGTTTCCTTTTTCCCACCCAGAGTAGGACCATTGGACTCTACTGTTTGATTTTTGCTCGGTCATTATAGAATTAAGAATCACGAGTGGGCTCTGTCCAGATAGTTAGGTTGGGTAGAGCATCATACCGATACACAAAGGTTGCAGGTTCAATCTGCGGTCAGGGCACAGACAGGAGCACATTTCTCTCTCTCTTTCCCTCATCCTCTCTCAAATCAATCAAGCAAAAAATAAATCAGGGGAATGGGGGACTTGGGAGTGCCCCCTTGGGGACACCTCTGTCCCACTTTCAATAAAAAAATAACTAACTAACTAACTAAATAAAATCCATTCAGAAGAAAAACTTCAACCAAAGAGCTCTTGAAAGGAATACTAAAGAGAAATTTGTCCCACGCATTTTCAGATTGTCTACCGATCTTGTCCTACATCTTAAATTTAAGGGATAGACAATTTGTATATTTTGGAAACTGCTTCAGAAAACAGACATATGAAATCTTCTGAAGTCATTTATGAGTTGCATAATTCTAAAACTAATATCAGATGTAGTGCAAAAATAAACTATAAAAAATAGTGATGAAATGATAGCAATACCAACTTAAGAGGCACATTGATTAATGAAGCAGAATTGAGTTGAAAAGCCATTCCATGTATATGAGGGAATTTAATGATTAATAATTGGGGCAATTTAAATGAGGATCAGTGATGCAAATGCCTTTGATACAAGTTGTATCTCCTACTTTACACCAGGCATAATTTTTTTTTGAGATTAGATAGTTATGTGCATGAAAATTTTAAAAGATACTATTTTTTAAAAACTTGGGGAGACAAAGAATTTCCTAGTTAAATTATCAAGAAAATTACTGAAAAAGCTGTTTAAGAAAGTTTTAAATTTCTCTAAATAAGCAATGTTAAAATAAAAGGCAAGTGTTTCTGAAAGAATGACCATTTGCAAAATATGGTCCAGAGAATAGTATTTTTTTTGTATTGCTGTTAGAAGTTCTCCACTATGTCGTATGTTATGTGAAAAACACATTTGTTAAAGTAACAGCAGCAGTGTTGACTATGTAAAAATTATACATTCACTATATAAAATGCACATTACAACATGGTTGTATATGCTCACATATCTACTAGAAATGGTGAAAAATGGGGCTTCATTTTTAGTCTAAATAATCCTGCATTTTTTATTATTGTAAGAAAGTGTTCACATATTACTTTAGAAAATTGTCCAATCTGGCAGGACAAAAATTATTATTATCAGGCGATTCATTCTTCCAACACTGATCAGCTAAGGTGCTGGTATCTTCCACCTGCAAGTTGCATTCTGAATAGTAGCTGCAAGTATTTTGGTTAAGGCGGGTTGTGTTTCAGCAGTTTTCATTCACCTGTAGTATATCTAATACTCACATGCCTTGGGTGAGCCCTTGGGTGGAGTCCTTGTGCTCACTGAAGTCTTACTTTCTGAAAATCCCTTTTTCATACAGTTTTCCCAGCACTTTTTACATCAGTAGCTTCTTCCATTCGCAGTTCAGTTTCCTGCTGGCCTGGGCCCCCGCCCCCATGCCCGACGTGCTAGAACATCTCTCTGCTGGCCCAGGAGTGGAGCTTCGGTGAGATCTGTTTTTTTCCCAGGTACTTTCATCACGTCGGTAAAATACCAGTCTCGGGTCCTACCTGTTTCACGGGCTGCTCCGCTTTGCTGCACTTGTTCGATAAAAGGTCTGAGCCACCGGAAGGAAGCTCAGGGCTGCCAGAAGCTCTTAGACAAGGTACCCACTCATCGCCTGGCTCCCAGCCTTGGGAGTTTTTTTCTTCCTCTTCTCTATCCGTGGAGTCCTGGCTGTCTTCATCTGCCTCTCAATTTTACCTTCATCCGTTTTCAGCTGAGTGTGTGTCCTGAGAGGCTGACCTGTGTAGGCATGGGGTCACCAGAGGGCTGGAGGAAAGCAAGTTCGGAATGTGGATGCACCTGCTGTTTTCTCCCCACAAAGCCACGCTCCTTTTACAAGAGTTGTCCCTGGAGCACTGGTCACGTAGGCTTCTGGGCACTGCACCCTCCGTTTATCCCTTAAAGCCTAGAGATAGTCACTCTTGCTTGAACAGGATTTTAACTGTTTCTTTAAGGTCTCCATAATGCTGCCCATGTCTTTGTTAATAGAGTCTTTGTGGAAGTGTCTTCAGCCACTGTAGTGAGTGTGCCCTCAGTGTTTACCCAGACTGATGCTACAAACTGTACTGGGCTTGAGCTGAAGCACTTTTTGGTTATGACCCTTAAAGCAGCAGGAACACTGATTCTTTGACTTTGATATAAATACTTATAATCTCTTTCCTGTTAAAGGCAAACTTTATTTATAAAATAAGCAATGCACCAATTCTTCTCGAATTACAATTGTGGAAATACTAAACATACTGGATATTTCTTTAGCTCTTGGTTGAAGGAAAGAAAATGCTATATTAGGGTTGATATCCATGCTGATAAAGTGGGTTTTAAAATCTAATTACACCTAAAAAACCCAGTATTTACAGTTGTGAAGGTTAAAACTCTTTAAGTTCAGCATTAAATTTTTTAATTTTTTTAATTTTTTAAAATTATTTTATTCCCTGCTAACTGCTAGATCCCATTATTTTTGTGTCTTCACTCATTAGATCCTAATTCCTTTTTGGGTATGTTTAACATAGCACTTTGTTCATTAGTTCTGTATTCAATTGACTGTTTAACAATCTGATTAAAAATTGCATTATAGGTAAAGTAATTGAAGCTGCGATTCAACTGAGTTAGCAGTGTACAATAATTTATTCAGCAAACAGATATTGGGTGTTTCTTATGTGCCAGACATGTTTTAGGGACAAGGTTTCATGAAGCAAAATTTTATGGTGGGCGAAAGCCAAAGTAGTTTTTTATAGCAAAAATCAAAAGGAAAAGTGCAAAATATGTCTTCTTAAAGAGTTGCTATCATTGCCTTTCAATGCAGAGCAAAGCATACTCTTATTATACTGTCCCTATGGAAAAATGCATTCCAAGTATTAACCAAGTTTTAAGTGGATGCTTGGCTTTCATTCTCCTTAAATTGAAAACTTGTTTCTAGGTGACCCCTTTTAACATTTAGAAGAGGATTGCACTGAAGGCTTATAGATCTAGGTTAACAATCAGAACTGTAGAAAAGGTAATTTAATCCTCACTTTAAATCATTCTTGGCATTCCTCTTTCCTTGCGAATGATAAGAAAAAACAAATTTTGACTAAGAAATTAATTAAATCAAGACCATTATACCAAACAAGGTCTAAACATTACCCTAAATTTCAAATCAGAAACAAATGATTACATTGAATGGCACCTGACAGGGATTGAAGGGAAACCACAATGGATGGGGTGATTATTGACTTGTTTATTTTGGGAGTTGATTGACCTTGGTAGGTGACAGTAACTCTGCTCTAAATGATGATGTCACACGTTACTACGTCAAGTGGAGGTTGTCAATTCCCAGAAATGCTGTCCATCTGTCTCGAAATATGTTCTGTGCATCACTCATAACACAAAAACCTTCTTTTCTGGCTCCTTAATCTGGTGGCTATATCCATTTTTAAGTTTAGCCGGGTAAAGGGCTTCTGTTCTTAAGATGAGTCATTTATCAAATCCTAGTACGGCTTCTGTCATAATATGTTAAATATAGTTCTTATCATGATAATAATGCCTTTTTATTTAGTTGTTTTAATTGTTCCAGCTCTCTTCTCCTCATCATTCTATTTGAAACTCGAAAGCATGAGTCCCTTACATTTGAGATTTGTTCACATTCAGTCTTTAGTCTATCTGCTCAACTTCCTAAAGACTTAAGAAGACAGAGCATCATCCCAGTCACTTTGTTTCTAGTAGAAGAATGAGAGAGTGATCTAGTGGGTTCTTTTCTGACCCTGAAAAAGTCACGTTCTCAAAGGAAAGGTGGAATACTTGGACTGGCTCTGCCACGTGTCAGCATTCACCATTGCCATTTGGAAGCCTTGCCTTCCGCCCTGTGAGTGTGTGTGTGTGCTACAGCTTGGGAAGCTGTCATGCCAATTACTCTTATTTTTAGATACAGAGTGTGCTCACTTCTGTTGGTGTCATAGCCCACCAGCATTATAGCATGGTAATAGTTTTTCAGCCAGACTTTATTCATAGATTTGCCATTCCTCTATTTGTGTTAGTGTTAGAAGATATCTCCTGTGCATAAAAATATTTGCATTGTAGGTAAGGCTGTCCCTGTGAACTCTGCTTTAAAACGAGCCCTCTTGAAGGGCATTGTTTACAATGAATTGAATCAATATTTTTAGAGCTCCTGTGTTCAGGATGCCATTAGCGATACATTACTGTGTTAGTTGATCCTTAGATTGTTTATGTACATTTATTTGTTTCTAATAGGCACCAATGACTCTCAGAAAATACACTCTCTTGGATAGCTAGTGCATTTGATTTGCAAATATTTGAGCCACAAAGTGGAACTTCAATTTAGAAAAGAAACACTCAATAGAATAATTAATTTTTTATACACATCTCAGTTGCTAAACATTAAGCCTGCCTGAAAAGTCCTCTGTAGTGGACAATAAGATCATCTGGTGAATATCTGTTTTATTCCTTGCCCAATGTGAAGTCCTCTGTCTAACCCCAGTGTGTAGTGTAGTAGTTATGTGATTTGAGTGAAGTTCCATAATCCACATCTTTTGACAATAGCCACTAGCTCAGTGATGGGCATGTAACCCAGTTCAATGCCAAACAGTGCACAGTGTTCTCCTGCCCAGGGGGCTTCATTCAAGGATGGCTAGTTACTGTGAACCGCCACCCCGTGTTTTAAGGTATGGGAAAGAAATGTATTTTCTCTGTCTAGGACCACTGTCACATACCATGCACAAATAGACTGCATTTTGAATTGCACATCCTTCAGCTATACAATTTGAAGTGAACAATGTCATAGCAGAAGTCCTGTTTAAGCCCTGGCTGCCACTGCTGGCTATCTTGTGACCATAAGTGAAGCCAATCTTAGGACATAGCTGATATGAGTGTAGAGCTTAGAAAACCACAGGACAAGGAAGTTGTATGTGGGAACAAATAATTTTATAATAACAGCACAATGGTGTTACATAAATAATACATAAAATACACTTAATACATAAAATACCTGAAATTTTACTTAATGCAGATAAAGAATTTGAAGAAAACCTAATATCAGATAAAATTTTCACCGTGAAGATTATTGGTCATTTAAAAATACCTTTAAAGTAAGAAAATTATGAAAATGGTTAAGAACTTAGGATCAACATGATTTCTCCTAATTATAGTAGATGTTCCAATTTTAGAGAGTTTTCCTGTGAAGGGGGGGATAATTAGCACTGTTTACTCTCCTCTCATATTTTTTGGTGTGAAAAGACTCATACTATTTATGTTCTTTTCTGCACAATATTTCCTCTTGATTTGATTTTTAGTTCTACAAATAAATGGATTTACTGCCCACCCCCATTCTGTTTCCCATGGCTTCTCTATTCCTGATATCCTTGAGATAGATGTCTTCTGGTTTACTGCAGGTCTTTTAAAAAAAATTATTGGTTTGAGAGAGAGAGAGAGACAAGAGAGAGAATGTTTTGTTGTTCCACATATTTATGCATTCATTGGTTGCTTCTTGTATGTGCCCTGACCAGGGATTGAAACTGCAACCTTGGCATATTGGAACATCCCCCTGGCACTCTAACCAACTGAACTACCCGGCCAGGGCCTGCAGATCATGTTGAGCCCTATTTTTATTAAGGGGGGCTTGTGAGTGTTATGTTGTCTAATTTTTGTCATTGCAGAGACTATATGCCTCTATTTTTGTACAGGGGGTCCTCGGGTTACAAGAGTCTCAACATATGATGTTTCAAGTTTACGTGCAATTCCTCTTCCAGGGTGCAAGCCAACCACAGGAATAAAGGTAAGGAATTCTTTTTACACTCATTCTTTCTGTTACTACAGTACAGTGTACAGTACAGTTTATTTATGTCCTTTTCTTTTTTCTGTGTTTTTATGTTCTAGATTATGATTTTACAACTGTGTTAGGATAGGTAAGTGACTTAGCTAGGGTGTGTTTTGACTTACACCAAAATTCAGGTTATACCACTGTCGTAGGAATGGAACCGTGTTGTAACCCAGGGATCCCCTGTATTTAGATGGCAATCTAACAAAGCATTTTCTTGATAACACTTTCTCTTTGAATTTTATAAACACTGCTTCAGCTTTAACTGACACTGAATATTCTTGAGAAAGTATGATGCTAACCTCCATTTTCTTTCTTATAGATTACTTTGTTTCTAATTTAATGGAGGAAGAATACTTTCTTTATTCTTGAATTTTTATAGCTATGATTTATTTCTCCCTCAGTCACTCTAAATCAGATTTCCCAAATAAAGCATATTTCTTTCAGTTTGCAGATGAAGTTTTTTCTACATTTTAGTGTCATTTTTCCTGCATGATACCTATGAATGCTTTTCTATTTCTTTGTTTGTTTGGAGTCTCTACATAAGGAACACAAATTATCGTGATGCTGTTTGTTCCTTGCTCATCCTTCCGATCCATCAACATAGTCTGGTTGTAATCTTGCTTCCTCCATCTCTGTTCATTCAACTAGCTCAGACTTTTCATAGGACATTCATTTAACTTCATTTTATCTCAGCCATGTCTTTTCATATTCTTGCTATTTAGAATTTGCTTACTGTATCACAAACTGTGTGTTTTGCTTCTCAATGTATTTTCGTAGTTTGGCCATAGTCTCTTGCTTTGTATTTTGTTATTATATCATTTTTATCTTTGACCTATCATTTTTACTCTTACCTTTTAAACTAAATTTTATTTCTTTACCAAGGTTTTTTATACTGCAAAACATTGGTAGGAAATCAGTCAGTGCTCACTGGGTTCTGCGTCCTAATGAGATTATTTCTCTGTCGTATATATTTGTACAGGATTTCCCCCACTTCATTCCATCTTGCTCATGATGAATTTAAGTTGCTCCATCCCGGTGTTTTGATAATAGCGCAAGCTAATTCTTGTTGATACCTGATATACTTCTGACACAAATTAGCTTCCCTTTTAGCAGATTTTTACTATGCTCTCTCCTAGGCTACATAAGAGGAGAATAATGACCTGCCTTATTGATTGTGGACTTTTCATGTGACGTTGATTTTGGACTTCATATTTTGGGGCCAAGGGAATGTGAACAAAGATGTCATGCACAGAGGCTTTCAATGTGCTTGCCTGCTGAGCTGTACTCCTGAACTTCCACCTCCTGCCCTGAAGGAACCTGTTCTGGGTGACTACTAGTCCCAGAATGAGGAGCTCTGTGGAGCAGAATTAAATTCAATCCCAAACCTTGAACGAATCTGAGACATTTCCAGTTAAGCCCAGGAGTATTCAAACTACTTGATAGACTCTTGAGTAAGAAAAATAACTGTCTTCTATAGTCCCTGAGATCATGGGTTTGTTATTCTGCATCGCTGCTACAGAAATGGACTAGGACATCTTCCTATTTTATGTGGAAATTGTTTTTGCTCTCAAATTAATTCTTTTCTATCTACTTTTCTAAGGCCTCAGACTGTGAAGATGGGGAAGGGGATAGTGTAGCTGACGCTAAGACAAACGTAGGTAAGAGACAGCCCCTTGCATGTCCTCACGAGGGAGATACTCCACGCTTGTGGCTTTGACAACTCCTCTATTTTAATACAATCCCATGCAAGATGTGAGTTCTTGGTGGCCCTTCCTACTGACCGGTGCACCTGAGGTGGCCTTGCCTTGCTAGTTAGGAGCTTTTACTTTTGAGAATTTTCTCCAACCTTTTGCAGGGCTGTTTAATCACAACTTTAATATATTAATATTTACCCTCACATTGCAAGATATCAATGCACATTCTTAGACCATTAACTGAGATACATTTTTCTCATCATGAGCCCTTCAGAAAGAGGAATTCATTAATACATTATGTAGAAATGCCACACTAAAGGCTTCAACTGGTCATAGACACAGTTTAGATGTATTTTTGTGTCGAAAGTACATTGCCTATTAAAAGAAATCTAGCTGAGAAGAATTTTTTTCTAAACATATCTGTTCTAGTATGTTATATATCACAGTGTATTTTACTTCAATTTGAAGTAGTTCTCCTTTTAGTACTATAGAAGAAAGTTAGGTAAACACTTAGGTAGACAGATAAAGACATGCAAAACATATCATGCTTTTGGATTCTTTATATATACTATATTTGTCATTATTGACTAATAAGGAGTCAATTGAAAGGCTTTAACTAACATCTGTTACCAGCATATTACACTAGACCTAAAAATAAATATTTAAATTTGCTCATGACACTTCATTTAGATGAATCTACTAATTCATACTTCCTTATTTTAGCTAACTTCTGATATTATAACAGAATTTCATTGTTTGCTTGATTTAAACCCGAGGCAGGCTAGTGCATGACCTAGGAGTTTTCAAATACGTTGTTAGGAATGACCTATTTTTTTTTTTTATACTTAGTACATCAGTAAATAGAGAGAATGGCTTAGCAGAGACATTTCCATCTAAAACTGCTAAAGAGATCTGTATCAATATTTGCTGGAATTAGCGTGAAGTGGTTTAGGTTAGGTATTATACAACGATAATATTTATTTTAGAAATTGGCCTTCTTTGCAAAGTCGAGCTTCAGTGGGAAGTAAGGGAGAAAGGAGAAGTGATTATAATGCATATTGATTTTATCAGTTCTCTTGTATTATCACAAACAATTTATACCTTAAAAAAAAAGACTAAAATTTATTCAGCAAAATATAGGCAAGACACCAAATGAGAGTGATCTGAGCAGCAAGTTATCCTGCTTATAATGTGCAATGGAAGCGAATTATCGTAAATAGAGGAAAACCATCTCTTCTTGTTGGCTGGTACAGGGTCAGTTAGTATTTAAATCAGCTTTAATTACTGGCAAACTAAATTGTTCATCAGTGGGTTGTCTGTAGCAACAAAAATAGCACATTTAACAGTGTTTTGAAAATACTATAGCGCAACATCATCTTCAGTCACAGGTATTGCCTGGAAATGCAACTGAGGTTGATTTAACCAAGATCATTTATTAGGCCTATAGCAGCAAAGCTTTCAAATTCTTAGCTTCTGATTTTTTTTTTTTTTTTGTGGACTTTTTTCTTGTTGTTCTTTGGTGCTCTCTCTTCAAAGTAATTAATTAGCCATATATTTTTATAATTTCTTTCTTTCTTTTTTTTTTTTTTACAGAGATAAAGAGAGAGTCAGAGAGAGGGATAGTAGGGACAGACAGATAGGAACGGAGAGAGATGAGAAGCATCAATCATCAGTTTTTCGTTGCGACACCTTAGTTGTTGATAGATTGCTTTCTCATATGTGCCTTGACCATGGGGCTACAGCAGACTGAGTAACTCCTTGCTCTAGCCAGCGACCTTGGGTCCAAGCTGGTGAGCTTTGCTCAAACCAGATGAGCCCGCGCTCAAGCTGCCGACCTCAGGGTCTCGAACCTGGGTCCTCCTCATCTCAGTCTGATGCTCTATCCACTGCGCCATCACCTGGTCAGGCCATTTTTATGATTTCTTAATGAGCAATGGGAAAGGTGGTATGTTTCTTTTATAATTACTGAGTTGCTTGCTAGGTAGGGTTGGTGGAGGCCAAATACTGTCAGCAAATTCTCCAGTGTGTATTCTGACTCATGTGAATTGGGCTCACATGTGTTTCTTTTAGGCCAAATGAAGAAAACTGTGTGCATTCTTCCAGAGTTAGAAAACATTTCAAATTATTTAGATATCTGTTACGAAGAATTAGAAGTATTATGTCTTATACAAAGATTTCCTAAACACAATATTTGATCTAAGTTTGAAACATAATTCTGGAGTGAAAAAATAAAGCTCCAATTCTCTTCTTAACGGACAGTCTGGAGGGCTGCTCACAGAGCAGAGCTGTCAAGGCGCTGGGTTAACTGTGACATTTGAAGTGATTGTGGTTGCAGAACTTCCTGCAGGCGTTTGCCGCTTGCTCTGTTAAATTGCATGCTTTTTTCAGTCAAACATTTTCCTGGTTGCATCAAAGGTGTTGAGTAACTGTGTTAACCTTGGTGTGTTTTGGCAGTAGGAGATCAAGAAAAGTCAATAAATGTCTCCCACAGCCTGATAAACTCCAAGGGCACCAACGGAGGTGTTTATGAGCTGTGGGGGACAATTTGGTCAAGTGTACCGTTTCCCTTCAAATTGCTTATTGCCCGTTTGGTGTTCACAGAACATATTTCAAGTCACTTCTTTGACAGAACATATTGTTGCTGTTGTGTAAGCTTCTGTCTTTTTTGAAACAGATGGCAATTACTCACTTTAGTGCACTGTTATCTTTTAGCTTTAAGGATCACATTTACTAATGAGCTGGACTTTGCTTTAACTTTATTTTTCATTTGGGGCAGGACTACCTTCTAATATCTCGTTTTGAAGAAACATTAAGAAATATTAAGAATTATCATGTTAAATGGTGTAAGAAGGAAAATACTTTAAAAAATGAGTTCAAAGTTTTGTTTAGAGGTGCTTTCTTTGAACTGACTCTTTCTAGTTCTCTTCTACCTTAAATTTATTTTGGAAGGATAGTCATGGTTATTACAAAAGCATGTACATCCTAACTAGAAAAACTCTCCCATGTTATTCTTTTAGTTTTCCAGAAGTAAAAAACAACAAATATAACTTAGAATTTTACTTATATCCTTGCTCTTCTGAATAGTTTACTTTCTTATGCAGAAATTATAAAGGAAATAAATATATCAATATCTCTAATATTTCAAAATTTAAATATCGGTCAAAATATATTCTTTTTGAAGTGAAAGTAAAAAATCTATGATTCTTTGAAGTAAATATTCAAGCTGGCATATTTTGAAGTGAAGTAAAATGTAAAAGGTTAAATTATTCATGATTCATCTCTTTTTCTCAATTTCTTCTGACACAAAGGAAAAAATGATTTT
Source organism: Saccopteryx bilineata (assembly GCF_036850765.1). NCBI lineage: Eukaryota > Metazoa > Chordata > Mammalia > Chiroptera > Emballonuridae > Saccopteryx > Saccopteryx bilineata. The sequence continues at coordinate 197,713,762 of NC_089490.1, read as the reverse complement.
GTTTAAATTTTGGCATAATTTTTTTGTACTTTGGCTATAAAGACTGACACGCAATTATTTGGGAAGAATATAAATTATTTAATTTATTTAAATATACTTAATTGTGACATGGAAACTATTATGTTAAGTAAATAAGCCAGACAGAAAAAGAAAAATGTCATATGACCTCACTCATTTGAGGAATCCAATGAACAATGTGAACTGAGGAACGGAATTGAGACAGAGGAGGGATCAAAGGGACCAGAGGGAAAGGGGATGATAGGATTGGATAAACCTGAAGGGAAGTAGGGAGGGTGTTATGGGGAGAGGGGGCAACAGAGATGTTGAGGGGAATAGGGGGGAGGGGGGATGCACTCAGGGCAACACTAGAATCTATGTAAACAGAATAAATTAAAAAATAAATCAATATACTTAATTGAAAGTAAAGCTATTTTTCATCTATTTAGTGATTTTGGAAAAAACTTAAATTGTTCTCTGGACTTCTGATAGGTACAGATTACAATATAATCTGACATCCTTTTTTCTTTTTTTCAATGTAGCATGTTTGTAATAGTCAAGTGTAATGACTATGTGCTAAAATAACCACTCTCAGAAAGGCTAACAGAGGTTTCACAATCAAGTTTCTAGGCAAAATTGTATCTTGCTGGCCTGGATTGCAGACAATCTTCACCGTAGAATTCATAGCCTCGAATAGTGCCTTGATCAATTTCTTAAGGAGCTTCTTAAATTCCCCCATGAATGTAGCTCAGACTGTTCCATTTCTGCACTTTCTACCAGCACTGCCTGCCTCTAGTTCCAAACACTTTCTAATCTGTCCCATTAAAAAAAAAAAAAATTTTAGAGAGAGAGAGGAAGGTGGAAAGGGGAGGTGGAGAGAGAGAGAAAGAGAGAGCGAGAAAGACATTGAGCTACTACTCTATCCATTTATTCATTCTTCATTAGTTTCTTGTATATGCCCTGACCAGGGTCCACTAATTCTATCACCTTGGCATATGGAGATGACATTCCTACCAACTGAGCTATCAGCCAGGGCCTCGTTATCTTTTGATTGTTGGCCAAAACAAATGACTTCTTCCTACATTTTAGCTTTTTATGTCTTTGCATCCTGTGAGGCCACTGACAATTTTTTCTTTTCCTTCCTGCCTCTTTTGATGCTGGTGACACTGATGGGCTCTGCTAGGACTACTCTTTTTCAGTCTACTCATGGGCATTCTCATTCGTTGCTATGAGTTCACTGTAGGCTATTAACTCTAGAATTTTAATCTCTGTTGCTGACATCTCTTGAGTTGCAGATCTTTAGTTCCAATGCTAGTGGGTGGACATGGGTTCTTGCATGTCTCTCATGTCTGATTTGCCATTTCAGTATCATTTACCTTTGCTTTAAGTACTCATTATGCCTCTCACCTAACATTTTAACCTTCCTTTTCTCCTGTAATAGCACTATCAGTGGTCAATCAAGCCATCAGGTCTATCAGAAAAGTTTTTCAAATGTTTCTCAAATCTGCCTTTTCCTTTCCTTTTATTTTTGTGATCATGACTTCCTCTTGCTTGTTGTAACTGCCGGATGATTGATCTCTCTGCTTTCTATATTTCTACTACTCTAATTTAAACTCTAAAATAGCTCCAAAATTTTAAGCTTTCTAAAGGATTTAATTCAATCATGTCACTCTTTTGATCAAAAACTTTGTTCACTCCTTTTCTCTTTTTCTCTCAAGTAAAAGTCCATGCTCTTTGTTTCCTGGTATTAGAGGCCTTCCATAGTCTGTCTTTCTATATTTAGCTACACTTATTTCCTAAATACCCTTTTCCAAACTCCATGTCTCATCTCTAATGTTTATACAAAAATTGTTTTAACTATTTCATCCACAAGATTTTGTTTAACTAGTTTATTGAGAAGTCACAACTCATCGGAATATAGACATGAAATAGCTTCATTATTTCCTCCAAGTCACACTTTCAATTTTTATCAAATAATTCATCCTTGCTCTAGGAGTGTCATCTCTTTTCATGACTTTGGCCGGCTTCTGAAACATGAGTTAATTTCAGTTTTCTGACAGTCTTATTTCAAGACTCAATCTTGATTCAAAGTCTTTCATCTTCCCAGTATAAGGTCTGGGTTTAGTTCTAGTAATTTGGAGGGGTTGGGGACGTGAGGATTGGTTTGTGGTCTGTTTTTTATATACCTCTTCCTCTCTGCACTAGCTCCTCCAGTGTGGATTGGAAGAGCAAGAGGAAGAAGAAAGGTCTCTTACTTGCTTAGAAGAAGTAATTGGCCTCTCCTTGTTTGGTTCATTGCCTATGGAATGCTGGTGGCAAGTAGCAGTTTCAACCTGTCCTATCATTGAGGGTCTTAGACAAGCTACTTATGCTTCCACTGTTCCTTGGAATTGTTTGCCAAATTTTCTGGTTGACTGTTGGCATCATCACGATACATTCTCCTGATAGGTGAGATTTTTTCTTTCACTACTTTAGTGATCTCAATATAACCTGCCCACTAGGGTCAGTTCTCAGGCTTGTGGGCATCTGTGAAAACTAAGGTTTCAAGGGAGATGGCCAGGCCATTTATTGCTTGGCAATCTTCCTCTGTATCACCTCTCTCATTCCTTCCCTTGCTTGGATGGTAGAAGGACATGGGCTTGTAGCCCAGATGTTCCCCAGATGGCTTATAAGAAAACAGAAAGCATCTATGACCATATACCATCCTGAATGTGCCCGATCTTGTCTGATCTCAGAAGCTAAGGAGTATTAGGCCTGTTTAATATTTGGATGGGAGAAAACAAAAAGCGTGTATCTATATGTTATGTGACGAGGGGAAGATTGGCAAGGACATTTGTAAACCCAATCTTCATGAGTTAGAGCACCCTTTTCTATCCCTTTGATGGCCTGTTTCATGAGCACTACTCTCTTAAGAGGGGACATCTTCTTTCCCAATCCTGCACTGTCTATTACGTTAGCCACTAGCTACATGTAACAATTGAGTTACATGTAGCTAGTGCCTAACAATCTACTGGTCTTTATTAATACATATTGTAAGTGTAAAACACATCAGCTTTCAAAGATAGGATAAAAATAATATAAATTTTCTGATTCTCAAAATATTTATTATATGTCAAAATATGTTGAATATATTGTTTTAGATACTATGTTATTAAAATTAATTTCATCTGTTTCTTTTTACCTGTATTAATGTGGAAATGAGAAAATTATAAATACATTACATGGATCACAGTATATTTTTGTTGGACAATTTTGATATAAGGGATAGAAAATGTCAATTAAACCCTACATAGAAATTTGTTCTACTTTTAGAAATTTGTATAAAAATTTTCTTCTCTTTATACTGTTCAGCTCTAAAAACATGGGTCAGATTCAATTTGATCTGTATGTTAGACAAACTGTTCATTCACCTGGTTTATTAGTATCAGATGAAAGCTGAGATATTTTTGAATCTGCAAACTTAATGAACATTAACATGGACAGAAGAATGCACACCATAATGAAAATCAACCAAAGTTAACACTAGAAATCAACATATTATTAAGAGGTTTTGTGGTAAGTTTTGATAAAATGGTATAAGTTGTTTTCATCCTACCTGTTAGTATTATCAATATATTGCAATTATTTTTCTAAACTAATCTAAAAATACATTCTATTCTATAATTAAATCTGACTTTAGGTTGAGCACTACTTATTAACTAAAAAACATTGTTTAAGTCTATTTCTGTAAACAGTATGATAGGTTATTACTAAATAAAATACACATTTCTTTTTTTTGAGTTAGAATTAAAACATTCGAGTGACGTCACGGAAATGGCGCCGTGAGCAGCGCATCTGACAGATCTCCCCAAAATCTTAACAAATTTATCAACTAGAAACAGAAAAATTTACCCTCGGAGCATTCCGGAGTTCCACACACACACTGAAAGCAAAATCTTGCCAATCTTCCCCTCGACTTTTGCCGAGGAGGGAGTATGCCTGTGGTGAGTCAACCCACGTGTGCAACTGCCCGCCCACACTCAGGGAGCGGCAGCCTGGGCACTGGCGGCTGCCAGCGTGCCCTGAGAAACCGCGCGCGCACCCCGTGCTGCGGTCTGGAGAGTCCCCCACCACCGGCATGCCCCGAAAAACCGTGCGCGCGCCCCGGCCACAGCGTGCCCCGAGAAACCGCGCGCGGGCCCCGTGCCGCAGTCCGGAGAGTCCCCAGCCACCGGTGTGCCCTGAGAAACCGCGCGCGTGCGCCCCATGCCACGTCCGGAAGGGGCGCCAAGGCTCTCTTTCCTAGTCGGGAGATTCTCTCCGTGGGCGGGGCACCTCACCCAGCCATTCAAGCTAAGAATCAAGCGTTGGGGGAGGGGTGCACAGGCAGCCTGAAATACTTTCTGGAGCACAGCTGCAGATCCAATCACTGAAATTAGCTTAACCCACAAAATCTGAGCACCCACGGGGCTCTAATTGATAAGATCACTCCCAGTTCAGTGATCCAAGACAAGAGGCATGATATTTTTCAGTGCCTTTCGCTAAAGGGGCGGGGGCAACTTCTGATTGACAGAGCCTCCATATTCAGGGATATACCTAACAAGAGGGACTTGGCAGATATTAAGATCTATACAGCAAGCAGTGACTAGTGCTTCTTCTTCCCAGCCAAAACAGGCTACCAAGTGTGGAAAGCCTGGATTGAGTGGTCCAACTGAATGGTAGGCGCTGAACAATCACCTTGACAACAATTGACTCCCAGCCCCACCTGATTACGCTGGAGGCTCTGACTGCCAGAGCCTTAGCCAGAGCCTTGCACTGAGTGAGGATAGAGTGGGGATTTCCCAGCTCTTTGAGCCTCTTACTCCCCAGACAGAAGCAGTGGCAACCTCATAGCTGGATCACCAGGCTGCTAATTCAGGAAGGGGAGACTAGGAGAGAGACGTCCAGGAAAGCAAACTCTCTCATTGTTGGACTCTGCAAACGCCAACAAGCCTTGACTACCAGCAAGACTAAAGCCAATTATATGACATTGCCATAGAATCCCATCAACTGCAAATCCCTACCTAAGCGTGACACAGGGGCAGATCCTGGGGTACAGAGTCACCGACCAGGAAGAGGGATAGAAAAGAAAAAGGAAGAAGTTAACCTCTCAAAATCAAGAAAAATCCACAGACTTTATAACTTGTTCCACTAATTCTTTGTTGTTGTTGTTTCTTTCTTCTATCTTATTGCCTTTATTATTATTTCTATTTCTTCCACCTCAGTTCTTTTATTATCTGTCCATCTTATGCTACCCTTTTCTTGAACTACACTACCCATGAGTGTTACATTTTATTTCTTTTCTTCATCCTTACTCTCCTTTCGGGTTACACTCCAAAACCCTTAACTCTCACTCTCTCCCCTTTTGTTTTGTTCTTTTTTTCCTTTCCTTTTTTTCTTCCTTCGTTTCTCTCTTTTTATTATTTTGTCCTTTCTATTCGTTTCTTCTTTTCTCCTTTTACTTTTCCTCCCATATAATCCTCAATCACGAACAAATTATTTAATTTGGGACTCAAGTTTTTTTGGGTTTTTTTTTGTTCTTTCTTTTTTTTTCTGCTTTTGTTCTTGGTTTTCCTTTATTTGTTTGTTTTTCTGGCATTTTGGGTAGTTTTTACATTGCTTTTTAACTCACTAGCATTCCTCCCAACCAAAAGTCTCCATTGTATTTAGTCTTCGCTCCACTTAATACAAGAGATTTTTACTTATTATTTTTATTTTTTCTTCTTTAATTATTTTTTTCTCTCCTTTTTTCTGTTTCCCTCTTATCCCTCTCATTATATCTTAGTCGACTGTCACTTACAAGCAAATCATTTATGCTTGTCTAAGATTTTCTCCTTTTTTTTTTTTTTGCATTTAGTAGGTCCCTACTCCATTTTTTGCCCCTTGAACTCTTCACCCCAAATCAGGCCCTCCATTATAGGCAGTTTTTGTTCAATTTAGCATAATATAATTCACAGGTCATCACGATATTTCCCTAAGGAGGTGAGAGGAGGGGAAGAGAAGAAAGAAAAAAGGGGGAAATAATAAATTATTACTTTTTTTTTGTGGAGTGTTTTTCTTTTTTTTTCCTTTTTATTCTTTATTAAATCTAATTAACACTATCAACAAAACCACCTTCAGATGCCAATAAGAAAAAGGAAATCGAATATTTTGGATACAAAAGATAGAGAGGTAACACAAATAGATGTGGGAAAATCTATGGAGAAAAGATTTAACATATTGGAAGCATTGGAACCAAATGACAGAGAATTTAAAATAGAAATCTTAAAAAATACTCAGAGATATACAAGAAAACACAGAAAGGCAATTTAGGGAGCTCAGAAAACAACTCAACGATCACAAAGAATATATTACCAAGGAAATTGAAACTACAAAAACAAATCAAACAGAAATGAAAAACTCAATTCACGAGCTGAAAAACGAAATAACAAGCTTAGCTAATAGAACAGCCTAGATAGAAGATAGGATTAGTGAAATAGAAGACAAGCAACTTGAGGCACAACAGAGAGAAGAAGAAAGAGACTCAAAAATAATAAAAAACAAGAAAGCCCTACAGGAATTGTCTGACTCCATCAGAAAGAATAACATAAGAATAATAGGTGTATCTGAGGGAGAAGAGAAAGAAAAAGGAATGGAGAATATACTCAAACAAATAATAGATGAGAACTTCCCAAGCCTGTGGGAAGAAATACAGCCTCAAATTCAAGAAGCAAACAGAACACCGAGTTTTCTTAACCCCAACAAACCTACTCCAAGGCACATCATAATGAAGATGACACAAACCAATGACAAAGAAAAATTCTCAAGGCAACCAGGGAAAAGAAGAATACAACATATAAAGGAAGGCCCATTAGATTAGCATCAGATTTCTCAGCAGAAACTCTACAAGCTAGAAGAGAGTGGACCCCAATATTTAAAGCCCTGAAAGAGAGGAACTTTCAGCCAAGAATACTATACCGATCAAAACTATCCTTCAAGTATGAAGGAGATATAAAAATATTCACAAATACAGAAAAGATGAGAGAATTTATCATCAGAAAGCCCCCACTCCAGGAAATACTAAAGGGGGTTTTCCAACCAGATTCAAAGAACAAAAGAAAACAAAACCACAAGTAACAGCTCCACCAAGAACACAATAAAACCAAACTTAAACTGTGACAACAAAAGAAAGAAAAGGGGAGAAAGGATGAAGATTAACAGTAGCAAAGGACGATGAAGCGCAGAAATACTCATAAGAAAGGGTACTACAATGAATATGGTAAGTACCCTTTTCATTACTTAATGGTAACCACCCTTGAAAAAACCACCACAAAAACACTTGACTTAAAAAAGGTAACAACAGAGGAAAGAAGTATGGAATACAAACAAACAAAAACAAACGATAGAAAAACAAAAGAGAAGAATCAAACAAGATACAATACTAACAGAAAGCAATTTATAAAATGGCAATAGGGAACACACAAGTGTCAATAATTACACTAAATGTAAATGGTTTAAACTTACCAATAAAAAGACACAGAGTAGCAGAATGGATTAAAAAAGAAAATCCAACTATATGCTGCCTACAAGAAACACATCTAAGCAACAAGGATAAAAACAAAAACAAATTCAAAGTGAAAGACTGGAAAACAATACTCCAAGCAAACAACACCCCCCAAAAAAGTAGGTGTAGGAATACTTATATCTAATAATGCTGACTACAAGACAGAAAAAGTACTCAGAGACAAAAATGGTCATTTCATAATGATTAAGGGGACACTGAATCAAGAAGACATAATAATCCTTAATATATATGCACCAAACGAAGGAGCACCAAAATATATAAGACAGCTACTTATTGACCTTAAAACAAAAACTGACAAAAATACAATCATACTTGGAGACCTCAATTCACCGCTGATGGCTCTAGATCAGTCATTCAAACAGAGAATCAATAAAGATATAGTGGCCTTAAATGAAATACTAGAACACCTGCATATGATAGACATCTACAGGACACTTCATCCCAAAGCGACAGAGTATACATTTTTCTCTAGTGTACATGGAACATTCTCAAGAATTGACCATATGTTGGGCCACAAAGACAGTATCAGCAAATTTAGAAAAATTGAAATTGTGCCAAGCATATTCTCTGATCATAAAGCCTTGAAACTAGAATTCAACTGTAAAAAAGAGGGGGAAAAACCCACAAAATTGTGGAAACTAAACAACATACTTCTAAAAAATGAATGGGTCAAAGAAGAAATAAGCGCAGAGATCAAAAGTTATATACAGAAAAATGAAAATGAAAATACGACATATCAGAATCTCTGGGATGCAGCAAAAGCAGTAATAAGAGGAAAGTTCATATCACTTCAGGCCTATATGAACAAACAAGAGAGAGCTGAAGTAAACCACTTAACTTCACACCTTAAGGAACTAGAAAAAGAAGAACAAAGACAACCCAAAACCAGCCGAAGAAAGGAGATAATAAAAATCAGAGCAGAAATAAATGAAATAGAGAACAGAAAAACTATAGAAAAAATCAATAAAACAAGGAGCTGGTTCTTTGAAAAGATCAACAAAATCAACAAACCCTTGGCAAGACTCACCAAGGAAAAAAGACACAGGACTCAAATAAATAAAATCCAAAATGAAAGAGGAGAGATCACCACAGACATCATAGATATACAAAGAATTATTGTAGAATACTATGAAAAACTATATGCCACCAAATACAACAATCTAGAAGAAATGGATAAATTCCTAGAACAATACAACCTTCCTAAACTGAGTCATGAAGAAGCAGAAAGCCTAAACAGACCAATCAGCAGGAAGCAAATAGAAAAAACTCTTAAAAACCTCCCCAAAAATAAAAGTCCAGGCCCAGACGGTTATACTAGTGAATTCTATCAAACATTCAAAGAAGACTTGGTTCCTATTCTACTCAAAGTCTTCCAAAAAATTGAAGAAGAAGCAATACTTCCAAACACATTTTATGAGTCCAACATAACCCTCATACCAAAACCTGGCAAGGATGGCACTAAGAAAGAAAACTACAGACCAATATTTCTAATGAATACAGATGCTAAAATACTAAACAAAATACTGGCAAATAGAATACAACAACATATTAAAAAAATAATACATCATGATCAAGTGGGATTCATCCCAGAATCTCAAGGATGGTTCAACATACGCAAAACGGTTAACGTAATACACCATATCAACAAAACAAAGAACAAAAACCACATGATCTTATCAATAGACGCAGAAAAGGCTTTTGATAAAATACAACACAATTTTATGTTTAAGACTCTCAACAAAATGGGTATAGAAGGAAAATATCTCAACATGATAAAGGCCATATATGATAAACCATCAGCCAACATCATATTAAATGGCGTAAAACTGAGGACTTTCCACCTTAAATCAGGAACAAGACAGGGTTGTCCACTCTCTCCACTCTTACTTAACGTGGTGCTAGAAGTTCTGGCCAGAGCAATCAGACAAGACAAAGAAATAAAAGGCATCCATATCGGAAAAGAAGAATTAAAGGTATCACTTTTTGCTGATGATATGATCCTATACATCGAAAACCCAAAGGACTCCACAAAAAGATTACTAGAAACAATAAACCAATACAGTAACGCCGCAGGATACAAAATTAACATACAAAAGTCCATAGCCTTTCTATATGCCAACAATGAAATATTAGAAAACGAACTAAAAAAAATAATCCCCTTCACGGTTGCAACAAAAAAAAACAAAAATACCTAGGAATAAACATAACAAAGAATGTAAAGGACCTATATAAAGAAAACTACAAGGCATTGCTAAGAGAAATAGAAAAAGACACAATGAGATGGAAAAATATTCCTTGTTCTTGGATAGGAAGAATAAATATAATTAAAATGGCCATATTACCCAAAGTAATATATAAATTTAATGCAATTCCCATCAAAATTCCTATGACATTTTTTAAAGAAATGGAACAAAAAATCATAAGATTTATATGGAACTATAAAAAACCCCGAATAGCCAAAGCAATCCTAAGGAAAAAGAATGAAGCTGGGGGCATTACAATACCTGACTTTAAACTATATTATAGGGCCACAATAATCAAAACTGCATGGTATTGGCAGAAAAATAGACACTCAGATCAATGGAACACAATAGAAATCCCAGAAATAAAACCACATATATATGGTCCAATAATCTTTGATAAAGGGGCCAACAACACAAAATGGAGAAAAGAAAGCCTCTTCGACAAATGGTGTTGGGAAAACTGGAAAGCCACATGCAAAAGAATGAAACTCGACTACAGCCTGTCCCCGTGTACTAAAATTAATTCAAAATGGATCAAAGACCTAAATATAAGATTTGAAACAATAAAGTACATAGAAGAAGACATAGGTACTAAACTCATGGACCTGGGTTTTAAAGAACATTTTATGAACTTGACTCCAATGGCAAGAGAAGTGAAGGCAAAGATAAATAAATGGGACTACATCAGAATAAAAAGTTTTTGCTCAGCAAGAGAAACTGATATCAAAATAAACAGACAGACTACTAAATGGGAACTGATATTTTCAAACAGCATCTCAGATAAGGGCCTAATATCCAAAATTTACAAAGAACTCATAAAACTCAACAACAAACAAACAAACAATCCAATAAAAAAATGGGAAGAGGACATGAACAGACACTTCTCCCAGGAAGAAATACAAATGGCCAACAGATATATGAAAAGATGCTCAGCTTCATTAGTTATTAGAGAAATGCAAATCAAAACTACAATGAGATACCACCTCACTCCTGTTCGATTAGCTATTATCAACAAGACAGGTAATAGCAAGTGTTGGAGAGGCTGTGGAGAAAAAGGAACCCTCATACACTGTTGGTGGGAATGTAAAGTAGTACAACCATTATGGAGGAAAGTATGGTGGTTCCTCAAAAAACTGAAAATAGAACTACCTTATGACCCAGCAATCCCTCTACTGGGTATATACCCCAAAACCTCAGAATCATTGATACGTAAAGACACATGTAGCCCCATGTTCATTGCAGCACTGTTCACAGTGGCCAAGACATGGAAACAACCAAAGAGCCCTTCAATAGAAGACTGGATAAAGAAGATGTGGCACATATACACTATGGAATACTACTCAGCCATAAGAAATGATGACATCAGATCATTTACAGCAAAATGGTGGGATCTTGATAACATTATACAGAGTGAAATAAGTAAATCAGAAAAAAACAAGAACTACATGATTCCATACATTGGTGGAACATAAAAAGGAGACTAAGAGACATGGACAAGAGTGTGGTGGTTACCAGGGGTGGGAGGAGGGAGGATGCAGGAGGGAGGGAGGGAGTTAGGGGAGGGGGAGGGGCACAGAGAAAACTAGATAGAGGGTGACGGAGGACAATCTGACTCTGGGCGAGAGGTATGCAACATAATTTAATGACAAGATAACCTAGACATGTTTTCTTTGAATATATGTACCCTGAATTATTAATGTCATCCCATTAACATTAATAAAAATTTAAATAAAAAAAGAATTAAAACATTCTGAGCACTTATGAGTGAACATCATCATTAACTACAGAATTATATGAATTCATCTCTTTGAAAAGCCATATAGAATGGCTATAAGAACAGCAGACTCCATCAAGGTAACCTCTGTTACCTTATCATAGTCATTATGAAATAAACACTTTCTTAAAATGAAGTTGTCCTTTTCCTTCCGCTTAGATGTCATACCTTCTTGGTGAAGGAAATATCTAAAAATATTCTCCTTCCCTATCTAATTGAATGTATATGAGTGTGCACCATAATTGGTATTCTGATTGCACTCAGATTCTTCACCATACCCATTTTTGTTTCAATACTGTTATTATCATAGTTTTACATTATCATACTTATAGCACTTATGATATATGCAGAGAAGTTGCAAAGGATGAGAACTGTAATTGTGGGTCTTAGGAAAAAACAATCTACATGAGGGTTTCTGAGAAAGACATTTAACCATGAAATGAGAAACCTAAAAATAGCTAATAGTAACAAATGAGAAGCCAAACAAAAAGTGGAAGGTGCTCTTCCAAATCCAGGATGGAAAAGTTTGAAATTTTCATATTATTGACTTAACCTCTCTTACCTGTTTGACACTCATAGAAATCTCTTCTGTTTTCACATTTCAAATAGATTTTGGATAGGAAGTATAAAAAGAAAGAAAAGGGTCAGATTTTGTTTGTGTTTTTTGTTCAGTATTTATTCTCTTAGGGGAGATTCTTTGAAGTAATAAAGCAGTTGATTGAGGCAGTTCTTGACTCCTTTCTAGCTGCTATTTTGAGCTGCTAGCTGCTGACCAAAACACATTTCTATTTAAAATGAATAGTTCTAAGAAAGCTAAAATCATTTAAAATACATGTGATTTAAAAAGGAAGTACATAGATTTTATTCAAAATAATGCATATAGTATATAAATATATCACACATACATACACATGTGAACATCCTTCAAAACAAAAATGACATTATTTTGATTAATTCTGAAAAGTAATCCAAAATTGTTCATAAACCAAGATGCCATAGGCTAAGGGGAATTAAGCATTTGTTTCATTTTGGATAAACAGGATAAAATATGTGCTAGCGAATCAAGCAGACTGAAATACAAAGAAAATAAAGTGAAATTTCATGGCCTCTTAACATCTGCAGCAGGGCCATAAAATATCAGGAAGACAAAAGGCTCATGAAAATCTGAGCTATAAAGGCATCTGAGATTGAGCTCTCTATGATCATTATATACCATCTTCAACTTCCTATACTTTCCACATAAATATCCTGATGGCTTTTCATGACCTTGGTCAACCTTAATATCGTAAAAGTAGTTCCCCTTTGAGGCTCATCAATAGTGAAAAAAAAAAAAAATTTCTGATGTGATTAATTTAGCCCTCTCTTAGAAAAAAGCTTTAAAATGGAGTAAAATACACATTTTGTAGAAATAGTGATTGATGTTTCTAAATGCTTTATTAGATTTTACATTCATTTTTATCCTTTGCATCAACAATTTTATATCTCAGGTTGACAATCCTTCAAAAAACTGGAGGGGAGGCAGTTAGAGATTGGATATCAGAATTACCTTTGTAAGGAACAGACTCAATGTTCATCCTTTATAGTTAACAAACAAAGGAACATAACTTCTCACTGTTACAGCACAGTGCAGGTTCCTGGTGGCAGCTGCTGAGGGAATGGACCTCCAGAATTTGTATTTTAAAATGCTCCCTGGTTAAAATGATGTAGCCTATTAAAACCAGTCTTCAGTCCACATTGAGGAATGAGTCATACCGGTATTGTCTAGTTTTATTTTTTTTAAATGGCTTTTTTAGAAATTGACATGCCTAAAAGTTCACTTTCTTGGCATTTATGAAGTATACTTTAATATACTACATTATACTAGTTGGTGATTCCAAAGCTGATGTTCAAATTTTATTTTTTATGTATAAAAAGTCTCCATTTGTTTGATAGAATATACCCTCTTGTTTCTGGACTGCTTTGAAATTAACCAGGTTGATTTAGGTACCTGAAACTATTGCATTTATAAATAAAAAATATTGTATTTAAAGAAATATTATCAGTTCCAACTTGTAAATATTTTCTTCTTCTCTGTCTCCACTGCTAACTTTTAATTACCACAATCATCTAAGAAAGTCCTCCTATTTCTAATATCACATTAGATATAGTTGATTCACAAAATGCTTTCATAAGAGGGGTGTTGGAAAAAAGGGACTGATCCCTTTGCTGAATAAAGATTCAGCCTTTATATCATGGCACTTGGAAAAGTGGAAACACTTCTATGTCTTTTTTTCTGTATGCTAGTTTCGCAAAGACAAAAATTTTATAGACTTCATGGTGTTCATGATGCCTTGTAATTATACAACACTATGGTCTATGTCTCGTTTGAAGAAGTTAATTTCACAAAAATGTTTTAGCCCCAGTGATACAAAAGTCTTCATTCTTCTCCCAGTTTCAATTTTTTTTTTTTTTTTTTTGTATTTTTCTGAAGCTGGAAATGGGGAGGCAGTCAGACAGACTCCCGCATGCGCCCGAACGGGATCCACCCGGCACGCCCACCAGGGGGTGATGCTCTGCCCATCCAGGGCTTCGCTCTGCCGAGACCAGAGCCACTCTAGTGCCTGGGGCAGAGGCCACGGAGCCATCCCCAGTGCCCGGGCCATCCTTTGCTCCAACGGAGCCTCAGCTGCAGGAGGGGAAGAGAGAGACAGAGAGGAAGGAAAGGGGGAGGGGTGAAGAAGCAGATGGGCGCCTCTCCTGTGTGCCCTGGCCAGGAATCGAACCCGGGACTTCCACATGCCAGGCCGACACTCTACCACTGAGCCAACCGGCCAGGGCCCACATTTCTTTCTTATTGTAACTGGTCCAGTTATTTTCAAGGGCGACTTAAAGGATATCTATTTCTGTTTGTATTTTCCTAGATGTGATCATCTTTCTTGTGATTGTCTAACTTCCATGCAAATGGATACATGATGACTTGAAGACATTGAAATGCCTATTTTGCATATACTTCAGGGGAAGTTATCCCTGGTTTTACATCAGAGGGGCCTAAACCCTATTGAAGATTATTAAAATGAAGACTATATTTGAGATATTCTAAAGCAATTATCAACAAAGGAAAAGGTCTAAGAAGACAAAAGCAATCAGTATGCAAACACAAAGTCCTTTTCGGTGGAGATAAGAGTCAAAAGGTTTTCCTTCTATCTGAGTTCTCTGTTTAAATTCTAGGTCTGTCCACAGTTGACATCATGTTAAAGAGTTAATATTGGGTTTCTCATTTTAAAATACTTTCAAGAGAGACACTATGGACTATTTATCATTAAATATTTTCAAAGGTGTAATATTTAAAATATAGCAGTTAGGCTTTTCATGAATAAATGTTTATTGAATGACTGTAATCCTAAAAAATAATTCTCAATTTTATTCTTATCTAGATATTTTCAAATAATAGGCTTATTACATAAAATTATTATATTTTTCATTTCTCAAATTATATCAGAAATCACTGAAGCAAATCAAAAGGCTCCAGCCTTTTAAAAATGACTTAGGGCTTTTGCTTCTAATAGAAGTGAAATAGGTCATTTGGATCAACTCTTTCAGTAAAAATAAAAATTTTGAAAAAAATTCTGATAGTTGTTAAAATCATTGAACTTGTGAGAAGATAATGAAAAGCTCAATACAATAAAATTAGCAAGTTGGCAGGTGATAACTAAACATAAAAGAGGAGGGAAAAAGACAGTATTGGGAACACAGAAGAAATAAATATAAACAGCAGGTTTAAAATATTAGAATATTTCTACCAATACATTTGGAAACTGAGGAAGAATGAAAAAATTATTAAATACATTTTTTTCAGTAAATAATTTTTATTTTTAAAAACTCAGATCTAGTCACCATTCTTATAATCTCTTAAATCCCTTTCTTCCCAGAAACCTACAGAATCTTAAAACATTTATTGACTTATCCATGTAATTTTAGGCCCTTTTTTATTTTTATTTTTTTATTTTTATATTTTTTTAATAAATAAATTTTTATTAAATGGGGTGACATCAATAAATCAGGGTACATATATTCAAAGAAAACATTTCCAGGTTATTTTGTCATTTAGTTCTGTTGCATACCCATCACCCAAAGAGAGATCGTCCTCCGTCACCCTCTATCCAGTTTTCTTTGTACCCTTCTCCCCGCTCCCTCCTTCCCTCCCCCCACCCCTCGTAACCACCACACTCCTGTCCATGTCTCTTAGTCTCACTTTTATGTCCCACCAATGTATGGAATCTTGCAGTTCTTGTTTTTTTCTGATTCGCTTATTTCGCTCTGCATAATGTTATCAAGATCCCACCAATCTGCTGTAAGTGATCCGATGTCATCATTTCTTCTAGCTGACTAGTATACCATGGTGTATATGTGCCCCATCTTCTTTATCCAGCCTTCTATTTTTTTTTACAGTGATTAAAAGCCTTTAAGCAAACTCTTGGCCAATACAGCAAGAATCCATAAAAGAGTAGTGTCCTTAACATGTTCACTAAGTCCAAGTTGGCCCCATCACCATGCCAAATCCCTGAAAAATGCAACCCAACCACAGTTCAGTCTGTAGGATTTGTCACAGGGAGCAGGAGTCCAGGAAAAGTCCACATCCAGAAAAAGTCCGCATGGCACTGGAATTGTTGTCACCATTCTATACTTTGCAGCTCATGTCCAAGTCCCAGTGACTGCTGCTTCTAGCTGGTAATGATTCAGGTAGACTGGAGAAGCCATTTGCAGCATGCGTGGATATGGAGCTTCTGTTCTCCTCTGGCTGGAGAGATGAGACCAGGTAGCTTTTCCCTGGAGCTCTGCGACTGTGGCGTGGTAAAGAGAACCTTGGGATACACTAAGCTGGGTGGCAAAGGTAGATTCATAATAGAAGTTGGCAAAAGGGGGAAAGAGAGCTCTAAATTAGGAGTAGGTCCCAGCCTGAAATATGAGTGGGGCATTGAGATAGGAGGGATAAAGGAAACACTATATATTAAGAAAAGCAGCAGAACATAGGGCTATCAACACCCATAACAGAGATCTTTGAGGGAAGAATAAAAAACCTGACTATTCAGGCCAAACATAGTTAAGTGGCCCCTGTGCAAATGAGATCAGTTTACCTGCTTCTTGGAACAAATACCCTGGGCTTGTCCACAGTGTCGTAGATGGGGCCGATGGCCCTGGGCACCTTCAGCCTTCAGTGGCAAACCCCAGCTTTCTGGGCAAGGTTAGGTCATAGGTGGCTGGAGCAGGGCTGGAAGAGACTGAACCCTCCTTTAGAGGAGCGAGGGGAAAGCCTACCTTCCAGTGTCCCTGTTTCCTCACAGTAGAGGCATGAAAGCCTGGCAGGCTTTAGCTCAATGACCTTTAATTAAAATACATTTTAATTAAAGTAGGAAATAAAATGAGGATCTTTGATGAAATTGCTATTATGCAACTATATAGCAGAGATTCTAGTCAATGAAATAACACAAGGAATGGTAACAGTAACTCTTTTGAACCATATTAAGTTAGAGTCTCAAAAACTGAATGCATTTGTAATAAAAAATTGGTTACTTCAATGTGTAAAGCTTTCAGTGAGTATGTGCAGTTTATTTTTAGATTGTATTGGTTATCCGTCTTATTGATTTTTTTTTCCTTATGTCCCATTGTTTTGTTTTTATTTTATTTTATTTATTTTTTTTTATTTTTTTTTATAATTTTATTTTTTTAATGGGGTGACATCAATAAATCAGGATACATATATTCAAAGATAACAAGTCCAGGTTATCTTGTCGTTCAATTATGTTGCATACCCACCACCCAAAGTCAGATTGTCCTCCGACACCCTCTATCTTGTTCTCTCTGTGCCCCTCCCCCTCCCCCTTTCCCTCCCCCATTCCCCCCTCCCCCCCGTAACCACCACACTCTTATCAATGTCTCTTAGTTTCACTATTATGTCCCACCTACGTATGGAATAATACAGTTCCTGTTTTTTTCTGATTTACTTATTTCGCTTCGTATCATGTTATCAAGATCCCACCATTTTGCTGTAAATGTTCCGATGTCATCATTTCTTATGGCTGAGTAGTATTCCATAGTGTATATGTGCCACATCTTCTTTATCCAGTCATCTATTGACGGGCTTTTTGGTTGTTTCCATGTCCTGGCCACTGTGAACAATGCTGCAATAAACATGGGGCTGCATGTGTCTTTACGTATCAATGTTTCTGAGTTTTGGGGATATATACCCAGTAGAGGAATTGCTGGGTCATAAGGTAGTTCTATTTTCAGTTTTTTGAGGAACCACCATACTTTCTTCCATAATGGTTGTACTACTTTACATTCCCACCAACAGTAAATGAGGGTTCCTTTTTCTCCACAGCCTCTCCAACATTTGCTATTACCTGACTTGCTAATAACAGCTAATCAAACAGGTGTGAGGTGGTATCTCATTGCCGTTTTGATTTGCATTTCTCTAATAGCTAAAGAAGATGAGCATCTTTTCATATATCTGTTGGCCATTTGTATTTCTTCCTGGGAGAAGTGTCTATTCATATCCTCTTCCCATTTTTTTATTGGATTGTTTGTTTGTTTGTTGTTGAGTTTTATGAGTTCTTTGTATATTTTGGATACTAAGCCCTTATCTGAGCTGTTGTTTGAAAATATCATTTCCCATTTAGTTGGCTTTCTGTTTATTTTGTTATCAGTTTCTCTTGCTGAGCAAATACTTCTTAGTCTGATGTAGTCCCATTCATTAATTTTTGCCTTCACTTCTCTTGCCATTGGAGTCAAATTCATAAAATGCTCTTTAAAACCCAGGTCCATGAGTTGAGTACCTATGTCTTCTTCTATGTACTTAATTGTTTCAGGTCTTATGTTTAGATCTTTGATCCATTTTGAGTTAATTTTTGTACAGGGAGAGAGACTGTAGTCCAGTTTCATTCTTTTGCATGTGGCTTTCCAGTTTTCCCAGCACCATTTATTGAAGAGGCTTTCTTTTCTCCATTGTGTGTTGTTGGCCCCTTTATCAAAAATTATTTGACTATATATGTGGTTTTATTTATGGACTTTCTATTCTGTTCCATTGGTCTGTCTATTTTTCTGCCAATACCATGCTGTTTTGATTGTCGTGGCCCTATAATAGAGTTTGAAGTCAGGTATTGTTATGCCCCCAGCTTCATTCTTTTTCTTTAGGATTGCTTTGGCTATTCAGGGTTTTTTATAGTTCCATATAAATCTGATGATTTTTTGCTCTATTTCTTTAAAAAACGTCATTGGAAGTTTGATGGGAATTGCATTACATTTGTATATTGCTTTGGGTAATATAGCCATCTTGATTATATTTATTCTTCCTAGCCAAGAACAAGGTATATTCTTCCATCTCATTATATCTTTTTCGATTTCCCTTAACAATGGTTTATAGTTTTCATTATATAAGTCCTTTACATTCTTTGTTATGTTTATTCCTAAGTATTTTATTTTTTTTGTTGCAATCGTGAAGGGGATTATTCTTTTGAGTTCCTTCTCAGTTGTTTCATTGTTGGCATATAGAAAGGCTATTGAATTCTGTATGTTAATTTTGTATCCTGCGACCTTACTGTATTGGCTTATTGTTTCTAGTAGTCTTTTTGTGGATTCTTTGGGGTTTTCGATGTATAGGATCATATCATCTGCAAAAAGTGATACCTTTACTTCTTCTTTTCCGATATGGATGCCTTTTATTTCTTTGTCGTGTCTGATTGCTCTGGCTAGAACCTCTAGTACCACATTAAATAAGAGTGGAGAGAGTGGACAACCCTGTCTTGTTCCTGATTTAAGGGGGAAAGCCTTCAGTTTATTGCCATTTAATATGATGTTAGCTGATGGTTTATCATATATGGCCTTTATCATGTTGAGATATTTTCCTTCTATACCCATTTTGTTGAGAGTCTTAAACATAAAATTGTGTTGTATTTTATCAAAAGCCTTTTCTGCATCTATTGATAAGATCATGTGGTTTTTGTTCTTTGTTTTGTTGATATGGTGTATTACATTAACCGTTTTATGTATGTTGAACCATCCTTGAGAATCTGGGATGAATCCCACTTGATCATGATGTATTATTTTTTTAATATGTTGTTGTATTCGATTTGCTAGTATTTTGTTTAGTATTTTAGCATCTGTATTCATTAGAGATATTGGTCTGTAGTTTTCTTTTTTTGTGCCATCCTTGCCTGGTTTTGGTATGAGGGTTATGTTGGCCTTATAAAATGTGTTTGGTAGTATTGCTTCTTCTTCAATTTTTTGGAAGACTTTGAGTAGAATAGGAACCAAGTCTTCTTTGAATGTTTGGTAAAATTCGCTGGTATAGCCGTCAGGGCCTGGACTTTTATTTTTGGGGAGGTTTTTAATGGTTTTTTCTATTTCTTCTCTACTGATAGGTCTGTTTAGGCTTTCTGCTTCTTCTTGACTCAGTCTAGGAAGGTTGTATTTTTCTAGGAATTTATCCATTTCTTCTAGGTTGTTGAATTTAGTGGCATAAAGTTTTTCATAGTATTCTACAATAATTCTTTGTATATCTACGGTGTCCGTGGTGATTTCTCCTCTTTCATTTTGGATTTTGTTTATATGAGTTCTTTCTCTTTTTTCCTTGGTAAGTCTTGCCAAGGGTTTGTCAATTTTGTTGATCTTTTCAAAGAACCAGCTCCTTGTTCTATTAATTTTTTCTATAGTTTTTCTGTTCTCTAATTCATTTATTTCTGCTCTGATTTTTATTATCTCCTTTCTTCGGCTGGTTTTGGGTTGTCTTTGTTCTTCTTTTTCTAGTTCCTTAAGGTGAGAAGTTAAGTGGTTCACTTGGGCTCTCTCTTGTTTGTTCATATATGCCTGAAGCGATATGAACTTCCCTCTTATCACTGCTTTTGCTGCATCCCATAGATTCTGATATGTCGTATTGTCATTTTCATTAGTCTGTATATATCTTTTGATCTCTGCACTTATTTCTTCTTTGACCCATTCATTTTTTAAAAGTATGTTGTTTAGTTTCCACATTTTTGTGGGATTTTTTTCCTCTTTTTTGCAGTTGAATTCTAGTTTCAAGGCTTTATGATCAGAAAATATGCTTGGTACAACTTCAATTTTTCTGAATTTGCTGATGTTGTTTTTGTGGCCCAACATAAGGTCAATTCTTGAGAATGATCCATGTACACTGGAGAAAAATGTATACTCAGTCACTTTGGGATGAAATGTCCTGTAGATGTCTATCATATCCAGGTGCTCTAGTGTTTCGTTTAAGGCCACTATGTCTTTGTTGATTCTCTGTTTGGATGACCGATCTAGAGCCGTCAGCGGTGTATTGAGGTCTCCAAGTATGATTGTATTTTTGTCAGTTTTTGTTTTAAGATCAATAAGTAGCTGTCTTATATATTTTGGTGCTCCTTGGTTTGGTGCATATATATTAAGAATTGTTATGTCTTCTTGATTCAGTGTCCCCTTAGCCATTATGAAATGGCCATTTTTGTCTCTGAGTACTTTTCCTGTCTTGTAGTCAGCATTATCCGATATGAGTATTGCTACACCTGCTTTTTTTTGGATGTTATTTGCTTGGAGTATTGTTTTCCAGCCTTTCACTTTGAATTTGTTTTCATCCTTGTTACTTAGATGAGTTTCCTGTAGGCAGCATACAGTTGGATTTTCTTTTTTAATCCATTCTGCTACTCTGTGCCTTTTTATTGGTGAGTTTAATCCGTTTACATTTAGTGTAATTATTGATACTTGTGAGTTCCCTATTGCCATTTTATATCTTGCTTTCTGTTAGTTTTGTGTCTTGTTTGATCCTTCTCTTTCGTTTTTCTATCTTTTGTTTTTATTTGGTTGTATTCCATACATCTTTCCTCTGTTGCTATCTTTTTTATCTCATGTGCTTCTGTGGTGGTTTTTTCAATGGTGGTTACCTTTGAGTAATGAAAAGGGTCCCTACCCTGTTCATTGTAGTGAACTATTTTGTGAGTACTTTTGCACTCCATCGTCCTTTGCTACTGTTAATCTCCATCTTCTCCCCCTCTTTCTTTTTGTTGTTGTCACAGTTTAAATTTGGTTTTATTGTGTTCTTCTTGGAGCTTTTACTTGTGGCTCTGTTTTTTTTTGTTCTTTGTATCTGATTGGAGAACCCCCTTTAGTAATTCCTGGAGTGGTGGTTTTCTGATGATAAATTCCCTCATCTTTTCTGTATCTGTGAATGTTTTTATTTCTCCTTCGTATTTGAAGGATAGCTTTGATGGGTATAGTATTCGTGGCTAAAAGTTCCTCTCTTTCAGGACTTTAAATATTGGGGTCCACTCTCTTCTAGCTTGTAGAGTTTCTGCTGAGAAATCTGATGATAATCTAATGGGCCTTCCTTTATATGTTGTATTCTTCTTTTCCCTGGCTGCCTTGAGAATTTTTTCTTTGCTGTTTGTTTTTGTCAATTTCATTATGATATGCCTTGGAGTAGGTTTGTTGGGGTTAAGAAAACTTGGAGTTCTGTTTGCTTCTTGAACTTGAGGCTTTAGTTCTTTCCACAGGCTTGGGAAGTTCTCATCTATTATTTGTTTGAGTATGTTCTCCATTCCATTTTCTCTCTCTTCTCCATCTGATATACCTATTATTCTTATGTTATTCTTTTTGATGGAGTCAGATAATTCTTGTAGGGCTATCTCATTTTTTTTAATTTTTGAGTCTCTTTCTTCTTCTCTCTGTTGTGCCTCAAGTTGCTTGTCTTCCATTTCACTAATCCTCTCTTCTATCTGACCTGTTCTATTAGCTAAGCTTGTTATTTCGTTTTTCAGCTCGTGAATTG
Organism: Saccopteryx bilineata; assembly: GCF_036850765.1. NCBI lineage: Eukaryota > Metazoa > Chordata > Mammalia > Chiroptera > Emballonuridae > Saccopteryx > Saccopteryx bilineata. Next base: position 197,691,374 of record NC_089490.1, on the reverse strand, counting down.
AGTTTTTCATCTCTGTTTGATTTGTTTTTATAGTTTCAATTTCCTTGGACATATATTCTTTGTGTTCATTGAGTTGTTTTCTGAGCTCCCTAAATTGCCTTTCTGTGTTTTCTTGTATATCTCGGAGGATTTTTAGTATTTCTATCTTGAATTCTCTGTCATTTAGCTCCAAGGTTTCCAATATATTAAATTTTTTCTCCATAGATTTTTCCTCATCTAGCTGTGTTACCTCTCTTTCTTTTGTATCCATGATATTCGATTTTCTCTTCCTTAATGGCATCTGAGGGTGGTTTTGTTGATAGTATTAATGAGATTTAATAAAGAATAAAAAGTTAAAAAAAATAACAATAAAAAAAATAAAAAATCGAAAAGAGTTTTTTTTTAAAAAAAATTAATAATGAAATAAAGAAAAATAAAATAAAAATTAAAAAAAAGGAAATTATTCCCCCCCTCCTTTTTTCCTCTTCTCTCCTCTCCCCTCTTTTTTGAGAAAATCTTGTGGTGGACTGTGAATTATAACAAACAATGCCTGTGATGGAGGGCCTGAATTGGGGAAAAGTAATAAAGGGGCAAAAAAAAAAAAAAAAAAAAAAGAAAAAAAAAAAAAGAGCGTATGGACCCACAAAAAGCAAATAAGGAAAAAATTTGGGTCAAGAATGAAATGATTTGCTTTTAGGTGTTGGTTGTCTAAGAGTTATGATGAGAGGAATAAGAGGAAAACGGAAAAATGTGGGGACAAATTAAAAAATTACTATTGTATTTAGTGGAACAAGAACTAGATAATATGGAGAGCCAGGGATGAGAGCACTGCTAGTGAGTTAAAAAGGTGAAGTAAAAACCCCCCAAAATGCCACAAACATAGGTTTGAGTCCCAGATAAGATAATTTGTTTGTTATTGAGGTTTGAATGGGAGGAGATGTAAAGGAGAAAGGAAGAAACTAATATAGAGGGAGAAAAGAAAGAGAGAGAAAAAAAGAGGTAACCACTAAAAGAAGAAAAAAGAAAAGAGAGAGAGAGAGAGAGTTAAGGGTTTTGGAGTGCAACCCTCATAGAGAGAAAGGAAGAGAAGAGAAAAAATAATGGGAGATGTAACACTTATGGGTAGTGTAGTTCAAGGAGAGGAGAGAGTAAGACCGGTAGAGAGTTAATCGGCCAAATTGGAGGAGGAAAAAAAAGTATCAAGAATGAAGATAAGAGAAACAAAGGAACAAATATAATAAAATGGGATAGGTTATAAAGTCTGCAGATTATTCTTGATTTTGAGAGGTTATCTTCTTGCTTTTTCTTTTCTCTCCCTCTTCCTGGTCGGTGACTCTGTACCCCGGGTTCTGCCCCTTTGGCACGCTCAGGTAGAGGTTTGCAGTTGATAAGTCTCTATGGCAATGTCATGTATTGTGCTTTAGTCTCGTTGGCAGTCGAAGCTCAATAGCATTTATAGGCTCCGACAGTGAGAGAGTCCGTGTTCCTGGAGCCTTTCTCCTAGTCTTTCCTTCCTTAATTAGTAGCCTGATAATCCAGCTATGGGGTTGCTGCTGCCTCTGCCTGGATAGTAAGAGGCTCAAAGAGCTGGCAACTCCCCACTCTATTTCCACTCAGCACAGGGCTCTGGGTAAGGCTCAGTCAGTCAGAGCTGCTAGCATAATCAGGCGGGCTTTCTGCCCACTCAAAGACCTTTGGCTCTGCCACTCTGTCCGGTAACACAAGCGGGCGCCCACTTCCGGGGCGCTTGGAGGAAACTCTCACTCACTGTCTGCGACCAGGATATCCGGCCAGCAGTCTCACGCTCTGAGTGAAACCCCCAACTGCAGGGAAAAGTTGTAGCGTTGGAATTGAGTCTCACTCCGTCCCCGTGCGCGGCTTTTGCAAGGCGCTGGGGCGGCTCGAGATTCCGCTTTGGCCCACACAAAGGCCCCTGACTCTGCCCCTCTGTGTGATAACACGGGCGCACACTGCCGAGGCTCTCGGAGGAATCGCTCACTCCTTATCTGCGCGCGCAAACCAGGATATGAGGCCGGCCGCAGTTCCCTCTGAGTGAAACACCCTCCAGCACGGAAAATCTCCACCGTTGGAATTAGTTCTCACTCCCTCCCGTGCGTGGCTTTCCCAGGAAGAAATTCTCGCCCACTAACTGCGCACCGACCAGGAGACCGGGTAAAATGGCCGCTCTGCTTTTCTTTCTTTGTTTGGGTTTGGCGCAAGTGTTAGCTTGTATTGCCCGGGTTGCCACAGGATCAGATTTTCCTCGGCTTGGATCTTTGTGCCACAGCCTGGTTCGGCCGTTTGTGCTGCGGCGGCCTGGATCTATTCACCCCCTTTGCCCACCTCAGTTTCTATATTCACAGTTACCAGAGAAAGCCGCCCTGTTTAGGTTAGTGAGGAAGGAGGAGCATTTCTTACTCCCTATTTCCTTCGGGGTTTGGTTATATATTTAGCCAATTTTTCACTCAATCATACCTTTGGGTGTATTGCGAAGCATCTGGAAGCTCCAAGTATAGGTTTTTCTGTTTCTGGTTGAAGATCTTGTTGAGTTTTGGGGGAGATTTATCGGTATCGCTTCCTACCCCGCCATTACTCTGACGTCATCTCCGTCTTATTGATTTTAACTTGTCGTGAGGACAATGAACTACTTGGAGTAGCAAACCTGTCATTTGCGTCCCATTTTTCACACTGGGCATCACTTGTCCTTGTGAGAATGAACTGCTCGGAGACCAGGTGGAAAGCTCCGAGGAGCAGAGTGGACGCAATGACCCCGGTACATAGACCGAAGAACTGAAGCCTTACCCCAGCCCTACTCAGGTACAAGTACAAATAATTCAAGGAAGCAGACAGCAGAAGTTTTAGGGGGGTGAGCTATAAAGGACAAGGAACATGTTGACTTCTAATCTCTGTTCTGAGAGCCTAAACCTTTCTGTTACTAAATCTTATCCTGCCAGTTTGCTGTTTCCAGCATGCCTGTTTTCAGAATGGGGTCAGGGAGGCCTCTGGATTCTCATTGGCTCAGGGTTTTGGCCCTAGGGAGCCTCTCTATCTCTAATTCTTCACAGCGTATTCCTACATTAACTCAGATTTTTTTGATCACATATTTAATCAGGGTCATCTACAGTCTCAAAGAATACAAAGAAAACATCTGATAAATGTGTCAGAATATTTATAAAGTATTTGTAGAGTTCCACATACGTGTTTATCAGGTTGCATTAGATACAAGGTATGCAAATATTTCTTTCTATTTCTTAGTTACCTTTTGTTCTATTGATTGTACCCTTACTGTGCAGCTTTTTAGTTTGATGGAGTTGAAGTCATCCATTTTTACTTGTGACCTGTGCTTTTAGTGTCATAGCCAAGGAATTATTGCCATAAATGATTGCAATGCTATGAAGAATTTCCCCTTTAATTTCTTCCAAGAGGTTTCAAATGTATATCTTATGTTTATATATTTAATCAATTTGACTTTATTTTTAAGTATGGGGGAGATAAGCATACACATTCATACTTTAGCACATAAGTACCCAATTCTCCCAACACCATTTGTTGAGACTACTCTTTCCCTTTTGTGTAGTATATTTACATCGTTGTCAAAAATCCTTTGATCCTATATGTCTTGCTTAATTTCTGGGCTCTCTGTTATGGTCCACTGATCAATATCTATGTCAGAGAGGGGGATCAGACCATCCTTTCACACTAGGTCAGAGAGGGGTATCAGAGCATCCTTTCATACTAGCTATTTCTCTTACTTTAATTAACATTAACCAATATGCCATTGTGGCAGAGTTTAGGGCAGCCTTCTCTGAGCCCCAATAGTTCTAGCAATAATTGCTTAAAATTCCAGCCTTTTCTCACACTTCCCATTTCCCAAGCTCCAGCCACACTCAGGCTGTTTTCCTCTTAGAGGACAGAGTTGTTGCTCCTCAGGTCTCTCCTCAAAGAACCTGAATCACTGCTCCTCAGAGATACACATCTCAGTTCTGGGGGGACTTGCAATGCTCAGCAAGCATCACCAGAAATATGATAATGCCTTCTCCTCAGAGGGCCGAGTTCAACTCTTCCAGGTCACTTCTCCAAACATGACGAGTCCAAATCATCGTAACTTGTTCCCTTGGTCTCTCAGGGGTAAGGAAAGTAGTGGATTCCTGCACATACTATCTAAATCTCGCCTTCATATTTTTAGTACTTAGTCCACAATACCTCTTTATACAACTACCTATAACAAATTATTCCTGTTACAATAAGTAGTTCCCCCCCCCCACTGGACACTGATTATTACAATCAGCTACTATAAAAAGTTACCTTCCGTGTTATACTGTGCAGATCTGTTTATTTTCCTTTCAATTCAACCATATTTTTTTTGTATTTTTCTGAGGTTGGAAACGGGAGGCAGTCAGACAGACTCCTGCATGCACACGACCGGGATCCACCCGGCACGCCCACCAGGGGGTGATGCTCTGCCCATCTGGGGCATTGCTCTGTTGCAACCAGAGCCATTCTAGCACCTGAGGCAAAGGCCATGGAGCCATCCTCAGTGCCCGGGACATCTTTGCTCCATTGGAGCCTTCGCTGTGGGAGGGGAAGAGAGAAACAGAGAGGAAGGAGAGGGGGAGGGGTGGAGAAGCAGATGGGCACTTCTCCTGTGTGCCCTGGCTGGGAATCAAACCTGGGACTCCTGCACGCCAGGCCAACGCTGTGCCACTGAGCCAACCGGCCAGGGCTCAACCATTTTTAATATTGACACAGTGTGACTTTAACACATACAAATTTAGAATTATTGATTATGATTTCTATGTGTCCACTTAAAATCTTTCTGTATCTTTGCATACAAGGGATTTAAACTGTTTTTATTGTTTTCTCTTATTTCAATTAGTGCTGAGAAAGAAAAGGGGTAAACATGGTTATCAGACTTCTATCTTGAAGTCAAATCCCCATTTAATTTGTTTCAATACACCTTTGTTTCTGTAGAACTGATGTAATAATTATAAGTCTATAGTTCTTGGAAGAAAACTAAGTTACATTGAAGATCAATTTTATTTTGTAATTTAATTTTTGTAATTTTGTAATTTATTGTTTAGTGAAATACTTTAGTTATGAATAGATAAACCTTTTAAAAAAAGTTTTTTAAGAGAGAGGAGGGAGACAATGAAGCCAACTCCCACGTGCTCCCTGTCTGGGATCCACCAAGCAACCCCTGTCTGGGGTCAATGCTTGAATCAACTGAGCTATTTTTAGCACCTGAGGCTGACGTGCTAGAACTAACTGAGTTATCCGCTGTGCCTGAGGCTTATGGTCAAACCAAGTGAACCACTGGCTATAGAGAGGACGAGGGAGAGAAGGGGGAGAGGGAGGGAGAGAAAAGCAGATGGTCACTTCTCCTATGTTCCCTGACTGGAAATCAAACCTGGTACGTACATATGCCAGGGCATTGCTCTATCCACTCTGAGGTAACCAGCCAGCCAGTGACCTTGGACTCAAGCTGGTGAGTCTTGATCAAACCAGATGAGCCCATGCTCAAGCTGGCGAACTTAGGGTCTCAAACCTGGGTCCTCCACATCCCAGTCTAATGCTCTATCCACTGCACCACCGCCTGGTCAGGCTACAGTGTAGCCGCTACACAAACCTTTTCATGATAGATTCTTCTAACCAAGATTTCTGAAATAATAAAATTTATTTGGAAATAAATTTACATTTTTGTTGTAGGAAAAAAGAGAAAATAAGCAATTTAGAACTTAGAAATTAGGAAATTGGATTATTCTGACAAAGTATTTCTTCTATGAAGTGTATTGGTTAATAATTTTATCCTAGGACAGAAAGGTGAATGTTTAAAAACATTTTTTAATAATATAAATTTAGGCTTATATGTAAACATTGCATTTCAATTCATTTTCACATTTCAGTGATTGTCTATTTCCCTTGTAAATTGCACATTAAACATTGGCAATGGCATTTTATTTTAATATAACTATCCTTTTCTTTTTAAAGATGGAATATAAGTGTTTCTGTTAGGTAATTGAATTTTAGTTTCTACCTCTGGGTGTGGGCTAGGGTTTGACACATATTTTTTTCTTTTTCCAACTTTATGTAAAGAAGAGTGTAGCTCCATGAAAAGTGCAGTGCTGGCTGGGAGGAAGCATTTTCCTTTTCAGAAGTCAATAGGAGTAGTGATTCTATTTCTCACCTGAGGAACATCACCATTAGAGAACAGAAGGGTGCTCATGTGGTCAGGGCAGCAGCGACACATCCTCGCGCCAGCCACTGTCCAGGTTTAGGAGCGGCGCCCACCCCTAGGGAGAGGCTAATTCAATTAATTCCATGGGAAAGTGATAGGATGACTGAGAGCAGTGTGGGTGCTCTGATCCGTCCCTGCCCAGCCTGGCCCAGTCCCTTCTCTTTAGCATCTCACTCACAGACTCAGTACCTGGTGTGTGATACCTGGTCCCTTTTGGTCTTTTTGTTTAAGCTGCAGTGGGACTGTTTGGCTTGTTCTATGACTGATGCGCGCAGCAGGCAGGAGATATAATTGCTCCGACTCTATGGTGGCAAATGGATGCTCCCCTTGGAAACGCAACTTGCTTCATTTAGACGCAAACATGCCAGGCAGATGCAGACGATCAGTTCACAGCATATGATACACGTGAATATTTTTCTCTTTTATGTTCTGTTCTTAATGTAATAGCAACCGAACATCTGTTGCTCTGAGCATCACAGATCTGTTCTTTTCAGCATAAAGGTTTGCTGAGCATTGATATTTTACTAAGAATAGAATGTATGTGGCAATTAGACTGCACTATATTTTTATGTCAAATTCAATGTTCTTGGAAAGGTTATTGATGTGTGTGTGACCTACTGAGCTGTATTGCCCTGGTAGTTACAGTTCTAAAGAGAAAGTATTTGACTGATAGTGTTCTGGGAAGTGGGTAAAGGACTAGAAAAGAGAAGAAATATTGTTAAAGTATAATCCTGTATTGTCAATAACATATATACATTCTTTGTGACTGGTCTTTCCAGAGCACCTTTTTTTTTCCAGAAAAAGAATGCTACTCAACACTCTACTAATGAGTATCTGCTGGGGACTTGTGTGGTGTGTCTGAGATCCACTTCTAGCCATCAAGATAGACTCTTCGATGAAAAATGTCAGTAATAGAATCTCTCTCTGAACCTTAGCATTATAGGATTGCATGCTTACTAAGTTCAGCAGAGAAATATTAGAATGGGAGTAACAAGAAAAATCAAGAATTAAAAAAGTTTTCACTTTAACATGACTAATATTATTTTTCAGGGTGAGTTAGTTCATACATTTAAACAGTGGTACAAATCAGTTCATATCAGGTACACCTATTAATTTATAATTCTGATGGAAGATTCTCAGTTGCAATGCATGTCTTCATGTTTTTCTGGTGCTAACATTGCTAGTTGCCAAAAGGACATGGCAAAGCAGTGTGACTAAGGGACACACAGCATCACATTTAGAAAATGCAACCTAACATGCATATTGTGTCTCATTCCTGTGCTATCTTTAAGAAAATCAAAACAACAGACAAAAAAACAGATACCCCTGAATATAAAGTAACACAATACTAATAATTCTATTATTCTTGGCTCCAATATTTTATTTTAACTGAAAACTTTTAAATGTTCAAGCTCATTTAAGTCAGAGCACTATTTTTTAAATATATTTTTTAAGACTTTGTTTATTGATTTTATAGACAGAGGAGCGAGAGGGTGGAGTAAGAAGTATTAACCCACTGTTGCATCACTTTAGTTGCTCATTGCTCATTCATTGTGTGTGCCTTGATTGGGCAAGCCCAGGGCTCAGTGTTCAAGGTTGATGCTCTGTCCACTGCAACCAGCAACCTCAGTGTTCAAGGTTGATGCTCTGTCCACTGCACCACCACAGGCCAGGCAGCTGAGCATTATTTTTAAAGGAACGAAAAATAATAGATTTTTCATTTGGGGGAAAAATAGATTTTTCAATAGGACTTTTAAAGAACAGAGTCTTTCATTAGTTATAACAGTGATTTTCAACCTCTTTTGAGCTGCGGCACATTTTTTACATTTACAAAATCCTGGGGCACACCACCTACCAAAATGACACAAAATGACACTCTAACACGGTACATATTATACATATAGTTAATAATATAGTTTCTAAATGTATTTATACTCAGTGTGAAACCTTGGCCTGTTTCAATGAACACAAAAGGGATATTCTGGCAAGAATGGGAGAAAGACACACATGAAGCTCTTCCTCAACAGTTCTCAGTCTCTCTCTGTTTTTAGTTTTTATCGCAGTCAAGCTTGAGAAGCTCAGCTCACATAGATATGTGGTTGAAAACGGGAGCAATGTCAAAGTAGCTTTGTTGGCCAGAACTCCTTGGCAACAGATAACCAAAAACTGTCCAAAGGAAGATCAGCAAACTTTAGCTTTAAACCACGATCTTGTTTCATTCAATGAGTTCCTCTTGCTCCTTTAAAGTCATGCCCTTTCCAGCAATGGATACTGAGCTGAGCTGTATGGGTCCCTAACCCAGTCAAGGCATTCTGTGAAGGCTGAAGAGAAATAAAATGACAACATCTTCTCAAGAGTTTTCAAATGTCTGCCAATCACCTCACACATTGCAGCAGTGTTGCCATCATGCTGTTTCTCGGTGAGTGGGAATATCTCAAGGTTGTCACGCTGCACATGTTGTTGCCAGAACTGCACCTTTAAACGGAACCCATTCATTTTATCAGTGCTTGTAAGCAGGTTTTCATTTTAGCCTTGCATCCATGTGTTCAGTTCATTCAGATAATGAAATATATCAGCCAGGTATGCCAGCTTTGCACACCACTCATCACTTGCAAGCAGCTTTGAGTAATTGGACCTCTTGTTTGTCAGAAATACTTTAAGTTTCTCTCGCAACTCATACACACGGGCCAGCACTTTACCGCGCGACAGCCACCGGACCTCCGTGTGGAGCAATAAGATTTTATGTTCCGCTCCCATTTCTTTACACAAAGATGCAAATAAGCTACATCTCAAAGGTCTCGTCTTCACAAAGTTCACTATGCTCACAACATCATCCAACACAGGAGCTAGATCTGCTGGTAAGGTCTTTGCAACTAATGCCTCACAGTGCAAAAAACAGTGCATAACAATATCATCTAGGTTTTTTTCTTTGACCCTACTTACGAAGCCTTTGATGTGCCCGATCGTGGCTGCGGCTCCATCATTGCAGACACCTGTGCAGTTTTCGCATGTAAGCCCACTTTTATCAAGATATTCCGACGTGACCCGAAATATTTCATCTCAATAGGAAGTTTTCTCTAATGGCTTCTCCATCCACAAAACGCACATTAGCCAAGAGCTGACAATGTCTGCTAATATCCGTCGACTCATCAAGTTGCAAGGCAAATTTCTTACTGATGCGCACCTTTTCAAAAACAACAGTTTCAATGTCCACAGACATGTCATCAATATGTCTGGCAATTGTGTTATCTGAGAGAGGCACTTTAGCTATCTCTTTGGCCGCAGTAGGGCCAAGCATCTCATTTACAATGGCTTTACAAGCTGGCAGTATTAATGTTTCTGCCACAGTGTGAAACTTTTTTGATTTAGCTATGAGTTCAGCAACAAGGTAGCTAGCTTTGAGGGCTCTTTTGTTTACCTTTGTAGTTTTTCTCAGAAAAGTTGCCCGTTTCTCATTGTTTGTACGTAAGTGTACAAAATAGTCCATCGGCTTGTTTTGAATGGAAGGGTGTTTCGTTTGGAGATGGCATTTAAGCTTCCTTGGCACCATGGCGCTATTGGATAGCTTCTTACCACACACCAAGCACAACAGAGTCGGTGCTGTCTCATCCCCGGTGAAAGTAAGTCCAAATGAAAAATAGCTTTCGCTGTATTGCCTTGAGCTCACTGTCTTGTCTTTTTTCTTTTGTTGACCACTCATATTAGGGCCTTCATCTGGGTCAGAATTTTGTCCAGGGTCCTGATCGGCATTTGCATTTTCTGTTCTCGAAAACTTCTCCATCACTGTCTCTTGCTTGTCTTGCTGAGATCCCAAACTGTCACAAGAGTGAAATATGCCTGGCAGAGGTCCTTTAAATAAATTATATTTATTAAAAAAGAACTTAAATAAAAAAGGATAACCCCCTCATATATACAGTCCCATGTAACATCCCATTATAAATATAGTCCCATGTAACATCCTCTCATATATACAGCCCCACGTAACATCCCCTCATATACAGTCCCATGTAACCTCATATATACAGTCCCATGTATCCCCTCATATATATGGTCCTGCTAATAGATACTGGAGCTTTCATCAAGGTTGTGGGTTCAAATCAATTTGGCAAATACTCTCTCTATATAGAGACTGAACAAAATCAATTTTAGAAAATGTTGGGTACTTGTGTAACATCATAAGTCCTCAGAGCATCTCTACTGTCAGATTGAGAAGTTTGCTTTCTAGGTAAGGATTCTGATAAATACTAGAGTTCTTCCCGAGGTTATGGGTTCAAATCCCATGGGCAGCTGCATGCAGGGGCCTTGGTTCTGTCTGTTTTGATGGTGTATGTAGAGATTTGAGCTCTTTAAGAAGATGACCCTTCAGGAGGCCATATACAATATAGATAACATTGTGATGCATTGTATATCACCCTCTGCGGGGGCCTCTTTTAAAAAGAAAAAGGTCAAATATCTATATACAGAATTAGGATAGACATAACCAGCTGAGGCTGAGGCTTCATCTAGTGGTGGCAACATTTACCTCCAGTCCTGACCAGGATTAGAAATCGGGACCAGGGGGAGGAGTAGCAGCTTCAACTACTCGCCGTGGCCACACAATGACAAGTGCGCAGCAGCCTGAGTGGGGACCTTCCTGGGTGTGGATGAGAGGCGGCCTACTATTGGTTCATCACTAGTGGTCAGGATGAATCCTAGAAGGTGATTGGTCAGTGAGTGTTCCCTGTCCCTCCACTCTTCCTGTCGCTGATAGCTGAAGGGATTGTGAGGGGAATGTTTATGTTTGGATGGAGGCGGCTGGCGGCGGGCAGAATAAATAGCCTCCATGGGCCATATCCTGCACACGGGCTGTAGTTTGGGGACCCATGTGTAATTTCCCCATGGCATACCTGACCATGTCTCACAGCATACTGGTTGAAAAACACTGATATAATGTCTGGCCGCTGTGGCTTTCGGTATTATGTCCTATTGCCAATCGGTTTTTCAACCCTGCAATCTGATAACTTTGTGCTAAAAATGTACTTTTATTTAATAGCTTATGTGTAGGGTACTCATGTGTACCTATTCACATACTCAGGAGAACTGTATATTACAAACTTTACAAAGAATCGAGGGGATTAAACTAAACACAAAAAAGTTGAAAGATTGAAACTTAATTTTTTTATTTAATCAATAAAAATAAAGCACCTGCTATGCCACAGTATAAAATAATAATAATAATAATAAAAAGTTGAGAATATGGTACTGTATTCCTGAGGTTTCTAAAGTTATTAAGCATTTCTGTTGAGAATTATTGGGCATATCCAGATAAGAAGGAGCAGCTGGGGACACATGAAGTGGCAATTTATATTTTATGCAGCCCTAGCCAGAAACGTGAGCAGTAGCATGAAATAGTAAGAGGGTGTTTTAAATCAACCCAGGATGCTCAAAATGCTTATCAAAAAGACATATGAGTATAAAATGGGTCTCTTAATATAATTAAAGATAGAAATATTCTGTTGAGATATTTAAAATTTCAGTTACTAGTTATTCATAACACTAGAATTAAAACTCAATATTTAGATTACTTTTGTTTATGTTCATTTTGAAATATGTAATTAGGGGTTATTATATTGATTTATGTTTTAAAAGATGACCTACAGTTGAAAATAGAAGCTAATATTGTACCAACTAATGTTTGTTCGATTGAAAATACTCCATTGAGCAAAAAAAGATCATGTGGGGTAAATAACTTATGAGGGAGCGGAAGAGAGAGCCAGGGAGAATGTAAACTTAATTATAAAAGTATAGTTTCAGAAATTTATACCCATTGGGTGATTTACTATGAAGAATACATCAAGTTTTTTAATTCATCTCTGTGCCGTCTTTTAAACATGTAAAACCAAATGTAGCAAAATATAAGAAAAAAATACTTTTTTTTTTTTTTTCAGTATTTAACACAGTATATTAGTTTGAAAAGCAGGTGGATTTTTTATGTACATGATACTGAAACACACACTTACACATAACCATTCAATTTTCTAACTTAAACCCTAAAGCTCTTTTTGTTGGCATAAGGTATTTTTCTTTTTTTTTTTTTTTTTTTTTTATAATTTTATTTTTTTAATGGGGTGACATCAATAAATCAGGATACATATATTCAAAGATAACAAGTCCAGGTTATCTTGTCGTTCAATTATGTTGCATACCCACCACCCAAAGTCAGATTGTCCTCTGTCACCTTCTATCTTGTTGTCTTTGTGCCCCTCCCCACCCCCATCCCTCTCCCATTCCCCCCTCCCCCCCCGTAACCACCACACTCTTGTCAATGTCTCTTAGTTTCAGTATTATGTCCCACCTACGTATGGAATAATACAGTTCCTGGTTTTCTCTGATTTACTTATTTCGCTTCGTATCATGTTATCAAGATCCCACCATTTTGCTGTAAATGTTCTGATGTCATCATTTCTTATGGCTGAGTAGTATTCCATAGTGTATATGTGCCACATCTTCTTTATCCAGTCATCTATTGATGGGCTTTTTGGTTGTTTCCATGTCCTGGCCACTGTGAACAATGCTGCAATAAACATGGGGCTGCATGTGTCTTTACGTATCAATGTTTCTGAGTTTTGGGGATATATACCCAGTAGAGGGATTGCTGGGTCATAAGGTAGTTCTATTTGCAGTTTTTTGAGGAACCACCATACTTTCTTCCATAATGGTTGTACTACTTTACATTCCCACCAACAGTGTATGAGGGTTCCTTTTTCTCCACAGCCTCTCCAACATTTGCTATTACCTGACTTGCTAATAACAGCTAATCGAACAGGTGTGAGGTGGTATCTCATTGCCGTTTTGATTTGCATTTCTCTAATAGCTAAAGAAGATGAGCATCTTTTCATATATCTGTTGGCCATTTGTATTTCTTCCTGGGAGAAGTGTCTATTCATATCCTCTTCCCATTTTTTTATTGGATTGTTTGTTTGTTTGTTGTTGAGTTTTATGAGTTCTTTGTATATTTTGGATACTAAGCCCTTATCTGAGCTGTTGTTTGAAAATATCATTTCCCATTTAGTTGGCTTTCTGTTTATTTTGTTATCAGTTTCTCTTGCTGAGCAAAAACTTCTTAGTCTGATGTAGTCCCATTCATTAATTTTTGCCTTCACTTCTCTTGCCATTGGAGTCAAATTCATAAAATGCTCTTTAAAACCCAGGTCCATGAGTTGAGTACCTATGTCTTCTTCTATGTACTTAATTGTTTCAGGTCTTATGTTTAGATCTTTGATCCATTTTGAGTTAATTTTTGTACAGGGAGAGAGACTGTAGTCCAGTTTCATTCTTTTGCATGTGGCTTTCCAGTTTTCCCAGCACCATTTATTGAAGAGGCTTTCTTTTCTCCATTGTGTGTTGTTGGCCCCTTTATCAAAAATTATTTGACTATATATATGTGGTTTTATTTCTGGACTTTCTATTCTGTTCCATTGGTCTGAGTGTCTATTTTTCTGCCAATACCATGCTGTTTTGATTGTCGTGGCCCTATAATAGAGTTTGAAGTCAGGTATTGTTATGCCCCCAGCTTCATTCTTTTTCTTTAGGATTGCTTTGGCTATTCGGGGTTTTTTATAGTTCCATATAAATCTGATGATTTTTTGCTCTATTTCTTTAAAAAGTGTCATTGGAAGTTTGATGGGAATTGCATTAAATTTGTATATTGCTTTGGGTAATATAGCCCTCCTGATTATAAGAAAAAAATACTTTTTACTAGGGTACCCAAACACTCCCCTATTTGCTCTCTATTTAAATGTTTGGTATATAGAGAATCCAAGTTGTGGTCAAAAACTTCTGTAATCATATACTAACTATTCCCATAACTACTTTGAAATGTTGTGCAGTTTTGTTTTTGTTTGTTTTTTATATTTTTCTGAAGTTGGAAACGGGGAGGCAGTCAGACAGACTCCCGCATGTGCCTGACCAAGATGCACCTGGCATGCCCACCAGGGGGCGATGCTCTGCTCATCTGGGGAGTCGCTCTGTTGCAACCAAAGGCATTCTAGCGCTTGAGGCAGAGGCCATAGAGCCATCCTCAGCGCCCGGGCAAACTTTGCTCCAATGGAGCCTTGGCTGCCGGGAGGGGAAGAGAGAGACAGAGAGGAAGGAGAGGGGAGGTGGAGAAGCAGATGGGTGCTTCTCCTGTGTGTCCTGAACGGGAATCAAACCCGGGACTTCTGCACACCAGGCCAACACTATACCACTGAACCATCTGACCAGGGCCTCTATTTTTTTTTAAATTTGAGCTAAATAGTTTATGTACATAATTATATTAGCTTTCACTCTGTTTTTCTAAATGACAAACAAAAAGAAATTAGGTAGTTGAGAACTTTCCCAGAACATCAAATTATGTACAATTAATATCTGATTTGCCAAAACTTTAGCAATGGTGTATTCAATAGCAAGGCTTTATACATCTTATTTCAAAGTGAAGCAAATTCTTAATTGCTGTGAATGGATCATACTTGGAATTGTTTCTTCCATTACTTGGATTATTGGTATTATTTTAGAGTAATTGTGTGTAAAGATATAATTATTTTATGAACTATTCAGTAGAAAATGAATTGGCCTTTTAATTTTTCAAGATTTAATTGTTGTCTGCATTGAAATCTGGAAGCATACTAGTCTGTGTGTATATATCATTCCATAGTTCAAAGGTTTTCAACCTGCTCTCCATCATGACACATAGAATACCTGACTGATGAATTTGTAAAATGGGGTTGAGGGCAATTCTCTGTGGCAGAACCTGTGTCATTGGACACTTTTCTTCCTTATTAAAGAAAACAAATTGAATGCAACCAGGGGAAGGTGATGTATGAGAATAACCTTGAGCCATGTTAAAACAGTGCTTTATAGTAACATAAACCATCTCACAAATTTTGGTACTTTCAGTATTATTAGAGGCAGATATTTGTAGCGTACCATTGAGTTTTGACTCTGGGTGAGCAGTTCTGATAACATTGTCCATGTTTTTCCATTGACATTCTTATGTCACTTTTGATTCTTGGCTGCTATAGTTTGACAGTGTGATATCTTCTAATTTAAAATAATGGTCAGCTGCACACTTGAAATGGCCTGGCCAGCCAAAATATGCTGTCAGAATACTTCACCTAAGAGATCCCTCTTTATTGTCCACTCTGGTAATGTTTAATTCACTGTGGCTTTTGTTTTCTGGAGCATGTCCAAGATACCTCCAAAAGAACTTGTATCTCAAAGCTCTAGTAGTCACAGAGAGAATTAAATACTACCAAATTTATAGAGTGACTGCAATCAAGTTGAATAAATTGTAAGAGTCCCTGACTTTGGGAGTCGTAATAAAAGACGTGACACAAAGGATGTATCGGAGGAGGTCACTGGGAGGACATGGATGCTAGTTGACCCACGAGCTAGAGCCAGGCAAGCAGAGGCTCCTGACCCCTCCCCATCTTTGGAATGTACATTTTGTTCACCATTCCCACATACTAGGAGCTGTATCAAGGAGATACACTTGAGAGAACAAGATGTTGTTGAGACCATCTGGACCAGGGGTTGGGAATCTATGGCTTGTGAGCCAGATATGGCTCTTTTGATGGCTGCATCTGGCTCGCAGACAAATCTTTAATAAAAAAATAATAACATTAAAAATATAAAACATTCTCAGGTACTACAATCGATTCATTTCCTACCACTCATGTTTATGGTTGTGGGTGGCTGGAGCCAATTACAGCTGTCCTCTGGGACAACACCAAATTTTTATTGGATAATGCATAACATACACGGGTTGTTGTATGACTCTCATGGAATTACATTTTAAAATATGTGGTATTCATAGCTCTCTCAGCCTAAAAGTTTCCCGACCCTTGATCTGGACCAAACATTTACTGAACCCAATTAAGGCCTCTCTGTAACTTTTAAAGATTCCGGTGGCTGGGTGGATACAGAGATCTATGCATCTTGGGGCCACCCATAACAAGCTTCCTAGATGGGCTCCCTTGCTCATGAACCTTGCCATCTCCCCATCTGCAGTGGTCTGCTTCTTTCGCCAGTCTCCCCTGGGCCCTCCGAGTCCAGGGTCCAGCTTCAGATTTCACCCACAGAATTCTGGGGGATGTCAGCCAGTAGTGTGACCCTCGGGATGACGGCAGATAATTTTATATTACATAATGGTTTTTTCTCTTAGGTATTCTACAAAATTTGAATACCACTCTAAAAATTAGTGATCAAAAATTATTTTCTTTATAAAAATAACACCCCCTTCTTCAGGTTTACCATCAGAGAGAACAGCTCATTTTCTCTTTTAAGGACAGAGACCTTGAGGTTGGCTTTCCCGTTGGGTTCTCCTTATACTCACCCTGTTCAGTGTCAGCGAGTAGCCCCATAGCTGATGGGTGGAGAACGGGCACGTGAGGATGGGGGAGTGCAGGGCCCTCACTCCTTTGTTTACATGGACATTAACCAAGATGACCACGATGATGAGGCTGAGATGACTGCCTTATATTTATTGCTTAATGTGGGCAAACTGCCCTGTTCTATGTACGTGATTTCATTTTATCCTTGTAACAACTCAATGACTTGGACATTGTCATTTTTTTCTATTTTACAAACAAGGAAACTTAGAGAGTTTCCTTTCATAATTTTCCCAGGATCACAGAAGTAGATCTAAATAGCCAAACTAAGATTTGAACTCTAATACTGCAGTGAATTCTCAAGCTTGATGATTCACAGTACTTACGGTTAGAGTGTCAGATTGATATAGGGCTATTACCATAGAACCGTGCTAATAGGGGTAAGCAAGAAATTACTTTTGTGAGAGTCTACAGATTGTATCACTGTGAGTGTGTTTTCCAGTGATTTCTGAAGTCCTTGCTAACTTTCATGCTATATGGAGAAGACAGTTTGTAATATGATATGCTGAGAGTTGCTAGCAAATTGGTTAATAAGATTATTTTTGGCATAATAAATTAACACAAGAAATGGGCTCCTTGAGATCTTAGATTTTCTGATGTTGGTGAAATCATACCCTAGAGAAGTGATCATTATGTATGGATAGACAAGCTAGGCAGTACTATTCACAGCATGTTAGACTTAGACCGACTGTTTGTTAATTTAAAATTTTATTTTATCACATGATAGACTGTAAAATGTATACCAAAATAACATCTTGCAATCTGGTATAAATGTAAATAACCTATGTTGTCAACTCAGGAGGTTGGAATTGAGTGTATGTGGGTGGAAATATAATTCCATCTGTATTAGCTCTTCATTTATATTTTACAAATGGAACTATTAACAGTATTTCTTAAAATTTATAGACTCACAAAATGGTATTTTAATTTTGGCATTTTTTTGCATTGAATGCTGTTTATATTTATTTGAAGACAGTGGTCACTATTATATGGACTGGAATTTAAAGAAAAATAAGAATATTTCTTTAGCAAGTTCATTGAGTTGAAATATTTTATCTATATTCAGTCCTTCAATCATCTCCTTTTTACAGCTGTGAGTGGGAGAAGATATTATTCTTGCTACCTTAGTGGTGAACCAATGATAAGTCTTTCAGAGCAAAAAACAATTAGTAGTTATTTTTATTCTGTATTGGATGAAAGAGTGTTTTTGTGTTAAAAAATGGCACCTTCCAATAAAAACAACAACAACAGCAGCAAAAAAAAAAAAAAAGTTTAGTGTACTATTAGCCATTATAGATTTTTCTTTTGACTTAAGGTGGTTTCTGATCATAGTTTCAGTCCTCACTTGGGTTAAATTTATAGCTGTGTGCATTTCACTTTGTTTAGACATCAGTAACCCTGAATTGGAGGATTTGAAGGTTCATGGAGAATACTAGTCATAGCCCAAGATGAGTAACTGAACCAGATGGCAAGAGCACAGGATGATCTTCTCTACTACCAAAGGTATGTTAGTATTCTGTTGTTGGTTTTTTTTTTTTCCAATTTAAGAAGAGTTATGATGGGCAAATGTAGAAATCACTTGGTTTCAGAGGCAACAGCTTCCTATTTTAAAAGAGAAATTTGATAAGACTATGAATGTGATGCCTGCAAGTGGATTTATTAACGAGAGTCATGTACAGATATTTCTCTTAACACGAGAGATATATTAAAATACTTTATATGTTGATAATACAACTTATATTCCTAGTGACTGAGTAGTACTAAAGTCTAAGCATTTCCTATCCATAATTTCTCTTACCTAACAGTGGCAGATGTCCTTGCAAAGCATATGAATGGGAGCTATTTTCTAAGCCATACATATGCTACAAAATATTTATGCCAAGTGCAACAAATATCACATCATTGGGTTTTAAGGTATTTTATTTTAACTTTAAAAGGTAATGGAATTTCTATATTTTCTGTGACAAATGAACAATACCACATACCACCTTGAATGCAACATTGATTATATCACTTTATAAAATCTTCTGCCTGAGGTTTAAGATACTGACTTGAGCATCTTATTTTTCTGATAATTGCATTTCAATTTGCTTTGGGAAACCATGCCTGGATTAATTGAGTCATTATAGTTAAAGTTGGTAATAAACAGTAGTAGGAAATATTTGTCTGGTTAAGTGTTGTTATTGCCTTTAACCATTTTGAATTATTAAGCCATCTAAATCAATACTGCTCACTTATTTTTAATGATGAGTTCAATGACATCAAAGTAAACAGTTCTAGAAAATGACTTTCTTCTTGATGCCTGGCACATGTTGCTCTGTATTAGGGTTCATAGTGAACTTGCAGCAGTTTTTGGCAGTTTGAAAACTATTGTTCATTTTTCTGCTCAAATTCTTGCAAGCTCAACTGTAGTTGATGAGTTAGCGTGCTACAGTCAATAAATCCTGAAGTAATTTCATAAACATAGTTATTTAACCTAAATTGGATTCTCCATCAGTTGAGACAAATCAATTTTTAAATGCCATATTATTGTGAGTTTTAATAATACTGCTTAATGCTTATATTGGTTTACATTTAAAGACTTAGGATTTCTGCATTGTAATATTTCTATGGAGAAAGTACTAAAATAGGAATATAATAGTAATATTAATAGTAAAATTAATAATAATATATGTACAATATATATTTAAAATATGTTTATTTGCCAAAATTGATATATGGTAAAGATATATCACGGTTTGATGCAAAGAAGAGGACTATGAATCAGCAACTCACAGCTGTAGTTTCAATCTTACCCCTGTAATTTGCATGAACCCCAAAACACCATGTAATTTTACAAGACTCAGTTTATGCATTGGCAAATGGAAATGGCGCGCCATATTCTTGTAAAGATATGGAGTTAATGTATCAGAAATGCCTTTTAAAGTACTTTGCGAACACAGAGTATCATTTTATCTATTTTTCATTAATTTAAATTTGTTAAATTTACATTTTATATTACTTATAACTATATTTTATATGAAAATGGCTTCAAATTTGTTTTCAAAGTTATCGTGGATTTTATATATATATAAATATATATATTTCTTCATTTAAGATTCAGTATGATTTGCTTCAGAGGGTTCTACATACATAAATAAGATGGGGGAAATAATCTCTTAGATAGAAAAATATGCAAAAGAGATCCGGGGTTAGATAAGACTCATTTTGGGTTAAAACTGGAATATTTGATTTTGAATAAATTTTAGGAATGATGATACATTTCTTATTTTATTCAACATGAGCTTTTGGTTAAAGGAATATGTGCTTGAAATATTCTTTTAAACTTATTTACTTAACTTATTTTTTCATTTCTCTGTTTTTATTGAATTTATTGGAGTGACACTGGTTAAAAACATGATACAGGTTTCAGGTGCACAATTCCAGAACACATCATCTGTACACTATACTGTGTGTTCCCCACCCCAAGTCAAGTCTCCTTCCATCACCATCTATTCCCCCTCTTCCTCCTCAGCCTCTCCAGACCCTCCTCCTACTCTTCTC
The DNA here is from genome assembly GCF_036850765.1 of Saccopteryx bilineata. NCBI lineage: Eukaryota > Metazoa > Chordata > Mammalia > Chiroptera > Emballonuridae > Saccopteryx > Saccopteryx bilineata. The sequence goes on along the minus strand of NC_089490.1, from coordinate 197,671,208 downwards.
CATGTCCATGAGCTTTCCTTCTTTCCTTCTCTCTTTTTTTCTCAATTTCTTCACCTCCCCGTCCTTCCCGCCTCTGCTGGCAGGTGTCAGCCGACTCTCTATCTATGAGTGTCCTTGTTATATCAACATAAAGAAAGTAAACTTCTACTGAAAGCCTAGTTTATTGCTTCTCTGAGAAAAGAAGAAGTGGGGATAGAAGTAAAATTAATATATTTTGTTTCTGGATTGCTTTTGTGCTAAGGAAGACTGAGTCATTCATTCATTCATTCATTCATTCATTCATTCATTCATTCATTCATTCATTGATACAGCTCTGTATGACTGTACATTACATGTATTGCCAGCAAGGGTGGAAAAGCGTGTTTCTGGTTTTAGATTCTCCCAGTATGGTGGAGAATAGTGACAACAATGTGTTATGTGCTGTAACAGGCACATGTCTAAAATGTTAATGACCTCAAGGAGAGGTGTAATTGAGAATGTTGGAAGCCTTTCCAGAGGAGAGATATGGGAGTTAGTCTTAGTCAGTTTGCTATCAGGCATTCTACTTTTATTCTCACATTTTATTCCAGTAAAAGAGATTTCATTGTTACACTTTGTCTAAATCCATATTACTATTTTCAATACTTTGTCTTCATTGTCTGATAGAATTTTAGGCGACACAAAGATCCTCTCGTTTCATCCTATTGGTTTACTGAGAGTTCCGTCGATTCCATAAGCCCAGAGCTGTCCCTGGAAGATAAAGAGCCAGACAACAGGCATCTGGCTTATGCCAGGGGCACGGTTCCACACACATCCATGTTCAGATCATGTTATTCATTCCATTCCAATTCAGGGAGCATATGAAAGTCCTAGATGTAGCTAATTTATGCTTCTATCTGTGTGCTCATTATTTGTATTTAAATAACTGCAGATCTACTTTTTGGAGACCACAAGTTGGTGAAGGGTTTATTGAGAGAGAGGAAAGGAGAGCAAGAAAGGGAGAGGGAGGGACAAGGGGTGGGGATGAAAGAGAAGAGAGGGATGGGGGAGAAAAAGAGAAAAAATTACATTATTCACTCTGGGGAACAAAGCCATTCAATGCATGCAGAATATTAAAAAACATATGTGGTTATGTGGGGAACCATGATTAGTGTGGTTGGATTTGTAGAAGTTGCTCATGAACATGACAATTTCAATTCATTACAAAGCTTCAAATGTCTATTTTGAACAAATGAATGTGATCAGATTTCTGAGGTCTTAAAGAGACGGAACCTATGAAATGAGAAACATTAACTTAGCTGAAGTATGAAATTTTGATGCTGGTGGAAACTTTATCTATAGTTTAAGATATATGTAAGTTCTTCCATATCCAAGTTCTTCCTTTTTCTCAGAAGCCATCCCCATTTCTGCCCTGATGACACTTCCTCACTGATTTTTGAGGTCAGTGTAAGAGCAGAGTCCTTTTATGCCCTGGTTCTTTATTTCACAGCAGTTCTATGTACTTGGCCATGGGGTATCGCTGCAGTGGGAGGGAAAAGTCAGCTTTTAATTAAGTGGAGGGGCCCCATAAGGAGCTGTCGGTGTCCAGCTGGGAAATGACTGGGCTCCTCATAATTCGACGAACTCAATGGGGTGTCCAGGCTTGGTCTAAGTCCTTTTGATTGCCTTTCAGTAGGTAATAGTCTACCTTTGGCTGACAATTTTAGGTCATGAAAATGTCAATATTTAACCATTATGATCTTCTTTAGTTTGTTTTATTTCTTGGAGGTGGTGAAGTATAGTGGGTCAGCCAATGACAAGTCCTGTTTTTTTTTTTCCTTCCAGATAAAAAATTAATAGCTTCTAGGTCTTTCTATTATGAGTTTTCATTCGAAGTCATGATTGCTACACAATCCCTGTTCACTAGTGATAATTAGAAATGTATCTCTTTAAAGGAAAATTGGGTTCTCTACTCTTTTAAAATTAGTGCCAAATTTCACTAGGGCAGTTTTAGACGTGTCAAGGATTTTTTTATTTGTTTTCTTTTTTGTTTGTTGTGTTTGGCTGGTTATTCTTTACCTAGTCTCATTATTCCCTACATCAATTTTTCTTAATTTTCTATGTCATTAGTTGACTCATTTTTGGATAGATGAGAGACTGAGGCAGAGTGAGGTGAAGCAGTTTGCCCCATGTCCCTGGATGGGGGGCTGTGGACACCGAGCTGGAACCGAGACTGTGTGACTGTGGGGTGGTTTCTCCACTCTTCTATGCGCTGCGTATCGGCCGAGGAAAGACCGTGTATAAGCAGTAGAATGCAGCAGGTGTGCCATATATATATCTTTAGTGTATACATAAAACAAAATGGTTTTATATTATACGTGCTGTATTACAGTGTGTTTTCGTTCTCTACTTAGAAGTATAGCTAAATGTTTTTTCTGCAATAGAGTAAATGCTATTCTCTGACATGATATAATAATTACATCAAAGAATACCGTGATATGAATTAACCATAATTTTACTGAACTATTCTCTACTTTTGAATATTTGTATTGTTTTTAATTTCACTATCTTCGAGAGATGACATGGCAATGCATAGATGTTTTAGTCGGCTCAGACTGCTACAACAAAACACAATAAACTGGATGGCTTATAAAAAAACAAAAACTAATTTCTCGCATTAGGAAGGCTATAAGTCCAAGATGAGGATTCCAGAATAATCAGGGTCTGCTGAGAGCCGTCGTCAGGAACCCTCCCACTTGGTGACAGTCACTGTTAAAATATATGCAGATGTACATGTGTACTTGCACATGTGTACATATGCGTCTTTGTATTTTGTGCATGTATTTCTCAATATATAATGTTTTGAAAATTTTCATTTTTACTTATATCATCATTTTAAGCATATAGTAATCAGTTAAAAAGATATATGTTCAGCTTTTAACACAAAAAATGCATTTAGTGAAAGTTGAAAGTACAGTAAGTTCTTTAGCTCAATCCTTTTTGTTGGATGTTTTTTCTCTATAAAAAACAAAATCTGGAAGGAAAATGTTTTGGTTTTCCTTTGCAGGAAAAATATTGAGAAGTAGAACTGTTGGAGAAAGAGTAAGTAGAGAAATTTTGAAAAGATTCTGACCTATATTGCTAAATTATTCTCCAGGAAGGATTTATTTACCAGTGGCATACACGTTTTTATAGTCTCACAGCCAATTGACCACAGATATTAATATTATTCTTAATATTTGCCAATCTGGGAGAAAATGTATTCTCTCAGGATATGCGTTGTTTTCAGTGGATTTTCCTAGTAAACAAATTTAAAAATAATGTTGGCTTTTTGTTGATGGACTAGATTTTTAATTATTATTCTAATTCAGGTTTGGTTTTTGAGAATTTGTTTATTTTTGCTTGCTTTCTATTATTCCCAGAATTTCTGTTCATTTATATGTGTGTACTATGTTTTCTTTACACAGATACATAAAAATTTGTAAGAAAGATTTGTTGTTGCCGCTCTTGTTACTGTTTATAATTAACTATTACCTTGTCACTTCTCTCAGTCAGGATATTGCAAAGTCTTTGTGTGACCAAAATAACAGCATATTATCAATGTTAGTCACTTTATTAGACCATGTCCTTATTAAATTTATATAGCCTACCACCTATTGGCAAATGAGCTTTGAAAATATCAGACCCATTATTTCATAAATGATATAGTTGCCTTGTATAAACTTATACTTTTTACCTAATTGGGGAATATTTGAAGTAATGAAAGCTTTTTATTATCAATTAATAAGAATAATTATTAATTGACCTTTACCAAATACGTTCAAAAAATGTTTTGTTCTTGCAATCACACCAACTTACATTCATTCACTCCTGTGTCTTATCTATTTGGTCAAAATATATTCGAAATGTCCCCAATTTCCTTAATGGAAAGTGGTAGCTACATGACATTTCATTTTATTCCAAAATATATTACTAAATTCCCTGTGGATTGTTTAAAATCGTGCAGACATTATGATAGACTCTCAAATAATAGTTACAACAACAGGAACAAATAACACTTAAAATATGCCTACTTTCCAAAAAAAACCCCAAAAAATAATTGGTTACCTTAACTTTCTAGAAATAGTCCTCTTCCCTGGATGGGACACTGCAATATGCTACCTGGTAGGCTTTCATTTTTATCAGACAAGACTAAGCTCTCTGCCCTCAGACCTAAAAGAGAAAGAAAGAGTAGGAAACAAAGGAAAGCAAAGCCGTGTACCCAGCGCCCTCTAAGAGCCTGCCTCCCACCCCTGCCTTTTCCCCATCAGCGCTGCAATGGCCCTTGGGATGCACGATGTACACTCAAGAGGCCTGCCTCCCCCTGTTAGACTCTCAAAACTCCATCACCTTTTGTGACCTTAATCTGGCTAATGCACAGTTCTCAAGATGAATAGTAGCCATTGTAGGACGAAGTCACCCTCCTCACCTCGATCCAACAGGAAGCCATCTTTCTGGTGTTTTATCAGCACTTCAGCCAAACACCTGGCCTTGCCTGCTTCCCTCGCTGCCTTCCGGGCAGAACCCGCCACCCCAGACCGTCCACCTCGGGTTCAGGGTAAAGCAGGAAACTAACCTGATCTTTTTCATTGCGGCTGTATATCTTTAGCAAACATTTAAAAAGTATAATCTTCCGTTCTTCTTTTAGACATTTCTTTTTTTACCTACAGTGAGTAAAGTGGTAATAGGAAAGAGAATGAGTAGAAGCTACCAAAGCCTGCTGACGTCATTTATAAACAGAATTACAGAAGGATAACAAAATCTTTATACCTTGGTGAGGGCTGATTTGCTTCTTTGTGGTTTGACATAAGTCCACAATTTGGCCATAATTTGTTAGCTCCCATTTCCGTCTTTTCTTTTTAGCTGCTGCCTTCTTTGTTTACTAGAAGACTAGTTTATATCCCTGGCTAAGTGAAAACTAAGGAGAGGATGAATTATTTAGAGAAAAGGTTTATTTGGATTTTGGAGATTATCATTTTTAATTCAGATAGAATAATGTTTTAATCTAATCATCTAGGAACAAAATAATGTCATTAGGGGGATGGCTGAATATTACAGGGATATTTGTAATATTGTTATGGTTTCTTGGTAAAAAATAGTACCTGTCCTGTTGCATTCAATTGGACAGAAATATCATGTCTCATAAAGCTGTCAAGTTAATCTGAATTATGGATGTTTGACAGGCAAATAAAAGATGAAAATCGTTGTTCCAAAATTTGGGGATTATAGATCTCCGACAGAAATATACATGCTCAATTTAATAGAGATAATCTTTTAATTTAGATGAACAGTATTATCTGCCTTGATATTATTTTTTAATATCAAGGGCAAAATTTTATCTTCTACATCAAACATACTTTGAAAAATTATTACTTGGGGACCCTATGCACATGATAAAATTGAAAGTAGTGATCTAACAGATCTTACTTTTTTTTTAAGAGAGATGAAAGTAGAATTAGAAACTGTGCATTTATAGGTTAAAATAATCTCTTGAATTTTATTTCAATCAAATCTTATAACAAATTTAAACCACTTTATCTGTCTTAAGGGAATTTATCACTGTGGTTATTTTTCCACCAAACCTGTCTTATTAAACCTCAAAAACTCAAAGAACAATTTACTACATTAAGAATGTTGACTGAAGGTGTTTCTTAGAAAGCTTTGACCTCTAATTGCAGCTTTCATTTGCAGGCCCTGTGACTATTGCATTTCATAGCACAACAAGAAAACATAAAAAGAAAAGTTATGAGCAAATATAATCAATGATGCTATACCATTATTTTAATCAATTTAGCTAAGAGCTTTCATTTTTATATTTCAATGATAAATTTAAATCATTTTGTCTAAGTGTAATATGAAGGAGACAGCATGGATTTATATTTCAGTGAGAATTAAAAATTGATATACATCTTACTCTCTGCTTTAGAAGAGGCTGTAATTTTTATTTATTCAACTTAATTCTAGAATTTCTTTAAAAATAAAGACAGAAGGAAATTAAGGAAGGAAGGAAGGGTGGGAGGGATGGAAGGAAGGAAGGAATGAAGGGAGGGAGGGAGGGAGGGAGGGAGGGAGGGAAGGAAGGAAGGAAGGAAGGAAGGAAGGAAGGAAGGAAGGAAGGAAGGAAGGAAGGAAGGGGAGACCTTCATGTATTTATCTTATATTGCAAGATCCTATGTACCATATTTTGTACTTGAAATTTTTCCTCTTGGGGGAGGACAAGGGATTATTAATAGAGGCAATACCCAAAGCCCATTCATTTTACATTGCTATCCTGCCTATCTAGTAGCATTAAAATTTGTATAGAAATCATATGTCAACAACAGGGAATTATCAGTGAGAGCCATAGAAATATTGGAGTCACAGAGACAGTGACTGTCCTCATTCAACAGTGCCAGAAGAAATGGACAAGATTATTCATTCTGCATTTCTTCTTATTTCTCAGAATGGATTAAGTATTTAATATGAATAGTCACTCACTCTATAATCAAAAAACAGTGTTTGGAGTTGTCTAATTTTGCAATAATTGCAATAATATACTAACATTTTTTTTAATAAATTTTTATTAATGGTAATGGGATGACATTAATAAATCAGGGTACATATATTCAAAGAAAACATGTCTAGGTTATTTTGTCATCAAATTATGTTGCAAACCCCTCGCCCAAAGTCAGATTGTCCTCCGTCACCCTCTATCTAGTTCTCTGTGCCCCTCCCCCTCCCCCTAACTCTCTCCCTCCCTCCCATGTCCTCCCTCCCCCCCCACCCTTGGTAACCACCACACTCTTGTCCATGTCTCTTAGTCTCATTTTTATGTTCCACCAATGTATGGAATCATGTAGTTCTTGTTTTTTTCTGATTTACTTATTTCACTCCTTATAATGTTATCAAGATCCCACCATTTTGCTGTAAATGATCTGATGTCATCATTTCTTATGGCTGAGTAGTATTCCATAGTGTATATGTGCCACATCTTCTTTATCCAGTCTTCTATTGAAGGGCTTTTTGGTTGTTTCCATGTCTTGGCCACTGTGAACAGTGCTGCAATGAAAATGGGGCTACATGTGTCTTCACGTATCAATGTTTCTGAGGTTTTGGGGTATATACCCAGTAGAGGGATTGCTGGGTCATAAGGTAGTTCTATTTGCAGTTTTTTGAGGAACCACCATACTTTCCTCCATAATGGTTGTACTACTTTACAGTCCCACCAACAGTGAATGAGGGTTCCTTTTTCTCCACAGCCTCTCCAACATTTGCTATTACCCGTCTTGTTGATAATAGCTAATCTAACAGGAGTGAGGTGGTATCTCATTGTAGTTTTGATTTGCATTTCTCTAATAACTAATGAAGCTGAGCATCTTTTCATATATCTGTTGGCCATTTGTATCTCTTCCTGGGAGAAGTGCCTGTTCATGTCCTCTTCCCATTTTTTAATTGGATTGTTTGTTTGTTTGTTGTTGAGTTTTATGAGTTCTTTGTAAATTTTGGATATTAGGCCCTTATCTGAGCTGTCGTTTGAAAATATCAGTTCCCATATAGTTGGCTGTCTGTTTATTTTGATATCAGTTTCTCTTGCTGAGCAAAAACTTTTAATTCTGATGTAGTCCCATTCATTTATCTTTGCCTTCACTTCTTTTGCCATTGGAGTCAAGTTCATAAAATGTTCTTTAAAACCCAGGTCCATGATTTTAGTACCTATGTCTTCTTCTATGTACTTTATTGTTTCAGGTCTTATATTTAGGTCTTTGATCCATTTTGAATTAATTTTAGTACACGGGGACAGGCTGTAGTCGAGTTTCATTCTTTTGCATGTAGCTTTCCAGTTTTCCCAACACCATTTGTTGAAGAGGCTTTCTTTTCTCCATTGTGTGTTGTTGGCCCCTTTATCAAAGATTATTTGACCATATATATGTGGTTTTATTTCTGGGCTTTCTATTCTGTTCCATTGGTCTGAGTGTCTATTTTTCTGCCAATACCATGCTGTTTTGATTATCGTGGCCCTATAATATAGTTTAAAGTCAGGTATTGTAATGCCCCCAGCTTCATTCTTTTTCCTTAGGATTGTTTTGGCTATTCGGGGTTTTTTATAGTTCCATATAAATCTGATGATTTTTTGTTCCATTTCTTTAAAAAATTTCATAGGGATTTTGATGGGAATTGCATTAAATTTGTATATTGCTTTGGGTAATATGGCCATTTTGATTATATTTATTCTTCCTATCCAAGAACAAGGAATATTTTTCCATCTCATTGTATCTTTTTCGATTTCCCTTAACAATGCTTTGTAATTTTCATTATATAGGTCCTTTACGTTTTTTGTTATGTTTATTCCTAGGTATTTTATTTTTTTTGTTGCAATAGTGAAGGGGATTATTTTTTTGAGTTCGTTTTCTAATATTTCATTGTTGGCATATAGAAAGGCTATGGACTTTTGTATGTTAATTTTGTATCCTGCGACGTTACTGTATTGGTTTATTGTTTCTAATAATCTTTTTGTGGAGTCCTTCGGGTTTTCGATGTATAGGATCATATCATCAGCAAAAAGTGATAGCTTTACTTCTTCTTTTCCGATATGGATGCCTTTTATTTCTTTGTCTTGTCTGATTGCTCTGGCCAGAACTTCTAGCACCACGTTGAATAAGAGTGGAGAGAGTGGACAACCCTGTCTTGTTCCTGATTTAAGGTAGAAAGTCCTCAGTTTTATGCCGTTTAATAGGATGTTAGCTGATGGTTTATCATATATGGCCTTTATCATGTTGAGATATTTTCCTTCTATACCCATTTTGTTGAGAGTCTTAAACATAAAATTGTGTTGTATTTTATCAAAAGCCTTTTCTGCATCTATTGATAAGATCATGTGGTTTTGTTCTTTGTTTTGTTGATATGGTGTATTACGTTAACCGTTTTGCGTATGTTGAACCATCCTTGAGATTCTGGGATGAATCCCACTTGATCATGATGTATTATTTTTTTAATATGTTGTTGTATTCGGTTTGCCAGTATTTTGTTTAGTATTTTAGCATCTGTATTCATTAGAGATATTGGTCTGTAGTTTTCTTTCTTTGTGCCATCCTTGCCAGGTTTTGGTATGAGGGTTATGTTGGACTCATAAAATGTGTTTGGAAGTATTGCTTCTTCTTCAATTTTTTGGAAGACTTTGAGTAGAATAGGAACCAAGTCTTCTTTGAATGTTTGATAGAATTCACTAGTATAACCGTCTGGGCCTGGACTTTTATTTTTGGGGAGATTTTTAATAGTTTTTTCTATTTGCTTCCTGCTGATTGGTCTGTTTAGGCTTTCTGCTTCTTCATGACTCAGTCTAGGAAGGTTGTATTGTTCTAGGAATTTATCCATTTCTTCTAGATTGTTGTATTTGGTGGCATATAATTTTTCATAGTATTCTACAATAATTCTTTGTATATCTATGATGTCTGTGGTGATCTCTCCTCTTTCATTTTGGATTTTATTTATTTGAGTCCTGTGTCTTTTTTCCTTGGTAAGTCTTGCCAAGGGTTTGTCAATTTTGTTGATCTTTTCAAAGAACCAGCTCCTTATTTTATTGATTTTTTCTATAGTTTTTCCGTTCTCTATTTCATTTATTTCTGCTCTGATTTTTATTATCTCCTTTCTTCGGCTGGTTTTGGGTTGTCTTTGTTCTTCTTTTTCTAGTTCCTTAAGGTGTGAAGTTAAGTGGTTTACTTCGGCTCTCTCTTGTTTGTTCATATAGGCCTGAAGTGATATGAACTTTCCTCTTATTACTGCTTTTGCTGCATCCCAGAGATTCTGATATGTCGTATTTTCATTTTCATTTGTCTGTATATATCTTTTGATTTCTGCGCTTATTTCTTCTTTGACCCATTCATTTTTTAGAAGTATGTTGTTTAGTTTCCACATTTTTGTGGGTTTTTCCCCCTCTTTTTTGCAGTTGAATTCTAGTTTCAAGGCTTTATGATCAGAAAATATGCTTGGTACAATTTCAATTTTTCTAAATTTGCTGATATTGTCTTTGTGGCCCAACATATGGTCAATTCTTGAGAATGTTCCATGTACACTAGAGAAAAATGTATACTCTGTCGCTTTGGGATGAAGTGTCCTGTAGATGTCTATCATATCCAGGTGTTCTAGTATTTTGTTTAAGGCCACTATATCTTTATTGATTCTCTGTTTGGATGACCGATCTAGAGCCGTCAGCGGTGTATTGAGGTCTCCAAGTATGATTATATTTTTGTTAGTTTTTGTTTTAAGGTCAATAAGTAGCTGTCTTATATATTTTGGTGCTCCTTGGTTTGGTGCATATATATTAAGGATTGTTATGTCTTCTTGATTCAACTTCCCCTTAATCATTATGAAATGACCATTTTTGTCTCTGAGTACTTTTTCTGTCTTGTAGTCAGCATTATTAGATATGAGTATTACTACGCCTGCTTTTTTTTGGGTGTTGTTTGCTTGGAGTATTGTTTTCCAGCCTTTCACTTTGAATTTGTTTTTATCCTTGTTGCTTAGATGTGTTTCTTGTAGGCAGCATATAGTTGGATTTTCTTTTTTAATCCATTCTGCTACTCTGTGTCTTTTTATTGGTAAGTTTAATCCATTTACATTTAGTGTAATTATTGACACTTGTGGGTTCCCTACTGCCATTTTATAAATTGCTTTCTGTTAGTTTTGTATCTAGTTTGATTCTTCTCTTTTGTTTTTCTATCATTTGTTTTTGTTTGTTTGTGTTCCATACTTCTTTCCTCTGTTGCTACCTTTTTTAAGTCAAGTGTTTTTGTGGTGATTTTTTTAAGGATGGTTACCATTAAGTAATGAAAAGGGTACCTACCATATTCATTGTAGTACCCTATCTTATAAGTATTTCTGTACTTCATCATCCTTTGCTACTGTTAATCTCCATCCTCTCCCCCCTTTTTTTCCTTTGTTGTCACAGTTTAAGTTTGGTTTTATTGTGTTCTTGGTGGAGCTGTTACTTGTGGTGTTGTTTTCTTTTGTTCTTTGAATCTGGTTGGAAAACCCTGTTTAGTATTTCCTGGAGTGGGGGCTTTCTGTTGATAAATTCTCTCATCTTTTCTGTATTTGTGAATGTTTTTATATCTCCTTCATACTTGAAGGATAGCTTTGATCGGTATAGTATTCTTGGCTGAAAGTTCCTCTCTTTCAGGGCTTTAAATATTGGGGTCCACTCTCTTCTAGCTTGTAGAGTTTCTGCTGAGAAATCTGATGATAATCTAATAGGCCTTCCTTTATATGTTGTACTCTTCTTTTCCCTGGCTGCCTTGAGAATTTTTTCTTTGTCATTGGTTTGTGTCATCTTTATTATGATGTGCCTTGGAGTGGGTTTGTTGGGGTTAAGAAAACTTGGTGTTCTGTTTGCTTCTTGAATTTGAGGCTTTAGTTCCTTCCACAGGCTTGGGAAGTTCTCGTCTATTATTTGTTTGAGTATATTCTCCATTCCATTTTCTTTCTCTTCTCCCTCTGATATACCTATTATTCTTATGTTATTCTTTCTGATGGAGTCAGACAATTCCTGTAGGGCTTTCTTGTTTTTTATTATTTTTGAGTCTCTTTCTTCTTCTCTCTGTTGTGCCTCAAGTTGTTTGTCTTCTATTTCACTAATCCTATCTTCAATCTGGGCTGTTCTGTTAGCTAAGCTTGTTACCTCGTTTTTCAGCTCGTGAATTGAGTTTTTCATTTCTGTTTGATTTGTTTTTATAGTTTCAATTTCCTTGGTAATATATTCTTTGTGTTCATTGAGTTGTTTTCTGATCTCCCTATATTGCCTTTCTGTGTTTTCTTGTATCTCTCTGAGTATTTTTAAGATTTCTATTTTAAATTCTCTGTCATTTAGCTCCAAGGCTTCCAATATGTTAAGTCTTTTCTCCATAGATTTTTCCACATCTATTTGTGTTACCTCTCTTTCTTTTGTATCCATAATATTCGATTTCCTCTTTCTTATCGGCATCACAGGCGCACTTCCTTGCGGTGTGAAAGAACATCCCTGTGGTAGATTCCTCCACACCCTCGTCTCTCAGATTCAAGTGATAACAGTCCTTTCGCTATCAGTTTGTGTGGAACTCCGGAATGCTCCGAGGATAAATTTTTCTGTTTCTAGTTGATAAATTTGTTGTGATTTAGGGGAGAGCTGTCGGACGCGCTGCTCACGGTGCCATTTCTGTGACGTCACTCTACTAACATATTTAATGAAGGAAATTAATGTTCTTTCATAAAAAAGTGATCAAATTGATATCCTTATGGAATTACTATAAGGAAGTGAATCAAATGTGTGATCTCTGAAACTATCAAATTCCAAATTTTTGGAGGCGTAATTTTATGCATGTGGTGGAGGTGGGAAGACTAATTACCTGGGTCCAGCTAGCAGACCAAATCACAAGTCATGTCTTCTTGATGACCTTTCCCAACAGGGACCCTTGTCAAAAATTAGTTGGTCTTACATGATAGGTTGAGTTCCAAGTTTTTTATTCTGTTCTGGTCTATAATCTGTTTTTTTTTTTTTAATCACAGAACCATACTATTTTGATTAGTATATCTTTGTAAAATATTTTTAAATCAGGAGCTATAAGGCCTCCAAGTTTTTTTGTTTTTTCCTGAGATTGTTTTGGCTATTTGGGGTCTTATGCGGTTCCATATGAATTTTATTATTGTTTTTCCTGTTTCTGAAAGTATTGTCAGTGGGATATTTGATAAAGATTGTATTGATCCTCTAGATTACTTAGGGTACTGTGGACCTTTAAACAATATTATGTCTTTGGATTCATAAACTCAGAATGTCGTTCCATGTCTTTGTGTCCTCTTTAATTTTTTTTTTATTTTAATTTTTTAATTTTATTTATTCATTTTAGAGAAGAGAGAGAGAGGTAGAGAGAGAGAGAGAGGAGAGAGAGACAGGGGGGAGGAGCTGGAAGCATCAACTCCCATATGTGCCTTGACCAGGCAAGCCCAGGGTTTCAAACCGGCGACCTCAGCATTTCCAGGTCGATGCTTTATCCACTGCGCCACCACAGGTCAGGCTAATTTTTTTTTTAAATCAATGTTTACAGTTTTGGTTTAAATACTTTCACCTCCAAGTTAAACTTTCATTGTTACCTTTGCTGAGATCCTTGCATTTACCACAAGGTAAAATACGTTTTATGCTGTGTTTCAATTCTTTAGCATATTGACAAGATAAATTTTGTTTCTTAGTAAGAAGTTTGAATCTCTAAGCTATGTTGCTTCATTTTGTACCCTATTATTTTTATGTATATATTCCTGTAACTATTGATTAAGATGACCTTCATGGTCCCCTCAGCTTGACTAAACTTTAGATAGGCTTCTTTCTGACTCGAGGTCCTTGAACTTCCCTTACATAGAGCATTTATTCTAGAAAACTTGTAATTATAAATGTTTTTCTTGTCCTACTGAGAGGGGGGTAGGAACTGGGGGAAATTATAAGTAGAGGAGAGTATAAATGAGTAGAAGTTAAGAAATAAATATTCAAAAGAGAAAACCTGTGTTCAAGAGATTAGCTTATTTTAGTCATATACTTTCTTCCGTAAGGGTATTTGATCCACACACATCTTCAGCAGGAAGAACCATTGGGGAACCAGATAGGTAGCTGAGGGAATTACTCTTGTTTCTAACTGCCCATGGTCATTCCAATATTTTTACTGTAACCAAAAGAAAGCCTATTAGCTATTCTGATTGCTGCTTTTATTTTATTTTAAAATTCTCCAGTGGTTTCCATTGAAGATGAACTGGAAATAGCTTTTTCCCCTTTTGGATGTTTTCAGTTATACTCAGTTGTTTATCTGCATTTTCATAAGAATCTGAATATTTTTTTCTTTAAATATAAAAAGGGCAATATGTCTAAGTAGGACACATTTTATTTTTTCCTCCAATGTTAAAAAGAAAACCAAATCAGTATTTGCATATTTTTCAAAATGCTTTATGTGCTTTGTAAATCAGTGCTAAGCAAATCAGCGCATTTATCTATGGGGGGAATGATATTCAAAAATATGTGGAGAAACCTAACTTGTGACATAGCTTCTTAGTGTTCATGTGCTTCTATATGAAATGACAACAACAAAAACCTATAAAATATAAAGAGACCATAATCAATTACTCAAGTGAATAGCTTTCTTGAGGGCACTTGAGCAAATTTTAAAAGTGCATTTAAGTATAAATTTTAAAGTTGAATACTATAGAAAGAAAACACATCATGTAAGCAGAATGTTAACTGATTTGGAGAGGAAAAATAACAGGGAATTAATTCAATGCACCATATTTGATGAAATGTTCTTTCTGTGTTTGCTCTCTGGGGATAAATTTTAAGTGAAATTTTAATTGTTTCTCTATAATTTCTATCAATCCCTCTCTGGCTTATATTTTCAACCCAGAAATTGTCCCTTTCCAAGTTATATTTTTCATAACTCTATAAAATCTGATTTAACATGAGGTGACTCCTTTTGATCAATTATTTTGGTTCCTGATTTTGGAATTCTTAACTGTGTAGAGAGCATAGTAAGAATGTTTTATATCTTCCCTTAATTTTGATATCATAACATTGGTATTTATGAATTCAAAGTAGGTGTTTCATATGGAAAAAAACACAGACTTCTTTTGGAGAAAAGTCCTTTTAATCCTCCAAGCAATTTGCATGTGAGCACTTGCTAGGCGTCTACCTGGAAGTGGTACTCAGGGACTCTCTGCCAGAGCCACCTGCCTGCAGGTAAGATGAAAAGCATCCGATTCAATAGATTTCTCCTCCTGCTCACTCTGTATGACAGTTTAGATTAGAAATATGCACCAGCTGTTTCGTGTCCTACCTTTCCTGGTTTTAGTAAGCTGACAAATACAACATATTTATTAACTTTTTTTTCTATAGCTAAAATGTCAAAGTCAGCTTTCCAAATACAACAAACAATAACAACACCCCCAGAGTCTAAAAACTGTCAGGACTTGGAGCACACTGCATTGAGTATTTTAGTAATGAGACCACTGACAAAATTAAACTGAAATGTAAGTGATATTCCTTCAGAATGAGTATAAGAAGAGGAAAAAAAAATAGAGCACATCTTATTACAATTGCAGAACAATGTAAATCTGTTTAGCAAAGGAAGAAAGAAACGAAAGGAAAAGCACAGACCAGGACCCCTTTGTAGATGACGTGGAACTTGACAGGGGCTAGGTCTGATGGGAAGTAAGAAAAGGAGTTTGTTGGCTGTACACAGTGCACTTCCTGTGTGACCTTAGCCATTTCCTATAGCCTCTATGGTCTTTCTTTTCCTACTTTCAAAATAAGAATACTACTCGCTGTTTCTATCCGAACGGATCCAAAGAAGGAATGAAAAAGCTTTTCATGCCATGCGTAAATCATCGTGCAAAAGGGGAAGATTGCTAGATTGCTACTTTTTTAACCCATCAAATCTGTAATTTATAAACTGATCATTGAAACGTTTAAAATACATTTTGCTCTTTCATATATTTAACATGGATTGTGGAATGTAGTTGAATTCAATGGAGTCTTGATTTGAAACTCTTGAGAGGGTCCACGTGGTTCTTACTCATTTTAACAGGTCTCCAGTGATAGTGCCTGATTCACTCACCACCCCTTCCTAGTCTTCGTCTTCCTAGTTCATTGCTAGCAGTGACAAAGTGCCTGACACTGAGGGACCTTCTGTCTTTCCAACCAAGGTGTGATGGAGAAATCTGAATTAGGGTCCGGTTGGGCATCAGTACAAGGGGTAAAGGATGGGGAGAAGGGAGATAGTGAAATATTTACATTGCTCATGCCTTGGCTCCTGCCTCTTCTCAATGGTGGACAAAGACCCCTGCAGCTGAGGGCAGCCTGCAGGCTGCTCTTAAGAACAACCACGTCTCTGCATAGTTGCATGTGCTTTGTAGCCATTCCTCATTCTTAGAATACACCTGAAGTGAAACTGAGAGACATTGATAAGGGTGTGGTGGTTACGGGGGGGAGGGGGTAATGGGAGAGGGAAAGGGGGAGGGGGAGGGGCACAGAGAGAACAAGATAGAGGGTGACGGAGGACAATCTGACTTTGGGTGATGGGTATGCAACATGATTGAACGACAAGATACCCTGGACTTGTTATCTTTGAATATATGTATCCTGATTTATTGATGTCACCCCATTAAAAAAATAAAATTATTTAAAAAAAAAAAAGAATACACCTGAATGAGACCTGTAGTGCTGTAAGTTTTCATTCAGAGGCAAGCCCAGGCTGACTCTCCATGATCCCTCTAAATCCTTGGTTGGAAGTTCTCCTAGTGGGGCTGGTTTGGGGGTTGAGGGCGTGGGGGTGGTAGCTTAGAGTTTCTTAGATGTGTTAAGCAAACTTCTCCAGAATGTGCAAGGAGGTCTAGTCACTGTATCAGGAACGTAAGCAAATCTAATGTGTCAGGCAGGCAGCTGTCTTAGCTACCGGGCACTGTAACTGCCTGGGTGGTGGTTCTGCCCCTTCACCTCTGCCTCAGTCTAGACTGGATAGCATAACCCTCAAAACAGAAGACAGACTGCTGTGCTTAGAAGAGAATAGTGAGGTGAGGGGCAGTCCAAGTTAGAGGGGTGGCTGGATCCATGTGCAGAAAGTTATCTCCTACTGTGTATTGCTCCTCGCCCCAACCATCCTGACAAGGTATGCTATGGAGTTGGCCAAGTAAGAGGTTGGGACCTCTTAAGGGGACTTGGTTATTCTTTTTTTTTTTTAAAAAGGGGTGGAGTAAGTTAAATTAATTTTTAATTTTATTTATTCATTTTAGAGAGGGGAGAGAGAGGGGGAGAGAAAAAGGGAGGGAGAGAGAGAGAGAGAGAGAGAAGAGAGAAGAGAGAGACAGGGGGAAGGAGCTAGAAGCATCAACTCCCATATGTGCCTTGACCAGGCAAGCCCAGGGTTTCGAACTGGTGACCTCAGCATTTCCAGGTCGACGCTTTATCCACTGCACCACCACAGGTCAGGCGGTTATTCATTTTTTAAAGGCACAACAGCAAATCTTTTCTCACAAAGAGGAGCCATTGCAGATATGAAAGACCATATTCCCTTCCCTCACACACCCCCTTAGTCTTCAGGCAACTTTCCTATGGAAAACCCTTGCATTCAGCTGACATTCTAAAAGCTTTGGGCAATAATCCAGGAAAACAATCTCAGTCATCTTAATGACCCCGAATTATTTCAATTACCGAACCAACCCCTCAAATAAGACAGTACTTCATGAAGGTATGAACACATTAATAAGACATCGCGGGGTGATAATATTAGATGAGACTTTGGTCAAAAACCTTCTAACACTAATACTAATCCCTTGAAATAGCACTGTTGGCAAAATGGTATCCAGATTTGAACACCCACAATACCAGAGAGAGCCTGTGCTATTGGTGTGGGAGTAAGCACCCAGCCTTGGGGGTAAAAAAAAAAAAAAAAAAAAAAAAAAAAGCTGGTGCCCAGCTCTGTCTTTTACTGTGTGAATTCAGGCTAGATATTTCTCCTTTGGCTTCCTGATATACTTATGATGGAAGAGAAAAATGACATCTTTTTCATTGTGCTTGAGCATGAGGCGAGACGATGTGAATAAAGCATCAAAGAATGTGCTTAATAATTGGTAGTTTTCTTCCCAGCCTTTCCACGGTTGGGATCTGCTTGCTTCCTGTCTTAAAGTACTGCCACAGACTCTGTGACCTCGAGAAAAGTACTTAACCTCTCTGGGCCTCAACTTCTTTGAATGGAAAATGAGCACCTTGGACTGATTGATCCTAAGGTCCCTCCAAGGACATATTTCATTAAAATATGAAACATCATGGTAGATTTTTGAAGACATTACCTTTGCTTTTGTTCCCTTATAGCCATCTGTTATCATAGGCTTGGCTGGGCTAGACATAATTACTTTTTCCCTATGGAGTCAAAAAACAAACTAAATGGCAGTGTCCTTGAATAATTTATTTGACTCCTAGAATTAGAACATTATCATTGTTGCTATGGAAGAAGTAATTTACATTTTGAAAGGGTATTTTGCCTCTTTTATCTCTGAATGTATTTTAATCCTTTTACTACTCAGAAGACAGGACTCCATTATTTTATGTCAGTCCTTCCCTTCTCCTGTGATTTGGGTGGGGCCAGTTATTAGCTGCAGTGTCTGATGAGGTTAATGCCCTGGACTCTGTGTGCCCGCCTGGAATTAAGGAACTTGAAGCAGTCTCAAGAATCTGCAGACCGACCAGTACCTTATCAGCTTATAGACCTGTCTGCTTTTCTGTTGTGTGGTCCATCACATAATAATTCATAGATACACAGATTTTAATAATGAAAAGCGGGTGTCAGATTTGGGAATATGTTGTGCTATGAAAAGAATCTATATTCGGTGATCAGACATTGAATCAAATCCAGATTCTATCATTTATTAGTACTTGACCCTGGCTAGTCCCTTTACTTAACTGGAATTTCTGTTTCTTTTCCTGGAACATGAGGACCCTATTGACCTCAAAGTTGGTTGTGATATTAAATGAGAAGTTATTTCTCAAAGTACCTTTTAAATATTTCTCTATATTAATGTAATGCATTAGTTTGATTACTAAGATTATTTGGTTGCTGTCTATTGATTCCAGGGCACCTTATCTTGGAAAGAGTTATAAGGCAAAAGAAGGTATTTAAGATATTTATGTTATAGAAGAACCTTTGGAAATGAACACCAGTAGCTGGAAGTGATTAGAATAAATGCCCTGGAGTGAGCATGATGGTAAAGAGATCACAGGACAAGAGAGAGCCCTGTCAGTGGGTGTGAAAAATTCAGTTTTAGTCCTTTGAGCCCCTAATGGTAATAAATATATGTGGTCAGTGTGATTTTCTGCCAATATTTTGATTGTTATTTATTTATTTATTTCTAATTAGTGAGAGGCAGGGAGGCAGAGAGGCAGACTACTGCAGTGCCCTGACTGGGCTCCATCTGAAACCCCTGTCTGAGGCTGATGTTATGCCCTTCTGGGGCTGCTGTTCTGTTGCTCAGCAACCAACCTACTTTAGAGGTTGCCTCAGGCTGTCCTTAGCACAGGGGTCCACTTCCTCATTAAAGCCGTGGCTGTGGGAGGAGAAGAGAGAGAGAGAGAACATGAGAGAGAAAAGGGAGTGGGACGGTTTGAAAAGCAGATGGTCGCTTCTTTTGTGTGCCCTGACTGGGAATTGAACCCAGGACTTCCACACACCAGGCTGAGGCTCTACCGCTGAGCCAACATACCAGGGCCTGTTCTTGTTATTCCAGAAACATTGTAGTGTTGCTCCTTTGACCTCAAATGTGGCCATGTGACTTGCTGTAGCCAATGAGGTACCTATGGTTGTGACCTGTGTTTATATACCAAATTTGGTTTATATACCAAATATTCCTTAGCCTGCCTCCCAAAATGACGATAATGTGGAGCAAAGTCCCTAACTGACTGATGAAAGTCATTCAAATGAGCAAGGAAAAAATGTCTATTGACATAAAATATTTTCTTGGTTTTGTTAGTTCAACACAACTTAGATTCTTCTGACATAGGATGGTATACTAATGAACTCATCCAGAGGTTTAAAAGAGTCTTAGCCCATTCCTTTAAGTGAGAAGCCAAAAGCCAGGATCACGGTGGATCTTAATCAGGGAAGGTCAAGCATGAGACAGAATTGCCCTCTTATGAGAGGGGCCAGTCCAGGGAGCTGTGCTCTGCTGTTTAAGGCCTGTGGCCCTGGTTGTACTTTTGGCCCAGTGACCACCCCTAATTCCACTGTCTTTTGTCTGTCACATTATAGGAATAATAAGGGTAGTCATTATATGTGCTAATACGCTCAAGAGGAACTTCACAATCCTTTGAAGACTACACTTATTACTTGGTGCTGAATGTATTAAGAAGCACAGAGCTGTTACCTTTGGTCTTCCCTTTGGACAGACAGAAGGTCATCGCAGCAATGCATACAGTGGGGGAACGTGGTAGCTTTCCTTTGTTGTCTTCTTATGCACGTACTTCAAGACCTTTCTATCCTGTATTATTCTACCTCTCATCTCTTCAGTTTCATCTCATATAATGCTCAGCTTTGCTCCTCTGTTTTTACTTTCTGTCAGCCTGTGAACTCCTAGGCAGCCTTCTAATATCAGCTCGACTGTCAGGATGCTATCGTTGACCTCTCTGAGGACATCAAATAATCATATTATGTACTGAATAACTGTGTGCATCTTCCCTTTGCCACTCTTACCACGATTAGGAGTTTTACGTTTAGCTCTGTAACTGGCTGATTAGTGACTGTCTCTCATCAGCCTGTCAGCCACATGGTGGGAGGAGGCTTGATCAGTGTTCAATCACCTGTGTGTAATCAGACACTAGCCCAGTGCTTCACACATGGTAGCGCTCAACAGCCACTTGTTCAGTGAATAATGAATGCAAGTTACCTCATCTGTTTTCAACCAATCAAAACCCTGGGAGACAGGTAGCTATGTCTTTATTTTCCAAAGGAAGACAGGTTAAAATATTTGCTCCAAATCATGGACTTGGTGGTGGTGGATGGATTTTGAATCCATGGTTATCTGACTTCAAAGCCTTTGGTCTTTCCATCATATGCTTCTGCTTCACCAGCAATGAAAAGAAATGCTTTAATTTTGAGGGAGTTAATAATGCATGGGACCTGAATTGAATATAATTTTATGCAGTTCTGCTCTAGAAGAATTTTTTATTATCCAGCTGTAGCTTTGTGCCTTCATCTCTTATCAAGAAGAGGTAATTATCTTCATTAGCAGGCAAGCCTATTTACTCCCACATAACTTTGATGCAATTGGGAAAACTCTATTTTCTTTACTCCTTGCTCACTATGAACTGCCATCTTCAAAAGCTGTCAAAGTTTGCAACCAGATGGCCAACTATTATTCACTCTTTAAGCTCTTCTGCCACAGTGAATCATCGGGTCTCAGCAAATAGTAACATATGAAAACATATTGTCTCATCATTACGCTCTCCAAATGTGGCTTTTCACATTTGTTATTCCACTCTTGTTCCTAATTAAGGAAGCTCATTTCCAATTCTCCTGCCGGAGATCTGCCATTTCAGTAATGCCCTTTATGTTTGTCCTCGAGTATCCATCATTGTCTCGTTAACGCAGTCGCTTTCAAACAAAATGTTCACCAACAAAGTCCTCTTGTCACTTGGAAGTCTGATTATTTATTTCTATTCAGCATCCTTTTCTATCATAGGCTGTAATTCCACCTTGGCCCCCTACACAGTGACATCTGCCATCTGAAACTTGATACGAGCATGTTTGCCTTTCTAAGCTCTTTATTGAGCTTTATCCTGCGACTTGGGCTGCCTGTCAGACTGGTATCATTCCCCCAGCTCGCGGTCACTGTCCTCTTTCCTGTCTTCCTTACCTGGGCCGTTTATCTCACAAGCTCAGCCTACCCTGTTCCCTGCTCAGGTTTGCGGAGGTCTAATACCTCTCATGTCATTCATGTTGCTCTCATATTCACTGAGCTTCTTAAGAAGATCAGCTTGTCTCTGTGATTTAATATCTAATTCTTAATTTTATACCTAAAAGATAATACTCAAAGAAAATGACTCTTGCCTTCTCAGCTCTGGGCTTGAAAGGCATTTGATCCTATCATAGTGATATTGATTTGTATTTGGAATTTGTTGCCATTTAAAATAAATTAAAATTTTGTCTGAGCTTATAATCAGATTACAGTAGCAGCATGAATCCACCTGACTTTTTAAAAAATCTGGAGAGAGCTATTTGCTTGAATAATAGGTCAACTCAATAATACCAGCTTGAGTGGATACTGTAGGGCAGGAACCAGTGTTTCCATGATGATGACACTGCTTCTAAAAATGAAAGGATTTGACCAAGAGAAAAATTCTTTTAACAGGAATGTTAAATTCTAGGGAGCATTTGGCTTTTTTTTAAAAGAGTAGGTGGCAAGAAGTAAAATGTATTTGCTTTTTGGTGCTGAAAAAATGAGATGAGAGGTGAAGGAGAGAGTAGCAGGTGCCTCTTTTATTATTCCCACAGGTTTGGGTTGTTGATGAGGCAATTAGTGTCATAATATGGGACACTGAAAAATTTGGTGACAGTGTCCTATTAAAGTCACAGAAATTAAGCTGATTGAAATGTCACATAGAAGTTACGTTTCTGTAATGGAGTGAAACCAGATTAAAAAAATGGATTACTGAGAATGAAGAGATGGACCTAGATGTATTTTTTTCTATCATTTCTACAGACCTTTTAGTGGAAAGCTTATTTCTAGGAAAAGAGAACTATATTTGCTAAGGATATTTATGAAATAGAAAGCATGATGACATCAAGTACAGATGAGATGATCTTGTTAAATATGACTTTGGTCAGTACAGAGTTAGCAGAATAATATTGTTGGACTTTTTAAGTAGAAAAGTGGTAACATACTGAATTTTACCAATGAACTATATTAATATAAGAACACTGTATTACTCTTTCTGTATCGGTCAGCACAAGGTACAATTCAATCACAAATACAAGTCAAATATGTGTTTCACATTTCAGAATTAGACAGTGGCAAAATAGGAAACGCTAAGAGATGCTAAAGAATTTGGAAAACATACTGTGAATGTTTATTCAATCATGTGACAGACTCATCTGGTTCCCTGCCTGGTATTGGGGATATAATAATAAACAAGACAATGTGGCCCCAACCTTATAGAAGAAATGAGAAGACAGACAATTGAAATTACAATGACATGATGAATGATACAGGAGAAAAAGCAGAGAACATTAGGAAAACCTACAGAAAGAAGTTTGGTTGGGTTTAGGATCAGAAGAGGTGGTATGTGGAAGGACCAGGATGTGAAAGGAAAGGACTAAATTATTCTCCAAAAAAGACTGAGCAGATCAGCAAAAGCATGGTGCTAGGAAGAACTAAGTCAGGAAGTTTGGGGGATGATTTCCTGAGAGATGACAAGGAGAAAACACAAAGCAGGAAGAGCTAGGCCAGGTAGCGAGCATTCTGTACACCGGGTACTGGAGCCTGCATTTCACCCTGGGAGCAGGGGGATAGCCGTTGGCACTATACAACTCTGGGGCTGGTTGTTCCTATCACAGTCTAAAAACCAGCCTACAGCCTGACCAGGCAGTGGCACAGTGGATAGAGCATCGGACTGGGATGCCGAGGACCCAGGTTCAAGACCCCGAGGTTGCCAGCTTGAGCGCGGGCTCATCTGGTTTGAGCAAAGCTCACCAGCTTGGACCCAAGGTCGCTGGCTTGAGCAAGGGGTTACTTGGTCTGCTGTAGCCCCACGGTCAAGGCACATAAGAGAAAGCAATCAATGCACAACTAGGGTGTCACAACTAAAAACTGATGATTGATGCTTCTCATCTCTCTCCATTCCTGTCTGTCCCTCTCTCTGACTCTCTCTCTGTCTCTGTAAAAAACAAACAAACAAACAAAAAAAAAACACACACAAAAAAAACAAAAAAACAAAACAAAACAAATAAAAACCAACCTACAGCAACTCTTGACACTGGACCAAATGGGAAGTCTTCTCATCACTACGAGCAGAAAGCACGTGGCATGTCTTTATTCATATATAGGAATGTACATTTTTATGCATTTTAACGCAGGGGAGAAACCAAATTGGAAACAATAAATGTGTTCAGATATGGGGTGGTAATTCACTATGAAAAAGAAATGAAAGCCAATTTGATGTTGCTGCTCTCAATCAAATTAGGTGTGCTGGGGGGTTGTTGAGAGAGGGGAGATTTTGGTCCCACAGACTATCCAGGCGTGAATGAAGCTGCCAGTCTCCTGAGATGTTTAGGCAGAGTCGGTAAGGAATTTGGCTCTGTGTGTAGGGCAGGGTTAGTCTGCCTCTAAAGTCTGTTTCCTCTACAAACACTTTTGAGTTCATTTAGGGAAAATAAGGTACATGAAGGTTTCCTAAATTCAATAGCAGGCACTTTTGTCAACCGGGTTGTTGATACTTGTAGTACAGAGAAGATAGTGAGGAGGTCCACTGTTTCTTGTCATTTTTTTTAGAACACATGAATCCCCCCTTTTTTTAAACACATGAGCCACAGGCTCTGCTTTATGACTGCTCCCAAGCAGTGTAATTCTATCTTGTTTTCATAGGTCAGAGATCGAAACATGTAGCATTTTCCAACAAAAATACTATTTTAAATAGGATCGTCACACTTTAGAACAGAAAATAAAACCAATTTTCCACATTCCCAAATAAAAGCACTGAGCAGCTTTTTTCTTTCTTTTGTATTTTGAAGCTTATATATATATATATCTGCTTTTAGAGATTTTGTACATAGCCTTTACACCTGTTCATATGATTAAGAAGGGCATCATAACCTTTCTAAGATTTCATGTACTGAACAGCTAGAAATCTGTTGTCTAGTTAGAGTGACATGGGAATCATGTTTTATTGTCATTACAAGGGTTGGCAAAGATGACTGTTTCAGACAACAGGTGTTCACCAAGGAGGATTAGCTCAAGCGATCTGAGGATCTCCTTATGGGCACAGGTCAGCACCTTTCCACTGATCTTAGGATATAGATGATGGTTTCCATTTTAGCAAAACAATCTTACTTGCCTTTGGACCCGTAGCCTCTCTAGCACCCTTTCCCACAATGCAAAGAAGGCATCAATTGTAGATCAGATGAGTTACTGATTTTCTTAATATTTATACACTAGTATATTTAAGTTTGGGGTAAAAAATTTTAAAAATATAGAGATCTAAAAATTTAAATATCTTAATTTATCTTTCTGTCTCAGTGCAGCCGATAACAGAGGAGCACTAAACTTCATCTCCATTGGTTACAGAAGCATCAGGGTCCCACGGAGTGAAGACAGAGGCATTCATAGATAGGCTGCCTTTGTCTGAGGATTTTGTAAGGGACAGTTGTCAATGCTTTAATGGGGTGCTGCAAGAAGTTATTCTTCCTTCATTTGAAATAATATCAAAAATGGCATTTATATAGGAAACACTGAATTTTGACTTGATGCAAAATAGTTCCTTTAGATGGAATAGGCTCTTTAGGGATGTGGAAAGCAGAATTTTCTTAGGACTGATGGACTGCTTTTAATCATTTTAGTTTTCTGCTTTTATGACTCCTGTTGTTCCTTTTTTAAAAGTTATTTAGTTTTTACATTAGCCTGTGTCCATTTAGTACAAGATGAGAATAACACTCTTTTGCCAGATCATCAGGTTGAAAAGAATTCATCTTCACTAAAAAAATAAAGTCAAAGACTATGTCAATTAGCCAAATAATTGGAGCAAAGATTGAACTTTTCTCTGTTCTTTACTAATAGGCATTTTGAGGTGGGCTGCCATATTGCTTTGGAACTGTAAGCAATGGACTCATAGCTTTCGTGAATCACATTTTGTATTTCCTTTTACTGGCTGACACTGGTCTTCAGAGCTTGTCCAATTTAAGTGAAACATTGTCAAGTAAAGTTTACAAAGTTAACCCGGGCATCAAACTATTTTAAGGGAGCTCACTCAGTGAAAAATTAACAAAGCAAAACAAACGAACAACAAAAAATGTAAGACAAACTCATAAACCCAATGTCTTCTTTCATAGACAGAAATAATGGCTAATTTATAAGATTTAAATATTTGCCTTAATGTCTTGACCTTGACATTCAGATTTTAGTTCCTTAAGCTTCCTTAATAGAGTGCTGGTCGCATTGATGTTTTAGCTCCATGTGCTATTATCATTTTATTTCTAATTTTGTTGCTTTGAGTTTTTAGATTGTAATATAAAAAGGGGCAGGAGTAGTGCCTTGTATAATGCACAGCTTGATGATATGACTTGGTTATTGATAAGAACTATAAATATTATATATATTTTTAATATTTTGTTGAACAGTTGGGGCTTGAATATAATCTTTACTGTCTTTGAGAAAGTTTTCATAATAATTTTTATCCCTGTAAAGTGAATAAGAATCTATATTTGCCCATAAAACTCTTTTCTTTGTGAAAAATTTCAGCTTTAAAAATTAAATCATGAAAGAAAGTTGCCTAGATTCATGCTCCTTGTGCTAAAATTATGTTAGAAATGGAAAGTGCCTGAAAACAGAGATAATGCAATGCAAATTGGTCTTTGCATGTCATTAACCTGACATCTATAATATGCCTTGCTCAATTTCAATATTTAATATGTGTCCAATTTCTTAAGTATGAATAAAAATGAAAAACAATAACAAGTAAGTTACTTTTCAATAAATAGACATGTCCTCGCTGATTTAAGAATAGTAATTGGGTGTAGCATATTAATGGAGTGGCCTAGAGCAATTTTATAATAATCTTCTAAGAGCTTAGGGGGGAAATATCAACATTTTTTTACTTTTAACACACGGCAGTTACTGCTTCTCTTAATTCATTTTAGTGAGCTGTCAATAAATTTCACTCCATTAGATGCTGAATTTAATTAGCTCCAGGGTCACAATTTATGTGATTTATAAGTTGTATGATATTTACCACATTTAGTAAATGTTACCTATGGCAACATAAATATATTTAATTTATAGCCAGTATTGGACAATTATTCTCCATCGCTTGGATATTAAGCATCCGATAGTGCTGTTTCTGGTTATTTTCTGGACTCCTCTGCTATGTTATATGGGAACAGGTCTGGCTACTTAATCTGTGATTTCTGATGCAAAATGAAAACATGAGGCCCAAATATTTTAAGATGCCAACAGTGGAGCATGAGAGCTGAGTCCTTTGGAGCCTGGTATCTCGTGGACTGCCAGCTTATACATGAAGCCGGCCGTTTGTGTGAGTGTACAATTTTTAAACTTAAAACAATCCCTAATTTATCAAAATCATATTCCTAGTAAATATTTTGGCTGCATTTGTAAGGTAACCAGAGACAGGCCCACCTTGTGTAAAGGCAGGGACTTGCATTCTCTTTGACCTTTGGCTAAGGTGACTTAGGTTTATGAGGTAACCAGACTAGTCCTTAGGACAAGATACATTATCCTCAGGTCAAATGTGAGATCTGAAGATCAATATCCCAGACTAGATGGTTCCAACACCATGCATTATTTTTTTTTTTTCACATTCTGTTCTAAATTAAGGGTCTATTCACGATAATGAGCTTTGTTTCAGCACTGAGATGTGGTGATGAGCTCTGGTTGTCTGTCTGCCTCTGCCCCCTCTGGTTATCAGAATATTGGCAAGGTGCTTTTCCGAAAAGCTACCTGACATCTTCCTTGAAGACCCATGTGATGAATGAATACATATTAAGTTGAATTCCTTTGCTTTTGCTATTACCTTTTTCCCTGCCTGTATCAACTGCAGGGAAAGTTTCAGCAGTTATCTTTGAATGATGCAACAA
Organism: Saccopteryx bilineata; assembly: GCF_036850765.1. Lineage (NCBI taxonomy): Eukaryota > Metazoa > Chordata > Mammalia > Chiroptera > Emballonuridae > Saccopteryx > Saccopteryx bilineata. Next base: position 197,643,882 of record NC_089490.1, on the reverse strand, counting down.
CCTTGAGAGTGGTAGGCATAACTTATGGTGAAACAGAAAGACAAAATAATCTTGCTTTCTTGATGATGTTAAAGAGACTGTACGCCAGTCCCAGATTGCCTGTTTGAATGGGTAACATCCTAATTTATTGAACTCTGCGAAGAAGTTTGTTAGTTGCAGCACGCTTTTGACTAACACAAGAGGCAACATGTTTTTTTTTCATAATTGTATTTTCTACTACACCTACATTTGCTGTGGTAATGACATTAATTTAGAACATCTATACAATATCACAAAACATAAAAAGTTATTAAAGACAAAACAAAGGACACTCCACTTTATTTTTTCAGAATTGTTTTAAAAATCTGGCAAATTGTTTCCTTGGTTTGTTCTCTACAGTTGATTAGGCTTTTAACATTTTTAAAAAATTTTTAGTTATTGTACTTAGTAGTCGATTTTCCTGGTTTCTTGCAACCTGTTAAAACTCATTCTCATATTTATTTATTCATCTAAACAATGTCCCATGTTAATGACAGGAAAGTAATAAGATGTGACATCTTTCCTTAAATGACTCATAGCTTAATGAGAGATCAAACGTGTAAAAATATAATTTTAAATACATCCTGGTAAGAGATAAAATAGAAGGAAAAAAATAATATGGGTTTCAACTCCACTAAAGCAAACATCTGCCTAACTCCCTAGAACATTTAAGAACACTAGTCAATTTCCACCCTGAAAAAATACCTTGCAGACTTTGACGTTCCTTAGTCCCACTGCTAATTACATAAATGTTATTCTTTGACACTTTCTACATTTAAGAATAAGAATGTTAGAATTCATACACTATTTCCTTCTACATAAAAACTAAGAATAAGATTTAGATTTAAAAGATTAAACCCAGAGACGTCACAGTGATGACGCGGTAGGAAGCGATACCGAAAATCTCCCCATAAACTCAACAAGTTCTTCAACCAGAAACAGAAAAACCTATCCTTGGAGTCTTCAGATGCTTCACAACACACCAGAAGGTAGGATCGAGTGAAAGATTGGCTAAATATATGGTCAAACTCCGGGGGAAATAAGGAGTAAGAAATGCTCCGCCTTCCTCTCTAATCCAAACAGGATGGCTTTCACTGAGAACTGAGAATATAGAAACTAAGGCGGGCATAGGGAGTGGATAGTTCCAGGCTGCAGTACAAACAGCTAAACCAGGCTGTGGCACGGAGATCCAAGCCGTGGAAAAACCTGGGCAATTCAAGCTAACACGCACGCGCCAAATCCAGACAAAGAAAGACAAGTGGGGCAGCCATTTTCCGCATCTCCTGGTTGGCGTGGTTAGTGGGCAAGAGATTCCTATGAACACTTCAGGGGTGGGCGCCGCCCGTGCTAACCCACAGAGAAGCAGAGTCAGAGGCCTCTGTGTGGGCAAAAAGCAGCATCTCCTAGGAGCCCCAGCGCCCTGAGGGGACCGGGCACAGGGAGGGAGCTGGAGCCAACTCCAAAGGCGGAACTTTTCTGTGTGGGAGGAGGGCTTTCGCGGAGAGAGAGGCGTCCCGCCCGATCCTCATAATCTGGTCAGTGCGCACGCACGCAGAGTGGGCAGGAGATTCCTCCGAACTCCTCAGAGGTGGGCGCCCGTGTTTTCCCTCAGAGGAGCAGAGTCAGAGGCCTGTGAGCGGGCCAGGAGCGGAAGCCCCAGCGCCCTGGGAAAGCCGCACGGGGACAGAGCGAAAGCCAATTCCAACCCAGTAACTTTTCCTTGTGGGCAGAGGGCTTTCTTGGAGTGAGAGGCATCCCGCCTGAAACTCATAATCTGGTCAGTGCGCACACAGGAAGAGTGGACAGGAGATTCCTCCGAACTCCTCAGAGGTGGGCGCCCGTGTTTTTCCCACAGAGGAGCAGGTCTGTGAGCGGGCCAGGAGCGGAATCTCAGGCAGCCCTAGCCCCTTGGGAAAGCCGCACGAGGATAGAGCGAAAGCCAATTCCAAAGCTCGATCTTTTCCGTGTGGGTAGGGATTTCACTCGAAGTGTGACCTGTCTGGTCTGACATCCTGGTGGGTGCGCACGGAGAGTGGGCAAGAGATTCCTCTGAACGCCTCAGGAGTGGGCACTCGAGTTATCCCACAGAGGGGCAGAGCCAGAGGTCTTTGAGTGAGAGGAAGCCACGCTTGATTATGCTGGCAGGTCTGACTGACTGAGCCTTACTCAGAGCCCTGTGCTTAGTGGGAATAGAGTGGGGAGTTGCCAGCTCTTTGAGACTCTTACTATCCAGGCAGAGGCAGCAGCAACCCCATAGCTGGATTATCAGGCTTCTAATTGTGGAAGGAAAGACTAGGAGAGAGGCTCCAGGAACACTCTCACAGTGAGAGATCCTCTCACTGTTGGAGCCTATAAACACTAATGAACCTCAACTGCCAACGAGACTGAAGCCCAATACATGACATTACCATAGAGAATTATCAACTGCAAACCTCTTCCAGAGCGTGCCACAGGGGCAGAACCCGGGGTACAAAGTCACCAACCAGAAAGACAGAAAAAAAGCAAGACGACAACCTCTCAAAATCAAGAATAATCTGCAGATTTTATAACCTATCCCATTGTATTATATTTGTTCGTCTGTGTCTCTTTTCTTCATTCTTGATTTTTTTTTTCTACTCCAATTTGGTCATTTAATTCTCTCTCAGTCTTACTCTCGCCTCTCTTTGAACTACACTACCCATAAGTGTTACATCTCCCATTATCTTTTCTTTCCTCCTCCTTTCTCTCTTCGAGGGTTGCAATCCAAAACCCCTAACTCTCTCTTTCTCTCTCCTCCTTTTTCTTTTTTCTTCTTTAAGTTGTTCCATCTTTTCTCTCTCTCTCTCTTTTCTCCCTCTATATTAGTTTCTTCCTCTCTCCTTTATGTCTTCTCTCATTCAAACTTCAATAACGAACAAATTATCTTATCTGGGACTCAAACTTAAGTTTGTGGCATTCTGGAGGGTTTTTCCTTCACCTTTTTAACACATTAGCAGTGCTCCCATCCCTGGCTCTCCATTTTATCTAGTTCTTGTTCCACTAAATACAATAGTAATTTTTAAATTTTCCACCCCTTTTTCCTGTTTCCCTCTTATTCCTCTCATCATAACTCTGAGTCAGCCAACACCTAAAAGCAAATCATTTTATTCTTGACCCAAATTTTTTCCTAATTTGCTTTTTGTGGGTCTATACTGCTCCCCCCTTTTTTATATATAAAAATTTTTTTTTCTTGTATTTTTTTTTCTTTTTTTTCTTTTTCCTTTACCCCTATATTACTTTTCCCCAACTCAGGCCCTCCACTACAGGTATTGTTTGTTCTATTTAGTACAATATAATTCACAGTTCATCACAAGATTTTCTCAAAAAAGAGGGGAGAGAAGAGGAGAGGAAAAAAGGAGGGGAAGGAATTATTCCCTTTTTTTCCTCAAATTTTTATCTTATTTTTCTTTATTTAATGATTAATTTTTTTAAAAAAAACGTGAAATTTTTTATTTTATTTTTATTTTTTTATCCTTTTATTCCTTATAAAATCTCATTAATACTATCAAGAACACCACCCTCAGATGCCATTAAAGAAGAGAAAATCGAATATCATGGATACAAAAGAAAGAGAGGTAACACAGAGAGATGAGGAAAAATCTATGGAGAAAAAATTTAAGATACTGGAAACCTTGGAGTTAAATGACAGAGAATTTAAAATAGAAATTCTAAAAATACTCAGAGATATACAAGAAAACACAGAAACGCAATTTAGGGAGCTCAGAAAACAACTAGATGAACACAAAGAGTATATCTCCAAGGAAATTGAAACTATAAAAACAAATCAAACAGAGATGAAAAAGTCAATTCATGAGCTGAAAAATGAGGTAACAAGCTTAGCTAATAGAACAGGCCAGATAGAAGAGAGGATCAGCGAAATAGAAGACAAGCAACTTGAGGCTCAAAAAAGAGAAGAAGAAAGAGATTCAAAAATTAAAAAAAAATGAAATAGCCCTACAGGAATTATCTGACTCCATCAAAAAGAATAACATAAGAATAATAGGTATATCAGAGGGAGAAGAGAGAGAAAATGGAATGGAGAACATACTCAAACAAATAATAGATGAGAACTTCCCAAGCCTCTGGAAAGAACTAAAACCTCAAATTCTAGAAGCAAACAGAACTCCAAGTTTTCTTAACCCCAACAAACCTACTTCAAGGCACATCATAATAAAATTGGCACAAACCAACTGCAAAGAAAAAATTCTCAAGGCAGCCAGGGAAAAGAAGAATACAACATATAAAGGAAGGCCCATTAGATTATCATCAGATTTCTCAACAGAAACTCTACAAGCTAGAAGAGAGTGGACCCCAATATTTAAAGTCTTGAAAGAGAGGAACTTTCAGCCACGAACACTATACCCATCAAAGCTAACCTTCAAATATGAAGGAGAAATAAAAACATTCACAGATACAGAAAAGATGAGAGAATTTATCACCAGAAAACCCCCACTCCAGGAAATACTAAAGGGGGTTCTCCAATCATATACAAAGAATAAAAAAACAACAACAACAAAGCCACAAGTAAAAGCTCCAAGAAGAACATAACAAAACCAACTTTAAACTGTGACAACAATAAGAAAGGGGGGGGAGAGGATGAAGATTAACAGTAGCAAAGGGCGATGGAGGGCAAAAGTACTCACAAAATAGTTCGCTACAATAAACAGGGTAGGGACCCTTTTCATTACTTAATGGTAACCACCATTGAAAAAACCACCACAGAAGCACATGATTTAAAAAAGATAGCAACAGAGGAAAGATGTATGGAACACAACCAAATAAAAACAAAAGATAGAAAAACGAAAGAGAAGAATCAAACAAGGCACAAAACTAACAGAAAGCAATCTATAAAATGGCAATGAGGAACTCACAAGTGTCAATAATTACACTAAATGTAAACGAATTAAACTCACCAATAAAAAGGCACAGAGTAGCCGAATGGATCAAAAAAGAAAATCCAACTGTATGCTGCCTACAAGAAACTCATCTAAGTAACAAGGATAAAAACAAATTCAAAGTGAAAGGCTGGAAAACAATACTCCAAGCAAATAACATCCACAAAAAAGCAGGCGTAGCAATACTCATATCTGATGATGCTGACTACAAGACAGCAAAAGTACTCAGAGACAAAAATGGCCATTTCATAATGGCTAAGGGGACACTGAATCAAGAAGACATAACAATTCTTAATATATATGCACCAAACCAAGGAGCACCAAAATATATAAGACAGCTACTTATTGACCTTAAAACAAAAACTGACAAAAATACAATCATACTTGGAGACCTCAATACACCGCTGACGGCTCTAGATCGGTCATCCAAACAGAGAATCAACAAAGACATAGTGGCCTTAAACAAAACACTAGAGCACCTGGATATGATAGACATCTACAAGACATTTCATCCCAAAGTGACTGAGTATACATTTTTCTCCAGTGTACATGGATCATTCTCAAGAATTGACCATATGCTGGGCCACAAAAACAACATCAGCAAATTCAGAAAAATTGAAGTTGTACCAAGCATATTTTCTGATCATAAAGCCTTGAAACTAGAATTCAACAGCAAAAAAGAGGGAAAAAATTGCACAAAAATGTGGAAACTAAACAACATACTTTTAAAGAATGAATGGGTCAAAGAAGAAATAAGTGCAGAGATCAAAAGATATATATAGACAAATGAAAATGATAATTCGACATATCAGAATCTATGGGATGCAGCAAAAGCAGTGATAAGAGGGAAGTTCATATCACTTCAGGCATATATGAACAAACAAGAGAGAGCCCAAGTGAACCACTTAACTTCACACCTTAAGGAACTAGAAAAAGAAGAACGAAGACAACCCAAAACCAGCCGAAGAAAGGAGATAATAAAAATCAGAGCAGAAATAAATGAAATAGAGAACAGAAAAACTATAGAAAAATTAATAGAACAAGGAGCTGGTTCTTTGAAAAAATCAACAAAATTGACAAACCCTTGGCAAGACTTACCAAGGAAAAAAGAGAAAGAACTCATATAAACAAAATCCAAAATGAAAGAGGAGAAATCACCACGGACACCGTAGATATACAAAGAATTATTGTAGAATATTATGAAAAACTTTATGCCACTAAATTCAACAACCTAGAAGAAATGGATAAATTCCTAGAACAATACAACCTTCCTAGACTGAGTCAAGAAGAAGCAGAAAGCCTAAACAGACCTATTAGTAGAGAAGAAATAGAAAAAACCATTAAAAACCTCCCCAAAAATAAAAGTGCAGGCCCAGACGGCTATACCAGCGAATTTTATCAAACCTTCAAAGAAGACTTGGTTCCTATTCTACTCAAAGTCTTCCAAAAAATTGAAGAAGAAGCAATACTTCCAAACACATTTTATGAGGCCAACATAACCCTCATCCCAAAACCAGGCAAGGATGGCACAAAAAAAGAAAACTACAGACCAATATCTCTAATGAATACAGATGCTAAAATACTAAACAAAATACTAGCAAATCGAATACAACAACATATTAAAAAAATAATACATCATGATCAAGTGGGATTCATCCCAGGATCTCAAGGATGGTTCAACATACGTAAAACGGTTAACGTAATACACCATATCAACAAAACAAAGAACAAGAACCACATGATATTATCAATAGATGCAGAAAAGGCTTTTGATAAAATACAACACAATTTTATGTTTAAGACTCTCAACAAAATGGGTATAGAATGAAAATATCTCAACATGATAAAGGCCATATATGATAAACCATCAGCTAACATCATACTAAATAGCACGAAACTGAAGGCTTTCCCCCTTAAATCAGGAAGAAGACAGGGTTGTCCACTCTCTCTACTCTTATTTAATGTGGTACTAGAGGTTCTTGCCACAGCAATCAGACAAGACAAAGAAATAAAAGGCATCCATATCGGAAAAGAAGAAGTAAAGGTATCACTTTTTGCAGATGATATGATCCTATACATCGAAAACCCCAAAGAATCCACAAAAAGACTTCTAGAAAAAATAAGCCAATACAGTAAGGTCGCAGGATACAAAATTAACATACAGAAGTCAATAGCCTTTCTATATGCCAACAATGAAACATCTGAGAATGAACTCAAAAGAATAATCCCCTTCACGATTGCAACAACAACAACAAAATACCTAGGAATAAACATAACAAAGAATGTAAAGGACTTATACAATGAAAATTATAAACAATTGTTAAGGGAAATCGAAAAAGACATTATGAGATGGAAGAATATACCTTGTTCTTGGTTAGGTAGAATAAATATAATCAAGATGGCCATATTACCCAAAGCTATATAAAAATTTAATGCAATTCCCATCAAAATTCCAATGACATTTTTTAAAGAAATGGAGCAAAAAATAATCAGATTTATATGGAACTATAAAAAGCCCCGAATAGCCAAAGCAATCCTAAAGAAAAGGAATGAAGCTGGGGGCATTACAATACCTGACTTCAAACTCTATTATAGGGCCACGACAATCAAAACAACATGGTATTGGCAGAAAAATAGACAGACCAATGGAACAGAATAGAAAGCCCAGAAATAAAACCACATATATATAGTCAAATAATTTTTGATAAAGGGGCCAACAACACTCAATGGAGAAAAGAAAGCCTCTTCAACAAATGGTGCTGGGAAAACTGGAAAGCCACATGCAAAAGAATGAAACTGGACTACAGTTTGTCCCCCTGTACTAAAATTAACTCAAAATGGATCAAAGATCTAAACATAAGACCTGAAACAATAAAGTACATAGAAGAAGACATAGGTACCAAACTCATGGACCTGGGCTTTAAAGAGCATTTTATGAATTTGACTCCACAGGCAAGAGAAGTGAAAGCAAAAATTAATGAATGGGACTACATCAGACTAAGAAGTTTTTGTTCAGCAAGAGAAATTGATAACAAGATAAACAGACAGCCAACTAATTGGGAAATGATATTTTTAAACACCTGCTCAGATAAGGGCCTAATATCCAAAATATACAAAGAACTCATAAAACTCAACAACAAACAAACAAACAATCCAATAAAAAAATGGGAAGAGGATATGAACAGACACTTCTCCCAGGAAGAAATACAAATGGCCAAGAGATATATGAAAAGATACTCATCTTCTTTAGTTATTAGAGAAATGCAAATCAAAACTACAATGAGATACCACCTCACACCTGTTAGACTAGCTATTATTAACAAGACAGGTAATAGCAAATGTCGGAGAGGTTGTGGAGAAAAAGGAACCCTCATCCACTGTTGGTGGGAATATAAAGTAGTACAACCATTATGGAAGAAAGTATGGTGGTTCCTCAAAAAACTGAAAATAGAACTACCTTATGACCCAGCAATCCCTCTACTGGGTATATACCCCCAAAACTCAGAAACATTGACTTGTAAAGACACATGCGGCCCCATGTTCATTGCAGCATTGTTCACAGTGGCCAGGACATGGAAACAACCAAAAAGCCCATCAATAGATGACTGGATAAAGAACATGTGGCACATATACGCTATGGAATACTACTCAGCCATAAGAAATGATGACATCGGATCATTTATAGCAAAATGGTGGGATCTTGATAACATTATACGGAGTGAAATAAGTAAATCAGAAAAAAACAGGAACTGCATTTTTCCATACGTAGATGGGACATAAAAGTGAGACCAAGAGACATTGATAAGAGTGTGGTGGTTACGGGGGGAGGGGGGAGAGGGAGAGGGAAGGGGGAGGGGGAGGGGCACAAAGAGAACTAGATAGAGGGTGACAGGACAATCTGACTTTGGGTGATGGGTATGCAACATAATTGAACTTTAAGATAACCTGGACATATTATCTTTGAATATATGTATCTTGATTTACTGATGTCACCCCATTAAAAATAAATACAATAAAGCAATAAAATAAATAAATAAAAAAAATAAAAGATTAAACCTTGTACTTTTTTTAAAAGTAGAATTGCTTTATTTCCAGAAATGAAGACAAGCCCTAAATATTAGTAACATGCATTTTCTTGAGTTAAACCCACATGTTACACCTATCAAAAGGCGACATTAGATTCTAAGTCACTGTTGTTTAGGGAATATTTGGTTACACTCTAAATTTCATACTTAGTGTTTCTGCTATTTATTCATTTTCAATATTTGAGTGGAGTTGTGTCCAGCTGAGATAATACATTTCTCTCTCAACAGGATTCTGTAGTAGACTGCTGAAAAGTATAATTTCACATACACATGATGAAAAAGGGAAAGCAAAGCTGCATTTGATGAGAGCAGACTAGTGCAAGCTTCCAAATAGATAGAGGATGTAGCCTTTATCAGCAGATAAAACTTCAATAACTGCTACCCTCTTAATTTAAAAAAGCAAGAGACTTCCAATTTCAAAACACTTCTAGATGTGTGAAATATCTAAAAGCAAGTCAAATAAGGCAACCTACTCAGAGCTTCTAACTCAAAAATACAGTAGAAAACTGAAATCATAAATATATCTTAACCTATACTCTGAATACCTAAGGTGTTATGAAAACTTTTTTGTGTGTGAGTATATCTATGTTTACCCTCCCCCCAACACACAACACATGCATACAAACACTTTATGCACAAACTAGAAAACTTGGAAAACCCAAGACATAAGAAGATACAAATAAATGATCATTATCTTTCTATGACCTAGACATACATTTTATGAATAGCCAGCCACTTTTAATGGATGAATATAAGTCCATTTTTATAAATACACACACACACACACACACACACACACACACATATATTTGCAACACTATAATGCAGTTGTATTTTGCTTAACAGTAACATACGTTGTATAGTTCAATTTGGTAGAGTTCTGGGAACATATAGAGCAGAAACAATCTGGACATATACTCTTTTTGTCCTCTATGACCAATCTCTTCCCTAGAGCCTTGTGGTACTTTGTGCCCTCACGTGAACAAGCATAGGCAGGTGAGGCCTGGGTTTGTTGGAGTTACATGGAAAGAACTGGCAACTGGAAACTTTGAGAAAGGTATGGACAACAGAGCATCATGAGACATTACTGGATCTTGGAGCATTATAGGAACTGTAGCAACATTAGCCTTGTATGAATATCTGTGGTTACTATGGACACAAAGCCAATGGATAGCTGGGCCAAGTCTCTGCAGACCCAAGACATAGATGATTTAGGAAGAACAGAATGGGTTCTTTGGAAGGCTTCAGAAAAGCCTGGAAACTTGCCTTTTTATTCACTCTGGCCCGGGAGGGAAGTGGTTGTGTTGTCACCCATCCCCTGTGTGATTCCTGTTGCTTGGAAATAGCAACTAGACCTGAGCCCCAAGAGCTCAGCCTGATAAACTACAACCAGGCATTATGCAGAAAGAGTGATCGGTCTGGTCAGAATGACATTTGCCCAGCAAAACATAGCTGCGGCATGAGATGGACAGCCAACTGAATCAAATATAACAACAAATGCACAAAAGGGAAATAAAACTCCACACCAAAAATAAAATAGAGTAAAAAAATTTAGAATGAGAAATGTGTTTTCATCCAAACAGTATAATAGATGACCTGAAGATATAATACTCACTTGATATCTGAATCGATGGTCTGTTAAATAAAGTACAAGAAATAGCTCAGAGATAAAAGCAAATTATATAAACATAGAAATCATGAGATGGGGGAGGGGCATAAAAGAAATAGCCTGGTAACCTATCAAGTAAATAACAACATAGTTTCAGGGAAAAAAAGGGAATAAATATAAGAAGCAATAACAAAGAAATAATAAAAGAAAACTTTTCTGAGGTAAAGAGAGCTCTGAGAATCATTAGTTGAGGATGTTCACCTACTTCCAGACCAGACTGAGGAGAAACCTTATATACTTACATATAATCTCTAAATTTCTTGTTTCTTAATTGGAAAAAAAAAAGTTGAGCTTCCAGGTAAATATAAAAAATGACTCACATAGGCACTGGGCTTCCCATTTGCAACCCTGCGAAGGAGAGCACTAAGAAGAGTATCTATGGACTGCTGAACCAAAGAATGCTTACATACTAACTTGCCAGAAAAAAAATTAAAGATATGTAATAGCTCAGAAAATATGTTCATATAACTCCTCTGAATACAAGATTCAAGGAAGATTCTTTGCACCACCTAAAAAAAAATGTGAACAAGAACAAAGGCCTTAAGGTAGAAGAAAAACTAACTCATAGTGAGAAACTAATCGTTCTCTTTGACTCTCTTTTTAATAATTAAGACTAAGTAAATAGGGCTCACTAAGAATCCTAATAGAAGGGTGGGCAAAAGTAGGTTTACAGTTGTTTGAAAGGAAAATAATATAACAAGTAATAATAACACAAGAATAAACTCTGTTTCATGTCCTCACAACTATGCAGCTCCTTTGCCTGCCCCTGTAAATGCCCTAAATTAGAACTCAAACTAGAAGGGATATACAAATAAGAGGTCTTCCAATGTTGAAATATGCCTAAAAGTACTAAAATCTCACCAAACTTAAGGTTTGGAAATGGTTTGCGGGTCAGGGATGGGAGTGATAAAAACATTCTACTTCTTTCTCAGAGGTGAAACTGGGTAAGGGGCAGAAGAAAGAAAAGGTAAAAATAGTTAAGGGTTTAATCATAATATGGTGAGAAGGAAAAGAAAGACTTGGTGGGCAAAACACTCTATCTTGAATCTATCTTGGACAAGTGGTGGGTACTTTGTTTTTGATGAACAATTGTAAAATTTGTTTTATTATTAGGTCAGGGAGAAATAATTCTAAAATAAGGATAAAAATGTATGCTTAGAGGAAAAAAGAAAAGAATAACAGTCACGTAAAAAAACAGGGAACAACAGTGTAAAATAAATGACAAAATGAAGATGAAAGGATTAAATTCAAGTTCATATAATTATACTTCACTGTACAAAATAATTTCATCATACTTCAAATATTTCAAATTTCTGAAATACGTTTATAGTGTTCCTAAAAGCTGAAAGCTAATAAAATATTTTTGCAATTAAAATAAAATCAGAAAAACTCACCTTAATGGATATTAAGAGGGATAGGGGGTGGGGAGGGGCACAAAGAAAACAAGATAGAAGGTGACAGAGGACAATCTGACTTTGGGTGGTGGGTATGCAACATAATTGAACGACAAGATAACCTGGACTTGTTATCTTTGAATATATGTATCCTGATTTATTGATGTCACCCCATTAAAAAAATAAAATTATAAAAAAAATAAAATAAAATATATTATACAAAAAAAAAAAAAGAAATGACAAAATAAAAATTCTTTTTTTTTTAATCAAGTGAGAGACAGGGAGATGAAGAGACAGACTCCCACATGCACCCCATCTAGGGTCCACCTGGCAATACTCGTCTGAGCCTGATGTTCTGCCCATTTGGGGACACTTGTCCATTGCTTGGCAACTGAGCTATTTTAGCACCTGAGGTGAGGCCATGGGGCCTTCCTCAGCACCTGGGACCAACTTGCTCATTTGTGCCATGGCTGCAGAAGGAGAAGAAAGAGAGGAGCAGTGAGGGGAGGAGAAGTACCTCGTTGCTTCTCCTGTGTGCCCTTATCAGGAATTGAACCTGAGACTTTCACACTCTGGGCTGACATTTTACCACTGAGCCAACTGGCCAGGGCCTAAAAATTCTTAATGCAGCTATACTATTTTAATTCCTAAAGCTCTAGTCTATCATAGTGCTATGGACTCCAGAGGAATCTATATGACCCCCATAGAGGCATAGTTTTAGACTATCTTTCCTTCCAAGTTGACAAGGAAGCACAATTCAGAAGTCTGATAATTGTAGCAATTCCACTTTGTATTTATTTATACCTTCACTATTAACAAAGTATTTTTACATATCTAATTTTTTCAATAATATTATCAAGTCAGGCTAAAAATTAATAAACTCATTTTACAAGGGAAGGAACTGAGGAGTGGGGGTCATCATTTGTCACCATTACACACTTAGTGACTCAATCAGGACCTAGAACCTAGGTGTTCTGAATGCTTGTAGTGTATTTAATTTCATTTTATCTTGAAAAGGAGAGAGAAGATTCATTATTTTTCTATAGGTTCATATTAATTTACTTTTTATTCAGGTAATATACAAATACATTTTTAAATATTCATCTTACATTTAAAAATTGTTTATTGAAACCCTTTCTTTTCAACATACTACTTAATACTATTTTTATAGAGTTCAAGACTGATAATTAGTAAAGTAAGTACATTTTGTTGGCTGTATAAATGATTTTGTTGTTTGTTTTTGTAAGTGAAGGAACAGGTTATGTATCACAAATTTATCAGAAGATAAAAAAGAGTTAAGTTGTGAATATAAACAGTATAATATGAAATGCTAATGAAGGGGGAGGTGCCAACATGTAGCAGGCACACATATCTTAACATATATTGAAGTATTTATTTTTATGTATTTCAGTTCCTGAAACAGAATTACTCATATAGCCATATTTGATCGACAATAATGATGTCCCACATTACTGACATATCAAGATTTTGTCCAAGTTCTGCATAAAAAAATAATGTTCCTTTCCCAGATCTCCCAATAGTGAAATTATCATTATACAGTAAAAGACTATATTCAAAGTAGGTTTTTACAACCACTAGAATTCAACACCTTTGAAAGAAGGTTTAAAAAAATTACTTATGATTGAAAGTCTTAGATTTGCAATTTACCACGCAAACATCACCTGTAAAAAATGCAAATAGATCCATGCCATTAACATAAAATGCTTATTTAAAAAAATTGGCTAGGAGCTGTTTCTTTCTGAAAACATTTTTCTGTCCATAAAAAATAGGACACATTGTCTAAAGATTCATCCTTCCAAAACAATGTATGTTGGAATAAATCAACACATCTTCTTTACCTAGAAACTGATTTGAGAGACAAAAGTTTATATAGATTTTTAACTGCTAATCTTTGAAAGACAACGGGAAAATGTTAGACGATGATGGAGTTACAGATTCTACTGCCCTGAGAACCTATAAATGCTTCAGGAATTAAAATAAAAAACAATCCACCTCTATGCTCAATAGTATAGTATTTTTAGAGCAAACTTTGCCCAATATTAAATGAAAGAACTGAAATCCAGAGTGTGCTAGAGACACAAAGGACACAAAAGTATAGACAGCTTCTCTGAAACAGACTAGTGCAGTAGCATTTCAAGTCCAACTTTGTGTATGTGGGTTAGAAATGAAGGAATGTAAATATCCTGTGTTCTAATTTGTACCCGTTTAGAAATCAGTATAGGAACCTCATAAAATTCACGTGAAATGGTATATAAATATCATAGGTTAGAGGATGCATTTCTGATGCGGTGTTATGCTTCAAAAGTGAGATTCACTGAAGCGAGTAAAATGCATAGTGTTGAGTGTCCCAGGTATTAAACTGAAAATATAATCTGTAGGTATTTAAAGTAGACTCCGAATAGCCCGTGAAGTTTTCTGTAGACCATGTGAGCAAGTTTCTAAATTTGGCAGCTCTTTTGTGTTCACTTAATTTTCTCCTGAATTTTACACAGACCTCCAGCTGTCAGTCACCTCTGAGAGTCACTGATTCTTGCAGAATGTCAGCCATATTTCCACTGCTTCACACATCAGTGTGTTTTTTCCTGCCCCGACATCAGCCACTGGAGTTCTATCCAAGAAGCTTTGATTACTAACCAGATGAGTTGTCAGTGGGTGCTGTCGGGCGCAGCAGGGGATAGAGTTGTGGTTATCTCTGATACTACTATGGGTCTAATATCTCCGTATCCATGACAACTGATCTGGCAAATTCGCAACTGTACACTGTACTTCTGGGGCACAGAACACAGGGGTGCCCTGAATGGAGTAGACCACCATGGCTCTGCTCCTGGGAGCTCTCACCTCCACATCCATTTCTCCTGACGGTACTACACAAGCTGGGTTTCCTAAACAGTAAGCATCAGACCAGGTGAGGGATTGCACACTCATCTGTTCCATCAGAGTTGTATTATCACTTTTCAGGTGATCTTATTTTTCTTCCCTTGCTTCCTCTACATCTCCACCATTCTCTCCTACATTCTTTATCATCTATGGTCTCTTCTCAAAATGCCTTTCTTTAGGCCACAGATCAGAGAGCAAGGCCACAGCCATCTGGGGGACAAGTGGTGCCTTGTTTCCCCTGCAATAATGCCCTTCCCCATTTCTTACCATACCCGCTCTTGCTGGTATTATTAGCATTGTTTAGAGGAGCACCTTTGAGATTCACTCTAATACTATCCTCAGGGCCATTATGCTCTGTCTTAAGGTGAAGCCATTTCATTAAAAAAAATCCTTTCAATTCTTCACTTACAAAACCACCTTTTAAATGGGGTTCAGTCCTTTATTTTTATTTGAATTCAATTCTATAATAAAGAAAGCTATTTTCATTTTTAAAAAGTGTGGAGAGTAAGTCCCAAGGGGGGAAAAATCCCCTCATTTGGCTTAAGGCAGATGAATAATAGAGAAAAAGATAACCAGATTGTTAAAATCTGACTGTAAGGAGAAGATAATTTCAACTCGAGAGCTGTCAGCACAGCACTGAGAAGGAATAATAAAATAGGCTGAGAGCTACTCCAGGCAAGTCACTTTTGAATGAGCATCTAATAATACCGAGAAACCTGTGGACTCTTGGAGAACATTAAGAAGAAAGTATCTAAAAGTATCGTTCTTTATACTTTGTGTTCTGTGGTATCTGACTATATTACTAAGTTGCTGTAATTTACGGGGATGTTAAACTTTTCTTCATGTATCACTAAAACAATACAAAATATTGAAATAGACTGAGTGACAGGAAAGAGACCCACAATGCAAAGAATTGTTTTTTATGTTTTATGAAAATTTATTTTTATATAAACAAATAATTTTACATATAAACACTATCATGCCATACATACTTTTTAGATGCCTTTGTTTTTATTCTCCTTTTCAATCACCTCCCTATTTCCTCTCACCCATATCACCTCTCCCCCAAATGTATTAACAGTGTATTATATGTTTGTAATATATGATATTCTTGAAACTTCCTAGTTTTCCTTGTAAGGCTTTTATTGTTCACTTTTGACATTGAAGCTAAAATCC
Organism: Saccopteryx bilineata; assembly: GCF_036850765.1. NCBI lineage: Eukaryota > Metazoa > Chordata > Mammalia > Chiroptera > Emballonuridae > Saccopteryx > Saccopteryx bilineata. Next base: position 197,627,729 of record NC_089490.1, on the reverse strand, counting down.
ATTGTCTAAGATAGGAACCCAGTTTTATTTTCCTCCAGATAGAACTTCTACCAGTTGAATTGTATAATCTATCTATTATTTCCCATTCACAGCGAATGGAATGGCCAGCTTGGACAAATACTCAATTCTTATATAAATTAAGATCTACTTCTACTTATCTTATGGTCCAGTGCCCTGCCTGCTCTTCCCCCTCCACTGTCACATCTAACGGATTATAATGGCGCATTCATTATCTGTGGCTTCTCTATTGAATCCAGAGCTGGGTTAGGAAGTATACTGGTTAATTCTAATGACTGGCTGCAGACCCCAGCTCCATCTCTCTCATATTTCAGGCACCACCAGGCTGACTAGTTCTGTAAGGATTCTCGCAGCTTGCTGCACTTTCAACCTAGGTTCATTTCTCCGCGGCATTTGTGCAAACTCCAAGTTCAGGGGCATGAACACTTTGTGGGGAAAGGGGGCTGATAAGCATCTGTTGCTCCTCACTCACCGGAGGGGAGGGGAGCGGGGAAGAGTCCTCTTTGATGGCAGTCCTCAGGCTGATCCCTGTTTGCCTTTAATGCTCTTATCTGTCTTCACACCTGACACATCTTCCCCGGATAAAATTTTCTAGTTTTACCAGGGCATTGTTGTCTAAACATGATTTGTTATGCACTCCTTGGCTGGCTTTAATCAAAACCACTTTGAGCAATGTCTTCTATTTAGGCATCGTGAGATCCCACTTCTTAACACTTTTCTAGAACTTATTTCCTAAGGGCAGAGACTCCTATAGGTCTGCGCAACCCCTGCAAATCCACCAAAAATGCTCATAAGACAGAATATGTATAGAGAGCTCACTAAATGCTTTTCAAAGCATGTGGAGAGGAGTCGCACATTTATGAGCCTGTTAAAAACAAAATTCAGACTGTTTATAGATTCGACACTGAGCTATATACTCTAAAACTGACATGTAACATGCTACCCAGTACTTAGTCTGAAGTGTTTTTTTCTCTCATGTGAAACTCCTGATGTCAAATAAAGTCTTCCAGAGTCTTTCATTGTTATATGCCTCCCGGTAGACTTAATTTCCTCGGGTTTCTGAATCATTTCTAACCACTAAGTGAAGTCTTTAGGTGGGCCTCCCCTTAGGACACAATAGGCCATTGAATGCATTACTACTTAAACAGTCTCCTCTGAGCCCATAGCATGACTCTGCCCTGCTGAGCCCTGACCTGAGAGCGCCTCACGTCCTTAGTCCTGAAACACTGAGCACGTGTGTATTTAACATGCATTCGTGTGTTATTTTTTTGCATCTGATTAAAGAATCAAGTATCCACAATCATTTTGTTAATTCTAGCATTTGTAAATAGTTTAAACTCCAGAGTAAATTTGTGTAACTATTTATTATGATGGTCTGCAAACTGCTGTTGTGTATTCACAAGGAGACAGTTATGGGCATTAATAGGGTGTCAGAGCTGGTGAGAGAGCCCTCAAGGAGTGTGCAGTCTCATGAAGGAGTTTACAGTCTATGAAATTGCCTTTTTCAATTGCCTGGAAATCGCAGGTGCTTTGCTTTCTAGTTTCTCCATTTAATTTAAGCTTACAAGATATCAAAAGAAGAAAATGAGATATTTTAGGACATTTGGAAATTGTAGCTTGTGAAAGCTAAGTCATTTGTAGATTTGTTTTGGTAAGATGAAATGTCTAATTCAAAGCAGATTCTGGAAAGTACTCATTGTTTCAAGAGTTCAACATTATTTATTTTGGGCGAGTGGGGTTTAACATACAAATATGAACTAACTTTTGCATAAATGCATTCTACACATGCATCTGCTAGTGCAGTTGTGTAGCAAATATTTGATGCATGTCTGCTATGAACCAAATATTTTGTAAAATGCCAAAAATACAAGAGTGAATGGGGCAGAATTGGTCCTTGCTTCCATGGAGCTTACTTTCTTTTGGTAGAAAATTACAATAAATAAGTGAACAAATATGAAAAGTAATGATAAATTATGTAAAGCAAATTAAAGGGTGATGTGATAGGAACAACATGTTAGCCACTTATATCAGATAAGTTATTTAGGAGTTCTTTAGGGAGGTGACATTTAAGCTGAAAAAGCTGGGTAAATCAGAAAGAAAGGGGCAGCATTCTAAGAAAATGCTTCAGGAAAGACAGGGGAACATTAGTGACTTGTAGGACTTCTCCAAGCTGCAGTGCAGGGGGTGGGTCAGTGTTAAAAAAAAAGTGACGTTGAAGATGGAAGCAGAGAGCCCATCATGCAGGACCTGGAGGCCATGATGAGGAGTTTTTATTTTATTACATGTAATAGAAGCCAGTGAAGAATTCTGAGCAGAATTTAGATTAATAGTAATAATAGGACCAGTTACATTATTTTCTAAATAGGCACTAAAATATATAGAGAGAGCCTCAGCTTAAGATAAATATCTCTTTTAAAAATACAAAGATAGCAAATGTAGGTTTTGAGAAGACTGATGTGATGACCAATAGCAGAAGGTCCATGGTAGTAAAACCAGTTGGGATCACATGACTCTGGGTCTGGGGACATGGACCCAGTCTTCAGGAAAGTCCCAAAGAAACAGTGGAAAGGATACTCAAACCCCACCCTTGAACTAAGGTGCAGCTCATGGAATTTAATTTAGCTTGGAAGAGATAAATATTAAAACTTTATGTATGAGATGAAGAAAATTAATTATGGGAAAAATAATTAAAAACACTGAGAAAAATACATTTAAAAATAGTTATAAAAAAAGTAAACTTCCATGAGCATGATACTAAGAAAAGCCAAGTGCCCATAAGGAAGGTGAAAGGTGACAATGTGTCACCTAGTCCCATATAATTTGCAGTTTGAGAATCCTTACATTGCCTTGTAATATCATTTTCACTGAAGTCATGTGAAAGATTGAAAATATAATGTGAAATGTCTGTAGAGTAAAAGGGAGAGTTCATTCTCTGTGCCCAAGGTTATGGTCTAGAACTCTTAGGAAGCAGAATTGCATGAACCAGGACAACTTCTGTGTAAAGATATTTTTGAAGTGTGTTTTTTTCCTTCATGGATACAATGGCCTCTTTTTTAGGCCACTTAGTGATTTGCTTATGTGAATCAAAATCCATCAAAATCAAAGTCCATCAAAATCATTTATAGTCTCTTCTAAGTAACAACCAAACAAGTGGAGGCGAGAACACCGGTCGTGGGGAGAAAACATAAGGTGTAGTTGGTGCAGGCCTGAGGGAGCAATGTAGAAAATGTAGAGAAAAAAAATTAAGAAAGAAGGATGTTGTTCCAAGAAAGTAAAATTAAAAATTAATGCAGTAGAACATAGACATATCCTAAATGTAGGAAGATCTATGCAAGTGATTATGCAAATGTACTGAAAGGGGTTAAGGGTTGAGGTTTCTTACAAGTGAAAATGGCCAAAGGAATTTTCTATGTCATTCTGAGGTTCATTACTAGAAAATTATTAGAATCAATGCCAGAAAGTCAAGAGGTACCCTAATGGAGAATTTGGCTTATGAAAAACAAAAATAGAATTAATGAAGGGGATTTAACCTTTAAGTTTAATACATATTTAATTCTGTTTGGGCAAAATTTAAACATTAACAAAGACATTTATTGTTAAAACCATGTAAAGTGCAATGATTATTATGCTAATAAGACAGGCTAAGTGAAATCTCTTGCTTTATAAATGTCATAGATTAAAAATAGATCATGCTAATAATGAAAGCAATGATGATTTCATGACTTTAACACAAATCATTTTACTTTAGCTTTAATTGTATTTTTTAATTTAACAATTTTATTTTTAATTATGGGGAGTCATATATAATTATTTTGAACTTCACAAAATTATTCACGTGTACAGCAATTTATAGTCTTACACTAGATATTTAAAAGACATGAATCTGTGCATGATGCCAGTTGAAGAATTTTCTAAAGGAATGAACAGCTTAAAATTATATAAGATGACTTTTATAAGAGAACAGTTTGCTTTAACAGTTGCTGCTTTTGGTGTTCTATCTTGAAATTAAGGCTGTTCATCTGTAAGAAAACTCTCATATTTTGAATCAATTATATCTGGTATTTACAATTAGTGAACCGGTCATTTTTAAGTTGCTCTCAAGTCTGAAATGTTTATATTAAATAAAAGAATTGAATTCACTGTGACCTTTAACATGAATACTGTATACTTCTAAGATTTCACAGATTATCTTTGAACATAAATCACTTTTGTAAGTAAACTCGCTGTAGAGAATTGAATTATTTTGGTTGTCTTGTTGGGAAGATGAATATTTTATGATAGATAAAAATTTCTCCTAATTTTACTACCTAAGATTTTGCAAAATTTCTCCCCTTCCTCAGACTGACTTCATTCATCTAGACTTCAAATTCCCTAATTTAAGACCCTGATGATTTTTCACATGACTAATCCTCTGTTTTCAGTTTCTCTGGTTCACTGTTGCCTGTATATTACTTACTTGTCTTTTAAATTCCAGCAGGGTTATAACTATTTCCATTAAATCTTCCTAAACTATCTTCTCATTTTTGTGTGTATTCTCACTAATGAAATCCTATTTTGATCGAATTATCTAACCCAGTTTTTTTTCAAATGCCAGTCCGCCAGAAATTTTGTGCCTGTCTGTGAATGAGTTAACCACCCTAATGTTGCCTGAAGATAATAGACCCAGTGATCTTAGTTGAATTCACTATGTTTAGGGTGACTGCCTCTTATCAACCTGTATCATTGATGAAATACTATTGAGGTTGTCTTAGATATCTTTGGAACTTGTAGGCTTGTTCAAACAAATTTTTGTCCTGTGCAGAGTATTTAGAAACCAAACAATAGGCAAAAAGCATTCTGACAAACTTATGTAGTAGTCAATGCTACATAGAATGCTACAAAGAAGATATAGAAATGTTCCTACTTTTCCAAGACTTTTTGATTACTGCTGACATCAATTGGAAACTCATATTTAATATAATAAGTCAACATTTAAGAGCATTAGTTCAAAATTTTGACCATTATTACCCTGAAAGTGAGGATCCCTATAAAGGTAATCTTTGGGTCAATAATCCATTTATGGAAGATATCAACTCCTGCTCCCTTAATAATTATGAAAAAGAAAAACTGATAGATTTATTTTCTGATGTCACTCTGATATCTAAACATAAAATGCAATCATTTCATAGTGATGGATATCACTGGAAGAAGAATATCTATCTCTTAGTTACGAAGCTACTAAATTTTTAGTTGTATTTTATACTAGCTGTGTGAGAAGACTTTTTTGGCCTTATCACTAATAAAAAACTAAACAGAGAAATTAAATGGGTGTCAATGCAGAGATTCATCTCTTGGAAACAAAACTGCAGCCTTGGTTATCATGTATTCTTGCAAAGAAACAACAGCAGATTTCCCAATAGCTTAACTTGAATTAAATATTGCTCTAGAAATTTCAGTTGTATCGTATTAAAAAATATTTTCTCTACTGTTTGGTTATTTTAGAGAATTTGCATTTCATGGTAATATAATTAAAAGATAATGCACAAAATACTAATAATGATTTTTATTTCTGCCTTAGCAGTCCCTGAAATAATTCTATTTTCACCAGTCCCCAAGTTTAAAAAAGGTTGAAAATCACCAATCTAACCTTAAAAAATGGGTAATATTGCCTTAACTTTAAGATAAAGTTAAACTGGCTACACCTTGTCCATGCTTGTTGGAGAAGAGACATGTGACTCCTACTTGCAGCCAATGAGACACAAAGAAAAGACTGATGGAAGCTTTACAGGGAGTGTTTATTTGAATGGAGAAAGAGAGAATGAATAGAAGCGAACAGTCCTTTTTCGAATGCTAGACTTGTCATGTCTAGATGTGATTACTGGATCTGCCACGGGATGAAACCAAATTTAGAGGAAGAAATTGCTAAAAGAACCACAAAGAAGCTGAGCTGGTGTTTTAGTCTGCATAGCCTAGAGCCACTGCTACTTATCAGCATCTTATCATTTGACATAGTCAATCTCCTTTCTATTTAAGCCATTCTGAGTTATTTAAATCATTTACAACTGCTATACATAGAACTGAGTACAGCTGACATAGGTGAAATTGCTGATGACAGGAACTTGGGACATGGAATGATATGTTCTGCTTCCCTTTCTGCAAACCCCTGTCCATACTCCCACCAAAGGATAGATGATGGTAAAGAGAGAATATTACAAACTAACAGACTTGATAGAAGTCTACCCACATAGGAGAGGGACACCGCAGTGGAGATTGTGGCTAACAGGAAAAAAAAATGGTATGGCTTCTTCCTATTTCCTCATTTCTTAAAATGTGACTTGGAAAAATAAGTATGTTAGTTTCCTATTGCTGTTAACTAATTGCTCACAAACTTAATGGCTTAAAACAATCCATGTTTATTATCTCACAGTTTCTGTGGGTCAAAATTCTAGGCATGACTCACCTGGCTGTCTGTTCAAGGTCTCACAAGTCTACAGTGAGGCGCTGGCCATATCTGCATTTTCATCTGGAGTCTAGACTGGGCAGATTCTATTTTCAAGCTTATTCAGGTTTAAGTAGATTCATTTCCTTGTGGAAGTGTGATTGAGGGCTCTGACTTCTTTCTGGCTGTTGCTAGAGACTTCCCTGAGGTCCTGTATGTAGGTGACATGCCGCTCCCTGCAAAATGGCTATTTTCATGGGCAAGTCACATAATAGCTGCATAAGTCTTTAAGGCCATCAGGAGAGTCTCAGATGGCTTAGTGAGACAGTCATATAAACATATAATTTTGAGGGTATTGCACTAAGTGAAACAAGCCAGAGAGAAAGACAAATAATATTACGTGGTGTCACTTGCATGTGGAATCTAAAAGAAAAAAGTCAAACTCATAAAAATAGAGTAGAAAAGTGATTGCCAGGTGGTGTAGGAAAAATGTGGAGAAATGGTAAAATGATATAACTTTCAACTGTAGGATGAATAAGAGCTAAGGATCAAATGCATAATGTGATGACTAAGTTTATAATGCTATATTATAAATTGACATTTTCTAAGAGAGTAGAACTTAAATGTTCTCACAATAAATTAATGAATAAATAGTGAGGTAATGGATATGATAATTAACTAGATGAGGGGATCCTTTCACAATGAATACATATATTAATGAATCATCATCATTTATACTTCAAATATCTTTCAATTTTATCTTTAAATTAACTTCAATGAAGCTAAAAAATCATAAACTAATGATGATACTTATGCCATATTCTGTTTGAAACAAGTTAATGGTCTCATCCATTCTCAAGAAGAGGGAACTGTGCAGGGTGTAACACTGGAGAGTGGAGACCGTGCACGTGTCTTATAATTCTGCCTGTCACAGTGAGTAAAGTCTGTTGACTGGCATCAAATTGGATGTCATTCCATAGCATTGGGAGTTAGATTAGAGAAATGGGGAGAAAACAGTTTATGTGACTATTCTTTACAAACACTGCGTAATCTTATTGACAAAAGTAATAAGACTATATAACAGACTATGCTTTTAAGCAAATGTTGAATGAATAATATTGAATATTATAAATATATTAATATTTTATAAATATGTATTTATATCTGTCTAAACAAATGAAAGAAAACTTTATCCCTAAAGTTTCTGAAAGATTAACTTTGATATTATGGTGACCTAATTCTGTCTCTTTTAGCCTCTTAGCCCTACTGAAACAACTATTTTTATAGCATGATATTCAATGAAAAAACTTATTTTTATTGACTCTTATGTTATAACAGAGAATATTTTGAAATGATTGAGATTGAGACAAAATATAGTGGTGACTCTGTTAACCTAACACCACCCATCTGTGCAACATTCAGAAACTGAGTTGTATTGAGGTTTTAAATGGCAAAGAACCTGCAATAATTTCTACTACTTTCTGCTGAATATCTTTTCTAGTGATAAAATAATTTTACTAACAGATATTAGTAATGAAATGTGTAAGTCTCGTATTTAAGAGAACCAGAGTGACCTCAGAAATGCAGAATCTTTTTGTATTTTTTTTTTCTGAAGCTGGAAACAGGGAGAGACAGTCAAACAGACTCCCGCATGCGCCCGACTGGGATCCACCCGTCATGCCCACCAGGGGCGACGCTCTGCCCACCAGGGGGCGATGCTCTGCCCCTCCGGGGCGTCGCTCTGCCGCGACCAGAGCCACTCTAGCACCTGGGGCAGAGGCCAAGGAGCCATCCCCAGCGCCTGGGCCATCTTTGCTCCAATGGAGCCTCGCTGCGGGAGGGGAAGAGAGAGACAGAGAGGAGGGAGGGGGGGGTGGAGAAGCAAATGGGCGCTTCTCCTATGTGCCCTGGCCGGGAATCGAACCCGGGTCCCCCGCACGCCAGGCCGATGCTCTACCGCTGAGCCAACTGGCCAGGGCCAGAATCTTTTTGAATATAACCTTTTCTCAAATGTGGATCAGCTTTATATTTCCACAATGACTTACCTTTGTTAAATGGTCTTTTGAGGAAGTATGACTCTCCAAAGGTTAGTAAAAAAAATAAAGACAAGAAATACAGTAAAACGACTTTAAAAAATCAGGTAACACTTATTAATCAAGAGCTCTGATTTTGTACTAGAAACTCTGGGATCTAATGAGAAACCTGTATATGGTCTTATTTAGCCCTCACTCTACCCTAATAGGGTAGGGACTGTTAATATCTCCAGTGTTTGGATGAAGAAATTAAAGAGAATAGAATAACCCACCCCAGGAAACACAGTCATTGCCATATTCCAGACTAACCTGGACAATCTGATTCCAAAGCTCTCAAGCATGCAATCGTGCTTTTAAAGAATGGAGATAATCTTACCTTATATCCACTATGAACAAGGAACAAATTAATACAAATATGAAGGCATCTGTTCCTTTAGATAGTTGATAAAACTTTTCAGTGATTTGTAATATTGGATGTATAGATCATCAGGAGAATATTGTTTATAACCCTGAAATGTTTAAAAGATATCAGAAAAATGTACATCAGGAATTTTTTTTATTAATGTAGATATTGTGGTACTTATACTCATGTCGATAGAAAGGGATATTAATGCAAGCAGATTGGCAAATAATGATGATATTTAGTGAAAATTGACTAATTTAGACTATATTTTTGACGGTTTCCCTAAGTTGTAATTGGACTCATGCATTGACTAGTGCTAGGAAGTGATATATAGACCATAAAATGAACAAAATAGAAAATTCTGTAAGTCAACTTTTCTCTCCCTGGTCTATATTCTCTCAAGGTTAATCACATGTAGATTATAAGGGCTTCTTAGTGACAGCAACACATTGAATATTTCCAAAACTGAAGTTGAATAGGAAAATTCTGAAGAAAATATTCTGTATGGTTTAGAGTAGATATTTTCAACAGGTGTACTGCAAGAATTTTAAAAATATGCAATACCACCTGTCCAGGCAGTGGCACAGTGGATAGAGTATTGGACTGGGAAGAGGAGGACCCAGGTTCGAGACCTCGAGGTCACCGGCTTGAGCGCAGGCTCATCTGGCTTGAGCATGGACTCACCAGTTTGAGCCCAAAAGGCGTTGGCTTTAGCTCAAGGTCGCTGACTTGAGCAAGGAGTCACTCTCTCTGCTGTACTCCCCACCCCCCCATCAAGGTATATATGAGAAAGCAATCAACCAACAACTAAGATGCTGCAAGGTAGAATTGATGCTTTTCATCTCCCTTCCTGTCTGTCTGTTCATATCTGTCTCTCTCTCTGACTCTGTCTCTGTCAAAAAAAAAAAAATGCAATACCTGACTATTTAGTTGAGGGCACTCACCTCTTTTCCCTTAGTTGATCATATAAAACAGTGACAACAGCCAACACAATAGACTTCTGGAGTGAATAAATAAAAATTAGGTATCTGCTTTTTTTGTCAGGTAGGCCAAAAAAAACAAAAGTAGTTTTTGGTGTACTGCTGAATTTTAGTAATTATTTTATGTGTGCCATGAGATGAAAAATATTGAAAATCACTGGTTTAGAGTAAACACACTTTGGGGTCAATTTTCCACTTTTCATTGGATTGCCTTATCATCACGTAGATGCAGTTTAAAAGTGAAAATGAAAATGCATTGAATGACCTCTGAAGGGTGTTCGGAAAATTCACTGCCATTTTCTAAATGGCTTTCAATATGAAATGTGATAGGTATTTTGGAATTGTCCAGAAAGCAATCTTGAAACTTCAAACAAAGTTAAAAAAAATGTCCAAATTGTTTGAGGGTATCCCCCAAACTATAGGAAACTGACAGTCTCTATACACTTTTGTTGGCCAGAAAAAAAAGTCAAGGCAAATAAGGAAATTTCCCTCTAACAGTTGAGACATTTAAGGACATAGGATGAGGGATATACATATACAGTTACTCAAAGACCTATACTGAATCTTAGCACTCAATTTCAGTATTTTCTATTTATTTTCAGAATCATTATAAATGACTTTGTTTTGTTAATAAATATAAATTTTAAGAATTAAGCTCTTTGATTACTGAGATATAGTCCTTGGATTTTTATATGCAAAAGAAACTTAATTTAATAGGCTAAGCAGTGCAAATTGGTCTTTAATGTATTTTATGTTGATGAATCTAATGGAAGGGCTAGCAAAGTAGGTTCATATTTAAAGTTATTTTTTCATGCATGGCCATTTACTATTGACAAATAATGGTGTTGTCAATTGTGTTGAAGGGAGGTAAAATAAACATTGTCAAATTTACTTTTCTCAACTCTCTCAGTACCAAAGTGCTGCTTTTTCATGAGGCTGTTACATAATTGCTGGCACAACTTTATCACCATTTCTCTCTTAAGTCAAATAAAGCTATTTCAATTTCTGTATAACTATAATCCTTCCTCCTTTAATATAAGAAAAAAAAGTTATTTAAGGATAGGCTTAGTATTTTTTCTTTGGTGTTGAAATATTAGCAATTATTGGTACAAACAAAGAAATGAACAATATCAGTTGATTAAATGAGCTTCTAAGTTTTGAAATCTGTTTCTATTGAGGGACATCTGAAAGAAATAAACAGCTTTTGAACAAAAGCAAAGCAAATTCTCTCTCGTTACATAATTAGGTCAGTGGAGATTTACTATTTGTTTTGGGATCCTATGGATTCTGGGGCACATTGGCCATATGGAAAATTAGTTTTGAGCTAATGGAAATAGATATCTATTTTTAAAATTGATAATAAATTCAAGCTACCTTTTGACTTTGTGAATGGTAATTAGACCAGTTAGTCTAAGTTCATTTACAGTTATACAGTGTATTCAAGAAAAGGTGCATTTCTTAAACACCCATATTTGCATATCTCAAATTTCTTCTTTGAATGCCACGTGTTAAAATCAAAAGAATTTCAGTATATAACTGTTTGTGTTTTAAAGAGAAAATGCTTTGCCTAAAGTTATTTTTTAAAAGTATCTTTTGTCCCGTTTTACTTCATTCTTTGAGATATTAATAATTATATATTATTTATATTCAATATTTTTCCAATTAATTTCTTGACTTCCTTAATTTCTAAATATTCCACTGCCTTACTAACGTGTTTCAGCCATTCACAAGCATAGTTTGACTCCAGTCTGTGAGCTCAATCAGCCCCTTACTTCTTCTGAAGGTGTGTTTGCCTTTTTCTGATTATAGAAGGGTAGAGTCTCCCACTGGTCATTCATCCCCATGTGTTTTGCCTTTTTCTGATCATCAAAGAGAAAAGTCTTCTGTACTCATGAGTATCTTAAAATCCTACCAAATTGTCTGCTTTTGATTGTTAACATCTATTATTTGCTGCTCTGTTACCTTAGTCAAGTTAGTTAATTTCTCAGTCTCCCAGTTTATCTGCTGGGTGGGGATGATAGAAGACCTCTCTCCTGGGGTACTGTGGGGACTAAATGAAATGACACATGTTAATGGTGCAAAGCCGTGCTTGGAACACACTACTCTGTACACGTTGACATTGTTTTAGTCCATGACTTTTAACCTGACAAGTCACAAACCTGGATAAATTCTGCTGCCCCTTTTCTTCTTAGTTATAACTCACTGAGTTTGCTGTAATGCAATCTTGTATTTTAGTTCCAATATAAGTTATTTTTATTTTATTTATTTTTTAAAAAGACTTTATTTATTCATTTTACAATGGAGAGAGAGAGAGAGAAGGGAGGAGCAGGAAGCATCAATTCCCATATGTGCCTTGACCAGGCAAGCCCAGGGTTTTGAACCGGTGACCTCAGCGTTTCCAGGTCGATGCTTTATCCACTGCGCCACCACAGGTAAGGCTAATATAAGTTATTTTTAAATTGAATTTATTGGGGTGATACAGGTTAACATAATTATACAGGTTTAAAGTGCCCAATTCTCCAACATATCTCTGTACAGTGTACTATGTGTTTATCCCCCAAGTCAAATCTTCATCCATCTACATGTATCCTTTCTAAACCTTTCATGTTTTATGTACTATACATGATCATATTATGTATTTTTATGTAAGATGACTATAAATTACAATGTTTATCATCCAAAACCAGAACACATCTAGGAGAAAAGGACATACTATTAACAATTACACTGCTTCTCCCTTGCGCACAGTGTTATCCTATTGTTCTTTGAGCAAAACTGAGTCAAAAATATGCTGTACTCTTTTTTTTTAATAAATTTGTATTAATGTTAATGGGATGACATTAATAATTCAGGGTACATATATTCAAAGAAAACATGTCTAGGTTATCTTGTCATTAAATTATGTTGCATACTCCTCGCCCAGAGTCAGATTGTCCTCCGTCACCCTCTATCTAGTTTTCTCTGTGCCCCTCCCCCTCCCCCTAACTCTCTCCCTCCCTCCCTCCTGAGTCCTCCCGCCCCCCACCCCTGGTAACCACCACACTCTTGTCTATGTCTCTTAGTCTCGTTTTTATGTTCCACCAATGTATGGAATCATGTAGTTCTTGTTTTTTTCTGATTTACTTATTTCACTCCGTATAATGTTATCAAGATCCCACCATTTTGCTGTAAATGATGTGATGTCATCATTTCTTATGGCTGAGTAGTATTCCATAGTGTATATGTGCCACATCTTCTTTATCCAGTCTTCTATTGAAGGGCTTTTTGGTTGTTTCCATGTCTTGGCCACTGTGAACAGTGCTGCAGTGAACATGGGGCTACATGTGTCTTTACGTATCAATGATTCTGAGGTTTTGGGGTATATACCCAGTAGAAGGATTGCTGGGTCATAAGGTAGTTCTATTTGCAGTTTTTTGAGGAACCACCATACTTTCTTCCATAATGGTTGTACTACTTTACATTCCCACCAACAGTGGATGAGGGTTCCGTTTTTTCCACAGCCTCTCCAACATTTGCTATTACCTGTCTTGTTAATAATAGCTAATCTAACAGGGGTGAGGTGGTATCTCATTGTAGTTTTGATTTGCATTTATCTAATAACTAATGAAGCTGAGCATCTTTTCATATATCTGTTGGCCATTTGTATTTCTTCCTGGGAGAAGTGTCTGTTCATGTCCTCTTCCCATTTTTTTATTGGATTGTTTGTTTGTTTGTTGTTGAGTTTTATGAGTTCTTTGTAAATTTTGGATATTAGGCCCTTATCTGAGCTGCTGTTTGAAAATATCAGTTCCCATTTAGTTGGCTGTCTGTTTATTTTGATATCAGTTTCTCTTGCTGAGCAAAAACTTTTTATTCTGATGTAGTCCCATTCATTTATCTTTGCCTTCACTTCTCTTGCCATTGGAGTCAAGTTCATAAAATGTTCTTTAAAACCCAGGTCCATGAGTTTAGTACCTATGTCTTCCTCTATGTACTTTATTGTTTCAGATCTTATATTTAGGCCTTTGATCCATTTTGAATTAATTTTAGTACACGGGGACAGGCTGTAGTCGAGTTTCATTCTTTTGCATGTGGCTTTCCAGTTTTCCCAACACCATTTGTTGAAGAGGCTTTCTTTTCTCCATTTTGTGTTGTTGGCCCCTTTATCAAAGATTATTGGACCATATATATGTGGTTTTATTTCTGGGCTTTCTATTCTGTTCCATTGGTCTGAGTGTCTATTTTTCTGCCAATACAATGCAGTTTTGATTATTGTGGCCCTATAATATAGTTTAAAGTCAGGTATTGTAATGCCCCCAGCTTCATTCTTTTTCCTTAGGATTGCTTTGGCTATTCGGGGTTTTTTATAGTTCTATATAAATCTTATGATTTTTTGTTCCATTTCTTTAAAAAATGTCATAGGAATTTTGATGGAAATTGCATTAAATTTATATATTACTTTGGGTAATATGGCCATTTTAATTATATTTATTCTTCCTATCCAAGAACAAGGAATATTTTTCCATCTCATTGTGTCTTTTTCTATTTCTCTTAGCAATGCCCTGTAGTTTTCTTTATATAGGTCCTTTACATTCTTTGTTATGTTTATTCCTAGGTATTTTATTTTTTTTGTTGCAATCGTGAAGGGGATTATTTTTTTTAGTTCGTTTTCTAATATTTCATTGTTGGCATATAGAAAGGCTATGGACTTTTGTATGTCAATTTTGTATCCTGCGACGTTACTGTATTGGTTTATTGTTTCTAGTAATCTTTTTGTGGAGTCCTTTGGGTTTTCGATGTATAGGATCATATCATCAGCAAAAAGTGATACCTTTACTACTTCTTTTCCGATATGGATGCCTTTTATTTCTTTGTCTAGTCTGATTGCTCTGGCCAGAACTTCTAGCACCACGTTAAGTAAGAGTGGAGAGAGTAGACAACCCTGTCTTGTTCCTGATTTAAGGTGGAAAGTCCTCAGTTTTACGCCATTTAATATGATGTTGGCTGATAGTTTATCATATATGGCCTTTATCATGTTGAGATATTTTCCTTCTATACCCATTTTGTTGAGAGTCTTAAACATAAAATTGTGTTGTATTTTATCGAAAGCCTTTTCTGCGTCTATTGATAAGATCATGTGGTTTTTGTTCTTTGTTTTGTTGATATGGTGTATTACGTTAACCGTTTTGCGTATGTTGAACCATCCTTGAGATTCTGGGATGAATCCCACTTGATCATGATGTATTATTTTTTTAATATGTTGTTGTATTCGGTTTGCCAGTATTTTGTTTAGTATTTTAGCATCTGTATTCATTAGAGATATTGGTCTGTAGTTTTCTTTCTTTGTGCCATCCTTGCCAGGTTTTGGTATGAGGGTTATGTTGGCCTCATAAAATGTGTTTGGAAGTATGCTTCTTCTTCAATTTTTTGGAAGACTTTGAGTAAAATAGGAACCAAGTCTTCTTTGAATGTTTGATAGAATTCACTAGTATAACCGTCTGGGCCTGGACTTTTATTTTGGGGGAGGTTTTTAAGAGTTTTTCTATTTGCTCCCTGCTGATTGGTCTGTTTAGGCTTTCTGCTTCTTCATGACTCAGTTTAAGAAGGTTGTATTGTTCTAGGAATTTATCCATTTCTTCTAGATTGTTGTATTTGGTGGCATATAGTTTTTCATAGTATTCTACAATAATTCTTTGTATATCTATGATGTCTGTGGTGATCTCTCCTCTTTCATTTGGATTTTATTTATTTGAGTCCTGTGTCTTTTTTCCTTGGTGAGTCTTGCCAAGGGTTTGTCAATTTTGTTGATCTTTTCAAAGAACCAGCTCCTTGTTTTATTGATTTTTTCTATAGTTTTTCTGTTCTCTATTTCGTTTATTTCTGCTCTGATTTTTATTATCTCCTTTCTTCGGCTGGTTTTGGGTTGTCTTTGTTCTTCTTTTTCTAGTTCCTTAAGGTGTGAAGTTAAGTGGTTTACTTCAGCTCTCTCTTGTTTGTTCATATAGGCCTGAAGTGATATGAACTTTCCTCTTATTACTGCTTTTGCTGCATCCCAGAGATTCTGATATGTCGTATTTTCATTTTCATTTGTCTGTATATAACTTTTGATCTCTGCGCTTATTGCTTATTTGACCCATTCATTTTTTAGAAGTATGTTGTTTAGTTTCCACAATTTTGTGGGTTTTTCCCCGTCTTTTTTTACAGTTGAATTCTAGTTTCAAGGCTTTATGATCAGAGAATATGCATGGCACAATTTCAATTTTTCTAAATTTGCTGATACTGTCTTTGTGGCCCAACATATGGTCAATTCTTGAGAATGTTCCATGTACACTAGAGAAAAATGTATACTCTGTCGCTTTGGGATGAAGTGTCCTGTAGATGTCTATCATATCCAGGTGTTCTTGTATTTCGTTTAAGGCCACTATATCTTTATTGATTCTCTGTTTGGATGACCGATCTAGAGCCATCAGCGGTGTATTGAGGTCTCCAAGTATGATTGTATTTTTGTCAGTTTTTGTTTTAAGGTCAATAAGTAGCTGTCTTATATATTTTGGTGCTCCTTGGTTTGGTGCATATATATTAAGGATTGTTATGTCTTCTTGATTCAGTGTCCCCTTAATCATTATGAAATGACCATTTTTGTCTCTGAGTACTTTTTCTGTCTTGTAGTCAGCATTATTAGATATGAATATTCCTACACCTGCTTTTTTGGGGGTGTTTTTTGCTTGGAGTATTGTTTTCCAGCCTTTCACTTTGAATTTGTTTTTATCCTTGTTGCTTAGATGAGTTTCTTGTAGGCAGTTGGATTTTCTTTTTTAATCCATTCTGCTACTCTGTGTCTTTTTATTGGTAAGTTTAATCCATTTACATTTAGTGTAATTATTGACACTTGTGTGTTCCCTATTGCCATTTTATAAATTGCTTTCTGTTAGTATTGTATCTTGTTTGATTCTTCTCTTTTGTTTTTCTATCGTTTGTTTTTGTTTGTTTGTATTCCATACTTCTTTCCTCTGTTGCTACCTTTTTTAAGTCAAGTGTTTTTGTGGTGGTTTTTTCAAGGGTGGTTACCATTAAGTAATGAAAAGGGTACCTACCATATTCATTGTAGTACCCTTTCTTATGAGTATTTTTGTGCTTCATCGTCCTTTGCTACTGTTAATCTTCATCCTTTCTCCCCTTTTCTTTCTTTTGTTGTCACAGTTTAAGTTTGGTTTTATTGTTTTCTTGGTGGAGCTGTTACTTGTGGTTTTGTTTTCTTTTGTTCTTTGAATATGGTTGGAAAACCCCCTTTAGTATTTCCTGGAGTGGGGGCTTTCTGATGATAAATTCTCTCATCTTTTCTGTATTTGTGAATATTTTTATATCTCCTTCGTACTTGAAGGTTAGCTTTGATGGGTATAGTATTCTTGGCTGAAAGTTCCTCTCTTTCAGGGCTTTAAATATTGGGGTCCCTTCTCTTCTAGCTTGTAGAGTTTCTGCTGAGGAATCTGATGATAATCTAATAAGCCTTCCTTTATATGTTGTATTCTTCTTTTCCCTGGCTGCCT
Organism: Saccopteryx bilineata; assembly: GCF_036850765.1. Classification (NCBI taxonomy): domain Eukaryota; kingdom Metazoa; phylum Chordata; class Mammalia; order Chiroptera; family Emballonuridae; genus Saccopteryx; species Saccopteryx bilineata. The sequence goes on along the minus strand of NC_089490.1, from coordinate 197,610,351 downwards.
TGAGAATTTTTTCTTTGTCATTGATTTGTGTCATCTTCATTATGATGTGCCTTGGAGTGGGTTTGTTGTGGTTAAGAAAACTCAGTGTTCTGTTTGCTTCTTGAATTTGAGGCTTTAGTTCTTTCCACAGGCTTGGGAAGTTCTCATTTATTATTTATTTGAGTATATTCTCCATTCCTTTTTCTTTCTCTTCTCCCTCGGATATACCTATTATTCTTATGTTATTCTTTCTGATGGAGTCAGACAATTCCTGTAGGGCTTTCTCGTTTTTTATTATTTTTGAGTCTCTTTCTTCTCTCTGTTGTGCCTCTTTCACTGTTGTCTTCTATTTCACTAATCCTATCTTCTATCTGGGCTGTTCTATTAGCTAAGCTTGTTACCTCGTTTTTCAGCTCGTGAATTGAGTTTTTCATTTCTGTTTGATTTGTTTTTGTAGTTTCAATTTCCTTGGTAATATATTCTTTGTGATCGTTGAGTTGTTTTCTGATTTCCCTAAATTGCCTTTCTGTGTTTTCTTGTATATCTCTGAGTATTTTTTAAGATTTCTATTTTAAATTCTCTGTCATTTGGCTCCAAGGCTTCCAATACATTAAATCTTTTCTCCATAGATTTTTCCACATCTATTTGTGTTACCTCTCTCTCTCGTTTGTATCCATAATATTCGATTTTCTTTTACTTATTGGCATCTGAAGGTGGTCTTGTTGATAGTGTTAATTAGAATTAATAAAGAATAAAAAGGAAAAAAAAAGAAAAACACTCCACAAAAAAAAGTAATAATTTATTATTTCCCCCTTTTTTCTTTCTTCTCTTCCCCTCCTCTCACCTCCTTAGGGAAATATCGTGATGACCTGTCAATTATATTATGCTAAATGGAACAAAAACTGCCTATAACAGAGGGTCTGATTTGGGGTGAAGAGTTCAAGGGGCAAAAAAGGGAGTAGGGACCTACTAAATGCAAATAAAAAAAAAAAGGAGAAAATCTTAGACAAGCATAAAATGATTTGCTTTTAAGTGATGGTTGACTAAGAGATATAATGAGAGGGATAAGAGGGAAACAGAAAAAAGGAGAAAAAAATAATTAAAGAAGAAAAAAATAAAAATAAAAATAATAAGTAAAAGTCTGTTGTATTAAGTGGAGCTACGACTAAATACAATGGAGACTTTGGGTTGGGAGGAATGTTAGTGAGTTAAAAAGCAAAGTAAAAAGTACCCAAAATGCCACAAAAACAAACAAATAAAGGAAAACCAAGAACAAAAGCAGAAAAAAAAGAAAGAACAAAAAAAAAAAACCCAAAAAAACTTGAGTCCCAAATTAAATAATTTGTTCATGATTGAGGATTAAATGGGAGTAAAAGTAAAAGGAGAAAAGAAGAAACGAGTAGAAAGGACAAAATAAGAAAAAGAGAGAAACGAAGGAAGAAAAAAAGGAAAGGAAAAAAAGAACAAAACAAAAGGGGAGAGAGTGAGAGTTAAGGGTTTTGGAGTGTAACCCGAAAGGAGAGTAAGGATGAAGAAAAGAAATAAAATGTAACACTCATGGGTAGTGTAGTTCAAGAATAGGGTAGCATAAGATGGGCAGAGAATAAAAGGACCGAGGTAGAAGAAATAAAAATAATAATAAAGGCAATAAGATAGAAGAAAGAAACAACAACAACAAAGAATTAGTGGAACAAGTTATAAAGTCTGTGGATTTTTCTTGATTTTGAGAGGTTAACTTCTTCCTTTTTCTTTTCTATCCCTCTTCCTGGTTGGTGACTCTGTACCCCAGGTTCTGCCCCTGTGTCACGCTTAGGTAGGGATTTGCAGTTGATGGGATTCTATGGCAATGTCATATAATTGGCTTTAGTCTCGCTGGTAGTCAAGGCTTGTTGGCATTTGCAGAATCCAACAATGAGAGAGTTTGCTTTCCTGGAAGTCTCTCTCCTAGTCTCCCCTTCCTGAATTAGCAGCCTGGTGATCCAGCTATGAGGTTGCCACTGCTTCTGTCTGGGGAGTAAGAGGCTCAAAGAGCTGGGAAATCCCCACTCTATCCTCACTCAGCGCAAGGCTCTGGCTAAGGCTCTGGCAGTGAGAGCCTCCAGCGTAATCAGGTGGGGCTGGGAGTCAATTGTTGTCAAGGTGATTGTTCAGCGCCTACCATTCAGTTGGACCACTCAACCCAGGCTTTCCTCACTTGGTAGCCTGTTTTGGCTGGGAAGAAGAAGCACTAGTCGCTGCTTGCTGTATAGATCTTAATATCTGCCAAGTCCCTCTTGTTAGGTATATCCCTGAATATGGAGGCTCTGTCAATCAGAAGTTGCCCCCGCCCCTTTAGCGAAAGGCACTGAAAAATATCACGCCTCTTGTCTTGGATCACTGAACTGGGAGTGATCTTATCAATTAGAGCCCCGTGGGTGCTCAGATTTTGTGGGTTAATCTAATTTCAGTGATTGGATCCGCAGCTGTGCTCCAGAAAGTATTTCAGGCTGCCTGCGCTCCCCTCCCCCAATGCTTGATTGTTAGCTTGAATGGCTGGGTGAGGTGCCCCACCCATGGAGAGAATCTCCCTACTAGGAAAGACAGCCTTGGCGCCCCTCCTGGACCGCGGCACGGGGCACGCACGCGCGCTTGGTCTCTCGGGGCACGCCAGTGTTCGTGTCCGGGGACTCTCTGGACCGCCGCACGGGGCGCGCGCAGTTTCTCAGGGCACGCTGGTGGCCGCCAGTGCCCAGGCTGCCGCTCCCCGAGTGTGGGCGGGCAGTTGCACACGTGGCTTGACTCACCACAGGCATACTCCCTCCTCGGCAACAGTCCTTTTGCTTTCAGTGTGTGTGTGGAACTCCGGAATGCTCCGAGGATAAATTTTTCTGTTTCTAGTTGATAAATTTGTTGAGATTTTGGGGAGATCTGTCGGACGCGCTGCTCACGGCACCATTTCCGTGACGTCACCTCTGCTGTACTCTTTATTGGTAACTTCTTGTTAATTGTTTTTTCCCTTTCAAATTACAGAGGCTGAGCAATATGGCCATTCAGGCTAATGGAACAGGTAATTGCCATACAAGTAAGACTGCTCATAATGATGATGGAAGTAGTGAAATTTCCAAGGAGAGTTTGTTAGTGGTATCTGAACTGACTGCCCATTTGAACATTCTTCTCTAACATGATCTGCATAGAGCTTCAATTCATAATAAATGCTGTTTACCTGTCCATTTTGCTTCCTGTTGTCTAGATAACAAAAGCCTTCACTGGTTTGAAAATGTGGTCTTGATCACTCTCCAATCACTATATCAATATCCATTCTGTCACATTAGAGGTCACATCTTAACTTCCCTCTGAATAGTGTTTTCAATTCTCCTATTTCACAAATAATTTGTTCTTGACTTACAAACACATTCAAGTTTCCCCTATCTTAAAAAAAATAATCAAATTGTTATCTAATTTCTTATCATCTAGTTTAATACTTCGGTAGAATAGTCCACATTCATTGTCTCTACTTCTTCATTTTGCTTTCATTTTTCAACCATTTACAAAATGGTTTCAGACCTTAGCATTCTAATCCAGTTCAAATTTCTCAATGTTTGTCCTACCCAACATTTACTGAACACTTATTGTGGTTGGTAACGTTGACCATTTGCTACATGGGAAAAACACTACCCATTCTTGGATTATGTGAATTTGAATTTTCCTTTCTACTCTTACCTATATTCTTACTTTTTTTTCCTCCTTTACAAATGACTCTTTACATCTCCCACTCTTTGACATTTGGAATTTGTCATTCTCTTCTGCATTGTTTTTCTTAGTGAGCTCAACCATTTCAGTGATAACTATCATCTTCATTCAAGTGACCCCAGTTCCATATTTCTTGCCCCATTCTCTCCATTGTTCCGAATTACTGAAAGTCACTTCTTGGATACTTCTGTTACCTCCTATTTGGCCAAATAAAGATGACTCTTCTAAACTTCATTCTTTAGGTTTTGTAGTCACATTAATAACATTACTGTTTCTTTAATTATTTCCTTTTTCGAATGGGTGATACAATGACAAATAAGAAATTATTGCTGGACGCATGGAACTTTCATTCTAGTGGGGAGAAGACAGATAATAAACTAATAAATAAATATATTAAAGCTAATTTTGGATAGTAAATTGCACTGAAAAGAAATTAGGTATACATGTTACTGAGTGACTGGAATGATAATTTAGATGGTCAGGGAACACTTAAGTAAATGACTTTCTAGCTAAAATTCAAAGGATACAAAAGAAGTCGGGTAAGGAACAAATGGAGGAGAGATCCAGGGAGAAAACAGTGTCAAGTTCCTAAGGTGCAACCAGACTATTGCACTATAGAAGCAGAAGGAGAGTGAGTGTGGCTAACACCTAACAAACCAGGGGTAGTGTGTCAAAAAAGTTTTGCAGTGTACATAGGGTCAAGCAACATATTTTAGTCTTAATTAGCATTGTAGACAAAGAAGCAGCATGATGTGATTTGTGCTTTAGAAAGATGATTGGGTTCTGGTATAGAGAATGGACTACAAGATAACAAAGAATCTGGGAGGCTTTAGAAGCAGACCAGTCAGTAGTGATTGTGGATTGGTTTAGAGTGGTTTTAATAGAGATGAATTTGGATATATATATATATATATATATATTTGGAGTCAACGGTGACAGACTTTAATAATAGATAAGGAAGAAGGACTTGTGGAGTGTGCTCAGTGATGGTGATTTTTACTGTGATAAGGAAGACTAGGGAAGCAAAGAATTAGGGTATTATGAGTTCAGTATTTAGTTGATTGTTATGTATGAAAAAGTACTAAGGAGGCAATTAATTCTTCGGGTGTATGTCTCTGGACTTTTCAGGCATAGGGAGGAGGGAAGTATGTTGTGGAAGGCAAGAGAACAATATTTTCTATGAGTCTAATACTGTTAATAAGTCAAGTGACTAAGGGGAAAGGCATCTCTGATCATTGTATTGAACACCATGGAGGATACATGATGCTTTCCTGTTTCAGTAGACTGGTGGCCTAGATGTTTATTTGGTGTGAGTAAAGAAAGAAAGTGGATACTATTTGTTTTATACCAAAGTGGCTCTGCATCAACTTTCCCCTCAGCATTACTATTTCTTCTGTCCTAATTAACGTCTTATTGTTTATCATATCAGCCTTTGAAATAATTTCTGGACTGCTTTCTGCTTATGAATTTTATGTCTCTCCTATGGCTCTTCATTGAATAGAGTCATCTTATTAAACACGGCAGACCATCAGAGGTCTAGTAGATATTTGACAATAAGCTAAGTGCAAAAAAAATGAAACCTTTTGTTTACATGTATTTTGCTCATTTGAAATTTGAGATGAACTATTTTTTCATGGAAATTATATTACACCCATAATAATTATGAATTTTTCAATAATGGACTATAAGTACTGTGCTGAACAGTTGATCTAGGCTAGCATTCATTTAAAAGGAAGTAATTTGTCTTGACTAAGGTATTTTTATACAAATTGCATTTGATTAATTAAATTTGCTAAATTTGCATTTTTATTGTAACCGGGAGATTGCTTTATTGTATCCCCATCTCACAGAAAGGATCAGTAACTTAAAAGTCACTCACCAGAGCATGAAGGGGTTGATAAAAAAGGATCATAAATACTATAACACAGAATAAAGTCATAAATATAAACATTGACTAAGACTCATGTCAAAATAAATATTCAGCCATAAGAAATGATGACATCGGATCATTTACAACAAAATGGTGGGATCTTGATAACATTATACGGAGTGAAATAAGTAAATCAGAAAAAAACAAGAACTGCAGGATTCCATACATTGGTGGGACATAAAAATGAGACTAAGAGACATGGACAAGAGTGTGGTGGTTACAGGGTGTGGGGGGAGGGAAGGAGGAAGAGGGGGAGGGGGAGGGGGAGAGGCACAAAGAAAACTAGATAGAAGGTGACGGAAGACAATCTGACTTTGGGTGATGGGTATGCAACATAATAGAACGACAAGATAACCTGGACATGTTTTCTTTGAATATATGTACCCTGATTTATTGATGTTCACCCCATTAAAATTAATAAAAATTTATTTATAAAAAAAATAATGTGAGTTTGCCTGCTCTCAGAACAAATCTTCTAAGCATGTAACGATTTCTTAAAGGCAGTAGCAAAAAAAAAAAAAAAAAAAAAAATGCCAAGAGGAATGCCAAAGAAGATAATCTTGGATTTGTTAAACTGCTCACTATTCATACCAACTCCTAACGCCTAGTGTTTTGAACTTTCAGCAGATGTTTATTTACATGGAGGCTTCACAGTTAATGCAGCAATTTAAAACAAAGCATCGTGACCGCTGGTCACAGTGGTCAGATGTTACCTCTATGGGATGAAAAAATTACCATTTTCTGCGTGATCGTAATTAATTAGTTCAAAGAGGAGAGAAGCAAGAAAAACTCAGCTATCAAAATTTAGCATTCCAAGCCCTAGTCTTTATAATAAATAAAGACTACAGGTCTTTATTTGTCAAAAATACAAGTCACAGCACTTTTAAGAATTTCACAAACCATTTAATGATCAATTGATCATGTGAAGGAAAGCAGAACAAAAATTTATTATCAGCCGACATGGTATTTTGTTGCACAATATCATGAGCATGTTGTGTGGAGGAGCAGTTAGCATCCAGTATACACACCACTGTCACGTTGTTTGCCTGTGGAAGTAAAATATACAAACAAAAACTTAGCCTATGCACATGAGAAAGATGGACCCAGTATGTTTTGTTTTGCTAATTATTACATAACCATTGCTACAGGAGCAGAGGTTTCTAATTTAATTAAGGACTTTTTATGAAAAGAAGTATTTATATCATGGTGCCAAATTATGCCCATCCTATTCTCCAGATATTTAAAAGATACCTAACACATCTAAGAGAATGTATGTGATCTTAATTTATTCTTGAATAAAATGAAACAAATTGTAAATAAGATCAAATTATGGTCATGTTGTCAGCATATATTTCAGGGAGCCCTCTGGAAAAAAATGACTCTTTTGTCATGACTTTGCTTTTCTGTCCTGCCAAACCCCTACTGTAAAAGGTATAATGATGTCAAATTATGTTGGGAAACAAATAAAAACACTTAACCTCATTGACACTGAAGACCATTCTTGAAATTTCAGTTCTCTTGCTCAGAAATTTATTTCAATGATGAATTTAATACATTTGATATAGCTGAGGCAGCCACAACATATCACTTGGAGGACAATATATGTCAATTTTAGGATATAAGTAAAGATTTATTAAGAAGAAAATGATTATGCAAATGGCTAACTTAGTGTTGAGGTAGGAAATGTCCAAACCTTGGTAGAGAATTTCTATGAATTTATTTCAGCCAACTGCAGGGAAGCAGAATCTCACTGACCGAGAAGATGCCCCAAAGAGTGGCAGTTCTGCATCTTGTCTTATACGTCAGAATCAAAGGGGTACGTGGAGTCCACTGATGATAGGTTAAGGAGGTGGGAGCAGGCAAAACAGGGAAATCTCTGGGATCGGCTAAAAAGTAAAATGAAGAGACACGTATTTCTTCAGTTAACAGCCAACCATTCACACCATAACGATAACGATGGGTTCTGAGGTCTCCTGCCTGGTGGGAGAGGTGCCTGAAAGGTCTGCAAGAAGGGAAATGCTCCAACATTTCAAAGACAGGTTGTCACAGATGCGGAAGGACAGTAGACAGGATCACATAAGGTAACGACCGACCTTTGTCAGGGAGGACGCCTGCCTAGGACCTGACTACCTACCATGTTTCACTTTTAGTTAGAAAGTTTTCATTTCAGACGGTCCAATGTAGTTCCTTTAGGTCTCTGAGTTCATGAGGCTGCCATGCGGGCCTACCCTGAGCTTGTCAGGTGCCATGTGGGCCTACCCTGAGCTTGTCAGGTTTAGTAGGTGGCCCCATTTATGTCCACATTACTAAGAATTAATTTGTATCATTTCATATTTTTAGAGCACATATTTTCTTTATTTGCTAATAAAAGAAACAAATTGTATATATGTACATATGTGAGTGTGTGAATGCATATGCCTGATTGCTGTACCATATACACATGTGTCCATGAAGGGTTATTTCTGATGCTCTCCTCAATGGCGGCTTCCTTCTCAGCCTGTCTTCACCTGTGTTGTGGCAGAAAGAGCAGGCCAGTGTTAGCATTAGCGTTAGCCTTCTATATCTTTTTTGTTTGTTTGTTTGTTTTTGTATTTTTCCGAAGTTAGAAGCAGGGAAGCAGTCAGACAGACTCCCGCATGCCTGGCATGCCCACCACAGGGCAATGCTTTGCCCATCTGAGGCTTTGCTCTGTTGTGGCTGGAGCCACTCTAGCACCTGACACGAAGGCCATGGAGCCGTCCTCAGCACCTAGGCCAACTTTGCTCCAATGGAGCCTTGGCTGCAGGAGGAGAAGAGAGAGACAGAGAAGAAGGAGAGGAGGAAGGGTGGAGAAGCAGATGGGTGCTTCTCCTGTGTGCCCTGGCTGGGAATCAAACCCAGGACTTCCACACACCAAAACTGCAGGGAAGACTATGATGTCCCTGTGTGTCTTCCCTTCTTAACCATCACTGTGGCCTGGGGGATGGTTCTGTCTGACAGGTTAAGTACTGGCTCGTCTGCCTAGCCTTGAGTTGATGATGAAAAGATTCCCCACATGGAAGAACTGTTTATGAAAGCTGAATTAACAGGAAGCCAGTGATTTATGCTTCTTGGAAGAGAAAGGGGATACATGTAAAGGTAAATATTTGAAACGGGAATTTTGAACTAATACAGAACGTTTCTCTGTCAGAGTTTGATAGGAGCCAGTGAAAAGCATACCCGATCTTTCCAGCAGAGTTTTGCTCTATTTACTTAGTAAGAGGCTCTCATTCCAGTAAATTTGGCATATAATTAAAATCTCATTTATTTCTCTTAAGGTTAACTGAAAAAGAAATACACATCATCATTATGATGCCTATAGGTAATGTCTATAATGCACGTTCTTGATTGAATATTCTAAATCTGCTTTTCCACCTTAAAGCTGACTACAAAGATGATTCTGACGGCAAGGAAAAGAAAAGCCTTTTGAGCCTTCTTGCATTGTCACACCCATTGCTTGGTTGGACTTGGCTCCTGTTAATAGCAATATATTTCTGTAAAGAGCCTTTGCAGTTCAGATAGCTGAAGGGAAATAGAGTCTCCCAGTAGCTAATTAGTCCATAAAATATGGTGTTTGAGAACAGAAAGAGAGAAAGAGATGTGCAGTTTTCTTACTATGTCTCTTCATTTGGCCCGGCAAACCTGTTGGATAGTATACATATACCTAGATTACCTTCAGTTCATGCATCTTTGATTTGATATTTTTTTGTACAATGGATTAATAAAAACATTATTTTACACATATACACCGACTTCTCTTACGGTCCCCTGTGAACATATATTTGTTTGAACACACAACAACACACACACACACACATACACACACACACACATACACACACACACTTTCCGTGCATGTGTTCAGTGTACCCGCACTTCCTCCACCCAGGAGGGCTGGTATGGAAGGTTGGCAGCTCCCTGTCTCCCAGTGACCTACACACCTGTGCCGCTGCTGCCCTCAGCTGGTAGCACTCTGGGCACGGGGCACAGAGGATTCTCTGCATTTCTTTCCTACTGTAGTTCTCTGCCATTCATCTCGTTCTCTAAAAAATGTCCCTGACCCAAAGGACAGTCAAAGAAATAATATCAAATGTAATTTCATAGTGCCAATCTGTCTAATGGTGCAAAGGAAAAGTTTGACGGGGGTTTCGGGTAACCTGAAAGAGATACTGCGGTCTATGGAGGAAGAGATGAGGGTGGGGCGTCGGGGCGGTCAGTTCATGTTGGTAGGGCAATCAGATGGCCTTATAAAGAGAATCGCAAGTGTCACAATAGATTGGAGAGAATAACAATTATTTGAATGTGGATGGAAGACATGAGAGGCATGTTGTGATTTCAAGCTATTGGGAGAGAATAACCAAAGATTTCTCATACTTAAGAGATGCCACCACAAGGAAACCAGGGATGCCACAGTGATCAATCTCGTATTTCCAAGAAAAGTCGCCTCTTCCCTGTCAGCTCAAACCAGGCCGTTCTTACTTATTTGATGGTATTTCTGGGAGTGTTCAGCTTTCTGTGAGTGAAGGAATAAGGAAAATGAAGGAACAATAATTTCTTTAGGCCAGAATACATAACCACAATTCAGAACACCTTTTATTGCTTATAGCTAAACAAATGTGGAAAATTATTTTTTCATAATGGCTTACATTATTGGAATATACTTTACTTCACATGTTCATTGTCTTATACCATTACCAAATATGTAGCTTTTGTAAACCTCTTGCTCTTCTCAAAGGATTAAAGCTGAAGTCTTTTCACAGAAATGCTCTTTGTGAATACCTTCTTAAAATGAACATTTACCTCAGATTTTTTTAATATTTGGTACAGAAGCTTAGCTGAAAGCAAAGTAAATCTATAAATGACCTTTTAAACTAATAGTAATAATTATGGTCACACTCCTGCTTGGTGTAATGCAGCTGTAGTAGCAGCAAAAGAGGAAAGAAATGATTCTGGGGACTCTGTAGCCTCCATTTCCTCTTCCTCCTTTCAATTTTTTATTAAAAGGAAGTATCACTTTAATCATAACCATATTATTTATCCTTAATCTGTAATTTCTAGTTATTATTCATCTTAGTAATGAATGAAATTATATTAGAAGAATTTCTATAATATGTATAGACTGCTCTCAAACTGTGCAATATTATTACTAATGAAAAAGGACCCACAGTGGACGGTACTACGCCCATTTTTTGAGTTTATGTTCACAGAAGGAGGAATTCTGCGGATCATTGGGAGTCGCTAATGATAACCTGAGATCAAAGCAGAGCCCAATGGAACTCCAGCTTTCAAGGTAGCATAATAAGTCTGAAATGTCAAATGGAATCTTCCGAAAATTAAATTTAAACTACCATAATGTCCCATCAAAACTGTCAAGCTAGCTATCCAAGTGATGTAAATGAGATTGATGATGAAAAGGCTCCGGGGAAGTGAGATCGTTCTAGACAAATGGCCAAAAAGCAACTATTCAAGCCCAATTACAAAAAAAAAATAAACTTTATGGAAACGGTCACAGACCAAGAGGCTTACCTGGCACTGGTGCCAACGACAGAGGAAGTAACTGACCTCACAGAAAATGAAACAAAAGAGAAAACAGAAGAAAGATCGCGAACAAAAGCAGGGTACTTCTCAATGGCAGATTTACTCAAGAAGCTGTAACTCTCCTGTTGTCTTCCACAGGCGTCCTTCTAAGGCCCTCAGTCTTGGTGTCTAGAACACAGAGCGGGAAGGGTGGAAGCACAAAGGGTGGGGTTCCGGTCCCGCAGAGAAGGACACCTTATGAGGAAGTGTGTGAGCGGCAAATCCCTGGTTATGTCATATTAATTCATATAATTCTGGTCACAACAGTGCTTTCTCTGTAACAGTGTGTTGGCATTAATGACACGAAGACTTTAAAAAAATCCTTCATAGATGTCTCCAGCTCTACTACTGCCAACATTAAAAATAGAGCTGTGAAATCTTCACGAAGCCTGTGAGTTGAACATCCACAGCCTGAGAGAGGGAAGGCAACAGACAGGTTTATGGAGGATATTTAATTTAAGTCAGACAGAACATGAAAATAGAAAAATTAGCTCAGTGAAAAATCTCTTTTCAGTTCCACTTAATCAGAAGCAATTTAAACACTAAAATGGAAACTGCAAAAAAAAAAAAAAAATTCTTTAATTAATCTGGAATTTCCATTGTGGCTCTGGAATTCTGACTCTGGTATTCTTTTGGACCTACTTATTTCAGTTATTTGTTTATTCTTTTATTCATGCATTCATTCAACTATTGATTGATAAATGCTTTCAATCATACATTTATTTGTTAACATTTTTTATTTGTTAGCTGCTGGGCTATACATGGAATATGAAATAGTGTATGTGGCAGGCTGCTTGCTGCTATAGTACTTAAAGGGCCAGTCAGATTTGTTCATTAGCATGTACAATACAACGTGATACAATTTAATATGTTAAAGAGGAGGATGCAAGTGTTAAAATCTTCCTGTGTTAGTGTGGCAGATGTGGTCAAGTAGGCTTTCAAAGAGGTGATGTTCTTTGAGCTATTTCTGAAAAGAGTTTGAACACTTACCCGTGAAGCTACAAAATCTATACTTAACCAGGAAGAATATTTCGAGGAGCATTGACATTTGTGGATAATTAGAAATGACAAATTCAAGACTTATTTTCTGTTATGTTTCCCATAATTGCATATTTTAAACAATAGGTAGTCAGATTTATCTGTAATGAACAAGGAGAACAAGCAAATGGAATAATGATTCTTGGGGAAACGGTGATTATATTTCAAATTATGTCAGAAATGACCATAAGGCCAACAACATGAGTGAGGTAGGTTACGGAAAGGGCATCCAACTTTCCTCCATAGTTATTTAATAATTACTAAGCAGGACATGTTAAATGAGAAGGTCATCATCTCTGACTTATTAATACAACTGAAATAAGCTTATTTATTCTAAGTGTGCTCCTTGTGCTCACATGGGGCCAAAACCCTGAGTGGAAATTCTGAGAAGAGGGCTTTCTGCCAGAGGAGATTCTAGGAGTTAATGATGACCTATGAGATGTCACTACATGGTATTATTGGGATGCCATAAAATTGAATTCATGGGAGAAATGCTTCCACTTAAGGACAGAATAATTGTGCAAAATTCTAAAGCACTAGAAAATATTAGATTCTTGACCATTTTTCTTCAGACCTGATATGGTGAAAGATCTTAAAAGCTTAAAATATTTTATTTTTTCTGGTTCATTGAGTACTTTTACTTTTTACTTCATTATAATATTTTCTGGCACCCAGTAGAAGCTTAATTTAACCAGTGAAGCCATTTTATTGCTAAACTACAGTTGTGTCAACATATTATTTTGTCTTCATTTAAAATACAAAGGCAAAAATGTGTACAAGAACATTTATTTGTCAAAGATGAATTTCCCAAAAGAGACAAGATGGCACTGGAGTAGGCAGACGTACCAACATCTACCTCCCAGAACCAAAGTGGATTACAAATTAATTTTAAGAACTATGATCTGGAAAAACCAAGTTTGGACTAAACTAAGAGGACTCTTCAACCAAGGAACACTGAAGAAGCCACACCGAGACTGGTAGGAAAAGCGGAAACGCGGAGAGGGCTGCCCAGCTCCCCTGAGTGAACGGCAGCAGGGAGAGACTCATGTGGCGAGAAGTGAGTTTAGCAGAGAGGGGAAAGTGTCCTGAGCCCCAGGAACAAAGCGCCAACCTGCAGCCACAGAGCCCAGAACAGGTGTAAGGACAGTATTTAGCTGGAAACAAGTCAGGATACTGTTTGTGAGAAAGAGTCTGATTTCTCAGACCCAGGATCCTTCTTAAAGGGGCCGCGCAGAACATCTCTCTCACAACCACTCACCCGGGGCTCCTGGGGATGGGGGGAGAGAGGAGAGGACCAGAGTAACAGGAAGAGAGTATAATCTAGGAGGCACAGGGAGAAACATTTTGGGAGATAGCCACCCTAACCCCTGGGATGAATCACTCCCCAAAGCTGAAGTGAATATTTCCACTAGAAACAGCAATACCAGCAAAGGGAAGCAGGAGAGTAGCCAAATAAGCTCCCCCGCGGCACTCAGAGCAGAGTCACATAAAAGGAGGGAGCTTTTGGGTCTATAGTAGTGAGTCTTAGGGTCCAAGCTGCAACGCCCCCACCCACGTGGCTGAGGGCGCACCGGAGGGCGGGCGGCAGCAGGAGACAAAAGCATGGTTCTGCTGGCAGGGGCGGAAGCCAGTTGGCCACCACTGGGCTCAGGTGTGAGCTCAATCTTGCCCGGCTGGGGAGAAGGAAGTATGCAAAAGCGGTCAAGCTCAGCTGCCAGCAGCCTGTAATCCAGCCTGCAGGAGAAGGGCTGGAATTCCAGAAAGGGTGGAGACCAGCCCCTGAGCAAGGGCAGAGGAGCACAGCCTTGCCCCGCTGGTGCAACCCAGGCTTGCGGTCTGACTTGGTAGCCGGTTCCTCCCACAGGTGTGGAGCCAAAAGCCCAGAAGAGGCGGAGTTCCGCTACTGAGCTGAGCTTGGGCAGGAAGTACTGCCTGGGGCTAGAGCCAAGGCTAGCATCTGTTCCTTGAGTGGGCTCCTCCTGCAAGGGCAGGGCAAAAACCCAGAAACAGGCGGAGACCCGCAGCTGAGCAAAGGTGGTCGCCAGTGCCCTGAGGACCGAGCCTAACGTCACACATGGGGGTGGGGCAAAGGCCAAGGCCACCAACGCTTGTGCACCCGAGCGCGTGATCACAGCCACTCCCGTGAAGAGAAAATGCGGAGGCAGAGAAATACAACACAAATAAACCAAGGGAAATCCCCAGAAAAGGACCTAAGTGAATCAGATATAACCAAATTACCAGATGCAGAGTTTAAAATAACGATTTTTAGGATGCTCAAAGATATTAGAACAACCATAGATGGCCATTATGAAAACCTAAATAAAGAGATAACAAATATAAAAAAGTACATTGAAATAATAAAAAAGAATCAGTCAAAAATGACAAATACAATATCTGAAATAAAGAATACAATGGAAGGAATTAAAAGCAGGATGGATGAAGCAGAGAATCAAATCAGCGAGTTAGAGGACACCATAAATAAAGGCACGGAAGCAGAGCAGAAAAAAGAAAAGAGACTCAAAAAGTCTGAAGAAACTCTAAGAGAGCTCTGTGACAACATGAAGAGAAATAACATCCGCATCATAGGGGTTCCTGAAGAAGAAGAGAAAGAACAAGGGATAGAGACTTTGTTCAAACATATCATAGTGGAAAACTTCCCCCAATTAAGGCAGGAAAACATTTCACATGTTCAGGAAGCACAGAGAATTCCATTAAGGAGAAACCCAAAGAAACCAACACCAAGACACATCATAATTAAATTACCAAAGCTAAATGATAAAGAGAAAATATTAAAATCTGCTAGAGAAAAAAAGACTATCACCTACAAAGGAGCCCCCATAAGGATGACTTCTGACTTCTCAACAGAAACACTTGAGGCCAGAAGGAATGGCAAGAAATATTCAAAGTAATGCAGAACAAGAACCTACAACTAAGACTACTTTATCCAGCAAGGCTATCATTTAAAATTGAAGGAGAAATAAAAAGCTTTACAGACAAAAAAAAAACTCAAGAAATTCACTTCAACCAAACCAAGGCTGCAAGAAATGCTAAGGGACCTGTTGTAAACAGATCAAAGGAAAAAAAGAATAAAGCAAAAGAGGAATACAGCTTTAAAGAAAAAAAAAGGCAATAAACAATTACTTATCAGTAATAACCTTAAATGTTAATGGATTAAATGATCTGATCAAGAGACATAGGATAGCTGTGTGGATAAGAAAACAGGACCCATACATATGCTGTCTATAAGAGACACACCTTAAATCAAAAGATACACACAGACTGAAGATAAAAAGATGGAAAAAAATATTTCACGCAAATGGAAATGAAAAAAAAGCTGGGGTAGCAATACTTATATCAGACAAAATGGACTTTAAAACAAAGACAATAGTTAGAGATAAAGAAGGTCACTACATAATGATAAAGGGAACAATTTAAAAGGAAGATATAACCATTATAAATATCTACGCACCTCATATAGGAGCACCTAAATATATAAAGCAGACTTTGATGGACTTAAAGGGCGAGATCATCAGCAATACTATAATAGTAGGGGATTTCAATACCCCATTAACATCATTAGATAGATCCTCAAGAAAGAAAATTAACAAAGGAACAGCAGACTTAAAGGACATATTAGATCAACTGGATTTAATAGATATCTTCAGAACCTTTCACCCTAAAACAGCAGAATATACATTCTTTTCAAGCGCTCATGGTACATTCTCTAGAATAGACCACATGTTAGGGCACAAAAGCGGTCTCAACAAATTTAAGAAGATTGAAATCATATCAAGCACTTTCTCTGATCACAATGGCATTAAACTAGAAATCAACCACAATAGAAAAATTGAAAAACATTCAAACACTTGGAAAGTAAATAGCATGTTATTAAATAATAAATGGGTTAACATTGAGATCAAAGAAGAAATTAAAAAATTTCTAGAAACAAATGATAATGAGCATACATCAACTCAAAATTTATGGACACAGCAAAAGCAGTACTGAGAGAGAAGTTTATAGCACTACAGGCATACCTCAAGAAGCTAGAAAAATCTCAAATAAACAACTTAACCCTGCATCTAAAAGAACTAGAAAAAGAACAGCAAGTAAAGCCCAGAGCTAGTAGAAGGAAGGAAATAATAAAGATCAGAGCAGAAATAAATGACAAAGAGGCTAAAGAAACAATACAGAGGATCAATGAAACCAGGAGCTGGTTCTTTGAAAAGGTAAACAAGATCGATGAACCTTTAACGAGACTCACCAAGAAAAAAAGAGAGAGGACTCAAATAAATAAAATTAGAAACGAGATTGGACAAATAACAACTGACACAACAGAAATACAAAATGTTGTAAGAAAATACTATGAAGAACTGTATGCCAAAAAACTAGACAACCTAGATGAAATGGACAAATTCCTTGAATCATATAATCTTCCAAAAATCAATCTGGAAGAATCAGAAAACCTAAACAGACCAATTACAACAAATGAGATTGAAACAGTTATCAAAAAACTCCCAAAAAAGAAAAGTCCTGGGCCTGATGGTTTCACAAGTGAATTCTACCAAATATTCAAAGAAGAACTAACTCATATCCTTCTCAAGCTATTTCAAAAAATTCTAGAGGAAGGAAGACTTCCAAACTCCTTTTATGAGGCAAGCATAATTCTGATTCCAAAACCAGGCAAAGACAACACAAAGAAAGAAAATTATAGGCCAATATCCCTGATGAACTTAGATGCAAAAATCCTCAACAAAATATTAGCAAACTGGATTCAGCAATATATGAAAAAAATCACACACCATGGGATTTATTCTTTGTAGGCAAGGCTGGTACAATATTTGCAAATCAATCAATGTGATTCATCACATAAACAAAAGAAAGGAGAAAAACCACATGATAATTTCAATAGATGCAGAAAAAGCATTTGATAAAATCCAGCACCCATTTATGATCAAAACTCTCAGCAAAGTGGGAATACAGGGAACATACCTCAACATGATAAAGGCCATCTATGATAAACCCACAGCCAGCATCATACTCAATGGGCAAAAATTAAAAGCAATCCCCTTAAGATCAGGAACAAGACAGGGGTGCCCCCTTTCACCACTCTTATTCAACATAGTTCTGGAAGTCCTAGCCACAGCAATCAGACAAGAAAAAGAAATAAAAGGTATCCAAATTGAAAAAGAAGAAATAAAACTATCATTATTTGCAGATGATATGATATCATATATAGGAAACTCTAAAGTCTCAGTCAAAAAACTACTAGACCTGATAAATGAATTCAGCAAGGTGGTAGGATATAAGATCAATACTCAGAAATTAGAGGCATTTTTATACACTAATAATGAACTGTCAGAAAGAGAAATCAAGGAATCAATCCCCTTTACCATTGCAACCAAAAAAATAAAGTGCCTAGCAATAAGTCTAACCAAGGAGATTAAAGACTTATACTCGGAAAATTATAAAACATTGATAAAAGAAATCAGGGAAGATACAAATAACTGGAGGCATATACCATTCTCATAGTTCGGAAGAATAAACATCATTAAAATGTCTATATTACCTAAAGCAATTTATAAATTCAATGCAATACCAATTAAAATACCAATGACTTACTTCAAAGATATAGAACAAATATTCCAAAAATTTATATGGAACCAAAAGAGAACACGAATAGCCTCAGCAATCTTGAAAAGGAAGAATAAAGTGGGAGGTATCACACTTCCAGATATCAAGTTATACTACAAGGCCATTGTACTCAAAACAGCCTGGTACTGGCATAAGAACAGGCATATAGATCAATGGAATAGAACAGAGAACCCAGAAATAAACCCACAGTTCTATGGACAACTGATATTTGACAAAGGAGGTAAGGGTATACAATGGAGTAAAGACAGCCTCTTCAAAAAATGGTGTTGGGAAAATTGGACAACTACCTGCAAAAAAAATGAAACTAGACCACCAACTTACACCACTCACAAAAGTAAACTCAAAATGGATAAAAGAGTTAAATGTAAGCCATGAAACCATAAGCATCTTAGAAGAAAACTTAGGCAGTAAGCTGTCTTACATCTCTTGCAGCAATATATTTGCTGATTTGTCTCCACAGGCAAGTGAAATAAAAGACAGGATAAACAAATGGGACTTTATCAAACTAAAAAGATTCTGCACAGCTAAAGACAATAAGAACAGAATAAAAAGACAAACTACACAATGGGAGAATATATTTGACATTGCGTCAGATAAGGGGTTAATAACCAAAATTTATAAAGAACTTGTAAAACTTAATACCAAAAAGACAATCCAATCCAAAAATGGGCAAAAGAAATGAATAGACACTTTTCCAAAGAGGACACACAGATGGCCAATAGGCATATGAAAAAATGTTCAACATCACTAATGATTAGAGAAATGCAAATTAAAACCACAATGAGATATCACCTCACACCAGTCCGAATGGGGCTCATCAATAAAACAACACAGAATAAGTGCTGGTGAGAATGTGGAGAAAAGGGAACCCTCCTGCACTGCTGGTGGGAATGCAGACTGGTGCAGCCACTGTGGAAAACAGTATGGAGATTCCTCAAGAAATTAAAAATCGAACTGCCTTTTGACCCAGCTATAGCACTGTTAGGAATATACCCCAAGAACACCATAGCACTGTTTGAAAAGAAGAAATGCACCCCCATGTTTATGGCAGCATTGTTCACAATAGCAAAGACCTGGAAACAGCCCAAGTGTGCATCAGAGGACGAGTGGATTAAAAAGCTTTGGTATATATATACTATGGAATACTGCTCAGCCATAAGAAATGATGACATAGGATCTTTTACAACAACATGGATGGGACTTGATAACATTATACTGAGCGAAAGAAGTAAATTAGAAAAAACTAAGAACTATATGATTCCATACATAGGTGGGACATAAAGATGAAACTCAGAGACATGGACAACAGTGTTGGGGTTACAGGGTGGGGGGAGGAGAGGGAGGGGGTTGGGGGAGGGGAGGGGCAGAAAGATCATGGCTTTTCAGTATTTGCCATATTCCCCCTTTAATCTATAGACAGACAGCAAATATTTACTTATGGTGTTTCTACTATAAAGACTGCTGTCTTAGGGACAAATGCTGATGAACTATTTCAGCAGTCCTTCCTTCTTCAAAGACTTATATACCAACATAGAGCTCCATGTTTCATAGGACATACTCAAGCTCACTCCATTCTCCCTGGAGCTTTAGCACAAGGGAATACCCTTTTTTGTTGTTGTTGTTGTTGTTGTATTTTTTCTTTTATTTACTTATTTTTTGCATTTTTCTGAAGTTGGAAATGGGGAGGCAGTCAGACAGACTCCCGCATGTGCCTGACCGAGATCCGCCTGGCATGCCTACTGGGGAGGAATGCTCTGCCCATCTGTGGTGTTGCTCTGTTGCAACCAGAGCCATTCTAGTGCCTGAGGCATAGGCCGTGGGGCCATCCTTAGTGCCCGGGGGAGCTTTTCTCCGGTGGAGCCTTGGCTGCGGGAGGGGAAGAGAGAGACAGAGAGGATGGAGAGGGGGAGGGGTGGAGAAGTAGATGGGCACTTCTTCTGTGTGCTCTGACTGGGAATCGAACCTGGGAATCCTGCACACCAGGCCAATGCTCTACCACTGAGCCAACCAGCCATGGCCTAGGAATGCCCTTGTTGATCAAGCTACCGAAAAGAAAATTATATGGAGCAACCATGACAGACCGAGCAAGTCAGTCTCATACTATTCATCACCAAAACGCTGCAGCCCGGTTTAAACAGTTTCGACTTTCCCGGGAAGCAGCACGGCAGATTGGGAAATCCTGTCCAAGGGGTCCTATACTGCCCCTTCATTTGGAGTTAACCCTCAAGGACCCCTACCACGACAATTTTGGCAGATGGATGTTACTCATATACCTTCATTTGGCAAACAGTCGTATGTCCACATTACAGTAGTTACATATTCAGGATCTATATTAACCTCTGTCAGAACAGGAGAGGCTGCTAAGCATGTTATAGCTCATTGTCTGTATGCATTGTTCTATTATTGGATTTCCTAAACTGGCTAAACTGAAAATGCTCCTGCATATAGAGCAAAAGCATTTACTGTATTTTGTCATGCTTACAATCTTTAAAGTTAAGGTATTATTAAAGTGTACTCAGCAAACATTTTAAGGTCAATTTAAAAAAAATAATAAAAAGGGGGGTAGTCATATCCTGGAACTCCTACGGGTCTATCATATCATGCTTTTTACTTAAAAAAAATTACATTTCTTTTTAATGCTGATGAACAGGAGACACCAAATCTTTTTTGCCTGCAAACTGCTACCTTCTTTATTAGATCCAGCTAATAACACTGTTTTGTCTTTTTCCAAATAGCTCCAGATATATGGAAAAGATTTAAATAGGTGGATGGGGATCCTCAAACCCCTCAGTGAGATCTTCTGAGCATGGCTTTTAAGACACCTAGAGGCAAAAAAAGCCCAATAGAGATCAGGGGAACTACCAGCTTTTAGGATATATTCTTAACGCTCCAATGCCCCAAAGGGGTCTCATAGGATGCCATCTGGGTCCTGCTTCAATAGTGGAAAGGAAGGTCATTGAGCTAAAGTCTGCCAGGCTTACATGCCTCTGCTGTGAGGAAACAGGGACACTGGAAGGTAGGCTTCCCCCTCGCTCCTCTAAGTGAGGGTTCAGTCTCTTCCAGCCCTGCTCCAGCCACCTATGACCTAACCTTGCCCAGAATGCTGGAGTTTGCCACTGAAGGCTGAAGGTGCCCAGGGCCGTCAGCCCCATCTATGACACTGTGGACGAGCCTAGGGTATTTCTTCCAAGAAGCAGGTAAACTGATCTCATTTGCACAAGGGCCACTTAACTATGTTTTACCTGAATAGTCAGGTTTTTTATTCTTCCCTCAAAGATCTCTGTTGTGGGTGTTGATAGTCCTATTTTCTTCTGCTTTGCTTAATATATAGTGTTTCCTTTATCCCTCCTACCTCAATGCCCCACTCATATTTCAGGTTGGGACCTACTCCTAATTTAGAGCTCTCTTTCCCCCTTTTGCCAACTTCTATTATGAATCTACCTTTGCCACTCAGCTTAGTGTATCCCAAGGTTCTCTTTACCAAGCCACAGTCGCAGAGGTCCAGGGAAGAGCAACCTGGTCTCAACTCTCCAGGCAAAGGAGAACAGAAGCTCCATATCTACGCATGCTGCAAATGGCTTTTCCAGTCTACCTGAATCATTACCAGCTAAAAGCAGCGGTCATTGGGACTTGGACATGAGCTGCAAAGTATAGAACGGTGACAACAATTCCAGTGCCATGAGGACTTTTCCTGGATGTGGACTTTTCTGGACTCCTGCTCCCTGTGACAGCTCCTAACAGACTGAACTGTGGTTGGGTTGCATTTTTCAGGGATTTGGCGTGGTGATGGGGCCAATTTGGACTTGGTGAACATGTTAAGGACATTACTTTTTTATGGATTCTTGCTGTATTGGCCAAGAGTTTTCTTAAAGGCTTTTAATCACTGTAAAAAAATAGAAGACTGGATAAAGAACATGGGGCACATATACACCCTGGTATACTATTCAGCTAGAAGAAATGATGACATCGGATCACTTACAGCAGAATGGTGGAATCTTGATAACATTATGCGGAGTGAAATAAGTGAATCAGAAAAAAACAAGAACTGCAGGATTCCATACATTTGTGGGACATAAAAACGAGACTAAGGGACATGGACAGGAGTGGGGTGGTTATGGGGGGTGGGGGAAGGGAAGAAGGGAGAGGGGGAGGGGGAGGGGTACAAAGAAAACTGGATAGAGGGTGACGGAGGACGATCTCTCTTTGGGTGATGGGTATGCAACAGAACTAAATGACAAGATAACCTGGAAATGTTTTCTTTGAATATATGTACCCTGATTTATTGATGTTACCCCATTATAATAAAAATTTATTTATATATAAAAAAAAAGATGAATTTCCCATCTGTGGTCCTTGCTCTGCAAAGCTGTACTTTCCATGGTCCTGATACAGTTTTCATGAACAGGAAACAGATTAGGTTTGTATTAGTGTGATGGGAATTTATTTATAATTTTAGGCAACAATTTTGGTAGAATATTTTCTTAAGTTGAGTTTTCCCCAAAGCAGAGACTGAAGCAAAGGTTTGTTTTTATTTGCAAACATTATCCTAGGCAATAGATATGAGGGAAAGCCGGGAAGGGAGCGGAAGCCCAACAAAGATGGCCTCCCTTGGATCCTTGTAAAAAGCCTTTAAAAATGTGTCTCAGAAGTTCCATTCAGGCAAAAAAAAAAAAAAAGGTAGAAATGTCTACATACTGGCCTTCATCACTCACTTTTTCAATATTAGTTTTTTATTTTATCATGCAGGTATATTTTTTATATTTATAAATAGAATGTTAATTGTTTTCGTAACACATTTTATGCCTTTAAAAATAATGTACAGTTTTACAGAAATTTAAAAAATTATATCAATGCACAAGAACATAAAAATCAATCACAGATGTACTAAACAGAGGCAATCAGTTAAAATTTTGACATAGACATCTGTTAAGAATGTGTAAATATTTAATCAAAATATGAGCCTTCTATATGTATAATTTTAGAACCACTCCCTTTTTTTTCAAACTTACTAATAAAGGGTGATATATCATGTTGGGAGTAAAGTTCCACAGCATAATCTTAATGAATACATGATATTCATAAAATGGATGTACTATAATTTTTTTAGCCACATTCTTATATTGCAGGATCGGCTATTTTCCGGTTTGTAACAATAAACAATGCTACAATGAGCATTATAAACATTAATCTTTATGCACATCCTTAATCAATTTTTAGGATAAATTACTAGAAACAAAATTGCTGTGTCAAAGCATATGCATATTTTCTTTATTTGTTGTAGCCTAGTTTTTAAGTATAAAGTAATAAATGCACTTTGGAAAAAGAAAGAGGCTTCAACTCATGCCTGAGAGTTCCAACCCACTTTTCTTGATAACATGGCCCTCAGATTTTGACCCTGCCTAACCAGTCCTCAGAATAAGCCACTGTCTTAATAACTCTCTTAATATACAGGGTGAGCAAAAGTAGGCTATGGAATACATGAATGGCCAAAATATATGTATGACTTAGAATAATTCTAACAGCACACTGACTTTGGGATGAGTCCTAACCTTAGAAAGCTTGTGTTTCATCCCAATATCTTTATGGAAATTCTCAACAATTGATAGAACAACTAGACAGACAAATACAACCATCAACCAGTAAGTTCTAACCAACATGTATATATAACTCTACCCAACAACAGCATAATGTACTTTTTTTTTCAAGTTTCCACAGAACATGTATCAAAAATAGGCCATATTTTGGGGCATAAAACAAACCTCAATATATTTAATAGTATTGAAATTATACAGAAGGTCTCTAACTACGATGAAATCAAGCCAGTAATCAATGACAGATAGATAACAGGAACATTTCTATACACTTGAACACCAAATAAAACTGAAGTAATCCATGGTTAAGGAGGATGTCCCAAGAAAATTTTTCTCAAAAATAAAAAATTCAAAAACACATCAAACTGAATGAACACCCAACATATCAAAATACAACTACAGCAGTGCTGAGGAAAATCACGGTACAGCTTTCCCCCACTATTCAGAAATAGGTAAGCTAAAGGGCATAATTTATATAGAAAATTTTTGAGCAATCTCAGAACCAAAATTCAATACATGCCGAATGTCTTTATTTTATTCATCATGATCAAAACACTTAATTACAGGTATATCTCAGGTATATCTAGTTTTATGCTAAGAGTAACATACTTATGAAGTCTTCTAGGATTTTCTGATACTTTTAGATACATTTTTCTGATGGATGAATAAAGTAAATTGAGCTAAAGCACAAATGTTCACAGACACAATTCAGGGTTCTGGTGGTTTGATGCTCACTCGGGTGCTGAGCGTGTTTTTACGAAAAGGACCACAGTAGCTATCTGGGGTGAGCACTCTTTATAAACTTCCTGCAAAGCAAAAGCTGAATGCTATATTTGTATTTTACCTCTTTTTGTAAAATCAAAAATTATCTTTGTATTTATTTTGGTGAGCCAAACGGGGTACTAATGTTGGTCTTTTGTAAAAGCAATGTGATGTAGCACAGACTTTTGAAAAGTGGGGATACCTGTACTAAATGCCTACTTTAGAAAAGAGAAAAAGATAAATCAATAATCAATGTCTATACCTAAAGAACCAAATAAATAAAAGCAAACTAAACCTAAAACTAGTAAAATGAAAGAAATAATAAGAGCCAGAATGAATTAAATAAAAAACACAAAAAAATAGAGAAAAATCAATGAATGAGAACAATGATTCTTTCAAAAGATCAATAAAGTTGACAAACCAAAAATTACAAGGATATAAATAGCATAGACATAGAACATCAGAACCAGGACTTAAACAAGGAGTATCTGCAAACATTACAAAGAAAGGGAATATTATGTAGAACTCTATGTACATAAATTTAACAACGTTATGTTAAATTGACTAAGAGATTGATCAATTCCACCATAATCCCAAATTCTTACAATCTGTTTGCTAAAAAACTATGAAAAGCCTTATAACTATTAAAGAAGATGAATATATAATACAAAATATGAAAAGATTAAACTCCAGGTTCAGATGGTTTCACTGGGTAATGCTATCAAACATTTAAAAAATTAATACCAACTTTACACAATTGCTTTCAGCAAATAGAGTAAGAAACACTCCCCAATTCACTTAACAAGTTAATATTAACCTAATACCAAAGCCCATCAAAGAGAGTACAGAAAAACCATCTATACACTAATATTTCTCATGAAGACATACATAAAAATCTTTAACAAAATATCAGCAAATGTAATTAATTAAGCAATATATAAAAAATAATTATAATCCTTGACTGACTAGAGTTTATGCTACAGATGTAAGGCTGTTTAAATATATGAAAATCAATTTATGTATTCTTCCATACTTAAAATATTTTTAAAAATTACATAATTTTATCAATCAATGTAGAGAAACATTCAAAAAACTTCAACACCCATTTATATTAAAAAATAACTCAGAGAATAGAATTAGATAGGGTTTTCTTTTTTTATGATTTTAATTTGTTTACATTGATTCAAGTGTCCCACCAAATATATCTACCCCATCCCTTTATTCCCCTCAGCTTTCCCTCATGTCCCCCCCCCCCCCAATGTCTTCCCTCTTTCACTCCAGGATTTGCTGTCCTGTTCTCTATAATGCTGTGTTATGTGTATATAATTTCATTAATCTCTTTCCCTTCTCTGATCCCATCTTCTCTTCTACTTTCTCTCTGACCACTTTCCCTTTGGTCCCTTTGTTCCCGCCTCTGACTCTGTTCTGTTGCTTAGTTCACATTGTTCATTGGAGTCCTCAAATGAGTAAGGTCATATGATATTTCTCTTTCTCTGTCTGGCTTATTTCTTTTAGAATGATAGTTTCCAGGTCCATCCATGTTGTCGCGAAAGGTAAGATTTCCTTTTTCCTCTCGGCTGTGTAGTATTCCACTGTGTATATGTACCATGGCTTTTTAATCCCCTCGGGCTCTGATGCACACTTGGGCTGTTTCCAGATCTTGGTTTTTGTAAACAATGCTGCAATAAACATGGTGGTACATTTTTTTCTTTTGAATCAGTGATTTGGTATTCATAGGATATATTTCTAAAAGTGGAATAGCTGGGTCAAAGGCTAGTTCCATTTTTAATGTTTTGAAGAATTTCCATACTGTTTTCCACACTGGCTGCACCAGTCTGCATTCCCACCAGCAGTGCAAGAGGCTTCCCTTTTCTCCAGCACTTATTATGTGTTGTTTCTGACTGGTGTGAGGTGATATCTCATTGTGGTTTTAATTTGCATTTCTCTAATGATTAGTGATGTTGAACATTTTTTCATCTGCCTATTGGCCATCTGTATGTCCTCTTTGGAGAAGTGTCTATTCATTTCTTTTGCCCATTTTTGATTGGATTATTTATCTTCCTGGTGTTGAGTTTTACAAGTTCTTTATAAATTTTGGTTATTAACCCCTTTTCAGACATATTGGTGAATATATTCTCCCATTGTGTGAGTTGTCTTTTTATTTTGTTAATAGTGTCTTTTGCTGCGCAAAAGCTTTTTAGTGTCACATAGTCCCATTTGTTCATTCTGTCCTTTATTTCACTTACTCGTGAAGATAAATCAGCAAAAATATTGCTATGAGAGATATTGGAGAGTTTACTGCCTATGTTTTCTTCCCAGATGTTTATGGTTTCATGACTTACATTTAAGTCTTTTATCCACTTTGAGTTTATTTTTGTGAATGGTGTAAGTTGGTGATCCAGTTTCATTTTTTTGCAAGTACCTGTCCAATTTTCCCAACACCATTTGTTAAAGAGACTGTCTTGACTCCATTGTATGCTCTTACATCCTTTGTCAAATATCAGTTGTCCATATAGGTGTGAGTTTATTTCTGGATTCTCTGTTCTGTTCCATTGATCTGTATGCCTCTTTTTATGCCAGCACCAAGCTGTTTTGAGTACGATGGCCTTGTAGTATAACTTGATAAAGAGAATATACAAAAAAAAAAAATCAAAACAAAACAAAAATACCCTAGTGCTAACATTGTAGTTGCTGATAAAAGACTGAATACAATCTCTAAGATGGAAAGAAGGCAGTGATGTCTGGTCTTACTGTTCTTACTCAAATTAATAATGGAAGTTCTAACTATTAAAATAAGTCAAGAAAAGAAAGAAAGTAAAACACATACATAGAAAGGAAGAAATAGGATTGTTCCTATTTTCTAAAGACTTTATTTATTCAATTTTTAGAGAAGAGAGAGAGATTGAGGTAGCGAGGGAGAAGGAGGTAGAAGCAGGAAGCATCAACTCCCATACATGCCTTGACCAGGCAAGCTCAGGGTTTTGAACCAGTGACCTCTGCATTCCAGGTTGATGGTTTATCCACTGTACCACTACAGGTTAGGCAAGGACTGTTTCTATTTTTATATAACATAATTTTCTACATGGAAATTCCCCAAATATCTACACAAACACTTCTTAGAACTAACAAATGAGTTAAGCTATGCTGCAGGATACAAAATAAACAAAAAAAATTAATTATTTTTCTATATACCATCAATAAACATATTGACATTTAAATTAAAAATACATTGCCATTTGAAATGGATAAAAAAATAAATTACTTAGGTGAAGTATAACAAAACACATATTTTATTTTTAAGTTAAAAACTACAAAGCACAAATGAGAAGAATTTTAAGATAGATGACACGTCAGTGTGCAAATCAAGTCTTAATAAATTTAAGAAGATTGAAATCATATCAAACATTTTTGCTGACTATAATGGTATGGAATTAGAAATCAATCATAAAAATAAATAACTTGAAAAATAAAATAAAACTGAAAAATATATAAAGACATGGAGGTTAAATAGCATGTTAAAAAACAATGAATGGGTTAACAATGAGATCATAGAAGAAATTAAAAGTATCTTGAAACAAATGAAAATGAGAACACAATAATTCAAAACCTATAAGACAAAGCAGCAGCAGTCCTAAGAGGGAAATTAATAGTATTACTTGGCTGCCTGAAGAAATAGGAAAAAATATCAAATAAGTAATCTAAATTTACATTTAAAGGAACTAGAAAAATAACAACAAACAAAGCCCAAAGTGAGTAGAAGAAAGAAAATAAGAATCAGAACAGAAATAATCAAAACAGAGTCTAAAAGTAATTCAAAAGATCAATAAAACCAAGAATTGGTTTCTTCAAAAGTTAAACAAGACTTATAAACCTTTGACCAGACTCATCAAGAAAAAGAGAATGGGCCCAATTGTATAAAATCAGAAATAAAGGAGGAAAAGTAACAACTGACACCACAGAAATGCAAAGCATTCTAAGAAAATATTATATACATTTTATGCCAACAAATTGGACAACCTGAATGAGATGGATACACACCTAGAAATATACAATCTTTCAAAACTGAATCAGAAATAATCAGAAAATCTAAATAGACTAGTTAAAACTAATAAAATTGGAGCAGTAATCAAAACAGTCCCAACAATCAAAAGGCCTGGACTGGATGGCTTTATAGGCAAATTTTATCAAACATTTATAGAACTAACACCTATCCTTCTCAAACCTTTCCAAAAAATTCAAGAGAAGGAGGAGTTCCAAACTTATTTTATGGTGTCAGCAATATCTTAATTCTGAAACCAGATAAAGACACTACAAAGAAAGAAATTATAGGCCAGTATCTTTTATGAGCATAGATGTTAAAATTCTAAACAAAATATTAGCAAAGTGGATTCAGATCATACAAGGCTAAGTCATGGTTGATTTTGGCTAATGATCCTAACTAATGCAGAATGGTTACTGTGATCTTTGTGGAGAAAGACAAAGGAAGACAAGACACACATGTGACTCCTAAGGACCAGCAAAAACTGGGGTCCCAGCCTTGAGTCAAAGATGAGAAATCTCAGGTTTCAACACCAGGTGTTGACAAAATGTTCGATGCTCCACAGTCTTACCTAAAACTTCCAGAAAGGTTTTGGGAACTGTCAAACCTTCTCTGCTAAAAGGGTGACCAGGAAGATTGATAACGCAAAAAGCTCTGTTCCTGCCTCAGGTAACACCTATCCAAAAATAGAAAATTTCTTTTTCTTCAATCCTGTTGATTCTGAGAGTTTTGACCTGCCTAAAGAACACCAGATCACACAGCTCCTCTTGAATGGAGTGCCTCTCATAATCCTCAATGAAGAGAAGAAACTTGAAAAGCTGTTATACTTTGGCTCCTCTTCACTTCTGAATATTCCCTCTTCATCAAGGCAGTCCAATCTGATGCAGTCTCCCTCAAGCATTCTGTAGACTCTGGACATTGAATTGCCACCCGTTTTTGCTATAACATAGAGATTTAAGTTCATTAGTGCTTTATACTTTGTGTGTATGTATTAACAAAGCAATTCTTTACCAGGCCAAAAAAATTCATACAACATAAATCATCTCTGATTTATTTCAGAGATGCTAGGTTGTTACAATATCTGCAAACAATAAATGTGACATACCACATAAACAAAATGAATAATAAAAATTATATGATCAGCCTGACCAGGTGGTGGTGCAGTGTATAGAGCATTAACCTGGGATGCTGAGGATGTAGGTTCGGAACCCCGAAGTCACTGGCTTAAGTGAGGGCTCACCAGCTTGAAATGAGGGGTTGCCAGCTTGAGTGTGGGATCATAGACATCACCTCATGGTCACTGGCTTGAAGCCCAAAGATCACTGACTTGAAACTTATAGTCACTTGCTTGAGCCCAAGGTCACTGGCTTGAGCAAGGGGTCTCTGGCACAGCTGTAGTCCCCTGGTCAAGGCACATATGAGAAAGCAATCAATGAAAAACTAAAGAGTCACAACAACAAGTTAGTGCTTCTCATCTGTCTCCCTTTCTGTCTGTTTGCCCTTGCTTGTCCCTTTCTCATTCTCTTTCTCTCTAAAAAAATAAAATCAAATTATATTATCATATCAGTAGACACATAAAAAGCATTTAATAAAATCCAGCACCCTTTTATGATTAAAGAAATCTCCCAGTAAAATTGGAATAAAGGGACCATACCTCAACATAATGAAATATATGGCAAACCCACAGCCAACATCATACTCAATTGGCAAACACTAAAAGTGTTTCACTTCATATCAGGAATAAGACTGGGATGTCCATTTTCACCACTCTTATTCAACATAGTATTGGATCCTACACATATTAATTAGACAAGAAAAAGAAATAAAAGGCATCAAAATTGAAAAAGAAAAAGTAAAAGTGTCATTATTTGCAGATGACATGATACTGTATATAAGAATCCTAATGATTGCACCAGAAAAAACTAGAACTGATAAATGAATTCAGTAAAATAGAAGGATACAAAAGAAATATCCAGAAATCAGTTGCACCAGTAATGAACTACAGAAAGGGAAACTAAGAAAATAATCCTATTCACAATTGCTTCATAAAGAATAAAATACCTAGGAATAACTTTAACTAAGGATGTAAGAAACCTGTACTAGGAAAGTTATAAGACCCTAAAGGAAGAAACTGAAGAAGAAACAAATAAGTGGAAGCATATACCATGTTCATAGACAGGAAGAATTAACAGTATTTAAATATCCATATCACCCAATCTATAGATTCAACACAATTCCTATCAAGATACTAATAGTGTATTTTACAAAACTAGGACAAATATTTCAAGAAATTATATGTAACTATGAAAGTCCCCCAATAATTGCAACATTCTTGAGAAAGAAGAACAAAGTTGGATGAATCTTGCCACCTGATATCGTACTATATTACAAGACCATAATAATCAAAACAAAATGGTACTGCCATAAAAAAAGAAATATGGATAAATGGAAAAGAATAGAGAACCTAGAAATAAACTCATGTCTTTTGGTCAATTAATATTTGATAAAGGAAGCAAAAACATACAATGGGGTAAAGGTATTGGGAAAATTGGACAGATAGCTGCTAAAAATAAAAATAGACCACCTTCTTATACCATATAAAGGAATAAATTCAAAATGGATTGAAGACTTATATGTAAACTTCAAAACCATAAATTTCCTAGAAGAAAATATAAACAAGTCTCAAAACCATAAAAATCTTAGAAGAAAATATAAGCAGTAAAATCTTGGATATTTCTTGTAGCAATATTTTTTTTCTGCTATATCTCCTTCTCCAAGTGGAACAAAAGAAAATAAATAAATGAGACTACATTTAATTAACTAAAAAGTTTTTGCACAGCAAAGAAAACAAACAGCAAAATGCAAAGACAACCACTGAATGAGAAAACATATTCATCAATAAGGGACTAGTATTCAAAGTTTATAAAGAACTTATTCAACTTAACAGCAAAAAAACAAACAATCCAATTATACAAATGAGCAAAAGATTTGACTATTCATTTCTCCAAAATAGACATACAGACGGTCAGAAGACATATGAAAAGATGTTCAACATTGTTAATCATTGGAGAAATGCAAATTAAAACCACAATGAGGTATCACTTTATACTTGTCAGAATGGCTATCATCAATAAATCAACCAACAAATGTTGATAAGAATGTGGAGAAAACAAGACCCTCTTGCATTGTTGGTGGGATATAGATTGGTGCAGCCACTGCAGAAAACAGTATGGGGTTTTCTCAAAAAACTGAAAGGGGTATGGAGGAGATAGAAGACAGGAAAGGGGGGATAAATAGAAAAATACGTGACTTTGGAGGGTGAACACATAATACAGTATACAGATGATGTATTGCATCATATATGATTTTTTTAACCAATGGCCCTGAAAAAATTCAATACATTTTTTAAAAAACGATGCAGGTAAATGGAGAGATGTGCTGTGTTTATAGATTGGAAGACTTGATATAACGAAGTTATTGATTCTCCCCAAAATGACATA
This sequence comes from Saccopteryx bilineata, assembly GCF_036850765.1. Taxonomy (NCBI): domain Eukaryota; kingdom Metazoa; phylum Chordata; class Mammalia; order Chiroptera; family Emballonuridae; genus Saccopteryx; species Saccopteryx bilineata. The sequence goes on along the minus strand of NC_089490.1, from coordinate 197,578,536 downwards.
TTGGTTTAATGTAATTCTTATGAAAATCTCAGCAAGATATTTTGTATATATTTGTATATATAAACATGATCATTTAAACATTTACATGAAAATCCAAAGAATTATAATAGGTAAAACAGCTTTGAACAAAATTATGAAGTGGGAGAAATCTGTCTTCCTAATTTCAAGACATTTATCGCTAGTTAATATTGTGTGATATTGGCAGAGGGATAGAAACATTTATCAATATGAACCAATAGAGAACGCAGAAATAAATCTGCATAAAAGTCATTACTGATTATTGACAAAGGTGAAATATTAATTAAATATAGGTAAAAAAACTAACAAACCTTAAACAAAACCTTATACTGTATACAAAAAAAAATAACTTAAAATGAATCATGAACTTAAAACATAAAATGTGGCTCTGTACAACTTAAGACAATAGAAAAACCTTTGCACTCATTACCAAAAAGATGATTCATAAATGGACAAAAAATTAGTTACTTACACTTCAAAATTAAAAACATTTTATTTGCAAGGATCCTATTATGTGCATGAAAGACAATGAGGAGACAAGCTGAGGACTAGGAGAGAATATTTACAAACTGCATCTTCCACAAAGGACTGGTATCTACAATACATAAGGAACTCTCAAAACTCAACAGTTCAAAATCAAACAACCTAATTAGAAAATGAGCTAAGATAAACATTCACAGAAGAGAACATACAGAGTGCAAATTAACACAAGAAAAGATTTTTCAACATTATTAGCCATTAGGGAAATGAAATTTAAAACCACAAAAGGGTGTCACTATAGATAGATGATAGATAGATAGATGATAGATAGATAGATGATAGATAGATAGATAGATAGATAGATAGATAGATAGATAAATATACTAAAAATATTGAGAATATAAAAAACTGATAATGAAGTGGAGAAACTGGATCATCACTCAACATTACTGGTGAGAACTTAAAGTGGAAAACCACTCTGGAAACAAGCTAAGATTTTATAGAACCCAGCAATTCCACTTCTGGGCATTTGTCCCAGATAAATGAAAACATATGGTGCCCATAGCACCTTCATTCATAATAGCCAAAAACTGTAAGGAACCTAAATGGCTTCCAGTGGGTGCACAGTTAATCAGATTGTGATACACTGATCCCTGGAATATTTTTCATGAACAAACAGGAACAAACTATTAGGAGAATGCAACGTCTGTGAATCTTTGGAGAATTTTGCTGAGTGAAATAAGCTAATTCCAAAAGGTCATATAATAATTATATCTATACAACTCTTGAGAATTACAAAATTATAGAAATGGAGAACACAGTGGTTGCCAAGAGTTAGGGAGAATGGGAGGCTATGGGTAGGAGCGGGGTGGCTTGGTGAGATGGAAATGGATGTGACTATAAGAAGGCAAGAAGTGAGATACCCATGGTGCTAGAGATGCTCTGTGTCTAAACTGTTTCAATGTCAGTATCCTGGCTATGATATTGTACTATATACTTTTGCATTGCGGGCAAATGAATACATGTCAATGGAATCTCTGGGTTATTCCTTAGAACTGTGTTGGAATTTACAATTATCTCAAAATAAAAATGTTTAAATTTTATAAAAAGTAAATTCAAAACATTAACATCCTAAATTATATTTCTTTGAAATGCATTCAGTTTTTATGAGTGGTGAAAATACTAGTTTTTTCACATACCCATAAAAGTTTTGACACTGTTTACACATGTCCATAAGTAATGAACAATTGAATATGGCACCACTATTTTCTGTCTATTTAAACCCACTTACTCATTTGTTAAATATTATTTTATTATTCCTATTCCTTCCTACAATATAAATTAATTTTATTATGCAGGTTTTTTTTTAATTAAGTGAGAGGTAGGGAGGCAGAGACAGACCCCTGTAAGCACTCCAACCAGGATCCACCCAGCAAGCCCCCTACAGGGCAATGCTCTGCCCATCTAGAGCGTTGCCTCATTGCTCAGCAACCAAGCTCTTCTTAGCACCTGAAGCAGAAGCCATGGAGCCATCCTCCGCATCTGGGGTCAACTCTTTCCAATCAAGCTGTGGCTGCAGGAGGCAAGGAGAGGGGGGAAGGAGAGAGAGAGAGAGAGAGAGAGAGAGAGAGAGAGAGAGAGAGAGAGAGAAGCAAAAGGGGGAGGAGTGAAGAAGCAGATGGGCACTTTTCCTGTGTGCCCTGACCAGGAATTGAACCTGGGACATCCACACACCTGGTTGAGGCTTTACCACTGAGCCAACTGGCCAGGGCCATTATGCAGTTTTTTATTCCTCATTACTATTTTCAAAACTAAATTATGTTAAGTATATGTTTCTCTTGAATATATTTTCTAAAATTTCTCAATTCAAATATAAACTATAAAATAATAATAGTAGATATAATCTATGAGTCATTAAAATTATATTGCCCATGAATAGTAGAATAAAGAAAGTATAATGTATTAAACACCCCTCAAGCCTTTTTTTAAAATATGAAGACAAAATTAAAATACTTTGAACAAATGAGCATTTTGAATGTTTAATGAAATACTCTATGAACACTTCCAGTGACATTTAGAAGTTTGTAAAACAACTTTAATTAATTTCCTTATAGGGAAACCATATCGCTAATAAAAATCTGAAATACGCATTTAAGCCATCCTAGGCATATACTAATTCAAGGTTTTTATGTGAGAATGACAAAAACAACTTGTAGCCATTATAGGTATCTTTGTGAGTAAAAGGAAATTTGCCTGCAATTTTCACAAAAATAGTCACACAAACTTTGGCAAATATTTTGAAAATGCCACTCTTAAGAGCAGTACCACTAGTGGTAACCTGACATTTATAACTATTCTAAATAATGCAACAAAAGCATTTTCAAGGTTCATGTGCATCTTTTCATATGCAGACTTTGCGCTTCTCCTCAATAATTTAGCTTGTTTGGACACGTGCTTCCTGAATTGAAAATATACATTGTCTGGTGAGTCAGTCAAGCAATTTCAGAAAATCATACTCTTGGGTTTCTGCTTTACCTGACCCTTTTTTTGTTTGTCTGTTTCATTTGGCCTCTCTTACTTTTATTAATCAGATGTTAGATCCTTGGTAGAATAACTCATATATATATTAAATATTATATATATTATATATTATATATCTGCTCAGTTAACCAAAGTATATAGAGTTATTTGGAAAATTGGCTGAGCATTTGAAGTCTTACATGTTTGACTGCTAGTATTTTCGATTATTCCCTACAGAACCTAGTTTCTTTCTTGGAACCCCAACTCTGACTATTGTATTTCTGATTCACTTGACCGTGAATCACCCCATTTCTCATTCTCTTCCTAGTTTGATTGACACTGTTAATCAGTTTTTATTTTTTTATTTTATTGATTGTTTTGCTAATCAGTTTTTATCCTGAGCATACACTAATTCATACAGTAGCCTGATTCACATTGTTTCACAATACTGCAAACTAAAACCTTAATAGGTAAAATGTGGGGAAAACTACCATGTGCAACTATGGGTCACTATTAACATTACCAATGAAATAATTACTCACATATCATGCAATATATTGTCCTGTGCAAACAAGACATATTCTCCTGGTTAAATTTTAATAAAACTCATGTGTGTGTGTGTGTTTGTGAACTTATTTAAAACAAAATTTATAGACAAAGTCAGTACTTATAGTATTTATTTTCACAAAGGTAAAATTTTGGAGTCAGAGAGACTGGAAGTCCATAGCCTCATTCTCTCTAATAGCTGCAGCAATTTAAGCAATGTTCTTACCTCTTCAGATGGAGTAATGCATTCTAGTCAATGCTAAGCATATTGTACATGGTCAACAAATGCTCTTACTACTTTTATTATTATCCCTGCCACTACCACAAATACCATTAGTACTAGTACTCTATCCACTATTGCTGTGACTAGAAGAAAGAGAAAGAATAAAAATACAGAAATGCAAGAGATATTTAATGAACTCTGATACTTCTATGATGGGAAGGTTATTTGGTTGTTCCTTATTTCCTATTGATATTTTATGGTTCAAAATTTTTAAATGTTCTTCTATCTGATATTGTTAATTATTTAGCCTGATTTTTGAGAATTTTATTGTCCCAGCCTAGGATTCCTGGCAAATATATTTTTCTTGGCCTGTGAGAGTTCAAATAATTAGCAATTAATTGTGCATACCATCAAGGAAAAAATACATTTGATTTGGAATGTCATTAATTTAGTAGATAGTATCACCCTTACAATGTGAAATAATGTAAAAAATTTTATTTTACTCAAATTTACTTGAATGAGAAAATTTCAACTACCTAAAATAATTGGTTTTGAAAGGAAGAGTAACATTTAAATTCACAGTTAGAAAAAATATATAGTGCATATTTGACATAAATAAAATGAATCCTTGTTCAAAAATCACAAATATTACTGTATATTTAAGTGTGTATTTCCAAATGAACTTTGATTCCTGGATATATTTATCATTTAACATAAAATTTCTCTCTTTGTGTCTTGTTGAAATAGATGCTAATATAAAAAATTGGAAAGTTTTCAACTTTTTTTTTTTGACAGAGACAGAGAAAGAGATAGAAAGAGGGACCAATAGGGACAGACAGACAGGAGAGAGAGAGATGAGAAGCATCAATACTTCATTGCAGCTCCTTACTTATTCATTGATTGCTTTCTCATATGTGCCTTGACCGGGGGGTTATAGCAGAGCGAGTGACCCCTTACTCAAGCTAGCGACCTTGGACTTCAAGCCAGTGACTTTTGGGCTCAAGCCAGTGACCATGGGTTCATGTCTATGATCTCATGTTCAAGCCAACAATGATCCTGCGCTGAAGCTGGTGAGCCCATGCTCAAACCAGTGACCTCCGGGTTTTGAACCTGGGTTCTCCACATTCCAGGCTGATGCTCTATCCACTGTGCCACCACCTGGTCAGGCAATGACTTCTAAAATATGATTGCCACACGCTGGATCTATTGCATCACGTCTATACCTACATAGAAATTTATTCTATTTCTAGAACTTACTGAAAAAACATTTGTTGAATAACTGTTCAATTTGCATTGCTATACAAAACACAGTTCTGTGTACAATGCTATAAGGTAAAAACAATTGTTCAATCTGCTCTTTTTTCCTGCCATCATCTGAAGCAGAATTCACTTGCTACAGTTTTATTAACATATATTTTATCCTCACGGTTTCAAAAGTAGAAGTTAAAAAAACCATTCCAAAAATAAAATTATGGAAAACATATTTTTTGTGTCTCACGGTAAGAGATGACTACAATTGTACAAAGCATTACTGTGGCTTTAATTAGTTACCAAACAGAAAGTTAGACCACCAGCTTTGCTGATGGCCATGGCACCTTCCTGATGCATTTGCCTCCGGGCTGTGCTTTAATAAACAAAGAGAAGCCGCACATAATGGGCAACATGACTATCAGGGTGTGAATGTCTAATTTAATTTAACAATTGATTCAACAACTTCTCATTTCTAAGGAAAGAGCATCAAAGAGCTAAGCAACAGGAACTCTTTATATGTCTGGAGGTAAGCCATTTCATGTTTGCAAACCCAAGTATACTTCCCTGTGCAATTCAAGCATTGAAGAAAAATTTAAATATTTAGAGAGCATGTTTGTACAGATTTATATCAATTTTTAGAATATTGTATGTATCAATTTAAGAAGTAGTTTCACATTCTCTCCATGCACTGTAATTAGTTAAAATATAATTATAATATCTAAATATTTTTAATTGAAAAAAGTTAAAATTTAATGCAACTTATGTATTTGAGATAACTTAGAATAGATAATATGTAGGCAGCTGGATTACTAAAATAACAATAACAGATAAAAGGCTATGTAGCAAGAAGGAGGAGATTCATTACTGTAATTTCAAAATATGTTTGCCATTGAGCAGTATAATAAAAATTATACTTTATGGAGTTTTAAAAAATAAAATGTGGGAGTATTTTTTATGTCTACTACATCACTCAACTTAAGACTCTAGAAATGTCAAAAGTCTAAAGCCAATAACAATTTAATGAACATATATCAATGGAGGGGCTAATTTAATATTCTAACCTACTCTATATATTTTGCTACTTAGATTAGTGTTTTTCAGACATTATTATGTATGAGGATAGCTTGGAAAGCTTGTTCGGATGCAAATGTCTTGATCCTGTTTCAATTTTTTTTTCTTTTTTTTGCTAAGTTAGTGAGGACCAGAAACTTGTTTAAACTGACTCTACAAGAATTCTGAGGAAGTTGACCCAAGAGAGAGTGTTTAGACTATCTATTGAATATATTGTACTTAAAGATCTAAGATGCCATCAATTTTTAGATGCATCTTTCAGTATTTAAGAGAAAAAACAAACAATGTCAATTATGCAATTGATTGCAAGATACGTCTTAATTTTAAAAAAGTTAAAATGTGTTTATCTTGGAATTGTTTTAATACCATATCAGTTATCTCTATCAAGCTTTTGACATCAACGAGATAGAAATTGATTCAAAATCAAACTCTCCAGCCTGACCAGGCAGTGACACAGTGGATAGAGCGTCAGACTGGGAGGCAGAGGACCCAGGTTTGAAAATCCGAGGTCACCAGCTTGAGTTTGGGCTCATCTGATTTGAGCAAGGCTCACCAGCTTGAGCCCAAGGTTGCTGGCTTGAGCAAGGGGTCACTTGGTCTGCTGTAACCCCTGGTCAAGGCACAATGAGAAAGCAATCAGTGAACAACTAAGGTGCCGCAACAAAGAATTGATGCTTCTCATCTCTCTCCCATCCTGTCTGTCCCTATATGTCACTCTCTGTCTCTCTGTCTCTGTTTCTTTTTACACACACAAAGAAAGTCAAACTCTCTAATAACCCTCTGATTCAATCAGCCTTATTTTACTTCTACCTTATGCCCTGTATCAAGAGGTTTGGTATGCCACTGTTCCTATTATCTATTGCTGCGTAAGAAAGCCATCCTCAAGCTTAGGATGTTTAAGCAATAATTTATTATTATTTTACTTGGTTGTGTGACTTGTTTAGCTCAGCTGGGTAATTCTTACTTTGGACATCTCCTGAATTTTCAGTAGAAGTGAGGCCCAGCTGAACTTAGTTTCCAAGATTGCTCATTTGCAAGACTGGCAGTTGCTGTTGGTTATTGGCTAAAAATTATCCAGGGATTTCAGTTTGGTTGCTGTCACTGGCCTCTTCACGTGGCTTGGGCTTCATTGCATGGATCTGGTTTTCTGAGAGGGAGCATTCCAAGAGTGAATGCGTCAAGAAACTCAATCTGAAACTGCAAGGCTTCTTCTGACCCAGCCTCTCTCTGGTCATTATGGCCAGAGCTTCACCTCCTCCGCATTATGTTGGTCAAGAGTGAGTCACAGACAGCCTAGAGTCAAAGGGAAGGAACTACTTAAGGGCATGATTACCAGGAGGGATGGTAGGGCGCCATCTTTGGTGACACAGAAGCTTTACATAATATCTAACTTAATCTTTATTACAAATTCTAGAAGATACTGCATTAGCCAAATAGAGCTACTTCTTTTGATAACTCACAGAAATTGGCACATTTTAAGAACAGCAAACTCTTCCGATAGTCTTTTGACTTAGTCACTGAAAAATTAGTTCTTTACAAAGTACACCATTCATTCTTTACCGCTTCCTCTCCTTTCTTTGTCTCTATACAGCAAGGATGGAAAAATTCAAAGGCTCATTTTTCAATAAATTAGCATGCTTGATTGGGAAACCACACACACAAAAATACCTAAACAGCATATTAATCAATTATTGCTGAATTGCTCTGTGCCAATAATGTGCTAAATGTTTTATGTTTCTTATCTGTTTAAATTTCCATAAAAAGAGAGCGATGCAGATACTATTACACTCATTTTAATGAGGACATTGAGGTCCAGAGAGGCAAGGAACTATCCAAAAGCTAAAAATGTGTTAATAACTTCTGTGTCTAAGTGGAAACGTCTTTTCTCTATCTCATAATGGGTAAATGGGTTTTGCCTCAGTTGATACTGAACTGTTCTCTCTCCCAGTAGTTATTCAACATGTCCTGTCACTTCCTAAGGCAGTCCCTGATTTATGATAATAAGTTGTATTGTCAGATTAGAGGAGGAGACTTGTCTTCTCACTGCTGTTGTGGCTGAGAACATGTATGCAGCTCCCTCAGTGCTGTGTCAGGTTGTCTCCATAATCTTCAAAGACGAGGCAGCGTTTTGCTGTTTTGTGCTGCTTAAGGACAGATTTTGATATGCTAATACTCCATTCTTACCCATTCTGACACTGGTAGCAATATAATGTTGCAATCTTAGAAGCGATGTTACACATCAGTATAATGAGGTTTATGGTCAAATCTAAGAGCCTGTCCCAAAGGCAGTACTATGTAGAAAATCAAAGACTAATCAGTAAGTTAATGGCACAAGCTCTTCCACTCTTGTTCTTCTGGGTTTTCCTTACGTTTGTTCATTTCTCATGGCAGCATTGGCGGTTTGTGCAGGTATGAGAAAAGAAGTGTTGGTGTGGATGGAATATCCTGTGGAGTTGAGTGTGGGATTTTTAGGATAGGAAGAGTTGGCCTGTTGAAACAAATTGCTGAAAATGAGCTCAGTCCTTCACTGATCAGTGTTTGTTTGTCTTACAAGTATCCTGAACTTTTTACACATTGGCCAGTTCAGGTAAATCAGGTGATCAGCCATGGTTCCCTCACTCTCAGCTAGTCTGTGAGAGCTTTTCACATTCCCAGTATTGTTTTAGGTTCTTAAGAAAAATTATCTGTTCTCAATCTTAAAAGTAACTGCTGGTAAGCAGCTTTGTAAGCAGCTATTTTAGAATTATGAGATATTTGGTTCTGAGTCTTCATTTTAGCAAATACTGTATCTATGCACAGCCACCATTTGTAACAGTGATCACTTTTGCCATCAAAGGTCTTGCCATCAATCAAATGACAGGGGGGTAAGTAGTAGATATGGAAAGTAGAAAGGACTGAAAAGACCAAAGGATCTTTCTTCACATTTGAGGTCTGGAGAAGTCTTCCCAGAGGAAGTTGCTTCCAAAGCACAAATCTGCAAAAAAAGTAAGAATTTATCCAGGAAAATAAGGTTAGCCAGAGCAACCAGTAAATGCAAAGAAACACCAGTGAATGGGAGAGAGCTTGACAGGCTGGAAGAATCGTGAGATGGTCAGCCCAGCCGTAACATGCCAAGAGGGGGCGTTCACCTGGCAGTTTAAACAAGGGCCATATTGTGAGGCTATGCTTAGTGCTTTAAACTTGATCGCCAAGACAAGGAGTGCCAACCAAGCTCTTTTTAAGTGAGGGAAGAACAAAAAGATCTTTGCAATGAATAAATAAATGATTCCCTCAAAATATAACTTGGAGAGGAGAATGGTAGCTGGGGACAAAGATAATGACCCAAGGGAAGGTCACCTTGGAAAGTGCTTTCTGACCGTTTAACTGATGACCCAACGGAGTGTTTAAGAAGCAGAGCTATTCTTTCATTCGCTAATTCAATATAAGTTTATCATGTTTCGACTCCCTGTCAAATTATTTTTAAGTAACTAGGAGATATAAGAGTGGACACAACAAACAACATCTTTCCCATTATGAGGTTAATATACATACATTAACATATATCAGGGATTATTTATGCTATGAAAAATAAAATGTAATAAGGAGATGAAGAATGAGGGGCCGAAAGTGTTTCTATTTTAATAGGGTGGTGAGATAAATGTACATATCCCATCCATCTCTTTTCTCTAGATGCTTCTTATCAGAGAAAAAAGTATAGTGTTTATTTACCCATTTATTGAATATTCATGTGGTGCCCTATGGGGTACTCTGAGAGGCTCTGACAGTGCCAGGGCAGGTTCAGAGGCAGGAAAGATCAGTCAAGCAGTACTCTGTAGACCATGGTAAAGGTTAAAGGTTTAGATGTTTTTCCTGTGAATAACGAAAGCCATTGTACGGCTTTAATTAAGAATTCCATGTGATCAGATTTGTACTTTTGAGAGAGCCTTCTGGCTGTAGGGAAGAATGAATTAATAGATCAGAATAGTCCTCTTCCACCAAATGTAAAAGTACATATTTTGCCTTGCTTGGCTATTAGTAATAATGGTTGAATTTCTTTCCATTCAAGGATAAGTAATATGAGTGTTGAACTTTTTTGTGACTGGTAAGAAGTAAATGTGTGAACCAAGAGAACTTGCAAAAAAAATATTCTAATGTGTTTTTAACTACTGATTGGGGACCTTTTTGTCTCTAAGAAAAAGAAATATTGTTTTTATCTATGATACTTGATTGACAGAAAACATCCATTTTATTAAGAAAACACAGCAGACACATTTTTGTTTCCATTGCTAAACGTCATTCTTCTTCACATTTTATACAAGTGTAGTGTTAAAATATTTGTCTGTATAATGCTATGTAAGGAAGTAACTTAATACGTCTTTGGACATATTAAAAATGTCTCATGCGCCATGCTGCTCAGATGACATGTTTATGAATAAGGTTTCAAAACTCCATATGCACAAATATGAAATATGAAGTTTTTCTCCAAATACTAAGAATACAGCTCATCCTGCATTTGCTGGTTTATAGTGTTAACATTTATCTGCATCTCCATATTCCAAGATTTGCAAATGAGATGAGCTCTGTGGCAATCGGCCGCCAAGTATAAACAGCTGCTCTCTTTGGCAACAGACTCATCTGAACATTTAATGCAGCCCTTCCTGCTGGAGCCTTTTATCATCCGAATTTAGGGAGGGACAGTTCCTTGGCATGTTGCAAATGTACTATTCTCTGAAGTCTTACAGCCCGTGGATTCTCTTGATAACTATAATAATAAGAGACACGGAAAGGACAATATATTAATATTAAGCATTGTGAAAGAAATTTTATGAATCTAGAAGAGGGACATTTCAGGGAAACACTCTGAAATTTTAACTAGGCAGTTTAATATTGTGAGATTAACTTAAATTCCTTCCAAATGGAATAAAATTTAGTCAGTGGAGCTTTGAGGAGCCACAGTGTATCCAAATACAGAGTAGGGATGAGAAAGAGTTTTCCTATCAGCATGATGTAAAACTACAAATAAAAATAATCAAATACATTTCTTGGGATCTCAGCAACACATATATGGAGCATACTTCTGTCATTCTTCCACAAGTGGAAAGCGCATTCATTGATTTACAGCCATAAATTTATATATAACAACACAGTATGTAAGAAATCAGGAAAATTTTGGAAGGAAATGTTATGAACAAAAAGGAGAAGTCAGTGTGGACTGCCTCTCACTGTATGCTGGAGATGGTACCTCCACACTGGGCTTTAGGCTTTGCTCCTCTCTTTGTTCTTCCTAAGTCTAGGCCGGGCCGACCAACAGAACTTTCTGTAAAGTTCTGTAATGTTCTGCATGTGTGCTATCCAGCATGATGGACACAAGCTGTCTGGCAATTGAGTGCATGAAATGCAACTGAAGAAATGCATTTTAAATGTTCTTTTATTTAAATCAGTAGAAACAAGTTCAAATATAAACATGTAGCCATCTCATTGGATAGGCATGTCTAGGCCAGAAGAAGGGAAGAGTCTTTCTCTGTAACTATAGGACAGCTACTTGAGCCCATACTTCACAGGGAGGCTAGGACCCCACATGAAGCAGTAGTTTCAGAATCCAATGTCTGTTATCACAAGATGGGCTCAGCAAACTGTCATTCTAGAAGCTCCTTCAGAAGCAGGGGGAGCCTAGACAAGGAGAAGATTTTAGCTACCCAAGTGAGCAATAATCAATTATCTTAACTGAAAATAAAATGTGTCGCAGGGAAGCTGTGGTTAGAGGAAAGAAAACATAGTATTAATGTTATGGGCATTGCTGTATGATGTTTCAACATGTTTATTTTGATACTGACAATTATAAATTATTTATCTGACTGCAAAGACACTAATAGCTTTGAGCTACTTACATTGATTTTGATTCTAAAGTGTAAACCCATATGGTAAAAGGATTTTATTATTATTTTAATAGTTTTTCTCACTTGAAACATAAATGGAAAATAACTCTGAAATATATATATATCATATTAAGAAACACAAAAATCTAGGAACAGCGGAAACAAAAACTGTACAAGGAAGATAAGCTTCTCTTATAAGTCATAATTGCTGAAACATATATAAGATATTTATCAATAATAAACACTAAAGATAAAAGCTAATATTTACTTACTATAGACGGCATGCTTGAGATTCTAAGTGGTTTAGGGGGTTGTGCCTTTACTGAATCTACAAACAAGTGCTAGCCTCTCACGTGTGCAGATAAAGAGGCTGAACCCTGGAGATAGGAAGTAAATTCTCCTTAATCCCTGTGTTGTACAAGTGGAGAGGCGACAATGGGGAGCCAGAGTCACACAATGGCATTTTTACCCACTTAATGAAAACTTCAGCAGATTTAAAATGATTTCATTTGGTGTCATAGATGGTTGGTATAAATAATTTCTGTAGACACAGAATGGCTTTTTCCAAGAAAGCAAATTGATGACGGAAAACCTAAACTCAAATATCTATATGTATACACATATTTTTAGGCATTTTAAGGTTAAGATAGAAGTGATGCTATATTTTTGGTGAGTTTAATTTGAGCATAATCCACCACATTGGAGACAATGACATCAGTGACATCCCTGCAGTGGTGACAGTAGCCAATCTGAAGGGTACAAGGGAGTGTTGGGGCTGCTGCTGTCACTTAAGGGTCTGATTTGCCTTAGAGAGCTGGAGGGGATTGTGTGTCCATTTGCCAACTTGGACAGCTGCACAACCATATCTCGGGAAATCAATGTAGAGCTACTTCCAGAGGAATTAAGAAAATGTTTTTTCTATTCCTTTTGACAAGAAGTCATTACCAGTAGCCTTTGGGGAAAAGTTACTGAAGCTTCATGAAAAGTCTGAGGCCATTATTTACTTTGGATACTCCAAGCTTAGGTCTGAAGGAATAGATAATAAGACCTTTTTCTAGTGAAAAATAAGTCGCATTATGACTCTCAGCAAGTTTTAAAAATATAAAACTGAGCTCAGGACATAGGTTTTATTGTAGACACTCTCATTTTTCATCTGTGTGGGCTTTTTATTCTGCTGCTAACCTGGGTCTGAGTATAATATAACCATAATTTCATCATGGTAATATCTTATTTTTTTTTACTTTAATACTATTCTAGTGAAGGTTCACTGCTGGTTATTTCATGATAAAAATAACATTAGAAGGAGTTTGGGCATTATATATTTGAAGCAAGGTAAAGAGAAGAACAATGAATCAACTTTGTTTCCTACTTGTGGACATGTATATAACACATTTTATAATAAATTTTCTTTCTGACAAAGAGAAACAAATAGCACTAGTATTGATGTATAAAAAATTGCTCTAGATTTTGATTCAGTTTTCATGAGTTCTGGTTGTAACCTTAAATTCAGATCTGCTACCTGCTAGCTGAATCATTTTGGGTAGATAGATTACTTAATCTCTCAGCATGTCTGTTGACCTTTCTATAAACTATCATTGTGATATTGAACTATTACTGTGGTAAAGATCAAATGAAACACTAAATTTGAAAGGAATTATAAAAAAATGTGAAAGATCATAATTATTTTATGATTTAGTAATATTGGAGTAGTGTCAAACTTTCTTGAAGAAATGCTTACAGTTAGTGTTTTTATTTTAAAATTTTATTTTTACTTCTTACCATTGAGTTTATAAACTTACCTGTGTCAAACTTCTTCAATTCTGGAAACATTTACAGCAGATATTGAGAAACAAATGTTATTTAACATCATGATGATTTATTTCAACAGTTAAGGTACTGCAAAATTAAATTCAGTGAAAAATTTAAACTAAAACTTGCTTTACCCAGATTATTAAACAAAAGTATAATTTCTTTGGTATAAGATATTATTAGTGATTTTATTCATGATCTGTATCTAAAGGATTGGCAAAGGAGAAGGTTGCTAACATTTATAGATATACATCAATATTTATTTCACATTTCCTTATTGGTTTAATACACATTTGAATTACAGGAACTAATCCTATCAACGTCACATGTAAAGATGTTCAGAGAGCATCTTTAGTATTATAAGTAGAAATGTGGAAATTCTCAAAAGGCTATACAAGAGCTTGAAAAACCTTCATCTGTTTATATGTATTAACAACAATCATAATTCTGAAAGTGGATTGACTTAGTAGTTAGTTTGTGACATTCTAGAAAATGTAGCTGGTACTTGTATGATGCTACATTCCACCTCTACCCCTCTTTTCTAAGAGCTTGGAAATAAAAACTCAGGTTGGATAAGAACAAAAGCAGAATGGTACTTATATTGAAGATAGACTTGACTGAATAGATTAATCAAGGAAAGGAAAATGCCAATATAAGTAATTCTGAGAGACAGAGAGATACACAGAGAGAGTTGAGGTCAGCTGGTGTCCTAGCTCATACCTTCTGTCACTTGTGAGTACCATTTTCGGGAGGCATTTCAGCTTCTGGGCACTGGAGATATCTAATTTCAGAAAAACTCAAGACCAACACCTGAATTTCACCATGGTGAAATTACTAAATTAATTCCTACGTGAGGTCTCATGGTGGGTAGTCATTTGACCTTTCTTGACTATTTTAACTTGTTCATATACTTTTGAAAACCATTGATATAAGTCATATACTGTTCTCATTACAATCCAATGTGTGTGTATATGACCAGTGACATCTTAGATTGTTAAGGTTTTTTCACTTATATTTTCACATTTGTGTCACATTCCTTAAGGTCAACATTTATATTGCCCTCTCCACTCTCAATTGCCTAATTTTGACTTTTTTCCTCTCCATGGTATGCATATATTCTTTTTTTTCCTTCACAGAGACAGAGAGTCAGAGAGAGGGATAGGTAGGGACAGACAGACAGGAATGGAGAGAGATGAGAAGCATCAATCATCAGTTTTTCGTTGCAACACCTTAGTTGTTCATCAGTTGCTTTCTCATATGTGCCTTGACCCTGGGCCTTCAGCAGACCGAGTAACCCCTTGCTTGAGCCAGCAACCTTGGGTCCAAGCTGGTGAGCTTTGCTCAAACCAGATGAGCCCATGCTCAAGCTGGCAACCTCAGGGTCTCTAACCTGGGTCCTCTGCATCCCAGTTCGACGCTCTAAACACTGTGCCACTACCTGGCCAAGCTGTATGCATATGTTCTCCCCCCCCCACTATTAGAATGTTGTTTATTAATGCTAATTCTCTAAATCCTTTTTTTAAATTAATTTTAATGGGGTAACATTGATAAATCAGGGTACATGTGTTCAGAGAAAACATCTCTAGGTTATTTTGACATTTGATTATGCTGCATTCCCATCACCCAAAGTCCAATTGTCTTCCGTCACCTTCTAACTGGTTTTCTTTGTGCCTCTCCCCACACCCAACCCCCTTCCTCTCCTCAACCCCACCCTGTAACCCCCACACTCTTGTCCATGTCTCTTAGTCTCATTTTTATGTCCCACCTATGTATGGAATCATATAGTTCTTAGTTTTTCTGATTTACTTATTTCGCTCAGTATAATGTTATTAAAGTCCATCCATGTTGTTGTAAATGATTGATATCATCATTTCTTATGGCTGAGTAGTATTCCATAGTATATATGTACCAAAGCTTTTTAATCCACTCGTCCTCTGACGGACACTTGGGCTGTTTCCAGATCTTCGCTATTGTGAACAATGCTGTCATAAACATGAGGGTGCATTTCTTCTTTTCAAACAGTGCTATGGTGTTCTGGGGGTATATTCCTAAAAGTGGTCAAAATAGCTTGGTCAAAAGGCAGTTCGATTTTTAATTTCTTGAGGAATCTCCATATTGTTTTCCACAGTGGCTGAAACAGTCTGCATTCCCACCAGCAGTGCAGGAGGGTTCCCTTTTCTCCACATCCTCGCCAGCACTTATTCTGTGTTGTTTTGTTGATGAGCACCATTCTTACTGGTGTGAGGTGATATCTCATTGTGGTTTTAATTTGCATTTCTCTAATCATTAGTGATGTTGAGCATTTTTTCATATGCTTATTGGTCATTCATATGTCCTCTTTGGAGAAGTGTCTACTCATTTCTTTCACTCATTTTTTGATTGGATTGTTTGTCTTTCTGGTGTTGAGTTTTACAAGTTCTTTATAAATTTTGGTTATTAACCCCTTATCAGATGTATTGTCAAATATATTCTCCCATTGTGTGGTTTGTCTTTTTACTCTGTTCTTATTGTCTTTAGCTGTACAAAAGCTTTTTAGTTTGATATAGTCCCATTTGTTTATCCTGTCTTTTGTTTCACTTGCTCATGGAGATAAATCGGCAAATAAATTGCTGCAAGAGATATCAAAGAGCTTACTGCCTACGTTTTCTTCTAAGATGCTTATGGTTTCACAACTTACATTTAAGTCTTTTATTCATTTTGAGTTTATTTTTGTGAATGGTGTAAGTTGGTGGTCTATTTTCCTTTTTTTGTAGGTAGCTGTCTAATTTTCCCAATACCATTTGTTAAAGAGACTGTCTTTACTCCATTATATGCTCTTAACTCCTTTGTCAAATATCTATAAAGGTGCGGGTTTATTTCTGGGTTCTCTGTTCTGTTTCATTGATCTATATGCCTGTTCTTATGCCAGTACCAAGCTGTTTTGAGGACAATGGCCTTGTAGTATAACTTGATATCAGGAAGTGTGATACCTCTCACTTTATTCTTCTTTTTCAAGATAGCTGATGCTATTCGTGTTCTTTTTGGTCCCATATAAATTTTTGGAATATTTGTTCTATATCTTTGAAGTATGTCATTGGTATTTTAATTGATATTGCATTGAATTTTAAATTGCTTTTGGTAATATGGACATTTTAATGATGTTTTTTCTTCCTATCCATGAACACGGTATATGCTTCCACTTGTTTGTATCTTCCTTGATTTCTTTTATTAATGTTTTATAATTTTCTGAGTACAAGTCTTTAGCCTCCTTGGTTAAGTTTACTCATAGGTTGTTTCTTTTTTTTTTCAATAGTGAAAGTTAAATTTAGGTTTCCTTAATTTCTTTTTCTGACGGTTCATTATTGGTGTATAAAAATGCCTCTGATTTCTATGTATATATTTTATAACTTGCTACTGTTTGAATTCATTTATCAGGTCGAGTAGTTTTTTGACTGAGACTTTAGGGTTTTCTATATACAGCATCATATCATCTGCAAATAGTGATAGTTTTACTTCCTCCTTTCCAATTTGGATGCCTTTTATTTTTTCTTCTTGTCTGATTGCTGCAGCTAGGACTTCCAGTACTATGTTGAATAAGAGTGGTGAAAGGGGGCACTCCTGTCTTGTTCTTGATCTTAAGGGGGTTACTTTTAATTTTTGCCCATTTATTAAGATGTTGGCAGTGAATTTGTCATAGATGGCCTTTATCATGTTGAGGTATGTTCCCTATATTCCCACTTTGCTGAGAGTTTTGATCATAAATGGGTACTGTATTTTATCAAATGCTTTTTCTGCATCTATTGAAATTATCATTTGGTTTTTCTCCTTCCTTTTGTTTATGTGATGAAGCACATTGATTGATTTACAAATATTGTACCATCCTTGCCTCCCCCGAATGAATCCCACTTGATCATGATGTATTATTTTTTTCATGTATTGCTGGATCTGGTTTGCTAATATTTTGTTGAGAATTGTAGCATCTAAGTTCATCAGGGATATTGGCCTATAATTTTCTTTCTTTGTGTTGTCTTTGCCTGGTTTTGGAATCAGAATAATACTTGCCTAATAAAAGGAGCTTGGAAGTCTTCCTTCCTCTTGAATTTTTTGAAATAGCTTGAGAAGTATAGGAGTTAGTTCTTCTTTGAATATTTGGTAGAATTCCCCTGTGAAGCCATCCGACCCAGGGCTTTTGTTTTTTGGGAGTTTTTTGATAACTATTTTGATCTCATTTGTTGTAATCAGTCAGTTTAGGTTTTCTGATTCTTCCAGATTGATTTTTGGAAGATTGTATGTTTCAAGGAATTTGTCCATTTCACCTAGATTGTCTAATTTTTTTGGCATACAGTTCTTCATAGTATTTTCTTACAATATTTTGTATTTCTGTTTTGTCAGTTGTTATTTCTCCACTCTTATTTCTAATTTTATTTATTTGAGTTCTCTCTCTTTTTTTCGTGGTGAGTCTGATTAAGGGTTCATCGATCTTGTTCACCCTTTCAAAGAACCAGCTCTTGGTTTCATTGATCCTCTGTATTGTTTCTTTAGCCTCTATGTCATTTATTTCCACTCTGATCTTTATTATTTCCTTTCTTCTACTACCTCTGGGCTTTACTTGCTGTTCTTTATCTATTTCTTTTAGATGCAGGGTTAAGTTGTTTATTTGAGCTTTTTCTAGCTCAAATAAAGGTATGCCTGTAGTGCTATGAACTTTCCTCTCAGTACTGCTTTTGCTGTGTCCCATAAATTTTGAGTTATTGTATGCTCATTATCATTCGTTTCTAGGATTTTTTTATTTCTTCTTTGATTTCATTCTTAATTCATTTGTTATTTAACAACCTGCTATTTGGTTTCCATGTGTTTGAGAATTTTTGAGTTTTTATGTTGTGGTTGATTTCTAATTTTGTGCCATTCTAATCAGAGAAAGTGCTCGATATGATTTCCATCTTCTTAAATTTGTTGAAACTGCTTTTGTGCCCTAACGTGTGGTCTATTCTAGAGAATGTACCATGAGCTCTTGAAAAGAATGTATATTCTGCTGCTTTAGGGTGAAAGGTTCTGAAGATATCTATTAAATCCAGTTGATCTAGTGTGTCCTTTAAGTCTGCTATTTCTTTGTTAATTTTCTTTCTTGAGGATCTATCTAGTGATGTTAGTGGGGTATTGAAATCCCTTACTATTATAGTATTGCTGTTGATCTCACCCTTTATAATCATCTAAGTCTGCTTTATATATTTAGGTGCTCCTATATTAGGTGCATATTTATAATGGTTATATCTTCCTGTTGGATTGCTCCCTTTATCATTATGTAGTGACCTTCTTTATCTCTCAATATAGACTTTGTTTTAAAGTCCATTTTGTCATTGACCTGGAAATGCTGAGGTCGCCGGTTCGAAACCCTGGGCTTGCCTGGTCAAGGCACATATGGGAGTTGATGCTTCCAGCTTCTCTCTCTCTCTCCTCTCTAAAATGAATAAATAATAAAAAAAAATTAAAAAACAAAAAAATAAAGTCCATTTTGTTTGATATAAGTATTGCTACCCCAGCTTATTTTTTATTTCCATTTGCATGAAATATTTTTTCCATCTTTTTACCTTCAGTCTATGTGCATATTTTGTTTTAAGGTGTATCTCTTGTAGACAGCATCTGTATGGGTTGTTTTCTTATCCATGCAGCTACCCTATGTCTTTTTATTGGATCATTTAATCCATTTACATTTAAAGTTATTATTGATATGTAGTTTATTGCCATTTTATTCTTCAAATCTGTATTCCTCTTTTGCTATATTCTTTTCCCACTTTGATCTGTTTACAACAGGCCCCTTAACATTTCCTGCAGCATTGGTTTGGTTGTAATGAATCCCTTGAATTTTTTTTTGTCTGGGAAGCTTTTTATTTCTCCTTCAATTTTAAGTGATAGCCTTGCTGGATAAAGTAGTCTTGGTTGTAGGCTCTTGTTCTGCATTACTTTGAATATTTCTTGCCATTCCCTTCTGGCTTCAAGTGTTTCTGTTGAGAAGTTGGATGTCATCCTTATGGGGCCTCCTTTGTAGGTAATAACCTTTTTTTCTCTAGCAGCTTTTAATATTTTCTCTTTATTGCTTAGCTCTGGTATTTTAATTATGATGTGTTTTGTTGTGAATTTCTTTGGGTTTCTCTTTAATGGAATTCTCTGTGCTTCTTGATTGATGCATACCCTTCCCTGCATCAATTTAGCAAAGTTTTCAGCTATGATTTGATTGAATAAAGTGTCTATCCATTTTTTTTTTTGCTTCTTTTTCAGGAACCCCTATGATGCAGATGTTATTTCTCTTCATGTTGTCACAGAGCTCTCTAGAGTTTCCTTAGACTTTTTGAGTCTCTTTTTTTTTTTCTGCTCTGCTTCCATGCCTTCGTTCACCTTGTCCTCCAACTCGCTGATTTGATCATCAGCTTTATCCATCCTACTTTTAATTCCTTCTAGTGTGGTCTTCATTTCTGATATCATATTTGTCATCTCTGGCTGACTCTTTTTAAATATTTCAATGTCCTTTTCTATACTTGCTATCTCTTTATTTAGGTGTTTGTAATGACCATCCATTGTTGTTCTAAGATCCCTAAGCATCCTAACAATCATTATTTTAAACTCTGTATCTGGAAGTTTGGTTATTTCCATATCACTCAGTTCATTTCCTGGAGGTTTCTTTTGTGGTTTCATTTGGATTGCACTTCTCTGTCTTCTCATTGTGTCTGTGTGTTTGGGTGTGTTGTTTGTAGAGCTGGTTGAGTCTAGGCTTGGTATTGTTTGCCTCTTGTAGAACACTAATACACAACTCACCTGATAATTTTACCTTAATATGTCAAGAAGTGAGAAGTCCTATGAATAAAAGTAGAGTGTGGTTCATAGATATTGACTTATGGAGGGTGGCACACTAGGTAAGGTGGCCAGGCAGTTTGTGCTGAGGAGATGACATGCCAGGTGAGACATAGATGGATTCATGAAGCAGCCATAAGAGGGCTGGGGAAACGGAGACTCCAAAAGATAGAATGAGCAGAGCAGCAGCACTCTAGTGGGGATGGGTGTGGTTTATTTAAGGATGACCCTGAGCATCTCTCACTGTTTTCTGAAGTCAAATGAATTCCTTATTTGGTGATAAGGAATTCACCTAGTGGTTCTGCTTCCTTGTTCAGACCATGGAATGTACAAGTAGAGTAACTGGTGCAGATTGAGTGAAGGGAGTAGTCTGCTCTTGTCTGCCACTTGTGCTGGGATGAAAACCAGGGCATTTGGTTAGATGTTCCTTTAACATTTATTTAAAATATACATTGAGCATTTTAAGTGTGAGATGAATAGTTTAGATAAGTAAACAAATGTCATACTTAGTCCTACCATTTATGTAATTTTATGAGTTAACATCTCATAGAATATAGTCTGTCCTCAATGAAAAGGCATTTATTCAGCTTGAATGTATTTGAAATATTGTCAGCCATTGTTAATATTGTATTATCTAATATGAAATACAGTGGGTTAAATTTCTTGAGGCATCTCTAAAAGTGAAATATTTTAATCTACATTGAAGTAAGGTTTCATTCATTATTAGAAGTATTAACTAAAGCTTTATAAAAATATCTTAGCCCATAAAGGGATTACTGTTATCTTTAAAACTATTCTTTGATTCATTTAAGGAAGGCATACTATTTCACCATGCTTTGCTTTTCCACTTTGGAATGTGATCACATTTCTATTAACACAGCCATATTTTTAGACTGGAAGCTGTAAATATTTTTAAAATTCATTTCTGAAAATGACATTTGTCATGGTTAGGACTAGTTCCTTCTTAAGATTCACAACCCATCTTGCAAATGATACAGTATTACTCAAGAACTTCACCTTATCAAACATTGTTAAAATGTAAATAAAATAAATAAAATGGAATTTGAATCCATGGGGTGCCTCTAATAGCTTTTTCTTCTTGACATGGAGCTAATATAAACTGCATTTCCCCAGTTGATTTTTATAAGATTGCAGAAACTGACAGTTATTTTCTACTGCTGCTTGCCAGTCTTCTATCTCATTTTAATTCCAGAGTCAATGGACAATACCAATACCCATGGATTACATGTTAAAAAGGAATTTATGAATTATGGATGAGCTGGGACAGTTATTGATATTTAAAGGCATCATATTTCATGTTGAATATTAATAGAAATGAAAGACCAAAGGAATACAGTTACAAACAAACAAACAAAAAACCCAAAAAACAAAACCTATTTCAAAACAGGGTAGCTTCTTTAAGCCATGAGATAAGAATAAATGTTAAATGAAATTATATAGTTAATTCATTTAGTGCCAATTTCTCTAACAGTGGGACAGAGATGAGAACTTACCATTGATGGCTTATTATAATTAGAAAAAATATGATCTGGTCTTAAATAAAGAGATAGTGTAAGAAATTGTTCTATATTGTCATAATGTCTTTTGTCTCATTGTTTGTTAATATATGATTGCTAAAAGGAAGACTATGTGACCATATTAAATGTAATGAAATATAATTTAAAAGTTGAATTTTAATGTTTCAAGTCACTCTTAAAAAATAAGAGAATATTTTTTTTCAGGACTTTTGAGATGGCATCATAAGCTATTACAGTGAAGGTGTCTGGGCCTGGGCCTTTTGAGATTAGGGTCTTTCTTTCTAAATTCCTATAATCCTAAAAAAAATTATGTTTGCTTTAATCGTAAGAGATTGGATCAAGCTCCCCAATTTACTGATCTTTCTACAACTATTTCTATTGCCTAGTCTCTCCTCCCCCCCCCCCCCCGCCATGGACTTGAAATCTTTCTACTTGATGTGGATGCTCTTGATGATGTCACAGCAATCTCCATGTGTCAAAGCCAATGGTCTCATCTCATTCTCACGCTATCTAAACTCCAAGAAGAATTAGATGCTTTTCTTTTTTGCTTCTTTCTATTTAACACTCTTTTGTCTTTTGGCTACAAAGACAGATTCTTCAATTCTTCCTTTACATCACTGATTCTTCCTTCATCTCCTTTACTGGTCTTGCCTTGTCTGACCTACATATGTTATAGTGCCTTGGGCTTATCCTGGATTCTCCCTTTATCTTTTTCCCCATTTATCCTCTTTTTTTCTCTTCTCTTTTCTGCCTCTGAGGAATGTATGATTATCACTTTTTTTAAGTCATTGATATAGGAATATAAAAAAACAATTTAAGAGAGAGAATGTCAGTATTAGATTTATAGCTTAAAAGCATATTTAATAATCTTCTAAATGGTCTTGTTAGTGTGTATTTGTGATTAGAGTAATGATAGTTGGACGATCTTAATCATGAAAATAGGAATATAAATTCCACATGGTTAGGGTCATTCTTACCTCTTGCTCTGGGAACCTTTCTCTTTGGAATATATACAAAATAAAGTGACACATTGTTTTTCTTGTGTTCCTTTCTTCTATGCCTTATACATTATATATATAACTTTATGTTAAAAGAAGACTATAGTTAATAGCACTATAGCATATCTTGGTCTTCCCATATTCTATTCACGATAATGATGTCTCTGAGGCATCTTAGTCTCTTTGAGGGCACACACAGAAATGTCATAGCCCCATTACAACATTTATGGAGTGATAATATATAATAATGTTAACCTAATTTTGAAGAATTATTTTCTAGTCTCTTAATAGGTCCTGAGATTATTTTGGGAATGCTTATCATCCTATGCATAACTGATGATCTGTACTTCATGTTTTTTTTTGTTTTGTTTTGTTTTGTTTTTTACAGGGACAGAGAGAGAGTCAGAGAGAGGGATAGATAGGGACAGACAGGAACAGAGAGAGATAAGAAGCATCAATCATCAGTTTTTCATTGCGCATTGCAACACCTTAGTTGTTCATCGGTTGCTTTCTCATACGTGCCTTGACCGCAGGCCTTCAGCAGACTGAGCGACCCCTTGCTCAGGGACCTTAGGTCCGAGCTAGTGAGCTTTTATTTTTCTTTTTTTTTCTTTTTGCTCAACCCAGACGAGCTCATGCTCAAGCTGGCGACCTTGAGGTCTCGAACCTGGGTCTTCCACATCCCAGTCCGACACTCTATCCACTGCGCCACTGCCTGGTCAGGCTGTACTTCATGTTTTAATAGCATAATATTTATTTAAAATTATCCACACCATTGTCAGTGCTCCAACTCAGGGTATGTGATAGCTTTTCCCAAGCTTCTGGATAGAAATATTCTGTAAATAGTGCCACTTTTATTATAAGCTGGAATAAAAAAAGCAAATAATTTTTGAACATTGATTGAATTGTTCTAAGAATTTCACTGTATGAATTAGCTTAACTCTCATAAGAACTTTACGGAGAAGTGAAACAACTTGATTGTGTCACAGAGCCAGCAAGGGCCACAATTTATCTCGGGAACCTATGTTCTTACTCATCAAGGGACACTGTGAAGGTAGCTCTGTGCCATTTGAACAGTTCAAATCTATGCCATTGGGTTTGAACATATTGTGGAGGTCATCTTTTATTAGTGTCATGAATGATGAGGCTAGCTATGTTTCTGAGGCAGGAGGCCTAACTGATGGGAGGAAGATTTGACTTCTTCCCCCATCTATCTGCCATCTTTGTTGGCTCCCTGCACCCGGTCACTTGTCAAGCTTGGCCATCCCCGCATGTTAAAATTTGGATAGTATTGTAGAAGAGCAGAAACAGTTGTAGTCAACTATACAATTACAGAAAATAAAGTGTAATCAGCTTTGACTGAATCTAGTTGGTAGATTCCAGTTTTATACTGCAGCTCAAATTTAAATCTTTGGAGCTACAGTTCAAAACAGAGCCGTTTATGCTTGCTCTTGCTATTGGCTTGGTGGGTGGAGGGGAGGTGTGTTTCTATGATGAGATGTGTTAAAGGATTAAAGAACGAGGGTCAAAAAAGGTAAGAGGAGAGCCAAATGCTATGGTGAAAGAAAGGCTTTGTGTGATTTTTATCATAAAGAGGGAGTGTACAGGAAAGAGTGGGGGGGGGCAGGGCAGTGACTGAGACTAAAGTTCAGCCCCAGGGAGAGAAGACTTTGGGGCTTAAGCTGATCTAAAGAAAACTCAACAACAAACATGCAAATAATGCAATAAAAATGAGAAGAGGACATGAAACGACACTTCTCCCAGGAAGAAATACAAATGGCCAGCAGATATATGAAAAGATGCTCATCTTCATTAGTTATTAGAGAAATGCAAATCAAAACTACAATGAGATACCACCTCACACCTGTTAGATTAGCTATTATCAACAAGACAGGTAATAACAAGTGTTGGAGAGGCTGTGGAAAAAAAGGAACCTTCATTCACTGGTGGTAGGAATGTAAAGTAGTACAACCATTATGGAAGAAAGTATGGTGGTTCCTCAAAAAATTAAGAATAGAACTACCATATGACCCAGCAATCCATCTATGGGGTATATACCCCCCAAAATAAAAAACACTGGTACATAAAGACACATGCAGCCCCATGTTCATTGCAGCATTGTTCACAGTGGCCAAGACATGGAAACAACTAAAAACCTCTTTAATAGATGATTGATAAAGAAGACGTAGTACATATATACTATGGAATACTACTCAGCCATAAGAAATGATGACCTCACATCATTTACGACAACATGGATGGACCTTGATAACATTATACTGAGTGAAATAAATAAATCAGAAAAAACTAAGAATTATATGATTCCATACATAGGTGGGACACAAAATTGAGACTCATGGACATGGACAAGAGTGTAGTGGTTACCAGGGAAAGAGGAAGGGAGTAGAGGGAGGGGATAAGAGGAGGGGAAGGGCACAAAGAAAACCAAATAGAAGGTGATGAAAGACAATTTGACTTTTGGTGATGGGTATGCAACATAATCAAATGTCAAAATGACCTGGATATGTTTTTTCTGAATCCATGTACTCTAATTGATCAATGTCACCCCGTTAAAATTGTCTAAATAAAATTTAAAAATAAAAAAGAATCCTGTGGCAGGGTAAGGGGAAAGAGGATCAAGACAAGATCTTTTACCAGAGAGATGAGAAAACTAAGGAAAAAGAGGTGCAGGGTCCGAATACGGGGAAAACACCAGCCTGTTACATGGGAGGGGACAGTGGGTGAATGGTCCAGGAGAGTCAACAAAGAAATGATGGTCAGGATGAGGCACTCTGTTTTCTATCTCATCCAGTATTAGCAGTATTAGCGGCTCAAAAATATTCTAACGTTTCCTGCTGGTACGCTATTGCCTTTGAATAAGGAATGGATTACACATAAAACTAAGAAAATACACCTGCAGAGTATCTATATTTAGTGGTGAGCAAGATTTAAGAAAAATAACAGAATTAGTCCTAAATACAGACCAGCGCATGAGTGACCACAGGAGAGTGCCCAGGACAGCAGGAGAGAGGCAAGGGAGGAGCTAATGCTGGCGAGTTCCGTGCGTTCAGCTTCGTACGGAGCGGTTTCCTTTGTATCTTGAGAATATTTCTGTGATGCTTGTTAGTATCTTGATTTTTGAAGAGATGTTAACAACTTGTTTAAGAGCATATTGTTTTTGAAAACTTGGAAATGGATTCGAACCCTAGACTGGCTGATTTCAAAGCTCATATTCTCTCTATTCCACTGCTCCTGGTGGCGCTCTTGTTGGGACCCAAACACTTGTTTACCCAAGAACAATCCCAGTCTGCACTGAACATTCTCCAGACTTTCTATGTCACACACCACCACGAGGCCAAACAGTTCTGAGCATTCGCTTCTGTTATATTTATCTTTATTCTTTCATAAAGGATGTGTATGTACAACTCTATAAAAATGGAATGTACATTACAAAACATACTGAAAACTCTAAAAGTATAAAACAGAAATTAATGCAATTAGCAGTGCTCATCTTTCCTTTTTATATGCTAAACAGTTGCCTAGGTCAACCCCCCAGGTCAACAGACCCTATTGTGGAGAGCATGCTTCTGTTGCTTCCTGTAACTCATGCGTTTGAGTTACAAAAAACAAAACAAGAAAACAAAACAAAAACAACAGCGAACTCTCAGTATCTATTTAAGCCTCTTCAGCAGTTTGCGATAATGATGAGTGCTTAACGATGATGAACTTATCTTCTGGTCTCCGAGATTTCACAATGAATTAAGGGACATGGCTTGCTCCCCTAATGCCTTGCTGAGAGCAGAGTCCACCTGCAGCATGTCCTTTTCCAAGATGTCATCCACAGTGAGGCTGCATGCTCTGTTGAAGTGAGATTCAATGGAAGGCATAACACGGGGTGTGGGGGGGGTGTTCGTTATTCCTGAACCTCGGAAGGACCTTAGCTGTTCATTTGATGATGGCTCCTCCTCCTCCCTCATCCCATAAAGTATTCTTACCTATTGTTGTTAATTAGCTCCTTCCCCCACCCCCCTCTCTCTCTGTCTTTTTTTTTTTTTTTTTTAGTTATTGGGAGGGGTGAGAGGTGACATGAAGTTCCACAGGCCAGTGGCCCAGAGACGGCCATGCCACCACTGCAGCTGTAGTAACAGACACTGTGAGGAGCTATAGAAAGAAGAGGGTGGCCCCACCGTGCAGCGTGCTCTTCAGCCAGTGCCTTTACATCATACCTGGCAGTCAGTTCAGCTGCTTTAGGGGCTTCGGTACATAAAACAAAGTCACTAATATCACACTAAAGCTATTTTGCATTTGCAGTTGACAAATCCTATTTTAGAAATATGCATGAGCCTGAGGATTAGATCAAGCTTTTAACATTTACATTATTTTCCAGTGGGGAAGTCTCTGATCCTGTCCTAATTTACCTGTTGTTGGTTTCCTGAATCTTTTTAAATCCCTTACAACCAAGAGGATGGTCTCTCCATCAGAGAAGCAATTAACCAAATCCCTGACCAGAGAGTGTGCAGCATCTGTTATAGAAGTAGAAAAGGTTAAGTGAAATCCCAGCACACAAAGCAGGTGTCAGCCTGGAACGAGGCAGCGTGGAAACTTTCCAGGGGGATACAAGGTTGAAGTGGAGCACCCGTGTGGTTCAGAGGATGTTTAGGACTAGTGGAATTTGTTTTTCAGACAGCGAGAGACTGGAGGGGTAGCAATGACATGTCTATTATAAATCAACATAATTCATATTCTGCAGCTTTTACCTGACAAACGAAATTGTACTTTGTTTATCTCTATGAGACTCCAAATCCAAACAAAGAGTTATAGAAGTGTCAACTTTCATCTCACATAAGTGCTTAGGTATTTCTTTAAGAAAACGAAAACAAATTTACACCGCTCCATCTCCCCACACCTGTCCTCCTCCCACCAAAACCCCTGCCATCACCACACTGTTGTTTGTGTCCATGAGTTTTTTCTTTTCTTTTTGCTCAACCTCTCAACTCCCAGCTCCAGCTACATCCCCACCTCAAAAGCTGTTAACCTGCTCTATGAGACTGTCTCTTTTTTTTTTTTTGCTTAATAGTTATATATGTGGCCAGGTGTGTACTTAAATATCTAGGGAATGACTATGTAAGATGCATGATCATCCAACCCCTGGGATGTACACCTGAAGCCAATAAAAGTAAAATGAAAAAAAATTTTTTTTTTAATTTAAAAAGATTATGCGTTGCCTGAGGTAGATGGATTAGTAAGCAGGTAACAAAGAACTAATTTGTTATTATAGATAGGTAGGTCTCCTTTAACCAACTATTGTGGGATGGAATAATAAAATGTTTTTAAACTATTATCCTTATAAAACCAATAATTATGAATTAAATAGGGTGCTGGAGGTTTATAATTTTAGATGGAATTATGTAGTAGGTTAAGGATGGCCATGAATTCTCTGACCCTCCTTGCCATGTGAAGAGGGTTCTCGGTCCCCTCCGCTTGCATCTTGTTGCGTGCAGTAAGTGCATTATAGCTAGAATATGGCGGAAGCGATGCTGAGCATGTTTCTGTGTAAGGATCAGAAGGTAGCTCCCATTCCTTGTCTTCTAGAATCCTCACTGTTAGAGCCCTGAACTACAGTGCAAATCCAGCTGTCCTCCTATAAAGACGAAGTGGTCGTGAAACTTGAATTCGCATGGAGAGACAGAGAAGCTTGGCTGAATTCAGCCAGACCAAGATCCCAACCATGTCAGTGAAAAGGTCTTAGGTGCATCAAACTACTCTAGCTATCAACTGGGTACTACCAAGTGGCCCTTGTTGATATTATATGGAACCAAATAATTGCGAAGGTCCTGCATCAGTTGCTAGCCCACAAGAATATAAAGTATCATAATTAAAAATATTTAAAAGATGGTTGTTCTAAACCCCTAGGCTTTGGATTATTTGTAAAGTAATAAATAGCAGGGCTGTTAGGTATAATGAATTTTATTACTTTTAGAATTAAACTTTAAAAATTAGTGTTATTCAATGCAAGATTAGTAAATTTAAAAAGTAATATTATACCCAAGAAAAGGAAGTTATAAAATTGTATGTCAGAATGACACATTCAGCGAGGAAGTTCTTAATTTGATGTAATTGTATAGATGATGGCATGAACTAGGTGGATCAAAATTTTTTTTATGTTGCTTCACCATCCTGACAGGTGTGTCAGATATATTTTCTTTAAAGTTTCATATTCTAAACTACTGTCCCAAATCTTTGGATTTCACCAACGCACAAGGTTATGTCAAATGTGAATGGACTCTTATAAAAAAGCCAAGATTCTTAATACTTCCGGATTCAAAACCATTACATAAACAGGTAGATCCATTAAGTCCCTGCAAATGTCTATGGAGTTTTAGGGGTGAAGAATGGCAGCTCCTCCTTCTGTTTCTCTTCCTTCTCCTCTTGACCTTTCTGTATATTTTGATCTCTCATATATATCCTAATGCCACTGAATAAAACCCATGATAGTTTACCCTACCAACTTCTACAGGATATAGTTCACAACAATGTGAAATGCAGCTTTTTATTGTTATTGTTATATGAAATTGAAATTACTCCTGGAAAACATTTAATGAGCTGAGACTCAAATGACGATTGGATGTGGTGAAAAATTTATACCAGCAAGACAGCCCCTCCCCCAATGCATGTCCATCCCTCTCCTGGGACTTCCATTCTAGAAAACTTAATTTTTCACTCTGCATTGCAGAGAAATTGTTTTCTCAACCCTTTGCTTTTTCATAAGTGTACTCTTTTATATCTGAAGATTTATTCATGGACCGTGTGAACCCTGAAATGCCCTTCCTAAATTCATCCCCGATAGGCACAGAGAAACTGGCAGGAGTGCTTCCATTTTTATCACTTTCCCATCCCACATGTCTCTGCGAGCACCATGTCTCAGTAGCACATGGTTCCAAGATTGGGTTAAGGAGTCAGACTCACGTAAATCCAGCATCTCATCCAGTATTAAGCTTTACTGATGGTTCCAAGGTAATGACAGTCAAGAGGTTCAGATGAAGGAATAAAGGCTCTGGGACATGGAGGGTGGTTCCCCAGGTCCTTCCTTCTCATATCAGAAACCTGACCTGGGTCCGAAACAACAGAGATTTCTGAGTGAGACCCTGTGAGTCACTCTCACACGGCAGCAAGAGAGTGCCAGAGGGGCATGTGTTCATTTTCTATCCCAACTGCTGTGTAGCTGCCCTGGCACTCCCCAGGGAGTCAGGCCTGATGCCTCCATAGATCCTAGGTTAATTGAATAAAAATAACTCTCAAACTGTGATCTCCTGTTAATGGCTTTCTGTATAAAGGGACCTTTCCTTCTAGCAAAGATCATTTGTCTCTTTACCTAGAGGTCTAGTTGACAGGAAAGTTAAACAAGGTCACCTGTCTTTTCCCTTCTCTGAGAGAAACAAAGTCACTGGTGGAGAGAGAAACTCAATCACAGCCCAGGAACTCGGATGTCACTCTCTGTCTCTCTCTCTCTCCACACACACAGACACACACACCCTCCTCTTTATCATTCTCCCTCTTTACTCTCACTGTCTCTCACTTCAAAGTGCACGTGGACCTGACTTCATTTCTGATAGCTCTCATTAGTGTCCACGAGTTCTTTATTCACAACTCTGTTAACTATATAAGATTGATATCATTGTTTATACTTTTAAAATGAGAAGATATCTATGGTTCAAGGGATTTCATTACCTTTTTTCTAACAGACAGCAACTTAATAGGCAGTCACTGAACACTTCAATGTACCAGGCAGTGCTCTGGATACTGGGGACTTAGAGTGAGATCTTACTGGGATGTCCCAATATCTCTGTGTCCATTATTAAAATGTTACAAAGTTTGTTTATTTTCCCCCTCCCCCCTTTGGCAGTTGCTCTCTGGGTCTCTTCTAACATCTACCTCTATTATGAGTAAGCAACTAAAATTCAATACCTGGCTCAGGTGGCTCCCATGACCCTGCTTCAAATTCGAAGCTAGATCCTGTCTATGCATAAAACAGTTAATTCTCCTTTTGCAAATCTCTCCTCCTGGCCACCTTAGGCATATCTCAACTAATAGGGCTAACCAGTGCCCTGCCTAAAACCCCATCCTGGATGGAGATCTTCAACTCTCACACACAATACCTCTACTAGCTGTGCTGGCATCTAAGATGCCTGCTGGTTCTTGACCATCAGTGACTGCCTCCCATTGTAGAGGTGCTTTCCACTTCCTCTCCCAACTTCCAGTTGCTTGTATGTGGATGCTTGAAGGAACTATAGCTTTTGTAGCATTTAGACCCAGAGTTCCAAGAAAAATCTATGGAGAAGTTAAGCAATCAACAATGGGAACCCCTCTGGCTCTCATATTGTACTTAGTGGTCCTAGGAGCTTGGTTCCCACTTCTGGGACTTAGAAAGAATAACTGGAACTTTGATGAGGGATTTAGGGACTGGATGTTCCTAGGATGTGGGTTCCATTTTCCACCATCTGGTTGAAATTTACCTTTACTTAATGTGGGAGGAAGTCATTGAAATTAATCAACTCTCTGCTGGTTAATGAACAATGTTCATTTTCATAATTAAAAAACAACTAATGCATATGAAACAGCACTTAATCTGAGACAGCGCCTCTACAAAGTCTATCGGAAATAATTTGAGTGCTAGATTTATGGTCGTCACTCTTATTTTACAGATGGAGAAACTGAAGCATTGAGATGTATTTGAAGCTGATGTGGAGAAACAAAGATTTGATCCTAGCAAGCTGGGCAACAAAACCTACACTCCTGACAATAATAATATGCCATCTCTTCTCAATATGTCTCCTCCCATCTGACCTAAGCAAATTGATTTACCTTAAAAAAAAAAAAACACCAAAAAACTAACATTTCGATGAAATTGAACATCAAATGAACAACAAAGTTTTGAGACATGGTTTATGTATATAGTATGCAGCATTATTCTGAAGTCTTCTTTCCTCCCTATAATGGAATTACACAATTCTGAATTTTAATAGGTAACATTTCAGTAGCTTCCAGTGCAGAGGGCAGAATATATTTTTTTCACCTCATTAACCTTACACTCTGCCACGTGACTGGCTTTGGCCAGAGAAATGTAGGAGGAAGAGGCAGTGCCATGGTTACAGAAGAGGCCTTAACAGGCACCAGACTTTCTGCCTGCCATGCTCCTGCGCTTCCGTCAGCACTGTGAGGTGTCCTGGGTCCCTGCTCTTCCCAGAGGGATGCCAAACGCATGTATCTGATTTGAACCCAGCCTTCCTCTTAGAACCGAGCCCCAACCATGTGTAATATTAAGGTGCATCTAAACACAGGGACCTGGAAGAATCCACTGTAGATCATTCAAAACCATAGCAGACCCTACATCGTCAAGGTGAGATCTATATAGACATTACAATGCTGATTATTCATTAAATTATCCTAATGATTTTCAAACCATGTATTGGTTGTTAGAAATTGTTAGTACCAGATTTGTTTGATATGACTGTCAGAGTCATGATCTGACATAAGAAAATGACATGAAATTTTTCTACACTTCCTCAATAAATTGATAGCTCTTAGGAGATTTATAATCTTAATTTCTCTCAATATCAACAATATAATTCAAGGTTCCAAAGCTTCTTTTGTTTTTGGGGTATGTGTGTGAAGGGCTGTAGGTATGTGACAAATAGCAGTTATATTAAGAATTTTTATAGCTCTTATAATAATATCTTATTGAAGGTATAATTCAGACATTGTTGCAGTAATATTGCAGAGCCAAGAACCTCAGTATCTTACAAAGAAAAGTGTTTTTAAGTCTTTTGCTTTTCGGTTGGCAGTTCCGCTAGAGTTTTGAATGATCTACAGTGGATTCTTCCAGGTCCCTGTGTTTAGATGAACCTTAATATTACACATGGTTGGGGCTCGGTTCTAAGAGGAAGGCTGGGTTCAGATCAGATACATGCGTTCGGCATCCCTCTGGGAAGAGCAGGGACCCAGGACACCTCACAGCGCTGATGGAAGCGCAGGAGCATGGCAGGCAGAAAGCCTGGTGCCTGTTAAGGCCTCTTCTGTAACCATGCGCTACTTCTTCCTCCTACATTTCTCTGGCCAAAGCCAGTCACGTGGCCAAGTGTAAGGTTAATGAGGTGAAAAAAATATATTCTGCCCTCTGCACTGGAAGCTACTGAAATGTCACCTATTAAAAAACAGAATTGTTGAATTACATTATTGAGAGGAATGAAGACTTCAGAATAATGCTGCATACTACATACATAAACCATATCTCAAAACTTTGTTGTTCATTTGATGTTCAACTTCAACAAAATGTCAGGATTTTTTTTTAAGGTAACCCCTTTGCTTAGGTCAGATGGGAAGAGGCATATTATGAACAGATGGAATATTATTATGGTCAGGAGTATAGTTTTAAAGTGTTTGATTTCTATAAAAATAGACATTCTATACAAGTTGTTAAATATTTTGACTATTGCTCTTGAAAACACACATAAATATCAAATGGCCATTTCATTTGGAAGGTTCACCAGGTTATCAGAAAAATGGGTATTTAAAGATTAAATTTAAAAAAGGAGGCATGAGTATAGCAGCAAAGACATGATATGAAACTAGCTCAGATTACATACCCAAGTCCAGAACTGAACTTGTCTCAACTGACAACCTGTTTTATCTCGACAGTGTCATACTGGTGGGGTCATCTGCCATTTTTGTAATGAGGAGAAATTGGGGTGGTAATGACTGAAACTTTCCTTTCGGCCCATCTCAGTCCCATTTTCATGATGTCCCATTTGCTCGACAGGAAAGGATGGAGTTTTGTGGAATCAGAAACTTATAAAATCGAGTGGAAGCATATACCGTGCTCATGGTTAGGAAGAATAAACATCATTAAAATGTCTATATTACCCAAAGCAATCTATAAATTCAATGCAATACCAATTAAAATACCAATGACATACTTCAAAGATATAGAACACATATTCCAAAAATTTATATGGAACCAAAAGAGGACACAAATAGCCTCAGCAATCTTAAAAAAGAAGAATAAAGTGGGAGGTATCACACTTCCTGATATCAAGTTATACTACAAGGCCATTGTACTCAAAACGGCCTGGTACTGGCATAAGAACAGGCATATAGATCAATGGAACAGAACAGAGAACCCAGAAATAAACCCACAGTTCTATGGACAACTGATATTTGACAAAGGAGGTAAGGAAATACAATGGAGTAAAGACAGCCTCTTTAACAAATGGTGTTGGGAAAATTGGACAGCTACCTGCAAAAAAATGAAACTAGATCACCAGCTTACACCACTCACAAAAATAAACTCAAAATGGATAAAAGACTTAAATGTAGGCCGTGAAACCATTAGCATCTTAGAAGAAAACATAGGCAGTAAGCTCTCGGACATCTCTCGGAGCAATATATTTGCTGATTTATCTCCACGGGGAAGTGAAATAAAAGACAGGATAAACAAATGAGACTATATCAAACTAAAAAGCTTTTGCACAGCTAAAGACAACAAGAACAGAATAAAAAGACAAACTACACAATGGGAGAACATATTTGACAATACGTCTGATAAGGAGTTAATAACCAAAATTTATAAAGAACTTGTAAAACTCAACACCAGGAAGACAAACAACCCAATCCAAAAATGGGCAAAAGAGATGAATAGACACTTCTCCAAAGAGGACATACAGATGGCCAATAGGCATATGAAAAAATGCTCAACATCACTAATCATTAGAGAAATGCAAATTAAAACCACAATGAGGTATCACTTCACACCAGTCAGAATGGCGCTTATCAACAAAACAACACAGAATAAGTGCTGGCGAGGATGTGGAGAAAAGGGAACCCTCCTGCACTGCTGGTGGGAATGCAGACTGGTGCAGCCACTGTGGAAAACAGTATGGAGATTCCTCAAAAATCTGAAAATTGAACTGCCTTTTGACCCAGCTATCCCACTTTTAGGAATATACCCCAAGGACACCATAGAATGGCTCGAAAAGGAGAAATGCACCCACATGTTTGTGGCAGCATTGTTCACAATAGCGAAGATCTGGAAACAGCCCAAGTGTCCGTCAGAGGACGAGTGGATTAAAAAGCTTTGGTACTTACATACTATGGAATACTACTCAGCCATAAGAAATGATGACATCGGATCATTTACAATAACATGGATAGACCTTGACAACATTATACGGAGTGAAATAAGTAAATCAGAAAAAAACAAAACAAAACTAAGATGAATCCATACATAGAAGGGACATAAAACTGAGACTCAGAGACATGAACAAGAATGTGATGGCAACAGGGGCAGGAGGTTGGGGGAGGGGGAAGGGGGTGAAGAAGGAGAGAGGGGTTAGGGGAGGGGAGGGGCACAAAGAAAACCAGATAGAAGGTGAAAGAAGACAATTTAACTTTGGGGGAGGGGTATACAGCACAATCAAATGTCAAAATAATCTAGAGATATTTTCTCTCAACATATGTACCCTGATTTATCAATGTCACTGCATTAAATTTAATAAAAAAAAAAGAAAAAAAATGAAGAATAAAGTGGGAGGTATCACACTTCCTGATATCAAGTAATACTACAAGGCCATAGTAATCAAAACAGCTTGGTACTGGCATAAGAATAGGCATAGAGATCAATGGAACAGAACAGAGAATCCCGAAATAAACCCACGCCTTTATGGTCAATTGATATTTGACAAAGGAGGTAAAAGCATACAGTGGAGTAAAGACAGTCTCTTTAATAAATGGTGTTGGGAAAACTGGACAGGTTCATGCCAAAACTGAAACTAGACCACCAACTTACACCATTCACAAAAACAAACTCAAAATGGATAAAAGACTTAAATGTAAGTTGTGAAACCATAAACATCTTGGAAGAAAGCATAAGCAGTAAACACTCTGACATCTCTTGTAGCAATATTTTTGCTAATTTATCTCCACAGGCAAGTGAAATAAAAGACAAAATAAACAAATGGGACTATATCAAACTAAAAAGCTTTTGCACAGCAAAAGACACCATGAACAAAATTAAAAGACAGCCCACACAATGGGAGAACATATTCACCACTACATCTGATAAGGGGTTAATAACCAAAATTTATAAAGAACTGCTAAAAATCAACACCAGGAAGGTAAACAATCCAATTAAAAAATGGGTGAAAGAACTGAATAGACACTTCTCCAAAGAGGACATACAAATGGCCAATAGACCTATGAAAAAATGTTGAGGATCATTAATCGTCAGAGAAATGCAAATTAAAACCATATGTGAAATCTAATGAACAAAGTGAACCGAGGAACAGAATAGAGGCAGGGGTGGGGTTACAGGGAGCAGAGGGACAGCAGTCAGAGGGAAGGAGGATGATAGGATGGGATCAGAAAAGGTGAAGGGATTAGTGAAATTATATATACATAACACATAGATACAGATAACAAGAGAGAAAATCCCAAAGAAAAGGGGGGAGGGTGTTAGTGGTAGGAGGGTGAAGAAGGAGTAATAGAGGATAAGGGGGTGGGAGTTATATTGAGTGGGACACTTGAATTCATGTTAACACAATAAACTAAAATAAAAAAAATTAAATAATATTGAATGTAAGTTGTAATTAAAAAAATAAAATTTAAAAAAGAAGTATTGGTAAAAAAAAAAAGAAACATAAAATCGGGGGATTATTTTTTTTAAGGAGTGCATACATTTTTTGAGTGTAAAATTAGTTTTAAAAATGAGTGTCTATTTAAAACAGGAAGTCAATTACAGCAAATGAGTGCAGCTTTGGAGCTTCTGGTCCCTTCGGCAATCTACCATAAATACTCACATCAGAGCCCGCCAGTTGTGCCCTGCCATTCCTGCCCTTCTGGAGCACCTGACAACCCCAGCCATCCGCACCATTCCCAAGGGCCGGACGTTGGGGGAGTGAGCATTAGCTTCGTAGTAAATCTTCCCCTCTTGATGGGTAACTCTCTTTTTGAAACATTTGCTTAATGCCCATGTACTTTTTTTAGAATTATAATTGATTGTTCACCTGAGCTACTTTCATGCAAAGAAACTCCCCAGTTTAGTACGCTTTAAATGTAACATCAGTGCTATATGATGAAGGTACACCCAATATATCTCCTGCATTCAAGGAGTATATGATCTAGGTGGAACTGCCACAGTAATAAAAAAAATTGTAATATAATCAGAGCTATAGTGGAAATACGCTGTGCATATTGGACCAGGAACACAAAGGAAACAATAGACAGTATGTCTCGGGAAACAGGAAGGACCTTGTGGAGGTGATGAAGCTTCCATTGAATTGTGAAAGGAAGGGAAGTTGTTGGTGAGCACAGAAGAGAGGGGCAGACATTTGAGACAGAGCCAGGGCTCAAGTATAAGGAAGTGACCAACAGCACAGAAACACAACACAGTTTTAGAGAGTGATGAAAAATAGCTACTAGCCTAATCAGGATGAAGTCTATGACAGGGGTCATGGATGTCATGATGGAGAGATGTGATGCCCCCCTAAGGAGCCTGTGTGCCATGCAGGGAATAAGGAAATGCCAACATCTCACAGAGGGCTGACGAGGCTGCATTGTATGATATTTAAAAAAACATCGTTAGCAGTGATCGGGAGCAGGAATTTGTAAAATGAGGTTTGGAAAGGAAGTGGAAAAACAGTTTAGAAGACTATTTTGCAGTTAAAGTTTTTAGATCCTAATCAGTTGTGATACTGCTGCTTGATTTATGACAAAGGATTCTTTAAAGGAAAAGAAAATAATTTTCTAGGATATATAGTTCCTTTTAATATCAAATTATTTTAAAACTTCTGTTTGATTCTAAGTAAAGCAAAGCCATCTTTATTTTATCTTTTGACTAATGTTCAAAAGTCATAGAAAATGACTCACAAACAAAACCCAGACATGAAAAAATTATTCATGGTAATGGCTTTTTTTTCTAAAGAAAATTGTTCAAATTTTGTGATGCTGACCATTCCCAATGTTTATGAGGCTTAAGTGATTTTAAAAATATGGTCAAATTGAGAGGTCATGTTGCTTTCCAGTGTAAACTGGGATTATTTTCAGTCTTTGCATGAAGTAACCAGAGAGGTAGAAAAGATCAGATACGACAGAGGGAGATAAGGAAAGACCAGGGGAAGAAGGATCATGGGTGGATGAAATTGTAATAGAAATATCCAGGATGACCTGACCAGGAGGTAGCATAGTGGATAGAGCTTTGATCTGGCACATTGAGACCCCAGGTTCAAAACCCTAAGGTTGCTGACTTGAATGTGGACTCATCTGGTTTGAGTGTGGAGTCACTGGCTTGAGCACAGAGTGACTGCCTTCAGTGTGGGATCATAGACATAACCCTATGGTCACTGGCTTGAGCCTGAATATCACTGGCTTGAGGCCCAAGGTCACTGTCACTGGCTTGAACCCAAGGTCGCTGGCTTTAGCAAGGAGTCACTAGCTCGCTGAAGTCTGCTGAAGTCAAGGCACATATGAGAAAGCAATCAATGAACAACTAAAGTGCCACAACTAGGACTTGATGCTTCTCATCTCTCTGCCGTCCTGTCTGTCTGTCTGTCTGTTTCCTTTTCTACAAAAAGAAAGAAACAAAGAATGAAACAGAAAGCAAGAAAGGAAAGAAGGAAGGAAGGAAGGAAGGAAGGAAGGAAGGAAGGAAGGAAGGAAGGAAGGGAGGGAGGGAGGGAGGGAGGGAGGGAGGGAGGGAGGGAGGGAGGGAGAGAGAGAGAGAGAGAAAGAAAGAAAGAAAGAAAGAAAGAAAGAAAGAAAGAAAGAAAGAAAGAAAGAGAAATAAAGAAAGAAAGGGAGAGAGATAGATATCCAGGACAAGTACACAGTGGGGATTCAATGACTTAAAAGGGGGGAAGGGGTAACAGATGATTGGGGAAGAACATGAAGTACAGAGAAATACAGTGTCAGAAAAATACTGGAGAAGGCAAAAGTTCCATCATTTTAAAGGGGGAAGAAAAATCAGCGAGCCTTTTCATGTTCAGTGATGAACTATCTGGCTGTGAAGAGCAGATCATGCATGATTTTCCCATGACATACTTCTTAAATATTTACTCAATGACAATTTATTATCTTTAGGCTTATTTAAATTATTCCAATCCACTCAAGGAAACAAATGCTTGAAGTAATATTTACATTCTCTGAGAGTTGTTGGACTAATGTCTAAAAGTGATCAAGACCATTTCCACTCCACTGTCTTTGATTCCTGGTGTATCACAAATCCCAGCCCCAAATATCCTCTTTGAAATTATACCATGGCTTTGTACATTTTGAACATATCATTTTGCTTGACTTGAGTGCTTTTCTTTAGAAACACTTCTCACCTTTAATCTTTGGTCCCACCCACACTCTGCTCTAGCACTACTGGACTGACCAGTTGAGCCACCCATCCAGGTAAGGTCAGCAAATATAATGCATGAATAGAGAGGAACTTACTGAGGTTGAGTAGACAAGAAAAAAAACAGAGAAATGGTCAGAGAGAATAAGCAAGGTGATTCCTGCCCTTGCGTGGAGGATATGCATAATCAGCACTAGACCATGTAAAACTGGTAGGATGTGGAAATGTTAAGTGCTTTCTAAACTCTGACCTAGTATATATCTATTTTTTGATAAGAAGGGCCATTTTGCATAGACATGTTTTCTCAAGTCTGGGTTCAAGAGCAAAGGTAAGGTGGGGGGACACGGCTAAGTGCTGGTCCAGCAATATGGTTGCAAGTGGAAGTTACTTTTTTATTTAAAAAAAAGACATGAGCTCTATGTCCCTTGTATCTCACACAACAGGATAGTAGTTGTCACAGTGTCATATAAAAAGCTGAAGTTGACTTCAGAATCTCCAGCTTATCCTGTGATGTTGGGGAAGCCATCTAACTGTTCTGAAACTCAGATTTTTTTTTAATCTGAAAAAATAAAAATTTAAGCATTGTTAGGATAAATGTGATGTGATAATGTATATTAGCTTATAAGAGGGGTGAATAAGTGAACAAGCAGGTCTTTTTTAATGAAAATAGGATATTTGAAAATAATTCACTTATTCATTTTTCACATCAGGATATTTTATCAATATTAAAAGAGACAAATTTGATAACAACGCTTTTTTAGGTTATCAACTAGTCTTATATTAATCTAACTCCATTTGAAATGCCATATGTATTGAGTTAGTTATTTTATCCTGCCCTTCTTCACATCAACTAAGTTGATTGACGCCTATATTTTTACATGATATTTTGGATGTCATACTTTCATATATTTTTCTGATGTGGAAGACAGTACTTAATATTTATCCTCTTTTTATCAAAGTATTTCCATTAAATTTTAGAGAGTTCTTTAACTTACTTATAATCAAATACATAGTCATAATAGAGTAAGCAAACTTTTCTAGATAAACCATATGTGCAATTAGTTGCCTTAAACAAAGTTAACATAGAATCAGACGATAACTGAGTATATGCATAAGAGGATTGTGGACAAAGTTTTCACTTTCTGTGTGTGTGTGAGTGTTTGTGAATTTTGTTTTATATAAGTAATTTTAAAAAGAAAATAATATTAAACATACAAAATAAGTTGATTAATTGAATGCAAATAAAATAAAGTTTTTAATTATTCTTATTTAAAAATCTTTATTATATGCAGCTTAAGTGTCTGTTTGTCACTGATAGCTTATTGGTTGCTTGCGTAACTGTATTAGCCAATGGGGTGAAGTTGCCATGGCTGAACGCAAATTGAGCGGGTCAGGGGAAAGCTGAACATTTGTTTGCATTGGCAATCATCTGCTTTTGAAACAATTTAAGGTTGAACGCAAATTGAGCGTGTCAAGGGGAAGGTGAACATTTGTTTGCATTGGCAATCATCTGTTTTACATAAAAACTACATCTTAACATAATTTCTTTTAAGAATGCCTCCTAGAAAATACAGCACTGAAGAGGAGAGAAAAGGAGCTAAAGCTGCACAAAAACGGCTTTCTTGACAAAAAGAAACCACTGAGCAGAGAAACACAAGGCTTGCTTCAGTTGCAGAGCAAATTTTTCTTTCTCGGCAAAATGAGACCGATGAGCATAGAGAAACAAGG